>NC_089174.1:49088071-52070571 GCF_009819655.1 Sylvia atricapilla | reverse complement strand
AAGAAAGGGTGAAAGTAGAATGTGGAGGAGTGAACACTTTTCAAAAATAAACTGCACGCATCTTCTTTCCCTGCTTCACCCTCAGAACCACTCTTAAAGGTACAAAACACAACCTACAGCACACACAGAACAGACGATTGGGGATACAGAGGCATCACAGTCACACCAGGATACAAGGCTAATCTTGGCTCTGTGCAATGTAATTCTTGTGCTAAGATGAAGACCGCAGTTACAGGGATTTTGAAGATTGTAGGAAGGAGAATGATTTAAAGGGCCTTCTGAATTTAAAAATTGTTCCAATATTTTTTCAGTTACACTTTTCACCATTTCAAGTGAAATTGAAGCCTTACTCATACTGCAGTGATGCCTTGTTGAATTGTGTAGGGAAATGGCCAGGCTCTGAGCTGAGGCCACAGTTCATGTTGGGGTTTAGGACTTTTGACAGCCCTTGGACTTATACCATATATTTTGTGAATATAAAATTTTTTTGTATACAATTTTTTTATTTGTGAATATACAATATTTTTTGTTATGCATTCCAGTTACTGGTAAAACACAAGTGAACGTGAGGTCTATGGAGAACCCTTTTTTCAAGAGAGAAAAAAGAGGTTCCTGAGCCTGGACATACGAAAATTTCAGAGCAGTTTGATGTCTTAATTTGTATCTCAGTCCACTGCTTAGGTTTTGGATTGAGGGGCTTTATTTCTTCCAAGAAGCACCTACATCCACAACTACATTAGCCTTTCCCTTAGACAGCTGGGAAAGCCAGTCTCTTAAGTGCATTGGAGTAATAGAGGGTATAGAGAAAGAGTAGAATTTCATTCCCTATTTTACCAGCATAGCACTATTTGAGTTCAGCACCAGTCAAATTCAGCACCAGAATTTCAAATCTGTTCTCAAGTGAGGATACTTTATTTTTTCCTTCTTTGCTTCTGCACATGCAAAAGGTCTATATGGCACAATGTTCACAGGTTATAGAGTAGGAACGAACACCTTTTTTTCCTTGTCAATAATTAAGTTGTAAGACTTGTTGTGTGCATTAGGCAATTTTAAATAATTAAAACAGTCATGTACTTCAGAAGTAATGAGGGACACCATCATGCTTTCAGTGAGAAGTTTGACTTGGAGCTTCTTTACTTTTTTGGACAAACAGAATTTCTAATCTAATGTTGCTGTAGTGTTGTTTTCAAGTATAATTCTTATATATATTTCATTCTAATTTGCCATTCTTGGGCTGGATTAAAAAATATCTTAGCTACGTTTCAACCTCTATAAGTATTTCTGTATCTTCTGATGAAATACTATTTCATAACCACAGCAGTATTTCTCAGAAGATGCATCTTGAGCTTCCACAAATAAAAATATATTTCAAAAGACTTTCCTTGTTCGCATAGGCTCTGGCCAACAAATGAGCTGCTGTATCAGAGCTGGTGAGTTGTTCCTGTCTACCATATTATTAGCAAACTTTTATTTTGAGAATGCATTTTGTTATAAGCCTATTCATAAAACTTGGATGAGGAATCCTGTCTCATGTCCACATTTTCTGTTCCACATTTCAGTAGAAACTAGTGCCTGAGGTCTTCCAGGATTTCATTAACAGTAACCATGGAGGCCCAATAACAAAGGTAATGATGGAAATACTCTCCTCCAAAAAACCTTGTTCAACTTTCTTAATATGCTTGTTTATATTTTTCATGACTGTAGTACGACCAAGCGGTTGGTCTACTTGTTAAAACAAGGAAGTTCATACAGAAATCAAATTTAGTATAAGAGAGACAATACCACTGATTTCTATGGAGTTGTAGTAGGGCTGCATTTGCCCTGACTATCTAAACTTCATGTGAATCATTCAGGTGCTGAAGAGCTGTAGATAGTTTTAACCAACTTTTTCCTGTAAACTGCATTTAAGTAATAGCATTTTAATCAGTCAAAAATAGTTCCTCATTTTTCCTCTTGAAAGCATATTGCCACCATTATAAAATTTAATTTTGTGAGCTTTTACACACTCTAAGTATTTTATAATATTTTCCTAGAACAAGAAGCTGAGATGCCATCTGGTTCCACCAGTCTTGGTTAAATATCGATGATTTAGAGGTTTTGTGACATTTCTTTATAAATACTGATACTTTATACTGATAGTTTATAGTGATAGAACACTTCCACAGAAGTGTTCACACAGGACTTCTAATCCCATGACTGTCATTTTTCCACACTTTAGCTTTGGATTGGCTGACTATAACACTCCTGAACCATGCAGCCCCTTACAACTGATATGTCTTATTTGTCTATGTAGAGGTTTGCAAATGGTGTTCCTACATCACTCTCTCCCTCAATCTCTCTCCCCTTCCCTCTCTCTCCCTCTCCTTTTCCCCTTCTCCCTGTGGCATGCTGAAGAGGTTAACTGGTAACATAAAAGGTAAAGATCATGGGTTGAGAGAAGACCAATTTACTGGAAACAGCAATAAGATAAGAAAGGGAGCAGTAACAACAACACAATCAATAATGAAATTACAGGATATGTTAACTATTTGCAAGTAGTTGCTTGGAAGTGGGGTCTCCCTGTGCTTCCTTTGCCACTCAAATCAGAGGGACCCTTCTCCCTGGAAGAGATTCCCCTTCCCCCCATCCCTGGCAATAACATGAGGTGGTATAGAATAACCTCCTGGTCCTGACTCCTCCATGGAAAAAGGAGCTGTGAAACCTGCCTACCAACAAGAGATCTATCATTCTTTATCTGAGGGGTGAGAAAGGGCATGGCGTAGAGTCCCCTCAGTAATATTAGAGATGGGATTGATGCTGAGAACACTAATTCAGAATGACAATTTTGTCCTGGAAATTTCCATGTGCAAGAAACCTGTAAATTCTCAGAAACCTGTAAATTCAGTTTGCACACCACTTTATCCCAAAGGGGTTCCAGGACTGGTGTGGCTCTTTTTTCCATTGTTGGTTTGCAAGTACAGGCCTGAAAAAAAGAATTCAAAGAAGTAATAAAAGGAAAGAGCTTTGTTTCCAGCAAAATTCAAGATAATTCCATGAAAGAATAAAGATTTTTATTCAGCAGCAGTTAAACTGCCAATGAGCTCCTAGCTAAAATCCAGACAGAAATACTGTCAGCATCGACCCTGGATCAGAAGATTAACTTTAATGGCAAACTATTGTTCTGAATTTGTGCTTTTACTGGCCAATCCTATTAAAAAGCATTATATTACAAAGTCCATGTTTGCTTAGACCAGCATCTTTTATTATGTGGGATTTGCTTATTTTTTTTCTTAGAAAATTTTTTGTGGCAAATCTTTTTAACTATTGTTAGTGTCTGTGCTTGTATAGAGTACATGAGTATATACATTTCTAATTGTATCCTGCTTTACAAGTTTCTCAAAGCTAATGCCAAATTTCTATGTCTTTTGAAATGGAGATCCTGTTTCTTTGGTTATCACTATAAAGTCTAGGGCATACATAACTGCGCTAGGATACAAACCAGAAATTTTAATAAGTTTTTTAAATGATGCTGTTTTGCAATAATACTATTATGCTTTCAGGTACCTCTACTGTTTTACATGCAAGATTTTGCTGAAATAATGTAATATTATGACAGTTTCTTCCCATTTCTCATCTCCTTAGGTCTCAACATGCTGAAAGAAGCACCAGACCCACTTTCAAAGAAATAAGAATTTTGCAGACATCTGAAAAACATTTTTAGTGTTCCAAGTCTGAACTGAACAAGTTCTTTTAAAGGCTTCATTGTAGTTGTTCTGACAATCATTCCCCAAAATACCATATGTTGCCAATAAATAAGCCTTCACTAGATAGCCATTGTCCCCTACAACAGGCATAAGCACTTGTTAATTAAACCTAATAAAGCCAATAGCATACACAGTAGAAACACATGCTGAATAATTTGCTAGCCAAAGTCGGCTTGGGCAAAGTCTTCAGCTTTTGCCATCTAGCTGACATCTCAAAGCCGTGTGCACTAAGGATAAAAAATGCCAGGCTATTTGGGAAGAGGGATGTGAAAAAGCTTTGTGTACACGGACACAGCCCTTTTGTCTGTACAGATGTAAGTCTAATTTTTTCTATGACCTGAGAGCCAGAAAAGAAAAGATCCAGTTAGGAGAATTCAATCCCAGAAATTGTCTCAGAGAAAAGAGAAATCATTCTTCACCATACTTTTGATGGCTATGGGGAGGAAACATCTGTGGGTATATGACCAGAAGTGTTGTGCCATTGCAAACTCACAGACAGCCATGTTGCACCTCCCAGTGAGATGTCAAAGGCTGGTTCACTAAAAGTGCCTACTCACAAAATACTGCAATCCATTCAGAGAATAAAGACAGTTTTTCTAAAACCTTATGCTCTTGGTTCACAGGTGAGCTTTCAAGTTGACTGACAGGTCTCTTTAGATGTTTTTTGTAATTGCATTAATACTGTAGGATCTGTATCACCTTCCAACACATTAGCAGACTACTTTCATATGAGAAACAACAGGGAAACGTGGATAAAGCTATACCACAGTTGTCATGTTGCTTCAGAGAAAACACTATTGACACAAATGTGACTCCACTTTATACTCGTTTTATTTCCTCCACCCCATTCACCATTTCAGCTGTCTGTTTAATGTCTTATTCATCCAGGTATTTCAGCTAGTACTTTTGCAAAAAGCACTCTGCCTAAGCTCTGTCACCTGGAGCTGTCAGTGTGGAGAAGACACCTGCAGTTGCCAGCTGCCTATGGGCAGTGGTGGAAAGGCTGTCTTCAGCGATAGGGCACATTTATGTTTAGAGTGGTAGTGGCTTTTTCTGCTTATTGATAAAGCTGCCTGATGGGTGCCATAAAACAGTGTTTCTTCCTAAGCATACAGCTTACAAAAGAGTGCAGTGGACTTACAGTTTTGTGAGGTTATGTTCCTATTTTAAATAATTCTTGTTTTGCCTAGCAAATTTACTGGTCCCATGCCTTACCCACTGCCTTTTAGAAGCTGTGAGCAGCATATACCATGATCAAGCTGAGAACATAACTTTAAATGCAAGAGATAGCCATGAAACAGAGACAAAATTAGAAATATTGACATGAAAAATATGATTCTGTTTTGCCACCACCAATTGCAATTGCATCATTGCAATTTCTTATCCAGAGGTAAATTTTTATGGTATAAATTATTAATGAGAGTGAAGAATAGCAATATGATTGTGCACCTTCTGATATTATAGTTGTCTTAATCTTTCTGTATGAAGTCATTCACTTTTCCAAGACTAGTATGGCATTTTAAGCCTAATTCAATAAAATGAAGGGTTTTTTTTTAATTCAAAGCAAAATTAATTCAGATGTCTCATATGCAGACTTGTATGAAATATACTGGGTTTATTAATATTATATTAGAAACATTTATTAGTTGGAAATTTCAATTAGTCTGTATTTACATATGCAATATTAAGCCACAAAATTGCATAAGTTTCCAATTACTGTAAAAGAACTAAAACTATTTACAATGTTTAAAGTTACAGCATGGGAAGTTATTGCATTGGAGTAATGGGACAAAAAAACTTTTGCAATAGCTATGGATTCCTTAAATGGCTGATTTACACATATTTCCCTTTAATCAGGAATCAAAAAAAAAAAGCCATAATTTAAAGTTTAGAATATGGTGCCAAGAGATGGTGAAGTTATGACCAGATGATGAATTTGATCACAATTCCACCTCATACAGAGTGCTGGAAGTTTGCAGAAAAATGTGCAAGCAATTCTTCCTACTGAAAGTAATTTGAATTATTTCCCTCCACATAGAAAAGGGAGATTTCAACAGATCCAGGAGCTCCTGCTGCCGTTCTGCTTGTCTAGAAGTTTATGAGCCACTAAAAGCTTGAATACACTGTGGAAAATGTTAATTACTAATATTTCTTTTCCTCTCCTGGTTTTCATTTTGAATCTGAAGATTTTTGATGGAAACTTGACCCCAGATTTCCTCAGAAATGTCCTTATTTTCAGGTCAAAATGACCACTCAGTAGAAACCATTGTAAATACAACACATGTAACATATGTATGGATAACCAGAAGAGTAGAGCTTAGTTTGAATATATTTTGGCAGACCAGACACTAACTTTTTTTTTTTTTTCAGTTCATAAATATTTATATAATTCCTATTTTTCATTCCAAGATGAAGGCAAAAAGAAGTCAAATTAAAGTCTTGTGGGAATTATCTTCCCAGCATCATGCTGAAATTTTACTATTCTTCGCAGCATTTTCATCACTTTTCTTGAAAATTATGATAGATGTTCTAAGATTAGCTATTAATTTTTTTCAAGTTTTCATACTCAAGAATGCTGTACCATCCCCTTTTCATAATAATCTATCTGAAGATGGTAAAAGGATCACTATTGTATGATTAAATTTAACTTGAGTAAAACAGCTTGATCTCTCTGCTTGTCGGCAGTTTCATCCTTAAAAAAGGTAGTAGTCTTTATTTCATAGGTGCTTGCAAGAGTCTGTTTTGGTCACTAACTCTTATAAGATTTTTAAGAAATGCTAATAGATCTTTGTAGTGTGCTTGTGAAACTATTTGCCTAGTAAAGCCTGGTCTGCCAAATTCCTGCCTCTGAAAGCTTATTTGGTTCTGTGAGAATTCACCTTTGAGTAGAAATTTAAAAGGCTGGTTATAGATAAAGCACAATAATTTTTAAAGTACGGTCAGTCTGTAATTATTTCTTTCCCAAGATGAAAATATAATCACCCACGAAGCTTGTGCTTTCTAAATGATTAGGTCAGTATAGAAAAAGGCAGCATCTTAGTGTTAGGGTTATGGAGGGAGGTGGGACTAGAGGCATGAATTATCCAATGAAACTGATTTTGCTTAACAAAACTATCAAAAGCAAAAAATCAAAACCAAAATAGTTTGGTTTTAGATCTGTGATGATGCATAAAATTGTACAAGGATAATCTAGAGCTTAATTTGACATGACAATCATGATTACTAGGGCTGGAATAGCAAACAGCTTTCTGAAGATCATCTTAATTGGAGACTTACTGTTATCAGTCACTTTCTACAAATCTGTTAATCATTTTAAAGTCTTGCCTAGGTAGGAAGGTCAACTGTCTGATTGTCAGGAATAGGAATTTTACAAAGAGGTGAATACTGAGATCAGTTTCCAAATGAGGAAAACATTACTGTCTGTTTGTGCTCCTGAAGCTGACCAAGGAAAGACAGGCACAGTGTTTAATGTAATACACTTCTTTAATCATTACACTTTGGGTGACTGGCAGCAATCTTTGAACAAAACTGATTAAAAGCTTATCAATTGCAAAGCAGTATTTTGAAGAAGTTTTTTCTAGTATCACTGTGCTGAAGAAAACCAGAGTCCTTTTGAGTGTGACATTTTGTATGACACATAGTAACAGCTGCTGATAAAAGTAATGTAACTGGATATGGTTATTTAGAGAGAAATTATTTGAATGCACTGCACAGTTGCCATGTAACTGCTTCAATTTGTATGGGTCTGGCTGGGATGGAGACAACTATCTTGTTACCAAGCATTATGGTGCTGCATACTGGATTTAGGACTAAAACACACTATTCTTTTGTCTATTCCGAAGTAGTCTTTGCACAAAGGCTTTCTCTTTTTTTTTCTTTCTCCAACTCTACAGCGAGTAGGCTGAGGTCAAGCAAGAAATTAAAAATGGTCACAGTCAGATCAGCTGACACAAATTGGCCAGAGGGGTATTCCATATCATGTATTGTCACTGTCACCAGCAATAAAGCTGGTGTAGCAGAAGAAAGTGATGTTTGGAGGGAGGTCTTATGTTTTCTGGAATACCTGCTACTCAGAGAGTGACTGTGCATCAGTTTGCTTGTGGGAGGTGGTGATTGATTACCTTTGCATCAGTTGTTTTTTGTCTTTCCTTCGTTGATTCCGCCTTTTTTTTTTTCCCCTCGATCCATGAATTTTCTTGATTTTGGTCTTTGTGCTGTCTCCCTTGGCCAGCTGGATAGGGAGCAGTGAGCAAGTGTGGGTACTTTGCTGCTTGCAAGGGTGAGCCAAACACAGAGTTATACCTGCAAAATAGTTTCATTGCACTCTCAGTGGCATGTGGTTTTTTGAGAAATAGCAAATGCTTGTCTTTTGAAAACATGCAATGTACTTCTATTATAAGTCATGGCAAATCAAGATTACCTGATTACTTTCTCAAGTGTGAGCCTATGTGCCTTCTCTCCAAACCTCACACACAGAAACATATGTACATATCTTCAAACTATTTATTCAGAATGCTTATAATTCCTATGTCCCTGTCTCCAAGTTTCATCAGAAAAGAAGGAGATTCTGGGCCTACAGCAGTAACTCAACCCTATGAGCACCTTGACTGGTGCAAACTTACCCACTAAAACTCTACTAAGCTGGATAAAGGATTACCTGACCTTTCTGATTTTCTGTCTTGAATTGAAACTTTTTTTTTTTTTAACTAGTTGACACCAGAAAACTTCCCCATATCTATGAAAACTCATATGTGTTTTTCTGTGACATCAGGAAGTGTTATAATCATGAAGAACATTTATTTGATTTAGAGATTTTATTGACCATAACTAGTTGGCTGTGTTTTGCTTGGCACAACAGCCTTAGTGTGATGGCTTTGTGGTTGGATTTGCAGACTTTGTGTAACTAGATATGCACTTAATGATTTAGTCTGGCAATATTTCAAAAACAGACAAAATGTATGCACTTTTATTTTAAAATCTTCTTTTCCAATTTGTGGCCTTCATTTGGGAAGCATTTTTTTTAATAACACAGTATGCCTTTTGCATATGAATAGCAGCAGCCTGATAGGAATAAAGGCTTTTTTGCAGTATTTGATGTGAAGAATGTGTTTACATGTCTTAATAATTTTTGAACTTTGAGAGTACTCTGGCTGGGGACAATGCAGAGCAGCAACAATTTTTACCCAGTGTGCAAAGACTGAGGGCTTGAGAATGTGTAAGCACAGTGGGACACATACACACTGATTTGTAGGTTTCCTTTCACATCAAGCAATGCAAGCAAGCACCATGGGTAAGATGCAGTTTGCTCTAGGTGGCTTATGGGCTTATGGTGCAAGTGTTGGAGTCTTAGCTGGGAACCTCTGAGGGACAATGGAGTGAAGTTGAAACTTTTTAAATAGAATTATTGACAGAAAAAAATTCCTTAGAGTGAAAGGAGTGATGACCTAAAGTTGCCTCTCTGTACTGTCTATATAGAAAACAGGAAGCTAACCTATCGGTAGACACGTTGCACAGAGTAATTCCATCACTACAAGATCCCTGTAGGATATGGTTATTTCTGCCATATTTTTAGGCATCTAGACGCCTTTAAAAAGATCTGGCCTACAACTCCCAAAGAATTTGCTTAAATAACTAAACAGGCATTAGACTAACACCCAAGTACCATGATTTCCATCCTTTTAAAGACCAAAGAAGTTTGGACTTTCTGACCAGGTTAATGCCTCAGTTGAGAACATTGGAGCTCATTGATGTCAGCAGTGAAATAAAGTTAATAAAAATGAAAATCAAAACTAACATAACATAGTACTCTGAGTGTCCAAGCCTGGCCAGGAGAAAAAGATTTGAAAGTAGTGGCATAGTTCATGGTTTCCTCAAATACTCATCGCTAAGTTCTAAGTATCACTCACAACCATTTCTGATATGAATAGATGTGCCTCTTTGAATTTAGGTTTCAGATACTCATTGCATAATTACAATGTGTGATCTTTGAAAGTACCTATTTGATGACCTTGAAAGGAGGAAATATCTTACTATGCCAGTGCTGTATTTTTAAAACTAAAGCAATTGACAATGAAGCATGGCATTCTTTTTTTAAGAAAGTCTGATTTCATGATACTTCACATTATAAAAAATGGTTTTTTATTGATACACAACATGAAGTATTATTAAGGTCTTATGCTTTATTGCTTTCATATGGAGAGATAGTAAGCTGTGCAAGGAGAACCTCTGCCATCAAAGATGCATTGTGCCAACACAGCACAATGTGGTGTCTTGTGAGATAACCTGCTTGTTGGCAGGCTGTGCTGCAAGGCAGTGATGGCATGACATCAATTCAGTTCCATCTGTACTATCACTGTGTATCACTGCTTCATACTTTGCAGTACATGATCTGCACTATCCACTGCAAAACACTGGTGTGCAGACACAGGTGAAAGTCAGAAAGCTTCTGGGTAAATTCAGTACAACTGCATAAATACTAACACTCCTGCACTTACTTCTCATACATTTTTTGTACATATCTTAATTGCCTTCAGACGGTCATTAAACAGCCATGGCTGATGTCTGCTATCTGTGCTTTTCTCTTAGCCTGAATCTTATATTAAAAATACAGTCTTTGGTTTTGTTAGGATTCTATTTATTTTTAATGTACCCAGATAAAGTTTGTTTTCTTAGTGCAACCAAAGCACTTGGTCTTGAAAGTAGGAACAGAAAATAGTAAAAAACTGTGAAGACCTTTAATTTTCTTTCCTACTCTTACACTAGTTTATACAAAGAGGATTTCTACAACAACTTATAGTCTTTAAAGTTACTTTTTTTCAGAGTACTGACAGTCAGTCATGGTCTTTTATCCTGGCATATTTTTCTCAGATACAGAGAGACTATGCAATGAACATGGTAAAGGTCTAAACATTATTCTCACATTCTCTGATAAATCAGCTTTATGAGTAGAGTGTGTTTGTTATCTTTATGTCAGCCTGTGCAGCTAAGTATGCAGATTTACCCATAGACTGATGTCTTTAACCTTGGTATAATTTTGGAGTGTAGTGCTCCAAGTAACATTTGGCTCTCACACTAAGACAAAATTCTGGATCTTCCTTCATCCCATTTGTAGTAAGCCAAGAGGGAAACCAGCTACAGGCAACCATCCATTCCCATTATTCTCCTTCATGGAAATACCAAACAAGATCTGATTATTATTATTCTGAAAGACATAAAACTGACATAACCATGGAGTCATGCTGCATCAAACAGCTACAAACACAGTGATGAAAATCAGTATTTCTGTCTCCCTGGAATTTTTGAAAAATAAAACTAAACCCCAAAATGACTACACAGAGTTCAGTTTCTGGAATGTAAAATAGATGGACCAATTTAAAAACAAAACAAACCAACCAACCAAACAAACAAACCCACCAAAAAACCCACCAGAAACCAAAACATGGGTGGGAAAACAACCCATAAATTTATACCATTCCTGAATTAGTAAAAAAATTTTGTGTAAAAAGTGTAAACACAGAAGAGGTTTGCACTTCAGTTCTTCAAGGAAACATGGAAGTCATGTGAACAATAGTTCAAGCATTCATTCTTGAGGTCTCCAAAATTCCTGCTGAGCTGCTAGCCTTTCTCAGGCTTCCAGGCTCTGGTCTCACAATACTAGAAGGTTCACAGATCAATCTGTCTACAGAACCACAATCCAGCACCTTAGGGGAAAATGGTACAACAGGGATGCTACCCAATCTTATTGAGCTTCAGGCTTTAAGATCCACAACAGTTGTGATGGCAAGAGAAGAAATGGCTTTGCAAAGACATGCTGACTATTACATCAGAAGTTCACTAAAATTAGTGTTTGTGCTTCCTATGACAGAATAATGCCTCAATCAAACAAGTGTTCTGAAAAAAATATTTTGTTGGAAAATGATAAGCCAGTATCATGAAAGCCTCAAACTGACAGTCAGACAACAATATTTTTTCAGAATTATTTACCAAGTTTAATGGCCTTTTTGTGATTATTTGGATGAAAAGGGATAGTGAAAAGAGTTTTTCATATGTTCACGAACACAAGTCAGCCCTGTTAATTGCTGAATTTTGAAAAATCCAGTTGTCAAATGAAAAGACATTTCATTAAATCCCAGTGAACTCCAAGCACAATAGCAACAGAATTAATCCTCCTATTAGAACATCTGCATAGTATATCAATTTTATAAATATTGCTTCATTTCCAGGAAAATATTTCCATCTCAATTAATTTAGGAAGGTACACTGGGTTTTGTTTCTTCCTTGGACTGGTTTCCAGAAATCATCCACAAATAGCCCACAATATTTTTGAATTACTGTGCCTGATTTTCAAATGATCAACAAATAATAACTCTCACCAAAGTTGTCCATGCCTTTGCCATCATCACTGCTTATTATCAAAGTTGAGTAAATATGGAGTAAAAAAGCCTCCGGTGGCTGGCGATTACTACTGAGCAAGAAAGAGAAGTTAAATGCCCCTTACATGGTAGTCCCATGGCATTAACCAGACAAGATGCATTGTTCATAGGAGGAAAGTTCATATGTATCAAAGAAAACCCAATTTATGGAAGATTTTTCCATTTATTGGCATAATTTTGAAGATTCAGATGAATTCAACTAGACATATGTAGCCTTCAAGCCTTCCTTAAGCTTCTTGACTGAACTATAGATAAAAGAATTTGCGATTGACTTTAAATCCTTTATGGACGTATTTTGAGCATTCTTTATAAGTAAGGTATATTCTTTATAAGCATTCTTCATAAAGTAAGAGGCTAATTGAATTGTATTTGAAGACTATAACTATATCTGAATTTAAAAATTGGATTTTAAGTATGTTACCTGAAGATGAACTGCATCTTCAATAATTTTAGAATTTCTAATTGGTCTAAGATCTGAACAATGTAAGATACCTTGGAAGACGTCCATTCTCCTTTATAGCCATACTGTAGAGTAACCTGAAGCATTAAGAAATCCAGCAAGGAACTTCCTGACTGTAGATGACTGCTTTCCAAAGAAACCATGAAATTAATGGCTACATTTACAGTTGGTACTATTTAGAACCTGTGTTACAGACCCAGGTTTTGATATAATTCAGTAAATACATTGTCTGGAAGCTGGGGGATGTTGTCCCCACTTTCAAGAAGGGCAAGAAGGAGGGCCCCACAAACTACAGGCCTCACTGTGTCACTTCAGTGCCTGGTAAAGTTATGGAGAAGATTTTTCTTGGAAATATTGAAAATGCTGAAAGATAACACAGTCATCAGTCACAGCCAGCACAGGGAAAAATACTGAGCAACTCCACAGACCATACAAAACTGAGAGGAGCTGTTGACTCCCCCAAGAACAGGGAGGCGCTGGAGAGAGACCTTGACAAATCAGGGGTCTGGGCAATCACCAACCATATGAATTTCAACAGGGAGAAGTGCTGGATTCTGCATCTGGAATGGGACAGCCCTGGGGTCCTGGTCCACGGCAAGTTGAACATGAGCCAGCAGTGCCCTGGCAGCCAGGAGGGCCAACCCTGTCCTGGGGGGCATCAGGCACAGCATCACCAGCTGGGCAAGGGAGGGGATTGTCCTGCTCTGCTCTGAGCTGAGGCAGCCTCACCTCCAGTGCTGGGGGCAGGTTTGGGCACTACAATATAAGAAAAGCTTTAAAATGTTAGAGAGCATCCAAATGAGGGCAACAAAGATCGGGAAGAGCCTTGAGATGAAGTCTCACTTGGTCTGTTCAGCCTGGAGGAGAAGAGACTGAGAGGAAATCTCATTGCAGTTATGTCTTCTTAAGATGGGAGAAGGAGGGGCAGGCACTGCCCACTGCCCACTCTCCTCTGTGGTGCCCAGAAGGAATGGTCTGAATCTGCCAGGGGTTGTTTAAGCCGGATGTCAGAAAAAGGTTCTTCACCCAGAGGGTGTTTGGGGATGGAACAACTGCCCAGGGAAGTGGTCACAGCACCAGTGTGACAGAGTTCAAGTGTTTGGTCAATGCTCTCATGCACATGGTGTGACTCAAGAGGATGGTGCTGTGCATAGCCAGGAGGTAGACTTGAAGAGTTTTCTGAATTCCTTCTGATTTAACTTATTCTCTGATTCTGTTTAGAGTTAGATAGCCCAAATGTTAATGGCTATGATTCTCCTTCTGACACATGGAGAGTAGAAATAAAACTCTATTTGTCTGGAAGGCTGTGACATGAAAAGGTGTAAGAGCTAAACAAATCTCACACTGGATTAATTTTGGTTATGCTACTGCTCTTGAATTCTAAAATAATAGCATTGATTCTCCAGTCATCCCATCACCAGTCATCCCATCTGCTCATCCATTCACTGTTAGTAGCCACCTGCAAAGGGAAGTTAAAATACCATGCTGGTCTGTGCTGTGCTGCTACCTGCCTAATTTCATGCCAACAGCAAACTCAGGGATTTTTATAGGGACAAAATAATACAACTGCTGCAGCAACCACATGTTTTCCATCATACAGGAGAAAAAAATAAGGTCAGTGTGGGCTTGAAGGGTTGTAAAGCTTTAGTCTGCCTGAATTATTTTATGCTTGTGAAAGTTAAGCAGATGAGAAACACATTAAATAAGATGACAGAATTTAGATTATACCTCCTCCCCTCCTCATGCCCCTTCCAAGTCCTTAGCTCCGTGGATGAATTCCTTCCCCCATTCCTTTTTTCCTTTTTTTTTTTTTTTCTTTTTCAATTTGTTAAGATGCTGAAATCTGCTTTGTGTGATTTATGAAGGAACTTGAAGCGATTAGTTTCACAGTGCATGAAAATTCCTCAGGTTCAGAGGGATGTCCAATCTGTTACACCGTGAGCCGTTGACTGGATGAGAACATGAGCAGCTCAGAGCCATAAGGAGATTGTGTTGAGTTATTAAACACTTGTGGTAAAGCTGCTTATTGTTAATTCCCCAATGTCCTGCTGAAGTGATCGGATAAGATCAGATCGGATTAGATCAAAGAGCCTGGGAACCAGCCTTTCAAGCAGATTCATTTAATCAATAAAGAGGGTCTCCAAAGAGAGAGAGAGGCAGTACCAGGATCACGAGAGATTAGAGTAGGGAAAATAAGAAACAACAGATTATTTTCCTCTTATTTTTCAAATGTAATTCTGTAAGCCAAAGCACGCTTTTGTGTGTGTATGTGTGTGTGCAAAAAACAGCCAAAAAGGATGTAAGTGCTCCCTTACAACTTCATTACCAAGCAGACAGTTTTAAATGAAGTATTTTGCAATACAGTACTGCTTAATAAGTCAAGAGACTGTAAAAGTATTATTAAAGCAATCAGTACCATGAAATACCTACTGTGAAAAAAAGAACCATTAACAGCATTTCAGCAGAAGCAATTTTTGTTTTAATGATTCCTCAAGAAAACGGGATTCTGGGTGGGTTAATGTGCACAATTTCTGATCTTGCTTTCATCTAAAAGAAAAAAATGAGAGCAAAACCCAATAACACCACCACCAACAACCCTCACCCACCAGTATCACATCAAGATCAGAATGTATTAAATTAATAACACTGGCAGATGTTGTGGAATGCGCATTGTTATAATACATGTAATTACAGTACAACTGCTGCCGTTAATGCTTGTACAGTGAATAGACTTGTGTATAATTACTTGCAAAACCTTGCTAAATCTGTACTAAAAGCTAGAAGCTGTTAGTAAATGTTTAGAAAGTTAACCCAAAGAAAAAGGAAAAAAAATAAAAGAAAATATGGACAACAAAGAATCATTCATTCTAACAAACCAATGGTAAAACAAACCAATGGTAAAATGTTTCTAGAGTAGCAGAATTTGGCCCAAAATAATTTTGAGAGATGCAGACACCTTTTTCAAAGATTATTAGCCTTAATTGCTTAATAAAAAATTACATCTACTTTTACAGGTTGTAATTTATATTCAGAATCAGATAAGGATACGTATCTATAAATCCCTTCTATAAAATGTAATTTTCTATCTACATAGGCTGATGACTTTAGGCCCTGCACACCTTTAGCAATTGTTAATTACTATGGGATGGTTTAACACTGTTTTCCAAATCAGCATGCATGCATTAAATGACTGCAATCTAATTTAACATATTATTAGTGATGATTATTGTCAGAGACAAATTAGATTGAACAGAAAATAACCTTCATCCTTAGCATGTTTTAGCTCTCAGAATTAATGTGATTTGGTGAACACATATAAATAAAAGTCTGATGAGTCCCTGCTGACTTCAGGGCCTGCTGGTACTGAAGTGTATCAATTTCATGCAGATGATGAATTTCTTAAGCATTCAATGATAATCATGCTTGATTTGACAAGACTTTCTCATGCTATTTTAGGGCCTTAATTTTCTGTGAAGTTCTGTCAAGTGTTCATTAAGCACCCACTTATCTCCCTATCTTAACCTGGCAGCCAATCCAAAGGTAGCCTCCCAGTGCCGCTACCAGTCCCAGTCCATTAATATTCCTGCCATGTGACTGTCCACAGAGAGAAGCCAATCAATAGCTGATTAACATTCAGGTCACATGATGCTCAAGGAGAGTAAATGAGTTACGCAGTAAGACATCAAACAAATTTTCATCTTGAAAGAGTGATTGCTTTTTCTGCTGCTGTGATGTTTGTCAAATTCTCTCTAGCCTTGTCCAATTAAGCTCCATGAGATGAATGACTAATGAAGAGAAGGGAACGCTGTGCCAGCATGACAGCTATGAGAAGTATCACTGAATAAGAGCTGCTGAAGAATTTTTTTAAAGTTAAAAAAAAGAAAAACCAAAACAAAATTATTGAAAAATCACTTCTGGATAACTGGTGTAATTGCTTTCAAATTTCAGATGCTGTTTAGAAGTCTCTAGTGAAAAATAGAAATTGCATCGTGCTGTATAGGACATTTATTTTCTGTCTAACTTTACAGTGTAAATGAGCTTGCATTTCCTCATAATAAAATTTTTTTGGAGATTTTGAACAAATATGCATTAACTGGATTATTGCCAGCAAATGTGCTAATGAACCTTCACAGTCTCCTCGAGACATACTGACAACAGAAAATCCCACTTTTAAGCATCAGACAGTATGGATAAAAAATCCTTATTTATGAAACTGAAAGGAAAAAAGGGAAAAAGGAAGATATTTAGCAGATGAGGTGGAGGATGGAAGCAAGTTCTCTAGATTTTAGAAGGAAGTAGCTATTCAGGACATTGATTGAAATATTGTGTGAGATTCTTAAATAATGGGGCACAATTCTTTTTTTGCATCATTTCAGGAGCTGATCCAGTGTGGAATTATATTATATTATATTATATTATATTATATTATATTATATTATATTATATTATATGTCACTGCTATATATTTGTTGTTAAATTAAAACTCTTCAAGGAAACAATACTAAATATTTGAATAGAATTATAATCCTGTTTAGCAGAAAGCTTTTAAAGTGGATATATGAAACTACATTTTGGGACATCATTGAAAGTCTACTTTGTCAGAAAGTCAGAAATTGCATTTTAGTGCTGATACTGTACTAAATTCTGGTGATGTGTTTGGAGTAGAGATCCTATGACTAATAAAGCTTTCATCCAGTCACTGAAAGAAGTTACAGTCACCTAATGGATTACTGAAGATATGAAAGAGTGTCAGATCCTACTTATTATGTTCTAGCATTAAATTAGTTATATTCCCAAGGCGTTCTGAAGCAATATTTTCAAGCTTGCTTAATAAGGGTGTTAGAGCATGCCAATTAACTGGCAGCTGAAATAAACAGTAGTTGGAGGCATAAGACAGTATTTATATCTGCAAAGCTAATAACATTTTAAATGGGACTCCTTGGTATGGTGGCTCAAGGTGCTGGAAGAAGGCAAGATGTGGAGCATACTGTATTCAAAAGACTGTAAGTCAATTCTCTTGACTGCTAGTCAAGGATGGAGACTGCAAATAGAGAAGCAATGAATTTCAGTGAAAAGGAAGACAAGGAGGCAGGGAGCTAGCAGTTCATTGAAGGTAGGAATGGGGATACTGCTGAAGAAACCTGAGGTGAGTGATTTACCAAGTGCCTGCCTTTAAAGCATCACCACAAAGGCACATGATGGAAGAGATGGTGTAAAGGGATTGGGGTAGAAAAAGGAGAAATACGTGGAAATAGCAACATGACATACTGCTTTTGTGAGGCATTTTTCCTAGTAAAGTAGCACTGTAAACTTTGGAGATCAGTACTGCCTCTACATGAAGTATTAGCTGTTAGATTACTGGTTTACTTGTTCCTGCTGCAGCCATACCACAGAGAATTCATAGGCTCTGAACCATTAGCTGCTCAGATGTTAACAAAGCAAAAAATGATTAATATTGTTATAAGCAACACCACTTGCTGAAATATTTAAATCAACAGTGGAGAAGGTGTCTAACTTTCTGTCAGTCACATTCGGTGGTTATGAATAAAAGAGTATTCTACTTTCTGCATAACTTTGCATAATTAATAGTTTTTCATGCAAACTTTTGTTTGCCTTAATTGTTGTTTCAACAGCTGTTTTCATTAAATTGTAAAGCTCTTTGTGTCTAATCCTTTGAGCTGCACTATTGATAACAAGAACGCACTGGAGCTAGCTTTAGAGGAAGAGAGTCCCTGCCAAGCTGGAAAGCAGTCATGAAGTTACTTGAGAAATAAGGCCCTACAGTGGGACTGGTTGTGTAGCTAATCCATTAGTCTTTTCAAAAGGACTTTGCTCTACGCCCTTATGGCTAAATTGACCCAACAACCTATCAATGCCTTTATTTGCTGAGTGGTTGTCCATGAAAGGTCTCCATGCTGGATCCAAGCTGTAATCAAAGCCTCCATCAGTACCAGGGCCCTGATGACACAAATGGCCAAACTTTCAATGAGGCTGGCTGGTTTCCAGCCACGCCATTTTAAAGATACAAAGAGGCTGTGTTGTGCTGTGGAATTCATTTTCTTGTTTACTTCCTACAGAAACAAGAGCATAATCAGCACTCAGTGCATCGGATCAGACCGCTGAGTTGTTGACAGAAGCTTGGAGAGGCTTGCCAGCTTTCCACATGAAACACTGGCTTTCTTCTAATACACCCCCCACCGTCTGTGGCCCTGCCAATTGTAGCACATCAGAGCAACCATTGAGATAATGACCGTGAAGTCTCATGATACACTTTGATGAAGTGTAACATTTTTTAAAGGATTTTTGTCTGTGCCAAAATGATAGAGACAGCTGACTAAAAATCACCCCATCAAAATCAAGGCTGATGAACAGCAGGCAAAGACATGTGCTTCCACAGAGAAAAGGGAGGAGAATTTACAGCCAAAGACTCTCAATGACTATGCACACCACAGATTCCTTTATTTTGCTTTTAAATGATCCTTTGTTTCAAATGAATGTATGTAACTTTGCCAAGAGAGCAATTTCCCCAAATATTTTTTTTATTCCACATCAAAAAATGATTCAGCATTTAGCATGATTTAACATTTATAATGTTAAATAAATACCTTTTCTATTCAAGGTAATTTTGTTTCTTAACATTAATTTTTTGCAACTTTGCAAAGTAATGTTTTGAAATAGCTGAGACATGAAACCTTCTCAGCCATTTTAAAATTGTCTAGTGGCAACTCATTGAACCAACTTAGCTTATGGTAAAACAATTGGAGATGTGTTTCCAAGCAAGCCACAGGGAAACGGAACAGCAAAACAGTCACTTAGGCTTTTACGCTGCTTGCTTCAGTAGTCCAATATTTTTCGTGACAGGAAATTCATTACTAGCAATGGATTCATTGATACACAGCACTGCTAAGTAGCCTGGTTTAGGAGCTTAGAGAAAGTCTGCTGAATTTCTTGAACTGGCCATTTACTGTGGATCTAGACCACCCCACTGTGCTGATGGAAGTGTGGTTAGGAGGTCTTTGAGTTGAATCAATTTGAGTTGGAATTTTCCCAGTATATCACAGTTACATAAACACCTGTGCAAAATATCTTTGAGCTGAATTAATGGCATAGGGGTGCGAGTGGGGGAAGGGAAAGAAAGGAGAGAAATAGAGGGGGAAAGAGAAAGTTGTTTTCAGTGGTTTTCAACATTTCTTGCTAGTAAAAAGTGGGTCTGGAGGACTGTTTTAAACTGTCTTTACTCTAACCAACACAAGAGCTCATGTATGCCTATTTTTTTGTCTCCTCAGTACTGCAAGCCTAGAACAATGCTTTTTAAAGCTTCTTTTTCTCTCTCTTCTTTTTCTCTTCTTTCTCTCTCTCAAATTATATTTTTTTCCAAGCTCAAATATGCATGGCATGCTTGAGATATACAGTGGCAAAGAAGGATGCAGTAGTCTTCTGGAAGAGATCAAAAGTACTGGCAAGAGAACAAAAGTACAAACTTCACTTTGAACCCAGGTACACAGCATGCTACAACCAACAGCATTATAACTATGCAGAAATCAGCACTTTCCAGAAGATAGATGTAGAATACACGCAGGTTTTTTGGTTCAGTTTACATCCCATATCTGGCTTTGAAGAAGGAGGAAAAATTTGGAAGAGAAAAAAGTGGAGATGGGATCTATTTTGTAGTGGGGATTTGTGGGTGTTTCAGCAGTCCTGTCTACTTTCCTAGAAATGTTTAGTTAAAGGACGTTGCTTCCCATTATGACTGAGCCTCCGCATTAGAGTTAAAAAATCATTAGCACCTTTTTTTCTCTGGAGATGGCTCTTTGCTCTGCAGTCATGATATAAAACAAGACAGACAGTATGTGGTTGCTTTCCATATCTGGGGAAAAAATGGATCAAACTTGAGCAGATTTCATGTGGTTTGTATATAACAAAAACAGGTAGAAGTCTCACTTTGTTAGCTTCCCTCCCAACAAATACAAAGCAGTTCAAATTTGCCAGTAGTAGTACAGATGCTATTGACACACCTGCAGAATCAAGCTTCTCCTCCTTTAAGTTTCAATAAACCAGGTTTTCATACCTGTACTTCACTCAAAAGCAGAGCCTAACTTGTTCTTGCAGCAGGTAGGTGCATTGTCCTTCCATGAACACACGGAATCATAAAATACTAGAATAGTTTGGGTTGGAAAGAACCTTTAAACAACACCAAGTCTGACCCCCCTGCAATGAGCAGGGACATCTAAATCTTGGTCAGGTTGCTCAGAACCCCGTGAATATTTCCAGGGATCAAGTATCCACTACCTTTCTGGGAAATCTGTTCCAGTGTTTTACCACCCGCATTGTAAGAAACTTCTTCCTTATATCTAGATTAAATTTACCCTCTCCTAGTTTAAACATATTGCTCCTAGTCCTATCAAACAGGCCTTGCTAAAATTCTGTTCCCAGCTTTCTTTTAAGTTCCTTTGGATGCAGCACTTGCGGGTAGGGTGTTACCAGAGCAGAGCAGAGGAGCAGAATCCCCTCCCTCAGCCTGCTGCCCACACTCTTTTGGATCCAGCCTGGGATACAACTGGCTTTCCGGTCTGCAAGTCCACATAGGTGGGTCATGTCCAGCTATTTGTCCACCAGTATGCCCAAGTCCTTGGCAGGGCTGCTCTCAGTACCTTTCTCCCACAGCCTCTACTGATAGCAGGGGGTTGCCCCAACCCTGGTGCAGGATTTTGCACTTTTTCTTGTTGAAGGGACCACTTTCGAGTCCCCCTCTGGAACAGCATTCTGTCCTTCATGAGCTTGATGTCATTTGATGTAAACTGCTGAGACTACACTCAATCCCACTCATTATATAATTGATCAAGATACTAAGTAGACATTAAGATATCCCAGTGCAAACCCCTGTGGGGGTCAAGACACCACTTGATGTTGATCTACATGTGGATCTGGAGATCAGTGGGATATTGACCAGTGGGATATTTCAGGCAGTCTTCCCATCAGAGAATGCTGGGAAGACTGACTGAAACCCTTTCCAGTTATGGAGGGGTTTAGCATGAATAACTGTTCAAGAAATCGATCTAGTTATGTTTACTGATGACTTGGTAAATGTTCTGTACACCCAGTGCAGGCATCCAAGCACAATCTGCAGTCATAAATGAGCAGAGTGCAAAGGTACATCCACCCTCTTGATTTTTCAGAGGCAGAAGTCATGTGCAAGCTTTTACCAGCACATCCCAAATGCCTTGCAATCTGCTAATAGCAACAGGTCTTTTGACATTAGTATCACACTTGGAACACCGCATCTGTTGTGTGATGGCCAAATTTTCAATAATGTGGTTTAGTGATGCTAACAGTTGAAGCACTTTCCTATCTTATATAAAAAGTTAGAGGAGACAAAGTGAATCCATTGCTTGAGAAAGTGCTGGGGTTGCACAGGGTGCGGGTGTGTGTGTGTCTTGGTGTGTGTGTGTCTTGGTGTGTGTGTGAGAACACAAGTGAAACAAGAACTATTCATACAGTTTGAGAGTGTTATTTCCCATCTCCTTCCTGTTTTTTGAAAGAATGTCCTGAGAGTATTAATTTTGGAAAGCAGTTCAAACAATGAAGTTATTCAAGCTGGCCTTATTTTTGCTGGCTGGTGAGTGCCAGTGCACATGAAATAGGTAAACTTCCAGCAGACTGGATGGGAATCAAAATAATTAGAACACTTAAGAGATTTGTACCTTAAAAGCAAAGGTTGTCATTCTCCCACGTCCATTTTCATTCACAGATCACAAAACTGGGTAGGAAAGGGAGGACTGAGTTAGGCAGTTTTGCATCTCTGAGTGGGCATCTGTCAGTGATAAGCAATTTTGATGGAACTTTGCTGCAGGGAATATTCAACAGTAATATATTCCTAGCTATACCAGTGAATTTATTCATTATGAATGCCAGCATGAGAAAGCTGAATGAAGTCAAGGGAAATGAAGAAAAGGTTGTGGGGAGAAGATAATTAAAGGAAGAGGCGGAGGGTGGGGGAAAAAGCAGTTAGCAGTGTAGGCACATATGTTTCAAAGCTTCTCAGATTTCCTGAAACTGAGCCTAACTGAAATGAGTAATAGTTAGAATTCAAACACAGTATCATTACAATCCAGACATTTTGGAAACCACTTCCCCACCAAGCCTTTAAGGATTACTTGATGTTGAGGATTATGGTTGGAGGAACTAACATCTGCTGTATTCACCCAAAGCCATGTATATGATTTCATTTTTCCTCCTGTCTTTTAATGATGAAGATTTTACACTTTGTTTTGTTGTTTTGTTTCATTTTCTTATGTTTTGACTTGTGGAATCAGAGTAGATCAAGTAAAAAAAAAAAAAAAAACATTGAATGCATTTGTTTGGTTTTTATATAGTTTTCTTGGTATGAATAAACTCACAAATGAGAAGAAATTGAAATTCTTGAGAGGAAAATAATTAAGCAAGTAATGTTAAGTCCTTCCTACAAAAAAGACTGGCATCCTAGTATCTAAAATTAGTTGTGAAACCTATTGTACTATGTGCCTATGAGGATACACCTAAACCATGAAAATCTTTACATGAAATGAAACAGAAATATTCATGTGAAAATTGTATTTTTTAAACATTTGTTATTTTTTTTAATTAATTAATTTTATGCATGGCAGTAATAAGTAATTGGAAGGAATTAAATATTAACACCAAATCAAGCAACAAATTCATATTTATTGCAAGAATATAAAAAATTGTTTTTAAAACCTAGGAAAATCTATGTTATCATATTCAAAGAGGGGAAAAAATGTATTCTTCTACCTTTCCAATCCCATTACAAGAAACTATTTGCCAAAAAAAAATACTGGGCTATTAAAAGTTTAGTTTGGTAGAAAACAGTATGGTTTCAGGGATAAGTTCTTTGCATTTATCTTGTAATGTACTCAAAACCTATACTGCAAAACACAGCCAACATAGAGTAATGAAGAAAACTTTATTGCTTTTTTTTTTTCTGCCTTAGAGGCAAAACTTGGTAGATTAAAATTATAGTTACTTCACCTTGTCTCATGCTCTAACTTCTTATAAACTATATAAAACATTTTAGAGCTAAGTCATGGATGATATTATGTTGTTAATATTAAAAAAAAAAAACACAAAACCAAACATATGGAGATCTGCAATACTAAATAGTTTTATTCATGGATGGTGTAGCGATAGTTGAAGAAGAATAAGGAGGAAATATTTGGTAATCTTTTGCATAAATTCCATTTACATCTAAAAATTTACATCAAAGGATGTCACTAAAGTCCCAGCTGGCCTAAACTTTCTGCATCATTAGAAGTAAAATTTTTGCTAAGATAAGTTCATACCTCTTTCTCCAGACTATCAGCATCTATAACTATTCCAAGCAGTTATGGGACTTCCTAGAGACTGTCAGTGTCTTGGATCTTGTGTTTTGTGACAGTAGGAGTGATATATGTTTTAATTTGTTCCCTTATTCTTACCTCACTTGATAACTTTAATATTTTTCATAATTAAACTGTAGGTTTTAGCAAAGGCAAAGGCACTTTGACTAGAGGAGAACAAAAACCTTCATCTCCCTGACTGAAGGAAATTTTATTAGTGGGAAGTGGAGCTATCAGCACCATCAGACTCCAAAACAAAATTTATAACAAATCATCCAATTGCATACACAGGAATTGTGGCTCTTGGCTGAATGCAATAAACAGGTTGTTGTGATCCAAAGAGAGATTACATCTCAGGTACACTAAAAACTCCCTTAAGATACAGTGAGAAAGATTATTTGCTCTTGTACTCATTGCACTGAAAGATTTTTAGCTGCTAGGAAAGAAATGGATTTTTTCCTTCTTGTTTTATATTTTTTTAAAAATCATTTTTCTCTGAAGGACTGTTGGCCTCTGGCGAATTCTGAGTTTTAAAATACCGTGTCAGTAAATTAAATTCCGAGCCCACTGAAGTCAGCTGAGTTTTGCCATTGCAATCTGCAGACGCAGGATTTTGCCGACTGTTTGGAAAACATTACTTGCAGCAATCGGATAGCAACCATTGCTGACATCTAGCAGAGAAAAAACTAACTCTTCAACTGTCACTAGCACTCAACTGTTTCTTCTTCTGCCTGTGCAGACAGCAGGGTTTTCTGTCCAAAACCAGGCAAATGCTCAGAAATAATCTGCTCTCAAATTAGCAGAAATCATATGGCCAAGCCCTTTCTCAAATTTAAGTTAAGGTCCATTACCTCCTTATATTTTATCCTTCAGTAACATGCATTAAATAGGACAAGGACAGAATCTGTTCAGCACAGGACAGTAGGGCTTAAAAGTCTCAGGACAGACCTCAAATATCTATTGGTATGGTGAAAATCATGGGCATTCTTGTGTAAAGTTATGTAGGCTTGGTCCTGGCTTTGGGACATATATCTGGATAGATTTGCTTTGACAGGGTATCTTAAACTCTTACAAGAAATCTATCTTAGTGAGATTCCTTTTTTGCCATTAAAAGAAAAAACACAAAATTCAGATAATTTCACTTTCCTTTTTAACATTGTAATTGGAAAATAAAAGAAGTAGTTAGTCAGAGATTCAGACTCAGGAAGGTGTGAAAATTGAGGCCTGTTTATGCTGCTTTTCTAACTTCTTGCTTTGTACTTTATCTACTCTTCTTCTTAGGCAAAACATTTAGTCTCTGGTTCTGTTGCACTGTGGCCTCTAGGGGCTCACACCATTTTTTTGAGCATGTTAAGTGTATTGAAAGCATTCTGTAAAATATTCTCTCAGATTAACAATGCTGCTATTCTTTACATCATTTGTCCTTGAGGAATCCTATATAAACTTTGGTTGCTGTGAGAGCTAACGTTGCACAGAAACACTACTGAAAAGACAGAGGCCCATTTTTATGAGGTATGTCTCTGTTTCAGAGAGTACTATGTGTTGTGTGAAGCAATTATTTAGGGATTTAATGAACCCTGAAATAAAATGATGAGAACTTGATTTTCCTTCAAGAAACTTTTTAAAATTTCAGTGGTTATATCTGAATTTGCAACCTTCACAAAAAATCTGGATATGGTTTCAGTGAAAGAAAATAATATTCTGAACTTTAAATCAATATTCACACTTCATTTATGAAAATATGTTTTTCTTCAGAGATCATGGGACCTTAATCCTATTGTGAAGTAGTCTTTTTACTTAGGTTTTTTCCCATTTATTTTCTAATAAAAACACTATGGAATTATGAAAAATTGTATTAGTCCATGTGTACAAATATATACTGGTGTGAGTATGGGGACAGGTAAACGATTCTGACAATGGGCATGGCTTTAAAACAAAGATACTTTTGTAGTAATCAAACTTTGGATGTCCTGAATCTTCAGCTCATAGTTAATTTGACAGTGGAAATGTCATTCTTTAGAATGGGCTGCTCTGTCTGCATTACCTGTGCAAGAGACATCTGTGTCTGTGAAACCCACCTCTTGGTTAGATTTTTCACTGGATTTAATTTATCTAGCAGAGTTAAACTGATCGTCTCAGCTGTGGATAAACTTCACAGCTAAGCAATATGCTAAAATTGAGTAAAGGCACCTGTCTCACTGCCATTCAGTTAATGGTAAAACTGTGACATTTTTTCCCCGAAACTGGATAATAATTTTACTCTTTATATTGTGATTATTCTGGTGTTAAGTACTGTCCTCAGAGAAAAAATGCACTATTTATTTACCCTAGAATTATTATTCCAATGTTTCATAATCTTTCATTAAACCCCATGCATTTCTCTTATCTTTTGCCTTGTTCTAATCACATATAAATTGGTACAGTGCAGTGTTTATCTTGCTAACTGCTACTCACTCAACAGGAATTAAGTGATTGCTTTCCTTTGTGATTTGTGAGGTCTTCCAGGCATAATTTTGCTTTCTGCCAACACCCAAATTCATTTGTTAACATAGCTCCTTTTGCAGAATAACTATTGATTTAGAAATTCCCAATTAGAAAATTTGTATCCCCACTTTATTTTATCTTGAATGTGAATGTAGAGTGACTAATGTGCTGAAATCATAGCATCAATTCATGTAATTTATTAACCTATAATAGCACTATTCATCTAGATCAGGAGAGAGGTAGAGAATATTTCTGTTGACTCAGACCTTAGACCACTAGCAAACAGTATTCCATAGACTGTTCTCTGTCACAGTACCACATTTAGCAATGTGGCTCAGCATCTTGTGTCTGCAAATCTAATATTTTTGCCAGAAGCTCAACAAATCCTTTTCTTTCCATGAGTATGTACTTTACTGATAGATCACAGTTTAGCAGAAAAACCTTGGGGGGGATTTATCAATAGTCAATGAATGAATGCCAGGCAGGATGGAATGATGGCCAACTGGATTAAATCATCTAAAAGGCCATTAAATTGCATCACCATTAAAAAGATCTTCGCCTATGATACCAACTGTGTAAAGGACTGAGGACAGGGTAAAAAAAAATGAAAGAATTAAAAGAACTATGCCTGTCATTCTCTCAGTTGCAGGTTTTTAACATATTGGCACAAGAACTTTCCTTTTGTTGATGTTCATTATTCTATGTCTGCAAAGAATCTTACATTCTCTGGAATTGATTCTTTTAATTTCCCATCATCTGGTCTTTGTGCACATTAGATATTATTTTGCTCATGTGGCTTGAGGCTAGTTTCAAAATGAGGAATGTGTATTAACAAAATGCACGACTCCAATAACTGCCTTCCTTGAAGTTTCATTCTAAAGGGAAAGAGAATTATGCTAATGTTTTACCTTACACATCAACTCTGGCTTGAGAGATCAGGTATGAAAGGTGACTTCTTTTGTATCTAATTTTCTGGGAGAGATGTTTAATTAGGAAAAGGAACTTAAGTGGATTCTACTCTTCTGCATCTCTTCTGCAAGGAGAACAGAGGCAATCTGACCAAAGGAGGTTAGTTTTCTTTCTTGGCTTTGAGTTTTGTTTTGGTCTTGATTTAGGTTGGGTTTTTTTGTTACTTTCTCTGTGTGTGTTTGGTTTTTATTACTGGTTTGTTTGTTTGTGTTTGTTTTTTTTTATTTTACATCTTTAATTCAGCAATTATTGTAATGTTACAGATATTGAGGTGAGACAAACACTTTAGATGAATGGGTCTACTTATCTGGAAGCATGTTAGGGCGGTGTATTGTCTGAGAAAGTTTTAGACATTTTAGAGAAGCACAGGTAAGGGTAAAATGGTAGTATTCATGGAGCTAAGCAACCTGGTATGCTCTTTGTGGTGGCTCCAGAAGTCCAAGCAGAGTACTCTGAAATAACTGGCTATACTTTCCTGGTTATTTTGATTGTAAACAAGGACTTAGAAGGGAAAGCCTGGCCATGGCAACCCTCCATCTTTCTCCCACAAGATAGGACTGAAAATTGACTACATGAAGCTTTTCTCTAAATGATGCAACATGCAGAGATTTGAGGCACTTGAAATTCATCTGGTAACATTGGCACATGACACAACACTTTAGTTCCCATAAATCTCCTATTTTGGTAGACCTTTTTTCATATTTCTCCTTTTTAAATGGTAGTTTGCCATTACAGCAAATCATATTCAAGTAAGTTGATATGAAGTATTTCTTTACTTTTTGCTGCACTACACAATATTGTTATTTCATAAACATATATTTTGCTATTATTTTGCATTATAAATTTAGGAAGGGGAACACTCACTTCAAGTTTTACTCCTAAACTAATGTACAAGCTTCCTATTTAGGAAATCAAATCTGAGTTTGAATGTTTCAATAAAATTGTTTTATCATATTTAGGCCAGTTATTTGTCTAATAGTTACTAACTTAGTGAAATCATTATCAGCCCAGCAAACAAAGTTCAAACAAAGGGAACTGCTCCATCTAGAGTTCCATCTTGCACATAAGCTGATTAAATATTTTAATCAGTGATTTTACTGGCTGTCATGGCTTGTACCATTAGCTTTCTCTGACTTTGTTATTTCAATAATTTAGGAATATTAAATCTACTAACAACCTTGGAAAACAGTAGATCATGTGGTTTGGTGATCTCAAACTATTTATAAATATCTGGGGGAAAAGTATACACATAACGGAAGATAACTAATTTTGAATTAGTTTACCACATGAAAAAGTGTTTTCCAGAGGTTAAGTGCTCAGATACTATTTTAAAACGTAAAAATGATATTCCTCAGATTATTAAGATGATATTCCGCAGATTGTTATTCCTGTGATGATTTTTCCAGCAATTTTATCAAAGCTAGTCTAAATCCTAGTGTAAATTTTTGCAAATATTTATTTCACAAGTAAATTCCAGAGGGAATGAGTTCCTCAGCATATAAAGGTATTACCAAAAACTCTACTGAAATATACACATATAACTTGCTTTTAATTTAGTCAGAGTTCTTTAGGTTTTGTATTCAAATATCATCCCTTTATTGGCCTTCTCTTGATTTGCTTTATTCTGCTCAGTATATCTGAATATATTTCTCATTAATTTACTTAGCTTTTCCAAATTGAATCAACAGCAAACAATTCTTTTTAGATTTATGCTCTCACTTACCTGTCCTCTATATGTTTTTCTCATCCCTTTCCTTTTCTTCCAGTAATTTTTTCAAATTAAATAGTCAAAACTGAATGCATTCACTAAATTAAGACAGTTGGTAATTACATTTGAATTAGTGAAATCTTGTGCAATGCTGCATCAAGGCAATGACTTTAGAAGCTGTCTTTGTACAAGTCAAAAAAGCTAGTAGGTAAAAAGATCTCGCTAGAGAAAAAATCACATTAAAAAATATGTCATGTTGAGAAGTGAGGGGTGGGAAAATGTGAGGCTTATGCCAGCTAAACCATGACAGCCACCTTTCTGCCTGCTGTCAGCCCATGCAAACAAGACGTGGTCTAAGCTGATTTAGCCCAGTCAAGCTGAACTGAATTACTCTGTAGCTGCAAAGAGATATCTGTGTGTGAGCAATAACCACAGAGCAGCTACAAATGAGAGCTTGTTTGCATTTGTCAATCACAGTACTGAGTACAGCAAAGGCAACTCCTTAGCTGAGTCAACTCGGCTGTTTGAGCTGCTCTGCTCTCACCACACCACTGCTGCTTCCCCTGGTTTAGAGCTCACTTCTGTCCTAATGCTACATAGCAGCTCCCCAAATCCTGCATCTTCTGATCTGACAACCTTACTTTATTTGGTCTTATCAATCACAGTGTGACTGTGGTTAAATACAGGGCTCTGAATCCATTCTGGAGGTGGGAAATAGTCTTAGTAAGACTCAGAAATAAAGCAGAAAAAGACTATGTGAACTCTCCTCAGTGGGATAGTAGAAAATTAATTATAAATACACTTACTGGAATAAATCTTCGAGAGTTTAAGGCCCGGATGTTTAAGCAGAGAGATATCAAAGTGTCTGTTGTTTTTTCTAAATGCCCAAGGCCTGATGCAAGTTAAAGTGATTATGTTAAAACACTGTACAAGATGTTATTCATGCAAGGACATCTCATCTTGGATTTGTAGTCTCTCAAAAATATATACGTGAGATGAACAATTAAAAGTGGCACAGCACTTCTTATACTTTTTAATCTTGTTCTTAATTGAACTCAATTAATTGTATATGAATGCCTTTACTGGTTTTAGCACAGCAGGAAATCAAAGTCCAAATAAGCCAATCCTCTTCTCCTTCTGGTAAGTAAAGGACAAAAAAGCAGAGAATACGGGTTGAGATAAAAATTTACTAAAAGCAAAGGCACAAAGCAATGGAATAAGACACACACACACAATTACAGCAGCAATATTAATAGAAAAATATATATTTGTTTATATGCACACACACACACATAGACACACATATATATAACAAAAGGTGTTTTACCCTCACAAAGATATTCAGCACTGGGAACAAAACTGAGACCACTAACAGCTGCATCAAGTCATGTGGTTTTCCCAGACAGAGGCACTATGGTGACCACACAGTGCTAAACCCTGCCTCTTCTATGTAATCAGGACAATGTCCCATCCATACCCACTGAATAAATGTGGGATGCCACATCTCTTGAAGTGTTCAAGGCTGGGTTGAATAGGTCTCTGAGAAACCTGATCCATTGAAATGTGTTCCTGCCCAGAGCAAGCTTGTTGAAGCTAGATGGTGTTTAAGATGCTTTCTAACCCAAACCATCCTATGATTATATGAATCTATGAATTATACCCCAGACAAGCAATTATCTGACCAATCTTTACAATCTTTCCAAAAACAAAATTGAAAATGCCTTAAGCTTTGCTTCTCTCTCTAGAGGTCACTGGCTAGTAAAACAGCATCCAGTCTCATCAAGATAAAATGGAAAAGATTCAACCAAAAACTGACATATGCAGGTTGTTCTTCAATGTTTACATGGAATATTTATCTGGAAATGATAGCGTCTCTGTTTTATATGCTGAGTAAAAATCAAGTATTAATTTTATTTCAGCACACGTTTTCTAAGCAAGAGTAGGTATGTGAGAACTCCAGAGGAATTGAAAGAAAAAGAAAATCCACTCTACTCTTGTTTAATTCTACATTAAAAAAAAGTCAACTGGAATGTTCATGTTTTTCTTGGAATTATTCTATTATGTATATCTCTTAACATTTTCAAAAAGGGATATATACAAATCAGTAACCAGGAGAAATTAGGAAAAATTAATATTACACTTGAACAGGACTGATAGAACAGGGCAAGTAGTGTTTAGATGCCCAGGCAAATAGCAGCACCCTGAACCTTTTTGGTTTTCTTCTTTTAAATTTAGCTTACTCTATACTAGATTAAAATACTGCCTGGAAAAAATGACAGCCTGTGGTCTTTTACAGATAATGTCATTGATGTTTCAAAGAACTTTCGCAGTGAAACACAAAAATTATCTGCACTTGAGCCTACTTACATTATATTTGCCTCTTGAAGTAGTGTCACAAGTGAAAGAAAGCACTCACACACTGGTCAAAATATATTGCCAAAACTATTTTGAGGAACACAGCTGGCAGACTGAGTTTCTTTAAAGAACAAAACAAGAAGGTTTGTGTATGAGAGAATCACATAGGCACAAGAAGAATCTCTGTGAAGCTGCTTGTAAAATAGGCCTGGTTTCCTGGCTCAGAGACAAGGTCCAGGTGAGGCTCAGACCACATTGTCCCTCTGGGAGAATATTGCTTCCCCAGAAAAATAGGTTGTAAGACTTTTGAGAATATGTTAAATTAGACTGGAAGCTGCCTCACCAGTTTAAATGTCTGGTTTATAAAGAATACTTAAGGTTTAACTTAACTCTGAAATACATCCACTTCAGACATCCTATCATTCCACAAAGGATCTACTTCAACTTGACACAGAGATATATACAGGGCACATTTTAAAGTGATACTTTTTATTAATTTAGTTCTAAATAAAGTCATTATTATGGGCAGAACCCAGAAGGGAAGTTCACTGTAATTTGATCCTCCTCTACCAATTGAATTATTTTTTTTCAACTGTTCATTTAATCTTTGATATTTATTTTGACACTACCAGTGAGTGAGGAGTGGAACCCTCTCCCTGTTTAGGAACAAATAAGCCTTTCAAATATATTTTACAGTCACTAGCACGTTCTCTAGTAATAGCCAATAAATATACATAAAAAGAAATGGCGAGGAGCCTGAGGAAATATAGGCATGGGCTGTCCTCAATCTCTGGATCACAAGTTTCCCACTCTTGTGGCTCATAGTAGAGAAAAAATTATTGATTATTGCTACTGATTAGGCTACTAAACCTAAACAGATTAATCTCACTTTGAAATCCATTTGGTGTTTTGTATGTAGGTGGGCTTAAGAAAACAGAATACATAAATGTAGTGAAGGAAATGTACAGTAGATTAATGCATCCACAGTGGGCAGCTGCAGTACAACTGTCAGTTGAGTTAGAGTGTCCATCTGCTGAAAGGTGTGAAGGGTATGCAGAGGAACCTGCACAGGCTGGATCCGTTCAAGATCCCTGTTATTAACAGGGCCAAGACCAGTGGTATGAGGATCAACAAGTTGAAGTGCCAGGTCCTGCCCTCGGGTCACAACAGCCCCGTGCCGCTCCACAGGCTGGGGGCAGAGTGGCTGGAAAGCTGCCTGGAATGCTGATTGAGAGCAGCTGAACATGAGCCCAGGTGCCCAAGAAAGCCAATAACACCCCGGCTTGTGTCAGAAGCAGTTATGGCCACAAAGATCAGGGCAGTGATTGTCCCTCTGTACTCAGCACTGGTGAGGCAACACCCTCAGTTTCTGTGTTCAGTTCTGGGCGCCTCAATTCAAGAAGATATGGAGGTGCTGGAGCGTGTCCAGAGAAGGTCAGAGATGTTTGAGAGTCTGGACCATAAGTCACGTGAGGAATGGCTGACGTTCAAGGTGGTGTTCATCTTGAAGAAAAGAAGACTGAGGGCAGACCTTATGGCTTTTTCCAAGTACCAGAAAGGAGGGTGTGGCAAGATAGGGGTCAGTCTCTTCTCCCACACAGCCAGTGACAGGACAAGAGGAAATGGCCTCATTCTGTGCCAGGGGAGGTTAAGATTAGGGAGGACATCAGGAAGAAATTCTTCAATGAAAGAGAAGGATTAAGGACTAGGAGAAAGTTAATGATTGCAATAAGTTTCCTCAGGAGGTGGTGTAGTCATCTTCCCTGGAAGTGTTCAAGAAATTACTGCATGCGCTACTTATTGCTACAGTTTGGTTGACATGATGGTGTTTGGTCAAGGGTTGGATTGAATGATCTTGAAGGTCTTTTCCAACCTTAACAGTTCTGTGATTCTATAATAATATTCCCCCTACATACTACAAAGAGGATGAAAATATTTACTAGATATTGATACAATGACTAGATACTGTTTTAAAAAAATGAATGGCAATAAAGAAAACAGAAGTTTTCAACTAAAGGAGTTTGTATTTGACACAAGATGATACCAATATCACACTAGCACTCACACCAGAGGCAGAGGTTTAGAGGTGGGACTGGGTTTAGGGTGTTACTGGGAATGTGCTCACAGGTGTTGTCAGGGGGACCCTAAGCACTTTGTGACTCATAGTGACCTAATGCCATGTCAGCTCTGGTGAGCTACCACACACCTATGGTTTTGTCCACATAGCTTTGCAGTCCAAGACTGCAGATTATGTATGTATGGCATTGCCAACTCATTGTTAACATATTGTCTGTTCATCATGCTCATCATTAGTGCTGTAACACACTGGGATTCTTTTAAACAGGAGACTCATATATACTCTAGAAATATCTGTTATATTGGAACAATAGTGTAAAAATATAACAGGTTATTAGCCTCCTATGTTTATGAATGAAAGTTCAAAAAGGTAGTGTTAGAAGTTACAGGTCTAAAAATAAAAAAGATGTCAAATTAATTGTATATAAACCTAAGAATTTTTAAGTAGAATTTATTTTGGAATACCCGAAGAGAAGGGTAAGCAATATAAAATGAAGCCATATTTAATTCATTGCAATTCTGAATTCATTACCCTGCATAATAGTTGGTGTATTTCTTTTTACATTCATGAATTTCTGTGATTTTCAAGGCAATTTAATCCGGTTGCTGGTTGCTGCTGACACAGGAAATGAGTGTCAGTGTCACCCTTTGAGCAAGGATAACAAATAATCTACCACTAACATTTTGCACACCATGTAACATTTTTAGAATTTCTTCCATGCTGGTATACAGTTGCATTTATTCATCCTAACTTAGAGCACCTGTTGCATATACCAAATTTTACATTTATGTGTTCACAGCCCAAGACTGCCAGTCTTTGTACAGCCTCTCTACTGTGAAAGAAGACTGATGAAAATGCCTGCAAGCAATTAGCAGGACTCTCTATTCATAGTGTCAGCAATATCAATTTTCTCATTGCCAGTAGAAAAACTGAGTTTGATGTAAACTGAACAGGAACTGTGACTGCTCAGCCTTGCACTAAATGGACCTTAAGAGTATTATTATTATAACCTTGGCATATGCATCAAAGTCCCTGTGCAAGGCAACTGTGAACGCAGTACTAGATTTAAATAAATGTCATACTTCTCAATGTCAGTTAATCATTTTGCAGCTCCTTGCAGTTCTGCTTACTGTAATGTGTTTCAGCAACAGCTAAAATTATAAATTCATGCCTCCCACCTTTTATTTGAAATATGTCAGACATATTTTAGCCCTTCTTGAGTTTGAAATTCTGGTATAATCATCTGACACAAACTAGTCTGAGTCATTTGTACTGTTCAGGAAAAACAAACACATGTATTGATGCAGCATATTTGAAATGTTTAAACTTGTCATCTTAAAGCAAATGATAGCAATTGATTTCCAAGAGAATAATGAAAAATTATTTTAAAAAATCCAAACAGCAAACCAACTGCAATTGATGTCTCTTGTACAAAGAGAACAATGTAGAATTTAATTTCATGAAAATGACAGTGATCTCAGGAGGCTACATGACATAAATTCGAATGTGTCGAGCCTGTAATACGAGATTTTTTGAACATTCATAAAATTCCACATAGAATACCTGCATAATCAAGTATCTCACTCTTGGTATCCAAATCAAAGAGCTGAAAATTAGAAGAACATTTAGTATCATTTCACTGGAGCTGGACATGAACTAGTGTACCAGAGAGTTCTCACCTCCAACAACAACAAAAAAAAGCCTGTCCCAACCCTCTTTATTCCTTTCAGGAGTTTTAATCTGTACAAGGAACTTGTCTGGAGGAGGCAAAATTACTTATCTTCTAATGTATTGTAAAACACACAATGTCTTCTCTTTTTCAGGAGAGAGAATTGAGGTAGTTACAACTTAGAATAGCAAAGTGATAATTCTTCAATAAAATGCTTTCTAAAAAGTGAATTTATAGTAGAAAATATTGAAAAGAAATATGAAACCATCCATATGAGCTCTATGAAACACAAAAACAGTTACAAGCACATGCAAAATAAAACTAGTCAGCATTCAGAAGGCCTAAAAAGTTGCTTCCTGCTAAAGCGAGTATCCATCACCTCAAGTCTAATGATTTACAAACTGATAAACTGTTTTCCAGCTAATCTGCAGCATAAGTCTTGCCCTGCTTCCTTCCATTCACCACTGACTAATAAAGCATACATAACTTTTTTCTGTATAGTTTTGTAAATCAAGCCAGAATCCAAATTTGCTCAGATGTGAAGATTTTGGCTTTTGCACTGTAATTCCAGGGGATTTCAGTATCCATTTCTGTGGAGAAAAAAAAAAAAATTACGTGATCAAAACCGTGCCCACTTATTTTTGCTATAGCTCATTTTTGTTAAAGTTCATTCTCTTTTTTCCTTCTTTTTTTCTTTATCTGCTGCAAGTAGACAAAGCTCTCTTTTAACAATTCTTATAACTTTATGACAGATAAGAACGGTGATTCAGAATTTTCACTGAATTTTGATCTGATCTCATTTTTTCTTTTGTATTAAGTGAACTGTAATCAGAACACAGAACATTATGCTTCTTTAGAAGATTTTCTTCCTTGAAAAGTGCTTCTTCACATGAAGTGCATAAATATCAAATAACAAGATGTAAACTTTCAGTCACAGGATTCTTTTTCTAGCTTATTTATTATAACTTGAAGCTAATATTATTAACAATGTATACAAAGTACATGGTGATTTCTTCCTTGTAGAAATTGTGACAATTTTATACTCTGATTATTTGTGCAGATTGAATCACAGAATCAGTCAGGTTTGGAGAGACAACAGGGGGACATTTAGTCCTCCATGCTCAAGCAGGGTCATGCCAGAGTACATGGCACAGGATTGTATCCAGGCAGTTCTTGTGGGTCTCCAGTGAGGGAGACACCACAACCTCTCTGAGCAATCCATGCTCTTGCACAGTCATCTGCAAAGTAAAGTTCTTCTCCATATTTAGGTGGAATTTCCTATCCATTAGTTTCTGTCCATTGCCTTTCGTACTTTTGCTTGGCACCCCCAAGAAAAGCATCCCTTCAGATTTTCTTTAGATGGACAAGATCCCCTCTCAGTCTTATCTCCTTTGGGTTGAACAGGTCCAGCTCCCTCAGACTTTCCTAATACCTGAGCAACTCCAGTCCTCCAACCATTTTTGAAGGCCCCTGTTGGACTCTCTCCAGGAGCTCCATGTCTCTCTTGTCCTGAAGAGCCCAGAACTGGACACAGCACTCCAGCTGTGCCTCACCAGGGCACAGTAGAAGAGCAGGATACTTGTCCTGCTGGCAATGCTCTTCCTCATGCAGCCCAGGGCACCATTGGCCTTTTTGGCCACCAGCACACACTGCTGGCTCATGGACAGCTTGTGTCCACCAGGGCCCCCAGGTCCTTCTCCTCAGAGCTGCTTTCCCCAGATTAGCCCCCAGCCTGTGCTGGTGCCTGGGGTTACTCCTCCACAGTGAAGAACTCTGCATTTGCCTTTAATGAACTTCAGAAGGTTCCCCTCTACCCCAACTGAGGTCTTTCTGAAGGGGTTCCCTATGGGGTATTGGACACTGCTCCCAGCTTTGTGTCATCAGTGACCTGCTGAGGAGACATCTGTACCTTTGTCCAAGTCACTGATGAATAAATTAAACACTGGGCCTAGTATAGAACTCTTGGGGGACACTACTCATGTCAGGAAGTGACAGGCTTCCAACTGGGCCCTGTGCCATTGATTATGACCCTTTGAGATCTGCTGTTCCACCAGTTTTCAAGTCATCTTATTGTCCACTCGTCCAGGCCACACCTCCTGAGTTTTCATATGAGGTTGTTATGAGATGCATTGTCAAAATCCTTGCTGAAGTGCAGGTGTACAACCATCCAGGTAGTTGTGTCATTGTAGAATACTGTCAGGTTGGTGACACAGACAACTAAAGGTAGATGGAATGTATCTCATAGCCAAGAGCAATTTTATAGCCAATGAAATCAAATGGCATTAAGCAATTTTTTTCTTGTACTTCAATTTTGCAGTTGACTTGCTTCCACTTTTTCTCCCCATTTGCTTTTTAAATCAAAATATTCATGTTTGAAGTAGGTCTGTGGTGTAGGTACATAAAAATAAGATTAGGAGCAGTATTCAAAATTATAATTTTGGTGGATCCTAGGGTTTTTGATAATTTTAGTAGATTTTTAAACAATTTTCTGTATGTTTCTTGTTTTACTGCTATGTGCTTTTGCAGAAATGCTTAGCACATTTAGCAACATGCTGGATCTCTCTGATCTTAAATATAACTAGAAAACAATGATTTGGGTGAAATTTGTGCATGGTACATGGACAAATTGGTACAAAAAAAACCCCTCACAAACAAACAGAAAAAAAAAACCATGAAAAATTTTTAAATGGTGACATAGCAGCAGAGCAATAAATAAAGTGATATCCAATCATGTCATAGCCACAGAGAGAGAAATGAAGGTACAAAATGTTATACAGCATTGGTCAAACATTCCTGCAGTTGGAAATTCATGCATATGACCCTGTTAACAGATATTTTGCTATTATATTTTAGTATCTGAGTTATAAGAACTTCATATAAATGGTATCTCTGCAAAAAAAACCAGCAATGAACTTCACATTATCCAGTATAGCTTAAGAATATTTCCCTTAACTCTGTTTTTATGGTTATACTGAGCTTCTTTACTAAGCCCGCAGTATGCCATGTCAACTGAGATCTAGAGAGATACAGAAATAGATTTTGCAAAATTTGGGCATAACCACTCCTTAAATATAGGACAAATATAGAATTGTTATTGAAGTATATATTGATAAGTATGTGAGTGTATTTTATATTTAAACAGCCCATACACCAAATACAATAGCATATACGTATAAGTAACCACACTAATTGTATATAGTTCTGTATTACATGTGTATAATGCATCAAAATGCATATATAGTAAAAATTAATTGTAAAAGAGAAAAGGAAATAATACTTTTTATAACTTCCCTGCAAAATCCTTTGGTTATTCAAAACTAAGGAGCAACTGTAGACTTTATTCCAAAAGGTAGCATCTCAGTGGATGTCCAAAGGCATAGTTTTTTTATCTTGGAACTATTAGAACTATTAAACTCAGAGAATGATACCCAGAAAAAATCTGGAGGAAAGAAAAATGAAAGAAACAGTATTAGCAGTCTACAGAGCATGAATACAAAAGGAAAAAATTAATCTCAGCATCAGAAGTGGAAGGGAAGCCAGGGAGAAGGAAAATTGCTGAGAGCTATGATGTCCTTGATTATTTCCTTTCCAGTTATTCCTTAAGTAACCCAGACTCAGGCAAACACATGAAACTATTTAAGGTAGAACTTGGAAACAAGACTTAGCAACTTCAGTTCTCATACAAATCCCTCACTGCACTGAGAATTGTGTCAGAGGACTACAAGCATAATAAGAGCACACTTCTGCCCACTAGCTGGAACTTTAAGCTCTTGACCCACTTCCTTGAATGATATACCAGGAGGAAGAGTTAGACATTCCCACTCTGAAAAAAACATATACTTCTATGGAGTTCAGTGACATAACAGTGTTTCTTTTTGAAAATTAGCAAACCACAATCAGATGTAAAGCTCGCTCACTGCATACAGAAATTCACCCCTTTGTTCTCAAACTTTTAAACCTTTTCTTTTTCAATTACCTGTTCAATACAGAACATTTTTTCTTCCTTCACTGTAGTGGCAGGACATAAATGTGACTTACAAGGAGTTTCACACTGTGTCTGAAATCTAAGCAAAACCTACTGTCTTATTAAAAATTACTAATTTCTGGGACAGCTGGTATGACTCCTTGAAACTAGAGGATGTATCCAGGTTATTCAAGTGTTCATTCTCTATGTTTATATGGGAAGTGGAAAATGTTAATATGATCTGTGTGACAAAGGAGTGCTTCTGAAATATTCAAAACAATATCACGGAATATTTGGAAAAGATTTGGTTCAGAGTGTATGCATAAGACAAACGTGATGATTTTCCTATGGATCACAATTTTTAAAGCACATCACACAAGAAATAAATAATATCCATATTTACTTCAACAGAAAATTTAGAGAAAGAAATTCTTAGAGAAACCTTTACAGAATGCCTTAAAGAAATGGGTTGCTGTGGGTTGTCACAAATACTCTGTAAGAATTCTATTTCAAGGTAAAACATAACAACTTCTTTCCCTGAGAAATGTCTTGGTCTAACAGTCTGAATTTGTAATTTCCTTTTTAATTTTGCAACGACATATTTTTAAATGCAAAATACATGAACTCTAAGAAATAAACATCAAAACACAGTATTTTCAAAAACTTTAAACAAGGTAAATTTTGTTGGTTTTTTTTTTTTTTAATTTCAAGAATAGAAGGGAATATTTTTTCTTGACTAGGAAGTTTTAGATGTCTTACTGTCATAAGAACATCCAGTTTATAAATCTGAAGTTGTTTACCAAACAAATCTTCCAGGCTTTCAGCAATCCTATTACCAATTAAAGAACTATGAGGGACTTTAAATTGCTGCAGCTGTTTGTTTGCTATTTGCTGTTTTGATTTGTATATATATGTTTTAATGAATGACAGTGACAGAGGTGGAGGGAATCTGGGAAGAACTGCACAAAAAATTCTCTACTGAAGTTTACCACAAGACTCCATCTATGTGGAACCTAATGTAAAACACGGGAGAAGGCAAAAAATGTGGAAGCTTTTAGTTAAAAAAAGAACATATGCAGTATCCAAATCTAAGAGTGTAAATATAACCAAAACTTCTGTAAGCTTAAAATCCAATTAATCTGCGATAAATCTGACATCTGCAATATTTTTTCCTTCTGTAAAGTATCAACTCACTAAGGCCAGCAAAATTCTTATTCTTTTCTCAAGTTTCATGTGCTTTTTGTCTGATAAACAAAAATGAAGCTGGGTTTGTTTCACTTTGAATTGGATCTCTTTCTGAAGGTACAATTTAATTGTTATTTAGCTCTGAGTGCAAATTGCAGAACAAGAGATAAATTAATTTGAGTAAGGAAGAATAAACCCTGTATAAAAAGCAAAACTTGCATTGCATTAACAGAAGAATATATGAGCTCTCCCTGTTCTGAGTACTGAATGTCACTTCCTTCAATTCCTGCCTGAGGACAGTAATGGTCTTACCCACACTCTCACAATGTAGGCCATTCTGCTTTTGTTTGCTGACTCTGTTTTGCCATCTCCTACCATTTTTTGCAGACTATGTGAGAATATGAAGTGCATTTTTAATATCTGTAGAAAGAGAACTGATCCATCCACAAACTTGCTATTTCCACATTCATAAATTCAATGCTAAACCACTTAAGTGTTTTCTGGAGTCCTGAGAGTAAAGCTCAAGTGAAAAGTGTTTTTCTCATTTTACATGCTGGGTGTAAATGTCTTCTTACCCCACGTCCAAATGAACAATTTCTCTGGGCAGGACTGCAATAACTCTAATTATCTCAGCAGTGAATGTCGGATTTGGGCTATTTGTCTTCTTGTTATCTTAATAATTTCTCTTTTTATATTTAAAGAATGAAATGTAAACTGGAGAGGGAGTTCATGCATCTGGAATAGCAATCCAAAAGAGACAGGATGAATCTCCTTATGGAGAGGTCTATTTCTTTCCCTTGATCACAGAGGAGTCTAAAAGACTTAAAGTACAGAACTTAAGATATTGCTTCAAGGTACAGAATACAACCACTCCTCTGGGAGAACGTTTCATTGGTAAAATTTTAAAAGATCCAGGGTTGCACTTAAGTATATTCTAGGCCTTCTCAATCAGACTTCTATATTCCATACATTTTGTGTATCAAAGCTTATTTACAGACTTTTTTGTTTGTTGGTTTGGTGTTTGTTTGTTGCTTGTTTGTTGCTTGTTTGTTTGTTTTAATTGTCCAATGCTATAACCTTATTCTCATTGTATAGTGCCTGATGTCTAAGTAACCATCCTACAGTACCTGATTGCAAAGTCATTCTTTGTACAGATTTCCAAGGCAAGTAACTATACTCCAGTTACCATCTTTCAACAGGATTTTTTGCAGAATTTGCTTTATGTTAAATTCACAGCATTACCTGGGCCTGTTTTCCCTCAGCATCCAGACAAACAATCAAAGAAGCCTGACAATCTTTCTGTCATTTCTTTCTTTTGTAATTTCTGCCTTTGTTCAGACAGAAGATCTGTAGTAGTGTATTCTTCAGCATTTATTTAAAGTATGTGTCTGTCTGTGACAGCATGATATCAACTACTATAAGTAGAAATAAATGTGGAACTGCCCACCTACAGCAGTTACTTATAACTTGGCTCTCAAAGGAGATCATTAGTTTAGGTGAGAGGTGAGCAATTGTTTTGCACAATGCAATAGTTATCTGCCTAAAACTGTAGTCTTAGTGAAGTCAAAATATTCTCACAGAGAAGAGTTTTGGCTTATAAAAAAACCCTATTTTTTTTCACTCTTTCCATTTTTGTAATAGCAGAAATTGTGGTTTTCTCACGGTAAATGAGTCAATTTAAATTTTATAATCCTGTTTCCTCATGTTTTTATTCTTATACTAAATTTTTTATGTATTTAGATAGTTTAACACCAGATATGTATTTTGTGATGCTTGGCATTATCAATACTTCCTACCAAAATTTTTCAGAATGTCCAACCAAGGAAAGTTTTAACATATTTTTTGTTCAAATTCAGATCTTTAAGAATCATATATGCTTAAATCACACAGAAAAGTAATTCTAAGTAAAGAAGTAGGAAATATAGGATAAAGGACAAATGTTCCCATAATCTGAGTTTGTAATGCATCCAACTAATAAAACAGAATCAAGATTATATTGTTATCTTCAGATATTCAGTCTTTCCCTTTAGTACTCTTTTATGTTACATTATTATATTCTTTTGAGGGAGTTTTACACTTCAGTTTGCAACTATATTTATTTTTATTTAAAGATTCATCTCTTAGAATTAAGTCCAGTATTATCAAAATTGCTGTGTATAGTAAATGATATGAAGTCCTACTGCTACAATCAGCTCAATAATATATATGCACAAATAAGTGTAGTAGTAGTTTAAGAATTAAACATACATGCTTATCCCCACATATAAATATCTTTTAAAATATAAAATATATATATATAAATATTTTAGTACAAAAAAGTCTAAGAAACAAAAATGACTGTGAAATTGAATAAGTTTTGGGTTAAACTCATAAAGGGGTCAATACTGAGATTATTTTTAACTGACAAGAGTATTTAATGGAGTCTTTTGAAAAGATATCAATTCTGCAAAGCAGAATGTCGAACAAGTGAAGTACAACTGATTTGAACTGATGGTAACCTATAGGATTTCTGCAAAAATCGTAACAACCTGCCTTTCTATGGCAAATTTCACTAGCAGTTGTTTCAGTAAAGTGTAAATATATAGTATAAACACCATCACATTTCTATTACCCTAATTTTCATCTATGGTATTTAAGGAGTCTATAAAACACTGAACTCTGATTTTTTCAATTTTATGGGATAAATTAAACTCAGCAGGTATCTAAATTAAAGGTGTTTTCATTTCATATTGAAATTTTCTTACAGACCATTTGTCTTCCTTCATTTTTCCTGCCTGTGTGCACATGGAAATAGCTGGAAAACGTTTCAAAAAAATGCACATTGTGGTTTGTAAATGTGTCTTGCCAGCTTTGAGCTTGTCTGTTTGTCCCAAACTTCTCTATGCCAGTTCAACAATCATCTCCTGCCAGATTTGGCTTTCAAAATTAACATATTTTGTATATGACATATGTTCGAAATTAGCACAAAATGCAGCCAAGAACTGGAAATTAACAAGGAAAAAAGGTTATTTTATCTAACATTTGGGAGCCAGGAAATATTTTGTTGGCTTAAAACATTAGGACAGGCTATTGTCTACTAAATTAAATAAATTCAATGTGTAGCCTACAAATTGTCATCACCACACCGTCTGTTTAGTTATACATGCATCATTTCTCTCCTTTTTCACATGTACATCTGATGTCTGTGTGTACTTTTATAGTTATAGATGAAGAAAACATCACATATGCCTCTCATGTTAAAAGTGGCTGTAAAGACTCGAAAATCTTGCAGTCAGAGCCAAAAATTTCTGTTTTTCATTAAGAACTGGCATATTGTTCTTGTCACACATATGCACTAAGCACGCCACTGTGGTCACTGGGCTCTAATCTTGGTTGCTGCTGCTCATTTGGAAACAAAGCAGCATTTTCTTTTGTTTGTGCAAGACCCCTGGGCATAAAACCTTGGATCCTTCTGCTCGTCTTGGCTGAAAATAATACATGCCAAGGACATTGTCATCTCCTGAATGGCCACAGCCATTGGGACCTCCTTGGTGCCCCAGCTAGAGGAAAAATAGGATGTGTAGCAGGATATTGCCTCCACATTAGTGCCATTAATGGGGCAGAGGAGGATTATGAATGGTGGCACACCCAGAGCACCCAAGCCCACACTGATGGGCTGGCTGCACCTTCTAAACAGCTTAGCCAAAGGTTCTGATCTTCTTTGCAGAGGTGAGCTTATTGCAATTTGGGAAATATAAGTAAAAAGATAGTCAACTGTCATGAATAAGTAGTTAGGCTACTTAAAGAATCACCATCAAGGTTAATGGCAAAAAACAGATTTTATTATAAATTTATGAAAGTGAAACTTTAACAGAGGTTGATGGAAAAGTTCACTCTATTGCTTATGACCTAGATGAAACACACATAGGAAAATCCGATTAGAATCAACCAGGAATGATTTACATAGAGACAAGAGTTGCAAAAGATCGAAGGTGCAAAGCATATGGATGCAAAAATATAAGGTTACAAAAAGGGTTTAGCAGCACTTAATGATTGACTAATTTAATAGTTACAAAGTGATTCAACAGGACTAACTACAATTATGACAACAACTTGATTATAGATCCACAATGACAACAATTCATTCCATAATCAATTCACACAATCAGAGGCAGAGAAATTTATTCACCAATGTAAAGCATGTTAAAGTACCCATCAAAAATTTCCCTGACGTTCAGTGAAATACTCATGCCAAATCTCTTGATATTTCTCCACAGCATGGATTGTGCCTGAAAGGTTCAGCCTACGTCTCACTGTCAGCAATAGTCTTTCAAGTATCACAAACAGGAATGATGGTGAGCTCCAAGAGTCATCCCACTTGGATGTTACTGTGCATCCTGGCAGCCTAAGAAAACTCAAAGGGCTTGCTCTTCACAGGGTCACAAGGTGATCTGCTTTAGTCACCAGTAAGTTTTTTTCCTTGCTGTATCTCAAGTTAGTAATTACTGAAGGGCTGGGTTTTTTTACAAAAAATCCAGTAACAATGGTTCCGTTTCATTTGGACTACAATTAGGTAAATGATTTAGCAAGGATAAGAAAGTCAGCTGCTTATCCTTTGTTCCCCACCCTGCTCAGGCAACTGTTGCAGTCAGAATTATTCCCACCTTTGTCATGCAAAAATTCCTGGTACAGGAAAGGAGTGCTCAGCTTGTTCTCAAGGCTTTTCAGGAACCACTGAGGTCGTAGAGCAGGCCTGAGGAGGAGGGGAAGAGGAGGCACCACCATAATCCACCCCATGACTAAAGTTGATCCACTGCATTCTGAGTGATGGTGTGATTGCCCTTTCCCTCTGTGACAATAAACACATTAATGCCATATTAAAGTTGTTGTTCTAGGGGAATGTTTAGCTAAGATGCCTAATTTTGTGGATTTTGTTAAACATGACTGAGTAGTATTACATGTGTGAGTAGGTCCTTGGAACCATCCATCTATCTAACGATTCTCTACATTCTAACATAGACAATAATATTAAATAGCAAGCGTGCTCCACTGGTCCCTTCTAAACTTAGATGTTCTGTGATTCTGTGAAAACTCTAAGACTATAGTACTAGGTGCTCCCAATTTTGCGACTCAACTAAGTTAGATGGAGCTGCACTGCTTTACATCACGAGTTACAGCCTGCATATTCTGAATTAAAAGAAATTCAAATCTTTACTAGTGTATTTCAATAACTGCTCTGCTTCAGTGTCATCCCTTGTTAGCAATGGTTTGGAATATAAAATTTATAAGTTTGCAAAAAAGTCACCACAAAAGATCCCAAAACCCTATAGAAGAGAACAAAATATCCTGTGCTTATATTTGCTTGTTTTCCGCAGAGCCAAGTTTATCATTTAAGGCACCAAATAAATACATAAACAGAATATGGTTCTATTGGCTTGGGAGGGGATAAAATACAATGTATTTGAATTTATACATCTCAAGAAGTATTTTCAGTACTATTGAAAACAAACTCTTTTTATTAAAATTAGATCAGTTGCTGGTGCGAAAATGGCCACTTCTTCATTAAAAAAAATGAGAAAAGTCCCAGAGTCTATGAATTACATCAACAACAACAAAAAAATTAAATCTTTGCAAGAAATGTCAAGACCTGGAGGCAGTGACAAAGTAAATCCAGCTCCATTTGTCTACACAACTGACTACAAAACTTATGACCAGCCTCAGCTTTTCTACTACATACATAACTATCAGCTACATAGTGTTGATGATACAATTATTAGATATAACTGTAGGAGGTAATAGGAAAAATAGATGTATCAATTAGTGTATATTATAGATATTCAACATTTGGTCTAAAATCTTTTCCAAATATTTTTGCCCAGAGGTTTGCCTTGGGTATGAAGCTGTGCCTGCTTTGGTCTTGCTTTTCAATGTATGTGGATAAATCATTGGGGAATTTCTGAGTATTTTTAATTAAGGGTTTGCACTTATCTAGTTTGTAAGAAAATGCTTTTTTGTTAAATCATAGGATAAACCAATCTATGAGCTACACTAAGTAATAGCAGGGTTTCAGAGTTTGGTCAGAAAGAAGAAGCCAGTTTGGAAACTTCATTCTTTATCATGACCCCACAGCACTGTGTATTCTAGATATGGAGGATACAAATTGTGTCAGAAACACAACCCAGGCCTTACAAAGCAACAAAAAGATCTTAATTCATTTTAGGGATGCTGAGACCACAGTCTGAATAAATATGACCCTGATTTTTTAAAATTTTAGCAGCAATTTTAGCAACTGCTCTATCTTATTTTCAGAGAGTATATAGATTTTGTGAATTTTCCTAATGCAATACAGTGGTTTCTAATACATTATGCAAACTCACGTTTACTTTAGTTCCTGAACTCAAATGGCATGCTGAATTTTTGGCTTCAATTCATTGAACTCCTATTTCTACTTAGAAAGATTTATCTTTTCATATGGAGTCTTAATCAAGACAAATTCTACCGCAGCAGTTGCCACACAATTTTCGCCATGTGCTATGTATTTAGTTCACCCACAGCCTACTTCAAAGAACTATAATTTGAGCATTACATCACTTCTGTCATTCTGGAATTATCTGAGACCTGTTTTATTTTCCATTACTTTTCCATCCACCCCCACTAACTTATTAATACGTAGGAGAGTGCATGTGTCTGTTTTATGCTCTGATTACCATCTTGCTTGCGCTGCTGGTTTTGCATATACAGTAAATTCTAAGAATATGGGCTTAGCAAAATGTGAAAAAGCAGAATGACAGCGCAGGAGATGTTTGGATAGATTTATAAGAAATAGTCAGATTTATTGGCTCCCCAATATTTCTTATATTGAATTTATTTAATTCTATGACTCATATATCACTTATGAAATAGTGACAAGCAGCTTATGAATCAGCCAGTCTGCTATCAACAAACTGTTATGAGCTCATTATCAAGCTGATTTGGGGGCACACCAAACAGATTCCAGCTGGATCACACAGAGTGGATTAAATGTTTTCCAAGGGCTCTGTTGAAATGTTATTCTAGGGGCTGTCTGCCCTCTTTGATTCACAGCTGAACGTTGGGCTTTTGTGCTATTCATTGTTTGTAGGTTACTTCCTGAAACAAAAATCTCAGAAACTGGGGAAAAAAAAAAAAAGTAATTCCTTTTCTGGCTTAAGCCTTCACTATATGGAGGACATTTGCACCCTATGAAATAGCTGTGCTACCCTGCCCACAAAGATGCAAGTGTCCGGGATAGAACTACTGCAATCTGTGTATTAAGTCCTGCAATGCAGCACTAAGGTGCTCCTTATGGCCCATCATGTTCCAGCATTTACAGTCTATCTGCATGCCTATTTTTCTCGAACAGCCACCGAATTCGAGTGCAAAAGAGATCAAACACAATTACACAAAACACATTTTAGCATAACATGATCGCAGAAAGAGGATTCAATGGATTTGAGTACATGAAAATGGCAGTCCTTTGCAAGGGCTGCAGGGCACAGTTGATAAGGTAGAGTGCAACTGAAAACAGGGCTTGTGGGCAGCTGTTTTATTCATGGTCTGTAACAAATGAAGTCTCACTATATTCACACAAAGAAACACAAACCTGAGTCAGTAGTATTGTATGAGTGGCAATTTCATTCCAGGGAACATTCTAGAAAGGCAGGTTTTGAGACATTTTGTAGTATCAGATGCCTCAAGAATTTCTTGTAATTAAAATGTCGTGTGTATTGTTATAAATGGGCCAGGAGATCTGCTCCTTTGAAAAGCCTTTATTAGTCAGCTCGTTTAAGGGGGAACTCGAGGGGTCGCCTGCGCCGTCGCCGCTCCTGTCGTTGTTCCCGCTCCTGTCGCCGTTCTTGTTCCGGCCACCGCTGAGGAGGTGTCAGACGAATCTGCTGCTCTCGCCGCAGAGCCGGGAGCCCTGGCCTCGCGGGAATCCCCAGGAACTCAACTGGGCTCGTGTGGTCTAGGGGTGTTACTGTTTCCCAGTCTCTTTTGGTCATGGCGAGGCGGCAGAAGCAGAATTCAGTCCTTAGGTAGCTGAGGGTCTTCTCGGTGTTGTAGTGTCTCCCTTTTATCTGGATTTTGTGCTGGGTCGCGGCTTTTGGGTCCGTTTGCCGGCAACTGCACTTCGGTTTGGAGCGGTGCATCATGGAAGTCCTTGGATTTTCCTATTAGGCGGGGCCAGCAGTTCGAGGAGCCGGCGGGGAATGGTGACAGTCTAGCCCGACGGAAGGGGAAGGGAACTCGGGGGTTTAGAGGGGGTATACAACTTGGAATAAGGTTTTGAGGGTACAAACTTTGGTACAAACAGCATAACTTTCTTAACAGACAGGTTACAACTGGCATAACATTTTAAACAGCATAACTTTCTTAACAAATGACAGACTGTGTCAAAAATGGGAATTTCTTACATTTCATTCATTTCATATATTATCATGTAGATGCAGCCCAAGGGTAGTTGTACTGAGCCTAGTTGATCTACTACTTTCTGTGTCACAATTCAGGCTAGTATCAGGCTTGGAAGAGGTACAGCTTGTTTCTAGGTAAGCTAAGGAACATTATCAGTACAGGTGCGCTTAGACACACTTGCCCTAGTCTGACTACCTCTGATGTGGTACACGACTGAGCAAGACACAAGAAGCCAGATTTCCAAAAATATCTAAGTACCTTGGGTACCAAATGGAATTTCCAAAGTTTCCTTAGACCATCAATGGCATTAAAGGCATTTAGGTACTTGTCAAACTCAGCGAGAGACAACCTGTGTCTTAGGTCTTGGGCTGCTTTGTACCTTTGAAAGTCAAGCCCTTCTTTTTGTCTCAGCTAACCCTTTCACATGGGAACACAATATTTAAATATCACAAACACATATAGTCAGAATTAATAAAAGTTTGTAACAAGCATTTTAAATATTAAGTAGACTCTGGTAACAGACATAATGTTGTTGTTCCTGGTCCTCAGCTTATTGGATTGACGTCTGACCTCAGGCAATGCTGCTTATCTGCAATATTTCTTTTTGTTATATGCACCAATAATACACTAACTTAATGAAATTCCTACCGAAGTTTGAAAATTTTCATTCCAAGGTTACAGCTATATACATGGCTGCGATCAAAGGGTTTAAATGTTGAGCCATACCATTTGCTGTGAAAGTTCCATCAAAGAAGGTGTCTGAGACACAAACACAGCCATTATAGGAGACTGGTCCCTGTTGTGCTCTAATTTTTTCGCTACTCTATTGTGTCCCTTCAAACACAAAAATTCTCTTTCCTGTCTCCACGAACCTGACAACATTGCCGGTCTTTGGAAGGTTTCTGTATTCTGACAAAGGGAGCAAGAGCACAACCCATAATAAAAAAGCACAGATAACACCTTTACTTCATGGAATTGTGTTCTGAAGTGAATGCTTAACTCTTAATTGGTTCAATTTCAAACAAATCCATATTCAATTCCTCCCTGTCCAATGCTCTGTTTCTTCAGTTGTGGCAGGATGGAGAAGATGTTCTCTTCTTACAGACCTCCTTCAAGGGACAGACCAGAGCATTTCCCTGGAATCCCACTACCCATCTGGCTTTTCTTAGATGAGTAGGAAAAGAGGCACTTTGAATTTTTAAGACAGCCTGTATAATACCTGGAAGAAGGGAATAAAGAACATATCTGGGAGACAGTTTAAATTATTTTATATAAAGTAAAGAAACAAGAGTAGAAGCATTGACCCATTTAAGAGATCTCTGTTTTGAGGGTGCAAATTTAATTCCTTTTTGACACTATGGTGAACTTCGAACTTCATCTGCCTCATAAATAATAAAATTCTAGCCCTCAGAACAACCAAATGATGGGTTCAACAGTCTCTGACTTTTATCCTGATCCTTACATTGACTTGTCACACAGCAGACATTTTGATGGTCTAGCCCTGAATACCTCTGTGATGGAGCACTAAGTGTTAATCAGTTGCCTGAAGGTTTCAGCATCAGCTAAAAAGGGAGAACACCACACATCTTTGCTACTTTGTTTTTCTAAGTTTTAGTTCTACTATCGGCTCCTCATCCAAATGCATTCCTTGAATATATGTCTCTTCATCTCACTGAAAACTCTCAGATCTTGGATTGCCCAGGTTCTGCTCCTATTATTCTCAAGGGATACTGGTACACTTTGTAGGCTTAGGCAAAGGCTATCATACCAGGGCTAAATGTGCTCCCATCAAAAGATAATGGTCTGTGATGGGGAAGAGAAAAGAACAGCAACTGAAGAGCTGCCTCAGGGTAATTTCCAGGAAGTGCATTTAAAACAAACAAACAAATAAGAATTCCTTCTTAAAAAATTGTAACTATTGAACTGGTGGGATGAAGGAATTCAGGGTGAGTATGTTATTCCCTAATAAATGTGAAGAGAAAGCATTCCATTAGTCAAAATTTCTACATCTCAAAAAGGAAAATCCTAATAGAAGTGAAATAAATAGTGCTAATGTGAAGGTATAGGCTCCTTCTTTTATATACTAGCTAAATTACCACCAGCTAGACTGGCAGCTTTCCCAGATCAAAGGCTGCTAATAGCATACTCTATTCCTTTAACCAATGTGTTTTTCATTTTTAAATTATCCACTGTGCAATGATGTGCAAAAGAAACACATCAATTCCTAATAGAAAATGCCTGATATTATCTAATGAGTGGAAGCTAGAGGTCAACTTGAGAATGCAATTATTTAATAGAAGTCTTAAAGTACTGAACTAAGTAAATATCCTTCATTGTGATAACCTCATGACCATATATATTTTTAATTGCTGGAGTAAATGATATCTGCTTAGCTGGTTTAAAAAGATATGTTAAGACTTTTCTAGGTTTATTACTTAGTGCAAGTGCTGATGTGCAAACTGCAAGACTCTGAAGCACATGCATAATCAATAATGCATCTAGCTGCTCTCTGACTGAGTTCAATTGTAGTATCTATTAGATCTAGCCGTCCGATTCCTTGCCTTGAAACAATTATTCAGGCATACCAGGGCAAGCTGTGCTACATTAACTTCTTTCTAGTAATAACTGGAAGGAAATACTGCTTGCAGTGGAAATCCTGTGCAGTACTTTGTCCCCTTTAATGAAGTCACCCACCAAATTATTGTTATTCACTGGGAACAGTATTTCTATAGTCTTCTTTGATTTTATATAACATCTGCATTAGCCAAATTATTTTAAAAATTTATTGTGCCTTCTATAATTTTTAAGAAGCATTTGCAAAATAGAGCCTATTCAGTACCCAGAAATTCACTACATGCTTGGACATTTCTTCTTTGTTTTTAGGAGTTTATTCAATTTCTATTTACATTTAAGAGGATGATCAAACTAACATTTGCTGGTATTCCAGACACGTATTGAAGAAAGAGGATAGCACTTTGGAATCAGTAGAAAAATTCCTACCCTTTGGGTCTAGCATTAAGAACAAAGATTCACAAAGCAGTTATTAACTTTTGGCAACTGTATAACAAATGTGTACCTTTGGGCTGCTATTCACCTTTTATGGGTGGAAAAGTATACTGAAAATAATGAAGGGAAATAAATGGGTATGATAAATTATGACAGTAAATGCTAGCATAATTCAAGAATTATGAGTATCTGCATATTCCCAGAGTTATACAAATATAGCTAAGGGCAGAATAAGGCTGATGACTTTTTAAAATGTTGCAGTGCTGTATCTTCTCAGTTAATGAGCAGTCGATTGGCAATCACTCTGGACTAGTTTCTTTTAGTTAAGGACTTTCAGTGACCTTCCATTCACACCAATCACCCACTAGTTTCCCAGTCTGAAAGTCAATAGAGTTTTCAAAAGAGGACAGATCCACATTCTGCTCTTTCTCCATTACAGAAAAGTCATTTAATATACTGGGAATATCCTGCACTATCACATCTGCAATAGTTAAACTGAAAGCTGTGATTTGTTAAAAAAATATGGATATTGATCTAATACCAATATCCAACTATGACGGACAAAGACTCTCTAACAGTTTGAATTTAGAAAGTGTATGTTTATTACGACACCGGGCAGCGTGCGAGATAGCTCCCAAATACACGCGCGCAATTTACAGATGATCACAGGGTCTTTTTATGTACAAAAGTGTTGAATACTCAAAACACAAATGCATATTCATGACTCTGGTCCATCCCATTCTCCGCTTCGTATGGTAATTAGCCAAAAAGCAATTAAGCATGCGTAGTTTGTTCTTTGAAATGGGACGGTGGTCCTTTTTAGGGGGTGGGGTCTCAAAATGATGAAGTAAGATGCGTCTTCCTCGCTTTGCCTTTTTAACCTTTTAGTGTTGGTGACACCTGGATCCTGTTTTCTCAAGACTATTTGATTTATGATCACATTGTGTTCCTGGAGTCTATTGATTAAGTTGACAGGTCTCCTGATTTATTGGTTCCTTAAATCCGGCTTATGTTAAAAAAAGGAAGTTTCAATGTCTAGTTAGTAAAAGGGGAGTCTACGTCAGCAATGTCTAGTTGAACTAAAGTCCTTTATTCTTCAAAATGTAAAGGGAAGTCTACGTCAGCAAGTCCACGTCTACTTTAACTAAAGTCCTCAATTCTTTAAAATTAATATCTCAGCTGGAGGTCAATTTGCCGAGTACCTTACCTCTAGGTCAGTCTGACTCCTGACAGGTCACAGTGCTCATTGTCATAGTGATGTTTGAAATAAAAGAAACCTATATTTTTTTCCTTTCAATCTATTCTTATCTTTAGAATGGAGTCCACAAAACCTAATTTCAGGCTGGGTTAATTCTTAATCTAGCAATAAGTAGAGGCATAAAACAGTACTGAAACATGCATAAATTATCCTACAAGAAATTGTAATGATCTGGGCATAGCTATTAAGATAATGATGCATAAAACAACTACTGTAGATTATACAGTTGTGGTAGCGCATGTTTTGGATTTTACTTTGCTTGTTCTTGCTATATGAGTTATTTCTAGAAAGTTTAATGTAAAATGGTTTGTTCTTTGCACCCCCTTCATGTTCCTTTCCCTTTGTTCATCCCCAAGTTGTTTGTCAGATATTTGTTAAGTGTCAATCATTAGTTACAAAACCCTCTGGTCCTGTCAGTCACTCTGAGGCCTCTCCCTGCATCCAGAAAATTCCAAGAGAGGCATCTAGTGATTGGGCAGAATCAAGGGGGTCCCCTCCCAGTTGGTTATGATTTGATGTTGCACCTGTATGTTATGTTAAGAGTCACTCCTTACTTTTCTGTTATTGGTTTGTCACTGTACCCCACCCCCCTCTATAAGTTGCTCCCCTGACATTCTCAGGCTCTCTTCTGACACAGAGCCCTGGGGTGAGGATCCCCCTGATCCAATAAACTCTGTAGCCCTGTCTCCAAAGAGTCCCCCCTTTTATCTCCTGCCTTTGCCCTGTCCCTGCTCTTGGTCAGCCAAGAACCCCCAGTGTCATCGTGGTGCCAGGGCTGGCCGAGCCGGGTGACACAGACAGCTGCGAAATACAGTGATATATAAGACTTTTAGATGGTAAGCCTCTGACTTCAATACACTGAACTTAAGCATAATATCACCGTTCTACAGCAGTGTATTTCAAACCTATTTAAAATATGGCTTTTTTCCTATTTTTTCCCTAGTGTCTTTTTATAAAGTGTCTTTTATATACTCTTTCCTAATCAACCTAAATTTACAATAATAATATCTACTCTAAGAAATTGTTTGTATCTGACTCTAGCTTCTGTATTTTTTGAATTGTTTCTTCTTTCATTCTCCCTCCTAGAAATCCTTCTCATCCCTTCTACAGTGGGCTGTGAATGGTATACAATGCCTTGTCTCTGTATTTTCTTACTTCTTCACTTGGGGGACACACAAGCATTAATTCACTTAAATTCTCTGTGCCAGTAGCTCAGATATCTGTTTCTCCTCCAGTATGTGTACAGATAACTTTTCATGATCAGCTATTCCCTTAAGATTGAATATGTTTCAATCTTCTCTGTTACCTGATTGTGCTTTCCATAATTTCTGATCATCACCAACCACCTTTCAGCCTGCTGAAGACTTTTGGAAATTACAATGATTCTCATAATCAAACCATGTTTTAGTTTTGTTAGGTTCTTCTGGGAAACATAAAACAAACCCTTGTATTTTTATTCCACAGTTCTATTTTCATCATACAAACTCTTCTTGACCACAGAAACAACAGATCTGCGGCCGTGAAAAGTGCCACATTGTCATTCCTGTGGATATTTGACAAGTTGTTTTGCAGTTCATTTTCTCATCATAGCAAACACTCTTCCCCTCTTGTTCTTCCAGTCATTTTTACTGTAGTTTCATGCTTAGGACTTCATTCTCACTTATGTATTTTCTTTCATTTAATATGAAGACAATGATTTACTTTTTTAATCTACCTGGAACATTAGCCTTGCTGTCATTCTTGTTAGATTTTTATAATAAAAAGAAGAAGATTATTGTTTCTTCAGTCCTGGGTCACATAAAACACATTAGACTCATGTCCTCTGGAATTGTAATCAATATATTAGTATATATTGATATATTTTAATGGACAATATCAGACATTTCTTCACTTCTTCACGGAAAAAAAAGAGTAACATTTCATTTACATGCTAGAGAGCTCAAACAATTTTCCAAATATTTGTTGAATATTTACTGTCTTTTATTGGATAGTGGAAATTATTATTGCAACATCTGCCAGATAATACTAGTGGTAGATCTTAAGAGGAACTGCTAAAAAGAGCAAGCAGTAATCTCCTAACTCTGCTCTAAGAAGATTTGAAAATATATTCTATGTTCAACTAAAATCACTGGGTATCTCCTCGTCTATTTGACTCTAAAACCAGAACCAGAGAGAAAAATATGTTTTTAAAAGGAAACCATTTTGCTTCCTTTTTTATGGCTAAAATTTAATAGAGGCTTGCTACTGAAATGAAAACAAATCAACAACAAGAAAAAACTCAATAGGAAAGCAAGACTACTGTCCCCTACATGATGTCAACATTTTCTTTATTTTGTTTTGTAGCGCGAACCAATCAAAGGAAGTTCTGTTGGTGGAGTAGAATAAATCTCTTGACATAAATAAACAAATTTATATTGTGAACATTTTCAGGTTTGTTTGGTGGGGTTTTTTCAGACTCTAGTAAAAGTGAAGAAATCTATGAAGTATAACAAGTTCTGAATAGCACAAATAATTACATCCCATCATCTGGATTAGGCAGCTTTATTTCTTGAACCCAAATACTCAGAAATATTCTTCCAGTTATAAGTTGTAACGAGCCTAATCATTGTGGGAAGTCAAACAGCTTTTTCTAGTAGCTTGGTGTTATAATAACTACTTCAAAATACTTTATTTTTATGGATTCATTCTACTTCTATGAAAAAGAATTATAATCTTGTGGCAACTAAAGTTAATAACCAATTTTGGTGAATATTACTAAATAGATTCTCATATAAGTACTAGTTGAATACCAGTGTCGATAAAGTGAAACATTCCCACATAACATGGCACAAGTTGCACATAGTTCAAAAGAAACTGCAGGTACTTGCTTCTATGAGTCATGTAAAGGTGCTCTTTCTTTCCTAACTCATATTTATGAGACACTACTGTGTTTAATTTGAGCTGAAAATGATGCAGAGTTAGTATTTAATCAGAAAGAAGGCTACTGTGTTGTTGTTGGGGTTTGGGTTTTTTACCACAAGGATACGTAAAAATTGCACCTAATAGCACCTGCTGACTCAGCTAATTGGTACATCTTGCGTAACAGCATTCTGAGATGCATAGGCTTGCATGTCATTTTGACTCTAAGCCTTTAGTAATGTGGTGGCTTCCAAAAATTTCTATGAACTGCAAAAGCGTAAGTCAAGTCCAAATACTTTCTTGAGGATGCTACGAAAAGATAATTCATTTGAATTGGGACTCTATGCTATTCTGCTATTCAGCATCTCACCAGCGGTACTTGTGTGCCGATTTGAGCTTTTATTGTGCAAGTTGGGCTAAGCAAGCACAGTAAAAATTAAATATAAAAATAAGTTAACACTTGTAGCCAAGCCTGTTAAAATTAGCTAACCAAATTATATTAAATCACCCATCTGTTTGTTACATTATCCTGACAATAATAGTGGTAAACCAAATTTACTAGCTGTGTTTTATAGAGCTCGCTGTCTATGATTTTAGTTTTTAATTTCCAGGCTCTAACTTGTACTGTGCTATTTTATTTACTCATATAATTTTTATTCACCTTTATATATTTATTAATCAAGTTATTAGTTTTGAGATGATTTCTGAACAGCCAGAATAATGTGGTAATTATACTTTCAATCTGAATATTCGTTTCTAGGTTTATTTTATCGTAAACAACTTTAAACTGCAAGTCCTCTTTGATTTCATTTGGCTCTGCCGAAAAGAGGAGAGAAATATGACCTTCTTGTCTGGGCTGTTTACATTGCCGTGAAACATGAAGGCCCAGATTGACAAAAGAAGACTTGTTAGTGAAATGTATGTCCTTCCGTTTTTCGCCTTTAATTGCTCAGTTCAAGAAGCCATAAAATCAAGCCATCTACACACCCCGTATAATGTATGGGAAAAGTCAGATCCCTAGACTGCAGTCTGTTAACATGGTTGTTGATACATGGAAATACGTGAAGTACAGCTGACAAATGAGTTACTCAATGTTTATCTTATTTCCCTACTCTAAAGAGGCTACACAACACCTATATTCACAGGCCAAAGCTTTTCATGCCATTCATTCTGGAAACAGGAATGGCTGGAAATGCAAGTTTTCCACTTTTTGCATTGATGAGATGGCACGACCCATGCTAGTGGTTGAGGTGCTAGGAAGTGGCTTCTAGACTTTCTTCATCCTAAAGCCTTTCAAAGCGTATTTCTTACCTCCTGGAAAGGTGCCTAACATTATTCTGTGGCCCGCATGAATGGAAGGCACCTTTCATCTCTTCTGCAAAAGTTAAAAAACAGTGGCAATCCAGTTTTCAGGGAATCATAACAGCTGAGAATATAGGAACATCTGTTTCCTTCAGGAGATTTTTCTGTAAGACATGAGCACCCTAGGTTTCTAGTCCTGGCTATAAGGATTGCTTACTCATCCTGCATTAAAGAGTCATACAGCAGGGTAGGAAAAAAGTGCTTGTGTAAAAAAAAGAGATAAAAGCCAACCAAACTCAAAGAAGTCTGTACCCTCACAGGCACCTGAGTGCTTGGTGAAGCTTTATAGGTAACTCAGGAGGACTTGGAAATTTCCTCTGGTTGCACTTAAAGCACTTACATATTTTAGTTTTTTGTTCGGGACCTAATGGACATAATTGAGCAATTTATGAAAACACTTACTTAAATAGCCTGTAGAACAGGGTTTATATAACAGGGATTAATATCAAATCCCAAATGATTCTCCTTTAAACAGAGGAAAAAATTCTTTCAAAAGAGAAAATAAGAAAGGTTGGGTTTTATTTCAAGGTTCTTCTATCAAACCTCAAATCTTTTTAATATAGTTGGCAGCAGATTCCACTGGGAAAAAAAAAAAAAAATCCTGGGGCTCAGCAAGTTATTGTTCCCATGTGCTGAAAGACAGGATGGTATGAAAGATGACCAGCCTGATCGAACAGAGTTTTGGCTTGAACTCAGAGGAAAACACAGAAAGAGGATCACCTTTGAAAGATGGGGCAGGCAATTTGGGAGGGAGTATCACAAGGAGCAAAAGGAGGCTGAAGGAGAATCTCCATCCTTTATTGGATTCAGAGGGAATCACAGTGACAAAAATTGAGGAAAAGGCCAGTGTACTTAATGCCTTCTTTCTTCAGCCTTTAAGGGAAAGGTGCATTATCCTCAGGGTACTAAGCCCCCTGAGCTGGAAAACAAGGATGGGGAGAAGTAAATCCCGACAAAGCAAGAGGAAATAGTCAGTGACCTGCTACACCTCTAAGACATACACAAGCCTAAAAGGCGGAAAAAGATCCATCCAACAGTACTGAAGGAGCTGGTGAAAATGTTTAAGACACCTTTTGTCATTTATCAGCAGTCCTGGATAACTGGGATGTTCCAGTTGACCAGTATTTGGCAAATGTGACCGCTATCTACAAGAGAGATTGTGACAAGGATGCAGGAAACTACGGGCCTGTAGATCTGACCACAGTACCACAGAAAGGACATGGAGCAGATTACAATCAGGTCCTTGTGTAGTAAACACAGGGCATCCTAAGGATCAGACCCAGCCAGAAGGGATTTGTGAAAACCAGGTTCTGCTTGATCAACCTGATCTCCTTCTGTGACAAGGTGACCTGCCTACTGGATGAGAGGAAGGCTGTGGATGTCTGCCTGGGCTGAGCTAAAATAAAGCCTTTGACTCTGTTCCCCAAACATTCTCTTGGAGACACTGTCTTCCTGTGGCTTGGACTGGTGTGCTCTTAGATGGGTAGAAAGCTGTAGTGCAGGGCCTGGAGAGCGCTGGTGAATGGAGCTACATCCAGCTGGTGGCCAGTCAACAATGGGGTTCCCCAGGGCTCAGTTCTGGGGCCAGTCCTACTTAGATCTTTATCAACAATTTGGATGATGGGTTGACTGAGCTTCCTCTCAGTCAATTTGTAGAGAATACCAAGTCAGGTGGGAGAGTTGATCTGCTGTAGGGAGGAAGGCTGTGTAGAGGGATCTGGACAGATTGGATCAATAAGCTGTGGCCAACAGTATGAGATTCTTAAGGTGGAGTGCTGGGTTCTGACTTCGGGTCACAAAGGAGTCATTCACTGCTGCAGACTTAGGGCATTCAGGCTGGAAAGCTGTCCAGTAAGAAAGGGCCTGGAGGTGCTGGTCAACAGCAGCTGAACATGAGCCAGCCCATGCCCAGGTGGCCAAGAAGGCCAATGGCACCTGGCCTGTATAAGCAATGGTGTCCCAGCAGGACTATGGAAGGGATTGTCTCTCTATATTGATGAGACCGCACCTCAAATCCCGCTTCAGTTCCAAGCCCCTCATGACAAGAAAGGCAATGAGATGCTGGAGCACGTCCAGAGAAGAGCAGTGGAGCTGGGGTAGGGTCTGGAGAACAGGTCTGATGAGGCTTGTCTGAGGGAGCTGGGGTTGTTTCACCTGGAGATAAGGGTGCTCAAGTTGCACCAAGGGAGGTTTAGATTCGCTGATAGGAAGAACTTCTTTGCGGAAAGGCTGACTATCCGAAGGATTGGAACAAGCTGTAAGTTGGAATCACCATCTTTGGTGAATCATGTGAATTTGAGAGGCATGGTTTAGTAGTGAACATTATAGTGCTAGGTAAGCAGTTGGTCTTAAGAGTGTTTTCCAGCCTTCACTATTATAGACTTCTATGATTCAGAGACCCATTTTGTTGTACATCAAGAAAAAAATCAAGACGTGGAAGAAAATTAGCTTGCCTGGACAGGTAATTCCTCTTGGGACTCAACAGGAAAAATAAATTTTATGATCTATGGAAGAATGTAGACATTGCAGAAAGATTACAGAGATGTGGTTCACATATCCCAGGTAGAAGGCAAAAAAAGGCCAGGTGAAACAGGCCAGTTGAAACAGGCCAGTGTTTTGTCAGATAAAAAAAAAAGGCTTTTTTAGATGTGCTAAGAGCAAGAAGGAGCTCAAGAAAGCCATTTCACCATTTGACCACTGTGTGCTGAAGGTCATTAGGAAACACGAAAGAGCAGAAGTATAAGGCTTTTTGCCCTATACTGATAGACCTTGGGTTCTACATTCCTTCGAGTTCAGCATTGGTGGGGCCTCACCCTGAGTCCTGTGTGCACTGCTGGGCCCCACAGGCTGAGAAGGGTGGGAAGGTCCTGGAATGGTCGAGAGGAGGAGAACAGAGCTGGTGGAAGGGCTGGAAGGCACATGTTGTGAGGAGCAGCCAAAGGCTCTGGGTTTGTCTGGTTGGGAGAGGAGGAGACTCAGTAGTGACCTCATTGCCCTGTACAGCTGCTTGAGGAAGCAATCTGGAGGGGGAGATACTGATCTCTTCTCCCTGGGATTCAGAAACAGGATGACGGGGAATTGTGCAAAGTTGTGGCAGGGAAGGGTTAGTCTGGACATTAGGAACTGTTTCTTTACCAAGAAGGTGATCAAATAATTGAACAGGCTTCCTGGAGAGGTGGTTGATATTTAAAGCCTGTTAGTGTTTAGGAGATATTTGACCAATACCGTTAATATTGTTCTTTAACTTTTGTTCAGCCCTGGAGCAACCAGGCAGTTGGACTAGATGGTCTTTTTCATATGAACTCTTCTGTTCCATTCAGAGAACACTTCTGTGTGTGATAGATGTAAAATACGAACATCAAGAAAGTAACCAAATTAGTATTTTAAAAATATTTACGTCTCAAAAGCATTAATATTTTTAAAGCTTAATTGACTGTGTATGCAAACACAGTAAAGAGAAAAGGAATGGGTGAGTGTCAGCCCTCCTCAGCACCCCAGCATGCTTTCCATTTCTGTTCATCTATCAGTCATTTTGTAATGCTTGTATCCTGTGTTTGGCATCACATTGGGAAGCTACATCTTCCCAGGGCTATTGCATCAGTACATGAGACTGGCTCCAAAATGGAAGAAAAACCTGCATATAACTCCAAGTGGTTAAAAATATCTAAAGGCTGTGTGTGTGTGTATGTGTGTGTGTGTGTGTGTGTGTGTGTGTGTAGGGGGGGGGCGGGGAGGGACGTGTGGGAATTAGAGTAATTTGATTTTCTAACAAAATTTTCTGTTCAATAAGCTCTTCAACATTCCTGTAACTTCTGTTTAATCACAAAATATTTCAGAAAGGTGGTAATTTGATATCAGAATTTCAGGTGATAAAATTTTACTATGTCTGTACAAGTTGCTCAAATAGTGAATTACTAATAAAACAAAAATAATTGCATTTTTAAAATCATAATTGAATTTAAAGATTTTCCCTAATAATTTCCCTGCTTTTTTATCCAATAATTTGGATTCTGTGGCTTGTCTTGATAAAATGCAGGGGCATTCACTGTAAGAAAACTCATATGTATGTAAATACATTGATGATAATGAAGACTCTTCTCAAACTTTTAGACAAATGGGGTGTCTTAACTGTCTTTCAACAACAAAATTTTCTACTCTGAAGGTTTTCTATGGCTCTTTCTAAAATCCTTTCTGATGTCTTAATATCCCCTTTTCAAGCAGGGTTGCCAGTATTATTCTCTATGGTGAAGACCTCATACCATGGCTGTAGTCTGTATGGTAATTATCTATACATCTAGGAAGACTCTTTTGTAGATATATGGTCTGAAAAGCTCATGTTTATTTGATTATTTGTGGTAAGCCATTCCAGTGTAATGCACTGTAAGATACAATCTCTCATCTAGTAATCACAGTCTACATTTTTTCCTTTGTACATTGCATGACCTTGCATTTGGCAATCTTTGGCCTCATGTTGATCAAATGAGCCAACTTCACTATATGAATCAGATCAGCCTGGTTTATAACTGACCTATGACCATGGTAACTTCTCTCTCCACCAGTTTTTGTATTATCTGCACATTTTACAAGCAATACTTCCATATTTTATTCCAGTTCATTTACAAAGGTATTGAAGATCAATGGGGTGAAGACAGATTCCTGAGTATTTGAACTAGAAGCAACCTCAACAGGAAGATGAGTCTTCATTTATGGGTTACATTTTGTGGTCTATTGGTTATCCAAATTTTAATCCCTTTAATACAAGGATTATTGTATTTCATGATTGCATTGATTTTGTGAGTGCTTTTTTCCCGTCCCCCATTACCCTGAGGAGCCAATTCAAACATCACACAGAAGTCTATTCCTCAGCACATTACCAGTATTGACTGAGTGTTAGCTTTTTAACAAGACTATTTTTAAAAAGTATCATATTGGATAATTAGAAAGGTAGTTGGAGAACACACACCATGCTTCTCATACTTAGATGTCTGCTTGTGGACTTTTTTATTAGTTTTCTTACAGCTCATGGGTGGTTGCTCTTTTTGTTTTTGATCCAGTGACCACTGAAACAAAATACATGGCTGACAAGCCTCTTTCTGAAACACTACAGCCATTATTAATTATGCAAAAGTTCCTATCTCTACTCTTTGCATTGCATATCAATACACCCACACATTTACTCCGAATCAATATCAGTGATAAACAAATAAAACCCTGAATCATAAAGCTGGTGGAGCTTAATATTTACTATATTTTTGAGAAACCTATTTTTTGACTTTTAATGTGTAGGTTTTATAGAACACGAAATAATTCTTGCAAGCTACTAAGAGTCGTGTTCTTTGGTGGCAAACAACCTACCTAATGTCTTCAGTAATCTTGTACATTTTTTGCTCCATCAGTTTTCCCTAACTACAAATTCTAAATGTTTTCCACTACACTATGTTTTCTATAAAAATGAATAACAATATACATGAGATCCTGTCCAGTCCTATAATTCAGAGATATTGTTAGAATGCTTAGCTTTTAAAATGTTATAACAGTCTAAAATTTTAAACTTAGGATTTTTGAAGCTTTTAAATAAACATTATTAAGAAACTCAAAACTCTAATGTATACCAAAATGATTTTTGTATGATACACCAATCTGCTTTTTTGCCTGAATGTGGAAAAAAAAATTTACTGAACATTTGTTCTGTCTAAGCCTCATGAATAATTTTCACTTGAATTTCTCTTGTATTATGCTTCTTTGACTCTTGTATTTCACTTGGTTTTTGATAGATTTTTATAAAGAACTTAATATCTTCTCTGTTACTGGTCATATATTGCCAGTAGATGCATTGGTTTTCTATGTCAATTGCTTGCTTTTGTGAGCTTTCTGGCTTGCCCTCAGTATTTTTGAGATTCCACTGAATATCTGCAAAAGAAATTTAAAGAAGTTATTCAGAGTATATAAAGTTAAATAAATACATATATTTTTACAAAAAATAGGACTTTAACCTTGATTCAGTCTTTTTGTGCAGTTGGCTAAGAATGTTAACAACTGTTGAAAATAAGGTATTTCCATAAAGTACAGCCATATAATTCTACTTTGCCTCTCTTCACTGCTGTCTCAAGATGCAGTATTTGTATATATTTACATAAAGTGGAAGATAAACAAATAAATGTTTTTATTTTTATTATGACCAGATAATAGGAACATAGCTACTGTTTTCTACCACTCTCTAGAGCAAACTATTTCATTAAGCATTTCAAGCAGATTACAGATGGATAGAAACCCTATCAAATGTATACAAAAATTGAAGTGGCTTAACATATTTATTTTACAAAATATTAAATATTTTAGGCATAATGTCCTGCATATACATGCTAATTTTTGTGTACGAACAGGAAGATAGAAGAGTTTGGTATATTTTATACGTCTATGTTGAAATACTGATACAAAGTACTGTAGTACTGGAGGGTTTAAAGGAGTGGATTTTTATTTTTCTTTCTAGTATTGGTTCTTATCAGAACCATTACATGTGAGATAACTTCACATATGCAGAAATCCCACTTTTCATTTTTGTTTATGAACAGTGAGTTATGATTTATGAAGGGCAATTTAATGCTTTGGCTAAAAAGTGGATAAATAACTAATTTGAATCCATGGAAAACCAGAGAATTACTCCTTGTAAGACCTTTGCACTTATGGTAATGTCATAATATGAAGTCACAGCATTAAATTTACATTGGAGAAATTGAAGATAACTCTTCTGATGTCTGTGTAACAGCTCTGAATAGCATAAATTCTGAACTATGTTTTCTAATGTACATGAGTTTTTTGTTTGGTTTGGTTTGATTTGGTTTGGTTTGGTTTTTTTGGGGGGGTTGGGTGTTTTTTGTTTTTTGTTTGTTGTTTTTTTTTTTTTTTTTGTGAGTGAGCTATTCGTCAAAAAGTTGGCTTGGGATTTTTCAGAAATCTAGGGAAAAATTCTGACTAAAAATGTCAAAATATTTCATTTAAGGTAAGAAGATTTGGTTCTTTTAAAAGTTAGGGTCATGAGAAAGGTAGGTTTTATCTTGGTCATTGTATGACTTGTTCCTTTGTTGGCCTACTAAGTGAGTGGCAAGGACAGTTTTCTGGAAATCAGTTTGAAACCTATTAGCCTCTAGAGGGGAATGGCTTTGGATCAAAGTCTTTTCTGTCTCAGGAGCCTATTGCATACCTGAGTACTTGATAGTTGATGGAGGTTTATAGCAACATTTTTATTGCTATAAACATTTCATTGCTATTGCAGGTATTCCAGTTAAAGGGAAGGAAAAAGAACTTTAAGCTTAGTCAGCTGAGGACCTAGAACTGAAGAGAGAGTGATACAGCTTCCAAGTCAATGTTGATACTGTTGAGATTTACCTTATTCTGTGATGGGATTCTCTCAGCATGTCCTTTTGAGGCTGTATCATGACCTACTGATTCCTACACCGAAGTTGAAAAACTATTTTCAGTGTTTCTCTCTGTTGTTGTAATAAACAACCTCTCAAATGGAGGTCTGATAAACACAGGGGAATAATGTCACCATAGTGTTCTACAAGCATGTTTCAAGTTGCTGCAAAATGGAGTAGCGCTGAAAATTCAGTAATGATTTTTCTATTCCCTCTAGCCTTAGTGGAAAAGGTTTGATGTAAACACAGCATCTTCTGAAGGCTCTACCTCTCTTTACAACAAATTATCAGATTTCAAATATAAGCAAACACAAATTTGAAAAAAAATCAGAAATAACCCTTCAAAGTTATATTAATAGATACACTTTAATCATTTTAGGTATATATACCCAGTGTTAATGAATCAGAAACACAAGGTGAAAACACTGATTTCACACTTTATCTCCAAAGTCCTTTTTTTTTTTTTTTTTTTTTCATTCAGATTACCAAAACCCAATGAAAGTTCAGTTTTCAGGTTTCTCCATGGGCCAAATTAGAGTCCTCACTTTACTTCTTACTTGTATATTTATTATTCAGCTGGTTTATGACAGGTTGAAGAAGCCAATATTCTCTATGTAGACATCCCAGCTGCAGCCAGATTACAATGGCTTTAACTTCTAGACACAATATATGATCTTCACAAACATAAACAAAGATTTAGACTGCTATTTTACCAGCTACTTTAGAATTGCTCAAAGTAAGGAAAGGTGGAAATAGACAGAAATCCTCCACATTTGAACTAAATAAATAACTGAAGCCTTTGAAATGTGATATATACTGGGAGTACCAGCTGCCAGAGTTTTGCAAGTTTTTCTCTCTTCTATTCTAAAAGAAAGTCACCTATTCAGTGTTTTTGTCACAGGCTGAGGAAAACTAGAGTTGTTAAGTGTATGCTTTGGTGAGCAACTTGCCACTTTGCCTTCTAATTACTTTAATAATATACTAGTGTTCTAAATATTTTAGATTGTCTCTAATTTAGAAAGTGGGTACAGTTAAATAATTAATGAAGCATTATAGGTGATAAAACCAAGAGATATTGAAACAGCATTCCATTGCCCAAACAATAGATTTTCTTATTGAAAAGGATATTTTCAGGTTCGAATGCTAACATCACCTCAACATTTTGCCTCTATTTCACATACTTTAGTATATTCAAACTAACAGCAAAATAATTGAAGCCATTACTAAGGATTACAGGAGAGGACCCTAGAAAGTACATTGGAAACATGTTGGAAATTTCCAAGAAATCATATCTGCTCCTTCTGAAATTGCACTAATTATAAAAGCATGATAGTGAATCCAGAATAAAATATTTGTGTTTGGAGAGTGAATAAAGAACAACCCACTATTATCTGAAATGCCTTTTGAATTTGGCTGGGAATACTTCCATCAGAAATGACAAAATTGGGTCCTGGAGGTCAGAACTGCAATGCATATATGTATGATATTACAGCAGAAAACTGTTTCTGAAAGTTGAACAGTATGCCAGTGACACAATAGCCATAGAAAATTTCAGATTATTTAGTGATTGATACACTGGCTCTAGATTCAAAATTAAATCAGTTTGAAGTTGGAATACGTTTTCCACCAGAATCGAAGCTAGGCCAGGCTATTGAATACTGGGAAGTTTCCAGGAAATCTTCCCATTTCCTTATATTATTACTCTGTAGATAATTTTATTGAATGGTAAGTAAGATGATCTTTTTTATCCTAAATTTCCATTGATTAAAGTAGTAAGCACTACTGTGTATCCTCCAGAAGCCTTGGTTATGAAGATTTAAGTAAGAAAATTATAGGAGTTCTACTTTTAGTTAGATAACACTGATATGAAGATGAGTTTCTGACTTTATGGCTATTAAAATATTTATATTAATAATGTAGCATTGTGAATACCTTATTGCAAAGAATTAGCCTTTGGGAGAGAAGATGATTCTAGTCCCTGAGTCTTAATACCTCAAAATGCAAAAGTAAGTTAAAGAGATCTGGTTAAAATTATTCTGTGATGCTACAATTCTATTCACTTTGATCTTCAGTTAGAATTTGTAAAATATTTTTTCCTGTGTCAGTGGAACATGGGTTATAGAAGCTAATTCCTACAAGTCTAGTTTTAAATTAAACAAACAAACAAAACCCAACCAAAAAAAACAAAAAAACAAACAAAAAAAAAAAAAAACAAAAAAAAACCAACCCCAAAAAAAAAAAAAAAAACCACAAAACCCCCCCCCAAAACAAAACAAAACAAAACAAAAAACAACAACAACCAAACAAACAAAAAACCCCCCAGTATAGTGAAATAGGAGCAGAATATTTCTACTGGTAGATAAAATGGAAATTTATCAAAAGAAGATGAAAAATAAATTTTAAAAAGCTGAATTTGGTATCTAAATTTTGATTGAGTAACACTGGAGAAAGCGTTAGGTTATTGTCAAGAATCAGCAGACAAAGATGAAACAGAATGAGGGAAAGGAATATAATTCAATTTTTTGGCAAAAGTAATCCCTGTGGTTTCTTTGGTAAACTGCAATGTCTGATAAATATTCTTAAAAAACAAAGTGGAAACAGATTTACACTTGGAACACAGAACACAAACCAGAAACAATCTTGGTTTTTATGTGCTCATTCAAGGATGAATAGCTATTTTTTTCTATCATGGTGGGTGTTTTTTAAAACACAAACATTATTTTTCTAAAGAACGAGATGATAAAGAGGATTCTTACATCTGGGAGATACCCAACTTAACTGAATTGTCTTCAGTGAATTTACCTTGGACTTGTAAGGGTCTAATTAAAGAACTAATTTGATTCTTTGTGTTTCATAATAGTCAATGAATATACATTTCTATCTTTAGTCTGGAAATGAGAAAAACTTTTCAAAGTAATGTCAAAACAATACAGAGCAGCTAACATCAAACCACCTGAACAAACTATTGGAGATGTGGCTTAAGCTCAAAGATCTTTGCCAGGTTTCAGAGGAGTAATATTACTTCTTCTTTACAGTTCATATATAAGACATATGACCCTGTAAAACTGGAGCATCAGCGATCAAATCAGGCTTACTCAGAAGTCAGGTAAGATTTTAAAGGGGAAGCTGCACATATAAGGACACATGTAAAATATTGACAAGGCAGTCCTTTCAAGAATAGAGTAACATTTTAGTTAGAGTATAACATTAGAAGTCTCAGGTCTGGTTACCACAGCAACTCTGGAAATAATTTAATAGTGTTACTAAAATTGAGAGATGTAGAGCATTGCTAAATGAAATACAATCCTTTTTGATTGAAAACTTTATTCAAAAATGCCTAATAATTTATACAAAAAAGCCAATTTCTGGAGTGAACATCTTATCCATATTTATTCCCATTCCCTGAAGAATGAAGACTCTTTCTTCTGTTAAGTCTCTGTGTCTACTTCTAGAATGTTCCTCAAATATTTTACAGAGAAAACAACTAAACAAACAACCAACCAAACAAAACACAAACAAACAAACAAAACTCAAAAAACAGAAAAAAACAAAAAAACCAACCAAACAAAAAACCCCAAACAAACAACAACAACAAAAACCCCACAACAAACAAAAAAACACCCAACCAAAAAAAACCCAACTAAAAAACCTTGGATTTTTTCCCACTTGAGAATATTGCTGTGTTACTTTAGATCCAAATTCTAGGGCTAGTGCTGAAGGCTTTCTGTACAGAAAGGAATGACTCTTTTTTTCTACCCAGTTCCCAGGATAGAAGACCTAGAGGATGACAACTCCTAATATTTCCTAATCTTTCTAATCTGACTATCTTCTTCCTGAGGAGACAACAGAGAAGTCTGTGATCTTCAAAGAGCAATAAGACAGATCATACATGGCCCTCAAAAAGAAGAAATTGCAAAAGATGGAAGACAAGCTCTCAAAGTTGAAATGCCTTATCTCTGCTTCATAACTAGTTTTCTGAAGTTCTTATGCAGTACTGATGCCAGTCATTAAGAGAAAATAGGGGGATATTTTATCCCTTTCTAATCCAGATTTTTGAGTGGAAATTTGCCAGGGAGATCACTAAGTGATAAAACTATCACTTTTAATCCTGATCCAGCCCCCATTTTACCGTTATCTCACCTCAGGGAAAAATAGATTCCTGGCTTAATTCCAGGAAGACCTCCTCTCTTGAGATGCAAATAAATTTCAATTGGCAAGGAGTCTGATCCAGACCACAAAACTGCAGGCAAGCTCCTTGTTCTCTGAGTTCTGAACTCAGTACTTGGCCAGGAATATTGGAATAAAAACCTACAGAGCAAAGTGCTTTATAAAGTTACACAGACCCACACTGCTGAAGTCCAGCCACTGCTCTATGGTCAAGTGTCCAGAACAGGAAGTGGGACTGCAGGCTGAAGCCCAACTCAAACTGGCAACCAGAAAGACATGGATCTAGGTAAATAATGTCTTTTTCAACTCTAAGAGAAGAAAAAATATTGAACTTTTAAAATGTCCTTTAAGTTAAAGATGTTAAATACCTCCAATACTATGAAAAAGGAAAGTGAAAAAAAATAGGTTGGGCTTCAGATTAATTTCCTTCATGAAGTGTATCAGGAAAAAACACAGATTCTTTAGGGAACAGAAAAACGAATTTATTAACAAAGGAAATTTTTCTTTGAAAAGCCAGAGGAACGTCGACAGGAAATAAGAAACCTACAAAAGTTGAGTGGAATTAGTATGAAATGTATATTGAGTTGGATATGTAGAAAAATGTCCCTTCATTTTGGTTGTCCTGAGTCTTTGTAGCCCAAAACAAAATTAATATTTTGGTTCAGTTTTCTGTAAAAAAATGCAGCCCTGAATCAGCAAATCCCAAAGCTTAAGGAATAGATGGTCAGAACTAAGAGAACATGCGTATGTCTGTGATCTGAAATAAATCCAACGGTTTTGTTCACTCTGAAGTATCTAGCTGCCTCTCCACAGGTGTATAAGCTGATGATCCAGCTCTCAAGCACTCTCTAATAGTTAGTGTTCATTCATGAAGGAGAATCTAATTTTAAGAGGCCTCTTTTGTACCCTAAACACTTTGTAGACTATTCAAATTCAAATTTGCCAATACTCAGAGGCTTTCTTAATGATCCCAAATCAAAAGGCAATTTAGACACTTCTTGATTGCTAATGAGTGGCTGCCTCCACCTTCTCTCAAAATGCTAACAGCAGGCAGCTGTCATCACCTGTGTATGTGGCAATCAGTGCCTCCTGGCAGCTACTCTTGAGCACAGTTAAATCATGACCAAATCTTAACTCAACCTAAGAAATAATTTTTTGGTCAATTTTTTGGCAGAAGGCTCAAATTTCTAAAGATTTCCTAATATTTTTTCAGCACAATGAAGCTTTTAGTTCATACAAATACCCTACCTAATACTCATAGTAAATATGGTTACAAAACTAAGATATTTGCAAGAGGTCCATCTTTCAACAGACAAAAACAATGAACGTCTTGGTAATATAATTTAAACTGCTACTTGGTAATATCATTAAAACAATCTGGGGCCCACCATCCAGAGAGTTTTTAACACAGCAAAGAGAACATCTGACTAAACCATGGACTGTCAGACTTTCTGGGAGAATCTGTAGGAAACTCTATTGAGGGCTTCACTGAAGTAGACAAAAATCACAGCTTTTTTCCTCATCCAGCCTGGCCATAAAATGAGATCAGATTGGTGAGGCAGGACCTGTTCTTCCTAAACCCCTGCTGGCTGGGCCTGATTCCCTGGTTTTACAGTGTATGACATGTAACACACTTGAGCTCATCTGTTCCATAACCTTCCCCAGCACCAAGACCAGGCTGACGGGTCTGTAGTTTCCCAGATCCTCCTTCCCACACTTCTTGTTCGTGGGCATCACACTGGCCAACCTCCACTCATCTGGGACCCCCTCAGTTAAGCAAGACTGATTTTAAATGATGGAGAGTGGCTTGGTGAGATCTTCTGCCAGCTCTGTCAGCACCCTTGGGTGTATCTTATCCAGCCCTATGGAGTCATGATTGTCAAAGTGGCAAGTCACTGTCTACTTCCTCCTGGATTTTGCTCCCTGCCACCCAGGTCAACAAGCTGAGGATAAGCAGTCTTTTTATTAAAGACTGAGACTAAGACATTAAGTACCTCACCCTCTTCCTCATCCTTGGTGACAATATTCCACATAATGTGCAATAGAAACTGGAGATTTTCCTTGGCCCTTCTTTTGTTTTTAATATGCTTGTACAAACACCTTTTGGTTTTGATATATTTATAAAAATAATTTTATTATCTTTTACAGTGATTGCCACATACAGCTGAACTTTTGGCTTTCCAGTTTTGTGTCTCTATGATCTAATGACATTGCTATGCTCTTCTTGATAAGTCTACCCATTCTTCCAAAGGTTGTAAACTCTCTTTTTACCCTTGAGTTGCAACAAAAGCTCCTTATTCAGCCAGATGGCTCTTCTTCTGTGCTGGCTTATTTGTAAGACAGCCCACTCCTGCACCTTTAGTATTTCCTTCTTAAAGTGTGTCCAATCTTCCTGGCCCTCTTTGGTTTTGAGGAGTGTTTCCCAAGGAACTCTGTGAACCACTCACTTTTAGCAGGTCAAAGTCCACCCTCCAGAAGTCCAAGGCAGAGGTTTATTTTTTGACCCTCTTCTTTGTTTCACCAAGGACTGAAAACTCAGTTCATGCTCACCATGTCCAAGACTGCCTCTGACCACCACATTTCCCACAAGCCCTTCTCTCTTCACAAACACCAGATCTAGGTGGGAGCAGCCCTGGTAGACTCAATTGTCAACTGTACCAGGAAGTGTCCATCCACACACTCTGATAGGTCTGGGGGAGACACAAGCGCATCACCAACTTGGCTCCTTTGTCAAGGAACTACTTTCTTAGAGACCTTAGTAAAAAGCAAATCCTTTTTTAAGGGTATAAAATTATTGAGTTGGAAATATGCGGCAGACTCCTTCAATGAATTGGAATAAATGGAAAATTTGCATATGCAGGGACACCATCACCACCACCAAATCTTCCAGCACTTCCCAGAGATGAAACTGAGAGTAGGATCATATTTCTTTTCATAGTGAACTAGTCACCAAGGATCCTTTCATGAATCACAGAAAAAGAAATACCTAGATTTTCCCTTGTCACCATTCACAAAAGATGCTAGATATCATTTTTGTGATGCATATATATCCCCAACATATATCACTATACTGAGGAATTTTAATGACATCAGAGATATGATATTGGGCAATTTTTTGTAGCTAACTGCAATTTAAAGAATTTCTTAACTCCCTTTTTATTTATGGTGGAAAAGATCTCTGAGATCATTGAGTCCAACCATGTCAACTAGACCATAGCCCTTAGTGCTTTGTCCAGCTGGTTTTTTTGCACACTTGCAACTTGGATTCTGTCACCCTCCTGGGCAGTCCATTCCAGTGTTTAGCAACCCTTTCCAAAAAGAAATTGCTCAGATGCCGAGCCTGAATCTCCCCTGGCTCAACTTCAATCTGTATCCTCTTTTGTTGCTAGTTGCCTGAATGTGATAATTTTGAAATGTGCTTCTGGATTCTCTGTGTGTGTTCTCATTTGAAACAAAAATATCTGAAAGAGATAGTATGTGACCCTGCTAGGTTATCCTTTGCCTTATCTTTATTTTAGGTACTTATAACTACTAAGAAATTGCCTTAATTTTGAAGAATTCTATTTTTGATAGATTCTCAGCTCATTCAAATTGATGTGCAAAGTTTTCAACCAAGACCAAAATATCAAGACTGCATCTCTGTATTAGAAAACCAGGCTATTTTGTATTTCTAATTCCTTTAAAGTACTTTTTAAAGGATTGGACAAAGAAAGACTTTGGAGAAAAACCTGGGGGACTGAACATTCATAGTAAAAATAAGAAAATCAGAAAAAAAAAGTAAAATAGAAAATAATTTTTGCAAATGAGATTTTATGGCTTTTGGCTCTGTTAATAATTTGTGTGGAAAGATAATATTTTCATGTGTGTTTAATCCTATGCCAAAGCAGCTGCTGATGCAGTAGCTATCTGAAACAAATTAGAGGGCAGTTAAAATGAGATTTTCCACAATCAAGAACAAAGCAGGACCAGTTAGTATGAGGACAGCTTGTTCTTGTTGCTAATGTGTTTAAAATCTTGCTGCACATAATTTAAAACAGCTCTTGAGTGTGGATGCCGGCTCTTGTTTCCAAGGTTTAGAGCTAAATCAAAACCAAATGGAGAGAGCTGAATTAGAAAATGACAAATTATGCATTGACATCTCCTGCTCTGGCTAAAGAGAAGGGCTTTTTTTTTTTTTATCTTTGATACTGATTTAAAAGTTAATTTCACTCAATATTAAAATATTTAATGGATGACGGTTGAAATCTAAAGCTTGCAGCAGCTATCTGCTGAAGGAAAGCTCTCAATAACTATGATGGCAGATATAACACACAAATTATTTAAAGATGTATTACCTTTACTATTAAAAAAGTAGATGTTAAGAAGATTCAGTGCCTTTTAAATTGCTGACCTGATTTCAAAAGCTTTATTCAATGTAACTTTTCATTTCACCACAAGGTGAAATACCTTGGTGATCTCCTAGGAACCCAAAAAAGTATCAAACAAAAACCTTCATTTGAAAATTAAATTTTATTTTGCAAATTACACCTAGAAAAAAGAATACAAACAATGACGTTTTCTGTGTTTTTTTTTTTTTTTTCCTTGATATCTCAAAGGTATCATGTGGTAAGTGTCATGTGTTCTTAGAGAGATGAGAAATGTAAGTTTTAAAGGTCAAAGGAAAAATACTGATTTCAGCTAGACCTGGAGCTCTTTGAATTACAAAGTAAATATTAGCTAGATAATGTACAGATAAATAAAAGTCAATGGCATTAAAATAATTACAATACTCTTTCTGAAAACAAAAAAATCTGAGACTAAATATTCTAATATTTAGTCTCAGAAAGAAAGTAGTATTTGAACAATAATTGTTTTTCACTGGTACTTCTGTGATACCTGTGTATTTGATAGATTTGGTAAGCAAATATTAGTTTTGAACACCATCCTTCTTTGTGTTTTCTGAAAAAAAACCAAAAGTGCTAATATGAGCCTCATTTTTATGAAAAGATAACTGACCTTTTCCAAGATCCTCTAATTTGGTTTGAATTTTAGAGAAATATATAGAAAGTGCAGAGATTTTTAAAGTTTATAAAAACCCAAATCAGATATGCTTTATCATCAAGAAATCAACTAAAAATAAGAGAGACAAATGCTAATACATTCAGACCTAGCTATTCCTCAAATAAGCATTGGGGTCACTCTAGTTTTACAAACACAAGACATGATGTAATTGTCAGTCTGTCCTTAGATACATGAATGAAACACTGATCTGTTTGTCTTTACTACCAGGAGTCAAATATGGTCTTCCAACTGCATTGTGCAGCAAACCTAAGACTGCAACAAAACCAGAAGGTTGCCCAATCTGTCCTAATTCTGCAGTACTTCTCTCCTTGAATCAAAATCGAGCATCTGAGCAGGTCAGAATATAGAATCAAAAAAGTGAGCTTTGAAGAAAGAGGAAGCAGGTGAGTGAGTAAAAAGAGACAAAGGAATAATGACTAACCAAATAAAAAGGTATAGATGAGAAATACATGAGAAAACAAAAGGTACAGACAAACATTTCATAGGACTGAAAAAAGATTTGGACATGAAAAAAGCATGTGAGGCTAAAAACTAAACCGCAATATATAAATTGAAGCTGTTGTGAGTATAGAGGATAAAATGAAATACTGAATGCAGAATCCAAGAGGGTAACTATGGCTTACCAAACTCTTTACAAGTCAAATCAAATTTCAAGTCAAAGACAGATTGAAAATCTTTGGCTATGGGAAGATAGGTAAAGAAGATATAGTAGATCACATACTAGATTACTCACAGAAGCACTGGAGTTATTTATAACAACTGAGTTTGCAACAATTTTAAAATTTGCAAGAGAATTTAAACTCCTGAACCCATAAGAGAGAATTTTCAATATAAACCTATTTCTATTTTGTCGCCTTCATTTCTATTTGCAAGTTTACCTTTGAGAATACACTTTTGACATGAATTCTTTGAATATTCAAATCTTCATTTCTGATGATAAGTTTTGCACATGTTAAAAAGACAGACACAGCTTTGCATATATTTAAAGGACAGACATATTTCTGCACAATTAAAGGCATACTGTCTAAGTAATTTGTCAAGCATCTACTTTTATTTCTTTGTAGTATGGTCGTGCATCCAGTTGCTACAGGCTATATCATATTTTTATTTTAAAGGACATATGGACACTTCCCCTGATTCTCACCTACTTCTAAAGCCTTACAGTCAAATCCTCTAATCCAAGACCATAATTCCTACATGACTGTGGTCATGCACATGTAATATATTGTTCCATTATCACTAAATATGACTTGTGAAAGCAAAGAAAAGAAACAGAAGAAGATAAGGGAAACAAATATCCTCTTGCAATACTTGTATAAGAGGTATAAAACATTTGATCAGAATTTATGGCCTTTTTTGTCAGCATTTTCATTAATTGAAAGTTGTCTATACTTCAAAAGACATTGGACACTAAAAAAAGGAAATACTACATTAAAACTTTCTCCCTAATATCTTAGGACATGAGAAAACAGCTGTTAGGAATGTCATATTTGCATTCAGGTTAGAAAAAATCCAGTATATTCAATATAAAAATTGGTTTTAATATTGACATTCAATTTTATGGCTGTTGATATAGGACAAAGCTTGCTGAGAGTATATTCTCAAAATCTGGTGTAATGCAGACTTGCATGAAAGCTGAACATATGAACTGGGCTGTGTTAGTTAATGGGCCTAACAAGTTAATAAATAATCATGAAGCAAGTGATGCTTTAGGGAGTGATATTACAGTGGCAGGCAGTCTCTGTCTTATAACAATATAAATTTGTTCTTGCATAGTTTTGAAGAAAATGGACCAAAGCATCAGTTGCTATAAACAGGGAGAATTACAAGGAGACTTTAGATCTAGTATACCCATGAAACTACAGAAACAGCCATCTTACTCAGAAATATTTAGAAACCGCTAAAATATTTTAAGTCTGTCCTACTAGAGATAAGACCTAGTTTACTCACTTCTAAGAAGCAGACCTCCACTATTCTAAAAGAAAAAAGGAATTGTGAGGTGTTGTTTAAATTATACTGCAATGCTTCCTTAAATATTTAACCTAGACATTAAGATCACAGGTATATAATTTCATTGGAATTACTGAGAAGACTAGCTCAGTTAAGAGAGATTTTTCTTATGCTTGCCTTCCCTCTTCTGCTGTTGAAGCTCATAACAGAAAATAAGCTCAGGCTCAAATTCTGAAATAAGACAAATGCCATAAAACACATTATGAAGTATTTTGCCAAATATATACGTGATTTCTTTGATGTTGATATCATTACACAGTGGATAATACTGTCTTATTTTAATTTAGACTTTGTTTCCTATATTACCAGATTAAAAATTGCTACTTAAGTAAAATAGAGATAAATCATAGACATATTTCTTTCATTTCCAGGTAAAGCTTGCTTTCATTTTTAATGTCAATTGCAGAGCTAAATGCAGCCATGAATAGTTTTTATTCTGTATACTATTTGCATAAATGACTCAAAAGAAAAGACTAAAGATATGCAAAATCTTTTTCTTCTTGTTATTCCAACTCCAAAAGGGTCATAAAGATCATCAAATAACCACCAAAATAGTGTTAAATCACTTGAAAATGCAGATAGATAGTCCTTTCCCAGACTAATTTAGAGGACTTGCAACACCAGACACACAAAAAATATTTCCATTTCGATTACCAAAATTAACAACATTTTTGATGATGTGCCTCACAAGCTGTTCACAAATCTGTTTCCGGATGTTTTCTGCTACATTGATTAATGGAGTATGCTGACTTCCCTCATAAATAGCAAAATATTTCTGCCACAGGAATAATATCACCTCACTCTGGAATACTTAGAATCACTAGGAAAAACATCACACGAGTAAGCTCTATTTCTAAATGTTTTGTGGCCAGGCTGAGAAAGAAAGATGTAAATTCTTGAACCTATCCTTTACAAAGATGAAAAGAAGACAACGCTTCAAATGAAGATGCACTTCCAAAGAAATCCACAGGACTGTTCAAGTGCTGAACCTAAGCCTGGTTATGTTGCTGAATCCAGACTTGAATACTGATAAGAGATTTGTTGCAGAATATGATCAGATCAAAAACTTTTACCATACCTGTTTTACCATACCTGCTAATTTCTTATTGCTTGTTAACATCCAAACAGATGAATGAACCTCCCTCTATTTCTGCCTGCTTCTCTGCTGCTTTATTGCTACTTGCGGTGTCCCCTGTACTGGAGATGCCTCAGTTTTATCTTTTGGCTCAAAATCACCTTTTTTATGGATTTAAAAATACTCTTGAGAGTAATCTCATGGAGACCTTACAAAAAGCAGAGGGAAGAAAGAGACATGTAGGAGCTTAATTACTAATTTAAGCATAATTAACTGTTGAAAAATACAGGTTAGATGATCTCTAAAGGGACTATTTTTTGAAATTAAGAGTACAGCTGTTACTGTGAAACTTATAAAGAAAGGACAAAGTCTTATGAGAGTTTCAGAAGATGAATGCCAGGGCATTCAACTACAACCTAGCAGACAGTGCTACTCTCAGTATTTTCAGACAAGAAAGTTCAAACAAGTTCCCTTGTCTAAAACTTCTTACTACTCCTTAGGTTAAAAATGTTACCAGACCAGCTGAGGAATTTCTCTTTATAGGCCTATACCATGAGAGTATAGAAAACCACAAGTCAAATTGATGCAGCTCCTTGGGTACCTCTAAAATGTTATGTGCTCTCTTCTAAAAATAATACAAATATAGTGAATATTTTTGTTGCCTGGGCATCTCCAGAGAGACGTTCATATGACTGAAAAGTGACCCTACTGGAGCACTGCTAAGTGTGTCATACTTAAAATACATACACTAGAAACTGATGTTCACTTTTTATGTGCAACATTTTTGAAGTTCAATAATGAGAAAGAATAACTATAGTATTTCTGATGGTAGGAAATTGTTTCTCTCCTACTTTACCCCCATCCCAGCACACCTGGAATCTATTGAGGGTGGGAGAAGTAAAAGACTCTTAAAATAACAGCTTTTAAAACTTTTGACACATCTAACAAAAAGGAAACTTAAAGATTCCATTTAATGCTACTGCCTGCTGCTTAACTAGAGTCATAAGGTCACACTGTAACACACTTCTTTTGTGCACATCTATGTAATGGTGAATAAGGGAAAGCTGCCAATTCTCTAACTGGATATTAAGTTTTCTCTTCCCTTCTGTTCCACCCATTTCCTTCCTCCCTCCCAACCCTAAACTCACACCCCAGATTTACAGCATCATCACTTTAAAACTTGAAAAGTCTCTGCTTAGAAATATTATTGACCCTGTAAATAGATTTTTCACTATTGTCCCATGCTCTTTACCTAAACATAATATTACTGCATTCTAAGACGTATTTCATAAAATATTGAGGACTAAAATGCCATTGTAAAGCACTCAGTAGAATACTGGTTTTTAAATATGGTAACATTTTTTGTTTGTATTACACTGATTTGCATAGTATGTGCAACTTGCATACACTCTACATTTGGGCTATTATCAAAATAATTATACATGTCTTCATTTTCTTTTGTCTTCAAATACAAAATATGTTGAACAAGAAATCTGAACTATAGTGTAAAATTTTGGAAATATTTCAAATTTATTTACACTTTCGTTTTATATTTTGATTATCTTATTAACTTAAAATGCTTATGGAATCATTTTGATTAAATTCAATGATTCAGTATGAATGGGCATTGTGTAGGTAGAGTTTCAGTTACAAACCCCTACGATATGATGAATATACTTAACTACTACTCTTTTCTAGAAAAAAACCTCCAAACCTGCTATAGTACCATCTCTTTTGCATTCTTTCCCCAGATGCGCCTATGAAAGTTTAAATTAAAGACGCAAATGACTTGTTGATAAAATCAGTAAAAATATGTTTTGTTGGGTTTTATGCAAAACCACTCCAAAAAAGGCCTACATTGTTATGGAAAAAAATAAATCATCTGCATATCATAAGCAAGCCAAACTCTTAGAGTTTCTGTGAAGAGCATTTTGTATTAATGAACTATTGTAAACTGTGGTATGACAGAAGTTTATAACACATTATAACTCTTTCTCCAAAGAGTTATAATTGGACGTGTTTTGTCTGAACATAAAAAAGTAGATTTTTGATCAGTCCTTTTGCAGGTAGGATTCCATATATGGCTAATAGGATATCATTATAGGAATGACACAATAAAAATTCTGTACTAAGAACAGTTCCAATCCACAAAATTAGACTTTCTAACATCTGCTTTCTGTAGTGTACTGTTGTATATTTTTAGCTGAGAATTAAATGGATCACAAATATGTAGTTAACCATTTCCCCAAAAGAAGGCTCTGGCACAATAACTGAGATCATAGAGTTTTAATGGGGTCTTAGAGGCAAAAAAAATACAACTTTAGTTTTTGCATCAAACCTTAGATAAGCAAGATAAACTAGGAAAACCTGCACATACCAGTCAGAGCCAAATGCACCTTCTTTATGAAGAAAATATGGACGACACCTTTCAATAATTAAGACAGCTCTGGCTTGACCAGCTCTGGATATATTTCCCCTGTGTCCCACTGCTGGAGCTCTTCTTCTGCCTCCTCTTGATGAAAACTATCTAGATGTTTTTCAAAGAACAAAATGAAGAAAGAACCATTCCAGTGCAGAGTGATGATATTGTTCAGACAACAATATGAGACTCAGTGTATTCTACTGCATGTTACTGCACAGTAAATTGTCTGTTTCTATGATGATGTTCTTGCCTCGTAGAAAATCACAGGCTTTCAAGTAAGTCCCTACCAGATGACAGCAACTATAAACATGAATACAGCTCAACTCAGCCCATGAATAGGAATTCTTTCTGTTTTTTTAAGAAGAACTCACCACACCATCTGCTTAAGTAAAATAATATTTTGCAACAAGATTTTTAGAGCATTTACAAAGACATCACAGGTGCCTGTTGTTTTCTACAAAGTAAGTCTTCACTGAAGTTTCCTTGTGGTGAAATGCTAAATCTTCTATCTTATTCCCTACACAAATTTAATGTTTAAAATACAGTTCCATGTCACAGCAGGGCTCACATTAGAGATAGTAATGAGACAAGACACACACTTGTTCATCAGCATGAAAAGGGTCCCAGTTCATTCTTCCTCACAACTCAGCCATCCTGACTTCAACTATCCACTGACTCGGACTACAGCAAGTTCCTACTGTAGGGTTCCCTTGCAGATTCTGACTGCAGGCTCTTACCTAGCTAGACTCTGACTACAGACTCCAAATGACCTCATAGCAGCAATTCTCTCTCCCATTTGGCCAGTCCCTGTTTGGTCCACCCTTCCTTTTCCCTTATTCCTCCTTTGGATCCTTCACTCTTCAGTTCCCCATGTGACCACCTAATCCACCCTTTTATCACACTCATCCTTATTGCATATAGGTATTAAGGGCAAGGTTGGTTTTGGTAATTAAGGCAGCTGTGACTCATCTGGGGTGAGGTTGCCTGTAATCTATTCTCCTCCAGTTCCAGTCCTGAATGGCTGGTTTGTTTTTTTTTTTTTCATGTCAAGTGCTAGTAAAGTAATACAGCATACACACTACATAAAAAGACTTTGCAAATGACACAACAAGCGATAGCCATTGCACAAAAAACTTAATTGGTAAACAGTTAACAAATTACTTTTTCGTTCAGAAATATTTATATCCACTCTTACTTCATGTCTTCTTTTATTCTAGTTACAAAACTTTGAAAGAAGAAATTAACCTAATTAGAAAAGAAATCTCCAAAGCCTTTTATTAAAAACAACTTGCCTGCAAAACCAAGATTTGCTTGACAATTTATCCTAGCTCTTTCATTCAGGATAATAATGGTTTTCCAATGATATTCAGCAGCATCCTGAATTGACTTCGACATTTTTGTTTTAAATTTACATTACAGTGCTGTTCAGCACCAGCAGGGTTTGAAGTTCCAACACCATCTGTGGCAGTTGCAATTTCTCATGGATGAAGATAAGGAATCACAATATCTTCTCAGTTCACACTTGTTTCTCCATCACTTCAAAAGATTGCAGCTGCACTGAAAATTAATTCTTCACAACACACTAGGAAAGTAACACAACTACTTGTAAAATTAATCAAAGTATGGTGAAAACTTCCTGGTATTAGTGTGTGTGGGAGCCTATACATATGGCTAGAGCTTAGTCTGATGTTTAATGAGACTATCTCTATCTTACAGAGAAAGATCTAGCTTTGCTAGTCGAGTACTTAGTGCACTAGATTTTAGTGATAAAAACAATTACACAATAAAGCCATCTGAGATAAAATAAGTGAACACTGAAGAAATACAGTAGCTTAACTGAAAGGAGATGGAACAAGAACTGTAAGTTCTACCTAATGTCCTGACTGCAAATCTAAGAGCTGGATCATGTCAATGTCCACACTGATTTTCATGTGTTAGGAGCAGGTCTCACTTTCCCAAGATACCAGATATGCATGCTGGAAGCTTTTTAGAGGGAATTTTGTCCTATGGAGATGTTGCTCAAAAACCAGAAAAGAAGACTACAACTTGATACTGATTGTGTGCATACAATATATTGGAATGAGTAAACTTTTTTTAACCACCAGTCCTGGTAGGCATCATCATTTCTGAAAGAAGGCTACAAAGAGTGTTCTTGAAAAGAACTGGTTCTGTATTCTTACCATGTACTCTACCAGCCTCTCTTCCCACACTCCCAGAAATAAATGTGTAGTTTCATGGTTTACAGAGTGCTTGCAAGGGACATTTTTCAAGTATCATTTTAGTGTGAGAACTGATTTTCGTTGAGTAGATACTGTCTTAAGGCAGTACAATCTGGCAAAAATGTACTAAATGTTTCTGTTGCTCATAGCTTGTTCATTGGCTTTTCTTCTTTTTTATCATGCAAATTGGAATACTTCGGCTGTACATACATATTTTAGATTTTTCAAAAAGTGAAAACTGGAAGGTCAAGCTGACACTTGGTAAAGGCTATAAAGGTATGTATTTACTGCCCTATTCTAACAGATATCAAATGGAGATTTCACATAGCATATTTAAAATATGTATAACCACTAAAGCCGCACATAAAAACATTAAATATTCTTGAAAGAATTTCATCCCACCAGGATTATAAAGAGTACAAACATACTGATCTTGTGAATGAATAGTCCATCTCAGATGGTTCTTATGATACTGGCTTCATTGTCACTGTAATTAAGACTAGAGAAGAGGATTCAAGGGGATAAGCACCGTATTGATTTTTTACTAATAGTTTGATAAAGTCTTGGCTATTTTGTGAACTTTGACTAAGTCAGAAATAGAAAATTACAGCTTGTATTAAAAAATCACTGCTGATTGTTGAGACCAAAGCATTTTGGAAAGAGACTAGTCAACAATGAGTCAAGAGACCTGAGATATTCAGGTTTTTTCTGATTTATCTACATGACCGTTACCTGTGTGACAATGAACATTCATTATGGCTCCTTGATTTAACTCAGTATAACATTGTCTAGAGAGGCAGTAGTAGGTGCCATATAAATTGTAGTGCCCATACATTGCTTGAACCCCCCATTGTGAACCAGAGTGCAGCACGAGCATAACCATAAAACCACACTGTAGTTACAGCAACTGCTGTGATAATCCTTTCAGAGGTGTAATGATTGTGCTGCTATTCTGCTATTCACTCCAAAGCCTCCCTCAATGATAATGGTTTCATTTTGCTTGGTTTGGCTGGTGTGACTGTTAGACTCATGCTGGTAAAGTCAATTTGACTCTGTAAGACGTCCAATTCCTAAGTTTCTGATCTCCCCTGGTCCTACTAATACTACCATAATTCAGTATTCATCCACACCATATATTCACAGATAACAAGCAACAAACATACAGAAAGACCTTGATAGTTTTTAACTCATTGTCTAATTAATCTGTTCTCCTAGAGAGAAAGAGTAAAATAATTAAAATACTTTCAGCAAAATTTCCTCTAGAAAAAAATCCAAATAATAAAATCCTAAATGTCTTAAATCTAACTAACAAGGCATTTATATTAAACAGGATATGGAGTGATAATTGAGTTACTTATTCAAACAGATTTGTGGAGCATTATCACATATCTCTCAAAAACATACTTCTTCGGAAACACACTAAAAATATATCACTTAGAGATATCTTCAAGATTTTCTGTTAACGGTCTTCTCTCCCTTCAGGAAGATAGAAGAAGACAAAAATATCTTTTTTTTTGTAGGTCACTTTATTTAATGTGACCTAACAGAGAAAGAAATGGGCTCTGTGTACTCCCCTACTGGATTTCCATGGTATACTTGCCTTTACTTGTTTTTTACTTGCTTCTTCATTTCCTCATCTGGAAATAGAGGACATAATATTTTTTTGTGTAACATTCTGAGACATAAAGATAACAAAATGCTAAATAATAATTAAAAACTATTATTTGTATAATGCATGCAGGAGAAGGTACTTACAATACCAGCTGCCATCAGCGCTATTGTGTTCAATCTCCCATATATATGTTGAAGTACAGACAATATTGTAAATAAAGAGACTAAGGATGAGAGAAATGAAGGTGTCATTCTCATCTTACACCTTAGGACTGCAGTTTAAAGGCAATATTCAAGGCAAGATCTACCTCATACCTTGCAAAAAGCACCCCACAACAGCAACCACCATTTTCTCCTGACACACACGGAAGGCTGATAGTACCCTGTGGTCATGGCCTGTCAGGTCTCATGATTAGAACAGCTGTCCCAGAGGCTGACAGTCTCTCCTTTGAATCTCAGGGGACACATCTGTCTTTTATACTCTAGAAAGCTGCAATCTGACTCAATGATGGTGACTACCCTTCCACATGAAGCAATCCCATTTATGGAAACTCAAAGATATTGAAGTTGAGTTCTCATCTAAGAAGTCAGCTGAGACAGGATGTGGCATACAAGGTAAAAAGGGGAAGCCTTGAGTTATGGCTAGTTCCCTCAGAGCTCCAGAAAATGCATTGTGTTTTCACCATTGTAAAGTGGAAAGTGTTTCTATATGATTCATCAGATGGTGACATTATTAATCAGTGGCATTTGAAACCAGAACAGATGAAGATGGTTTAATTGCCATTACTAATCTCTGAAGCCAGACTATGTCTAATCTTTCTAAAAGTAGACATAACTCTCTAAAAAATGTTCATAAGAATTTAGTACTCAATTAGTGTAAAATAGCTGTCCCTTCTGTTTTCACCTTCTTTTCCATTCAAGATTCTGTTACACCTACAGAATCTAAACAAAACTATTAATTTCAATCTTTTTGCTTTCTCGTAATGGAACAAACTGAAGCAAGAGTCTCCTAGACCACCAACTTGAACTGAAAGTGGTATAAGTAAATCAAAAATGCTTCCACTTGAAATGAATAAGAAGGGTTGTTAAGTCCTCTCATTATCCCTCCAGTCATCAGAAAAGAGTGCTGCATATTTGATGGCTATTTCCTGCACAGAGGCAGGGGAAAGGCAAATCTGAATTAAAACACACCAACTTTTGCTGTCATTCTGTCAGTTACTCTCTATGCTTGACATTCTCTTGAGACTACATCTGTAGGCCCTATACAAATGTAATTTTAAAAAATACATTACTTTCCAGTATCATCTGTTATTTCAGCTGTTTTCATAATGATCAATTTAGTTTCTTATGCAGTATTTCCTGTCAACTCTCCATCTCCAGAGAGATGTCAGCAGTAAGATTTCTCTTGCCTTTTCTTAGGTTTTAATCTCTTTAGTTGAAGTAGATTAATATCCATTATCACAAATAAATTACATAAAATGAACTGGCAGAAGCTGTGGGTTGAGTGTACTGTGAGAACATTCAAAACTAAAACAAGCTATTTTCTTCAGGGAAATATTAATAAAAGAACTGAGAGAAATAAAGATATTTTGGTTTTACCTTCCCCAAATGTAGTGGAAAAGGCACAGTCAACTCTTCTGAGCTGCCCCATTACCAGAGATCCCATGAGTTTTACCTGGGGAGACAGGAAGTAGCATTTACCAGGGAGCGAGAGACCCCTGTTTCCTCTACAAAATTCTTCCACTTTCCTCATGGAGTAGGCATCTTGCCAACTGGATGTGGATAAGGTGTAAGCTAGACCACTGTCTTGACAGTTCTGCAAGGCTCAAGGCTTCCAGGGTAATTGAGTCCTGGGACCTGAATAGCTTGAGAGTGTTGTCTTAGGCTTGTGATAAAATAAAATGGCTGAACAATCAGCTGAACATTCAGGGTCAAAGAATTGTAGTAAATATGGTAATATATGAGTGCTAACCCAGCGCTCAGTTTTAGGGCCAGTTCTCTTTGGTATTTTTTTGAGTCACTTGGACACAGGTGTTGAGTGCATACAAAGTTTATGGGTAATAATATATTAAGGGGAATCACTGGTTCCAAAGAGGGCTTACAGAGACATATTGATTAGAACACTGGGAAATCACTGTGTGAAATTTAACGAGGACAAATGCTGGATTCTGCACCTGGAGAGATGTATGTATAGACTGGAGACAAGAGGTTGGAGAGCAGAAATGCAGTAAAGGATCTAAAGGCTTTGGACATTAAGTAAAGTATAAATTACTCATCAAAATAAGCATAGGTGCAACACCCCTCACCCCCCACCCCTGCCTTGTGTGCAGTTTTGGGTTCAATAGTAAAAGTGTAATGGAAAGAGTGGGAGTGTATTCAAAGGAGGACAACAAAGATAATGAAAGTGCTAGTGAGCAGGACTTATGAGGAGTGGTGAGGATACTGGGTACATTTCAGCTGAGGGAAGAGGAGAGTGAGGGGTGAACCTCACTGCTGTCTAAATTCTCGTATGGGAGGAGTGGAGTGGGATTTAGTGTTGTCCTGCCTGTTGTCCAGTGATAGGATGCAAGGGAAGAGGGGCATGGGCTGTGCACCTGCCTGACAATGGGGAATGGCAATTGAATGCCTTGTTTTGCTTTGATACCAACAGAAAAAATTGTTGACAGCATATGAACTGAGGCTCCAGAAGAATCTTGCCCTGTTAGTGCAACTAAATTTGATATATATTCACTTGAAATATTTCATACTGATAAAACCACAAATTTGTTAGCACTGAAATCCATTGGACTTTAACCAGCAACATGACAAACTACATCTACTTTCAGTCTTTCACTTCAGTGCCTCCAGATGTAAGTAGTTATTTGTACAAGCATCCTCACAGGATGATATAAACATATGTGTATATCTCAATTATATTAAACTGGATTTATTATCTCTGGAGCAATATCAACTTATTCATATCCTCATGTGGGAAAAGGCATGCAGGATTAAAATACCACTGTGTAGTAGTTAGAGGTGAAGGGTTAGCATGGCTTTGTGCTTTGTATTTACTCTGAGAAAAAGAGATGCTACCATGGGGTTTTTTTCCATTTCTGGTATAGCTGCTCTGTTTATTTGCTCAATATGGAATTTTTTCTTCAAATATTTTTTTTTTCAGTCTTGTTTGTAGCCCTTATAATTGAACTCCTTTATTGACACAGGTTTCAAATTGTGTCTCTGAGCTGTATGAGTCCCAACTGTAAATAAAAACATAGTTCATTTGTTTTCTATGAGGTTCACTGAAACTGATGGGACTCTTTACAGTGAGTTCAGGGGGACCTGGAAAAGCCCTCACTTCTACTGAGTTAGTTTTCCCTGTAGTCCAGTTTCTAAGTAATATTTGCAAAAAAATTCTTCATGGAAAGTGATGGCATAATAATGCAATTTGCCACACATTTATTATATCCAGTAGAATTACCATGCAATTGCAACATTATTGCTGTGAAATGCTTTTATTTCACAGTAACTGTAAAGTGACAGCATGTCCCCTGTACAACCCCTTTCTCTCTTATACATAGGAGATAGCAAAACTGAAATCTTATTTTCAAGCTTGTGCTTTCCCTTCTTTATAGACAGGAACTCCAGAATGCCTAATAAAGGATCTTCTTTTCTTGTTCCCTTTTCTTTTTTTTTTTTTCTCCTTTTTTTTTTTCCTAAATGTGAGAGAGGTTGCATTTTACAAACACAATCTCTCTCTGACCAAATTACCAAGACAATTGTCAGAATTTCATTAAAACTTTTTTTCTTTCTGTAGATATATTAGGGGTCCCCTATTTCCTTTTACATGTCCCTTTTACAGTTGTAAAGGGATTATAATTCTTACGGAAAATGATGTTGCTCATCTCACAGAATTCCTATAGAATATAATAGCAATAGAGTCAAATGGACTGAAAATACATTATTAATATTGTTCTATACATCTTGAACAGTGTACAATTTCAGAAAGAATATATTCCCTTGGAACTGTGGCTTAGATAAGAAGCTGGTTTATCACTGCTTATCTCCATACATTTTTCTTAGACTGTCCATGGATCACAAGAAATTCTAGCTGCATATAACATTTTGTATTGTAATAATCCTAAGTTTCCTAGTTTATGTTTTATATATTATAAACAGATTTCTCATGTGTGTTAATATCTATGACAAAATTTACTTCCTTTGTATTATTTCACCATTTTACTTTATTTTTTTTTAATTTTTTTGTAAGTAATCATAATTCTTCAGTTTTGTTCTCAGGAGCATAGTTTTTCATTAAATTTTGCTAAAATAGAAATTCACTACAGTAGGTAGTTATTGATACTGTTCATTTTTAAGACCATGGATTTTTATTCTTAAAGCTTTTGTATTATTATTGGTTTATAGCATCAGCAGCTTATGAAGAAAATTTAAAAAGAAGACATAAATGTAATGTTTTGCAATAACCTGGTTCTTTGGTTTTTCATTCCTCTGGAGGAGAGGAGTTGGGATTTAGCATTTACCTCCAGTTCCAGCCTGGGCCATAGTCTACTGGTTTGACTACTACTACCGCCATGTTCCGGGAAATGCAAAGACTGACCTGGAAAAACTGAAGTGGACAGAGGCTTTGGGTCAGAGTTACAATGACTCATTCATCTAACAAACATGTATACCTGTCTTTCAATAACTTCTTTTCCTTCAACAAGCCATTTTTAAATTAGCCATAACTACACACAGTGAAAATGCAGGAGGACTGGGGCTTTGCTACTGAGACTTATGTTAAGAGTGTGTGACAAGACAGTTGTAGAAGTGAAACCTCTGATACAGAAAGATCAAAGACATTGTGCTGTATTTAGGCTGCTCCAAAGTAAGGGCAACCACAGCAGCACAGTTTTTCACATGGCAACTTTCAGCCCGGGCTGCAGAATTTGGATTAAGCAGATCATTCCAACCCTTTCATTTCTATGCCCTGGTCTAAACTGACAATCACTGGTTACTCTAAAAAGCTGAAGTTTTGATGTTTCATTCTCCTCTGTGGTGAATCTTTTCAGAAACACAGTGAAGATGAAGGAGGTATGTCAACGCCTTTCTGCATTAGCAGAACCCATAGAGGGACCTAACTGGAAGGGAAAGAGAAAGCTGGAACCCCATTACTATCTCAAAGGTATATTACAACAATACTGGAGCTAGAGATGCATGAGCATTTTGACAACTTTTTTTCATAAAGCTAAGGCCACAAAATGGTGCTCAAGACAAAAACCCAAAATAAAATGAAATGAAACAAAACAAAGCTAAATAAAAACAAAACAAAACAAAACCACAAAACAACAACAACAAAAAACCACAAAAAAACCAAACACACACACACAAAAAACCCCCAACCCTGCATACAGCAACACATGATGATTTGGAGCATATTTATCTATTTTAACACTGAAAATTTTATGCTTATGACTTCTTTGGAGGTGATAGGGGAGTAGAGTGAATTGCTCTGATATTTACCTTAAATCTACATTTCAAAGTCTGTATGTATCTGTTGCCATTTACTGCTGAGTAAATGATCCTTTATTCACAAAGCTGTAACTTCATTGAAGGTTTGACTTGCAAAAACCATCCAGGAAACAAAACAATGCTATGACATTTTTAAAGATGCAGTGAGAAGGTAATAAAAATTTAAGGTTTTGAAAAAAACATGCTGAAAGGCAAATTATTTAGCTTGCAAATTGGTAGAATAAGCTCTGCAAGAGACACTAGTACAGGTCCCAAAACCAAACAAGATGCTAAATGGCAGGTGCTAGGAGTAGGTTGGGAGCTGGGACTCAGACAGTATTTTACAGGCAGATTATCTCATTTGTCACATTTACTGTTGGATAAGTTTTTCTGATTTTGTTTTTTTTCAAAGACTCTTCAGAAGGATGCATGCAGTAAAGAGTAAAATAGCACTTTCACATTACATTACCATAGTCCTTTACCAGCATAAAATCAAATGAAAGAAAAACAGAATATTGGGTTTAATGAAATATTTCAAATCATGTTTTAATAAATATTTTAAACTAAGATGAAACATAGATATTTGCTCCCATTTACATGAAATGCCTTTGTCTTCCTGAAATGTCTGATTCCTAAATCAAGGGATTAAAAGAAATGGATGCTAGTTTTGGTATTTACTAACGACTGAATAAACTAAATAAGTAACATGTTTGTTATGTCTGCAAACAAAATTAATTAAATAAAACAAGGTAGGCTGAATTGACATGCTGATGTCTCTGTTTTCAAAAGAGCCTCATTCTGGAAATAGTAACATATTACAATAAACAACAAAACCTTCTTTTTATGTGTAGCTTTTTTTTCTTGCTGAGCAATGATTTGTGATTCAAGAATTTTCATAACAGATGATGCCCAACCAGCTGTACTCTGATCAACAAACTTTCTGTGTCGTACACACACTCCATCTCAAGCAATGCCCTAGAGAAGAAAATGAAATTAAATTTATTAGGCAATGGAGAAAAATTTTAACTAGTTACATATTTGTATATGCTCTCTATACATTCATTCTTCTAGTCTAAGTAAGCTTTTGTAGTTGCATCCGTTTTAAAAGGATGCTTTCAACAACTCATATCACTACCCGTAATTAAACCAGGACCATATTGCTGCCTTTTTCAATCTGAAAAGCTGCTCATAGAAAGGCATTCAGATAGTTCAGTCACCCACAATCACACCACAACTATTTGTTTATTGAGAAGGAAAAGATGGTCAGACTTGCAAAACTAGGTGTCTATTATTAACATCAGCTTGGAAAGTGTTGTGGTCAAGCCATGGTGAATATGACTGCTAGTCGAGTATTGAAGAGTTTGGGAAGTCATCAACCAGTGCTTTCAATGTGAGACACATAACCACAAGCTACACTTTATGAAATTTGAAACTGCAACATGAGGAGTGACCTAATCCATGTGGTTCCATGTGTTTGAAGTTAATAGACTCTTTTTTACTGGGGGGCAGCAAGGCCTTTAACAGAATAACAGCCCTACGCAAAGTTGTTTATCTTTGGGGATTAATTCTTTTCATATTATGATTGATAATTCATTAATTCCACAGGGCTTTCCTGTACCTTTTCCACATTCTGTTTGAAGGGGTAATTAACTGCAAGTTTGAACAGTTTTCATGTCTGCAAGTGTAGTGAGGGAGTGGAGTCAGACTGCTCATATGTGGTGTACCAGGTCTTCAGCCAGCTGCAAAATGAGGATTCTGGAGATGGAGGCATAGCATCACTTTCTAATGTTTACAGGTAAAATTCATCTGACATTGCTCAAAGCCTAGATTTTATAGAATTTTTTTATATTTTTTAAAAAATTTATTTATGTCTTATGGATTTTTTTCCTGTTTTGTATTTCCTGTCCAGAGAATCAAAAATACTACCAGATGATTACATTACCACCTTCAATTTTTGAAACAATTTTTCAGGTTTCCTGGCCTGATTTATGGCATTTTAATGCATCCAACAACAAAAATTAATACATACCAACTGTGCCTCCTAGTTCCTTCACAGTTGTTGTTTTCTATCCATCAGCCCTTTTCTGATGTCATGTAATTTCTCTTGCTCTGAAGAAAAATACTTTGTTTTGAACCATAACAAAAATTCAAATTAGCCACATTTCATTTCAGCATTTGAGATCAAGACAGAGTATTTTGGCATTCTAAATTCAAAATATATTACTGTAATCTGCTTAGGGACATCACAATACTTTTGTTTTCATTTTGATTCAGCTTCCCTGCAGACTAGGCAGATCATGTTACATGTTGTACATTTTGGGGAAAAATATCGCAATTATTTCCCACATAAAAAAGCTTTACTGTTAAAATGGAAAATTTCCTATAGAGAATTTTGAGTTGGGGAACAATTCTTTTCCATTCAAAAAGCACTTTTATAGGAAATGTTTTATCTGCTGCTGTGCAGTGCTTACATTGCATCAAGGCCTTTTCTGCTTCTCAGAGTGTTATCACAGTGAACAGGCTGGGAGTGCACCATCACTGGGAAGGAAGAACAGCTGACTTCCACTGACCAAAGGGATATATCGTAACATATGGCATCACCATTAGCCATAAGAACTGCATGAACCAAGAGGAAGAGGTGATGGTTGGAGTTACGTTTTGCTTCCCAAGTCAACACTACATGTGATGGAATACTGCTTTCCTGTGGATGGCTGAATACCTGCCTGCCTGTGGGAAATGGTGAATTAATTGCTTGTTTTGTGCTGCTTGAATTCACAGCTTTTGTTATACCTACTTAAACCATCCTTATGTCAACCCCCAAATATGCTCCCTTGTACCTTTCCAGTGGACTTCCCCATTGCACTAGGGAGAAGAGACAGAGTGGATACGGTGCTTAGTTTTTGTCTGGGCTTAAACCAAAATCTTGTTTCAAAATTATTTAATCACTATTTAGATTTTTAAATCTTTTTTTCCCATTAAAAGAATATGAATTTTAATGAAAGTTTTCCAGATCCTGACAAAATACGGCTTCCTAGAACCATGAAAACATCAAAGCATTAACCAGATACCCAACCAAAAGTCTTTATACTTTATGCTCTGTTTAGGTCGCTAGAAGATATTTGAGTGCAAATTAATTTTATTCCTAAAACATCTAAAGGACTTAACAGTGAAAACACAACTAGAATGAAAAAAAAGAAAAATCCAAACAGAAAAAGTAGAAGACTAACCTTTGGGTTAAGATTGTCTTCTAGAACCTAGTTTAAGGGTGTTGTACAGGTGGAAAAGGAGATAATATTCTCCAGCAGTTCAAACACAATCTCTCTGTAGGAGCTGTTATTACAGGCTGCAGTGATTCTGGAACTGATGAGAAATCAAATCCTGATTGTGGGAGGAAGTGAGCCACACATTGCAGGGATGACATGAAAGCATTGTCCAGGGATATGGAGGCTCCAGCTCCTGCTGAGAGGACACTTTGAGAACTCTTATCATGTTGTATTTCTCTTATCTTTTCTTGCCACATCTGGTTTTTTTTTTTTTGTTTGTTTGTATCTACAGCAATATAACGTAACCAAACTATTTTTCCTCCCTTCCTCCCCAGTTATCAACCATCCAATGAAAATATTTTAATTTTACATAATGATGTAACGCCGAACTGAATAAGAAAGAACTTTCAAAAACCAACCTGTCAGAGTGAGAAAAGGTAACATAACCTACAAGAGGTTTATTACTGAAAAGGGCTTTTAAGGTAAGAGAAAAGCATGTGGAAATTTATCCCACATTGAATCAAAATAACATTGGAATTTCTGAGAAATTTAGGATCTTAAAACACCACAAATCTTCACAAATACAGGTTGGCCTGAGGAATACCTTGTCATAGAGCTCTTATTAGCTCTCAATGAGCTTTCTCATTATGTGTAAAGGGAAGTTTTACAGGTTCCAGGTTCCATGTATCACTCTTTGAAATTAAGTACATTTTAATTAGTTTCAATAATTTAAGATGGGATTAGTCTTTTGGTAAGGAGATAAGACTCTTGATAGTCCTTGTTAACTATTTCCAACAAATGAGTGATACATTACCTACTGTAAGCATAACTTCTGCAACCTTTCCTACATTTCCCAGCATAAAAAGGTATTTTAATTGGCCTTTTTCTTCAGCACTAAAAATTCACCGCCTCTCCCCAGGCCTTGGGATTTTTTAATGTGTTTTCAATACCTGTACATAAAGTTCTTACCTAAAGAGAGCTACAACAATTTATCCATATTCCCTGATAATTTACTGCTCACACCCCATAATTCAAAGTGCACAGTGGAAACCTGATATCCCTGGTGAGTGTGTATATATATATATATATATGCCAAGCAAGTGTAGATCCAGTATCATTGTGGGGCAGAAAAGCCCCCTCTGAACTGTTGAGAAAACACAATCTTCTTCACTATGTTCTGCATTTGGGAGCATGTATTTTCTGGAGGCCTAAATCCCCTAACAGAGTGAGTTTTCTTCCCACATCTCAAATCAGAGCACACAGAAAAAGCCTTTTATTAAAAGATTAACACTCCTCACAAGTAATAATAGAAATAATTTCCCTTGAACAACAGATGGGTTCTTTGATTAGTATAATTCTCAAACAATTAAGAATTTTCAGACCTTTCCAAAATTTACATTTATTCAAGAGTTTCTCCCAAGCCCACTTTTTCTAAGCTATACAGGTTTTTCCTTTTTGCGCATTGCAGAGGTAGCTGATAGTAGCAGTAGATGACAAATCAGCAGCCTCTGAAAGGCAGAAGACCTCTGCGTCGGCACATAGAGGGTCGCATCATGGTGTCTGCAGTCTTGAATTTATCTGCATGCAGACCAAGCTGCAGGGGTTGTCACTAGCCTGAGAGACAGACATTATTTTCCAGCCTCTCTTCAGGGGCTATCAGCAAGACTTTTGAAAGCATTTCAATTCATGACCTTATGTTTTCTCTGCTAAAAGTAACAACCAGTCAAAACACCTTTGGTAGAACAGTTCTGTATCAGAAGATGAAATGTCATCAATTTTACTTATTTTTTTCCTAAGTGGAACGTGCCAATTTCAATTAGGCTTTAATTGTAGTTATGTCAAAATGAATAATTTCAAGTTTTGCATTTGGTTTTGGTGGAATAAAATATTTTGGTTTGTCTTTATTATTTTGGAGGTACAACAAAAGACAGGACTGAAAACATCTAATCTCTTAAACATATTCAGCTTCATCAATGCCTCTTTCTAAAATGCCGCACTCATAAGATTTCTTCCTTTCAATTGTGAACAGTGGTAAATTCTCTCTGAATAAGAATTATCTCTCATATTTGCACCATTTTGCTGATATATTCTCAATATTGTACTTCCCAATTTAGCTAATCAGTTGATCACACATTTCCATATCAAATTATTGTTGCCTATATTATTGATTCCCTCAGTATTTTATTACTATCTTTCCCATACCATAGTCCTGCTACTATCCTGCAAGACTTTGACTAACTTTGTTCCTGATGAATGTATCAAATATCTAAGTCTTTCATTAATGTCAGAGTTATTTTTCAGACGCTTATGAACCATTTGATAATCTGCTTCAAGTTACACTGATCTAGCTCTTGTTTAGGTCTTCATTTTATGGACAATCTTTATTCAATATTCTTTGGTCTTCTATGGAGAGGAGGGGAAATTTGTAATAATTTCTATTTTAAAATTAGGTTTTACTCTTTGTCTTTCAAATTTTTTTTTCTTATCCCTTTTACAGCTCAGGGTAGAGAGTTTGTTTGAAAATCAGTAAGAATCAGCCAACCTACCTTAAAATCTTTTATTTTTAGTGTCAGATTATGGTGAATTAATAATGAAAACAGAGAGAAGAAATAGAGAATAGTAAAAAAGAATTAATAATGGTTTCTCCATGTTTACGAAAATCCAGAAAATGGAAATCAGTTTGTTGTGGAGATCAAGGACATGATTTATATTTGAATTGATTGAGGGTGAGTGATTCCAGACTTGGCCTCTGGGGCCTATGGGGCCTGCAGGCCTCTGTGACACAGGTAAAACTTCACATTTTATATTAGGGTGTCCTGGGAAATAATGGGTTTCTAAATGTAGAATTATAGTACTGACACTTTAGCCACCTTAAGACTAAGATAAATAAGGCTTGCTTGCATTCTTTGTATGCTCTGTAATTGTAAACTATGTTGTGAATCTATATAAGTCACTGTCCAGAAACAATAAAGGGGAGTTCGACATGGTAGCCGCATTGGTTGAGATGTGTCATTTGCTCTGTTCAGCCTCCTATTATTCAGAGTCTCTGCAACATCAGATCATAATTTATAATTTTTTTCCTCCTATTTGGCTATTGTCTAGTTTCCATATCATTAAATACATTTGGGGATTCTGCACAGGTTTCCAGCCTTTTGTTCCAGACCAGGTTGCTGTCACCGGAAAAGGGGAGCATTTTCTAATATCTTGTACATAAAAGAACTTTTTTTGGGTTAAATATATACACAAACCTAGCCATAGAAATAAATTATAGAAGAACTAAATATGTTCAGTTAGATGTGAAAGATCCCATCATTACTGTATTTTTTCCTCACCCAGCTACTGTCCTTGTAAATGTGGCCCAGACATAAAAGGCCATTCTTCCCAACCAAGACTTCGGAAAGCATCTCTGATAAAGTTCAAATTACAGGATAAAATGTGCAAGATTGACTCTATGTATACTAATTTTAACAGTGCAACTTGAAAAAGAAATCAACAAGAGATGCCCATTAACGACAAGCTTGGAGGGTCTCATTTTCAAAGCATTGAAGCAAAAGACCACTTGCAAAAAGATATGTCCAATTGCATGCTTAGTCTGCATGCACAATTACTGTGACCTCATGTGATTCTCAGGTATTGAAACTCAACTGACCATTTCCATGCACACAACATGATTTGTATTTGGAATCATAGTAAATATGCTTTCAGATTAAGTGTGTAATTATGGAGGTGATTTTGCACATGGCTCTGAGCTTCTAATATTTGGAAAAATCAAACCCTGGTGGCTGCACTCCTCTCTTGAATATACAGACCTCCCACTGTCCTATTAAAAGGGTAACTAAGAGCAGAATAGGTTTTCACAGCATCCATCTTTTATAAATTATTTTTTCTTGTACTGAAAATCTAGCCCAAATCCAGAAGCCACTTAAAAATTAAATCCTTTGACTACATAATTTACACAGCCTGGATTGAAATAACAATGAATTTTTAGACTCCTCATAGTGGTTACACGTTTGTCTCTCTTTCTGTTTGCCAAACTTAATATACTAGTTTGAATGTATTTTCTGCTGTGAGGTAAAATCAGGAGAAAAAGGCAAAACAGGCCTAAGTTAAAAGTAAGCAGATAGTTTTTATTAACACCCACACAAAAAACCCCCAAAACCAATCAAACAAACAAAAACCCAAAAAAATAGGAAACCATTTGAAACTTTCAAAACAACACCTTCTCCTACTACAAAATGTTAACTGCCTCACAAAACAAATGTAGAGAGACAAAACTCAGAATTCTATATCAGTACCCCTTATAAAATAATTTTTCATTCAGTCTTTGAGAGAGAGAAGTCTCTCCTGTTCTGTTCTGGTAACTTTCCACAACAGAAACAGTCTGCTTGTGGCCTCCAACTCTCACAAAAGCAGCCTGCCCAGAAGCTTCTGCAGCTGTTGACCTTCTATATTACATAGCCTTTCCCATGACTACATATGGGCTGTGACTTGTATATATTGGGGTGTCATTTTTTAAAAATGAGCAACTTCAAAGGCAAAGAACTCATCCCAGGGAACAGAGATGTCTTCTCACATTTTCACTGGGTGCAGAGGGCTTCTTCTCATCTCTCTCTGTTCAAACATCCTATGGGACCACCAAATCACAACTTCTAATCCAATATTCACTCAGTGAATATTGATACAGATACCTTAGCTTAAAAATCCACAAATCATCTCCTCAATTCACATTGTTCACGATTTAAAGGATTATTCTAGCAAATTCATATTACAGTCTATAACCACAACACGTAGGAGATTTTTCAGCCTAGAACCAAGGCAACTTATCATCTCTCCCACTCAAGAAGTCACTTTTCTATTACTGAATTAGGTATCTCTATATTGTTCCCTTACATATCTCAAATTTGGCCATTTCTTTCTCTCTGAGAAGGGTTAGAGTGTCAAAATAGGACACAAAATAAAGGCGCTTGACTCCAGTCAGAAGGCAGTAGAAATCAGAAGCTTTATTTACAATTAATTCAGTCCTTTTATAACATGCTGGACTAAGAAGACACGTTATTGGTCCATGGGACTGACACCTCTCCCATTGGCTAAGTAACAGAAATAACAAACAACACCTGTTGTTATGGGAAAGGAATAGTGTTTACACAAGGTTGTTTTGAGAAAAAGAAAACTGTTGAAAAGTTTCCCTTGGGAAGAGCTAACAATTCTCAGGCTCAGAAAATATCAGGTTGACAGTTCAAGTTTTAAAAAGTCCCAGTCCATGTCAGGAAAGAGTTATCGTTCTTGCCTGGGCCTGCAGATGGTTGTGTGATCTCTGCCTGGCAGCAGACTCTAGGATTTTCAAAAGCTTTGGGGATCTTGGAGCAGCCTGGCTGGTGGGTGTCTTCTTTTTCACCCCTCCATCTCATGGCGTGGACCGGCTAAGACCTGGCCCCTGGGGCCCAGATGGGGAAGATCCCATCCTCCCCAGGGCCAGCGGTGCTGGCAGCCAGGGCTGGGGCACAGCCTAGTCCTGGTCCAGCTCCCTCCACCAGCCAGCGCTGCTGAACTGCAGCCTCTGCTCTCCCCTGTCAGCAGCCGGGGGAGCAAGGGGCTCAGCCAACCCCGGACTGCTCCTTTGTGGGCAGCAGCTCCCAGAGGCCCAGTCAGGCCTGGCTGCCCAGGGGGCAGTGGGACCTGGACTGGGCCCCTCCTACCCATGGTGTTAGCTGGTAGCCTGCTGGGAAGGAAGAGAGAGACTCAAACACTGTCTCAGCTTTATATGGGTATAAATACACCAAATACACCAAAAGTCGCATTCCAGTGGTCAAACCATATGCCAAGAACTAACCCCTGATAGGTCCCTCTCCTTTCTAAAAAAAAGTGCAAGATCCTGACATGGCAATATTCCATATTCTTCTTTAACCAAAAAAACCTAAAATGTGTTAACCCACAACACTCCTTTACACATTGGAATGCCAAGATGAAAACAACTAATGCTGACAACTCTGCACCACAATATGGTGAACAATGGAACATTCTTGTACTCAATAGGTGCTTTCTCGGTCTGTTTCATAGCTATAGTAAGAGTAAAAGGAGTAGTATAACAAGAACCTGAGCAAGGAAACTAGAAGGTAAAGACAGACACCTAAATGACAAGTAGGAAAAAAGTCTCCAGCGTAGATCTGCAATATTGTATTCAGGACTCTGCTGAACAGATTGAAAAGCCTAAACTATAAAAGATTGCTAAACTCAGGGGAGCTTAGTTATATGTGATAGTAGTATTAACACAGGAGACACCTACAGAGCACTTTTTAGCTGCAGGCCCCAGAATACTTCACATGAATCGTTGTTATTACTACCACTGTACAGAAAGAAGACTCAAGCTACTGAAAGGTTGTGCCACATGCTAGCAACCAGTAAAAATCCAAGAGAACCTAAACTATTACTTTATCTATTTCTACAGTTTTTCCAAGAGTCCTAAAAGAAGGAATTGGAGAATAATCCTTTTTGCAGAAACATTAGACTATAGCAAAATATTGGGTTTTTCTGCAAGGGAAATTTGGGTGGTCAGAGGACAGATGAAAGAAAATTTTAGAGAAATTCAGAGATTGTGCTACTCTACAACTGTTCAGCTTTTCTCTAAAGAAGCAGCTACAAATTTTCATTCCTCTAAATATTTTTTGTTTGTGTACAAATATATATCTATTATTATTAGCATAAACACAGCCAGTATAGAATTTGCTTATGCAATTTACATGGTCAGCTTTAACCACAGACATATAAATAGAATTATTCCTTCGTTTGAAAGAAATGTTTCATAAGTCTAGTCTTCTATAATAAAGAACTCTGCCACTAAACTACTATTCATCTGAATCAGTTATTAATATCAGTAGATACTGGTGCAGAATATCTATTAATGGAAGTGCATTTTGGTTAGTTCTAGCTGTAAAGAGTAATTTCCCATCTAGTTTTCTTAATGTGAATTTTGAATGTGCATTTAAGTTGCTACTCATACTTGTGACATCCCATGCAGCAGGAAGGGAGCAAAGTCTAGGTGAATACTTCAAACAAAGAGGCATAGTTGCCCCTTTACATCTGCTCTATCTGCTTTCTAGCTATCATGTAAAAAGGCCTTGCAATGAAGAACGTGGCCACGCCACATGTAGAGAGTGGTATTTGGGCATTCATATTGCTTCCTGCACTATAATCTTTACAAAAGTAACATCCTCTCTTCCACAACACCTTTGTGTGCAGGAACCCTTGTCAAGACAGAAATTTTTAAAATAACAAAAGAAACCACTGTTTTTTCTGAGCCTCATTGTGACAAAATATGAGAAATTGCAGAGAATTCCAGAGCAAGATACTTATTGGATACAGCTGCTGCTTCCTTCAGAATCCAGTGAACAACTAGCTAAATTAATTCCCTTTCTTCAGTAACATATTGAGTTCACTCTTCGGTCAGTGATGCACAGTGATATTCTTGAACCCTCAGTCTCCTCCTTTAGAATAACAGCCTTAAAACATGACTCCTTCTAACCAGTAACAACAGCAGAACTTGCAACCAGGAGTGGTTCTGCACCAGTAGGAGCAGAAAGAAAGTTTTTTAAACGTCTTGCTTCAGTGAGAGAAGGCCCATGGGCATAAGCTTTCCATATCCTTTGCTCTAATAATCCAGATCCTAAGTTCCAATACCTTTTGACAAGCCATTATGTATATAAATCAATACATAAAAACATTTCTGAAGACAAAGGTCACCTGTTGCTTGCACACCTAAGTTGCATTTAATACCAACAGGAGTTTCTACAGTACAGATTCAATGCTGACAGTAACTGTCAGCCTTTCTGTAGTCTTCACAGGTGTTTTTAGCAATCTAAAAAGGTGTTTTCTGGGGAATAGAGGAACTTGCATTATTTCTTTAGTTTCAGCTTTCCAGCAGAATGTGAAAACTGTCACAGCTCTTAGATTAAAATGCTGGTGCAGTCCAAATGTCAAGTCCTTATTCACCAAAATTTCCATGTGCTCCTTTTCTGGCCTCATTTAGAGGTATGACAGCAAACACCTGAGCCTGAGGCTAGTTATGTTCGTAGAAACTTCAGAAACAGCCCTTTTTGCTACTAATGTACTTTATTTGAATAGAAATTGCCTCAATGGTACAAGCATGAGGTCAAATAACTAATTACACCTTTTCCTAATCCTGCCTCTACTGGACATGTCATGTCCAGAAAACATCATGAGAAAAAAACACTGGTGTTAAACACTGGAGAAAAAAAAATCACTCATGTTAATAGTCCTGTTGTTCTGCGCTGTGGTAGGTGAATATACTTCAGAATGGCAACCGATGAATGAAGCAGTGCTGAGATGCGATGAGGTCTACTTAATGAAAGAGTTCCTTCCCATGTTCTGCTATGTTGAACACCACACACAAAAAAAGTATAAAATATGTATAAAGTATACATGAAAATGTACTCGCTTTAGGCAGGCTCAGATTTTTTAGAGTGATGGACAAACTTATCCATTGCATGGAAAAAATACTTAAGAAGAAGAATGGTTTTCACAGCGAAATGAGAAAGACCTATGATGTTTTTGAGAACCTTTGTTAAAAGGCTCTTTTTGTTCACAGTGTGAATTTTCTTAACCCTTGATTTTGGAGGAGCAAGTCAGGTTGTGAATAGCATTTAAGTATAATTTTTCACATAATATCTAGGCTACTTTCAAAAATCAAGTAGTGATTTAGTTACCTGGATTTTATTATATATTTCTACTTCAAATCTCAGCTGTGGTTTGAACGTATTTTGTCTTTCATTTCAATCCAGTTGCTATAATTCAAAAGCCCATGCAAGACTTGAATATGGTAATAGAGGCAATTATATCATTGAGTAGTCAGCACTACTCTCAGGTTAACATTTCACACCTGGGTGTCATTATTGTCTCCCATATCAATTTATTATTTAAGGACTTACTATTTGAAAGCTCTTAGTGTGCTCTGGCAATTAGAGTTGTAGAGTTTCTGTCTGCAGTAGCTGTATATATTTTGCTCTCCTAGCTTTCTGTGATAGAATAATTAAATCTGCTTATAATTCAGTAACAGCAGATTCCTCTGAAACTGCCAATATTGCCTCTCTTTAATCATCTACCTGAAAAAAAGATAGGTGATGTCTGTATTTCACATATATACATACATACATACATACACACAAGACTAGGAAATAGAATTGCTGTAAAAATACATCTAAACACTTCAATTTTATTCATATTGGATTGATTTTTGCACTGGAACTACAACAGCTGAGAACATTACATAGTAGCTTACTAAGGAAGTAAAATCCCCCAATTTAAAAACATGAACAAAATCAATTTACTATTAAATATTAAATATATGTTATATTTAATTATGATATTAGAAATATTTATGTTATGGCATTTAAATTACATTGGTATTCAACCTAGGCCTGTGCATCACAACTCGTTGGAAAGTTTTGGAGACAATCAGCTCTGGAGGTTTATTCATTCAATGCAATGGGCACTAATAGCAGTGTTTGCCTTCTTAAAGCCACAAAAAGCAAAGTAAATTTCCTGGTTTACCAATACTTTTATACTTTTTATAATAAACCAAGCCTCCCTTCTCTTGCTGAAGGAATGGGCCCTTAATAAAGACAGCAAGAACAAGAGAAAAAAACCACAGAGTTGTACAAACTCACATGAAGATATATGCATATCTATATATGCACATACGCAGTGGAACACCTTTATGAGTACTTGCATCTTAATTCTCAAAAATGTTGCTAGATAGTTGATATTTAGGTGAACACAGGACATTTTCAGACAAATCTGTCCAAACTTGCTGTAATGTAAATCAGTATCTAAAAGAAGTTTACGTTTTCCTAGTCTATACACCAAATCGAAAAACTTGGTGAATTGCAACAAGTAAAGAATCACAGTTATTTTCTGTATCCTAACATTAATTGTCAGATATATAACTTGTTCTTTCTCTTAGGTGTTTACCTCACCATAACATAAACCCACTTATTCATGTGTGATTTTCATTATCTTACATACCAAGCTTCAGAGACAAAAGCTCAGGAAATTTTTTTTTAGCACTGTAAAGTGGCTTGGCTAGGTTCATGTCTATTTAACGGCAAACATACTTGTCTTTTTCTTTTACTACACTGGATTTTATGTGCTTGTATTTAAAAAGTCAGTGTAAATAGCATGCAAGTATTAAAAGAAAAGAAAGATAAAGTCAAAGGCACAGCAGGTGTGTCATACCCTGTCAGACTCTCTTCATCCAGAAAAGTAAAAACAGAAACTTGAAAATCTTTGATATTTACCCTTGCAGATACTCTTTTACCCTTGAATATTCCCAAATCCCCTTTTCATCTGATCTTGAACTCCAGAAGCAGGAGAGATGGAAAGAAAGAAAAGTTTTCTTAGATAGCAATGCAAACCACAAATATAAAAATGAGTCCTTGCAGAAAATTCACAAAAGGCAGACAACCACTAGAGTGTTCAATTCAAGCTCATTTAAATAATTAGCTGAATAAATAATATTTAGATTGGAGCTTAAAAAATATATTGTTATGTATTTTATGCATCTATAAATTATAAGATATAACCTGAGTAATATACCTACGTAGCAAAATATCATGCAACTCTAGGAAAGAGAAAATGGTTTTGTGAAGTGACTTGGTGCAGTGTCTAAAATTTGAAACAGCAAGTATAGCAAATTTCACATAACATTAGAAGACCTTAAAACCCATAAATTTTAGTACACCAAGTCCTTCTGTTACAGTTCACACCCACCACACATTTAATTGTGCCATTCACCTTAAGAGAAATTCCTCTTCACTGGTGCTGCTGGCCAAGGCCATGATAATTCACTACACATGTAGTCTGTCATGCCTGAATGACATCTACCTATTTCCATTTCAGGGCACCTGCCACTGTGGTATCTGAGCAAAAGCATGACACGCAGTAATGTATATAGACCAGTTATATGATGATTTGCTTTAAGCATTACAGCCATTTTGAGTCTTTTTATACACTCTTCAGAAAGGGCAACATTGAAACTAATAGTCTTAAATTTTGTTCTGGGTGTTATGTGGCTGACCGACATTTAGAAACAGAGTCCCAAAAGTTTTATTTGAACAACCAACAAGACCACTACAGCATAAAGTGATTAACACCAGTGAAAATGAGTGCTGGATTTAAGCAACAAGTGACTCAAACCTCCAAAGAAAATTAGAGGAAAATCTTATTGAGGGTCAAGATTTGGAACTTCTGTTTTCCAGTTTCTCATGTATTGATATTTTGCCAAAATAAATGTTAAATTAAAGAAGTCTCCAACACAAGCGAAGTCTTCTATCTGGGAGACTTCTGGTGGTAAACAACGGTTTCTCACCAAGCTTTCACAGGACAAGAAGAGCTGGATTTTTATTTCTATTTGACTACTCTTTCATGAATAGTTGCACATCTGTGAGTGTCACATTAAAATATCTATCCGAAAAAACAAGGGCAGGTTGGATATTTCCTCATGTCATTGGTATTCAGAACACTTGAATTTCCTAATTTTATCCATTTATTAAAGTGGTTTTGTAATCACGAGGGATATAAAGGAACATCAATGAGTAATCTATTCACCAAAGTTTAAATAAAAAGGGAAAAGAACCCAGTACTTATCCACATATTCCTCAAGTAATGCTGAGAGTTAGAAGGCAAAGGGATGCATTTCATGTCTGGAGCAGTACCTACCCTTATGTAACATTTTCTCAAATCACACCATATTAGCATGACCCTTCACATGTTTCAGATTTTGCTTTGCTTTGCTTTTGGTACAATTCAAAAATTTGTATCTTCCCACAGTGGTGATGACCAGACTTATACTGAGTGCAAACAGCAACTAAAAGATGAGTAAAATATTACTGCACTTCTACTGAAGTTAGAGAAACAGAGATTTATAGATTTGGCAGCATAAGAGAAATGTCTTGTCCCTAAGGAAATCCAGTCTGTGAGGCAGAGTCAGAGCAAGAGTTTTACCATGGTAAGTCAAAATTTCCAAGAGCAAAAATAGTAAAAATATTATCCCAAAATTCAAAGGTGAAACAATATGGCTAATCCACGTCAGTGCTTTGTAGATCTTCTGCTTTAGAAAATGATGGTTTGAAAGATTATTGCTTGTCAAGCTGGTTATTCCATGTAATCATCTGTTACACTGTCAGTGATAATTGAACAGAATATTGGAAAGATTTGTAATTTCTCAGTAGAAGTTTGTAAAAATAGTTCTCTAGTTCATACACCTACTAAAAATGTAGTACAAATATGGCATGCCCAAAAACTGTAGAACTTTGTTTCTCTGTATGTGGTTACCACAAAGCAGTTACCATTAAAGGCATTTTTAAGCCTGCATTCCTAGAATTAATGGAGAGTTGGGGTTCTTCTTGTGTGGGGATATTTCGAAAGTTGTACATCAGGAGGTAGTTAGCTGATAAAACAAAGACTAATGTGGCATCAAGCATTCAAAAAACCTTTTCTTTCTGGAAAAAAAGTTCTTTGGGCAGATTAAAATCAAGTTGTTGAATACAGTCTGTATTCAAGAATATGTATTTTCATGAGAACCCAGGAAATTATCTTTAGTCATTGATAAATGTAATAAGGATTTAGTAACTTTGTTAAGAATCCCTTGCATTTAATTATTTTTTGAAGTGTTTATGTTATAGCAATTGCTCTTGAACACCTGGTTCATTTTTGCTATGTGTAAATACTTAGCCCAAAATTTCTTAAACTTTGAATTAATTAATTTCCAAGAGAACTACTGATTTTGTATCCAAAGCAATCAGTAGAGTTGTATAACTTGACAGCCACTCAAATCTACTAAATATAAAGGTCTTGAGTCATTCCCCACTGCTGCCCCTGAAACTGACTTCTGCAGCTCCTGGATTTCCTACAGCACTGATTTGCCCCACAGTACACAGGTCCCATCAAGGTGGCAAGAGGAAAGAAAAGTAGTTTTGAAGCACCAAGTTCTTAGAACACTGCTACCCTTCAGATATATCATTCCTCTTCAGTTTAGTGATCAGTGGATCAGCTTTGGAAGAACTACAAATATTTTTAACTGTTGAATATCCAGATGGTTATAGAAGAGACAATATTTGATAGATTTTCAAGCACCAAGCACACTAATTTTAGCCATTTGCATTTACACTGCTCTTTTTAACACAAAAGGCTCTGGAGCATCCATATTGATTGGATAAAATGGCAATGTTATGAGGGTAATGGGTTCAACTATGTCAGGATGAGAAAAAAAATCATAATAACTCAAATCACCTTATTCAAATTCTTTTCAGCTGAATCACAGAATTGAAAGGCTCTTGTTTCCACACACTTAAACCAAGTAATTTTCTCCTTTAAATCAAACAGTGTCATATCCACTTCACAGTTCTATGTATACTCCCTCATGGTATAAACATTGCTCTAAGAGATTTAAGCCAGTAAGGAAAATAAAAAGCACTTTAATAAAACTGGAAAAAATATTTCCTGTGTGCAGCAAAATCCACAGATTATATAAAGAATCTCAATTTTCATTTTAGACAAAATGAATATGAATAGCAAAGAGAAAGAATTGTGTGGGTTGGTATTCTCTAGGTATCTTCTGTACTTCAAGTTCCTCTCTTATGCAGATGGAGATTGAATTAGACACTGCTGTGTCATGCAGCTCAGCATGTTTCTTGACCTTAAGTTTCTTGTCAGTTCTCATATGTCTTCAACCTCAAAGTCAATCTTAATGTGCTTTTAATATATTTTCCCCACAATTACGTGTTTCAAAATCCTACTCTGACATTTAAAAAATGTATTGCCTATAGGAGATATTAACATCTAAAGAGATTAGATTAACATTTATGTAGAATCTACACATTTTTCCAAGTATTATAAACATATTTCTCTGTGTTAATGGGGTGGGTTTTTTTGTTGGTTGCTCTTTTGGTTTATTGGTTTGGGGGTTATTTTTTTGCATACATGTGGTTTTGGTTTTATTTTGGCTTTTTCTCTTTAAATTGCCAGTGCCGGATTGTGTAATTTTCTGGATGTATAATTTCTATGTAATTTCTGTGTCTGGACCTTTGTTCTAAATGCCAAGTAGAGGAAATAGTTCCACAAAGGTGAGCATGTTTTAATTAATTACCACATTTATTTCTATTTATTCACAAGTTCATTCTTGTACTAAGTTATGGGTAATCTAAAAGTCCTGATTTATCTTTCATTAAGTCTTTCCTCTTCCTAAAGCACTCATGATGTTTCTTTCTTCTTTACAGCTTAAGTATTTTTATTGCACTAATTACTTAACACTGAGTGTGGTTGTTTCAAATATCTTTATTTCAACTGGAAAACTACTACAGTGACTTAAATTTATTTATGCAAAACAAGAAAAAGTTCAGAGCTGTTGACAAAATCAGTGCATTCAAGAAGAAATAATTAACACTCCTTTTTAGAACACAGCAGTGAAAGTGTCCACAGTCCAGCATTAAGACATCTTTTAAGCTCATCCCATTCATCCTCATGAAAAATCTCAGGAAAAATAACTATGTCATAAAATAATATTTTTCCACCTGAAGGTAGGGACAATGTAAGAGTTACGCAGATAGACAGAGAAAATACACATTTTTTTAACCATCTCTCTCATCTCTTTCATCCAGCTTGTGTATATACCTTTTTAGCTCATTTATAACCCAAGTCAAGTACTGGACAAAAAAACAGTGAATTTTGCATATTTTCATGGCAAAAACATCAGTATCGAGTAATGGGATTGTTCTTGAAAGGTTCAAGTTTTCCATGAAAAATGAACTAGGATCAGATATTTTAATGCTGCAGGTATGGAACAATATTCTATATGGACTGCCTGAAACAAAAATGACTGTTGATGGAATGAGGAAGTTCTCAAGTGTCTCTCCACAGGGAAGTTCTGATCAATACAAGGCAGAAATAAGGCCTTTTCATAAATAATTCCTCTGTGTGACAGGGTTACTATTTCTTAAATTGCCTGTGTCATAGAAAAAGAGTATCATTGGGCATTTGTTCTATTTTCCTGACTAAGGGTTACTGTTGATGTTCAGTGAGGGTCATTTCCAAATCTATAGTCTATATATAGATTCCTAGAGTCTCTAGGATTATACAGTAGTGGTATTTTCATAGGAATAGTCATTCCAGTAACCATTGTCTTGCTACTGTAAGGCAGAAAAGCAAGCATCATGAAGACCTGCAGTAAGCTGTGATGGTCATCTCTTTTCAGTATACTGACATAACATTTAGAACATGCCTGCAGCAAAGGCAAAAGCACGGTCCTGCACTGCAGAGGAATAACCCCAAGCACCAGCAGGGGCTGGAGCTTACTTGCTGGGAAGCAGTTCTGTGGAGAAGGACCTGGGAGTGCTGGTGGACAGCAAGGTGTCCATAAGGCAGCAGTGTGCTCTGGTGGCCAAGAAGGCCAGTGATGCCCTGGGATGCATTAGGAAAGCACAGCCAGCAGGGCAGTAGGAGTGATCTTGTCCTTCTAATCAGCCCTGCTGAGGCACATCTGGGATGCTGTGTCCAGTTCTGGGCTCCTCATGACAAGAGAGAGGTGGAGTCCCTGAAGTAGGTCCAGCAAAGGGCTGCAAAGATGATGAAGGGCCTGGAGCACCTCACTTATGAGGGGGGACTGCAGGAGCTTGAACTGTTTAGTCTGAAGAAGGGACTTCACCAGTGACTGAGTGTCTGAAGGGAGGGTGTCAAGAGGATTGATCCAGGTGGTGCCAAGCAATAGGACAAGAGACAACAGGGAGAAATTGATGCACAGGAAATTCCACCTGAACACAAGGAAGAATCCCTTTACTCTGTGGGTGACTGTGCACCAGAAAATACTGCTCAGAGAGATAATGGATCTCCCTCACTGGAGATATTTAGGAGCTTTCTGGGCAAAATTCTATGCAATAAGCTCTAGGATGACCCTGCTGGAGCAGGGAGGCTGGACCAGCTGTTGCCCTGTTGTTACTTCCAACTTCACCCGTCATAAGATTCTGTCAAAATATCAGACCCTGTACCAGCATGCTTGTCCTAAGCTTCTCCCTCTGGAACAAAGTCAGCATAACATCTCCTGCTTGTTGATATTTTTTTATTGGTCCACAACATCTTTGTAAGAGTATAAAAATTCTAGACAATTTTCCTGTGAGATTGAGAATATCTCACAAACAAAATGCTTTATCATAGCCCTAGTCCAAAATGTCAATTACTTTATTCAGAATTTCCCAACCTTTATACTATGTCTGTGGGAGAAGGCTACTGATATTTTAAAGTTAAGCATCTATTGAAAGGCCAGAGCCTTACACACAAGTATGTTAGAGACAGATCCTCTTAACTTCAGTTATCAGCAGAAAAACAACAGAAAAATGTGCTTTGAGGTAAAATCTTTTCAATCTCAACTTCACAATATTCTGAAATACTATGAAATAGTACATAGAATATAGTGTTCTGAGTTTTCTCTGAAACCTACAAGAAACAGCCCAAGGAGCTTTACTTGGGGGATGCTTCTACGTAAGGTTTTTGTTGCTTTTGGTGTTTCAGAAATCATCCCAAGTACAATGAAGTATATTTAAATAGTGTGTACTTCAATAAATATTTGCATTCAGTTTGGGTAAATATTTTTATATTTTAAAATATATTTTTGATATTCTGATTTTTAAATACATATTTTATACAAAGATCAGTGTTTATTGCAGTTTTTAAAAGGAAAGGTAAGGAAAGCATTAGTCCAGCTTAATGTAATGCAAATAACTTCTCTGCCTTGACATAAACAAACAATCAGGGCAGTAGCATATATTGGCACTCACAGGAAGCTAGGCCATTTTGGTATGTAAACATGAGGTTTAAGACCACATACAGCTTTTTGATGATTTCTATTAACTCATTTCTCAAAAGGTCTTACATAATGAGAATAAGTAAATATTCCTCTATGGAAAAAAATCTGTTGAAGGGAAAATTGAGTCTACAATGAAAATTGAATTAATTCAAACTATTGGACATTGTGTAATTTATTTTTTCTTCTTAAAAACTTAGTGACACAGACAACCAGTTTCTAGCCAGTGATATTATCGACAATCATAACATGATTGTGAAGAAATTCTTCAAGAAAGTTCTTTTTGAGAAAGAGTTCATCTTCTCTTGATTTTATTAAAGCCTTCCAACAGAGATGGAAACTCAGCTTAACATTAAGCATCATAAAACGAATGCTTTAACTAACCGAAGCAGTGCTCACATTCTAAATATCTTCCTGTCTTTTCTCACTCTACGCATAATCCTAAACCTCCTTCTTGAATGTTCTTCACGCCTCTTTGCCCATCTCATATGCCCTGCCTCATCCATTTCTACCCTAGTCTAGTTTTGCTCACTTGGGGTTTGTTTCTTATGCCGCTCTCCCTCTCTCCCTGACTCTCCCTCTCTCTCTTTCTCCCTATTAATCACTTCTTTCCCTTCAACTAGCTCTCTCATCCAAGCACCCTTTTCAAGTCATGGAAGAGTCCTTCCTTTCTTTCACCCTACCTGAACACCAGTAGAGGAGCAATGAAGTTTAAGAAAACTAACCTCTCTGAACAGCTTTTGTGCCTGGCAAAGGAACAGCCCAGAGCAGTAAATGCAGAGAAAATCTCATTTTGCATCTCAGACCCCAAGAAGAGGCCATCACTGGTGCATTGTGGAAGAGCTCTGAGGAGGAAGAGGAGGGTCTTTTTGTAAGTAGAGTCTTTAGAGAATTTAGTTGACAAATATTAACATAATTGTATAAAGAACATGAAACTACATGTCTTTTATCTCAATGTAGGCAACTTTCCATAACAAAAGCTTAAGGACATATGTGAAACAAAACACCTCCACAAATATCCATGTGCTACATGTGTAAACTGTTGCAAGCACAGACAGAGCATTCTCGCCAAAGTAGTTGATGAAAATATTGTGATGATGTATTTTAATTTCACTTTGGCTGATTCTCAGAAATAATTGGAAGATCTTACCTGAAGGAGTGTTTATTCTTTTGTTTAAATCTGTTTTATGAAGCCACTTGGAATCATACATTTTAGTTGGACCTGGCAAACCTCTCAAATTGACAAGCAATTTAAAGAAGACTGTAAAATGAAAAATCAGTGTGGAATCTCAGCTGCTGCCATCACCTGTACCCTTAATTACTACTCAGAATTAGCAGGCTGTTTTCACTTTTGCTGAGATGACCTCCCACCATTTAATTTCAATGCCTTAGTTTACGTGACCTACTTGTCAGTAGTACAAATGAGTGATCTAACATATCATTCAAATTTTTCCAGATAATGTTACTGTGCAACTTTGTGGATGATGTTTGGCTTCATCTTATTCAAATACTGGACTGTTTTGCAACACAGCTTATTAAGAGGTTACCATATGTAAAATGCCCATCATTATAATGAATTTTAAAAGACTGATCATGTTTAAATTTATTCGCCTCAACAGGGCTTCACTCCCTAGCATAATTAAAATCTAACTAACAGCTCTCCAGACTTGCATGACAAACACCAGTGGACAGCAACAGATTACTGCTTTAAAGGCAGGCTTTTAACTTCCTGTCTCCAGCAAGCATAGGCAAAAATATGTGACCCCTAGAGAAGAAATCATATTTACAGAGTTGGAAGTGGGAGGATGCAAGTGTAGTGATAGTAAGTAAATTATAGTAAGAAATGCCGAGAGTGAATTTATATGTTAGTTAAGGAGAAAACTCAACCAAAGGCAATTCTCTCCCATATGTCTATTACTAAACATGATGAGTTTAATAAAGCTTTAGATGGAAATAAGAAATAAAATTAATCATCAGCACCAGAGTAGAGGAACCTCAGCAAGAGAATGCAGAAAATAACAGAATGTCTTTTATTGTCTATTTAGTGTGTTAACTCCCCCAATTTTTTATGAGACAAAGGATTATGGAAAAAAAAAACAAACCCTTATCCTAACAGATCATATGGTTGGTTGTGCTAGACAGACTCATTTATCTCCATTGAAGGAGGACGAGACCTTTATAATTCACTTGTGGCTTCATTGCTTGTGAATTATGAGCCTTGCCCCCTTACTAGTGGGCACCAATCTGCTATCCCAGCAAGACTGCTGTTGTTATGCATTTTTTTTTCCTCCTTTATTGATAGGTGCCAGAAGATCTTGTTTTTCTCTTATCTGTACCTCACAGATACAATGAAATGTACTTTCCTCTGACATAAAACAAGGCTAGATGGTTATATAAGGTATATCCAGCTGAAGCCCTTTGAGTATACTCTGTATCTCTTTATATTATTTAGAATTCAAGTACTAAGTAATTTCTTCAAGCTGCAAATTCTCTCAATCCTAAAAAGTAATAGTTTAATCTATGAAAAAGGACAAAAACATATATTGATGAGTATGAAATCAAAATCTTACTATACCTACTAACCAAGAGTTTGTATAGGCTTAGAAACAATCCCACAAGGATGAATATACTGATATTTATTGACAAAAAAGGACTAATAAGTGTGCTAAATGAGTATGACTCATGCAGAAGCAGACAGCTCCTATACTGCCTTCATGCCATAGCTATTAGTGTCACCTAGTGCATGAAATTATCATTCCTAACAGGAGGTATATGCTTAGATGCTGGCTCTGTTGAAAGTCTGGAAGTCATTTAAAGCTGATTATGAAGTACACATGGTATAACCTGATGCATAAAAATTTTTATAAGAAATAGTAACTAGGCTGATACAGTTAAAATTTAACGTTTACAGCTGTGTTTTTGAATTTCATGTCTATTTGGTGAGTTTTAATCTGCTGGTGGAACTTCTGCAGAAATTTTAAGAGCCTCCACAATCATAATCCGTTATTTATAAGGAACATATGAAAAAAAGGTTTTTCCTTTGCATATAATTTTTGGAAGAGGTGAGTTTGTGACAGGTACCTTCATGCAACTGCAGTTTCAGACACATCATATTTTCTTTTAATTATATAAATTATTTAAGAACATGGAATTTTTGTTGTCAGAAATAAGTAAAAACTCCCAAACACACAATTTAGTTTGTTTTCCATGTCAGAGTTGCTTCCTACTGCATTATTTAATATGAGAAAAGAAAAAGCATCTAAGATAGATGTGATATGCTAAAAACTAAGATAAAATGAAATGGCTTTGAAACTGATTATTCCTCTCTGATAAATGATGTCCTCTAGCATATCAGTGAATAAAGTTCAGCATGGCTTTTTTGCTAATCACTTAGTAATAGCTCAAAGCAAAATGCCTTGGAAAGATTCTTAGTTTAGTAAAACTGAGAAATTGAACACTAATCTAGTAATAGAGAAAGAGAAACAAAGGAAAAGTGCAGGCTCCTATTATTATTACATTGACAGGGACAGTAAATAATTGAGAGTTGCCACCTAGAAGTTTCTTTGTTATTCAGGGGCTTATATTTAGTCCTTTATATCAGTGCCATCTAATCTTGTTACATCACTTGCACTCCTCAACTCAAACATTAATATGTCTGCTACTGATATACAGTGATACACACTGGCTTTTCAGAGATATCACAGATCTGCAGTCAAGAGCAATGTAATTGACACTGGCAGACAAAAATATTACTGCCAGAATTGAAGAGTATAAATAATAAATTAAAAAATTCTTCCAACACTGCACAAAGAAATGTCCATAATAAGAAAAACATCTCTTTAATCACACCCACTGAGAATCACCCTCAAATTAAAACAGCATAGATGAAATGCAAGGGTTCCATTCAATTATATTGAGCACCTGTATTTTTTTGATAATACGTAGTATTATCAAAATACTAGACCAGCTACAAACCAGCTGTGCACATTACTGTGAAGAGAAAGGGAAGATAGTAAGTAGTTGAGATTATGCTTCTGTTTCCAGGTGTAAACAGTTGTAGACAGGTCTCAACAATTTGGATGAAGATGTGAATATGTAGAAATAAGGCAAAGTTAAATGTACTTAAATTGCTGCTTCATATTATCATGGCAATAAGAAGATATGGTGACTGGCCTGCAAATCTCATGAAGAGGGAAATAAAAGTGGGGTTAAAAAAATTAATGCATTGTGTATCTTAGAAGTGTTCAGGAAGTTCAAGTTAATAAATGTGAAATAATTAAAAGCCAAAAAGTCAATTTAGTGTCATACCAACTGTACTTCTACACTATCAGTGGGTATGTATCAGTGTGTAGAGAGCTTAAACAAAACCTGTGACCAAAAAATTGTGTCAGGTTTGTTTCTAACTTGAGACAGTGCTGATGCACATTACTATGAAGAAATGACAAGATGGGAAAAAGAAGAGGCACTTATTTATTCATCACTGATGGGGAAAACTAGGGTATTAAACAACTTATCATCAACCCAGTGGGACACTCATCCCAATCCACCTCTCAGATGAACTAAAACTGTAGTTGGATAGAGTGAGATGAAGATGAGCAAGTCCAACGGATTGTGAGGATAGGGGGGAAAAAAGGAACAAGAAAAAAAAAAAAAAAAAAAGAAAAAAAAGGAAAAAAAGGAGGAAAAAAAAAAGAAAATAAAAGAAAAAAAGATAGGAGAAAAATGAAACAACTTCTTAGGAAAGGAAGTAACATTACATCTTTCCTGGATTGCTCCAAACTGGAGGAGTGTTTCTGTTCCAATAATTTCTACCTCTACTACAGAAAATAAACCACGACTTTTCTTTGATTTTAGGAAGCAAAATTTCTTCTCTCTTTCAGCTAGCATTGACTAAATAATACTCAAATAATCCCTAACTCAGAAAACAGTTGCATCTAAAATTGTCCATATGTTGGTTACCATATTCTGTGTTAATAAAACACAGGGTCAGTGAACAGATAGACAGCTACAGTTCAGTGGGAGATGAAGCAGGCACAGCTCTGTTACATAGTAGGGAGCTCTATGCTTCTGATGCAATAGGAAGATGAAGGAAAGAGACCTGATACCATGCCCTAGGTTTATCTTACTATAAATAAACCTGACATGCTGCCAAAGGTAGTACACAAACAACTGTGTACAAAGATTGATTACATAGTTTTATAATAATTGTTAGCTCTTATGTATCCATTATGAAGCCAAGACACAGACATTTAACAAAGACAATAACATAGACTGAATCCCTAAATCATTTTAGCAAAGCAAGTCTTTAGTATTCTTTTCTGTTTATTTAGCCTTTCCCCTATTTCTTTGTTCTTTGATTAAGTAACAGTTAATATTTGCAGAGGTTTGTTGTGGCTTTTTTGCTTTTCTTTATTTTAAGTTATAGCAACTACTCAACACTCAAACTTAATTTTTGGACTCTTGGATTTCTTTTGTGATGGTATCTTGCACTGGAAGAGTCCATGATAATACCAAGTCTTGCTACCTGAATTCTATGATCTGTAAAGATAACTTGAATGTAAAGTAATTATGATAAAGGCAGTTACTCTATTAGAATAAAAGGTGGAATTCATGTTTAATAATTTAAAAAAATGGACACTCTGAACTTACATCCCCCTAATAGATGCAATCATTGCCCATATTGCTACAAGCTCCTCTTTTCGCTGGATAAGACAATACTGTTTTGAGTTCTACTGTCACCACAGTGGTGTTGGATATGAAAATCAGGAAAACTATAAGATCCACCTATAGACATGGCCACAAATAAACAAAGTATGATAGCCTTCAGTTTCCAATGACATCCTGAAGTAAATACAAATTTAGATATGCATAATTTTATGAAGATTGAACGTAAATAAACAGGAAGTGGTTTCCTTTTGTTCCACAATCAGTAAAAACTGAATACAATAGACCAGGGTGCACAAACGCCAGTCCTTCATATACTATCAAATTCTAATTCCCGTCAGTCACAGTTTTTTCATATTTTAGGGCACACAGTAGCACATTGTGGGGTGTCTCTTTGCTCATTTTCTATAACAATGGTAGCAAAGTGTGAATAACATCAGGAAGCAGAGATTGTCCTAGCATAAAATACTTTTTCTCTAAATTATATGATAATTCTGTTTCTTCCTCCAGAATTCAGCTTTTCTGAAGGGCAGAAAGTGTTTCCTAACCAGAGGTTTCTTCAAAAGTGACAAACCAAAAGGAAACAATGGAAGCATGGCTTACTATAGATAATATTAAATAACTTGTGTACTCCATGTTTATCTTTTTGGATTCATTCTACAGGTCTTTTAAAAAATCATTATCTTTATGGATAATATTATATATCTGTATAGATATATATATGTCTATATATCTATATATAGAAAAATATAGAATTTTAATAACTTATATTAAAGTCCTTTTGTTGACACCACTAATGGTGATAGGTGAATGAAAAAATTTTAAAAATCTTTAAAAAAATCCTATGAAAACAAAACTCAAGCATAAAAATCTGGTGGTTTTTGTTTAATTCTAGAGTTATTTGGAATAATTGTCAAACAAGTCAACTGTAGTCATCATATCTTATTGAACTTACATATGACATTTGATACTAGCAGGCACTTCTGCTATGATATTAATTTTCCAGACTTGACAGAAGTTTTGCATATTTGTATATAATCCTTACATTTCATGAGTGTATTTAAAAAAAATAACACAAAACCACAAAGCCCAAAAGTTAAAACTCAGATGTGACAATTCCAGATATATCCAATCAGAAGCTGATTTGGATTTGGATTTATAAAGTCAGAAGGGGTATAAGGGAAGCAGTAGCTCTTTCATATCTGCTCACCTGTGCAGCATCAGATGTGCTGTCTACAGGCAAAAGAGGCCTGCAAGTCTACCCAGTGGGAATCACATTTGGCAGACATTTTAAATTGTTTGCTGTAATTCAGGGAGATACTGCTGTTTCCTAGATGCATCCCTCAGAATTCTTCAGGAATTGGAAAGTAGTCTCTATGCTGTTAAAGTGAATCCTTTGTATGATTTACCGTCATCTGCTTAAGAATATCACCACAAAGCTGAGACTTCCTTTGTGATAAAGGTCAATGCCACTCTTTAGTGCATGTTTCAAAATAAATGGATTATAGTAACTGATGTACAACTCTCCTCTCTCTCTGATTACTTTTAATTTGTACATTCATAAAGCCATAGATTCCTAATAACAGCTATCAGTCATTTTCCCTGAAACAGTTTGACACTAAGTACTAGAGATCACAGTGAGTTATAATGAAAACTGTGCTAGCAGATTACATACAGACATAATTGCACTTCCTCCTCAAGAATTTAATAAAGAATACTACTAACTTATACAGCATCTCATTTCCCCAAAATGGAGTGAAACAGCCTTTGAGAACAGACAGGAGCGTGCATTGGTGTCCTCTAATGAATTCCTAAAAGCTGCATGCATAATTGCCTTCCATCATTCTGCTTCTGTCCATATCCTTGTCTGACATCCTATGTCACACACAGGCAAAGAAAGTAAGTCTAAGGGCCAATATATACATGTTATTTCAATTCCAGCAGAAAGCTCACTGATCTTTGGTACTCTTTATTGCAATACATTTCAAAGAAAGACTGTCAGATGCTATTGCTCTGCACACAAACTTAATCCAACAGGACAAGTTTCTGTGAGATCCTCAGTGCCAAAACATCCCAGGCTATGGGTATACAAGTCTGTGTGAGCTCCCAGCAAAATCTTTTGAATGGCAAATTCCTAAGACCAACATGACAATTGTCACAAAGGAAAACTGCACAGGGTAATGTAAGAAGCTCTGAGCATCTGCCAGAGGATAACCATGAAAATGCAAACACCTGGAACTGCAGGAATCACAGTCATGCTTTACTTTTGTGTTAAAATTACTTGTCTCCTTTCTTCTACTGCTTTTTCCTTCTTCTAGCAAACATTTCCCTCTTGCAAAAATCACAGCTATCATTACATATTCAAGTGTGTAGATTCCATGAAAAAGCAAAACCTACATAAAGTATGATATGATCCTGAAGTTTAATTCATAACCTGGATTTCAGAGTGTGCATCCATTTCAGTTCTCCTTCTCCAGGCACAAGTCTGGGCAGTTTTTATTTTCACAGTTATATTTTCCTTCAAAACTGAAAGACAGACAGAAAGGACAGATTCTGCCACTTCTCCCTAGATATTCCCTTCAGCATCCTAGTCTAGATGAAATGAGGATACCTTTCCTTAACGAAAACAGTGGAAAAGCAGCACTAAAGTAGAATGCCTCAGTTTCTTATCTCATTTTAAAAACCCAACAAAACAAACCCAATGTTCATTAGTTAGCAATTACGTGTTCTCAGTGGTGTAGGAACATGTGAATGAGTTAACAGGCTACAGCAGAGTTTAAAACTAATAACAGCTGGAATATTTATTGGGTTATTCAGGTCAAAGAAGTCTGCCACCCAGAACTTCATTAAATGTCATCTTTGCCATTAGAAACAAATCCTAACTTGACTACAGCAAGCGAGGGGATGTCTCCAGCACAGGCAAAAATACCAAAGTACTTTGTGTGTTGACTTTCTATGTGTGAGATATATAGTCAGCATTTCTAATGAATCTGCTTGGAGCGGCTGGAATATTATGATTTATAGCACCTTCCCACTTTCCATCATAGCATTTTATTAGATGGATGGGAAGCCAGTAGTAATGAGGTTAGGAATGAGAAAACATCCATCAAGCTTGGCTACATCTTCTCAGTAAAGACAACACACTATCTTTTACGTCACAGGCAGTGATCTGGGTCGCGATGGTATAAAATGTGTGATTAAAACTAAGCACTTGACACTAGATAATAGGCATCTAGTTAAAAAATAGCTCTAGTGTTCCTGACTTTTAATTAAAGCCAACTCATAAATATGCACTGTGGTAAATATACTGCAGAATTGGTCTTTTTTATATTCCACCACATAACAATTACCTTCAGAACGAACACTTTATTTCACTACATGCTGTTATTAGGCCAGAGAGAGTCTAAGAGACAGTCTAAAATACAAATATAGCCTGTGAATGTCAGGCAGGTACACAATGACCCCATCCACTTCAATTGCTTGGTCTCCTTCTCACACTTGCTATGGCAGTTATCAATCTAAAATAAAGCATCCTTGATCATTTTTAGCAATCTTTCAAGGCATCTTTGATTGTTTCAGTAATAACAGAGAGAAAGGAGGGAGGGTCTTACATGTAGAATGCTAGTGCACTGTAAATCTGTCTCTTTAACACATTTATTCTTTTGTGTGTGGCTCGTTTACAGAAGATATTTTATGTGGTTTTGAATAATGTAAAGTTGACAAATTTGTGTACAGAAGCCACAGACAGTATGCAGGCACTTGTTCAGCAAGCTATTTAACTCTGCCTGACTTAAGTGCTTGAGTCATCTCATGGAGGTTAACAGTCAATTACCCATTGATTGCTAACTCAACAATTGATCAATAAAGGAGTAATCCAGTTCCCTCATGGCTTCAAGAGACAATATCCTTGTGCTGAAACCAGAGGTATTGGGGTCAAGTTCTGTATGTCAGGGATTTCTTGCAGCAATGAAGGCAATGGGAGGCTTTCAGTGCCATGGATCACAGTACAAGAGGAGACCCAGCCAGCTGCAGTATACATGCTCAGGATTTCATTCAGTGGGACACAGGGTAACTGAAGGGCCTCTCTTCTAATGGCAGAAAGTAAGCATTCTGGGTTTAAGGAAATTGTTTTTATCTACTAAATGAAGTACGTTGTTATCTGCTCAGTAGTAACCAGGCAACAACCACAGACGTGCTACAATTGGTATGTATTCTGACTAAATCTCTTCACAATTTTTCATTGCCAATGAAATAATATTTATCATATCTGATCAGAGTTATTAAAAATGTTGAGACAAAAAGAAGTAAAACATATGAAATAGAATGTCTTTATTTTCTTTCTGTAGTTTTTCATAAATACAGTGAATGTACCATTCTTAAATCCTTACGGTCAGAAAATTGACATTTTGTGATGGTGACACATCTTGGTAAGAATGACAAATTTTCCAGTGCAGCTGAATCACTGAACTTTATAATCTGCCTACAAGATTTGCAAATTTTTGATTTCTGTTGTAAACCACTATTTTTCCCTTGTTGGGAGACTTTTGAAGCATTTGCTAGTGGCCTCCAGGGAGGTAAATATTCATTTGATGCTTCTTCTCTTTCCACCTGCTACACCAAAAGATACTTATAATACATAAGATATGTCTCAAAGTTAACTTTTGCATTTAATCAAAGTCTGTGTTGCTGGGCTTTTTATAGGCAGAGGAAGAGGAAACACAAGAGTAAAGACAGGCGAATCCACAATAAAAGTGTCTTTCAAAAATGAACCTGTTAAGTTACTTCAGAATGTTAATGATAATTTTTTTCAAAGCCATTGTGTCAATAAAAAGTACTATTTTTCCTGTGATCACAGAATCTGTCAGGTTGGAAGGGACAACAAGGAGGTCAGCTGGTCCAACATGCCTGTTCCATCAGGTTCATTCTAGGTCACAGGATTACATTCAGAGAGTTCCTAAATATCTCAAATGAAGGACATTCCACAACCTGTCTGGGCAATCTGTCCCTGTGTATGGTCACAGGCACATTAAGGAAGTTCTTCCTTACAATCAGGTGGAACTTGCTGTCCATCAGTTTCTGTCCCTTGTCTCTTGTCCTATTTCTCAGCACCACCAAGCAGAGCCTGGCTCCATTCCCGACACCCTCTCTTCAGATACTCACAGACACTGATGAGCTCCCTTGTCTCTCAGACAACTTTTCTCAAAGCTAAACAGCTTGCTCAGCCTTTCCTCATAAAAGATGCTCCAGTCCCACAACCATCTTTGTCAGTCTCTGCTGCACTCACTCCAAGAGCTTCATCTCTCTCTTGTCCTGAGGAGCCCAGAACTGGACACAGCACTCCAGATGTGCCTCACCAGGGCTGAGAAGAGGGGCAAGATCACCTCCTTTACCCTGCTGGTAATGCTCTTCCTGATGCAGTCCAGGACACCATTGGCCTTTTTGGCCACCAGCACACACTGCTGGCTCATGGACAGCTTGTCATCCACCAGGGCTCCAAGGTCCTTCTCCACAGAGCTGCTTTCCAGCAGAGCAGCCTCAGCCTGTGCTGGTGCCTGGGGTTATTCCTCCCTAGTGCATGGCCCTGCTTTTGCTTTGGTTGAATTTCAGACAGTTCTTCTCTGCCCATCTCTCCAACCTGTCAAAGGCCTTCTAAAGGACTGCACAGCACTACCAAACATTGATGTTTGGTAAGAGGAGTACATCAGGGGTTTCATCCTAAAAATACACAAAAATTCACTAACCTACTTCCCTGCATTATTAGTGTTCTACCAGTGCATCATCATAATATAATCCTTTCAAGTATCATGCATTTAAGTGATTTGTGTTTTCTTTTATGTCATCATGTTATTTTAAAAGTTAATTTTTTTAATAGTTTCAGAATATTGCATTTTATTGGATAGAAATGGTGGCATCAGCAATCAGCGAGGTGAAATATATCTTGGTGCTATATTAACAGCTTACTATTTACAATGAATTTTAATAACAGAATTAATTTGCCTCAACAAAAAAGATAAATATGAATGTTAATAAAAGGTGGGCTATGATGCCATCTAAATGCACCACTAAGACTTTCATACAAAACCGAAACTGTTTATTGGATGAAGAAAGGACTGTTCAAGTAGATCATGATCTGTCTACTTGCAGTCATCATAATCCTTGCAGAAAGAGATTTATTTTGCTGGCTTTTATTATGCATTCATTTTTCAGAGGAATAAATTACATGCTCCTTTTGCTGTGTTAATATTGCAGGCGACCATGGATGCTATTGTACATTCCCTTGGAAACACATTTTATACAGTGCCAATTAAGCAGGAGGTGGGAATATTGGCAAGAGGATTCCAGCATCTCAGCTAAAGGTCAATATGGCTACCAACCAGCCAGAAATTATTTAGTAATGGCTTGTATATTCAGCACTGGGTTCCAGCCCAGCTTTTGCTATGGGGTTTGAATATACAGGCTCCTGAATTAGAGCAGGTGCTACTAGAAGAAGCATCCTAATACTTAGAAGGCAGCTTAAAATAAGCATAAACAATGTCCATGACCTCCCCTGACCAAGCTAGATTTTCTGTTTTTTCATCCTTAATGGTCTTAATGTTTCAACATGGAACCTAGTACAATTTCTATATTGACACTTAACCACTAAATCCAATAGCAATAATGTTGACTACTCCCTCGCCTTTTCACAGATTGCAAGAAATTTTACCCCGATCAAAAACTACATGAGGTCAGGTAGCTTGGTTACTTTCTATCATCCAGGGACAAAAGCATATCTTCTTTTGAGGGCTAATTGGAAAATAACTGCCAAACTAACTTTTTTTTTTTTTTCTGCTATATTTAAGACTTTAGTGTTCACATGAGATTTTCACTTAGCTTTCTTCACATATTTCTATGAAAGAACTATTGAGACTTTATTGATGTCTTTATTGCCCAGAGAGGTCTGAATTAGCAAAGTGACATCTGGTATGGTCTTTAATTCAAGACTAAAAACTGACAGGACAGGATAGGATAGGATAGGATAGGATAGGATAGGATAGGACAGAATGACAATTTTTCTTTAGCACAGAACAAGTAAGGAGATATAACTTATTTTCTTGTATTCGAGTAGAAATGCCCATATTCTCTGTTCTCTGTGAATATGGCAGTCACTGCTAAAAACAATACCAAGACTTTACTGCAAACGAATTTCAGTACAAAATGTCTTACCAACATTATGCACAATGACAGCTAAGAAACACCTGTACCTTTGGAGGATGAGATGCAAGCTGGGCTATCCCCTCCTTCATCACTCTCACTCTTTTTTGACTCTGTACTTTCTGAACTCTCCACATTTAGACAGTCCTTGCTTATCAGACAGATTCCACTGCTGTACAGGACTTATTCAACTTATAGTAGTCTCGTCTTTCAAGATAATTCTCGAATTCACAGCCTGCAAGAAGAAACTTGAAGTCTGTAATTTTGTCCCCACATACCAACAAGGCTTAGATGAGGAGAATTCATTCTTTGAATTACTCTGTTCTGAAAGTCACCATCCCTCTTTAATGTATTTTAGCCCACAAAAATTCAGTCAGGTTTTCAAAGTAAAACCTTATTTTTTCTTTAATTTTATTATTAAATGGACTGAAAGAAAAAGTCACTGTTCTTCTCACAAGCCAGGAAGAATCATTTCACATTTACTTATGTCCTTGTATTTGTTCTATGTCAATAATATTTCTTCTCATTTTATCATTGCTGGTAGAAGAGCCTCATTTTTCCTCAGCAACAATTGACACTTTGAGGGCAGGTTTCCCATGTGATATGCCTGGACAGAAGCTGCAGGTGACCCTGTTTCATTAGAACACATGGCTCCCCAGGACACCAAAATTTCTGTTTTATTAGAAAATTTCCAAATGGCTCTGATGATTTCCCTTTTGTTATTTATTTTATAAGATGTAGCTTTTATCCTAGATTTCTGGAAATCAATTCTTTAAAGAAAGAGGTAGTTTCTGTGAAGGTCATGTATGGCTTAAACTTAACTCTTACCCAAGTAAATAATTTAAAGGTTGTCTGTCACCACCCACATAGTCTTTCCTAATCCCTCCAAATTTTGAAGCACAAAGAAAAGAAATTTTCTATTTAATTAATGTCTATAAACTTTGTGCCTCTCTGGAATGAGAGTGTGAGGCAGATATAAAATGCCATTTGAAATTCTTAGTCCGTGCTTGTTCTGATCATACACCATCAGCCAACCCCAGTCATGAGTAGAGGGTATTTTGATTTTCTAAATTTTCAGAAGCCAAATGTTTTTAGATTAGGGAGTTAGGATGAAGGAATTAGATGACAGTTTTTCTACCCTGGAGACTACACCAAATTCTTCTAGAGATCTCCTATGAGTGCACTAACACTGAAAGTACATTGTTGTGATGTATGAACTTTGAGAGTCCTAAAAACTGGATTAAACGTCCTTGTTTTCCTCCTGACTGCAAAGGGTTGCTATCTTGATGGTGCTATGAGATCAATGTGAAGAGGAATCTATTTGTGCAGATGAGAGTATTAAATGAAAAGAAGCTGAGCTGCAGTACATTTCTATTTGTAAGCTGTGAATATCTAAAGGATAACACATCTATTACAACACCAACAGCAAACTATATTGTGATTTTTTTTTCATTACAATCTTTTGGGAAAAGACAAGAAGTACAATTAGACAGAGCAGCATCTTCCTTGAAAGAAAACTAGGCTTTTCTATGTGTCATTTCTCTAACAAGAGTCCCACAGTGCCACTGTGTTTACTTTCCTTGCATAGAAAAGCTAAACAGTGAGAACACTGGTGCATAAGCTCTTCAACTATTGAGATATTGAATTCTGATCTTTAATAAACCAACACTGATTTACTTCACTGCTTCTGTTTGCTTAGTTAAGCTCCACTGGCATAGGAAAAGGTGCACATAATCAGATTGCTTTTTTCATTTGATTTTTATTAATGCAGCAAGAAAGCAGTGAGCTCAGTGATTTCTCTCAGTTCTCACCAGTGTAATATACCACTTCCTTCTTGACTGAAAGTTTCAAACAACAGCAAAAATCCCAAAGAGGTAACAATGATTATGTGGAGTTGACATGAGGTCCATTTCGATGGTACAGGCTCTTGTCTTTCAGTCTTGTATTAAAAGTATACTTTGTGGAGTAGAGAAGAGAGTCATTAAAAATAGTGTTAAATGCTCTGATTTCTGTGGGATTGTGATAGACATGCCATTCTGTTTTCTCCTAGAAAAATCCCACAATCTTGGGACTCTGGATATCTGTGCAGCTGCTTTATGCCATCCAGCATCCAGCACAACCTGCTGCTCTTAGCATTAGATATTCTAGATAAATATAGTACTGTTGAGTTGTCACAACTGGAGACACACAGATTTTCATGTTTTGCAGTTCACAGCAGCTTCAAATATTTCCTATTTATTTCAGGGTCACACCTTAAAAAATGCATTCATTTCTCTGAGCAGAATTGTCACAGTGATTTTAAAAACAAGTTTAAAATAAAGCTAAGCACGTGTAAGGGTGATTCCATGCTATGATTTTCATAATCTCTGAAGACACTTGCAGTTTGGCAGAGGAGAACTGACAAAAGTCTTGGAGATTTCATTGTTCATTTGCCATTTACCTGTATTCCCACCAGCCAACATTGTTTATTTTGTTGTGTTATTTGACCTCTACCATATTTGATTATGTTCTGTCTTTTAATGTGAAATACACATAGTCTTATGGATATCTATATCTATATATTCTTACATAAATGCACCAAAAAAAAAAAAAAGATTTTAAAAGTTGCGACCTCTCAGGAGCATCTGTGTGATTTTGTTTTCAATTACAATGTTATGATGTCTGCCTTTATTGAGAAGTAAGCAGCCCAACGTTTTTTCTCCTTGAAAGGATGTACAAAACTATTATGTTAATTCCCAAAATAATAATTCCTCTGTGACAGCAGAATATCACATTAATGAAAAAATCTCACAGCATAAAGTAGGAAAAAAAGAGGAAATTATACCTCTGTTTTGGTGAGGATAGTCCTCCACAAAAAAAAAAAAAAAAAAAAAAAAAAAAAAAAGTTTGGAAAGTGGCATTATTACTGTTATCATTATCATTATCATTACAACAGAGATTACTTTTCATGTAAGACATGAACCATCCATGAACCAACCATCCATGGACTGTCCTTCCATCTTCCCAGGGTAGTTTCCATTCCAAAGCTGTGAACTGTGCTCAGAAACAAATACACCTTCTGTATGTTCTTTATCATATTTATATCAATCAGAGTGAAAAGTGATTTATTTTCTGCTAGAATTGCAGGATGACACATCTCCATGTCTCCCAAAACTTTTTTACACTGGTCATAATTTTTCTTAAGTCAATAGAAATAGTTGTGTTGTCGGCCTCTTCTTATGACAGACTCTGCTTACTTTTCAACCTATAATCTATATTCTACTTCAAAGTCCATGCACGGATGGCATACAGATTGCTGGGTTTTGTAGCATCTCCCCTTCACTGAAGCCAGCAAGAGTTTTATTACCTATTTCCCTGAGTAAGAGTATTAAAAGAAATTCTTTACTTTATTTTATCTCCATGTTCATATTTACAGGTACTGAATGACAAGTAGATAAGATAAATAAAGGAAAATTAATAAAAGGGTGCAGCAGCAAAATTCTGTAGCCATAATTTTCAAACTTAGGGGGAAAATAAAACTATAGGTAATTAATAATATCTGACTAAGAAATTTTAAGGACTTAGAAGTTTACAAGATCCTTTACATTATTCTAGGTTTTTGAAAAGGTTTTATGAGTTTCAAATCAAAATATTTAATGATTCCTGAAGTATGAAAACACATTTCAATTTTTCTAAATTACCACATAGCTAACCAAAGCAATATTTTTTAAAATTCACAATATTGTTAATTCCTTAATACTGTATATCTGTTATCAAAACCAAAATTTCAGCCTTTCAACACATTAGAGATAATGCCTGGAGATTGTCCCATATGTTTTTACCACACATCATTTTGAAGATGCTTTCATGCTCTAAACCAATAGTTTCAGAGACAAAGCTACCAACTTCTCCATTATTTCAAATGAACAGTAAAAAAGCTCTCTAGTTACTTTCAGGAATATAAGAACATTGACCAACTCTAAATTCATTATCCTCAGTTCATTGATATGCATCACTTTTCAAATTCCTTCTGCCACAAAGCTTCTGAAATATCTAGTTGTGTGGAGGTATCTGCATTGATAATATATTAGGCCAACTTTTCTGTTAAGGCAGAAATTTCTTGAGTATTTACACATGAAAGTAGTAAAGAAACTCTGTTTTGTTAAATGTCTATGTTTTACAACTTAATTTAATATTAGGCCTAAAATGAAAGATAGAGTTTCAAAAGAAACTTTTCTGGTGGTAAAATGGAGAGCTCTCCAAAAATACTCAGCTAATTTAATAATTTTTAATTTAAAAAAGTCAATTTAAAGCACCTTAAATTAATTTCTTACTCAGTATTTTTGTCTTGCCACCAAACCATACACAAAATAGAAAATAATTATATTGAAACATTTGTAGGAATTTGCTCCTGTCATTAAACTAAAATGTCACCTGCCATAGCAAACAAACTGTCATTCCCTATTGACAAATGTCTCAGTTTTTGGTCTGCTTGTCTGCCCACCTAATAGGATAGCAGAATATTGCTACAATGATGGGCCATTTATTCAAAATCTTGCCTCCAATGATACTCCTCCATTTTACACTCAAAACGTTCACTTTTGTTTTCTGGATGCTGTTTTGAGCAGTGTAATGTGAAATCTTTTGGCATTCTCCTTTTAAGTGCTTACAGGCAGACTTTCAAGCATATATATTTGCCTAAATGTATAATATTCAAGAGTAGTGTAACATGATGTGCTAAGTGTTTGTAGGAAGGTCTGGACTTTACTAATTGCTTTAATACAGTGCCCATGACATTTTCAAAACAACTGGTAGTTCCCACTAAATCTTCTCAAGCAGAAGTGCATATATCCCCATAAAGGATTCCGCCTTTGGTACTAAATTTGGTGTTGGAGGAAATAAATGTAATCTCTGTTTCTTATGGCTATGTTCAAAGAAATAGTAATAAAATTATTTCTAATTCTTTGTGGTTTGGGGTTGGTTTTGTAATTTTTAAAAAATACAGACCTAAAATACAGACTATTTTAATTTTAAGAGTCACACACTTGGATTCTCAGCCTTTAATTTGTCATTTCCTATGAAGCACCCATGTGCAGTTCCTCAATCTCCAATTCTGAGGCATAATCCCATGCAACTACAGTATTAAGTTCCACGGTAAACCTTCCAAAGGAGGGGAAAAATTATTAGACTGCTGCAATTCAACAAAGATTCAAGCATGCCAGGTTTTGATATGAATAGTACTTGCAATCCAAATGCATTAGTTATCTAAGTATTAATTACCTACTGAGGAAAAAAAAAAAAAAGACAATTATCCCACAGGACTAGTCTGAATTTTACAGTATGGTCATTTGTAAGTAAATTTGCAAAGCTGTGCACAGGGAGCTAAGGATAAACCCTATTAGTGAATAAATGGATTTGCACATTTTGTAATTGTATGCAGCTTGGAAAACGTACTTTTTCGTATCTTAGCCTGAGGATCCAATAGCTTCTTTAGAGCTGCTGCTTGCTTGCACCTGGAAAAGATGCTAAATATCTACATCACACAATTTTAAACAGTCCAAAACTAAGAATATGTCAAGTTGGTTTTTTGCTAGAAAGTGTAGAAGATACTTCTGAGGTACAAAAGAATGATAAAGGAGAATGAACATTAGGGTGGCCTCAAATCCCAGTAGAAAAAAAAAATTATTAGAGAAGGAAAAACAGGTTCCCCATTTTTCAGTAATTTCCATATTTTTGAAAGACTTTTTATCACTAAAAAGTAATTTCCATTCCTCCAATTTCATTCAGTTTTAGCATTTATAATTTAATTTATAATTTAAAGGTTATTATCTGTTCCATTGTCTCATATAATTTCCATGAATGTATATTTTGATCTCCTATAGCTTCTGTATAAAATGTCAAGACTATGTTTAAAGTTTCACTGAAGTTCTTTCACAGTCAGTTGTTTATTTTCTCACAACTTTCCCCCCCATTTCTATTTTCCAAAAATTTGCTCTGCCAGGTATCTTCATTCCCTCTTCCTCTCTAGGCCACCTATGAGTACTTTTAAACTCTATCAACATTCTTTTAAGATCTATTTTTCTACATATCCCAACTTAAAGAGTACTGTTCATTTGCTCAGCTCTGTCTTTCTCAGGTAACTTTTGTGCTTTTTCTTCTAAACAGGTCTACCTTCTGCCATTACATATATTGTAATGGCCTTTTCCATCAGTGCTCCTATTTTCAAACTAGCACAATTCCTTTATTTTTCCTCTCTAATCTCTCTACAAGTTCCTTCTTTAAGCCTCTCTTCAGCACTATTGTCCATACTCAAGTCCTTTCTCCCAGTAGTCTCTCCTCTGTGTCAACTTCTCCAATCTATTCCCTTCCAACAGTGATATATCTTTAGCCACACTGCTTTTTCTTATATTAGGCTCCTTCAATCCTCTGCAAGCTAGTTTTTAGTTCTCCTCACCAATAAAATGACTCTCACTAATGACATTTTATGAGCTTCAGTAAATAATTTAGGGGGAACGTTAATAATGCACAGGAAAGATAGAGAGGAATTAAGATACACAGGAAAAGAGAAGTTTCAGCAGAGAACCACAACATGATTGAGAGATACAAAATACATTTTTCTCTATTACCTCTTATCCAGAGAAAATGGCCTCATATTCCAAAACTGATATATAAATGGAGGCAAGATGAAGCCTGATGCTCTATAAATGAAGGACTGAGAAGTGGGAAGAGGTTCATGGATCAGAATAAAGTTAGAAATGGGCTTTTCTTTACTAGAGCTTGAACACAATTAAGTATGACTAGCAACCTTGAGAAGGGTTCATGGTTTCATAGTATTTAGAATAAGACAGGCAGCCAGGCATCATTATGCTCTTTGAGAGCTTCCTATGTTTTAAGTCAACACGTTTCTCAGATACCACATACACTTTAACTGACAGCAAAAGTATTTTGTTGTTTCATCAATACAAATTGAAGCAACTTCATTTAAAATGCAGTGCTTCCAATAGTAGCTCAAGTATTCACAATCTGTGTATGATTTAGCCTAGGTACTATTTCTGAGAGGCTCTAAAGGGAGTAGAGACTGTTTTTTTCTGAAGAGTATGGATGAAAAAGTAGCACTAACCAATTAATCCCTTGAAAGTATGAGCAAGCGAAATATTTTCTTTGGAAAACTTGCTTTCCTGGGACAATAATAATGCCTTTTTCCTTGAGACAAAACTTTCAACTTTTTATTCATGTGAGATGAAGTTTCTAAGATCCTCTCACAAAAACAGCTGAACCAAGTTGTCTGCTCCTGAAAAGAAGAAGGCAAGATTTAGTGAACTGATCCAGTCTTTCACCATAAACAGGGCTGGAAAATTCCTGCCAGTATCCATCTACATGCTTATTAAATTTTCTCCGGTCACCAACAAAATGATCAAGCAAATTCTTTCATAGAACTTTCACAGAATAATAATTACCATTAAAACCCCTTTCCATTAAATCTTTTCTTTATTGTCAAGTCTGGTATGGATTCCTTCCACCCTTCTTTGAAAAAAACAAAACAAAACAAAACAAAAAACCCAACTTTCCATGTTTCAGCATGGAAACAGACAATAGAGGATGTCTTCTGTTATAACAAGTGGGTTAAAATAGGGCAGGACGCTTATCCAGCTTTTCATTTAAATTTTGTCCAAATAAAACAGGAAGAACCCTTCCCGGCCTCACAAAATGAAAGCCAGTGAATGAAAGTCTGTATCTTTGTGGTTAGCTGCAAATTAAACATGTCATGATTTGCCCTACTTCTGGAACCAGATATCCTTTTTTGCCTGTACACACATCAGAAAAACTAAAAATACTAAAAAGTTTTTAACATGGGATTTTCTGTAAAATATTTTTTATTTAAGACTTTCACTCCTCTCTCTCATTCCTCAAGGTATTGATCATATTGCATTACATGTGAACTCACAACACATGACATGAAACTATGTAGTCATAGAATCACAGAATCACAAAATATGCTGAGCAGGAAGGGATCCATCAGGACCGTGGAGTCCAACTCCCAGCCCTGCACAGGACATCCCAAGAGTCACACCATGTGCTGAGAGCATTGTCTCATGCTTCTTGAGCTCTGTCAGGCTGGTCCAGTGACCACTTCCCTGGGGAGCTTGCTCCAGAACTCAATCACCATTCAGGTGAAAAACTTTTTTCTGGTATTCAACCTAAACCTCTCCCAATTCAACCTCATGCCATTTTCTCAAGACCTTTTGCTGGTCACAAGAGTGAAGAGATGTCTTTCAGTATCCTGCAAGTCCACACTGCACTCCACTATAGTTCCCTTAAACATTTCCATAAACCCACCAAAAGAATTCTAAAAGGATTGGTTTTAATCCCGTGAGAAAAACTTTATTTTAATCCTTTCCCAGGTGCTGCTCTCAGCTACCACTGAAGAATAAATCTTAACTGGCTTCAGGTTTTGGGGTGTTTTTTTCCAAACTATATTCTTAATATGTATGTTAACAGACTTAGTATATGCTCCTTTTCAACAGGAGTTTTGTGGAAGATTTTTTTAAAGCAGCTATAAGATAATCTTGATTATTTCAAAAACTTCTATGCATTAAGTTTCAAACACTCTTCATTTTAGGGAGTCAGTTAAGAGAACTGTCTAATAAACTGACTAATAATGAACAAGATTTTCTCAAGTTTACAAACAATTTCAACTTCCATCATTGCTTCACAAGATGTTTCAAACCGTCTGCTGCTTCTTTGCTGGTGTGTGCATCACTCCCTATGACAGTGACTGAGATGGGATATCTTACAGCTAGTTTGTCTACATCTCCACTAGGCAGCCCTTTGAGCTGAGAAGTTTAGCCTTCCAACACTATTAAAAAATTACCTTGTCCTTGTGCTGTTATGAGTGTTTCTAGCATCTCCTAGTCTTGAGAATGTTTCATGGAAAGCAAGTCTGAATTTTGAAATGCCTGAATTTGTCTTAACTTTCATATGAAAGCACATGCTAGAGAAAGCATTTCTGAAGTTTACTGGAGTTTCCCCCCAGCACTGCAACCCAGTTAAATCTTGCCAGCAACCATACTAACCTTCAAGGAAGTGTCTCTCTTATGAAAATGTTCAGCAAACCCAGGTTGACAGATACATTTTTGTAGAAGTATAAACTTGCCACCATGTCAGTTTATTACCCAAATTCTTATAAGAGAAACCACTACTTCATTCTAAACTTCATCCATTTTCCAAGACACCACAAGTCCTTCACTACTGTGTGAATTTGAACAGCACAATTAGGGACAACCTCTCTGGAGCTAAATATTTTGGTCAAAATTTCCCTAGTGCTTGCCTTGATCAGCCAGAGTCTAGAAAACTGAACTGCCGTGGGATATCACATGTTTTGTATGGAGCAGTAATAAGCAGAGGGTCACTAGAGGGTCACAAAGGTCAGAAGGACCTTTGCTGGATTAATAACAAAATGGACATATGTCACTGCTGTAGACCTCATGGGGCACCTGAACATCTGCTATGGCCAGTTCCCCCGTTCCCCTAAGCTGCAGACTTGAACACATTAATGAGAGGAATAATATATATTAAAAAAGTCAAAGACCCTCACCCTGAAGAAGAACACAAAGGCAGACCATGCTGCAGTCACTGGGTTTCTAAGAGCATGGTCACCGTGGCCCTTCATGAAACAGAAACAAAGTAGCTTTCTTCCCCATCTGCCTGGTGAGCAGGGGCAATGGGAGAATCTGAGGCAGGGACTAAGGGCAGTGTGCTGCCTCCAGATTGATTCAGTACCCATTGAACCACACTTAGGCAAAAAATCCTCCTTTAAAGCACAGACATTCTTACAGCCTGAATAGTTAAGATACAAAGCACTCAAGAGTTCTCATGTTTGTTTTCTAAGGTTTTGGTGTGAATTCATTAATTAGCACAATAAATTTGCTAATGAATATTTTAATAGTGTTAATATGCTGCATATGCAAATTGTCTACAGTCTACAGAGTATCACCTGGAGAAGAACTACTTCAACACTTGACTGATTTGTAATGCAAGTTTTGTTTTGCCACTCTTTCCCTTCCTTTAGTTCAACCAGGTGACATTTCAGTAATAACAGTATCCTTAACCCAAGTCAGGGTTAAGATGATTTCACATGGGTAGTGAAGTTTAAATATCTTTAAAATGCAAACAAAATGAATTTTTAAAAGCTTCAAAATAGCTTTGTATTCAGAAAGCCCTTTACCATTCGTGGGCAGTTCTCTTTAAGAAAAAAGCTCTTAAGTTATGTATACTTCTCATTTGTCTGTTCAGAGATTTCTGTCTCTTCTACTACACAGTCTGTATAATTTAAGGTGACTCGCTGTACAGGAAAGTTCACCTTCCATTAAAATGTTTTCTTTAGTAAGCACTCTCCTGGAAGTGCTGTAGTGTAAACATGAGTGGCTACGAATACGAACATTTATTAAATAGTGCTGATGAATTTTTCAATACCTAAGGGAAAGCAATTCACAGCTCAATCATTTGGGCCATTTTAAGTGCTGCACAGGACAATTCCACTACATCTTCCATTAATATTTAATTACCCATTTTATTCTGTTTACCTTTTTGGTTAATATATAATTTAAAGCCCTTTTTCTAAAAAGGAGTGGGGAAGGAGGGAAGAGAACAACTGTTAGCCTGCTTTTAACAAATCTCTGGTGGGAACTTTTCTTTCATTTAAAATTCATTGCAAAGAATTTTTATTTAATATCAAGTACACAAACCCCAGGTATTAAAGCAAAACTTGGAAGCAACTGCTGCATAACAGTCCTGAAATTGGCTTAAATTTGACTGACACATTTCTGACTGGCAGCCTTTCACAAAGCACCCTAGAAGACTGGGAGGATTACAGACAGCCTGAGCACTAGAAGTAGGTACAAAAAGTGTGTGCCAGTGTTGCACAAAGAGTATTCCACAAGAAATAATATTCTTCAAGGTTTTGGTGGAGAAGGAAAAGGGATTGGAAAACATAACGAAAACATTTGGCTCACCATTACGAAACGAGGGAGTGATTACAAAGGGATATATTACACTGTGATGATTAGGAAAAAAACTGCCAGATTCATGGGCCTGGATGTACTTGGGTACTGTGAAGTGGACAAAGAAAACAACAATCACATAAGAATGTTACACTTTCTTTAACAATCATTGAGTATTATGCTATTATACATAACATAATACCATGCCATGGAACTAGATCTAGATGTGGTATTAGAAATCTGATGCATGAACTAAGCATTTTCTCTAGGTCTAATATGTCATATTTTTCAGAATTACGTACAGTAATAAAGATTAGGATATATGAATTCATAAGATCAGTGCCCAACCTTCCTAAGGAAAGTGAGAAAATGTGAACATACTATTCAAAGTTAGTGTGACTTCAGGAACTATATATAAATAAAAATATATATATTTATGCAAGGAGGAACAAAAACATGAATAAAATTAAATAGCTTATCTAAAGCATTTAAGACATATCTAGCACAATGCATAAAACTGGAAAATGATGAAAATTATTCTGGGAGATACTGAAAAATATCTTAAAGACAACACTGGTCACAGTCAGCATGTCTTCAAGAGAGGAAAATCCTGCTATCAAACCTGATTTCCTTTTATGACAAGGTAACCCACTCAGTTGATCAAGGGAAGCCAGTTGATCTCTTTAGATTTTAGTAAAGCCTTCAACACTGTCTCTCACAGGATCTTTCTGGACAAAAGTGCAGCCCACAGCTGGATAAACACATCATGGGATGGGTGAGCACCTGGGTCACAGGTTGGGTGCAAAGGGTTATGGAGAATGGGGTGACATCAGACTGGGAATCTGCCACTGGAGGGGTTCCACAGAGCCCCATCCTCCGCCCTCTGCTCTTCAACATCTTCATAAATGACCTGGACACAGAACTGGAAAGGATACTGGGCAAGTTCACAGATGATACAAAACTGGGAGGAGCTGTGGACTCCCCCAAGAACAGAGAGGCCCTGTAGAGAGACCTTGATAAATCAGGGGTCTGAGCAACCACCAGCGATGTTAATTTCAACAGGGGAAAATGCTGGATTCTGCATCTGGATATATGGATAGACCAGGGAATGAGACACTGGAAAGCAATGCCATGGAAAGGGGCCTTGGGAGTCCTGGTCAGTGTCAAGTTGAACATGAGCCAGCAGTGCCCTGGCAGCTGGGAGGGCCAACCCTGTCCTGGGGAGCATCAGGCACAGCATCACCAGCTGGGCAAGGGAGGGGATTGTCCTGCTCTGCTCTGAGCTGGGGCAGCCTCACCTCCAGTGCTGGGGGCAGGTTTGGGTGCCATAATGTAAGAAAAATGTGAAACTAGGGAGAGTGTCTAAAGGAGGGCAACAAAGATGGTGAAGTGCCTTGAGGTGAAGCTGGTGAGGAGTGGCTGAGGCCATTCAGTCTGTTCAACCTGAAGAAGAGGAGACAGAGGAGAGATCTCATTAGGGTCTACAGCTTCACTGTGAGGAGAAGAGGGGTAGGTGTGGATATTTTTGCTTTGGTGACCAGTGACAGGACCTGAGGAAAAGGCCTGAAGTTGTGGCAGAGAAGGTTCAAGAATCATTTGGACAACACTCTCAGGCACATGCTGAGAGTTTGGGGTGTCCTATGCAGTGCCAGGAATTGGACTTAATTATGTTTGTGGGTCTCTCCCAACTGAGCATATTAATGATTCTCTGAAAATGTTTATATTTTCTTATAGTACATGCTCATCAACCTGGGAAGAGATTAGGCCTAAACCATGGAATGATCTTTAATTTGCTTCTTATTGTTAAAATCTCAAGATAACAGGGCATGCCTCTTCACCAATGAACTAGCTGAGAGCAATTAGCATTTGTGTCTCCAGTAAGAGCAGGCAAGGCCAACATGAGCAGGAAGTCTCCATGTTTAATCACCAGACCATGAACAAGCAGTCAGTATGGTCATGTGAAAGGTCTCTCTGTACTGGAGTCCTCAGATTTCATCATTGTCTAAAAAATTAATCCAAGTCTGGCTGAAGCTTAAGGGAAAACCATATATATTAAAAGCAAAACAAAACAGCAAGAAACACAGTCCTACCCCAGCCCCACCTACCTCTTTCTCTGATCTTAACAGACAATATTTTAGATCTCCAAATTTCCAAACAGCAAGGTTTCAAGAAAGTCAAGGTCAGGAAATAGTAATTTCCTCATTAACAATGCCAGCCATGAGGACACTTTTTGTCCTCTGCATGATCAGTGTGCTGTGATTTGCTTTCTAAGGGCCTCTCTCCACTGCTCCTATTTCTTACAACCTCAGGAAAACAGTATGTGGTGCCTACTTCAACAGCTCTTTGGTCTCTTTTGCATTTATACACAGACTAAGTGCCAGGCACTCATGGCCTCATTTTCCCTGCCAGCTAACCTAAAATGCTAATATTCTGCAACCTGAACAGCATTCATTTTGAGATGTTAGCCTATCCTCTCTGAACTCCTCTCTGAAAATAATACTTAGGCTATGCACGTAACTGTTCAAATAAAATATTTTATTACTGATTTTGATATAGCCTTAGACAATGACAGAATTTTTGGTCTGTAGAATTGTGGGGGTTATGCCATGTCTAGTTTCATGCTCTACACAGCAAATTACTAGATCCTATTATTCTATTTACATTTAGCCAGATGGTAAAATGGATTTACCAGTTACAAACTACTTGCCGAAATCAGAGTAACTTATATTATTTGAGAAAGGCTAGTAATCTTTATCCAATAATCAGAGATGGTGTTTGCTTGTCAAAATCCATTTTAATCCCTGAACAGATGAATTCACGGACACTTTTTCACCTCAGAAATACAGTCTTTCTAGTTTGGTTTATGCACGTTTTTCTAAATTTGTCTGAACAATACACAGGCACTACATGCTATCACTCTTCCTACTGTCTAAGGCTGTCTGTGAACTGAAGCAAGAAGAAGCAGGGGAAAATTACTTCTTCCCATTTGGTATCCATTCCCATTCTATTAAATTATCTAAATTCATAGTCTATTAAATTATCAGTCTATTATTATCAAAATTATACTTGGCTATTTTTTTCTGACTTTTTTGTTAGTTTTCTTTATTGCACTGTAAGCAGAGATATTTCCTGTCTAAATTTCACTCACACTTCCTTTATAGACTTAACATGTTACTAGTTATATATAGCCTGTTCATTGCATCCTCCTATTAAATGCATTCAAATTCTACTCTCTTGCTCCTAAAAAGATAATCCCAAATCAGGTTAAAAGGATCATTGTTTTAAAAAGTATCTTTAAAATCAGATGAAAATATTTTTAGTGTTCCTGTTATTTTCAGTCTGATGCCATTTGATTATCAAACCTCATAGTTTTATTGGTAGATGTTCTGAACCAGTAAAATATTTTACTTTTGGAATTGATAGTCTATTTCCTTTAGTACTGATTACACAACAGGAATTCTTAATTCTCATCACATGCTTGGAATTTTTTAGATTTTTCTCTAATCCTTTTAATGGATTAGATGAATATTTCAACCACACAAGAAGATAATTTGGGTCACTTGTGCCTTGTTGTACTATCTTAGCTAAAAGTAAATTGTTAAAAAAAATCTTTGAAAATTTCTTCTGTGTTCCCAAGCATAGCACCTGCAGACTTGTCTTTTGTTTTCCTCTCTCGAAAGAGTGAGTACTTTGGCTGCATTCCATCCTTCAGAAAATCAACTCACTTTCAGATGTTTAGTTGCCCTTCTTCTGTGCTGCCCTAAGATAACAAAAAAATGGAGTGAAGATAGACAGAGTTGGGCTTCTCTCAGGAAAGTGGCACCTTTTTATTTCCTTTTTGGGGTAAACAGTATACACAAAGTGCAGACAACAGTGTAAGTTAGAAAGTAATCACACTATACTCAAGAGAAGTCCTGCCAATGCTTGTAGAAATCAATACGTTGATCCTACTGCAGTAAAATCTGTTTCCTCTTTGTTAGACCCAGACAGCAATCCCGACACCAGCAGGCTGGGTGTTCAGAGAGTTCTATCTGCTGATCCTGCACGTTCTGTTCCATTTCACCCTAAGGGTAAGTAAGATATTATGTTCAGTCCGCACACATAATAATAAAAACAGTATGATTCAGAACACATTCAAATATTTGAAATGAATCAGTCACAAATGTCAGCAGAAAGCTGGATCTGCAAACTTGTTGTAGCACACATTTGTGAAAACATTGTTTGAATATAAATGAAAAATGTTACTGACAAGTGTCACTAGAAATGGATTCTGTTCTTCAACTGTTGACTCATCTTATGTAAATATGTTACCTCCTTGAACCACATATGCCTGCATCTATCTTTCTGCCTTTGTTATAGGATCACACTGCAGGTTGACTGTAAGCAGCAATTAACAGTGAAGGTTTTAAAGTCCCTTCATATACATAGAAAGCTCTGCAATAAAGATTCACATTCTTTGTTCCTATATATGTGCTAGTGCACATCTCTATAGCAATTACTACATATAAGCATCGTAGTTTGAACAAGCAATAGTTTTGAACAAATTTGTGGAAGAAGATTGATCAAGATCATCTTTCCAGTAGATCTTTCTGGAGAGTTGACCATGCCAAATGTAAATGTTAATGTAAAAATTAATTTCCGAGCCAGACCTAGAAGGAAATAAAGGAGAAAAAGTTAAAGGAAAACTAAAGGGAAAAGCATTTCCTTTAGTGAGTTAGAGGTAGAAAATTAAAAAAAAAAAATCTGTTCATTGTGTAAACAAAAATAAAGTGTAGTTTATGTCCTCAATAAAGTTCATGCTTGGCCTGGCTTCATTTGAGGGCAATTTTGTTATTTAAATAACAATGGATTTTTCTATTGTGAAAAGTGTTTTCTATTGTGAAAAGTGTTTTCTCTCTAGGAGGATTTTTCCATATTTCTTTGCCACAGCAAATATTCAATCCTTGTAGGTAAAATGGAGAGGGATGAGCTTTAGTTTCAAAATATGCTTATTAAAATACTGGATTGTCCAGACTGATACTCATCAGAACAATTTCTTCCTGACTGCAGTTACAATTAATGTTGAGAGGATGAAGAGATAATTTTATCCTTAGAGCAAGATTAATAAGAAGTATAACTATAAAATATAACCACACACCTGTTATTTATCACTTTCTATGTAAATACTGCAATGATTCTCCTTTGTTATATGAGTTTATATGTAGCTTTCTAAAAATACTAGAATACAAAGTATAGGAACTTAGAATTGTGGTTTAATTTTGTAAGCAATTTTTTTATGTATGTATCCCTCATGCTCTACTCTGTTTATTACCAGTGGCATAAATACATTACAATGATCTCACATACATTTCCAAGAAGAAGAGGAAAAGTATTTAAAATTCAGAGATTTTAACTTAACGATTTTTCTCATCTAACTTAGAATTATGTAATTATATTAAGCCATTCATTCAACACATAAATACATACACCCATGCCACAATATTCACTTATGACATTCTTTATTTCCAACAGGCAAAAATTATTTTCTGCATAATCTTGAAATTGTCATAGGAAAGAAAATCTGTCTCTGTACTAAATAATTTTTGAACTGAATTAGAAATTCCCTGATGCATCTTCTCTCACCAATTAGCAACAAAGATGCATTTTTGCAGATAATTCCAAAGAGTCCGCTTGGCTCAGATGAAAGTATGGAACCACAAAAAGCACTACACAGTACTTGTCATATTCGACACAAAAGGTCTAGTAGCAACACATAAAATGTCTAGCAGTGGGATGAAATACAATAAACAGCATGGGTACTCTTCATTTAAGAGCAGCTTAGTGAAATACAGCATGTACATCTCATCTAAATTAAGTTGTGGAGAAAATGACATTCAATTAAAACATATTTATAAGAAAAATAAATAACCTTTCTTACTTTTAAATAGATGTGTTCTTTCTAATATAATTTTTCTAATATATTTTTTTCTAATATATTTTTTGGCAATACACCTGCTTTCCTACTCTAAGACTCACATTCCACAGTTTCTCTGTGAGAGAACAGAAGCCAAAGTATATTTTTTTCTGTACTTAAACAGCATGCACAATAGGCATGTCCACAAAACTTATAGGATAATGAAACAATGCATACATTTAACCATCTGTCTCTTCACATCACTTTCTTTAGTTGTTACAATCTGGTTTCAGTGACTCATAAGAAACAATATTAGGTAACATTAATAACAGCATTTAATTAGAATGTTTAAGATACAGTTTGGAATTAGACTGCAATTAGTTTAAAGCAATTGGAGGTGTGCATGTCAGAGGAGGTTGTTTCACTTTGCTTGACTGGCTGCTAAAGGAGAGGATGATGTGCCTCCCCAGCCCTGCTATTTACAACCTTTGCTTTCTCTTCCAACTCCTCCCTTTCCCAACCCTCCTCCCAGACTGTTACAGCCAATGCTAATTTAGATAACATCTAAAGCCTTGCCTGACAAGGCGAATTCAAATTATGAAGCAATTCTTCCACATAGAAAAACCCTGTTAGAATAGTTTGTGGATTGGCTCTGTATGACAGCTTGTTTGCAGAAGGTGAGCTATCTGCATTTCCAGTGCAGGCAAGCATCATTTAAGGAAGAAATAGAGATGTCATTTCTCTTATTTGTCACAGAATTCATGTAATATTCCTTCTCAGTTTCTTCATTGTTTACTTCTAAGGAAAATAGTAACAACTGCATACTTTCGAATGAGACACCTAATTTTGTTATGGATGAACATAGTGTTGTGACAAAACAGTGGCACAGCTGTCATAACAGCTGTCACACATTAATCATGACAGTGACAAAGAGCATAATTACTTTATCTGGAATGTGTAGCAGGCAAGTCAGTATGGCCCACTGCAGTATAAGCATATCAAGCATGGTTTAATTAAAAGACATCACTATAGGTTAGTCAGACATGGTCTTGGAGACACTGATACAAAATGAAAATAAAATTATTTATCAGTCCCTTTTTAGGAACACTCAAAGTCCAATTACTTAGTCAACAAGGTAATTTGAATCTCTTTTCCCAATCAGTCCCTTTGATGCCAGTTCTGCACGGTGAATTGAGCTATTGGCATGCACGTGTTTCTGACCCAAAACTTCAGCTATATGCCATGTTCAACGGTTATCCATTCTTCCAAGATGGCTTAAATGTTCTTAAATGTTCACATCTGTCCCACATCCTTTGATTGAACAAAATGTAGCAAAATAACAAGCTTTATTGTATGCTGCTGTGTAAAATTTCTTTCCCACAAACTTCACAACGGAGATAGAAAAGTGAAGCTTGTGTCACAATGTGTGGATTGGGTTCTGCAGTTACGTCTGCCAAGGCTGAAGTATTATGTAGCAAGAGCCCATTATAAAGACAGATACCACTGAAAAACACAAATTCAGCTCAGGTTTAAATTTCAAACAAGCAAAAACATAAAGAGATTTTTTTTTTTTTACCAGAACCCTATCCCGTTCAACATTTCTTTAGTATCATTATCTGTGTCCCCATGTATATACACACTTGCAGCTGTTTTGTTTAGGCTTTTCTGAAGATAAAATACACACATAAAGTGATGTTGTGGAGGTTCTCTTCACACAGCAAATTCCACTGGTAATTACCAACTCACACTATTTTCACTTTTTGCTCCAGATTTGTTAAGCTCTGCATCTCATTGAATTCACTTATTGAATTTCTAGGGGCAGTTCATGAATTGTAGTGAATCTGGCTCAATGAAATATTAATGAATCAATTTCCATAGACATGGATTCATTATCTCACTGGATGGCATCAGAAAACACAGTACTGCAGGCAGTATCCTTCCACCTGCCTGCCAGAAGATTTCATTTTATTATTCAATTTTAAAAGCTCACGCTCATTCTAGGTAAGTTTATGCTGGAAGCTTTTCAATCTCTTGCTCTAAGACAAAATTAAGAGAGAAACATTATTTAGATGAATCTCAGTAATCCATAAAATGTGATTTCCTATTAACCAGGAAAGCAAGATTTTCAGTGACTTGTTCTGGATCACAGGAACCAAAGTTTTTTTACACATAATAAATTCCTTAAAAAATATGAAAGCTTTATTTTTCCTTTCTTCAATAAGAGATACAAAGGGAAAAACAGCAAAATATTTTAATAATTGGTTTCTGAGATAAAAAATTCACATCAATGAATCCAAGTTTTAATGACTGAATTTCAGATTTCTATGCTTCTGCAGGGAAGCTATATGTAGATATAGTCTCCAGAAATGGATCGAAATTATTTGAGCCATGTAAGTTATTAAGATACCCCACAGGTAGCCTGCAATGGCTTCCATAATTACTCATCTGTTCATTAATAATTACATATCTACCAAAATTAACTACTTGCATGTTAATCTGTCACATGCTTCAGGTTTGTAACCAAGATCATTGTACTGAATTCACCAAGTTAATCATGGAGGAAAGACAAATGGCTTTTCTTCTTTTGTATCCTGAATTTGGTGGACTAGTACATGAGATTCTGTCAGGCTCATAAAGTAGAAATCATACTGTCAAATGAATAGCTTTTTTTAAGTTTGTTTTCAGTGGAGTTAAACTTTGAACTTCTATCTGAATTCCCTGCACAGCTACATTTTAGGGTATTCTTTGGCATAACTAGCTGCAAGATAGACGATGAAATTCAAAAATCCTTCCTCAATTACCTAAGACACTAAACAAGGAGGTCTTCTTTCATCTTCTATTTGTGTTCATCAGATACCTAACAGAAGTACTCTCTTGCCCTAACAACAAGAACCAGCAGGCTTTTGGTGTGAAAATTAGCAGCTGCCAATTGTTTTTGTCTCTTTGACTAAGAGGTTTATTATCCATCTTCCCTGTTGCAGTGCCCATGTGGCAGCACTGATATTGAGCATCTGGACAGATTGCACCCTGGAGCCACATCTGTAGCTATATAGATCAACACCACTTTCATTGCCTCAATGCTGGAGAAGTTTATCTTCTGTCAGTTAGATTTACTACCTACTTCATGAATGGTTAAGGATTTTCCCTTCATCTCCTCCAATTTGATTTTGAAAGTTGGCTATTGTAATCTGGTACCCATGATTAACAGCTGATTAGTTGATTATTTGTTTATTATTTTTTCCTACTTAATAGCGATTTTCAGTTGGGTTTGCAAAGATGAATCTGGAATGGTGAAATTATAAACAGTGATTGCTCCATGAAACTGGGAAATGCTTGTAAAGGACTGTAAAATACAAATCAGTAAATATTGCACAAATTGCACAATAATATGATCCATCATGGATTGTATCTATTTCAGTAATTTCTTAGTATTTGAACTGATTAATTAGTAATTACTCACATTTCTTCCTGAGAAAACTGAGTATTAATTTGTTTGCTTTCTATAAAGAATAAAAAAAAGGCATTGTGACGTCCATAGCAGTCTTATCCTAGTCATATTGTCTATGTTTTTCTTACAGTTTATTAAAGGAACGACATCTTTATAATGCACCCTTGAAAATACACAGTAATATCACATTTTTATCCAGATAGCTTTCACGGTAGCAAGTCAGATGCAAGAAACAATTTAGGCTAGTTTTTGGGGCTAATCATGGTTAAAAGATACTAGTTCTTTTTCTTCTCCAAGAATTGTAGAACCTGCCAACTCAGATCCAGCAGTATTCAAGAGGCAGGACACTGAACTGGTTTACCCCAGTATATAAGCACTCAACTTGTTAATGGAACATTGTTTTCTCCATTTTCCTCGTTGCATCAACAGACTGCAATTGTTATTGTTTTTTCCATTTCACTCTTTATAAGATGAAAGAAGTTGATACCACTTTCCCACTTCAAAGGACTGTAAAATAAAATATTTGAAACCCAAACATTCTCAAGTTATTTGAGTTTAACTCAAGAGGTAAAACTAGTGTTTCCACATATGCCAGCGAAGATCAGTTTTCATGTCAATTTACAGACCAGGTATTTTGTGTAATTCCTGTGTTTGTTATGTAAATCTCCCAAATTCTTTTCTGTCATGTGGTTTCTCATCAGTTGTTGATTATGTTTGTATCAAATTAGTAGCACACATATTGGATTCCTGCAGCCTCCTTCTCCAATTAATAGTTTTGTGTGGGAGTTGGATTGGCTGGAACTGACAATGAGTTGACCTTGGCCGAAAGTGAAGCCAGCATCAATCTGAGGCCATGGGAAATGGGATGCTAGGAAAGGTAACTTCTAGTTAGGTTATGGTGAGAAGAACAGGATTATGGGAACAGTTATGTTAATGCAGTTGCTCCATGTATGGTAATGTTTTGAGTTCTCATCTATGATTGGCTAACAGTGTTAAATATATATGGAAATGTAATTGTTCATGGATTCCTTGCCCTCAAATTGCACTGTATATATTGTTATGTTTGCCCCATTTTTCTGTCTTTTGAGGTTGCCCCATACTGTGTTGGGTTAATGTTCTTCTGTTGGCTTTGGCTTTTTATTGAAGATTATTTTCCGGGCTACTCAATCATTCCCATCCCTATTTTTCAGCTGCCACCCTTGCAGGTCCAGTCAAGTCACACTGCTGGAGACAGCCTTGTGAACCTAAAGCTGGAAGTCATCGGTTCAGATAGCTACATAATGAGAGTGTTCATTGATGCTCTTTGTATTTCTATGAGATCAGATCTCCACTGCAGCATGCATGTGCCACCCCAGAGGAGAACACCAGGCAAAACCTGACTATCTGTACATAGTACAAAAAAGTGGTACAATGGATTTAGAAAACAGAAGCACTTTCAGAAGAAATTAAAAGGATAATTTGATGTGCAGTGAGTGTATCCAAAACTTTTTTTCACTTGGTATAGGCTTATATGAAAGGCTGTGGGCAGAAGTCCACCAGTAATAGTGTTTGCAAAACAGAGCTGAGAAGGATGATGGGTAGAAGAAAGAAGTCAAACATTGCATATTTAAATTATAAACTAATTATATAGAAAGTTCCTTCTTTCCTTCTCCATAATTTCTAAATATTAAAATAACTCAGTTTCATCAGTTCTTTGAAAAAGATACTCATATTTCTAATGACCATTTGCAGCAGGTTAAGGTTCAAAGGTTTGTTCTTTGTGTTTGTGATTGCAGTTCTAACTGATTCTTTTATGAAAGTCTACAACTGAGTTGCTAAAATAAAATTCAGCAATATTTTTAATAGTGAATCTTTGTTTAAACATTTTTGTGTTTAGTAATATCTTATTTTTCATCATGGATAGTTAAGATTTCATTCTGGCTGTCTGAAATATATATTTCCCATATATACAGAAATATATATACGCAGGTATACGCAGAGAGAGATCTATATAAAGAGAAAACCTTACATAAGACCCATTCTCATTCCTTCCCCGGAGATGATACTTTTGATACCATGGTGTACATGTATGCTTTTGTTACGCTTCACACTGCACAGAAGGACTGGGCAACAACAGGCTGTTGAAAGTCACCTTTTTAACAAGTTTTAGTTAGATTCACCAATCGTTATATTTGGCAGATTGTGGCCATATGGATCTGCAGACATGATTTCCTGCCCTGCCTTCATATCTTCATGTACACTGTAGGGTGATATGACAGATCTAAGCCATGCACACAACTCCATATTCCTCACTGAGAATTCTACCACCTGGTCTGGTCTGCAAGAGCTACAGCAAAATTCTTCAACTTTTTACAGCAACAGTACATTTATGCTTTCTTTGGATGTGAAATATTCTGAGAAGATATTGTCCCGTAACATGTCTTCATATCTAGCTGTGTTCCCTTTCTGATAATTTTTGTAGTGGTCACTCTACATGAATTTGCAATCTTCTCTAAATATGGCAGCAAAGGTGAACATGAAAATACTGGGGTTTGCTATGTATGCAGATCTACAATATAAATATTAAAATTTTCCATCTGTGACAGGGTGTATTTTTTGTTAGAGTTATGAATTATCTTTTGAAATGAGAGCAGAAGTAAAGAAAAGGGCAACACTACTGACGTTGTTGTGTAATATGTGATGATATGGTAAAAAAGTTTTTCTAAAGAGAATATTCATGTGGGTAGGCCAAAACAGTCTCCATCTGAACAGCTAAATTATTACAGAGCAAACAGACTGAGTAGTATTTAAAAATGTGGGCCTGTTTATTTTTCCTCAGAGGAGTATGGATCGTAATTTGAATGTTTCAGGGAAAAGGAAGACAAATTTTTGAGAGATGTGATGTACTATGTTTTCACATCTTTTCAAGAGAGTTATCAAATACAAAGCTAATTCAATTATTTGGTTTTAGAAAACTTTCAAAACTGTGTTAAAGGTGCATTTATATTTTTATGTTAATTCTGCAGAAGTTCTACTGAAAGCACAAATTCAGTTTGGAAATGTTCACATATGTCTAATGAATAACTCACAGGCTTTTAAATTAAGGTTAGCTATGTACAGGCTAGACACTTCAGGCATGGCTTATTTTTGTTTTCTGGTGTTGTTTGTTTGTGGGTTTGGGGTTTTTTTTTATAAATTATTGTCCAGGCATACAGCAAAATAAATACACCCTTATACTTACAGACCTAAGCAAGTGTGAGTTCCTCAACAATACAGATCACTCACTCCGTCACTTTTAGTTTTGCTAGTTCAGAGATTTTTGCTTTTTTTGGGTGCTGCAATCATACTGTTGGAGTCATCATCAAAAGCAGCAATAAGCACTCTGAGTATGGAGTTGCATTCAAAATACAGGCCTGATGCTTTTAGATTTTTTTAAAAATTAGACTCTTATATTCTATTTTTTCATCTCAGCTTGATGCACACATGAATGCATCACTAATGCACCATAAACAAAAAGCAAAGTTATGTTACGATTAGTCATTATTGTAGAGGAAGAAGAGATAATTTGGAATAAGTTTTAATCTTTGGGCAGTTTTCAGACCACCACATCCTATTTATATTTCTATATCACACAAAATGAAGGTGTCACAACCACATTCTGAATGTTTTATTTGTTCTATGATGGGAGATGTAAGCACACTTAATATCTGAGGATAACCACCAAACATTCTCTGGCTTAATGCTTAGGTAGGTGATTTGAATGGATACACTCCTATGACATCATAACATGTTCCTTCTCATATTGTATATAACTGTTGCTGTAACCATATTTAATATTAATGAATCATCATAATCATCTAATGATTCACTTACAGTATTGCCCTTAGCATAATAATAATTTTACAGTTCAGTACTGAATGTCCTAGAGGAAGGACATAAAACTGCAGCAAAAATGTGTAAGAACTTTTCGGCTGAACAGATCACTGACCTCTTTATTATCTCTCAACAGCAAAAGGAAATATAAAATAAAATTTACTTTGATTAAGTAAAATTTACTTTAGTTTAGGAAAAAAAAATATTGTTTGACTTTGCAGAATAAGACTATGCCAAGAAGTTGAGCTGTTCGTGACTATCCTGGGAAGCAGTTTTGCTGAGCTTACACTTTGTGAGATCTATCCCATAGAAACAACTTTTTGTTTGCTTAGATAATTATTTGGCCTCCAAACACCTTAACTAGTCAAAAAAATATATATCAGTAGAGATCAGATCCCAGCTGCACACATAATGTGTAGGTCCACACAAACTTGTAATATTGTGCTGTTTTACAATTTATGCTGAAACTTTTGCTGCACTTTTTTCCTCTTTAAAATTACAAGCATCCTTAGTACTCTGAAAGTAATTACTATAGTAAAAAAAGTTCCCTTAAGCTATCCTAATTAAAACTGTGTTAATGCTTACCTGATGTTTTCACTGTGCAGAGAAGGCACTATGCTACAGAAGTGATTGTTGATTCACCAAAAGCAGAAGATTTTAAGAGAAAAAATTGGGCTGAAATTTCCAAGCATCTCACATCCATGAAACAAATCCCTAAACTGAGGATGTAATGACAAAAGCCAATTAGATACATGTATCCACATCAGAGAATTAAAAGGAGGATGAATGAAGGAAAATGGAGAATCTATGGAAGATCTGATAAATTGGAAGCACATGGTTTGGCACTCTTGGTATATAAAGTAAAAAGTCAGCCAAGGTCCAGAGCCAACTGAGAAGCAAATATGCATTGTGCATAGTGTTACAAGAGAGTTTTGGAAAGCTAAACACAAAGAGAGGGAAGTTTGTTTATGGCTAAAATAACCATAACAGATGTCTATAAAAGAGCTGCTCGTATGAGCCATCACCACTAGAATACAGCTTGCCTTGCTTGGAAAAATATTTAAGTGGCATTTCCCACAGGGTTAAGAAATTTAATACCTTCTCTGAAGATGGAACACAAGATCTACATCTGAGAGAGTTCTAACTATTACCAGCCATGGTGACATCATCCCATGGACTGATTTCTCTCCTCAATGTACAGGTCTAAGAAGGTGGTTCTCAGTCCATGTCTGAGTGGCTTGCAAGGTTGACCACTGCCCCAGCTGAAAACATGGATAGAACATGCATTTTATGACCCCTTCATATTAACTACCTCAGCTTCTTTTCCTTTATTTCTCTCCACAATCCTGAGGCGATTAAACAATACCTTATAAAAATACCAAGCTATTTATATAAACACGTACTCGCTATGGATTCGGTAAATTATGTTGAGGAGTTTAACTTGCATGAAAAGAAAGTGAAACCTTAGAAACAACTAGAACTTGGATGGACAATTTCTGCAAACTTGATCCCCAGGGCTTTAAAAGAATCCAAGATGGAAAGTAACCATTACAACTGTAAGAATGACTCAGGAGTTTGCTTTAGTCTGGCAAAGAAACTCGGAAGGATGAAACAGGTCAATTTCATCAGGCATCTGCTGTGATCCATGTGTTAATAAAAATTGTGCAACTTCTGCCTCTACTACTTGAAAAGGATAAAGAATCCATGCAGTTCTCTTTTGTATGCACTGCATAAGATAACTGAACAAGAAGAAACAACTAGGACATCTATTACATGTATCATTAAAAGAATGAATGAAGAGTTTGTGCTGGGCAGCACTTAATATCCATTAGTAATTATGCATAATTTTCCAGGAATAATATGTAGTAGATTAGAGAAAGAAATTGAAAACAATATGATGGAACTATGAATTCAAGAAAGGCTTGCCAATCCATTACAAACCCTTGGAACAAAAGAACGTCTTATAAAAAAAATTTAAAAAAAGATTGAATAGAAAGAACTACTGGGAAAAGAAATTGAAAAGGAAAGGAAATTACTACATGTTACTATAACTAGGACAGATTTTATTAGAGGATTATTAGAATTTGGAGGAAAACATTGTTATTTTCTAAATTGAATTGGATTATTTATTACAGTTCTAAGAAGTATTGAACACAAGAAAGATTCCAAGTAAATATTAGATTAGACTGGGAAATAATATAAATGAAAGAAGTAGCTCTGAGATAAATCTCTATACAAACATTACAAATATTAAATTCTCCTTCATGTAGCTCTGATCTGATAAGGATAGCTTTACATCTTCTAAATACCTAGTCCTGTGGTTCTAGTCGCTACCCTTGTAGAAAAACTATTAGCCACTTTCTGATTGCAGGAAATTCCAAGTTCAGTTGAGGTGCTACAGAGAAGAGATATTTTTAGTCCTAATCAGGTCCCATCTCATACCTCATTCATACTTCACAGGCCTTCTGTGTGAACAGATTCTCTAAATTCAGTAGATGAGAAAATGGCATGCAATAGTACCTCCTTTCTAACATTATTCATTTTCCCAGTATAGACATCACTTTTACCAAGATGTGAAATTGAAAATGTGGATATACTGAGTTTATTGTCTGCTGCCAAGGCCAAGTAGTATTTCTTTAGATGTTTTCTTTTGTTAATGCTTTCTTAACAAGAATCAGAGGAAAATTATAATAAATGTTAAATATAAATATAATTAAATAGAAATATATTTTAAATATAAAATTATAATAAATGTTAAAACTATAATAAATGTTAAATTATAATAAATGTTAAAATGATAATAAATGTAAAACATTCATGGTTATCATTAAATGCATGTCTATAGATGAAAGATCATATCATGTGTGAATGTGATTTCAAAGACATAGAATGTACAGTTTGTGTCCAGCTTTTGTTACTAGTATTTGGCTCAAGAGGCTACCCTAGTTACGCTTGCTGGACACTTGCCATAAATATTAGGAATCAGGGAATTTGAAGTTTGAATAAATCCCCTGAATTGATGGTAATAATTAGTAGGTGAATACTTTCCTTTTCTGGATTTTGTATCACATTTCAACTCATAATTCAAGTAATTTATAAGTATTTAGAGTTTGTAAATATTATCCACCTCATCTGATGAGAACATTCTTTCTCATATACAGTATTTGTGATTTTGTTATCACTCTTATACCACAAAAGTGTTTTGCTTTTGAACACAGGCCTTTGAATCAACTGTTAGGTTAAAATTATCATAACTAGAGACAACATCTTGTCAAGAATGGCACCATGTTAAAAATAAAGTCCATGCTACTTCTGGCTACATTTTGGGACATTACCCCAAGAGTGTGAACTGATGCCACAAGTAAAGCAGCAAAGCCAGAATTGTACACAACAAAACCAGACAGAGTTGCATTCACTATTTTCCTTTCTTTACAAACCCTACCCCCACTCCCTCTTTATCATTCTGGTAGGAGAGAACTGGTCACTTGGAAGCAAGAGATGGAATTTGTCTTTCATTGGAGCCAAACTACTTTATGCAAGTCTTGATGTTATAGTAAGTCAAGAGCTTCAGGACATGGCTGTTGTAGTGTTGTGGGGGTGGGAGGGTTGTGGTAGTGTTGTGGTTTTGGTTTTGTTTTGTAGAAATACAGAAAGTATTTAAATCCCACACTGGAACTATTCCCAGGGTATTGATACACTGATTTACTCAAGCTGAGAATACAGCAGGTAAAAAATAATCAGCATAGTACAGGGTCAGGTGTAAGTCACAGTGATACTTGATTTCAGAATAGGAAAAATGAGTTCTATAAAGTAGTGGAAAAATTGGGAAAAGTGGAATGCAGTAAACATCTATAGTTTTCTATCAGGAAAATTCTGATATTAATCTTACAGCCATTTTTGATCAAATATTTTCAGGCAAGAAAGACAAGATTTTTCAGACAAAGTCTTATTGAAGTTGTATATGAAGCACCTTCTTGATTAGAAAGGTTTTCTTCTATGACTTGCTCTGAGACTATATTTAAGAGTAGTCCGTTTGTGACAAATCTCTGTCTTTCTATAACACAGTTCTTATATATTTGAAAAATATGTTTTATTTTCTTCTAGCTATACTTCCAGTACTTACAGTTCTATTTATATATTCAAATCATATATATTTACATTTGATATTTTATGTGTATTTAAATATGCATATCTCTGTTTATCTCTGTCTTCCAGTTATGGACCTATCCATAAGGTAGGTCAATATCTCTATCTTCTACTTAGTAAAAACACTTTTTATATTTATTCTGTACTCTGAAGGGTAAAACAACATACTGCCTGGAAACGGTCAAGTTGACTTTAGTTGACTAAAAAGTCACTAAATACCTAATATTTTTATTCTTAATTCATTTCCAAAATATCTTGTGCCTGTAGTAAGAAATTATACACACTAGCCATCTAGTACAAAAGATTGTCTGCTTTCACGAAAGTGGAATTTTGTGCTTAAAAATAATCAAGCAGACTAATAAAATCTTCACTACAGCTTCATATTGTGTTCTGAAGAAATTGAGGCTAGGAACAAGCCTTCAACAAGGGCTTTTGGTTGACCTGTGCCACTCCAAGTCTTAAAATGCAAGGTCACCTTCTCAATAATTCTCCCTCTTTTTTCCTAGAATTATGTGACATTTTATCTCTAGAACTGAACCCACATCCCCACTCTCCACTGTTGTATAGGAAATACCTAACATGACACAATATTTTCACATGCTGCTTCTTCTTTTGGTTTATTAATAAATTAGAACATTTAAAATCCATAATAAAATGCATTCACATGTCCCATGACAGAATCTTTGCAGATTAAAATGTACCAAGATTAACACATTTTCTGCAAAGCCTAAACAGAAACATAGGTCTACATCTAAACAAAAAAAAATTGTATTTTCTTATCAATTTCCATATTGTTTGCATCAGATAAGAGTTGAAATTCTAGTTCTGAATTGCAAAGAAACTATATAGTTTAAACAACAGCAACTATATGTAATATTAATTCAAGTGTTATGATGTGTTTGGCAATAATGCAAAGAACAAAGCCATCACATTGTTTGAGAAAGGCCAGGCAAGAAGATTTCTGAACCATGATAGAATAAAATTAAAGGTGTTAGGAATCAGTAGGGTAGCCATTACAGGTTTTGTGCACTGAAGAAATCTTCTGACTTGATGCAGAAAGGCTCTTTCAGCTTGTTTTGAGCACTTGATAAAAGTTGTATTTACAGCTATAAATTATAGAAAATAATATAATCTGTTCTCATGGGATACAGAGATCTTTGGTATTACTTATGGACCACTAATGTGGTCCTTATCTTAATCCTGAAGAAGGAGGGAACAATATGCTACTTTTGAAACAATCCTTGATAAGAATCTGTTGTGGTTTCACATTTGCCAAATTTCATTTAACAGCTGGGAGATAGGACTTCGGGGGAAAAAGGCAAAACAGGCACAACTTAAAAGTAAAAACAGATAGATTTTATTAATATACACTAAATAAAAAGAGAAAAAGAAAGAAAAAAATGAGACATTCAGACACCTTCCCCCCCTCCCCAAACTGTTCACTTTCCCACTCACCACAGAGAGAAAACCATGATTTTCAGTCAGTCACCACCATTTAAACACAATCCTACATCCCCTTGGGAGAGGAGCCTCTCTAGGGTTATGGAGAACACGCCACAAGAAAAGGTCCGGTGGCTTTCAAGGCCACAGATCTGCAATCACCCGGAATTTTGCAGATTCTGTGCAGTCCCACCCATATAACAGTTTCCCAAGCTGCTTATGGGCCTCTGCATGTTTGGGGTATTGTTTTAAGAATGCTTTTCTAGTACAAAACAGGGATTCTCTTCCATTTCTAAATTCACTTCTTTTTCAAAAGAAATAGAAACCTCCTTGTTCTTTCCCCGGAGCCAGGGACATATTCTAATCAAAATTCTTAATTAAAACCCACGTATATTAATACACACAACCCTTTGGCTAGAACTTGCATTCCCCCAGGCAGCATTAGGATATTACAAAAACAGTCCATTTCTCTATGGTTCACATCTAGAGAAGTCCGGTCAGAAATGTCCACTTCCTCCATCCCATCTTCCAACAGTCTTCCTCAGTTCTTTCACTGACTTTTTCTCTCTATATTTCAAATCGCTCTGTCTTCCATGGAGGAGGGAAAAGGGCTAAAGTCTTTGCCCAGAGTTTTTCCTCCTCTCCAGCTGACTCCTGGAACTTCAAGGCCACAGGTGGTGGTGGGAGGAAGAGAGAGAGGGAGCTGCTCAGGAACACTGATGGACGACCCTCCCCCACCCCCAGTCAGATCTAGAGCAACTCAAACTTGGATCAGCTCCCTGGAGTTCTGGAGAAAAGTTCTCATAAAGTTTCTCCTCCTTCAGACTGGAGCTCCTGGTGCAGGGCCAACACCACTGATCTGAAATCTGCAGTCCTCCTCCTCTCCCCATCGGAGGAGCCTGGAGGGGACAGAGGGGACACGGCCAGCCTCACCCACTTGTCCCACAGGCAGGACACCCCCAAGGCCCAGCAGCCCTGGCCCCGGGGGGACCAGCCCGACCCACGAGGTGATGTTACCTCCTTGCCAGCCAGAAAAGGAAAGGAACGAGTCACTTGGGACTTATGATTCAAGACTATGTTTCCAGAGGTGTAGAAACCCTCTCATTTGTCAGCCAAGCTGTCAATCACAATCCATGCTAGAACTTCCTTAGGAAAAAAAACTTTTCGCATTTCATGCTAAACCACCACAGAATCTCATGGTACTTTACAAACTTTAAATCATTTATCTTCCTCATTTTTCAGAAAGCAGGTACTTTTAATGTATTCATAAGCAAACTGAAAGCAAATAGTTAGATGAAGGCCAACATTTTGCAATGGACTAGGAGAAATGAGGGAAATTTCCATTGGTCTTTTTTAAAATATGTGCCAAAGATCTTGCAGGAACTCTTCCATGTGGTATTGAACATTCTCATCTTGTGAGAGGTAACATTGTATGACACATGATCCATGAACTTAGTCTCCCAAGAAGGGAGAAGAAAACTAAAAATTGAAACAATTTATTTATTACTCTCACAATTTCTCATAATTTCATGGGCATTTTCAAAGACTTTCTCAAATGTAGTGTTCTCTTGGCTGCATAATAATGTACAAAACAGAATTTTCTTACTTCTTCATCTAAAAGGTACTTGTTTCCTTATGGTTTTATTAAATTGGATATATTCCCCCACAACATAATAAGTAGTTCTTATTAAGCAAAACATGTGTAATTTTGTACTGCAATAAGAGGCAGTAGTGTAGAATTGAGCCATGAAAGTTAAAGGATTTAAACATTTTTCAACAGTAAGTGTTTTATCAGCACATTTTTCAAAATTTTAACCACTTAATGTCTTTATTCTGGCAATTTATTCTATAAAAACTCACAGAGACCATGTTCAGAAAGCTTGGAAAAATCACTGCCATTCCTCTGCTGTTCTGCAGAAGAAAAATCAAGACATTATGCTGCTGTGAAACATACCAGCCTCTGCAGGTCCATCTATCAGCAGCAGAGATAGTAACATACTAAATCTCTTCATCCTCAGAATGGGGTAACACAGCATTTGAATCCAGATCACTGTGTCGAAGCTTCATTCTAAACATAATTTCCTTGGTGTGGTCACATGGGACCAGAATGCAGCCACAACAACACTTCGAATTCAAATTACTTTCCTGTTATTAAAACATCAAAACATATTATACTATATCTTTTAGGTTTTTACTTTATGGAAAAAATAATTAAATATAACCTTAAGGTCCAGAATTAATAAGTAAATTACAAAACAGCCAAAGACAAAGAAATTAACATTACATCTCTCTCTTCAATACCAAAATTTAACAACAGAACTAGTCATGGAACTGGGAGGAAAGGTGGATTTAAGAGTTGGGTAAGAAAGAAACAATCTGACATAGACCTTTTGATTTTAAATCAAACTATTTAGAAAGAAGGAAAGTGTCAGTTTTTATCTTAGTACAGATCAATCAGCTCAAAGGAGCAGCTCTGTGATCTCACATGAAAAACAAATCGAATGCTTAAGCACTTATTTTTTTCCTGAACCAGAACCATTTTCCCTCACATCCCAGTGGTTACGTCTCTCTCCACATGTGACAGGATTTTTTCTCTCTGGAGCATTCCCAGAATTCATCCTTGCGTTGATCCTGCCTACGCGGCCAGTATATTAATTCCTTAATTGTTTTAACTACTTACTTTTTCCTACCAGATCTTTATTATCTGAAATTAACCAGGAGAATTTTTTTTTCCTTTTGGAAAGAGAAAGAAAGAAGCAAAAAGCCAAGTAAGTAAGGAGAGTATGAAGGTGAGGGTTGTGTGTTTGCTCAACCACTCCCCAAAAAAGCTATGGAGTATCTGTGTAAGTAACAGAGGTACCCACAGATTCCCCTTAATTCATTCCTCTTTTTTTGTCTGTTTAACTATCAACCTAGGCTGCTGCAGAATTACCAACTTTCCAATTCCATTTTTCTACATGAAAATGAAAAATGTTAAGGGTCTTTTTCATTTCAGGTTAAGTGCAAACACCTACATTGATCTTCTTTTAATGGTTTCCATGACTGATGATGAACAGATGGCAAGATTTGGTTACTTCTTAGAGAACCAGAATGTTGATTAATAATTGAACAAATCTGGCACCAATCTAATGTCCAATTTCTCTTGCCTTTTTTTTACTCTACTGATTTATTTCATTTTAAATCTACTTTCTGAATCTCTTTTTAGCTTGCCCCTTTCTGCTTCTGAGCAATCAATTCTGTTCTGAACATTTCCCCATCTTGAATTTTTTTTGCTGTAATGTGGTACAATGTCAGGGAGCAGGAGTTGGACTCAACGATCCTGATGAGTTCCTTCCAAATCAGTATATTCTATGATTCTATGGTCAGTGGGAGGTAAAAAAGAAAATAGAAAACAAAAACAAAACCCACAAAAAGCTACAATAAATCAACCTATTAAAACCCCACAAAAAAATCCTTCTCAATTAATGTTTTTCAAAACAACGTGGACATGAACAGTTACACACTCTTGCAAACAGCTTGGAAGGAAGGACTCTGCTGATCTTCCTGTATCATGCAACTCTCAAATTACTAACCTTAACCAACAGATACCCAAAATAACCTTGGTCCCATATGTGATTCCTTCACATGCTGGATATTTACATTTATTTCCCTATTCATCTCATGATAGCCCCCTCCTATTTCCTCTTCCTTTTATGTTGCTATTACCAAGTTTCGCCTGAGACTGAGCCTAAACTTTTTTTTCTCCTAAAAATCACTTTAAAAATGCTAATATTAAAGGGCAATGAATAGGAACAGATTTCAATATTTTGATTCCTTGTATACCAGACATATTTCTTTTCATTCAAAGTCACAGTATACAAACTGTAATTCCTAATTGTTTCTGGTTGTATTCTTTCTGGAGGCAGAACAAAGCGGGGGGGGGGGGGCGGGGAGGGGAGAGGGGGAGGGTATCAAGACATTAATATCAGAACTATATCAACAACCAACTGAAGTTGGTTTTATTGCTGAATTTGATCCAGATTATGATGCCAACATGAAACTGACTGGTGCAGAATGAAATTCTGTTCCAGCTGGAATATTTGCAACTTGTATACAAGTTGTATCCTCTATTCATGTTCATATCTAATTCATCAAATAGACAGTTCTAGGAACTCCCAAACTTTGCTTCTTTTTTCCATTTTTCCTAACTTTTGTCTGTGAAAGATGAAAAGCAGTGAAAATTCAATCTGAAAGCATTGGTGACATGAAGACATTTTGAAAACTTTTAATATGTTGGATCAGATTATTAGCAAAGTGCCTTTGAAAATGTCTGGATAATTTTAACAAATTTTATTGCCATTTCAACTTACTTTAAAGTAAGATCAGGGAAGTAATAATCAAGATATTTCTACCAGAGCATGCGTAGAGAGTCATTAGGTGTCGGAGCATAGGTGTACTCCTCACCATCTGACCAGGAACTTCACAGATTGGTTTCTTAACTTGGGCGGATTTCCCAGAGATCTTTATGTTCATCTCCACAGACTCAATCTGAGTTTTCCTTTTTTTTTAGCCAAACTGAACTTCTAAAATAATATAAAGAACTCTGTGCATGCATCTTCTTCTCTTTGATACTGCTTGTACTATCATGTCTTTTTCTTCCCTCATAATACAATTATTATCATCATATAAAAAGCATATCTGTTACAGACACTGCTTTTATTATATGTAAAAATAACTGTATGTCAAGAATTATTTTATATATCAGCACTATATCATGCTTGGACTTTGGTAAGGGCCTCCAAAGAAAAGCAAGCTAGTATTAGCAATGTGTATTTATTAATGTGAATTTATCTACAGAGTTATGATCATATCGTCTCTCCATATTTCTTTCATTTTCTTGCTTTCTCTATTTTCTTTCACATACAAACACAATTGATTTCCCACACTGTAGCATTTTCTTTTGCTTATCAGTTTCTTGTCCTCTGTATTTGTAGAGGGATTGGAACATGGCTACTCACATGTCCATGAAATAGTTGAATGTTCCTTTTCTCTCATCACATTAGAATTGGTTGAAAAAATGGTGGGGCCAGTAGTGAGAATTAATGGCCTGGTATTAATTTTTCTTTCCTTTGATTTGGGCTCTAAACCAGGATTTTGTGGTTCTGAAGTCAGTTTGCACCAGTGGAGCCATCTGACATAGACATATTAAAAAAATCTTGAGGGTGACTGGAAAACATAGTAGGGCCCCTGATATTTACTGTGTTTTTGGAGAGCATTAGTAGGGAGACCTCAGGGTAGCTATTTAAGATAAGAATTATTGCAATACCATGTTGATCCACCAGTCAGCAAAAGATATCAAATATTGAGCAGAATTACTGAGAGGAAGACAGCTGTTTGTTTGGGGTTTTTGTTTGTTTCTTCTTAATGAAAAAAGCATTTCATAAGGAATAACAGAAACAACTCATTTTAAAAAAGAAAAGTATGACGGTTTGGCTCTGTCACTGCTTGATAAAGATACAGTGTGAGAATTTCTGTTACAGAGAACAATTCATGTAATAATCCAAACCATCATCATTAATTAAGCCCCAAAAAACAAATTTTAGGAAAACAGCTCTATCATGCCAAGACTTCAAGCTTCTTTTCTATTTTATCCTTGCAATGATTTTCTTTTTTTTTTTTTTTCTTTTTGTCTCTTAAGATGATAACTCTGTCTGCCGCACAGAATATCATAAATTATTTCAGATAATTTAAATATAGACCTAGGATGAATGACAGTTTTTTCTGCTGTGGAGGGCCTTTCACTTCTAGTCAAGCTCAATTTCCTATTCTTACAGACTGTGCCAATATCCATCTTTCCATACACAAATGTCTGATAGGCATTCCACAAACAAAAGTTTGCAACTGAATCTAGTGCAAAATCTGTCCCACAAGCTGAAGATTACACATATCAGGATGGGGTTTGAGTCAGACACTGTCCTCATTTCTACCCCTGAGACTTTTCTTTTTATTTAACACAAGCATTTAAATAAAATGTAAAGTATTCAGAATGACTATGGAGTGATTTTCTGACTTTTTTCTTCATAATTATTCGCCTGTATTTGAATTAAAGGTACAATTAGAGGTGATTTTATTATATATGTGCAAAAAAGAATTCTCTCAGATGCAAACAATTATTCTCTCCCCTGAAATTCACCTTGCTAATAAGATAAAATCTATTAATGTGGAAAGTACAGCCAGTTCCCTTTCTTCTCTTTCCCAGAGGCAGTTGTTCGTTAGAATTTTGTCCAAAACATTTGTCTGTGTTGAGGTTCCACCCCTCAACATTATTTTTTAACATGTAGTCTTAAAAAAGAAGTTAGAAATTTATTTGCCCTGGGCGTCCTTCATGTAAGCCCAAATTCAGTTCCATCTTTCTAATCTGAAAGTTATGCAAAGGCATAGGTCCCTGAAGAGATCAGCTTTGGGATGAGATACTTACCACAATACTAAGGTTTTCTCAGAACAACTGGGTGGATAAACCTATAAAGCAATGCTTCTTAGAAAGTGTAAAGATGTTTTCACTCCTCTTCACATTGTCTTAAAAGATCACACATAATTCTAACAGTGTATTTCTCATAGTGTATGAATCACAAAAAATAATGTATAATTATTAGCTAATGTGTAGTTATATAATTCTTTATAATGGAAAAAAAACTCTATTCCAATTTTTTTCCATGCTCTGCATTAAAACACTGGGCCACGCTGTTAGCAGAAACTCTTGAAGGGGTTCCATCACACTTACCCAGAAATTATTCTGCCAGTCTGGGTATCAACCTTGTCATTCTTTGTCATGGCAGAGAATGTACTTTTCCAAGAAGACAGATATTTTGGCCAATAAAGAGCTGTGAATCAAAGGCCTGGGTTTATATTTCATCAGTCCCTCTGCAGAAGCTTTTCACATCCTGATACTGTCAGTTGTGCTAGCCAAGTGTGCTCTCCACACACTCAGGTGGACTGCTGCTAGATGCCCAAAGAGGAAAAAAAGGTAGGATTTGTCTTCTATATTCATGCATCTCCATGAAATTAGAAATTTTGATCTTAGTGCTCAGGCTTGATAAAAATACAGTCGGAGATATGAAAATGATTGAGTTTTAGCCGAACTGTCCATCCAGCTTTAATAGACAAAGTATTCTGAATTATCATTACTCCAGTGAAAAGTCTATATTTAACTTGAAATAAATTCAAAATAAAGGTAAACACACAAAAGAACAACACTCTTTTCTGTAGGCATTGGCTGTGACAGAACATTTTGAGGCTCATCAGACCTGCAGGAATTGGGTATATGGAATTGTCCTACATGTGCCTTCTAGGATTAAACTCTAGAAATATTTCTGTTTTGAATAAAACAGGGTTTATGAGAATCATTGGGTGATTCTGCTATTACTCAAGCTCCAGCTCTGCAACAGAACTTCAACATTGCAACAGTGATCATTACTACCCTGAAGCTTTTCCTGTCCTCTAACAGAACTCTAAATTACATTTCAGACTCCTTCTGAAGGACACAGCAATTTCCTGATACCTACCAACAACACTCACAACAGCCACTACTCTGGCATGAAGCCACCTAATCTAACCCGCTCTGTTTCAATGTCAGAGTTTTCAATTTTTACAGCAGAACTGGTTATCAACTCTATCAGCTCTTAGCTGTAGGGAAGAGGCTGTCTTCCTTACCACCCACAGGTGGTGTATTCACTCTGTAATACCTAACTCTAGAAAGAAATAAGGTGGAGATAGTAGCAATGATTCTATGTCCACTAAATCACTTTACTGAATAATTAAAAAAATAAAAACCAGCTTCAAATACCTCACTTGCTGGTTTCAGGTTATGAACAAGTAAAACCATTTCAGATAATATTTTATATCTTTTGTATCTTTGGCACAGTAGGACATGATCTGTAATAACTGCTCAATCCAGACCTCAGCAATCTGTACTCAAGCATCCCCTTGAAATGCTGACAAGCACAAAGATGGTCAGAAATTAAACTCAATAGGTTTTGGATAGCTTTGCCCATTTTCAGGTCCTTCAGTAGTCAAATATCTGAAGCTGAGACAGATGAGTATCCCTGTCCCTCCTCAGTGATGAACTCAATGCTCAGGTTACCGTCCTCCAGTTAAGAGGTGAATTTTACCTTGTATGAAATTGTAAAAGTTGGGGTAGGCAGCAAATTTTAAAATTATTATGAGAAGTTAAACTAATATTTTAATAAGTTTGATGCAATTTTTCTATAGTCACATAAATTTACTTCAACAGATTCTTGCTGAGGCAAATTTACACTAATGGTTTGAATTTCTCTGTCACACCCTTCATTTTAGATGTATAAATACATGTATAGAAGCAATATTTTTACAGGGTTGACACAGATGTTTTTCAATATCATAATTTTGCAAGTCATCTGTTATGAAATGCATATTTAGAGAAGAGAAAACTTCTGTGAAATGTTTTAGAAAACAACCTTTGTTCCTTTATATATACTTTTGCATTCAGTCATAAGATTACTGTTTGAAATATTGCTGATCATTCTCAATTTCTTTTTAAAAATTTAATCTGACATTTTATTGGAGCAATAAGTCCAGTCTGGAGTTAAACAAGGAAATTGGATGAACTCTGATAAAAATAAGATTGAAAATAACTCTCTGCCGAAAAAAAAGGAGATTCTAGCTTCTTGCACTTAATGAACTTTGCCTCACAGAGCTGCTCTAGGAGAATGCCATCCACTTCTAAAATAACCCTTATTCAGATAGCTTTATCCAGTTAGATATTGGATGTACCTTATTTTATTTGCTCAACACCAGATATTGGGCAAATCAGGGTAATATAGCTTTCCTTCTAAATCTAGTGACATAAAAAAAATGAATAGTAATGACACTCCTTGGTCACTTTTTACCCTATCAGCCGTAGAGTATACAGCGAGCAGTTGCTGAACAATATTATTTTCTACCCATCACAGTCCAAAAAGCTCTGATAAATTACAACAATAAAGGCTTCAAGCATTCCAATCAATACTTAATGGAATAATGTAAATCCAGGTTGTGTAAGACTTGGGGATTTTAAGACTGGGGAAGAGCAAAAGATTAATGCACAGCAGGAGAAATGCATCTTTTTTTCCCTGCAGTCTGAGCTATGAGAGACAAAATAATGTGCTGAAGTTGCTTTGCTTGTATTGAGGAGTTACTATTTTATTTTTTTTTTAGCCTAGTTTAAATGGAAACAGAAAGACACTGTGCCTCCCAGAGCTCTGTAAAAACCAAGTTAATGGTATTTGGATTCTTTAGACACATTTACACATCCCCCATCTGGTTGAGAAGAAAAAACACAGATTTCAGTTACAAAAATTGTACAGATCTACCTTCAGGCAACAGAAAATGAATGTGATAAGGGAATAGCCATGAAGTATAAAGGAGTGTTTAGGTCTTAACGCTTATTGACTGGAGACTGTAAAGGAGATGTGAAGGATGTGTGAAAAATCCTAAATAAAAAAGCTGGCATAACATATAATGTGGGTAAGAAAATTGCGCTTGGAAGGAATGCAATTGTCTCTAAGGAACTTGGTAAGAGGAGAAGGTGGGATGGAAAAAATGAATGACAAGAATGAAAATAAGCAGCATTCTGCATTCAGGGTTAGTTTCAGGAAACACCACATTCTGCAATTCAGTCACCTGGTTACATTATATCAATAATAACAACATTCAGAATGCACAAATTCAGTTCTTTTCCATCCTCTCTCTATCAAGTTGTATTTTTGCTTCAGGTAGGGAGTATTCAAACTCAAGGGACAGTCAAGATGTCAGAAATAGAAAAGAGTAAAAGTAACCATTCCATGCATCCAAGGGACATACTCGTTGGAAAACCCATTTGACAAATTTGGAATCAATAAAGTGTATAGTGCTTGTTTTCTAAGAATGAACAAAGATTTAGTTATAACTTGTATTTTTCTGATGTACATAAGGTTAGGAAGTGTTATGTTTGGTCAGGTATATTCCAATACCAGGCCGAAAGTCTCTTGAAATGTCTGAGCAAAGTGGCAGAGTTTTGGGGAGTTTTTCTTCTCCTTTTGCTGTTGAAATGATGACAAATATCATCTTTCCACTTATGTGAGAAGAAGGCAAGGCTAGAAACTGCTATGTAAGGCACAATTTCCTGCTTCTTCAAGAAGCATCCCAGAGTAACACCTTTCTTCCACTTCTAAAGCACATAATGAGAATAGGATTTTTCCTTTTCTTCTAGCTATTACCACTGGTAACGCAGTAGCAATAAATTTAGCAGTCATCTAAATCCTAACCCAAAATGTATTCATGGACTGCTGACTAAAATTTGTGTTTATCCTAATGTTGATCTTTATCTGACCTTTCGCTTGGCAGGAATCCCCTCCTAGGCGTTTGACCTCAAAATGTTCTTGTGAAGAGCAATTATGTTTCTTTTAGTCTAAACAAGCCAAGGTATTCCAGTCTTCTAAGAGGCTCCATCTTTATTTCAGAAGTCTTTCTATACACCCATTTCTGTACAAGTCATCTTTCTGGAGGAGAAGCAGCTAAAACTGTCACTTCTGTATTTCAGACAATAGGATCAGAAAATCCGCACTGAGATATTAAAGAATGGAAATGGTGAGGACACTACAGAAAGTTCTGTTCATTGCTGATTCATAGATTCAAGTCTTAACTGTGCATCGAAGAATAAATTAAATTTCATAACTTAAACCTGACAAGCCCTAAAGACTGATTTGAGCTGACTGCTACCACTCAGAAATGAGATCTATGAGAAAAATAATACTTCCATGAAAATTTTAGTTGAGTCCTTGGCAGCACACCAGAAAAAAAAGTAAATACAATGTTAGAAATTATAAAAACGTACTAAAGAAATAATGAAAGGCAACAAAAGCCAAAGAAAATGAGCCACTTTATCAATCTATGGCACGTCTGCTTCTTGAACACCATGGGGTATGAAACTTTCCATCTCCAAAAGTGAATCGAATACCTGGAAAACATTTAAAGGTGGCAGGAAAGCTAATCAAAGCCTGCAGCATGGACCAACAATTAAATAGACTTATACTCAGCCTGAAAAGGATGCAAAAGAAAGCAGCTGTGGTGAAGTTTTATAAATTCATGGGTGTCAGAAAGGCAGTGGAAATGAAATTGCTGGTAAAGAAACAGGAGTAAAATTTCTTCCTGTTTGGATTGCTGGAACAAGATCACATTCTGCACATATGCCCTGTATACATTAGCTTTTCTCACCTCTGAGAAATGTGTTGCAATGTGCAAAGTGAAATGGGATACAGCAAAGAAATCCAGAGTCTGTCGAGACAAATTTATGCAAAAGCATTCTTCTACCACCAATACCATACTCAGCCAAGGCATTAACTGAATATGATTATGAGTATTAGTATTAGTATGAATATGAGTAGCATACCTACCACTGTGGAGCTTCACAGAGATGAATTTAACTCTGCCCACAGACATCTAAGTAGCAGTCTTTAAATTTCTGAAAACTATATAGTAATAACAAAAAAATTTTAAAAACTCATGAATATCTGAAGAGGTCAGAGATGTCTATGATCAGAGTAAGAACTCTTGTTAGATTTCCAACCTAAAACAGTTGAATAAAAGATCATTTTCAAGTGTTAACATTGCTGTATTTCTCAGCAGAGGAGTTGACACATGTCCTACTTCAGTTGCTGACCCAATTTAACTAAATGTCATCTCATGGGACAGACTTTTAGTGACTCTGAGGACAAAGCAGAAGTAGGAGATGAGGAATAAAATCCTGCCATATGCTATAACATATGTACAATAACATTGAATTCTTGCACTGCAATGAATTAATGTCAACATCAGGCTCTCCAGTTTAAGCATACCATGATAAATTGTAAACTGAGTTTTATCCAGAAAACAGCCACATTTAAATAAAACATAACAAAACCAACAGGGCTATTCAGTACTATCACTCTTCTTAAAACCTAATAACACACCTAAGTATTATATTTTAATTTTAAACACTATTTTCTGTTAAAAGTGACATTAATGTTATAGCACCTAATGGTATAAACTGCACAAAATAACATACCCCTTATCTCTTTGTATGACTTTGGGGCAGGAGGGCCTAAATGAATTATTATTATTTGTCATTTGTACCCAAAGGCTCCTTCTAGCCTGGGTATATACTGCTTTCTTCCTGTTATAAATAGTAGGCTAATTCTGGTACTACACAAAAGGATTTACAATCATTCACTTTTCAAAGACTTTACATGTGCTTTAAGTTCAAGAGGTTAAATTGACTTCACAAAATTACAGATCTTTACAATATTAAGTCATAGAAAGATCTTTGTGGGACGAGGGTCTAAAATCAGTCTGACACAGATCTTCTGGGTTTGTTAGGTCATCTCTGTACAAAATCATGTTACAAATGCATGCAGCATGAAGTGGGAATATAATTAAACCTCTCTGGAAGTGAAAAAATTCCCATCTCATTTATACTTTATGGAAAAATAGTAAAAGAACATTTCTGAAACCACTCCTTGTAGCTGTTTTGTTAGAATTTTGAGAACTCTTAAAATATAGATTTCTTGCTCTGCAACAAAATAAAATAAAATAAAATAAAAAAGAAAGCCAAGTATACAGGTTTTTTAATTGTCTTTTTTAGATGTTCAATGATCAGGGTAGATAAAAAGCAAACAAAACAGCTAAGAATTTAAAGAAAAATTACTCAAGAAAGATAGGTTTTATTTCTATAGCCATGACTATAAGTATCGTGGGAAGTCAGCTAGAAATACTATTATGAAGTCATACTGAAACCATAATAGGCTAGCATGTAGCAAAGGTTATATCTCCATAGTAAGATATTTCTTGGAGATGATTTAAAATAAAGTAACTTTTAAGATTAAAGGAATGGGGTAAAGGGATGTGTACAACCACAAATTTGGAGAAGAATGTGTGGGGTGGAGAGTAATAAGAGGAGCAAGAACCTGATCGCTTTTTTATACTCCCATTTTGAATTATTTTTCCTGTCATGTCTCTTAATTTCACTCCTCAAATACAGAATCAGTGCAGTTATACTAATGTAAATGTGATTTCAACAATACAACATCAAGTAGCAAGCTGCAGAAATAACAGTAAGAACTGTCCTTCATCTAACTTACAGTGGCTCACACTGAATTGTATCTCTCTGTGTCATATCTCATAATATAAAATATGTATTTCTCTATTTCTCTGCATTTTAGAAGCTGGTGAGAATTTTATTTCTTTGCCACTACGAATGTGAGCAAAGATAATTTTGTGCAAAATGAACAGAGATATGCATACATTTCAAAGCCTGCTACATATACAGCAAATTGACAGGTAGCAGCATTTGCTACAAAACACAGAGAACACTAAGGGCTCCAATGTCTTAATTACCAAGACCAATACAGCTCTATGCTCACTTGGTGCCTCACTGTCCCTGGTTTTAAGCTGGATTTTCTGTATTAATATTTACAAAATGTCTGGTTTGGTGAAGGTTAGTTAATTCTTTTGCATGTTATGAAAGTGGTAAGTACTCTCACTAAGAGTTCCAGATATGAAAATGCAGTACATTTGTTCACCAGGGTATCCTCCTTCACATGGATTTAACATAGTGAAAATTACCCATATGTTACAACAAGTGGCAAAATTCCAGTATGTCTTCATATACCTGATTCTTCATTCTCAATGTAAACAAATGGCTCTTTCACAGAGGGATACTGAATCAAATTGAGCCATAGACTGAATGATTTTCTCTTTTCCTAGAGCAGATTGACAAGGCAAAACTGATAAACCAAAACAGACAACAAATGTTTTTTCAACTCAAAGGGAAAAAAACCCAAATAAAAGCTACAATTCACAGTACAGTTATTGTATATAGCGCATCCGCATTTTGAGCTTTTTGGTATATTTTAAAGTTGTTTTTTTCCATACCCCTTCAAACAAACCAATAACATAAAAGGACCAGTAGATGGTAAGGTTTTTTTCTAATTCTGGCACTTTTTTTCCCCAAATCCTTTCAGAAACTTAACTTTATGGCACATATTAGACTGTTCAGTTTCAAAATTACCTTAGATTTACCAAGCAAACCTCTGTGCCCACCACTGGAAATACAATTAAATTTTCAGTACCGTTTCATTCCATTTTAAAAGGGAAGTTTAAATGCTTCATTCATGGGAACTTGTAATTCTATACACCTCTACAGCATAATATCACAAAAATACACCAAAGCCTCTTCTACTGCTTTACAAAAAGACATACTGAAAACTGGATCAACTCTGAGATCAAACAGAAGCAAATCTTGAGGTGTTGTAGGAAATTACTTGACAAAAAGACATCTAATATTTTTATATTTGTCATAAATAGTGGGTAGTGAAATCTAGACCAGGTTTTTATGCGAAATAAGAATGGTACCCAGGTCATCTGCAGACCTGATTTAAATAATCAACAGCCTTGATTTGTTCATATTACATACATGTACATTTTGAATATCCAAAAAAAGAAATGTACAGAAATTATAGCAGTAGACTGCTATCCTGAGCAGGTATCTTTTCTGCAATTAACTATGCATGTTTTGCAGCAGGTCAAGAAAGAATATGAAGACAAATCCTCTGATATGAGCAAAATCTGTACAAAGACAAATCAAGATCCCTGAAAAATGAGCTCAGAACAGGAGTTAATTTCTGCTCCCTTTCTCATTTGCTGACCTGCCTAGTCAGCTCTTGTTGCTAAATTTACCTCTGTGAAAGAACAGCTACCACATTTGCACCAGGCTGCAGGTCCTCCAAGGAGATAAAATTGGAAAAAAAAATTGGAAATAGCATCACAGAAAAAGTGCTTTTTTTGAGTTTTTAATTTATTTTTGCTTCAGCTCTAAAGCAATGTACAGTGGCACAAGTCCAGTTGACCAAGTCAGATTTCTAGATATGATAGAACAGAACAAAAGCACTCAGGATAACAAAGATTCTAGAATTTTTAAAATATTAGATAGCTGAATTAACTCGAACAATTTTTTGTATATTTGACTATATGTGAATAAATAAAATAATTTTCAGGCCATATGAGACCTATTTACAGTGCATTTTTAGCCAGTAATACCTCCTTCAAATCAAGCCATTTATGATTGAGTTACAGTATTTCTTTTAGCAAGTTCTCTTAATTTCAGACCAGAAAGGATCCTGGGAGAATTCTGGTGTTTATATTTCATTAAACTCTTGAAAGTTTGCTCCTCATATCCAGTATAGTTTTATTAGATCTTTTTCTTTGGTTTATTAGACTCATTGTGGCCACTGTGGAAGAGAGAGGCATTACCGTATACTTTTCCCTATATAAATAATTACAAAGTAGTATTAAATTAGTTTTCAGTTATTCTGATGAATTAAAACATAGAATTATATTTTTCATAAATTTATTTCTGTAAATTATTTGTCTCATTTTTTGGACCTCTCTTGTGACCCTGTGCTGAATCATCTCCAAAGTTTCCATCAACTTTTTTTGGATTAGGAAAAAAAATAATTAAATTGCACTGCCCTTAGTGTATGAAAACAGAGCACCAACCACCACAGTGTGTCACTGTAGTTGTATATGACAATCTAGTCATTTGCCTTGTCATAGTTGGCTTCCTTGTATGCATACAACAGAAATGTAACCAGTATTGGGCTGATTGAAAGGAGTCATCAGTGTTTGGTACCAGTGTGTACCAAAGATCCACTGTCCATATCTTGCTTCATGTCATGCTGGACTAAAACTAGAGGCATTTCGTCTACTGTTTTTAAAAGACCCATTTCAAAACAGGCTAAATTCTTCTTAACCTTTCACTGAAGAGTTTTCCATAGCCAAAAGTAAATTAAACAGAATTTATCTTCAAGTGTGAAAAATTGTTCCAGAAATTATTTCGTGAGTTTGAAGAGCTAAAGCAAACCCATATATAAACATTTTCAACAGTGGCTTGCTGTGATTGACAGTCACTGTCTAAACTAGCAGCATTATCATAGCCTAAATCTTCAGGAGTCAGATTTGGAGAGCACAGAGATAGAAGGAAAAACAAAGGCATGTTTGTAATAGATTTATATGCACATAGGTGTGCCTCCAATTTAGTCAGCCACTGGCAGGTTTGACTGGAGTTAGGCTAGTGAACAGGGATGAAACACCTAGACTTTTTCCCCCATATTTCAGCAGGATTGAATCAAAGTTAAATCTTCCTCAAATGAAAAAAAAAAATCATTTACTCTTTGATTTGTTTTGCTTTACAAGTTCCCAAATAAATTATGGCTTAAATATTATGAGGACAAGTAACACTAGACTAATTCTCATTAGTAACACAATTTTGCCCAAATTTTTTTATCTGCACAATTAAATAAGAAATCTTGAGATTTTCATGCCTGTACATTCAAGTAGGAAAGAAAAGCAGACAAAACTGAAAGAAACTTACAGTTCAGCAGTATCTTTCAGAACTGAATGGTTTAATATTGACAAAGATCTGAAATGCCCTAGTGGACAATGTGTCTGACACCAGTAGTTTTTCATATGAAATCTAAGTCAAAATGGTATGTATCATGTACACACATGCAAATGGTTCCTCCATCTATGACTAATATAAAAGCTGCCTCTAGGAAAGTTGAAAAGACTTCAGAGAAAATCAAAGTCTCATGATGTCACAAGAAAAAAAAGTATTCCAGGGAAAGAAGCTGGGACAAAGAAGTCGTAAGTAAAACCCAACTCCATTCCAGATGTAATATGACGATAAAACAATAGACAATACATGATGTGACTGCTCACAATAGCTGAAGAATTATATTCCAGGAACTCCCTTTCATCCCTATGTAAATTAATTTTTATTTAATTTAGCCAGATTAGAGGGGGAAATGCAAGTACTTAATTTATTGGGTGGTCCTGTCTGAGTTTTAAGTGCACAACTTTTTCTTTCATGAGATGCATGCAGGCTAGTAGCTACATAACGTTTTTGTGCTCCAGTTTGCAGAGAGATTTCTGGAAGCAGAGCCACTGCTTTAGACTCTTAAATATGTACTAAAATAGGCTTGCATTTCTCTATCTTTGGAACATGGTGGGGTGTACTGTGGGCTAGTTTGTTTTAAAGTTTTGTAGGGTTTTTCCATTAGGAAGCAATAGACTTCAATGACAGTATTGCACATTTCAATATTTTTTCTATCACAAATAGTTTCTTCAAGTAAAAGAGAAATAAGAGTGTCCTGGTTTCAGCTGGGACAGAGTTAAATATGTTTTCATTACCTGGTACAATGTTGTGTTTTGGATTTAGCATGAGAATAATGTCAATAACACACTAATATTTTAGTAGCTGCTCAGTAGTGCCTACCTTAAGGCAGGGGCTTTCCAGTTTCTCATGCTCTGCCAGTCAGCAGGTGGACAAGAAGCTTGGAAGGAGCTCAGCCAGGACAGCTGACCCAAACTCCCCAAAGGGATATTCCATGCCATAGAACATCATGATCACTATATAAACTGGGGGAACTGGGAGAAGTAGCAATTTCTGTTGTGAGAAAGATTAGTCATCATTCAGTGGCTGCTGAGCAGTTGTATTGGGCATCTCTAGGTAACTTCTTCTCTCTTCTTTTGTTGTTGTTGTTGTTGTTGATATTATTATTATTATTACTGCTATTCTTGGTATAATACCATAATATTTTACTTTATTTCAGTTATTAAGTTTTTCTTGTCTCAAACCAAGAGCATTTTTTTTCCCTGATTCTCTTCCCTATTCCACTTGAGGGGGGCACGGGGTAATGACTGAGCAGCTGCATGGTACTTCATTGCCAGCTGGGGTTAAAACACAACAGGCAGGCAAAGACTATATCTTAAAACCACCACAGGGAGTCCCCCTGTACATCCTTCTGATGTAATGGAAGCAGCAGGAAATATAATTTTGGATTTAGTGTTTGACAGACTAGTGTCTCTGTAAGTAGTCTGAAGGCAGTAAATGCCTGTTTGAAAAAATGCATGATAACTTAAAGGTTCTATTTACTAATGAGTTGAAAGCTACTTCCAAGAAATCCAGAAGGTACCAAAATAAAGCAAGAGTGGAACAAATCATCAGCAATTTAATTTAACAGTTCAAGAAAACAACACAGCAACAAGCACTAAGATTTGTTTTGATAATATAATAATACCTCCCCTCTTTTATTTATTTATTTTTTTTTATGTACCATGAAAATGAACTAAGTCCCTGGCTAAATGACATGAACAAAGGCTCCTTGTGTTTAATCTGAAGAGTAAGGACAGACTCCAGTTCTGATATGAAATGATGTGGAAATCTCCTTTGCTCAAACTCAGTATTGCCAAGTGAGGTATCAATATTTTTAATGAGCTTCTTTTACATTTAAATTTAAGAAAAGTTCAGGTTTACCTCACAAACGAAAAACTAAACAGGTTGGGTGAGGTTTGACTGTGTATTGAGTCCTGGACTTTGCAATGGACCTGGATTGTCACAAAAAACATTTAAGCATAGGATGAAAAGGTAGCTCAGGCTTGAGCAGTTACACATCTCAGTTTCAACCTCCTGCACTGTCTGCCTCCCACTAAATATTTTTATGACAGATCTATAGAAAATATGCTCCAGAATTTATTATTAATAATTATTCTGGTGATGTAATGACAGCAGGGCCTACTTCAGCTCCTTCTTCAACTCTGCAGTGAAGAATTAATAAGACTTTTCACTTATACTTGTTAACAATAGCTTTTTGTATGCTTTGGTATATTGTATAATTTTTTATTACTCTTGAAATTCCTTTGGTGTGGCTGAATTTTCCCAAGAGATAGTATTACTAACCATCTGGGCTGCCATTCTTTACTTCGTACAAACCAAATCTATTCTCTGTGACTTAATAGTTTAAATATCTTTTTCTTAAATACCTGTATCATCAACCTCCAGGTATCTTCTTACTGATTAAAAAGTCAAGACTGAAAAATTAATTATTTATTTCTAATATAAGCTAAAGTTAAAGCAAATATAAGCAAAGTTAAAACTGCAATTTATTACATCATCTGTAAGTAAGAATCTATATTTTATTTTATGTCTTTTTAGCCCTTCAAATTATGGATGTTCCCTGACTCCACACTGAGTGAGTGTTTTTCCTCTTCTATTGACACTGCCAGCATCTGTTTTGACTGCTAATAATTTTATATGTAAAAAATTTCCTGATCTATCTCCATTAGACAAAACTTTTAAAATTTGTTCCATGAGTAGTTAAAATCCTTATGCATACCTATACACACACTCTCACACACATATATATATATAATATAATTTAAAAAGAAAAAACTGTCCCTTTTACAGTGAATGAGCTTTTAATTTTTTAGTTTTAAATTAGCGATCAGCTTTTGCGGCTGAGGGCAAGCTTATTCCTTTGACGTTGGCTAGTAAAAATCCTTGGAACATAAATATATGCAATAAGCCAATACCTCTGCCTGCCTTTCTGCTGCTCTTGAGGGTATCTCAGCTCTGGCAAACAGACGGGTAATGGGAATTAGAAGGAGGGGGGGAAAACAGCAATAAAAATATAAATCACAAAAGGAAGGAAATCCATTTGGTCCTTGGCAGCAAAGACACAACTCGGCTAATCCATGCTGAGTGCAATCCAATACTCCTTTATATAATCCTGTTCTTGTGGAAGAATATTAAAGTTTAATGCAATAAAGGCTGACACAAATCACTTTTGTTGCCCAGAAGCAGATTAAAGAATAGTTAAAATCATACAAATCTAATTTATTTTCTGTTGCTGTTGTTTTATTTTATCCAGTGACACATTTATTCCTTAATTCGTGGCATCAATTTTTCATTATGAAGCATCTTCCTAATGTAAGCAATATTTTGTGATACAAAGAAAGGAAAAAAGAAAAGAGTGACAGCCAAGAAATTGTTAGTTTTTTAATTGTACCTGTTAAGATTCTTTCAAAATTCCATAAATTTTTTCATAAATTCATATGAGTCCTTGCCTTTTATCAATCTGTGTCCAGGGAATTTTAAAATAAGCATAAAGGAAGTGGAAAGCTATCATTGATAATTGGAATCGAACAGGTCACTCCCACTGACTGACAGTCTTAGTACCTACATAATTGTTATTTCCAATACATTAGAGATCTGTCAACAATGAACAAACTGAGAATTTCTGCAAGAGAGACAGCAATGTAAGAGAACTGTGACCCTGATCTTCCATTTTGTTTCTCCAGCCATCACCCTCAACATACCCTTCATCAGCAAATTGGACTGAATAAAACACAACAAAACAAAACAAGAAGAAAACAAACCCTGGGCATATTATGCTTCATACAATATATTCTTCCATGTCAGAAAAGGTTACAATTTATCTGCAATGTTGATCAGACTTATGACTCATTGAAATAGGATCATGTTTTTCATATTCTTTGCCTTTGTCCCCACCCCCAACATATCCTCTCTCACAAGTTCCTTTGGGAAGTTACCCTTCCTACACTTCATATTGGTGGTACAATATAAACAGAGACATATGTGGAGAGAATGCAGGAGACCAGGTACAGTTACCATTTTTCCCAGTAGAGCTATCAAAATATTACCCAAGGTACTAGAGAAGTTTGTAAAATACAATACAGAAGTGGAAAGGTTGCATAATTTCTTCAGTATTTCTCTTCTTCATGAGTATTTTTTCAGCATTTGCTCTGCAGGTGTAGAGAAAAAAAGGGGTTACTTTTGAATAGAACTGGGGTTAAAAACATATCTTAGAAACATGGACAGGCCTATTTAATTTTTGTTGTATTATACTCAGGTTGTAGGTAAGGAAAAGCCAATACCATTAGCACACCACCGTTGAATTTAAGGGATTCTTGAGAACAGGTTCATGAGCAAGCTATTTGCTCTGGAAATGGCACTTTGCCAGGAAGAAGAGAAAGGAAACAGATCACAAAAACCTACAAAGTATGATATCCTATGAGTACTTTACGGGAAGAAATTTAAATTAGTAGGGTTTTATTGTGTCTCAGTGACACCTAGCTAACTCTTTGACCGAAGTTATTTCATATCATCTTGAGATATGGTCTTGCCTTACACCTCTTCTTACCTGTGTTCAGGATTTGGCCCAACCAGCTGCACCAGCAAGGCCAACGTAAAAAAAGCAACTTAAGAGCCATGTCCTTTCTGAATTTCAACATTCATTCCTATTTGAAATTGGGTTTCTCAGGCTGCTTTGTGTCTATTTTTTTAGGTCTATTTTAAAAGGACATAGCATGAAATCAGGCACATTTTTTGTGTTTTGTTGGGGTTTTTTTTCTTTTTTAAAGCACAGATTCTCATTTTTGACATGTGAAAGCAAATCTATAGAGAGTATATGGCAAGATTTATATACGTTTAGGAGAACATGGTTCTAACAACCAATTTTTAGTTAGAGATGGTGCACTTCAAAATTTTCCATTGCAGAAAATACTATAGTCTTATTTTCTCTATTTTTTTCTTTTATATATATGTGAAGAATGTCACAACAGTATATTTTATGACCCTGTTATATTTGATCTACACTAATTATATGGGATCAATAAGCAATGACAAAACTGAGCCTCTGGCCTCTGGAGTGCCACTAGATATGTAGGTCAAGTCCTGCTTTGCCAGACCACTTGTATTGCTTTCCTGTTCTCCGTGGAAAAGTACTAAATGCAAAAGGGGAGGATAGGGGATGGGGCTGTGTATCTGTGTGTGTGTGTCTGCTTCCTAATCCCCTCGCAGCCTGCCAGCCTTCCACTGCAAATGCCATCATCACGAAGGCAGTAGTTGAATCCAACAGGTGGGGCAATAAACCATGACATTTCTAGCAGGTTTAATTGTAGGGGGTGTGCTGGGATACTTTTCAGTACAAACATGCATTCACTCGATCTCAACATCAAGACCACTGACTTAGTTTTAACTCCAAGTCCATGTGAACTAGGGTGTAAAGTTCCTACCCCAGTACCCTTTATGACCTTTCAGGTGCCTCACCCTCTGACCATTCCCATCTTTGCTGGTTCAGCTGCCACATGGTGACAACCCGCTAGACTCTGTGTCTGGTCTAACAGTGATTTACTGCACAGTAGAATTAAAGTATTAGCACAGTATTCCTGTCCACCCAACCTGAAACGGCTTTTTGATGGTTGTAGGAGAGGCTCCCTGGAGGAAATTGCAATATACAGGGATTTGTTGTGGCCTATTATTGCCTACTGTTAAGACAGTTCATAAATTTACATCTGTGACATCTATGCTCCAAATTTTTTTCATTACAGCTCTTTCTTATGACTTTACTAGCTGCACTCCTCAATAAAAAGCTTGTCTGTGACTGAAAAGTAAGACACAGACTTCATTTCACTTACAAAATTTTCCTGATTTTAAAGTACAGAGATATGTTAAGAAAACAGATCTAATTATAAGACAAAGTATATTTTTAAGACTTCAAATAAGCATCTCATTTAGACCACAATTGTTTTTCTGTCAACTAATTCATTTTGCATCCATACAAAATTAAGGATAAAAAGACCAAAATGTGCCTGACTTTCTTGTCAAAGCGAGTGTTTCTGGAACTTCAATTAGAATGCCTACCTCAAAGCCTGTAGTATTTTAAAATAAAACTTCATACATCTGTTTACTACTGAAGCTAGATTCCACTTCTTAATTATACAATTAGTTAAATCCATTTCAATTTATTTCATTTTGTAAGACTGAATACAAAAGCATGCATTTAAGTAAATAATCTATGCTCATCTGGCAAAATTAATGTCTTTTTTCCCTGTGTTTCAGTTACTTCTGTCTTAAAAACATCTGTCGTGGCAAGATTATGATAGTGTTTTCCTCTGGAATAGATTAAACACTTCCTTGACAAAAATTGTGTTAAGTTAAAAATAAAACCTATTTTATTTTGATAGTTATGGTAGCATAACTATCATTTCCGTTGATGTCAGTGTCAAGGGTATTGCTGAATTTATGAGAAAAAATTTTAAAATCATAACCATAAAGTGAAAATGTTTTCAGTACTGCCAATCTTTCCCTTTGATAAGGGCAAAACTTTACAAAATCAGAATCATCAGAAAACCAACAGAAAAAATCCCCATGAAACTTAATAAATCAACTCAAGAGCTTATTATATGGCAGACTATCTGCACAAGCCTCATTTAGTTTCAGCTTTAAAATAGGCATTCAGTATCTGTCTGTGCAGCCTTTTACTGCTAGGTCATGTTGACTCCAGTGGTATCAGTGTTGTCTAACAGAGCGTGGTGAAGAAAACCTCTGGAAATTCTATATCAGAAAACCTGCAGGCACTGTCTTCTCCAGTTTGTAGGCAGCCTGCCACATGTTCCTAAATGACGTGAAAGTTTTCAGTTGTGAGAGCCAAAAAGTATCTGCTACTCCAGCCATTATTCTCCTGAATTCTCTTTCTACCCCTTTTCCACATCTCTAACACACAAGTCTAACCAAGTCTGGCTTCCCACTGACAAATATAAAATTATTTTGCATGTTGCTATTTGAGACTTCTGCTGGACAATGATAAGCTGAAAATGTAGGGATTTCGCAAATATGGCAAATATTTTTTAAAGCCCAACAATAACTGTTAATGTAACAACATAAATTGATTTCAGCTCGTGTATTTTATAAATAAGAGAGCACATGCTTGTAGAAGGCCACAGAGTACTGACTGGATGGCAGTCTTACAGCTGAGTGACTGTTTGACTTCCTCATTTCCTTGTGGCTCTGATCTCCACCAGCATCAGAAGATCTGAACACCTCATCGCACATAAGGTCAGAGTCACCTGAAATTCAATGTTCCCGTCACAGTGAGTGTACAAAGTCATCCATTCATCAGCGTGAAGAGCCCACCAATGACAGCTTAAAATGCCATCCATGCTCTTTAAGGACCTTACAGTAATCAGGAATAAAAAGCTTTGAACAGCCCCTCAAATCTCAGACACACAGTGGAGAATGCCTTTTTCTGAAGCCCACAGTAGCACAGCAGCACCTGCTGTCTAGACCTACTCAAGTGTATTCCAAAATTGTCTATTCCTCAAAGCAGTTTTACTGAATAATCCCATGCCAAAATTGTTTTATGTCTGTTGTACCATGTTTTGTGCTGTATTCTTATTTTATAACACAAACACATATTATAAGCTCAACCAATTATGTTTATTCATTTTTTGGAGGTTATCCTGAAATCTATATTGGTTTTGGAATTCAGCTGCTGCTGAGTGGAATAAAGTTGACACATTTTTGGTATAGATCTTAAAACAATAATTATGACTTTTTAATTAAGGTCTGACAGATTGGCTATCTTAATTATGCCAGTAGCACCAGCTCAGGTACAGTGTTAAAATAATGCAGTAACAATACTTCCCTATAGTGCAGAGGGAAAAACAGAGCAAAATAATCTTTGAGAGTATTCTTTGAAATGATGGAGACATGATCAATTGCACTATAATGCATAGACTCCATTAGTCCCACTAGGTTAACAAGAGAAGCCTTTTTACGGTAAGCATTGCCTGTTGATGCTTTTTCTTCATGTCTTAACTTTCCCCTGAATGCAATAAGTTTTTTGGTCTGCTTTTCTGTAAACTTGAGCATTCAGTAGCAAATATACAGATATACAAAGGTACCGCTGACACACTCTCCATCAGTCATCCCATATTCCTTACCCACAACCATAAACTAAAGAAGACCCTGAAAGTTTAACCATTAATAGAAACAATCTTTGTTCAGCTGCTTAGCTACAGTGACACTAGTCAGTTCTCAGATGGATGACTAGCACAAACAACGCAACATCCTTCGCAGGTGTAAAAATTTCCAGTTTTGGATCCTCTTCTTCAACAGCCAAAATTTTTAAGTGATATTGCTGATATAACTGTTTCTTCTGGGGGTTTTTTGACAACAGTTCTAGTTACAGATTTCACCTTACTGGACCCCGATCAGCACAACTGTATTGAGTGCTTATGGTATAGACATAGTCTTTAGTTTCTGGTCCAAAAATCTCTTTGCTCTGTTGCAACTGTGAACCTGACTCCAATATTAGATGAAGCTCATTAGCCAGTTTCTGTCAAGACACCAAAAATAAACCAAGAGAAGACCATCAGATGATTAACCCAAACTGCTAAAATGTCGCTGTATAATCCCAGTGGTACTGGAGACCTGAACACTACTTTTACAATGTGTTTGGACAGACTGCAATATTTTTAGTTTCCTTTACTGTATGTTTATCTTGAATCAGTGTTGAAAAACAGACTCTTGTGTGGAAGGAAAGGAAAGGAAAGGAAAGGAAAGGAAAGGAAAGGAAAGGAAAGGAAAGGAAAGGAAAGGAAAGGAAAGGAAAGGAAAGGAAAGGAAAGGAAAGGAAAGGAAAGGAAAGGACAAGGAAAGGAAAGGAAAAGGAAAGGAAAGGAAAGGAAAGGAAAGGAAAGGAAAGGAAAGGAAAGGAAAGGAAAGGAAGGAAAGGAAAGGAAAGGAAAGGAAAGGAAAGGAAAGGAAAGGAAAGGAAAGGAAAGGAAAGGAAAGGAAAAGGAAAGGAAAGGAAAGGAAAGGAAAGGAAAAGAAAGGAAAAGGAAAGGAAAAGAAAGGAAAGGACAGAAAGGAAGGAAAGGAAAGGAAAGGAAACAAAAAAAAAAGGAAAAAAAAAAAAAGGAAAAAAAAAGGAAAGGAAAGGAAAGGAAGGAAAGGAAAGGAGGAAAGGAAAGGAAAGGAAAGGAAAAGAAGGACGGAAAAAGGAAAGAAAAGAAAGAGAAAGGAAAGGAAGAAAGGAGAAAGAAGGAAGGAAGGAAAGAAAGAAAGTAAGGAAAGGAAAGGAAAGGAAAGGAAGAAGGAAATGAGGAAAGGAAAGGAAGGAAAAGAAAGGAAAAAGGAAAGAAAAAGGAAAGGAAAGAAGGAAAAGGAAGAAGGAAAGGAAAGGAAGGAAAAGGAAAGGAAGGAAAGGAAAGGAAAGAACGGAAAGGAAAAGAAGGAAGAGAGGAAAGGAAAGGACAGGAAAGGAAATAAAGGAAAGAAAGGATGCTTAAAATCTAGTTGCTTTAATACGTATTTTTAGAGAGAAACAGAATGTAATATGCTGAGTTATGAATACCTGGCCAGAGTCCAACTGGCAATTAACCAAACAGATTACCAAGGAAGAAATTATGAAAAAAAAATCCAACCCTCAAAAAAAATTTTTTAAGAATAGATGTTATACGAACTGTCAGGAATAAGGGAGTTATGAGGTATTTTAAACAAAGAGCTTGATTAAAGCTCCTATTTGAACTCTTCAGGATTTTTATCAGGCTCCAAGTCGTTGCAATAATAAACATTCTTGTCTGTTCATTTCTGTGTGCACAATACACAATGTTTTGAACAGTTCTTTAAAGTGAGATTGATAGGTCAGGACATGTCTTCCTTGTTATTACATAAATGGCCACAAGGGCATTTCAAAAACCTTCTTACTGAAAGTCTCCATAGCAGGGCCCATTTTATCATAGCTCAGCCTAGTAAACTCCAGTTCACAGAAGGAAGAACAACAGACATTACAAATCCATACAATTTAAGCAAAATTTTTCACTAGCCAGGCTTGCAGATAGGATATGACTAGGAAATAACTGAACATAGGAATGCAATACTTCTAACAGCATGGTATGCCAGAAGCAAGAAAACGGTACCTTAATGTCCTCAGATTACTTAAAATGTATTGCTTTTTAAGTAATACAGTGTCAGGTGCTCTGCCTCTGTACTGCAAAACTTCAGGAAATTACTTTTCTACTCCATGGACATAAATACAAGCATATTCTTTGTGTCAAATGTATTCAGACTACACCTTTGGAAAGACATGGACCATATTAGGTGCTGAAAAATCGTTCAAATTGCAGAATTTCAGCCAAGAACCTCACTTATAACCTGATGTGATAAGGCAGAGAAGCCTTAAGTTGACAGTCAACAGCTAAGACAATTTGGTAACGAGCTGTTGTGACCCTGGGATAATCAAATTAACCCATTACAACAAATGGGAGCAATGATTATATGCAACTGATTCATTATAACAAGGTTTGCTACAATTGTAAGAATGTTGTTAAATGCTGTTGTTAAATTTCAATCTGCATTGTAATCTACACTATAATTATAATCTCTATTTATTTTAGTCCACAAAGTTTCCACTTAAACCATCCTATCCTAAAGAACTACATAAATATTATCAATCTCTAGGTAATAAATAGTGATATCAACAGAAAAATTAAGAAATTAAGAATGTGGTGAAAACAGCAGCAGAAAAATCTGCTGCCAGGTCTTGTATAAGAATGCAACCTCTTGGCATAAGCTTAACTCTGTGGCTGCTGCTGAAGCCAATAGAAAAAGCTAGTTTTTAAAAATCCCACTCCAGAGTTCATGGTTTGTGAGGCCTTATATTCAGACTCCTACAAAGAACTTCAAAAATGAAAAAAATATCCAAAGGTGGTGTTTGGGTTGGTTGTTTTGTTGGTTTGGGGGTTTTCTTGTTTCTTTGTTTGTTTGGGTTTTTTGTTTGGTTTGGTTTTTTGTTTGTTTGTTTTTGGGTTTTGGGTTTTTTTAAGGCCAAAAGAAGTTAAAAATAATGTGCCAGAGAACCCTAAAACATCATAAACTATGTAACATTTCCTTCAAGCTGATGGCGTGTAACTGAAGTACTGCTTAATCATTTTGACAGCCAGGGACAAGGAATATCTGTGAATAACAGCTATATAAAGACATGTATCCAGGGTTTCTTTTAATTTACTGAACTGATAGAACCTTTATTCTTCTAATTCAGAGTCTAATATTGCTGAAAAATAATCAACAGTGAGGAAGACGGGCAATTTGCAATGAGCAATGAGCAAATATGCTTCAGGCCCATGAAATCTCAGGAACTTTCTTCTAAGGTTTGTTAAAGTTTGAAGCCACAAAGCCATGAAAAAGGGCTGTTCTGTTTTTCTATCCATGAAATCTCCACATTAGTTCTTTCAAAAGGGAAATGATTTCTGACCATGACATAGCTTAACCTGCCATCTATTGTGCAATACTGTATGGAGCATGAACTTGGATTTCAGATTCAGTAAATGTTAACAATGTGATATCAATAAATCCATACTAGCTAATTTTTTATTTCTCACTCAGACTAAACACAAAAAAAGCTGAAGTGAGCAGCACCTAAGTAAAGCCTACAGGATTTGGCAACTTTAGCCTTACTTTTTTTTCCCATTGAAAAACCAAGGCAAACAGGTTTTATTTGATTTTATGCATGCCATGGGAAGGAACAAGGAAAGAAATGGGAAGAAAAGAAATAGAGTTTAAGGAAATAATTATTTTTATCTTTCCTCCCTAGGCCCACACTACACAAAATTCACACATCCAGGCAGTCAGTGGTAAGGGTGAGGGTCAAGTTCCTAGGAGACATCAGGATACTCAAGTGGTCTGGAGGTTTCTTATGAAATCCATTCCTTACTCACCACAGTGTTGAAACTTGAGTCTCACAGGTCCTTGTTCAATACCACAGTAAGGCACAAGACCATCAGTGTGAACTTCCCAAAGCACAGCCACGCTTTCCTGTGCCTGTTGGGCAGAAGACACTACACTTTATTGCTAAACAAAGTAGAAGTCTGGTATTGGTCTGCCAATGCCACTCTAATAATCTTCAGTGGTAAAATAAAATTGAGATCTTTCTTTCAAATGAGTTTAAAGGAAGAGGTTTTCTTAACATGAAAAAGCTAATCAAGAAGAAAATGTGTTTAGTAATTTATAAAATGGTAAGGTTCACTGTAAGACACATAATACCAGTGATTTATTAAGCAATATTATTCTCATGATTGTAGTGCTGAATTATTCCTACATTGTCAGGCAATCTGTAGAAATTTGTTCTGCTTCAGGCAATCCTTACCCTTGCCATACAACTGTTGTTATGTACATTTTTCTCATTATGGTAAGCACTTTGATCTCTCAGAAAATGTTCAGCATCTTATCCACTGTACCATAAAACCTACACAGAGCAACATGATGACTGAGAAGATCATAACAATCACAACTCTAGTTCTCAGACAACCCAAAAATACACAATGGAAAAAGAAGGGGGGAGGGGACAAGACTTCTTCTGGTTGTCAGCAGAGATTTAAATTCTTTAAGCATCGGATTAATTTCTATTTTAGAGATGTTCCTTGGAGATTTGACTTTACCATCATCATAAGTCAGATTTAAGTAAAATAGTTCTCCTGTGATAAAAAGCAACCTGTATAATTCAGGACTTTTTTTCCAGAGAGCAGTAACCACAACCCACATTACTGAATATACCTACCAAGCACAGTTATGAATTTGAAAAGCCTATATTTCAGTGTTTTTAACAATACATTCTGCAGATAGCTATCAATTTGAAGCACGAAGTTTAGTGTGATTTATTGCTAGCTGTAGGTCAGCCTTTTCCATTATACAATACACGTGTATCTCATAGAGAAGAGGCTCAGTGTAGCCAAGATGTGAATGTGTGGGGTCCCTGGGAAACAGCCTAGTACCTCAGTCATTCTTCCATTATTTCATTCACTCATTTTCTTTCTGACAAAAAAAACCTCACATTACTCCCCATTGCAATGCATGAAAATTAGGTTGGCCCAGTTTTGAGCAGAAATCTCAGAATAAAAGTAGTTTTCAGAACAGCAAAACTTGTTATAAGGTGACAATTAGTTTCACTATTGTGCAAAAAATGCTTTGACTAGGGAAAGACAAGATTTCTCTGGGCTTGTCGCCTAGCACAGTCTGGGTTTGTTATATTCATGGTTTGAATTTTCCTTTGGAGAAATATTTCTTTCTTTGCTCTCTTCCAGCTTCCTGATTCCCCCCTCTCCCCACTTTGGTGTCTCTCATCATTTCACTATCAGTAAGTGTATCTAACCCTGTGCTTAATGCTAGCTTTTCTATGCAAAGGGACTCAAGGAGGGCCTATAAGGACTTGAAGAAAAGCTTAACACACACCGGCAAGAAGTAGATGCTGATAGATAAAGAGGAAACTAGAAGAAAAGGGAAAGAATAAATAACCTTTCAAAAGAGGGAAGTGCAGGAGTTTTAACATTTTGTCTGTAGTGTTTTACACCTCGAGAGACAGTGCTGACACATACTAGCAAAGACAGAAAATTATCCAACCAGCACAAAAACAAGAAAGAAAATCACTTTAATGAGAAGTTATAGTGTTCAAGAGCAATCCCTCTAGCTTTATAAATTGCTGTTAGCAGGGGCACTACAGTGAATCACTTTTAGTAGTAGTTGCAAGGTCTCAACCTCTCTCAAGGCAGTGATGAAAACAAACTGCAAATCCAACACATAACACAAAGCGGCCTTGGGCTGAAAAGCTCAAGCCTGAACTGTCACCTCTGAGGTGTTTGAAAAGGCCATTTTGGCTGGGCATCAGCTCTGTGACTGTGTTTGGAAGATCACCCACTTAAGGTATTTCTTTATGCTTTTGATTCCGTGCTCATCATACCAGACTTGACTGCTAAATATGAGGCATGTTACTTTTGTTAATGCAGGAAACTGACGGTGTCAAATATATTTTCCCTGTTGTTCCACACTTATTTCAGCACAATAACAGTATATTTATCTGAAAACAAAACACTGCTGTTTTATTCTGTTGGGGAAAAAAAGAATTTGACTAATAAAAGTGTTTATTTTTAAATAAAAATATTTTTTAAAACCATAAAGCGTATAGTCTGCTATACTATTATATGTGATGATTTTCTTACAGAAAGGCTAAGCATGTCTCAGATTCACTGTTTTTATATTAGTGAATTTGGACCATACAAGAAACATGGTTGTCCTGGTTTGGAGTAAATTAGGGAAGAACCTCCAAAAGGAGTCCCCTAAACCAAACCTCCACCACCCCTTCCCCTCCCCAGCCCTGGGTTCGGGAAGGAAAATACCTCGGAAGAAAAGTGGAAAAATTGGTTTATTGACAAAAATACACTCCCCAACACCGAATAATGGGAAAAGACGCGTTACTGTGATGAGGAGGGTTCTGACGCGTCTCTGGCAGGCCCAGGACTTCTCCAACTTCTCAGGTCAGGTCAGGTCCGGAGCCGGTTCAACACCTTGGGGGGGGAGGGGGAAGGAAGGAGGGAAAAAAAAACCCAAACAGAAGCAGCCGGGGGAAGAAAAACGGCAGCAGGGCAGCCGGAGAGCAAAGCGAAGCAAAGTAAAGCAGAGCGAAGCGAAGAAGGCAAAAGCAGCCGAGCTAGCTGAAGCAAGAGCCGAAACAGCAAGAAGGAAAAAAAGAAAGAAGGAACTGCAGGCTCCCGCCCAAGAGGGCGGGATTCAGCTGCGAGACATAACAACATGTCCAAGATATGGGATGGATATATGGGATAGGAGGCAGCTCAACCCAGAACAATGGTTAATAATGATGATCTCATACAATTAAATAAGGATGAACATAGTAGTTCCAAGGGCAAGAACCAAGCAAAAGAAGATAGGTCAACATTTGCAGAATATTACCCAGAAATCTATTCCCAATGAGACTGGAAACGCTCAATATTTAATGGCATTGTAACATATTCAGTTAATTCTTTTTCTCTTCAAATCAGAATCAGTGTAATATCATTCCATAAATTGAATGCAAATATATTCTCCCATAAAGTGGAGGAGAGAGGCATGAAATAACTTTTAGCAGGGTGTCAAATGGTTTGCATTCAATGCTGCATATATTTACTGTAGGTCTCCCTCAGTCCAGAATCTGGTCTTAATTACCATAATCCTCTAACTGTGCACAAGGTTGGTGTTATCTTCACATCTCTAATTTTTAAAAAGACCTGCAGTGGCCCTCTGCACTCTCTGGTTTGGAGTGTTGTGATCTGGTTTAAACACAAAATAGCAGAGGAAACTAATTCTTCTGTGAATAAAGTGGATCAAAACCCAGAAATGGTTTGAAATATACCCAAAAGACATGATTAAAGCCAGGTGAGGTTATGGATCTTGGTGTCAAAAATTTGATATACTTTATTTAATAGTAAAAGAGGCAAAGAGAGAAGAAGAGAAAAAGAGCAAAATAAAATAGCAAAAGAAGTGTGCACGCAGTGGGAGGACAGGAGAGAATGACAGGGGTTAGGTAGACACATATCATCCATCCTTCTGAGGGTCCCAAAGATGTCCCATCTGGTCTCAGTGGTGAGGGTCCCCTGCTGCCACACCTGCATGTATGACAACCACCATACCACACCAAAAAGTATAGAATCCGTGGATGATATACATTTTGGGGCACATGGAACACCCATGCACCTCCCTTGCAGGGAAGCAGTTTGACACTGTCCCTTGCAACACTGTGTCTGTAGCCTCATGCTGCAGTGCGCTGGGTGCAGGGTCTGGGGACCCCTCTGTATAGGCCATGACACTCCTGTGTCCTTCATGTGGGTGCAGCTTCTACCGGGGGCAAGGGGGCCCCACAGCTGAGCTCTCACAGCAGAGGATGGGCATTCACTGCTCTCACCAGCGGCCTTTTCCCCACACAGCCAAAGCTCCACTCCCCCCCCACCCTTTGGTGTCAGGCCCTCTGTGGATCTGGCAGTGACAGCCCTGGGCCTGTGGTCTCTACTCCAAAGGTGTTAAGTTTGTGTTCTGTGAATTCATTCTTCTACTCCACCAGCCCTGAGTTGTTACTTTATCTTATCTCCATCAATGAGAAGGGCCTCTGCCAGGACCTCATTCAGGGTGCGGTGGTCTTTCCCTGCATCTTGTGTAATACAGTTTTTTGCCACAGTAGGCAAAAGGTCCTTCATGAGGATGTTTAAGTCATAAACAGTAATAGTTCAGCCTCTAACATCGGGTTTATTTGTTTTCTGATCTTGTGCTAAAAAGACTTCAAGTTGCTAACTATTAAAATTCAACTTTTGCAAGCAGAGTGACAACATCCACCCTTTCAGGAACAGGAAAGACAGTAAAATGTCAATTAACTAATATCTGGCTGTAAACTAATGAGTTCATATTGACAACCTTCCAAATACCTCACAGGGAAAAAGGGATAAATTTTCTTTAATGTTAGAGAATGCTTTGGAGGCCTTAATAATGAGTGTTAGAGACAGACACAACAGACATGCATGTGTAGCTATGAAGGGGGTTTATTCGTTTTAGGTTACCCTGTCACAGGGATATCTATTTGGCAGTTGTAGTGGGTTGACTCTACAAAAAGCTATTTTACAGCTGGACGGGACAAAAAATTTAACACAGACTTCACAGTTAAGAAAAGGACCCAGGAGAGATCACATCACCAAAATACCATCAAGGGGAAAACACACTCAGACTGGGAGTATTAACTGAATATCTATTATACAATATATCTAATAGATACTAAAAAATCGAGCAGATAATGAGAAATAAAATAAATCTTAATCAAACGCTTCCTCTCATACTTCCTTCCTCAAGCTCTACTTCTTTCCTTGCAGTGTCTCAGGAGATAGGAAATTAGAGTTATGGCAAAGTTCATCACCACTGCTCCTGCCACTGCTCAGGGAGAGGAGGTCTTTCCCTGCTCCAGGGCAGGGTTTCCTCTCACAGGGCACAGACTTCTTCAATATAAGACCATGATACAGGCTACAGCTCTCCTCAGCCTAGTCCCTTCCTCTATTAAAAAAGTAAATAAAATAGGAATAGGTAAGCAGCAGCTTTGGGGTTTCATCTGGTACATGGAATTGTCCGCTTCCAAAAAAGCAGGTGGGGTATAAAAGTAATTTCAGAGACATTAATTTAATGTAAAAAGAGAAAAGAAAGCATGCTTCATGGAGCAAAGTAGAAACTTTCTTCTTAACAGTGGACCAAGGCAACAAACAGTTCACAGTGCAAGTTTCTTACCCAGCCGATATATCACGGTTAGGGACACACCTATGCAGCAATTTGCAGGCCATATGAACTTGCCCTGCCAATATTCCAGCTAGCTCAAAGCCACAGACAGTTTACCAAATCCAAACTAGAATATCAGCTCTGCCAGAGCACTTGCTATGTTCAGACTGAATCTGTACCAACAAGATTTTCTATCTGGTTTAGAGCACAGAAAAAAAGAGCTCATGCCCACCTGAGAATGATCAGGCTCAATGTAACTCATGATTCAGAAAACGCACCTCATCCTGGAGGACCGCTTATGTCTCTTCAGCACAGCACAGGCAGTTAAGGTTGTGAAATGGTAGTGAACTGAACTCACTTAGAAAAGCAATAAAGGATCTGAAAGTTAACCTCTCACCTCTTGGTAACTAACAATAATGAAGAGGCTGTTAATTGGTGGTTTTGCCAAGAAATACTGGATTTGAGGATACAGATGTGATTAAAAAGTAAGGGCAAAAGTAGCTTCAGGACTGTTTAATCAAAGGCAAAATTTATATGAAACATAAAAAATACACTCTGATATTAGTAAACAGGAATGTTGCCACCTATACACATTCTTGCAATACTTAGTATCCTCAAAATTAGTCAGATTGTCCCCAGATCACCTGTTCACCTGTGTTGTCCAGCTGGCAGAAAAAGCAGTACAGCCAACCCTGTGCTACCTCTTCCCAATTCACCTGGAATACACAGGGAATGAATGTACTGTAGACAACATGCCCTGTGCACCACAACCGCTGATCAATGGATGTCAGCACATTTCAATCAGTGGGCCTGGCAACTAAGTCGGTGGTCAGGCGGCTCATAGCCTTTCTGCCTCTACAGCCTACTACTGAATTTAATACACTTTGACCCAGCCAGCTGATTTCAGCTGTGATTATTAAGCCACTGCGTGACACTCAGGAATGACCTCTGGACCAGGAAGAGTTAACTTGTAAAATAGGGCTTTGTGAATTAAACCTGGCATAAGTTCGCTATGCTTTCCTTCTCAGGGATTAGATCTTTACTATGCAAATTCTGACTGTAGACAGGCAAATGGATATACTGGAATAAATCAAACTTCAGAGCGCTTACACTGCTAAGGGCAGCAAGAAAATATAATACACCAAGCAGATTTATATCCTGTTGGGTAATCCTCCAGGATTTCTCTTGCTGAAAAGCCAGACCCAGTTTATGTCAGAAGCAGTCAATAATACAGAAAACTAAAACATGGAATTCAGTGAGCGTCAATTTCTTAATTCATAAAGGGAGAAGGAAGCTTTTTTTAGTAGCCTCATCTCCCTCAGAAGATGATGCAATATTTTTGCAGAAGGAGAGTAACAGAAATTAAACATTTTAGAGATATGTTTTATTTAGCTAACAAGCACTATCAAGCAAAACAAAAATAATGGCAATAAATTTCTGACAAGACCAACTTGCATGAGAAATAAGGTGGGGTCCCCCTCTGAACCTTGAATAGAAACATTATTTTTACCTCCACAAGAAGCCATTATCACTCTTTCTCCAAAAGGAAGGTCACACCATCTTTCATGAAAGATTTTCCTGCTCATAATTGGAGCCTGCAGTGTGCAGACAAATGCAATCTTTTAAAATGCTAACTGTGTTATACTTGCACCCGAGGGATCCAATGGTACAAATGTAATGTGGCCTAACCAGTTTGTCTTAGCCAAGACCTTACAGTGCTGATTGAAACAGCTGAACTAAATCAACAGTTACCTTGAGCCAAAGGCCTTTGGAGAGCAATTAGAGTCAAAGCTTGGGTTTTGAACCCAATATGCCCTGTCAGTCTCAATGATTGTGTTTGTTGTACTCAGCCTCATTTCCTGCGTGAAATACGAGTTTGTATAAAAAGGAAAAATTCCCAGATTAAAAATATTTGACCTCAGTGCATTTGCGAGCATGAAAGTACACATGTCTAAATGACCATTTTGGTTTGTAGTACAAAGTTCTATTGATGTTGGCAGGCTGAGCTTCCCTGTCTCAAAGCCACATGAATGGTTTCAAGTTTCAGCCAAAAAATTTTTTCCACATGCTTTAGTGTGGGCCAATTTACACAGCAGATTTTGCAGAGACTGTGGCCAAGTGCTTCATAAAGGGCTGCCTTCTCTAGGATCAGGGAAACCACAACAGACACATTGCTAATGCAATCTAATTATCTGCTGGAATATTTTTCCAGATGTATCCAATGTCTAAAAATACTGCAATAAAAAAGGTATTATTTGGTTCCTTGGACTGAAACAGTGGTATAAAGAACCTGCTTGTCTACAGGCGAAGTTACAACGAAGTAATTCTGTGACTGCCTTTAAATCAGTCAGACAAAACTGAACAGCCCAAAGGTAGGCTGTTTCTTACCCCATGTTTGGAATTAGCCTCCCAAAGAAAACTATGAATAAACAGGATTGGGGTATTTTGTCAAAGACTACATGTCTTTCTTCCAAGGCAATTCCTGTCATTTGCTGGTCACAATTTGATTGGGTAGGCTCACCTAATATGAACATCTTTTCACTGAAACTACATGCAAGACAAAGATTCTCAGCAGCGGTATGTGGATAGTCATGTCATGAGTTATTGCTTATTTATGATTTTACTACTAGAGTTCACTACAGGTGAACTATTAGATGCACAGGTAGGGTCACTCAGTAGCCTCAGTACCCCAGGTCCAGACAAACAAAAACCAAAGTGTTTTTTCCCTAACAAATCTTCCTAGATTCCCTGCTTACTGTCACTGGGGACTCTTCCCTTCTTCCTGATAATGTGCTTGAAAAATCAAACTTGGCACAGTTTATTCAAACAGGAACTGATCATTCAATAGACTTTCTGTAGTTCTATATCTTGATCAAGTAATATAAGTAAAAATACAGATGTATTTTTTACATCTGTAAAATGTACAGTTTCCATTAGGAAAATATACAGTTTGCATAACCTGCAATTCCAGAAACACAGATCTATTTCAAATGCTTTTACTTCTGTATTTACAAAGTATTTACAGTATAACTCTCATAATTTCTACAAGAATATTTACTTTAGGATATAATCAAAAGATAGTTTATTTTTTTAATATTCAACTTTTCCTCATATAAATTATAATTTTATATTTATTTTCTATATTTCTATTTTCAGTAATTTATATTATTTTCTGAATATTCTCAGTCCAACCATGAAAAACCAAACTAACCAACAAAAAAAAAACAAAAACAAAAACAACCAAACAACAAAAACAAAAACAAAACCAAAAAGACAAAACTAACAAACAAACAGAACCCCCCCAACAACAACAACCCCCCACACACAATATCCCCAAACAGTAGGAACAACAATCTTGATTTCCCCACAAATTACTAGAATGAATGAGCACTGGTGCCAAGGTAATAGCCTTAAACAGGCTGGAGCTGAAGTTGTGGCTGCTGAATCTGAACACAAATAAAAACAATACTGAAAACCACACAATAGACCAAGAAGAATTTGCTTTGGTATTTTGACATTTCAGCATCACTTGAATTATTGAGCTATTTCCATGCTCAAATAATGATGTTTGTCAGATGTCATTTACAAGAGGCTGTGGTATGTGTGTACAATTAAATACTTCAACCAGAAGAAGCATTTGCCACAATTATTACTTGGCTTTTTGGATAAGGAGTGGCACCTTCTTAGTGAGATAGAAATATTAGTACAGAAACAGATAGTTAGGCACCTTGCTAATGGTTTAAAACACTGTTTGTATTGTTAAAATAAAATAAACTTCATTTTGTTACCTGTCTTCTCTCACCACATTGTCTTGCCACAGATCAACATGGCTTTAATTTTTATAAAGTAAATTCATTGGCTTTTCAAATAAATTCCAAGAATTTGAGAAACAGTAAGTGGAATATAGAATCTATACACTGTGCAGATTTTCAGTACAATGACATGTTATATAATACTGAACCAAATCTTACTGGTCACATTTGAGTCCATCACAGACATGCAAACCAATTGTGTCATTAAATTTCAGTCAGTATTCTAAATACTAATGTTTTAAACAGGCTATAGAGATTGCAAAAATCCTCAATTAGCAGTGCAGATTAACCTTCACTGAAGAGCAAAAAAGTAAAATTTGAATCTTCCTCTAATTAAAATGATGTTGCAGAAGTTCTGCTATGGACACACTCCCTTGACAGCATATTTTTAACTAAGTCAGACATACACTCTATCGCATTTTGGCTCTTTTTTTTCCCCCACACTGAGACAACCTGTTAAGGCAAACAGACAGTTCTGCAAGTTAATACACCATGCCTGTAGACAAAATTACACATGCGGCCTGCATCACACAGATTCATCTCATGAACAAAAATAACGGAATAGATTTTCTGCTCCTTGCATCTTCCTCTCTCATGTAAAATAGTATGCTCCACTGAATTGTATTAAATCTACATAAGAAACTTTTTGAGGAGCAGTTCTCCCTAATTTGTTTCTGTTGCAAGGAGATTGCAAGTGGCATTTAACTGATTGGTATTCCTGTAAAAAAAAGTAAAACCAAAACAAAACCAGAAGCAATTGTGTGATTTTGTGAAAAGACTTAGCAATCAACAATGGTCTAACCATGAAACAAGCTGAAGTATGTCCCAGTATTACTAAAGACACCCTAGTCTTTATACTATGGTGATCTAAATCTACTACACTGATCTAAAGTACTTGCTTTCAAAAGCCAGTATTTTAAAAAATAAGTGGGATTTTATGCTAGACTTGCAAATTTCCAGAAAAATACTAATGCGTTAAAAGATAACTTACATTTAAAATGTTATTTTTGTGCACGTAACCTGGGTAAAGATCACTGCTTACAACCACATGTGAAGGTTACTCTTTCCTGAGACTTGCTGGATAATCACATATAAAAATTTTTCTTTAGACCACCTCTGTAATAATGATCCAGATTTTAAAAATGCAATACTTTAAGTATTAAACTAATGTAGACCATACTGATACAAAAAGGAGAAGGAGTGACTTCAGAGTATGCTAGAAGGCCCAGTAGCCGAGCTTATGCGAAATGCCTCTCAACCTTTCCGTCTGCGTCTCCTTTTTTCTTTGTCTCCTTGTCTTCTCTCTTTGACCTCATACCTTAATTTTCTTCCTTTTATCCTTAGTACTTCTGTTTCCAAAACCAACATTTTCAAAGATAGCACAGCTTTGATGAAGCAAATCAAGAGTGAAATTAGGAACTCTGTCTGTTTCATGAGAAAGGGATGGAAACAGTAAAGGACAACTGGGAGGCCTGGTTAACAAGAACAAGTGGAAGATTAGTCTGCAGAAACAACTCTACAGAAAGTGCACAGCACAACTGTATTACCATAATGTAAACCTATTGATATTCATATTGACTATGATGAAATTCAAGTGTATTTTAGTGTCCTCTGTTTTCCTCTAAATTTTTCCTTTCTTGTTTGTCTCTGATTTTGTTTGGTCTGGGGTTTTTCAGTGAAGGGAATTATCTCTCAGCTTCTTGCTACCTTTCCCCTTTGGCCTTTCCTTTTACCAACTCCTTTCTTTCAGTTTCTTCCAGTTCTTTTGCTTTGTCCCACTTCCAGAAGTTACGCTCTTACTAAAGGCTGATAGATTTCTACACAACAGTAAGGAGCAAAGAAGTAAAGGCACAGTAGCAAACACCACGAGAGAGAGAGTATTTGAACATTTCACTCTTACATGGCGTTACCATACAAGGAAATATGTTTTCATCCAACTGATAAAAAATACTATTTGAGGCATGGTTTTTGGTTTTCTCCCTAGACAAAATATATCTGCATAATTCCAGATGCAAGCTCCTGGCTCTAGGCTAATTACACACTCTAATGAAATGAAGAGTTCTTATCCAGCACAACACCAGGAAAAGTTAGTTATGTTAGTACCACTGGGTATCTGATACTGCTGTGGAAAACCATTTAACTTAGTTCCTTTCCACTGAGTGTAACCTGTAAATAACAACAATCATACTCAAATACAAGCTCATTTTTAACATGAAAGAAGAAAAAAATGCTCCAGGAAGTCAAGAAAAATAGAGAATAATTTTAGAGTTTCAGAACAATTACATAGGACAAACTCAGTGAGACTCAAGTTTTCACTGATTTTCCTGAAGCTGCAAGTGTTTCATCTTATGCTATTATATGTGGATGCCACTGAAAATAATACGTCAGCACACAGAAGTTCTTGCAAATAAACTGAGAGAACCTAAGAACAAACACTGTGTTAAGTGTTCCCATGTTGATGTTTTGTAGAATTTTCTTTCAGAAAACTGTCAGACCCATAGCAGAAGAATATTTGACATGATTCATATAGTTCTGGAAAACCTGTCAAGGAAAAGAATGAAGACTTTAAAGTACAACAGAGAAAGGCAGAAAGATGTTCAGACTCTTCAATCCCTTTCTGAGGTAGCACTTGCTGACACAGCCACTCACTTTACATCTATGCACACAGATTTGCAACAAGTGCTGCAGAAGATTGACCTCTGTCCAGGCTATGGTTTTCCCCTGCTCCCCCATACAAACAAAGCTAGTCAGAAAAAGTAACATATTATGCTTTGTGTGCAAGTAATTCCCATAATAATACATAATGATATTTTGAATTTGCTTTGTAGAAAGTTATTAAGTTCACAGTACTTATATCTTAGCAGAGTACATCTGTCATTCATTCAAGAACAGGCCTATGGGTAATCATTTAATCAAATCCACTGCTGCAATTGCTACTCGTAAAGAAAATTACAAAGCAGCAGCAACTTCAAAGCTAGGATTACAAAGATTAAATAGAAGCCGCTTTTGCTAAGTGTGGGTAAGAATAAATTAAAGTGTCCTTAAATTTGAAAGGAGGTAGAGTGGGAGAATTATTCATTTTGTCTGATGACCATTTCCTAATTTTCATTCCCTCTTCATAGTTATAGTAAAACAGAATTGAAAATTCTTTAAAAACTGTTAGTGATAAAGGGACAGAAATTCTAATGGTCATACAAGAATACATTTGGAGTAGATCTACAACTTGGAGTAATAAAGATGTTTTATTTAATGTTGATTTTTTTTAAAGACACTCTTCCCATCATTTTACTGATCACCAGATGGACTGAAATCTGAAAAAGTACAAATGTATGTACTTTCCTCTTAAAAAATACAGCACTGTACACAGTAATAGATTCATACTGGCAGCTCCAGATGCAGAGAGATTGGAGAGTAAGAAACTTGTCAGACTGGGGTTCTAATTTTAAACATGCTTATAGGGAAATAAAATCTGAAAATTTGAAAAGACTGCAAGCAGTTCACTTAATTTCAAAAGACTAAGAACATTTATTGTGAAACAGAATACTTAAGTAAATTACTACATATATTATCAAATAACTGATCTGAAACTGATAAGATACTCATAGCTATATATCTCTTGACATAACTTTATTGCAAAGTGATTTTAAATTACTATACAGTCACGTCACACAGAGACCTCTCAAATACAGTGCCCAAAAGTTAAGAAATGCGAAGAGAGAGACGGGATTCGACACTGAAGGCAACATAAAAGTTTCATTTCTGAAGCATAGGAGCACATGGATGAAAGAGGACGATCTGCTGCGCACTACAAACAGTCAGCCAACTGCTCTTTCATATTTACATTCCTTCTCTCAAAAGTCTGGCTACATGTAGCTTCTATTATAGAGCTGGCTGAAACAGCTGTGATTGCAATATATGTCTCGTTTAATCTTAGCCTTTTATGTTAAACTAACACAGGCATGCAGCAGAACCTCTAGGCTGAGTTTAAATATAAATTCAAATTATATTTTTTTATGGTAATTCCTTCCTTGTGATACACCTATTTCTTATCTCTTATTGAAACTGTCTAAAGAGACGGAAGAAGAGGAAGGGAAGGGGAAGATTGCTGGCAAAGAGCAGTTCTAACTGCCAAAAAGAAGAAGATTATAAAGGCTTACTTTACACAAGAGACAAACCCTGTTGTACTTTGTTACTAAATTCCACCATAATGTGGGCAAGCATTAGAAGCCTATGTCAGTCTTGGGAACTAGGAAAGAGTAAACGTGCAACAAGTAGTTTCATGTCTCAAAAACTATTTCCATGCCTGAACTTCTAATTGACAGTAAAACATTGAGAAAAAAAACGTTGTGTAGTCTTAAAAGAATGGGAAGGAGGATCCTGGTAATTATAGGCCAGTTGGCCTGAGCTCAGTACCTGGTAAGGTAATGGAGCAGTTTATCTGAGTGTCATCCTGCAGTCCTTACAGGATGGCCAGGGAATCAAACCCAGCCAGCATGGGTTTAGGAGGGGTGAGTCATGTTTGACCAGCCAGGTCTCCCTTTTATGACCAGAGTGACCACACCTGGTGGATGCCGGAAGGGGCTGTGGATGTTGTGTACCTGGTCTTCAGCAGGGCCTTTGACACTGTCTCACCACAAGCACACTCCTGGAAAGCTGGCAGCCCACGGCTTGGACAGGAGCACTCTGCAATGGGTTCTGAACTGGCTGGATGGCTGGCCCAGAGAGTGGTGGGGAATGTGCTGCATCCAGCTGGGGGACAGTCACCAATGGGTTGTCCCTCAGGGTACTGTGCTGGGGGCAGTTCTGTTCAATACCTTTTTGACGACATGGATGAGGTATTGAGTCTGTCATTAGTAAATTTGCTGACACAGTAAGCTGGGAGCGTGTGATCGATCTGCTGGAAGGTGGGAGGGCTCTGCAGAGAGACTTGGAATGGTTGGGATGGATGGGCAGAGGTCTAATAAGATGAAGTTAATAAGTCCAAGTGCCGAGTTCTGTACCTTGGCCACCCAGGGCAGAAAGGAATCTGGAGTTTCTGGTGACAGCAGCTGACAGGAGCCAGCAGTGTGCCCGGGTGGCCAAAGAGGGCCAATGGCCATCCTGGCCTGGATCAGGAATGGTGTGAGCCGCAGGAGCAGGGTCATTCCTCCCCTGTACTGTGCCCTGCTGAGGCCACACCTTGAGTGCTGTGTCCAGTTCTGGCCCCTAAGTTCAGGAAGAATGTTGAGACGCTTGAGCACGTCTCAAGAGGAGGCAACAAGGCTGGTGAGGGACTGGGAAACACAATCCTGTGAGGAATGACTGAGGGAGCTGGGGGTGTTAGCCTGGAGAAAAGGGAGACTCAGAGGTGATCTTTTCACTCTCTACAACCTCCTGAAAAGTGGCTATAGGCAGCTGGGGGTTGGTCTCTTTCTCCAGGCAGCAACCAACAGAAAGAGAGGACACAGTCTTAAGGTGTGCCAAGGGAAATATAGGTTTGATATTAGGAAAAAGTTTTTCCTGAAAGAGTGATAAAGTACTGGAACAGTCTGCCTCAGGAGGTGGTGGAATTGCCATTTCTGGATGTGTTTAAAAAAAGACTAGATATGGAATTTGGTGCCATGGTTTAATTGAGGTTAAGGCATGAGTTGGATTCGATGACCTTGGAGGTCTCTCCCAACCTGGTGATTCTGTAATTCTGTTATTCTGTGCATTCTGCAATTCTCCCTATTCTATCCGCTACAATTTCTTTAGGGTAAACACTTCTGGTGGCCTAGAATAATCTTTAACCTTATATCCCATAGAGACCGTAGAGTCAGACTGCTCTCTGTGTTTCAGTGAATCCTAATTTCCTAACAGTTCACTCCATGTATCCAATTCTCGGAAACTAATTTCCCATCTAAGTGAAATGTGACTTGCATCACAACAATGAAATATTCATTCGGCATACTTTACTTCAATATCTGCTAGTTTCAGAGTAAGGCTCTTGCTTTAAATTCATGATTAAATTTTCTTGTAATACACACATTCAAGTATGACTAGCTCTGGATTACACTTAAGTAAGAAACCAGTGAATTTGCCTTTATCCTAAAAACCCCATAAGGAGCTTCAACATCAAAAGAGTACCTAGTTAATTTGATGCTTGTCATCAATATTTCCTCAACAGATCAACTAATTTTGAGTGTGTTAAATAATACTGAACCTCTAATACTGCTTAATCTTTTTGATTTTCCTCCAACACATAAGGAGTTTACCTATAAAGTAACATAAAATAGGCTTGTATGTATGTCTATTTGTATTTTTATTTTTTAAGAGACAAGGGGGAAAAGAACTCCTATACAATAAGCCACTGGTGACAGGTTTCAGTTTTTTACTATATCTTTTCCAGCACCACAGAAAATTGAGTTGAGAAATTTACATCTAAAATTCTAATTTTGAAATGCTTGTGAATTTACAGCTATAAAATCTGCTCAAACACATCAGGGTATATTCAGGGTATATACTATTCAGGGTATGAACAATTGCTGCTTTATTGGATTCTCTTACCCTGTCATAAAAGCATCCAGTTTAAGTGATGTTGACATGGTGACCATATATGACCATGTTGCAAAACACTTATCAATATTAAGCAACCAGTAAAGCACATAAGCAGGTGCTCTTTCTATACACATTACTTGTTTAGTGTACTTAATATATTTGTAATATGCTAAGTATACAAAGATATGCCAGGGTACTAGTTACATATCAAGTTGATTAACCTTTAATAGCCACAATGTTCTGCATTTCACTTCTTTATAATAGCATTTCTGAACTAGATGGCAAGGGAAAACTTTACAGCTTCAGGCATGTGAAATACTGGTCCTACTTGTAAATATCTGGAGATAGTGCATTAACACCAGTGCTTGAAGAGCTGTAAACAGATTTCTTTGCATTCTCCATCATTACAGCAGCAATCTCCTCAACCCAGGACTGAACATTTACAGCCGTTGAGTTTCCAAACATCCCTCAATGGATGGTCTGGGTGATGCACCCTATAACCTGCCATGCCTTTTCATCAAATGGGCTCCGGCCATATACATGAAGCCAGCAAAATCATGCCACAGTTTAAGGTAAACCACTCTCCTTGCTCCTAAACAGCAACAGTTCTGCCCCTGGGTCAAGGCCTGGGAAAGACATGTCACCACAGATTTACTCTCAAGCACTAGACTAAAGAGTCATCTTGTTACATCTTGGAGGATGTAGAATAGTTAGTTCACATGCTGCAAATCCGCTCCGCTCATTATAATTAAACCCTAAGAGTTTTATTTTCTCTAATATCCAACTTGTAAGGACACTATGCTTCTAGAAGGCCAAAGATTCATGAAGTAAGTGCTATTGGATGTACTTAGCTAATACTTATAATTTGTGGGTTTTCATGGGTTCTGTATCTAGGAAAGAGAAAAAAACAATTTGTTTCTCCAAGGAATGATTCACCATGTTCAATTTTTTAAAAAAGCAAAGTCCCTAACCCAAAGTTGTAGGTGCTTGATTCTTGGTACACAAATAAGTTTGCAACACATTATGGATAAATCAGAGAGACCATCCTGCTGCAAGTTCACCAACAAATTTAGGTTGTACCCACTCCCTCACTTTTCCTTAGCAGATACCGTGACTGCTCAGATGAGCAATTTTTCAATACTAGAGTTAACGATGCCTTCAGCTATGCTTTTTGTGGCCAAGCTCTAGAGCTGGTCCACTTCATTGTCCTGTTCTACTATTCATACCACCAAAAGACAGAATAAATGTTAGTAAATTTGAAGAATGACTGAAGAAAGAGGGTTTTTGATATGCGGTTAGAAGATCTCAATTTATTCATCTCTCAGAATACGACTGAGAAGTGTCTTGATGACTGTGTGTAAAAATGACAAAAGGAAAAAGATAATTGGTGCTGGGAAGCTTTTTAACGTTCTGTCTTGGGTGTAATAAGAATCAACAGCTAGGTAGTGAAGTTAGATAAATCCAATTTGGAAAGTAAGGCATAATTTTCTTAACTCTGAGAGGAATTGAACAGAGAAACACGTGACTATGATGTGAATGTTTTGAGAGAAAATTAAAATGCTTGTAAAATGTCCTTAGAAATTTCCTCAGATCTAGAACAAATTTTAACATACTAGAACATTTAGAACATTAGAACATTTAGAAAGCATAGATCAGATAACATGTTATTGTTGAATTTTATAGCTGTCCACTTGGTTTCCTAACCAGAAACCTGTGATTTTAATTACTAGATTCACATTCCTGTGGAGAAAAATCTAAACTGTCCTTATGATGTCATAGTTGTTGTAAGGCCCCGGATCACTAGTACCTTTCCCACTGAAAGAAAAAAAATTGCATTGGTAAGTTGCTAAATATCGTATGTGATCTAGAAAAATTTTCCTCATCACACTATTCAGAGTTTTTAGAAATAACCTACATGAGAAACACTGGCAAAACACTCACTGATCAATACCAAAAAATAATTATTATCAGACTTCAGGAGGTCACCTGTAGCATCACAGGTTTACATTTTTTTGGTCTAGGCTTTTTTTCCTTTTCATTTGCATCAGTCATGTTTTGATAAAGGGAGTGAGCAGTATCTGTAAAAAGATAGAGAAGATCCTTTTCTGAGTTACTTGAAAATCAATACTGCTTATATCACAGAGGCAGCTTTGGAGTCAAAGGGCAACGTTTCCTATGTTACAAGAAGTTTGGATGTCTATGTCTTCTGTCACAACTGGGAGGATGGTCAGTCTCCTGGTGCTGCCCCAGGACCTACTTCACTCCCTTTTGTAGGAGTCTCAGGCACTGAAGACAAAGGTGTTTTCTGATTATGCCATTATCAGTGGCATACAGGAAAAGTGAAATATAATGTGCAAAGGGGCCATCCCACCATGATGCGACCTGATAGAGTGCTGGGGTTCCTCCTTCTAGGAGAATTTTTTTTTGTGTATATACATTGAATGGCACACTTCTTGTGACAAAAGCAACATTAAGCTCTTTCTTAGTCTTTGTGACCCTACAAGCTACTTCAGAAAGTCATAGACCAAGCCAGCAAGATGTAACTATTGTAAATCAGAATCTGCCATAGAGATGCTACCTTCATGTCTTATGAATGGTCTTAGCTATAGCTTTGGCTGTAGAGAGAAAGCAAAGCTCAGTCTGTAGGAAAGTACAAAACAATTGAGAACTCCTACACCTGATAAGATCAGTATTATAACTGTATTTGTTTTGGGAAATAGCTACACCATCTACAGCTATCACCATCATAATTTTATTTTTAAAGTAGTTAGACAAACTTTGTCAGACCTACCAGCTTATTTAGCTTTTATTTAGTTGCACTTATTATTGGTTAAATTAACAAGCATCATAACTGAAATCTGGGCTGTATGGAAACAAAAGCTCGAATTCCAAAGCAAGTTGATGCTTTTGAGCAAAAAGGGCCCATTTTCACCAAGTTTCTATTGTTCTTATTGTCCTTTGAAAAGGAAATCCCCTCATGAGGTATATATTAAATATTTCAAGCAGCTTTCCCAAATGCTTATGTCCATGTTCTCATTAAAGTACTGCTAAATGAATTTAACTTCATTTGAGAGTCCCTGTCCTTTAACTTTTTCCTGCTCTGCCAGATGTTTGAGTAGTTTCAGACAGATTATATTTTTGCTTGTTCTTGCAGTGGTTATTGCTGGCTGGACCTGGCAAAAACATGAAGTTGATAAAGGACATAGTTTCTGTTCTTCTCTCAGTCCTCAAGCTCAGCAGTGTAGAAGCCTGTACACAAATTTGTGACAACTTTCCCTTGATAATAATGACCACAAGGTGCAGGATAGGACCCAGGAGTATTAGTATTACTAATAAGTACAAAACAAAAAAAAAGTACATAAAAACATCCTTGTGATCAAAAGCAAAGACCTTAAACAGAGCTATTCAATCTGCTTCACAATGAGTAAACTCACTGATGTGAATAACCACATTAAGAAGGTTTCCAGTGCCTAAGCTAGGTCAAACATCACAGCAAACAGTACTGGACAACCACATAGACATTCTCCTGCTCATAGCTTGCAGACAAATATGTTACTTGTTACACTCTGAATTTTCAGAGCTGTACAACACTTCCTTTCACAGCTGCTCCTGACTTCACAGCAAAAAGGTGTCTAAAGACATAATACCTTTTTCAAAACCATTGCAGTTAGGCAAACAAGCAAGGAAATAATTAAGAGGCTTAGGTCTCAGTGTCACGAGTTATAAACATAAAGCTTCTTTCAAAAGCAACTCCAATCAATGCAATTCACTGTAAAGGATTTCCTACTGAGTAATCTTCCAGAGATTTTTCCTTGGCATTTTGATGCCAGCTACCAACCTTTACTGAATGTATGCCTCCCTGCAACATAAGCAAGCACTTAAAAAAAAAAAAAAAAGAAAAGGAAAAAAAAAAAAAAAAAGGAGAAGAAAAAAAAAAAAGTGGAAAAGTGAACAAGTGAATTACCTGTTTATACAAAAAATAAATGGAATTTTTTTCTTTAGAGGAGGAAAGGCACACATGCCATGTTCATATATCATCCAGAACTCCATATTAACCTTTTAAAAAGGCACATGGAAGTATTCTAAATTACAAGATTCCAGCTTGAAATAGGGAAGTATAAAGGCAAGAAGAAACGTATTGTGTTGGCATTTTTCACAAACAGGACGGGACTTCTGGGTAAATGCATCAAAAGCTTTATTTAAACAATAGTCTCAACTACAAAACAAAATACAAAAAATAGTACATACTCTTGTCTATCATGAGCAACTAGGAATCACTTTATTATAAAACATTTTAAAAGCTTTGTTTCACACAAAGGCCACTATTTGTGTTGGTGCTTTTCCCACATGGGACAGGACTTCCAGGTGATGTGTCAAGACTTTTACTCAGGCACCAGTCTCAGCTACAGGGTGAGATACAGGAGATGGTACATACTCTCGTCTACCACGGGCAGCCAGAGACTTCTTTGCTACAGGGCATTTTAAAAGTTTTCCAGCCAATAGCATATTGCTAAAACTTACAGACAATTGTTCTAGCCATTCACTAAAAGCACATACACACCTACTTCAAACAATGCTTGCTTGTGTGCTTTCTATTAACAATACACAATACTCCATTGTTAAGCTTAAAACCTTCTACTATCTTACTAAGCATATTTTTTCTGCAGTCTTAAGGTCTATCTTAGCCAAGCCTAAGACCTCAAACTATCATTTCATGTCCCCGCTTCATTGTATCTTCTCTACTTCCAGGCTTTGCAGCTGCAGCTTGCTCTAAATTCTCTGCTCTTTCTGTTTCTGGTTTCACAGCTTCTGGAAGTCTTCTTACCTTTATTATTTCCTACAAGTATTACAGGGCATCAAGCATTTCTTCTAAATTCACTGCTATATTTCCTTTCTTCTTCAACTCTGGGATACTCAGTGCTGAACCCAGCATTCCAGATGTGGCCTAACCAGTACAGGGGAGCAATCACTTTTTGCAAGCTGCTGGCAATGTTCTGCCTAATGCAATGCAGGATGCTACTGGTAATTTTTGATGAGAGGATGTATTAACAGCTAATGATCAGCTGTTTTTTTCCCTATAAACCTCAGGTCTTTCTCGGTATTGCTGCTATCCAAATGGTGTCCTGGGGTGGTATGGGGAAGGCGGGGAGATGTGTGTGTGTATTTGTACACGTGCCTAAGACTGTTCCTTCTCAGGGGTAGGATTTAATATTTTCCCTTGTAGACCTCCACAAGATTTTTTTGCTCAGTTCTACATCATGTCAAGGTCCCTCTTGATGGCAGCACAATCCTCTGGCATATCAGGCACTCCTCACAGTACTGTATTATCTGCAAGCTTGCTGGAGGGCACCGTCTGTCTCAGTGCAGAGTTCATTAATGAGGATGTTGTGGCAGTGGCTTTGGTACAGTCACCAGAGGTTAACTTCTGATGACAGCTTCCAAGTGGACTTTGTGCCTCTGATCACAGCAGTCTCAGCCACTGCGCCAGTTTTCAATCTACCTGCCTGACCTGTACTATTTATCTAACCTAAGCTAACAATTGGCTTGTCTATGAGGGTGTCAAAGACCTTAGTATAGTCAAGGGAAACAAGATCAACTTTCTTCATCTCATGAAGGCTCTCAGATTTGTTAGGAGCATCTGCCTCTTCATAAATAAATGCTGATACTGCTCATCACTTTTTTTTGTCCTTTGTGTTTCTTGAAATGTTTTGCATGAGTGTGAGGTTGTAGGATGACACCAAGTAGCATGCAGCTTATGATTAGAAAGACATCTTTTATTTTATAGGTTGCAAAAACCTCTCCTAATTGCCACAGCCTTTCAAAGATAATCAAGATTGTCCTTGCAATGGCATTAGCCTGCTTCATCAGAATTTGTGGGTGCAAACCATCAGCCCCCACAGACGGAAGCACATTTTCATGTGCTCTCTCTAGGCTGACACTGTCTTCCTCATTCCAGACTTGACCTTTGGTTTCAGAGCCCTGTCTTCCCTAAGGCATGTGTTAGCAGTGTTGAGTGAAATAAAAGAAGTATTGAATACCTTAGTTTTTTCTGTGTATCTTCAGCAAGTGCCTTACCCCATTCACCAGTTTCCTCATGTTTTTCCTAGCCTTCCTTCAGGAAGTTTTCCTTGAAAGCTACAGGCACAATCAAGAGAAACTGGAAAGAATTAGAATTGTGATTTAGCTCCTAGTTCTGCATACACAATTACAAAAGTTAAAGCCATCCAATAGTTAAAGACACGATTACGCAAGGACAAGGTTACACAAACACCTATGCGTGAATCGACACAGGCAGGTGACCAAAACAACCACAAAACCACAGTGAAATGCAAAGAATAAATTTCTCAATTACTTCTTTAACTGGAGGATTCTGAAATAAGTCTGGGCAGCAGACACAGAATGAGAACACAGGCACTGACAGGCTCAGTCCAATCCAGGCAGGCAGCAGGGCTGCTGCTGTGCCCATTTATCCAGAGCCTGAGCATGTGTAGTTTAGCACCATGCTGTGATTTCCCTATGCTTTTTTGTGATCTCTGCTTTGATCTCTCTCCCAACAGGGAGCTCTAGCATGTCTGGGATAGGGCCTACAAGTGTCCGTAAACACCTATGTTATTCCTACACAGAAATTCCACTTCTCCAAACAGATAGAGGATAAACATAGCAGATTTAATACATGGTTTCCCACCCTAATATTCTCCAGCCCTTGGTATTCCCAGCTGCAAGGTCACTCAAGCAAATCTGTCCTCTTCTCACCAGTCTTCTGCTTTCAACTCTTTCCTCCCAACAACTTACACTGTTAGTTGAAAGTTGTGTCAAAAATCAAAATAATGACTATTCAGAAACTTTGGAAAGATATTGTATTTTTATAAAGCACCTTCAAGTCATAATCTGAAAAAAATTCTATTCATCCATTATTTCTGTTTCATTCTCCAATATTCTTTAATATTGAGTTAAATTCTGTTCCAGTTAGTACCAAACTGTTATGAAATTCAATGAGGTTGCATCTGCTAGTTGAGATAAGTAAAATTTTCATAATATCCACATGAACTAAATTTATCAATACCCAGACATTTGGCCTAAAATTTCCTTGAAAGAAAAAGTATGGATTTTATATATATCCCGCCATTTGGCTACAACATCCTTGAGAACAGGCAGACAGGATGGTTTAGGATTCATTAGTATTCAACAAAGTTTGTAGTTCTATGACCTCTGATTTGGAAAGACATCAAAAAGATGTTTCATATGAAAATTCCTGCATTACTGATCCAAAGAAGACAAGAGCATAAGCAGTAGCTTAAGTCCTATCCCTGAAATAATGTTTCTGCCCACTGCATAACTCTTAATTATAATTTCAAGAGATTTTTCTCCCTGAATTAGATTTGTGACTATTCAACCATAACTACCATCTACAGTATGTTCCATTCGACCCCAAAAATGTCACAAGGCTTCAAGGTTAAGCTGCTCCTCCAAACAGGTTTCCTTCCCTGCAAACCCAGGAGATGATATTCAATTGCTGAAGCACTTTTTTGTTGGCAAGCATGTCCTGAATATCTTTGTCAGTTTTTATCATTTTGGTTGGCTTTGAAATATAAGAGATTCCACATAACAGCCTGCAGTTTTGTGACTGCTTCTTATTCTGATTTGCCATATGATTAGTACTCATTAGCAATGCTTAACTGTTCTAAAGGAGATGCTGTTCCCAACTTCATTTCTGAGATCTACTGCCACATTTTAAATGTTCAGAAAACTGGGACAGGTTATTTCCCTTCTCTGCACTCTGCAAATCTATAGAAGCATGGAATTTGGAGGTGGCAGGTGCCTTCCACAAAGATTCTTTGCAAATGAAATAAAGCAAAGTAGAAACAGATCCTGGAGTAATAAACTTTGAATATATATCCTTCATGAATTAAAAAATAAAAGAGTAATATGAAAAATTTAAAGTTAAGCAAAAACATAGCATATCTCCTTAAAAAGATTAAAACACCAATAAAACCAATCTTAATATTTTAGTGTTCTTACTCTGTCATGAACATGTTACTGATATAGTACTTTTCTAAAGGACACAGGGCAAAGGGCCATTTCCTTTTAAATTTAAAATGACTTTCAAGCAAGCTACAGATAAAATTGCTGATTTACAAAAGTTTTTATCAGACTTACGATGGATTTTACAGAAGCGGAACTCTATATGACCCATGTGATTTGTTTTCATTTACAAAGGTGGAAAGGCTTTGAATTTAAAAATGGAACTTTTTCTTCCCGTGCCAAATGTAAACAATTTAACATCCATTTCCCATCCAGAGATTTTAGGAGTTCAAAAGACTTCATATGAATCTTATCTGTATTATATTTCCTGCTGATTGGCAGTGTTTCACGCTTCAAACTGAAAGCCAAAAATGTGCTGGCTCTGAATGGAGACAGGAAACAAATAACAAAGAAAACTGGGAAATAAACATAATGAGTAGTTATGAAGTGCTGAAAACTATATTTAGTGTTTGAGTCCTTGTTAGTTCTTAAGAATCAAATGCTGCCATATTGATTTATGTTTGGGAAGCCTTGTTTAGAATAAAAGCATAAACAAAAGCCTTTGAGTATTCTGTCAACAAAAAACATAGTTTATATTATCTTCAAAGCTCACGTCTATTCCTGACTTGACTGATTCCATGCTCCTTACTGTGAAGCACTTTGTTATTTCCTTGAAAGATGCACATTGCACACAGTAATTACTTTTCCCAGGGGTAGTGCACGGATCCATTACACACAGTCAGTCAAACAATTCAACAAGACCAACATTCAGCTCAGCCGAAAAACCTGTCCTGGGTGTCATCATGACTGGAAACAGAACTGATGCATTCTTCCACATCAGGCAATGCAGCTATTGGAAAAAAAAGATGAAATTCATTACACCTGAAGAATTTTCTTCGTATTCTTCCTTGAAAGTAATGCAATTTCAAGTAATTAAAAAAAAAAGGAAATAATGAGGACAGAGAATACACCCCTGTGATACAAAATCCAGATACAGTCTTGTAGCTAGTATGTTCTCTGATACAGTGAAAGTCAACTCATTTCAATGTTTTGTGTTCTGCATAGCTGAAAGGTGTCTTTCTTTCTTTCTTTCTTTCTCTTTCTTTCTTTCTGTCTTCCTTCCTTCCTTCCTTCCTTCCTTCCTTCCTTCCTTCCTTCGTTCCTTCCTTCCTTTCTCTCTCCCTCCCTCCCTTGTTCTAATCAGAATAATCCAGAATTCCTAAATATCCTCTTTCAAAATTCCAGACATAGGCATTTTCCCATCTTCTGTTTCTTAATATGCAAGTTCAGACAACTGGACTAGGTACACATTAAATTATTGTTATTTCTTCTGTCAAATTACAGAGATTGCAAATTTCCAAACAGTCCTTTTTAAAGTACATAGTGAAGTAAAAAAAAAAAAAAAAAAAACAGGTCTACAAAGTATCACATTCTTTCAATACGAATGTTCACTATATAAGCTCAGTCCAGACCCCACCCCCCATGAATTCAGTGCAAACTAACATTGGCCATGGACTCAAAAATTTTCCTTGGTACTTATGAACCCATGTGATTCCTGCAACACAGAGGAAACAGACTTGCCTGTCTTCATGACATCCTTGAAAACCTATTGCTTATAAATAAAGAAGACTTATCTTCATTAGCACTTTATAGACTTTGGCTCCAGTTCAGCAACATCATCACATGATGAATGCTGGACCAAATTCCTAGTGGAGAATGAGTCCAGTTTCATGTTATCAACAGTATTCTCACAAAAGCGAAAAATGGTGTGATTACAAACTTTGAGATCTTACATAGGTTACATTATCTTTTTCCTCTTTTTCATTACCCTTATAATATTATTAAAGCTTCACTTAGCTTTTGCAGTATCTGCATAATGATTGGATCCAATGATCTTAGAGGTATTTTCCTACCTAAATGATTCCATGACCGTATATTTTCTTCTTCAGTTCTGTCAATCCAAACCAATTCTCAACTATAAATTATTAGCCATCTTGGCTTTGCATTCTGCTTATTAGAAGCTCAACTACACCTTTTGAAATAAGTCTATCAAGATTTGTGCATGGAGGACTGGAGGAAGAGTGCTTCTTCAGCTGTAACATAAAGCAATGTTTCTGTTTATCCAAATGCTGTTTTTTCCTGGACTTGGTCTTTACACTGGAGTAAGGCTGAGGCTGACAGAGTTAAGGCAACAGTATAAATACGTTCAAGGACTGTTATTGCCTCAACACAAAGATTGTAGAATTAGAACAAAGATAGCAACAATATCCTACATTCAGAGGGAGAAAATAGGCTGAAAACACATGGATGGGAAGGCATGTAGCAGGGGAGAGGTCTCCCCCTTCAAATGATCTCCCTTCTGTTCTGCACTTTCATATTGGAGATTGTGAGAATGAATCAGTTATTTTCTGGTGGAAATGATGTCAGCCCTTCACACACATTTCTAATGCAGTTGCTCCCAGACACACAGCAAAAGTATTACTAAAAATTGGGAAAGATTAGGGTACCACCAAGGATTTAGCCATCTTTCCAATCACAAGCTTTCTCTTTGTAATGTCCTTCAGCCTTCATCAAGAAAGGAAAACATACAGTCCAAATTCTTACTAGCTATTAAGTATTGCTACCATGTAAAGTTCTTGTTACAGCAGTTACATCTGGTGAAAAGGTCTCAATAAGCTTTCATATATAAATTATATTTAAATTCTACAGGTCTACTTAAGAATAATTTGAAATTCAACAAAGACAAATGCAGAATTCTGCACTGGGAAGGAATAAGCCCAGACACCAACACAGGCTGGGGTCTGACTTGCTCAAGGAGGACCTGGGGATTCTAGTGGACAACAAGCTGTCCACGAGCCAGCAGTGTGTCCTGGTGGCCAAGAAGGCCAGTGGTGTCCTGGGGTGTATTAGGAAGGGCAGTGCCAGCAGAACAAGGAAGCTGATTCTGCCCCTCTGCTAAGTCTAGGTGAGGCACATCTGGAGTTCCATGTGCAGCTCTGGGCTTCTCAGTACAAGAGAGAAAAGGAGCTCTTGATGAGAGGTCAGCAAAGGGCTGTGAAGATGACTAAGGAACAGAAGCATTTGTCTTATGAGGAAAGGCTGAGGAAGATGGGACTTTTCAGCCTTGAGAAGAAACAGTTGAGGGAGGGATCTTGTCAATGTAAGTGTGAGGGGACAGTGTTGAGGATGGATCTAGGCTCTGCTCAGTGGAGCTGAGCAATAGAACAAAACACAACAGGCACAAACAGATGCACAGAAAGTTCCACCTGACCATGTCTCCCTCACTGAGGAAATGTAAAAGAGCTGTTTGGACACAATCTTTCCAGGTGCTCTAGGATGACCCTCTGCGGTCCCTTCCCAGGACACTCTGTGGTCCCTTTCAACCCTACACGTCCTGTGATTCTGTGATAGCTCATGACATACTAGAAAAGCATATGGTAGGCAAGAACAGGGAGACGAGTGCAGATAAGCACTTTCTGTAAGATTTATTTCACATTTTTTTAAGCCATATAATCTCAAGTAACCTGTATTTAGAAACTGAGTAGCTTGCACTCTTTTATATGTACAAATTACATCACTGTGCAGGAAACTAACAGGAAACTTGAAAAGTTGCATTACCACCACTGTCCTACCTGCAGCAGAGACAATACTTTTATTCAAGAACAGGAGTTGAAAAAAAGGCACAACTACAGAACGGTCATGCATTTTCATGCCTATAGAATTGCTTCTGCTTTAGGAATCTTTCACTTTTAAATATTCATATGTATTTATTCATTTCAGGTTGAAGCAAAGTAATTGTACTTATCTTTAGGCATATGGGGAAAGAGCAGTCTGCAAAGAGACAAGGTCTTTAATTACAATAGGGCATGCATAAATTTAGAAATACATTAAAATATATGCAGAATATCAGTAAGCAATCAACAGAATTTGCTGGAAAACAGAACAAAAAACAAAACAAAATCCCAACAGTTTTCACAGAAAGCTATACTGAATAACCTCCTTAATTGCAGTTTTCAATAAATTAAGTTTTCAATATTTTGCTAGATTATACTTGGTAAAGTTTGTGATCACCACTTAGATCCTTGGGTTCTGCTGCAGAATTCTAAGTTACTCTTCACAACTGACAGCTGACCAAAACATTGAAACCTTTATCTCTCTTTGAGAAGATGTATTTTTACAAGATGACTCTGAAGACCTATGCATCTCTTACCTACTCTCCTAGGAGTCTCAGAACTGCACAGACTTCTTCCTAACAACAATTGCTGCTTAAACTTAAGAGAGCTTGAACTTAGTTTAAAGATATATGAAATGTAAATAGTTGTTTTATGTTCTTGCAGAAGCCATTTACTATGGAACATGACACTTCATCTGTAGTTACATTATGTACTGATAGTTGTTGGTTTTAGCTTAAGAAAACTTTCTCCTTTAACACATTTAATTTGAAAGTTATGTCATTTCAATTGTCCTATTTAGGAAACTGTGGGGAAAAGTCACATCCTCATTCTTCTGTTCCATTTCAAAGAGAATTAGAAGTTTCCAACTTGGTGAGTGGAAATCCTCAGGTAAGACACTGTTGCTATAATCATATATTTGAACAGATCAGCCTGTTCATAAAAGGAAAGATCTGAGTGATCTACCCTCTGTGACCTAACTTTAGGCAATTATGCGCTTTCCTGTCTAGTAAACAGAGATTTAGCCACATAAAGTGCTGTAGTTACAAAGCAAGCTCTCAGAGCAATGATTCCAAAGATTTTTTTTTTGCTAGAGATCAGCAAATAACTTCTGATTTTGATTCCATAATTTGAAATGTGAATTTTAAAATGTCAGTGTTTAATTCCTAAGTTTTTAAAAGAATGAGCTTTCCTTTCCTGATTTTCAAAAATATGAAATAAACAATATAACATATGAGACTTCACAGATAAAGTGCTTAGTTTAAAAACATGTTATTTAACATGTTGACAACACAAAAATTTAGCAGCATTTCAAAGAAACTCTACAGAACAAAGCTTCTCCTCCACCTATGGGTCAAATTTAATCAAATTAACAACTTTGAGTTAGTGTGATGTTTTTCACTGACAACCTGTATATATTGATTAGATTACTTCAACATTCCTTAAGCCATAACACAATTCTGCATTTTTTACCAAATCTACTTGTTGTGGTTTGAAAACAAACCAAGTGAGAGGCTCTAAGCCAGAAATAAAATTTAATGAGAAGAAAATAAAATAAAATAAAATAAACTAAAATAAATACAAAAAGAAAAACCACTGACAGAGTCAGAATACAACCTGATCAGGGTGATGGAAGCAGTCCAGACGAGGTGGTCTTCCTGAAGCAGTGATCTCATAGAAAGGTCTGGTAGCTCCAGTCCTCTGGGAATCCAGTGGATGAAGGCCACCTCTACTGTCCCAAATCCCAGCTTATATCCAGGTGAGAATGCTTGGCTCCTTCCCATGGGCGGAGCATCTCACAATGGGATGATGAGTCATGGAAGAGGGCCTTGATGGCCCATTAAAGAGAGATAACTCCCGGAGGGAGTATTTTCCACCATTCTGTTTGCACAGACACAGCCAGCACATTCATGCCCTCAGTAGCAGACCGGAGGGACTTGATGCAGACATTCTGAGCAGGAGTCTCTAGATAGAACTGGAAGTTGACTCAGAACAGCACAGCCCCACCACCACAGTACTCTCTCTTAATCACAGTTTTCCTGTCACAATAGTTAGTATGTTTAACAAAAATACACTGACATGCTTCTGCCTGGTACTCCACAGGTAGTTCTCACGGGACTCAGTAATTTGGATACACTTATGTATTTTTACACATATAGGCCTGTACTCAGTCCAGAGTAGCATCTAAAAGAAACTCCCAGAGAAGAGTAAGAATGAGGCAAACATACACAATATTTCTTTCCAACCATTTTCAGGCAGGGGAATTCTCTGAACTTGATGTGAGCCGTATCTTTTGTAATCTCCAAGGATAACTCATGTTTAAGTGCTTGCCCACTCTTCTTTTGAATGTACGTAAACTCCTTCTCTTGTTATCTTAGATGTTCCAAAAAAGATAACTTTTCAACCCTATATATCAATAGAAGAAAGTTAGCAGTACTAATAGAAACCTGATAAATGTGCTTAACCTATTTTCACACAATATGTTGCTATAAATGCAACCTAATAGAGAAACAGAACCCTCAGTGAGATAAATTATCTTATTTCAAGGTCAGGAACTGAAAGCCAGGATTGGCCAGATTAGTTTTGAAATATCCCAGCTCTTCCATCTCCTCCGTCTCTGGCCAACTCTTCCAAGGTCAACAATGCAACTTCCATTTACTTGCAAACGACCAATAAGAAAGCAAAATAACAGCTTGATTAAAAAAAAAAAGTAAATACCCAGCACACCCAAGCATACAATATTTTCTAAACTACTTCAATTTTTTTGAAGTAATGCTTTTTTTAGCAACAGTCCTTCAAGATCAGTACTGCATAATGCTGACTTCAACAATGAATTCTGAAGATTAATTTTAATTCAGACTGTCATCATGTTACTTCCGGAGGGACATAATTCAGTTAAATTTAAGAAACTTTAGGAATTTTTTCAGCATTTGCCTTGCTTCTCTCCCTCAGAAAAATGACATTCAGAAAAGTCGTTATTTCTGACTTTTTTATTTTTCTCCACAGTTCAGAATTGTTTAGATTTGTGCTGAGTGATGGTATCAGACACAGATCCAAATGAATAGAAAATTGTCCATTACAGCTTACCCCATTGTACGTTCTCTTCTTCACAAGCTTTTATATCTAGAAAATACATTACAGAGGAGAGAGCGCCTTTAGGGTACAGCACATTTCAAAACACAATTAAACTAAACTCTTCAAGTGGAAATGTGAAATGTATTTGTATTCTATTAAAGCCTTTGGCCTTATCAGCCGCAGTGCACTATATAACAAGGTCATTAGCAATAAGCCACATAAAATGGAGAACATACATCAGCAGTAGAAAAACAAACATGAGTCTAAAACATCACAATAACTTCCTGTACCTGTTCTTGTTTGCTTGCTGAGCTCTCAAACATTTTGAGTCTCTGAAATACATAAAAGCATAACAGCTTGAGTCAATATTTGCCGACCAAAGTGAATGATTTTATTTAGCATGATGACTGGACCCCTTGAGCAAATACATCTTGTAGGGAGCATAAAGACTGCAGGCCAGCCTGCAAACCAACCAGAAGTGCCCAACCACTCTAAATGTACATTGTGTCTGGGGAAAAGCTTAGCAGCTGCTCCAAGCTTCTCCTCACAAATAAAAGATAAGATGATTCATTTGATTTTCCATCAAAATATATTGGCAATACAAACTGGAAAGATTTTATAATAAACTTATGCTTTCCTTTTCTTGTTTCTCAATGGTTTATCCCAGATTGAATTTCAGAGAATGAGTAATTTCTGATTCCTGTTATATAGAACTCCTTCAAAGAGCTTGGGTATCCTTTATAATACCTAAACAAATGTCTATTTAAACAAGTTCATCTGGGATGTGGGCTGAGAGGTACGTAAAAAATATTGATTTCTTACCAATTACTAGAGGAAGGAAATTGTGTTGAATAGGAAACTGCATCTGAAAATCAATACAAGGAAATGTCCCTTTTGCCCGTGGAAGTGCCAAATGAAGTAATGTCTTAATCCAATCTTTCTTTTTCTTCAATAAGTACAAACTACAATTATGATATGGACCAGCAGATGATTAGTCCTTCTTTTTGTTCAGTGCTGTCATTTTGTAGCATTATAAAAAAACAGACATTTTCTGTATCAAGAAAATTCAGCTTCCTTTCAATTTTTTCAGGCAAACATTTCAGTCAAAAAGCCTTTACCATATGAAAGTGCTGATAATACAAAAAGGCTTCTTTGTGTGGAGAAAAACATTTTTCTCTTCCATCAACCTATGTCACAGTTATGAAGCTTCTCAAATGCAACAGAATCTAGAAAGCTAACCTGTTGCAGGTGGGGGAATAAGGTCTAGCTGCCACAAAAAAGTTTGTGTTGAGACTACTAAATGAATGTTTCATTCTCTCTTGCTGTAGGAAGACAAGGTATCTACACCATCCATTAATTAATCTGTCTTCGTGCATGCAGAACAAAGGCCAGAATAGGAGCATTTCCTGCCCAACTGCCTTGAAAGTTCAAATGTTCTTTTTCAAGGCAAGAATTGCATATGAAAAAAGAGGGAGCTTTGAGTATTATATGCCCACGATATGAGGCACAAAGAAACCTAAAACTGAGCAAGAACAAAGACAATCTGAGGATACAAGTGCTTATCTTAAGGGTAGTGTGATATTAGTAGATTTATAACAAAAATTTTAGGTTTGTCTAAAGTGGTGATTTTTATCGTGCCTAAAATGTAATGCAGGAAAATATGAGGTCTAAATTTTGCATGGTATTATCAGCATATTTCATATGGGTGAAAAACTCCAAGGTTTTAACTGCTCCATTAGAACAGAGCTCCTGTGAAGATAGAGACATGTCCACACACTTCATAGTTTATGTTTTAGGCATGCTATGCATACTGTAGTTTTTCCACAATTGAAAAGTCAGTCTTAATTTCTTCATTCGTAGTGCACTAGCATTCTTTAGGGTTTTTTAACTACTTCACAATGTGTTTATCCAATTAAAACACTGCTTCTGATGTGAAATAAATTAGGAGTCATGAATTATTATTTTATAATTGCTAGACCGAATACAATCAGTTAAACTTGAATAACTAATGGAAAGTACTAAATAAAGATGCCTAAGCTATTTCTACAAGTTTGTGTATTTAAATCAGAGGTTCTAGTGTGCTCATTATTTACATCTAAAGATGTAGACAAGATATGGGTATTTCTGTAGCTGAATAGCTGAAATCTCCTCATGATAGTCAGTACAAAATCCTTTAGTTTTTCTAATATATATAGCGTAAAGAGGCTTTGATTAAGTAGAGTGTGGTGCTGATAAAGTCATGTTCACAGGTTCCTTCCCTGTAGAAGCCATTCACTTAAAGAGTTGGACTCAATGATCCCTGTTGGGTCCCTTCCAACTCTGAATATTCTGTGATTCTGTGAAAAGTGACCAAAATTTTGCAAAATAACCTAGGCCCCCCAGTAGGAGAAGGGAGAGGATTGATGGCAGAGCACAGCACAGCAATAAGCTCAAAGAAAAAGCTATACTCTTTATTTACAGGTAATTTAATTTCCTCAAACAGAAATAGCCAAGTCCTTCTGCTTAGCAGCTGACCACTCCTGTTTATCAAGAGCCAGACTAACACAGACAGCAAATAAAACACAAATAATTTATAGGATGTTTATGCTTCTGCATAGAGATACACCAAAGTTCCAGTCACTTCCAAGCCTTTAGTTTATGAAATATTCCAAAGCAATACGTAACTATATATTATGTGGTTAAAAAAAAAAGAAGAGCTGTGTTATCTTAAGCACAGGTATCTAAACCAGAAAAGTACAACTATTCTTAAAAATTGTGACACAACTTTCATAGGTCTCATTAAAACACAATGGTATTTAAAGGTGCTGTATATGTCGCAATTATAAACCTGAAAAATCACAGTATTTAAGCCTTTTTGATTGATGGAAGTAAGCTAATTATTTTTCTTTGAAAACTTCCGATTATAGTCAAATTTTCATTTGACAGATACACTTCCCATTTCTCTTTGCATTTTAAAATTATGAATGTGTATCCTTTATCTAACCAGCAAATTATTTCTAGGCACTTTTTAATGCAGCATGTGAAGTATTTAAGATCAACTTCAGCAAAGTACTTAAAGGTCTTGAGGTCAGAGCTAGCAAATGTCACTGTCACACCAAGAACACCAGCCAATATGATGCTATGTATCACGGAATCACAGAATAAGCTGAGTTGGAATGGATGCACGATGCTCATTGAGTCCAGCTCCTGGTCCTGCATGGCACCATCCCCAATAGTCACACCATGTGCTGAGACCATTGTCCAAACGCTTCTTGAACTCTGTTAGCTCGTGCTGTGACCACTTACTTCCCCAGGGAGCTGTTTCACTGCTCAACCACCCTCGAGGTGAAAAACCTTTCTCTAACATCCAACCTATACCTCCCTGACACATCTTCAGGCCATGCCCACAGGTCCTGTCACTGGCCACCACCAAAGAAGAGATCTGTGTCTGCCCCTCCTCTTCCTCTCACCAGAAAGTTGTAACTAGAATGAGGTCTCCCATCAATCGTTTCTTCTCCCGGCTGAATAGACCAAATAGCCTCAGACACTCTTCACACATCTTCCCCAAGTTGTTAATGAAGACATTGAAGGGCTGAGGATGGAGCCCCACCAGTGACAGGTCCCCAGCCTGATGTCACCCCATTCACTGTAACCCCCTGTGCCTGACCCATGAGCCAGCTGCTTATCCATCCAAAGATGTGTTTATCCAGCTGTGGGTTGCACATTTTATCCAGAAGGGTCCTGTGAGAGACGGTATCAAAACCTTTACTGAAATCCAAAACTATTACAACCACCTGGCCTCTCTTGATCAACTATACATGGCTTATCTTTTCCATTCCTAAAAGAAAATCAGATTTGATAAGCAGGATTTTCCTCACTGGCTGTGATCAATGACTGCATCATCTTCCAGGTGTTTTTCAGTATCCCCAGAACATTCTTCTCCATAACTTCACCAGGCACTGAAATGAGACAGACAAGCCGGTAGTTTCCAGGGCCCTCCTTCTTGCCCTTCTTGAAAATCATGACAATGTTCATTAGCTTCCAGTCAGATGAAACCTCTCTGGATTTCCAATACTGCTCAAATATTACTGAAAGCTATTTTGAGATGACATCAGCAGTTATTTGAGGCTTCTTGGATAAATTGTATCAGGCCCCAAATACTGAACAAGTAAAGTTCTTATACTAACTCTGTCTGTCTTCAAAGACACCAGTGTAGCTCAAATAATTTCACTTGAATGTATATGCAAGCTGTGTATATTTACACATAAGAGACATAAATATTCTTCCTTTCACTATGTCAAAGTAAAATTGCTTTTATTTCACAGATGAAACATTGTCAAGTCATCAAAAGTTTTACTCTCTTCAAAACCCATTACTCCCCTACTTCGAAGAGCTTTTAATTTTCTGTGCCTGTCATTTCAAGCCATTCTAGTCCTCAAGAATGGTATGTGGAAGAGAATACATACATTATATACTATATCTGATGAGCAAGATCTGTTGCAGCATTTATCCTCATATGTGAAGAGAAATGAAATGATTCTGGAGGGGTATAGCAGCCAACCTTATTCATGACTTAACCACTCTTGTCTCACTCTTGATATGTGAAGACAAAGGACATAATCAGATATCACTCAATATATTGTTTATATAAAATATTAAGATTTTGGCTTTGCAAATGTGCAGGAGATAACCAGGATAATCTGTATAATAAAGTCATGCTTTGGCAAAAAACTCTATGTGTTATGTCAACAAAATCTTCTTTCCAGCTTTGAACAGTTATTTTTTCTTTTGTCCTTTAAACAAATTTAAGAAAAAGTTTTAATAAGAGCAAAAAGTCTCTCTTGCAATAAGCCTACAGTCTATGGACTAGGCCACAAAGTGAAAGAAGCAAGAGTGATTAAAGCGTGAACTGACTGTCACACATATTTAAATAGATCACCAAATGAATCCCTGTCTTTTGTCATTTTAGTATTTATTTCCTACACAAGTATTGTTTATTAAATTAATAATAAATTGCAAGTACTTATGACCACTTTGTGACATATTTTGAAACTCTAAGCATTTTCTATATGAAGGTCTATTAGTTAAAAGTTCATCCACTGTAAAATTAGACACGAACTCATTCCATTAACCAATGAGAAAACAATCTAATTCTTTTTTTGATTGCTAATTTGAATTCAATAAACCAATTGCACATTGCTATTGCTTGCGATCTCATATGTGTCTTCATGCCTAAGTTCCTGTGTAGAACATGCCTTTGTCTGAAATACAACTTCAGCTCTACCTCACTAACTGGTGAAAAACAAACACCTGAATGTCTTCTTGCTCTGCTGCACGTCCCCAGTACTCTCTGCAGTTGTGTCTCAAACACCAGCCACAGGCACCCAGAAAGGACCCCTATAAGAAGACTACTCCTCACAAAGGTAACAATCTGCAAGAGGAGGCAGAAGGGCCAGAGAAATCCAAGCAGCAACTTCACCAGCATGATACAGCCAGTGATTGTGCCACGTGGCACCAGGTGGAAGAAGAGCAGGAGGAGGAGAAGAAGGCCTGCCAGCTGGCAAGGCTGCATGATGGGCAACAGACGAGTCAGGCAGAGGAGGAACAGAAGATTCAGACAGCCAGAGCAGTTTCTACCATGTCATTTCATCATGCATAAGACTGAAAGATAGAAAGAATAATGGGAGGGAGGCAGAATGAATTTTCAGGTCTGCTAGGGTGACTCAGAAGGCTTGTTTGGCTGCATTGTCTAAAGAGAAAACTTTATCTATTTACATCACACATACTATTTTCACAAGTTTAAGCACATCAATTCTCTATTCTTAGAGCACACACACACATCATTCTGTCTATATTCAGCCTCTCTCTACCCCCCACCTTCTTTTTTTGCTCTCTTCTTGATTTACACTACAGGCAAATAGTCAGTGAATGAAACTTAACATTTTGGTTGTCTTAACTCTGACATATAGTGAGCAAGATCTTCTCACAGAAGACCTTAAAAAAAAGAAAAACAACTGAAAAAATCCTAAAGACTTGGGGTAGTGATGCTGGGGAGAGATGGGAGGTAAAACTAAACTCACTTCAAACTCCAGTATTCTATACAATAGTCCACCACCTATGTGGCCTTTGTGGTGCAGCTTGGGCAATATTCATACTGAGCATGGAAGTAAGTACCTCGAAACTGCACATCCCCAGATCTTGCCACTCTGGGAATTAAAACCATGGAAGCTTAATACCACAACTTCCTTGTACCACAGTAAAACTGATCACAATATCTTCAAAATGCTTCAAGTTTTTACAATCTACCAAGTAGCTTGGTTTGTGAACAAAAATTTATTAATTCCTATATACCTTGCGATGATATTTGGATTCCAAAGTTTTCCATGAGATAGTTTTCCACTGCTGCTGCTATGTGAAGTGACAAGTCCTCTCCTTTTGGCAGAACTTTAGCTCTTACCCTGCTCTTGTCAGAGACAGCCTCAGGCAAATGTTGCCTGTGAACCGTCTCACAAATTCCCATATTCTGCCTTCCAACCAAACTGTGGAAGTCCTGCCTTCTCCCCAGTACTCCTGCATGAGGAACAGGTCAAGACACTACTGGACACTCCCTTGAGGCATCACTAATATTTGTTGCCAGTCACTTCCACCACTCTGTTTTCTCTGTATGCATGACGTTCTTCTTATTCATGCATATGAATGTGTGAATATTTCTAATATTTTGTCTTATTACTCTGTTCTAATACTTATATATATATATATATATACACAAAAAAAAAAATGTAGTTAGTTTTAGCCTAGAGGTTTACATGCAAGCCTTTGTTTATGTTGTCAGACTGTATGTATACAGGCAAAGCAAGCATGGAATTTCTAGATACAGACTAGTAAGTCATTTTACCCAGATACATTCCTCTCCTAACAAAAGCAGCATATAAGTGATGCTCCAAGACTAACATCAGTTACTTTGATACTATTAAAATTACTATTCTTAAAGCACAAAAAAATCTACAAAAAACCCACAAAAATCTCCCACAGAAAACCCAAAGCCCCACAGTGCCTTCCTAATGAGATGGTAAAAGTGGTCACTTATTTACTTCACTTTGTTAGTAGTATCCTCTATAAGCACAGCAATATTGTCATCATAAATGTTTATTTGGCATTAAAACCAGCTTCCAAAATAAGAGTAACTTTCACACGGTTTACAATATTATTTTACATATTCAGTTATATTCTGTCGAAGAAAAAAACCAAAATGACCAAGCCAATGAAAAACTACTTTTCAAATATCCACATGGTCTATATAGCTGGTTTGTTTCTAACCTCTAAGAATGACAATAACCATAGTAGAAGTGTGTGGCTTAGTCTAGGTCTCATCTCTTTTGAGTACACCAGTACTGAAATCTGTATATCCCCTACATACTCAGCCACTTGCACCATAACCCTATGAGACCAATGCTTATATCTTTCTAAGTTTGCAATGGGAACTGCTTTTCCCAACTACATTGCATCTTTCTCAAGTGCTCTTCAACTTTTAATTATTTTTATTAATAAAATCTCACTGTAGCAAGCTGTGCACTTCTTCCCTTTTACTTATCTACAGCTTTATTTTCAAATGTAATATTTTAATCTGGCAAAATTACCTTTCACTATCATTTTCTTCTTCAAAGAAGCCCATCACTAGGAAGAAAATTCATCAAAGCTCTCCCATTTTCTTTGTATTTGTAAGACTTTATTCCTTAGAACTGAAAAATGTTGGTAGTAATACAATATACTCCATAATCTACCTCCATTATCTAAGACTGTTTTGACTTCCAATGATTTTCACAGATCCCTCTGAATGAAAATTTACCCTGGCTTTGAGATCCAAACATTTTATTAAGTTGCATCTCCTGAATCTGCTTCTACCAATAGACAATCCATCAACAAAGTTAATCTATCTGGAGTGACTGGTGGGATGACTGGAAAATTCAAAGGCTAGGCTTTGTCTACTCAATCAATCTTTCTTTAGATTTGGTTTTTTGGGTTTTCTGGGGTATTTTCGTTTTTCAGGGTTTTTTTGGTTTTTAGGTTTGGGGTTTTTTGGTTGCTTGCTTGCTTGGTTGGCTGGTTTTTTGTGCCTGATCAAAGAATGTATCATTAAAAGGGATGTGAACTCAGCTTCTCCCATGGGTCAGATTGCCTCAGCCAATCAAAACCCCTTATATAATGACTAATTTACTAAAGACCCTACTGTTCTGGATTGGGTTTTGTTTTGATTTTGTTTGTTTGGGTTTTTCATTAACAAGTCAACTTTAAGTCCTTAATTAAGAGTGCCAGGAAATAAGAAAAAGCAACTTTCAGACCACCTTTTCTTTCTATGGTATCCCCTTCTTTTAAGTACAAAGAGAAAAGCTGAGAGTACCTTTTTCAAGATACCTCAAGAGAACACAAGTCTTGATGAAGGTTTTATCTACTTTATTTGTATGTTTGGGATTTTCTTGCTATCTGCTGACTTCCATTTCTACAAGGGATTGCTCTTGACTAAGGTTAGAGGGGGGAAGTCTCTTTACTCAGTTCCCATCCCCTTATGTTCATAGGGGATTTTCCCTATGAATATTTCATATGCTTCTCTCTTAGCCTAGCTTCCAAATCAACCACATCACTTAAGAATTTAAATCTGATTGCCACATTTTGCACCACAGAATACAAGTCTTCTGAACAACTTGATGCAAATTATATTTCTACCTGATAAAGCATAAATCATGACAACTTGTCCATTTTTGTTATTCCTGTAGGACTCTGGTGTGTATATATGTCATCCGACTAAGAATAAAAGTAAGTACAAGGCTGCAACAGAGACCCCTATAGCATATTCTCACACCTAAACATTATAAGTTAATTTGTGTCTCCAAGCAATTAAGATTTTCTTAGTTTGTTGTGACTTCAGTGTATAGGATTCATAAAAATTTTAAGCGACCTACTTCACCTGAATAGCTTTTAAGCTTTTGTTCAGAGAACTAAAGAGATTGAGTTTAGTGATTAAGTACTGTACTGCTGGCTTGATCACTTGAGCTGGATTTTTTTGAGACTCTGCTTCAGTTTAAATATAAAACCAAGCCAGCAAATTATTTAAGACTTAATACAAAATAATACATTTAAGCCAATAATGACCTTACTGTATTGCCAGTTTTCCAAGTCAATTCTGGATCTGACAGAAAACAGACATCTACCTAAACTTCATCCCTAAACAAGACAGTCAAACATAAAATTAAGGCTCAGTAAATCTTCTGATCATCCCCCCAATTTTTTTATCACAAATGTAAGCACAATTTTATAATGTTTTTCTTTAGAATTATCTATTTACTGTAAGTAGAAATAGTAATTTTTTCAAGGGTCTCTATAATTCTTCATGTACCAGAAATGAAGGATTCATTTCTCATTCTTTAATTTTACTCACCAATATGTGAATTCTTCTTACAGCTGGTATTTCAAATGTATTAGTAAAATTTATCACTCAAAGGCTTATGGAAGAACTAAATTACACTAATGAATTGACTATGAATTTGAAGCCTAAGATGAGGCCAAGTATTTTCTGGCTTCATTTCTGTATCTCAGCAAACTGCCTAATTTTCTCCCTACTTATCCATTACTGCTAAATTGTCTTGCTATTATTGCAGAAAATTGCAGCAAACACTGGCTTGCCCTTAGGCCTATACTGAACGAAGCAGAAATCAGGATTCCTGCAGAGACATTGGCAAGGTAGGAAACCCTTCCGCCACTAATTTTGCTAAATTGAAAGAGCAAGTGGAAGATAACATTCTATCCCTCTTTTTCAATTTTATCTAAGAGTGAATTATTCCTAGAGTTGGCTTTTCAAATATATTAGTCTTCTCACTTAAAGTCCTGCACAAAGCCAAACTAGATTAATGAAGCAGCTAGATATCTTCTGATATGTAAAAGAAAGCTAAATACTTTCCAGCCTCAGATTTTATTTGTTTTACTGTAGGATAGTTGGTGTATGCATTTTTTCTTTGATTTTTTTTTTCTGGATTCTTCTGGGTTTTATTATGAGAAAGGAATATAAGTCCTTCCATGGGTTAATCTTACTCTTAAGCACGAATCCAACACCTGACAAAAACATTATGGTTAAAAACCTGTGTTTTTTGCAGATAAAAATGGGACAGCATATTCTAGACATGATGGGGAAGGAGGACAGTATCTGAGTTGTCCCTGGAAAGCTCTGGGGTGAGAGGCAAAGTTTTTAAATATTTTTCTGATTTTTTGGGGGAAGGGCATAGATGAAGTTCAGTTGTGTATGGACGAGGTGAGAAACAACAGCCTGGAACTGAACCTGGAATAGGCCACAAAGCATAACAGGAAAGGCTTCTGCAGGTGAAATAAGGTGTAACATCCTCTGACAAACAAGGCCATCAAGGTGGTAAGAGCTGATGGGGAGAAAGCTAAGATACTCACCTTTTTGCCTCAGTCCTCAATGACAGTTTCTTTTCTCACACCCTCTCAAGTGGATGGACAACAGGGTGGGCACTGGTAGCGGTAAAATCCCTCCCACTATAAGTAAGGTCTCTTCCAACCCACCCCACTCTATTATTCTATAGATTTTTTTTCTATAGAATTTTATCTAGACATGTTAATAATGCATTAAGAACTGCTATTCGAGACATGCTCCTTGAAGGTGAATCTTCATTAATTTGATGTAAATTGATTTTTCCACCTGTAAACCATAGGCAGGTAAGTGTACCAGTGTTCTTCAAAAAAGACAAGACTTTGCACACATTGTTAGCTTGATCATTCAAAAAGCAAAGGGTATTTTTAGGAGATTATAGCTGTAGAGATAGAGGCTAGTTAGGTAGATGAATGGATGGATGGATAAATAGATAGGATAGATAGATGACAGATGGTAGATAGATAGATAGATAGAGTCAAGTCCAAAATCAAAGTTCTCGCTTGGTCCGTCAGAATTCTAAAACACTGGATGTCTGTACCTTAAGTCTGAAGAAATAATCTAGCACACAAATAGCTCCCATTTAGCAACTTATTTATATGAGTAATTCTATTAATGGCACTCTGTGTTAATGTTTATCCTGGCTCATTCCCTGGTTGTTCACAATTGTCCACACCACATGTGACATAACTACTCTCCTTCATCACTGATGACAAGACTAACCAGAACCTGAGCTGAGGCTTTGAAAACTAAGTGTCAGATGGACATATATCTGAGAATATCTAAGAATATATACTTTTCCTGACAGAATAATTTATGAAGGGTTCGAATCCAACTTCTAACAAGGAATTTACTTTTGAAATTGAGCACTGTACACCATAAAAAAATCACTCATTAAAGATGTCCAGGCAACTACTTGCCCTAGGAAGGCACAAGTTTTATATTTTCCATTGCCAAAAAAAGCATCATTCCTGCTCTTTTTCTCAAGTGTTTGGATCTTCTTAATAATTTCCTCTTTTTTTTCCCACTAGCATTTAAGCCTGTGACTACTTTCCCTGTCTCTTGACAAACAGTCCCAACAATCCCTGAAGTTACTGTGTGAATTGGACACATCACATTGCATGTCATCTTCTATTTTACATCAAAATATTTCACTTTACTTCACATGTATGCAGAGAGGCTCTTAGCAATACTGAGGTCTTGGCATCATAAAAAATATAGGAAAAAAGTGGATCTTATCATGGAAGAAAATTGGATTGATGTAGTTTACTTCAAAAGAAAATTTACTACTTTACTATTCATTATAAATCTTTTTATATTATTGCATTACATTTGCATATACACTGAAGATCAGTAAATATTACCTCACAGAAGTGATCACAACATACTGAGGGGGCAATTGCTCCCTTTTACACTAATTCCCCATAAATTTATCAATCCTGCCTCTTATATTTGTTATTTACAATGATGGCTTTAAAACAACAAAGAAAGAGCAAATAGCTCTCTGTCATACGTACTTTTTATTCTCCCTTACCTTTCTGAGTCCAAAATGCTTCTAGCTCAAAATAGAAATTGTTCACACCTTTTCTGTGCACTGTTTTCCCACATAAATGATTTTATGCACATATCTACTTTGCAGTAACTATCATGAAATAATGCTATAAAGCAGTGTTCTTTAAAACAATGCTGATTATTCTGGTTCTTCTAGATCAGGAACCAATCATTGTCAGGTATTCCTAAAGCTAGTAAATCACAAGCTATTTAATCAAAGTTGTAGGTCTAAAAAAGTAAAAAAATCAGGGCATGTTCTATGGCAGAGTTGATTGTGTTCCAAGGATATACCATATAGCATTACATTATTTTTCCTTCATCAGTATCTCAGTGATAAACTTTCCTGCAGTGTTGCCTATATGTTGAACCTTTAAAAAAATTTAAATAGCACCCAAGGATGCAATATCATGGTATTTTAGCCACAATGCACAGGTCCAGTTACAGCAACTGCTGTAACTTCAGCAATTCTTAGAGAAGATAATGGATAAATACTGACCTCATGAATAACAAAGCTCTTAACATCATATCAACAATAGCAGCGGAGAGATAGAAACTCATACCAACACATCTGTTAAAGTATCAGCCACTGTCTTGCTTCATACAATTTTCTGAACTGTCTTCCTTCCAATATGAGTCAGAGAAGCATTTCGGATTTTTTATTACAGTTGTGTATAGTAGCTCAGAACAAACAAGTGGCAGAAGCAAGTAAAGCAAAGTGGTCTATATTGGCAACCACAAACAGCATGTCAATGGAATTGACTATTCCCTGCTCAGCAGTATTTTCATGACTACTTCTGAGTATTCAGTTTCAGGCTTCTTTCAGGCTTCTTCACACAAAACAGGTGTGGGCATCCAGAAGCATGTCCAGTTACCATGGGGGTTATGTGGTTGCAGCAAGAGAAAAGCCTCAGAGAGCAGGGGTTTGTTCAACCTTAGGAACAGAAGTCATCTAATTTCCATCTGCAGCTATCAAATTAGATCACAGCTATGTATTAATAGAAGGCGCATAGTCACAAAGTAAAAGCCAACAGAACAAAAGTAGAATTTCACACAAGCAAAATTTTTACAGCATGCAAAAAAGTCAAACACTGGACCATGCTGAAAGACAATGTAGAATTTCCATCCTTGGAGACAGTCAAAGCTCATCTGAACAAAACCATGAGCAACCTGCTATAAATGGACGGGCTTCAATGAGGTTGGATTGAATGATACATAGAGGTCCCATCCAAATTAAATTACTCTGTGATAGGGTCAACTGACTGCAATGGAGAAAACATTGAGCCAAGGCTTTTGTTAGCTTTTAAACTTAAATTCAACAATGCTAAAAAGCTGAAATTGCTATCAATTCTACAGTTATACCATTTACACAGTGCAGTTGATTGACAAGTGCTAATTTAAGGAATATAAATTACGTTTTACTGCTTTTAGTTCCCAACAGGTCAACCAACAGGGAGCCAATGTAGCCAGAAGTGAGAAAGCTGGTTTGTATTCAGGCATATGGAATGCTGGTGCTTTGTGTGATACCAGGACATTATCAGCCTTGCTATGTAATCCACCAAAAACTGTGGAGCCAGCTGGGTGTTAATCATGGAGTACTCAAGGACTGGATATAAAGTAGAATTTTTATTATTTCTCAGAGTGGACAGGATGAAAGAACCCTTCATGTTCTCCATGGCTGAGTTGATTGTACAAACTCAAAACAGGTAGGAAAATAGTCTATGTGTTTGCTTACTTCATATATATAGCTCAGAAAGCATTTCAAACCAAATGCTGTACATCACTGAAAGATTTTTATAATGTTAGTTTTTGAGACTAAAATTACCATTTAAACTTTTCTGGACAAACAAACAATACAAAAAAAACTCCATCATGTTTTCCTCATCACTTTAGCAAAGGTGTGTGAAAGGAAACATTTGCTCCCAAACTGTTAATCTCTTGTGTACAACCAGTATCAAACCCAGACTTAGAACTCCTTCAAGTAATCTAGATGACTTTTCAGTTTCTTGTTTAAACACCATGTGGAAAGGGTACAGTGCAAAGGACATAGCTGTGTACAGCTTAACTACATCTGCAATGTTATTGAGACAAGAGACTTTCCCTTTACATCGTAAAATTTTCCACTGATGTGAAATTAGTTCTGTGCTAGCCTTCACAAAGTGACATCTACTAACAGTAAGAGTGGAGGTTGAAACTCTTACTAATGGAAGGTATTTCTGAGGGTCTGTAATGCCTAGTATCACCTCAGTAAAACACCCTCACAACAGGAACCCTTCTAATGAGGCCTGAATATGTGTATGTGTAAGAAGACATTTCAGTCCTTAACAAACTGTTTACTGTTCAAACATTAAATAAATGTAGAACTGTTTTAATCAGCTGAACAAATATTTAATGTACACTCCTGTGTAAGAGCTATGTTTAAAAATATCACTTGTGCAGTTAAAACATAGGGAATTTATGGAAACTAATGCTCTGAAAGGTAAAACAAATACTGTCTAAACAAAACTTGCATGTAAAAACAAAAGTCATATCTTATCTTGTCAACCTCTGTCTAAGGTATTCTTCATTATTGACACCATCAGTCTTTTATGTTGAAGTCTTACCAGGACTGGATTAGGACGAAAATGCTTTGGTTTTCAAGAAGTCATAATTGCAGCACAGAAGTAGGATTAGTTTCTAATAAACCAACTGAGGAGTGTAATGTTAATGTTACATTCACAGCAGGGCTTCCTCTGTAGAGTAAATGTTTGTTTACTCTCTGGGATCTACACACTGAAGGTCATTCATTGCAGGAGTAGCTGGATTTCCGTCTACAGCTGTTAGAAAGGATTTGTAAAAAGTCTGACAGGAAATTACAACTTCTTTGAAAACACATGTGCCTGAATAGTTTCTGTGTAAATATAATACAATGTGGGCAGAAAGAAAAAGTTTTTTAGATATAATCTCTTGAAAATACATAAATGTGCTTCACCTTGGCTTTATCTACTTTCATACAGTTTATAGCTGTCATTTTGTCTTTCCTTGGAATGAGTTTGTGTCTGCAGGAAGTCTTTCAAATTATTATATAGTGACAAAGGGTTGGTATTCCCACTCACCTCACAAATTGGAGCAGAAATTTAATATCGCTACTCATACGCATTTTGTTACAAAAAACATTAGAACCTGTCACAAATTCTTCTCTCATCAACTATTTGCTTTATTGTACATAAATGCAAGTGCAAAACTAGGCTGAATGTGTTTATAATATTTTTAAAGGGTACAGGTTAACATTCAAATATGATACAAGTTCTACCAACGTAGATGCATAGTAGAGCAAGAAACAAAGTCAGAAAGCTATCTATTTCAATTTGACAATAATACTCTGCCGCCTCCTGAAGCAAGGAGCACAAATCATTTTTCTCTAAGAGCATGACAGAGCATGTTTGGGTCACTCAGACATCTGTTTTATGAAACACCCCTTCCTTCAGGTTACTGGTTACTTCAGGTGAGGACCAGAAGATAGTAATCATTAAAAGCAAGAGAAACCTGCAACTCAGCAAGAGTTTCGTTAAAGTTATGATGTCTAGATACAAGTCAATAGACAGTTGTATAGTCTGGGGTTCCTTGTGTACTCATATAATGTGGCATAATCCACCTGAAGGAAGCTAGCCCTTTCAAGGAATAAATTTGCTTTGAGCTGTCCTCACTCCAAACCAGTGTTTTATTTATCTGTGATGGTGGTTGTATGAGTCAGAACTACTTGCACTTATGTTAGAAGAGAAGCACTATGTTTGATGAGATCTCCAAAGATGTATTTTAACTACAGTTTTAATTGCTTCTAACTCCCTCAAAGTTTGTGTAACATAAATTTTGACTTAAATATCACATGTGATTTCTTGCATCACTTATACCATATGGCAGGCCTAGATCTATTTTAAATAATTTTCTTAGATGAAACAACATTACCGCAAATATTAAAGATAAAATACGAGTTTAAGCATGTTCAGTTTTGGAAAAAAAAGATCTGGTCAGTTCTGTATGTACTTGATTGAAATATATTTCAGAAACCAGGGAGATCCAAGATCTTCATGAATAGGCTTTTGGAGATTTTGTCCCTCAGAGGCTGTCTGAAGCTCTCTGTACTGAAGTGTATAAACTTGCAGAAGGAAATATTTCTTCCACTAGCATAGCCCTTCTTTTCTTCTAGTTGATGCATTGTAGCAACAGCATTTTGCAACATGGCACAAAGTCATTGTGAGAAGGTTTAAGCTCGATTCCCTGGAATGGCAGGAGGCAGGGTGCCTGCCATAAACATCATGAGTGTCCAAGCAGCTTTCCAGCTACCATTTGGATCACACTCTAAAAGAACCCAAATGATAAGGAGCTAATACACATTATCTGCCAGTAAATTATGACTAATTGCCTTCTTAGCCTAGTTCCTTTTGTTGTGCTTGTTTCTGTCTGGGTTCACACTGAAACAGGAGCTACTCCATGAAGACTAATTTTCTTCAATGAAAAGTAACAGAATACTTGCTTCCAATTACACACTCTTCTGTTTTCTACAGACTGTAAAACTAGTGTATGTCCATAAGTCACGAGGATGTGTTTGCATGGCAATGAGCAAAGATCCATATTTATGTTTGTGGTACATATGAACTGTATCAGAGGAATAAAAAAAAAAGATGAAGGGCTGTAAAATCTAATAAGTAATTATTGTTTAGTAAAAACTAAACAAATCAGACCCTATTGTGGATTTCAGAGCCCTTTGTGGAGCTTTTTCTCACTTCAGCTTCTCAAAATCAATTAGACTGCCAGTAGCTCTGCTTGTTTGAAAGTGTTATAGGGTGGACTATACAAAATTGCAAACTACACCTATGTAGTTCAAAGTCTATCAGTAACATGATATTTGGATGTTAGGGGTGTTGGTGTTTCTTTAGGTATTTTTTATGATGAATTAGCTATGATTTTTACAGTTTGCCTCATTACTGGGATGTTTTAAACACTATGTCAAAGATGCTACTGAAAAATGTAACTACTGAACAAAGAAAATGAAGTTTATAATTTTGTATTTACTCAGAGAGAGCTTGTGAGGAGCCAGTTTAATCTTGCTTCAACAATGGTTGTCAGAGGCATGTGAAGGAGGGGCGCACGTGGGACACATGGAGGAGTGAACTGGAAGAAGCGTTGTCTCTGTGAGGACTTCACCTGGCAACACCTCCCAGGGACACTCAGTAGGAGACACTCAACTCCCCAGAGCGGCTTCTCCAACCTGATGGCGAAAGCTTGGACTGGGCCAATGGTCTCCTCTCAGCAGACAGGCCTTGGGAGGAGCCAGGGGCACGAAAAACAACCTTGTCACAAGCTTGGGTAGCTTTTCGAAACTTATTTTTGAGTGTGGGCTTTTGGCTTGGGGCTTTTTGAGCCCGTGGTTTTGCTTTTGAGGTTTGGCGATTCGCGGGGCTTTTCTGAGACTCGCTTTTGAGTCAGGGCTTTCTGAGTCTTGTCTTTTCGCTTTGTCTCCAGCTTGCTGAGGTCTGCTTCTTGCCCTGGCCCAGCCTGCCTTTTGGCTCTCCTGCCCTCACTGGCTCTTGCTCGCCCTCACGTCGGCGCTGCCGCCCTGGTGTGTCCCCGACCAGCGCCCTGCCCGCTTCCTCCCAGCTCCCGGTCCCTAGGGCCAGCCCAGCCCGCCTCCGCGCCAGCCCACGGCCCGTCCCCGCCGCCGCCCTGCCCCGGCCCCTGGAGCTCCTGCCCGAGCCCCTGCCCCCGTGTCCGGCCGCCCGCGACAGCGACGGTCCCCGCTGGCCTCTGTGCCTCCGCCTCCTCCCTCTGCCCCTCCCTCTCCCTCTCCGCTCTCCCCTCTCCCTCTCTCTTTCCCATTTTTCTTCCTCTTGCTCTGTCTTCTTTAGCCCTCTCTAGTAGGGTAACTCCTTTTTATTTTTTCTGGTTTGTTACCAATAGACAGTTCCCAGATAGAGTGTTTGTCTCATTTGACTCAATTTCACTCCTGACCATCTATTTCTAAAAGAACTCCTCACAGTTCCCAACAGTGTAATGAGACAGAGCTGCTGAAAGAGCAGATTAAGATTTTGTGCAGAGGAGGCAGCAACCACATGTACTGTTTCTACATCAATTTAGAACAGATTACATCAGTGATAAATTAACAATAATAATAATCACTAACAAAAAAAGAAAAAAAATTCATAACAAAACACTAAAAACGAAACATTACACAAGCAAAAGACATAGTACAAACTTTAACCTTTGCAGAAAGATATTCACAAGAGCTAAACGCAACTTTCCGAAAAAACTTGTACGTAAAGAGTAGATTAAGATTTAGACTACTATGTAGGCCACCCTGGGTTCTGAGTTGCTGTTTAACCTCAGTTCTGGAAAACTGCCCTAAAGAGACCTGTAGACTAAGTAATTTGAACCAGATACATTCATAATCCTTTAATTTTACTTGCACGTGTAGCCGGACATGATGTAGACTGACATCAAAAACTCTTGAACTGAAGCACAATACTAGAAAAAAGAACACATCTACTGATGCTCACTCACAGCTGTAGAAGAGATTATCCCCCTCCTGAGATTCTAAGCACTTCTGTATCTTGCTATATGGGCAGGTGCATTACAGTTACTGCTACTTGTTCTTAACATAGCTATGATGATAGGCCCTATAAAAACCCATCCACTTCCAAAGATACACGTAGTAGGTAAATACCTGAGGCAGAATGTCAGACAGCAAAGATAAATCCAGGGAGAGTCTAATTGTATATTGAAAATGTTAAAGGGTTGTAAATTCTGATTAGCATTAGATCATATTGCAGGCCACTGCCCTGGAATTTATTATTAATAAATCAAAATGGATGGCCTAACTTAAAAATGATCATAAAGTTGCATCATGTTTCCCTAAATTCACCAATGTTTTTCTCGGTGTTTGTGAGAGTAGGATAAATCCCTCAGTAGTTTAATGATTAATCCTTCACCACTTTAACCAAGGAGGAGTTTACTATTCATGTGACTAAAAACAGAATTGAATTTCTTTTCTGGTGTGTATAAAAGTCAAATCAGTATTAAAATAAATATATTTGCCAACAAGTATTCTTGAGTTGGATAATGATCACACAAAAATTGGCATAGTATGGTCCGTGTGGACTCTTCCGTACATCTGACTTGGTATCTGTAATCCTTAGATCTGTAATCCTTAGATCATCACAGCCACAGGACATAAGGTATAAAGCATTTGTAAGCAATGTAGCTTGTTTTATTTGAACAAAGATAAAGTTCAGGGAAAAAATGGGCTCATGTGAGTCCTTATCTGCTGAAGTTATTTGCTAGCTGTTGGTGAGTTTTAAAGATTATCCACGTGCACTGTTGATAAACATTTGTACAATCATGAATTCTCATGTATTTGTTAATGATTTGAAGTAAGTTTCTCTTTTTGGTCACATCAGCAATTCTTGGAGTATTGTTTGATAAGCTGGACTAGAAATTCCTATCTGGAGTATATGCATTCTAAAGACTGTTTAGAAATAAATTACACTTTTTAACCCTCATTAGTTTTAGAGTGGAACTTATATATTATGCAAATTTAAAGCTTCAGTTGAAAAAAATGGCATATTAAAAATAGAATTCTAAATATCTATTCATTTTGTTTTACAGACAGATAAGAAATTTCTCCCAAATATTCATAGAAACTCCCTAAGAAAAATGTATATGGCTTACATAAAATGTGACTGAGCAAATGTTTTTCTGTGCCCATCTTACCTCCACTCTGACCATGTAGTGACAAAACAGAATGCAAGAAAACTTCAGCAGTTCAAAAAACCAAATGGCCTTTACTATATGAATGTAATACAAGTGCAAGCTAAACAAAAGAAGTTGTAGATTTATATGCAGCACAAATCCAGTGCATATTAGAAGTGGCAGTCCCAATGACTCTAATTTTTGTGAAGACACAAAAAATTAGTTCTTTTTCCCTCCTCAAAGCACAGACTATATATTAGACTAAGTCTTTTGCTGCTAAGTGCACATGATAATCCCTGGGTTTATACGTATTTATGAATCTCCTTCCCAGATTGCTTGTCTGTCCAAAGGAAGAATTTGGTGCAGGATATATGTTTTTCACATCACATCTAAGTGTAATATTAACTTACTTGAACCCTTTGTAGTACCTTTGCATGAAGGAGTGGGGAGAGGTAAAAATGTATCAGAAGCAACTATTAATCTAGGTTTTCTCTGCTAAATCCAAATAAAATTTAATTTTTTTTTTTCTTCAAACTTAGAAGAAAAAACAGAAGTGCACCAATTTTCTCCTGTTTGTTTACTAAATTTTAATCAGTGGCAGCCAGACAATAAAATTCTGATAAGGTGGGATCTTTGGTGGAATCTCCACTTGATTTTAGTCCAAGAATATAACCTTGTCACAGCTCCACCTTAGAAAATTGTTTCTGCTTCACAGATTTACCCTGTGACATAATTCCTATTTAACAGGTACACACTGCCATCTAAAGGCCAGTCTTTGGACTTTTCCAGGCCATTTGGGTTCCAGTCTCTTCACTGATGCTTCTCACTGTGTCCAAATTCTTAATTGCAAAAAATATAAAGATGACATTTTGGAAGAAAATATAAGGAAATACACTTGGGCTGAAATGGAAAGATGATACCAAGTCAGGCCCTGCAGACCTGCCAACAGCAGCTTTGCTTCTGGGAGATCAGACATGACTATCCAGCTCAACAGCTGACTCTTTTAATTGGAACTTTTCTGGTCAGTTATTTCACAGAGACATTGCTGAAGTGTAAGGTCCAGACCTCAGCCTCACTAAGGCTGTTACCACCGCAGCAAAAACTAAATGGAGGCCAAAACTACATTTCACGCATCAGAATATATCTTTATATATCACTTGTGAGTAATAGTGTGGTATTCTTCTATGAAAACAGATTTTACCTCTCTAAGCAGATGGTTGACTTTACAAACTTCAAAATAATAAAATAATTTAGAATTTATATATTGTTCTTGGAAGCTGTAGTTTTAGCTGTCCATTTACACTTCGTGAAAATTTTCTATCACATACTTTCGTACTCATCTAGATTAAAAAAAAAAAAAAAAAATCCCAAAAAGTTATATTCTTCCTTTTGAAGAAACACAAGGTTGTCACACTTAAGTATGTCTTCTGAATGAACCAAAATATGTGGCTGCCTCTGGGGAATAGGTAGTTCAGTGCATTCCCATCATCCTGAAGACCCTTTGGGACTTCTTATATCTGTATTCATTCCTCAGGGCGACAAGGAATGAGAACAAGTGCTGACACATATCCTTTACTGGCATGTATTCTGAGTCAATACAAGCAGAAGCAAAGAGCTTTTACAAAGCAGCATTTGACCTTGTTCCATACCAGATGATACTTCCCATAGGTATGATTTGCTAAGGAAATTAATGAGCATTAAATACAAGCTTTCTCTGGATTTTGAAGTACAAACTTTAAATAATACCACATTCTCCAGCTTGAGCTAAATGACACCACATAATACAACTGCAAATAATGATGCTGGCACCAGCCAAAAATTATTATACTGGTACAGCTCAAAACAAAAAGAAAAATGAAATTAAGATTCTTTTCTCTAATTATGGAGCTGCCTATACTTTTGTATGATAGGAGCAGATTCTTGTCATGTAAAAAGAACAACAAAAAAACCCCAACAAAAATCCCTCAAACCAATATTCAAAGAACACCATACCCAAACATAATTTTGACTGATTAGTTCAGTTAAAAAAATATCTCAGTAGAACCTTCAGTCTCCCTGCTATGTGTATTGCTGTTGAGGGGTACAGAATGTCCTGGTTTAGGCTGGGATGGATTTAATTTTCTTTCCACTACCTGGTACAGACCTTTATTTGGATTAAGTACAAAAATAATGTTGATAACACATTGATATTTTAGTTGCTGCTCAGTAGTATAAGGACTTCGCAGTTTCCCATGATCTGCCAGCCAGCAGGTGCACAAGAAACCAGCTGAGCTTCCCAAACTGGCCAAAGAGACATTTAATTCCACAGAGTGCCATGTCCAGAGCGTAAGCTGGGGGAATAGTCTGGGCATCATTCAGCAGGTGCTGAGCAATTGACTTGTGAATCACTTGTTTCTCTTGGGTATTATTCCTCTCTCTCTTTAATTTTTAATTTTATTATTTTTATTTTTATCAGTAGTAGCTTTAATTCAACTGTTAAAAGACTGTTATTTCAAAGGTTTACCTTTTTCCAATTGTTTTTCCTATCCCACCAGTGCATGGGTGGGAAGTGAGTTAACAATTGTGTCGTACTTTTTTGCCAGCTGGCATCAAACCATGATTAAAAAGACCAGCACACTAGACTTGAAGTTTTGTACCATTGCCCAGGACCATAACTGGACTACAGTAATTTCTTGACTAAGTCTAAGAAACAGAATTCCTCTGCTGGAAATGTTGCAAAGATAGATTAGCATGCTAGCTGTGAGAACTGTAGTGTCTGCAGGCATTAGCATTTTAAAAATAGATTCCCAGGACATCCATTTCACAGGTCAGAAGCCTAGAATCTGAGATTCAGCAAGGTAGATGAAGAGAATGGCATGAGGAACTTTAGCATTGTACACATTCTTTTGATCAGGGGAGCAGGTAGGCAAATTGTGCATTCATCCCCAGACTAATCAAAGCACAGGGAGCAAGACGGGGTGAGCAACCCTGACTTCCTTAAGGAGTCCCAGGATTAATGGCAACCAGGATAAACAATCAGTACTTCAGCAAAAAATATGAAAGCATCCTAACTTAATATTGCCTTTAAGTCTTAGGCAATTGTGCTGCTGTGGAGCTTGGCCAGATTACCACTTATTAAATCAGCACAAATCACATGAAGTTAATTTGTACCATGGAAGCAAATAATTAGCCTAGAAAAAGATTTATAAATTGTTCAATCTTCAGTATTATATTTTGGATAGCAATATGGTTTCAGACTTTTGCTTTTTGGCATTTTACTGCTTGTTCTAAGAAAATACATCCGCTCCATAGGGTAAAGCATCAACTGTTCACTTATGATGTAAATAATAATAATAATAGTGAGATGTGAAAGACAAAATACTGCATATTGTCCCACTTGTGCTAAATGCATGCAGTTCCTTCCTTCTCACACAGGTATTTTATAGAAGGGACCTTTTTGAAATGGTTGGCTGGCTGGTTTCCAGCAGTAAATAATGGTTCCTACACTCCCTGTTCCTGTTCCAGTTTAGCAGATGAAAATTTGAGAATGGTGAGGGGTAGAGACATTTGTAGTTCCAGTTTGTCTTTCCTACTCTCCTAGGTTGCTTTATCCCACATTTTAGTTCGACCAGCTATTTGTTTAAAGTGTTTGCTATAATTTGTCTGTCTCTATAAGTAAAATCATAAATCAGTAGCCTACTTTTTCTGCAAGGAACATGGCCTATGTAATAGTAATTTCTTGGAGTGAACCTCCAGATAATTTAAATCTATGAAGTCTATAGAATGTACTCTGTCTCACTATAGCCAAGCATTTGGATTTCTATTTTGAATTGCCAATACATCTGTACAATCTGTTTACCTTTCATCCTCCAACTCTTCCCTCAAGTCTCCTCTTGCTATTTGCTCTGGTCAAGAACAAACACAACGCCCAGAGTATGCATAGTCTGGATTATTTGTTTACCTCCCTTTTCACAGGGAAGTTTATGGTTTGCAATTTCATCTCTCCATTAAATCCACTGAAGCACATAAGTGACTAGATCCTTTTAAGATCTCAGAGTTCAGTGTACAAATGTGAGAGTTGAAGCTTCTAATAAACACAGTAAAATGCACCTTGTTTCAAGCAGAGGGCATGTAGAATATGAAGTAATGGCTATGAACTTTTTACATTAGGTATCTGTGTACACTAATACAGAGAGAGATAATATGCAACAATGGGGAAAGAAAAACTTGATTGAAAATTCATTTTCCAATCATCAAAGAGTATTTATGAGCATCTATCCTTATATCCCAACAGATCTAACTTGCTGCAAAATTATTTATCAGCCTGTTAGCATTGTGCTTGGTGATTGTTCTCTATTAGCCACAATATTACAAATTTTTTATTTTGCATGTGTGCATAGAATAGGATGAAGTGAAGGCAACTTACAAATTTGTTTAAGCAATATGAAATGCTTTTGGAAGGAAGTTATTATCTTTTCATGTAATTTTTCTTTTTTAAGCTAAAAACATAAGTGGCAGTTTAGTTACATCCATTACTTCAAATTTTGAGGAAATAGAACAGATCCAAGAATAATAATAATATAATAAGATAATCAATCCAAGAAAAGCCAGAATCCTGCACAAGTTAATGGCTTATTTCTCAAAACACAGTGAAGAAATGGACGTAAAGTACTTGGAAGGGAAAGTATTGTTCCTTTAGTTTAAAAAAGCTTGAAATATGTTCAAAAACATTTTATGAGGTCACACTAAAAAAAAGAGTAATTGGAAGAAAAATTCTGCTTGTCTAAGCGAAGAGCACATTTGTAGCAGTAGGGTAAATGTTTTATCGATTGGGAAACTGCGAAACTCAAGTCATTACTCACCATGGGCTAAAGACTAATTACTAATGCTCTGGCAGAAAGATTAAAAACAGTTTCTGGAAGTATTTCTTACAATGATCAATGGTGTATCATCCCAGGCCATTGGATCTTCAATAACATTTTTCCCTTTCGGGATACAATCAATTTTTATAATATGTTTCATTTGCCAGCAGGCATGCTTTCTTCATGCAATGAAAAGGCACTTATGCACCTTATATTGTTGAAAAATAATCTTATACATCCAGAGCCCAAGCTCTGATATGAAAGATTTTTCCAAAATCATCTCTGTTTTTAAGTGGGTTTGGGAAATAGATGTGGTGAATTGCTTTTGTATTGTTTTCCCCCACCTGGTTTCCATAAAAGTAATTTTATAGCTTTTCAAATAATAATCATTATTACAGCACTGATGTGGAAGAAGAATTGAGCAGATGGTAAAGTGAGCCATTCTCTGACCTGTGGGTGGCTTAAGTAATTTATTGTGTCAACATTAATTGTAGTGGTAATTCAGGTCAGGAGTAACAACAAGGCTACTCTAGCTCATTTCAAAATATCTTGTATACCTCTGTTTAAGTACCAAAATGCTGCCCAATATTTTGCAATTATCTGACTTAATATCTCCTTAAATAAATAAAACTATCAGGATTTCAAAATCAAATGTATGTACACACAACACAATTTATTTCTTACTCTGAACAGGAAACATTCCTGAAGGAGAGAGCAGCTGTCACAGCAAACAGATAACTTAATTGACAGACAAGACAGATGTAAGCCCAGACTCATTTACCGTACCAGCTAAGATCAGAAAACTCCACACAGCTGAAGCAAAGGAGTATCTATGAGGCAGAGACATGAGTACAGTTGGGACTGTCTTTTTGCCCAATGTCAACTGTACTATCTTAAAGAACCTGGAATGTTTCAACTAAGGTATTTCTTTTCCATTTGGATTTTACATGTCAAGGAATTTCACAATAAAATCCTATTAAGAATTTCTTATGTATATAAGAAACTTACATAACCTGAGTGTAATTGGCAGCATCCCATAATCTGAGACAATTGAGTCTAAAGTTTGTACAATTTCTGCTAATATTAGTTAACAGAAAACTGCAAGTGAAATTGGCTAACAAGAAGGCCTAATAGTGCAAGAGTCTTCCTCTTTTTTGATGGAAGCAGAGAACGGCATTCTCTAAAAAAGTTCAAAGTACATACCATACTCAAAAAAATCTACCATGTTGGTCAATTAAGGAAGGCCCTAGCAATATTAGCACCAGTGGAAGAAAAAAGGCTAGGACAGCTATCAAGCAAGACACAAGTGTTTCCTCAGTTTTTCTTATTCAAGTAGGTTTAAGCAAGTTTCTTAAAAAGTGGGAATGTGTAACAGGCTACAGACATTTTTCTGCCTGTGCATGTATTGGCTCTGGCTGGGATGGAGCTAATTTTCCACACAGCAGCCCTCCTACTGCTGTGTTGCACATTGGTAGCTGGAAAGGTTTTGATAACACACCAGTGTTTTGGACACTGCTGAGCAGTGCTGGCAAGCATCAGCAATGTCTCCCTAACAACCTCCAAGAGTCAGTAGCCTAGGATGGGCAAGAACATAGGAGGGGACAGAGCCAGGACAGCTGACTAAAACTGACCATAGGGATATTAGGAATATTCCATACCATATGGCTTTGACTCAATAATAACAGCTAAGAGGAAGGCTGGGGATAAAGGGATGGGGTGGAGTAAGCATTTGTGATTTCAGAGCAAACGAAATCTCACTGCCCTCCTAAAACGGGGAGTGATAGATTGTGTTGGTGGGCAACTCAAGGCCAAAGTCAACCCACTAGAGTGCATCATGCACTTATTAGATTAAGATTCTTTTGATGCTTTCATGGAGTCAGAAAAGACACTAATTTTCAAGGACAGTGCTTAAATGAGAATCTGGTTGATAAAGGCCCAAACAGAGATAATTTCCATAGTGTGGCTTCAAAATTTGCATTCCATCTGGACTCAGGAAATTATTGAGGAGGAATATATTAAGATTTTCTTTCTATTAAGGATGTACAACTGATCTGTTAGCAACACAAATATCAGTTTATTCTTGATGTTGCTACTTGATTTTACTTTCAACACAACAAATGGTTGACATTATAGCTTGTTTATCTTTTTAGACAAAAGGAGATGTTAAATATTTGAAGTCATCCTGTCTTTATAAAGTAGCACAATCAGCATAAATTTCAGGTGCTATGTTTTCTAATTTTCTTATATATGTACTGTGTTAGCATTAATCAGTAAGGAAGGGGAAGGGGGAGGAAGAGAAGAGTAGGAGGAGGAAGGGAAGGGAAGGGAAGGGAAGGGAAGGGAAGGGAAGGGAAGGGAAGGGAAGGGAAGGGAAGGGAAGGGAAGGGAAGGGAAGGGAAGGGAAGGGAAGGGAAGGGAAGGGAAGGGAAGGGAAGGGAAGGGAAGGGAAGGGAAGGGAAGGGAAGGGAAGGGAAGGGAAGGGAAGGGAAGGGAAGGGAAGGGAAGGGAAGGGAAGGGAAGGGAAGGGAAGGGAAGGGAAGGGAAGGGAAGGGAAGGGAAGGGACGGGACGGGACGGGACGGGACGGGACGGGACGGGACGGGACGGGACGGGACGGGACGGGACGGGAAGGGAAGGGAAGGGAAGGGAAGGGAAGGGAAGGGAAGGGAAGGGAAGGGAAGGGAAGGGAAGGGAAGGGAAGGGAAGGGAAGGGAAGGGAAGGGAAGGGAAGGGAAGGGAAGGGAAGGGAAGGGAAGGGAAGGGAAGGGAAGGGAAGGGAAGGGAAGGGAAGGGAAGGGAAGGGAAGGGAAGGGAAGGGAAGGGAAGGGAAGGGAAGGGAAGGGAAGGGAAGGGAAGGGAAGGGAAGGGAAGGGAAGGGCAGAAAAGAGAAGAGAAGAGAAGAGAAGAGAAGAGAAGAGAAGAGAAGAGAAGAGAAGAGAAGAGAAGAGAAGAGAAGAGAAGAGAAGAGAAGAGAAGAGAAGAGAAGAGATTAAGACACAAGTAAAAATCTTAGAGGATGGAAGGATATATTGGATTTTACCATAAAAACTTGATAATGAAAAGAAATGTTAATATAATATTCTCTCTACAAAGACTTCCAATTAGGTAAAATGTGGTTTTGTTTTAATTAAAACCTCTAGAATTTTTTAAAATCATATGTAACTTGTTGAAAATCAGAAACACCTGTAATACTCCAAGTATGAGATTTCCAATACTTACACATTCTAAAATGTAGCAAGTTATAAAATGAAACAAAAAAAAAAAAAAAAACAAGCAAAAGGTTATTTGGAGAATACAGGTTCAAAACTATTTGGAAACATGCAAGCAGTGGGCCAAGACTAGCACTGCCTTGTTTTGTTCATGAGTTACCCTTGTCCTGACACATTGTGCTCATGGACTGATGATCTCATTTAAAAACAAAAGGCACTCTAAGAGCATTCTTCCCATTACATCAGTGAATGATGAAATATTGTGGAAGGTCTTAGTTTTTTCTCCTTTACAGGGAAAAACAAGTTAGATTATTTCCTCTCTAGTGCAATCTGGAACTAGACAAAATATATACTCTTTACTGCTTTTAGAAAAGCAGTTTTTCTCAGCTGCCTGACTTGTCTTTTTTTTTAAGGAAAAGGGGAAGGGAAAGCAAGGGAATGAGAATACAACGGACAAGACTCAATGGCTAATCAACTTAAAGTAATTTTAAAAACTTTATATTATAACAGGAAGTCATGGGGGAGAGCATTGAAAGCAATATATACTTACATAGATGCAGACAATCTGATACAAACAAATTGGTAATGATAACCCAGTACTCAAATCAATTTCAGTCTTTAAAAAACCCAACAAAATACAGATGTTTTTCTCAGACTCAGCAATTTAAAGCTTTCATAAGGCAGAAGAGTTTCATGAGCAGACTGTCAAGTAGATTAGAAAACATGGGTTTAACAGTATAGACAGACAGAATGCCTTCAACTCCTTCTCATGCCCATAGTTCAGGGCCAGCTGCAGAAATGTAACCCCTCAAAAACAAAAGAAAATAAATTTCTGTGTCTTCTTTGTATTTAGACTTCAAAGAAGTGACTTAATGGCAGATATTCAAAGGTAGAAGCCAAATTCAAAGTAAACACTTTAATAAACCCCAAACTGGAAACAATCCCAACTAAAACCAAAGTGAACTTTGCCATTGGCTTCAGACTTTCATATCAAACTTTCTATTTGTACAATGGCTAAAAAAAATGGATGCAATTGCTAGTAGAGAAAACTTACAATTCAGAAGTGCCAATAACCATGATCTGCACAAAGAGGTTTTCCATACAATTTTGTTAATACCAACATTTACTGCATGTTTATAGAGGACAGTGTAATGAATGCAGCATTAAGGCACTCTTATAAAGCAGTTTAGATAATGTTATTCTAAAGAAACTAGTCCTATCCAACTTTCCCTTATACTATGATAAATTTGACCAAACCACTCACCATTATTCAATTTCTCCAGATCATATATTTTCATGTTTGCCCAAGAAATTAACTACTCCTTTCATGATATCCAGTTGTTCTGCTTGATTGCAAAGCAGTTTGATTAAGCTTAGTCAACAACTTGGAATCTTTCTGTATTACTTGTTACTTTAAATCCGTGACAAAATTCTTACTCCTATTACTTGTTCCTTGCATTACAGTTTCCATTTGATAGTATTCATATGCCTTAATCTTTAATTATATCCTTAATTGCTTTCACTCAATGCAAAGTACCACACTACCCGCCACTTGTATTTAACAGACCTTCTCTAAATTTTGTGGATTGACTACTCATCCATGTACTAAATTAAAAAAAAAAAAAAAACAAGCATTAAAATGTCAATCCAGCTTAACCAACTTCATTAGCTGCATGAGCAATCTTTCTCTTACTCTTCATCATAAAGAGTTTTTGTGATGGATTCAACACATTACTCAGCAATGGCTGACTTTCCAACCACATATAATATTAATCTGGATTTTATATGAGAAATAAAACATTTTAAAGTATCTCCATACATTGACTCACCAAATCAAACACAGACTAAACAAACTTTTTGCTTCAGAAAACTGAAATATTCTGCCAGTCTGGTCTTAATGATGGCAGATGGGGTTTGGTTACTGATGTCATAGAAGTGACAACTGTGACATTCCTGATTCAATGGCAGGCTGTTCACAACCTCTTCCACAATCCATCAAAGGATTGTTTTGGCTTTGTTTTCTCTAACTCAAGAGATTATTTGCATATGTATGGTGTCTGTGTCCTATAAAAGTACAAGGTCAAGAAATACATGCTTACTAACAAGTCTCAAGCAAAGTTTATTGAAAATCATTTCGTTAGAATAGAACGACTGCTCTTCTATTAGACTTATAAAAGAATTTGTCTTTTTCATCTTTCATCCATGTTGGTAAACTACTACTAAAGTAAGTTAGTTATTGTAGGCTCGATTTAATGCTATTTTACTGGTCAGCCTATTGCTGACCAAAAGAGTGTCATTTAAAATATTTTATAAAATTAATTCTGGCCTTCTACTTCTTGTCTTCTACTTCTGGTCCTCTTCCCTTGTTTAAAAATAGAAAAACAGAAAAGAGTTTTATAAATTAACTTCTGGAGACTAGTAATGTGACCAGAAAGAAACACAGGAGACAAAAAGGAAATAACTACTTCAGCAAACTTATAAAAAATACTTTCTTTATATGACTCATAATAATCAACCTAAAACTTTATTTACTGTGCTTGAGAAATAATCAGTATTTATTCCTAAGAATATCAACTTATGATGCTGTAACAATGAAGATCCTAAATGGTTTTCCACAGGAAGAAAAATGACACTTCATGATGCAATCCCTTTCTGCATAAGCTTTCATGAAACACAGTCAGCAGAACCCATGATTTCTGGAGTCTGTTAAACATTAATGTGTGTTTTGTGTGTGCCAGCAATTTTAACCTATTATAATATATGAATCTCTGTCCTGTTCAATAACTATTTATGCTAGCATACATCCACCTCAAAGCAACATAAAAATTGCTTATGGCATTTACTACCAAGAAAAAAGATCTACCGATTAATGTAATGCTATTAATTTTTCTGTTTTGTGTTATTTAGAACTGTACTGCATTGCTTGTTTTGCTGACAATGGCAGTTTAAGATTTACAGTATCTGCTTTAATCTCTTTTTTGTCAATGATATCTTAAGATTTAAAGGACCTATATATTGATCTAAATCTTGTTACATGCATTCCCCTTCTCCCCATTTCTTAAAATACTTTGGTGGTACAGCTCATCTCTCCTGCCAGGTGCCTGCTCCTGCAATCACTTTCGGGCTGAATGTTCCTTGAGGACGTATTCCTCTGCTGCAGCTGTAATTCTTCAAAATTTACAGTGTCTACAGTGTGGAACAAACTGCCTCACCACGGGCTCCACCACCAACTGCAGGGGAGTCTGGGTCCAGATGACTGGGCCACCTATTCCTTCATGTCAGGTGTTCATGCCTGCAGGTCTGCTTCTCTCACATTTTGTCTCACACTTCTCTGTCAAGCAATGTTTTTTCCTTTCTTAAATAAGGTTTCCCAGAGATGCCACCAGGTTCAGCCATGTCCTACAGTGGACTAGCTGGAGAGAGCTTGCACTATTTGTTATTGTCAAAACCTTGCCACATAAACACCATGTTTCTACCCCAACTACTGTGAGCACATATTTAAGAACTGTTGTTAAAATATACATTCATCAGACAATCTTCATAAGCTACAGGTACATCAACAATTCCTCATACCAAAATCAAAGCAATATCATCTCAATATATGGCCAAAAAGTAGATGATTCACAGACATTATGGAGCTCCACCATTCCTCTCTTCACCACTTTACAACAACAATACTTCCTCACAATCATTCTACTTTTCAGCAATATCCAGTCTAAGTGCTACCCGTTACCACTCCCAATTGCAGCCCTTACCTTGAATTCTTCAAGCTTCCCTTTGAGTGCTAAAAAGAACCATGATGAGTCTTTCCCTGCCTTTCACATATTCCCCTCCCTTTGGGCTGTAGAAATAAATAGAAGAAAGGTGAAAAGTATCAAGAGGAAGACAGTTCAATAGGAAAAGTAAGAGTAGTGCATACAAGCATAACAAGAAGAGGGATTATTTCACTATTTCTCATGGGCAGGCCTGGAAACACTCACTGGAAAGAAGAGACTCAGCGCACTTAACAGTTACTTGAGAAGGCAAATGTCAAAGCCACAAATGTTTCTCCTTCCTAATCCTTCGCTTGAACTTTTATTGCTAGGCATGAATTTATATAACCATAGAATAATTTAGGTTGGAAAAGACCTTTAACATCATTGACTTTAATTGTAAACCTCAAAAAGCCAAATCCAACATGAAACCATCTCGCTAAATGCCAGATCTATGTATATGTTGAATATGTCATCTATGATGACTCAGCCATGCCCTTTCCTGGGCATATGGTTCTAGTTGTCATGGGATATGCTGTTTGCTACTGTCCTGAACTCTTGCCCACCCCAAACCTCTTGACATTCAGGGGATGAAGGGGCAGAGAGAGAGGAAGCCTTGTTGTTGTGAAAGCACTGTTCAACAATAGCCCAAAGATTAGTGTGCAATCAACACTCTTTTAGCCAAAAATACGAAGTGCAGCTCCCAACAGACCACTATGAAGGCAGTTAAATTCATAATTTTATCCGAGAAAAACCCATTTTCTGAATGTGATTAGCAACCTTGTCATGTTGTTTTTTCATTCATTTACACGGATAAAGTCTTTGGGTATTTCTGTGGAGGTATTTCTATGAGGGTATTTCAGTTGAAGTACAGAAAACTTTTGCTAGAGAACGGAGTTCTGAAATCATACCTGCACAATTTTCAGCAAAATTTCTCTTGTTGTGAGATTTCAGCTGACTAGTCCCGGGGTATAAAGGGACTGAAAAGCCTTTTTTAAGACAGCATGATGCAGTGGACAAATCCTAATATAGATGTTGATTTAAATGTGAATCTGTTCACTGAAGAGCCACCTTCCTCTATAGTTCCATTGAGATTCAAGTCTAAAGGGATCTTTCATGTTAAATTGACATTAAAATCAACTCATTCATTTTAATCTAAATTTTTCAGACATTCACAGATCGAAACAGCAGAAAAGGGTGCTGCTAAGTTAAGCCTGGAAACTTGGATGTAGAAAGTACACATTCATCTCTCAGAATCAAATCCCTCAAAAGCAAATATCAGTGGAACATACCTAAAATTTTATTTGCAATATACTACAGTTAAAACACCCAATTACAGTAGCGTGTCATGACATATATTGATCCTTCTTTGAGCTAAGATTAAAGCCTCCACATAGGAAGCAAAAATATCTGGCTAGCCAAATATTCTTCCTCTCTTTGTATGAATGTTCTTTCAGATTTTGCTGAAACATTTGAAGTTCCTGTTCTGATTGCTCACAGTTTCTTGCCAAGCCCACTGAAAGGAAGGGAGAATTTAGAATCAGCTAAGTAAATACTAGTATCATCTCTTTCCAGGGAGATAAAAGTAATTTATCTGTAGTGTCTCCTTTTTCCAAGGGTGCAATTTATACAGAGCTGAATGAAGAGGTAATTTAATCTGCTAATCATTCTGACTAAAAATGTAGAACTTTTAATTGACTTTCATTTACATATTTATTTCTCATTTTTTCTCTGGAAAACATCCTTTCTGTTCAGGTTTTGATGCAGAGGGTTTGTAGATCGACCTACTTCCAACTTTTATTACTGCTGACACATATTTTATTTTCTTTGGTAGAGAGCAAACAATAATGAAACAGGTAATCAGCATGGATGTAGGTCACCAAAAGTGTCCCAGTTTTGTTAGCGTTCTCTGTTAAGAGTATGCAAATAGTTTGGATTTTTAGGCATTCAAAAACAAAGAGACACTCCCAACCTTGATCCCAAAATGAGAATTAAAATCTCTGCCTCTGACGACACATGATCCACACAATAATTCACCACAGAATTCAGAGATACTTTCAGATTTGTTGGCATTTAGATATGGTGATGAAGAGCAAGACAGAGTCTAAGAAATCAGTCAGTACTTTATAAGTAACTTCTTCCAGTGATAAAATAATCAGATATATTACTTCAGCCTTGGAGAGCAAATATTTTTATGAATAACCTCTGTTGAAAAAGAGTAACTCAAAAGAGTTGAAATGATCAAGGTAGGTAACTAGGCAGGCTATACTTAGAAGCAAGGGAGATGGGAAGGAGCAGAAGCAGAAGAGGTGGGACAGATTCTGTCAGCACCATTTGGCTCCAGCACACACATACATGCCATGCATTTCTGATTTAACCATACTTTACCCACACCAGGTAGCAAGCCCACACAAATACAAATACATCTTTGTTTTCCTTCATGCTGTATTGACTTGTTTGACTAGAAACAGTGGCAGTGCTCTTCCACCTGCAGTGGCCTACACACTGTGGATAGGAAGAAGTAATGATTCTAACTCTACAGTCCTGCAATCCTGTATTTTCCTACAACTGCAATTCAAAAAAGCTAATTCAAACATCATGTGTATAAACAGGAAGTTTTAAGAATTAGCAGCTTGGAAAAGCATAGCCAGAGCCTTGACATTCACCTGGCACAGAGAAAGCCAGATAGAGAAAAGAAAATCCAGCTCATGAGTACTCCAGGGATTCTTCCACTAAGTTAGTCTCAATATGTTTAAAAGACAGGAGAGCAACATTGATCCAGATTGTGTTCACCTTCTAGTAGAATATCCTCTTAAGGTATTTAATTTTAAAAGTTAAAGAAAACATTTTAGTGTTAGAAATATAAATTATTAAAGAATTAGTCTGTAAAACTCAAAAAGTTTCACATGTATACTCCCAACCCAGAATCAAGTCCTAAGTTTAGATGCAACATATCTCTTTGAAAGACCAGTTGGCCATTTTAAAAGCTTATGTCAAAATTCATGTTCTAGCAGTGCACAGAACTCGCTTGTCTCATTGTGCCATTTTATCTCAGGGTTCTCATTATAGATTTGTTTTCAGAAAGAAAAGAATATTAATATTAAGGATACATATTATTTTTATGTAGTAACATTTTCCAGATTGTTGTGAAACACTATTTTTAAGCCTATGGAATACCCACCTACTTAAAATATTGAACATGCTTATTAATTCACCACATCTTTTTCTGAAGTTTAATCAGTGTTTTATCACTTTTGCCTCTTTTGTGATATCCATCAAGCAAGAAAAGGCTCCTGTAGTTTAAAAAGGTAAGAAAAAAGGTATTTTGAGAATGTATGGTTCACCAAATTTACTTAGGCATCTAAACCCAGTTTTTAAGGTAGCAAATATTCTTTCAATTATAATTCTTACAAGCATTATAATTTATTTCAGTGGGGCACTGAAAATGAGCTGTACACTTTTTTAGTTAAATCAGAGAATGTTCATACTTACATAACTTTTTTTTTTTAAAATAAAGTGAATATTAAAATAATGGATAAAACTTTGTAATTAATATCTATCTTCTTTTTAAACAAATTCTCTAAGACTAAATGATCTGTTATCAGCAATAAACAAATGAACAAGCAAACAAAAACATGATGCTGGTATACTGAAAGAGCAAAAGATGTTTTCTTCCCAGTCCTTGACTCAGATATACTATCATTTAAAGTTCAGGTATGGGATTTTAAGCACAGTAATGCAAATTTAGTCAGGGTATATAAATCCCTGACTAAAAATATAGTATAATAATTTGACTCTTCCTCTTTTGGCTCTGCTTGTAGATGAAAGCTTTTTAGATGCACTAACACGTTTTGGGGGTTGGGGAAGAGGGAGGGGGAAGTAAAACTAAAATCAACATTTTTGATTTCTTTTTCCTGATGACAGCTTCTGATCTATCACCGAAGAGGAAAGATCTCCTTGACTATTTTATACCTGTAAAGAACATGGACTTTACATGCACTCTTGCTTTGCAGTAGAGGAGAGCTGTCACTTCCACACTACTCAAATGTATCCACACATCCACCTGACTGAAAATATTTTAAATTCTGGTTTGGACCAGTATAGTCACAGGCATCTCAGAAGATGACTGCTGAGTGAAAAATAACTCCATAACATCAGAAACATGTACTGCTTACATACTGAAGAATACTTCACAGAATGACAGAGGTTAAACTGGCAAAGAAAAACTGAAAGCTTTTCAGTCCAGCTGAGCAAGCTCCAATCCTTTTTAAGATATCAAGTCTTTAATATTCGTCCACTTATTTCTAGCAATGCAAGAATGGTATCTCATACGAAATTAATGGCTTTAAACTCCCTTGAAGGCTGCCTCAAATCAAATCTAGAGCCAGTTCTTAGCCAGTAGAGTAAAGACATTAAAGAATTTAATTATAGAATCCTAAAATTATAGGATAGTTTGGTTTGGAAGGAACTTAAATGATTATCCAGTTAAAACCTTCAGTCCCTGGGGAGGAACACTTTGCACCTAGACCAGGTTGTTCAAAGCCTTGTCCAATCCAGCTTTCAACACTTCCAGAGATGAGGCATCCACAGTTTCTCTGGGAAAATTGTTCCAGTGTCACATCATATTAAAAAATTTCTTCCTAATATTTGTTCCAAACCTATCCTCTTTCAGTCTAAAGCCATAATTCCCTTTTCTATCACTCCTATGAATATCCCCAGCTCTCTCGTAGGCCCTGTAAGTACTGTGAGGTATCCACAGAGCTTTCTCCAGCTGAACAACCCCAGCTTACTGAGCTTGTCTTTATAGGAGAGGTGCTCTAACCTTCTGATCATCAAACGCAATCAAATCTTATGTTTTAGCAAACAATATAGAACAAAATGTGTTGTGAGTAGCTCCAGCATGAAGAGATCAAAATAAGAAGAATCTATTTCATTAAGGTTTTGGGATCTAGAGGGGTAAATACTAGCTATCAAGAACAAACAAAATTAACTTAAATAAAAGCCAAAAGATATTAAAGAGAAGATGAAAGTTCTGTAAAGACAAAGACTTTTAGAAACAAAATAACGTTTAACATCATTATCATCTCTACCTACAAACAGTAAATACTCTCTTAAAAAAACTTACCAGATAACTAACTGTCTGTTTTTCAAAGAGGTTCACCCATTAGTCAGGCAGATTTTAACTATGAAACTCTGTTCCAGAAACTTCAGGAATATATACTTTGCATAAGATAATGATAAGGTGACGACCTAGATATACTCTTCTTCAAAGACCAGGCAATGAGAAGCTCACAACCTCAGAGACAGGAAATGACAAAACTTTACAGAGGGCTATAAATTCAAAACTCCATCCTCTGTTTTGAGACAAATAAACCAAGAAAGAAGCTGTAAATCCTCTAGAAGAAAAAGCAGAAATGCAACAGGAAGTCTTAAAAATAATGCCATACAAATATCAGGGGCTCCTCAGTTCAAAATGAGTCATATGAGAGACAGACGGACCCTGTAAGGGTAGGCACGTAGATGTATGGTCAGCATGACTGAATTTTTTTTCTGCCTAGCAGTTCCCAAAACATAAAGGTGTGTGGTGCTCAGAAGTCCAAAGACTTACTTGGCCCCTCCAATGAAAAGCAGGTAGCATCAAACCAAGACAATACATGAAGATTGTGCAAAGGAGTATAAAGGTGTAGATGTACTACTGTATGTCTAATTTAAACGCCCTCATGTACACATGGGTAAATAACTGTAAGGACAGAAGCAAGTTATCCATGAACCTCTTCAAAAAGCATAGCTCTCAGAATTTTGGCTGCAGTCAAAAGCTACTGTCTCCTGCTGATACATATAAAAATTTAGTTAATCAAGCAGAGGAAATGTTACTTTAACTGTAATTGACTGATGTTAGAAAATTACTACCTTCATAAAATTTCTTAGGGAAGGGCAGTGTTACCCAACTCCTATATGTAAGTAATTTAATGACATTTTCCAAAGACAAACAATGAACATAGTTGTTGCTGTTTCTTTTCTGCAACGGCGGCGGCCTGGTCTTTAGGAACGACAGCACAGCGTCCACTTTGCTCGCGTGGCGCCGGGCTTAGTAACACGCTTACGCCAATTTGGTGGACGGTTACAAGTGTTTATTATCTCAAACATGCAGTTTAAATACTCTGGGGTTCTTCACTACGTCAGAGGGGTCTTGCTACACTTCCTGAGTTAGAAGGGAGAATGGAAAAGTACTGGCACATGTTAGTAGGAGCTTACATTCTTGTGGTGATAGCTTATCTTTGGGGGGTTGGAGTGTTCTCTGCTCTTCCCGTTACAACCGAGATCTTCCGAGCGCCTGTCCCTATCCAACCACATCTCCCCCCCCGTCTTTTACAAAAGAACGAGGTAGTCATATATATATATATATATATATAGGCACTAAATGAGGTAGAAGGTTAGGATTTAATAAGGGAAAAAGGAGTTTGGAAACCTGAGTAAGTTTTTGCCAGGCAAGTTTGGAAAATCTTGTGACTGGCAATGTTCCCTGATTAATTCACAGCATTTCATGTTGGCCTATGAACAGAATGTTAGTCCGTTCTAGGCGAGCTTTAACAAATGAGACTATCTTGTTCAGCAGGCATGGTCCGAAGGTAGCAGCTAAAAGTAGCATTGCCAATGGGCCTACCAAAGTGGAAATTAAAGTGGTTAACCATGGGGATTGGTTAAACCAGGATTCGAACCAGCCTTGCTGCGCTTCCCTATCTTTCTGTCTCTGAGCCAGTCTGTTTCGGAGTTCTGCCATGGAGTCTCTGACGACTCCGGTGTGGTCCGCGTAGAAGCAGCATTCCTCTTTCAAGGCGGCACACAGACCTCCCTGCTGCATGAACAGGAGGTCCAGTCCTCGCCTGTTCTGCAGGACCACTTCTGAGAGCGAGGAGACTGACTTCTCTAAGTAGGAAATAGATTTCTCAATCCTCTGCAAGTCCTCATCTATGGTCATTTGTAGCTGAGACAGACCTCGATGTTGCGTTGCTAGGGCCAAAACACCTGTGGCCGTTCCGGCTGCTCCTAGGCCGAGCAACATTGCGATAGTTATACTTGTCATTATCTCTCTTTTGTGGAGTCTGTTGGATTCTTCGAAAAGGTTGTACACGTCTCCGTCTGAATGATACAGGACCCTAGGAACAATCAGAACTTGGACACAGAAGTCGTTAGAATCATTGAACTTGGGAAGAAATACACAGGGACTTACTCCAGATCTCTGACAAACCCACATTGCAGACGCAGATGGAATTACCCACTTATTGTTTTTTCTGCTGGGCTTTACAACTCTGGTGCAGACATTCCCTTTTCGCTCAGCTAGGGTTGCATTACCAAAGCATTTGCCTCGACCTGTGACTTGACTCAGGGTAATACCTCTGCGGGGTGTGTCCCATCTGCACTGGTGAGGTGCATCAGCTGTGGAGTAACTGAATGGGGTGTTTAAAGCAACTCCTTCATAGAAAGGGGGTTGGACATCATAACAAAGCCAACAGGAATTGGTTAGGTTAGGGTTAGATTCGTTCAGGGATAGGAAGGTAGCTTCTAACATACGAAGGATTGGGTCCGGGTCTGACCTGGCTAAACGGTCTATCTGAAAGGCTTTTGCATCGCTAGTTGGGATTTTGGTGACGCTTGTGGGTAAGGCTTTGGGGTAGGTCATGTTTCTCTTTGTCTGTGTGCTTTTAATCACCTTGTTGGGTCCAACCGCTCGGGATGCTGACGGTTGGAGCCTGGTAATTCGCACATTCACCCACTCTTTCGACCCTTGAAGGACCACTGTCCATGTTTTACCCACTGTCCAACTAGGATGATTGGGCTGCAAGACTGTCATGTTATAGTATATGCAATGCATGTATTGTAGCAGCTGGTTTCCACTCAGCGCATGCTACTTTTATCTTGCCCCAATCAGTGAGTTTGTACTGAGTTTGTTCCCTTACATTGTTAAAAGCTTTGCTCGGTTTCGCTGGAAACCTCATAAATTCTGTTATCTCCATTTCTGTATCGGACTTGGAGCTCTCTATAGAGCTAGCTGCGGAGCTGTCGCTCCACTCAGTGTCGGAAGCAGACTGCTGGTAGACTTCCGGTTTGCTATGCCTTTTTGTCGGGCTCCGCCCCCGTTCCGCCTTCCGCGGGTGGGTTCGGTCGTCCCCTCAGGTTCGGCCCTGTTCCGCCTCCCGCGCCCGGCCCCTCCCCTCCTCCCGGGGGTGGTGCCGGCACGCCTCTTGGGGGCGGTCCCATTCCCACCCCCTGGGCTCGCCCTGTCTTCCCCAAGGAGGGGTTTCCCCCTTGTATGGTAGCATTGGGAGCGGTTTCCGATCGCGCATCCGCCCCCCCTCGCTCTCCCGCGCGTGCGCTGTGGAGACCGGCAGGTCCAGACTTCTACTAGTCTCCCACGCACCTGTGCTCGCGGAGGTTCGCGCTTCCGGGTTTTCCGCGCCATGCAGTCGGCCGCCCCGCCCCCGCTCTAGACTGTCGGCGCCATCTTGGCTATATGGCAGCAGTGGCGGGGCTTCCGCTTGCGCTCCGGCGCCGGCTTTTTTCTTGGCGCTTTTCGCTTCCTGTGCAAGCTCTCCCCAGAAAGACCGCGCGCGTTCTTCTGCCCGCCACACCGGTTTGGTGGTCAGAGAAGCCGCGATGTCCTCCACGGACTCTGCGGGGGGGCTGCTGCCCAGCGCGCTCCGCGAAAGCGCCGCTGAACTCGGCGGGGCACCGCTGTCGGACGCGCTCGGATCCCGGAGGTGGCGGGGAGGAACGGTCGGGAAAACCGCGTTTTTTTCGGGGGGTTCTGCGGGGGTTTTTGGATCTGGGGGGTCCCGCGGGAAGGTCTGAGGGTCTCCTATGGGCTCCGGTGGGTTCGGGCATGGGCTCGGAGAAGGGTGTAACGCGCCCGCTCCCCGCATGTTCCCGCCATTAATTTCACTATCCCCGGGGGGTCCCACTGTGCCGTAGCCACCCCCCTTTTGCTGCGTAACGGCAAATACACACGTTTTCACAGCATTCCAAGTTTCTTGTTCTTCTATTGCTTTCCGCAACACTTTCTCAACTTTTCCCCATGCTTTTAAAGTTTTTCCACTGCCGGTGGCTTTAGTATCTTCAGCCAGAGCAGCAGTATATCTCTCCCACCCCTCTGATTTTAATATATCTACGGGGCGCTGTATCACGCCCAAATCCGAAAGCCTTGCAATAGCAATATATAAATCCCTTTGGTCGCACCGTATTCCCCAGTGGACCTCCATTAGACTTACAACCTTCACTAGGGATTCCATGCCGTTCGCGGGTTCTTGGGGCGTCCCCCTGTCTCCTCCGCAGTAGATTGGACCAGCCGCTACTGCCGCTGTCTCCTTCCAGGCGAAAATCCCGTCCGCCGAGGTTTTTTCTTCCTGGGTTTCGGCACCACTTGTTGCTGTTTCTTTTCTGCAACGGCGGCGGTCTGGTCTTTAGGAACGACAGCACAGCGTCCACTTTGCTCGCGTGGCGCCGGGCTTAGTAACACGCTTACGCCAATTTGGTGGACGGTTACAAGTGTTTATTATCTCAAACATGCAGTTTAAATACTCTGGGGTTCTTCACTACGTCAGAGGGGTCTTGCCACACTTCCTGAGTTTAGTAGGGAGAATGGACAAGTACTGGCACATGTTAGTAGGCTTACATTCTTGTGGTGATAGCTTATCTTTGGGGGGTTGGAGTGTTCTCTGCTCTTCCCGTTACAACCGAGATCTTCCGAGCGCCTGTCCCTATCCAACCACACATAGTCCAGATCCTAAGAATATCCCTGTTCTTTTTCCAGTTATCAGAATCTAATGCAAAGTTAGAAATATACTTGTCATTCTTGACCAAAGATACCCTGCATTGGTGAAAGCAGGGCTGAAATTGCCAGAACAGTTAAAGATGAAGATCTGGAGGGACAGAGATGCTTAAGTGATGACTTTTCAGGTCTGAATAGGTCTTTAAGAAGCATCAGGATGGTAGCAGGAAGTGTTACATAAAATACATTCTAAAATAATTTTTAATTTGGGTATTAAAAAGCAAAAATATAAGCAAAGTGTATTGTGAACTGAGCTGAAATAGTAACACTGAAGAATTTCAAGGGTTTGTGTGCAAGAAAAAATGGAGAAAGAATCAAATAAAGACTTTGATAAAATTGAAAACTGTCACTGTGACCAAAAAAACCCAAACAAAACAAAACCAAACAGGACCCCAAACAAACAAAAAAAAGAGACACTGTATCTCTCTTTGACTATTAAAAAATGCTTCTTAAAAATTACACTTTTTGGATGCTTTTTCCAAACAGAACAAGAACAAAACAGTGGACAATGCACATCAAAACTATTTTTGTTATCAAACTATACATGTAGATATGTACTTGTGATAATGACAAGGGTTTGTCACAGAGATATTGCTACATTTCTTATTATAGCTTGAAAAGAGCCTAGTCTCATTACAGCTTGCTTTAAAATTATTGAATTTCCATATCTCATCTCTTCTCATCTTGGAGTTCACCAGCCTTTCCTTCCCTAAGGAGAACAGTGTATAAGCACAGCAGAAAAAGCTATGGTCACATTTTTGTACAGCTAAAATGGCTTTGACTAAGACTTTACCACTGCCTACACAAAAGATATTTCTGGCCTTAAAAATCATATGTCCTAATGTACCCAAATTCTATACTCTTTGCCATTTTCAAGAAGGTGAAAAGGAGGAAAAGTGGGTGTTTTCTGGACAGACAATTTTTCCAAATGGTTACTGTATAGCCATGCAATTCTTGACTCTGTCCAGTGCAGGGATATGGGTTGCAGTAGACTATTGGTAAACTATTGAGAAATGTGAGACAGGAAAGGGCTTTTCAATAAGTACAAAATGCATTAAATGCAGCTGTGTAGAAGACTGATTTTTTTTTTTTTTCACACCTGCATTCTTGGGTTGAGGACCCAGGCTGGCTTTGCTGAGATTTTTTCTGTTTCCCTGCCAAGCACTTTACCTATAGAAAGCACCAATTTCTCAGTCTCATTAACACCAATCTGCCATTCACAAATTCACAAGTCCAATGAGTATCACTTGCAATGTTTTAACTTTGAGTTTGGCAGAGCTGAGAATGTGCAATAATGTGCATTCTTGTGACGTAGCAAATGACATTTAGGATTTTTCCCTACTGCTAAGAAAAGCCAGTCTCACTAGCCAAACACCCTGGTCCTATATATGCCTAATGTGGGTCTTGTCTCACCTTCTAGTTTGTCTTCCACCAGGAAAAAGCAGACAGAGGAGGCAGACTGACCAAGAGCAACAAAAAATATTTTTTTCTGAAACTGGATTTTTTTTTTTTACCATCTGCTTTCCCTGCACTTTGGGAAGCAGTAGAAAACCCAGTTTTGAATCTTTTCGGCATTTTTTACATTCCTACACAAACCTCCAGCCCAGAACAGTGTTCAACACAGATATGAGATCCTCTGAGAATTCTTTTCCTATCAAGCTCTTTTGTCTGCTTTAGTCTTCCTCAGTTTTCGTGCATCTGCAGTGTGAAATTCAACTCTACTGCCTACCTAGCTCACAGAATACATATAGGACATCCAGAAAAAAAGGTTCAGGTTTTCCTCTGCCCCCAAAATCTCATTTTATGTTTTAGTGATGCAATCTTCTAATTGACAAATGGCAATGGTATACAGGTTTTTCTGCTCTCCATACATTGACTAGATCCTAGTGTGGGGTCTTGTGGACACAGCTGAACTGAAAAAGACCTGTGATTTTCGAAACAAAAATTCTCGCAACAGGCACACAAGGTTTTTCTAGGAATTCCATCTGCTGCTTGAAAATCTCATTATAGCAGAAACTGCCTTTCAAAATACCATTTACAAGCTGTTATCTCTAGTTTATAGTCAGCCCTAGAAAGAAAACACTGGCTAAACTTTTTTCTTGAATATTTTGTATTTTATGGGGTTTTTTTCCACTGAAACAGAAAGTATTAAAAAGGTGGCAAATAGCAAATTTAGCACACTGAACAGTAAAAAATTGAAATAGAAGTGATTTAACATTCCTACACAATGAAATACCAATCATGTTAAAATACAAAAAATTGCAATCATATAATAAGGTAGAAAAATAAGGAAGAAAGACATTACAAGTTCCAAACAGAAAGTTTGCATTTTAAAGATTTCTCAGATTTCTAGAAATGAGGCAGCAATGTGAAAGATCAAATTATAGGAAAAGCAGACAAGAGTAGACTCATTGAATCACTCAGTCATGAAGACTGGGAAATATCCTAACTCTCAGCACCCATTACATACTCTCGCTGCTCATCAAGAAAATGAGAATGCATTGCACCTTACAGAATCAATAGCTAAGAGAGATATTATTTCTCTATATGACCATACCTTTGATTTCAGACATAAAGTATTCCTTACAAATGCTTTAAAAATATATATGCAAAATACACATAGCAAAATATACATCATCATCTTACCTTATACTGAATTTGAGCTACATTTGACAAGTTCTTCAGTTTCTTTCCAAACATTATTCCTAGTTTAATGATGCTCTATTTAATTGTCCCATAGCCACTACAACTGTGGTTAAACAACAGCTTCAAAACATGCCTCTCATGGGTGGAAAAGCTGTAAGGGTGTTCTTTATCTTATACATGCTGTCAAGGAACTGGTAGCAGAGAAAAAAGGTTATAGACAGGACATTACAGAGATGTTTTTTTGAGGACACTAAACCTAAATGTTGAGTCCAGTTCTGGATCTTAGGACGTGTGGTGGGTTGATCCTGGCTGGACACCAGGCACCCACCAAAGCCTCTCTATCAGTCCCATCTACAACTGGACAGGGCAGAGAAAATATGATGAAGGGTTCGTAACCTGAGACAAGGACTAGGAGAGATCACTCACTATCCATGGGCAAAACAGACTTAGCTTAGGGAAATTAACTGAATTTACTACTAACAAAATCAGGGCAGGATAATGAGAAGTGAATCTTAAAAAACACTTTCCCCCCATGTGGAGGCCCCCAAAGACTATGCAGAGGGAGCAACGCTCCCAGCTCTCCCATGGAGGGTGTCTAGCCCTTGAATTTCCCTAGCCTAGTTGTCTAACCCCTTATTGTTTGAAGTTGGCAGTTAAAGTTACTTCCTGATATATTAATTACCTTACCCTTGATTGGTTGTTGTGTCTTCCCCTCAGTTCTGTATCCTGATTGGTTCTTTTTGGATCCCTTCTCCGATTGGCTAACTTTTCAATCCGTGTCACTATTGGTTGCTTTAGTAAACCCCACCCCCTGAGTTAAGAATAAAAATTCAGCTCCCGAGACATTTGGGGTCGTTCCTTGGAGAGTCGTCGGAGAATAAAGAAGGCTCCTGAAGAAGATCCCTGGCTCCTGTGGTTTCTCCTGCGCCACCTGTGTAAACCCCTGCCTGGAAGGAAGCTGCTTTGGCAGCCACAGCCTGGCAAGAGCTGACAGGCTTGATCGCTTCTGCAATCTCACAGCTGAGCTGGTCACGCTAGAGGAGTGCCTGTGCCGCCTGTGCCGATGGGCTAGGAGAAAAATATCTGAAAACTTCCCCACTTAACATCTGATTAGTCAGGCTTCCTGGAGGAGAGTGACTTTCACTTCATATGTTCTGTCATACTCAACAGTTTACCTAATGTACCAATACCACACACATTAGCAAAGTACACACCAGAACAGCAGCCTTTCATGCGTTACATGTGAGCAGAAAGCTGGGACCTCATTTCCTAAATGTCCTGTTTTATTTTGTAATTGAGTATCAGAGGAACTCCTTACTGTGTGTAGGTTCTTTGGCAATTTCACATCTCTCTGGTTCCATAGCAATGAAGGATAGAGAAGTAGGCACAAGTTCATCAGTATATGTCTGACTAAAATGCTTCATTAATCTGTGCGCAGTTTTTGTCCCTCCTGATAGCAAATGGATTAAAGCAGGTATAACTAACATATTCTCCTGTCAGCCTTTCTGCTGTGTCTTCACAGCAGGCTTTATTTCAGATGATTTTGAGAGCATTTTTTCCCCCTATAGACTTTCTTAAGTAGATCTACCAGAGCTAATTTCAAAATTAACAATTCTTCTATAATGTGGAGCTCTTGTCAGGCATCATTTCTCCAATAAACTCTCAAAGATAATAATAGAAGCTCCATGCTCCTCACTGCATTACACCATGAATACATTGACATTTCATCCAAGTTAGGTTTCAAAGGCTTCAAAAGAGATCAAAGCCTCATTGAAAAGGCCTGATTTATTCAGGACAGCTACAAAAATTCTGTATTTAATCTCTGTTTAATCCAGTAAGATAAAAGACACATAATATTTTATAAGATTAAAAATAGAGAATTTAAAAATCAAAAAAAGAAATATGTTTTTGGGACAAACGAGATATTTTTCCACCTACTATCAGTGCTAAACAATTCATATCATTGGAGACAGTCACTGTTTCTTTGGCCTCTACACTTCTGATTAGAAATAAATACAATTTCTTTTATAACACCTTGTTGTCAATATGCCCTGTTATAGCAGTCTTTTTGACATCATCATCATCCTCTGGCTACAGAGGATGTGACTAAGACCACATTCTGCTAAAGCTGTTTGAACTCAATACATCCCTGGAAAGCTTTGCACAAATCTTCACTTCAGCAGGGGGTGAGAGTATATCACATCTTCAACACAATTTGAAGTGTATGGAATAAGGTTCATAATGAATTCTAGCCTGTACTATGTTCAGAGAAAAAAAGGTGACATTAAAAAGAAATTTCTGTCTTCTTTTCATCCAACAATACATACTCTCCAAAACGTCAAGAAACTACTTACACCCCCCTGCTACTCACTAACTGAGCTCACCTTTCTCTGCCACCTTTCACTAATGAAGATGTACTTCATAGGGAAATTAATACAAATTTCTTCACTAATAGAAGATTTTTTCATGTTCACAAGCAATCTGGGGTGAAAGCACATAATCAAAGCACATAATTTTTTCTAGGAATTTTAAAGAGTTGGTGCTCTGAAGGAAAACATATGATGCAGGTTCAACAATAGCTGAAGTGACTTACCAAAGGAAAAATAAACAATTTCAAGTCTTTAACAACAACAACAACAAAAACCCACACCAAAGAACACAAATATTTCAGTGGCCTTTTTTCTCCTGGACTTTGCCAAATTTTGATTGGTTACAGCATGAAAGTACTGAAATGACGTCTTTCACTTTAGAATTCAAATTTGTCATTCCACAGAGGCCATACCCATCATTTTATCCATGTAAAATCCTCATTCATGTGCAAAAGTGAAATTTCCTTAGTGGATCCAGTTGCATTTGTTAAAGAGTGCACTTATGTTTGGGAGACATGCAGCATTAGCACAGTTTTCATATACCCAGGTGGGAATATATTCTCACTTTGTCAGCCTTGTCTATGTAGAGCTCTCATAAAGGAGATCCAACAAACAGCTTTCTATTTGTCTTGCTGTTAACACTACGTATAAGGCTGCAGTTTAACCCTTACAGAATTATTGCCTTGCATAGCTAACTAATTTTCACAAGAATTACCACTTAAATATATGAAAAGAATGTGCTACAACATCAGTTTCTATTTCATTTTCTATCCCTTCCTCTGATCTCTTCCAAACGTAGTGCCAGCAATTGATAGAGAGAATTGACACTACTTATTGCTTCTTAGGACTTCCATCCTTTGAATAATGGAAGGAAATAGCAGTTTGTCTCTTTTATCCTTTCTTTACTTTCCTAAATTCTGGAGCATCTGAAAAAAAATTGTGCGAACTCCTAAAATAAAGGAAAACATTACCTTCAGATTATTCAGGGTCTTTTACTGTTCTTTTAAACTCAGGAAGGCTACTTTTATTGTTGCTCATTCTTTCATTTCTATTAGGTGGCATGTTTTAGCTTTATCTCTGTTAAAATTAATTACATATTAGTAGAGACATGGTCAGGATAGTGGAGGTTCAGACTGACAAGAGAAATCCATAGCCCTTTGCTCTTTTATTGTGCAAGATTCTCTTCTCTTGACCCCACATCCTCCACCCCACTTATACTGTTATTTTTCCCCACCTTTATACACCAGCAATAGAGTCAAAGACCAATATCTCAGCAGAGTTAAAAAATTAAATAAGTTAAAAAGGCACAGTTCTTGCATCTGTCATCCTCTCTGCCTGCAGACAGTCATGACTACATTTCTGAACAGCAGTAACATAAGAAAATGATGCTCTGACTTTCTAAAAGGCAATTTCCCCCAGCTTAATGCCTCTCTATAAAATGGAATTAACTTCAACATGGAAAATAGGTAGGTGGCCGGGAAAAAAAGTGAGACACTGTACACAAATGTTGATTGCAGCTCCACTCCTTTAGGCCAAGAACACCACCTAGGAAGAACAGAAGTGAACAGATTTGATTCACTTAATAGACTTTAAGTGCCTCAGGACACAGCATAAACTTGTATCATATTATCAGACAGGCCCCCTCATGGTGTCAGTGTCTGTAAAGGCTCATGAATATGTAAATAATATATGTATCTTGGAAACATGCTTGACAAGAGAATAGCTAAAATGAACTGATTCTAGTTATAAGCCATCAGTATGCCATTCTTTATGTTTGAACAGGCAGCCTATTGCTAGGTGACAGATCATTAAGGCTATCTACTCAGTCAGCGGAAATGAAGAAATAATTTGTTCATAATAACCTTCAGATGACCTCCCAGGCAAAACAAAGTCTTTAAAGAGCTATCCTTACTGATACATGTCATGCCTCTATGTGGTGTTCTTCTGGCTTCACAGTAATAGCAGTGCTGCTGGTGAAACAGAGCAATAAACACCTAGTGACAGGGCTGTAGTGTGAAAAAATCTCATCACCTGCCATCAACTGGCTGATGAATAATTCAGGCCTTCCCAACAGAACTAAGGATTTTAGGCAGTGCGAGGTTTTGTAGAGAAAGCAAGCAGAAAGGAAACATTGCTGCCTTCAGTCAAAGCCTTCCTAAGCCCACTTATAAGGCAATATTGCTAGGCACAATAAATATACTTGCGTCAGATCATGCTCATCAACAAGCCTAAGTCTCAAAGATATTAGAGGCAAGATCTACTCAACAGAAACAGGCCTCCCATGTAGATGCTGCTGTTTTCCCTGTTTCTATAGATAGGTCTATTCATATCCAGTCCTTCACTGTAAACTGCTTTTTAATTAATTTTTCCACAGCTGTATGCCATAGGCCCCTATTGCCCCTGGAAAACAGATGTCTTAATGCTTCAGCCTTGATCCCCTACTGTAAATTCTCTGTTAGCTAATACTCCCCTGAACTCCTCCACTATCTATATTGCTGAATAGGGTAGCACCCCTGACCCACTCATTTCTGCCACATCACACAAAATGTCTCTTATGCAGAGAGGGCAAATTAAAGAAAGCAAGGAGGCTGGCCCTCCATAATATTATCTTCTCAAATTAAAAAAAAAAAAAAAAAAAAATTAGAGCATACACTATACTTTTCATGTGTGTTTTCTCTCACAGAGAAGAACTTGGAAGAAAAGTTCTTACACCTTGAGTTTTATTTTGCTTTTGTTGCTGGTATTGGTGTGGGTTTTTTCTCCATTACGATAATCCTGCATTTGTTGTAGAACACTAGATGTTCAAAGGAGAGATTTTCAAAGAATTCTAGTACATATTAAAGCTCTATCTGTGAAGCATATGTAAACTTCATTTTAGTCTATTAACCTAAACTCTTGTTTCAAGATAGTAAAATCAAGGTACTGAACCAGAAAATGTCTGCCCAAGTTTTTATCTTCAATTATTTCTACAACGTTGGGAACAACACATTTTATTTTGCCAGACAAGAAGTGAGAGGAACAGGGTTATTCTAATTACAGGGTTCTTCAACAGAATTATATTTTCTCTTAAAACACTTCTTCAAGGAGAAAGCAAAACTTTTGCTATAAATAACTGCGTATTTGAATTTTTTTTTAATATTCTATGACTGAGTTTCTTTTCACCTTGCTTAGAGCACATTGTTAGCTCACATTTCTGAAGAGAACCACCCTGGAAATATACGCTCCGCTGATTTCTTTTCACTATTTTAACGACTTTGTTTTCTACCACTAGTTGACAGAATTTATCCAGCCCCTTCAATTCATTAGAGGCAGATCTGTCAAAAAGGAACTGACATGGACATTGTCTTCTGCTCTCCCATCTCCCCTTTATCTTCCACTAAGGAAAAAATATAATGGAAAATTTCCCAAGGCAAAACATCTCAAGAGGAACTTGTTGCTATCAGGAAAGTGTTAATAATAGGTTTTGCAATTCATTTTGACAGTAAGACTGGGACAGACACTGCACCATACATTGCTTGAAAGCACCTAATGGGGTTCATTTGCAAAGAAAGAGTCTTTATTTCTCTAGCCAAGGAAAAACAACTTTTGCTACTTGCTACAGCATTCATTTTAAAGTAAATAATCATGACTCTTCCAGGGATGAGGAAAAAAGCAAATTTTAATCAAACAATTTCAATTCCTGAACACCCAGATGGCAGTTTTTATCTTGCCTCTCACCTTTTCTTTCATTTTGATATCCCCGATTAGCTTGTGTTATGGATTTCTGTAACTACAATGTAAACAAAGTGAGAACACGAAATATTAGCAAGAGGATGCCACATGAAGAATAAATGAGACAGAAGGTACTGCCAAGGATACATTCAATCCAAGAGAGAAAAAAACTTTCTCTTTCTGTAAGTTCTTCCTAGGCACTTCCTATACCAGCAAGAACAAATGACATGCATATTAGATTTATTTCATTTGTGTACTTCCTGGAAATTAAATTAAAAGAGAAGTTGCGCACTTGCTTTTCTTCAACTAAATAGTTAAATAGAAAAACTCAGACAACAAAGCAAAACAACCAAAAAAAAAAACAAAAAAAACCCAAAACCAAAACCAACAAATAAACTCACCTGCATAAAGATAGTCTAGGCAAGATAGACAAGATAGATCTGGAAAAAGTTGGATGTTTCTACATTCTGACAAAAAGCCATCTATCATTAAGAACACAAGCTGACTTCTGTCTAGTCTAAGTGGAATTATATGTATGGGCTTTACTCATGCCTATAGATATATCTGTTTATGTAATTTCTTTCTTCTATGAATAAACAAACTAGTAAAATCATGCAGAAGTGCTCCAAATTCCAGATATGCCTCTAATAGTTCTCATAAGATTTTACTCTGTACCCATTTTCCAAACTAAGACATGAGAGTTGAGTGAAGAAAAAGGTATGTTTACTTCAGGAAAGAATGTCTTTATGATACCTATTTGCTCTGTTGAATCCACTAACGTGAAATTTCTGACCCAATAGGCAGTGATTACACAGCACTGAGACTTCTCTCATTATTCAGGAAATATGTGTTGTACAGCATCAGCTTTCTCCCTGCAGACTTACTGCCACGCAATTACTCATTTTCATCACTTGGATTTTCTCCCCCCTCCACCTTTTCCTTTTTATTTTACTATATTTTGTGGGTCTATCCAGCACACTTCAAGAAGCAAACACACACATTACTGGAATGAAAATTATGCTTTTCTTATTTGATTTTAAATAGAAAAGCACTTTCAAGTCCTTAAAAATTGATGTTAAGTTTTACAGAAAACAATAGGATAAACTAGTATCTGCAGGGAAAAAATGGAAAGCAATCAAGAGTATTTCACTGTTATGCATATTTGGTCCCCAAGAGAGCCTGTGAAAACTGTCTTCTATGATCTGATTCATTCATCTCATTCTGCTTGAAGTATCAGTATTAGACAGAGGGAATAAACAAAAGCAAAGAAAAAAAGAGAGAGGGCATTTTTTATGAATGTGTCTAATTTCATCTCTTAATGAGGAACGCAACTGGATGACAATCTGACTTTCCTGCTTTATTTGAAATTAAATCCATTTCTGTATTTTGAGTTCAAAAGTTTTTTTTATAGTAGGTGTAAAAGGGGTTCTGATGACACAAAAAGGAGTCTTAGAGAAAATAACTACATATATGATGTTAGGTGACACATTTGTGCCAAGTTGTTTCTATGTGGTCTGAATTGTTCCAGCACAAAAACATTCAAACATTACTGACCTATAGAAAATGAGTTATTCAACAATAAAAAGATCCAACATCCCATTAATCCTCAATTTAAATAAAATATCTAGCCTGCCAGGAAATGTGTGTGAAACTGAGTCATCCAAGAAAAAGAGAACAAGATTTTATATCAACTCTGATTTTACATGCTTTAATTTCTGATGTTCAACCTGACAGGAAGGTTCTGTATTTTCAGAAGGTGTCCAGCAACCTACACTGAAAGTCAAGACATGGTAGTCTGTTTTAATATTCAGCCATGATGGATGGCAGAGAGTTTAGAAGGTCCCCAGGAAGTATTACTGACGTTATTCCCAGAAGTACATTTTTCTGTGAGACAGGGAGGCAGGAGGCACAAATCTGTTTCTTCGAAAAGCTTGTGAAGTACCTCAGCTGTGAGGACTCTAGATTTTCTTATAGCTCAGACCAAGGCTTTTCAATATACTTCTAAAAGCTTAATCTTCACATATTCTCTCCCTATTTATGTATTCATTCCCTTCTTTCCTCCAGCCCAAGCACTATCATCTAAGATTTTTCTTTTATTCCAATAAATTACAGGAAGAAAAATATCCACACAACTTTCCTCCTGTTGCTCATGCTGGGAATCAATCCTAATTAGCAATCAATAACTTCTCACTGGAGACTGAACTTTTCAACAGAGCATCATGATTAGTTAAGGACTCCACTGAATTGGATTGTCATTCGCAATTCTTGTATATGTTCAGCAAACTAATGCTTGTGAGAGGAGTATTTAGATGACTTGCCATCTGTACATCCTTCTGACAGTGCAGGATACAAATGCATGACAGGACATAATCTCAGACAGTATGTTGGGACACACTGAAGGATAATTCTCACCTACACTCAGAAGAGAACATACCATGAAGAGATCAAAATGATAGCTTGTGTAGCAGTTCAGAGCCATAACAAAGCTTTGTGTCATAGCCTGTAGATGACACAGGGGATATATCCAGATCATCCCAGAGCCAAAGCATGAGAACAGTCCTGGTAAAGACAGCAGCTCTAACACATTGGATGTGGGGGTGGTATGGAGAAACAGAACTACAGTTCCATTTAATAAAATACATTAGTAAACCTAGTGAAATTGTTGCTGTACAATCTAGACAAGTTTTACAGAATCGCAGAATCAATTAGGTTGGAAAAGGCCTTTGAGATCATTGAGTCTAACCATAAGCCTGACACTGCCAGCTCCACCACCAAGTCATGTCCCTGAGCACCACATGCACATGCTTCAAACTCTCCAAACATGAACCTCCCCTCTAAACTACTGTCAAGGGATGGGAATCCCCAGGCACTGACACAGAAATTAAGCTGGAAGCAAGGAGGCGCAAGGTATGCTTCTTTCCAGAATGTGGCTGCTGATGAAGTCTGCATGCCTACTATGAAAACTCTATTATGATTTTTATATAATCATTCAGTATAATCCCTTGTGATTTTTGTTATCATCTGGTCATCATTAACAGGATGTATATTATGAGGCAAGAAATTTTCCTTAATTAAGTGGCTAACTGGAGATGGTATCCTATAGAAAACATCTGATATCATCATAAAGATCCTCAAAATTTTCTTGTGTGTATGGGCAGATCTCTTTTGTCAGACTTTCATAGCATTACTAAGCAGTAAGTTTTGCCTTTAATAGCTGAATAATTTTGCTTCTACTGTTATCAGATACAGAATAAAATACAGATTTTTTTGACTGAAATCAATTGTACATTTCCTTATTTTGATCTGACTTTAGAATTCTAATTCTTAATATTATGTGCATATTATTTCTATTTGCATTCTTTATTCTTCTGTTTGTGTTCCTCATTCTTCATTTTCAAAGGATGGAACAGTGGCCAAGAGCAAGTACTAAAATTTCATAAATATTTGCATAATTTAAACAAGGAAGTGGACCTTTTCCTAAAATCTGGGACAAACATCCAAACATATTTTCTGCATTTCCTGTAGAGACCTTAACACTCAGTGACATGTCTCTTTCTCCTAATGTAAGACAACAAAAGATAGAATGGAACATAAGATTAATGTACCAGGAAGAATGACTAAATAACAAAATAACAATTTCATGATTTTTAAAGAAATCTGTGTTTTTCTGGTTAAACTCGAAGTGACCCTAACCTACCAGAAATGTCATCTATAAAAGTTAGCTGATAGTCTATGGTGTCTTTCCTCTCATATTATCCTGTCAGCTGTTCTCATCCAAAACAATGCAAAATTTCCTCAAAGAGAAGAGAAGTTTCCTTTGCATAAGCATCGAGTGTCTCCTCTTTTCAATCTGTTTTCTTGAAGGAATGCACAATGCAATGTGGATTCGTCCTACAGAGTGATTATAATGCTGTTTTCCTTCCTGGGCAAAAAAAAGATAAAGAGGTGATCTCAACTAAACTGAGTCTACATTCCCCAGAAATCTGTTTTCAAGGTATCCAGTGCTTTGAAATTAAATTTTTTTACAGATAGATTATGCTGTCAATGTCAGGACAACAAAATTTGCACTTTTCTTTTCTTTATCCAGTTACTAGGAGCAGCTCCAATCCATTCACTGAGATTTCTTACTGAGGAAAAAATTTGGAAGTATTCCACCATACATCAGTGATAGCGTGGTCTTCATGCAGATAAGTATATAACCTGCAAGGGAAATCCTCAGTAGGAAGATATTTCACTGCTCCAGAATCCTTATAAAGTCTATCATACAGCACTTTATGATAATCATGCAACAGCTAGAAGACATTATTCAGTGATTTTTTTACTACTTGTGTGCTATTTTGGAGACATTTTTCTCATCAAAGGTTTATCTGGAGAGGCTTTTTTCTCTTTTGTTGCATACAATGTTATTCTGTATTGCCCAAGGGCCCAACAGAAGTACCATGGGAATTGAAGTAATTTAGTGTAAAAAAATGTTCAACATAAAAATTGTTAATTAACCCCAAATTTGTTCTTAACATTTTGCCATTTGCCACATGCCATTTGGGTGGTACTATGTAGATGTAATTTTAAAAGAAAACGTTTTTTAATGGAAGTTTTGCCATAGAAGTGAAACTGTGTAGCAATTGTGAAATAAAGCCTTAATTAGGAAATTAATTATTTTGACATTCTGAGACAGCTAATTTAAGTGCTTTGAATTTCCTTAATTGCTTCAGTCTCCTGAAACTGATAAGAGCTAAAGGAAATTGAGATATGTCTAAAAACTATGGCAAAAGATGTAAAATTCCTAAAAGGAATTTTGCCAAATGTCCTTCGCATAAAAGCTAAAGCCGCAGGTTCACTCTCAATAGTAAAGCTTGAGAGCTTTTGTCACAGGATCAACTGAGGTTAAAAAAGGCGCCTATTATATAAGGTAAGTTGGGATGGAAAGATTTCATGCAGCAACACTCACACATTTTTTTTTTTTTTTTTTTTTTTTTTTTTTAATTGTAACGTATATCTACATATTAAACTTGCTCAGAAAATCTTTTGGAAACCTGCCATCTTCTGTATTTCCATCCAGCGATAGTATAACTGGAGTTGTCATAGGCAAAAGGACACTGCCATTTTACTCTTGAGGTCAGAACTGATGACAAGGGCCCATTTTTGTTAAATGGTAACAGCATCATATTTCTTAAAAACACCAGAGCAAAGACATGGTGTTTTCTGCTGCTCTATGATGGAATTTTGTATTCTTGAAATAAGTGAAAAGGAGGCATATAAGCAGAATTGAGCTCCTACAAAAAGTAATTTCACAGCTGTGCTTCATCACTATTTTGATCTTCTGAAACACTTAAATAGACCATTTTTCACCTCTGCATATTAGCTACCAAATTGTTATCATTTAATTGAAAATGTTATATTGGAATGTTCATGATACAAAAAGAGATTGGTTGCAACATGAGTAAAATGCTGGTTTTAAACTTATTTTCCTACAGGATTTGATAGAGAAGGAGGCAGTATAATTGCTCTGCAGAGGATAAAGGTTTGAGCCCATGATTCATTTCTACAGCTGGGTAATAGGTCCATGGAAAGCTAAATTGGCAGTGAAAATGTTAACTGACACAAAGTATAGACCCAACACTATTAGAGATAAACAAATGGTATTTACATTGGCAAGTATTCTTGCTGCATTATGTTTGCCCTATTTACTTCTTTGTCAGCAATACATGAAGTATCCTATAGCATAATCCTTCTCTCAGCTTTTACCAATGAACTATGAAATAGTATTAAATAGAATTAATTAGAAGTTTTAATGAATCTTGTCTGTCCTCATTTATTATACAATGTAATTTTCAAGGAGTGATTAATTATGAGCTACAGATGAGTGAATGTTTAATGTAGTTTGTTAACCTTACTAAGAAGCTACAGTACATGGTGCAAGTTAGTTCTCCTCTATTGTTAGCACACTTAAGTGCTTGCCATTATTTCAAGTGAACAAGATTTTCATGACTTTGCTGCTAAGATGCAGAATGGGCTAGTTGCTGACCCTCCTCCTGTATTTTTTTTTTTACAGTCTCTGACATACAAAACATTTTCCTTTTCCTTCCTCTGCTTTCAACCTTAATTTACAGACCAGATGGAAGCCACATGACAAAAAGCCTCCCTCTCATCAAAGTGGATTTTTGTATGCATAATTCCCAGTGCATAATTTAGCTCATGCAATATTTTACCCAATTTTATCCAAAATTGCTAGATTCTGCTATGTTCTCAGCACACAGTATTACCATAACTATAATTTCAGCATTTCTTCCCAGCTGGAGCTGATAACATATCAGTGTTTTAGGTAGAGCTGTACAGTTTTTTACAGCACCAAGGCCTTTTCATTTTCCAGCTCCTGCGTGAAGGGATCAGGCTGGAGCTGCACAAGGAAGTGGGTGAGGACACAGCTGAGAGAGAACTCAGCAGACAAAAAGGATATCCGATGACATATAATGTTGTGCTCAGCAGTAAAAACTCAGGGAAAGGAGGAAGGGCAATATGTGCCCTTTGGGTTACGGCATTTTTCTTCCCAAATACTTGTTACATGTACTGAGGCCTTGCTTCCCAGGAGGCAGCTAAACATCTGCCTGCCCATGGGAAGTAGTGAATGAATTCCTTATTTTGCTTTGTTAGCACATGCAGCTTTGCATCACTTCCTAAACTGTCTTTATCTTGATTCACAATTGGTGTGGGTTTTTGAGGCTTTGCTCTTCCTATTTACTCACCCATCTTCCTGCAGGGAATGAGAGAGAGATTGGGTGGAGGTTCACCTATCAGCTGGTATCAGTTCACTGTTGTTCCCGGTCGGGCTTCTTTAAAAAGTAATCATACAACACAGGTGAAATTTCTGTGGATACTTATTGAGGCAATTCTCTTTTCCTTTTCTACCTTGAGGGATGACGACATTTTTGAATACCTAAGTTCTCAATAACAATATAATTCGATGAAACTACATCTTTGTCATACAAACAGAAATCAAGGTCTCCTTAATCGTTCTCTTTGTTTTCATTCTCCGTAAGTTTTACCTCATTATTTTGGAGTCTTAAAGAGGCACATCATTCTCTCTAAATGGTAGTAACATGAATTTGCAGAATCATCAAAATACAGTGGTTATCTTTCTAATTCCACAAGTAGTCATAGATAGGGATCCTGCCTCAGTAGGCAGATTTCCAAAATGTGGCTTCTATACACACCTTTTGCCCATGGCAGGATCCAATTCTTTGTGTCCACTACTATGTTTGCCTACAGCAATACCCTTAGCTTTTGCTAAGTCTCAGAAGTACTCTTCCTACTCAGTTTGAGGTCACAGAACAGGACAATCCTGAGCAGCATAGTTCAAGGCAGACAAGATCCCCCACATCCCTGGAGCACAAGTTAGTCTCTGGAGTGTTTCATGTCTAGAGCTGGCCCCACACTGTTTCATCACAAAAGGAGTCTCAGAATTGCTCTTAACTTATAAACTGTAGAAAGTAACAGATTTTTGTCTAATTTTCTGAATCAGGAGGAAGAAATAAAATATTTAAAAAATTCTTAGTGTACAAGGATTATAAAGTTTCTACAGGTGTGGAGATATATTTCACCTGAATGCACAAAATAATAATCCCAGCAGCTGCTCTGCTGGGATTTCCTTTAGTTTACCAAAGTAAGTCTTAATATTATATTTGAATAAAGTCAGTGGGTAGATAAGAGTTCAAGTTCTTGTTTCAGGGATAATATGAAGTGGATCTTATACACATTCATAGTCCACTGCAAATTTATTATGGCTCTTACAACATGTCAAACAGCTTATACTTCAGCAAAGTAGGCATACAGCTTACTAAAATATTTCTGTCGATGCAAAAGTGTGTTCAACTGTTTTCTTTTCCTCAGTCATGCTAAAAGCACAACAAGATAGTTGTGATTCAAAGCTTAAGTTCCTAATCTCAGAACAATAGACAAAAAAAAAAAATTTTTGACCTTCAACAAAATAAATAATTTGGGATTTATAACAGCTTATGTATTTAAAGATGTTGAGACAGTTATAGCCAAGTGTAGATATACTTATGACCAGGCTGAGTGATTTGAGCAGGAACTTTATTAGATGGAAGCCCTCAAAAACTGATTAGATTATTTGCACTGAAGTAAAAAGACTTATTCAGAAATATTTCTTTGTTTGTGTGGGAGGTATGCATGTATTATTCTTAAAATCAAGGGGATTCTATCATTAAAGTTATCCCAAGGTAAATCTGGGACTTAGTTTCTGAGTTTCTTTAGTTTCTTAGTTTCTTTGACAAGTAACTTAGTTTCTTTCATTGGTTCATAACTCATATCCATACTAAGAGATATCTGATCAAATGAGTTTTACATATTTCATTCTGCTTTTTTTAAAACAGTCAGTTTGGCTGCTTAAGCCACCAAAACAGAACAAAAATATTTGCTTCCCTCTTAGTAATAGAAAGCTTGAAAAAAATGGCTGCTTCACAAATTATGTCATATTAATGTTTAGTGATCTTGTAGCAGGGTGTTCTGCCCTGGAATGTGATAAAGCAACTCAGGCAATGCCCTGTTTGCAAAGCTCTAAGTGGTGGACTGAGAGGGGGCTGTCATGCTGAGTTTACTATTGAATTATGCTAGAACCACCCTGGCTTATCAGCCCCAAAGATAACACCCTCATAGTGAGACAAAGATGTGACATATAGGGTAAATCCTTATCAAAAAAATGCTACACTGACCAGACAATCACTTTATACTGTAAAAGTCAAGTTCCACTTTTGTACAATTAGGTTCTCCAAACATATCCCTCCTTGGAGTCTGTATGAAGATTTCTGTTTCAGGTGGGCATGATCCTCAGTGTTATTCCTCAGGGAAAGAAAAATATTTTGCTCACAATTGTTGGTAGGGTGAGTTACATTAATCTCTGCTTTAATAATTGTTTGCCCCTGCAAGCTTTAATACAATTGCTTAACATGGTGGCTTCTATGTAGTGCACTATCCTATCCTATCCTAGCAATTTTAACTTCTATACTGTACAGTAAATAATTCTGATCAAGATACTTTGGGCTAATCATTTATCATAATAAATAATTATTTTACAGGATTATATCTGATTTCCCATTATTAATTCTTCTACAGGGCAAAGATGCACAAAGGTTCAATCACACTTCTATAATTTCTTAAACTTAAACCATTGAAGTTCTGAGGCTAAGACTGGATCCAGCTTCACCCAACAACTCTGAGGAGTTTAGAAAGCAAGGTCCTTTTGGCATCTCGTGACTCAACAGGACAGCTTCTCTAATAAACTTTGTCTCAGGCTTCCACTCCACGGCCAACAGTCCCCCTCCTATAATACATAATATATCTCAGGTGTTAACTTCGCAGAAGTCATTATAAACATAGGTCTCAACTTAAGGAGAATCCATTGGAAAATATATTTAAATAAATAAACAGCAGAGAATGAGCTCATGGTATGAATGAGACACATCAATCACAAAACTGAAGTGAGATGGAAGAATTTCAATAAAGGAAAAGAAATGTCTGAGGCATGAAGCTCAATTTGTAAAGACCTTGAACTGCAGGACTCCCGATACAGAAAGGCTGCTGCTGAGGTACATCAAAAGTGAATCTTTATTGAAGAACAATTGCATGACCTAGTTTCTGGTCAGCAACAAGGTTTTGCAGAAGCTTCAGGGGCTGATAAAAATCTTTGTAAAGTTAGGATTTGCATTTTTATCTTTATACCAGTAGAAGAAGTGATTAGAAAAAAATTCTGCCTTATCTTATTTTAAATTGAATTCTAAAAGTTATGCAAATTTAGGAGCAATGGAAGAAACAAAACTTGTATAAGCTAGATGTCCATAAATATTTATTGTACTAGACAGAAGAAGTTTAAGGTCAGTTTAGTATCCATGAAAATATGTTTCTGTTTTAAGTAACTAGAAACAGTAGAACAGAAAAATATGATAAAGATATGATTTGAATCAACTCTTAATATGCACAAAGTAAACTTAAATCATACAAAAAAGGTAGACAAGATTCTTTAAAGGATATCTATGACATGTGTTGGCAATACCCAAGGTATATGAGAAACAAACAGAAGTATGGGATTTTTTCACCTGTCTGGGTTTGTGAGATTTTTTGTTGCTTATGCAATTATACCTACCCATTCTAAGATCAATCCCTGACATCCAGACAGTTAAATCAGCACTCTTCAAGCTACCCTGTTTACTTAACTCCCAGTTTTCTCCTGCTTTTCTGCACATGCACTTTAGCCTCCCATGCCACACCAGCCTTCTTAGTTACATCTTCTAGGCTGACAGATATACCCTGTAGTGCATGAGCTCCAGAAACAAGCAGTAGCCCAGAGCAGTTATGCTGGATCAGACTTGGGAGACGTATCAGCAGGTGATAAATTTGGCAGTTTATTGTCCCTCAATGAAGAACAGTAAATGGGGTGGTAGGAGAGGGAGGAGGAATCACAAAACCAGAGAATATTCTGAGTTGGAAGGGACCCACAAGGGCCATCAAGTATAACTCATAAGTGAGTGTGTGAATAGAATTCACAAGCTTGGTGTCATTAGCACCATTCTCAAACCAGCTGAGCTAATCTCAGGGATGAAGAGCTTCTCTGCACTTCTTAGGCTTTTTTTCCTGAGAAAAACTACATATAGTGAATTTTTTTAAGGGTGGAGCATGTTTCTAACTAAATACACAAAAGCTTTAAAATGTATTCTATGTATATTATATATATGGAAATCTTCTCCCTTAAACCTCACAGATGATACAAGATAGTAACAATATCCAGTTCTACTATCCATAACCTCAGACCATTAATTCAGAAATCTCAGGTTTTGCTGTAATTCCTTAATCTCTAATCCAAAGCAGTCCATATGGGACATTTGTAAATGGCTTACGTACTTGTGATGAGGTTGGTGGTTCAATCTTCCTGAGCAGCAAAGATTGCATTTCTCAAAGCATTGAGAAAGCCATCTTAGTAGCCCCAGTTGCCTAAATGGCTGGTTCCTGAAGCCAGAATCTCCAGAATAAGACTGAGTAGTTTTATATCTTTGTCTCTGATGCTTGTCAAATAGATAAGTGGAAACACAGTAAAAATAGAAAGCAAAAATAAAATTTATCAAACCCAGAAACTGATAAGAAAAAAAATTTCAGATTTAGGAAAAAAAAAAAGTAAAAAAAAACTCCAACAAAAACAAGAACCAAAAACAAAACCTGTTCAGTCCACTTTCTTTGTCAAATGCACCAGTTTGGCATTCACTATGAAGCATGTGGTGCGTGATATCTTATTGACATTAACTGTTCAGGATTAGTGCACCAGATGGATTCATAGCGGAAGCAGTAACAGATTTGGCAAGATTGATGCCTTAAGAGCAAAGATTTTCAATTCATATGAAGAAAATTGTCAGGAGGGAACCACGTGATATTAAAGGCAAGCAAGGAAAGAGGCTGATGTTTGCACCCCTTGTAATGTCATTCAAAATCCCAGATGTTTAATGGAAAATCATATCATATAATCAAGTAAGATCAAGTCTCATTTTTATAACACATTAAGAGTTTTGAAGTACATCTATAATGAAAGTCCAAACAGGCTTTAAAAATTCATAAATATTCTACTGGCATCACCAGAAGGGGAGCAACAGAGATAAAGACACCACTTTAACACCTGCCTGAACCTTTGCATAAGTGGAAAGTTATTCATGACCTGGCAGTCATGAATATTTCCAAAAAACATTAAACTGAACACATGCAAGACTACACCACATTGTTCTTCTTATCCATTCTATCCATCATATACATTCTGTTTTACTGGCTATGCTTCAGGACAAGGCTGAAGGGAAACATGGTCTTGGTAGGCACCATAATACAGTTCAGTGGGTTCAGACATGCCCCTTAAAAACAACAAAAAAAAATTCAGAAAAAGGCAACTATTTTTGCCTGTGTGATCCCAAAAATGGCTAATACACACCACCCTCAAGAATTAGACTGCAGGTCAGTGACAAATGGGCAGAGTCTGCAACTCACAATATTATTTTGTGTGATGGCACAAATTTTGATTGTCCTTCTCAGCTCCAGCAAAAACTACCTAGAAATACTCCTATGAAAAACATGCACAACACTTTTAACTGGTACTAGATTTTTTCTCCCTGTATAGTGTTGTACTACAGACTAAAATATTGAATACATAAAAATTACTCATGCTCCCTCAACAAGTGACAAAAGCCAGTTGTTTTCCATTAATGAACAACAACAAAAAAGAAAGACTACTGTTGATTTAATCATAAAATCACCCATTCTTGGATGTTTCTGCCTCAGCCTTGGCTGCTCTACAGTTAAAATTTATAAAACAAAACCTGTATAGCACCATTTGTGTATCCCACTGAGAGCTGGCAGGCAGGGACCACAAAGGATCAAGAAAAAGGCAAGTCCCACTGGAACTGCATCACTCCAAAATTTTAGCTCTTAGGCCTTGCACACAAACTCACAATTAGCAGAATGATACATACATGCATATAATGCATGCATACAATAAAAGGTTACTTCAATAACTAGATGCCAAAATCACTATGAAATTAGAGAGGGAAATCAAATCAATAGTAAGTCCAGCAGGAGACAGTGTTCTACCCTTGGATCTGTTTGCAGGCGTGCTGGTTGCATACAGATTAGCTGATAAATGGCTGATTCAATAGACTGGTAGCAAACACATGCTTTGCTAGAGATGACTTTTTAAGTCATCAAACAGACAGTGTCAGCCTTTGAGGATAAACCAGTGATGGCTTGTTGTGCTCTTTGAACTGCTTTGGAGACCCAGAGACTAAAAATGCCTGAATGTTTCCCTGAATCCACTGGGAGGATTGAAAGCTTCAAAGAGTAACGCTATCACATCCAAGGGGAAATGCATTGATTGAAGAAACCAGTGTGAAATAGTCTTTTATAATTACCAGAATGCTGGAATTGACTGGTGTTTTGCTGAGCTATATTTTATCTTTATTGGATTAACTGTGACACAGTAGGTTATGTCAAAGGGAATCTGCATGAATATTAAAAGTAAATGTGGTGTGAATAATAGATAACTTACATTAGATGCAACAGCATGCAGCAATTTTTATTCACCTATGTAATTAGATTAAAACAAATCTGCTGAATAAAGTATATTGTCTTATTATAATCCAAATTCAAAAGTATCAAGAAGTTATGAAACAGAGGTAATTGCTGCTCTTTGAAAGATGCATTTGGTTACTCACATATACACATGACAGGAAAAAAAATTGAGAAGAGTTATAGAGAAAATGGTTTTATATATAATGAACAGAAAATCATTTCAGCCTCAAATTGTTAGTAAGTGTATCACATATCTACTTAGAACTTTGGTAGTAGGTCTGTGCTGTTTGGGTAAAAAAAAACAGAGGAATTGTAAGGAACAGAAATTATGTAAGGCAGATGAGCTTAGTGTTAGGACCATATATTAAATAATTTTAATAATTTTAAAAGTATATACTCAGTACTGGGTCTTCTAATTTTCTCAATGACCAGCTCTATGTTCTTTAACATAACGAGTGTTTTCTTTTGTATGCCACAGAAATATATATTGGTTTGGAGTTTTTAGCAGAGTGTTCAATTTTTGCAAAGCTGAGTAATTTGAAATATGAATTTCAATTATATCTGTAAAATCACAGGGTAATGTAGTTTGGAAGGGACCTCCAGAGGTCATTAGACAAAGCTCCGGCTCAAAGCAGAGCTAATTAGATCAGGCTGCTCTGGGACGTGTCTAGTGTAGTCTTGAATGCAACCAAGGACAGATATTTCCCACTCTCTTTGTTAACTTATTCAAAGATTTGATAATCCTCATGAAAAAACCTAAACCAACAAGCAAACCAAAACCCACCTCCTTAACTTAAAAAAAATATTAATTTTCTTCAATCCAAATTTTGTCTGTTTCCTCTGCCAGCATTCACTTCCTGGAAGTCTGGCTGCATCTTCTTTTTATCCTTACATTACAGAGTTACAAGACAGCTACAAGGTCTGTCCTTTGCCTTCTCTTTTGGAGCTGAACAGACAGTTCTCTTCTCCTGTGCTTTCTGCTCAAGCCCCCTGATTTTGGTTGCTTTCACTGGACTTGCTTAACTGTGTCAATATTCCTCTTGTAGTGGGGAAAAACTTGACCGAGTAGTTAATATTTAGCCTCACAAGTAACCAAAAAAAGGATCACTTCTCCAGACCTGTTAGCTGCAGTTGTGCAATACAGCTGAGGATGCAAGTGGGGATCTTTGACTCATGTTCAGCTTATTATCCATTAGGAGCCTAAGGTCCTTTTCTGTAGACCTGTTCCCTGACAACTGGACCTCAGCCTGCCTTCTTGCATGAATTTATTCCATTGCAGATGCAGGATTTGCAATCATGAGAGGCTTGCCAGATCTCTCCAGCCTGTCTGCATTTCTCTGACTAGGAGCCCTGCCCTCCAGTGTGCTGACCACTAAAGCTAATTTGATTTTGTCCACAAACTTGCTGAGGTTTCATTTCATCTTATCATCCAAGACATAATTGAAGTCATTAAACAGTTTTGTTCTCAGTATAGATCCCTGAGGGATGCCACTAGTTACTGGCTTCCAGATGGACTACTGCCACTGGTATAAACTCTCAGATTTCAGCAGTCCAACAAATTTTCTGATCAATTATCACTTGACCAGCTTCTCTCTCACCAAGCTGGTGACAGTGAAACTGGGAGACCGTAAAAAGACTTGGAAATCAAAATATCTAAGATTCCTTTAGATATTTTTTCACAATACCAGTACACTATAGGAAGCACTCAGGTTGTTCAGTCATTATTTATTTTTCATAAAATCATGCTGGCATATGAAAATTATCCTCTTAATTCTCAAGTGTTCAGGAATTATTTCTCAGAGGATTTATGTCAGCCTTTCAAGGCTGCTTGTAGTTGTCTGGGTCCAACCTCTTGCCTTTCTTGAATGTGGCTACAACATTTACTTTCTTTCAGCCACCCAGAACGTTTTTTGTCTTTTTCTTTTTTCTTTTTCTTTTTCTTTTTCTTTTTCTTTTTCTTTTTCTTTTTCTTTTTCTTTTTCTTTTTCTTTTTCTTTTTCTTTTTCTTTTTCTTTTTCTTTTTCTTTTTCTTTTTCTTTTTTCTTTTTCTCTTTCTCTTTCTCTCTTTTTCTCTTTTATCTTACATCAGCCAGTTCCTTCATCACCCTTAGGTGCTTCACATCTGGGCTTCACCATGGTCTGTATACCTCTATTTAACTTAAGTGATCCCTTACTTGCTTCACTCCCACAGACTTTCTTAATCGACTTAGGAATCTGGGAGGCAGATTGGATAGATCGTAGCACTAAAACTAAGAAAGGTGTTGAAGCATTACAATGGGAAAGAAGGGCCTACCTGCCATTTACCTACCTGAAATTTCTAGCTGTTTTTTAACAAATTCTAGATATTTTTTATGCATATGTGCATACGTACAGACATGTACTGCCTGTGAAAAAGTCATGGCAAAGATAGAAAAAGTTTTAAGGAGTGTCTGCTCATCATAGTCTTAGGTATGTGTCTAATGCTCTAGATTTTGAAGAAATCTTTTAAATATCTCAAAGTTGTGGCAGAGTTTGTTTGGTTTTGCTCTAATGACCTTTTCCCCTACATGCTAATAGTTAAAGATGAAGTCAGCCTTATTTTACCTTTAAATGCATCAGTATATGCTGAATTAGTCCCTTTTATTTTCAGACTTTATCAATCAAGTAGATCTATTCACTAACTGTTGAAGAGCTAAACATTGTATAGTTGCTGAGGCAAACTCATTTTTGACAATTGTGCACTTAAATTCAACGAACACAGTCCACACAAACCAAACATAGCCCATAGTTTCCTTCCAACAACATTTGCATCATGTCACATTTAGAATGATTCAAGTTTGACATTTTAGCTGTTAAAGGAGCCATGAAAGTGCATCACAGGCAAACATTATTCTTACAAATTGGAAAATAAAGAAGAAATATTCCCTATTGCCTACCAAGCTACCATTGGGAAAAAAAAGGAAAAACATTTTATGCCATTTCCCCTTCATCTAAAAGGTCTGACCTATGTTTAAAAAGTTTATTGTAAGATTATTTTACTGAGGGTGGTGAGGCACTGGAACAGGTTGCCCAGACAAGTTGCCCCATCCTTGGAAGTGTTTAAGGCCAGGCTGAATGGAGCTCTGAGCAATCTGGTGTCATGGAAGATGTCCCTGTCCATGGCAGGGGTTGTTGGAAGAAAATGATCTTAAAGACCTCTTCCAGCCCAGGACATTCTGTGATTCTGATTTGGTGATTCCATGATTTTTTGATTGGCATTTGAGATATATACTGCCATTTTTAAATATATACTTCAAGAGGGCACAAAATAGGCAACGAGCACTAGAACTATCTATAGCAATATGACGAAAAATATATAAAAGCTGTGTCTTCCAGTTCCACCTCTTACAGGAAGTTTCAAATAAGTTTTCTGTAACATCCAAAAACAATACATTAATCTCACAGAAAACAAAAGGAAATTTATATTGTTGACATAAATTGATAAATAAATATGTTGTTTTGAAGAAGTACACTTTATTTAGTGATGCTATAAACACAGTCATGCCTGACTGTCCTGAGAAGATGGGCACTTGTAGGACAAATCAATAACTAACTGCACAATTTGTGCAGGAGTTTGGGTTCTATGACCAGCTGGGCAAAACTATTGTCGCCAGTGCAATGATGGATATTATAAAGACAGCTTTAAACTAAGAAACGGCAGTGAGGGAGCGAGGGAGCAACCAATAGTTTGCTAAGCAATGTTCATAGGATGATGTGACAGCAAAGGATCAAAAAATTAACAAAACCGGGGCTTTTTGCATGTAACAAAGAAAGTCCCTACAAGGCAATAATACAGAAAAGACTCTCAAACTCTCTCCAGATATTTAACATGCTGGGATGCCTCTTTGAAGTGTCAATATACTAATACATATGGTATGGGGAATATAAATAAATAAAGACTGTGCATTTGCAGAGGTCTAGTCTTACTGAGATCATGGGATGTTTCCCATCACTGGAGTCTTGAAATGGAGTGATATAGGTTTTTAAAGAAGAACGGGTTGATAGGAAGAGGGGGAATTGCCTTGTGTGTGACAGACCAACTACAGAGAATGGAGCTCTGCCTAGAATGAATGAGTAACCAAATGAGAGCCTCTAGTTTAGTACTAAAGACAGTAGAGGCAGAAGTGACATTATAGTGGGTGTCTACTGTAGGTTTCCTCACCAGGAAGCGAATCAGGCCTTCTGCAGCAGTAGTAGTCTCACATTCACAGGACATAGTCCTCCTAGGGGACTTAACCGCTGCCCCACTGCTAGGGGACCACACAGCAGGACAATATCAGTCTAGAAGATTCCTGAAGAACATTCATAATCACTTCCTGCTCCAAGTGGTAGAAGAGCTGATGAGGACAGGTGTCCTGTTGCACTTCATATTCATCACCAAGGAGGGGCTCATTGAGGATGTGAAGGTCAAAGACAGCCTTGACTATGGGAACCATGAGACACCAGAGTTTAGGATCCCTAAGGCAGGGAAAAGACTGAAAAGCAAGACAGCAATTCTGTACCTCAGCAGAAAAGATTTTGACCTCTTTGAAGATCTGCTTTGAAGAATTCCCTGGGATAAGGCCATGCAGTTAAGAGAATCCCAAGAGAGCAAGTTAATATTCAAAGCTCACTTTCTCTAAGCTCAAGAGCAGTCCATTCCAACTAGGAATGAATGAAGTCTGGCAAAAATGCCAGGATGCCTGCACAGATGCACCAACCATGCCCTGGCCAAGCTCAGACACAAAAAGGAAGCATACAGAGGGTGGCAGGAACAAAGAGTAACCTGGGAGAAATAGAGATGAAGTAAGGAAAGCTGAAGCCCAAATGGAATTGAATTTGTTAGGATGTCAAAGACATAAAAAAAAAAAAAAAAAAAAAAAAAAAAAAAAAAAAAAAAAAAAAAAAAGGAGGGGGGGGACACGGTGCTTATATAAGTATATAGGAAACAAAAAGAAGATTAGGAAGATGTTGGGCCAATTCTCTCCAGATGACCTGGTGACACAATACATGGAAAAAGGCTGAGGTACTGAATAACTTCTTCATGTTAGTCTTCACTAGCAAAACCAGTTTTCAGGAGTCCCAAGACCCAGAGACCTGGGGGTTAATTTGGAGCAAGGAAGACTTGTGCCTGGTGCAGTAGGATCAGGTTTGGAAATACTTAAGAAGACTGGACATACCTAAACCCATAGGATTGGGTGGTGGTATTCATAAGAACTAGGGAAATTGACTGATGCTGCTTTGAGGTCACTCAGTAATCTTTCAAAAACCATGGCAACAGGGAGCGATGCCTGAAGACTTGAGAAAAACAAAGGTCACTCCTGTCTTCAAGAATGGCAAAGGAGATCTAGGGAAACACAAGCTAGTCAGCCTTACCTTAATCCATGGTAAAGTTATGAAACAGCTTACCCTGGAAACCATTTCTAGGCACATGAAGGAGGTGTTAATCAGCAACAGTCAGAATATATTCATAGAGGAGATTTCATCTTTGACTAGGTTGACAAAGATCTACTGTGAAATGACAGGTGGAAAGGTGGAAGGAAGACCAGTGGACATGATCTAAATTAACACATTAATATGTGAAAATACCCAGAGGGAAGGTGCAAAGAATACAAAGCTCTCCAGTGACAGGATAAATGGGCATAGACTGAAATATTGATGGTTCCTCCTGAATATCAGGAAACACACTTTTACTGTGATAGTAACCAGGCACAGGTTTCCCAGGGAGGTTTTGGAGTTGCTGTTGCTGGAGATACTCAAAATAACTTTTTATGCTTAAATTATTGCCATGGTAGACAAAGGGAGGGAACCACATATTTTCTACCTGGACTTCAATGTTTTGTCTCTCATAAAATCCTCACAGAGAAGCAATGAAGTATCACCTAAATGAGCAGGCAGAAAGGTAGATAGAAAACTAGCAGAACAACTGTGTCCAAAGGTTGGTGATCAGTGGCATGAAGTCTTGATGGAAACCAGTAACTGCTAGGGTACCGCTGGGTCACTGTTGCTTCCAATTCTGTTTGGCATCTTCATTAAAGGTCTAGATGATGGGACAAAAGGTACCTTCAGCAAGTTTGACAATGACACAAAACTGTGAGGCGTGGATGATATGCCAGAGGACTATGAATTCTATTATCCAGAAGGACCTCATCAGACTGGACAAATGGACTGACAGAAACCTCTTCTAAACTTAAGAAAATGCAAAATCCTGCCAGTAGGGAGGAGCAAGCCCCTGCAGTGTTTGGTGGCAGAAAATTGCAGCCAGCAGTCTGAACAAGAGTCATACTTGTCCATGCAGCAAAGAAAACTAGGGATGTGCTGGGCTAGGCCAACAGGTCAATAGAGATAATCCTTCCCTTCTCCTCATCTCTGGTGAGGCCACTGCTGGAGTACTGTGTTCAGTTTAGAGCTCAGTACTACAAGAGAGACACAGAGCTTCTACAGAGTCCAAAAAGAGGCCATGAAGAGGCTGGAATATCACCCATAGGAGGAAAGATTCGTAAAACAGGGATTGGCCTGGAGAATACTCAGGGGGGTTCTCATTCAGGTTTCCAAATAGCTGAAGGGAAGATACAAAGAACACACAGACAGTCTTCTTCCAGTGGGACAGTGACAGGATTCAAGGAAAAGGACATAAGCAGAAATACAGCTGGTGCTTCCTCAACACAGTGGGATAGTCTCTTACTGAGAGATCAACTGAGCACAGCAACAGGTTGTCTAGAGGACTGGTGGACAGTTCATCCATGGAGACTTTCAAAAGCCATCTGGGAAAGGTAGTGGGAAAGCTGTACATAGCAATGAGATCACACCCCTGAGCCTCCTTCTCTCCAAACTAGACAAACCCAGAGCTCTCATCCACTCCTCACAGGATGTGCCTTCCAGCTCTTCCACCAGCTCTATTCTCCTCCTCTGGACCGTTCCAGGTCCTTTCCACCCTTCTCAACCTGTGGGGCTGTTGTGGTTTTGAAAACAAACCAAGTGAGAGGCTCTAAGTCAGAAATAAAATTTAATGAGAAGAAAAGGAAAATAAAATAGAATAAAATAAAATAAAATAAATACAAAAAGAAAAAACCACTGACAGAGTCAGAATACAACCTGATCAGGGTGATGGAAACAGTCCAGACGAGGTGGTCTTCCTGAAACAGAAATCTCGTAGAAAGGTCTGGTAGCTCCGGTCCTCTGGGAATCCAGTGGGTGAGGGCTGCTTCTACTGTCCCAAATCCCAGCTTATATCCAGGTGAGAATGCTTGGCTCTTCCCCATGGGCGGAGCATCTCACAATGGGATGATGAGTCATGGAAGAGGGCCTTGATGGCCCATTAAAGAGAGATAACTCCCAGAGGGAGTTATCTATGAGTCATGCAGAAGGCATTGATGGGCCATTAACTGAAGATGGTGATAGAATACATCCTAAACTACAACCCAGGACAGGGGCCCAGCAGTGCACACAGGACTCAGGGTGAGGCCCCACCACAGCTGAATCCAGCAGGATGATCCCAATACAGCTGCTGCTGCTGTGTCTGATGCAGCCCGGGATGGGGTTTGCCCGGGCACATGTTGCTGACTCACCCTGAGCTGCTGCCCACCAGCACCCCCAGATCCCTTTCTGCAGGGCTGCTCTACACACACTCCTCTCCCAGCTCATACTTGTGCCCAGCTTTACTGCATCCCAGGGGCAGAATCTGGTATTTATCCTTACTGAATTTCAGGCCACTGATGATTTCCCAAGGTTCTCATCTGTCCGGATCCCTCTGCAAGGCTCTTGACCTTCAGTTTGGTATCATCAGCAAACTTGATAATGTGTCTCCAACTTCTTCATCCAGATAATTTATGAAATTATTGAACAGAACTATCCCAAGAATTTAACACTGAGGACATGGCTAGTGACTTCTCACCAGGCAGTTTTAGCTCCATGCACTACAACCCCTGAAGCCCTGCCATTCAGCCAGTTCTTCACGCAGTACTTTGTGTACCTGCCCATCTCACAACTATATATCTCATCCAGAAGGATACTGTGAGGGGCAATATCAAAAGCCTTCCTAAACTCCAGAAAAAGTACATCACACTTCTTCATCCACTGTGTAGGTGACCTTATCATAGAGGTGTAGAGAATTAAATAAAGAGGACTTTGTTGGACCCATGCTGACTGTGTCTGATGATCACATTAATCTCCAAATGCATTTCAATAGGACCCATAAAATTTCCACATACTGAGGTGACAAACTAACAGGTCTGTAGTTTCCTCTCTCTTTCTTCACACCTGGGACTTTCTTCATACCCTTCATACCCATAAATTGCAGTTATATGAGCTAGCTTCCAGTCAGTGGGCACCTTCTCAGAATCCCAAGATCTTTGAGGCATGTTCCTGGTTTAACATCTACAGACTCCTTCAGTACTCTCAGATTATTCCTACCAGACCCCATAGACTTATGAACATTCAGCTCATCTAACCTATTCCTTACAATTTCAATGTTCACAGATGGAATGTCACTGCTCACAAAGTCCTCTGACTCAGAGGAATGAGCAGTCCAAGGCCAAATTTTAATATTAAAGACTGAAGGAAAAAAACATTTAATGCCTTCATTTTTGCTTTATCCTCACTAGAGGATAGATGACCACCATCAACAAGCATTGGTCCAGTATTTTCCTTAGTCATCTGTTGCTATTGACCTACTTGAATCCTTTCTTGTTGTTTGAAACAGCACTGGCCAGTTTCAACTCTAACTGAATTTTGTTCTTTTATGTTTGCTCCCTGCATATAGGAACTACCACTCTGTCCTGCAAAACTGACCTCACTTCCAGAGATCATACAGTATTTTTCTTTCATGAGCAGTTTCTGTTCAGCCAAGCTGATCTTCTGCCCCATTTGCATAGTGGGATTGCTTGCTCCTGTGCTCCTAAGAAGTAGTTCTTGAAGATTGACCTGTACTCATGGACCCCATAACCCTCAAAAGCAGGCTCCTGGGAGAAACTGTTAACTAGCTCCCTGAGTAACACAGAGTTGGCTCTCTTAGAATACTAGCTAGGAACTCTACAGAACTTTTTTATCATTACACCAAAAATTCTAAACTCGGGTACTTTGTGAGCCAGAGCCACTGTGGCCAAAACAGCTGCCTAACCCTATGTGTCCCAAGAGTGATCTTCTATTCCCAAATAATGAGTCTAGGAGAGATTCTTTCCTACCCAGCTTATTGAATAATGGTGACAAGAAATTACTTTCAATATACCTCATAAATTTCCCAGACTTGTTTGTCACAGCATAATGTTATTCTGTTGATGTCTGAAATATTAAGAAACCTCAAAAAATGCTGCTCTCAAAAGCAGCATTTGCTGCTCCTCAGCTTCAGTGAAAGGTTTCTGTGCATTGGTACATCTGGAGTCATGTAGCACTTGAAAAGAATTCTCAGCAAATTCAAATTATTCTAGCTTCTGTCACACCAATGAAGCTCTGCCTATTTACAACAGGCATGGAGCTGGTCTACTTAATTAATTAATAAATTAATTAAATAAATAAATAAAACTAAATAGCAAACTGAAAGCCTTGCAAGGAAATTCCCAGCTCAAAGCAGATTCCCCCCCCCCCCCCCCCCCATGGGAGTTATAAACCCTTGAAAGTAGCAGGTTTATAATGGAAATGCTGACACAACTTTAACTATAGCATTGCAAATGGCAATGCTGTAATTAAGCTTCGATCTTCTTTGGAAAAAAGGAAGAGGGAGGTTATTGTTCAATGGACTGGTCTGTCATTTGCTGCAGCGATTCTTAATTGTGTCTCATTACTGCAAGATGATCATTACTCTACTTGTCTATCTGATTTAGAGACCACTAAAGTGTCTTGTAAAAAGCAGCCGTCTTCTATGCAACAGTCCTTTGGCTCTCACCCTCATTACTCAGAATCTGTCCAATTATTTGTCATTAAAGTAATAAAAAGGACTGCAGCAGAAAATGTGGGAGGTAATTGTTGGAGGCCTGCCGAGGAAAAAAATGAAAACTGTTTTCAAGGCACTGGGAAAGTGACATCATTAATTAAGTATTAGAGAATATGCAAAACAGTCGCCATCTCAAGAGACTGTAGTAAAATTGAGAAAACATTATTATCATTTGCAGTAAAAGGAGGCAGAGTTTCCCAGTCAGTGCTAGGTTTTAGTTACTTCCTAAGAATGGCAGTGGCAATAGGGTGCAAGCTCCAAATAAAATGAGCAGATGGATATAATGAGCAGCATAAACTGTCCCTCTTACTTTCTGCAGCTCAGAGACAGTGAAGAAGGCAGTCACAGTATAGAATCCCAATTAGGGGTTTCCTATAAATGCTGTTTATTTGATAGCTACTCCCATGAGACTGTATATACCACACACTATAACACCTACAAAAAAATGTCAGAAAAAATTGTACAAGTGATTTCACTGTTTGTTTATATCACTGAATATGTAATTTACACTTCACTGTCATGGGTTCATTTATTCAAGCAGAAAGAGAGAGAAAGGCAAAGAAGAAGAGGAAGAGAGAAAAACAGCAAGAAAGGAAGAACAACACAAGAACTCTTGTGTAACTAATTAAAAAAAATTGGGGCAGTCCTTCCAGTTAATTATTTACACAAACGAAAAAAATGATATGTCAGTGCTTAATCACACAGTTGTAGAAGGAAGATTATTGAAATCAACTGTAATTTGGGCACATTGTGAGCAGATGCAAAGGTGTGGCACATCACTTCAAAACAATCAAGTCCCAATGAATTAATCTTCCTTCATGCTGAGCTTTAGATAGGAAAAAGGATACTCAAATTTATGAGGAAAACAGTTCAGATGCAAATTAATAGATTTAACTGAACATATCTGGGCTATAAAACATTGATTTCCAGAGCAGAATGTCAGGCACAAGGAGAAAGAGCCTGGACTAAAAAAACCTCTCTGAGGCATTCTGATAGGGATCTTCTCTTGACTTGGAAGGAAAGACAAAGTAACTTTTCTAAGTATAATAGATTAGTGCAATACATCTTGAGTAAGGACCATCAGGGAACTGTTTGGTTCACTGTTACTCCACATTCAAGAATTTGCTGAAGTTTCTTGGTTCAGCTGAGAACAACCTCCAGGGCAAAACTTCCCTGTTCCTTGCACATATGTCTACTTTCCGGCCTCCTGAAACAAGTCCTGCTCAACATGGAATTTTAAGTCTCACAGGAAAGAATAATTTCTTTGTAAAGTTATATGTATGGAAGGAAGACGATAGACAAATTATACTTTGCCAGACTTAGCACAAGCGAAGCATTGGACTTTGAGCTTTAGGAAAAAAGAAAACAATATTTAGATTTGCACAGACCAGCTGTCTTCCTTTTTTTACCCACTCAGTTTTAACACAGGATGATCAGACAGAAAACACAAGGTAACCTGTTGTTCCTGTACTAGTGAAGTTGATGAAACTTGACCACTGCCTAGAGAATCGTGCTGTAACAAAATTTAGTCTCCTTTAACTGATAAGCAATCAAATTAAATTATCCAAGGAGCAGAATGGGACTATAAAATAGTTGTAGCAACACATTTGTCTTCAGCATTCTGCACCTCAGCATTTAAGACATTATTACAGGTGTTGTGAAAATACATTGCACAACTTCTTTGAGTGTTAGGAGTTTAAGGAAAAGCAGTCTTAAGTAGATATTAACTCTCTAAACTTTGAAGTCTGGAAAGCAAAATAAAATGTATAAACAGTGTATACAATTTTAAATTGTCATTGTGGCCAGCTCTATAGATAATTACAATGAAAATGCTTTGTCGTGGGACAGAGAGGAAATTTCCATCAGCAGCAGGTAGACATGAGGATGTTTTCTCCTACTAGCACAGAAAAGCTTTTTTTTTTTTTTTTTTTTTTTTTTTTTTTTTTTAATTGCTGAGGTTTCTGGAACATTCTTTGTTAGTCTTTTTAAAAATTGCTAAACTCTCCTAATATAGGTGGTTAGAATGGAAGTTCATTCAACTAGTCTAACTCTACATACCCAGTAAAATAATTTTTAATGGTGCATTATAAACAAGAATACATTGCACACAATCAGTATTTTCAGAGTCCCACATCTCAGTCTAATCATAACCAGATTTTTTGAGTGACAGGATTCACTGTATTTTGGTTTATTCCTTTTACATCCCACACACCACTTTGGAAGTCTCAAATATTTTAGAGGTGTTGAAGTAAAGAGTGTAAACATAATTCAGAAACAGAGGAAGTGTTTTATCTGTCTGTTCCTGTGCTAACACATACTAAAAAATTTTTCTGTCCTTATTGCACTGTCAAAGACTCATCAGGAGAGCTACATTGGAATATAGACAAGTTCAAGAAAATTTGTGAAATCAGAAATCTTTCAAAAAATAAGAATATAAGAATTCTTTCTCTATCTTAATTACCAAAATACAAGCACATGTATTATTTTTAGAATTACTTGTAAGGAATTTTTGTACAGCCCATCTAGGTTTCTCTCTAGAAGTTACACTGCACATCTTCTGCATTTTCCCCGTTTTCAAACACAGCTATAGATTGCAAAATGAAAAACTGAAACTAAAATCCAGTTGTGAATTTGCACAATAAATAAGTATTAGTAGTAAGTTTCACTCGATATTTAGAACAAGCTAAATATCCTTTTCAGTGTATTCCAAAATACAGGAGGTGGGTTTTTTTTGGTTTTCCAATTCTCATAGTGCAGGTTATGATGTTAGGTGGACAGTACATCACTACTGCAGCAAATGTCATTAGCAGATTGATTATTTTTTCCACTGCTTGAAAACTCTGAGAAGAGAGAATTTTATCAGGTCTGTGTGTTCCAACAGTCTAAAAATAAGACTCTACTCAGTCTATGTTTTAAGCTTTTCATTAGATCCAAATCCCAGGCTTCTTTCTGAAAATCAAATGAAGGAAATTGGAAATAGGGACAACACTTTCTTGTCTTCAGCAAGTTAAAGTGAAAAGCGTGTTTATTCACTCTTCTAGTTATATAATTTAAACTTGATTGAGCTGAGTAGAAAGTTCATTAACTCTCTGTTAGTATATTTTTGATAAGGTAAAAAAAAAGTATGCAAGCAGGTTTCTATTCATCTAACACATTTTTCACTACCTGTTGCCATTTTGGTTTTTTAAATTAAGTATATAATTAGTTTGACTATATTCTTTCCTTAGAGATAGACAGGAAAATCTATGACTTGTGAAGGTAGAAAACAAAGAAATCAACAGATGTCTGCCTTAGTGGGAACCTGAGGGGATTTGTAAGTGTGGTAGCAAGAGCTGCCGATTTTGCTGAGATGCTATTCTACACTGTGTCAGAGATTATATCTTGATTCTTATAGCAAAAAAAAAGAAAAAAAAGAAAAGTAAAAAAAGAAAAAAGAAAAAAACCCCTACAAACTCTGCTTGCTTAGGGCAGAGAGAATATATTTGGAATCTACTCTACAATTTTTGATGAGTGAATTTTTATTAATATTTTTCTATCCTAACAAATACTCCCCGTACATCACAGATATTTTTCTATCGTAACAAATACTCCTCATACTCCCCATACATCACAGTTTCATTAAATTATTTTAAGGAGTAAAATAATAAATATAATAAAAAGATTAAATGATGCACCAAGTTGCTCCAGAAAGACATTAAAATTCCTCAAAAGGAAGGGATCTTCTGGATCACATTCACTTTTTTGTAAATGGACAGTGAGCTATATTATTTTAAAAGTAATATAAGACATTTCTAAACTTTTCAACAAAATAATAATACAATTAAAACATGGACCTGAGCATAGACATTGACTGTGGTACATGTCTAAAAAATAATTTTGTCTAGAGTTCATGTATAACTGTACCGATAACAACACTAAACTTAAAAGATCAATTAAAAGACTTGCTGAACTGAATAGTAAGTCAGCAAGATTAGGTAGAACAATAATATGAAAATTTTAAAAATTAAAAGGACCATGAAAAAGTTAAAAAGATCATGAAAAGGTGGAAGTGAAGCAGAGTTTAGATAAATATGATATAGATTGTCACACTCTTACAATGATTCACTGCATTTGAACCTTTGCGATTATTTTCTAACATTTATGAAGTGGGCAATGCTGTCAGTGTTTGTGCCATTGCTATTAGTAGCTATAGAACTTTTAATAAAACACTCTGAAAACAGAATCATTTCCCTCTATTGCTCTTTTCCCAAACTATGGCTAACTTCCCACATGTTCAGTGAGACAGCTGACAGCAACAAACAGTGAAAAGCACATTATATGGGTTAGGATCCTTTCCCTGTCAATTGTTTCCATTGGTTGTGAGACTTAAACAGTAAGTTTCAGACACTTAGGTATGTTGCTATTTTATGAGATCCATATTCTGGTTAAAGCCTGTAATTATTACTGGATATCATGTAAATCAAACAGCAGCTTACAATCTAATTATTATAAACCCGTGAGTTCTGTCAACACAATTTGACCCAAGGAGATCCTGTTGTTCACACCATTCTGCAAAAAACCAGGAGTTATTTAGAAACACATAAATACTTCTTTGGGATTAAAATTAAAGATAATTGTAAAGGATTGCTATGTGTACAATGTTCTGAAAATAGAAATATAAATAGCATAACAATGTGTCTTCTACATATTGTGTTAAAACAACTCTGATGCCCTCATGTGGGAAAATATATTTTAACACATGCCAAGTTGGCTGAAAATTCATGTTAAGAAACAAATGCCACCTTGCAAAAAGATTAAGGGACAAAATTTTTATATTAAGAATAGAATAAATTTTATTTTCATTTCATTTTGAGCTGGAAGATGCACTAAACATATAACAACAAATAAATAAAGAAAAAAAGAAACAAAAAACCCTCCAGCAAACAAGACATAGGAATTGTTTGAGGAAAAAGTCAGGTAACAAACATAAAACATGCATCATTCCAAAGAAAGGCTTTACTTCCTGTAATTATCTAAGTGTTCAGAATTGTATTTTATTTATATATTTGTCTAAAAACTGCTTTCAATGGAAAAACAATCATTAATTTCTCACTTTTTACTTCAACCATCAGCTCTTATAAATATGGTCTTTTCTAGCGGGAAGCCTAATCATTGTGTTTAGGGGGTAGATGATCAATTGAACAGTGAAAAATAAAATTTGTTGTCTTTTGTTTAAATTCATTCACATCTATACCTTGGCACAGAATAATTTTTTTAAAGACTTGCTGTTTTGCTGATTGACTGTCTATTGCCTAATATCCATATCACACTGAACATGAATAAAAGAGGTCTGCTAAAATTGATTATTTCTGGATTTGGAAATGTAGCATTACTATATATTTGTACTGAAATTGTACCAAGTAACTTCAGGAATAAGCTACACTTATAGACAACTATAAACAACCATAAGAATTATAAGAAAGAATATATATAAGAACTGGTAAGAATTATAAGAAAGAATTCCTCATATGCCAAAGATATCAGGATGTGTATGCTTTTATGACCTGACTACAGCAAAGTGTCGGGGAAAGATATAAGAGCTATATCATTTAAACCAATAGCTATTTCATGGATTTTCTACCCCCAAACTGTCAAGATGAATGTGATTATATTCCCTTTGGAACTTCTTTATTTATTTTTCCATGATAAAATACATATGACAAAAAATTACTCAAAGAACTCAGGGGATTTTTTATACATTTAGATGATCTGTGAAGAGTCTATTTTCTGAGTCTATTCATTATTGCACCATAAATACTTTATGTGAACATATCTGCCCTAGGGTCTGCTGCAAACTATTCACTTTGGTTACTGTATTTCTTTGACTATTTTAAATTCATCATTTGTTCTGTACACCTAAATCACATGAGCTACATGGCATCGTTTCTGCTTCTCAGTTATTTGACGAAAGAAAACCTTTGTAAAGCAGTAGGAAAATTACTTTATCAGACTTATCATATTACTAAACAAATATAATTGATCGTATTAATATTATTCAGAAGAACAGTAATTCCTCAATATTAACATAAACAGATGTCTCTTCTGAGCAAGTGTTTGCAACCAAAAAAAAAGGTAAACAGAAGCATAAATTCTGGTCAGATCAAAATCAGTTGGAATTTTGGGCCATTAATGTACTTTTCCTTCCCATTGTTTACTCAGCCTCAGTCTCTTCACATAAAAAATGTCAAGAAATTAATAAACACTACAAGTTTTACATCAGAAAACAGACAAATGCCACACAAGGAAAAACTTCATAGTGATGCTGCAACCAGCAGGAATAAGACCTTTGAATTTTTTTAAAATTTTAGACTGATCATACAATGAAGATGAGGAGAGCACCATTGGAAGATGCAACATTTCAAGTGATTATGGTAGACCAAATCTCCTAGAAACTCAAAAAACAAAGAAATTGAATTCTGCTCCAGTAACCAGAAGATTCAGATTTGGCCTGAAAGACTGCCTTTAAAATATCACACCTTTTGCCTCCACATACAGAGAAGCTTGTCTGTGAGCATTGTATGGTAGGGCAGTATTTCTTTGGGGAATCTTTATCAGATGGTGAGTCAAAGTAGGGAGGGATAGTGAAAAAAGAAAACTCAAACCACCCAACAAAACAAGAGCTGCAAAGCAACAAGCATCCTGGGGCAATACCTTAAGATTACCCCTTTAGGAGTAAATATTGGCACTGCCATAGTTTATTTCCTTTACAGCATTTTTCCTGGATCAGGTAGGCTTCCTTGTAAGGCTAAGGATGACATATGCGGAGGTAGAAACAGCCTTGAAATAAAGCTAATGAACTTAAAATTTATACTGGAACTCAGATGTTTTAAATCCTCAAGGTAACTTTTCTAGCATATTTATTTTTCCAGGATAACTATTTGCTCTCAAAAAAAACCCTAGGAAAAAGACTGCTCCTTTCCCTGTGAGTCCCTTACCCACTTAGTACAAACCCTAAGATCACAGCATATCCAAACTGTAAAATTTTCACATTACTTTCTGTCAAACTGGAACTTGCAGCTTCTTGTTGATAAGCAACCTCACAAATTTTAGCCCCACCCCCCGCCCCTATTAAAACAGGTGCTTTTTACTAATGACCAATAAAATTTTATTACATCCCTGAAACTTTTTGTATTTGCAAAGATTTGCTTTTTGTTGCAAAGATAGGGGAATGGCTTCAAACTGAGAGAGTAGATTTAGGTTAGATGTTAGGGGAAAAAAAATCTAATTGCGATGGTAGTGAGGCACTGGAACAGCTTGCCCATAGAAATTGCAGATGCCCCATTTCTGAAAATGGTCAAGGCAAGTGGATAGAATTCTGAGCAACTGGGTCTAGTGAGAGGTGTTCCTGTCCTTGGCAGAAGGTTTGGAACCAGATGATCTTTAGATCTCTTTCTACTTAAACCATTCGATGATTCTAAGATCCTATGATTCTGCTTTGAAATACCAGGTTTTGGGTAGAAGCATGTAGTACTTCTACATAATAAGTAAATGACTTTCAAATATTTAATTTATTCAATAAATAAATAAATTACTTTCAAAACCAAATGAATCTTTCTGAACTCTAAGTCATTGTTCTGAATGTCTGTATCTAAGGGGAGTTTTGGATATGGTTCATAAAAAAAAAAGGTAAAACCAAACACTACTTGTTTCTTATGTTTGAAACAATCACCTGCTTGTTCACATGCCTTTTTAAGTATTTCATTGAGGAGTCTCACTATCCTCTGAGTCTTCCTCAGCAGCTTGTTTGAAGTCACTACAAAAACAAAAAACAGAAATAAAATAAATAAAATACCTAACTCTCCAAAATAATGCAGAAGTTATCCTGTGTGACTCAAACATCTGATGTTTTCTATTGATGGTAAGCTTTCCCAGCTTTGGGAAAGGATCTTAAAAATGTTTAGAAGTTGCTTCTAAAGAACTTTGCTTTTTTTTTTGTCACTAAGAATCTTTAAATCTGCCACAATCATAGAAAATTTCCCATATTCAGTAAAGAGTTGGTGGAATTTAGCTTGTATTTTGCTAAACTGAAGTTAAGTATGACTAAGCATGTTCTACTTTTCAGATTCTACTCTTCCATAGGTGATGTTTCCACATAACATTTCATCTGGTCTTTCAGACCAGAAAGAAAATAGGGTTTTTCCTGCCACTCCAAACCAAGTTTGAGGTGAACACTGAAACAAAAACCAAGAAACCTCTTCTCAACTCAATGCCTTCCAACATGCCTTCTTCTGCTACCCCATCAGGCCTGAAACAGAAATTGCATTATTTGAACAGGAGACTAAAAATGTCTTTTTTACAACAGACATTCCTAAGTGGACAAGAATGAACATAATGCCAAAAATGAGAATGAAGGAGGTGATATAAATTATGGTTGGCAGTGGGAGGAGCAGAGGAGCCTCAAAATGGTGAAGACAAACCAAAGAATGCTCCAGCAAGAAGACAGTCTTCTAAAAGAAACTGCGAATTATTATGAGCTGAGAGGAAAGGGTAAGTATAAATGGGCTTTTCAGAAACATCAGGCTAAAACCAGCAAGAGATAGGTGAGAAAAAAACCCCAGAAACTTATTCATTCTTTCCTATAGTGCTGCATCTGTAGAACTAGACCTGAAAACCTAAGTCAATAATTCTTACAAGCACCATCAGTTTTGGAGCAACTCCCTCAAGGGCATTCAGTGCAACTGGACACTAAACAGCTTGCTTCTAAACAAGGACTGAGTCTAAAACTGCTTATTTGGAAAGATTATTTCAGATCAGCCATCTTTCTGAAGTTTACAGGACTAAACCTAATTTTAATTTTAATCAATAATCTTGCATTTAAAAATTCTAAACCAAATATGCCCAAAGACTGGATCAAGGAAATAAAAAACTTAGGAATTAAATGCTGTGGGGGGAAATACAAACAAAACAACAAAACAGCCACCAAACCAAAACAAAAAACCAAGCAAACAAACAAAACCCCACAACAACCATAAAAAAAAAGACTTATCACTTGATTTAAAATTAACTCTTACAATTGGCAAGAATACCTATTAATGGTTACTCATTTTTATGCTGTGTACAAGTGACTTGTGCTAAGTAGTCTCATTTAAAATGTGAATCAGGCTCTCACAGGTTGCCAGCACCTGAATATAAGGTCAGTAGCAGACACTCATGTGCTCTCACCCTTAGAGACACATGGGCACTTCCACATCCAGAGCTGGCTGTTAATATTTCCACCCACCACTTTCTCCCAAGTCCCTTCCCTTATTCACCAGCTGGTGCATCTTGGCCATCACACACTCATTAACACACTCACATTCCAAACACTGGCATCACATACACGTGGCCGTCCTACTAACTGTCCAAGTTTATTAATAAGATAGAATTTATTAATAAAATAGGACAGACTGTGCTGATGAAGCACAGGGAAGGCCAGACAAGTAGATCAATAATATGATCATCTCTTTTCATCCTCTTCCACCTGTATTTTCTCAAAATTCTTCCTCGCTCAATCATCCAGGTCTCTCTGTTTTTTCAACTTTCTCCTCTAAATATATCATCACAAGTCTATTGTAATCCTGAAATGCTTTTGTCACCCATGTGATAATGTGTCTCACACCCTGAACCAGCCCTAGTCCAAAAGGTGATCTGCTCCTGGTGATTTGTCTTGGTGAGTTTCACACCTGGACATGGAAACTGAAGCTCTCTTGGGTCAGCTCTGGAAGGACCAGACAAGGTAGGTGTAGCCCTGGAATCTGCAGATTGTGTTCCCATCTGCAGTCACATGTCCCTGTGATTTTTTGGGGAGTGGAGATGGGTCTTTCTTTGATTGGGTGATGACCTGTGGGATGGGCCAATAAGTAAAGCAAAACGGATATTGCTTGGCTCTCAAACAGTATTGATGGTGTGTCTCTGTGCTCCTTTGTGGGTATGTAGAGGAACTTTTATCACATAACCTCACCAAGCTTGATTCAATCAGGTACCAGAGTTCAACATTCTGTTTTAGTACTAGCAATGAAATAGTTCCTATATGCTAATATTTCTCAGTTCATATTTTCCAGAGAGACTACTTGAATATTTTGAAGTCTTCAAGCAGTAGTTTCAAGTGAAATATAATGATATAGAAGTCTTCTTTTAGGCAAACTCTATTTTATTAGATGGTTTGTAAATTACTTATTCTTTAGAGTTATCTAGTCCCATTAAATGCTGTTATTCCCTTAAAATACTTGACTAAAATCCAGTTATTGTTCAACTCAGCACTCTGAGTTTTTCTTGAATAGATCACACCTGACAGACAGCTTATGCTTCAGAAATTTTTCCAAGAGACGTGTCATAGTGGTACCAAAATGTTGCTGAACAGTTGGTGTTGGATGGGTACCAGATATTTCCACATTTAATGTTGGGTTACTGATTGCAAATGTCACACTTCTTTTTAAAAGATCTACAGCTTGACTTGATAGTACCAGTGATAGAGCATTTCCACATCTCAATTTAAATAAAACTCCTCAGAAAAAGGTCTGCATAAACTTTTCAATGAAATTAATGCTTTCTCAATCAGTTGGTGATTTTATTTATTTTCATAACTTGATTGCAGTCCTATTCTAGCCCCATGCTCCCTGAATAAGCAAGATCAAACCTGAAAATCAAATAGAGATTTCTTTTTCCCTAATAAGGGGAAACATCCTCCAGTAATGTTGATAGGATGCTTGTACATTTTTTCCTTTCACTTTTTTTTTAACAAAATTGGTAGATTTCATAATATCACATTGTATAAGCTTTTTTTGGTTCTTGTGGCGTTTACACTTTTGTTAAGCATGGGATTTGATGCTTCCATCATTACCCAAAGAAGAGTTGCAAATTTTAACTTTAAACATACCACAAAAGTAAATCAACTGAAATAGAAATAGAATATTAGAATAGTTTGGATTGGAAGGGCCTTATAGATCATCAAGTTCCAACTGCCCTGCCATGTACAGGGACACTTCCCCACTAGACCTAGTTGCTCAATGCCCTCTTCAACCTGGCATTGAACATTGCCAAGGTTAGGGCACCCAGAGCTTTTAAGGGCAACCTGTTCCAGTGTCTCACCAACACCACTGTAAAGAATTTCTTGTATACATCTAACCTAAATTTCCCCTCTTTGAGTTTGAAGCCATTCCCATTGTACCATTCACTATAGTTGGTTATGAAAAGTCCCTCCCATCTTCCTCTTCAGATACTGGAAGACTGCTATAAGATCACCACTTAGTCTTCTCTTCTTCAAGCCTAAGACCCCCAACTTTCTCAGCCTGTCTTCTCTGACAAGGGTCCCTATCAATCTCACAAATTCCTCTGGACTTGCTCCAACAATTCTGTGTCCTTCTTATCTTGTGCCTTCTTTATCTGTGGTGGGACAAAGAGTAATGGGTACAAACTGGAAGAGAATAAATTTACCTTGGACATAAAATTAAGCTCGTTACTGTGAGCATGGTGGGACACTGCAAAAGGCTGGCGGGCGAGCTTGTAAATGCCTCAACCCTGGCTGTGTTCAAGACCAGGTTGAACAAGTCCCTGAGCAACCTGGCCTTGCAGGCAGTATCTCTGCCCATCTCTCTGCCAGTAGCTCTGCTGGAGGGTTTGGAGATCGTTGATGTCAAAGTCCCCTTCCAATCTCTTAACTTTTTGAGACGTTAGGAGATTATCCCAGTGCCTGAATTTTCTTTTCCCTACTTGGGCTGTGTGCCCAGGACACCTGCAATTGAAGATTTAAAACAGAATTCATTGACAGCCTCAGCCTTTTCCATAATCACAGTCTCCCATTTCATTCCAGAGAGGGCCCACGTTATTCCTTATCTTTTGTTAACAATGTACCTGTAGAAGCCCTTCCTTTTGTCTGACGTCCCTGGCCACACTCAGTTCTTAGTGGGCCTTAGCTTTCTTAACCTCATCCCTAGCTTTCCATACAATTTCCCTGTATTACTCCTAGGCCACCTGCCCTCTCTTCCACCTCTTCTTCTAAGCTTTTTCCTCTGAGTTTTTACAGCAGTTCCATATTTATCTGTGCATGTCTCCTGGAATTTTTTCCTAAATTCTTCTTTGTTAGGATGCACCACTCCTGAATTTGGAAGAGGTGATCCTTGAATATTAGCAAGCATTCTTGGGCCCCTCTGTCCTCCAGGGTTCTGTCCCACAGGACTTCACTTAGTAGACCTCTCAAGAGGCCAAAGTATGCTCCTCTGAAGACCAGAGCAGCAAGCTTGCTCAATGTCTTTCTCACTGCACTGAGAATTTCAAATTACAGCATTTCCTGGTCACTACAGTCACAGATGCCATGGAGTATGACAAGATCCAGCACTGCACCTCTTCTCATTGACTTCTCTATTACTTGTATGAAAAAGTTGTCACCAACACATTTGAAGGATCTCCTGAATTGTTTGTGCCCTGCTGTGCTATCGAAATATATATGATAAAAATTTTTGGTAAAAATATTTAAATGTATATTAAAAAATAATACTAATGTAACTCAACTATAGTCTTTAAAAACTGAAGAAGTCTCATACAAGGTAACCAAATAAGAGAAAAGGGGGACAAAATGTTCTGCTGCCATTACACAATATACACAATATACACAATCCATACTAAAGCTCTTTACCAGATGAAGATAAATCCCTGCATAAGATGCCCAGGAGAAAACAAAATTCTACCTCTGAACTTTCTAGGTTTCACACCACAGCTTTCACAAACAAACATTACCACCCTTTCTCATGACTCCTTGCTAAAGAAAGTATCCTGAATCCAGAGACAATAACAGTCCTTAAACACCAAGCAGCATTGCTGATGACACGGTATTTATTATGCTAGTTATCTCTCAGGTGAAACACAGCATAGACTTTTGTATTATATTTTAACACAAGTACAGCTGCAGTGATTTAGCAATATGTGCTTACATACTAGGTAGATGGACTATCAGAGCAATACCAGTATTCAGAAAACTCCGCATGGTCTCCAGTTCTATCTTGCCATATTGAAGAAATAAGACCAAGGATAATTTTATTTCTTTCTTAAGCTTTGCCTTGTCAAGTTTTTTGCCTTTTAATACCCTGACAGCCTTTTAAGAATCCCACCATACTATGTCTAGTCTTCCCTTAAAAAATACAAGTCTTCCTCCACTGTTATTTAAAGCATTTTACTCCCTGCCAGGTACATATGGAATGCAACAGTGATTTACTAAACATCTAGAATGGCTTTTACATGTGAATTTTCCACAGAAGGGATGCTTGCAACAAATATTTTATCAACACAGACACAGCAAAAAATGTTTACTTTCTTCAATATCATACAAAGTATCAGTTAAGAAACACTGCCAGATGCCTAAGTAATCAACCAGCTGCATATATGCAGCATTAGTGTGTCTCTGTACTTCTGTGTCAAGCAGAAAACTGTGATCCCCAAGCTGGATAAGAGCTTCTGATCAAGTTCTGCAAAGACTGTAACCACACAGCAAGATTTACTGTTCATGTTATGTCCTTTGCAATAAAAGCAATAAAATATTTAATAACAAAGGAAAACCAGGCTTTGTTTCAGAAGCAGTGGAGGGTTCTCATGGTAGTCTTTCAGTCTCTTCACTTTGGATTCCCAGTTTAGGCAATAACTAACTTTCAGTAAAGTCTGTCTATTTTTTTCCATGTGATTTTTACTGAAATCTCATATTAATTTTGTTTGAATTAAACATATTCCTCAACTAACCCTGTTGCTGCTTGAAAAATTAAAGGATTTTCTTCATACTCTCAGTAAAGAAATATATAATTCTCATATTGTCTCCAACAGCCAATAAGTTTAAGGAAAATCATAAAAGGTTTTATCTTCTAGTTCAGATAGTTTAAACTCAGTGTAACTAATTTCCATTTACATATTCAAAACTTCAAGAAAGTATCTATCTTTATGACCAGTGGATATATTCCTCAAAATTAAGACGGTTTAAAAAGCACATGAAGACATAACATATGTTGTCAGATATCCAAAAGATTCATTATCTAGAAGTACATCTGCCTGCACTTCTGTGCAAAATATCAGCAATGGCCAGAAGGCAGGCATCCAATTCCACCAATGTTCTGTTATTCTGTGATCTCTAAAGTCACATGAGAAACTTCTGATCAACAAAAAAAAAAAATTCCTAATCATTTTCCTCCTAAACAGTGCATTCTTTACATGCCACACAGAAAAGGAGCCACCAAGAAATGCTGCATGAAGGACAGGAGGTCAGATTGAGAAGCTGGACCCACAAGAACCCACTGCATCATTCAACTTTTGTGTCATCCACAAACTTGCTCTGGCTGCACACAATCCCACTGTCCGTATCTTTGATAAAGGTATTAAGGAGACATATTAAAGAGCAATAGATCCAAGACAGAGCCGTGAGGGACCCTACTTGCCACCAGCCTCCACATGAACATAGAGTCATTGACTACAACTCTCTAGCTGCATTCATCCAGGTAATTCCTTATCCACCAAGTAGTCTACCCTTTAAATCAATTTCTTTCAAATTTGGGCATAAACATATCATATGGAAAGTCTCAAAGAATTCTAAGTAGATGACATCAGTCATTCCTTGTTCGGCATTGCCACCACACCATCATAGAAGGCCACCAAATGGGTGAGGCAGGACTTGCCTTTAATGATGTTGTTCTGGCTGTCCAGTTCATCTCCTCATCCCATATGTGCCTTAACAGTGTTCCCATGAGCATGTGTGATGTGATCTTCCCAGGCTCAAAGGTGACACTTTCTGGTGTGCTGCTCCCCAAAACTTTCCTTCCACAGTTTTAAGGATAAGAGTGTTTAGATAGGTTAAAGATTAAATACCCTTTCTGTCTCCAATGTGAAGATTTTTAGCAAAACACTCTTCTATTTCAGACCTACAAATGAGTATCCATACAGTTCTGTATACAGAGTTGATTGTAGTGTCAGTCAGTGCTTGCTTTATAGCCAATGTCAAAGCATCAAATTTTTGTTTCGTTCCACAGCCAGTTATGTCTTTACGATTAATTTGAAAACAACAACATTACAATCAGAAATCAATTTTCAAAGAGGCATTGCTTTTGCAGGCAATAAACTTCTCACTCTAGTAGTCGGTGCTTCCACCACCTGGAAGACCCAAAAGTTTTGTTTGCCAGTTAACATACTTTCAGGAAATCTCCAATTCTCCACATACACAAAAAACAGAAACACTGTTGAACACTACATCATCATTAATAACTTTCTATCTTAGAAATATTTTACCCAGTCTTGTGTATCATGAAATGTCTGACATAACTCAGCCTTTGTTCCTCTTCGATACTGAGAAATGTAATAGTAATATTTTACTGGTTCTTTTGGAAAAGACTTAGGAAGTTCAGGAGTTTTGTTGTTTTGTTGGGTTTTTTTTAAGAAAATGAACTCACTTATGCATGTTCAATGACATCCCAGTAGCAGGAAAATAAATACATTTAACAGGTACATAGAAAGTGTATGTACCCTTTAAATGTCTTGAAATAGCAAGACATGCAGAAAATAATGCACAAGTACCAAGAAAATTTTAACTGTTGTAACATATAAGGATGTTCTTATATGTCCACTTTGATATGCAAGCATTTATATGCTACCTGTGATGTGACTAAGTTACACGTACCCACTATTTAACACTGCCAAAATGCTTTTTTTAAATATGTACAACATTTAATAATTAAATGCTGCAATGTGTGGAGAACTATAAGCAAAAAATGGAAAAGGTAGCCAGCAAAGAGTTAAGCAGATGGAGAGGCAAAATCCCCTCTGTCCTCCTCTCACTCCCTGCCATCCTTCCTTCCATTATTTTAGGATGCAAAGTAATTTTAAGAGTTTCTTTGAAGAGAGTAGAGCTCCATTATGAACAGTGTAGAGCTCCATTATGAAAAGTACTACTATCTTTCTTCAATTATTAGGTTTTTTTTTCAAAATTGGCCAATATTAGTTATTTTAGAAAATGTCTTAAGACAGGCTTCAAAAGAAAGGTAAACACCAACTGGCAGTTTCATAGTAATACATCCCATTAAAATTTTCAGATTTTCTCTCTTATTGTCTCTTCCTATTTCCTTTCTTACTTGTCTGGAATTACCACTTTAACACTGAAATAATCACTGTCCAAAGTTCTCCTGAAAGTTTGTTATTTTTAATCCGAATCTATTTATTTTATAGAAATCAGGATTTCTTTTCAAATAACTGCCAGAAGACAGTTGTTGTTTTATTGTTGTTATTATTGTTGTTGTTTTATCAGTTTGCAACATGTGATATTTGGAAGTAAAACCAAGATTTTTTTCTGCAGTAGATGAGCATTGCGCAGAGGAACACATTAATCTTTTTTCAATTACCTGACCATTCTGATCTCTTTTTCTTTTATTGTGCTCCATCAAATGATATTTGGAGTTCATTTTACTTACTCTCCACAGCTTTTACCTAAGGCAACTCAAGAAACTGCCCTTGTTCCAGATCACCTGTTACTGAATCACTGGTAAAATTGGCTATTAAATGTTACTTCGAAGTTTATCTGTCTAGAGAATCTCATTACACTTCAGCTGAAGCTCCATACTGATTGGTAATTGTCTTTGTACATTTATATTATGGCAGTTATCAACCTCAACAAATCAGAAATACAGATTATTTAAGGAATGATTGATCATCTTTTCTTAAAATACCAAATCAGAATACTGATCCTTACTAAGACAATGATTGAAATTTTCTGCCAGTGACCACATGAAATTACCAAAATTGCTCTTACAGTTATGCTCATTGATCTATTTGAATGACACCAACAGTTATGGAGTATGATTTAGCTCCAGAAGTCTTTCATTTGCACAAGTTCTAACTCTTAACCACACTACTTTTCATCAAATGGTGTTCTAATTATCTGCAGACATGAAACATAATTTATGTTACACTCACACAAATTGTACTTCAATATACATCACGATTTTGCATTCACTTGTGATCATCCATTTAATCACTTTAATTTCTTTCCTGAGACTCATCTTGGGTTTCTTAGAAAATGACCTTTGAGTCTTTGTACCATTAATTCTGTGCTTAGATGTCTTCATCAAGCTGTTGTGATTTCCTGAATAAAAAGCAAGTATCTTCTTGGAACAAGATGATTTTTCCCCTCTAACTTTTCAATTCCCACCAAGCAGAAGATAAGCATAATGATTTTACCTACATTTAGGACTTTCAAAAACTTTGGTTAACCCTATCAATAGTATTTATTAGGATTTTAATCTTTCTTATATACCAAACCAGTTGATACTAAGATCAGCAGTATTAACTAATTTCTACTCATAATATTGTTGCCTCTGGCTCAGAATGTTTGCACAGAGAATTTAATTTCTCATATACATACATTCTTTAATATTGTCACCTCCATCTAGAAGATATTTTATTATTTAATGGCCTTATTTTCAACTAGGATGAACACCTGATCTTTCCCCAAAGCCACCCATAATCATTAAGCATGTATAGTATTATTTGACTGTGCACCCTCTCAATTTTCTCTTTATCTTAACAGAAACATTAACACACCTCAGGACATTATTTTTGCTCACTGGTATCGTTTCATGGTTCTGCATATAGTTTTGTTTTTCTTAGCTTTTAAGATAATCAATGCTCTCCAGAATTAACTTAATTTCTAGTCTCTAATGTTTCCAGCTTGCTTTTTCTTATTTGACATCAAGGATATTTCAGATTAATAAAAATAAGCCTTTTCACGTATGTCCAAAATAACCAAAAGGTTTGTTGGTTTGTTTTATTTTGCTGCTCCTTACACAGGAAGAGCAGAAGACACAAACCCAAAACCAAATAAGGTATTTTTAGTATTTTTATTAAGTAAGCTGTAGAGAAAGTAGACTATCAAAATTTAAACGGTGGATTATTCAGTAAGAATAATCCAAGAAAATACATACAAATTGAAAGAAATAAAATCTCAACTTAACAGACATACATTACAGGACAGCTAAAATCCACACTGCACTGAAATGGAAAAAACATGTTTTAGTGAAATCTTATGAAGTGAAACGTCACGTCATACATTTGAGTTTAAGTTGAGTTACTTAAATAAATGAGGCTATGCAACTTGCAGTGTTAATAATTACAAACCTTTAACAGTGATGTTACACTGTGGGAGAAGAACTTTTGAAATGAGCATATACAACAGTCCTGACTTTGATTGCTAAGGTAATGAAAGTTCCTTAAAACTGTTCCTTCTAATTTCAACAGCTTAAAAACTTCTTAAAATAACAGCACTTTCAAACACAGTGGAATACATTAGTAACACATTTCTTTGTAGAGACTATTTAAGAAATATGCCAACTTGATTATAAATTAGATAGAAAATAAAATTGGACAACAAATTTATTCTAAGTTTATCACTTTTTAATTATTGAAGGAAGTTTTAATTTGAATGTTTTGGGTTTTGAGTTTTCTTCCTTTATATTTTCCCATGTCAGGAGACCTTTTATATTACCAGTCCCAATTTATGCCTTTAAAACTTGAAAAGATATTACACAGTTTGGAATACTTCAACTGTCATGACTGGATCATTACTACATTGGCTTAAACTCTTCTAACTGACTTCTCAATATTTTAAGGAAATATACAGACATGAAATATTTTTATTGACCTGGAAAGGCTGGGAGGTTTTTTCCTAATCTAGAAAGAGTCAGCAGGGTTTAGACAAGATATTCACTGACCTGGAATGATTGCTTTTTCAGCCTTTCTTGCTCCAGAATAATTGTAAAAGACTTGTAGCAACTATGCTCTTAGTAACAGGTAATCTATTTTGCTGAACAACGTGCTGTTACACATATTGCCTTCATTTCTAAAAGCACTTTAAGAGTCCATGCATTTATTACAAGAAAAAAAACCTATATGGCATGCACAGCATCTGTTGCATGAATTATTTGACACAGAATTTTATAGTGCTTTAACATGGGTTTGTTTAGTCTCTATTGCTGACATACCATCTCAGACTGCTTCACTAGTGCTAGGAATTTTTAAGGAACTACTTTTTCTCGGCCAGAAAAGACAGAAAAAAAAAATAATTAGGAATATGTGATAAAGACATCATTATCCAGAAAGGTTTCTTGATTTAAAATGGTGTTTTTGAAAACTGGCAGTTGTAGCAAGAGTTTGGGTTTTTGGGCTCTGTTTTTAATGCCACAGGTGAATGACTTGATGTGAAGAAGCAAGACAAAATTCATAATATTCTACATCGATTTGGGATATTTTTGTTTCTCATATTTCATCATACTGAGCAAGAGAAACTTAACCTCATTTTCTAAATAGAAAGAGACTTGGGTTCAAGGGTTGCTGCCTGACACTCCATTTTCTAGGAGGAAATACCTAGGCCCTTGACTGAGCATCAGTCACGAGTCAAGTTTTAAGCAGGTAGCTTCTTTGGCCCTTCTTGAAATCCCGTTGCTAGAGACGTTTTAAGTAGGTGTGAACTTTAATTCACTAGAGAGCTGACCCTTCTGACCTTGTCAGAAAAGGATCAAAGGATAATGTCTATACTGCTGTAAAATAACCTGGGGTGGTGCCTTTTATGTTTTGGATTTACAGCAAATATCCAGTATTTGTCTTTTCGTCTGGAAAATCCGTCTTTGCAAGCTACATGTGCCTTGCTATCTCAGGTCCTCCCTCTTTAAAATGAACACAATAAAGAAAAACATAATTCATTCTTTTGAGGTAAGACATTAAATAATGGCACCATGATTTTCCTAATGTCATGTGAGTATATACAAGAGGCTTTGAGGTTTCCAAGAAAAAAATGTGAAGAACACGGTCTAGAGAAAAAAAAATATGTTGGTCATCCTTAACCTGAGGTGTATTAGTTACTATGCTTTGTTCCCCAAAACTACAAAAGATCCTACTCTTCAATTACAAGAACAATATTGTTTCTATAAGAACTTGTTTAGAACAACAAAAACTATCAAAAATATCTAAGTATGAAGAATAATAGGTAAGTTCTACATGCACTCTCTAGTCTCAGTTTTCAGTGGAGAGTGCCCATATCACATCAAAAATGAACTGAAAATTATTTTCTAACATTTTCTTTACGACTATAGGAGGAATTACATTCAGGTAGGGAAGGTTCCTTCATGGTATAACTTCACAATCATGGCAAGTGTTAATTTTGTGTTTGTTTTGATACGTAGCAAACAGTGAAACCAGCACAAAGAAAGGTATGAGCTACTAATAATAACAGTGCTGGTACATCATGTAACCAGACCATAAAGATCTGATGTAGTTTCTGAGACAGCAATTTTGTCTTATTTGAGCTGAAAGGAAAGAGAAGGAACACAATTCAGTCTCTAAATAAACAACTTAGCTTTAAGTTATAACAGTTTCTCTCCACACATTTTGTCTCAGAACTGACAAATTTTCAGTCATTTTTACAGGGAGAAATGATACATCAGTTTCATTACTCCCCTCAGCAGGCAGGTATTACAGGGATTAAACTTTTTTTGTATCACATTTACTGATGAGGGTAAGGTACATTTCAGCAGGACAACTTCGAAGGAAAAAATGCAAAGATTCCTGAATAATCAGATGATCATACCTTCCAGAGAAAAACACCTTGGCCTGGTGTGATGGTTCAGAAATTGCACAGTGGAATACTGTTGTGGTTTAAAAACAAACCAAGTAAGAGGCTCTAAGTCAGAAATAAAATTTAATGAGAAGAAAAGGAAAATAAAATAGGATAAAATAAAATAAATACAAAAAGAAAAAAAACCAGTGACAGAGTCAGAATACAACCTGATCAGGGTGATGGAAACAGTCCAGACGAGGTGGTCTTCTTGAAACAGAAAACTTGTAGAAAGGTCTGGTAGCTCCAGTCCTCTGGGAATCCAGTGGGAGAGGGCTCCTTTTACTGTCCCAAATCCCAGCTTATATTCAGGTGAGAATGCTTGGCTCTTCCCCATGGGCGGAGCATCTCACAATGGGATGATGAGTCATGGAAGAGAGCCTTAATGGCCCATTAAAGAGAGAGATAACTCCCGGAGGGAGTTATCTCTGAGTCATGCAAAAGGCATTGATGGGCCATTAACTGAAGATGGTGATAGAATACATCCTAAACTACAACCCAGGACAAATACAAACCTGGTCTCCATATTCTGAGCAACAGCCATAACCAAAGCAAGTGCAAAGTGAGTGAAGTGTGTTTGCAATTCTCTATCTACTCTCATTTTTTTTTTCCAAATAATATCTTAATTCATTTTTTTCTTCTGTTGAAAATGCCTCATTTGGAAATGAAACTTTATTTTAAGCCAACTCTTTCAAATATGTTCACCTATCCAGATATTAATGTTAGTATTTTATCAGGAACAAAACAAAAGAATTTTTTTCTCAGCACAGGTCAAATCTAAAAACAACAAAAAATTATATGGTAATTGCTTCATAACCAGCATAATCACTATTAAAGTATTGTCAAGAAAAGAAAAACTCCTTAGAGAAAAAAGCTATTCCTAAATATTTATATGAGAACTCAGTTTTAGAAATATTAAAATCATTAAAATTATCTAGTTACACTGGTCCAAATCCTTGAATGTTTTTTATATGCTTACCTCCATTTACAAGAAATATAGATTTCACCCAAATATTTTCTCTTTAAACAGGGAAGTTGGAAACTAAACCAGACAAGCTATAGCAAGCTTTCTAATTAAATTAGTAAGTTTTAATGCAATTGGAGGGGAGATATCTAGAGTGGGAGTAAGTAAGATAATAGGTTAAAAGTTGAAGAAAGGCAACATTAAAGCAAAGCTTACTTTTTACTGCAGCAGAAATTTATAGAAACTTTTTTTCCAGTGTGCGATTTTATTGTTGCTAAAAGGTTAAAAAGCAAGCGTACTTGAGAAAGTTACATAGAAACAACTTGGAGGCAATAGATTAATTATGTTTGTCATGATAAATACAGACCTGAAAGCCAATCAGAATGATTTTTACTGCTTGGTCGATAAAGTAGTAGCAATCTTCCCTAAACTGGCAAATGCTGCAAAATCACACTATGATTTGACAAGGTATAAACTTAATTAAAATGAATAATAACTAGAGAAGATGATCCAGAAACCTTTGTCAAACTAAGGAATTACAGATTAGTTTGAGTTGGAAAGGTACTTTTACAGATCATATAATCCAACTCCCCTGCGATGGTCAGGGACATTTGGCCTTGCTAAACCTCACTAGGTTCCCACTAGGGGCGATTTTTCAAGCTCGTCCAAGTCCCTCTGGACATCTTGTTTTTCTGGCATATTAACTGCACCACTCTGTGTAGTGTTGCCAGCAAACTTGCTGAGGGTGCATTAGATGCCACTTTCTGCTACTCATGAAAAGATCAAATAGCAGTGGCCACAATGCAAACTCCTTAGTGACACCATTTTACACCAATGTCTACCAGGACACTAAGTTATTGACCTCTATCCTCTTGAAGCAGCTGCCTATTTAGGGGACTGGAGCATCTCTCTTCCAAGTAAAGGCTGAGAGAGCTGAGCATGTTCAGCCTCAAGAAGAGACGACTGAGAGTAGTCCTCATGAGTGTCTGTGAGTATCTCAAGGGAGGTTGTCAAAGGATGGATCCAGGCTCTGCTCAGTGGTTCTGAGCAATAGGACAAGAGGCCACTGTCACAAATTGATGCACAGGAAGTTCCACCTCAGTATGAGGAAGAAGTTCTTTACTGTGTTGGTTGACCAAGCACTGGCACTGATTGCCTGGAGAGGTTTTGGAGTCTCCCTCACCAGGGATACTCCAAGAACTCTCTGGACACAATCATGTGCTGTGTGCTATGGGATGACCCTACCTGAGCAGACAGGTTGGTCCAGAAGTTACCCTGCAGTCCCTTATACCCTCACCCATTAAGTGTCTGTGATTCTGCCAACCAATTCCTCATGCTACTATGGAGTTACTTAGAGATAAAGACACTTTTGGACATCACTTAGTCCAGTTGATTTGCACCCTAATTCAAAGTAGGAACATTTTAAACCAATTTTCTTGGGATCTTGTTCAATTAAAGTTTGGTTGTCTCCATGAATGAAGACTCATAGGGCAGATCCTGATGACTATAAAAAGATTGCAAACTGATTTTCTTTTAATTAGCATTTTTTTCTTTCTCTTAACCTCAGTGGTAATACAGGTAAAGCTAGAAAATTTTATAAAATCAGCGATATATATTATATGAAATCAACTTCTGCTATAACCTAACTGTTGTAATGGGATTGTATTGAGTATTCACTTGCATTTTTATTTATTTATTCGGGGGAGGGGAGGAGAGGAGAGGAGAGCAATGTCATATCAAGGCACTCTTCATTCTGAACCTTGTCTCTCTTTTGATTTTTTGGAACTGGTGCACAGCTCAGTCTACTATGTAGCAAAGGGTTCTCCAACAAATAAATGTTCTCTTCCTTATCTAACAAGCGTTAATAGCAGTATCTGAGACTTTGAATAACCCTTTATCCATTAACCCGTTCCACCACTAAAAATACACACACCAGATACAGCACTGGCAAAAATACTCTCAGTTAAAAAAGAAAATGCTATGCAATTGTTCCTCCTCCAAAATAATAATTTTCCTTCTTTCTCTTCCATTTGATCACATTATAAAGATATTTTTCTGGTTAGAAAGCTTTTTTCTTCTTCATTTTGTTAGATTTTTTTCTTTGCCTCATTTCTGCAGTGAGCAGACTGTGTGCACACACACACATACCACCCCTCCACCCCCCCCCCCCCCCGCCCTTTCTCAGTCTCTCTGCTTTTAGCAATAATTTGCACATAATGGAACAGCCAGAGGGGGGTTTGATCAATGACCTCTGTCTCGGAGATGCTGTTCCAAGGGAAACACATCTGCCAACATAAAGTATTGGAGCAATCATAGCTCAGTGAGCGCCGTAATAAGCAACTGTTACACTGGAGCCATCAGTCATGTTCAGTTACAGACCTGAAAGGATATGGCACCTCAGGGAGCAATGTCCTTCCATAAATTTGGGCAGCAATGAAGAATGATTTGCAATCAAGTAATAAAAGGCCTAAAAAAGGTCCACCACGCATACTAACATCCAATACAGCTGACAAAGAAAATAAAAAACCTTGGCATTGTTTGCTCGTTATGTAAACTACACAGCTGTCCAAGCAATTAAGATATGATTTTGGGAATTCTCTCGTAAAAATTTGCTAACAGCGCTTCCACTTGTGAAAGTGACATTCTTCTTTATCAGTAAAGTGCATTTCATTAAGGTAATGCAATTTCATCTAGCTTAATAGTAGGAATTGCTTAACCTTATGGCAAGAGTACGTAAACAACATAAAATTAATGACACTCCATGCATTGTGGGAATAGATTTGCATTAGTGACAGCATTGATCAAGTAATAGAGAAACTAACATGCACTTCAAATTGTTAGTACTCTAGGGATTCCTGTTCAGTATCTGCAAAGTCATATTTCTGGTCTTCTGGTTGCAAAACTGTTAGAAAAGATAAAATTCACGGTAAGCTTTGCAATTTTTCAGTACTAACACTAATGAAATAAGCATGATAAAAAAGGCATAGGTCTGAGGGGATACATATTCACAGGCAGGCTAAAAATATAAATGAAACAGAAGAGATAGGCAAAGGCCTTCTAGAACTGATGATTGACTTTATATGTCAATACATGTGGCAACAACCCCATGATTCAAGATGATTTTTCTTCCATTCCTTCAGAAAAGAAAAATTTTAAATGCTGCAGACGACACTTAACATTTTGGTATTTTTATGCATCCATCTACAGGAATGCTTATTATGCTTATATGCTTTATTATTTCTGCTTCTACCATTAATAGTATGGCTGTGTGGTTTTGTACACTATCACGGGCTGGACAATTCTCTAATATGTAAGATTTTTCTCATGCCAAAGCTAAACACCTGCTCACAGGAGGACCTTCTGTCTTTCCTACTTCCTTTCTTCCAGTGATGAGGTTTTACAGATACGTACAACAAAGTATTGGTCTATCAGCACAGCTTGCTTTGGGTGGTCTTACCTCTTTCTTATTAGAGATGTTTTTCTCAGACCCCTCTTGATACACAAGGTTAGGAAACCTCTGATGCTTAGGGAAGCTTTGCTACTTCCTGAAAAATCTTCCTTAGGCCAGCACAAACATGTCAATCCATAGGCTTAGCCCCTGTTAAAACAGCTAAATCTCAATTGTTAGTATGTATATACTGCACTGAAGATCAGCTTTCAGTTCTTCTCTGTTTCAGAGGAATAATTTAATAAAACTTGCCTGAATGCTCTTATTTTATTAGAGTATGCCCTTGTTTTCTCACAGTCAAATTAAATGTTGTGGTTTAAAACCAGCTGGGAATTAAACTCCGAATTAGCCTCCCTCTGGTGAGAGAGGAACATAGGCAGAGACTATGGGCTGAGATAACAATTTACTGAAAACAAACAACAAGAAACGAACAGGAACATTAATAACAAAAGCATACAAAAGAGAGAATGATTTACACAAAAATGTGCTCACCACCCTGACCCAGTTCCACACAGCTGCTGAGACAAAGATAAGTTTTTGGACATTACCACTGCTGGCACCACATGGCCTCCTGCGACAAAGGAGAAAATGGCAGACACTACTGCAGCCCTAAAATAACAAACTCCCTTTCCATGAGCCAATGGAAAAATCATGGACAAATCCCCCTGACACTGTTTTACACCACAACGACATGGACTCTGAGATTCAGATGGCTGAAAATGACTCATTTATTATTGGGATGTGTTTCTCTTTTATACGACTTTGCACAAACCAGTTTGGTTGGTGAAACAAAGGCAAATCTTTTCAATCACATTGGTCACACCAGAGGGACATCAAGAAGTCCCTGCTAGGAAAAAGGAATTAATAACATAGTTACAGTTACAAAAACATTTCTCCTGTTTACAGAAAATTCCCTGGGAAAAGAATTACAGAAAACCAAAACACCTCAGGCATGGAACCAGAGCTACACCCCTCCAAGTCAGACTGTCCACATCAATCTACTCTGTCACAGCTCCTTGTGGCACTTGGGGTGCACACAGACTGCTGGGTTCAGCATTACATGGCTGGACTGGGCTGGGCAGAGCTCAGCTCCATGCTGCCCCGCTGTGTTTATTACTTGGACTTGCATTCTTGCACAAGAAAGAGGAACAAAAGGGTACCACTTCCGCTGTATGGTGGCTGTTTATTCCCCCTGAAGCCATGTTCCCAGCAATGATTTGTGGTAGTGGTTTGAGTCCCTACTAGAATAATTCACTCTTTTTCCTACTGCGAGATATGATTAGGAGAAAAGCAAAGCAGGCTCAAACTTAAAGGCTATAAAGATAGGTTTATTAACACACACTAAAAGAAGAAAATGAAAATCAAAATAAAATTCTCAAAACACTCCTCCCCCCCAAAGTGTTCACTTTCCCACAAAAAACATAAAGAGGTAAAACTCAGAACTCTTAGTCAGCTACCACCCATAAAATACTCTCTCATCAGTTCATTTGGAGAGAGAAGTCTCTTTAGTTTGCCATGGGATTTCTCCACTGACAACATAGAACAGTTCTCTTGTGGGTCCTAGCTGCTCACACAAAACAGCCAGCCAGGAACCTGCTTTCTCCCATTGGCAGCTTTCTCGAGCTGCATATGGGTCATGGACATAACTGCGGTGTCATTTTAAAATGGACAGTTCAAACACAAAGGATTTTCTTCATCTCTTGGAGCAGAGATCTCTTTTCACTTCTTCATTCGTGCAGAGGGCTTCTTATCTCATCTCTCTCTCTCTGTTCAAACTTCTCATGGGATCACAGGATCACAGCTGCTTAATTCAGTATTCACTCAGTCAGTTACAGATTTGCTCAATCCACCTCCCCAGTCCATACCGTCCACAATTTAAAGGAATATTCTACCATGTTACAGTCTGTTACCACGACTCACAGAAGACTTTCAGCCTAAAATGCCAAGGCATCTTCTCTATCTCCTCATCATTTAAGATACAACTTCTCTTTCACTGACCCTGGTATCTTCACAGTGTCTCTTTAAATGTCTCCCACTCTGACATTTTCTCACACTCTAGAGGGGATCAATGTTCTGCAAGTTTCATCTGCGCAAAGAAGGCGTTAATATCTTCCCCGGGGCCTGCGGTGGTCGCATGATCTCCGCCGGGCAGCAGCCGCTGGGATGTCAAAGCCGCTGGGCTGGGAGAAAAGAACTCACGTCAAGGGATCTTGGAGCGGCCCGACTGGGGGATGCCTCCTGCCCACCCCTTGGCAACAATCGGGATGTGCCCAGCCCAGTCGGGCCGTAGCTGCTGTGGGGAGTCCGGGTTGGCTGGATGTTAACAGCCATGGTTTCCCCTTCCCTGCCGGCACACCGGCCCGGCCCTGCCAGGGCTATGGCAGCGGCAGAGCCCGGGGGCACGGCCAGACCGGGGCTATGGCAGCGGCAGAGCCCGGGGGCACGGCCAGACCGGGGCTGTGGCAATGGCAGAGCCCGGGGGCACGGCCAGACCGGGGCTGTGGCAATGGCAGAGCCCGGGGGCACGGCCAGACCGGGGCTGTGGCAATGGCAGAGCCCGGGGGCACGGCCAGACCGGGGCTGTGGCAATGGCAGAGCCCGGGGGCACGGCCAGACCGGGGCTGTGGCAATGGCAGAGCCCGGGGGCACGGCCAGACCGGGGCTGTGGCAATGGCAGAGCCCGGGGGCACGGCCAGACCGGGGCTGTGGCAATGGCAGAGCCCGGGGCACGGCCAGACCGGGGCTGTGGCAATGGCAGAGCCCGGGGGCACGGCCAGACCGGGGCTGTGGCAATGGCAGAGCCCGGGGGCACGGCCAGACCGGGGCTGTGGCAATGGCAGAGCCCGGGGGCACGGCCAGACCGGGGCTGTGGCAATGGCAGAGCCCGGGGGCACGGCCGGCCTGGGCCGCTCCACAGAGAGGCCGCAGGGGCCGGTTGTTACTTGCTCCTCCGGCCGGAGAGAAAAGGGCAGCTTGGACATAGTCTCAGCTTTAGATGTGTATTCACAGAGTTGCATCCGGCTTCCTCAGTGGCCATATAATATGTCAGTATCTAAAAATTGACCTCTGATACGTCCCTGTCCTTTCCACAGGAAATTAACAGATCCCTACAGGGTTACAGGGAACTGTTTCTTCTTTAGCTAAAAACCAAGCTGTGTTAACCCGTGAAACCTGTGTGACATAGAAGAGGAGCCTAGCCATGCCCACACAGCTCTGGGCTCCACTCCCTTGCAGCAACTGCCAAAAAACTAGGGCAGTGTACCAGCAGGAAACCCATCACAGAGATGATGGAAAGTAGAGAGATGGGAAATGTTTTAGCAGAGACTGGCAAGTCATGTCCAGCCAGGAGTGCTACTTCTGGGGCTTTTATTTTGGTTTGTTTTACAGCTTATTGTTTATTTTAGAGCGTTTAATTTAAAAGACAAAAGCTAGCACTCTCTCTTCCAGATGCAGGATATAAATGGAAGTGTTACCTGTAAACCTCTTGACTTAATTAATTTCATGACTGGAAAAATGCCTCAGGCTGCAGATATTCCTGCTAAAGTAACATGCACACAGTAGACAAGCTTACAATATAGTCATGGTCTCAAGTCTCCTTAAGCAATAGCAATATATTGATATTTAAAACAAGAGTAGGTGACACTTTCATATAATATTGGATTAGGCTCCTTGTTCAAAGTGTCCTTTTCATATTGAAGTAATTTTTCAACAGGAAAAAGATTCAAAGTTATGAAATGTGTCATGCAAATAGAAGGAAAGGATTTTTTACTATTTTTTTATAGTCAGGTCCTTGATTATACAGGCCTACAGTGGAAAATCCAACAAAGAGCAAATTCCTCTTACTTAAGATATACCAGTATGTCATTCCAGATGGCAGGCCAGACACATTGCCGGATTAATGAGAGCAGAATAGAATGAACAGTATAAATCTGAAGCCTAAAAACCTAAATCTGCGTAATTCCTAAACCCAACAACAGGACAATTTCTAGATACAGAACAAGCAGGTCTCCATGTGGGTATCTCTAAATGAAGAAGAGGATTAAGAGCATGCTATATACAAGTCCCTAAAGGCATTTGTTCTTAAACAGTTTATCACTTTACCCACTTTACTGCTATACACAGTAGGACTCCAGGATACTGTAGTTAACAGTGTTAACTTATGACAGGAAAACTAGTATCAAACAATACTAAACAATTACTGCAGGGTTTTAGAAGTCTAAGACTCAGACTTACAAAATGAGCCCTTTTAAAAATATTTTAAAGAGTTAGGTTTTTTCTTTTCTTTTTTTTTTTTTTTTTTTTTTTTTTTTTTTTTTTTTTTTGCATTTCACATTTCAGACTAGGAAAAGATCCTATTATCTTTTTTTGCTATTATTGACCAGGAAGTCCTCTTTACAGGAGAAAAATTACACTTCATAATAAATCCATACAGGAGATTACTGCATCTTTCATAATTTAGTCATCCATTCTCAGAAGGAGGAAATCAGTTTGACAGCTAAGCAGCTGTCCAGAAACTGTTAATTTCTAGGGGTAAGTCCTTCTGATAGTGTTTTTTTCTAAATATGAAACCATTAAATTGTTTCAGATTTTTTCCAGTTATATCTCCCAGTGTTTACAGAAAGCTTTGATACACAAGAAAAGTATGCAGGGTCAAGACCCCCATAGATTTAAACAAAGATCTATTCACATGTACCAAGAGAAACAAAACGAAGTTCTTCTGGAAAGAATTAGCAAATCAGAGGGCCACTTTGTCTTAATTCTCTAATACCTTGACTTGATTTCATAGGTCCCATTTTTTCTATTTTTATGTGAATCAGAATATTGTGTCCATCATATCATGCTTTTTAATCAATACTTCCTCTGTGTCCCCAACACAGAGTGCTGATTTCTGCCAATAGTTAGAACTGAATATTTCCCCTTCTTGTTTCCATCTCCAGTAAAAGTCCCAACTATTGTAATTTTGTGAGGACACATGGCCACCTTTGTAATAGTGAGACTTTTTGCAGCCTTGAGGGCTCAACAGATCGTTAAAAAAAGGATTAAATGTTCTACATCTTAGAGCACAAAATCTTAGTGGCCAGAATCATGGTACCTTGGTTATCTTTTAGGTTTGACAAAATATAAATACCATATAAGAGAATTTCCTCCACCAGTAGAGGACCAATATATAACCCTCTTGGATTCTCAGACACTTGTGGAAAATTGCACCATCTGAAAATAAGGGTGCGATTTTTAAAAGCTCATTCCAACAGCTATGTATTTTATGTCATAATCAAAATATTCCATTTAGTTGAAAGCCACCTCACGTATAACTTCTCCTGATTAGACACATGTTTATTTCAGTGACAAAACAGCCTCAACACTATCTCCAAAGACTAGAAAGTATATATTGGAATCCATAATGTCCAACACTTTGCACTGGAACTATGAGATGTTGCCTCACCTATGTAGCTCGTAACTATCATTAAGTGGAAATTAATTAACAAATATATTCCTTTTATTCGTCTTTCTCTTCTCTCCAGCTCTCATCATTCAAATCTAATGTAATCTCGATGTGCAAGGTAAAAAAACAGACAATAGCCATTCAGTTCACATGCATCTCTTTCTCCACAGACAGACAATTGTCTCAACTTTGTTTTCCTTAAGGATAAGATTTAGGGAAATGTTCACATTTCCTGAAAGCTGAACATCTGCTTTACACAAGACAATGAGTGAGAAAGATTTTGTTATTTTAAAATGTTTGATAGAGTGAATACTAGGCCAACTGGAGACTTAGCCATTCTGGAGAACCTATGAACTCTGTCACATTCTAAATTTGCACTTGTCATTCATTCCATCTAAACACAAGACCAATAAGGACTATACTTCATGACACTCCTATGGATATGTTGTCTATAATTCTGATAGTTCAGTTTAATTCAAAACAGGAAATAGTTTCCATTCAATCCATCTCTATAATACCACAAGCACATTCCTGGTCTGCTTTAAAATATTTTATAGGATATAAAAACTGTTTAAATTAGGCACTTGTTAGCTAGTAAGGTTATTGCTCATTCCAAATGATTCCATAACTTTCTATTCATTGACAGTCAATAACAACATTTTCCTAAGTATACTCTCCCTATTTAATTATTATTGTGCTGCATTTAAAAGCTTTCTCTCCCTTTCCTTAAACAATACTTACTTGCAAGATAATTTGGGCTAGACTCATACAAACAAGAGGGTTTCAGTGGGAAAAAAACCAATGAAAACAACAAACAGTATTTTGACATTACTTTTTGGCTTTCAAATAACAAGGTAGAGTGACAAAACTCCCCACCACAATTAATACATCAGAGAGCTCTGCCAGATTTTTATAGCAATACAGGATTTTCGGCTATAAAGAAATATATTGAATCTTCAGAGCACAGCCCATTCTTCACTGCTTCAGTTGTGTTCTTTTGTTTACAAGTCCCTGCCATCCTTCTCTGTGAATTGAATGCTAAACTGTCTCTGGAGAGTCATTATATTGCTTACAGAATGGCTCAGCAGATGGTGCTTCCTGTTGCAACAGAAGGCTGTGATTACACCTGAACTCTTCAAGAACTCTAACTTACACAGAAAAACAAGATAAATGGAAGTCTTACAGCTCTATCCTTTTCCTTCTCTGTTCTCCCACCTTCAAAAAAAAAAAATCTAGACTTGGAAACTGCTAACATTTTATCACAATAGTTTGGTCCAACCAGACATTTGATCACTCCGTACCTTGTTACAGCACTGCTTATTATAGTGATAAAATAAAAGGAACCTCCACCAGGAAGAGTCTATTAACACAAGATGAAGCACCATGAACACCACTAGATTCAGAAGTTCAATGTTCTATAGCAGTTTGATACTGAATGTGAAATGGACCCTTTTACAGAAATCTATTAATTCTTTGCAGGAAAAGATTAATCCCATCTATTCCCTGGATCTATTAATTTCTGTAAAATGGAAAGCTCATTTTGGGACCATACAGCTTAAAACCAAGAATCATAGCAGCATAATAGGAAGTTAAATACGTATGTGTTCTCTCAATAATTAGCAGATAAACAATTGTTATTGAAAGACAGCCATCACAAATAAAGAGTTTCTGTAAATTACTTTCCCTGGTCTCTATATTCCTAATACAGTTCTGCATGGTTTCTACAGACAGCCTGCACAACTCATATGGATAAGGCAGGACACAAAAGGGTCAATACTACTCTCTGCATGTATTACTCATGCAAATTAGTCTTTTATCTGGCAGAGAAATGTCCTTGTCTGTTGTGTGACTGCTTTGGGCTCTGCCTACATCTACCACTGTTATTTTGAGCTCTGATTATCTTCAAGCTTCCAGCACTCAAGTAGGTTTAAATCAAAACCAAAGTTCAATTTGTTTGTAGAGTTCCAGGTACCCAGGGACCTCTTGGGACCTTGCAAAACAGAAACAGATGAGAATAGGTCTAAGTCCTTTTCTTAAAGGAGTATATGTATCTGCCCACATCTTAGTATCTATTCACTGAAGCTGGAAAGGATGCATTCATCTGTGGTTTTGTAGCCGAATGACAGTATTTCCACCATAAACGTATTCCCATCACTGATGATCTTCTCCTCCTCCCCCCTCCCTGACTGAACTAGAGAGAAAAATAAGTTTGTATCTGGGTTTTGCAACTTTTATCCATCTCTCACCTTTTATACAGATGATTCATCAACTTAACTGTAAACCTTAGCAGAATTAAGTCTTTGATGTTTTCTGTGAAATTTCATTATCTCACTGTACAAAATCATTTATAAAAGTTACTAGTTTAAAAAAATGCCTTCAGAATCTTACAGGTTTCAACACTTAGTAATTTGTTTCGATTTTTTTTATGGGTGTGTTTTCCCCAAGAAGTAAGTTCTAGCAGATCCAAACAACATTGGGTAATTATTAATTTCTTTAAATAGGAAAAAAAAAACCCCTTATCTTATCAGGATATTTTCAGTAAAAAAAACTCTCTTCTTGCCTTCCCTAGCCTTCTCAGAATACACCTACATATTGTAACAGAGAGGAATGTAATGGTAGCCAACTAATTGTACTACTGCACCAATTGTATTCACACCAGTTCACCACGCTCTAACCAGACACGTCCTGTTTCCAGTGTGTCTTCCAGTGTGAGACTGCTCATTTAAAAATTAGGATAGCACTCAGTCATTACCTTAGTATGAGCCTTCCATATGTTTGAATAAGAGCCCTCAAAAGAAGATGGGAGAGAATAAGTAGAATTCAGTTCAAATAATATTTTATTTTAAATCAATTCTAGTTTTAGTATCAATTCTAGTTTTAGTCAGCTTGATTAGCATCTTTTAGATGTCAGTTGATATAGATACGCCTAGCGGTATGAGTACTTAAGCATGATGAGCAAGTATAGGAACCAGACAGTAACATCATTTTTGTTAGAACACAAAAATGAGAAAGTAAGTCACAATGACTAGATTGAGAATCTCCACAGCCTGTAAAGCACTTTTAAATACATGAAAAAAGATGGCAACATTTTCATCCACATGAAAGCTACACGAGTCAAAATCTGGTGATCATCTCAGATTCCTTCACTTCTTTTTCCTGTACATCTGTAAAAATGACAAATCTTTTCATGTCTCATCTATGATGTTTTAAAAACCTCTCCACCAGCCATTCTCCCGTTGTGGTGGAATAAAATATATAAAAAAACCCAAAACCACACAAACAAACAAACACAAACGAACGACCAAAAAAACACACAAAAAAACCCCTCTCACTTCAGTTTTTCTGTCATTAATAAGATAATATATTTCATAATTATGTACAAATCTTACCTCATGCTATTTAAATCCTTCTATACTTCCTTTACTCCCCTTTATTCTTGATGTATGCTCATCTGCTCATATAGTTTTATCTTTCTCATATTCACCTCCTGTTTTCCTACAGTTGGTGCCAGTTGAGTAATTTCATCTCTCAGATGACTCTTCTTAGAAAAAAGCTCTGTCCCTAAGTTATCTATTCAGGTAAGTTTCTATACTGAATTTCCTATTAAAAAAAAAAAAAAAAAAAAAAGTTACTTCTTTGTTACTGTAAGGTATGTATCTTTACACTTCTTCTTGGCTGATGAAAACAAATGGTTCATTGACTGCAATAAGTAAAATTTTTGCCTTTTATAAATGGAGAATGTAAGCCTTGAACTCAGGCACATTTAAAAAATGTGTCCTCAGCCATTAATCGCAATGCATGATTAGCACAGCTAAAGTTGCAGCAAAGAGTAGCCAGGAGAGCTTCAGCCAGCCAAAAATGCACACCTGGGGAAATACTGTATTTTCATCCTGGTGCCATGCACAGTCATGGCTTGCTTGCCTTGCATATCAGAGAAAGCCATTTCCTTCTTTCCTCTTTGACCAGTTCAGAAATCTCTATTATTTAAAGATCTCTATTTTTAATCTCACATATTTTTATTAATACCATGGAGAATAATGATTCCTGTGGCTTTCTCTAGCTTCTGGACAAAAATTTGAGGCCCAACCCCCATCACAAGAACAGTACCATTTCTACTGTCAACATCAGGTTTTTTTGTGAATGGATTATTTTTGCTTCTTATGACAGAATTCTGCTTCTCAGAAAATTAGCTTAAATATTTCCATATTCATATGAACACCTTAACATTCTTCTTAATATTCTTTGGGATCTCTTAAAGGACAATAATTCTTGTGTATTTTTGTGAGGTGCTTCACAAACCAGTGAGTTATCCCAGATATTGCCAAAACATTTTAAAATTTACCACATTCCATTTTTCATGGCTTTTGGTTTGGAATGAATGTTAGGAGGACAATAATGGAAGGAAATTGGTCTAAGCAGCTGCTGAAGCAGCTGACCTTAGTGGTATTATATGTAAAAAGCAATGCATTCAAACTTCACTTACAAGATACATGCAAAGATGGTTCACTGGTTCTCTCAACAGAAGTTTCAAAGCACTTTTTTAGAGGTAGGCAAAACCTGTTTCATAAATTTTACATTCCAATAGTACTAGAAATAGCATATTTTTCTGAATCTTCAAATATCAGCACATCAGCTGCTGTTCATCCTGTTCCTCATCTGAGGAGTAAGTATGTGACACCTACTAATGAAGTAGCCAATGATCTTCAAGACCTCTACAGCCTCATACCTATATTTTCATATATGTAGATATTTTAGATACACTTCTTGGATAGGATAGTGAAGGGAAAAAAGGCAGAAGACCCATGTTTTTATAGGAATTATACAAATATTAGTGAGAAATTGGTTAAATGGAGTTACATAAAACTGATAGAAAGTCACTGCTAAAGTACAAAACTGAATCCAAAGCTCATTAATATCATTATACAAATACCCTTCGTTTCAAATCCCCTTTCCAACGCAAAGTTGTTTTTTATCCTTGGCCTTACTGGAACATTGTACACAATCAGGAAAGACATGAGGCAAATTTTAATATTGGATATGACAAGGGAGTTGTCTTCTCTACATTGCCAATATGTTCTGGTTTGGAATAAATTAGGGAAGAACCTCCAAAAGGAGTCCCCTAAACCAAAACTTCCACCACCCCTTCTCCCCCCAGCCCTGGGTTCGGGAAGGAACATACCTTGGAGGAAAAGTGGAAAAACCAGTTTATTGACAATGAAAAAGAACACTCCCCAACACAGAAAGTGGGAAAGGGGTTACTTGTGAATGAGGAGGGTGGGACGCGTCTCTTGCAGACCCAGGACTTCTCCAACTTCTCAGGTCAGGTCCGGAGCCGGATCAAACCTTGGGGGGTGCGGGGGTGGGAGGGTGGGGGGGGGGGGGGAAGGAAGGGGAAAAAAACCAAACAGAAGCAGCGAAAAAACGAGAGAGAGAGAGAGAGAGAGAGAGAGAGAGAGAACTGGAAAAAGAAAAAGAAAAAAGCAGACCAAGCAAAAGCAAAACCAAAAGCAAGCAGCAGAGAGCCAGCGCGAGCAAGCCAGCAGCAGCAAAGCAAGCCAGCCAGCAGGCCCTGCCCCACCAGAGGGGCAGCTGCCAGACACAACAATGTCTCCAAGATATGGGATATATGGGATAGGAGGCAGGTCAACCCAGAACACACTATCACCAGGTTTTCAGATTTAAACTTTAGTGTTGGATGTATTTCAGTAGAAATACTAACCAGAATGAAGATGATGACAAAAAAAGACCTCCGCAAATCTAGGGTCTACCTTCTTTCTTTGTCCAAGACTTTTGAAAGGTCTTTGATATCAGCTATTTTCAGGAAGGTCTACTGTCAATATTGGAATGAAATCACATATTCTGCTTCTCCACAGGACATCACCAAATGAGATAATCAAGATACTTATTCAGTTTCATAGTGTGTTTGCCAGGCTACAATATTGATTATTAAAAAAAGTCTCATGCAAGAAAATTTCATACTGTTTCCAGTCCAAGTTGATTTAAACCATTAAAGTTCACAAGAAAAATTATAATGTGGAATATTAATATTTTGCATTTTGTTTCCCTCTGTTCAGGGTTAGATTTTTTTCTTTTTTACTTACAGAATTTTTTCCCGTAAGTTGCCAGGAAACTATCTCCTGAATACTTATGCATGCTTGAGGAAAACAAAGAAGAGGTAAAAGGAGAGGAGTGTAGCACCCAGCTACACTTTTTTTGGTCTCTGGGACTTTCTCTTGGAGGGGAAAGATACCTAGAGTTTTTGGGGTCAGGTAAATGATGGGGCTGAGGACAGCTGCTCTCTCTCGTTCTCAGCATCAGAAGAAGGATCGCCAAACTGTTGCTTACTGCAGGGAGAACTCACTGTCACCACCGAAGTCCAGTCATACCCAGGGATCTACCTTCATCTGCTCATATGTCCAGGAATTCTGAGCTCGCCTGCTTTGGCCTTGCTGGAGTGGGGCCACCCCTGCCCCAGCCACACTGCTTCTTCAGCACCGCCCTAGGTCTTTGCTATGCTGCAGCCCCAGCATCTTCTGCCATGCCGGGACATCCCGCAGTTCCAGCTACCACTGTGGAGCTTCTGATACTTCTCTTCCACCAGCCTGGGATTTCTGCTCATTCCTGCCATTCCAGCTTGGTGCTCCTCACAGTCCTGCAGGGACACCAAGATGAGACTGCCCTGAAGTTTTGTGAAGCATACGCTCCTCCATCCTTTTCTGTCTTGGCTGTCACAAAGTTCCTGGTTCTGTTTTGTTGTCAATGCTGTAGTTGGTCATTTGTTTGCCTTGTTATATGTAGTAGTAAAGAACTGTTATTCCTATCTCCATACCTCTGTCTGAGGGCCCCTCAATTTCAAAATTATAGTAATTTGGAGAGAGGAGGTTTCCATTCTCCATTCCAAGGGAGACTCTGGCTTTACCCTGGCAGACAAACTAAGACACCCTCCAATCAATGATTGAGAAAACAATATGGAATGCATACTAAGAATAATAAAATGTGGTTTACAATAGAATACACATACTAATAGTAGAAAATTTGATGAAATATCAATGATTTTTAATTTGGTTTGAAGTCCTTCTTCCTGAGACACATACATACGACAGTGACTCATGTTGGCAAAAAGGACATGTTCTTACAACATTTTTAAGACTGTTGCTATCTTCTCAGCTGACTTTATTATTACTTTGAAGAAACAAACTCATCTAATAGAATCCAAGCGTTGAAACAAAGGAGCAGAGGTCTTAGGGAAAATTCTCAGGTTGAGAAATTACAGGCTCACTAAATAATTGTTATTTTCTCTATGTAATATGAAATTTAAGCATTGATATATAGGAGACCTGGAGGAAGGATAAGATAAGATTTTCAAACATCTGAGTCACATTCCATCATTTTTTCCAATTGCCTTGTTAGACTATAAAATTTGAGTCAATGAATATATGGTTATTACTTTTAAATATGGAGCAATTTCTGATAGGATTCCCGAGCTACATTTCATAATATGAACTTACATTTATTGGAAATCTTAATGAGTGGCGGAATTGAATCTTCTTATCTGATGTATTTTATATTTTAAAAGTACAAGATTTATTTTTTTTTTTATGGTTGATGAAGGCAATTCTGAATGTGTCCACCAATTAGCAACTGACCTTTGGCTTGGTTAATTAACAATTACTGTTCAGTTGTCTCCTAAAATATGATATTTTGTAGCCACCAATCAGCATATTTGCATTTGACCAGAGACATCAGGCAGTATCTCAACTAATCTATAATAAAGTCACTTTGTTTCCAAAGAGTTGTGCTAGATGCTGTCTTTTTGATAAAACCCTTCATGTTTCTTTATGTACTGAAAGAAATTACGCTTTCCTTAGCTTTTGACAGATATGAGTATATAAAGTAATAATGATTAAAAAAAAGATGTTCTATCAAACACATCAACAGCATTTGTATGAAGATATCATCATGTCCAGAAATTCATGCTCTTCCTCTTCTGCTGGATGCAGGGGGACCAAAGGTGCAGAAGGACCTCACAGTAATCTTGTAACATTCCTGAATAAATATCATGGCTCGTTCATAGTACTGTTACCAATATTTAAGGAGCTTTTTCCTTTTTTTTCTTTCTCCCTCAATGCATTGCTAGGCATCATAGGAACTCTTTGGGAAAGAATCACTAATCCACCCACAAAGGATCTTTTCCAAGCTCTCTCCTCTCTACCAGCACCACGACTGACACCTGGTGACCAAGCCGAGGACACCACTCATCTAATGATAACATCCATACAAATTAACACAGATTTACAATAAAATGCATTGATTTAACGAGGCTAAAAGGCTCCCATCCCTTTTACCCCCTAATCTGCATGCATATTCTAATTCTCATTCAAAGCTATTAGAAGTGTAGCAAGCTTATGGGCTATGATTTCAGCCTTGTTCATCCCTTAACAGTTAGAGCTGCTGGATCATTAAAATCAATAATGAGCTAGAGCAGCAAGTAGTGTCTAAATGAAATATGCCCCAAAATTACTGATTTATCATTATGTTTTTCAGTAAAAATACACTATGGCATAGCTGGATAAGTAATTTTATCATTCCAGAGACTACAAAACTACAAGTTTTTCCTAGAAGGTGTCCAGGAAAAATAACAAGAAACACTGTCATTTTATTGTCAAACAATTTGTGTGAAAGACAGAGCTTGTAGTACAAGAAAATCCAGTAATTTTTTAAAATAGCAAACTCTTAAGTGCTGTCTGTTAAACAGTTATTTGTTTGCTAGCTTGTCTGATTCATTGGCTTCTTCATCAGATGTTTCTTCTTTCACCAGTTTTAAGCTCTAAATCTTCATTCTCTCCTTGGACTAGATTTCAGATACTTGCAATATACTGGCTCAGACTGGCTCAGGTGGCTTAGCCACCCCATTCTTCTCCTTTCTTTTGTGCCTATTTTCCAATATCTGTGGCAGAGCAAGGTCCTAAAACCAAGTTTGGTCCTTACATCAGTTTGCATTTTATAATGAAATCACTGAAATACAGATCTCAGAGATATGCTGCTTGTAGTGTACAAAAAGTATTTCTAATCTCATACAGATACCATTTCTACCATTCCATCTTCTCCAACATTTCCCTGCAGTAGGAAGAATCATGCTAATTTGAGGGAGTTTTAAGAGCATGTCATTGCCTATTTAAGCTGAGTTTTAACATGAGTTTCTGAATTAATCTTTTGACCTAACTCTTTTAGGATACAGAAAAGTCACTTCAGTTTTATACAGCTAGAGGCATTTTATTATTTTTTTAATATACTCACATATAAGTATAAAAGTATAAAGTATTCTAAATTCCTGGTATTGTATAAGACGTATCAACAGCAAATAAAAACACACCAAAGCAAAGAGACAAAAAAAAACCCCACACCACAAAACAAACCAACCAACCAAAAAAGTCAGCAGAATTTTATGCGATTTCTGTTTTCATTTATTCTAAGACCTTCAAATTATGTCCATCAATCAGAATACATCAATACATCATTACAGCAATAGAAATGATCAGTTTCCTGGAATCATTTGCCAACAAAGAAATACCAGAATTTGTAGTTGATAATTAGCAAAGTACAAAGTAGCCAAATTGAGACAAACGCTCTCTGGTCACTAACTGTAACTCAGTTATTTATATAAAAGTTTGCATCATATATGAAAAGTTGAGTCATTCATAGTGCTCAGCTGTTTGGAAGAAATTTATGCTGCAGATCATCTGCTACTCAAGTTAGATTCTATTATTTCTTAAGCATTTTCCAAGAATTCCCTGGGAAGATGCCAGTAGCAGCTTATAAACCCTAACAATCTTAGAAAACACAAACTTGCCTATTCTAATAAAAGTGACACTCAAACATGAACAGTGAAGAAAAAGTCAGTAAAAACTTCTATGTGGATGAGCCGCATGTTTGGAGTTACAGTTTATTTGTAGTCCTACTGTGACCAGTGAATTAGTCCTACTGTGACCAGCCCAAATGAATTTTTACACCACATAGTCACAATTTGTCAAGATATTTGACAAAGAGAATGGACTTAGTATATAGTCATATCACTGTAGGAAGGAAAAGGATGTTCTCCCATCACTATCAGCCAGATCACAGTTGTCTGGTACCCACTTCTCAACACAATCTCTGGAAAAGTCTAATTTTTTCTGAATTCCTCCTTCACAGATCTCATCCCTTGAACTAGAGAGGCTGCCTGCTATGGAGTAGAAACATTAAATAAGAATGTGAGGAAGTGTTAGAAGCAAAGCAAGAGGTAGCATCTATTTAAGTAATGGGACAGAATTATTCTACAAGTCTTTAAAGGTTTCAAAGCTTTTCAATTCTTGTATTTCAAACCCCACACATCTTGAGAACTGTCTCTGCAAAGATAAACATGGAGTTGTCAATCTGGCTTTCTTCTAAGATGATAGCTTCTATTTTGAAACAAATAGCACGACAAAGAAAGCATTTGCCAGGCCTTTGATGTAAGCTTGAAATTCTCTGTTTGTAATAAAAAGTTTTTGTAAGAGGATATCCCTCTGCTTCTTTGCAGTTGTCTTAAGGACTCTACCAAGAAGAGCAAGCAACTTGGGGAACCCAGGTGAATGGTTGGTCATGTTTAGCACCTTCAATTCTAAGTAACAAGTGTGATATACATCTCTCACTCAAAGAAAACACAGTTTTTTCACAAAGGAAAAAATGGAGAGCTGTTCTTGGAAGATTGAAATTTGACTTGATAAATTGTAAAAGCAAAGGATAGAAAGTATATGTCACATATTCTTACAGCCTAAAAACTTGACGAATGTTCATGAAGACGAGGAAAAATATTTTGAAATTCATAAGCAGGAAAGCTATACTATTATCTAATTTCTCACAAATAGAATGTCACGACTCAAACGTCTCATTCTACCATAATCACTTTCGACTACGTATCTTTTTCTCCTACATCAGATTTCACAAGGAAAGAGTATTTTAAGCAGAGAAGCACTAGTAATAGTAAGAGATCCATGGAATGCAACATGAATACCACCTCATAAAAAGGAAAAAATATTACATCATTATTGTCTTGAAACACAAACTTATGTCCCTGATGGTAAATTCACTGATGGTGAATACACGCCATGCAACAGTTTTATTGCAGTTATGCAGAAAAGCCTCTCAAACTTGTGTTCTGTAAGTCAGTTCTCTCAGTGCATAAAGTATAGAGCATAGTCTGCATGGCTATAATAATTCCAACTTACTTTCCACGTAGGCTTATGGCTACTCAGACTCTTCCACTGTTGCTTCTTTATCTTCCACTAAATAAGGCATGCTATAGGAAGACATATTGGTCAGTCATTCTCAACAGGAAAGGCAAAGGACAGACTGGCATTTTGTTATTCAGCCCAAGACATGTGCTCATCAAAAAGGCAAATTTTCCATAGAAAATACTCTAGTGTCACTTTATTGCCATGGGATTATTTGTGCTCAAAGGCCTCCTGTTATCTTAGGCTCTTGCCTTCATCTTTTAAAGTTCAGCATCAACATCATACACCACCCTTCATCATCATCACCATGACAGACATTAGTTTTCAGCGCTGGAAATAGAAATCAGTAAAGGCTTGGAGGGTCAGTTCAAATAAGCATTCAAAAGTTCAACTGTTTATCAAAACCATTTCCATTTTTAGATCACACTGGAAATCCTTTAAAAGTAAACTGTATAGTAATTTAGGCTGTGACATGTAGAGGACCCTAAGAAGCAGATACATTAAGGCTTTTATTCATTCCTCTAATTGATGATTTCTGAAGAGTAGTGTCTGTGTTAAACAGAAAATTCTTGATGTTTAGAGGCAGAATTAGGAACAGAATGAGTAAGGACAGATAGAACACAAAGCCCAAACTTATGTGTCGCTTAGAACACTGAAAACCAGGTTTGCAGGGATCAATCTGTAGGGTCATTCCTGCATAGCTCCCACTCACCTGTCTTGTTATGGGAGCCCCTGAGTAGAACAAACAAATCAGCTCAGTGAAACTCAGCTGTTACTCCCTTCCCTAGCTACTATACCAGGCAGTCATTTCCCATTCCTTCTGGAGAATGCACTTTGAGGAGAAGATATAGCACAAGTTAATTTGAAGGGTGGATGGCCAAGAAATAGGACAGTGTTCTAGTTTGACTGCCTAGCTCAAGAAAGTTTATGTGCAGTCCATCAGCATGCTCTCTCTTAGACAGTTTGTTACTAAAGACAATATTAAGAGCAAGAAAACTGTACACATAAATCTGCAGGTCATTAAAAAGGAAAACACACACTGTCCTTGACAATATCTTTCCATGCTGGCAACTATAGAGTAAAAAAGTATGTGTTCCCACCTTGTGAAGACCCCAGCTGATTGAAATGATTGAGTTTTCACTTCTCTTACAAAAAGATATCTTCTGGAAAATTTTAGTTTAAATGAGTAATATTTGTGATAACAGTTGTAATGGAAACTTCTGAGCAAACATCCCAGAATTTCAGTGTGAAAAATTATCAAATATATTTGCTTAGTTTTTTAATTATTACAAGACTGATTGATGCACAAACACAAAAACTTGGCCAGGAAATCACTACATTGTACTAAAAGTACTAGAATCAGAGGATAGTGAGGCATGGAGGAGTGTTCATTAATAAGTTAGAAGAAGTTGCATTGAAGATATTAAAACAAAATGTGCAGGTTTTTATTCATAGATCCTAGAGAACTGACAATACAAAATTTTTTTGCTTTGGTTTTGCACAGCAGCACTTACACAAAAGTCATAATGCACAGCCTCATTGCATTAGCCAGCTAGTGAGCGTTACTGCTTCTGAAATGTCTGGCTGTACAAAATCATCCTGAATCAGAGGTAGCAAAGGACTGGCCTTTTCCTCCCCCTTCTTCAAAGATCTGCCAAGCATGTCAGATCGTTCATGTTAAATTATGCTGGATGGCATTGAGATGTGCACTGCTGTCATCTAACGGCTGAGTTGCAGCTGTCAAATCCATCGCACTGTGAGCCTCCTGCAGCAATCCAACACTGGTCCAAAACAGGGAAACAGGCCTTTATCCACTAATTTAAAACTAGTTCAAACCTGACAAATAAAGAATGTGCATGACAATGAGAGAAGAATAATAATCTAATCAACTCTAACAACTTCTGCTTGCCTGCAGACAAACTAGTTTATTAAAATCCCATTCCTAAAGTCAGTTCTGGTACAAAGCGCAGTGGTTCTGTTGATTTAGTCACAGCTTATTTGGCTATAAAATTTACACCTTCACATCAGGCAGAAAGAGGGGAATTACCAAAAATTAAAATAATATCCATAAAATCAAAATATTTGTCTGTGTATCTATATCTTGAATTGTGCCGTGGCTTTACCAGTTTAACTCAAATTACAAACTGAGACTCAGTAATAATTAAACTAGTACCATTTACGTATTTATTGTCCTTACTGACCCCTCCACTTATTTAGTAAACAGTCTTTATTAAGTTTTCCCGTGGTTCAGTCCGTGTCAGGAAAACACTAATCTCTCCCAGGTTTTAGATTTCTCAGTTCCCCTGCACCATGGTTTGACCTGCAGGCAAATGAAGCCATTCAAATATTTGCTTATCTTGTCATCTGTTCTCATCAGACTTGCAATTCCTGTCATGCCCCACATGTCAGTTTAAAGCATAACGTCATTAATACCTCCAGTGCACTAATGGATGCTTCACACATGAACGCATTAATGAAATGTGTTATTGTTTTCCCTCACAGGACATTAACAATCTCACTCATGCTGAGCCTCTGAAGCCCTGCAGTGCTGCTGAAAACCACTAGCTATCAAATGAACCCTCAGTTACGCCTCAGTAACTTTAAGTTCAAGTTTATCACTGAAGTGTCACTAATGTGAGGAGAAGATACAAGCCTCTAAGGTCTTTTGGGCCCAGCTTCAATTACCTTAAAGAGTAACAGGAGGCAATAGCTGCAAGGGAAAAATACACCATCATATAAATGAAATGCTGTCAAGACAAAATAGGAAAGATCTGGGTGTCAATGTGGTAATTTGTTTCTTGTTTCTACCCTTTGTCTGTGGACTGGTGGCTTGGATAATGAGGACAGGATTGCATTTCCAGGAGATTTAAACACAAAAAGTCTAGTTTCCTGATAGAGATTTTAAATATAAGTGTCAGTAAAAATTTCTTACACAAACCATATTTAAAATTGCTTTTCAGTATCTTTAAGAATTATTTCCAGAGGAGCTGTGAAATGGCCACATCAGGTTATGCCTCTTTTACATACAGGTTTGCTAAAGAAGACTGCTAGTTTTCTTTTAGACTGTGGTTGTAAGAGCTCTTTGGCAGCAGAAATATAGTGGTGGTATTTTCACATCAGGAATAACATCATTACCTTTTCTATAAGCCAAAGGAGAATAAAAATCAAGGTTTTTCCTGCATTCATATCCACTATAAGGATCAGCTTCTGATCTTGCATTAGAAGGTTTTGGGGTTTTTTGCGAAGCCAATGGATGAAAGTATCCACTCTATGGTTAAACTTAAAAATCAGAAGTCAGAGTAGCTGGTAACCTTAAATTTTGTAATGATAATGTATACTGTATAATATTATAACGTATTTTGTAAAATAAATTTTGTAATTACATGTATATATCATTATGTAAAGTTCTGAACAGGATAAGTACAGAAAATTCTGACATTTTATCTGGTGTTTCAGGTATGAAATCAGGAAGTTCTCTTATATTACAATCAACATTTGGATTTCACTTTATTCTCAAGTAGTGATGCTCCTATTTAAGAGGCTATGACAACAGCTAGGAGTGAGGCCATGCTAGGAACAGGCCATAGAGATCCCCAGCTGGAAAATTTGTAGAGAAAACAAGTAAGTAAATCCTGGAAAGGCCATTCCTGGCTTGTTCTACTCTAGCATACCTCTAGCATCTTCCTGTGAACTCCCCTGAAAGCTCCATTTTTCCTCATTAGTCCAAGACATGACATGAATCTCAGAGCTCTCCAGCATAGGAAGTTTCTGATGAGTAGCCTGCAAGGTCAGGCAGGTCAGCCACCCCTATTTCAGTTTATTCCCTATTAACCTTTTAAGACAATCCCTGCACACCTTCATATAGTTATAGCATAAGTCCCATATACATTCTGTATATTGTATCAGATAAGTGCCACAGAAATAAAACATAAAGAGGGAGAATGTGTCTTGTAACCAAAACTAACAAAGTACTCCAGGAAATCATTAACTTCTACTCCCACAAATATACAGCTGTCTTCTATAGAATCCAGTGGAGTGCCAAGAAATGTTTCACTCTTCTCAGGATACCAACAAGTAGTTGCTGTTTCTTGTTTCCAAAATTCAGATAAATTGAAATAATATTACAGAATTTCTTATATTTACAATCTAGCAGCATTTCTTATATTCATCCCCTTATTCATACAGTCAGTCTTCTTTTATAAAACATTTTCTTTTCTCCAGCATGTATTTCCATAGAGAGAATGGTAAAATTAGTGTCAGCGTATGAGAGGTTTTCCTTCACTGTGGATTTATTAGTGTTATCACGTCCTCCTTCTCAGGACCTCACAAATCAGTGATGGATCACAGTGTATCTGGCTCAGATATCACAGACAGTCTGCAGCATCCTAATTTTTTTTTTTTATTGCCATTAGCTAATCAATATGTCACATAAATCTGTGACAAGCTAATGTTATTACGTGTCACACTGAACTTCATTTCTGAACATTTCAAACCAAGAATTTTTCATTGCCTACCCATTTCTTCCTCTTAATTTGCTAATGGGAAGACTTATGCTGGAGTGAAGAAATTTTACTCCACATGCTGCTGAACAAGCTAAAATAAGCAATGGACCACAGCTAAAAAGGATTTCCTAATGACTTACCTTTTTTCTCTTTTGTAATGTGCACTCATATATGCCAAAGGGAAGTGTTCTAGCACCAGAAATTCTGATTGTCAACTAATGGAAAGGATGAATTGCATGCCATTTGGAAACGCTGTACAGCATAAAGTACATGGTGACATGCTTCCCATGTAGTTATGAGTACAGTCAAGTTAAGCAAATCAACCATTTGTTTGATAACATGCACAGTAGTAAATTAAAGCACCAGGGAAGATTTCTATACACAGAAATCCAGTTATTTCTAATGCTAGGTTTTAAATGATCCCTACTGCTCTACTAAAAAACTTCCAGCTGCAGCTCAGTAGTTGGGAAGGACTCTTGCCCATGCTAATTGATGGTTTAAGATCAAACTTTGTGTTTCAGATGTCAGTAGTTTAAAAGAATTTGGACATAGGCTGCTTTGTCAGTGTTAAAAAAGCTGTAACCTTATTCAGCTTACTTGAGTAGATTACAGCCTTCAATATCACTGCAGATATATATGTCTGTATATGTGTAATGGTATATATACAACACACATACACATTTCCATATTAAGCTGTTACTGAATTCCTACTTACTCACTACACATTTTCATAAAGGAGAATAAATACATGAAATATTAAGGCGTGTTCAGATATAGTGTGTTAAGATAAGATGTGCTACCTGCTATATCAAATGGAGGGGAAAGTTTCTCTATCTATGTCTACATTAAAAGGCAATTCAATGCATTTACAATGACAGTGATAAAACACTGATGTGGGTGGCCCAAGAGGTGATGGATATCTCAACCCTGAGAATATTCAGGATTAGGTTGGATGGGCTCTGATGAGCCTGGTCTAGTGGGAAGTGTTCCCTCCCATGCTGGGGAGGTTGATGGCTGACTTTAACGGCCACTCTCAACCCAAAATATTCTATGATTCTCTGATTCCATTTAGATTGCATTGGTACATTTAAAGAACAGGTACTGAGGTGATTGAATGTATACATCTAGACAGCAGGCAACAGAGGAGGGTACTAGTTTCATGCAACCCAGGGCCAAGAATTCCAAACACTTCAGCAGTCTAAAGCTATCCAGTTCTCTAATGCATACAGAAATTAATTTCTTGAAATACTGAGCACCGACAAAATATTATTTATTACCTGTTTTACTAGTGCAGGGTCTTTCTAGGTTCTCCTGCCCAGAGAAAGAGACTCAAGGGCAGCAACAAGACATGCATGAATAATAATGAGAAAGATCTTGCAGATGCAGGCCCCTCAGCTTACGAAGGTGCATCTCAAAAGCAATTTACACACACACACACACACACACACACACACACACACACACACACATATATATATATATATAAAATTGGCTTTTTCAAATGAACTTCAATTTTGGTTAAAAAGTGATTTTATCATAGCTGCTGAGGTATTAATTCATTTGCCTTTTCATTTTGAAACAAAATCTAGTTCAAAGTATAAAATGTGAACAACACTATCATACATATGAGAAACTAACCTAAAAGTTGTTTGGTTATCTTTTCTCTTTGCTTAGTATTTTCTTTCCACAGTCTGGCAGCAGATGCTGCTTTTACTCCTCCTTTCCCCATTAAAGCATGGAAAAAGCATCTCCCCAGGTTTGGGAGAAGCTTTGCCCATTTGGTATTGCCTGCCTGAAACTATTCTCCATATCTTTAGCCAGAGAAGCATCTAGTAAACATCTTCATTTAAACAATGCTCAGATACACTACACTAATTCAGGAAACTATCTTTTGTCAGTTAGCATTAGAGATTATTATCCAACAAATACATACATACATACATACATACATACATACATACATACATATGTGTGTGTGTGTGTGTGTGTGTGTGTGTACGTGTGTGTGTGAATTTGTGTTTGTGTGCATGCAGAAAAAGTAGACAACTTTCAAAACTGCCCAAAGGACACATTTTAGGGGTGTTCAGGTGTCTAAAGAATCAACACTAGCTGGGTCTGTAGGTTCTATTAAAACACCTTCTATGATACACTTAGATAAAGTTTTGAAATGTTTGCAGAAACCTAGTTCTCCATAACTAAAGTAATGTGAAAATACAGAGGTGGAGGGAAACTTAGCCCATAGGGAGGAAAAACGACTTTTGCTAAAGAGAGGAACAATGCCAACTCCTACTGGTCATGCCTACATTGCTTCCAGTGAGCAGTTCTCATAGCAGCTGGGATCACAGCATGCTTCCTGTCCACATGGCAGCCCACTCTGAAGTGTCTCCCCATAGAGAACTTCACAAAACAGGGACACACAGCTTCATGGACTTTATATAATTCCTTTTGGCTATACTTCAAGCCATGCTTTCAGACTTATTTTCTGTATGGGCATGTCATGGTTTAACTACTCACAATTAAATACCCTTCAGCCTCTCACTCATCCACACTCTCCAGGGGAATAGGGAGAATCATGAAAAGGTAAAACCCATGGCTTGGGATAAGAACAATCTAATAATTGAAAGAAGCTTAAATAATAATAATTAAATGTAAAAGAGAGAGAGGATAAAACCCAAGAGAAACAAGAAATGTCCAATACAAACTGCTCAGCAGCTGCTGACTGTTGCCTAGTCCGTCCCAGCAGTAAGTACTTCCTGGCCACTTCCCCCCAGTATATATACTGGGGGGCATGACATTCTATGTTATGAAATATCACTTTAGCCAGTTTGGTTCAACTGTCCTGGTAGTGCTCCCTCCTGACTTTTTGTGCACCTGCTGGCTGGCAGAGCAGGGGAAACTAGAAAGTCCTTGACTTAGGGTAAGTACTATTCAGCAACAACTAAAATATCTGCGAGTTGCCAGCAACAGAGAGAAAGTCTACATATGTGTGACTAGTTCTTTAGTGTGTATGTCTGATACATTAAGATCCAATGAGTTTCAAGACTTCATTTTCACTGAATAATTTGGTGAAGAATCATAGGGATGGAAACAGTAAGTACTAACTGTGACAGAAAGAAAGAGAGCAGATGTGGATCTCAGGGCAATCATCTGCAGTAAATAGGGTTACTTTTACTATGAACCTCTAAGCAAGATCCATTCTGTTATAGTATCCCAATATTCTTGCTTCTATCTCATCCCTGACCCAGGTTATATTGCCAAAAATGTGGCAGAACGACAAGACTTCTAGGATATAGCATAGAAGCCCAACAGGAAACAAGTCACAGATGATATGATCTAGGTTATTGTTTCATCTCAATGATTAATGCCATTGGATGGTGGTGATTTTTGATATTTAGAAATTGGACTACCCAAGTAATTTCAGAGTTTTTAATATATTTTAAATATCCTTCAAATTTCTACTCTCAAAATACATAGGGATATTAAACAAATTTACTGCTTTGGACATGGAGTAAATCTATGTCCTTTACAGTGTTAGTCCACTATGATTTAAATCTCTAGTATGTCTACAAGCAGCATTTGTGGATGACATCATATACTGTATAGGCAAGGATGATACAGCTGATGCACATGAAAGCATAGCCTGACTGTTTTCAAGAATAATGAGATTTACACAATACTTCTGGCTAAGGAAGTTTGTTGATTATCTTCAGGAATAAGTAATATCTAAATTTCAGGAATAATATCTAAAAAGCTGCTTTTTTTCTGAAGGTTGACAGACATGTAACAGGAAGTCTCCTATCCAATCTAATATTAGTAAAAAATAAAATTAAACAAAATAAAAAAGTTAATAACTTGTTTGCCAAAATGTATTAAAAGCTTTCTTTCATACATGTTATCACACTGAAATATCATATATAAATTCTTGTTGGGGTTTACGATTTTTCCTTTTGCTTCTTTCAGTCATTGAATTTTGTTCCGTCTGTCTCTAAGAAACAATAACGACTGGTACTTAGGAGAAACAAAAGAAGCTGCCAAGCTCAGGAGAGGAGGGCACCTCGCTGGACTTCTCTTATCTGTGGGGTTTCTGTTGGAGCAGCAGAGACACCTCGAGATTTAGGCTGGGGGAAGGGGCTGGGCATATCTTCTAGCTCTCTTCCCTGTTTGCTTCAGAGGGGGGAAACAGGCTGCCGTTGCTATGGGGAGAATTCACCACCACTGTGGGGCTCCGTCTCCTAATGTTTTCTTCTACCGTCAGTGGAGCTATGCTCGTAACAGCTGCCATTACACTGGGATTTATTAACACACTACCTCACTAAAGGACGAACTTCCACCATCTCCTCCCGTGCCTCAGCGAAAACCCCAGGACCCCGAGCCCCTTCCGCCTCCGAAGGAGCCTCTCCCGGCTGTGTTTGGGAGCTGGGCTGCCACTGCCCAGCCCCAATTCCTCTGCTACAGCTCGGGGGTTTTGACACACTGTAGCTCCACACACCCCGTCTGCCAGGACACTGTGTGGTTCCAGCTACAGCTGCAGAGTTTCTGCTGCCTCTTGCTTGCTGCTCCGGGCGAGCCTACGCTGACGTTCCGGCCGCTGCTCCAAGGTTCCCTCCGGGGCCCATTTCTGCAGCCCGTCCGCCATTGCCGCGTGAGGGCGCCGCGCCACAGCGCCCCCTGCCGGCTGCGGCCGTACCCGCCCCAACGGGGACAGCGCGGACAGAGCGGGAACAGACTCCTGTGGGATTTCTGCCCTTTCCTTGTGTCGGCACGGCCGTCATGTGTTTGACTGGTTATACACAGTAGCAAAGAACTGCTATTCCCTTTCCCAAATCTTTGCCTGAAAGGCCCTTATTTCAGAGTTTGAATGATTTAGAGGGAAGAGGGTCATATTCTCCATTCCAAGTGAGGTTACTGCCTTCCTTGGCAGACACCTGTCTTCCAAACCAAGACAATTCTACTCTGGTTCTCTAGTATAAATAGAAAACGTAAGTACTTCGCAATACTGAGACTGTTTCTGAAAACAACTTTCAAGAGTGGCAATATATCAATGAGGTCTCTTTGTGAATAAAAGCAATTAATTTGATTCAGTTGTATTTGCCTTCACGTTCTGCAACAGTTTGTAGTGAATTAGATTCTGATCCTAAGACAAGGGTTTGAAAAAATATAGCAACTTTCTTTCTTATGCTAATATTACATAAGAATCATCTGCCGTAGAAACCCCAAAGTCATGGAGTTGGGATCAGGAGTTATACTACACCACCTGGAAAAGCAAACAGTACATATATGCAGTGAACTGTAACCAAGAATTCCATATATTGCGTTTCTAAATAGTGTATTGTATGGGTACAGATTTTGAAAAACACTATAAAAAATCACAACTGAATGTCAGTCATCATTTATCATGAATGAATAAAACATTCCCTACTTCAGAATAGTGGCTTTTTGAATGGAGAAATTCTTGCATTTAGACTTTTCATCGATCCTGGAGTAGCTGCCATTCATATTTTTTAGACTATAACAATTTCCTGCTCCATAAAGGTCTGGGTACACAGACATTCTTCAGGTTGATAGATCACTATCTTTGCTCATAATGGTGGAAAATAATGAACAAGTAACAACACCTGAACCTTAACAAAATTCATCCTATATCTGGCCTGCGAACAGACTGTGCATCATTGATGCTGAATCAGAAACCAACTGACCTTGTTATTATTGCCTTCATCACAGTCATATTTAATCATATCACCTAACCCAAAATTCATTTAGAAGTACTGTAACATTGAATGTTTATCACCTAAGAAATCAGAATCACCGTTTTCAAGAACAATGGTAACCAAAAAATTTGTGACATCCACACATCTATCCCTATCTGAAATTTTTTTTTTTACTAGCCTTAGTGATAATCATTAAAAAAAAAAGCCCAACAGCACAAGAGAAATATTTAAGATTATATTCCATGGTGCCTCATTTGCACTTAAGTTGTTAGAGGTAATTTATTACAGAATAAGTGTCCGTTTCTTAAGAGAATATTGCATTGCAAGAACCTGGTAGCACATGGAAAGACCTAAATGAGACTTCTTTATATCCATTGACTTTACATGTGTAAAAGTGAATTCTCACTGAAGCTGTCTATGCTTCTGGAAACAATTTCAATTTTGTTAGCCTGTCTACTTCTAACCCTACTTCAGTTTAAATGTATTGGAGCATTGCTTTTCCTTTGGCCACTGGGGCCCAGCAGGCTGATCACATTACACGTTTGTGAAGATGAAACCTTTCAGCCATGCACAATAGACATCAATTCTGATGAATCCCACACCTACTCTGAACTTGGATAAAATGCCTTTCCAAAATATCCCTTTCATCTGTGTCTTGGATTTAAATTAAACTGTTTGGTAGACTCTTTGTGTCTTCCATATAACTCACAGAGTAAGAGTGTTTATAGGTAGTAGAATTACATTACATAAAGAAATCAGGAAAAACCCAGGAAGAATCACATTTCCAAAACACCTGATTTTCCCTGATGCTTTATTTGGTCTGACAAATTACTTGTAACTACAGTATCCTGCCAATAAATAGGACAACTTGTATAAATTACACCATAATTTAATTTCATGCAGAACTTTGGAATCTAAGTATAGAGAATTCACAAGTTCCCTCTTGGTGATATTATTTGGATAGTAACAGCTGACATGACATGTGAGCATGAAGAGCATTTATGAATGGCCCATGCAAAATTTTCACAAAGTGTTTGCCGAAAGCCTGATAATAGCATGAGGCATTTAACAAGGTTTGCATGTGACTACCATCAGCCAGGATTAAACACTATAACCAGGGGAATATCAGAAGATTTTAAGAAAGAAGAATGGGCTTGAAGAGAAGGGTGAGATTTTAACAGTGACTAAGGAAAAGACCTTGGTAACAGAGAGCCATTCAGAGTGGATTTGACACAGCTAGAATTTATCTCACCACTACTGTGACCTTTGCCTAGACCTGATGAAGCAGCTTCTCCAGAGGTCTAGCTGCACTGTTCAGAGGGTTCATAGGGCCTCCCACCTCAAGTAGACCTATGTGACCTTGTAGAGGGGTATCTCACCATTGTGCAGTCAGCAAGTTGTGGAAGGTTACATGGATGTAAACTGAGCTACAACACCTGCACCTCTACCAAGGTGAAAGCGTGGTAAAATAGAGGTACCTGTTCAAGAATGTGGGTGAGGTAGTGATCCACAGATTCTCTGATAATGGTGTTAGGACTTTGGAAAATTACTATATCTGAGGATTAAAGAAGCATGTTGAGAAAGTTGAAAAAATTGTATAAATATCTAGATATAGCATTCTATTGTATTGCTGATATTGACCTTGAATTTGTAAGATTACTTGATAATTACACATTGATACTACATCAACAACTATTATCTGATTTAAACAAGAATTGACCCATGACAATATGCCTGACAATATTTATTGCTTTCAGATGGTACCTGTAAGCCCTCCCTTCTGGAAAGTCAAAAACTTTAAAGACAATAGAGAACTTATTGGATTCCTTTTGAAACTAAGAAGCTTTTCTTCTCCCCTCCTCTTTTCTTATAGGCCATTTAAGTCTGAAATGAAAGTAGTCCCACAACTAAACAAGTGCTTCTCCCTTGATGAGGAGCTTACTTTATACATCTCTCCCTCATAGACTGTTCTAAAAATAGAGATTTTTTTCAGGAGCTTTATCACATTATATTATCATTTTGCTGAACCAATATTTTCCTTTCATTTAAGTCAATTTCTTAAAAAGAATGTCAGTGAAACCTGCCCATGTAAACACTACCTATGGGTTCCGTAGAGCTACAAACAGGTGCAATTATGACAATGAGGAATCTATAGTTACTCTTTCAAACAACAACTACACTTAATGACACAGCATAAGCCAGAATTTAGGTATGGCATATCTTTCTTAAAATCACCACAGAATATAGGCTAATTAGCCCCCAAGTTATTAAATTCTAAACTTGTACGGTGAAACAAAATATTTTATGCTAATGAGTAGTTTATAAAGACCAGACCAGTCTTTTCTTACACCTAATTTAATAAGAATATTGTTCCTCAGGAAATCAGAACAGCACAGCCCTGTGGATAATTACCTTATAGGTTTACAGAAGTAACATCCATCAGTTCCTTTTAGGCTGTTTTTCCCAGTTAAAAAGGGTTAAGGCAGAAATCTAATCTAATCTGTATTTTACCCCATAAATTCCAGGAGAGTGATTCTGCTGTAATCGTCTTTAGTAGTTTCCATGTCTATCACATGTCATCTCATTCATCACTTTAGATCAGCATTATTCAGTCTTGCATAATCTTTCCAGAAAATTGTATAATTAAGAGATTCTTAATTGCAGCTTAATCATAATTTTATTTTTTAGGTAGAGCAATTGTAATTACCATTGGACAGCATTTCAGGCCCAGGAAATAAAATGGTAGAACATTACATTTCTGGGTTTTTTTCGTTGAAAGATTGAAAGGCCTTGATCCTTTACACTAGGAATATATGAGGAATATTTCCATTCCTCATATTTGTTGTTAAAAATTGGGCCTATTTAGACCATACCAAGCATTCTCCAGCTGCATGCCTATCACCCGCTGTTGTGGTTTGACTATGGCCTAACGCCAGGTACCCATGAGAGTTCCTCCCTCTACACAAGAGTTCCTTCCTTCCCTACTACAGCTGGGCAAAGGAGGGGGGAAAAGAAATTAATGAAGGTTTCATAAGTGAGATAAAGACCAGGGTAAATATTTCAGGGGCAAAACAGGTTCAACACAAAGTTGGAAAGTGAATTTGTTGCTAACACAATCCAAGGAGGACAGTGAGAAGTAAAATAAGTCCTTAAAACACCCTTTTCACCCCAGTCCCTCCCTCCTTTCCACCAACAGCACAGGGAGACAGGGCATGGGGGTTTTGGTCTGTTCATCACTGAAATTTTATGCCACTGCCCCAGGAGAGGAGTCCTTCCCTGTGAGACTGTGGGGTGCCTCCCAAGGGAGACAGGTCTCTGTGAGCTTCTCCAGTGTGGGTCCACTCTCACAAGCAGCAGTCCTGCCAAATCTGCTGCACTGTGAGTCCCTCCCACGGGAACACAGTCCTCTCAAAACTGCTGTGGCTTGGGTCACTCTTCCAGGGGTGCAGTCCTCCAAAGACAGGTTGCTCCAGCCTGGGAGCAAGGCTCCTCTCTCTCCACTGGGTCTCCCACAGGATCACAGCCTTCTCCAGACATCCACCCACTCTGGAATGGGCACCTCACCCATGGGCTGTGGGTGGATCTCTGCATCCCCTGTGGATCCCCATGCTCTGTGGGAGGATCTCTGCATCCCCCATGGATCCCTATGGGCTGCAGGGGCACAGCTGCCTGTCGTGGTTTAATATTCATCAAATTTCGTTTATCAGCTGGGAGGTAGGTTTTTTGGGAGAAAAAGGCAAAACAGGCACAACTTAAAAGTAAGAACAGATAGATTTTATTAATACACACTTTAAAAAAGAAAAAGGAAAGACAAAAAAATGAGACCTGCTGAGACATTCAAACACCTCCCCCCCTCCACCCAATTGTTTACTTTTTCACAGAAAGAAAACTATGATTTTCAGTCAGTTGCCACCATTCAAACACGATCCTACATCACCTTGGGAGAGGAGCCTCTCTAGGGTTATGGAGAACACGCCACAGGAAAAAAAGATCTAGTGGCTTTCAGAGATCTGCAATCACCCGGAAATTTTGCAGAGTCTGTGCAGTCTCACCCATATAACAGCTTTCCATGCTGTTCATGAGCTTCCAGGTGTTTGGGGTATCATTTTAAGAATGCTTTTCTAGAACAAAACAGGGATTCTCTTCCATTTCTAAATTCACTTCTTTTTCAAAAGAAATAGAAACCTCCTTATTCTTTCCCAGGAGCTGGGGATAAATTCTAACCAAAACTCTTAATTAAAACCCATGTATATCAATACACACAACCCTTTGACTAGAACTTGCATTTCCCCAAGCAGCATTAGGATATTACAAAAACAATCCATTTCCTCCCTAATTCACATTTAGAGAAGTCCGGTCAAAAATGTCCACTTCCTCTATCCCATCTTCAAAATAGTCTTTCTTAGTTCTTTTACTGACTTTTTCTCAATGCTCTCTCTCTCTCTCTACATTTCAAATGTCTTCCATGGAGGAGGGAAAAGGGTTAAACTCTTTGCTTAGAGTTTTTCTTCTTCAGCAGACTCAAGGCCACAGATGATGGTTGGGGGAGAGGAAGGGAGAGCGCAGGCTCAAGAACATCGATAGATGAAATTTTCTCCACACCTGGTCAGATCTAAAGCGATTTAAACTTGGATCAACATCCTGCGGCTCCGGAGAAAAAGTTCTTAAGAGTCTCTCCTCCTTCAGACCAGCGGCTCTGGCAAGGTCCAGAGCACGGCCGCCGTGGTCCTGGCGCAGGGCCAGAGTGCTGGTCTGCAGTCCTCCTCCTCCTCTCCCCATCGGAGGAGCCTGGAGGGGACAGAGGGGACACGGCCAGCCTCACCCACTGTCCCACAGGCAGGACACCCCCAAGGGCCGGCAGCCCTGGCCCTGGGGGACCAGCCCGACCCACGAGGTGATGTTACCTTCTCGATGACTGGAAAAGGAAAGGGCAGAGTCACCTGAAAAGTTCGGATTTAAGACTGTGTTTTCCAGTAGAAACACTCCCATTCGTCAGCCAACCTGTCAATCACAATCCATGCTAAACCACTACCCTGCCTCACCATGGTCTCACCACAGCCCGCCGAGGAATGTGAGCTCTGGTGCTTGGAGCACCTTCTGCCCCTCCTTCTGCACTGACCTTGGTGTCTTCGTGCTGTTTCCTTCACATGCTGTTCGTGTGCTTGGTGTCTTCGTGCTGTTTCCTTCCTCTTCTCAGACTAGGAGCAAAATCCCTGTGACTTTGTTTTGATTTTGTTCTTAAATATGTTATCGCAGAGGCGTCACCAGCTTTTCTAATTGGCCCATCTTTGGCCAGCAGCATGTCCATCTGCAGAACCATCAGGGGTTGGCTCTGCTGTGCATGGTATAAGCTTCCTGCAGCTTCTCACAGGAGCCACCTCTGTGGTCCCCCCACTACCAAAAACCAGGCTATGCCAAACCAATACACCTGTGTAGTGTGATCTTATGGTGGAGCAAGAATTTTTGAGTACATAAATTCAGAATGAGTTTTTAATCTAAAGATGAATCTGGACATGTTGATAAGAAATAACAGATTTTGGAAGAGGAATACTTACTTTCATAGAAAAGGCAGTGTGAAGCACAAAATGAAGTCGTAGCAAGCATTTAAGATAACATCTACTTGGTGACCCAGAACTACTGGTTCTTAGTGCAGAAACTCTAGCTAAAATAAAGATTTTTGTTCAGCTCAGCAGGCAGAACATTCAAGCGAATTGTCAGTATCAATGCTGGAAAAGAACTTTGAGAATGGACAGTTTTCTAGCTGAAATAAAAGATGCAAAATATTTTACTTCCTAAAATTTCAGCTAGCTTCCCATTGTAATCTAAAGAAAGACCTCATGTGTGTTTAGTTGTTTGACAGAATAATTAAAATCTTCTATTAGAGAAATCTTCACAGGAGTAAGACCAATTTCTGTTCTGATGATGTGGTAGGGCTGTAAAGCAATTGTTTGCAGTTTAAAAACCCTCTCATTTATAAATAACCAAAAAACAGAATTTAATATTTTTTTTAAACATGCAAAAGGTTTGGGCTTTTATCTTTAAAGACTTCAATTCAACAGGTTCATTAAAGAAAACCAGCTGCCAAAAATAATTAAACATGTGATTAAAAATAAAACAGAAAAAAACCCCAAACCAAAACCACAAAATCCTTCCCACTTTGCTGGGAAGGAAGGAAAAATTCAAACACAAAAAATTAATCAATTAGCCTATCTCATCACCAATGCAAATAATGCTTTATAGACCAATGCATTGCAAAGCAGATGAAAGATAATGGATCTAGCATAATTTAGATTAGGTATGTTAGGATAGGGTTAATAATTTCGGTTACCAGAGAAGCTGGGAATAGAGTCTCCACTTCACTGCAACCAGGTGTTGCTTTCATTGTTTTAACCAAATCAAGTATAACTCTGCCTGGGTAATCGGGATGGGGGGAGAAGGAGAAGATTGGGACGACTTGTACGTAGAAATAAAGTAGGTCGGGTGAAACTGTACCTAATCATCATAAGATTGATGATCGAATTGTAATGATTTTTGGTAGCTGAACATGACTATTATTTTAAACTAGAATTGTAAAAGAAGATATTTACAAAATTCATGCTTGGATGTATGCAATAGAACAATGTAGGTTTAATGATTAACATGGAGTTATGTAATGGAGGGGTATAGTATTGGGGCCTTCTTGGACCGTCGTTGGAGTTGGATTTGGGTTTGTACCCCGGCTCCCAGAGCGCTTCAATAAAGCACCTCATAATCATTCTGATGGTTATGCGTTTTCCTCGCTAACATTTTGGTGACCCAGACGGGACCCTGTGAGTGCTGCTGAGGACCTCCCGTCCCGATCACGCTCCAGCCGGCACCAAGGGATTCTCGGGGAGCCCATCGAGGCGGCACACCCCGCCGCTCACAACGTCCCCTGGAGAAGAGGTAAGGTGCTTTATTCTGGTCTGGTACCTGCCTGTCAGATGCGGCGAAAGCTGCCTGTGGTTGGGCTAAGGAATTCCTGGTAATGCCTAGGCGCTGTCCGTTAGACAGGGCGAAAGCCCTGCAGGTTCGGCATTGGTGGTGTTATGTACTGTAACACATGGAGAAGCTGAAGGGTTTAAAAGTAGGGGTTATGGGCGGCAATGCCCCCATACCCGCTTCTCCTTTGGGGTGCTTGGCAGCACACGGGAAAGATGAAAATTTTGGTCATGAATTACAGAAGGATAAATTGATTGATTATTGCAATACATAGTGGCCTGGTTATGTTTTGCCTGATAATCAGAGTTGGCTGGAGTATGGATCTTAGGAACCGAATCTAATATCACAACTGATGGAGTATGGCAAATAAGAGGGGAGATTGGATGAAGTTACATATGGTGATTTGTTTTATTTACAGGAAAAGCCAGAGTGGCTGGCTGAGTATGGGTTAAAAAATGATCTTTGAAAACAATCAGTGCCTGGCTTGTGTCCAAGATAAGAGCTGTGTGGAACACTTGGTTTTGAGTGCAAGTTTGGGAAAGGGGGGGAGAAAATGATTTAGAAGCTGATTGGGGATCCATGGTTCCCTCCAGTGCCCCCCCCCGCCCCTCGGCTTTGAGTTCCACTTTGCTTGGTCTTACCCCACCTGATTCTCTTATCTCTCCCCACTTACGCCTACCCAATATGCTTCTCCTTAGAGCTATCTCCTTCCCCTGCTGACACCTGCTCCTGTCCCCCTGAACCCTCGTCTGTCAGTTTTACTTGCTCCTCCCTTCCCCGAGAAATAAACAAGATGTAGCTGTGATAAAGAGACATGGGGAGGGTGCAGAAGGAGCGGATAGTAGTGGGAAAGATGAAGATAAACCAGTAACCCCGGCATCTCATTGGACCCGGTTAAAATTGGCCCCTGCCTGGCCTAAGGCAGGAGGGGCAAGAGTTAAGAAATTTGGACAAATTACTTGAGGTGGCTTAAAGTTAATAACAATAGAGAAAAGTGGCTGCTAAGAAACAGGGAGAGTCTTCTGGCAGTTTTACAAGGACAAGGGTGAGGATGTAGTAGAACTGGTCGGGGTGGTAATAGAAGTGGTTTTGGCAGAAGCCATGAAAAACTAATAATAAACCAATGCTTACTTATTTATGCTTACTTACTTATTAGAAAGTCATTAGAAAAAGAGTGCCCAAACCGGTTTACCCAGAATCGTCAGCCCCAAGCAGACAGCGTAGCTGGAGTCATGGTCTTATGTGAAAGAAAGCCAGGATTAAAGGAACCCATGGTGACTTTGTGTTTAGAAGGAAAGAAGGTTACCCTTCTTACATACACATTCTGTATTGAACTGTATGGAAGGGCAAATTGAGAATAAGTTGACTGTAATCATTGGAGCCACAGAGAAGGAAGAAACACAGCCATTCCTGCAACCCCTAGATTTGAGTTTTGGGAATAATGTTTTAACACATGAATTCTTGTATTTGCCTGTGGAAAGTCTTGCTACAGAGTGGCTGCATAGAAAAGGCCACGATGCTATGCAGCTGGTTGGAATTTAGACATCAAGGTCGGAATGCAACAACAGAATGTACATCCTCCTTATGTGAGAAGTTGTAGCTGCAAGATAAGGGAACTGAAGGACATGATAAGGAACTTGTGGTTGTTGCTAAGAGACATGTATGTAGTACTTAGGTAAGGATGTAGGCACCAATAAGAATGTTCGCTTTGTGCATATGTATGAGCTAATTACTGTCTGTATAAGTATGATAACTTTGGAAGCAATAAACCAAGACCTGCTGACCATGATAGCATGAGGCTGGCTCCCGCGGCTCCGACATTTGCCTGAGTGCCCAATTCCGCTTTTAGGACATGATTTATGGGTGGCACTTGAAGTGGTAATTACTTTTGAGAATGGTGAACTTGTAATGATACCTGAGTCAAAACAGGAAAGATTTTAATGATAAAAGAAAAGCCAATCCCTAATATTCCTAAGGAGGTAGAAGATGCAGTGATTCCTTCTGTATGTGAAACAGATGTACCTGGAAAATTTAAATTGGCACAACCAGTACATGTAGAATTGAAAGAAGGAGAAAATGCTGTACGGATTAAACAGTACCCTATAAAACAAAAGCAAGGCAAGGAATAGCAAAGACTATTGATAAATTTTTAAAATATCAGATTCTAGAAGAATGTGAATTAGAATACAATACTCCAGTTTTTCCAGTGAAGAAGCCCAATGGTGAGTATAGACTTGTACAGGATTTGAGGGGCATAAGTGAGATAACCAGAGATATTTATCCAGTGGTGGCCAGTCCTTATACATTGTTAGCATCTGTAAAGGAGATATATAAATGGTTTACTGTATTTGATCTAAAAATGCCTTTTTCTGCATACCCCTTGACCAAGATAGTAGGAACCTATTTGCCTTTGAGTGGGAACATCCTGGAAGTGGAAGAAAGTCCCAACTCACCTGGACTCGATTACCGATGGGTTTTAAAAACTTCCCGACCCTATTCAGGAGTCAGCTGGCAAAGGAGCTGGAAATCTGGACTAAAGAAGGACAGGTACCAAGAGACCAGTACCTATTGCTCCAATATCTAGATGATATTCTGATTGCTACTGAAGAAGAGACAACCTGCATAAAGGTAACAACTGAGATTTTAAATTCCTTGGGAATGGGAGGATATAAGGTGTCCAAAGCAAAAGCCCAAATTGCCCAACAGACTGTTATCTACCTGGGATGTGAAATCTCACAAGGGCAAAGAAGGCTGGGTACTAATCATGTTCAAGCTATTTGTGATATTCCAGAGCCCCAGAATCTACACGAGCTGCGAATTTTCCTTGGAATGACCAGGTGGTGTCACCTGTAGATCGTGGACTATGGACTGATTGTAAAACCCTCATATGAGGCTCAGGAGACTCAGCTGTTCGTCTGGGCAAACCACAAAGGAAGCCTTCCAGAAAATAAAGGAAGCATTGACGACTGCTCCTGCATTAGGGTTACCTGATTTATCTAAAGACTTTCAGCTGTATGTACATGAGAGGCAGCACCTGGCACTGGGAGTCCTGACCCAACGATTGGTAAGTTGGAAAAGGCCGGTGGGTTACTTTTCCAAACAACTTGACAATCTAAGTGCTAGGTGGCCCTCATGTTTGCAGGCAGTGGCAGCTACTGTGCTACTGATACAAGAAGCCAGGAAGCTCACAATGGGAAGACATATTGATGTCTTCGTGCCACACATGGTAACCACGGTCCTGGAGCAGAAAGGGGGCCACTGGCTCTCTCCAAGTCGGATGATAAAATTCCAAGTAACCCTGACTGAGCAGGATGATGTGACACTAAAAACAACTAACCTTTTGAATCCAGCCTTGTTTCTAGGTACTACAGCTGAGGAAAGTCCACTGGAACATGACTGCATAGAGGTGATCGAGTATACCTATTCAGCAAGAGCAGACCTGAAAGATACTCCTCTGGAGCAACCAGAATGGGAACTCTTCACGGATGGAAGCTGCTTTGTGGAAAATGGAATGAGATACGCTGGATGTGCGGTAACCACAATTAACACAGTAGTGGAAGCAAAAGCATTACCACCTAATACATCTGCCCAGAGAGCAGAGCTGATTGCATTAACCAGAGCATTAGAACTGAGTGAGGGGAAAACAGTCAACATATGGACTGACTCAAAATATGCCTTTGGAGTAGTGCATGTACACGGAGCATTATGGAAGGAGAGAGGACTACTGTCCTCCCAAGGGACACAGATTAAACATCAAGATGCAGTCCTACAACTGATAAATGCAGTACAAAAACCCAAACAAGTAGCAATCATGCACTGCAAGGCACATCAATCGGGCAATTCTAAAATTTGTGAAGGGAATGGAAGAGTAAATTGGACAGCCCGTCAGGTGGCACGGGAAGTGCAGAAAACAATGGCCTTGATTCCGTCAAAACTTAATGTCTCTCAATTCAATTTACCTCCCAAGCCAAAGTACACAATAGAAGATGACAGACTGGCACATCTGCTGAAAGCACAGAAGAACGCAGAAGGGTGGTATGTAACCACACAAGGGCAAATAGTGGTACCCCCCTTGGTAATGAAAGAAATCTTACGAATAAGACATAATGAGTGTCATTGGGTGCAGAGGCATTGGTAAAATCACTGAAACGAGATTTAATCTCAGTACAGATGCAAACAATGGCAAAATCAGTAATGTCAAAATGTGAAATTTGCTTAAAGAACAATCCAGTGGCCAGATGACAAACACAGCTAGGAAGAATTCAGGTGGGGACAAAACCAAGAGATTATTGACAGGTAGATTTTGCAGAATTACCCAGAACTCAAGGATATAAGTATTTGATAGTAGTGGTTGACACATTTTCTGGATCGCTAGAAGCCCTTCCCTGTTGTACCAATCAAGCAAAGGAAACAGTTAAGTGGTTACTACAGGAGATTATTCCCAAGTTTGGGGGTGCCTATAGGGATATCATCAGATAGAGGCCCACATTTTATAGCCAGGGTGGTACAGGAGGTGAGTAGATTATTGAGAATCTCTTGAGACCTCCATACCCCGTGGAGACCCCAGTCAAGTAGACAAGTAGAAAGGATGAACCAGACATTGAAGAGGCAGCTTAGTAAGATATGCCAAGAAGCCAAATTGCAATGGCCACAAGCATTACCAATAGCATTGCTGGGGATTCGGATAAAACCCAGGAGTGGAATGTCAGTCAGTTCCTATGAGATATAGTATGGGAAGCCATATGAATCTCCAAACCCTAATCCAAATGTACACGTTACAGGGAAACAGGATGTGTATAATTATGTTCTGTCTCTTAAGAAAACTTTAGCACAGCTCCGGAGAGCTCTCCTGTAGAACAGACCACTGAGTCCTGAAAATCCAGTCCACGACATCAAACCAAGAGACGAGGTGTACCTCAAGACCTGGGATGAGGAGCCATTGAAGGACTTGGTCCTCATCAAGTACTACTAACCACCTTTACAGCTGTCAGAGTGGCTGAAGTGGAACCCTGGATACGCTACACCTGAGTGAAGAAAGTCTCTCGTGGAGCTGTGTCATGGGCTGCGCAAGCTGTAGGACCAACAAAGCTGAAGATAAGACGTCTGTAACTGTTTTCAATGGTGTCAGTAACCATGCTCGTTTGGGGGTTAATGTTAACTTCATGTATTTTAATGTTACCATTAGGAATTACTTTGGGATATGGAATGCACAGAGGTCTACCAACTGCTCTTCATTCTAAAGTGAAGAGAGAGGTACAAACAGGAACACAGGTAATAGAAGCTCCTAATACAATTCAAGCTGAAATGTGATGATTGGATTAATCAAAGACTTTGCCAAAATGCAAAACACCACTAGAATAACAGCCTGCCTGCCAATACCAAAGGCAGCAGAGGACCCAATAAGTTGGGGAATCATAACATCAAAATGACCTAATATAAAAGAGAACAAAACAGTTAAATGTAAACAGGTAACAGAAAATGTGACAGGAAACCCATTAGTGTGGAAGTGTGAAGAAAATGAGTGGAAAGGATCAGAACCCTGGGATAGTGCATGGTCTGTGGGTATTTTTGAGAAATTTCAATATATGGCAAGCACTCCTTGGTGCATTAAATGGAAAAGCCCTGAAAATGAAACAGATCCAGCAATAGTAAACACTGGTACTTCTAGCAGAACAGAAACAGCAAAAGTAAATTGGTAGACATGTGATAAGATTTATGACTGTACCTCTGACAACCTGGAGGTAAAACAATGGTCAGCCTTGGCTGTAGCCTTGCAAATTGGTTGTGCTTGCAGAGGAATCAAACACAAACAGGGCAGAATCGCACCCAGGATCATAGTAGGATGTAGTAAGAGTACAGTCTGAAGTCCGGGGCAATTTGTATGGGCAACAAGTGATAGTGCTTGGATGACACACTTGCCAGTAGACGGGGAGGTAAAGGAAATCACTCTGGGTCTCCCGACCTTATGTCCAATCTGGAAAAGGTCCCCATTTAATGGGAGCCGTGAGCTCCTGCAGATAAAAACAAAACAAGATATCTCGAATAATCAAAATCAAGATGACACCTGGCAAGAGCCCTCTAGTGGAGTAAAATTCAGGTGGGCCCTGGAATCTCTGTTTGGTCCTGTTGCAAATTATCAGAATAGGGAAATGCTGTGTAAAATCACAGGTCAGGTAAAAAGATTAGCAAGGGTTGCACAAGAAGGATTTAGTAAATTCAGTATGCAGTTACAAGCTACTACCAAAATGACTTTACAAAATCGATTGGCTTTAGATATGTTACTCCTGAAAGAATATGGAGTGTGTGGATATTTAAAAGGATGAATTGACCATTGCTGCATCCACATCCCAAATGTAACAACAAATGTAGAACATGATATTAGCCAGTTAGGACGGATAGAACATGAGGTACAAGAGGAACAAAAAGATTTAGCTACTACCTGGTTAGACGAAACTTTCAAAAGATTAAGATTGAATATTAATTCATGGATTAAATCTATCCTTGAAAATTTAATAATTTTACTGATTATGTTTCTAGTGATTTGGTTAGTTTATAGGATCCTAAAAAGAGAAATACAAAGAAGAACATCCTGGAACAGAACAATAATGAAGGCACTGACACGAGACAAGACTGCACCTTCAGCACCTCCGATCTGCACTAATGAAGCCCACATCAACCATGGATTTGAAGGTGAACCTCCAGTATAGAAGATGAATGGACTGTACTGAATGAAAGCATTTACACTTAGTAGATTTAAAGTGAAATACTTTCAAAGGGGGGAATGTTAGGATAGGGTTAATAATTTCGGTTACCAGAGAAGCTGGGAATAGAGTCTCCACTTCACTGCAACCAGGTGTTGCTTTCATTGTTTTAACCAAATCAAGTATAACTCTGCCTGGGTAATCGGGATGGGGGGAGAAGGAGAAGATTGGGACGACTTGTACGTAGAAATAAAGTAGGTCGGGTGAAACTGTACCTAATCATCATAAGATAGATGATCGAATTGTAATGATTTTTGGTAGCTGAACATGACTATTATTTTAAACTAGAATTGTAAAAGAAGATATTTACAAAATTCATGCTTGGATGTATGCAATAGAACAATGTAGGTTTAATGATTAACATGGAGTTATGTAATGGAGGGGTATAGTATTGGGGCCTTCTTGGACCGTCGTTGGAGTTGGATTTGGGTTTGTACCCCGGCTCCCAGAGCGCTTCAATAAAGCACCTCATAATCATTCCCATGGTTATGCGTTTTCCTCGCTAACAGGTACCTACACTTAGATATGGATTGCAAATCTCAGAATTCAAGACCAAAGTTAAGCAGCTTTTGAGAATTCAGTACCAATAAACCCATGTGGAACAGTCATAGAAATCATAAAGCAGCACAACTTCTCAATATGCAGTGTATAAGCAATGTGCCTCCAAGACAAAGTCAGAAATGTTTAAGCAAACATCCAGGACAACCATCAGTTCTCACCATTTTGAAGCCATGAGCTTAAAAAGTGTCACTAACTTGTAGTTTGTTGCCTTAAGTAAAAACCTTTGGTTTTGATAACACTTCTGCAACTTTTGTTTTGTGCATGTTTTGGGAATGAGAAAAACAGGTACACCATACATGGTTTTATATATCTGTAATAAACTAATTGGAATGAAGACAAACAGCAACAAGACTAATTAAAGTGCTGGAAATAACAGCTTCTGTAAGTGAAGTCAGTTGAGAATGGGGAAAAAAAACAAACAAAAAAACCAAACAAACATACAAACAAAAAAACACCAAAAAAACCCCAACATTTTCACAGTATTCAGAACATTATTCATAACATTATAAATGACCAGAGATAGTGATTCTCAAGTAGATCTAACAAGAACTAACATGTTGTCACAGATGTAAATTATATGAAATGGATCCTTATCTTAAAGGGCACCTAACATTCTCTACAAAAAAGGCAAGAGACCCATTGCTATACTTAGTGGATTCCCAAAGGGAACTGGAGCACCGCTAGACTGAAGACAAGATGAAGAAGCTCGGGAGGTTCAGCCTGGAGAAGATAACATGGAGATGTCATAGAAAGCTTCCAGTATCTGAAGGAGGCCTACAGCAAAGTCAGAGTGAGGGATTCTTCATCAAGAGCTGTAGAGATGGGACAAGGGGGGAAGGCTTCAAGCTGAGAGAGGAGGAATTTAGAATTGGTATATAGAAGAAATGCTTTATTGTGATGCTGGTGAGGCACTGCAATAAGTTGCCCAGAGAAGCTGTGAATACTCCATCCCTGGAAGTGTTCAGGGCAGATTGGATGGGGATTTGGGCAGACTAGTCTAGTGGGGGGGTTGTAGTCAGGTGATGTTTAAGGTGCTTTCCAGCTCAAAGCATTCTATGGTCTAAATCCAGATTGAGGTCGCATGTATCTGCATTTTGGTTCCATCCCTTTCACAGAAAAGATGATGCAAGCAATGCTTTTCTCTGGAGCCAGTCACAAAACCCCAAAAGAAAGCATTATCTTCCTGTGTCTCATATTTTTGCTTTGCAATAGATTTATGATGCTTGACTTACTGAATTTTAAAACAATTTTTGGTTGTTTCTCTCTAATATTCCCTAATACATAGGGAATGAAAATTCATACTTATGATGCAAACTGATGCAAAGTTTCATAATACTTTTATTAATATTTCCGCACTCTTAAGTTCTCAAGTTGAAGGGAGAATTAATTCTAAGTATTTATTTACACTACTGAAACTATTATCATCTATTTGTTTACGTAGTACCAGTTTTTATATATTACAACCTCCCAATGAATCAGCAGTGCTAAATCTAGAACCCACTGAAAATATTTCAGATTCATTTATGGTAAGTTTGTTAGAATCTAAAGCATAGTCAAATTCAGCAAATAAAATGTTCTATAGGTTTGTGGTTTATGCTTAGTGATGAGTATGCATTAAAACATGTACTGAAGAATCAGATGTTGCTTAGAGATAACCACCAAATAGATGTAAGGAAAACACAATGAGGTTGCATTAACTGCAATGGAAAATTTGGGGATGAAAATAGTAGATAATAGGAGTAATATGTGAAGTAGTAGCAAATGGTGAGACAAATGAGGAGGGCAGCAAGGTGTTGAAAATTAATGATTGAAGTATCTTGAAGAGGAAGACTACTGTATAATTAGTATTATCCTTAATCAATTTAAGTATCTTTTTTTTCAAGTAGGCTGTTATACTGAAAGATTCCCCTACATGTTGTGGAAGGATGTGTTACCTTCAGCATTTCTTTGACCTGAATGGCTTGTCAACTTACTGACTATTACGGACACGAAGTTCAAATGCAGAAGCTCTGTAATAGTTCTTATGTTCAAACATAAGAAAGCCACACAAAGCCATTATGAAAACAAGGCAGTCTAGTGAGATATCAGTGGATTTTGTGCACACAAAAATTCTATTCAAAGAGCCGTCAAGTATGTCAGTACAAGTCAACTATATCTATGAATCATATAAGAGTAAAGCAATTAAATATTGTCATGTTAAATATGAAAAGACATAGACACTACAGAGGGAGAGCAGTGAAGATTTTGACCAAGTGTTTCTACCTACAATATAGAATCTGTCAAAGGGATGCTGTTGCAAACAATCTATGTTCCAAAATTATTATCACAGATCATCTGTTCTTCTGTTAATGCCTGACTTGTTACTCATTCTGTTATTTTCCTGTACTTGTCATCAGATATCACAACATTACACATTTTTCTGAAAGGTTACTCTTATCTGTACTTAGAGAAATTTGAGTAATGGGAGAAGCATCCATGAGCTGATCTCAATTAAATGTGTATCTATGCAAAGAAGTCTAGGATTATTTACCACACCAAAAATATGATTCATACTTGAAAGTAAATCAATGCTTTCACATACAGTTTCTCAAATAGAAAAAATTAATATTTTGAAACACTACTTCATTTTTTATTTCATATTTGAAAGAGATAATCCACCAACATGGAATTTCTGCTCCAATGACTGCCTCAGCATGTGTTCTGCTGTCACTGATTGCAACGCTACCCTATTTGCTAAAACATGAATAAGAAAATTTACCTCATGCTCAGCAGGTTCTTTCCTCTTTTGTTCTTTTATTTACTTATTTACTTTGTTTATTGGGTCTTGCCTTTTAAAACATTTCTGAACCACTGAATTCTGGCACCACTGTTTGAGTGAGCTTAAGGTGTGATACTCCATGACTTAGTTATCAGATATTTCTAAATCCTGGTCAACAGATGCTTACATTTGATCCAAAAGGCTAAATCCCTCTCTCTTCAACCAAGAGATTTGAGCAAGAAAGCAACAAAGAAGGATTATCTTGGCAAGAATACATAAGGCTTATTCTTTTACCTGATGTAGTAGAAAAAAATTACTTAAAATCTCTGTCCTTTTAAAAACAACAATATATATAAATAAAGAAACGCCTAAAAAACCTAACTCAGCTCCACAACTCTCGTACTTAGGCAGAAAAGAATTGCATACATCAGTTTGAGGTTTGTCTGTCACAGAGCTTGGATTTCAGACACTTTTTTGCCACAAAATAAACTTTTCTTCTTGATGTAAGTAGGGAAAAATGTTAGAAAGTTTGATGTCAAATTGATAGTTATACAGTTGTTTGACTGGACATTGTATATTTCTTTTTCATGACAAAAAGGATAGTTAGTAGAATCAGACACTGGGATTAAATGACATTGCCATATCCTTGTAAGGAAAAAAGATCTATCATATTCTATCATTTGCTGTCTAAAATTTACTATCCTTCTCTGGTGTGAAAGATATTCTGTATGTCCTATCAGTTATGAACATACTTCAAGAGTGGCTAAGGTCCTTACCACACATACTCTAAATTGAATAATTATTTATTCAGAACCAGAACAAATGGAAAAGAAAAATAAGCTGATTTAAGTTTCATTGACTTCACATCCATTTATGGATAATCCTTAGTACTATAGGTAGTTTGATTTAATGATGTTGGTCATCTTGTTCAGTACTGGTCTTTTTTAATCTACTGGATAGAAAATGAGGTATAGTTTTAATCATATCTATAAAATTGTACAACTTTTGTGGACAATTGTCAACAATTCTTTTCAAATTCCCATTGCACAATCATCATAAAGTTCATTTGTAAACATAAGCAATTTCTCTTTGGTGGTGTTTTAACCTCTTCAATTAAAGCATCTAATTAAAGCATCTCAAGCCAAAACTGCATAAATAACACATTCACTGTCCATTTACAAACTGTGAGGAATTTGAGTGATTTCTCACATACTGTGAATCTTAAGTACTAGCTTAAGTTTTAACTCAAATATCTTTCTGAAAAGATACCAAAATCAAGTAACATAATTCAATTAAAACATAAAGGAGATCAAGAAGGAGCATTTATTTATCAATAACAAAACCCACTCTACTGGGTCACATGAAAGGCCCTTTTTTGGCAAAGTTTCTGTCTCCAATAGCATGCAATGGTTAATTTCTTTCTATCTGCCTAAAAGGAAGGACTCCAAGGTTTTAAAGGGAGAAATTACACACATTTCTGGGGAGACATTTTCTTAATGTGTCTTGTAACAGACAAGTATGGTGATTAATCCCATCCAATACACAAATAATGCAGACAGCTGCTTGCTCACTCAATTTAGGGCGAAGAGAAAATAGGAGAAAGATAATAAAAGTCCATTGAGTTTATTCAGCCCATAGATGGGATTCCTTCTATAGAATACAGAATGGAATACAAGGTTTGTTGTGTTGTTGAGAAGCAAAGACAGCTCAGGCTGTCACCAGCTCACTTTCCCAGTTCCTTCTGAGGTTGGTTCTCCATTCATTTGGGTTGTTCCTGTTATATCACTTCCTACAACATAGGACTCATGCCATCAGTTGCAACATATATAAATGCTAAGGTTAATTGTATATCCATTTCAATCTGCACCCCTTTGGACCAGGTGATAGAGTTACCTTTCCCACAGTCCCTTCAGGGGTTTTTGATCTAGTTCATAGTTGACTTCATTCATGTCTGGTGTAGCAGAACAGGAATGGAAGCATTGCCAGGGTCATATACCAGCTCAGGCACATGGGAATGTATTCTTATCATAATAGTACCAGGCATGGCAAAGTAAGATGATAAGCAGAACATTAAACAGCAAAAACTAAAAATATCAGCAAGCCACAGGCTCTAATACACAGTAAAGTAAATGAGTCTCATGGCAAGCATGAGAGAATGCCAATAAACAGCTAAGCAATTATAACAGCTATAAATTCAAACTACAATCAATCTGATGTTATCTTGCACCTCTTAAGCCCCACTGTGCAACAAAAAATCCTGTGGTGGGTAGGGCAAATACCTACACATTAAGCTAGTCACTCCTTTTTCCCTTGGAAAGAGGAGAAAACAGAACAGAGACAAGAATATTCATAGATTAAAACAGACAGTTTAATAGGGAAGAAAAATTACATGTGGAAGCGGAAAAATTTCACTGTTTCCCATGGGCTACAAGATGTTTAGCCACCTCCTGCAAAGAAGAGCCTTAGCACACACAATGGTTACTTGGGGAAACACAAGCCAAAACCCAGAAATGTTCTTAATCCCTCCTCCTATCATTTTATTGCTTTCATTGCTGACTATGATGTTATATGGCTTAAAACATCCCTTTAGTCTTTTGGGGTCAGGTCTCCTGCCCAGGTCCAGCCTAGAGACTGAAAGGAGAAGGTGAAGGAGGAAAGAGAGAAAAAGGGAAAACCTTCATCATGGGCAGGGAATACTCACCAACAGCCAAAACATGAGGGTATTGGTAACAGCATTTCAGTTACAAGTTCAAAACAACGCCATACAGCCTGCTATTTTAAAAAAAAGAACAAATAACCCAACCCACACCCAAAAACAAACAAACAAAAAGAATCCCTCTATATCAAATAGATACAGTACAGTAGGCATGAAATGTGATACCTATCTGGTGAATTTCCTTAGTTTCAATAGGCTATATCTTAAGGTTTTCCTGAGATTATGGCATTAAGCATTTGATTGGACACCTCATGCTATTACTAGAATTCATGGCCCTCCTGTGTACTTGCTCCAACAGGTCCATGTGTTCCTGTGCTGGACCCCAGAGTTGGATGCAGGGCTCCAGAGCATAGGGGCAGAATCTCTCACCAGAGCAGAGCAGAGGGGCAGAATCCCCTCCCTCCTCTCTGCTGCCCACACTGCTTTGGATGTAGCCCAAAACACATTTGACTTTCCAGGCTGCAAGTGTTCATTGCTGGGTCGTGTCCAGCCTCTCATCCACCAGCACCCCAAAATCCTTCTCAGAAGAATCTTTTTACCTCACAGCCTGTGTTGGAACTGGGGTTTGCCCCGACCCATGTGCAGCACCTTGCTCTTGGTGGTGTTGAACCTCATGTGATTCCCATGGTCCCACTCCTTCAACTTGGCCATGCCCTTCTGGGTGGTATCCCATCCATTAGAAGTGTCAATGGTACCATTCAGCTTGATGTTATTGCAAACTTGCTGGAGGTACACTTGCTCCCTTTATCTATGTCATTGTTTAAGTCATTAAACAGTATTGTTCCCAATACAGACCTCTGAGGGACACCAGTTGTCATTCATGTTAATGATGACACAGAGTCACTGACCACCATCCTCTAGGGAACCAACTCAATTCAACCAACTCCTCATCCACCAAAGGCTCCATGCATCAAATTATCTCTCTGATCTAGAGGGAAGGATGCTGTGGGGAATAATGTCAAAGTCCTTATATAAACTCAAATAGGTGATGTTCACAGCCCTTCTTTCATCCATTCGTGTCATCATTCCATCCTAATCATCTGAACAACCCTGAAGGCTTTTTTGATCACTCAAAACCTATGCATTGCAACTTCATCACTACTCCCATGGCAGACTAATATACCATTACTATGGGTAGTAGCCCAAGGGCTTTACCAGGAAGTCTCCTGGTGATGTCCTTAAACCTGTCCTCAGGTTCACACAGCGTATGGACTTCATTCCAATCTCAAGGCAATTGCCTACAACTACATCTTGTCTTTTTTTTTGTGTTATAAATGCATATTATAAAGTTGGCTTTTCACAAGATGTGTGCTATATGATTAATAACTTTGTGGTAAAGATGTAAGTTTTTATTTCTGCTGCTAGTAAAGAAAATTAGGCATAGTGGTAGTAGTGATATAGTATGTTTAAACTGTCTGTTTGGCTGAGATAACATCCAGTGTACGTGTAAAGAAGACTCTGTTATTGATACACCAGCTATCAGCATCTCCCATCTGAAGAAAGCATGGACCAAGGCCCAATCTGGAGGTGATAATGAAGACACAGCCAAGAAACACACATGCTCTAAAAAGGCAGACCCAAGGAGGGGCCATGCAGAACAGTCCCTGGAATATGGAAACTAGTTTATGGAAAAATATAAATATTCAACAGACTGATACAATAAAAAGGGTATTTAAAGAAAGTGTCTAAAATAACAGTGTAGACCTGGCTAAACGCCAAATCACCTGACGAGCTGTACTTTGCTTTTTTCTATCTGTAAATTGTCTTATTTTCTATTAAACCTACTTCTTAAAATTTACATAAAAAGTAAATCTCATTTTTCACATTTATTGTGGAAGTGGTTGTGATATGAGCTGTAGATCTTCCAGACATTGGTAGCACCTCCAGTGGAGTTGGGTCTTCATCCATCCTCCTCATCCATTGACTGGCCTTCCACATAAAGACCCTCTTTTCTATTGTCTCCATTCACTTTTTTTTTTTTCCCCTTCTGCCCTACTGCTTTTCTCTGTTGGGGGGATGAAAGGCAATCCAGCTGATCTTTTTATTTTGTTTCCTGGTGGCTGGTTCTGTCTCACAGAGTTAAGGTGTTGCTGTTCTACAAGTGAAAAACATGCTTCATTGTGTTGGAAGTCTTGCACAAATGGGACAGGAATACTGTGAGAACTTTTATTGTGGCATCAGTCTCATAACAGGGTTTGAGACAATTTAAAGATGTCAACAGTTCACATCTTGCCAGCAGCAGCCAAAGATCTCTTTGTTACAGGGCATTTTAAAAGTTTTCCAGCCAACAGCATACTGCTAAAACTTACAGACAATTGTTCTAGCCATTCACTAAAAGCACATACACACCTGCTTCAAACAATGCTTGCTTGTGTGCTTTCCATTACCTATACACAATATTCCATTATTAAGCTTAAAACCTTCTATTTATCTTGCTAAGCATATTTTTCTGCAGTCTTAAGGTCTATTCTAGCCAAGCCTAAAAACTCAAACTACTGTTTCATGTCTTGCCTACTCTACCATTGTATCTTCTCTGCTTTCAGACTTTGCAAGTACAGCTAATTCTAAATTCTTCTGCTCTTTATGTTTCTGGGGCTTGCTTTCACAGCTTCTGAAAATCTTCTTACTTTTAGTATTTCCTGCACTTCATCTCTATTGGAACAGTCCTGTCTGGGGAATTACAGAGAGAAGGGGAAGGAAAAAGGGAAGATGAAGGAAAAAGGACTACATTACTTTAGGCACCCCTCAAAAATCAATACACAGATCAATCTTTCCTGCCACATAATTAGTTCTGCATCCACAGCAATTTGAATTGAAAAAAGAATCACTGAAAACTATCAAATAATTTTGTAAAAGTCATTCTGAGTTTTCCATGTTGGATATTGATGCAGTAACAGATCACATACAAGTATGACTTTACATATTTTTCACCTAGTATAGAAGTAACGACTCTGATACATATTCTATCTCTTTGCCTCTACAACTTTCACTTCAGTTCTACTGTTTTTGTGCTGCAAGGACAAGAAAGATTATGCATTATGCTCATTATAATTCTACCCCTTGCTTATAATTTCAGGGACTTTTACTAGTTAACAATGAATTTATCATACTTCTCTCTGCTTAAGGCTATATTAAATTTATTTCCATGTATCATCAGAAATTACTCAACCATTTCCCTGAAAAAGCCATCCAAAAAAACCAAAAGTGAAATTACCCATTTGTTTCAGGTAGTTTGTTGAACAGTACTAGCCACATCGTGACATACATTCCGCAGAATATAGGAAAAAGTTAAATTTTCTTTTTTGATACAAGTATACAGATTTGAAGAAAAAATAGTTGGAAACCAGAGAAATCTTCTTATGTCCAATCTTAGACTGAGATTAGTATTTTAATTCTTCAAAAGCTCTAGCTTTCCCTGGCGTTCCCAAACCCTTTCAGCAGCAACTTGGCATTCTTTACTTATGACATTGGACTCTTATGAAAAAATACAATTATTTATCCGAGATAATACTATGCATCTTGCAGTATCTTCCTGTAAAACCAAAAGAGAACTAAGTCAGGGGTCAGCTACAGAAATTTCAGGTATCACCATGCCCGTGGTTTCCAGGTAACACACTCTAGTGATTCAAGTAACATCAAATCTCTAGTTAGCTATGTCAACAACATAAGCAATAAAATGTAAGATATTTTTTTTTCTTGTGCAAGATGAATCCAAGGCTGAGATGTGAACAATGAATATTACAGGCCCCTTTTGCCCTGAAGCAACAGAAGAAAAAAGATTAACCAAATCGAACTACAACACCCAGATCACTGTTCCAGCAGTCTGTGTAGCAGCATCCCTTTTTCTCTTCATGCAGTCAATAGTTCCAAGTCTGGATTGAATTCTAGGTTTGAAATTTAAGCTATTGGCATTCTAATGTATGGAGCTCACTTGAAAGACAAACCTTCTGCTTTGCCATACTTAAGGAATTACTAACACCAGAGCTTGAGATGGGATTTTAGTGATATATGAGAAGATGCAGCTGGTAAGACTCTCAGATTCAAAAAACTACTTTCTTACTTGTTCCACATCAACCTTTATCTGTTGTTGGAACACAATGAAAGAAACTACTGAACTGCAAGAACCTGCAAGAAAGTGACTGTAGAATGACCAGTGAGTTAGTTGATATATGGGTTACCCTTTTGTGTCTCACGCTCTTTGATTAACTTTTGTCTGATGGAGTTTCACTCATCTGCTAGGATAGCCAATGTACTCTGTCAGATTAATCATCTTGGAGTAATGGTAATACAAGGGTTAAGCCTGCTCTTGAAGGCTTATTTAAATTAGCATCACAATGCCCTGTAGTAACTGTTCCACTATAATCTTGTGAAGGCTCCTAAAAGTCACATGGATATTTGTCTTCCGAAAACAGCTTTCATAATCAATTGATAAAACACACTGCCAATTAGGTGTTTTTTTTTTTTTTTAAATTCATTTTTACAGGAATTAAGATCTCTTCATTTACAAAAACTATGTTTGGCAATAGTTCACATTTCAATTGTACCAAAATAAAAAGCAACATTTACATCCATTAAAAACAGGTGGTTTAGCCATCTACTTTAATATATATGTTTAAGCCTAATTAGCCTATTAAGTCAACCTGATTATATCTTTTTAAATGCCAGCTTTTCTTATTTGCTGAAAGTAAGCTTTTAAACACAAAATATACTAAGCAGCATTTCATCTGTATCCTATCAAACAAAGTTATTGAGGCATGAGTTCTATATAACCAGTGAAGCAGAAGACCATGCTATTACATGGATAAATGCTCCAGAGTTACTGAAGCAACACAAAAACAATCAGAGAAACATGGCTTTTGAAATCTCATAAGCAACTCATTTTGGAAAAAAAAAAGTGGTGGGCGGGGGGGATGTGTGTATATATATATTAATAGGCACACACACAGATAGATAGATATGTACCATTTGACATCAAATTTCCACAAGGAATACACCTGGACTTGCTTCAAAATAATGTTATCTCACTCCACTCCTCCCAAAAACCACAGAAAAAAGCCAGAAATTAAGGCTTTCTATGAGACATAAAAAAAAAAAAAAAAAAAAAAAAAAAAAAAAAATAATCCTTTTTTCTCATGGTTTAAGTTCAGGCAAAGAAAAAGTAACAATTCACGACCCATTTTGTCTCTGGAAATGCTATCACCTCACAGTAGCTTCAGCACTCACCATCTTACAAACTCTTTGTTGGGTCCAAGGGGTTTCTAGTTCAACTTCTACTCATTTACCATCTAATTCGGGATTTAACCCTACCTTTACATCAAGATTATGCCCAAATTTGTATGTTGTTTCAGCACTTGCTCCCCAGGGTAACTGGAGAGGTCTGTTGGGTACTTAAGCCTGAATGCTGCAGCTCCCAGTCCCCAGCAGCTGCAGCCATCAACCAATATGTCCTTCAGAGAGCTAGATGATGTCAGATCTGGGTCTCTTCCAGACAGTGGACATGAAACAATCTTGAAATTCTCTGTTTTAAAAAAATCCAAAACTTACATAAACCACTGTGAATATCTATAAAACTGTACAGCAGAGTCCCATAGAAGGGCTGTGCCTAGCTACCCCACAAGGTGTACAGGAACTAAAGGCAGCACTACCACCCAAAGTGTGGCAAGGACACATGCCATAGACAGACTGGCTGAAAGCAAAATATTATCCAATTCACCTCGCACTGAAGGTGCTTAGAGTCTACATGCTTGGAGTCTACAGTCCTAACACTGTCTCAGAAATGGGTGCTGTTGCAGGCTACCCATATAAACAGCACTCTCAAGGCCTCCACTCACTCACTTTGTGGTTTCTGTTCCCATCTCTGCCCAAGCCTATTCCCTTTCATTAATTATGAAATTATTTTGTTCATTACAGCGATTTCCTCTCCACACTCACCACAGCCTCACTAGTCTGCAACAGAGCAATTTGTTTGCTCTATTTTCTCCCACAGAAAGGGCCTCTACACACAATATGGGAGAGGATTGGCTCAAGAGGATTGGCTCAAAAGGATTGGCTCAAAAAATACACGCTGGGGCTTATCCCCAGCAGTAGGTATCAGCACCCACCACCTCACCACACCATTCAGGCTAGTGGACAATATTTATACATTGGGTACATTGAGTACATTGGGCTGGGAGCCTACCTAGCCCTGCAGCTCCACCCTCCCACTCAGCAGCCCCTCTGCTGAGGGGGAGCTCTGGGTGAGCCTCCAGAGCCAGGGTCCTGCTTCACCCTCACTCTCCAGCTCCCAGGATCCTTAGCCCACCTTAGCCACCAGCACTGGCCAGCACCTTGCAGGGTTGGGACGTTACAGGTGAGCAGAAAGGTGATTTGGGCAGATCCTTTTCTCTTTTGTTTGTACAGCATATGGAAATTTTAAATTCAAGGATACCATGATCCCATAGGGGCATCAAGCTCCCCACAGCTCCAGGCAGTTAGCCTAGACCTCATTGGCAGGGGCTGTGGGAGCACTCAGTTCTCACCTCAGCCAGCCCACCTCCTCCACAGTAAAGGCAAAAGCTACTGTAGCATCAGGTCAGCATCTTTGTTCCAGGGTCAGAGGTTCACCACTTAATGAGTCATTTTTCCTATGTTTGCAAGTGTTTTTCACTGCACATAGTAAGGCTGGCATGGAGCTTATTTGTTTCCAACTGCAAACATTTTTTCATTACCCTAGGTTGATCAGCAGGGTAAAGAACTAACATTTCTGCATCAATGAAATGGAGCAATGAATAAATAAATACCTTGGGACTAGCCAGTCTAAAGTAAACTAACATTTACAGCTGTTTTAGTTGAATTAATTGTCAGTTAATGCAGGACTTTACACTACCCGAAATAGTCAAGACAGTGTCGAAGTGAATTTCTTCTACTTCTTACATTTTTATTATTTGCTTACTCAAAATTAACATAGTCAGGATAGCAAGATACACATATAAAGTGATTCTTAGAAGTAATCTCTTAAGCCCACGAGATAGTCTAGGACACAAAATGCAGCACACATCCCTCATTCTGTAAAATGTCAGTCAGAGGAGGTAGATGAGATTTTCTTCCCTCCATTCAAAGCTATAATGAAATGCTTGTCATTACAGAAAATTGCCATAAGCAACGTTCTTTTCATAATAATAGTAACCTAAAAGATAAAATAAAGAAATCAAGAATAAAATTCATCCAACCACTTTTGCAAAGCAGCAGCTGGCACCCATAGTCGCAGAAGTATCTGCTGTACAACGACTCCAACAAGAGAACAGCCAAACCAGTCTATAGCAAAAACTCAACATGATGGGGGTGGGAAAGAGGGTGGGAAGGTGGTGTGAGATTCTTGAATGTGAAGTTTTAGGCTTGGCGAAATTTTCACAAGCAAGTAATACAATGCTCAGAAAGGCTGTTTTACTGAAAACAGAACTGAATTTAACTAACATAGGGCAAATGCTCTGCTATTACAAACCCACGTCTGAACTGTATGTGTTTCCAAAGTGGAGCATTTGTGCGTTAGCTTTTGCAACACGAGCCAAACCTGAGGAATGGAATAGTTTTATGCTGGGCATTGCTGCCCTCCAGTGACAATACAGGACCTGCAATTGGGGAAGATAGTTTTGCTGCATAAGGTTTCTTTTCTCTCAAGGTAAGTGATTAGCTGATCATTGAACTATGACAGAATTTAATGAGACTGAAATCTTAATGAAGCTTAGCCTTAAAATACCATTTTGATTAAACAAAGTATTTGAATGTAAATAAATACATATTTCTGCAAATGGATTGTGTAATGCAATGCAATTACAATCAGCAATATTTCTAATATACTTCTATATTGCAATAAAATGTGTATGACAAACATTTCAGAAAAGCTAAAAGCAAGAAATCTATATTACATGACAATCAAACAACATGGATCTAATTTAGCTATGAAACTTCTTATGAATGTGACAGTGTTTACACTACTGGGAACTTTCACAATAAACACTGTCAGATATTTCAACAAAAAGCAAGTGTAAATCATAAATGTGCATCATTTCCTTCATTTCATAAATTGCATATTTGAAGGATTCCCCAATACTTCAGTGGGAATAAATGACTGCTTTAATGTTTGCTAAAAATTAACCTTTATTTTTTTACAAGAAGTGTAAAATTACAATACAGTAGACAAGTTGTTTGATAGCCCTTAATATTGTAGTTCCAAATTTCCAATATTTTGTGACTTATTTTCTCTTTGTTTAGCTTATAGATTTGCATTCTGATGGGACCTTGTCCATATTGCAAAAATTATGAAAATCATACCCATCAATGTATTTTCTTGATGCAAAATCTTAAGCCTACCTGTTTCACCAGGAAACAAGTGTGTACCTTACAGGGAACATGATCAGAGCACACACCCAGGCCTTACAGATCAGTCTGTCCTGAGGACACAACATTATTTTGATTTTGCAAACTTGACTTCTGTAGCTACTTTCAGTAAAATTTTCTTTTGAATCAGATTAACAGTAAAAAAATGCATGCTTACACACTTTTAGTCTTTCATTTTGCCAACAGCTTTTGGATTCTCATGCACTTGCGCTCTGACAAACAGAACACATTTCATTTTTTTGCTTAAGCTGGGACTACAATGCTCCAGATGAATGCAGCAAAGTATTTCCTCTGTCATTAGTAAACCTTTTAGTTCTGCAATGAACCTGGCAGAACAGAGTTTGCTAAACACTAAACAGCTATCTAACTTATAATCAATCTCTGGGACACATTCTTCTAGGTTCATACACTGAACTTTTATGCTTCACCAATAAGTTGTCATCTGAAAAGTAGTGATAAAATCACACTACCTGAAATGTCCCTACCTGGATTTACCTACCTGAAATATCGCAGAGGAAGTGTCTAGGACACACTATCACCTAGGGCCATTTTTAGTAACATGGCAAAGAAACTATCACAATTATCTGAGAAAATTTTCTGTGACACAGGTCTGGGAGAGTCAGGAGACAAAGTCCTTGTATTGTTAAACAGAAGGGATGGATGTTTGCAAAAAAATAACTACTGGTGAAAGAAAATCAGAAAAGATGAGTAATTGCATGTAGATGAATGGAAGGATATGGAAAAGCATGGAAAGAAGATACTGAGAATGGGATGGACAGACAGCTAGAGACACAGGACAAAGCAAAAGATAAAAATACGAAAATTAGAATGAGAAAACTCCAGGACTTGGGAGCAGACAAGAAAGTCTTTCCATGCACTGTGCAGACTTTCAGTCTTCAAATAAATTACTTTCTTTCAATAAATTACTTTCCATCAAAAAGAAAATATTTTAAATTCTTGATATATAAAGTACTCACTTGCCTAAATCCTAAGTCTCAAATTTAAGATAAAAGTAAGGAAAAGATGGAATTTAAAAAAATGTTATGATGTGTTGACAGGGAACCCCCTAAAACATGGGAAGCCTGGACAGAGCAATGCAGATCAAGCCAATATGGTTAACCTTATGTTCTCCCTTTATTCTATCTCAAATGGTGGGTTATATACACTTCGGTATGGTTTACAATTACAAGTCATAAGAAAAATGCAAACAAACATTGTTTATCTTATTCTTAAGGTGGCTAAAATGTTCACACTACAAAGTATACCTACCAACACCTAGAAACCCACTATCCGATGTGCACACCTTAACATAATTTCTAACTGTGCCACAGGCTTCACAGGCCTGAATTTGGGGCCCAGGCTGGGGTAGCTCAAACCTTAATCCAAATATATAAATCATGTCCTCACTTTCTAAGAAATTCTGCAACAATGACTTAACGAAATGTTTATAGAATTTGTCTTCAAAGAAAAAGATCATAGATTAAACCTGCTTATACAACTTTCATTTGAAGTTATATATGCATGTCCATGCTTCATTGGTTGAGTTTTAAGGCTCCTCATCTAGCTTCAGATGTATTCTTTGGAACTAAGATTTTACTATTTTTATTTAACAAAATCCTATCAGTAACTAATCACTGAAGATATTTCACATTCTAAAGTATCTATTTTTTCATTAGTGTCAAGACTGAGAAGACCCTTCAAAAGAGGGGCGCAAGAATATTTCAAGCAAGAAGTCAAAGCAAAAAGAAGTCACTTTATTGTTATCACAGGTCAGTTCTCATACTTTTGCAGCCCCAAGCAGTCACATCATTAAGCAGAAATTTCCCAGTAGTTACACAACCAGCCTACTGTTTGCATTACTGTTTGCCTTACAAAACTAGAGTTTTAAAAAACTTGATAGCTTTATATGCTGTATTTTAAACAACTTCTTTTCATATCTCTGGTTGCTTATCCCACGGTCTGTACCTGACCAAGACCAGAATATCTCAATTTATAAGCTCAGCTGTGCTTTCTGTTTCATCTCCAATCTGTTCTCCCAGACTTTCACTTTAAGTGTCATATTTATTTTGAACTAGCTTAAAACCTTGATTTGTTATCATTCTCTCTGGGAAACCAACTACAAACAGGCTGCATGACTTCTACCCACACTAGTACTTCATTATTTGTAAATACACTGAGAGAAAAAAAAAGAGATCAAAAGGCACAAGGCTTTCATTAGGAGGAAAAGGCCTCCAGAATTATCCAGTATGCACACAAAATGATCTGTGTATCTTCCCTGTTCAAGAAGGATAGATTTCATGTCCATCACAGCGCTTTGAGGCTACAATTATTCACGTTCTTTTTCAAAAAGCACAGCTTTTCTGTGAGAACTGCAATGCTCAAATGGTCCATGAATTCTTCAGAAAAGCCACTATTTGTTCCTTAGGACCACCTTGCAATGTAAATTATCCACGTAAATCTTGAGAGGAATATATTCTGAGGCACTTCTATACTCAAATGTTTATACACATCCTCAGGCAAATAAAGAATAGGATACAAAAATTGTTACAGTATCTCTCCCTGCCAACCTGGTTGAGTCACCAACCTGGAAAGATTTAAAAGACAAGACGTGGTAGTTATGGTTTAGTTACATGCTTTAGTGATGGCACTACTGGTTTAACGGTTGGACTGATGACCTTTAGGATCTTTTCCAACCTCAATGATTCTGTGATCTCATACAAAAATTAGCCCACACCACTTTGCAATGAAGCACTAAAAATTCTCTGCATTTCAAAAGCAAAAGTAGTTGCCAGTAATGTTTTGCAAGACACAGCCTTGGATATAGAGCAGACATCCACTGAGAGAAAAACATGACAAGATGACTGATGTCACAATTACCTTTTATGAAAATCACTACAGGAAGGCTCCTGTGATCTAGGATTTTAATTATTTTAAGGGAAAGACAGTAGTCATTATTTCACATGCAGGTATGCATGCAGCATATATACATATACATGTGCATGTTTGTATATAAACAAACAGAAGAAATAGTATATATTCTAATGTTCATGTGTATACAAATATGTGTAAGTATACACCTTCCTAAACCTGATTTTCCAGAACTGGAACATTGCTATACAAAGCAAGTTTACAAGTCACTGCTTAGCCTTCCACTATCACTCATGTTTGGTCACTTCTGATGACTTGGAAACAAATGTGAAGTGTATGTATTCTTGTGCATTTGCAGAAATCTCTAAGTAGAATTTACTTAATCTTAGTAGAATTTACTTTTAATCTACAGCTTTGGTACAGATTTCCATCAGTTTGATCAAGTACAAAGAATAAGAATTGCAGGAGTTGGCAAAGGCTGTGTATGGTTCAGTTAGGATTCCTGTGACTCAAAACTCAGCTATGGGCAAGTTTAATGTTACAGCTCTGATAGTGTCAGAACAATGTCTTCACTTTAGCATAAACACTAGCAGAAATATTTTGGAAAATATTAACTACTCCACAAACTGTTACTGTAATTCACAGTTTGTGGTTTAGGTTAATCTAAAACATTTCACTCAATTAATACCTTCTATTTTTATTTTCATCACTTAAACACATAGTTTAATACAGTACCATCTGCACTCACAGACTTGGTTTAATTTGGTATCTTTCACAGTTAATTTGCCTCCTTCTTTTATCTTAGAATGTGTATCTATTCAGTATATAAATGTTAGGTGAGTTTGTTTTGTGGAACCATTGCAAGTCTCAGGCACTTTGACTTATTCAACTGATAAAGAGAATTTTGACAATTTACTGCAAAATGCCTGAAGATTTTCTCCAACTACTCCAATTACAGTTATCTCTCTAAAAATACATCTGTGACATGAAAAGAACAATTCCCTAAAAGCTACAAAAAGGAAACACTCCACAGGAATGGATAGAGACTGAAGTGGAAAGCCACTTTCAGGAAAAACAAATATGAGGCAGTCAGTATTGTGTACTAAATATAGTCCCTGTCTTTTTTACCTGTATCTTACATGTTGTCATTGGTCTTTTATTCTGGTGAAAATACTTCAAATTTTTGTCCTTGTAGAAGTTCTCATGTGGTTCTGGGGAGCAAGAAAAATAAGCAACTCATAGAGGTTTTTTTTCCACTCTTTTAAGGACTACATCCTTGATTCTGTTTTTTGTTTCCTATTCTTAAGATTTAAAATATTTTTATAACTTATTCAAAATTAAAACAGTAACATGTTCGTAGTAGATCTGTGATTATTAACAGAAAGTAACAGAAAAGTTTAAACAGAAAACTACCACATATTTTTTGTTGCGGTAAAACCACCTTTTGTTGCTGCACATCTAATTTTCCTTGGATTATGCCACTAGCTTGTGAACAAGATTTCCCTGCTGGTTATGTCACTAAGAAGATATAGCCCCCAATGTAAGATTATAAAAAATGTTTCTGGTTATACGTTGATAACACATAGGTGTTAAATGTGGCTAAATGTTTCAGTTTCAACAATTTTTAATTTATGCAAATAATAAAGAAAGTAAAATCATATTTTAATTCTTACTGCTTTTGTGGCTGGTCAAGAATAGGTTACAAAAATAAAAGTGAAAAATAATTTAGAAGGAAAATCAACATGAAAATTAAATTTGATGTCTTAGTATCTTTGTGTTCTAAAAGAAAGGAAATCAGGTTTCAAAAAGGGCATTTTGTCAGTGATGCTCTCCTCACCCCCATTGCATCCTTCCAGGGCCAATTGCTCTGCTTCAGAAAGCAGCACACATTGATGCTATAGCTGCAGATACAATCAGTAGTGAAGTTACATGAGCTTAGAAGAACAGGACCTGGTTTTACTCGATGGGACACAATCTTAGAGGACTTTATTATCTTACATGATTCTGTGCTTCCATAGTAACATTTAAATTGGCCAATTTACCTGATGCAGCCTTTAGTTTGTATTTTATGGCATTTTTTGTCTTTCATATATGTAACCCTAAGTATCTTCTGCTTGATCCCTAGAGCCCTATATAAGGCATATTTAGAGGCTGGTTGCTTTGGGATACTTTTCTTCTTTTGTTTCTTACTTTACCAATATCACATCTTAGTGGTTAGAGGCAGCATGGCTAAAGCATCTCTATAAAGAGGTACAGCAAAATTTATTCAAGAATCACAGTGAGGGACATCTCTCAGTTCAAAGCTGATGACTGTTCATTGAGGCTAAAAATTTGGAGGCAGCCAGATACCAGTGATTGGTTGTATCATTCTTGCATGCAACTGGCTGCAGAAGTTGGTGAACCATAACATTAAGCTGACAGGTCACAGATGTTATGCTGGACTGCTGTTCATAGACACTGACTAAAAGAAAACACACTGATGAAAAATGGCTATTGAAGCATATTTTATTATACAGTAATTTGTAATACAGAAAGGTGTCAGTTTTAAACATACATAAACAAATTTACAGTAAATCAAGTGATCAGTTGTTTTAAGGAGGAACAAGCTGCACTAAATCCACTTTCACTAGTAAACAGTATAAAATTTTAAAAAACTTTTCACTATTTAGAAATTTATTTATAGAATATACAGACTTTTATTGAAAGATGAACACACAATAGGCACAATTTCTTCTTCATACTCGTATGAAAATACAATTATATTTTTACATAATTCCTTTTATATTCAGTGGGAAACCTCCACAGCTTGGTTTTACTTGTTACTAACACTTAATATATTGAGTCAGATTTTCTTTTACAGGAAGTTTTCTCAAAATGAAAGTTCAAAAATAATTAATAATGACATAATATTACCAGTCCTAAGGATACCAATAAGAGAGGATTAGGACTGATAGTAATACAGAGCAAGATTAATAACAAAAAAACCTAAAAAGCTTCTCTAACCCATAAGTAGCCCAGACAGGGTTAGAGAGAATTGCACGCTATATCAAGTCTGGCAGAGGTAGTGGTAAAGACCATTGGAACTGTACATGAGATATTGGTCCATTTTATAATTATCTGACACAGCTAGAAACATCTTGAAAATATGTTTCTTTGTAATATAATGAAGTACCATGACTACATGAATATACTTCTCTCATTGGTTTATACATTGGGGATTGCTGACTACAGTATTACCTAAAATGTTACCTCTAACACTGCTGTATAGCAGTGGATAGGGGAAAAAATAGAAAACCTCTTTAAAAGGTTATGTGGATTGCCTGCACTAGCACAGAACCTATTACTTTATTTGGAGATCTGCATGTATGCACAGCTAAATGATGCTCCTTGAAGGAGTGGCCTATAGATATTTTCCTTAAACTACACTTTAGTATCTTGTACAGATTTATAATTGTAATTTTTTTCCTAACAGAGGATTTTCTAGTCAATACAAAAGTAGTTACACAGAAAAATACTTAAGCCATGTAAGGTCGTAACAGAAGTTAGAAGCTGCAGTTTGTCTTGTTAAGCCACTAAAATATGGTAAATAGGCACAAAGTGGTTACAAGAGGTTACGTGATCAAAACATTTTTGGAGCATGTCACAGAAATAATTGCCTCAGAAATATGTAATAAATTACAATTAAAAAGGGTCAAAAATACAGGATAAAATAATGTTTCCATGTCAATGGAATAAAATTAATTTATTTACAGATCACAAGGAAAAACACAAAAGACTTTTCATTTTCAAATAAATACAGATATTCAGGGAAACTTCCACTAACTAAAAAAATAAATTTGTGCAATTAAATGAATAGTTCTTGTGTACTAAACAAAACCATAAAAACATTCAAAGAACAATAGTGCAACCATGTCAAAGCATAAAGCTGACATTTGCCATTTTACCTTTTAGGCTGAAGACAAGGTAAACTTTTAAAGCAAAACAGCAGAAAAATTTATGCTTTATTTCCATGTATAAATACATTCTTTAATTTCTTGATTTAAATATTTTTCCAGGTTCTTTTGCTTTAACATGAATTAAACATGGTATTATGTGACCATTCAAGACATGATGGAGCTGACCATAACAGGATTTCTAAAATGAGTTCCAACTGAGCTATATAGCTATATCCCCATTTAATAGTGCTTTTTCAGTCATCTAGTCCTTGATCAAAAATTTACTCCAAGGTAAAACTTTGTTAACAGCTAACAACCTTCAACCCTGAATCTTATTTAGAAAACAACACTGTTTCAAATTAAAGCTGCTTTACATGACACAAAAAAACTACAGAACTTAATAAATGGATTCAGGCTACATAATTTGGTTAAATAATATAAGATAGATTTTGATTATTAAAATAAATGAAAAACAAAAGTACCTAAAACCTCAGCGACCTGCAGAGAGGGAAAAACTTGTGAAGCCAGGTCCCTGAACTCACATACCTTCCACCAGCCTCTCTACAAACATGGATATTCACACGGCACCCTCTGTATGAGAAAAATATTAGATACTAAAGCAATTGCTACACATGCACACATGCCACTAATTCTGGGATGGGGAACCCAGAGATACTTTGCAAGAGATACTCCTGATGTTGTTACACTGATGGAGAGAAGGCCAAAAGAGATCTGCAGATACTGAAAGGGAAGTCACCAAGATCATAGTAAAATTCTTGTTAGTTGCAGGAGATGATATAATGTTGGAAAACTGCTATAAATTTGTAGTCATTTGGGGAACTGAAGTTGGACATGAAGAGAAATGTTTGTCCAGAAAAGGAGGACAATTATGAGAATATGTTGCCCAGAATGGTGGTAGTACCTCTGTCTTAAGGCATTTTCACAGGCTGGCTACCCGAACCCACAGATATCCAAATCTATGGCTGGCAAAAGTCCATCTCTGCTTGGGTCCTTGGAAAGCTGGACAAAATCACTTCCACAAATTCTAACTGTGAACCACTTTATGTGATTCTCTGTATCCAGCCAAAACACTTTGCTCATGCAGGTGTGTCAATAATGTTTAAGCAAACATTGCACCTAATTTACTGCATGCCAAGAAGACCACAGAGCTGGTCAAACACAGCAGCTCAGGACACACACAGAGAACACTGATCCTCAGTCCAGGCCCTCCAAGTTAACAACACTGAAGGAGAAACATTTTGGAATATAAGAGCTTATAACCATGATCTTATCCTGAGAAAATGCAAATGCCTGCACTTCACAAACCAAGCACTGTATAATCTTCCTCTCTTCTCCCTACTGCAAACACGTTCCAAATTAAATTTACTTCCACTTCACTCGTATCAACAGAGGGAAGGGTGCACACAGAGAATATAGAAGAGGCCCTCATCAATGCGGTCAGTTAAATCTGGCTTTTCTCCTCAAAGAACCTAACTGAAACTGTGCCATTTTTTTCTTTTAATGATATAGGGTTAACAGCAAACAATATGTATGTGATATGGCATATTCCTGGTACACGAGTGTCCTGCCACCTGCTTCAGGTAAGTCTCAGAATTGCACTGAGGCTTCCTGTACTGCTGTGTGGGAAGATGCTATAACCCTGAATTCTCCTGCATGGAGATAGGGAACATATGAAGATCCTCTCACTACTTCAAAAAACCCTTACCAAACATGTTTTGTCTTGAATAATGACTTCTTCATTCTGTCACTAGATTTCTCTCTGTTGTTAAAAAGTTTTAGGATTAGCTGCACTGATTACAGGTTTGAAAGGATACAATATTTTTCCTAGTTGAAACCTTTCTAATTTTTGTAAATTATGAACCACCCTGTTTCTCAGACCCCCCACATTTATACAGGCCATACAGTGCTCACATATAGTGCTGATAAAGTGCAGCAAACAGCTGCTAGTCATATGGGTTTTCCATCAGGTGATTAAACATTTTATCCAAGTTTGATTTACTGAACGGGGTTTCAGGTTGGAGATGCTTTATTAATGGAAACAGAGGAGACAACAGTTTGCTGGCTCTGAAAAGGTCGTATCCTATTTTGATCAAAATCAGTAAAAGTTAAAATAACTGGATTTTGATCGCTAACTATATAAATGCCCATAATTTTTTTACTACACTGTGGAACTCTTTGGAGCTATTTTATGCAATAGTAACTCAGTGTTTAGAGATGCTGACACCTAAAGCTGCCACCCCCAGGTAAGTATCTCAGAACATTTCTAAAATCAGGCGAAGGAACTCTCTTTTAGGTGATTGCTGTTCATTACAGGGCTCTCTTTCAATGAAAAATTTATACAAATGCTTGTGCATGTGTAGCAATTATTCCACCTGCTGATTGAACACTTATAAAAAATGCATTAAAAATATCTATTAAATCAGACTCCTATATACTATTACAATCCTTCAATTACTGACTGAAAAGAAGATATTTGAAAAAACAAGGGAAAAACTACAACTCGTATTGCTCTGTAGTAACAATAATGATCTAGCCTAATCAGGCAGCAAGATATTAGATCATAACTCACTTCAGCAATCCTACATATCACAGGTGTTACATTCTCTCTGGAATTTCAAACTGTAATAGTCCAGACAAACGTTTCTTTCACCTGTGATGTGTAGGATCAGATTTAAAGTCTGTTTCTCAGTTCTTATTCAAACCCCAACACTCGAAATACATTCTAAATAGCAAAGTTCTGAGGAACTACAACAGAACACCATGCACCTGCCACTGTCTTCTCCTAGCAAAGACCATTCTGGTTCCCCTAAACTTAGGGATTACTTGGATCTAGGCAACCCTTGACAGTTTGGAGTTTTCTTAAGAAATGTTTAATCAATACATACTTGATGCTGTCAAAAAGTAGATAAGCAGACATGATCAAAAAGAGATTAAATTAACGGAGGCTGTAATTTTTTCTTTACCTGTGAGTGATATTGGATATTACTAAGTTCTGTATGTTAAAAATACTGATCCCATAAAGAAACAGACAGGTAGAGACAATAATATATATTACAATATTGTACACAGTGACTACTGTAGCATTGATTCTGAGGTCACTGCATTGAATTATATTACTTGAGAAAAGTGAAACCAGAGTCTATGGGGTGAAGTAATTTCTCCAATTTGAATGAATAGAAAGTAGAGTCTGGATTTTTAACATTAGGTGTAGCTTCTAAATATACAAATGCATAAATCCATAATGAAAAGAAAACACAATTGAAATATTTCAGTTTGGTTGCTGGCTTGGTTTTTTTAAAATATATAAGTTATTTAAATAAGGAAAATCATCTGTCATTTAAACATTACAACAGTTTTTTGTGAGTGCCAACTTTTTGACAGGTGTCCCAGCCAGGCTGGTTACTGATCTTGTATCATCTTGATTATCACTTCGTTTTCGCACCTCACTGTAAAAATAACAAAAACAAAACAAACAAACAAAAAGGCGTGGAATTAACATACTTCTATTCATGTTCACTCTTCTATTTTTTCCCACTATATATTGCAGAGTTCATCACCATAATTGTATGGTTAATACAGTGTAAATGAGCACAGAATCAACATCTCTCCTAAGTTTCAAATTTGGGAATCATATTGACATTTCTATGCTATTCATAGTGATAAAAAACAATTTTTCCAATATACTAATAACTCCCCATGTTCTGATTTATCTTCCATTTCTTTTGAGAAGTTTTTAATTTGTTTCTGTATTTTACCATAGAAAAAGAGTATCTTCATAGCTCTAAGTATAAAACCAAATAACTCCAATTTCAAGTATAAATTTACTTTCACAGAAAAAATGCATGCTGTTGGATGTTTTTTTAGAAATGCAGACAAAGAAGCTGTGTACATATGAATGATTATGGATTACAGACTACTAGCCTTTAAAATTATATTTCAACCAAAAATTATTTGAAAAGGTAGTAGAATTGTAATATTTATCATAGAAATACCAGGGTACTAAATGAACATAAACAGAATTTCTGTCTTGTAAATAATTTAGAGAAGGGAACATCAAAGAAAATATGTCTAATTAGAACCGTCAGTGATAAAACTGAATACATATTAATATATGTGTGAAAGAATTAAAAAATAATTACACACTGAATTACTACATTTGAAAATAAATTATGAAAGAGTTAAGAAAATTAATCCATGTACAATTAAAATTACAATTAATTCAGCAAACTAGTCTTAAAATTTGGGCACTTTAACTGAGTCCTGGCTTAAATATTAACTATTGAGAGAGCTTAATATTTTCAAGCAAAAATATTACTTAATTAAACTGAGAAGATATCCCATCTTGCACTTATCTACAATGATTTTACATAGTATTTTCTTTAAATTTTTTTAACATTGGAACAATCTGCAAAATATGTGTGTATCTTTCTATGTATATTCACATACGTCCTTTTTATAAAATATTCTCAGATGTGTTTAGGTGAAAATAGAAACATGGCTACTTACCGAGCAAGATGAAGAACTGCTTCTACAATATTAGATCCATCTTTAGCACTTGTTTCACAGAATAGTGCATTATAAGTCTGTGAGGAAAAACAAAATATTAAGCTAACTGATCTGAGATGGTTCCCATGAGAATGGGTACATTCAATTACATTCAAATTGTTTCCTGAATAACACAAAGAATGACAGTATATTTAAATGAATAGGATTTCTTCTAGTGCTCTTCATTGTCCAACACATTCTCGTTAGTATTGTGAAATAAAACAGCAAAAAATTTTAATTATTTCTGTTTTATAATTAATATATTCTGAATTAATAAACTGAATAAAAACCATATTATAAGCTTAATGCCCAAACTCAATCTGCTTGTGCACAAGACTGCAAAACAGTAAGAAAGTTGCCAGGACAGGTTACTTAACTTGCTAGCAACTATAACTATAGCATCTGAGTATTGTAGGTTAACCAAAAAAACATCATTCCATAGGAAAAAGACATGGTATCTGCCCCAGTATAATCAAACAATTTAGCAAGCAGTCAGCCATTCAAGACCCATAAGGCTCTTCCCATTATTCTACAAAATAAAAGATTTGTGCATTTCTTTTACCCCATATAAATAAACGCAAAAAACCCCTTTGTCCACACTTCTGTATGTACCAGAGAATTCCTTTTTCCTTTCTGCAGATGTGGAAGGAATACAAGAGAGTCTCTTGAAGATGAAAACACTCCACACAAAATCTGGACAGACACAAATTGGTCAATAGTGTGCCTCATATCTGAACTGGCAACTTCTGTTTGGCAGCAGAAAAACTCAGTCTTCTGTCCATCCACTTTTTTACGAAAAAGACTGAGAAGTCTTTCACAGCCAATAATGAAGTTCAGCTCAGCAGATACCAAGATGTGATTTAACCCAGCCAACACCATCAAAACACAACAGTTTAATGGAAAATATCCATGGGTCCTCATTACTTCACTTGGACAAATGAGCAGGAAATTACTTTTGTTTACTAGTTTCTCACATGGTTTTCAGATTAAAATTTCTAAGACTATTTTATACTAATGAGGTACACTTGGACCTTACCATAGCCAGCTTTTCTCCATAGTTTATAGGCACACACTTCTGCCCTTGTTCTATAACATCTTGACGGAGATCTGCCTTGTTTCCCACCATCATAATTGGAATATTCTCGTGAGTTGCATCCTGTAAAGAAAATTTTATTTTCTTATTGCTACAACACTCAGAATACAAAGAAGTGGCTAGCATCATTATGTCATACCAATTCCCCTTCCACAAAGTCTTGCACACTAATAAAAAAAATTTCACAAATTATGAAAGCTATGCTGAGAACGTTTTATAAACCACTTGAAATGTAAGCGGTCACCTTAACTATCAGCCTGCAAAGATGTGCTTCCATTCCTGTAAGTTTTGTTTCCCAAAAAGGAATTTAATGTGTTACGTTAATCTAATGGAATGGATTACTGCATCCAAATGCTGTAATGACAAAATTACTAAGGGAAGAAGTAACCAACTCCTATACCACAACTAAAAGAAAATGCTTTCACAGAAGATGAGCTAAGTATTTTGCTTGCCACTTTCCCTCCTATTAAACACCCTCAGCACAAGAGAAAAAATCCTTGCACTAAATGCAAATCCATATTCAAATAAAAAACCAGGAAGTACAAGCAGAAAGAAATATTGAAAATTTCACTTGATCTATAGCTGATTTACAAAATCTAGTATATTGGTTTAAAATGAAAAAACTCCAAGGAATATTCAAGCCATCCACAAGAAGGTATCTGAAATGTGCTGCCACATTCATTTCAAAAGGAAGTGAACAGGAAGAGTATCATCAGCATTCTTTAACACAAAAAGATATATCAGATTGAATTCTAACTGAGTACGTCAGGATATATTTAGGACCTCCATGTAGCTTTTATTTCTATGACAGCCTCCAGTCTGACTAATTACAATTTACATCTAATATAATTTTATAAATAATAAGGCTAACAATGCTGTGAAGCATAGCTTTTAAGTTGTATATATGTAAGGGTCTTACCTCAATCATATCCACCCATTCTCTCACATTAATAAAGCTTTTTTCACATGTTACATCGTATAGTAGTAAGACACCATCTGCTCTTCTGAAGTATGACTTAGCAATACTTCGAAATCTTTAAGAAAAAAAGAAAATATTTGTATAAGGCCACATTATCAAATAGTAGTTCAGTTTAACATCATTAAGAACACAGCATTATTTAATTTCACTACTGAGAACAATTCTTTCCATATAATACAATGAATTCATAAAACCTGGTCCTGAATGGATCAAGGATCAACAGGATTCTGTCCTAAACAACAATCAATATTTTGTATATCAAAACATCTACAGTGTATCTATTACAGATAATCTAGTCTCAAATTGTGCCAGGAGAGGTTTAGACTAGATGATACAACAAATTTCTTCTCTGAAAGGGTGTTCAGGCATTAGAAGGAGTTGTCCAGAGAAGTGGCAGAATCCTCATTCCTGGAAGTGTTCAACAGGCAGGTGTGGATGTGGCACTCAGGGACATGTTTTAGTGGTGAACACAGCAGTACTAGGTTAACAGTTGGACCCCATGAGCTTGGAGGTGTTTTCCAACATTAATGGTTCTATGATTCTAGAATCCACCTATAAGTAACTTCCTAAATTAATTGGCTCACTTTACTTCCTTTGAAAAAGATAGAAATCCAGTAAAATTATTCCAGGGTTTCATGATCAACTACAATCATCTCTTTCACCAACTTCCTACAATCTTCTCATCCAAATACAGTAACTATGTATTTATACCGGGTATTAAAACATTCTTCACATATTTATTACATGAGAGAAAACTGACTGGATCTTTACCTACATACAGGCCAATACAAATCTTGGTCAATAAATATAGTAAACTGACTTCCATGGCACTAGATTAAGCTCCTACTAAACATTAAAAACTGTTGGTAAAGAAGTAATGGCTCTCAAGTAGAGATGTCATAGGATTTTGAGGGAATTTCACACAATATTGAAGAATCTTGAATATAAATTCACCAACACACAAAGGTATTTTTGGCAAAATTCCAAAGTATTTGGAAAGAAGATTTTATATACTAAATACAATGCAAATCAGGACAAGGATTTTCAAGGAAAGAATGGGAAATGGGGAGGAAGTGAAGGGAATCTCTAAGAAAAAGACTGTTTAAAAATATAGATGTATAAGAACAAAGAAAGCTAAAGACTAAAAGCAGAAGAAACCATGTGCATGTCCTCCGCTGCTTAGAATTGCCAAGGAGGGACATGCAGATTGAATTCATTAATCCTGTGGTTAACCTCAACTATTTCTCTCAATGCTAAGAAAGGTTACCTCAAGCATCACCTAAACTAACAAGAAAATATTCCACCTGTCTTGATGTCTCAGCAGAGAAAAACTGCATCTGTTTACAGATATTTACATATGGACCATACAAATAACAGGTTTTTTTTAGCTAGATGAAGAAAGGCAAATTAGTTTTACAAACAAAAGAATTCAAATTAGGTAAGTGCAGAGGATCACTGACCTCTCCTGCCCAGCTGTGTCCCACAGCTGTAGCACTGTAGGTTCTCCATCAATAATTAGTCTTTTCATTTGAAAATCCACACCTGAAAAGAATCATGTGTATAGTCTAAAAAAACCCATCAATAATCTTAAAGAAACCACGGAAAATTAAAAGATAGGGGCTATATACAATGTTTTTTCAAAAATTCTTCTCTAAGTTATGAGATTATGATTTATGATTAATAGCTTATGAGACTTCAGTCAGTCATGCACATACTTCTGAACTGCAAAAATCCCCTGAATTTATTTGTCTTTTCCCTGAAGAATTGATTCAAATTGCATTCTGAAAAACAAATAAGATCTCTTGCTCCTTTATTTGTCTAAACAATTTTATTAAAGAAGTTAAAATGTTTTACAAAAAACTTGATTTCAAGTATCAAGGAAGAAAAAGAAAAATTAGAACAAAAATCATTACAAGAGGCAATAAAACAAACATTTAAGCATGATTTCATTGGAAGACAAAATTACAACTTTGGAATCGTTAAGATTTAAGGTTGTTAGGTAACAACTATACTAATATACACAAGAAGTCAGCCAGAAATCCTTCTAGCTGTAGTTAAACCAAAGCTTCAAGAACATTTTGAAGAAATCACAACAAAAACAGTATGAAAGACATCAAAGGATAGTACAAAATACGAAGGAAAGAAGTGTTGAAAAAACAAGAAAGCAGTGAAAAAGGCAGAAAAGTTCATACAGACACTGGAAGTTCCTTACATTGATATTCCTTCTCTGGTGCCTTGTGTTATTCAGAAAGAGGCTTCATAAAGAAAAGCTAAATTAGACCAGTACCCTACTGTCCTCTACAAACAGCTGTTATTACTAAGCTTTAGTACTCAATTAGACCTCACAGCCTTCGTGAGAAACTTCGTGTGTATATCCAGGAAACACCAGCAAGCAATAACAAAGGCAAGCTTATCACCCACTTCACTCCAAAATAACAATGAAATTCATTGTAATATTTTAAGAACACCAACTATACCCAGAGTTGCACTGGTATTGCCTCGAAATTCATTCTTGCAAAGTCTCATAAGAAAACTGGATTTTCCCACTGCTGCATCTCCAGCAAGAACAATCTTGTAAGCCTTCTCTGAACTGGGGTATTTTGGAGTGAATTCAGTTGCATCTGACTGAAAACAAAAAGAATCCCTCTATTACAACTCATTAAAAAACCCCTCTGTATCATTCTTTTCAATTTTTCCATTTTCCATTTTAACCCGAAGAACTGGTTACCTGAAGGGTGAGAGCAGATATATGTTTCCTCGTTGAAGCAACTGAGCTGCTTCGACTTACTGGCCGTGACGGCTTCCAGTCTAAAGCTGCAGTGCTGCTAGCAGGGCTGTATGCTTCTTCATCCCTGATCTCTGGAACCTGAAAGTACAAGTTAGTTCTCTGGTGAGAAAAGTATGCTTTTTGGAAAGGCACAGCTAAGACTGATTAAAATATTTTAACAGTTTGGATTAAACAGAGATAAATGATCAGATACAGCTGTGCAATTCTAATCAAAATACTGTGATTATTCTGTTCTCATTTATTTTTGCTGTCTACTATAATTACTTTCTGTCTTACAGCATTTTTATTGTTCAGCATCCATTCTTTCAGTACTCAAATACAGCAAATTAATTTCTGTATAAAAATTTCAGCTTAAAACATAGTCACAATAAACAATTGTGACAATACTTTATTTCAAAGCTTATTTCACAAACATCTTCCCCAAAGACATTATCCTCTATGCTATTACTACTCAAGCTAAATTAAGTAGAGCACAGCTGTAATCAACATTATTCACAGCGATGTCTCCACAGAGATTAATGTCTACTAAATGCACAGCAAATTATTTACCTTAAAAAAATACATATTCTAATGTGCTTAATACTATTTTTGCTATGCAGTCCTCAGTTACTCTTTCAATGTTACTAACAATAAAACAGACACAGTAACGCTTTCTTAGATTTTTTAATTCTCCCAGACTTAGCCTGTAAGTCAATGTTTGCACTACCAATATTCTATCTCATACATGCTTTTTTCTCCACTGTTACAGCATAGTAAGAGGAAGTGAATGGAAAACTATTTTAGTTCTATCTGCTCTTTTATCATTACAAAATGAGCTCCTTTCCGCATACAGTTTAACAACCTTCAAAAATCACATAAACTTCAAAAATTAGGTTCTTAGCTCAAAAATGTATCAAAAAATGTAAAAAAAAAAGAGAACTATTTATACATTCTCAAAAAAGTTTTCACTAATAAATTTAAATGTGCATGACCTACATACTTGCTTTTAACTGGCCTGTGGACAAAGATCCATTTTATTATAAAAACAGGAAGCTAATTTTGTCTCCAATTAAAAGCCTTTCTCAGAGAAGGAGTAAATCTGGCACTTACATCTATATCAGAAGCATCGCCACCAAAGCCTTCTTGCATACACTGTGACCTTTGAAAAATCCTTTGATGCCTATATTCCACTTCTGAATCATACTCATTTGAATCTCTCAGGGTAGACAAACCACTGTCAAAACAGCTCTCAGGTAAGCTGTCAACTTCACAGCTTATCCTTTGCATTGGATCACAAAGCGCTAATGAATCATAATCTTCATCGACACAAGACGAATGAGATGATCTAATACGAAAATATTGGAGGGAGAAAAATAAATTACTCCATATAAAAAATTCCAATAATAAATAATTGCTCTTCCCAAACATATATGAGCCCTTCTGGAACAGTCAATTCTTAGAAATATTAATGTTAAGTTTAACTATACGTCAATCTGTATCTTGCCTTTCTAAAAATTTCTCTTCCTCAATCATATATCTTGGGAAGCTCAGATCAAATTATTTAATCTGTGTTACTGATGATGACTTCCCAAGTCTCAGTAATTATGACTATTTGTTACTTTAAAAAGCCTATCTAAAAATAAATTCAGAAAAAGAAAAATACATACGATGTTTTAGCTAATTTAGCCTACTCTAAGACATAAAATGACCTTGACATACTGTATCTCATTTAAATGAATACATTTGCTCACAGAGGCACACATGCCAATAAGAAACAGCTATAAATTTGCAGAAGAAGGCGGCTTTGTAGAAGAGGGAGCAGCCAAGTTCAGGAGATCAATAATGTTAGAAGAAGTCACTGAAAATTTTTCTTACCGTCTGGTAGGCGATACAATACATTAACTTTTACACAGAATTCCTCTCTTTTCCCTTAACCTTCCTTCAAAAGTCTTTTGGTTTTTTTTCATTCAGAAAAGGAAGGTTAATAGAGTGAATCTTAAAAAAACCCAATCTTATAAAAAAGATTACAGTGGCTACAATCATTATCGTGCTCCTTTAGCAAGAAAGAGACAGGCATCAACTGAAGTGAGGCAGTAGAGGTCTCCAAGTCACAGCAGAGAAGAAAGGGTCTGGCCCTGTCAGGAATGGATGTGATGCACTGAACTGCTAAACCAGACAAGGTCAGCATCAATCCTTGTACTAACAGCTCGTTCCCAGAGGGGCTCCCCTGTGATGGCACAACACAGGACAATACACTGGGGAAAATCACCAAATCATGAAGTTGTTACTGTGTTGAATTCTTCCCTTCAACTGGCCAAAAGAGGGTGACAGTGGCATCACTGTCCCATGCAGTAACATTCAGAACCATCTAATTTACACCCCTTCAGGCTAGTGAATAATCACATGAATGCATATGATCTTAGCTACAGGATATCACAGCATACATGGTCTTTGTATTCATGCACCTACTGGCCTATTTTCAATCACTGAAATACAGAAGAAGAGTTCATGATATAACAAAGCTGAGCTTGTCAGGCATTCCCTGAAATAAAGCTTAGTAGGCAATTTTCAATTTCCCTGAACCATGAATTCAATGCTGGGAATTTCATATATGCTGAAAGCAAGTTAGACCAAGATGAATCTTACAGATAAAAAATAAAAATCATACCTTTTAGAACAAATTGCTTGAAATACGTTAGTATGCAAACCAATACCTCTTAAGGCTGATCTGATGTCAGGAGACCAAGTACTGAAAACAAACAGGTTTGGGGGCATTCACATCTCTTTCTGTTTTTGGATACTATCAAATCACATGTTAAGGTTAAGCTTTATTCCTACCACATAAAATTCCTTCTAAAGTAGCTTGTATTTCTCACTTTTGTGGAAATGTAAGGATTGCACCATGTGGCAGATAGTAATAAATATTCACAGAGAACACCATAAGTAAGCCTCCAGAGAAGTTTTAGTTACGCCCTCAGAAAATTACTGAATGTAATATGCAACTTAGAGTAGATGCCTCTAAAAATTTGCAGAGGGTCTAACATAAGGGAATACAGTTTATGTGCATTCTGAAAAAGGAAACAGCTTGTGACAACCAAAACTTTACAGCCAGCAAACACATCTCACATCGAGACAACAGAATAAAAATGACACTACAGAATGAATGGGGATATTATAGGCATGAAGCAGAAGTCAATTTAATTCCTATCCAAGATACTTTTCTTTCTACCAAAATGTAAAACACAGATTAAAAAGACCTCTATTATAGATCTCTCTATGGTTTGGAATACCACTGAAAGAAAAGTAGGGATTGAGTAGGGACACACACTTTTGCTGATGGATCTAACTGTTTAAAAAAAACCAAGTATGACAGCACAGCATGACTGACAGTATTACAGCACTCCATTGTCTCCAGTGTCTCTCTGAAATGATGCGAGGAAGCTCTGATCAATGATCTGTATTCAATAAGTACAGAAAAAAATACTTCTGAGCATCTAATTGCATTTAGATAACTTACTGGTTTTGTACTCTTATCCCACTCATATCCAAGTGCATTCACTACTCTCACATGTCAGTGTGAGATGAGGTGGTTTACTCTTTTGAAGAACCAGGCTCACATTAGTAATTATTACATGGGAAAAAAGGCACACAAGCTGAACACAAAACCAAAAATGTTTTATTTCTCAAGTACTGAGTAAAGCTATCAAAGGAGAGTTTTACAGTTTCTTGGAGAAATGACACTGAGAATCAAACTAGAATCAAAAGAGGCCAAGACTGGACAAGAGGCTGTCTGAATTCTCCGTAAGTTTATGGCTTCCACTGAAGAGGGTTTTCTGAAGTAATTGAGAAGACTCTTATTGACTTCAGTATATTCTGGATCATGTGCTATGGTCATACATTACTTCTAAATCAGACGCAACCATTGTCTCTTACTTAACAGTAATCTGCTCTTCTAAAACAAGTCATTTTCAAACTAACAGAAGCAAGCCCAGCTTACCTGTCATACCGTGGGTTCAAAGGAGAATGCTCACCATTAAATTTAGGACTGCGTCTAGAAATGGTACTTCCTGGTGAGGTATTTGCTAACCGCTGCAAAATAATAAATGCATTATAACTTTGATGAACACAGAGGAAGTATCTAGATTTGTTGAGAAAAACAGTGTGCATCATCAAAATTACAAACTGGATGTATTTAATATATGCTTCTTTATATTATACATATATATATTTAGCTCCTTACATTTAGCTAAACCTCATAGTTTATGTATTACTGAGTGTCAGAAGACCTATTACCTAGAGCATTTAGGCTTCACCACTGCCTTTATACTGAACCTACTACACACGTTCAACCACAAAAGACAACAGAATTACCAAGAGGGTGATTTAATCCACCTGAAGACTCTGAAATGCTAAGCATTTTTTTTTTTTAATTTGAATTATTTGAAAAGTGGTATTTAGACCATGGCATGCTGACTACTAAATAGAAAGGGGAATTGTCACTAGCTGGGCTATTTCCAGGAGAGCTACCGCCTAGCTCTTGAGAGAGATAGTGAAGAAAAGGTCTTGACTGTGACAAATATTTTGTACATTTTGCTGTGCCTCCATACATTTATTCACTGGAAACAGCTTCTGTCTTCTTTGTAATATGCTCATTTACATGACAGTAGGAAATGGTATCCATTGTTGCATCTGTAGCGAATCTCTGGTACCTTGTACCAGCAAAAAGTGCTCAGTTCACTGGTATGGAATACTGGAACAGTCACCTGACCCCCTATTTTCTTCCTTCCTGTCCAGTATTGTCTTTGTGTGCCCATTATTCTGCTTCCATCCTTCTAAAAAAGCTATCTGCTTTCCTTATGATGCCAAATCATTAGTTTTAAGAGTTTTAACAGAATTCACAGGACTGCAAATTGACAGTGTAGAGTAGGGTTTTTTTACTTTCAAGTCTTTCTTTCTCTAGTTTGGAGGATGTCAGGTGACATTTGTTAAAAGAGACTCCAGTGCAGTTCTGAGAGCCCAAAAGAGTCTGACTAAGGTCTCTATCTAGTAGTCCATGCTATTCATTTTCCCCGTGACTTGCCAGGAAAAAAAGTTCAAGTTAAGTTAAAAGGGCAGTTTTCTGAGAAAGTGTGTTGTCAATGGTAGGACACTCCCATACACAACACAAATACATTCCCTTTAGCACAAGAGAAACTCTTGATTTATTCACCTCATTAAAAATCACAGCATATTAAAAAAAAAGTTACTTTCCAGAGTGCCTCAAAAAGCAGCTATGTTCTAATAAACCTTGCATTATTTTACAAAATGTAAGTAAAATCTAACAAAACTACACAGGAGTATTCTCACAGTTATTCCATTAAATAAAACTCAATTTTCTGAGTACTCACTCAGGTACTAACTTAAATTTGCTGTGTTGATTCTTACTCCTTCCATGACAATGTAACAAAATCATAAATACATACCAATGATCTATTGTACTTGCTGAAACTGTTTTCAAGTGCGCTTCTTAAACCATCGTTGCTGTCATGTAACTTTCTATTAGCTGACCTAACAAGAAAACACAGTTTAATTTGCAGAACTAGAGGAAACATGAAAAACTATGTAACTTCTCAAAAAGAAAAATTTAAAAAACACTTTTGGAGAACCCCTTTTTTCTTTAGCTAAACACTGAAGAGTAACATGAAACTAGAAACATATTGACAGATACTCAAATTATCTGAAAAAAACCACTGAATTTTAGGCTTCAGTGGCAGCCCAGGAAGCCCCTTTTCACTTGTACAGCATGGTCTCTGGTCAGCTGAGTGGAAAAAAATGCTCTGTAGGAATGGTCACAAAAAATAAAAAACACCACACAGCAAAACAACTAGACCAGCCATTTCTGTGCAAAATTACTACCCTTTAAATATTGCTGAGGGGACTTTGAACACAAATACAATTCATCTGCTTGAAAGAAAGAATTTTTTTAGGATAAGGAAATTCAATAAAGATATTAAAAAATGTATTCATTGTGATCCTTCTTGCACACCTTTTGTATAATACTGCACATTCTTAGTACTTTCCAGACAACAATAAGACAGGAGTTACCAGAGAAGCAAAGCCAGTAGAAAAAAGAGCCAGGCAATAATTTTTCTGATAGCATGTATAGACTCAAATTGCATTCAGCTTATTATAAAGAAATGAAAGTTAGTGGGGCTAAGAAAAGAAATGGAAAGAAACCAACTGAAGTGTTGGTTTACAGTACCACAGTAGAGTTATTATCACCGTAACACTTCTGACAGTTGAGAACATCTTTTCTAATAATTTAAGACATTTCAGTATTTTCACTTGGCACTTCTTCCCAAATTTCAACCCAATCTTTTGCATAAAAATCATTTATGTCAAATGTGTTGAGACAAAGTTTGATAATAAAAAGCTGAATTACTAAAACCTTACTGAAGTATTTCAATTTGTCTTTCCAGATTATCTCTGTCTTCTGTATACTCTCGGATAATTTCTAGATCCCTGGGAAAAAAAAAACAAAAACAAACACCAAACTTAAATGAACTTACACTTAACAAGATATTCTTATATTTTCACCATATTGCCTTTGACAGACTTTACATTTATGCTGAAATATGCAGAGAGCAGTTCAACGTAAAGTAAGATCACTTGTAGACTCATTAATCTCTGCCATTATAACTCAACAAAGACTGTGAATGAAAAATGAAAGATGTACAAAATAACTGCAAGGACTGCTTCCTTTTCCCTTGAAATGTAATTTATATCATCTGAAGATAACCACACAATGAAACTGCTTTTTATGCTCCTTTAAAAGAGTAACTAGAAGTAGCTTTCATTCACCTTACAAAAACAAATGGTTAAGCTAGACATGGAAGGCTTCCAAAACTGCTCTCCCTAATATTCATACAGACACTCATGTGAGTGCAAGCCACAAAGAAAAAAAATGCCTGATGCTGTACCTGTTTTATTCCTAATAATGTCCCACTAAAATCAATGGATATTCTTTCAACTTTGTCTGAGTTTGGATCAGAGCCAGAATGTGCTCTTTCAGAACTCAAATAAGAAAAGTGAACAGCACTGATGACATGCTGTCAAACATGTACCTACCCTTCAAGGCAAACTTAGAAAATAACAGTTGCCAACTGCATACATAATAATTACATCAGAAAATAGATTTTATTTTTCCCTGGTGAAAATACTATCATGTAGAAGTAACTTACCTCTCAGTGTTCAAAGACTGATCTGCATACTCGCTTTTCAAGGTATCTAATTCACTCTGTAGAAAAGCTATATTTGTCTGTGCTTCTAGAAGATCTTTCTTAAGTCTCTGATTTTCCTTCAAAAAAGGAAGACGTTAGATGTTAGCTGTTCTAGTCACCTCCAAAAAATGTTGATATTATAATAATAGAATAAAAATCATCCAAATTAAATAAAACCAAAACATAATAAAATTTGGCATAGAGAGGGAAACAATATGAAAGAGCACTGTATCAACAAAGAAGTCAGTAAATTAACATGCAAGAATCTCTTCACTTTTATTTTTCCATTCTGTTACAAAAAAATGGGACCACAACATCTCAAGCCACTTCTGAATGTCCTACATAGAATGTTTATACATTTAAACAGGTACTTTTTCAGCTTAAAAGATCCACATACCCATAACTTAAAAGTTTACTTTCTAGCTCACCAGTACTAAAAGTAAAAACAAAAAAAACCACAAACAAACAAACCCCAAAATCCAAATCCCCACTACTATAACAATCTGTACTGCAGACACTAAAACTGAGACTAAATTAATACATTAATGATAATAATCTCTTACTTACTAGCAACATATCATGCATTCTTTTTTTCAGTTCAACTACGTCTTCCCTGTGACTGACGTATTTGGATTGCTCCTCCAGCTTGAAGTATTTTAAAAAAATACACAATTAATGTATTTGATTGTTCTGATTTAAAAAAGAAAACAGTTTTATGGAAATCACAATAAATAATCCTTGAAAAGTTTTACAGTTACTAAAGTTTTTAAAGTTTAAGAGTTTTTCCGAATGAAGCAGACAGCATTATTTCAAAAATTACTCGCTTTCTACAAAATTTATATACGTTTTGCACTCTTTGGGTAAAAAATACTCATAACTAGTGACACAGAAGACAAACTACTAAGATACAAACAGATAGAAACATTAACTTAAACAAATATAAAAAACTATTACTACCTCAGCTATGTAGTATTTGGACAAGAAGATCTCATGCTTCTTGTGAGGAATTTACATTTCTACAAATGTTCTTTAAAGTGCAATTAAATATAAAAATCAAAAAAATATATCCACTTTGCTTGCTATAATTCTGGTAAAACTTACAGCAAAAACCAAGGTCAAAATTAAACCCAAATTACAAAATATTCCAAAACATCATTCCTGAAATTTCAGTTTACTTTACTACTAGGTATCAAATTACAAGATCTGATTGCAGTTGGCTTCTAAAAGGCACTACAGTACCATAAATTACTATATCTGGGTTGCTAATTCCATCTTTATGTACAAATAACAAATACTTAGCGGCAACATACTGGACTTTTTTTAATGGACCAAATACAAGACCAGGTAACTGCAATTTAATAACTTGATGGATCTAGAAAATTGTTAAGCCACAGAATTTAGGTAATAGCTGCTTCTCCCTTTCCTAAGTATTTCAACATATTACACAGCATAAATACAAATGCACAGAATGACAACACAACCTAAAAACTATCTGCAGTTGCCATTTACTAATACAAATTAAACTAGAAAAACACAATCATGGTTTTCCATTTTGAGGGAAGCATTTCATGAGGACAAAATCTCTTAGAACACTTAAAAAACTCACCAGACTTCAACTCACTTACCTTTTTAAGTTTTTTTATTGTCACCTGAAGATCCCCAACTTCAGTGTCATACTGGCGCTTCAGCTCATTTAGTGCTTCTTCAGCTTTTTGCTTCTCCTGCAACATTTTCAATCTCATTAGAAGTTGAGACAAGTTTCAAATGCTTATTAAAAAAATCATTTCATTGATTTGGAAAGCATATACTTTTCATTTAAACAAATGTGACTTTTCATTTAAACAAATGTGACTTTCCATTCTGTCCCTCCCTTAAGATCCACAGGTTCTGATTCTGTAACTGCAGCCCACTTATACAACACTCATAGAAATAAAATGGTGGCATGAAAGCAAAGTGTTTCAGTGTTTTTGATTCATGATTCCTGTGCTTAACATTCTCAATCTCACTTATTTTTTACTTCTGTTTTTCTTTTAATTTTTTTTTTTTTTTTTTGCTTGCAAGTGCTGGAAATGTTACAGGCCTATGTCAGTAAAAGGCAAGCAGACAGCATCTCTTAGTTTCAAATCGTAATGTCCCAGGAACAGAGACAAGGGGGTGGTTTGAGGGCTGTCTAGTCAATACCAACCACATCACCAGGATGGTCTCGGCAGGAAAAATGACATGGATGGAAAAGATAGCAGTGCCATCTTTTACCAGGTCTGGGTGTGTGCAGGCTGGAATCAGGACTGCACATCTGTTGAGCACCAGGGTACAGAGCCTCTGTTGCAGCAGCTGGAGCTGCTGTCCCGTGACTGCTGCCATCACCACAGAGAGAGAGAGCAGAGACATCTGTACTGCTGCCACCACCATGGCCCCAGAGAGAGAGAGAGAGGCTGCATTAGTACTGTCACCACCACTGGAATCAGCATCTTGGCAGCATAACTCCTTATTCAGACAAACTCTCTTTCCAGGTTTCGGGTTTTCCTTGTCTTCCCCTTCCTTCAGAGGTCCAGGGGGAGGAGATTGATCCACGGGAGCCTCCAGGAGTGCTGCCTTTGTTCTCCTCCATGGAATGGGGAGCGGCATCAGGATGGTCACCATTTTGCCTGTGTTTAGAGACTGCAGGAAGTACTGCTCACAGGGACCTTCAGTGGTGAGTGCCATTTTGTGGGTAAAACTCTCTCTTTGCCTTGTATACCCCATATTATTGATAGTGTTGTGATTATTGCAGCTTTCCAGTAAACTGTAAATCTAGTTTACAATTTCTCCTAGTTTCCTCTATTACTGGAAGGAGCAGAGGGGGTGAAAGGTGACAACTGGAGTGGGTTTAGTTTTCTCAGTGTTTGAAACCAGCACAGGTGCTCAGTCTTAATACCAGTATCTGTATACAGTACTCAGTCTGAGTATCAAACCAAGTACAGCATTCAGAAATGTATTTTAATCAAATTAGAGAGATTTATTTTAACCAAATTAGAATTTATTTTAATCAAATTATAGAGATTTTGGGAAGAGGCTGAACTAACGACATTAAGAAGAATAGTGCTTGCTGTGTGCTATAGACTGGTGTGTTTCATTCACTCCAGCCACTCCCCAGGGACTCCAGTTTCACAACACAAGAAATCAGAATGCAGCAACAACAAGTGGAGCCAATGAGACAGGTTGAATTTTCACATGGAAGAGGCCTGTATGGACTTTGCTTAGTATTCAGAATTAGAATTTCCTGTAGGTAGCGCTGACATTGTGTGTTAAAACAATAATCAAAGTAATCAATTTAAGGTGAATTCCCCTACTGTTGCCGACTATATAGACTCCTAAGTATTGTTTGGTAACTATTTGCTTCCCTTGAAGAAACAAAATACAGGATAGGCTCACTCAGAAGCAGGTGTCCCGGTGGCATGAATGAGATCACTCTGACAAACAATAGCCTTGATTACAGACATTAAGATTAATGGCTTAGTACATTCCCACAAAGTAAATAACTTAACATTTACTCTCAGGGCGTTTTAGTAGGTGCGGTATGTGGAGCTAGGAGCTACAAGGAACATTAGAGAGTGAAAATGAAAAAAGCCTTGTGAGAAACAAGTTAACAGATCATCTTTCATACCTATGGCTAGATGCAAACAGTGATTGAGAATACAGACTAGACTTAGATAATACATAGAATATCGACTTTTGCATAATTCTAGTACATAACTGTAGATGTTCTCAGAGTAAGCAAACACACATATCCCAGTTATCTTTTTAAAGCAGTGAAAAAGAGTATTCAGGGCTTTTTCAGTAATTTATCATTTTTTGAGAACAATAATTTTTCAGAGAAAACGTATTTGTTTTCTAAACATTAACAACTTAGCTTCTCTGCAAGTGAAAATTTATCTCTACTAAGAGCTGCATTACCACTAGTTAAACATATTAAAACACACTTTTTTTTTTTGCAGAGGTGATGGCTTTAACATTTTTGTGCCATTGTATTTTGTTTCTAGAAACACAATAGGCTTTTAGGGTACAGTAGGACTGTTTTCTCTTGTACAGGAAAAAAAAGCTATTTGAAGTAAATCTATCAGAATACCATTTACCTTCATGTATCAATTACTGTGAACTACTTAAAATCAGCAAGTTGGCAGACAGCACTTTGTTGCTTCTGGTTCTGTGACTACTCTGGTGAAAGAACCCACAGCATATATATATATAGATGTTCAGTATACTGTGTGTCCTACCGAGCAATAATTATGCCCATAGTATATGTTTCAGTTAATGCATTTCTTATGCTCACATTAGAACACTTTCACAAACTGTTATGTGGAATAACAGTTATGCCAATATAAAGTCTGGCTTATCTTAAATGAATATAATAACAACTCAAAATGAAGCAAGGAGCTGGTCTTGCTCCTTTGAATTATGAAGTCACGTGTGGCTCTAATGTATTTCTCCCTGGGTAAAAGAAGAGGATTTTTACACCTCTTCATATAGACAGCAGCTGGGTTAAAACAACAGCTAAAATTGAGCAGATCAAAACAGAATTTCCGATGAAGTTTGAAAGACCCAGGCCTTCACACACTGTTATCACAGCTACCTCTCTTTAGTCTATAAAATGTAGTTGCAGGGGAATGGAGGAAAGATACAGATACAGAAAGTAGGATCAAACAATCCAAACATTAAATTCTACATAATTTTTTTTACTAGGAGAACTAGACTGCATTCTTTAGTGCTGAAATATTATTTTCTCCAGACTGTTTCCAATATTGGTCTCAGAAAGAAACTCTTCTTGTCCACTATGCTCCCACAAAAAGGAAAGACTTTTTTTTCTTGGCTTATTACACCTAAGTAGATATTTCTCTTTAATTCATTTTTAATCTCACAGATAACCTTATTTTATCCAGGCCCTGCCTACAGCAGCTTCAAGTCAGTCCATTAGGATCAAAACCACACCATCAATCACACTTAAGATCACTGAAAGTTTAGTAATTATTAAATTCTGTAAATATAAAGTACTCACTTCCTTTTTAACTTTATGCTCTGCAGCCTGTATCCGTAGTTCCATCTCTTCCTCTAACTCACTGAGTTGAACTGCTGCTTTGTCCTGAGCTCTAAAATTTACAAGAAAATATTATCTTAGGAATTGCCCTCAGGCTTGAAAGAAACATTGTGTGAAACACAACTGCCTACCTCAACTGAAACAAATTAGACAGACAGACAGACGGACATGGGAAGAGTCTAACATTGCCCGGACCTTGAAACTGGTGCAGCTGGGAACCTAAATCCCAACTTATTTTGAAGATAATTCAAAATATCTGAATGGAAATTTGAAGGTAATTCAAAATAACTGGCAAATTAGATTTTAAATAATAGCTGCAAGCTGATGATTATCATGAAATACATCACATCTGCATTTTTAAAACTAAGTTACAAAGATAAAAGGCTCCTCTTGATATCCTATGAAGAGACTTCAAAAGCAACTTGCATCACCCACACATACGAGATCTCTGTCCAGTCTGTTTGGTTTTGGCAGTCACGACGTGAGACTGACAGTGCCAAGTAGTTAAAACACGTAAATACACTCCTTGATCCTCATGAAGCAAAAAAAAAAAGATTTCTAAAATGAGAATAGAGTGGACATGTATAATAAAAGTCAAAGCTGCAGCCAAGGAAGAATGTTTTAAAGCATTTAACAGAGTCTGCAAAAATTTGGTCCAGATTTTATCAGAAGTATGAACAGCTTATCATTTGCAGGCTGCTATATGTGCTTATGCACAAGGGTATGCATACAAACTAACTTCAGAACTCAGTTTACAGAAATACTTTATATTGCATATTTTGGCAGTAACTGACAGTAGTTTAATCAAAAGCAGCATGAGGGAAAAAAAAAGAAACTGCAGAACTGAGTTAGAAACATGATTCACTACACCTTTTTACTGCTACGGCCAGAGTTTCCATCTCTATGCTTTGAAGTTTTATCTCTTGGATGAAGTTCTTAATGACATGCTCATATGGCTGGATTAATCTTGGTTCTGCTATGTGTATGTTCTGGTAGAGAACACTGACCTGCTCTTGTCTGAAAAAGAAAGATACGAACATTTTAATTCACTTACCTGGAACAACGTTCTATTACAGGTTTGAAAAACTCACTACAAATCAAGATATTCCCCTCTTTGCCTATTTTTAAAATTTAGCAAGCTAGACAGAGGCTTTGAACACTCAGTACAGTACATCTAAATTCTTCTAAATTTTGTTTACTATTTCCACTTCTCTGCTTTAATATAACTATTGCAAAAAAACCCCAAACTGCCTGATGAAACATTTTTTTACTTCTATGCATAGTGCAGTGAAGAGAATGTCACTGGAGTAACCCACAATGTACATCAAGTTTCTTGATTGCTGTAATGTTCATCATAATCTGTGCAGAAACCTAAGATTTCAGGAGGTTGCATAAGGACTGAAAATGAAACAAGGATTGAAAATAGAACACCAACTATTATGAAGTCCTGTACATAAATAGCACTGATTTCAGTTCATGCTACTGGTATGTCATGCAAACCTTTGCTTTACATGCTAGGTTCCAATTCCTGGACTGTATTAGGCAAAACATCATAAAATATCCAGTAACAGAATTTAGCTGTTCTAAGGACTTGACATATGCTAGAATATAAACAGATATTCAACAACTTAAAAACCAAATGGAAAAAAAGGAACAGAGAAGATCAAGTCTAGAAACATGGAAAAAAAATGCCAGTAGTGAGGAAATACACATTATCAGAAGCAGAAATGCAAACAAAAATAATGTTTTGCAAGTTCAAGTCTAACACCATATCTAACATCACAAATACATGCCCTCTTTTTGCTGCTAATGAAAGCTTGAACTCTTGATTAAACAATCCTCCTTGTTAGACAATTGAGGTTTTTCTATTTTCAGTGGAGGTAATGCTATTTAATACCTTTGCCATACACATGACATCAACAATCAATGTACATCCTCTTCATTTTTTTGCACTTGAAACAATTCCACAGCTTTATCAATGTTGCAGCACTCTGCTTCTTGTACATGATTTCTCCACTGAAGATCTGACTGACTTTATTAAAACAGTACCAAAACTGCTACTACAGCTCAAATTCCCTTTCAAACAATTTAACTACTTCAGGACACTGTGATACTTGTTTCCAGCTGAAATGTTGACATCCATTTTGAGACAGAGAAACATAAAAACAGCACAAAGAGACAAAGATTTACTAATGTCTGAGAAATTTCTCTGTACATACATGTTTCTGTCTTGCAAAAGATTTCCTTTACAAAGGCTATTGCTTCCCTGCATTTAGTAAGTTAAATATTTTCCAATGTATGCACATAATTTCTTTTTCAAAATGTATTCTAAACTGTATAATGTTGGGGTTCACAAACAGTTGCAATAATGAACAGATTTATCTGATCATCAGATGCTACAAACTGTACAAATAATACAACATTTAAGAACTCCTCAAATGTATGTTTATTCAGTTAATAATCTGCAGTTAAAGTCATTTCAAGAATACTCCTGGAGTCCTACAGCCAGTGGCATTCTCTGGGATCAACACTGGAACCAGTCTTGTTCAATTTGTTTATCAACGGCACAGATGAAGTGATAGAATGTACCCTCAGAAAATCAGCCACCTCACTGAACTGAGGGAGTGGCTGATCCACCTGAAGGTTCTGCTGCCATTCTGTGGGACCTGGATAGGCTGGAGAGCTGGGAAGAGAGAAACTTAATGAGTTCAACAAGGGCAGGTGTCAGGTCCTGCACCTGGGGAGGAACAACCCCAAGTGCCAGGACAGGTCAGGGGTTGCTCCTACAGGGCAGCTCTGTGGAGAGGGACCTGGGACTCTTGGTGGATCACAGGCTGTCCATGAGCTGGCACTGCCCTTGTGGAAAGCCAGGGGTATCCTGAGGTGAATTGGGAAGAGCATGGCCAGAAGGCTGAGGGAGTTGCACCTGTTCTTGGCGCTGGTGAGGCCTAATCTGGGGTGCTGTGTCCAGTTCTGGGCTCCTCAGGACAAGGGAGACAAGGAGCTACTGGAGAGGATCCAGCAGAGGGTCACAAAGATGATTTGGGGTCTGGAGCATCTCTCTTATGAGGAGAGACTGCAGGAGCTGGGCCAGTTTAGTCTGGAGAAGACTGGGAGGAATGTCATTAACACATATAAATATCCTAAAGCTGAGTGCCAAGAATATGGTGTAAGACTTTTCAGTGGTGCCCAGTGACAGGGCAATGAGCCCTAAACTAAAGCAATGACCCTAAACTAAAACAGAAAGTTTCACCTCAACATGAGGAAAAGTCAATTTTCATTGAGGCTGACAGAGCACTGAAAGAGGCTTCCCAAAGATACTGTAGAGTCTCCCTCTCTGAAGATATTCAAAACACACCAAAACACACAAATTCCTGTGTAACCTGCTCTTAGCTGACCCTGCCTTGGCAGGGAGATTGGACTGGATGATCTTTGAAGGTTCCTTCAAGCCATAATTATTTTGTGATTTTTTTCAAAGTATATGCAAACCTGAGATGAGTTAGAGCATTATAAACACCAGGCTGTGGGTCCTGTATGGGCCATTTACTTAAGAGTTGGCCTTGATGATCCCTGTTGGTTCCTTCCAGCTCAGAATATTCTGTGACCTGGAAACACACACTGAAGCTAGAAATCAGTATGTCTGTGATGCTGACCTTCTGCCACACAGCAAAGCCTGCTTTAAGATGTAGTAGTCAGAAACTCAAAGTAGTTACTGAGAGGTTTTATTCTTCCTCTGAGATTAAAAAAAAAAAACCCTCTATATTTCATATCCCTTCTTAGCCCAGTGACCAGCTACCACACAGCCAGATTCAAAATATTCCAGCAACATAGTTTTAGGAAGCAGTACCTAGGCTTAAGAAGGCAAGCAATATCCATACAACCACAACCATGCAGGATTCTGGAAAGGGCCTGAAAAGATCACAACTGGTCTTTGAAACTCTTAGTAATGCTTAAATGAGTGCTTCTACAGCAACAATACAGGATGTATAATTTAATCGTTAATTAAAAAGCAGACTCACAACTACTACATCAACAATTTTAAAAAATCACAAAAAACACCACCAACAAAAAAAGATGAGAAGCCAAAGCCATGCAACAAAATTAGCAGGATTACTTCATCAGTTACACTTTCAGGAAGATGTAATACATTTTCATGAATTAGAAAGACTGTCAGCGATTTAATCACTCCAAGTATCCGTGAATCCATGATGAAGGTAGCAGCAATTATGTGCACTCTGTATCAACATGCAGTAAGTATTTGAAGATTACTTGTTCCAAATTGCTATTTTCATATTTTTAATTATTTCCCTGTTTTTACATTCTTTGGTGAATATCAATGACACTGCTGCAGAAGGCAGATCAGCTGCAATGAATGTTTGTCCTCACTTCTTCTTGGATACATGCTATTTCTTTCTGCAAATTCATTAGTTACTCAAAATTAATTGTCAAAGAAGACTTTACAAATGGATTTTTCACCAAGCTGGCTTGAACTCTAAAGCTCTGAATGTCTCTCCTTTTGCTGGACAAATTTTCAGAAAAATTCATCTTAAATGCTTGGACTTGCCCTTTAAAACTAGATTTCCTTGAAATCCTAAATTTATTTTTCAGTGTATTTAGCTGCACACCTTTAAGTTCCACACCAACACAGTTATGTTAGTGTGGAAGTCAAAGGTACTCACAAATACTATATTCACAAATACTACTCACAAATGCACAGAAAGAGCATTTTTTTAATATAAAGTCTATTACTTTGTTCATCCGGCACTATGGTTACACTATTCATCATGCAGGCATTTATTTCTGTTGCTTCTGCAAAGTGCAGACACCAAACATTAGTACCCACAAAAAGTATAGCATTGTGGCCAAGGACTGCTTTCGCTTTACCTTACCTCATTTCAAAGGTTTTATAGTATAAACCATCTGTAAAATTAGTACTTAGTAAGAGTAATTAGTCAATATTTGCACAGCTTCACATGAGTTAACTTAAGCAAAGTTACAGTATTCACATGGTTTCAGAGAGTTCCTGCAAGAACTGCATACAGAAAATAAAACTGCTCTGATTATAATGTAATTTCTAATATGATAAATTTAAAATACTGTTGAATAGAAGAACAGAAGGGAGCAGGCAGGAAAACCCACACAAAAAAAACCCACAACACTGATTTTGGGGATATCAGATATTTAGATTATATTGTGTCATAATTTCCTTTAATCCTAATCAATTCATAGTATTATTTCTGGTTTGCTGATTGTACAGTGACCATCTGCCTAATAATCCACACTCTGAATGCAGTCCAGAGGAAGATGACGGAATTTTTCAACCAGTAGTAACTCCAGAGTTCCTCAGTATCTTATTACATGTGCTCCCTATGTAGTCACCAGAAAGAATATGTATGCTACACAGGCCCCTCGGTCTGACACTAAGGGCAGTATTTGGTTTTAAAACACTATTCTATTGATCTTGTTCTACTGTAGGTCACCTTGTAAAATTGCTCTGATTGCATGTAGAAGTTCTGCTCTAGTATAGACATGAAGAGATGAAGCACAAGGTAGTCTGAGCTGGGAAGGTCTGAGCTGGGTGATCAGAACAAAACAAAGCTCAGGCACTAAAGCATCTAATACTTGCCCTTATACTGGAAACCAGCACCCTATGTATGCCTCCAAGAGATGGAGAAGTACCTTTTCCTGAAAGGCAGACACGTTGGATATGCCACCGTAACAGTGACCAGAAAAGAACAACAAAATATGATACAGATTTGAAAGTATCTTTGTCTCAGCTGAATGCCTAACACTTTCTCTAGATTAAGTGATTTAAGGAAGAACAGATTACACAGAATTTTAACACAGTGCAAATTCAAACTACTTGTCAACTTCAAGCACTACAGGGATTTTTTAAATACTATCTTTTCTTTTTCTGTATCTGCCCCTTCAGAAACAGGCTGCATTAAAAGAAGATGATCAAATTGGTAAGCCCCAGATGAGACAGCCAAGACGTGATTTCCAGAGGAAATATTTTTAATGCTCCCAAAGCATGAATACTGTTTGCTTACAGGCATGATTTAGAGCCAGTGGAGCAGCAGTGGAAAAGACTGTGGGACAGGCAGGGAACTATGAAGCCTGTGGAAAAAGAGAACACCTCAAAGACGTTATGGCAAATGATCACATGATGTTATCAGGAAAATAATCCAGGAAAACAAATGTTACAGTTCTTAAGTTAGTTGGTACATATGTCATTTTAATTAAAGCAAAAATCAGAGGAGCAGTAAAACTTAAGGTAGCTCAGAAAGTCTTTTAGCTCTCACAAAAGCATCCATCACATTTCTGGCAGAGCTCATCTCTCAAACTCCTGTCCATGATATATATTAAAAGACAAGACAACATTCTCACAGAAGAGATCCTCTCTCCAGCACTGTGGCAAAAAGAAAAGGACACAGCACTCGTCTTTCCTCAGGATTTGCCTTCATCCCCTCTCCAGGGAACATGCTTCAACTTCCAAGGAAACCCCTCCAGTTCTGACATCACGGCTCATCATCTCATGGAAGTAAACACAAATTGCCGACAAAAGTTAATATTGTGTTCTATATTGACTTTGGCAAAAATCCATCCTAGATCATGACAGCAAGAGCATGACAGGTTTTGGACAGGTTTTTTATGCAGCACAGCTTCCCTTCTTTGCTTTAGCACAGTACTATATCCCACGAGCATTGCCTGTGTTCACAGTTTAAGTAGTCATTAAGAACAGCACGCTTTTCTCATCTGATCATATCCCCCAGATATTTTCTATGCAGGTTCAGATGACATGACTGGGGGCATACTGTTATCATAATTACATTAAGACACTTTGGAACTGTATGACGCACAACATCTCACAATCAGGCAGCACTGAAATCTGAGTCTAGTCAGTTTGGCTGGAAGTACAAGGCACACAAATAAAACACTCAAAGACTAAAAAGCAAAGCAATGGAGCATGAGGCCTCTCAGAGGCAGCAGATTTAACTTGAAATAGGGATACAAACTTTCTGCTTCTGATTAATCCACCCATTCATGCTCTAATTAATTTAGCTCATTTTCCAACAAGATTATCCAATTTGCCAAATATTGTGCAAAAGTTGCCTGGTAGGGCTTAGTCTTTTTGACAGTCCCAAGCCTTTGCTCTTTCTGACTGAAGTCCTTCACACTGAAATTTAAAAATCTGTTTTCCAGAAAGCTTTTTGACTGTAATTTACAGAGAGAGAAATGTCATAAGAACAGGATTTCTCTTGTACACTCAGAAGATGTTAGATTATTCCTTGCTCAGGCTGAGGAATGGAATGGTATTACCATTAGGGAGACATTCCCACACATTTAAAGGAATACATCCGTCTACTAGGAGTGTGGAGGGAACCTTTCAGCCCTGCCCCTGAGATTGGCCACAAGAAAGAATGCAATATCCAGTAACACCATCTAGGGCTAATAACTTCCAGTGTGGCAGTGCACTGAAGCACTCACTGCCTGGAGCACCAAAAAGGTAAGGGGTTTTTTTGTCCAGTCCTGTACCATTGCAAATATTTTCTAGAGACTAAACTAACAAACATTGCTGATTTCTCAATAAAACAGATCTCCAGCTGGCAATTCACTGTATATATATATATAAAGGCATTGCATGATTCTGTGGTTAATTACTCATTATTCCTGATTAAACCTAACAATCCAGAAGGGCAGTTGCATTTTAAATGAAATTAAAAACAAACAAACCAAAACAACAAACAAACAAACAAAATTACAACCCTCTGTACAATTCCACTAAAGTCTGACTTCACGTTATCAGCCTGCAAAGACTTCCGACCTTTTCTTTTTCCTAGAGGTAAACAGTTCCCCAAGCACAAGTAAAGGCTAAGGCAAACAACACTTTGACTCACAGTAACTACCTTACCAAGAAATCTAACTTAATTTAATCAAAAAAATCTGTTCAGGTGAGGAGGAAAGGAGCAAGGCTGTAAAGAGACTCTTTAATGTGACTCTACCTGTTCAACTGCAAACAATAAAACCTCAGCTTCAGCATAGACTTGAATCTTTTGAAGTATAATCTAAAAGGACTGTGCAACTGATACACCCAAACACAGACATATGATCCATCCCATAATAAAATCACCATTTTCAAACAAGTAATTAAATTCGAAATATGCTTATTGTAATATATTCTTATTTTAGTATCTGGCAGTAAATAATTTTGCATGAAATGCCTGCTACTACACCAAGGACTGGACCAGGATATAGATCTATTACTGGGTTTCACCCCTTGTTATGAAGGCTTATTTATACTTTCAAAAAGTTCAGTCATAGAAACTGAACTTTCACTTTCTGAAATGGAGACAGAACCATGTGTATCATGAAAATCTTCCCTGTGATTTCCATGGGTATTCACTCAAGCTGAGGAGTGACAGAGACAACAGGTGTTTACTGCAGCATTTTCTCCTGACTTCAACCCTTTTCTCACTACTTCCATTTGCTATGCCTTGTTTCTCTCTGTATAAACTCCAATAGCATCAAAGCACGTGTGTCTTGTGTATTGCTAGTGGGTGGCCACAAGGCAGAGCATTTTGAGGAAATGAACCCCAAAATGACCAAGATAAAAACCACATAAGTGAGATTAAAAAACATGGATTACCAACTGCACTCATCTGGATTTGGGGTTTTTCCTCTGTAATTACTTTTCTCACAGATGTAAATGTCATAACAAATATATGAAGAGCAGTAAAACACAACATAAGGATGCCAACTTTTTTATAGCACTGAAGATGGAGGTGTGTTGCAAGTCAGTTCTAGTTTTCAAATGACTGCCTTTTCCTGAATAAAAAGTTGAAATGACAAACAACTGAAACAAATCAAGTAACTTAAACAAAAAGATAAATATATTTTTTGAAGTCTAGCTTGTACTTCACTTGATTTTGTTATATTTTTCTGCTTAAGGCTCCTCATTACTCATGTAAGCGATCCTAATGATTTTAGTAGGACTATTCACATGAAGAAAAAACTTACACATATGTTTCTACAGAACAAGATGTGGGCTACAAATGGCAAAGAAGTCGAGCTGTAAAACAGACCTGCTTCTAGCACTTCAGCACAGGAGAGAGAAAAAACAAAGGGCACGCTGTTTTTCAGTTGACACTGACTCACACTTAATAAATACAGCCAACTATGAAGGATGTTCAAATCTAAACCTGAATAGGAAACATTTACATCAAATTACTGCCTATCTGACAGTATGTAACAATCAAATCTTAGTTGTTTTCAGTTTTTATGTAAAAGAAACATAACACAAATTACATTACATCATGATGAGTTTTGCAAAACTACCAGATATGTCTGCACGGTGGAGCCAATTAAAGCTGTTCCTCTTCCTTACTGTTACCTTTCTAGATATTCAGTTAGACTATACTGCTGCTGCAAACAGTAACCAAGATACTGAAACAGAACTATTACCAAGAGGAGACAGATGCTTTCACAGGTTACCACTGTGCATGAGTCAGATTTTTTTCAGCTCCTATTGAGTTTCTGACCTCAGGTTATTAACTGTGTCCACAAGCTTTCAAACAGTCTTTTGTTCCTGTTCTCTTTCAAGTGAAAGCAAGTGTCTAACAAGGAAAGCACCATGAACAAATTAAGATAGACCCATAAGAATTTACTCATCTGTCTGAAATGGGGCAGTCCAGTAAGACTAAAGAGTAGTAGTCCAAAAAGAAAAGAAAATTGATTCCAGATTTGCACATGAGTAGTAACTGAAAATTTCTCTGAAGAAACTTTTCACTTCATAATCCAAACACATTTTTAACGTAGCTGGAACCAAATTATTGGTATAGGTAGGAATTTAAGGAGCACTATATAGAGACAACACAGAGATATATTGACATACATACATACTTTTTTAAACTCCCTTGACTAGCTACCAAGTCCTGAAACTCAGATTACCTGTTTCCATCATAAATTGCAATTTTAAAATGAAGCAGAATCACTCTGTATTTTCTACAGCCAAGTTAATTTTCATATTAACTTCAAGCACCTCAGCTTTCAGGCGGATTTCTGAGAGTCACTAAAGTGTTCTTCTGTGAACTAGAACCAGCCCCTTACTGACAGACTCGTGGTAAACGCGTTTAATCTCAAACCGATTTGCCATTACTTGCCTTCATTTCACTGAGACCGGGGACAAAGACTCTCACAAGCTCCAGTGAGGCCATCAGACCGAGGGCCGTATTTACTAACACCGTTAACGTGGTGGGAACGATGTTGCTGGTCAGCCTTTACCAGGAATAGGCTGACAGGGCTGGAAGAAAAATTCTGGGGACTAGTCCGGGAATAAACAGCACGGGGAGAAAGCTCCTGCGGAGGCGGCAGAAGTTTACAACTCGTGCATTCTAGCAGCCTGACTTTCCCGCGTGGGTTGCCGGCAGAGCAGTGCAGAGCAGAGCAGAGGAAGAAGCCAGGAGTGGCTCCCGTTGGGAGAACAGCACTGGGAAGCAGTGTGTGCGGAGGGGCTCTCTACACCTGCAGGCGCGGGGGCCAGGGTCAGGCGTCGTCCGGCTGGGATTGCATCAGCGCCGGCGGCGGCTCCGCCAGGAGGGCCGCTCCCGCCGCGGGGCACGGCAGGGCCGGTTCGGCAGCGGCGGGGCCGGGGGGCCACGGCTCGGCCCAACAACGCCGGGGCCGCGGGCTCGCTCCCACCGCCGGGCTCCAAGCGGGACAGAGCCGGCGGGTCCAGACCTTACCTGGGGATGTACCTCGCCTCCTCCCCGAGCCGCACCTCGAAGTCCTTCCAGGGTTGTTCCAGCCCCGAGGCGACCCAAGCCGCTGACGCCTCCTCCTCCATGTCCTCGCTCCCCGGGTCGCTGCCACCGCGCTGCGGCCGCGTGGCGCCGCGGAAGGCACGGGCGAACTCCGGGAAGGTGATGGCCCCGTCGCGGTCGCTGTCGAGGCGCTGGAAGATGGCCTCGGCCTCGGCCGGCCGCACCCGCAGCTCGGCGCAGAGAGCAGCGAAGTCCTCCCGCTCGATGCGGCCCGAGCCGCTGGCGTCGCACGCCAGAAAGAGGGCGTGCAAGCGGGACAGCTCGTCCCCCGCCGCCTCGGTATCCATCGGCCAGCGCCGGGGGCGCGGAGACTCCGGCCGCAGGCACAACGGGACGGGATCGGCGGCGCTGCCCCACCTGCGGCTACGCGGGGCGGGCCGGGTCCTGCTCCGCCCCGGCGCCTCGCGGGGCCGGGCACGGCCGGGGCCGGAACGCGGGTGGCGGCTGCTGGCCGGGGCATGTCCCGGCCCGGGGCACCGCCGGGAGGGCAGGGCCGTACCCGGCCGGCAGCGGCCCCGCCGCCCCGCGGAGTGCGGGGACACCGCGTTCCCCTCCGGGCCAGGATGTCGCGAACGGCACAGGTAACCACAGACAGCAAGGCAGGGTAAAAAGCACGTCTCACCCCCCTGCAGCGCTGAAATGTGAGTCCTGACACTGTGCGGTCGCTGTAAGGTGTTAAACCTAACGTCCGTTTTCCAAAGTAATAAAAATACTCTTCACTTTCCTGGGAGACCCAGAAGCCACATGATGACACAAAGTTTTAACAGATAAATTCTCACTGATGAGAATAGTTTTGGAGTTACACCCTGCAGGTGTGTGCTCACAGAATCTCACCACCAGTGATTTAGAAATGTGGATTGTTAAAATGCCATCTTAAACTGAAAATGCGAAAGATGCGATCAAATCAAAAGAGCAGAGGAGACAGCTTTTCAGTGCTCTGTGAAGAATTAGTGTCTTTCTTGACGGAAGTCAAGATGTCTTCCGTAGAAGTCAAACTCAGGTTCCATTTGAATCTAAGGGATATTTTACAGTTATTATTTATTTCCCTGCACTTATTTATGTCTACCTGCATATGTAAATTGTGTTATACCACAGTTGTGATAAACAGACTACAAATCTAACAGTAGATTTAACTGACAGCATTTCCTTATTGACCAAAACATCATCTAATTATGTGATCCAGCAAAGCACAAATAGTCCATCTGATCTCTCCTCAGAATAAATCACATACTGTGAATGGAAACTCTAAAGTACTCCTCTGCCTAAGATGTGGAATGCCCTCAAAGGGATTTTCTTTAACAGCTTTTGATTATTAACCCATCAAGATTAGACAGACAGCCAACAGTCTTTTTCTCTAGATGATAAAAAGTTTCATAAAATGTTCCCCACACTTTGAGGAAACAGCAGTTTTAATACAAGTTAAGCAATTTTGAATACAAGTCTAAGCTTAAAAGTATAAGAGAACTTAAAATACTTTAATTTATAATTTAATACATTTTTATTACTATTTATATTTCCACCACACAATTGCAAAACTGCTAATTGTAGTTAGCAGTTTTAGGTCTCATCATCATCTTAGTAAAGAAACAGATGTTTTAGTAAAACAGAATTAATTTAACAAAAGTAGTACTCTTGTTCGTTCTTCTGTTCTACAGTATTTTATCTATCCATCAAGTTATTATACCGAAAGTATGTCATAGAGCCCTTAAGGGGTTGACGAAGGGTTGCTCAGCTATCCAAAAGAGAGAAACTCTTTTTTTTTTTTAACCCAGCTCTCTGTTTATAGGAGCTGGGACATTTGGCTTTCAGAGCCATGCTCAGGACAAGCTTCTGAGGTGAACTGGAACAGCCTCATCCAGGTCTGAGTGTGTCCAACAGGGAGTTCCCACTCAGATCAATGTGCTCGCTTTATTTGCTTTTGTGGCTGCAGATTGACACTGGTCAGTTTGTTGGTCAGTTATCCTGATCCTACCCACTCTTTTACGTACTCTTGTGTGTATGTTTAGTGGTAGTCACTACCTTGGGCTGCTAAGTAGAGAGCATAGACTTTGGGCATGTAGTCCCTGTTGGGTTGGGTTTTTTTTGCTTTTTGTGGTTTTGGTTTTTTGGGTTTGTTTTTTTTTTTTTCCTGTCAAAGAAGTTTTGCCACACAAATCTCAGGCACTGGCATGAAGCACAGTGTATCATCTAGCACTGCCATGGTATAGGTATATCCTGCAAAACAGATCATGTTTGCAATGTTTCACGATACCACACAGCCCATGCTTGCTTGGTAGGCCATGGTTTAGTTGACTAGTTCTGACACAACTTCACAAAGATAATAAATGGCTTATTTGTTAAGACCAAATAATGAGTGGCAAGACCAGGATTCCCAGCAGGTAATGGCCAAACAATGCTTCTGAAATCATGTCCCTGTTCTTAGAACAATCTGCTCTTCAAATCCAGCTCTAAAATAAAGAAATAGGCAAATACAAGGTCCAGTTTATGTGGCATAGTAGTTTTAAATTCATAAGAGATGTTTTACATTCATGCATAAGATACTTAAGATACAGATATACCATGCACTCAATTTTCAGTCCTCATCTGTTTTGCTTCATTGTGCCGTGAAACTCACAAGCTAGTTCAAGCATTTATTTGGCTGAAGAGGCAGAAGAGAAAATTGAATAGTTCTCAGGAACTTTAGAGGGACCCAAGGCAACAGATGAACAAGAAAGGATTCATTGTATCACTGCAAAAGCGTCCTATTGTACTTCGTGGAAAAAAGTGGATTTTGACGCTGTTGCAGAGACAGAGGTTAAATGTTACAGGTTGGAAGAGACAGGTAAACCGGAAAAGAAAGGCTTGGCAACATGTGATATCAAGACCTATTGCCTCAGGAGGCAAAAGAGCAGAGGAGCTGAGCTGACCAGTGAGATAAACTATGGAACCTTGGAATGCTATTTGAACACATGTGGTCTCTGAAAGTAACTATGCAGAGTTATGCAGAAGCCCAAAAAAGCTGTAGTGCTGTGCTCCAGGCAGATTCCATGCCTGAAATAGCAGCCCTCTTCCCATCCTTCTCTATATGTTGTCTTAGGAACCTTAGGAAGATTTTTAACTTGGAACATCAAGCATTTAAAAGAAAATAGAACATAAATTGGAACAATTATTTACTGATTTACTTTTCATCATCATTGTTTGTGGACTTGGGCATTATCTGCAATGTCATCCATACTATTCTGATCTTCTGCTGAGGACAGAATATATCTTTTGGATAGTTCCTGCGTACTCAGACTAAATTTCCCAGAATTAGTATTGGCTGAGAAAGAAAATTTATCCCTCTGTTGTTGCAATTACTCTCTTACTCACCTTTTTCTGATTTACATTTGGACAATTTAAGCAATTTACCACAAACTGTGCAATCTACTTGGAAAGTACATGGCATCAAGAGAGCATAAGTAAAATAGAATCAACCAGGGATACTGAAAACATATCACACACAGAAATCATATTAACCACTGAAAACTAGTTATATAAGCCTACTCCAATTTCTTCCCCCCCAACACAAACTTTACCACCTCTACCTGTGACTTTACATCTCAAAGCATATCTACCTTTTATACCTACTTGCCCATGACCTCTTCATCACCCTTACCATCAGGAAGGGAAGCACAGTGTGCACAGGCACATGAAGTAGTGCAAGGGGAGAAGAAGGTCATGTGCAGAGCAGACTCTGGGAGGTCTCCAGGAGATAGGCTGTGGTAGTGGTTCTTCCTTCCCACCGGTTTCCATTTTCTGCCATTCTCTTACAGTGTCTTCCTTTGCACTTTTTATTACATAGATGCCATTTTCTTTGCTTTGATGCATTAAACTGCTTTGATGGCATTAAACTAACTGTTTACCTGGTTCTATCCTGGCATGCACTTTGCATGGAACTAGGTGCACGCAGTAAAATAAAACAAGTAAAAAATAAAACAAGTCTGTATAGATTATAGAATTCTTTTGCATAATTTTTAGTATTACTGAATTTTACTCGCCCTTACTTTCTGCAATTGAAAACTGAGGGTAATATATGTGGTAGCAGACATCACTTAGGCTGTATTTGTCAGATAAACTGCATTATTATGACCTCTTAAGGGAAAAGGCATAATCTATGTCTTTAAAAACTTAGTACAGGAAATTAAAAAATCATATTTTTGAAAGAACACAATTTTATGCTTTGACTTTGTGAAAAAATGAGACAAAAAGTGACAATAAAAGTTCCTTATCTAAGAAGAGGTACATTTAAAAGCCAAAAATGTTTCTCAGGATATACAGATTTTTTTTTATTCTCCTAAAAATGTAGCAGTTCACACAATGAAGTTGTGAAAGACATTCATGGTATTATAACACTTTAACAAACTCCAAATGAAGCACCTTTAAGGTGAAGCATCTTCAGCCTGCAAAAGATAAAAGAGACCATTGATATTTAAATATCAAAGTACCCAAGGTGCTTTTGCAGAAATCAAGTATTTACAGTTGTTTCAAAAGCTTGTCTGTATGATCAACTGAATGGCCAGAGAGATGCTGAAATGACTGATAATGACTGCTGGGCCTAATTTGGGCATGCTAACTGTCACCCACATGCTGCTCTAATGAGTTCTCAAGCCACCAAAAAATAACGTTAAGACTGTTCTAAACATGTTATTACCTTAACAATTCTCAAAATCTGAAATGCTTTGGAATACCATAAGCAGCTAGAAATAAATACTTAAGAATTTCAGGAAACTTTTTTGCAGAAAACCTTCCTTGGTTTAGGTAGTTTACATAGTTTTTTTTCAATTCTGATAAAACCAAAGTTTAAAACCAAAGTCAAACCAAGTCAAAACCAAATCACATCTACTGATGAATAGATACCATGTTCTATTCATGTTCATGTCTATGTTCTTAAAGAAATGGACATCTCAAAATGCAATTCCCTATGTGCAAATCCTGTTCACAATGAACACTGCTGAAGACAGAGGATAGAAGTGTCCTTTTTAGGACAGAGATAAACAGTATTAGGTCAAACAGACATGGCTCTTTTCAGTTTGGATTAGCTTTGACCTTTTTCTGCAAAATGATGCCAAAACATGGCAAAGGTCCAGGTTTCTCTTGCAAACACAATGGTCACTGTTTCACCCTCTTCCTATCTCCCTTTTTTGCTCAATGTGTTGGAACACTTCCGCAGAAGATTCTAGTTTAAATCACTGCCTTGCCTGAAGGAAATTAAGGTTACCTCTCTTTTTCCTCATGCAAGTGTCCTAACCACAAAGATACTGGAGACAGTGATGGAATTGAGAAACACACAGCTTCTCAAAGCTACTGTTCCAAGCATCTGTGTTTTACAGTGCATTATAACTAGACAAAAAGAGTCTTTATTGAGAATACTAGATGACAATTTTCCCTATGCCAGTTGATCACTAGTCCATCTTTTATTTCTCTCTGTCTGCTCCAGATAATCTTATATTATTTTCACAGATTCTGACTAAATGGTATCTATTCAATTACTTGAGCAGCTGTAAGACAGTCTGAAAGATATTTGCTTTCCTGGAGCAAGAAATACTTAAATCTGTTCAGACAGAGAGGAAGACTGAATTCCTCTCCGATCTTGTGTGTAATGCTGTTACCTTTAAGGTTCCTCCTTAAAACAGACACTCATATTCAGTACTTCTGCCTACTTTATCCTAGGCAGAAGTGGCTGCCACTATGTCATGCTGTGACACCTTCTGCTATTCATGTTAGGCAAACTTTACTATCAACAGGGCAGGCCTTAAAAGAATGAGGGAAGAATGTCTCACTTGTGGATCCCCATAGGGTTTTTTTGCTGTTGAGCTGCTCAGTATCCACAGGGCCATTCCTACAACTTGAGGCTTCTGGGCAGTATTCCTGGGGAAAACATCACTGATCGATGCCTCATTGACAGTGGATTTGGATGGTGACAAGGTTTAACCCCAGCCACCAGCCAGTCAGTCCTCACCCAGCCACTCCCTCACTCCTCCACCAGCAGGATCAGGGACAGCATTGGAACGGTAAAAGTGAGAAAACTCATGGGTTGAGATGAAGACAGTTTAATAGGGAAAGCAAAAGCCACACACACAAGCAAAGCAAAGCAAGTAATTAAATCACTGCTTCCCAAGGACAGGCAGGTGTTCAGCCATCTCCAGGAGAGCAGAGCCCTATTACACATTAAGTGACCTGGGAATATAAATGCCATCACTCCAAACACCCCTTCTTCTTCCTCACACTTTGTATACTAAGCATGATATCAGATGGTCTGGAATATACCTTTGGTCAGTTGGGGTGACCTGTCCTGGCTGTTTGCCCTCAAAAGCTCCTAGACCCCCCCAAAGACCTCAGCAGTGTGGCAGCACGAAAAAGCAGAGAAGGCGTTGGCTCTGTGTAAGCCATGCTCAGCAATAACAATTTCTACGTTATTAACCCTATTTTCAGCACAAATCCAAAACACAGCTCTGTGCTAGCCACTGGGAAGAAAATTAACTCTAGCCCAGCCAAAACCAGACGGTTTCTGTCAGTTCCCTTGACTGCAACTAATGATTCTGTAAGTGAGAGTTCCCAGACAAAGACACTGAAATTCACTCTTTCATTGTTTAGAACAATCCTTGGCATTGGTTTCAGCACAGCTCGCATCTCCCATGATACTCTGTCTTAATGAACAGTGTTTGGGAGGTGGGATAATCCAACTTTAATGTGGTCACCCTGTTTTGGAAGATACGTCCAGTTCAATAATAAAGTAGACACTTCTGTGTGCACTGACCTCAGTGGCAGAGAACAGTCTTGTTTTGGTTTGGGTTTTTTAATTTATAAGTTAGGAAAATAATCTGTGTAGGCCTTTTTATTTATAAAATGTCAGAATAACATTTGAGATGATAATCCTATTAGAATTTACTTCCTGCATGTATCATACTTTGACAAAAGTTCAAATCTAAATGCTGGATAATTGTGAACATGGCCAATTTGACTTTTTTCACCTAAGGAAGGTTAGTTTTTGTATTATGAGAGACATAAGTGCATTCAAAGACCCTAAGTAATTACTTATCTCAATGCATGGCCAAAAAATATTGACATAAAATATTGGAAAGGTGAACAGATGTAGCAAAGCATTCCTAAAGGATCTTTTAAACAGGAAAACATTAAACAAAATTAATGGGAAACTTAAAGCAAAAGAGATTAAAGATTACATGAATCAGAACAGAAAAGTGAAACAAACCATAAAAAAAATCGCAAAATTATAAAGCCACACTAATTTTTCATTTCTATCAACTTAAGGAATCTTCTTTTCTCAGCATGGAAATTGCAGAAAAAACAATTCATCTCAGCAACGCAGTACAAAATCAGAAAGGAAAAAAGAGAATTGATTCTATTGAACTTTTCTTCCACTAAAGGGTTACTAAAAGAGGATTTCCTCTGAGCTTCGCTCAAAGCATAAAGAAAAATAGTATGTTCTTATGAGCCCAAATCCATTAACTGACCTGATAGACACTTTCCTCAATATTTACACAACTGGACAAGACTACAAAATAAGTACTCCTATGTATTTTTTTTTCTACAGGTGAAATTGCCTCCAAGTAAATACTCAAGAATGCCTATGAAAAGCAAATTCTGTGTTTGTAACATAAATGCTTTTGGTGGCAGGCTGACCCTCCTCCTAAAGCACCTGAATTCTGAAACCCAAAAATAACAGCTGATGCATGGTTAGCTGCATGGAATTAGGCTTTAGCTGTGATGAGGTTCAAGTGCTTTAGCTGACTATACTACAGGACTAAAAGCTGTGGAATACTATATTTCATGCCACTCTATAGCTGTATGACAGTTAAATGTGCTCTGCTGACTTCTGGGGTTTTTCTCCAGCATAATGAGGCCATCACATTCTTCCACCTGATACAGGAGGAAAGACATCTCATGCCATTTTGTCTTCTGCAGAACTAAGGACAGCTCTAATTTCAAATAGTCACTGTGAACTGATAATTTTCAAACTAAAACTAAGGATGAACCAGTGGATAATTTTGAGCACAGGAATTTGAGGAAAAAAAAATTAAAACTATTCACAACCAATCCAAGCAACAGAAAAACAAACAATTTGTTAAATGATCCATTGTAGCAATGACATAGACTTCCATAATTTTTCTTACTTTCATGATAAACTTTAAAAAGGTGATATTTAAACATTCATGGGTTCTATGCTATGTAGTTTTAAATATAGTACTTAAAATAACTATATCATAATGCTGTAAAAAATTCTATCAATGAGAGCTGAAATTTTGAAAAAGTAATGGACAACATATAAAAGTGAAAAACAACAGTCATAATGAATTAGTGTAACATGAATATAGCATCCTGAAGTGCAAAAAAATTCCTGTAAGAGTAACACAATGTGACTGCACTTTAAAAGTTAGCCATGGATGGCTTTTAAAATACATTTTGCACTTAATGACAATAATACTGCTTTCATATTTGAATTAAATCCTCAGGGTCTGAAAGGAAATGCTGCAGCCATAGTCAAAGACTGAAGGATATTCAAGCACTCACTTGCCTTCTGCAGTTACTAAAGAATATTCTAATGGCACCTAAAGTGGCGTCTCTGCAAAAACTGAGCTTCACACATTCCAGACTGACCAAGAAAAAGCTGGCCAACAGCACTAACACCCCCAAACAAAAACCAAACTAACCCTGCATTTTTCCAGCTGTCTTTAAAAACACTTCCATAGGTTCTATAGGCATAGAGACATACACAAACAACATTTAAAGGCTGAGTCAGCTTTTTTTTTTGGAAAATCATAAATAAATATTAAATGCAGAATATTTCAACAATAGTAATGTAGATGAAGTTTCAATTTCCTTTTCTATGCTTTAGAAAAGTCAAAGGAAAGAAAAGGAAATAATGTATAAGTTGGCAAAGGAAAAATCTCTGGAAAAATAGCAAGATTTGAAGAAAATTTTAACTAAGGGAGAATTTTAATGTATAGAGTTTGAAAGAGGTCTTCCAAATGCAACTTAAAGTCCCTTTACAATTCTTGTGACAAATATGTAAGTAATACCATCTTACATTATTTTACTTTTCCTTAAGGAAGAGCGACATAAATGAAAAGGCAAAAACATGATTTTGGTTTGAACTCTTCACTTGTTTCTTTAGTGATTTATCATTAAAGCCACTGCTATGCAACAAGAGCCAGCAGAGATCTCACTTGCAGATCATGCCTCATAGGGATCAAACTGCTTTGAAAATACAGATTGTGGTTAGGGACTAAATAGAATTATTCACTGAACAACTTCTGTATTCTACAACAAACCAGACTGCAGCTTAAACTGTCCATTCATCCCAAAGGAGTCACACAGGACAACGTGGTAGGTTTTGTGTCTATCTGCTTTCACATAGCAAATATACACCCAGATAAGAAAGTCCCTGTTTAAATTTTCTCGTCATAAGCTTGAACCTGCAGTGTGCTGGGAACTTTATGGTGTGATTATTTCCTGAAATTAGTAGCATACAAAAGAGAAGAGCATTTCTCCTAAAGAGAATTATATCTTACTTATACATCTCATACTATGTCAAACTTTATTCTTTGTTCTTATTACCAGTTTCCTTTAACTTATTTCCTTCTTTCTGATTAAAAAAAACTTTTTGAAATTATCACGATTATTCTTTTTTGCCTCTTCCAGTTATTTTCCTTCCATTTGAAGAAGAGACAACATCAGTTATTTCATATTCCCTGCCTCTAATGCTATTTCTACTATTTTAGGAAAAAGAGGAGCTTCCCTCTTCATGCACTGCATAACAACTTCCATCTGTCTTCATATTTTGCAAGACTAGAGTCACTTCTGTCTTACAAAATTTGAGGGCCAGAAGTATAAGGGGATTCATATTTAATACAAGACCTACATGTAAGCAGAGGAATAGCTATTTGAAAGTGATAAAAGAGAAGGAGAAGTTGGAGAAGAACTGTCAGGAGTGCCACTGAAACTTGTAATTACAGGATGTGGATCCTGTCAGGTTTGTTTATATTTAGTTGCACTTGGCAACCACCTGTCATGCAGCCATATATAGACATAAAGGAAATTGAAGAATTCAATAGTCAAGTACTCGGCATATGATCCCAGTGCTTAACCAAGCTAGTTTAAAGCCAGAGATGCCTAAAGGACATATTGCCAATCATGGTGAAGAGTTTCCTGGGATAACTGTGACTGAGTAGTATCCTCCCAGGAAAGCAGAAGTTTCCCCTGCTGGCCTGCCTAGATGCAGCTCTGCAGGGCTGCCTGCTTGGCCCCAGTGCTCCCATTTCAATCCAGCCATCGACTGCCACAGGCACCTGCCACTGTCACTGTGGGCTGCTCCAAATCAACTCAATACTTCTGTTTTCTTAAGCTGTGAAATTCAGTTAGCCCTGTGGAACATACTGTGGCTACACAGGTTGTATTTGCCAGCTGAGAAAATCAGGCCAATGTTAAAGTTATTCTGTAAGTAACGAATTTTAGATGTCTAACCTTGGAAGAGGAAACTCAAGACTAGAGATCAATAATTACAAAGGAAGATAATGTTTTCATTATGTTAGAAAGGTCTTCATACTGAAATAGTATTAGCCAATGACCGTCAGAACTAACTGAAACCTGCTGTGAAAAATGTAAAACCACACACAAAAGTATCAGATAGATTTCTGAGAGGCAATCTGGAGAGTTAGAATGCTCCTGGGGCAAAGGCTTGCACTCTGCTGGGTGCCATTTAGATTAGTCGGGGCTCTAGTCCATCACAAACAATTCCAATTGACTGTGAGGAGTGGGGTCCTGCCTTAAGCTTTGATATACATTAATTTATGGTAATAGCCAATATGTGTGATATGAAGATTATATGAAGGATCATATAGAAAAAATTTTATGTTATAGAGTCAAAGAATAAATAAATATATCAGTCAGATGCAACCTTAACAGAAAACATTTAAGTAACCTTAGAGTTTTTAAAACATACATAATTTCTTTATTGAAGAAAATCAGATAGATGGGCAAGGATATATTTCTATCTGTCTAATGTGTAACACACATTGTTTGCACAGAGTGCTGAAGAACCGCTTTGAGGACAGTACAGCTGATCACTACTACCTTCTTCTCTTCTTGCTAGTGTAATTTATTTTAAGAAATGCGCCACAGAAAAAAACCCCTGTTGAATTATGAAAAAAAAAATCTTCCCTAGAATGTGCAGCACAAGTAGTAATAAATTTCTACTGGATGATATTACTACAATATCTAAAGTATGTAATTCTTACCAATAAATAATGCATAAACTGATTTCTTGGGTATTAGCTGCTTCAAACAGATAAAAATTGGTTCATGTTGCTCAATTTCTTGTAATCAGTTTAGCTGAAAACAACTGATACTATCATGAAATTTCTGAAAACTTTTACAAAATGCAGCCTTTAGGAACTATGAATTACATACCTCTAAGAGGGATGAGATATTTTCCCCTTTTTACACAGAGAACTGCTTTTCAAATTTGTAAAACCTTCAGATGACACCCATGTGTTCCAAAGCATCAAGTCTTAAAAAGAAGGAGATGACGCTTAGTAGGGGGCTACCACATGTAATCCATATGCAAGACATCCTTTTATTTCCCAGAAACTTTGTACAAATTGAAATTACAGTTTGGCCATTTGTACAGGATTTTACACATGCCTGAGAGCCTGATCAAAGCAACTGCTTTCTGTGGCTACCAGACATTAGGACATGCCAGGCTTCCTCGTATATAGAGGAATATATAGAGAGAGCCTGCACTTCTTCCATGCCTTGACCCTTGTGTACTAAACCAGCACAGCTAACACAGTAGGTTCAAATCTTGTTCCACTTTCTACCCACGTGCTGACCACTGCATAGTGTCTGTGCTCACATGTCAACGTCTCTTGAATGAAATTCAGCTAGCTCACAGTCTCATCCTATCAGTTAATATACTTGAGTGAGTAAAATGTACTGGTTATTAGTATTAGTTAAAAATAATAATTTTATTATGTGCTACCTTTTTATCTTAAGATAATGCAGTTCTTTAATATATATTCATTTATATGTATGTGTATATATATTTGTATATATAAAATTGTAATTTTAAGCAAGATTTAGAGAAGTGGAACAGTCCACATTCTTATGAGAATAAGAAAGAAATTCCCTTACAGAACATTGCTTAAAAACATGTATATTAAGAGGCTCGTTTGAGTACTACTCATCTTTTAAGCAGTTAATAAGCATGAAACCACTCTGTACTTACTGTATTCACAAAAACACTCCAAAAAAAAAAACCCAGAAACAACAAAAAAGCAGTTCCCACAATCCTGGAGCACAAAAAGGATTTTTTAAAAACCCTGCTAAGAACATACAAGCAGAAAAGACTTATGCAACTAAGTCATATGAGGCAGTATGCCCAGGGAGGAAGTGGAGTCACAATCCCTGGCAGTGTTTAAGGAAAGACTGGATGTGGCATGCAGTGCCATGGTCTAGTTGACAAGGTGGTGTCTGGTCAAAGGTTGAACACGATGACCTCAGAGGTCCTTTCCAACATAACTGATTCTGTGGTTCTCTAATATATGGCAGCTTATTGGCTAATGTGTGAGGTTAAAAATGGGTAGCTGTTATCAGTTTGGATAGAAATAGACTGACATGCCCCTTCAGCTGGAAGAGTTAGTCACGACCAGGAGGACCAATATACTGATATACTTACTACTCCATGCTCCTGTACAGATCCAAACTGCATTGACTCCTACTACTACATCAGGCAACTCACAAGACTGACGTTCACTAGTATTTTCACCCATTACCCAAACACCATCAGAGAAGTTTTCTGTCCTCTGAAGTCAGACAGGTGCTGGAGTCAAGACTGGATTTCATTATTGAATTTCAATTAATTTATACTTGTTGCATACTGAGAATGTTCTGAACCAGTTGGGTGAGGTCTTTATTAGAATAAAGTCAGAGAACAGCATTTCTTCCCAACCAATCACAATGAGAAATTTGCTATTGAATAAAATATATTGACTGACTGAGCTATTAAATGATCTGCCTCCTCTCCCACCAAATAAGGGTTTTTTCAGCTGCACTACATTTCAGAAGAAATCTATATTAACATCTACATAACCCTTTACTGGATTCACATGATTTTTTTTTTTATTTACTGCTCTCCACCCTAAGCAAGCATCTGAGGAAAAAGGACTGGCCACTGGCTATAAACAAAAGACAAATAGGTGCCATCTGGCTGAGCTTCTCTGTCCTCTGCGTCATACATATTTGCAATAATGGAATGCGAGAAGCACACACACATACAAAACACAGATTTAGATGTTTTCTGATTCCATGTATTAGAAGGAAATTAAATTCAATTGACAAGCCAGCAAGGCTGCTCCAGAGTACTCCTTTATCTGGATAGTTGAAAAATGTCACAATTCACTCTCCTAATTTTTCTGTTTATTCTTTAGCTGCCACACAGCCAGGATTCCTTTTTTCACAGGGTAACACATGCATTCTTATACTTTACTGTCAAAATATTTAATGTAAAATATTTATTTTGGTTTTTAACCAGCAATATATATGTAACACACATATGCACAGTGTACTCTTTCTGCTTTGTAGATTTGTGTATTATGAAAAAATATAAAACCACTGACTTATTGCAAAAAATTAGCTAATTTTCTCTCATTCTAGTGCATCTTGTTGCTTTATTTCTCCAAATATCACGTTAACACAGCTTTCACTCTTAACAAACTCTTAATGTTTTACAGTTTGATTTTTTTCCCAGAAAATAATTTGCCTGTTATATATTCCAAAAGATAAAATTCATGTAGGTTGATATTCAGGTTCTTACATGGTGTATCAACCAATTGAACTTGTACAAAACCAGGAAATAAGCCATTCATACATTCAGTTCTTCTCTTCCATGTTTGATTAGCTCTGTTACAGAATCCTTTTAGAGTAGAATTTGTGCAGTCTTAAATCTGAACAGTCAGATGGTGACATACTCAAGCAGAACTAATTCATGTTATGACTCTTGGATGTATAACTCATAAACATGTCTGGAATGAAACCTGATCTCTCACAAGTGAATGCAAATACTTGTAAGGGCAAGGCATATTAAGGAGATGTTCTCTACCAGAGAGTGAGAAAACTGATGGTTTTGCCTTATCTCTTGACTTGTCTCAAACCTGTGGTCAGGTCACTTCTCAAAGCTCAATCTGCACTAAAAAGCTCTGATAAAGGTCTCTGTTTCTGGAGTGTGAAAAACACACCTCCAACCAGCTGCAATGATTAATGCCCTCAGATAATCACAACCCAGCTGTCAAAACCATTAGGTTATCACAAAGTGTTATTCTGCATAGAATAAAGCTTTACAATTCTGCAAAACAAGCACTTTTTTGCAGCAGTTACATCCCCATTTCAGGAACAGTTTCCTTGGACATTATAATAATATCCAACTTCCAATGTAAACACAGTCATGCACACCTTTACTGAGACAGGTCAAAACAGATGATGAAACTTCCAAGCCAAAAACTTTGAAGCTTTTAAGATGAATTTTTTAAGCCAAAAAACCTGCATTGTCACAGTAAAGTGATAATTTTACTACACATGATCATTTGAATGGCAGTTATCTTTTACTGTGTTTTGCAGCCAAGATGTTTAAAGTATCATCAGTTAATTGGCATCCATGGGCAGAAGAAGTACCTTAAAACTGGAATGCAAAAAATTAATGTCTATTTCTCCCGTCTTGGTAGGAAAAAAAAGAGAAAAAAATTAAGAACACTAAAGGGAACAGAAAAGCAAACAACAAACAACAACAACAAAACAACCCAAAGCTGCCCATTTCTCTGGCTTCAGATTTTTTTTTAATAGAATTCTACCAGCACATTTAAAAATACAAAGGTATGTGTATATATATAAACCTACATACTTCATGTACTACATATACATGAAGTGTATATGTAGTACACATACAAAGTGTACACTTAGATGTGAAAAATTAGCTGTGTTTGCAGTACCTTATGTTCACACACTACCTTGTGTTTACTTACATGTTTTACATGTTGCAAAACTAAGTAAGTATTTCTATAGGTGTGAATAGAGTACACCTTTGCAAAATTCTGGCTGTTTATTGATGTGGCTGCATGCTGCTGAGTTTCACTTCAGTTTGAGTTGAAGTTGTTATACTTCAGTATAGCAGTGCCCTTGTTCTCAACATTCTAGTCCATAACTTTTTCATTGGTTAAAGTCACAAATGCTGACTAGAAAATAATGGATAACAAAGGTGATTTTTGTTTCCTTGGTTTTTTGTTACAAATAAAATTATAAACTGGAATAAGCTGGGGCCTTCATATTGTGTTCTATCAGTTTTAGAAGTCCAAAACTCCAGCTGTAAGTTAAAAGCAGTTTTAATTCAAGTTAAATTCATTGGAGAAATGTTCTACTCAGGGGTGACTGGTAGGTAGCTACAGACACCAGTTTAGAGCATAAATTGTAGCTCGTAGCTCCCATGCTTCTTTCTGCTCAGCCTAAGGAGTTACAGTGTGAGCTGTGGGCAGCAACAGCAAGCAATTACTCTGCCAGCCCACTGGCAGTTCATCTTTGGTTAGTTCTCAGTGTGACAGCTCTCACCACACTCACTCTTAGGGACAACCAGTGTGTATTTACAGTGTGTGTGAAGGCAGCCAGCACCTGGGTTTTGTGTCCTCCCTCCTGTTCAGCCAGTGAAATCCCCCATCCCAGCCCAGTGGTCAGTGGAGCCTTCGAGACCTGTACTTTGCTCTGTCCTCTGAACAGAAGGCAGGTTCACAGCTGATAGTCATATTACAAGGCTGTCCTTAATCACTCCTCATAAAGCAACCTAAAGTCCTTTGTAAGTTCTGGTTTTTTTTCTCTTGGTTACAGTCCACTGAATGCCAGTGTCTGTGAACTGAAGCCAGGTATTATGGGCTGCCCCCCTTGGATGCCCTGCTGTGCTTTTCCTCTGGTTGACATTCTGCCCCCTTGGAAACTGAATTCTTTCTACCCCTGCTCTGAAACCTATTCACTCCAGCATAATGAAACCAATTCTAAATGCCATAAACTTTACTGTGGTACCACAAATCATTTCTCTGTAAGACAGGATACAAATATGAATTTCCAATCAAAGCAAGGAAATTTGCGTTAATCAATGAAAGACTCATCATTATTCTCCTATGGAATAAAGCACTGAAGCAGGTTTCTAATGTATTTTTGATAATTTTAAAATCAATTACCAAGTAATGGTTCACCTATGCAATCTTCAAATCACTAGGTACTACAAATAAAATACTTCTATTGAATTAGCTCATTGAACTCCAGTTAAATATTGTAGTTTCTTTCCTTCTCTTGCTTTCATATTTGACATTATAGATATATTAACAAGTTTGAAAATTATTTATCATTTTAATCCAATATTCTTCCCCTACTCATCTGCCAAGATTATTTTGTATTTTCTAGGACTGTGTCATCTCACACTTGACAGGTAAAGAACACATCTTTCCAGTAACCTCTGGGAATAAAAGTGTCATGATTAGTCTCATAAAATTATGAACTGAAGAAATGAATATAAGAATTCTTGGGTTGGTACAGAGCTATGCAACCCACCAGATTTTTCAGGTTTGCTATAAAACGCTGGAAATACAACCATATATAAATTTAAGATGAACTTCAAAATCTGTAAACAAAGAGGAAAGGAAAAACCTACTTCTCACAGCAACCACTAGGATCCTTTCTATTTCCAGTAATGGAAGTTTTATTAGCTCTGAAAATCTAGTTACATTAAATGAGCTATGAGTAGAAAGAGTATTTAGTCCAAATTTCATAAATATCAATTGCCCACCACCAGAGCTAAGAATTAATATTGCTACCAAATAAAGTCCAACTAAATACTGGAACTAAATTTAGTCCCACTAAATATTGGAACACTAAATATCCTGTAATTGGTTTATCAGAGTGGATTTTTTTTTCAATTCACTTCTCTGAAGCTTACAGGAAAGGATATATAATTAAATAGTTATTGCACAAAAATGAATGGGTGCAGAAATCAGTTGAACTAGTCTTATAATCTTCTATGTCTTAAAATAATTTTACTGTTCAATCTAAGATTCTCATTAGGAGGCATGCAGCCACAGATAACATTTGGAAGAAAACTAGTAAATTTATGTAACTGACAATCTATTTACAAGCTAATTTCTATTACCAATAACTTTGGGTTTACTGCTAAAGGATTTGTTCACCTTATTTGGTTGCTACTCAGCTCAAAGTACTGATTTGGGGCATAATAAATAAATGAAATGTGTTAAATAGTTTATTTATACCTGTGTGTTTGCAACTGTGCACTTACCCAGTTGCATACGAAGTATCAGTCTTTAAGAAGACTACTTGAGTCTTACTGTTGAGAGATTTTTCACTACAACTATAAGGAGTAGCAGCTCTGAGATTCCAATACTCAAAATGTCAAAAGGTATCTTATTTCCTCACTTCTTGCCTTTCGTGAAGCAACATGACATTACTGATACATACTCAGGTTTGTTACCTAATCCTTGACTGGCAAAGCCCTGCCACACCTCCTCAGTTTGGTTTCCACTACAAAGCCAGAAGCATCATAAGGACCACCATTGAAAACTCTAAGCTATAGAGGAGCAAGAGCAAAGACTGTGAAGAGCTCAAAACATTCTTTCTATGCTAAAACATATCACTGCTTTTTTCTCTTGAAATAGATTCCAAACATTTTTTTCATTTATTTGTAAATATTTGCACATAGCATTTTTCCCTTGATTACTTGTGAGAAGGACACAGAGAAGAGTGTCAAGAACTTATTTGGTATCTACTCTTATTTCTCTTCAAAAGAGTTAGCATATTGCAGAGCAAGGTAAGATTGACTAAAAGAGAGTAACTATTACCATTTTCTATTTTTTTCCCTTCCCTATTAATAGTGAAATTTTATTATTTCTCTGAAAAATTCTCAAGAAATGGAAGTTATACATAGCACACTTGCTTTTCCTCCTTTCAAAAATAAGCACTGTTTAAGGGATTTTAGTCTTCCAGGACCCCTTTTCCACAGTTATAACTTTATGCCTGTGGCTGAGGTTTTGTCTACCTGCACTTTAGGAGCAGCAGTCAAAAGGAAGCACAGAAGGCCCAATCAATTGCAAACATCTAAGTTATCCAGGTCTTATCTAATCTGTATCTTCCCTACAAAATGTTGAGCACTTACCCTTTCATCTCTGTTATCAATGATTTTATCCAAGTGACTGTAGTTACCTTAAGTAAAATTCTATGTAAGTATTTTTCCCCACGTTGTCTGTCAATCACTTTCCTTGTCCAAATAATACAATTTTTTATCTTCTTCTTATTGCTATTTTTGCAGAATTACTTCCTCTAACTAGGGATAAAATGCTCTAGCTACGTCTCTTCTGGAAATATCTGGCTATCTTGTTAATAAATACACTCAAATTGCATGTGACGGTGCCTAATAATTATGTTTCAAACACAAAATTCTCCATGTCCTCTTATAGTTCTGAGACAGTTCCGTGGGAACTGAGCTCCCCAGTCTTGCACTATGCTCACATTTAATTAACAGAAAATGCAGTAAATTTTCTTTGTAGCATGAGGCCTCCACAGTGGATTTATTGCTTTTCTGTATGTTCCTGTTCACCAAATAAGTTGTGGATGTCCCACATCTCTGGAAGGCCGAGTTGGATGAGGTTTTGAACAACCTGGTCTAGTGAGTGGCATTCATGACCATGGCAGGTGGTTTGGAATAAGATGATCTTTAGGGTCCCTTCCAACCCAAGCCATTCAAGACTGTGGGTATGCAAAAGTATATTTATGACAATTGCTGTGTGTGAACATTTTCCTCTTCAGTGTGCCAACACAGAAAGAAAACTAAACCTAAATGAAGTTTGATAGAAAAATTTCTGAACTCAGTAGAGATCAGCTGAGTCAAATGAGCTTCAGGACCTTCTTTTTTTTTTTCAGGTTTTATACAAAATAAGGTTCTTACCTGTTTAATCCTTCTCCTATATAAAGGTAACATTCAGAAATGTACCATATCAGATAATTTTTCGCCAGGTCCTGTTGAAAAGAAGGCTGAAGACATGTAACTACTGAAGAAAAAACATCGTGCTAACTCTTTTAAACCACAGAGGATCACTTGCTCAGTATATTAGAAAAGAAAAGAACAGAAAAAGAAAAAGAAAAAAGAAAAAAAAAAAAAAAAGCAAGCGTGGTGACATGGGCTCCCCCTAGTGGTTTTCGTTATGAAAGATTTTAATTCTCCGCACAAACCCCTTAAATTTACGAAGACTAGTAACAAACAAGCAAGGGAATGCTCTGAAAGGAAATGTGTTCTGTGTAAAAAACAATTATTTTTTAACACATAATCTGTAAATTATCAAAACCAAAGAGTTCTTGATTCATCATTTTTAGGATGGACAATTAATCAAGCATACTGACAGATCATGCTTCTAGACATCTGCATCCTGTTAACAGCAACCAAAGTTAATTCCAAAGTTAATTATGCTTATGGTTGCATTCAATGGAGTGATATTGCCGGTTTTTGAAACCACACGTCGAAGATTTATTACAGGTTCTGTATTGCTCTTTCTCTAATGTGTAGATTTGATAATCCTCCTCCCTAACTCTGGGCTTTTTGAATGTTCTTCAAAAGAGGAGATAGGTTTTATTAGCATTGAAGTTTCTGTGTTATCTTTTTTTTTTTTTTTTTTTTTTTTTTTAACTGAATCCCCTCACATTTATAATACTATGGATCAGGAACACTCTCAGTTTGCTATAAAAAAAGGTACAAGTAAGAGAAAAATTTGCCACTTGTTAGGCTCATGGATCCAAGTTAATTGTTCTTTGCACCAGCTGTGAAATCAAGACAAAAATTATGTACCTTAGCAGAAGTGCTGCAGAGTTAGTTAGTCTCCATTTTAATCTGAAAACCTAATTTATGATACAAATATAGGGAAATGTGACTGTATCTTTTCAGTAAAATGAACCTTTAATTAACCAACAGGTACTTAGGTGGCTTAGGTTAAGAAATACCCAGTAATTAATGAAGATCAATAGTTCTGATCTAGGTCTTGGCCTACAGTTGCAAGACCTCTACCATTGATTTCTCTAGAATGAGAGTTCAGATTTTTTTCAATCTGACTGCATATGAAAATTGCTTTAATTACCTGAATTTATTTCACTCCACTTAAGAGAGAAGAACTTCTGATATGCCTAAACTAGCAATGCAAGATACTAATATTAGCAAACGATGCTTCTCCTATTCAAGTTCAGAGCTAATTGTGCAGATTTCTTCACATTCTTATTTACAGAATGCAGCAATATACATTATACAAAAAAAACCGAAAATTAAACAGAAAAAGAAATTCAAAAGTAACCAAAAAACAAATTAACAAAAACAACACCAAAAAAATGAAGCTTGATATCTTCAAATAAGACCAGAGAAAAAATTTCTTCTTTAATATCTTTGTAATAGATTAAAATAAAACCTGAGGGTTTTGAGTAGACTTCAAATTATTTGTTATGCAACATTTTCATGCAATGAGGAGTAAACCAGAACATTTATTAATATTATACAAGTGAATTGAGAATCAAAGGTTGTACACAAAGCAGTAAACAGATCATCTTTAATCTCAGTAGAATAAAAATTAATTAATTGCTCGATTGGAAACTAGTGGTTGCTTAAAGATCAATCATTGTAACACACATGTATTCATCATGGAAATACAGAACACAGTTCCCACAATTAATTTTCTGTTCAAAAGGGCTAAATTTCCCACTGCAAAAAGCTGTAAGAAAAACAACAGGAAGAAGAATGTTCAGAGAAAACTGAACTGTGAGGTCTTTAATTAAAATTCGAAGTTATGGCAAATTCAGTGTTTGGCAAAACTCCTTAGTTCTGGCAGTCTTTGTCTAAAGAACAGAGAGCAGGATATAGAAACAACAATTAGGAAAAAAAAACCCACCAAAAAAAATTTAATTAACATTAAAAAGAAGAAAATGGACAGTAATACAAATGAAATTGTGAAGTGTGGGAAAAAGACTATAGAACCTAAAGATTTCTGAAATAATTATATAGTCAGATGTAAGGACAGCAAGATAGACATATTTCTTATAAATTAGCAACAAAGAAAAAAATGCCAATGATATATTCCCACTTCCAGACAGTGATGGAAAACTATTTACACTGCATGAAAGGAAAACCCGTGGTTCCTCTGGACAAGTCAAAGCCAGCAACTTCCCAAAAGAAGACCAACCGTTGCCTGGGCTGCATTAGGAAAGTATCACCAACAGATGAGTGAGGTGATCCTTCCTGTCTACTCAGCACTGGTGAGACACACCTGGAAAGCTGAGTCCATCTCTGGGCTCCCAGCACAGGACAGACATGTACATATGGGACCAACACTAGCAAACAGCCAAGAAGGAGACTGATATTCCATGATTAGAGAACTTAAGCATCTGTCACAGAAGGAAAGCCTGAGAGAGCAGGGAGAAGGGAAGTTTTAGTGTGCTAATTACTTGATGGGAAGTTATAATGAGACAGAATCAGACTTGTCTCAGTGGTATCCAGTGGCAGGACAAGAGGCAATGAGCACGAAGTGAAATGCAAGAATTTACATTTAAATACACAAAAAACCTTTTTTACAATAAGGGCTATCAAACACTAGAACATGTTGCCCGTGTAGGCTGTGGAGTCCTCCTGGTGAGTCTTCATCCTTGGAGATATTCAACACCCAACTGGAGACAGCACTAATCATCCTGGCCTAGCCAGCTGTCTTTGAGCTGCAGTATTGGACAAGCCAGTACTTAGAGCACCCTCCTACTTTAGCCAGTAATTGAGTCTGTGAAAAAAATAGAAATCCAAATATTGAGAGCATATACCAGTTATCAAATCACTTTCTAAAAACTCTCTCCTCTCTTCATTTAAAGTCTAGTCCCAATGACTATAGCTCAGAGTCTTTTACAAATCCACCTGTTTAGTGGAAGTCTTTCTAAGGCAGGACTGAGGATCAGCTGCAGCAAAAGCAACTTGGCTAATTTAAATGTCCAAGTGTTTCCAGCAGGATGTTAATCCTTATGTTAAATTTTCAGATATTATCCCTTGTACAGAGTCCTTGTGAGCACATCTACAGCAGGAAATACCATACTAGGGAAAGAGCTGATCTATTTGTTAATGAACTGGAACGCCACATTGCCATACAACAACATTAGCTTATGTATCTAAAAGCTGTGCTATTGCATCAGCACAATGCTACATCCAGACTAATTAGCTCTGCCAATCAAACTAAGTAGCACTGAGCAGAGCCATGCTGAATAGCAATTCTAGCTTCTGAACTACTAATCGAAGCACTACTAGACAGTGGACACCAAATAAAAATCATTTGAGTATATTCAGCAGTGAAAAATTCTATAATTCTTCACTTCTTCCCTTCTGTAAGTATGTGTATAACTTTTAGAAAAAGCTTTTTCTTGCTTTTCAAGACACATCTTTTTAGCACATTTAAAGTCATTGCAAAAAATAATTTGAAGATTTTAAAAATATGCTTTGCTGATTACCTGTTACTCTGCAAAATTATTAGATGCTATAGCAGATCCCTGTAAGTTTATTTCTCTTAGAAGGTGAACCTCTAAAAAGACATGGATTTCACAGAGGAAATTTTTTTTTCTTCACTTAGTATATTCACAAAACTCTGTTTCCTCTAACACAAGTGTCATAAAAGCACAGTCACTTTCCTGGTTTTATACTACCACTTTGTTTGAAGTGTCACCCCTTATTTTTATCTGCATTGAAAAAAAAAAAAAAAAAAGTAGTTTCTGATGTTTGGTACAGTTTTGCGCTTGTTTCAAACTATTCTGATAAAGTTCGGGCTAGCTGGTGCTTCCTCAAAACTCAAGGTGCATTAGCAATCTCCTGTAGCATGTCAGATTTATATAAAGAACAGCTCAGCCTTGGTCATGCTCTGCTTATTTCACAGAAAATTATCATGTTGCTCAGGTGGATCATGTTTATTTCATCTGCTTCCAAATAAGTAATGTCTTTGATGTCAGCTAATTAGTTCTGCACTGTTTGAGCCACTGTTTTAACAACATTTGTGTATCTGGGCTAACATAGGGCTAACATAATAAAACCTTTCAAGAAAACTCAGGTAAAGTACACTTCTCAGGTCCACATTTTCACATTCCACATTTATGTTTTGAATTACCTCCACAATATGGTCGTGATCTGACAGTGGTTTCCATCTAGGCAAAGCCTTTCTGGACTTGATAAAACTTTTCTTCATCTTGGTCTTGAAAAGATCTTAATACCCACAATTTTACTGTATTTCTTTCCAGCTGTGACTCTTTGAACTGCTCATTTGTGAAAGTGCTTTAGCCTTGACTCCAGCTGACTTTGAACAAAATAACCAAGGCAAAATCTGAGCAGAAACTTGAGGTACCTCTTGCATGTGTCTAAAAAAAGTAACAAAACACTTGTAATGCATGCTCAAATGCTAATGATTTGTTATTGCAAATGTCAGTTTGACTGTTACTGCTGAAAAATTAACCTTAAAGGTTCAACATTTTCCAAGCTGCTGAAACTTACTCTACAGAAGGGCCCCCTGGAAAGTTCAGTCCTTTCCTGTTTGCAGCACTAGTATACTAGTGCCCATAGCAACCCCACAAGGTGCCACTGCTCCAGGGCAGACCTCCTGCTCCAAGCAGAGGGAAAGGCACTAATAAATGCCACCTCAGTTACCATTTCTCTGTTTTAGATATTGTTACTTGGCTCATGATCCCAGATCAGGAAGTACTCTATATAAAATACCTGAAATACACTTTGAATTAGCTACCTAATATTAAAAGCGCTGGACAGCAAGAAAAAAGGAAAGCGAATATCCTGGATCAGTAAAAGATTAAATGATTGCACTTTACTTAGCTCAATGAACAAGAAGAAGAATAATCCAAATCTAGGACATGAAAAATAATTCATATTTTAGTTGTTGAAAAGGAAATTCTAACTGAGACTGCTCAGGAGTAGTAATTTATGACAGAGTGGAGGGCAAGGGGGCTTTGCGGCAAAAAAAGGTTAAAGTGGCTGGGAGCAGGAATGCCAAGGGCAGAAGGACTCTTTGATATGGATTAGTTTCCCTTGGTAATGGGATAAGAAACAAGCTTCAATATTGTCTTTGACATTCCTGGAGTTGGAGAATGCAGGGTGAACCTTGGGGCAACAGAGTTGGGCTGGGGAATGGACCCATGGCAAAGATCAGGTGCCCTAAACAACTGCTCAAGGGGTTGGTGCTGCTGATGGTTCAAGTGCCAATGAGGGATCTTGCTTGTGAAGCGTCTTTGCAGATGCCATGTAGAACCATTTATTGCAATAAAACTTTGCAATAAAAATTTGCAATAAAACTTTGCCCAAGCATTGTTCATTGAATTTTTCTGTTTCCAGCACATACATATGTTGAATTCTCCTTGAAGGGTGCCATAGAAATTCCCTAAAAGTTGTCAAAACTATCTTAAAGAACACGCAGTGGGTACAGGTGATAGGACTGCTCTGATTGCACCAGACCAATCCAGTACACCAGTCTTTATGCTGCATCCAATGAAAGCAGTGCAGGGTGACAACTGTTACACTATTTCATATGGCTCTTTTTTGCATAGATTTTAAATGTAAGAGCAGCTTTAGTTTGCACTTTCATTTGAAAGTATCCCAGAATCTTTTCTAGAGAAATATTTGAGGACACCCTTTAAACAGCTGGTTGCTGCCATTTATGAGTTTCTTATTTTGCCTCTTTTAAGGATCTACAGCTCAGGATTTCAGACTGTCACAAAAGTATATTAAGATCCTATTATCACTTATTATCATTTATTCACTGTCCTTTGCTTCAAATATCATTAAGTTAATATAGAACAAATCTAAAATACTTTGCTTACTTTTCAAAAGTATACCACATACAGGTCAGATGGTGTAAAAATGGGACAAAAGCAATAGCATACTTAATTCAAAGAATGACTAGAATCTGCTGTTTCTCACAGTATATATTATATTATTTTAAATGAATCTCCTTAGTGTCTTTTTCTGTGTACCAAAATTTGCTCTAGCGTTCGATAACAAAATTTAAAGCAATTAAAATGTAGCTTAAATTAACTTAAATTGCAGTTTCAAAAAGATATTACAAACAGATTCTGTGTTAAATGACTTGACTAACCATTTCAATTCACTTACTTAATCTCTTTCTTCTCATCCTGGGATGTACATCAGTTCAAACTGTATGTTTAAATGACCCTGTTGTATGCAGTTTATTGACAAGCTAGGGCTTTGTTTAGAGATTATGATAAAATCCCCCAGGCTTTATTCATCTGCAGAAACTACTGGTACTCTAAGAATGAGCCCAGAACACCTCTTCTTTGCTTTCTAGAGTTTGTAACTCAAAGATTTATTTCTTTTAAAATCACAAACATGTAACATTCATATTTATCCATCCATGCTTTGTATTCATGTAAAGCTTAAGAAAAAAATCTGTAACTTTTGCTAGGACCCATTTTCATCTGTTTCCTTAACCAGATATAGGATTCAATAAGTAAGTATGGTAAGTACCATTTCCTAAAGAGAGTGGCCTGATTACATGAGATTGCCCTATGCTCGGTCTCGAAATCCTTGCTTAAGCATCACTCCCTAAAATTACATTTGTCATTACTACAGTCTAGTAGTAATTATATCTAAACAACTGATTTGGAACAGAAATTAGGAGTATGAGCTAAGCAGTAGGAGTAGAAAAAGGTTGGATTTTCAGCAGCATGAGCACTGAGGAGCAGGAACTATGCAGAGAGATGCCTCCCACTGAACCCCTGTTGGATGGTAGAGTATTTCAGAACCAGCAGAGAGACTGCCAATGAACCCAAAACAGCTGTCTAGACTTATGACTACAGTGGAGCTAAATTATGTAATTCTTTCTAGTTCAGCCTGAGGAGGTAATATATTTCTTTGCTTATAAAATACCCATGAAAAGCTAGTACAGATATGAAGTTTTTCCTAAAGTAACCTAGTCTTAAATATAAAATATATGCTAATAACACTAATGGCTAGAATAACCTACAGTAGCTGATTACAGGAGAAATCAAAGATCTTCACACGTTAGTTTACTCACAATACTAGCTCTGCCATGCTGCCATTCTTTCTGTTCCAGCCATTCTTCTGTGAATCTTTCTCTCAATGCCACCTTGGTGCTAGCAGGCAGATTTTGTATAGTTGTCTTTGTATAGGCTCTACCGTTTTATTTCCTTGCTCTTAATTATGCCAGTTAAGATACTGCTATGATTAAAGTAGAAAGTATCAAACATATGAATACAGGAATTTATGAATATTTTAATAACGTACATATAAAGTACATGATTGTGTTGAACATGATTTTGTGTCAGTATGAAATGTTAGGGTGAGATAAAGGCTCTCTATCTTTTCAAACAACTTCAGCTCAGAAAAAAAAATATTTTCACTTGTTAGAAACTTCCTATCCAGCTAAAGAAGATCCACATTACCTTCATATTTTCAAACTTTATACATTGTGAGTAGAGGAGAACTGATAGGATGGAAATGTACATGTGAAAGTATCTGCTGTCAATCATAACACTATACCTTAATCAGCCTTGGAAAATGAGCACATATCTTTGGAAATACTGCTTATTTACCCTCACCAAGTAAAAGCTGACAGCCTTTCTTATACATCTGAGCATGTACAGCTGAAAAGTGAAAAGACCTTGCTGAGTTTCACATTTTGGTTCATGAGATGCACAACAACCGAAGCAAACTAAAATGTGAGAACCAAGAGAAAAACCCCTCTGATACGCATTTTTCCATGCCTGCCTGATGATTGCCATTTACCTATCCGTGTTTTACCTCTAGCTGATGGCCTGTAACACCGGACAAAACCCTGCACAGAGGCCTCCAGCCTTCCCCTGTCCCAAGCTGCCCGTGTGATGTGTTCGGCTGGGCAGGGCCCTGCCGGGATGTGGATCCGCCTGCCGCGGCTGAGGCTGCCGCCGCCTCGGCACAGGAACAGCACGCTTCACTGCTGGAACATTTGTTCAGCTCTGCTGAAACGCAGCCCCTGACGTTTGTTTGTGCAAGGTGTATTTGCTCAGGAATTCACTGTGAGAACGTGACATAAGCCGTGAAAGAGCTACCCTACAGCAGGTGACCTACAGTTTTGTTTGCTTCTTTAGTCACAGCCTTGAGTTTCTTCATTTTTTGGAAACCACCTTCCTTATTAACTATTCTCGTCATCCAGTGCTTTGTTTGTGTTACCTTTTGGTCTTTGGATAAAAGTTTGCTGATGTTTTTTATTTTAATATATTTGGCTTAAATTTTGAGAAAAATGAAATAAATGTTCTTTGCTGATGGAAAACATTTGAATTTCTTCTTGGGTTTTTTTTTTTTTCCTTCTTTAATAATTTACTTGAACAGAAGCAACTTGGGTTCACTGAGCAGTCCTAATCATAACAGAAATTTGTGGTAAAGATCTGAATGCGGATGTCTCTGATCACAAACCTACAATTCCCCTACATACACGTGTGTGTCTAGGTGGCTAAAGGACAGCAGAAAGCCTTTTACATCACAGAAAATTTTCCCAAATAACATCTGTCATAAGTAGTATACAGATTAGATTCACCAGGATGGCACATATCTATACGTTCTTCTGCAACAGTAAAAGCATTTTTTTTACTCTTGCTTATGTATACATCTATATACATATATAGATGTATATAGATGTATACATATACACGTATACATCTATAATTGTTCCTTGGTCAAGGAAAAAAATCATCAAAGGCTCAGCAAGAGCAGTTATCCTATGGGAAATAGCAACTAATTTTTGCAGGGACAGTATTACCTGGTATTTTACATAGCACACATAATTTAAAATACATATCTCAATGCTACACAAACAATCCAGATCTATCTGTTTGATACTCCAGTTGGCTGTGTGTTGTCAGACAGCTGGAGAAATGGATAAAAAGGAATTTCATTGACTTCAGCAAAGGGGAAGGGAAAAGTTCTTTTCCTGGGGAGAAATAACAACATGCATCAGAACAAGCTAGGACACAACAGCTGAGGACAAATTTGATAGAAAAAGAGTTTGGGGTTCTGTGGGCAATTGAATACAAGTCATCACCACACCTTTGCTGCAGAGATGGCCAGCAATCACCATCTGGGCTGCGTTAGGAGGAGCATTACCAGCAGATTGAGTGAGGTGAACATTTCTCTCTACTCAGCACTGATGAGACACACCTGCAAAACTGGGTCTAGCTCTGGGCTCCCCGGTATTAGAGAAACATGGTCATAACTGAACTGACTCCAGCAAATGGCCACAAAGGACACTGATATAGAGTCTCCGTCCTTGGAGATGTTCAATACCCAGCTGGAGATTGGCCTTGAGAAATCTGCTTTAGTGGTCCCTTTTTTGAGTGAGGACAGTGCAATCTCTGGAAGTTTCCTCTACCTCAGTGACTCTGTGATTCTACATTCATCCAGGGGCCTATTTACTCTCCCTCAGAAAGTGCTCTGATTTTTACTCTTTATTAAGGCTTACCTCAGCAATGTGAACAATAAAATGCTTAGCTGAAACAATCTCATTATAAATGGGGTGACATTACTTTGCATGTTTAAACCTACAAGCAAAGCACAAAGCACAACCCTTAGTGAATGTTCTTCAGCAGGAGGAGGATGTAGGCAGTAGAAGAAGAGTTTACCAAAAGCATGGAGAATAAAAAAGTAAGAATGCCAAAGGAATGAAAAAAACAAGTTCATCCATGGCATGTAGAAATAATATACTTTTGAATTAATAATCAGAGTTACATTTTAAAGGTGAGTATAATGCATTTGGCTTTTCAGACTCAATCTTTCAGTTACTTTGTGTACCACATAGCAGTATTAATTGGAAATAAGGGAAGGCTGATAATTAACATAGACCCACAGGGGACAAATTTTCCTTGGCAGGGAAGAGACCACCGCACTCTGGGATACTACACTAGTCTAGTTCTATACTAGCTGTGTATTCCTAGGCATATGGAAATCCAGTTCCACTTTCTAAGCTAATAAGATGACAATTCTATGTTTCCTTTTCCCTAGTTCATATTGTCTGTTTAGAAGTGGGATGGAAGATAGTAAAACATCACAGTTAATTGAACTGATTCAGAAAAGTGAAACAGGAAGAAATAAAGGGAAGAATATTGAACAAGTCCAATACACCACTTCCCCTTGAAAAACCATGATATAGTGGTTTCTGTTTTAATTAGTATATACAAAACATAGAAATCAATTTTCATGCCTTCATGAGGTTCAATAAGGAGAAGTGCCCTTGGGTTACAACCTGATGCAGTGCTACTGAGGAGGAGGAGGAACGGGTCAGGAGCTGTTTGGCAGAAAGGTGCTTGGGGGAGCTGGTTGAAGATGGTTCAGTATGAGACAGGAGTGTGCCCAGGTGGCCAGGAAGCCCTGTGGCATCCTGACCAGCATGACTAAGTGATAATCTCCTTGTACTCAGGACTGGTGAGGTCACACCTCAAATCCTGTTCAGTTCTGGTCCCCTCACTCCAAAAGAGCCTTTGAGTTGCTCTAGCATGTACAGATCAGGACAACAAGGCTTGTGAAAGCACTCAAGTGATTGTCTTGTGAGGCGTCTGCGTTTGTTTAGCCTGGAGAAGAGGAGGTTCTTTGCTCTCCAACAACTCCCTGAAAGGAGGGTGCAGTGAGGTGGGAGCTGGTCTCAGCCATGCCTGCAGTGAGAGGAACAGAGGAAATGGCCTTAAGATGAGACAGGAGAGACTCAGAACTTTTTTTCATTTTAGATCAAAGAACTGGAATACGTTGCCAGGGAGATTGTGGAGTCACCATCCCTGGAGAAGTTCAAGAGAAGTCTGGATCTGTCACTGGGTGGGTGATACGGTTTAGTGGCTAAGAGGCTGCTGTAGTAGTGCTGGTAAGTTTCTTCCATGATGATTTTATGATTATATGAATAAATTTACCTCCTGTGTAAAGGCTTATATTATCCATGCTAAACAATCTATTCTACTTAAGTATACAAGCTTTGTATTTCTAGTAGTTACTTTTCTATTGCCTGTCTTAAATATGTCTTTTGGCTAAAAAACAAAGGGGAAAACAAAAACAAACAAACAAAACAACAACAAAAACAAACCCCAAACAAAAACCAACCAACCGAAAAAAAAAAAAAAAAAGAAGCAATGAAGTTCTGAAGACTTCAAATAAAAATATTACTACACAGACATTATGGAGCTTTAGAAATATATTAACAATACAGGACTTGTCTTATTTATGGATGTGTTTCAATGAGACAGAAATACTGATTAAAGGAATGTATTCATTGTATTATACCATCTAGACGAAGCGTATATTGAAGCAACAATACTTTGACAACAGTACTTTGATTTATTTGACCTAAATCATTCACTGGGCATTCCATAAGGCAAGACACTAAGAACTGAGAAAAACATTAAAGCTAAAGGTAAGGATTGAGGACACTGCCGATTTAAAAATCAATATTAAAGCCCTTGGTATAACGTTCCTTAAAGACAAGAAATATCTCATATTAAATGTAAGTTAAAAAATAAGCCAACCTTGATTTCAGCTGTCCATTGAGATAAGTAGCTATATGCAGCTCTGGACTTTTTTGAGTGCATCCTTGGACCTGTCACTTTTGTTCCAAGGATTATGTGTTTCATAACCTTTCCTATGTATATATACTACATGACAATACTTAATGTTACCAAACACATTTATTTAATGCTGTCTTGGTTTAGGGCAAATTTGGGAGGAAACTTCTGAATGGGGTTCCTTTGGAGAGTAAACTTAAACGGCTCTTCCCCACAGCCAGTCTGGGAAAAAGAGAAAAGTAGAAAAAAATTTTTATTTGAGAAACAAGATGTTTACAAGCATGAGAAACGAAAAAAGTATGAAATAATAAAACTTTTTGCTGTTTTGAAGAGAGATGGCAAAACTGATGAATTTTTTCCAAGAGTTAGTTTAGCTCTTTTAGTTTATTATCAGTCTCAGTTCTTTTGGTGGTGGAAAATGCTGAGGTTCAGGCTCTGGTGGGCTGTGGGTATCAGATTTTGGTCTTTTCTTGGGTTTTCAGTCCAGAGCAGATTTAAACAATCCCCAAAGAAAACAAAAACAAAAACAAAACCAAACAAAACAAACAAACAAACAACAACAACAACCAACCAACCAACCAAACAAACAGTCCAGGAAGCTTTTTTGCTTCAGCTAGCTAAAGTAACTTAAAGGAAAAAACTTTTCTTTGGTTGTTGTCTGTGTATCTAATGAACACACAGTCCCAAGGAAGAGAGAAAGAAGAATGTGGAGGAGAGAACACTGTTTTCAAAACAAACTGCACATGACTTCTTTCCCTGCTTCACCCTCAGAACCACTCTTAAAGTACAGAACACAACCTACAGCACACACAGAACAGACGATTGGAGATACAGAGGCATCATAGTCACACCAGAACAAATGCAAATCATGATGAATATTGCTTTTAATAAGGATTAAAGCAAAGCTTATCCTCCACTGTAAAATAACTGTGTTATTTTAGCATCGTTTCATAGCTCTCAGTTACATTGTACTGCATTAAAACTAGTTTTGATGTCATTTCATGTGAACACCCCAAACCAGCTTTACTTCAGATTACTTGTGTACAACCAGGCTATAGAAGTGCTAACATTAGCATTATACAAGCAGCCTTTATATGTTGTTGAATAACACTTTTCCCATGCAGAAATTGACTGTGCTGGAATAGATCAATCTATGAAGTAGTTAATTTTTTTTTTCAAGTAATACCTTTTCACCACAATGTAATTCCTCCTACTACTACTTTAAAAGCAGCAACAAAGTGTATTTATAAAATAATTAATAATAGCCATATAAAATGCATGACTTGTACTTAACAGTCATGCATTAACAGAGTCACCAAATGAACTGGGCTGCAAAAGACCTTTGAGATCATCAAGTCCAACCTATGACCTAGCACCTCCTCATCAACTAAACCATGGCACTGAATGCTTATCTTCAGGAGGCATGATCTGTTTACTGCTCTGTAATGGCAAGGACTGAAGGTTTGATCCGGCCTTCACTAAAGGAAATTCTTTCTTTCCTTTCACTAAAGGAAATTTATAAAGAAGACCCTCAAGATGGAGAGCTGAGAGGATGCCAAACGAAGATAGAACTGTATTCCTTTATTGCCACTAGACTATATTCTTAACATGAAATAAGTGAGAAGATTAAAGTTTTCTCAATTACAACATTCCTGCAATTAGAACTGGGCATATACACAGCTAGATTCTCTCCACTGCCTTTTTAAAAGTAACCCAGGTTTGAAGTATTCATAGCAAGTGGGACATCTCATTCAAACTTTCCTTACTGTCTTAAATATCTAGAACAATTTCTCAGTATTTATTTTTAATCTGGATAAATAGGCTCTGGTTGTATGAATGTATTAATATTAAAGAATAGCCGATGTTTAGTTTGATAGGTAAGAAAACAACAGGCCTTTTACCGAGCATTTTATTGCTACTTTGATATATTGCAAATCAAATCACAACTACGTTGACTATTATGTTTAAGTAAGATACAATTATACACAAAATTCTAGCTTGTATCAAAACTGTATGTTCTCACAGAATCACAGAATGTGTAGGTTGGAAGAGACCTTCAAAATCATCTAGTCCAACCCTGTCCTAACACCTCAACTAGATCATGGCACCGACTGCCACAACCAGTCTCTTTTTAAACACATCCAGGGACAGTGACTCCACCACCTCCCCGGGCAGACTATTCCAATATTTAATCACCCTTTCAGTGAAAAACTTCTTCCTAATATACAAACTATGTTTCCCTTGATGAAGCCTGAGATTGTCCTCTCATTCTGTCAGCTCCTACCTGGAGAAAGAGACCAACCCTCAGCTGTCTACAGCCACCTTTCAGGAGGTTGTAGAGAGTGAAAAGGTCTCCTTCTCTCCAGGCTAAACAACCCCAGCTCCCTCAGTCATTCTTCACAGGGTTTGTGCCCCCAGCCCCCTCCCCAGCCTCGTTGCCTCCTCTGGATGCGCTCAAGTGTCTCAATCTCCTTCCTAAACTGAGGGCCCAGAGCTGGACACAGCACTCGAGGTGTGGCCTCACCAGTGCCCAGTACAGAGGAGGAATGACCTCCCTGCTCCTGCTGCCCACACCATTCCTGATCCAGCCAGGATGGCATTGGCCCTCTTGGCCACCTGGGCACACTGCTGGCTCCTGTTCAGCTGCTGTCACCAGAACCCCCAGATCCCTTTCCTGCTGGACACTGTCCAGCCACACCATCCCCAGCCTATAACACTGCAGGGGGTTATTGTGGCCAAAGTGCAGGACTTGGCATTTGGACTTATTAAACTTCATCTAGTTCGACTCTACCCATCCATCCAACCATTCCAAGTCTCTCTGCAGAGCCCTCCCACCTTCTAGCAGGTCAACACATACTCCCAGCTTAGTGTTGTCTGCAAATTTACTTATGAAAGATTCAATAGCCTCATTCATGTCATAAATTAAAATATTGAACAGAGTTGCCCCAAGACCCTTGAGGAACACTACTGCTGACTGGCTGCCAGCTGGATAAACTGGTCAAACAAGATTACATTGCTTGATTTGAAAATCATATCAGAAATTTAAATGGTACAACAGAAATAAAACTATGAAGGTATTTCCACAAACAATGTCTTGAACAGAAACATAGTATAGGTATCATTATCCTGCATGGTACTGAATATATAAGGGTTAATCTCAAAAAGTTTTCAGTGCTCACCTCTGTAATCATGAATTTCCCTTAAGATGAAGGAACTTCAGCAATGTCTCATTCAGGCTGAAGTGCTTATTTGAAAGTAGACACTTTAAAATAGAAACCCTTTTAAAGTACTTTCCCTGAGTATTTGAGTCCTTGGAGTCCTACTGCTACTTTTTTATTTTAGGAAACAAGGCAATAAAATATGTTACAAGTTAATCAATATCTATTTTAATAATGAACAAACAGGGAAGAGTGAAAGGGGGCGGGGAGGGAGGGGGTGGTGTTTACACTGACAGTGACTGACAGTGCATCCAAGACTGATTTTGTGTTTTCACAGATCAATTCTACAAGTTAAAATAATCATTAAAAATAAATTCATTCAGAAGCTGCTTTGGGGACAAATTCGCCCAACACAAAACTGATAGCAGATAGTTTCAATGCAAGCCAGATTCCTTAAAGTCTGAAGATTCCACAGTGTTTACAGCAACTAAGGTGAATTGATACCAGATTATCAAGAATTACAGGTGAAACACTGAATATTCTTGGACTTCTGATCCCACCTTGATGTTACTCCTTTGCCCAAGTAACTCACCTAAGCAGGCTGACTCATATAAAGCAAGTAACAAGTCAGAATTCACAAGTCATATGATAAAATTTTTCAGGTATAAGATATGTTAGACACACCTTACTGCTGACAAGGTCTTCCTCCTCCTTTGGCTTTCGGCTCTTGGCCCAGAGGACACATGGATCCAGATATGAAAGGAATCAAGGAAAAAAATATTACTCTCTCAATTATCTGCTCCAGCAAATCTGCTGGCCTCAGAAACAACAACTACATCAGCAAAGCCACTGGGGTGAATCCAAGCAGGCTGCAGCACCCATATGGTTTGAGGGGAGCAGGCAGCATCATCACCACAAGGCTGTCAGAAGGACAGTCAAACACAAATGGCACTCAGTAGTTAGACATGGGAGAGCTCCTCTAAAATTATAGGAAATTAAATGACATCCATAATGAAGTAGTCTCCAAATGAAATGTGTTGTAAATTAAAGGTTAAGAATATGGCTTTTGCAGATCTGAGGATTGCTACCTGCAATTATAAGTAAGCTGTATGCACTTTGTCTTCCTGAACCGGTGTAAAAGCTTGTTCTCAGATCAACTAACCTTGAAGCACTTATTCCTAAAATTATACATACCAATTCAAACACATTTGCAAATATTTATTTAGTATAATTAAAAAAAATAAAAAGCCAACTAACAGAACAAAACCTAAAAAACCCCAACTGACTAACCAAACAAAATTTTCTACCATACCACCCCAACCAACTCCAGAATTTGTTAAGTGTTTCTATCCAAGACAATTTCATACAGCTTATTCTGTAGTGCCACAAGAGGACACTCTTGAACAGTGCTTTTTTTTTTTAAATGAGGACATGTGCTTGACAAGTTATTTTGTATTCAGTGATAAACACAGATTTCTGATCCCCAGGATCCCAGAATATATTAGACATCTTTTTATACTCATTCTTTCTAACTTAAGCTCAAATTTCAGGCTGTAAATTATTAACAAATGTTATTATTATAGCTGCTTTAAAAGTTTTAGATAAGCTAAGTTGTAGCCCCTTATTTAAGTTGCATTGGCCTTGCTTCATAGAGCTTTTTCTTATATTCTGTTCACAGCTTCTCTCTGAAATCATATAATGTATTTTGCACTATAATTACAACATTGTTGGAAAGTGCTGTTTCCATAGGTATAAAATTCTGGTACTAGTACCCATGTACCTTGTCTTTACTTGCTAAAAACAACTAGGTAGGTATAATTTTTTAAAGAAAACAACTTAGGAAAAACATTTTGAGAAATGTAAAAATATGTTCTTAAAATTAGTGATTGTATTAAAAGTACTGAATTAACTGCAGTGATGTTGTTTCATAATTATTTTAAAAACATTGGGTAAAAGTTTTTAGATGGAACAAAGCAAGTGATTACAATATGGGAATTATACATTAAAACATCTGGAGTGATGTAACCCAGTAATGACTTTGGGACAAAAGGAAAAGAAAGAAATAAAATATCTTGCTTCTTTATAGTCAAGTCAATGGATCAAGTATTTACATGTAGACTCTACCTCCATTTGGCCTTTATATTACCTGTAGTAATTTCTGTGGACTGAACAAGAAGAAAAAAATAGTAGAATGAAAAGTTAGCATCTTCATACATACATCTTAAAAAGAAACTGATCACAAACAATAAAATGTAAGACATCTGGTGATGCTGGTTATATTTGGGTTAAATGTGTTTCATACTTAACTTCATTTTAAAGTCATAATGAAATTGAGTGATAGTGTTATTCAAGCTGAGTAGGACTATAACACTTTTGCCAGAATGGTTAGTTTTTTTGGGTGGAGGAATCTCAAGTTTTTATTCAATTTATTCAGTAAATTATTCAGCTAACTTACACTTTTAACTGACTTTCATCATGGCAGCAATTAAGTAGGTGCAGGAGATCCCAATTACCTGAGTCTTGACCTGTGTGTCTCGCTCTGGATATTCTGCTAAGACTTGCTTAGGTTCTCCATATCTCTTTACTGATTTTAGTTCAATCTGACATGGTACTTACCTTTAAAACATCTTTTCCCACATTACTAGCTCCTGTCTGATTCATTACAGCATTTCCAAAAAGCAAAATCCACCACACACTCACCATAAACAGGAAGGAATTGGAAAAAGAAACTTGTAGTAAAACAATCTCTGAAGAACACGCAGTTAATAGCTGATAACACCACTGTGTGTTTTGTCATTGCTACTTTTTTTTTAATAACCTATATGAGAGCCAAACACTTGGATAAATACAGCTGTAAATAGGAATATACTCCTTACTTTGTACATCTTTGGAGAGAATATAAATACCATAATTGTCAAGGCTTTCTCATGTACATTCAGAGTTTTAAAAGGTGTAGCATGATGTGAGGTCTACTTTATTAACACTTAGTAGCAATTACACAATTTTAGGTTTGCTATATCCTTTTTTCTAGGTTGCTACTTTGTGATGCATTACTCAAGCTTCTTGTGGGGGGGGAATATCTTGTGATTTCAGAGTTGTGCTTCTCAATTTTTACTAAATGCACTTCTTGCTGCCCTGCCATAATGCCAGAATTCAATATGCAAAGTACAACCATAAAGCCAGGACTGTTACACAGAGGCAGCAGTGACACATGCAGAGCCAAAATCTTTGAAACAGATTTCTGAGAGCACTATTATAGTGTAATTGTCTATAATTGTGGGGTTTTAATAAAAAACAGCAAAGTGAGTGCTGCAATGCAAGTCATAAAACTTTGCACATATTAGGCACTGTTATAGACCTTAGGAAATTTGTCACACTGTCCAGCATACAATTCAGGAATGAGTTGTACACATCTTACAGCTCAGGGGCTATGCTGAAGCTCAGTACAATTGTTTGTACATCCAGGGTGTGTACTAAATTTGCACATGGGGGGTGAAAGCAGAATAGAGACTTTAGAATCACATTTTGACAGGTGGAGCTTTGTGCTTTGTGGAGGGTAATTGCCTAAATCATAACAACAAAGGAGACTTTGATTAGAAGAACAACATAGACAAAGGAGTAAGTCATGAGTACATGGCTGGCAGAACTCAACTTCTGAGCTTCCTTCCCACATGAAACATGTCTGCTGTGCTATTTTAGAGGCACATAAAATAGCACAGCTATGGGGCACTATAACAAGGGCTGCTCATACATTAGAAGATGAGTCCTTTCTCTGAGAACTGATAGCACTTCTGCTCTTTAGAGACATGGTGTTTTATCTCATTTCTGAGGTTCCCAAATAAATTTTTGGGAAAACAATGTGTTTTCCACCTTGGAAAAAGGGGCATGGGGAACCACTGAAGAGGATGTTCCATAGATGTGAGAATGCAAAAGTTGTGGGGATATAATAATGGTCTCAAATATATGGTAAGTAACCCTTCTGGTGATCTGTCCAAAGAAAATATAAGTTCAGCTATTCTGTAGGTTGAAATTTCAAGAGTAAGTTAGACAGCTATGAAACAAAATAGGCTCAAGTTATTTTTCACTCCAGTTAATCTTTATTTTGTTTTTATGTCCATTAATGCAGCAGAGATATTTCCTTACATTATTACTTGTTATTACAGTTATTGTTATTACAGTTCCCTATGGTCATATCAGGGTCTCAGGCAGAAATGGCACATGCCATGAGCTAGGCAAAGCCAGTCAAGCAGTGGTGATGGTCACTGTGTTACTGAGTTGTGTATATCCAGTGGTTATACACCTTCTGAGGGAGGATTGCAGCTGTTGACTTAGCTCTCAAGGAGATTTATGCAAACTTGGTGCTCAGAAGGCTTTATTTTCGTTTGGCTTTTCAGAAATGCCTTTTTTACCATACCCAAAGTGTATGTCATTTTATGCATACAGCTCTATCTCGAGGAAGACCCTGAATATTCAAGAACCTGAAGATTTGAGGAAGACACATTAGATGACATTTAAGTTTCTATTGAGAGGTTCATTGCACTAGAAGTTAATTCAAAAGTACCTCCAGCCCTATCAAAACTTCTCTTTAGGGAATTATTCATGTGCATAATACTGAAACACAGAAAATATTTTAAAATGTATTTAGAACTAGGATTTTCAGGAGACACCATATGCAGTAGAGCTTTCCATTATGAATTTGAAATAAGATATATAGTATTACAAATGAGAGGCTATGCGCTTCTGTTTACAGGCTTTTGTAGAACTAGGTGTCCTATTCAATCAACATATTTAACCATTCTTCTATCCAGGAAATACCTACTATATAATTACATATTTGTTGTACATTTAAATATATATTTAAATCTTATATATAATTAAATAGATTCAAAAAATATACTCATTCTTCAATCACAGAGATGTGACCTATTTCACCTGGATTTTAGTCCATTCAAACCAATTATGTGTCTTCATCTTTTGCAACTAGCAATTAGTAGGTAATTTTTGTTCATCGTGACACTGATGAAGATCCAAAGTATCTGCCATCTCATGAGCTCAACAGACATTTCTTCAGTGAAATTAAGTCAGCTGATATGGGAAAAGTCAGAATGAAATATGAGAACAGGTAATTTTTCAAGCACACGTTGAATTTTTACTTTTAGAACTGTGTTTTGTACTCCATCACTATATGATGTTGCAGAAATTAATGTCTTGTTGTTCTTGGACATAGCACACAAGCACTGATCTGTGGTTGCTTACAGCAGTCAATGTGTGTGTGATGAGTTGTGCCACAGCTATAAATTCTTATTACACCCTTAAGCATCACAGGGACCAACAGTGCCCATAACTTTCTAGCAGTGATCTATGAGACCTGTGGGCAAACTGTCAACTTTTGTAGTAGTGCAAAGTAGGATCACTTCAGGGAGTTAATCTGGCTGAGATATACATCCATCACCTGCCTTAAGAGAAAGAAATTCCAAGCAAGACAGCTTCTAAATGCCACAGCAGCTCCCTCAAAGTTCTGAGGATAAAGCTGCTGAGGGAATCACTTTTGCAAAGGGACCTTTGTATGAAAGATGTAAATTATGGGATCAGTCTTGTAGCATGCTATTTAAGAGCTGTGACAGCTGGAATGCTCACAGGGTGTCTCAGACATATTTTTTTCCATATAAAACGTCACCTTTAAGGAAATCTACAGCAAATCCATGCAAACAGAAGAGAGGATTACTTCCTTCAGGATTTAAACACAACAAAAGCCAACACAACCTAACAAAATGCTAAAAAATGTACCTTGACGTCCAGATGAAGTTTCTTGCCTTCCAGAGCTTGTAATCTCCAGTTTGATTGACACTGTTGTCAAGGACCTACAGTGACCATTTTTAGGTGCAAAAATGCAGCTTAATTTCTTCAAAGGCACCTCTGGCAGGACATTTCAGTGAGTTGTAATTTTAGAGAAATTTGTGTCATTATTCAGAAAGAATTTATGGCAAATGCTTTGTTAAAATACTTTGTTTTAAAAATGCTAGTTTCATAAATTACAGCAGGAACTTCAGAATACAAACAATGTTGAGGAGGGTATATTTATTCTTATGTTAAAACAGGAACACAACCTCTTTTGAAGGTTGGATTACAACCTACATCCTTTTAACTGAATAAATAGGTCTACCTGTACTATACAGTCCTGGTTTTTTACATTTTGAATTGCCAGGGTCTATTTAGATTTTGGCACTTTCTATACAGTACAGTAATATCTTCATCTAAATGTTTTATGTGCTCAGGAAGTATCTTCTATTTATCATAGCTCCTCTGAATTATTTATCAATTGTCTCATCGCAGACTGTACATTTCTTACCAAAGCTTTTTCTCTTCAGATATACAGAGCTTCAGAGCTATTCTCTTCAAATACTTTTTCTGTCAGAGCTACTAACCATCTTAATGTGAGAAAGCACAGATTTTCCTACATTACACTCTAGCCAGACCTGCCTCTAAAAGATTGCAGCCATATGTCCACTACCAGAGCCTGACTGTAAAACCAGCCCCTCAGTTTTTAGTCTGTGTGTAGCAACTTTATCTCAGGACTCTTGACTCATTCTTATGTGGTATCCAGCAAACTAACAGTCTCTTGGTAAATGGTTAATAACATCCTATTTTAAAGCACTTTTTAGTGTCTCACCAGCTGAGGAATAAAGAAAATCACAATGTATGAGTCATAAGAAATTTGTACTATATTATATTCCAAGTACTGAATGACAGAAAGTATTGTTTATAGGAAATCTTTCCCCTTAAGGACTGTCGTAACTACAGAACCTTTTTCTCCAGTGTAATTTTATTAGGGATTCCTGCCATCATATCAACATACAAAACAATCAAGATGTTGACATATAGAAATGTGAAATTCACTGTACAAAGATAAGGCTCAAGTTACAGGTATATTTTCCCCTTACACTCCATGAAATAAAACCATTTTTAATTCTTCCCAGAGTTGTGTTTATAAATGTTAGACAAACCACAAAATAGATTTCAAGTACATAACATTTTACAATATAATCCAAGCACAGACAGAAATACACAATACTGTACCTATAGATGCTCCATAATCCAAGTCTGTCATTTTTACTAGTAAAAAGCTGCTACTCTCTGAACGTGCCCACCTACATCCTCCTATGTATGACATGGTCTTAGCCTTTAAATGCTTAGACTCTCATGACTGTTAAATTACTTTGATAGACAAAGGAATATCAGGAAAGAAAGCTGAAAATTTTAAAAGACCAGGTCTGAATGTATGCACACGGTTAGTAAATGCAAGAAAATGTGCACACACACTTGCATATAACCCTAAATAAAACTTCACTGCACCGCACAATTTCTGAGATTACGTTCTCATGCAAGTGAGCTATTTTTGGACAAGAGTTAAATCAAGCATTACAATATTCCTGCTTCTGGAGTGCTGCAATTCACAGGGACAAGACTGTCAGATTTAACTTTTCTTTTAAAGTGATTATCACACTTTCTAGGAAGTTGTAAGGAACCATGTCTTCACAGTCCACTAGGATGTCTGCTCTCACAGCCTTCACCACTGAAAACACCTTTTCTGACCCCTTTGTTTACCAACAATGAAAATGAATAATTTCCAGTTGAGACCAAATGTCTACATTTGTCCACTCTCTGCTTCTCTTAGGCTGAATGATTATTACCCTGTGGAAAAGGATCATTTAGCTGCAAGTAGCACAGGAAGAAAGAGACATTAAATAACTAATCATTAATGACTCTTCTGGGAAACAGATTAGCAAGGACAAACAAAGACAATAAAAAAACGACAGTTTTTTAATTTAGTCTTTGGAGGGGAGATGAATAGCAATCCAAAAGTTTTCAGCTAAGGAAAGGAACTCCTAAGCCCTGTAATTGTTCTGTCTTTTAAAAACTGGAGAAGTTTAGAAGGGAAGGAAAAATCCTCTATGAAAATTGCCATTTTAAAACTAGACACTTGCAAAGGCTTACAAGAGAAAATCAAGCAAAAGAGATTCCCTGATACTGAAACTGAAGGAATTTATTTAGTAGGAATTAGACATGTAGCTACGATCTGTTAAATGCACATCTAGTAAAATAGCCTCAAATATGTCTCCAATTCATAAATGCAGGAGAAGGAGTCTGAAGCCAAAATTCAAGTTCCTTAATTTAAATATTAAACAAGGCTGCACTAAGATTGTGGGAGAAGAAGAAGAAAAACTTTCTTGTCTTAAATACAACCTCTGTGGCATATTTGAGGGCCTTCAAATGTCCTCAGCATTGACAAGATTTTACGTAAGTGTATTCTCTAAGCTATATTGGGATACCTTTAGATATACAAATCCATGTTACAAAAAATAGCATTAGATCTTGTAACTGGGCTCCTAATAACAAGGAATGAGGGTAAGTATGGTGCTATATGTGAAAGGAAGCATATTAGTCTGCACAGAAAATATGTCTTAGAGATTAGTCGTAAAGGGCATCAAGCATGAAGATGCGTCTCTTAAAGTGTTTAAGCCTTTAACTGTGAGCCAGTAGATTACTTTTATATCAACTGTACAGCCTAATGCTTTGCTTTGTAAAAAGTATGAAAAACTTACTCCTTTTTCACCTTTTCATCTTCTTTATGGTTTTTAAAAGTAGCTCGCTCACCTACTAATTTATTTTTGGGTCCTTTTTTCTTTTTTTTTCTTTTTTTTTTTTACTACTTAATATTATTGTCTTCCATTATGTACAATATTCTACATTTAAACTGAAGACTCAATCTTTCTCTAAACATACTTGGACTATCTCTATCTTGTAAAGACTTTCTACAGAACTGATTAAGTGGAAGACAAACTGACAGATAAGAGGAAGGATCATTTCAGTTCTGCCCACTTCCCCAAGCTTTAGAACTGTGCCTTTCAGAAATTCTTTTGCATACTTGCTGTCACTTCACCTCCCCCAGGTAGCCCCGACTGAACTTGAGTGAACTTTCTGTGTGTTTCCAAAAATCAGTCCCTTTATATAAAGCTACATTAAATTCATTCATTCTCCAGCCGTAGTTTAAAAACAAATAATTTGTAAAACATTAAAAACACCCTACATGCCCCTCTGCATTGTTCTTACCAATGTGTACGTTTAAATAACATTGTAAGTTGTCTTTTACTAAAAAATTTCCCAAAATATCTTCAACACATAAAAATGTAAAAAAAAGAACAGAAAAAAACCAAACAAACAAAAAACACCCCAGCATAAACATTGCTTTTATAGGCATTGGTTAGAAGAGATTGTTGTACTAAGGAGTATATTCAAAAAGGTTTTCTTTCAGTATCATCAGTTTTAGTGATGATTGGATTGAAAGGTCAAGGACAGTGAAACTTAATGTGACCCAGTCTTATATAATGTAATAAATGAGCTGGAAGTCTGAAATGTAATTATAAAATAAAGCTTCTTTTTGGTTATTGAGAGGTGACTGTACAAGCTGGTAACTAAAATGACAATTTAAGTATATAAAGGGAACTTAAGAACCTCAAGTGTCTGCAACAAAACCAGCATCTACATGAAGATATGAAGGCAGCTGCCAACAGATGGGCCCAGGGGCATTATGGAAAGCTGTCACTAACTGAAATTTTGAATATAGCCCTTAGTTGTATCATATTCACATAAAATTTAAAAGCTGCCCAGCATATTACGGATGAAGTTTATTTTGCAAGCCATCCACTGCCTAAGGGGGCAGTAATATTCAATATGAAACTGCTGAAACTCTGGCGTCTGGCGGATTTCGTGGAGAAAAGATATTTGAAGGTCCGACTCCAAGAGAACAAGGAAAAGGGGGAAAACGAACAACAGTAGTCCAAGGCCTACAAGAAAAAGTCTGGAGAAACTCCTCACAAAAGCATTCACCTCTATGTTGCCCATTAGAAAGTCATAGCTCCATCTCAGGGCTCTCCGAGCTTCTTTCAGTTCTTCCTCCTCTGCAATTAAAAATGCGTTTTCATCTGCTTCAAGTTCCTCAAATGAATCGGTATCATCTTTCTCATTCTCTGCTCTTGGACAGGTATCAAAAAGCATGTCTATCTCATCATCAACAGGTGTGGGCAGCAAGCTAGCACTTGGATTGTATACCAGCTCTGAGATGGTTAATGGCTCCTCTTTCATCTTCTCTTCCTGTTCAATGGCAAGGTCAACACCCTTTCCAGCATCCTTTACTGGAGAGCTTGAAGTCACAGGAACTGAAATCTCTTCCTTTGGCAGCTGGACACCTGAAAAAAATGAGATTAAAACAATGATACTAAATTTATCATGGCCTAGTGGCAAAAGTCAGGCTTCCTAGCTATAATATCTAATAGATGTATGGAAAGAAGATTCTGCAATAATTTTGCATATTAAAACCAGACTGTACAAAATTACCAAAAACTGGAAAAGCTTTTTGAAGAGGATAGTATCTTTACAATGCTTCAGTACATCAGATCTGCTTTAGAGGGTCTGACGTAACTACTGATGGTAATAGTGCAGTGCAAAGCAGAAATGAGAGAGTGATTATTCCAGAATATTCCAGAAACACAAAAGAGAGAAGAAAGTTTTTTGGATATTTTTACTTTTCAGATAGCCATAGCTCTTTTACTCAAGAAAGCCAGTTATCTGAAGTAATAAAATCAAGTTAAAATAAAAAAATCCTCAAAATGTTTCATGAAAAAAAAAAAAGTTAAAGCAAGCCAAATTTCTTATACTCTATAATTATTCCATGACTTTACTGCAAATACTTTTCTCCTATTCATACATAAAAATTATTTTGGTACTACCTTTATAAAGCTATCATTTTATAGAATTCGTTGGCAAGATTTTGAAAAGTCTACTACCTCTTTAACAATAGTAAAAATTTATGTGCTGTTCAGATTTAAAGGACTATGAGCTGCTAATTAATTACATTTGAGAAGAAACTCTTCTTTCCATTCTTTACATTGTATTCTTGCTGGCAATTTACATTCCATAAATTAGAAACTTCTAATACTGACTACAGGAATATAAGGTAGATAAACTCAGGTTTATTTCTTATATATCCACGGCAGATGTTTGCTACATTTTTCTGGCAACTTAACAAATTTCACAAAGCCAGACATCTCATTAGCCTAGATGAAACTCAATATTCCTCTTCCACCAAATACAGTGATCTCTCTAAACCAGGAACATGAGCAGCTGAATAAGACATGAAATTACTATGGTCATCTGCTGTGAACATGAACGTGCAAGAGGTCTGACATAAAAGTTATTGGCTGCTAATATTTCTACAGGGGCCAAACCAGCAGCTGTGGATTAACGAAATGAAGGGCAGCTCCACCATTCTTAAGAAGTGGCAGTTGCTGGAAGTACAGCACCCAGGAAAAGGTAACATCTGCTTATTAAAAAATTCAGTTCACACATTGTCTGTTGGCCAGATATCCTGCACATGGCTTTTCTTACCAGAAACACAACTACACACCTGTAACAGTCATTTATGTTGGAGAAAGGAACAAGTGTGAACATACCATCATTTTAAAGAAAGAAATGGAAAATTAGATATAGTCCAGAGAGTACCATACTAGGAATATTTCATACACACATGTAAACAAAAAATGCCAGACAGGCTGCAATTAGAAGAAATCCTTCCTGTCCTTTTTATCTTTCTCTAGAAATATTGTGTATCCTTTGCTTATTTTCCATGTGGACAAAATCCATTTGTACTATGAACAGAATGACCTTTCAGAGGGAAGGGGATTTTCTCACATGAGTGAAGTCCCTGAAGGTCACAAAGAAAATGTAGAAAAATGTGACAGACTCTAGAATCACAGTGAATTTAAATACTTCCCTACACAGGATCTGTATCAAGCAGGATTTGCATCACAGCCAGACCTCCAGCCTCCAGAAACAGGAGGTCACAGATTTGTATCATACCCACATCCCATGCCCATAAAAGACACCTGTTATAGCTTTGCAAGGAGAGTTAATCAATGACAATATATAGTAACTCCTTTCTTGGCAGTGACCTGGCTTTCCTGCTGGCCATTACTGTTTGCTTTAGTCTAATGAGAACTTTTAGAAGGGAGCGAAGCCTGTCCCAGCTGCTAGTTCATATGAGGTGCCTGTTTTGTGGCATTACAGCTCACCTCCCAGCTGTGCTGTGTCATGGTGTTCAATATCACGGCTAGTACAGCCACTGAAGGCCACTGCTCTGCTTGTCGCACCCCACAAAGGGCACCCAAAGCACAGAGGCAGGAGCAGAGCAGAGCATACTGCATGGCAGGCATTCTGGGATGACTGTCTTCAGTCTCCCTTTGGCCTGGAAGGAGCTCAACCAAGAGCTGTTGATCCCTTTCCAGAAACAGGATTAAGCAGCAATAGGACTGAAGGAAGCATCAGAGAGAGACAACCATGTATCATGGTAGCAGGAATGAGAAGACAAGATACATCTGTCAGCAGTTCTGGAAAAGAAGGACCTGGTGATGAGACAGCAGTGAGTCAGTGTCCAGCGCCATGCCAAGGACAGTGAGGCTGAAAAGAGCTGAGTACTGATACAAAAACTTAGCATCCAAGCAAAAGGGCAAGTGGGACATTTCAGTATTCCCACTCAGCTTGGGTGACCCCTCCTGGCACAAGTCATCCTTGTTCTGGAAGGGTTGCAGTAAGGTTCTCCTGAGGAGTTATGGCTCATCTTAGGAGACTTGCACAAGCTACCTCCTGTGCTTTGGTGCTGGTATACATGTTTTATATGCTGATATACGTTTTTTTTTTTGCACGTGTGCTTGAAAAGGAGTAACACACAATGAACAGTACTATAAAATCAAGGTGTTTAAGAACTAATGAAGTCCCAACATACAAATCTCTTATGATTAGTATCATTATATTGAACCAACAAGACGTCTTGCATCTATTTGGAGCCAGTATTTAACCTCTGAGATGTAAGAATTCAAAACACATGTCATGCTTTTTCAATTTTGCTACTATTTTTGAATCAAGGGAATTAGGTGAATTCTCATAGATTCTATAGTTTCCCCCGAGTGGTGAATTCAAGCAGCAAAGACAATCAGGAGCTGTTGCTACTCAGAGACAAATCACTGCAAGAAGCAGTTTCTCTGTATTTACTGCACTCACTGCTTTCTAATTTTCAGATACCAAAAGAGCAGCAATAGTCTAATCTTTGCCAGAACATTTTTAGTTAATTCTTTGATTAAAACTGATTTCTGAAATGAAGATTCAATGCAAATATTTAAATTAGGTTAGTAAAAGCTGAAATAATTCAACCTATAGACCCCCAAATATCAAAAGCAAACATTACTATGGAGAGTATGAAAAAATGAATTTAGAAAAGGCCTCACGATATTGATGAAATGGACATATTTACTCATAGGGGGGACAATGGATCTCTGGCAAGGGCATTTCCTAAAAAAAACCCACCACTTTTCTGCGCAAAGCAATACTGAATGTTTTTTGTTCCTCGGGTTGCACTCCTCTTGCGTGTAGTGAAAAACGGAGATAAATCAGACTCTGCCCAAGCTCCACCTTCCTCCACCAGCCTTAGTACTATTTTTTAGTATATGAAATTATTCAGTATCTAGAAAAATAAACCAAAGAAAATTACAGTCTGGAAAACCCATTGAAGTAAAAAGCTGAGCTATCTCAACTACTGCATTCAGCTCACATTCAATATCTACTACCTTCTAGTTTAACAGCTATTTAGTTTGGTCACAAACTATTACAGTTTCAAAGTATTTCCCCCCACCTCAGTCCCAGAAAAATACAAAGGCAAAATTCCAGTCCCTTATTTGTTACCAATTAACAAGTAAATTCAAATAAATTTTCTGTAAGATAATACAACAAACTTATGTTTCGTCTCATTCATTCTTCACTTGCAACTTCCTTCTTGTCAGTAATTTGTCCTTATTCTCTGCTGCACATGTTATTAACAGTACAGTTCCTTTCCAAGAGACAACTATTAACATAAACTAGGGTAAGAGGGTTAAAAAAGGGGGTTGAGGAAAATAAATGTAAATTTACCAGCCCTTCTGGCTGTGATCTTGGAGCCATGCCGCAGTAAACGAATGCACACTTCCTTGTTGCAGTGGTTAACCATCCGCAAATGAATGCTTCTCTTGGTTTGGATTTTTACAAGGCATTTCACCATTTTGACTACTAATTCTTCTTCTCAAAGTCTTATAAAAGCTCTAGCCATACCAGCTTTGACCTTTTATTAAGTTCCCACTGAGTTTTAAGAGACTAACAGAAGTCACTCTCAATGAATCAAATGACAAGCTTCTAACATGGCCAACAAAAATATCCCAGCAGGGAACAGAACCAGAGGTTATTTTTAAACATTTCCAAATGCCTCATAATGTACAATACAAACTTTCACAGCACCCATCTCAGTTAGCAGTTGCTAGCATAACAGCTGAACCACACACAGAGGCATAAAAATATCTAAGGCACCAAAACATAGTGCAGTTAAAAAAGAGGCCAGCATTCATAGTCCCATTATTTTTTCTAAAAGGCTATAATATGCCAGTAATGTCAGTTCCCCATAACTGCCTAGAAATTATTTGTGAAACATGTAGATACAATGGAAAAATCTTATGCTGTGCTTACAAACCTTAATCACAAAGCAAACCAGTGAGACAGAAACACATTCATTTCTAGCCTAAAATGAACTGACATGTGAAAAGAAGAACAGAAAATTTTTAAGTCTCGAAAAAAATTTCTTTTTATATATGAGCTCCAGTTCCCTCTTGAGGACAATTGTTGGACAGATTCTTATCTGCCAGAAAGAGGTGTTGTTTCAGAAGGCTGGGCACTTTCCTGTTCCTGTCCAGCAGAGATATACAGGTTCCCAAAGGAAGCATGATGCAGCTATGCTGACTGCTAATAATTTTCTCCAGCTGGAAGTTGGAAGGCAACCATATGTACAACATCATACTATCCTAGTGGGAAAGAAACTCTTTCATGGTACACCAAAGCCACAGAGAAGAGATAAACTGGTAGAAATGTACTGGTGGGGACGTAGCCTCTCACTTTCCAGAATATTCATCTGTAATATTTATGACATGTTGAGCTATCTGAGTCTTCATCATCTGATGCCCTTGTTTTCTTTGTACCAAAAAATCAGTGATGTGCATGCAAACATGTGGGAAAGATAGGAGTAGGGGAGGGAGTCCTGTGAAGGGAAGGTGTGTCCTTTACACACAGATATTTCTCTCATAAAAGACATCTACTTCAGTGAAGCTTTTGGAAAGCATCTTTTTGGTAGCTCCCTTACCTACACAGCCTGTATAGTGCAAATATCCAGCAGAGGTCCTGTTTACTCTTTCTTCTGCCAGACCAAAGATTTCTCTCTTCCTTTCCTTCTCCACAAGCACTTTCTTGTGGGTGTGAGCAACCCCTTCCCTTCCTATCTCCATTTTGTCACCCCTTCCAAAGTAAGATTCTATCATCTTTTCTCATTTTTACTCTGCTAACTGTTGTAGCAACCAAAACAGAATTGTTAAATTCTAACTAAAAGAGGTTGACTCCTCCTTGTGTACATGGCTACAAAAATTCAAAATCATGAATTCTTAAAAAATCTAACCACAGTGTGTTCAATACATAACGGAAGACCTATAGAACGACTCAAGTGCCAGCCAGCCAAAGTTGTGAAAGATTTCCAACATTTGAAACGTTTCCAAATGCTTCATAACATACATTGCAAACTTCTACAGCATCCAGCTCAGCTAGCTGTTGCTAGTGTAACAGCTGAACTATACAAAAGCATAAAAATATGCAAGGCATCAAATCTTAGTGCAAATGGAAAAAAGGCCAGTGTGTTCCTGCATACTGATGTTGAGAAGTAAAAGATGTCATATATGTTTCATGTGACCCTGCTTATGCAAAAGAGAAATGACTGTATTAATTTCAAATCACTCCCCATAGTTTTATCTACACATAACTAAGGGATAAATCTTAAAATCTTACAACTGACTCAGAAACTCCTGGTCTATATTAACTCTCAGCAAGAGACTATCTAAAAATTTAAAATAGTTGTACCTACAAAAGCTCCACATGCCTCTCCTTTACAACCAAATCTTACACAGCTGAGTACCCTCACAGAGACAGACAATTAGATTGACGGTAGCATGTGTGTGCTCATTCCCGTTCATAGAATCAGTACAGCTGGAAAGCTCATCAAGTCTGCTAACCCAGCCCTGCTGTGTTCACCACTAAACCATGTCCCCAGGCACCACACCCACACACCTTTTGAGCACCTCCACGGAGGTTCAAGCATGCCCCAGGATAGTTTGTTCCAATGTCTGACCTATCTTTTTCGTAACAAAAGTTTTCTTATACCCAAACTAAACCTTCTCAGGTGCAATGTGCGTCCACTTTCTTTTGTCTATTAATTATTACCTGGGAGACAAGACCAATTCCCACCTGGCTGTATGCTCCTTTCAGGGTGTTGTAGAAAGTGATAAAGTTCACCATCAGCCTCAAGGCTAAACAACCCCAGATCCCTCAAATACTCCTCAAAGGACTTGTGCTCCAGATCTTCACTCACATTAGTGCCCTTCTCTGGACATTCTCCAGCCCCACAATGTCTTTCTTGCAATAAGGGTCCCAGAACTTAACACAGGATTAGAGGTGCAGCCTCAGCAGCACTGAGTAAAGCTCAGTTCTTGCTCCATTAGTTCCACTAATGTGTAGTTGAACACATTATGTTTCTTGCAGTGCTACGAGGCAGATTCTGTGGCTTCCTCCATCTATTGTCTGATTTTGGTGAGACAGATTACTGCCTTTCGTGATCACTTGACAACTGTTTTACAGATGGTAGTCCATTGTCTGTGCATTTTCTAGCACCAGATGCTATCATACCTTCACTTAATTGAGTAGACTATTTCATTTAAAAAAGGCAAAAACATACCTCTCCAGTAAAAGGATATTAATGTCATTTTGACAAAGTGATGAAAGCCTCTTTTCAGTCACTTGATACTTCCATGCTGAGATTTCATGCATGAATTAATTGATCTGATAGCACTGACTTTTGCCTTTGGAACAACAAAAGTGAAAATATGCTTCACTGGGCCAAGACATACACAGAGACACCAAGGCTGTTTCATGTCTGTAGCACACCAAAAGCAGTTTCCCAAGGCAGTTGTGTCAGTCTCAGGGCTGGATGCCTCCCCTCTCCACAGCTCCTGCTCATGCCCTTACCCCAACAGAAGACCTTCACTGGCCCTCTTAGTGAGCCACTCAAAGGTTGAGTCACAATAACAGGACACCATTAAGGGTTGTGTTTTTTTTTTTTTGGTGGTTTTTTTTTTTTTTTTTTTTTTTTTTTTTTTAATTTAGTGTAGTGTTATTTGGTTTGGTTTGACTTTGTTGTTGTTGTTTTGAAATTATTTTATTTACTGGTTTAGCTCCTTCTCCCAGTTCACAGTGGCATGATTAGTGCTGGTGCAAGGGAGAAGGTTGGAATCCACAACAGTGGATAACTGGGAAAAGAGCCAGCCTCACTCTTGTAGAGCTGTGAGATCAGTTCAAGCTGAAATTTGATAATATAGCCAAGTTTTCTGCAGGAAAAGACTGTAACAAAGTCTAAACACTGTTAACTTAGCAGCTGGTGATATTTAGCACATATAAAGTACGTGGTTAAATACCACCAGCAAATATGTCTATTAGTTCATCATAGTAACAGTAATCTGTCTGACTGAAAGCAAATGTAATTTTCAAACTCATGCAACACAAACATTTAAAACAAGCACTGAATGGTGAACATATAGCAATAAGTCATCAATTTCCAAAATTTGATTTCGTCAGGCAGAGTTGTAAGTGTGGTCACAGGACGAAGGAAAGGACATGTGGTTACATGTAGCAGCAAGCTGCTGTTACTCCACAGTGGTGACAACTGCCCAGAGGAGACACAGCGGTGGCACTAGCCTGAATTCTCAGATACATGTATTTCACAGCAGAGGTAAACTAGTAACTGCTAACACTAACAGCTGCCACTACTAATTATAATAGGGTATGCACACAAACAATGTAATTCACCCTGGTCTTGCTACATCCAGCATCCAAACTCTGAAGAATGAACACAAGATGTTCATACAACTCCTATAATACAAAATTAGGACATTTTCCCATGAAAAGGAAGATACTCACTTGGCTATTTTCTGTTTCCCATTGACAAAAAAACCAAAAAAATACAAAACAAAACAAAAAACCAAACCAACCAAACAAACAAAAAAACAAAACAAAACAAACAACACCCCCCCCCCCCAAAACCACAACCAAACCAAAACTAACAGCAAAGATCATATTTCCTAACCTTTGAAACAATTCCCTCACTAAATCTCAAGTAAGAACCAGTGTCAGATTTTGTTTGGTTGGCTTCATTTTTATTTGGATGAAGGCAATTATCCTCATTTAAGCTGGCAATGATGCTCATGCCATTATTTAAAGTGACCATATCTCAAAAAGAAAGGTTGTCAATGTGATATTTAAAATATCAAGAAATAAAGAAATACATGGAAAACACTGTTCTACAGAATAAATTCAAACTGATCTTCCAAAACCATCCCTTTTTGTCAAGGAAGATAAAGTAACAGAAGAACTTTCCTAGCTGATCTTCAACTAATGTCCTTTTTTTGTGTCATGAAAATTAAACTAGCAGACCAAAGCAGAAAGTAGGAAACATAAAAGTAAAGGGAATAGATAAAAACAAAATATCCAGCAGTAAACTGCCAATTTCCACTCATGAGTGACTGCTGACCCTACTTAGAAAAAGGTGCCATCTTGAGACTATCTATTTCCTAAGAGCCTTTTGGCCTGAAAACTCAAAAGATTTTTTGAAACAGAAATCAAATAGCAGTAACTTTCCTCACAATGTATCTCACATAAGGCTTATGTGCATTTTTTTGAGATAGTGATAATTTCTGAGTATGACATACAGAGGTTTAATGATGTATTTCCAAGGAAAATAATTAGATTCTTTTTCCACATCCCTGAGTCAGTATCGCACCTTTTTCCACATGCTTTGTAATAAATATTGGCAGGAATTAGGTAAGTGACTCACCTTCATCTAAAGGAACCTCTTCCTCCTCACAGGGAGAAGGAAGGAGAGGCTGCAGAGGTTCCATGTTGATTATTAGTTGCTTGTTCAAGGAGGGAGAGCTGCGACTCTGGGTAATGCTGGTTCTAAAAGAAGGGTGAAAACAGGGTCAGCTGGCTTAGAGGAAATAACTGCAGTCCAGTAGGTCTCATCTCAGAATAATTTTGCATTAATTACTAGGCCTTGAGCTGCTGTAAAAAGCACTACACATTGAACACTGCTTTCAGCTGTGTTATGTTACACCTTCCACAGGTGTAAACACTGAAGTGCTTTTCAACATCTGAAGTGTGAGGGAGGTTTTGTGCTGATTTACCTCCTTTACACTGCCTGATTTCCCTTCATCTTAGGCAGGATTTCAGTGTGTTGCTTCTCTCCACAGTGCACAACAAACATGAGTATCTGGATTCAAGGAAGAGGAAAGTTGTTCCATTGCCTCCAGAACTGGATAAAGGATTTGTTACCGTTTGAGTACTGAGGATCAAAGACTAAAGCAGGAACAACTGTATCCCTGTGGTTTACAGATACAAAGCGCTCTCACTGGTGCCCATGCACCCCAGCGCCTCTCCACCGTGCCTCCCAGTGCTCAGGCTGGTTCTCTTTCCTGTCTTACTTCACTGTTAGAGGCTTTCCTGGAAGCAGGTGTTGAATATGCTCTGGAAAGTTTTAGGAATGTTGCTGATTTTCTTCAGTTGTGATGCTTATTAGCCTAAAAATATATTACTGAGAATATAAAATGGCTCTTTTGAATATGTTATCTAGGATTTACACAATACAGGCCTGGAGCAGGAATCTTGCAGTAAATCTTAACCATTATAAAATATTTTCTTTGACAAAAGCAAAGATGAAGTGGAAGAGTATTCTACTTGACTTCAAATGGTATATTGATACAGTGCTGAAGTTTCACAAAATGCATTTCAAGTCTACAGAAAAGGCTCAACTTAAAATTCCACATAAAGAAACTGAACAAAGAACCTATTGCAAGTCAAAAGATGGAACTGTGTATTGCTAAAAATTTAGGTAAACTAGGGACACAGATGTCCAACTCTTAACCCATTGCCAGTAAATATTCTGTGGGAATAAACAAGCTTTCTTGCTCAATTGATATGATTTCTTGTGACATAACACATGCCCAAAGACATCTATATCCTCATTTGCATTCTCTGAACACACTCTGATAACTATTTAGTTTAAATTTTCACTACTCACAGACGGTTTTCATTCAGATTATTATAATTATAGTCACTCCAACCCAATGGTAAATCCATAGGCTTTTTATGCAATCCCTGAACCTTTGTGCTTGTGGTGAAAAGCTCTCAAGCAACTCTTGAAATACAAGTTGTGCCTAGGAACACCCACAGGCTTCTGCTCCAAACTTATTTACAAAGATGCCTCCTGCAGGCATTACAAAACATTAAATCAATCATTTTGTGTTTGTCAAAAGAACTTGCCACTGCATTCATCTTGCATGACTACAGATTTTCAGTACACTTTAGTCTTTAAGTGTGATATCCAAACACAAAGATATTGAGTAGTACCCTCCTCTCAACTGCGTTTTTCTTTCTTTGTGCCACCATGGTAAAACTGAATTGACTTTGAGGGTGAGGGCACTTTATATCGACATATAGATATATGTTTCAATCAAATATTTTTTGCTGAATGTTCTGCTTCTGAAAAGCCATCGTTTCCTATCCCCAAATCCTCTTTCAAAGAGTAACTTTTTTAAAAACATGCCTCTTTTTTTGAGCTGAAGATTTCCTACACATTTTGCCTGCATTTGCTTTTAGAAAGATCAGCTACCTGTCTCCCATTCCACAACCTGAGCTATAAAGGCATCTGAAATCATTGTATTCCTGTCTTTCTAAGAATCTGAACTTGGAGCTTCCATAATATTATAAACCCAAGCTTTGTAAGAAGGTTAATGATAAAAGATATGTAATTATATTTATGGGTGTTAAATCCATATGATGTTGCTTTATAAAATTGTTTGCTTTCTGATCTGTTTCTTTATGTACACTAAATTTTAAACTATGTATTTAAAATACTTCTAAATATAGAAATCAAAGAAAAGCAAAACATAAGATAAAAAATAAATGTACAGAAATATTTTCTTATCCTGGAAAGAATAAACTTCTTTGAAAGTAGGCAATAAGTTAATTTCCCAAAGTAAGCAATTATTCTCATTTAAAATACATTTGTATGCCCAAGTATTTTATACTGTCTCAATGATACATCGATATTCTGCCTTCTGTGTTATCATTTGACACATTCTAGACCTTCACTTACCCCATTTTAAAATGTAATCTGGAAAAGCATGCCTGCATGGCTGAACTACTAATTACATAGTAAGGCTGGACAACATATCATAAATATTAACTGCAAATATCTTCCCATCTTTTAGTGAAGAAAATCCACTTTTATATCAAATATAGACAGAATATCAATAGTCAATTAAAAATAAATAGACCATATTCCCCCCAAACATGAAATCTCAACAAAAATAGGAATATGGCTGTAGAATGTGCAGAGTGTTAAGTAACCTGTTTTTTACAAAGGTTTCAAATAGTTTTGCCTGATGTCCTCTTTTTTTTCTGAAGTGCTTTAATCAGGTTCTTAGGAGTTTTTATTGCCACTACAATAACTGAGAAGGACGTGAAAGCATTAGCTTACTTACAAAGTCTAGGAGCTTATTTCTTACAAGCCAAATTTTCCTCCAAAAAAAGAGACTCTCTAATATTTTTCCTCTTTACCGAATGCATTTTAATCTGACTGCAATATGGAAAAGCTATGAAGCAGGCTTTGACATATACCCACAAACACATATAAACCAAGAACTATGAAAATCAAACAAAACCCAGGAATGAAATTAGAATGTACTTTTCTGTTAGGATCATACAGTAACAGTTTATGCCATAACACAAAAAATAATAAGAGTTATCAATCTGACTCATTAGTTAAACTCAGCTTCAAAGCAGCACAGGTTAGGTTCTCCTTTATAGGAGACATTTGTCAAAATTTTGTAGCATTGTGAGACATAGATTTCCTAAGGCTTGCATACATAATAGTGGAAGCTCAGAATGACAGCCACTGCACCCGATAGTAAAGGAAGGAGAATATTTCTGTAGAGAGCAATAATCCTCCCCAGTCCCTAAACTTTAAGGCTGAATGTCAAGACACACCTGTGAACTTCAGGAGGTTCCCTCTGGATTTTAGAGCTTGCCTCCACAACCTCTTTGGCTACTTTTCCACTGCAATAAAAGATGAAATGAATATTCAAATAAATACTAAGATACATGCCAAGAACTACAGAAATGTGAACAATTAAGTTACATTAAACAAAATTTAAAAGAAAGGGAAAATAACTACAATAAAGTCCATACATAATGTCCTAGAATAAAATTATGTTGACTACTTGCCTAGAAAGCTACCAAAGAAAAAGCAACCTTTTGTTGTAGAATAATATGAGTTGAATTGGACTGTCTCTTTATCTCACTCCTGGTTCAGAGCAGGGGGCATAAAATAAAATCTCTGCACTGGCCACACATACTTGTTTTTACAGAAGCTACACCAAAAGTGGAGCTATCTGCTGTGGAATTACTCTTGACAGAAGTGTCTGTGTGAAAACTCCTGCTTATTTTTTAAGTGACACTAGAAAAGGCAACAGAAAGACTTTGAAATCTCAACACCAGCTAGACATGAACAGACCCTCCAGCAGGAAAAGCCCTGAATTTGCCATGAGTAATTACCAACATTTTTTTTCTTCCTGAAATGATTTACCATGAATAAGAAACAGCTAAGACCCACCTATAACGAAATCTACTGCCTTTAAAAAATATCTTGCTGCTGGACATTGTCTTGATCTGACTGGACTTTGCATACCTGAAGAAAAATAACAGAGGCTGTCACCTTTTTGAGGACATGATAAGCAAAAATGAGCAAGCCAAATTACAAGCATTGTTATTTTTATACCATAAATAATATTCAAAAATTGAGCTTTTCAACTTTTAAAGGCCTTTATACAAACTAGACTACGAAGCACACATAAAACCATTCAGACAGCTTAGAATTACTGAACACGGAACAAGTGATTGTCATGAAAACAAGAAAACTAAATGCAGACACTTGCTGCATATCTGTAAAATTTCATTCCAGGATGTCATGGTTTACTGAAAGTCTCTGGGACATGTCTCCTAACACCACCTTGTTTGTGGGAAAACATAGCTAGTTCTGCTTTTCCACTAGGAAAACAAAGAAATAATAAAGACAACAACTTGTCTCCCAAAGTAGGTGCTTTTCTCTATTCAGTCAACTTCTTAGTAGCCTACACCATACCCTACTGCTTCTCTGTAATCACCAAGTACACAGCAACATTCTATCACAGTCTTTTATGACAAAGATCATGGAGAAGTACCTCGCACATATCATTTATTTGACGTTCTCTCGAAAAACGGCATATTGATTTGTATTGAGTCTCATTCCCAGATCCTAGTAAACAACTTTCCATGATTAATATCTACTTGAATAATTGCAACAGTGATCCCTGAAGACAGGACTAAAGCTCTGTTTTTCAAAACATGTCATGTGATCATGACCTTACCTTAAATTCCAAGCCTCAAACACTTCTAGGAAGAGGGAAGGACCAAATTTCATTAAGGCAAAGTGTCATTGCTATGATTTACTCAATCTGACTATGTCTGCTTTAATCTTATTAGAATATCTTGTTGGTATTATACAGAACTTTTAAAAATGGGAATAGAGAAAGAGTGTAAGAAGGAAGGGGAAGCAGAAAGGAACTGCAATCCCCATTCCCCATCTCCCTGTGCTGCTCAGAGCAAGGATGACACACAAGAGTCAGAAATGAAGGAGTAAAGTTGATCCTGGAATGAAACAGGAAGGATAGTTTTAGTTTTGTCTCTTTCGACAATGTGAAATAGAGTGAAAAGATTTAAAGAAAGTCAAGTCTGTTCTGCCTGTGACAGTAATTGGTAAGCAACTTTCTGTCTTTATCCTAAGCTATAATCTATTTCATCATACTTTTCCCTCTTTACCTGTTCAGCAGAGGGAGTAAAACAGTGGCTGGGTAGGCATCTGACATCTAGCCAAGATCAAATCCCCTAAATTATGTGTTTGTGACCAAACCCCAAATAGTTAATGTTTACAGCCATTTAACAACAAGAACAGAGAGGTGATATTCCCATGAATCTCCCTGAGACATTTTTACATTGATCTAATTTCCACGCAAATAAATGAATTTTTCTTCTTTAGATGGAAATCTTCTCTCATTCTCTATTTCCTGTAACATAAAATAAAACTATTTAAACACTATGCACTGTTTCCCTACTTAAGTCTACTTCCAACAGAAAATGCTTCCAGATAAACTTCAAATTAGTCTTTATTTATAGACTATACATAGGCTTGATATAGCCTCAAGAACAGCAGATGTTGACACAGAGAATTAACAAAGGCATTGTGACAGCTCCTACTTTCTATTTCTTCTTTCATCCAGTTGAAAATATCAGTTGGATAGACTATGTATTATGGTATCACTGTTGAAATTAGAGAGAGACTCTTCTTCAAATTAAAGCAGGTCATTAACATCCAGGTTAGAACACACATTTTCCTACTTCATTTTTATTTACCCTTACAGCAGCCCCCCTGGTGTGGCTATGTGTCAAAACAGAAAGAGTAATATTTATAAAATATGTGAGAGGCTATACAGAAACACTGAATAGCAAGAATAAAAGCTACATGCCTAGAGGGAAGCACCAATAAATGGATGTAACAAAGTCAGTGGAGGGCAGAGGGAAGGCAGAGGAGTTTTTAATAAGGAATTATTATTAGGTTCTCTCAGGGAAGATGGAGGTAGATACTACTTTCTACTTTTTTGTCACTTTACAGATTTTTTATGTATAATGAGATCACAGGTATCTTTCAAAATGTATCTAAGAATTTCTTGTCTTCCTTAAATCATTAAAAGAAACTGTATCTTTCTCAATCAGCTCTAAGTTTTGAACTTCAAGTGGAAGAACAATTACTTCCTCTCAAAAGAGCCCAGAGAATCAAGCATAACAGATTTTTCCCTCCACTCTCAAGATGCTCCACAGCAGGTCTAAGATCAACAGCTATGTTTCCAGACAAGTCTGTCCATCCAATATCTCACTACAGAGCTGCACAAGCATTATATTGGAGCCAGAACCCTCCTGGTCTCATTTAGATTCTAAACAATTTCTAATACTGGCTTGAAGAGAAATAGTATTCCCCATTAACTTGCATATCTTCTGTTAGTTAAATGAAACATTTCACAGTGAACAATCTTCCACTCACATGCACTTTATTTTTTCACTTTTAGTATAGACAATTACTTCAGGTGTACATACTTGTAAAAAGCCTGGTTCTCCACCCCACACTTCCAAAGATGCTTGCAGGCTGCTGGTGTAGAGGTATGGAATGATAGCACAGCCTTTTTCTAAGTGCAAGGAAAAGAAAGCAAATGAAAATGCTGAACACTCATCTGTTGAAATAGCGGTACCTAATGGCATCATCTTTAACCAGACACACTGAAGATCAAGTTTTCCTATGTAGTGTGAATCTGTGGTTCACCCACAGGTGTACAGTCCATGCCTAGCTGATATTTAAACTGCCCAGGCAATTTTTTCAGAAACAAAAAGAAATGCTTGGAGGGGGCATGGAAGAGCATATGTACAAGTGGCTTTTAAAACAACTGTTCAACTGGTCAAAATCAGATGGAAATCTCTATGTTCAATATTGCTCACCACAGTTACTGCACTACTTACCACTCACCTCTCCCTCCTCCCTAGCATCTGATGTTAAACCATCAGAATCTCCTTGCAATCACACAAGCAGTCCTGATACTTCCAACAACTTCCTTCATTTTCTTTCGTCACCTCCATTCAAAACCTTAACCTTAGGCTATACCACTCTGATATAGGGAAAGAATTGATTACAACATGCTGTAGGCAAACGTCTCTAGGATTTCAGTGGCAAAAGCCCAGTGACAGGACTCCTAATTACATGATTCAGACTCTAACCTTTTCACCAAGATTTGAGGATGGGATCATAATTATCCAAAAAATACCTGACACTGATCCAAGTATCAATGCTTATTTGAATTTGCAGTCATATACAGACATCTTCCATACTTTAAAGTAGGCAAGCTTTAGCTCTTTAAAATAAATTAAAGATTGACTTCAAAGGCATCCAAAACCATGAACAATCCACATCACACAGCATGAGTATTATGTGAGAAATGTCTCAATCCTTTGCAAATTAGATTTTTTTTTCAAAAATTACTCACATTTCTTCATGTGCTATATTTTAGTTACAATATTAAATACCGTCATTGATTATGTAGAAGTTTGTTTAGCTAAAAAAAAGTTATGCTTTATACAATCAAATACAGAAGTTCTGTAAAAATATTAAACGTCACCTCTTTCTGAGCTCCAAACACATAAAAGGTCTTCCCTTCAAATTTCAGTTTATAGACATCACACCTAGAAAGAGAAAAAATATTAAAGTATAGGGGGAAAAAAATCAGTAAGTAAGAAAATTAGCATGTAAGTTTCCCTGATTACCAAAGTCAAGCAGGCTATCAAATGACAAATTTCCTCAACAGGCCTTACAACCATTAGGATAAAATTATTTATTAGTTTAATTTTTTTGAGAGAACATAAGCCCAGAGTACTTCTTTTATATTCTTGCGTACCTTTAGGGAATTAACTTTGTCTGCTGGACATGAAGAGGAAATTAAAAGTAGACAGAAGCATATATTTATATTATATTTATGGCACAATTTGCAATTACTCTTACATCTTAAAATCTTACAATGCCTATTGTAATTAAATTGCAGGAAAGACAGTGTTCTTTTCTCTATCCTTATTTCTGTGAGGTTTCATACCACATGTTTTAGTAAATGACTACTTATTACAGTACACAAGAAAATGTTTGACAGCACTTGTTATAGAGGCGCTCTTTGAGTTGCAAAAATGATATCAAAATTTAATTTAATCAAGGTTGAGTGCTCAATCTACGTATGGAATAACAGTGCATCCTAAAAAGGCAATGTCAGGCCTCTGTTTAAATTGTAATGGAAATTTTGTCATTACCAGAGTGAATGTTTTTCATAAATTTCCCTAAGGGTTTTGGATGTCAGAGTTGAAACAGGAATAATCTTGCAGGCAAGGAAAATGCTATATCTGAGACTTTATAACAAGAGTTTTCCTTTTACATGAGAAACTGAAGAATCATTGAGAAAGCTTTTACATTGAAAAGAAAATCTCAAGTACGAATTTGGTTTCTTACTATGTAGTACAAATTTCAGCTAAAGTAATTTACAGCTACTAGCACTTACCTCTAGGCCTCTGAAATGGAAGAAATAGTACACAATGTTCAGGTAAAGCTCATCAGAGTGATCTTTCAGCCTCAGCTCTAACACTGAGATAGTTTATTGGCTTTTCCTCTATCACTGCCTTATTTTTTACCTGGTTTACATATTAATGCACTTAATAAATATGCCTCAAACAACATGAGAGGGTGAATGCTGTGAGATTCATTTCCCACAGTACATAGGACACATGCTTGGCAAGTGCTACTCTCTCCTCAGTGTACCATAGATTGACTTTGCTGTTTTATTTCTCTTGTGCCAAAACCACAAACCACTGAAGTACTTGTGACCACGGCTACCGAAAATTAACCCTGGGGAAACTATAGTGTAAATCCAGGATTGCAAACAGATGGCATGTCCCCAGAGCTCCATAGGGAACTCAATGGCACAGACAGCACTACACTGACTTTACAATTCTGAGAATTTCAGGTTATTCAACACTCAGGACGTTTCTACAGATATCCAGCAAGGACCTCAGCTTCACCTTTTGGTCATCTTCTGCCCATCTTGATCCCAACAAGGCAGGCTGAGAGCTCAGAGATGGAAGAGTCACACCTAAGCAACTGTTGTTGGCATGCATGTAGCAGCAGGCCTAAAATGAGATTATCAGTGTCTAAGCATGACTGGTCACTATGCACCACACTGCAGAGGGTGTGACCAGCTGCTCTTAACATCATCTGCAGAAGGTCAGTTTTACCTCTTCCTCAAACGTGGCTGACTGAGGCTAACAAATTAAGTCCAGGAGTTCAAATAAAAGCAAAACCAGACAAGTCAAGGACAATTGCATAAGTGCCCATTTCTTTTAAAAAGAGACTAAAAAATAAAAATTAAAATGCATTCTCACCTCCACCTCCTCTGCTTACTAAGTAAGTTCTTTAATAGCTTTCAAACTGAGGGTAATTAAATGAGGAAATTACAATATTTTCAGGAGTCAAATAAAGATTAAGGTGGACACTTGTAAGTATTTCAGATGTCTCTGCCAGTAAACCTTATTGGTGATTTACAGCATAGCTGAAATATCAACTTACTCAATTTTAGCATTTGTAAATTATTTGACTAATGTACGCTGTGGAATAATTTTCACTGGGAGTTGAATGAAACCAAATTGTTGTTGTTGCTGTTATTATTGTTGTAGTTGTTATCTAAAATCCTTTAAAACAGAAACATGATGGGGCAGGACATGTAATATTCACATGGTTCTCCTTAAAAACAATAAACGCAGGTGAAAACGGTAGGAAAAAAAGACACACTTATTTATTAAAATATTCTTCCATCATATGCTCACCATTTTAATAGATGAATTCTTTTATTCCCCTGGAAAACTACAAATCCTGCAGCTGTGAATCCTAAAAATGTAGTCGTCCCAAATGAGTCCTTGAAAGAGAAAAAGAGATATAACATAACTTTTTCCTCATCCAATGAGGTATATTTCTTACAAATAGCATAAACTGTTACTCCCTTCTAGATTAACTTTATTTTAATTTCCTATTCAAAACAGATTTTGAATGTACAATGCCTTCAAAATGTACACTTCTAAAGGAAAGGATTGCCCTTGGAAATAAAGGCCTCATTTATTTCTAGGCATTTGAGCAACAGTATCTTATGCACTGTTTCCATCTACTTGCAGCTGATGACAACAGGGACTCCTTAGGTAGACTTACCAAATTTATTGAAAACGTACATCTGTGTATGTCCCATTCTTAAAAGGAAGACTAACTACAAACTAGGGATTTATACTGGCTTCCACACTCATACTTTTTAAGATTTCACGATACATTGTTCCTCTGCAAAATGTCATGTTGGAAATATTGCAGACAGACAGCATTTACTAATATAAGCTTCTGTTTTGTACTCATGTACTCTTCAGTACAAACCAGAAGTAACAGTGGTACTTGCCTTTCAAATAAAAAGGAATATTTTTAAAATATAGGTCCACAATGAAAAGTTCTGGCTTATAATTTTTGATTAATGATTTGGATGAGTTTTATTTTAACTGGATTTTCTGTCCATACCAAGTTCCACACCTTTATCTTGCTAAAAATAATGCACTTTATTATGCCTTATGTTTTACCGATAAAGTAAAGGGGAACAGAAACAGGAATGGTTCTGTATTAGCAGCAACAGCATGAAAGGAACATGTCATAAGGACCCAGCAAAGAACCTTGCTTTGTAGTTCACTACCAGAAGACAGAAATTTTCCTTAGGCATGGGTGATGAACCTCTGATTGTCTCCCACCCACCCTACAAGCTCCACCACACAGGTAAAGAAGTAATTCTGAGCTAATTATGTCTGTTTTTGGGATGCCTTTTGAAAATCTGCAGTACAGTTTCAAAGTTTACTACATCACTGACTTCACTAAGCTCTGAAGCAGACCCTGTCTTTCACACGGGAGCACCATTCCTCACAAAGTGTATACAAAATCTTGTGCAGTTTTGTGTTAGAGCTGGCTGCTTAAGGATGCTCACCACCAGAACAGCTAACTAAATAGTACTTCTGTCTTAGCAGAAGAGATAATACATGAGCCAAAGTAAAAGCAGCAGTTAAAACACAAAGCAAGTCATTCTAAAAATAAACACTGCAGATTATGCAGATACAACCAAGTAATTAAAAATGCACACATACAAGATAATCAGAACTGGTTATTAAGATCACCTTCTTAGAGAGGACCACAAAATAACAAAAAGGCAAGTGGGAATGGGAAGTGGGCTCTCCTCCTTGTACATTTGGCTTGTTCTTGCTAAGATTTACATCTTTTGATGGTGTTTGAAAAACTGATCAGCCATGGACTATCAACGTGTTGCATCTTTTTGTCAAAATAACGGTGGATCCTGAAAATCTTGGCAAACAAAAAATACTTCTTACCTGAAGTAATTAAAAGACATATTTGCATTAAATGCAAAGAAATTATGGACTATAATCAGAGCTTATGCCATTACAATCTGCTGAATTCTCCTGTGATGTTCTTCCACTTCCTCTGGAGAGAACCTATTTTTGACTGATGCAGAAATGTCAACCTGTCAGTGTTCTTCCAAGGCTTAAGCATAACATGTAGTTCCAGGGCAGCTTTTTTAAAAAGTGCTCCCTATTTGAGCTTGGATAAAAACCAGAGGTAAATCAATTCCATTACTGGCTTTTAACTAAATGTTAGTAAAAACAACCTTTTATTTAAAGTTAGTAAGAAGAACTGTTACCTTGCATGGATGAGGATCAACACCATAAGTTTCCAAAGAATTTGCTTTAAGAAGCAAATTAAATTCAGCAACAGCTGGGCTCTGACCTCTGAAATTACAAAAGAAAAGAGTTTGACAACAAAAAGAAATAGCAGAAAAAGAAATTTTGACTGGAGAATTTATATGCCTAAAGACAAAGGAAAGGAAGGTTTTTACTGACATTCAAATTATTTCAACCATACTTTGATTGTAATAAAAAGATAAACTTTTCACATTTTTTCTTCTGCTGAATTGTGTAGTGCCTAATGCTTTCAGGTAAATGCTGATTTTTTTAAATAAATCCCGAGATAACACAACTAATCAGAATTATCTAATATTCTGCAAGTATTTCCTGTCTTTTGGTATATCCTCATGTCAGTCTGAATATGAAACAAACCTCAGCATCTTTTTTCCACAAACTCTTGCTTCCCATCTCATTTAAAAGGATTGCACAGATTAACAAACATTCCTTCCAGTGCAGGGTATAAACATGGCAATCATATTACACTGCCTACTCAGATCTATGCCTAATTATAGCAGTGCCTGCTACCAACATGATAGCTCAGAATCTGTCAGCATTTCCATTTATACACCTCTATTTTTAGTCTATCTATAATCAACAGTGAATATATACTAAAATCCAAAAAAATGGCATAAAAACTTGGAGTCTAGAGTCAGTTCTATCTGATTTTTGATAACTATTGCCATTATAAAAAGCTCTAGCACAGACTTACCACGCCTATTTGAAAGTGAACTGCTTCAAGTATTAATTCATTTCTGTATCTGTATTACTAGAGTGCATGATTTTGATAGACAATACAGTTTTATTTAACAAATAGTATCAAGGACCTTTAGAAAGCCAGACCTCATAAATTCTTTCCATGCGAATTATTAAAATTTTCAAGGATTGTAGCAAAAGTCATACTGTTCTACCCCTGAATTTTTTGTGAGTGCATTTCCACATTGTGCATTACACATATTGTCTAATTGTACATAGGAATTGACATGTAATACTTCACTGTGTATTGCTGTAGCCTAATTTCCCTGAAAGCGTGTTATTTCCCATCAGGTAGAAACCAAGAAGCACTGACATATGATATCTGGTATCTGGCCCAAAGTTCAGTTTAACAAGTAAAACAACATCTAGCATGCTTGCAGTCATCAAATCCCATTTTGAACAAAACATGATGATGACCTATGCCAATAGTCAATGTCAACAACCATTTCTGTTACAAAGTTTTCAAACTGATCATTTTTACTTCCTATTTATCATCTCCTAGTCAACCCCAACACCTGTCAGTACTTGTTTGACACTACAAAACCTTCACTTTATTTAAGCTCATATTTTTGTGGATATTTTACTTCTAAATTAAAAATACATATATTAGAGAAGAAGTGGCCTTCTTTCTCTTTCCTGTTTTGGTCTCTCTCTCACCCCTTGCCAGCAGGGAAGAGCATGAATTAAGGAGGACACCAAAAACTACAAATGTGTATTTACACAGCTAATATTTAATGAGAAAGCAGCATGAAAGGAGCAATCAAATCAAAAATGCTTATTTGTCTCCTGAGTTTTTTGGTAACTCTAGTAAGCTTTTTCTTCATTTTAAATACTACTAAATCACAACTTTATATGTCATCATAACTGTATGACCATAAATGGCCCCTAACAAGGCAACAACTCTATTTCATGTACCAGTCAACTGCCTTTGACAGAAGTAATTAGTTTGACCTAAATTACTTAGAATAGTTATGTTGTGTAGTGATAAGCCTAACAAGCAGCTTGGTTGCTTATTAAATATTGGACCTTACAAAAATAAAGGGTTACAAAATGCTTTCTTTCAATCCACCTCCATTTGCTGGTACAAAGGATTCTCAGTCTTCTGTTTTCAATGGACCAAGAAACAACAAGCAGCTTGCAACAATGTGGTTTGGAGAGTTGACATATTCAAATGGGGAAAGAATCTCAACCTGCTGTTACTATGAGAGAGACATTTTAAAAAGTATTATCAGGCTCCCCTCCCCCATAGCCTCTGCAACTATGATGATTTTGTGTACATCAAGTGAAACAAGCTGTGACATTTGGGGAAAAATAGCAGAAGACGTGGAGAAATTTGATCTTATCCGATTACAGACTAATCAAATGGCTACAGTGCAAAGGCTTAAAAGAACATCACAAAGCACAGGAGTCAAGGACAATATCAAATGAGAAAAACCCTCATTCATCTCTTACCAAAGGATTAACATTTAAGCCTTGATAATAGGCTTTTTGTGTATAACTTAGTAATGAATTTTTTCTTACTAAATAAAAATATAACTGTAACAAATCCTATCAGCAAGGTCAACATTTTTTTATCAATCACTGATCTAACATTAGATATGCCTTTGATTTGCTTTGTTTAAAAGCCCTTAAGCTTTCTATATGCAACAAACAACCCTACACAAGAATTTATATATGTGTACTCGCTTACTCAAGTGTTTTACAGTAGAATAACAGGGAAAATTTAGGCAACACACATTTGCTCTTTTGGAACCTAGTACTCTCAGGAAATTCAGGTCTCTCAGTGCATTTACTGCTCTTGACCTTATTTTTCAGTATTAATTCAGCACTAAGGGACAGACATATTCTCTTTCTATATGTTGCAGGCACTACAGCACCCATCTGCCACATGGCAAAGGTATTGAAACAGAACCAAAAAAAAGAAACTGCTACTCAGAAAAGTTTCTGCATACCATACAAATGACAAAAAGTGGATTTTTTTGTGAAATTAGAGCTCCACAGCCATTAGCTATGAATTAATGACTCAACCTAGGAATCAATCAATCCAAAAGTTTCTAATAAAATTTTAATGAAACAAATACTTCAATAGAACACTGAGAAGTATGCAACACACTCTGTTTTAACTTGAGGCTCATGAGAAGTATGCACTAGAGGATGTAAAAGCTCTTTTTATTCCCCACAGGGCCCCCAACTCTGAAGCGCTTCAAAGGTAAGGAAGCTCAACAGGGAATAATTTCCAGGGTGTGTCACAGTAATGGTATACTTGCTTCACTTACTGCCAATACCAATTGATTCCAGAAGTTTCTCCCCTTCATACCTTTTCTTTGAAATATGTATCTGTTACACACTGAAGCCATAATCTTAGTGCAAGTTAAGGATGAAACAATTGCACAGGATTGAGCATTAACTCCTTTTGGCAAAGGAGACCATGTAGTAAAAATAGTAAAGGGAAAACATTTTCAATACTAATGAAATTTTTCATCCTCTTAGTTCCTGAGTGCCATTAGTGAGATTATTTGATTTGTCTTCTCTGATTCTCTTACTGACTTATAGAGTGCTGTGAGATACTACTATCACCAAACTAGTAATAATAGCAATTACAGTCCACCCTTTTGTCTCATCTCTATGTCAAGAAAAGGTACTTGCTGCAGAATACAATACGAATACTTTATTAATGTGTGTCCTATCTATGTTTAATAGACATTTGAGGTTTGTAAGGTGTATTAATGTCTTTTAATAAAAGAATAAATAAATATGTATATAATGATCTGGTCTCCAGAGACATTACGTATCCACCTCCATGCAAACCAGAGACAGCAGCCATAATGCTTTAAACAACACAGGCTCAGGCTCCATCAACCACTCTTTTCCCTACCCTGCAATCATGGACATTTTCCACTGTGATATCAAGAGAGACAACAGTAACAACTTCAAGAAGGGTGTCCTCCTATTAAACATTCTTGCTGTTATATCCCAGAGCTTGCAGAGGACATCTCCCAGCAGAACTGAGTTACCTTGGGTTCCTTTTAACCTAAAATAAAGCTAGAACTCTGCTAAAGAATCAGCCCATTTAGCTGCACTGTACACTGAACTGCTTACCACACGGATTAAGTTTTTGCTGCTGCATTTTTAAATCTTTTTACATGTAGCTGAGACTCCAGTTGTTACAAAATTACAGTGCTAATGGTCTTGGTTAGCTCTTACTGTAAGCTCAGAATATTTTGGCAGATAGTGGAGATGTTTTTTAAGTCAAGTCATTTTGCTACTATTTTTAGTCACAATAATGGTACTACATGGTATTGAAATAAACCTGCTATGATTGCTAATGTTGTAGTTGTAGTGGAAAAATAGCACAGTGGTAATCTTTCAAAGAAAAGCACTAAATAAAGACTCTGGTAAATTGCATTGTAGGCTATGGTTCAGTTTATCAGAACAATAAGGCTCAGCACATTTCCCAAGCAGCAGCGCAGCTCCCCAGGCACTGCCCTGCCTGGCACTGGAAGAAGAAATCCTTTAAACGGGTCTGCATATGGAAATAAACATTATCATCTAGGAAGTAAACAAATTACTGAAAATTGCTGAAATATACTAAACTTAGAAAGCTGCAGAACAACTTAAATATACATTTTAACTTTCACTGCAAAGTTGTTTTTTTCTCTCAGACAGATAAAATCCAAGTAAAACCCAAATAACCACTTTAAAACAATAATCAAACTCTTTTACTGAGTCTATTAAATGCTTATGGGTTTAATTTCACAGCATGCATGCTGTGATATGTGCCACTTACATAACTTCTTCTACCAGAACATTTGAAATTACTTCTGTGCTTTCAGAGATCAGACTGAGATGCTATCTCTGAAGTGTGTGCTCAGACATTTTTATTTCAGCTTTCCTTTATAAATTGATGCAGTGACACAGGCAGTTTTAAGTGTATTCAAAGACAGAATGCGTTTACAGAAGAGATGTAGTTTTAATTTACCTAATATTAATTTAAAATGTATTCCCATGATACAGAGAAATCTACTAAGCTTTCTGGTTTCATTATCACAGTAGATTAATATTTCTGGTCCAGATATACCTAGCCCATGAAGTCTTTCCTAAACAGAGAAGAGGTGAGGAGGGGGTTGCAAAGGAAATGGTTAATTCCAGCTAAAGGAGAAATCCATACATTTTAAAATTTCAACAGACTGAAGTGTGTTAAGTGTGCAGAACCTGAATCCAAACATCACCATGAGACAGTCAAAACAGTGACATTTGCAGATCATGATTATGACCACTCTTCCCAGGGAATAAAGGAAAAAAGACCATGTTGTGCAAGCACAAGTGCACATACACGCTAAAGCTAAAAAAATTATCAATGCCACCATAAATTTTATAACCTTTTCAACTCAAACAGATTATCCTTTCTACTGAATACCTTTTGGAATTATATAAAATCCCATTTATTGCTATCTCCTTTCAGTTTTTCAAAAGAGAATGGGAAAGACATCTAGAGAAGTTCCTTTCTCTAGATTACTGCTACAGCTGCTCTTCCATTAAATTCCCACTCGGGGAAAGCTGTGCCTCACAATAAAGCTTCTGGAAATATTCAGAATATCATGCAAACGTTAATCAAACAACATCTCACTCTTACATTTTTCTAGTTAATGAAACCAGAATTACAAGAACAGTTCCTTGATTTGAATTGATTTTAAGCACAATTCTGTCAGAAGAAATATGGTTCAGAAGAAAAAAAAGCTGTGAGGAAACCAGCACACATAGAATTCTTTGGGAAAAGGACAAGGTAACTACATTCCAACTATCTCTCTGATTCATCCAGATTACAACTGATACAAATTCTGGAATGAAAACACTGATAAAATGCAGCAGTATAGAAATAAATTATTACCTATTAGACCACTCTCAATGATGTTCTAACACTTAGAGAATTAGTTAGTTTTGAAGCAGTGATAGTTGCCAATATACGGTCTGATAGATAGATCTAAATGACTATATTGGGAAACTCTGTGGAAGCACAGGATACCAAAGCTGAAATGAAGAGGACATTGGACTCTGCATATTTTGTAAAACCAGGAACTAAAAAGGCTTTGGGCTCTGAGGCCTGGAAAGCACTTATCCCTGCATTAGCCCAAGCCCTGTTTTTTCCAGGCATCCCTTTCAGCTCCACATAAACCTCAACAGATCCCTGATCCTCAGAGAAGTGGCTTCTGTCTCCTGTAACATAACTTGCAAATTTTGGAGCATACTGTTTTTTCAATTGAACTCCCGTGGTGTATACAAGGCTCTTAGATACCAATGTGATTAGGGTAGTACTAGAAGCTAAATATAGAGTGTTCATGAGTGGGCCACCAGCATTACACATAAAACCATATAGTATGTACTTTTAATTCTAAGAAGCAATTAAATGAAATAAATCCACCCTATTCTGGACTTACTAAATTGTAATTTACTTTTTGGTGCTTTTTAATATATTCAATGTATGTTGAATTTCAATGTATTCAGCAAGCAAGAGGTTGTTTTATCTTGAATGAAATTATATTAACACCCACAAAGAAAAGCATTTTCTAGCAACCATTGCCAAGTCTTCTAGAACAGCCTCCCAGATTGTACTCAGGCAGGAACATTTGTAGTTACGCTTGCCAGTGGCTCCACTGACAGCTGCACAAGACCTGGAGAGCCACATCACCGAAGACCGGGATATCCTGTGCTCCTGCTGGCACCAGTGTAAAAGCCATGTGGCAACTGAAGGGATGGCTAAGGTAACACAGTAAGAGTCAAAGCAGCACAGGAAATTGAAAAGTGCTTAAATCCTCACTGAGTAGTTACAATGTAGACGATGCAGCAAAGGGTAAAAATGTTATATGTCTCTCAAAAACAAATTTAAATAACACTTCTCATTTAGCCTGGATCAAAGACAAGCATTAAATTGCTACTCTGGTTTTCAAGAAAGTACTCCCTTTAGCTTAACACTTAAAACAGTTTTGAGATAGTTATTTTCAGAAAATGGCAGTGATTTCACATCCTCAGGGGAAAATTTTCTTCTCCCAAAAGACCGTCTTTCACATATGACTTCTGCAAAGCATTTGATACACAAAGCAGAGACAACAGCCAATTCAGTAACACTCAGGTATCTTAAGCCTGCATCCAAAGCCATCCAAGAGAATAAAAAATAACATGCATTTACCTATGTGAGATCAGCGTTGAAAACAGGCACTTGAACAGGTCATGTAACTTTGAAAAAGTGGATATTTGTGGGGGGCTTTCAGATTCAAGGCTTTTTACACAACACTGCCATAAATACATGGTGCAATATTTAACATCAGAAATAAAAATGAAATACTAGTTTTCAGACAGGATAAAAAAAGTGCTTGACTTTCAACCAGTGAGTTCTTTAAAAAAGAGGAACAAACAAACACACACACCCCCACCATACCCCCACTTAAAAACAAACAAACAAACAACCAACCAAAAAAAACCCCAACCCCCCCCAAAAAAACCACAAACCAAACCAAACAAACAAAACCCCCAAACAAACAAACCCACCAAAAAAACCAAAAACAAAAACAACCAACCAACCAAACAAACAAAAAACAACCCACAAAAAAACCCCACATACCAAAACATTAGTCCAATAAATATAAATTCCTTGTTAGGGACATATCTCAATATTTCCCTTAGAAATCTCTGTATTTTCTGGTGCCTAGCCTCTGGGACCTCTGACAGAAAGGTATTTTTCCAAAACTAGGGAACTTTATCAGAATAAGAAACTCTGTTAAAGTACATAAGTAAGACCTGATATCAAGTTCATTAGAACATATTTTTGTCTTCTGCATTTTTTCTTGCTCTGTACCTCCTTTGCTTAATGAAGAATAATTAAAATTCACAGAACAGTCATAACTCAACAAGCCTGCCATGTATTTCTGTCAGTCGCATTTATATTTTTGCAACTAAGTGCAACAGAAAGTCACAAAATGGATTACATTTTGCTAAAATCTAGTGATGTTCTCATAGCCAAAACCAATAAGAAACATTGATACCCTGTCATACATCTGCTTTAAGTAATTAAAAAAGGCTTCTAAATAACATACAAGGAGTTGCTAGAAGCTGTCACAGTACCCTACTGTTGCTTCCAAGACACTCCTCTCTTTATCTTCATGTTCCTGTCTAAAGCTAAATTCTTCCATCATTCTATAGAAGAAAAAATGGGGCTAACAAACAGGCCTTAAGGATGTTGACACAGTATCCAGAGAAGAATCGGCCTCTTCCAAGCCCCAGGGCTTTGGTGATATGGGAGCCTGCAGCTGGAGAGAGATGTCATCTTTTTTGTTTACACGTGAAGAAAACAAAGAATCTGGCTCACAGAGCTGAAACTGAGAGGTAACAATTCTGAAGGCAGATGAATGGCAGCTGAATTAAAAAGGCTCTCAGCCTCACATGTTCTCTCTTAACTGTCAGCTAAAATGTCACTCAAGTATCTTGTAAGAAAAGATCTGAGGAGCCTCTTGCAACTTTTAAAAACACTCACTGAGCAGCACAATATTTATTGCTATCAGAAAATTTGACTTGCTGAGGAATGCATTGAAACACATGTGCTAATTAATGCCATAGAGAAGCCTGTTTTTTCCTATCATTTTTTCTAGCTAGATGTACCAAAACCTGATCATCTATCCCTGGAGCCCTCTCTATATAGTTCATTATATGTCAGATATGTTTTATTAATTTGTACTGCTAGAATAGCGATCCATGGAATTAAATATGTAGAAAAAGGTAAAACTTCTCTGTGACTGGTAAATGTCTGGTGTAAATAATGTTAGAGGCTGATCAGTTTGGGGAAGACAAAGAGCTGCAGTGGGAAATTGCCAAATAGCAGCTACCCAGACAGCTCTGAAACTGCCTTTCTTATCTGAAAATAGTCAAATAGGTAATAGGTTTATGTCAGATGCTGACATAAGGAAAGAAAAGAGAAAAGAAAGATGGCAGTTCCTGAGGGCTAAAGGCCACTGAGCCTAAAATTTATAACATGCAAATTGGTAAAATATAGAATAGAAAGTAAATTAAGAAACATAAGTGGAACACATGAGAAGAATTCTGCTATAAATCATAGTTAGGCCTCAAACACTCCTGGTTTTGTTTTTGTAGGAACCAGCAGATCCACAAGCAAAAATGTTAGCCTGATACTATCTGATTTCCAAAAGGCAATAATGAATGGTGGTCCTTGGCAAGACTACTGAAGAAATTCATGGACATCCTCATGTGCTGAGCAACCACTAATGGGAGGAATTCAGGACCTGAAGAATCCCAGAGGGATCTGTGTGAAAGTTTGTAACATTTACTGCCACAGGATCAGACAGATTACACCAACAAGACAGGGGATTTAAAAGATGAGCTCAAAATGTGTCTGGTTTTTCATAACAGGAGATCTAGATAATTACATTCACAAAGGATGCGCAGAATTACATATACATGAAAAAGCAAACTAACACAGAAAAATACATCTCTCCCAGTGTTATAAAATATAAAACCCACCAGCAACGGCCTATCAGCTTTCTTCCTCTTCCCTAACTTTAAGTAAAGCACGAGCCTGTTCCTGAAAGACTGAATTTATCAGAGTTTTCAACTGCACCTCGGCTTAACTAATGAAATGTCTTGCTTTTTAAAGGCTGAATTTATCCTTCTGGAATCTGTAAACATGTATGGAAAAATACTGATAGTAAAAGAAATTACTCCTATTTTAAAATGTTGTTTTTATGGGTCTGTGTATAGTGCAGGCTAGACTGCTTTAAAAAATGTTAGATATACACCATTTAAAACATTTCACTGAAAGAAAGAGAAGGCCTCAGGAGGAAAAAAAGAGAAGACTCATCAATACTGACACACTTGTTGTCATGAGTATTGCACTTTACTTAAAAAACATATTTTATAGGCTTCTGGAAATAAAAAGTGTTTTAAGCTTTAATTCTCCTGAAAAGGATTTTTTCTCCTTTCTTCACATATACTGAAATATGAAAACAAAACACAGGATAAGCAAGTGCAAAGGGCCTTTTAATCTACCAATAAAAACCATCCTTCCATTTTATGTAATCAATCATTTGCTTTCCTTTGGTTTTCTGCACATGCTATGCCTTTACTCACGTTCTGAGGACTATCCTCAGCTAAACAAGATGCCAAGACCATAAGATCTCCCTCTCGACACTCAGCATGTCATTCACTTAAAACCCTGAAGAGGGTAGAGTTGCACAGCTCACTGCTCCTTCTTTCCCAAAACTCATTTAACTTAAAAACCAAAGATTGACTAACCTGTTTTCTCATCTGCCTTTTGTTACAGTATTAAAAGTTTAGGACAGAAAAAAAAGAGCATGCAGAGAGTTCTGGATCTCACCTCCTTAGTCTTCCAAGGAAGTTACTTAAATACATTTCTGTGCAATTCACCACTATGTTAAACACCTACAGATAGAATAACCTAATTATAGTTTCAATCAGGTCAATATCTATCAAGAATTTTAGAATCGTACTACAGACAGAAATTTCTGAGCAAAAAACGGGTGCTCCCAAATGAAAGACGTTATTCCACTAATCAACTAGAGCAGCTCTGATCATAAGAGCTGTTCCCACTAACCAGACCTACATTTCAAGCAAATGAAGTCTAAATTACCAGCAGTCATGCAGGAATCAACTATGATTAATGAAGCTTAACAGGCAAAGAAAACCCCCTAAGCTGAAACCACATTTTCAAATACAGCCTATCAGACAGCATATTGGTAGAGCGTCTATTATAATTCATGGAACAAACCCTCCTAAATTAACATGCACTACTTGGAAACAGATAAAAGTATTTCTTAGCTGTCTCTTTACCAAACTGCATTATAAATTACCTGAATTCATTTTTATGCATTTCAGCTATTTTCTTCTCAAGCTTTTGTGACTGTTTGGGAAAAATCTTAAAGTCGCTGATGTAATTCTCTGAGTGTTCATCAGGATCATAATCACCAAGCTCAGCTGAACAGATTCAAAACACAAAACAAAACAAAAATCAAATTGTGACATTAATTAATAGGGAAAAAGTAAATGCGGTTCAATTCAAGGTACTTCCACGCTCAGTAAGAATCCAGCATGTCTCAAGAGATGCTTCTTTGAGGAATTTATAATTAACTGAAACAACAAAATCCTTAAAACTGTCACTTTATCAATGCTTTTCTAGAGAAATTCAATGCCTTATTAACTACAGCATTAATTAGCAATACTGAACTATCTTCTGTGGTAGAAAAATGCTCTGTAAAACAGAAGCATAGGCAATGTTCCCCTTTGAGTATCTATTATTCTGGTACCAGGCAGAACTAAAATATTCTGATTCTCCCCCTTTTCACATGATTTATCTGCACTGGCATAGACTGTTCCTAATTCTGTTCTGGCAGTGAAACACAGACCACAGTGTTAATCAAGGTACTGGGCAGAACTTGATTTCTCTTCTAAAAGATGTGTCACCTAGGTACCCAAACTTGTCCTTTGGCACTCTAATTTTCTGAATGAGCCTTGTTTAATAAGGCCTGGGCTCAGTTTTGGTTTAGATACACTGCCTTGTAATGCATTAAAAGCTTTGTTCAATTTAAGGCAGATTAAAGGGAACTTTCACAGATATGGCTTCCCTAATCAGACATATAGATTAATATTACTCTCTGTACAATTCAAGACATATATTTGAATTTGATCCTAAGGACTTGATGGAGAGAGAGGGGGGGAAAAACAAAGATAGGGAAAATAAACCAAGATTTATTTCACCTTGAATTACATCTTCTATTTCTGTCAGATGGTTCTACCATCACATGGGTCTTTAATGTAAGAAAGTGTAATTTGGTGCCCTTTCTCCTGCTTAATTCAAACAGAAGAGGCTACATTTCCATTCAGGATTCAGAACAGAGGTTTTCTGTTTTGGTAAGTGGAATCTAACATTGATGCCACACTTCTTCACTAAAATGCTAAGATAACTTATTTGGTTAATTTTTTTTTAGGCTTCACTTCATTGGCTAACTGGCTGAATTATTTACAATGCTTTGCAATACAGGGAAACAGTACTACAACAACAAAGTTACTGCTAGCTGCTGTCACACAAGTTTTGCTGCTTTGATAAAACCAACATACGAGTGATCATACTTACCTTGGACAATACAAGCACCCAAGTAGGCAGCATCAGAAAAGCAACACAGCAAACGGCCATGGAAAATGTCCCTTTTTATTTGTAGATATAAGAGGTATCTGAAACATAATTTAAAAAAATAAGAAACAACATGCTATCTTCTTGTAACAGATTTAATGTATCAATGTGAATCCAGCTCTGCAACTATTTTGGATCTTTTTCTCATTATTTTAAATGGCAGGAAAAATAGGCAAAACACAACCACAGAGAAAAAATAGGGGTAAACAGGTTTTTTTCCAGTAACAGTGAAATAATAAGAGCAAAAATAACAAAAAGCCACTAAGAAATGTCATAGAACATGCTTTATTTAAAATACATAGCTATTACAATGCTCATTAATAATGTGAAATAAATTATGGTAATGTAAACTTGTTTGAGCACCCCTATTCTCATTATATACAGGTTTACACAAGGAAATCTTTCTCTTGCTGTAGGCAAAATAGCACACTGATCACAGTGGAGACCTTTTCCTCTTCTGCTTTGGTTTTGTTGTTGTTGTTATCTGTAAAGAGTCCCAGATGAAGTTTGAAGGCAGAAATAACTTCATGAGGGCTAAAGAGAATGGGGCACCTGTGGGGGTGGGGGTCACCTCTCCCATTCATCACTTTCTCTGAAGAAATGGGGAGAAGAAAACAAAAGGTTCCTTCTACCTGTCCTCTGCCTTCTACCACGGAGGATCTTTAATCTTTATTTCTAATAGCAAGTGGAATGGCACAGCCGCAGTGTCACCAGTTTCTCTTCTGCCTTCCCCCCTGCAAAACAGCCTCCCACAGATGGATCAACCGAGTGCACAGCAAGTCACTCACAGCTTCTTCTCCAGCACCAGCAGGTTACAGCCACACCATCCAGCCACTTAACCCCTCTGGGAAAATACTACTTAAATACTGCTTCAACTACCATCTAGAGACTTCTATCAGAACTCAGTGGCTTCTGCAGACCATCAGGACATTCCTTGACACTGCTAGTCCTCTCCAACATTGAGAAACATACAGCATAGCCAATAAAAATGTGGTTTATGAGTAAAACCAATGTCAGATATATTTTGTCCTAGTTACCTGCTCATATCATGAGCTTCTGCATCAAGAGCAAACCTGAAAATACTATCTGAAGGGCAAGAGAAACTTTTCTCCTTTCCTTTGACTTTTACTGAATACAATAAATGGGATACAATTATCAATGAGAAAAGCAGTTTTCCCTCATGGTAAACACATCCCTTCACTGAATTACAACATCTACAGGATCTCTGCCCTTCAGGGCATTTTTCTTTTATTTTGCAGCACCTTTTTTCCTCCTGTAATCAATGTAACAGCTCACAAATTCACTTCCATATGTTGGTACTGCTATTCTATAGATCTGGTAGATCCCAGAGGAACTGCCTGTACTAAAGGCCTCAGTGAGATGAAGTCAAAATTTTTAGTCTGCAATGACAGTGTACCAGAAAAGGCACAGCGTATTGATGTAAATTCCATATACCTTAGGCAGTTGAGCAGTAGGCATGCAAAAAAAAAAAAAAAAAAAAAAAAAAAAGTAAGATTTTTGCCAAAGGCTTATTAGACTTCAGACACTTCCTGTAATCTTGGATGTAGTAATTTATGTCCCAGGTCAGCAAAAACCTATGAATGTATACCTGACTCCTAAATTCACTATGGTGTTATATATGTACTTAAAACTGTACACACTTATAAAAATAACTTGCAAAATCAGATCTGATTTTGCTTCTTCATGTGTCCTTCCACCACAGCTGCTTTTTCCAAGCCCTGACATATTTTATAACCTGATTTACAGCCTTAAGTATTCAAGCTTAACAAGAAGCTAGTAAACTTATGCTTCAGTGCTTACACTCACAAATGTCTCTCATTGGAATAACCTCATTTCCATCTATCATCTGTTTGCAATACAGATGACTCAACTTCAGGTCAGCCAAGCCTTTCATGCCATGCAGATTAAGGGTCAGCAATATCTATTCTCGTTTTTAAGCAGGTATCATGACCCCCAGAGACCAGGTTGCTAGCTGCTTAACAGACAATTTATCTATTTTAAGATGTTCAGTGAGGCAAGAAAGCTTTCCCACAGCCAAACTTTGTGATTTGGCCACATCGTGTTTTTTTTTGTTGTTTTCAAGTGATTTCACTCATTTTATTGCCACAGTAAATGTATTTCCCAGTGTTATTGCACTCTTTACAGTTGACAGATATGGTCACCTTCAGAGATCCAGCAATTCTTCAAAAATTCTTATCTCAGCATGGTGCCCCTACTCTTTTCCATGGTACTGTGTGTACTCAGGTACAGAGTGGTAGAGGGCAAATGAATGTGTTTACAATATTCCTAGATTGGGTGCTCTTCTACCCAAAATAATTTTTGAGTTTATGTATATTATTCTGAATACTAACTTCACATTTCATCTTCCGTTGTAGTACACACATCAAGTACACTGCAGGAGCATCAGTTTTCTAAGAAAGCATATGAATCTCCACTAAACACTAGCTACTACATACAAGTATGTAATATCACAAATGAAAGAACATATTTTCTATGCTTTACAGAGCCATGAAGTGAAAAAGGCTGAACATGAGATAGCAGTGTATTCAGGTGGCAAAGAAGGTCAATGGCATCCCAGCCTTTATCAAAAATAGTGTGTCCAGAAGGACTAAGGAAGATATTCCCCCTCTGTGCTTGGCACAGGTGAGGCCACACCTCCAGTCTTGTGTTGAGTTTTGGGGTCCTCACTTCAAGGAGGACAATGAGGTGCTGGAGCAAATCCAGAGAAGGACAAAAAAACTGGTGAAGAAAAGAACAGGAACACAAGTGCTACAAGGAGCAGCTGTGGGAGGTGAGGTTGTTTAGCCTGGAGAAGAAGAGGCTCAGGGGAGACCTTATCACTCTCTACGACTGCCTGAAAAGAGGGTGCAGCCAAGTGGGGGTCAGTCTCTTCTCCCAGGCAACCAGTGTCAAGACAAGAGGACGCAGGCTTAATTTGCACCAGAGAAGGTTTATGCTGAACATCAGGAAGAATTCTTTCACAGAATGAGTGATTAGAGTTCGGAATGAGCTGCCCAAGAGGTGGTGGAGTCACTGTCCCTGGAGGGGTTTAGGACAAGGCTGAATGTGGCAGTCAGTGCCATGGTCTACTGAAAATGATGGTTTTAAATCATAGGTTAGACTCAATGATCTCAGATATCTTTTCCAACCTAACTGATTCTGTGACAGAAAAAATAATGATATTAGTTAAAATATATTGCTTACTTATTTGCTAATATTTGAGAAAGATTTTTATATTTCTAAAATAAGGAAAAGTCATCACTCTGAAATCATCAGCTCAGGGTACAGCCAAAAGCAAAGCCAAGAGAATGTTGGGCATCACTGAGAACGACTGTGTGGAAAAGACAGAGGGGCATTTTGCCACTTCTTAAAGCCTTGAAGTAATCACACCTTGAATGTTTTACCTAGCTCTGGTCCCTGCAGCCTGAGTAGGACATAGCTGAGCTTGATTAATAGAGAAGAACTAAAATGAATGACAGGACAGAGCCTCTGCCAGGACAGAGCAGGATGGTGACTAAGGTGTGGTGTGACCAGGTGAGATGTGGTGACTAAGGTGAGATGTGACCTCTCACTGTAAGAACGAGTCTTCTGAAATCATGAAGTGGTGGTAGGAAAGGCAAATGCAGAACTGCTATCCACTGAATCCTGCAAAAATAGAGCTAGAGGAAAATCTGTGAAATCAGGAAATTGCTTAAGGCAGAGGAAAGAAAGCACCTGACACAGCAGATAGTAAACCAACTTTCTCAGGAGGTTGTGAAGAAAAACAGCATTACCAAGTGAAAAAAGAATGATTACACAAGTATGAGTAAAATATCCAGAAAATACGACTAAAATGAATAATCATTAATTTAAGCATTGAAAGTCCTAATACAATAATTCAAAAAACCCTTTCATGAATTTGAATGGGAATATCATCTATGAGTTTTCTTGTTTTTCTGAAACAATAGGAAAGTTCTGTTCATGATAGTATGGCTTAAAACCAGCTCTCCATCTGTCAAACGGATGCACATGACAACAAGTGTGCCACACTGATATCAGTACAGCAGGTGCCCTTTTAACATATCTGATCAGACATAAGCCAAATTCCAGCAGAGGAGTTAGGAACTGTAGGTATATCTATCATGATTTCAAAGCATAATCTTAATCCAAACACAAGAAAAAGGAAAATTCTACTCTTAAAATACCTAATACCAAAAGTAGTAGGAATCACCTTGTTAGCTTATTTAAGAAACTGCATGACTAGTTCTGTATTAATAGGCACCTGTAGAAAGAATCACCCTTCTTGTTCTGTCTTCTGAAGAAGTATACCAATGTTAAGGACTCAAAACTTAATAAAGATATCAGTACTCCCTATCTCCATTCCGAACCTATGCGCCTCTTATACCACAAATTCATGGATACCTAGTAATAAAAGAAACTCCAGAACACCTAAAACTATTCCTTCAAAAAGAAATACTTCATTTTTTGCCCTGGGGTGGGGAGTGGGAAGGTGACTTAATTAACAGCTTTCAGAATGTCAAATCTCTGACTTCTGCAGTTGGGATTACGACTGCCACTGGCATCTAGCAAGATACAGGTTTGTCCTTCTTCTGGAGGACCAGCTTCAGAGCTGGTCACTGTCTGCATTACGTGGAGGATCTTTCCTTGGGAAAAGGGTGATAAATTACCATCCCAGCAAGTTGCTTGACAGGGCTACAGGGGAAAAAAAAATCTTTATTGTTGTATAATAATTAATTTCATTAATAAGTAAAGCAGACAAAGGAGTGGTAAAAAACAAGCATTGTTTTGGCTCTGGCTACACAGAAGTCCCACCACAGCACAGGTATAGTCTTTTCTGCAAAATGCTATGACTGGACTTCATTTTCTCTGCTGTTCTGCCTTTTCCTCAGAGGACCACAAGAAGAGCTCTGAACATGTACAAGGTCTCTTACCCCTCAGTCACAATCTCAACTAAAAAAAGACCCTTCTTGGTAATTTTTTCCCCACACTGAATGTTATCTGCAAGTCTGCAGCGTCAAGTGCTTACTAACAAAACACTCACTTCTAAGATTTATGCTATTCAATCTGATTGTGATCACAATACTATTAAAACTATAAACTCACTTGACAACTACCAAAGTGGCTTTGACCAAGCCAAAATAGATATGTGGACTTTCATTGATATCAAAACACAGCTGTGACTGCACTCTTCAAGAACAGAACAGGGTACCAGGAGGAGCAGAGGTATTCCTAAACGATGTCTGGAACAGTTCATATGAACTCACCTTAGAACTATTAACCAATTGCACAACTTTCCAACTTGCAAATAAATAATTTGATATCCAGGCATTAACAACAACTGTCAACCTCAACTGGCCTCCTGCTTCTGGAGGGAAAAGGACTGGACCCTTTCAGCACCTGACAATATCAAGTACAACTTATTGAGACTAGACTAGACAAACATTGAGTGTGCCATATTTACATACCCCAAGATTTTTGTTATTTCATATGATTTCCAATTAAACAATTTTTTCATCTACTTTTCCTGCTACCAAAATATTCGCTACACTGATTTATGACAGATTAGTCAATGAAAAACTGCTCCTTGAATTAAGAAGTATGGATTAGGGAAAAATGGCATGATGAAAGCTAGCTGATATAATCCATTTTTGGTTAATTCTATCAGCTACTCACCCATGCCCTCTTCTAGAACTTTTTTTTCCTATAATAATAATGGATTACTGCCGATACAGTACTATTTGCAGCATTTTAGAGCATTCCCTTGGGGCCTCAAACGACTTTATATTCTCTGATTTTAATTATGCATACACACTAAAACGTAGGGATTTGAAGAGAGGAGAGCATGAGGCCCTGGGACACTTTCTTATATAAGGGATAAAAAGCACAGATTTATTTATTACCTAAACAGGAACACTGAAGATAAATTAAAAAAATAGAAGTATGTGCCCAAGTATGACCTTTGGATTTATCTGTTTATACTCCCTTGACTGTTCACATCCTGTTCTTGTACAACATCTCAGGCTTTCCCAGTCGTGGACCCTCTCAGCGCTCTGAGCTGTGAACAAGAACAGGGAAGAACACAGCAAAATATCTGTGCGTTTCACAGAGTCTGTTGGGATGCTGCGTATGCTGAAGATTGAGTGATTTCTGCAGGTAAAACTTTCTTCACAGCAATTTTATACCATTGCATGCCATGCCAGCAGAATAACCTTGGGCATTATAGTGAACTATAGAATATCTTTTTTTCTGCACACAGACACACAAAGCAGAAGAAAACCTCCCCCATCAAGTTATCATGCCTTCTGGAAAACTAATGGAAATCAACAAAAAAAGATTTTTTTTCTTTTTTAAAATTTTAAAAGAAAATTAAGAGAAGAGGAAATTAACAGTAATACCAAAACTGGATGTATTGAAGGCCTCTACCCCCAGTCCTGTCAGGCTAAAATGCAAATGCTGGTTTAAAAAGAAAAGAAACTAAAATTATGTTTTATAGGTATGTGTGGCAGGGGAGATGTGAAGATCTGGTCCTATGTTGTTATCGTGTAATTAAAAACTGACTCTTACTATTCTCATTAGATATGCCCAATTATGCTAGTTAAATGCTATTTTCTAAAACTGAAGGACTTTGTCCTGACTTCGCACCATCTGTGAGTGATAGACTACCAGACCTATAAAGTCACAGATGTAACATTCAGAAAAGTCTGATATACTACACATGGAGCAGAGGAGAACAGGGTGAGAATACATGGGAAGAACAACTCTGCAGACACCGAAGCCAGTGGAGAAGGAGCAGCAGGACATGCTTCAGGCGCCAGAGTGAAACTCCTCTGCAGCCCATGGTGCAAACCATGGTGAGGCAGCTGTTCCCCCACAGACACTGGAGATCCACAGGGATACAGAGATCCACCTGTAGACAAACTCCACACCAGAGCAGGATAGATGCAACTTTGATCATGGGACAACTTTTCACAGCAACAGGATTTCTAGAGTCAGATGGGCTCCATCTCTCTCGCAAGGGCAATTGTGGGCTGGCAGGGATGGTTGAGAGGACGTCAAACTAGTTTTGACGAGGGAAGCGGATGAAAAGAAGCTCTCCAGAGATAAGCCTGAGGTGGCAAGCCAGAGTCAGGGTGAAATCGGCAGCCCAGCTGACATGCACGTACACTAATGCAGTGTGAGCGACAAGTAAGAGGAGTTGGAAGCCATTGTACAGAAGAAAAACTATGATGTCAGTGTCATGGAAACATAGAGGGATGACCTGCGTGACTGGAGTGCTGCAACGGATGGGTACTTCCTCTTCAGAAGAGACAGGCAAGAAAAAGCTGTAGAGGTGGCTCTGTATGTTAGGGTCCTGGTTCCTCACTCACTAGGGTCCCATATGACCATATGCCAGTGTGGCACCCATCTATAAGAAGGGCCAAAAGGAGGATCCAGAAAACTATAGCCTGACCTCAATACTTGTCGAGGTTATGGAACAGATCATTTTGAACACCACATGTTGCCTACAGGACAGCCAGGAGAACAGACACAGCCAGCAGGGGTTTCGCCTAACCAACCAGCCTTTTATGACCAGAAATAAAGATCATATGGTGACCCACCTGGTGAATGAGGAAAAGACTGTGAATGTTGTCTACCTGGATTTCAGTAAAGCCTTAGACACTGTCTCCTACAGCACACTCCTGGAAAAGCTGGCAGCCCATGGTTGGGACAGGAGCACTCTTTTCTGGGTTAGGAACTGGCTGGATGGCCAGGCCCAGAGAGTGGAGGTGAATAGGGTTACATCCAGTTGGTGGCCTGCCATTACTGGTGTCCCCCAGGGATCCATGTTGGGGCCAGCCCCATTTAATATCTTTACTGATGGTCTGGATGAGTGGATTGAGTCCACCATTATCAAGTTTGCAGATGACACCAAGTTTAGACTGTGTTGATCTGATGGAGGTAGGAGAGCTCTCCAGAGGGACCTAGACATGCTGGACAGATGGACCAAATCCAATGATATGAGTGTGCCAGGTCCTGCACTTTGGCCACAACAACCCCCTGCAGTGGAACAGGCTGGGGACACAGTGGCTGGACAGAACACAAGCAGAAAGGGATCTGGAGTACCGATTGACAGCAGCTGAACAGAAGCCAGCACGTGTCCAGGCAGCCGAGAAGGCCAGTGGCATCCTGGCCTGTATCAGCGATACTGTGGCCAGCAGGACCAGGTCAGTGACTGTCCCAATGTACTGAGCACTGGTGAGGACACTGAGTGCTGTGTCCAGTTCTGGGCCCCTCAGTTTAGGGAGGTGTGGTTGTATAGGGACAGGCGGCGCGGAAGATTTCGGGCTGTAACGGTGAGGAAAAGAGAAAAGTCCCATCCCCCTCTCGAGATGAGCTACCCCTGAAAGGAATGTAGACCCCCTACTAACATGTGCCAGTACTTTTCCACTCCAACTACTAACCCGGAAAGTAGGGCAATATCCTGTCTGACGTAGTAGAAGACCCGAAAGTATTTAACCTGAAAACTTTACTTAATAAACGTCCTTTGTAACCGTCTGCCATATTGGTACAATGCATCTGTTACAAGACCCGACCCACTCATGAAAGCGAAGTGGAAGTCGTGCTGTATGTCTAAATACCAAAGCCTCCACTGTAGCAAAAACTCCGGACTGCTACAAGTGGTGCCGAAACCCGGGAATGATTACCTCGGAGGACGGGAGCCACGCTTTGGAAAAGACACAGCGGGCAGGAATCGGCCGGTCCGAATTTCTGCGGAGGAGAAGGAAAACGGGAGGATGCTCCCAGGACCCCGCGGACAGCATGGACTCCGTGACGAAGGTCGTGAGTAGGCTAGCAACCCACTCGGGAATTGCGTGGGACAAAAAAGATTTATTTCTTACTACTGCAAGGTTATCGGATTTAGGCGCGATTTCACGCCCCATAGACATATTAAATTCAGAGGGGTGGGACAGATATACAGTTGCTCTGGCTGAAGATACAAAAGCCACCGGCAGCGGAAAAGTTTTAAAAGCATGGGGAAAAGTTGAAAAAGTGTTGCGAAAAGCAATGGAAGAACAGGAAACTTGGAACGCTGCAAAAACGTGTTTATTCACGGCTAAACAGCCGGGGAGAGGGGACCGAGGGGGCGCAGGACCCTACGGAGAAGCCCAAGAAGAGAAAGGGGGGGGTTACAATGCCGCGGAAACCCCAGGGGAAAAGCGGGAATCAGACGCGTTAACCCCCTCCACAAATGCATGCATAAAAGCCGCGGAGCACGTGGGAAAACCCCAAATCCCCCCGCGAGAGCCCCCAGATCCGAACACCCCCGAAAAAACCGCGGCTTCCCCGATCGCTCCTCCCTGCCGCGTCCAGGGTCCGAGCGGCGACATTCCGATAGATTCGGCGGCGGCGCCGTGCGCGCGGAGCGGCGGCTCCCCAGCGCGGTCCGAAACGGCGGTCTCTCCGGCCGCTGAGATGCGGCGCGGGCGGGCGGAGGAGCGTACGCGGTTCGTCTGGGAGGAACTCGCGCGGCAGGCGAGAGACGCAGAGAGATTGGCCACCGCCGCGGCGGGCATACACCCCCCGCCATATGGCCAATATGGTGCCGACGGTCCGGCGGGGGGGCGGGGCGACCAATCGCCGCTACCCCCCCCCGCCATGTGGCCAAGATGGCGCCGGCCACGTGAAGCGCGCGCGGAGGAGGGCGCCACGTGGCGATGGGAACCCGGAAGTGCAAAACCCCGCGACTGAGCATGCGTGGGGGGTCGGAGGAAATCCGGAGCCACCAACCTACATGGCGCATGCGCGGGAGAGCGGGGGGGGGCGAACACGCAGACAAGGACCTTTACCAATGTCATCTACCAAGCGCGAGGGCGAGCAAAAAGGGGGAACGTGGGACTACCCCCGCGAAAGGCGCCGGCGTCACCCCCGGTCGGAAGGGGGGGGCCGGGCGCGGGAGGCGGAATGGAGTCAAAGTAGAGGGGACATCCGAACCCACCCGCGGAAGGCGGAACGGGGGCGGAGTCCGACGAAAAAGCATGGGAAACCGGAAGTTTATCACCAGTTCACTTCCGATACGGAAGGGAGCTACCGGTCCGCGGTTAGCTCTACAGAGAGCTCCGAGTCCGATTCGGAAACGGAGATAACAGAATTTATAAAGTTTACAGCGAAACCGAGCAAAGCTTTTAACAATGTAAGGGAACAAACTCAGTGCAAACTAACCGATTTAAGTTTGTTGCCAGAGGAACGAGACACACCACCGAGCCGTCAGAAAGCACCAGAGAAACCCGCGCGGGCGAGATCCAAGCACCAGCGATATGCCTGTGTGATTTTGTTGTTGGTGTTTGTCGCCAGAGGACAAGCCAGCCCAGATTTCTACCCACACCAGCCATTCAGGTGGGTCATGAGACATCTTACCAGCGGTAAGGTGCTCAGAGACATCACCACACCAAACAGTCCGTCCTTCGTGCTTCGTATTATCGATTTGTTTCCAGGACAACCAAAGGTAGACCCTCATTCTCCATTTTCATCACACACATACCTATCCTATTGGTGCCCAGCCTCAAACGCAGGAAAAAGTTATTGTAATAACCCCGGCTGGGGATATTGCGGACATTGGGGATGTGAGACCACAGTAACAGACGCCAGGCCGTCAGGGCCTGGGTGGGACCCACAAGAACCTGACAAATTCCTGCAGTTCACCTGGGCACTCGCAGGTTGTAAAACACCTCTCTCTGTACACGGGAATTCCTATCGGTATAGCTATAAAATCCCAAAAATCCGAAAGTGCATATACTATAACATGACAGTTTTGCAACCCAATCATCCTAGCTGGACGGTGGGTAAAACATGGACAGTGGTCCTTCAAGGGTCAAAAAAGTGGGTGAACGTGCAAATTACCAAGTTTCAACCTTCAGAACCCCGAGCAGTGGGGCCCAATAAGATAATTAAAAGCACACAGACAAAGAGAAATATGACCTACCCTAGGGCTGCACCTACAGGTGTCAGCAGAACCCCAACTAGTGATACAAAAGCCTTTCAGATGGACAAATTAGCTAGGTCAGATCCCGATCCAATTTTTCGTATGTTAGAAGCTACCTTCCTATCCCTGAATGAATCTAACCCTAACCTAACCAATTCCTGTTGGCTTTGTTATGATGTCCAACCACCTTTTTATGAAGGAGTTGCTTTAAACACCCCATTCAGTTACTCCGCTGCTGACGCTCCCCAGTAATGTAGATGGGACACACCCCGCAGGGGCATTACTCTAAGCCAGGTCTCAGGCCGAGGCAAATGCTTTGGTAATGCAACCCTGGCTGAGCGAAAAGGGAATGTCTGCACCAGAGTTGTAAAGCCTAACAGAAAGAATAACAAGTGGGTAATCCCTGCTACATGTGCAATGTGGGTTTGTCAGAGGTCTGGAGTAAGTCCGTGTGTATTTCTTCCCAAGTTTGATGATTCTAACGATTTCTGTGTCCAAGTTCTGATTGTTCCTAGAGTCCTGTACCACTCAGACGAAGAAATGTACAGCCTGCTCGAAGAATCCAACAGGCTCCACAAAAGAGAGATATTGACAGGTGTAACTATCGCAATGTTATTCGCTTTGGGAGCAGCTGGCACAGCGACAGGTGTCTCAGCCCTGGCCACACAACACCAGGGTCTGTCTCAGCTGCAAATAACTATAGATGAGGACCTGCAGAGGATCGAGAAGTCCATTTCCTACTTGGAGAAGTCAGTCTCTTTGCTTTCAGAAGTGGTTCTACAGAACCGGCGAGGATTGGATCTCCTGTTCATGCAGCAGGGAGGTCTGTGTGCCGCCTTGAAAGAGGAATGCTGCTTCTATGCAGACCACAGTGGAGTCGTCAGAGACTCCATGGCCGAACTCCGAAACAGACTGGCTCAGAGACAGAAAGATAGGGAAGCTCAGCAAGGCTGGTTCGAATCCTGGTTTAACCAATCCCCATGGTTAACCACTTTGATTTCCACCTTGGTAGGCCCATTGGCAATGCTACTTCTAGCTGTTACCTTCGGACCATGCCTGCTGAACAAGATAGTCTCATTTGTCAAAGCTCGCCTAGATCAGACTAACATTCTGTTCATAGGCCAACATGAAATGCTGTGAATTTAAAATTGCCGGTCACAAGATTTCAAACTTGCCTGGCAAAAACTTACTCAGGTTTCCAAACTCCTTTTTCCCTTATTAAATCCCAACCTTCTACCTCATTTAGTGCCTATATCTATATATATATATATGTGTATAACTACCTCGTTCTTTTGTGAGAGAGGGGGGGGAGATGTGGTTGTATAGGGACAGGCGACAACGGAAGATTTCGGGCTGTAACGGTGAGGAAAAGAGAAAAGTCCCATCCCCCTCTCGAGATGAGCTACCCCTGAAAGGAATGTAGACCCCCTACTAACATGTGCCAGTACTTTTCCACTCCAACTACTAACCCGGAAAGTAGGGCAATATCCTGTCTGACGTAGTAGAAGACCCGAAAGTATTTAACCTGAAAACTTTACTTAATAAACGTCCTTTGTAACCGTCTGCCATATTGGTACAATGCATCTGTTACAAGACCCGACCCACTCATGAAAGCGAAGTGGAAGTCGTGCTGTATGTCTAAATACCAAAGCCTCCACTGTAGCAAAAACTCCGGACTGCTACAGGGAGGAAGTTGAGATGCTCAAAAGTGTCCAGAGAAGGGCAGCAAGGCTGTTGAAGGGTCTGGAACACAAGCCCTTTGAGGAGCAGCTGAGGGAGCTGGCATTGTTTAGCCTGGAGAAGAGGAGGCTCAGGAGAGACCTTATCACTCTCTACAGTTATTTGAAAAGAGGATGCAGCCAGGTGAGGGCTGGTCTCTTCTCACAGGGAACCAGTGACAGTTCAAGAGGACACAGTCTTAAACTGCACCAGGGGAGGTTTAGGATGGACATTAGGGAGAAGCTCTTCACAGAATCGGTGACTGGGCATTGGAATAGGCTGCCCAGGGAAGTGGTGGAAGTGTCTAAGGAAAGACTTTGTCCCTGAGGGTGTTTAGGAAAGGCACTTGGTGCTACAGTCTAGATGACCATAGAATGTGTTAGGTCATAGGTTAGACTTGATCTCGGATATGTTTTCCAACCTAGTCAATTCTATGATGCCTGAGGACACTGTGAACTCATGGGAAGGCCATGGAGAAAGGAGTCCCCACTGGAGCAGCCTGTCCTTGGAGGACTGCAACCTCTGGAAGAGTGACCCAGGCTCCAGCAGTTTTGGGAGGACTGCTCTCCCTGGGATGGACTCACACTGCAGACCACAGAGAGATGTTGCTCATGAGATGGACTCACATCAGAGAAGTTCATGGAGAACAGTCTCCCACAGTCAGGGAGGGAAAGATCTCCTAACCCTGAGCAGCAGAAGAAACAACTTGTGATGAACTGACTATAACCCCATTTCCCATCTCTCTGTGCCGTTGAAGGAGCAGGTAGAGATGGGAAGGATGGAGATGTGGGAGGGAAGTAATTTTTAAGGTCTTATTTTGCTTCTCATGAACCTCCTCTGATTTTTTTAGTAATAAATTTAATTAATATCTCAAATTCTATCCTCTTTTCCCCACGATGCTATTTGGTAAGCGATCTCTCCTGTTCCTTATCTCAATTCATGGACCCTTTATTACATTTCCTCTCCCCTGTGAGAGGTCTAGCTGGGGAGGAAAGTGAGAGAAAGGCTTTGGTGGGTGCCAGGCATCCAGCCAGGGTCAACACACTACAAGAAGCATCACTTTTCTACTAAGGCTGAGTACATCTTTCTCCATTTAAAAGATTATAAAAACCATTCAAAAATACATGTACAGTGCTTGTGTTGCAGCCTGCTGAACCCCCTGTGCATATACAGAAGCCAAATAATTTAAGAGAAATAAATTAAATCCTTGCTACTTTCCCATCATGATTTTTTAAAAGGCATTAGGAAAAATGTCTGACTAAAAAGAAAAGGTGTATCTTTAGTCTTTCTCAAACATGTTTTAAATGTGCAGCCTCAGTGCCCTGCTGTAGAAACTATTTCTAAAAATAAGGACATGTCTTCTAAATCCATGTTGGTACCCATTAAGATGATGAGCTGAAAAGCACTGAAGTGCATTAGGATTTAGACTTCATTGACAAGTAGGGTTTCAGGTGATCTATTACTACATAAGCAAGAGAGACCAGGGCAACAACCCCCACAGGCTCTGAAGATAACTTGTAAATTATCATCCTAACACCTGCTCACTCAAGAGTAAACAGTGACACACAGAATTTCCCTTCCATAGTGAGAGGCAGAAATATTTTTCACAGAATTTCTTCCTTAGCAGTAATATACCAGAGTGCCTTGACATCCAAAGGCAGGCACTGATTTTATTTCACAAGCATAGCTATGGAAGCAGTTGTTAATTAAAACAAGAGAAGATGAAATTAAGTGTCTGGAAAGTCTCATTGTTAGTTGTCCAATAGCACTGTAATAAAATGCAGTGACAGGCAAGGACACAGCATCATCTGTTGCCCAAGGCACTACTGGCCTCCAAACACACAGTGTACTACAGGGTTTTTTTCTATTATACCATAGACATAGTGATGACTTCAGATAGGTCATTCTCCACCTTCATTTTCTGAAAACAGTTTCACATGTTAAACCACAGAGTAACTCAAGGATTACAGTCTAGTCCAACTTATAAAAGGTAGGACAGAAATGATGCATCAGTTGAGGGAACAACTATTTAAATTTTCTTCCTGTAAGTGATGTCTAAATCCTGAATTTGGAAATCCCTAGCCATTTTACAGTGGTTTCACAGAAATCACACCTTGACCCCATAGACACACAGCTTCACGTACTGAATGGATTATTTTTTTGCATATGCTATTTCTATGGAAGAGTAAGAAAACCAGTTCTTTTTAAGAACTGTAAGTCTCTCTGATGTGTCTAAGATGCTTTATTAAAGATTCCTATAAAGCTTTTACAAAGCCTGCATCAACAATAATCCACATGAGGGATTAACCACAGGGTTAATTAATGTTCTGAACCAAGGAGTGGTACAGCAGCGTGACAGAATGCTTTACTGTAACCTAATTTCATTCTTCTTATGGGGACCATGGACACCCATCAGATTTCCACCCAGCTGAAGAAGTGAGAGAGCAGCTCTGACATGCATAGGCAGAGACAATAACAGAAATGCAAAGCACTATTACTCTCACTCAGCTCACTGTACATACAGCTGTGAAATTCAGATGCCTTTTAAGTCAAAGGGTGACAATATCATTAATGTATTTTCAAAACATCTTAAGAACACACAGAAAAAAAAAACAAAACAAAACAAAAAAAACAAACAAAAAAAAAAAAAAAAAAAAAAAAAGAAAAATATGTCAAGTGAACACAGCAGTACTAAAATAAGTCAAAGCAAAATCTACCAAGACACCAATTAATCCTCAGGGTTTCATGACTGTCCTCGACAAATGCTGATAAACATTTTTCTGTTTGAATTTCCCTGATCATTGCAATTGAAGGAAAAGAAAATAACTCCAGACAATCTAGAACATTACCTTGAATCTGACCCTCTGCTTCAGTCATGAAGCAAATTCTCAGAGGTGGGTTACATAACTGCATTGCACTGGTTCATTTCAGGAGCATTTTCTGTATTTTGTTATTGTGTAACACAGATGAGCAGAGACGAAGCAAAGCTTCCCAAATAGCAATATTGGGGAAGCTACTAAGGTGAACAAAAATGTGTTGAATTAATGATGTCTCAAGTTATTTTTCCTTTTTAAGCTCTTAATGGTAATAATTTTTATAAAAAACTGTAACCTATTTTTCACACAACAACTTGAGTTTAAAAATCCATTTGAAATATCTGAGCAAAGACTAAAACATACAGCACAATACACAATGAACTAATTCTTGGTATTTTGCATTTCAATAAAATCCTGGACAGATACCCAAGAAGTTTTAAAAAGTCTACTAATTTAGACTCTCGAATGAGAAAGGTCTACACAATCATACTCTGGATCATAAAAGGTAAAATATTCATCCAAGGACAAACAGTAGCAAATAATGAAAATGCATTGACTTCCTGGTTTACAGCCTGCTCACTCAGCTGAACAGTTTCACTTTTTCATCCACGATAAATAGCTATAATATGAACAGCATGCTCCAACTGTTCCATACAAACTACAAATGTACCATTCAGCAGAACACAAGCTGTTTCTGAAACTTTCAGCATGAGGCTGGTGAGAATGGGATCACCCACATTAATGAAGTGACTTGTAAGCACAAGCACATGCAGTGCTCTGGGAAAGAATCAACAAAGAACCTGAGGCAACAAGTGCTGAGGCACTCAGTGCCTCTGCAGCACACAGCCAACAGTCAGCAGCGTGGCCTGCTCTCTGCCAAGGTGGTAGAGCATACATACAGTCCTGCACAGCTGGTACAGAGCTCAAAAGAGCTGTTACTTCCCTACATTTCCCCCCTCCCCTGCCCCCTACATACACGTCTTGGAAAAATGCCCAGAGCAACAGAATATTCACAATGGCCAGTAGGAAGGACAAAGGTCCCATTCACTACATACAACCCAACTCCTGTACAATTTTGTTATCACAGCACAAATGTCAAGATTCCAACAAAAGCACCAAGAATTCTTACCCTTCAGAGTAGCTGTACTTGAAAAATATGAATATATTGCACCTCTACAGTTTGTTAAAGGTCTGTCACTACTTTGAAGGGATTATCCTACTTGTGATCGTAAGGACACACCCAAGAGAAAATTAAGTAAGACTATACATAAACCCGTTGAAATAGTTAGGGGTTGTGGTGGTTTAGCATGGATTGTGATTGACAGGTTGGCTGACGAATGGGAGTGTTTCTACTGGAAAACAGTCTTAAATCCGAACTTTTCAGGTGACTCTGCCCTTTCCTTTTCCAGTCATCGAGAAGGTAACATCTCCTCGTGGGTCGGGCTGGTCCCCCAGGGCCAGGGCTGCCGGGCCTTGGGGGTGTCCTGCCTGTGGGACAGTGGGTGAGGCTGGCCGTGTCCCCTCTGTCCCCTCCCGGCCCCTACAATGGGGAGAGGAGGAGGAGGACTGCAGACCAGCACTCTGGCCCTGCGCCAGGACCATGTGCTCTGGGCCTTGGTTGCCAGAGCTGCTGGTCCAAAGGAGGAGAGACTTTTAAGAATTTTTTTCTCCGGAGCCGCAGGAAGCTGATCCAAGTTTAAATCACTTTAGATCTGACCAGGGATGGAGAAAATTTCATCTATCGATGTTCTTGAGCCTGCGCTCTCCCTTCCTCTCCCCCAACCATCATCTGTGGCCTTGAGTCTGCTGAAGAAGAAAAACTCTGAGCAAAGACTTCAATCCTTTTCCCTCCTCCGTGGAAGACATTTGAAATGTAGAGAGACAGCATTGAGAAAAGGTCAGTGAAAGAACTAAGAAAGACTATTTTGAAGATGGGATAGAGGAAGTGGACATTTCTGACTGGACTTCTCTAGATGTGCATTATGGTGAAATGGACTGTTTTTGTAATATCCTAATGCTGCTTGGGGGAATGCAAGTTCTAGCCAAAGGGTTGTGTGTATTGATATACATGGGTTTTAACTAAGAATTTTGATTAGAATATGTCCCTGGCTCTGGGAAAGAACAAGGAGGTTTCTATTTCTTTTGAGAGAGAAGTGAATTTAGAAATGGAAGAGAATCCCTGTTTTGTACTAGAAAAGCATTCTTAAAATGATACCCCAAACACATGGAAGCCCATGAACAGCATGGAAAGCTGTTATATGGGTGAGACTGCACAGAATCTGCAAAATTTCTGGGTGATTGCAGATCTCTGAAAGTCACTAGATCTTTTTTTCTTGTGGCATGTTCCCCATAACCCTAGAGAGGCTCCTCTCACAAGGTGATGTAGGATCGTGTTTAAATGGTGGCAACTGACTGAAAATCATAGTTTTCTCTCTGTAGTGTGTGAAAAAGTAAACAATTGGGAGGGGTGGGTGGGGAAGGTGTTTGAATATCTCAGCAGGTCTCAATTTTTTTTTCTCCTCTCTTTTTCTTTAGTGTGTATTAATAAAATCTATCTGTTCTTACTTTTATGTTTTGCCTGTTTTGCCTTTTTCTCCCAAAATCCTATCTCCCAGCTGATAAACGAAGTTTGACGAATGTCAAACTGCAACAGGTGAATTAAACTTCCCAGATGTTAAAAAAAAAAAAAAAATAAAAAGGAAAGAAAGAGAGAGAGAAAGGGAAAAAAAGGGGAAGAAACTTATCCCTTCCAAGAACCAGGATCAATTTTGACTGAGAATTTGACCATTGCTTCATTTTTCGAATGCTCATGTATTGTGTAACTATTTGTCTGTATGTTATAGAAAAGTTCCTTTAAACTGCTCTAAAAACATCTATATGTATCACAGTAAAAAGAAGATGATGAGTATTGCAAATGTCAGCCTATGCTAGTTTTATCAGAAATAGTGAGAACCCTACCCTACACAAAAATCTGCATTTTCTTGAACTTGTTAGCAATGCACATTAAATGCATAGACTAAAAAAAGGACTAAAGCAAAACAACTGAACAAAAAATACCGGGTGAGCTCTTCTTTAATCTTCAAGAGTTCATGTGGGTAGAATTTCACTCTAAAGCACATGGTATATGGTGGATGACCTAAAAAAAAAAAAAAGAAAAAGCTTAAGAACAGTAGAAAACAAGCATCACTTAAGCCACTCTTAAGACCTTAAAGAGTCTTACTAATGGTTAGTTTAAGCAGAGATTCATACAAACGCATTATATATATGCTTTATTTTGGGGTGCCCTTTTTTTGGCGAATGATAAGCATTAAGCAATGATAATGCTACAAAATTCAAGAAACCATTCAGTTAATGAAACCAAATACAGTAGAAATGTTTCTGTTCCCAGTATTTTATAAGGTTATAGTACCCAACTCTTAGCAATGGTATCAGTACCAGGCCTGACATACAATCCTTTCAATAGAAAAGAAAGGAGGGGAAAAGAAAAGGGAAAGGAGAAAGAGAAAAGTGTCATAACAACAGAAAATGTTTCAAATTTGCAATCAATGCTTCTCAGGCACTTTGATGTAGAGTAAACTGAAGATTATAATATTCTAGTTAGTTTTAAAATATTTTGGTCTTGGTATATTCTGAACCTACACAGTCAATTTTAAATTTCCAAAACCTGTAAGAGATGGTGTCGCAGTCAGTGGGAGAAATGCCGCAATCGATACAACTGATCAGCAAGACTCAGTTTATTTAGAAGTGTTTACAGAATTTATAGCACACCTAATAAGCTCATGCATAGTACTAAAAGTAAGCATACTATTGGTTAAATGAAGAAGTGCGAAAATAACCCCCACCTCTGCCTTCCTATGGCTTCTGCTACACATTTGATACTGTCCACGAGTTATATCCTACAGACCCCAGAGACACAATGTCTCTGACTACAAAGATAAGGGCTGCTGTAAAGATAAGGGCTGACCAGCATCCTGTTGCTATCCAGCTGCAGATTGTTTATGTGACCTCTTTCAGCTAGCCATTCTCCTACAAGATGGTGCATTCACAGCAGGAAAAGAAAAGGTAGAAGAAAAAGGCAAAAAATGTTACAGAGAAAATGGAAGATAACACCAGATGAAATCAACACTTTTTAAAACTATAAAAATAATTAGTAAGCAACCAGTATATTTAACTGTACCATCTTCTTAAGCTTACCAGTTCATAGGCTAGCATAAACTTCATATGATAATTAGTTCAACAATCACGATAGTCATCAAGCTACTCTTACTGTAGTATTTTCCTGTATGTTGCAGTGTTCCAGAAACACAATCTCTGGATATCACAGTTTCATGTGATGTACAAGAGCAACAGAAAATAAAAATGCATTAAATCTTCTCTTATTATTGGTATCTTTTGGAAGGCTCAATTCTTCTTGAAGATAAAAGAATATTTTCGTCTTTGAAAATCTCACATCGTATTTATTTTAAGTACAGTCAGCCTGAACAATAACTTTTGATTTCACTTTTATTTCCTTGTTTAAATAACTATTCATTTAGGACACAATGAGAAATTTCAGAAGGGATGAGAATTGAAATATGAAAAATACTGGAAAAGAAAAAAGCAAGTAATAAACAGAAATTAAGAGGAAATTAAGAAAAAAAAAAGCCTTTATTGTTCTCTAGAAATGGTTCGAACTTCCACACTTTTCAAATTTGGAGAAGCCCTCTGAAGGCTAGAGAAACCCTCTGTTTTCTGTAGGATTTGCTGTCGTAGACGTGACTGCAGCACTGTCTTACAGTGATGCAAAACAGAAAACATTATTCTGTCTTCCCTGCCCTTTAACAAAGTGGAAGGTAAAGTGAATTCACTGTCCCAGAAAGGAAAGCAGCCATGCAGAAACTCATTAAGGAGTCATGTTGCCTGGACAAAGCAAAACTAACTCAAGTCATCTTAAATGGTTTTGTCACTCCTCCATATCCATGTAAACACTAAGCAAGGGAGAAAAATCTGTGCTTTTGGTATATTATCAACTTAAAAAACACAACAGAAGAGACAAAAACAAGCAAGAGTTCTTCCTCAGGGCGGGGAGGGGGAATAGTTTTTAGAATTAGTTTGGAAATAGTGATGCAGATATAAGAATAGCTAATGCATGGGTCTTCAGGTCCCTAGCAAATACAAGCCTAACGCAAGACCCCAAAAATATGCTGAATTTTATCCGATTTTCCAAATGTCAATTTTTAAAAAATTGAAAATTTTCCTGTGGTAAAAATAAATGAAGAAAAGAAGCTATATTAGAAGAGTCCCATTCTGGTAGTATGTGGTAACCACATAAAAGTATCAGCTGCCCTGTATGCCCTATATCACAGTGAGGAAATGACAGCACACACTGCACTATATAAATAGCCCACATTCATAGGAAAGGTTAAAGTAGGAAATGTTTTACTTGCAGCAGAAGAACAGTACGTGACAGAAGTACACACCAATGCACAGAACATGCAAGAGATTTGTCAAGGCAGCTTAAAGCCTATTTCTCAAATCTTTTCCTAGACTCAAGCTTCTGTAACAATATCCCTCCTCAGCAGTGCAGCAATATATAAAAGTCTGCTGCAGCCTGCTAAGCCAAGACCCCTTCTGTATTGCTGCGCAAGAAAGAAACAAGGACAACTTGTAATTTGAAATGGTAAAAAGAATATGAACACACAATCTAATTCATCTCTGCAGATAAGAAGGTTCCATGAAATTACAGACGGAGATTCTCCTTTTGTGTTTCTTATTCTTAGTTAAAAAACCCGCCACAATGAACATTTGAATGGGAAGGAGGGAAGCTAGCCCCTTTACTGTCCATCTTAATTTTAAGGTAGATCATAAGCTTAATGTTCTTCCAAAGACATATTTGGTGGTATGTAAACATTTAGCAAGACCTTTGTCTTACAGATTTTACCACTGGAGAAATGCACATGAGGACTTCATGTTCTCTCTTTGGTTTTTCATAGTAGAAACCAAGACAGGCATTGAATTTTATCAGCTCAAGACAGATAATTTCTCAATTCCTTGAAAGTAAAATTACTTTTGACCACTTACATACTAAAGTGGAAACAAACAACAAACCTTCCCGAAACAGCAGAATTCGCAGAAGCACATTTCATCAACACAAAACTAGCAAGCACATAATCAGTTTTTTAATAGCTATTTCTTATAAGCCTTTTCTTTCAGAGGGTCCTTTATGTCTCAGATAAGGAGCAGCTGGCATAATGAAATGCCTAGGGCTCTGTCAGGATCTTATATCATCAGAGTAACTTTCTCACTAAAAACCATTCACAATTACAATAATTTCAAAGGATTTTAGTGTGGAGAATAGTACTGACAGCAAACTCCATTGAAGCAGAGCCATTAATTTGTCAATTAATATGCAAACAGCATGTAAGAGGTGAGGGAAAAAGTTCAAATACAATAATTTAAGTTATGTTAAATGCAAAAACCAGTCATGATCTAAATACTCATGAAGGAGCTACACACAGAACATGGTTTCCCAGGCAACTGGCTGTATGTTTTTGAAGTTTATGTCACTTACATTTAACTAAGAGACAGTATTTTATGTACATCAAACAGGAAGGATCTCCCTGAAGTATGCCCAAACATACACCATTATGACCAGAACAAAGAGGGATATAGGAGAAGCCTCCCTTGGTACAGACATTAGTAAGTAAGGGACTGTGTCTCACATGAACTACTTTTAAGTGGTCTACAAAAAAATCCCACACATTCATATTATAATTTTCTTCACAAGAAAAGAATCTGAAAATAGAAGAAAATATTTTTGTGTGCTGGTTTTGAACTGGGGTAGAGTTAATTTTCTTTGCAATGGCTGGTATGGGGCTGAGTTTTTGATTTGCGTTGAACACAGGTTTAATAATGCTTTTCATATTGACACCCCGGTGAGGAGACTAGGAGTGCATGGGAAATTGGGAGGAGACAGACAGGACAGATGACCCCAACTGGAATATGCCAGATGACACAGCATCATGTTCAGTATACAAAATAGGAGGGAGAAAGAGGAAGGGTAGACTTTTGGAGTAATTGTCTTTCCTGAGTCACTGTTACATGTGGTGGGACCCTGGAGTTGGCTGAATACCTGCCCATGGGAAGAGCTGAAATAATCTCTTGTTTTACTCTGCTTGTGTGTGGTTTTCCCTTTCCCTACTGAATTGTCTTTGTCTTAACCTATGAATTTTTCAACTTTTACTCTTGTCTCCCTGATCCTGATGGTGGGGAACCGAGTGAGTGTCTGCATGGGGCTCGTTGCTGACTGGGGTTAAACTACAATGCTATGAAAGATGACAGTAGTTTCTAAAAGCTGTTGAAAAACTTGATTGAAATTTTACATGCGTCAACCAAATATAGACAGATGGAAAATTCTCAGCTGACACTTTTTGGAACATTTGTTTTTCCCAATCTCCTTTTCACTAAGCACAAATGCTACCTTCTATAATGCACTGCACTGTCAGTGTTGAGGTTTTTATATTAAACATGAGGTACAGATGGACACTGAAAGACAAAAGCCCATGGTAAAATTATCTTCATAGTCCTGAGAATGCAACACTGCAGAAAACTCCCTGCATCTCTCCTTGATGTTACACATTCTGTGAACTACAATATCCAGCAAAAAATTAGTCAAATTTAAGAAACAAACAAACAAGCGAGAAAAAAATATTGCAAATAGTCTTCATTTTCACTAGTTCTGCAGAAGCATCTCTGGGGAACCATTAAGACATATACCATTGTTTCCATATATCCCTTCTCTTTCCAGATAAATCAGCTGTTTATCTACACTCCTTGCTGAGAATTTTTAAGACAGGCAGAACTTTACTCAGTTTTTTTATGCATAAGGGATACCGGATCAATCATAAATCTCAAATTAGGGGTTTCCCACATTTCACTCATTAGTTACAGAACAACACAGGGCAAGGTGGACTTTTATCAGGTGTTCATTACAAAGCTTAAAACACTGTTATTAAATCTTCATGAGGATCACAGAATACGCAGCATTCAGATTAGTGACTGAAGGATTACAAAAAACTCTCATTCTCACTGTAAATGTATTTATGAATCTCATTTTTGATTAAACTTTTCTGTACATTTGTACTGAGATCTCCTAGTTCATTCCACCTCCTTTCAGGTTTCAGGACAGCACTAGAGATCACGAAAATTAATTGAAAAATTCCAATGACCTGACACAGGAGAACATCCTTCCAGCATTACTCTTTTAAATCAATGAATCATACAGTGGTTTGAGTTTAAAGAGACCTTAAAGATAATCTAGTTCCAGCCCTCCTGTCATGGGCAGGAACAGCTTGCACTGGACCAGGTTGAATCTGGTCTTGAACACCTCCAAGGACAGGACACCTACTACTTCTCTGGGCAACATGTTCCAGTGCCTCACCATCCTCACAGTAAAGAATTTTTCCCTAATATGTAATCTAAATCTACACAGCAAAAAAGCCATGGAAACTTAGAACTTCTGCACATCAGAACAAGAAAATTTATTCTGTTCCACTGTCATCAAGAACAAAACCCATATATTTGGATATTTTCCACCAAGCAGGTTATGTGAGAGCTGCGTATTACTATGCAGAATAATCTTTTAGAGTAATCAAAAAACAGCAAGATAGGAAGTGCATGGGAAAACTCTTCTTTACTTAAAGATTAGTGCTGATGTGACTCAGGTTTTACCATAGCATTCCTAGACAGAAAATAAGCAACAAAAAGTGTAAGATTGCCAAATACAGAACTTCATTACCAGCATTTGGGAGAGAATAATACTATACACAAAAATATGTAAAAGAACAGAAAAATTCTTTTTAGAAGTTCTGTATTCTGAATCATAAAGATGCTTCCTTAGGCAGCCTTCCAGAGAGTTTTCCATCACAGTACTGGAAACACACTGCTTGCAGCTGCTGATTGTAGGTCACCAATTGGCTTCAATGTGTATAAACAAGACTTGCAGTGGTTCAGGACATTTCTCAAACTAAACTTTTCCCTCACAGGCCAAATTAGTGATGGTAATGGCTGAGGCAGAGACCTAGACTTTACACATCACATTAGGACACAAACATTACAATGACAATGGAAAATGCAAGGGTAGATGGTGAGACCAAAAAACGTACCATACTATCATTCTTTCTGTGTGGCATCAGAACATGTTTTAGTATCGTTTCATATGTAATAAGACAAAATAGAAAATATTTTAGGAGATTCTTCATGTCATATACCAATGCTACTAAGCATAAACATAAAGCAATTTTTCCAAAGCCAAAGAAAATTGTAGCACATCACACAAGATCCTATGGACAACTTCAGAGGTTCAAAGATGCAACATTCTATTCCACAGACAGAAATGTATTGTTGTCAGATTGTGAGTTCTGTACAACTTGACTATATAGAGAGATAATGCCTGAATGATTCATGTACTAGTGAAGCCCATGAAGGCTAGGGCCTACTAAAGTGTATACTAGAATACTTCTACTAGTCAAATTTTTTCTGCTCCAAATATTTTTTAATATTGAGTTGCATTAATAAACAGACTGAAAAACTTCCTGCTGTGCTGGAGGGAAAGGAAGCTCCCCACAAATGGTATCTGAGCTCAAGAAAACAGCAATTTTGAAAATTTTCTGCACATATGCAAGTGCTTCACAATTCTATGTAAATCTAAGCATTCAACTGAATTTAGAACTTTTTGAGTCATTAGTGTTATCAGAGAAAATGATGCATTGTTTCCTGAAATCCTTAATGCAAAGAAATAAAAGAAAACATCCATCTAGTACAGACACTGTGAAGAGCTTACTACCATCCTTTCTTCCAGAAGTCATGTATACACAACCTATGTGCTATTAACCAATCACTCCATTGCTTCAGTTTTCAGACTTTCCACCTAATTTCACTAATTTCAGTCCTCACTTGTGCCACCTGCAACTGGGATGTTTTGCAAATGAGTATCAATAATTTTTTCTTCTGAGTCTAAACCTTTTCATAGTAAGCTGAGTATTTTCAGATCAATTATGAGCTAACCTTGTTCCTTTAGAAATTGTTTGGTTTTCTACATTAACATAGCCTGTTTTAGAAAAATAAATCAAAAGGTTCTTGATGCCAAATTAGCACAAAAATATTCTTGAAACCTATGGGAGCATAATATTCAGGGATTCTACACATGTACAAAATATATATACATACCTTTATTTTTTTTTTTCCTTAGAGGGTTATTGTAGCAACTAAAGTCCTCCTTCTGTGACATAAGAGAAAGTTAACTTACACTAGAATTTTAAACGTAAGTTGCTAATCATAAAGTTAATTCAACTTCTGTATCCTAAATCTAAGGCTGGTATCCTAAATCTAAGGCTGGTTTGGTAGCAGCTCATTTTTTTTGGCTGTTGTTCTTAAGACATTTTCACCATGATAAGCAACCTCATGCTAGCTGCATTTCATTTTGCTTTTATGCTATGTATTTATTTGTTTTTAGAGTTTTGATTAGGATTTTATCACAGAAACCACAGATATCCTCTGATGAGGTTACCAAGTCACTACATCTATGAACTACCATCTATCACATCTAGGCAACATCTACACACAGGAAAGGTTGCTTTGAATAAATCAAAGCATTCTCAGCACATCTGTTGGCAGGGCCCCTGCACGTGCTGCTACACAAAGTAATCCACAAGAGGAATGAGCCCTTATGCTTTGTTGGGTAAAAGTAGTGTCATAAATGCAGGTCAGAGGATACATTCATGAAACTGTTCAACTTTTGATAACACACTGGAAGGAAGCAAAAGACTTAAGATAATTTACAATTACTACAATTATTCTCTTCTTCCTTCTTTTCTTCCTTTACTAGCATTACCTGAAGAACACAGCTTGGCTCTAATTTGACATTTTTGAATTTGTTACTGGATAGTGCTCCAGCTAGCTAAACACTAGATACAGAAGTTCACACTGAATATGCCAGATACATGTGTGTTGGCATATATACACATGTATGCATATATTGCACTGTGGCTGCATTAATCCATATAGCACAGTCAACATCCAGCATTAACTAGTTTTGTGTATTAGACAGACTATCAAGCCTCACCACATTTTAAAGCAAATACATTATCTCCCATACAAAAGGCTCCTTGTAGTTATGCTTAAAACAGAAAACTGCATATGACTATATACAAGTAATATAAGGATTCTCCTTCATTTCATAAGGTAGGTAGGTAAGCAAGTAGATAGGTAATGGCTAAGGCACAACTTCTAATGTGCCACATCAGTTCTCCAGAATTGCTAAATAAACTCTCTTCTGCTCCTGGATATAAGCTTCTGAGTACCAAAGCAATTCTGTTGCCTGAAGAAGTCCTCACAGCTGTACTATGTAGTGGAAACCATAGGCCAAACAGAACATTTCAGAAAGATAATTAAAATAATACACTCCTTTTTTAAAGACATCTTTTCAAATACTGATCTTAAGTTCCCCCAACCTGTAGCAGAAAGCTCACCACTTAGCCCATAGTACTTGAGTTTGTGGACAGTAACAATTATCTCAAGCCAATTCTCTGCATTTTCAGGATGGAAGGGACAGCAGAAAGGAGGGAAACCAGAAAAGACCCAGGAGCAACTGCCACACTCCATTTTTATTGCCATCTCCCAGTGGCAGACTGCATCTGACTGAAAATGAGAGCTGGAACATACAGGTCTTCTGACCAGATCTATCACCCCATGTCTGCTGGCCTCTGGCTCGGCAGCTCTGATAGCCAACAGCAGTAATGAAGAGTTTTTGATGTGCAGAACACTGAGATGGTAAGATCAGGGTGGCATGGAGTTTTTAGGACTCCTTCATGTAGAGCACCTGTCTGCAGTGAGAAATTAAGCTTTTTCTAAATTACTGATAGAAGCACAAGAAAACCTTCAGTTATTTAAAAATCGGTTTCAAAACATAAGCTTTCAAGACTTACATTTCATTTGCTTGAAGATGGACTTGTTGGGCTCAAGCCAGTGCTGGAAAGACAAAGCAGAGAGCAGAGGATAATAAGAATCACAGTAGACAAAGTTAGCCTTGCAAATGTATATGGTACCAAAAATGAGAAGTGGGAATTTTGTTTCACTGAGACATACATAAATGAGAAAAGCACCTCCATACTGCAATGTACTGTATAAGCACACTTGATATCACCAGTGCCTGTAAAATATATGTAGTTGAGATAGAAATATGACAGATATTTCAAAGACACATTTAAAGCAGACAGGTTGTAGTCTCAGATTGCAGCAAACACTTTAGTCTCACACTTTCAGCCATTTTTTTGGAAGAATGATCCTATCAGATAGGGAAGATTATTCAGAAACTTTAACACTGTCCTTAGTGTTGTCTTCTACATTTCTTAAAACTGAAGAATGTCTAAGTACTATATCCACAGTCAAAACACACAGGACACAAATTATTGTTCTCTTCTAGCAGTAACTAAAGACCTCAACGGAAAAAGATTGCACTTTTCTAGGAAACATTCATAATACAGGTAGCTAATCTACAGCAGAGAGGCATGGATGCTTATCAGTAGGTGAATAACATTACAGGAAAAGATGCATTTGGTAGGGTAAGTTTCTTCTTTTTTTTATTTCTCTTAGAAAATAAACACAGGTGTTTCTGTAACCAAAAGTTAGGCCCACATTTTAGTTAAGAGCCTTAGCATATGCCCTGCTAGCACCAGCTGACCTCCTCAGGAGAATGTTTTGTCAGACAAAAGAACATGCTGATATTCAAATGCCCCTTCTGGCCACAGCCAGCATCTTTTGTATTAGTATTTTCATGTAAGCAAAACCCTCCACAGTAAAATGAGATTTGTGCTGTGGAAGCAGCTGGTCAAAAAGCACAGCATTCAATTTAATAAGCATACTCAATACTGGAAGGCCTTGCACTTAGGGGGTTCATTTTTTAACCCTTTCATTCTAGCTCTAAAACCCTTTGGTCAACTGCAAAAAGGAAACCTAGCATTCATTAAACCATATGTAATACTTAAAATATCCTACATGGGCTACCATTTCTCCTCTTAAACTTTAGTAAAACTACTACAGAGAAAGGTCAGGGGTAGATATTTTGTAAGAGTTGTTAATAGCTGACAAAATTACTACTTCAAAAATTTTGACATATAAAGAATTCAAATGAAATCAGGATAACTGCAAATTAGATTTCTGAAAGAGAACTTTTGACAAAACAAATACCTTGGAAAGAACACTTTCAAATATCTGCAGGTTATATGCTATGGTTGCTCAGAAAATCACAAACATGTAGTTTACAGTAGTACTGAAAATAAACTCTCCAACACATTTTTATTTGAAGTTCACTTATCACTGAGAGACTGAAATGGAATCCTGGTACAAACAAAACAAAATGCCAACAACCTCAAACTTGAAACAACACACACAACAAAACAACAACCCTCCAACATTTCTTTACCTATTGCATTTTCCCAGAATCTCTCTTTCTAGGGGAAAAAGATGAAAGAAACAGAATTGAATCAGCAATGATGGCTTCACTGACTTTCCAGAAATATCAAGCTTAATTTTATTCTTTTTTTTAGATCATACATATAAATCATTTATATGTTTCGCTCTGAATAATGGGGGCTGAGAGTTGCTCATGAAAAGGTAAAGACAATCTGATTTAAGAAATCTTATACAGTCTGCAGTGTGCTATAGTTACATAATCCAGAATGAATTCACAGATAAGAAGCCAGACATACAGATACACAAGTGCACTTTCCTTAACCTCCTCACAGACCCACCCCAAATCCAACACGATCAGGCCAGTCCTAGATGAAGATTCAGACAGCAAAGGAGGACTTGGACAGTGAGCCACACTGTATTGCTCCCAGGAAACTGAGAGTATTCACTATTTTCATCTAGCAGAAACACAACACAGTTTTCTTGATATTTCTTTTTGAAATACCAATCTAGAATATCAGCACAGACCAGATCAGCATTTAGAACTGTTCACTAAAGTGAATTACCTATTATAACAAAACTGGTAAAAAAAGTCAACCCGCTAATATGAAGCCCTCACAAAAAGCAAGTGAATAATGAAAGAGGAGAAACCAGATTAAATTCCTCAAACCCCCTTGTTGGAATGCAGATTTACCCAACACATCCAACATCAAACATGTTTCACTAAGACCTGACTTTAATGGGTTAAAAACAGATTGAAAAGACACCGTGCAATTAAGCAATCTAGGCTTTCACATGGAGGTCATGGAACTGACAGTTCCTACAAGCTCAGACTTCTGTTGTGACCTTCTGTTCATAGAAGACTGCAAACGTTTACACAATTCAGCTGAATCTTCCAGAAAACTGAGCTCTTACTTTATAACTTGTGGAGACTTTGAAAGACACAGCAATTAGGTGCTTAATGCTCTCTGACTGTCAGGGGAAGATAAACACCTAGTCATTGCTAATACTTCTGAAAATAGCCACCCTTATATTTGTTTGCATATTTCAGTCTGAGTTTTAGCTAAGATTTTCCCCTGAGTACTTATCTTGGAGTGTTAGAGCATTGACAATTAATAATTAATACCTGTGCCTCATCTCTACTATACAGTATCCAAGCTATATTTATTCCAAGATTAATTAGCTGTTATAGTTAGGAGGCGATTAAGTTCCTGTAAATTAATCAAGCTGTTTCTGCAAAAACTTTAAATTGAAAAGTATTTGGTTTTCCAAAATACTTTTTCCATGTAATAGTTTTTCAACAATTTTCCTGAAAAAGAAAAAAAAGTCTTAGGTGAAAGGAAAATAAAACATTTTGAGTGAGCTTGTCAAGATAAACTTTAGAAATATTTTAAATTTTCAGCTGCAGAAAGATGTCATTAATATGTATGCCACACTGCCTTCCAAAAACAGTCCCCAAATGTCTTCAATTCTTCACTGTAAGGAGTTATTGTACCCTTTATTGTACTTGATAAAACTAATAAAATACCCAAACAAAACTAGTCAGATATAAGAGTGTAACTAGAGACAAAATTTTATTTTTTTACTAACACTACAGTGTGCAAATAAGGGAGAGAAAAGAACTCCAGCAATTTTAAGCAGTTTCATTTCTGTCTCATGTATTTGACATTGTAGTCCACAAAGGCTGCTTTAATTGAAGGATGGCCTACACCCTTAAACCAGCTTGGCCTAATGTGTGACAGCACCTAATGACCACCAGAAATCATTCCTGCAGGGGCAGAACTTCATGTTTCATTGAAAGCATGTTAGCAACGTGGTTGCTGCCTAATGGGGAACAAAAGACTTTGTTCCTAATCCTGCTAGCACATTGCCAAACATCCTGAGAGGAGATTCATGTTCAGCACTACTTAATTCTAACCTCTTTGCCAAAAGAGGTTTCAATAGCTGCTGGGTATCTCAGTGATCAGACAGATGCCCTCACAGAAAACAGAAGAGAAATCAACATGGAAATTTTGAAGGTCAGTCACAGAATAGCTAACAAGTTCTTGGTGCTTCAAGTGCCTGTGGCGTGTAAGCAAGCTATCATGGACATGGCTTTTGGTGCTGGGATACTAAAATAAGCTGAGCATTGCCTTCTGACTAAGATTTCATTGCAACTGTATGCTGTGTTTCAGACTAGTGCAATTTTTACTTTGTAAACAGAGCCTTCACCTCTGATCAGCTCTTAAATGGTGCTGAGTAGTCATTAGCGAAGCCAGGTGTATTCTTGCTTACCCACAAATGCTGAGCAGCTGATCAGCTTTCACAGCAAAATCTCAGGCTGAACAAGGACACCCTGCAAGGGTGAAAGCTCTGTTCTAGAAAGTCAACTCCACGAACACTGATATGCTTTTAGTAAAAGCACTTCAACCTGTTTCAAATGAAGCCATTCACTGAGAGGACTGAGCTTGGTCTTGATTCAGCACAGGGCTAAGATTTTTTAAATAAGAACCTGTAAGGAAAGAGGAAACTGTGACAGAATCATAGAATGGCCTAGGTCGAAAGGGACTTGAAAGACTACTTTTTCCACCTCCCATGCCATTGACAGAGATAGCAGTCACAAGACCAGGTTGCTCAGAATTTCATTCAACCTGGCCTTGAACACTGCCAGGGATGGGACACCCACAGCTTCTCTGGGTAACCTGTGCCAGTGCCTCACCACCCTCAAAGCAAAGTCAAAACCTTTTCCAAGCCAAGAGGCTTTTGATTAAGCCCTTATGTTTGCAAGAGGAGCAGTTAGGATGGAGCAACTGAAAGTGGCCAAATACCACAAATACTTAAATTTTGCTCGGCAAGCAATACTTAGCCAAGTGCTTGAATGTGCATACTGTAAAACAGAATCAGAAGAACCTGCAAGTTTTGCAAAAATATTCCAGGCAAGGGCTGGATTGGAAAACTTCATTTAATCAACAGAAAAGAGCAGGACAATGGAGATATAAAACACTGCTAAAAAAATTTAAAAATAATTTTATTTAAAACTCCACCCTATACTAATCTTGAAAATGAATATCAAATCTTTTTCATGAATGAAGAGCAAAATCTAGGTAAATTTGCTTTAGCATCAAAGAAGTGACTTGTATGGATTTACCACTTGCCAAAAAAACAAAAAAAACCCCAACAAACCCCAAAACAAAGCAAAATATCCAAACCTCAGACAGGGGAATTAAGTAGGTGCCCACTCCACACAGACACAAGAGATGCCAGAGGGCCCAGAGCATAACATTATGTCTCCTTTTTCATTCCCTGACACCAATACCATTTTTTCATGGTTCCAAGAACTTTTGTACCAAGAATATTCACATTGTTCTTTTGTAGCAAAAGAGATGCTTTTCAGTATTTTTTCCAAAATCCAGACACTGATGCTATTTAGCAGTATGCTAATGAGGAAGGAACAAGGTACATCACTATCCCAAATATTTATCTGGTCCAGAAAATGCAGTCACATACACTGGAACAGAATCACCATTTCTGTGATTCTGAACTGGAATTTATTAAACAAATTTCCAAATTATTGCTGCTGTGTGTTGGAGCAGCTAAACTTATCCATAGTCTGTATCAGTTGAACATCTGGCCATAAACTCTGCATATATTGATCTATGCATGAGCCATCACATTCTCACAGGCAACAGATTCACAACTGATGGGAAAATCATCTTTGTTTCTATCAATATATCTTGCAAAATTATATAGTTTCCAAGTTTACTAATCTTCACACAAGATATTTAATTATTAATATTTCTGCTGAATTTAGTGTATATATTCTCTGCATTCTACTATTCATTTCTGCCACATTTTTGTTTAGTACATAAATGCAACTCTAGCAGTAAAAGCAAGCTGTCATTTAACTCGGTACTTAGCCCCTGAAAACTGTCTGAGGCAATCATTTAGAAAAAGAACAAGAGCAGTAGCTCCCATTGTGCTCAATGGGCTTTTTCCATCCAGCCTCCATTAAAATTTGTTGGTAAGTCTTTGCAGGCTTTTACCAATTTGTCCAAATGCCCATTTCTAACACTTCTTTCAAATTCATGACAGCTACAATGAATTTTATTACTGCCCATGGTTTTCTAAAAACTATTTCTCAATACCAGAGACTTTATACTTAGTTTACTTTGGAGTGTTTCAGTTCTAAGAACTACAGGGCAACTTTTCCCCGATCACCTTCTCCAAGCTAAATTATTTAATATCTTTCTCTCTCACTTTTACTCAGCTCTTTTCCTAGCCGTATTATTCTTGTCTAATCCACCTCTGAATGAAATTCATTTCTATTAGATATAATTCCCACAGCCTTCTTCATTCCTTTTCCAGTTCCACTATATTTTTTTTTTTTAACCAGTATGACCTGAACTGCACACAGCAAGCAGTGTTGCATCAAGAGTTCATGCAAATGCAATAACTTTAGTGATAAGGCTGTCCTGGAGCAGAAGTTCATACGCATGGATAAGGACTAAGATTTTTATTAGCCTATGGCTCAGTCACTCTAGGGTTCTGCTCAGGATACTTCTGTTCTACCCCTCCACAGAGACTGGAGATCTCTCAGACTGATCTCTCCTCCTAACTGTATAGAGTATTACAGCACCTTATACAAAAACAATTTCATTAAACTGAGGTTGCAAGTTATCCGATGTGTCTTTCTGCCAACTTTCATTGTTGGATCTAATCTCCAATAATGGGACAGGACAACTGAGAAGCATTCCACAAGTTTTTCATTGCATTATCAGTCTTACTGAAGATGGAGACATTAAAGATGGTAAAACTCACACCATGACAACGGAAGCCAAAGTTCTCTTTGTTACAAGGCCTTTTAAAAGTTATTTAGCCAATAGGCTAATGCTAAAAGTTTAAAAGCATCTACTTAAGCTAATCAATAAACACTACACATATACCTTACAGCATACAAGAGTTGCTTCTTTTATATTTTTTGCAGCTCAACTTTCTATGCTCCAAATACTTCAAGGCCTAAAAATCAACTCTGCTTCAAACCTCTATCTATGTAACCTTATTACAATGCTGTGAGAATCCTCTGCTTTTTCAGTTCCAACAATTCCCCCTCTCAGGGGGGAATCCCACTCTCATGTGGGATTAGGTACACATTTTTAGAAACATGTATTAAATAGCTGCTCTTGCTAAAGCAGAGATCAGCTGCACCCAAAATTTGTTGACCCTTTCCAAAAGTATCTCTGATGAGGAACTGCTGTACATTTTGTCTACAGCTCTCATTAAAAATAGAAGCACTACTTCATGATAAAGAAATTAATTACCAACAGACCAGATACTACAGTTTCCTTCCCTAGTAAATAGTGGTACAATGCAGAACTACTTAGATTGTAAGATTAGACAAATAGTCTGCCCAGGTCAATTGTAAGTGACTTCGGTACACAATTACATCTGCCCACCACCCTTACTAGCGAAATAAATTCTGAAAAAAACCCCTCCCTACATCTGCATAGAATTGTCACCCAATTTTCACCATATTTAAGCTTGAAAGTAAAATGAGGATTGTATCTGCCACAGTTCTTCGGGGGGAAATTAGCAGGCAGGTCAACAAATCCATAGTGTCATCTTTCTATCAAAGCACCAAATCAGGCTCTGTGCTCTGGGAAAGCCAAAAAAACCCAGTGTACTCAAAGGTACCATTCAGGATCAGCACCATAGAGGGCATGTACTCAGAGTAGTTTCAATAATTTGAAAGCATTATTTTCATACTGCCAGACATACAAGCACAGAGGTATACCACTGCACTGCTCTGCTGCTCCCAGACAGCCCTGCAGCACACTCACATGACAAAGAATCTTAATGATTAAGGGTGATTACAATTTCAGACACCTCCATAGTGACATGTAAGACTCGACAGTTGCATCAGGGTCCTACAAAGCCTTTTCATCACACTTCCAACCTAACCCATGGTATTTCTGTCTAACGACCAACTCATACTTCTACATTCAAAAACAAAATCACAAGCATGTGCTCAGATTGATCCACTGGGAATGAAAAATAAAAGGAAATAAGTATTTCCAAGTTTAAATCATTACTCAGGTGCTCTTCTGAAGGGACTTAAAGACTGTATTTTACCACACGAACATCTTCTCTCTGTTGAATCTTCCCCTGTGCTCAAAAACAATGGCCTCTTCCAACAAGAAATCCACTCTAAAGAAGATATTGAACAGCAGCCTCACTGCATCATTCTATTCTCATCTCATACCAGTCCATAAAACACAAAAAGCTGCTCAATAAACCCAGGGTATCTGGCACAGAATTAGCCATTCCGCATTTCCACAAGCGTGAGAGTGTGACAATTGGCCTCAATATAGTACCCAGTACATGAAAAGGTATCAGGAATAGTTCCTTGAGTAGGAGAATCCGTAACACCTAGACATGCTTCCTATTTGAAACTGCTAAAAAGTGCAAGCTCCAAATGACGGTTTCTGGGTTCTCACAGTGCATCTCTCTTTACTGTCAAGATTTCCTGGGCTGGATTTGGCCTTCAGTGTAAAAAGTAGGAAGTACTCTTTTTCCTTCCTTCAGTAAGGAAAATAACAGGGTTCCATCCACCAATGTGGCAGCTTATCTTCATGAAACCATACTTAATTTAAGTATGTTGTCACTGTTACTTTCCCACAGACTCAAAGATGTAAAAGAAGATACAATGCTAGCTTTTGTTAAGACTGTCTTCCAGAGTTTTTTTGGTTTGTTGGTTTTTTGTGTTGGTTTTTTTTTTTTTTTTTTTTTTGGTCTGGTGTAGAATATAGAAAAACATAGAAAATTTTTAAAAGTTTAAGTATGCCCAAAACATACACACATGTTTGCTTACATGGGAGGAAAATATTATTAGAAAAGTAGAGTCAGGAAGATGAGGAAATATATATTATTACTTACTTGATAAATAACCTATAAAAACACCAGCTCTTTTCCCACATTTCAAATATATTTTCTGACATAAGACAATTAGCTCCATTTTCTACACATTTTTACACACTCAGAGATTTTGAATCTTCTAAACGTAAATCTTGAAACATTTAATTTTAAGCATCTGAAATATGGAAGCAAGTAATTTTTTAAGTTCTCAACCTCAGTCAAACATTTTGATACTCCTAAGTTAAAATGCTACATTTTAGAAGCATATCCTATATTAAGAAGACATTTTGGATTAATTAAAAGTATGTTTTGCCTGCTTGAGGTTTCTCATTCCAAAATAAAAGGACTGCAAATTAGCTTTCTGAGCAACTATAGAACCTTTAGACAAAAAGAATCAGATTTTAATAAAATGGAGGCAAGTATCACCCCTAGACTAAATGCCAGGAGGAGTAAATCTGCAAAATATTTCATAAATATATTTTTGTGTGTGTGTACACTATATAACACTATTATTTCATATAGTTTAACTATTAAAAAAAATTAATCAAGAATAATTCACCAAAACCCAGAATTAAATGCATGATTTTGGCAGTTTCTTTTGGAACCATTGATATAGCCCTTTCTGTGCTAACATAGAGGCTATGCACTCAAATATAAAATTCTACAACATATAAAATGTTACAACAGAGGCATTGAACATTTCCAAGACATTCAGCAAAGCAACATCCATTTTGTGCATCAATAATAACTCTCATAAAAAAAAGTTCTGCTTTCTTGTTTAAGCTCCTATTACATGTTGTTTGAAAGAACTGTCAGAAGATGATGCCTAGTCTCTATCTTTGACAATATTTGATATAAACTTCTTCCATAAAATTATACAGAATTCTCCTAGAATTATTTACCAACCTGATAAAATATTTTTCCCCGCTGTCTCCATTAGGACTGTCTCAGGCAGTGCAGCTCTCATTTCCTTCAAGAACCACCTCCCTTGCTAAACCTTTTCTTTCTATTTTACACTCTGATGCCTGAATAGTCTATCTTCCTGTTCTAGAATGTTGTAGCAGCCCTCCTGTTAGAGGGTAGAAATGAGCCAAGGCACAGACTTCTTGTTTATCACAGCATGAAAAGGGTCCTGGTTTATTCCTCCTTACACCTTGGCCATTCTGACTCCAAGTGTTCGCTGGTTCTGGCTGCAGCAAGCTCCTGCTGTGGGTTTCCCTTGCAGCCTCTGACTGCTGGTTATATCCTGCTAAACTATGACAGCAGGCATTAGTTTACAGACTCTGACTGCAGGCTTTTATCCAGCTAGACTATGGCTGCAGGTTCCAACAACAGGCTCTAACTGCAGACTCAGACTGACCTCACAGCAGGGAGTCTCACACCTCAGAATCCCTCTTCTTCACAATTCTCATTGTCTTCCTGTTCACAAACATCCATGATGTGATGTCTTCCTGTTCACAAACATCCATGATGATCCCTTCCCCAGCTAACCCACTCCCTTTTATCACACTTACCTTTATTGGATGTAACTGTGACTCATCAGGATAGTGTGGATGATTAACACAGCTGTTACTTATCAGGGACTAGATCCCCTGTATTTCCTTCTCCAACACTACAAGGGTGTGCCCTTCATCTCAATAAACAAGTTCTCCACTCTCTTTATGTTTCTAATACTCCTACTTTCCTCTGTTCTTCTTCAGTTAAGCTGATCTTCCTTGAATACTAGATATCTAGATCAGAGCAGCTGAGGTTTCATTAGAGTCTAATGATATTAATACCATCTCACAAATACAGTCCTAAGAGGCAAACAAAGTGTTGTCTTTTACCATAGCCACATCATGCACTAAAACCAGACTAGTCAATACACATTTCATTCATTTTCCCACAGCACTTTATTTGTCTCTGGGGCACTGAAGTACATTGTCATACACATTATTAACTGGTATAGCATGAACTTTTCCTTTCCTTCAAAGTAACTGCACTTGGTCAAATCACAAGGTTTAGATTTAGAAGGGAGCTATTGCTAAAATCCACCTACTAATATTTATTGGGCTACTGTGTGTGTTTTGTGACATATCTCACCAAGCCCTAATAATGTAATGCAGAAAATGTGTCTTCCTTTCTCCTTGGTGGGACCTGTAAAAATTCCATTGAATCTTGGAAATTTTGTCTACCAAATTACTCCACTAAGCTCTGAAAATTTCATTTACAGAACTATAAGTACTCTTATCTGTACAGTGGCTACAATCATATGACATTTCTCTTGTGACCCCACCGTATCTTAAACTTGCTATGGCGTATCTCTTTGACAGCATACCTACACAAATACTGATGGTTTTTTGTTAGATGAATTCCAGGCATCTAAACTCACAACTGCTAAAATAAAAAACAGTGAGGAAAACTGTCACATACCTCATAAATTCAAAACCATAATTTCCTTAGTTTTTTACTGCGTTATCCTAGTTTTGGCCAGTAACCAACTTTTTGCAGTAACCATGAGGCAAAGCCTGGAGCTGTGTGGTCATGTCTGGGTAATTACATATTCACTTCATTGCTGAGGTGCAGAAGTAAGGAATTCTTGGACTTCCAAGAAGATGTTCATGACAATGTAAGATACTTAATACATGAATTGTAACATAAGAGAAGAATATACGTTGCTTTCCACTCACTGACAAAGCATTTAAGTCCATACAAAGAAGAGTCCCTTATAAATCACATCCTAATTCATATTTATCCATAGTCATATTTTCTAATTTAAAATAAAGAAACAATACCCAATTATAAAAGTTATCAATATGCTTGAAAACAATGACAGCAATTGGAAATTAGCACTTAGAAATGCACTTGTGGAATCTGTAAGTTTGGCAACTATGTTTAACAAAATTCATCTGAAGAGTGGACCAGTTGATATGAGCCACCATACACAGGTGGTGGTAACAACATTCTCCAGTTCTGGGATACAAAGTGAAGTGAAAACACAAGATTTTTTAGGTGAGAACTTCTTTTTTTTTTTTTTTTTTCAAATTTTCTTTGCTGCTAAGCAATAGAAAATTCTAGCTTCTGCACAATCTTCCATAAACTTAGCACTAAATTAGCTATACTATGAGATGTAAAACAACAACTGCAGAGCCAAGATGGATAAGACAGTGCAAGGAATTTAGCTAACAGTATAGCTGACAAGTCTTTGAAACATGGGAACTGCATTTGGTATGATATAATGGGTATCACAATGGGTTTGGGGTTTTGGAGTTTTTTCTGAAGCATCACTAATTTAAAGTATTGTGACAAAAACAAGGGTTTTACTTAGCTTTCTGTAGCTTTTTTGAGTGACTGTCAGTGAAATATCCAACAAAAGTAAGTGTTTATTAAGTCTTACTTAATTGAAACCTAATCCAGTGCTCCACCTAATTTTCCTATCAATTCCAAACAGGTATCTCTATAATTTTTTTGATTGCGAAGAATTAAGAACAGAACAGGTCAGACTAACTGCTAACTATTTTTACTTTAAAAGAGGGATGCAATGGAAATTATTTGGCCAAGCTTTGCAAAGCTTTTTTAATTGTACAGGGTTGAGCTGATGGTGATACCCCAATTGCAGTGAGTTTTGACAGCACTAATTAAGGTTTAGCAAGATATCCAATCAAATTTTTTTTCCCCTCTTCAATCACAGCAGCTTCAAACTGGTAATTGTTTCCCGAGGTTAAACGGCATTTTATGTGCCCAAGATACTTAAAGTCACACATCTAAGTCTTAATATTGAGACCAGCAGGACAGCATGGTGAAGAAGCAGTTCTGAATTTCAGTGAGGACTTCTGCTTTGTGTGTTCATCATTTGTTCCTACTCTTACACAGTAAAAGTCATCTGAAGCCATGCAGCGGGTAGCAGTAGCAAATCACCTATAAAATACAACCTGCAGAAACACCTAATACCTAGGAAGTATGTAAATTACTGTAATTACTGTAATTACAATTAGATGTAATTACTGCACACAAAAATGCCTAGAGCACAGGCCTGAGAATTTTAGTGCAGAAATGCAAAGATGCTTATAGGGAGGACCAACCTGAAGAACCGACAAAGCTTGACAAATCATATCTGTTTTCTGTATTACAGATTTTAAATCCATGCAGCCTGTGATGAGTGAAACAGAACGACTGCTTTAACTTGATAAACATAATAGGATTTCTTCTTACATATCCCAAAATCGTACACTAACAGAAAACTAAAAATCCCAAATTCCAGTGCACTGTCAGAGCATGGAGCTGCACTGTCCTGACTCTGAGTCGTGCCTGTAGATTCTTTTCTAGTTTAAGTGCCCAGAACTACACAAATCAGAATATATAATAGCAATAATAATGCATGAAGTGAGGGGAAAAAGAATTTAATAACACCACTTTAGGAACCTCTACAGATTATAGCCCAAGTACAAATACTCAGAGATACATGACTTTGCATTAGAAGTTGTATGCTCATTTTAAAAAAAATCAATTAACTTTACTTAAAATCAAATTTAGTCAGAGATTATTTACATACCCTCTGCTTCTCAGGATCAACATATCGAATTCCAAAATAGTCTTTTTCCAGCAAGCTGTAGTAGTTGCAGATGTGATCTATAAGAAACTGACCTTTGGTTTCCCTCTGTAAAAAGATGAAGAAATTATACATTATGTTGAGTATTCTGAATTTTTTGTCTACAAATCTATGCAAAGTGTTAAGGAAAATTTGTTGTTATTCAGATGAGGACAAGGATTTAACCATTTATCTTCTCTAAAAGATTCAAGAGATTAATGATCAATACACTCCTTACATAGTCACAGATTGGATAAGGAAATACCATTACTACTCCTACCTCAGGAAAACTCATGCTGCTCTAATGGCTAAAAATTTATAAGACTTAATATACTACTAGCAATCATATTTCCATGGATACAATAATGGCTTAACAGATATTAATTTATATAAAAAAATTTCAAAACACTCTGATTTTTTAGCTCCCAAATTGGAAAGCAGATCTGAATGTGAATATTCTAGTGGATCTTTACACACTGCCCACAGCAAGAGAGATCTGATCTTTAATTCTCTCAGTTAAGTCAGAGCTACAGCTCAAAGAACAAATGCCCAAATGACTGAAAGAGACATTTCCATCTGTTGTCACTGGGTAACTATGGACTTATCAAATCTTACTGTTACATATGATATTTAGCTACCAATCTCATTCTTTCTGTTTTCCTCAATCTCAAGAGTATGTGTTTACTGTCCTTTATCAGATGCTTAATATGGAGATCCTACATGAGTTTTCACATTTCTTCTGATACAGCTAATGTGAAGTGTCGTGTTGGGTTTTTTCCTGAAATGTGATTTGTGTCAGTATTAGCATGGGGCTAAAGTGGTTTTCCTGAAACAGTCCACTGCAAGCAGACAAAGGTGCTCCACTACACAGTGTTGTCAGGTCTCTGCATTTTTCTCCCTCTGTGTGTCCACTCTGGTCCTGCACTGAGATATTTCTGCTGTGGACCAGGTAGTGGGTCTTTACCCTTTACTGACATGAAATAATTTGAATCTAGCTCCTTGATGTCTACTGAATAGAAACTGCACAGGACATGAAATCATTTTACATAAAAATAATACTTAATTGTTTCTCTCCAAACTACTCCTTGAAAACTTTAATGATATGTCACGTTCAAACTTTTTTTAAGAATTTAAGAGGCAATTTAAGCCATAAAGAGCATGGCAAGCAAAATTGAAGGGATAGCACCTATATATCATGGTACTTTACAAGCCTGGCTATTGCTATCACCTTCATTTTGCACAGAAGCAGCTGAGCCAAAACCAGTACCATGCCCTGTCAGAGGTCATACTCGAAACGGCAGAAGACCACCACTGTCGGGTGAGACCTACTGCATCCCACAGGAAAAATGGACATGCTTCAAGACTGGAGAGTCAGAAAATAATACAATCCATAAATTAAATGTTTGTTCTCTTATCCTTACAATTTAATAAGGAATTCTCATGTAGATTCACTAGCTTCTCATTTGGTTTCCATCACTCAGCCAACAGATAATTAAATAAGGAGCACCCTCAGTTAAGTCCACGACAGTGAGATGCATTGCCCTTCCATAAGCTGAGGCTTCTGCAGACATAACCTTGCCTGCCATAGGGATCTCCTCTCCTCTAAAATTCACTTCCAGCCACAATGGAATTGCTAATTTCTCTAGAGATTTCCTTTTCCTAGATGTGCATGCCTCTGTTTCAAATGCTACCAGTGTAAGCCACCTGCTTCCTCTACTCCTATCTGTCTCCACCTTCTATCTCCTATAAATTTAAGTCCTGTACTCTTCCATACACTCCTACTTCCCTGGAGGTATCTCTGCCTTGTCTGCACATGGTGCTTCCATAATTTGTTTTCCTATTTTTAAACAGCCATTGTCAAAAGATGTTAACACAATTTGTCTCTTCAGTTTGTGCTCACGCAACCTTGTGCTTTGCACCCTGCATTGTTACCTTTTTCCATGTAACCTAGATGCAACAGGTTTCCTTCTGTAATTGTTTCCTTCCTGCCTCAAGACATTTAAAAATCCACTTGTTTACTGTTAAGAGTGGTTAACACATTCACTGACTTTTTTTTGTGCTGTACTCAGTTACAAGTATGAGAACCCTGGAGACAACATTGAAAACACTTTATTCAAAAGAAAAAAATCCTATCAAGGACTGAAAAATACAAAAGGAAAACTGTCACTTTGTGGCTGACAAAAAAAAAAAAAAAAGGTCTTTCCTTCTATAGTCGTATTTCAGTTAACTGCTTTCTAACTTAAAATCTTGTGAGTGTCTGGAAAGTTTTGTGACTGTGAGAGACCATCAAAATATTGACAAAATTGCATGGTGACACTTCATTACCAAGGCAGTAGGAAAAATTATAAACACAGATGTGACATTTAAACTGTATACAGTTTTAAACAAATCTACAGAAATTAAATAGGACTGGGAAATAACAGCCATTAGATGAGTCAGGTACAATTAAACATGAAGATAGATTTTACCAGCAACAGTGTACAAACGAAATCCATTTTTTAAAACACTGGAAATAAGGAAACCAGACTATCCATATTTTTATGGACAATATTAGAAGATGTTACTGCAAGAACAGTCAGTAATAAAATCTCCTACAACAAACTACTAGGGGTTCACATTCGAATGAATGAATTTTAAAAAGTCCTTTGCTTCAGTTACCTAAATAATCACAAATTTTTGAGTTCCTGAAGAAACTGATAAAAGGATACAGCACACATGATGTTTATAAATCCAGTAACAACATCCTGTTTCTAAAAGAAACTGATGCCCTAGTTTTCTTCTTTGGAAAACAGATGATGGAAACAAACCAAACAAAAAAGGGCAAAAAGCTTCCAAGCCAGATTCATGCTCTAGCAATCTTTAGCCTTCCATCAATAAACAGAAGGGACTAGATAATACCCTCACCCTTGGTTACTGTACTCTCATCAGTTCATTACATTTTATAAAATATTCAATATGCACAAAAGTGAGCTAATTTGGCACATGCATAATGTAGTGAGAGTCCTCCTATGAAATTGTAAATGTTCCACTATAAAAGCCTTCTAGACACCTGAAATTTTTTGGAAAAACACTGATCTTAACTGATACACATAGGAAAATACTTGATGTGGCACACAGCACATGAAGTCCTAATTCGTAATAGATTGTATGACAAGAAGGATGGGCAATGGCGGTTAATTTTATTTTCTGCAAGCAGCATACATAAACATTTTCTACATTTCTTTATTAATGCCTCAAATTCTTCTGAGCTTTAGAATCTAACAATCTTCTTCTGTTTATTACATATCATTACCTATTACCATGCTACAAAAGACTATCTTAAAAACAAATTTTATACTGATTTGTGAAAGAATCTGAATAACATAAATTAAGAACAGCTAGTCATCCACAACAGAGCAGAAGAATGGACTTGGGTCAGAGAATAATGAATATAGAACATTGCCTGAAATTTCAGACAGTTGCCATACAGCTTTCCAATTAAGTGATCCTTAAAAAAAAAAAAAAAAAACAAAAAAAAAACCCAAACAAACAAACACAATCCTCAAACTATTCTATAAAAAAAAAGACTTTTCAGTAATTCAGAAAAATAATTTTATATTACATTTTAGAATGTTTGTCATAATATGAAAAAATTACAAAATTTTCTTACAAATGTAAGAAAGCCATTATTTCAAACACCACAGAAGAATTTCAGCCACAAACAACAGTAATCTCAAAGTAAAAATCAAGTCTTACATTTAAAATATTCACATGTCAAATATTTGAGAATTATACCACAGTTCACTCAGAAACCATCAGTTTTTGTCCATTAAAGAAGATATATGCAGGCAGAAACAAGAGTCAGAAAATCTGTAAGCGAGAGATATGAAATGTTCTGAATTGTAATCAATACACTGTTTTCAATGAAAGAATAACATTAAATAAGCCACTTTTTCTAAGTCTATTAATTCAAATATATGTCTATCTCAAAAGAGAAATATTTTCTTTCAGATTTTTGTAACCCGTGCACTGGCTTTAAACAAAGTCCTATAATGTAAATAGTCCATACACTCAAAAATTTGGATATTTCTTTAAATAATTTGAAGAATGTATTTCTGATTTATTTAGATAAATAGGCACAGACAAGATTTGTGTATTTTTCCTAAGGCAGTATTTGAATATCTGACCTTAATACCACTAAAATCCCACAACAAACCCCAATACATATGCAATGGATATAATACCATGTAAATGACAAAATACCTGAACAGACAAGGTCAGTCTGCAAATAACTGTTAAACACTGCTTTTTAAGCTAGATCAAAAGTTTTCGTTTCTATTAACACAAATATGTATCAAACTAAATTTGCAGCTGTGGCAAAAGAATTAAGCAAAACGGGATGTTCTCTACTCCAACAAGATATGAAAACATGATCACACAGAGTCTTCCACTGATGGACTAGCAGGGCAACCTGAGTTTGTTCCTCAGCTCTAGGAACACAGTAATAAACTGGAGAAATGCTTGATTTTCCCTACCAGACACTCTTATTACAGCTTCCATTTCTGCAACTCTGCAAATTTATGACTGAGTAACCTAATTCCTTGGTAATTTCTCTGGTATACAGAAACTAATCCAAACAACAATCTTTGTCGCTTTTGAGCAGTTTAGCACATTATCCCCATCTCATGTTTGCATAGGGGATTTCTTATCAACTATCTTGATGCAACTTAAAAAGCAAGGCAGAGTGTAACTTATTCTACCAATTTAACAATTCTCCAATGATGTGAAATGAGACCACAAAACCTTTGTGACTGCTTCACAAATGTGAAAGTGAGAGGAAAACTCAGTTTTCCTTCCTAGCAGTTTAGGATCTTATATTCAGTGAAATGTTTTCCCTATTTGCATTTGCTTCATTGTGAAGTTCTGTGTCTGTATATCTGAATGCTTTCACAAGGAAGACCAAGAATTACAAGCAGATTAAACACAATGTTTCTGCTCTGTTATCTAACCACTGAAGTCCTGCCAGCTGCGCTTATCTCCGTCAGGAAGCCACTGACATTACTGAGTGTGCAGAGTCATAAACATAGAATTTATTTGTACTGGGGATTTCAATCCTCATCCCATAAGTGTCTTTACTTGGGTGAACAGCTCCCAACAGTGACCCTCTGTGTAAAGCTGGTCACATACTTAAGAGCTTACTTAAGCACAAAGCCACGCACAAAATAAACCAACCAAACCAAACCAAACCAAAAACTCAAAAAAATCAACACAATAAACAAAGCACAATGGAACCAACATTTCTGCCTAAATTAATAGAGGCTCTCAGGTAAGGCAAGCGTACTTTTTGATTTTGTATGCTTGTTTTCTTTGGTTTCCAACATATTTTGAACTTCTATGGATGTAAAAGAATAAGAATTAAATACATGTTTTGAAGAACTATTATGATAGAATCATAGAATAAAAATTGTCAGTCATAAAAATTGACAAAACCATTGGGAAATAAAAATAAAATAATAAGAAAAAAAGAAGCATCTTTACCAACTGAAAAATGTAGTTCTGTGGACCATATGTAACAATAATTATAAAATGCAACATAGCTAAACTGCATCTTCAACTGCCATGTCTCACATTTTTGACTTTTTGACTTTTCTTTGGACATCCTCTACCAGTGATAAGATATTTCATCTAGGCTTTTCATGCGAGAAATTGAATCCCAACAGTCACACATCTTCCATTCCATCGACAAAGGAATAGTTCCGTAGGGGGCCAGCTCTCGTACACCAAAGTATGGCTGGGAAAGGATATCTGGGAGAAATTCTCTGCTCATGTCCATTTTGATACAGCTATCATCACATTTGCATTTGTCTCCAGTGGCACAGCAAAAAAGTTCATTAAACATCACTGGATTGGGATGTGCCCTGGAATAGGAGTAATTTAATATCAGCCCTTTTAAGCTGAATAGGGAGGGAGAACTAAGGGCACAGAGAAGGCAACTAGGCATGCTCAAATTTCTCAGTATCTTCTTGATCAATTTTTAAGTCTTGCCTGAATAACAGAATCTGGAACAGAACCCTCATTCTGCAGCAACCGAAGTCAGTGAGGTGGAACAGACTCAACTGCAACGTGGCAAAGCTGTGCCAGCCCTAACCATGACAATCTCCACTGCCCTCTGCAAATTTCTTATGGCTCTTTGGATTTATGGATTCACTGAGACTACAAATGACAGCAAGTACTCACAAAACAGATACACAGACAAGTCCTTTGCCATTTTTTGTACCTTCTTTGGAAACAAGAAGAATATATGAAAATGCTTCACAAAAAATAGAATATTGAATAATGCCTTCAAAATATATTTAACAATAAAAGCATGCCTGTTTCATTCCTGAACCAAATGGGTTTAACTCTTGACAGGGAATTCTTTCCTTCCGTAATCAGCATCCTACAGTATTTTATACTTTTTGAAAATACACTAGAAGTCTAGTCTAGCCAAGTATATAACATTTAACTGGAAAAATTTCTCAGTTGTGAGAAGAGCCAGTTACAATTTACTTCTTTATTGTAATTTAAGTTCCAAAATAAAAAAAGGCAACAAACTTTTGCTGAAAGAAAATTAACAAATTGGAAATGGAAGATTTTATTTTAGAAACAGAGTACTTATCACAGATTTTTCTTCTGCTAACAGTGAAGAATTAATTATATGTCTACAAACCTAAAACAAAGGAAAAAAAGGGCCAATGGTTTTTAATGAAAGGCACAAAACATGCAATAAATTAACTTGCATTTACTTAATTATAACAGTCCTCTTCCACATTATTTTATATTAGTTATCTCTTGCAAAGTATATATTTTGTTCTATATACTAGTTAATATTTCTATATGAATTAAAAATCATTTATATCAATATTATCTAATTCAAAAACTTATGGAAGGAAGAATTTTTAAATCTGTTTTTTAATATATTTTATTATGTATAAAAGTATGTGAACAGATGATAGAAAACATTAGAGAAATAATGCCCATCTTATTTCATTGGGAATTTGCCAATCGGTAGAGATAAAAATACTTCATGTCTGAAACACAAACTACCCATACTCCTCTGGTTTTAGAATTAATTTGGTAACCTGCAATGGGTCTTAAAGAACATAATTTTTACAAATATATCAGTCTTTAAACTCCAATTTCAACACTTAATTATCAGTTGAGCCTGAAGCTATACATACTAATAAAGGGAACTAAAGTGAAAAGAACCCCATTAACTAATATTTATTTATAGTTTCTTTCGGGCAAGAAATATACAAATTTATCTAAAAAATAAAGGAGAAAGGAAAGAAAAAAGAATAATGTCTATGTTGAGAAGTAAAACAAGGGAAGAGCGATTTCAAGGCTATATGTGTGAAAGTAGCTGAGGAAGTTCAATTAATCTTAAATGAAACTGCATAGCTAAATGTACACAGCACTGAAAATTTACCCAGAAATATCTGCTGCAGTGAGGTCAGAAACATACTCGTCAAATTCCTCTTATGTGCTAACTTGTTTGGAAAACAAAGATAATTTGAAGTTATTTATTTTTCTTTAATTTGCACTATTCATTTGCCCCAGATGGACAAGACTTGTCCATAAAACAGCATATTTTTACGCTCTCATAAATTAGGGGCTATTTTATTAAGATAATGATCAAACAATAATAGATGAAGAGGAAAATTAGAAAATTACACCACAGAAAAAATCCCACAATGCCAGTCCCATACCATGAAAACTATTCTAAAAGCAAAATACTATGGAAAATGAAAAGTATATTCTAGTACAGAGCAAAACCTGGACAGCAGCAGTGAAGACAGGTAAGAGCTTTCACACAATCAGTTCTTGACCTCAGTGATATTCTGCAAGTAAATGACTCATGGGTAAGTTATAAATAATAAAAATAAATATTTATAGTTCGCATACAGCAGCTCTTAAAAGTCTCCACCAGTCTGGCCAGCAAGCATTGAGGAAACCACAAATGCAATATTCATTTACAGGGCTCATGCTCATTTTCTGTTGTGCACATGGGCATCACTTAGCCATTTAGGTTTTGTGAAGTGTCAGCCTCACAGAAGGCTTGCAGCATTAACTGCTCTATTCTGGTAACAGCTTCCATTAGCGCAGCATTTGTGATGCCATCTGAGGCAATATTGATTTCTTAAAAGGAATTGAGTCCTTCTGTCAACAAATCTATAGTTTATTCAGTATCCCGCATTGTTCAGCAAACCTGACTCTGCTTTCTCTCTTTCATTCTTGACACCATACCACATCTAAGAAAGTGGATTAGAGATTTCAAGAATGAGTTCTTAGTCCCCACCTACAAAACAACAACAATGGCAAACCAGAATTTCAGTAAAAAATACCTAATGTTCCCTAGTACAGGTGATGGTCAGCAATCTTCCCTTAGCCTGAATCTTCTCAGTACTTTCAAAAGACACGGAAAAATCAGTATATATCAAATACGAGTCCAAATACAATTCTTTAAATACATCTTTTCCAAGGTGAATAGCAATCTGCCCTTATTTTACAATAAGTGTTTTTTAAAAAGAAAAGCAACCAAAAATTCTAGCCAAACAAGACACTTCCCCAAGCACAGGCAAAAGAGAGACTCAGCATGGTATAGCACAGCTCACTTATGCTGCCCACATGAAAACAGGCAGATGGGGCTGTTGAAAGAATGTCCCTCCAGGAGCACCTTCCAGGGCTCAGCTGGGTGTACTGAACCATAACCATGGAAAGGGTCATGCAGGAGCAACCACACCTCTGCTTCCACACCGAGTGGCAGAGAAGGGCGGCTTGAAAGAAGCTATGAGTGGAGCTGGGGAATCCCTGCAAGCACTGAGAGCAGCACCTCAAGTGGCCCCCCTCAAGCCCCTCACAGCTTGGGGTTATCGCTGCATGTTGGTCGCCTTGCATGAGAAAACACATCAGGAAGGCCTGCAAGCATGACATAGGATGTGCATGCATTGGTGGGAGGAATGGAGGAAGAAAAGTAAGATCTTTTGAGATCTTACTTTGAAAAGTAAGATCTATGTGGATTATTCCAGAATCACAAACACAGCTGTGTAGTCATTGATCTGTCAAATACCATCTCTGGAGCACACCCAATCACAAGTGCTGCAACTCCCAAATAATGTCTCTTGACACACAAGACTCTCAATCATGGTGAGGAAGTCATCAGCTCTCAGTGATCCAGCTGAAAGCGCAACTCATACACTAATCTGATGTGATAAAGGCCTAGATAAAAACTTTTGGTTAACTGAGGAATCCTCACCATCCTATGCACTTGAACTGTCAGATAGACACACCATATAATTATATCATAATGCCTCAGAGGACACCTGTCATAATGCCTACTGTGCATTTTCAAATAAGTTTTTATGGAAGAGGGTGAGGATAAACACAAAGATCTCTAACCTTCTGCTTATTTAGAATCCACCAACACACATTTTTTTCAACTATTCATCTTGCTTACCTGCCTCAGGTAAGTAATTCCTTTCTATCCACCTTTGGTAATATTTCAGTATGCTTAGTCACTTTTCCCATGTGCTTTGACTGCAGGAATTTGTAACTTTAAGGATCATGTTGGCTCATTTCTCACTCAGCAAAGTGCTTTATTCCTGTACTTTTTTCAGCAGACTGTAGGAATAATTTTACCGTAAGAAACTATTTCCAAGCTGCTCAACTAGTGCTTTATAGACACATATGGTTAAAGGTATTTCCCTGTCAGAAATAATAACCCAGTAAAGAATCTTTCATCAGTACTTTTCCCCCCTCATAATAATCCCCGTTGTTAAATGCTTCTTTTGAAGGAAAAACAAGCATTAAATTTATAAGATTTGACATTCAATCTTCAGAAGAGCAAATTAATAGTAGATTGAAAACACTGGAGGAAGAAGTCCTCCAGAAGCATTCCTTGGACATGGAGCCCAAGGAATTTATACCAATGCACCCCAATAGTATTCAATAAAAGCCAGCTATTGGCATCAGGGCAGAAACTCATTCTCTGTGTCATACAAGTTTCTGTCTCCTTGACAGAAAGAAAAAGTTCCCAGCTCACAATATCTTGTAGTAGGGAAAGCTGGATTGATTTTTTTCTTTCTTTCTCTCTTTCTGGAGGTCATTCAGTCCTTGAAAGAAATACAAACTGCCTCATTAGCACTACCTAAAATAAAACCTCTATTTGATAGCATAGCCAGAACTATCCTTGCATTTGTAATCAGCACCTCACAAAATTACAACTGTGGTTTTTTTCACTCAGTTCATAAGAACAATTCATAAGAATACAGATTTAAAACAAGCCTTTCTGAATTTCCTTTAACTATATCACAAAAAAACAAACATACTATAGAAATTGAAATAGAGGGCTCTACAGATTTATCCATTAACCACAGCTGCAGAAAAAAAGAAGATAATAAAGCAATACATTTTACAGACCTCGTAATTGTTTCACCTTTACTAGACTTCATTTTCTCCCTTACTGTGTAAAATTGATCTATGTCTTTCCATCCGGTGCTCAGACTTCCTGTTCTCACACACTCATCAGAGATCAAAGGCAAACTGACCTCACTTTTTACTGTTTTGGTAATTGGTCTGTTTTCTATTTTTTTTTTTTTTTCAGTTGAGGAACATACTGACGCACTAATAAAATACATCCTTTTTGGCTAACTGTGTTACTTCTTATCAACTCATCATACCTCTATTCTTCTTAGCCATAGCTACTCTTGTATCCCTTTTAAGACAGCCTCCAGCAAAATAAATCCTAGGATGCTGCAAATTTTTCTTTCCAGCTAGTAAATGGAAAGCAAAGCCCTGAATTACATACCAAATGTATAAAACTCACTTTTCCTGACCTTACAAAAATACTATTCTGTCTATTCTTTCCTATCTATTCAGGGCAAAATTTGCTGTCTTTGATATTTATAAAATTTTAGCTCTCAGCTAAAACTGAATGAAAAAAGAGGGGAGGGGGGAAAGACTGCAGATTATGTGTTTATATAATTGAAGTTTTCTGATATGCTTAACAGTGGCTGGCATTTGGGGAAAGCATTGAAAAACCAGTGGATGCAGAGCATGTTTATGCACACTGATCAATTTCCCTTAACCACCCGCATTGCATGTTACAACTGAACACAAAGCCTATTAAACAAGAAAAAAATCAGAAGATGATGCTTACTAAGATCACCTGCATTCATTTTACTAAATGTAGTGGCAGATAAAAAGCCATACAGTGGAAGCTACTTCCTGTACGAAAATGAGTACATTTCTCCTAAGCAATCTCTTTCAGAGAATGTGCCTTTTTAACAGGTATTTAAGCATCAAACCATAATTTTGGAAATAAACTCCTGTTCTCACACAGGTGATTATGGAGTGGAAGGAGACCTGGCAAAAATTTTAACATACAGTAACTTTCCTAGGTCATTGTTGCGTCAGAAAGGTTTCTGTTTAAATTCCTGTCACATTCAGAATTGAAGCACAGCAATAGCAAATATCAGGCAGGCAACTAAGCAACTTGAAAAAAGAAGTGAATGGCTTTGAATATTATTGCCAAACAAAAAGCAGAGTACAATTCCTTACTGTCCTCTGAGAGTAGAAAACCTATGCTGAACCTCTTGTAATTTGAGTGCAAACTAAAGTTACATTCTCCTCACCCAGATCATCTACAGTCCTGAAAAAAAAAAAAAAAAATCTTAAAAAATGTCTCAAGAAAGAGCTAGATGCAGTGCAGAGCTGATGCGAATATTCTAAGAAGCAAAGCTCTGACAGCTTTGTACCTGCTCTGCCAAAACTGACTGCAAAACCTCAGGATGAAATTATTTTATAATGAACCTCTTTTTCAAAACTGGAGAAGTTACATAAATGAGCAGATGACACCAAAGAAGAAAAGGTATCGTGTCTTGCAGCACAAGACAACTTTTCCGGTTTCTCTTTCTGCCTGACACATAGATGCAAAAAGAACTTCTAGGAAATAAAGCAAGAAACAAGCCAGCATGGAAATTGGCAAGAGAGCAATCAGTGGCCTCGCACCCTTCCTTGTGGGATGCAGCAATCATCCTTTAGCCATGTGCCCTAAGTACAAGAAAAGCAGCAAGGAGAAGGAAAGCAGAGAGCAGGGAAAGACCACTGATATTGGCTCCATTGGTTAGAGCATGGTAATGTCAAGGTTCTGGGTTCATCCTCATATGAGCTATTTGCTTAAGAGCTGGACTTGATGATCCTTGTGGATGCCTTCCAATTCATAATATTCTGTGATTCTACAATTCTCTGAAGGCTTTGCCACCAAGTGCATTGCTGCCATTAACCCAAACTCACCCATATTCATGTGTTCTTTGAAGAACCTTGAGGAACGAACTGCACTGAAAACTCAGGTGAGAATGTACCAGAGTTAAGCAAAACCATGTCAGAGATATGAGACCCAGTAATCCAGGAAATATTTTTCTAGAAAATATTAGATTCCTTTTCTTACAAGGCATTTAAGTTTTAGCACAGAAATCACACTCTGCTCTCATGCTGCCCAATCTCACAACCTAATCTTCTCTAACCCGTCCCACTTCTGTCATTCTTCTTCACTATGCAATAGAGTGGCCAGCCTCAGGGCATGCAGATAGGTATCACACATCAAAGTACCCAGCAGCCAATCCTCTGAAGCTTTGTCACCTTCTCTCAGCAGCAAACTGATATACAAATATAAATTAGTATCAGCTTGCATGCTCTGAGCATTGAGCCTGTACATTGGGTTATAGGCATGGCAGCACAAGTGGACAACAGTGCATGGCTCTCAGGAAGCACCAACCTACTGAAGGACACAGTTCCACAGGAAGGCTAAAAGATCAGTAATTCCAGACATTACTACTTATTTAAACACTGACCTGGCTGAACCTCTGCAGTGCATACTCATACATGGCTGGAGATATTAGTCTTGAAATATTTAATAAATAATCTCTCATAGCAATGGCAAATATATTAAATATACTAACCATCATCATGCCTTTAGCTCGTTAAAGGCATTTCTTTTTCTAGCTTATACTGCCTTTGCTACATCTTACACATACACACCCCATATTTTTTGTGTGTCTATACATATACATTTTTTGCATGTGTGTCTATAAATATACATACATGTACATAGTTTGTATATAAATATTTTTAAAAAGTCAAGAAAATGGATTAATGGATTCTAACATTAGAGAAGGTCATTAGATGAGTTGGCTATCTACATAATTTGGAACATAAATTTTATCCAATTGATGTCTCATACTTGCCAGCATTATCTTTTGTAAAATGAAATAATTGCTTTTTTTTTCTCCAACATGTCTTCAGACAAGGCAGTCTGAATCTTGATTTAAAGCTTTTTTTAAAAAGAGGTTGAAAATATGCAAATTCTGATGCTAGTTAATTCTACTATATTACAAGCTTTGCAAAACAAACTTGGAAAAAACATGCTTCAGTTGTACTGGCAACGTAACACCACAGAGCACCATAATTTCCCACAAACACTGTCACTAAAATAAAAATACTAAAAAAGAGAGCTACCTATCTAGAACAATCTCTTTTCATCAAATGGATTTAATGAAGGACTATGATCTATTTGACAGCATTCAAAAGCTGTTATTTTAAAATGTATATGCTGTCATATTTAATAATGTTCACTTTATCAAAAGCCAGAACACATTCCAAAGTTTTAAGCATGGCTTTCCTCAAAAAGTTTTAAGGTACAGTTTCATCCCTGTTTCATTGAGTCCCTAAACCTGTTACAACCAGTCAACCTGAAGCATCATATTCAGTGAAATTTTTTACAGATTAACCAAATCAAGTCTTAAAATATACATGCACAACAATCTATGTCAAACATCTACCTTGTTCTTCAACACCACCCTTAAAAATTATTCGAAGCTTCACAATCCCAAAAGCTCCTCATACACTGAGCAGCAGAGCAGTAGAGATTATAGGTACCCTTTTGCCAAAATAGTATGAAAGGAACAAGAAAGCATTTGAAAATTGGGAAAATCTCCTCCGCCCTCAAACAGCTGATGCTGAGCTAGCACCAAAGAAAGGGTAAAGGGAATGGATATCCTTTTTATATCTGTGGAAACACCCAGTCAGTTCATGACAGACTAATGAAACAGAAGGCATGTGGGCAGCTTGCCCTTGGATGGAATTGTGCATTCCCTCCCATAAAAACACAGGAAACCAGATGTCAGCTCTGGCTCCGTGACTGTCCTGATTTCTGTCTCACTGTGGCAGAAATTTTCAATGTTACCCTATATCATGAGGAAAAATGGGCATGGCTCCTCCTTTGTGCCAGAATCAAGGAAAATCTTCAGAGCCATGCATTGTATTCTTAAGCTGAATTTTATATTTGTGAAGGTTCTCAAATAAATCTCAACAGAAAACACACCCTGCTTACAGTAGCTGGCAATTCCATCCACTTTAGACTCCTTGTGGGCATCTCAATCTCCCTCCTGTTTTTATTAGAACTTTCCCCAGTTGACTTCACCCTCCCTCATCTGCCACTTGGAACTATGGGTTCTGTCAGAGATCTTTGAATTTACCAGAAAGCTAAAACATTAAGATTCTTCTACTGCAAAATTATTATTGGTTAACTACATTGTGCACATGAAAAAACAAAAATCCCACCCAAAACAACAACAACAAAGCCACAAAAAACCCTCTGACAGATTAAGGTAGAAATTCACTGGGCGGCAGGCGGGGGGGGTGGTGGTGGAATGACGGACTTCTTTCTCAAATCGCTGAAAGAAAAATTGCAATACTCCAAAACAAGTTGTGTAACAGGAGCAGGTCTTAAACTCTCAATTGAGCAATCAGGTCACAGCTGTCATACCCTTCTCTTGTTTCACACCACTCTCGGTTATAGGTAATTCCAGGGGATGACAGTGACAGCTCCCATTATTGAACTAAAATTATTGTGATATTTGATCTACTCCTGAAGGAATCATTTGCCATAAAACTGGGCAAGAATCTCTGGTTGAACTTAAAAACAAAATTTCACATGGGAAGCATAAGCCCCAAGCCAAGGGAAGTGCATGCATCCCCTCAAAACACCAGAAAGTGAGAAAGGAATCAGACCCACTGTGTAAGTATAGTTTTCTTTTCTTAAAAGGCAGTCTTTCCATTTGGGGAGTGATTTGGATATGGTTGGAACAGAATAGCAAATGTGCTGTGTAATATGCAGCAAATGAAACAGTGAAATCAAAACAGTTATCAATAATCTATTAGCCTTCAACAGCATCCTGCCAGGACTACCTGAATGAGAATTCAACTTAGCTTTTCTACTGAAGGCAGAGATATTAATCTATGTCAAGGACAAAGTTTCAGCTTTCCTAGTGCAATACTCTTCTGCCTACACCATGGAAAAGTAAACATCTAAAGGTCATTTAAATCACAGGTTTCAAATTTTAAACTGCAAAATTAATCCCTTTATTACATAATTATATCTGATCTACAAATCAGTACTACAGAGTTTACTGGAATGGATTAATGAATCCAGACAATAAAACATAAACTGCAAAAAACTGTTTGTTTTACTGTGAAGATCAACATTGTGTTTAACTGCAGCTGCAAGACAACACAGAAGAATATCTGCTGTCTGAATTCTACACTAAATGTATAAATAGTCTATGTTCTGATAACATACAACAAGCATCTGACAAACTTTTCCATTTAATAATTTTTTGGGCTTGGTAATCCAAGGTTTAATGACAAATTGCCTCGATTTAATGAATTATATTTTGACAGTTTTCCACCTTACCACTTGTTTTCCTATCATGTGCTAAAATAGCTGTATTACACTCCTCGTATTTTGAAGCCTATTTTGCTACAGTGAGGAATAAGGTACTTTCAAACCCTATTTTATTGTATTCTCCTAGCACTGAACACCCAAAATACAGCAAGAAAACCATCTGCATTATTCAGCTTCATCATCTAATCATGCATCTATTTCATACACTTAACAACAGTATTTCAGTCAGGAAGACAGTCTTGGTCCAGACTAGCCTGAACAATTAGCCCCTCTGCAGAGGACAAATTCTTATTAACTTTTCATCTTAATAAGATGACTGTTTCCTGGCAATGTAAAAAACCACAAGTATAACATAACTCCTCCGGAAAGGAATTGCATTAGGATGTAGGAGGAAATTTGTCTGGTAATAGCAGCATCTCAGTTGCTAGCACATTCATGGAAAACATCTAAGTAACAAAGGTACGTATTTGTTTTCTTTTTAAGACTGAATTTATTTATTCAGAATGAAAAGGTAAAGAGCAGCATTAATGAATGCCAAAGTATGTCTGCCCTCAGAAATGTGCTTAGGGAAATACTCTAGCTCTTTCCTAGATACATCCTAAGTTAATAAAAGCCCTACCTACTCTTGTACCCACCAAAAGCATCAGAGGACAAATAAAAAGGCAGACTGAGAACTTTCTTGCCTATACTGGCTTCTCAGAGAAGCTCACAGGTAATTCAAGACTTTTATTCAGGTTATTCAGACTATTAATTGCAGTCCAATATATCCTAAAGATTACATGAAGGAAATACAGACAACATTTTTATCCCCTGACAGTAATTTTTGTTAAAACCAGGACAGGCAGATGATTCCAGTGGTGAGACACTATTATACAGGGTAAGGGAAAGCAGAATCATCACAGAAAACAGAGGAGGAAAACAAAGCTATGGAATGCATCCAGTTACTTGACTCATTTTTGTCTTGGTAGAGTTTATTGTGGCTGCCTCTACACCAGCTTTACTGGTGACATGGTGGAATGCAAAAATAGCATTCAAACATTCAATACTTATTCATTTCAGGGTGTGTGTGCCATGCCTAAAGCATGTAACAGTGAGAGTGACAGCAGAATCAGCATAAAGCAACACAGTACTATCACCTCAGTAACACCAGCTTCTGGGCTAGCAATACAAATATTTAAGTTACCATGGCAAATTTTTCATGGTTTTCAAAAATGCATGTGTGAGAAGAATGTTGATGAAGAAGTTCATTAAGCCCTTCTAAATCAGTAAGCAGTATAGCTAAATGTATGTTCAGATTTCACTATTAAATATTAGCTGAAGAGATAGTTTTGGGGGATCCCTCCTGCAAAAGGTCATATTTTAAAGCTGTTTATTAGAAACCTTGGATCTCACTCTGAAAGTCTCACCAGCATTAAAAAAAAAAAAAAAAAAAAGTCACAGCCCAATTCTGCAAGGGTCAATTTCTGAAGTAACTTTATATTTCATAGAGTCTGAATGAGTTAACAGCTAGGAGGAGGAAAAAAGAAAAAGAAGTATGCACCACACAGCATTTTGCAGTCTCAGGCTAGCATCTCAGCCTACAATGCAAGCTGCTATTCACACATCACAAAAAGGCTCTTCCTGCTAATCTGTGGAGCTCAAATTCATACACAAATCCAATGCTCAAATATAGAAATCAGAGCACAAATACTCTTGTCTTAGACTCAATAAAATTCAATGTCTGTGTACCATGAGTTAGCCAGAGTTACCCTTTCTTGTGTTTCCCTTTGCATGTGCTTACATATTTTTGTTAACCTCTAATTTCTTTTTCGGTTTCAATGTGCTTGCCATTGCAAAATAGCAGCACAGGCCATTACACAGACCTCCAAAGGTCTGAACACATGCACATATCATGGTAATGCCACATGGATACATCATATATTCTCAGGAGAAGGTATAATAGAGACAGATTTGCAAAGGGAAGGTGTGTGCCTAGATTATGCTTCTCACTAACATGTCCTCTGTGCAGGGGAGTAAAAACCACGAAACTGTCAGCAGCCACAAGACTCAGTAGCAGCACAGTGAAAGTACACTTGAAAGAGGCAGAGCAAAAGCATAAAGCTTTTTACCAGTGCCTAACCAGCAGTTAGGACAAGTGTGAAGGTTCAGACTCAAGATATACATGGATGTGTAGCATCCCAAGATGGATATGGACCTACAAAAGATAAAACAGTGACTGACTCCAGATTGCTGCATTCATTTAACCTACTTGCAGCAGGAAACTTTGAAAAGTTTACTATATTCCCAAAGGAAAGCCATAAAAAGTAGCTTTGTTCTCAGTATCAATCATTCAGTCATGGGAAATTACATCAGAGCTCTGTTCAGAAATGGGGTGAACTGAAACCAGTAGAACAAGAGGAACAACATCTTCAAGGCAAAAGGCTGAGTAAATTATGCAATGAAACAGAATGATTAAGCCTCATTTCTTCACTCTGCTTTCATGTATACCAAAGACATCTGTGTATTAATTTCATTATTATTAAGTTTTAAAATTTTCTAGAGATGAAAAAGCTTATTAATTACTGTTGCTTTTATGTTCATTAGTTCAAAAGTAAGCTGACCAATAAGTTGCATATATCTTAAATATTTTAAAAGTAGCAGGGCTTGAAATTTTCTTTGAAATTCCTTAGGAAACTGAGTAACACAACAGATTTCTATTTTGCACATTCCTTGCATCCTTTGATCTTTCTTTCCAGGAAATGCCAGTTCCACTTTATGTTTAGCACATCCAGTGCTACCAGAGACACTTAAATGAGAGAGGGCATGTTCTAAAAACTCAGCCTACAAGAATCTGATATTGATTTTCTTTATTTAAAAAATTAAAAGGTAAGAAAGCTCTTTGTATTTAGCACTTTGATGAATTTAGCTAATCCATCACTGAACATTTATTGAACAATCACTGCTTAAAGTGAAAAAAAACAAAGCCATTTAAATAAAATAAGAGGAACAGAAAATCCAATGTTTTGAATCATTTAAATGAAAATCTAGCATTTAGCACAAATTTTTCCTCTGGTAAACAAACATGAAGCAAATTACTTTTGCACACATGATGTATACTATAAAAATAGCAAATGAAATGCTTTCCCAGCTCAAAGTAACATTCTCACCACTACCGAGCCATGCCTCCAGTGCACTGTCTCTAACAGGAACATCCCCACAGCTTCACACAGCTCAGTGATGATCTTAGAACTTCTTCCTCAATTCTCCTCTGCATGTCATTGCACAGAGAGCTAACTGGGAAGGGCACATGCTCTACAGCTCATGGCAATTAAATACCCTGCTCTAATCTCAAGTGCAGGTCTTCATTTCTTTCACTGGAGACTTGATGCTTGTAAATACCTTTAAGAAAAAGAAGAATAAAACACAGACACAGAAAACAACAAGCCAACAAACAAAAACAATCAAAGAAGCCCCAACAACAACAACAATAAAAACATGCCAGGAAACTGAAAACAAGATCAAGTAAAAAAAAAAAATCAAATGCAAAGCCACACAAATATGGGGCAGATATTAGAATTCTACTTGGATCATGCCTTTCTCTGCTCATTACTTGTGCCTGCCCATTGCAGGGAGGTTGGATTACAGGGCTTTTAAATGTCCCTTTAAACCCAAATTGTTCTATCATTCTATCATGCTGTGATGATGATGGATCCCTGCATACAGCAAAAGTGGCCATCATGGACAGGTAAAAGAATTGAGCCATCTACTAAAATCAAGCACATTCTTCCCAGTTTCACTAACCTGCAACAGGAAGATTTTCTTCTCTGCTCTTTTAGGCAAAATTTGTTATGGATAGCATTCCTGGCAGCATGGCCTCTTTCCACATTTTCATGTTTTGTTATTACAGAACACTGGCACAGATCAGTGATGACTTGACAGTGCTTACACTTACAAAAACAGAGGGAAACCTAATTATAACATGTATTTACAAGTGCTGATCAGAAATACTTGTTCCTTTCATAGGTACTGACAGTTTCAAGCATATTTAAAGATCACATCAGTACTGAGGGGAAGTTAAAAATGAAAATTGTGTAAATAAGGGCTAAAGACAATTTTAAAATATACAAGTAAAATCAATGACAGATATTTCTCAAATTTTTAAGACCTTGAATTGAATACATATTGCAAGTGAACATAAAAAACCAAAATGCTTTACTGGGGGTTCTAAAAAGCCTAAAGCAACAGAAAGTAAAATTGGAGGATGAATTCTCAGTTTATGCTCCCTCAGGGTGGTAAGATGAATAAGAGAGAAAAACATTAATTTAAAACCTTTATGATTCATCACAGAAACTCAAATATTTTCTCGGAAGGAGTATTTCTCCCTTTTCATGTTCCTTTCTCCTATCTACTTGTGTATTCACCATTCTAAGCTTGCGTGTACAGAGATTGTTTAGCATTTCCTGCAACAAAAAAGGGAAAAACACCCAATAAAGTGATTTGTAATCTTTCAACTTAAAGGTTGTGCACTAGATTTCCATCGATCTGTCCTACAGTTCACAGGTTTACAAAGTAAGGAGAGGAAGTCATTGCTGCTGATAGAAGCTGTCTCTAATATAAACATAAATATATATTTTTTTAAAAAAGGCGGAAAAGAAGCTCACCTCTTTAAAAATTACTTAGTTCATGGAGATTTGAAATGAATGGACAACTGAACGTGCAAAGAGGAAAGAGTGGAAACAGTCTTTATGAACACCATTGAACTTTCTTTATGAAAACAGTCTTTATGAACACCATGAACGCCTTAAGCTTCTATAAAATGGTTTCCTCAGAGATGACATGCTCAGCATTTGCCTCCAGCTTCAGCAGACTCAGAAACATGAGGATCTAAGGAAAGATCTGTCTGTATGATGGCATCTCTTTGAAGGATGTCTTGCATCTTTTTGCAGAAGCCAGGTAAAACAACCATCTCCACACTACATTATCAAATTGGCCATATATCACAAAATTGCAAAAATGTATGAAAAATTCTGCAGTCCTTCATTTTAGAGCCTAATAAATACCCCCCTCTTTGTCACATAACACTTCTGATAAATATTAATAGAGACAATTCTCTTGGAGCAGCTTTATGGTGGTTATTAGTACAATGCTTCCTACTTCAGCCAGGGACTAAGGTATTTTAAGACAGCTGGAAAAACCGAGTTTGGGAGCCTGAGACTGAGAATTTCAATGACTCCTAGTGAAGGCAAGTTCAATATTTTGCCCAATAAATATATATCCTGTTTTGAAAACAATAGCCACAGTACTTTTAAATTTGGGGGCCCATAGAGGGGTTTTCCTAAACTAAATGCAAGTGAATTTTCAGAGATACTCTCTCTACACATAAATTTTTCCTGCACCTCTTCTATCTCCACTACAAACCAGTTCCCAAGGGACTATTCAAACACTTCCAAGAGTAAGCCAACAGAAACACACACCTTGCTTGGCAGTGTAGGCTTATATTTGCTGTTCACTTCCTCTGTTGCATCCTTCAGCATACCAATTTTGGACCCAAACAGCCCAGTGTCACAAGGCTGGTAATACTATTTAAAACAAGCCTCAACAGACTAACATTTTGCCACAATGCCATTTTGTATCCCTGTATGACAATCCTGCATGTTTCAACACCAATCTCCTAGTAGAAATCTGATGTGGCATCAGCCAACAACTATTCCTCTCTAAGCCATTTTTCTTCAGAAACATGTGTGAACTAGGAATCTAATTCCTGTAAAAAATACCAAAGAGATTGTATTAAATAGGAATAAAAACAGAAGCACACTATTCTGTAAGGATGATAGAGGCATGTGTCCCATTGCTCTCATACACTGCTCTCATACAAGCTCTGCCAAACTTTTTCAGGGAGAAGCAAGGAGAGCTTCCCACCACTCATTCAGCTTCCCACTTGCATACCAATTTTCAAGTGTAAGCATGAGAAATTAACAAGTGTGACCCTACACTACAGTGATGCCATTCATTTCATGGAGATAAACAACTCTGTTTTAGATAAATGCAAACTTTACAATTGCTTCAAATTTTACAGCTCTTTTAAAATAAAAGGTTAATAACTATAACCGAATATTTTACATGTAATAGAGGACCTTAGCACAAAGAAAACCTCTATAAAAGCTGATATAGACAAACTGCATTCCTAAAATTTACTTAAATAATTTTCAGTAACGAATATTGGTGCCTAATAAGGAAAAGACCACTGATATAACTGTGATATCAGAACCCAGAGGATTGTTTACATATTTTAAAATACATAGTTTCTTTACTCCACACAAATTGTCTTTTTAAAAAGAACAGTAGTATGGAATTTAAAGATGACTTAAAGTGTGATTACTGTATATTTTTTAGAAGTTCACACTTGTAAATGACCCCAGAGGGAACCAGTGTGAAGCATAGGGTAGAATAAGGGTGTGTAGTATGGAGTAAGCATAAATTTCTAAAAGGAGGTGAACAGCACTTTCAAACCTGTAAAATTGTTGCTACAGAGAACCAAACACATTAAAATTTGTGACATGTAAAAACACATGTAAAATGGGAGCAAAGACAAGGTGGTACAACCATGACTTTGGCTTTTGCTGCTTGAGTATTTTCCTTTAGGTCAATTGCTCAAGAAAATGTACAGAATTTATGTTTTCATGCAGAACTGGAGGAGCAAAGACATAACTAAACTTTAAGGGCATTACACATAACCTACACATAACTAAAGTCTAAGAAAGGCATTAATATATTTAAATATTAATTAGAAGTGTCTCTCAGGTCACTTCTTTAGCTATAGACCCAATGCTGTTAGTTTCTTCATACATAATTTTCTGCCCCTAACATCAAATTCCGAATGCAGTTAAGAGTACATCACACCCAAGTGAAAAATACAAAAATCCATATGGGAGTAAAATACACAGTGTTAGTGCCTATCTGGCTCAGTCAGCAGTTCTGCAGTGGATCACATCAGTAGCTACCTGTTTAAAAGGATACTCTTGATCCTCCTAAACCAGTGTCTACATATTCTAAAGAAGGTCAGTGATTACAGACTTCTACAGGAAGGAAACTGAAAGTTCAAAAATACACAGTAGATAGAATCAAAGAATTATAGAATGGTTTGGGTTGAAAGGGACCTTAAAGATCATCCCATGGGCAGGGATGCCATTCACTAGATCAGGTGGCTCAAGGGCCCCATCCAACCGGGCCTTGAACACTTTTGGGGATGGGGCATCCACAGCTTCTCTGGGCAATCGTAATCCTAAATCAAGCACTTACTCAGTCTCTTATGCTTTGCCAGTGACATGGTAAACAATAAAAGGTGGGAGGGAACATAGCCAGGACAGGTGACACACACTGGCCAAAGGGATACTCCACAACACAGAACAACTTTCATATATATAACAACTTTCACATATATAAAGTGGGGGAGTTACCTGGAAATGTGTCTGATAAGTGCTTGGGAATGGGGTCTGGCATCTCTCAGTGGATGGTAAACAATTGTATTGTTTATCACTTGTTTTTCCTTGGGTTTTATCCTTTTCCTAATTAAAACAAACAAACAAACAAACAAAAAACCAACAACAACAACAAGAAAAAAAAACCCTACCTATTAAATTTATATATTTTGTTTCAGGGGGGTTTTAACATATTTTGTTTCAGTTGCAACCTACAAGTTTTCTTTCATTTTTCTTCCCCTTCCACCAGGGTGGGGGTGCAGTGGGGGCTGTGAAAAAGTGTGTGCCTGATGCTTAGCTGCCATCGAGGCTTACATGATGACAGTCAGTTAAGCCAGTGATATAAAGATACATAAAATTGTTAAAAACTGAAATTACTTACAATGGGAAAACATAAATGATAAAAAGTGATGAAGTGATAAGTGGTAAGAGATAAAGTGTGTTTAGCTTTTCTGCTTGCAAACTCCACCTCACACTTCAGATGTTTATAGTGAGAAAGTGGCACCTTGTTTAGTTCGGTATTTGCTGGTACTTGAATTTTCTTAGATAGATGAGCAGTAAAGCCAATTTTAAGCCAGTAGCAGAAATTTGGATTTCACCCAAGCAGTCATTTGACTTCTGCCAGAAGAGTCATGTTCCAAGTTGTGGTGTTTCTTTACTTGGCACTGCATCGTGCTACTTTAATGTATGCCAAATGTTGAATCCCTTCCTGCTACTGCTGGTGTAGCATTTGCTCCTAAGAGGAGAAGGGGCAGCTGCTAAATGGAGATGTTAGCAAAACCCAGGTTCATTATCTTCCTTCTCAACTCCAGTATTTTCCCATTACACCTTCCTCTTAACTGCAAAATCAGGAAATGCTGCTGCTAAATTATCATGGTCTCAAGTGGCTATTGCATATTTTCTGAGAAATGACATTGCACTATGACTTCCACTATTCCTGAGAAGATCTGTGAGAAGAGGTCAATAATCAAAACATCAGAAAATCACTTAAAAACCCACTGGAAACTGCCCTTACTTCAAATTTGGTCAGTAGGACTACTACTTCACATTCTTACCTTTGTAATTTCAATATACTTAGGCAAGCATATTAGCATCTGAATCTAGAGTGAGTGCAGATTAACACAGCATGTCATTTGAAAGCTGTGATTATAAATTTCCAGTTAGAATGCACATTTGCTTTAGTTCCATTAATTCTGCAAGAGCAGACATAGGAAATAATGTGAGGGTAGGAAGAAAAGACAGTAGAACTGAAAATAAGAAATCTTATTTTGTAAAGTCTATTGCCTAGCAGATATTGCTAAGAATAATTGTCAGCCTAAAATTCCAGGATTATATAAAAATCTTTAGGGATTGTAGGTGTTCCAAACTGGTTTCTGGACTTAAACTCTCAAAGTCCAGATACACTGGAGATAAAAATGCTGACACTAAACAGTCTAGCACCTTTTAAAACAATCATAGGTATGAAGCCTTATAGTCTTAACAGTTTTCCTTTTTATAACTCTAAAGATTATAGTCAAATGTATATTACACTGTTAGTCTCAGATTTCAAACTACTTTCCATTTTCTTTGACGGCTTTGTTGTATTTAATACATGCCAAAGATGAATGGGAGATTCAGAGAAAACGAGTGAGTGTGTGTGGATGGGGGGGCGGGGATGGGGGAGCATAAGTGTAGGCAGGAGGAGCAGATACACTTTTAAATCTGGAAATTTCTTCCAGACAGAGGCACCTCTGTTGACATCAAAGAAAGCTATTTAATAAAGCACTGATAACAACTGGACCTTGTGAGAAGGCTTATTCTCTACTAAACCAAAATTTACACCACAGCATCTGTATTGAGCTGCTGGTCTGTCTGACAGGCCAGCCCAATGAGGAGAACCTGTCCTGAGGCAAGAGGACAGCCCACAGCCTTTCAGGCTCACTTGGGAATCCTGTTCAGTAGCATGCAGTGCATGTGCTAACAGCACTGGTGGCACAGTGAGAGCATTCCTCCTGAGGAGCTGCTTCTTCAAGCAGACACAGTCCCCATTTCTGGGGGAAATTACCATGCTTGCGTAGCCAGATGACAAGCTTGGCAAGTAGACCATGCACAAGTAGTAAATTCTCCATGAACATGCAGTGTTCTCAAAACTGCAGTAAGACATCACAATTTGAGGGATCCCATGAAGGCCTTCTGCTGGGGAGGGGTAACTAGGAACAAGATTTTTCCTGTTCTTTGCTCATTATAAAAATGTTCTATAGTAAAAATTAACATCTATCAAGAATAAACATTTTAAAAACTTGCAAAAATGCTTTTCTGTAATGCACAATGCTAGGATGAGGCAAAATGAGAAGGGAGAAGTAAGGACAATCCAGACCAAATGATAATGTTTTATGATATTATCATGCTCTTAATTACAGATTTTAAAAACTACTCTAAAGTTGGACTTCTAATCAATCCAGTATATCATATTTCAATTAATAAGCATTAAATGTTAGGATGAAATCTCTAAAGTTCAAAAGGTCACAAAGTAATGTGGAAATGTGTCTGCATTTGTTACCCTTGTTCTGCTGGAACATCATTGGACTGTTGACCTTTGAAGTACTTAATATTTTTAGATTTGAGGTTACTGTGTTATCTGTTAATACCTATATGATGGTGATTATGAGTGGAATTGGTTAGATTTCTTTTTAGCTTTGTTATGTATGCCCTAACTGCTGTTCTTTGGAAAGCTAATTTCTAATTGCTTCCATTAGAAAGGAAAAGGGGGAGAATAAGAGGAAAATCAAAGATAATTGAGGTTGATTGGGAGAACTATTGTAGTGGTATCACCATGTATTGCTAGACCTTGGAAGTATTAATACTAGAGGAACTTTTGGTGTACTGAAAATTCTGATTTTCTATAATCCTATTTATATTTAATAAAAATTGCTTATGGTGCTGCATACAAAACTCTTTTAATATGGTAGATATTATTTTTCCTGTAATCAGAATTACTGCATGTTTTGAATGTATCGCGTATTAACCACCTACAGTACCTCAAAATTCAAGGGGTGTTCTGCTTCATGTTAATATTGTTCCTGAAATCACCATTGACAGAAACAAAGTTCTGCTGTCTTAAAATAGATTTTCTCCTTTACTTGGCTAGAATTCATCCAGTGTTTTGAAAACTATTTTTAGTGTTTGTGGGAGGAATGTTCTACAATCGTTCATCCTCCTTCCTCTGTCAGTTCTTAAATGTGCAAGTCAGGGGAACTCTGATGTGGCCATGCTTCTCAGATGATTTGTTTATGCCTTAGGGTTTGTATACATGTGGGTTTCACAACGTGTTTGTGAGGGAGAAATATTCCCTCTATCCATAAGTACAAAGAGCTTTTTTGCATATAAGTCATTTACGATAGCTCCTGAGACTGTAAGTGGGAGCATGGGGGAGGAGCCTAATTATATCTTTAGCCTAATTATATTTTGAGGTTTTGTTTTGATGTATTTTTAATCCTGTTATTGGTTGACGTAGATCACTGGTTTTGATGCAGTTTATGTCTTCAAAGATATTTCACCAGTTGGCTTAGAAGTTGAACCATTGCTTGCAGTGAGCTGTTGCTGATGCACAGCAGTAGGATCAGGAATGTTAAACCTGTGAATTAAAGTGAGGTATACTAATCAAGGAATCATCAAAATATCACAGCTTCTTTGTCCCTTAAGCCTTTATACATAGATCATGTGAAAAAACAACTGGGTTTTGTTTTCATGGTGGGGAAGGGAAACATCACCCCATTTTTAAAATGAAGATCTAGGGAAATGTAGCACAGGAGCCTAATTTCTGCGCCTGGGAAGACAATGGAGCAGATCCTCCTTGAAGTTTTGCTAAGGCATATAAAAGGCAAGGAGGTGATCCAAAGATGCCATATGGCTTTACTAAGGGCAAATTGTGTCTGACCAGTGAGGTGGCATTCTATGACATGGCAGCAACAATCAACACAGGAAGACTGACAAATGTCATCTGCCTAGAGTTCTGTAAGGCCTTCAACATGGTGCCATGTGACATCCTTATCTCCTAACTGGAGAGACAACATGGATTTGATGGATGAACTATTCTGTGAATAAATAATTGACCGGATGGACACAAGCACGGAGTTGTGGTCAATGACTCTATATTCAGTTGGAGGTCAGTGATGTGTGGTGTCCATCAGGGCTCTGACTGCTGCTCTTTAATGTCTTTGTCAATGACACACAGACAGTGAGATTGATTGCAGATGACACCAAGCTGACTGATGCAGCTGACACATCTGAAGGACAGGATGCCATCCAGAAGGACCTGAACAAGCTCAAGAATTGGGCTCATGGAAGTCCCATGTGGTGTCACATGACCAAGTGCAAGGTGCTGCAGGTGAGTTGAAGCAGCTGCTGGTAGGGATGAACAGATGGAGAGCAGTCTGGGTAGAAGGACTTGTGGGTGCTGGGGGGAGAGAGGCTGGACACAACCCAGCCGTGGGCACTCACAGCCCAGAAAGCCAAACGTGTCCTGGGCTGCATCCAAAGCAGCGTGGGCAGCAGGGTCAGGGAGGGGATTTTGCCCCTCTGCTCTGCCCTGGTGGGACCCCACCTGCAGTGCTGCATCCAGCTCTGGCATCTCAGCACAAGAAGGACATGGACCAGTTGGAACAAGTCCAAAGGGAAATGAGGATGATCAGAGGGCTGGAGCACCTCTCCTGCAAAGACAACCTGAGAGAATTGGGGTTGTTCATCCTGTAGAAGAGAAGGCTTCAGGAAGATCTCATTGAGGCCTATCAGTACCTTAAGGGGGCTTATAAGAAAAGGGGAGAGGGATTTTTTAGATGGGTATGTAGTGACAGGACAATGGACAATGTTTTTTAAATGATAGTGCAGTTTTAGCTTAGATGTTAGAAAGAAATTCTTTATTCAGAGGGTAGTTAGGCACAGGAGCACAGTGTCTTCTTCCCCTCATGAGGAAGATGTAAACTGCAATGACCGCTCCCCTCAGTCTCCTCTCCTCCAGGCTGAACAGACCAAGTGACCTCAGCCACTCCTCATACAGCTTCCCCTCAAGGCCCTTTACCATCCTCACTGGCCTCCTTTAAATGCTCTCTTAACAATTTCATGAATTCTTATATTGTGGCACCCAAACCTGCCCCCAGCACTGGAGGCGAGGCTGCCCCAGCTCAGAGCAGAGCAGGACAATCCCCTCCCTTGCCCAGCTGGTGATGCTGTGCCTGATGCTCCCCAGGACAGGGTTGGCCCTCCCAGCTGCCAGGGCACTGCTGGCTCATGTTCAACTTGACACTGACCAGGACCCCCAGGTCCCTTTCCATGGCACTGCTTTCCAGTGTCTCATTCCCTAGTCTATCCATACATCCAGGACATACATCCATACGTCCCATCCCAAGTGCAGGATCCAGCATATCTTTGTTATACTTCATACAGCTGATGAGTGCCAATCTGTGGTTTGCTTAGGTCTCACTGCAGGGACCTTCTGTTTTTGAGGGTGTCAACAGCTCTTCCCAGTGTAGTAGCATTAATTATCAACATTATCCTCTTACTGAGTCCCAAACAGCACTGTACCAGATACTGAGAAGCAATTAACTCTACCTCAGCCAAAACCAGGACACTAACATTCCACACTCAAATTATTTTCTTCTCCTTATCACATTTTTAAATAAATCACCTGATTCAAATGACTTTGCAGCTCTCTACAGTACTTCATTTTACAGTACTGAATTCAGTCCTGTAGTTTCACTACAATATTGAAATGGCCTGAATACCGTTTTTATGCAGCACTGTGTTACAACACCATAGCTGCCATGAACCATCTTCCCCATAGATTTGGCCATCACACCAAGGCCTTTCAGTTAATCTTAACAGTATATATCTTGCCAGGCAAACAGTATTAACCATGCATATTGAGCTAGGCAAAAGGAGAAAATCAGCTCACATGAAATACTGATCTAGTAAGATTAGTATTGTTTTTTGACAAGAATTACACAACACATGCTATCTTTTGCTAGCATGCAACTTGGCCACAATTCAGCTGGTAATGCCTGTGGTTTCCCACACACTGTATTTTATTTTATGCTTCTGTCAAAGAAAGAAGATGACTAATACAGAGACTCGACCTGCATGCCATCAGATCTGCTCCCTGCTAGAAATGGCTCTTTCTATCACCCCTCTGCAACAAAGGGAGGTGCCATTCACACAAGAGGGAGGAGTCAAGTTGACTCCTGGAAAATGGACTTCTGAAAGTTGCCCTAAAGATATGAGTTGAATTTTAGCGAGACATTTTCACTGCTTGAAGGTGACACTTTTACTCAGGTACTACTGATCAACACTGAAAGGCTACTTCAGATTGGATACTAGAAAAAATTCTTCATCATGAAACAGGCTGCCTAGGTATGTGGTTGAGAATACCAGCCTTTGAGGTATTTTAAAAGACACATAGGCATGCCACTTAGGGACACGATTTGGAAGTTCTAGTTTTATGGCTGGACTTGATGACCTTAGAGGCCTTTTTGAACTTAAATGATTCTATAATTAAATGCAGAAAATGCCACTAATGCAGTTGTCTCATACTTTAAGTATGATAAAATTTTTACTCATACAAAGCACTTACTATCCAACAAGTGAACAGAAGACTTCAGCCCAACAATCCAGCTATCAAAAAAATAATTATGACCCTTTGAAAAGATCTTGAATTGACAATACTTAAAGAGGAAAACAGTAAGATGTAACCTATCATCTCTTATGCTTCTTTAAAGCTTTAGAAGTAGGTGCTTTTCCCTTAAAATCCAGTTTCTGACCACACCATCGCTTTTTACATTCTCCTTCACTTTTCTTGCTCTAGTTCAGTCATCATTCTCTTTCCTTCTTTCCATTTTCTCCAAGATTTATCGGTAAGAATTATTACAAATTATTAAAAGAAGACTTTACAAAGAAAGCACAAAATATATAGAAGTAAGAAAGCAAAATGAAGGTGACTGTCAGTAAGAGCAGGCTGCAGTTTTATATTTTGACTGTAGTGCTGTAATATATTTTAAATGACAGCCGCATCTGCCCAGAAGTGCAAACAAAAAAGTAAGCCTACTACCTGTACAAAATCCTACACTTATTTTGAGATTTTTTCCAAATTAATTCTTCAGTGTTTTGAAAGCAGTGGCTGTTGCTGAGCAGTTCTATTTGCTTACTGGTTGCTGCTGCTTATGGGTTTCCAACATGTTAAACCAGACATAGAACTATATTAAATGGTAGATTCTGGTCCACAGCCAGCTTGTACTTTGTCAAGGCTCCACCAATGGCCCATATATCCAATTCCTTTTACATTCTGGCAGAAAATTCTTCCCCCACTCTCCCAGGGCTTTGGGAAGTAGCTGCAACATGCTGCTTCAGTTCCCAATTGCTTAGAAAACATGCAGTGCTTTTTGGCATTGCAGTGCTGCAATCAGCACAGAGGAACTACTCCCTGATGCCTGTCCTTGTGGAAAGTGAATTAATCAAGGTCTACTTTCACTAGACTCAAATTAATTACGTAGTTCTTTGTTAACTGTGATATTCACAGAGTAAATATCTCAGTGGCCAAGTCAGCATGGTTCATAATTACAGATCATCATCAGGATACGAGATTTTTACCCAAAGCCTGTGCTTTGGGAAGTTGGTTATTGTGAGGCATTTCAGTGGTTCTGAAGCCAGGCCTCTAGAAAGAAACTTTCATAATCTCTCTACAAATCACCTTTTATGAAAACTTTCATCAAAATAAACAATTTGCCTTCAGTGTGTTAGGAAAGTGCATCTCAGCTTCAAAATGAGTTTGTATGCAGGAAGAAGGAGTATAGAGAAGGTAGAGCAAGAGTGCTCAACTAGTGAGAGTGTACAATACTGGCTTCAACCTGTTAAGTCACAATACCTTGCTGAATGAGGCAACAGCAACTGAAAACACATACCTGTAATTGCAAATTCAGAACCAGTCCAGGCTCTGAAACTGGGCCATACAAGTCATTAATTTCCTCCACTGAAGCAGGTACCATGTCACCTGTGCAACTTCATATTGTTGCTGATTACCCAGACCCCTGATTTATCAAGGTCTCTCTGCAGGGCCTCCTCCCATCAGGGGAGTCAACAGCTTCTCTCAGTTTTGTATAATCTGTGAACTAGCCCAGTATCCTTTCCAGTTCTGTGTCCAGGTCATTTATAAAGATGTTGAAGAGCAGAGGGCGGAGGATGGGGCTCTGTGGAACCCCTCCAGTGGCAGATTCCCAGTCTGATGTCACCCCATTCTTCATAACCCTTTGCACCCAACCTGTGACACAGGTGTTCACCCATCTCATGGCGTGTTTATCCAGCTGTGGGTTACACATTAGGTCCAGAAGGATCCTGTGAGAGACAGTCAGCTGTAACTGGTTGCCTTGTCAGCTGTGTGGGTTACCTTGTCATGAAACAAAATTAGGTTTAGCAGAAGATTAGGCTTTGCTCTCAAAGCCATGCTGGCTATTAACAGTGATTGCATTACCCTTTAGTGTTTTTCAGTAATTCCCAGAATAATCTTCTCCATAATTTTACCAGTCACTGAAGTGAGACTGACAAGCCTGCAGCTTCCAGGGTCCTTCTTTTCATCCTTCTTGAAAATGGGGACACTTGACACATTTCAGTCAACTAGGAACTCTTCAGATTCCCAAGATCACTCAAAAATCGTTGAGAGACCTCACGACAGCAGGCAGTACTGAGTATTTTTGTATTCTCAGATGAATCCCATTAGGGTCCATAGATCTGCAGGTATCCAGCTGAGCAGCAGATCCCACACAACTTCAGCTGAGGATTTATGGTTGTCACACCCACAGTCCTCCATCTCAGGACACTGGGTCTCCCAGAGCCCATCATCAGTGTTGAAGACAGAGGCAAAGAAAGCACCTAACAACTCTAGCGTCTCTGTGTCCCTCTTCATGAGGTCACCATCCTCATTCTGCAGTAGGACACTGTTTTGCCATTAATGCATTTTTAAAAACTCCATTGTTTTTGCCACCTTCAACTCCAGTTGAGCTTTGGCCACACAAATTTTCTCCTTGCAGTGATGAGCAGCATCTCTGTATACTTTCCATGTTACCTTGCTTCCACTGGGCTTACACCTTCCTTTTTTGCCTTATCACCAAAAGAAGATCCTTGTTCAGCCAAGCCAGCCTTACACTTTGCCTACTTGAGAGGTGACATTTGGGAGCTGCTGCTCTTGTACCCTTCAGAGGAGGTGCTTAAAAAGTGACCAGCACTGATGTACCCCAGCACCTTCAAAAACATTTCCTACAGACCTCACTAACTAGTTCCCTGAGAGGCCTGAAGTCTGCTGTCCCCATGCCCAGGGTTGAAGTTTTGCTGTCACATTTCCTGCTGACAACAGAAATTTTAAACTCAATTGCTTCATGGTCACTTTGGCCAACACAGTACAAATGACAACTTCATATGTAAGGCCTTCTCTGTTAGTGAGCAACAAAAAATATCAAACCTGAACAGGAACAAACCAAAGAATTCCAGGAAGGATTCTGACAGATTTGATTCTTCATCTGCAGATTGACTATAGCAGAAAATACAGAACTTGCAATACTACAAGTGACTCTGAATACTTTGCCTTTGAGAATGTATATTCAGCATGCAATTTTTTAAACAGGGCAAACAATTAAGAATATATTAAAAAATTGAAGCAAATGCCTTTGGATCACTACAAGTTAGGAAGAAAATAGAGAAACTAATATAATAAGACTGCTTATTATACAACCTGGCCAAGAATTATCCATAAAGCAAAGAGGCAAAGGACTAACTCAAATTTTCTGAATTTTGACAGTACCATGTTAAGCAAGTTTTGAGTATTCAGTATGGCTTAAACCAAAGAGTCTGTCCCAATCTTGAAGACTCTCTGTACCCTAAGTATACCCCCAACCATAGGATAGATATTATCAGGAAAAAACTTCTAAGAGATACTGTTTAACTGAACTAAGAAGAATAATAGAAGAATCTCACACTGAAAATGAAATATTCCATGGATATTTTTTTTGCAAAACTTGCTCACTACTGTACAGTAAAAGTGTAAGCGTATCTTAATATTCAAGCTACAACTACACCTTGAGGGATCCAATAGTGACTAGAATAGAAATATACTAAACTTGTATGTTGCAACTGGACTGCTGCCAGCTTGAGTTGTTGGAAACGGCATAAATAGGACTAAAACCTTTTGCAAGCATTTTATAGTCCCAAAGAAAGTCCTAAAGAAAGAACACCTGTCCAGTGAAGCTGAAGGAAACACATCAAGAGGATGAAGTCAGAGAAAGCTCAAATGTTTATACACAAATATAATCTTGTCTTTCTTGCATCAACAACAAATTGAGTCCTTGGGGTCCCAGCTGCCCTCCTCATGGGCCTATACCCAGAAAGATTCAGGAGCCCCCACCTACACACAGATTTTGCCCCATGGACACCTCCACTGCCTAATACAAGTGGCATGACACATTACCCCTATCCTGTGTAGCCCTCACCATCATTCCCAATGAACTCCATCGTTCTTCAAGCTACCAATGAAGCACTGTCCCCTGTCTCAAGGCAAGTAAGCAGCCAAACCTGCTACCAGCCAAGGTAGCAGAGGCCACCAGGGTGTGGTCAGTAGCCGTGGTGGCACAGCCACAGGCCATCACTGTCACCCCTCCATCAGATCTTGAAGTACAAAGGGATGTGTGAAGTACGTGCAGCAATGCCATGGTTCCTGTTCTTAACACTACATTGCTGAAACCTTCAGCAAGAACAGAACCTTAGCCCTGCCTCCATCCCAAGAGACAAGACATCCTTATAAAGAGCAGATGTGCAGATGTGTTATGAGGAAAGGAAAACACTCTCTGCTCAATGGCATCACAGATATAGAGAATTGGTTCAAGACCAGAGATGTTAAACGACTGAGACTTTAGTCACACATCAAAAGATAATGGGCCAGAAAGGTTTCTCTTTTAAACTATCAAGTGGTTCAGAAGCCGAATAATTGAGCTGAAAATTTCAGATAATGATAGCTTCCAGCCTTCAAAGATTTTCAGAAAAATTTTAATCCACTACCCCTAATTTTTTTTTTAAAAAAAGGCAGCTTAAAAATAAAAACCCAGAAAAATACATTAAACATGTCCTTTGCACATATGGCTGATATGTGCTTCAGTGCAGAATTTCATATACATGCACTATATGTGGTAATACTAGCAGAGGATATGGGTAATACTAGCAGTGGGTAACACTGCTTGAGGAATTGAGGAAGGATAACTTTATTAAATTATGCTGAGTTCCATTAAAAATTAAAATTTCTCCACAAGTGACACTATCTCATTTTCTCCCCCCACACACATATAGCTTTTTTAAAATAAAGAAATAAATACATTGAAATCTACAAATAAATAAGTAAATGTTTTTACTACCAAGTAATAAAATTCCCATTTACCTAAAAACCTTTGCTGATACAAGTACATCTTCTGTGATCAGTAATTCAACCTTCAGTATTACTATATAGAATTCAGTGAAGTACTGAGCAGGAATCAGAAAATTTTTCATAATAATCCTTTCTATAAATTATGTTTCATGAGAAATTGCATGTCCCAAAATTTCTCTCTCTTTAACTGAAATTGGTGTGTTTAGAGACTCATGCTTAAATACACTTTGCTCTTTCATACAGGTTAATTTAGGTTTATGAAAATGGAAGAAGCTAAAAACTTGCTTTAAATTACTTACAAAAATCATATTATTAATGGGCTTGATTACTTTTAGCTCATAAGCAGAGTAAGATATATCTTCAAAAACACATCTTATTCTCAGAAAATTATTTATTAATAAAATATATTTCCAATCTAACACTGTCTTTCTCCTGCAAAGTGCTTTCAAACATCATTTTGTTATGATAAAAAGAAAATAATACTAAAATAGGACTGACACACTTTTGTGACCTTTCTTTGAAGAATATTATGTACATTGAAAGATCTGTTTCAGTAAATGTGAATACCTGGAACCTTTATAGTTGTCTCCTCCTAAGCATAACAATTATTTAAATAAAACACAGCCTTGCAAATTTCATTTAAATTGATAATTCACTCTGTTTTGCAGGCCAGTGGCAGGAGTGCACAGGAACAGAAAGCAGCACAGTAGCACAGCCAGTACACACTCCAGCATTCTCAGCCTGACCTACCCTGCACTGTGCAATGACTGACTGGAGTCACAGACATCTGCATTTAAAGGCAGGATTTAGCCCACAAGATGAACTGCAAAGGTGGAACTACTTGCAAAAATCCCTCATCAGGCAATAATTTACAGTGGCAAGGAATGATCTTCAGTTCCAAACTAGTCAGGATTTTCACTTGCTAATTTTTGTCAATAATACCTAAAGCCAAACTGGCACTTCAGCCATTACCCACATTGAAAACCACTGGTCAAGTACACTTGATTTAAAATAACAACCAGGAAACTATTGACACACAAAATAAAAAAAATTACATTTTAATATTTGTACTTTTTCTTTCAGATTAGTTGTCTGTAGCTGTTAATCTTTATTCGATGTTAAAAAATGTTATCCAATTAAACCATGTCATTATATTGAATATACATACCAAATTATTTAGGTAATTAAATATCACCATGCCTGGGTTCAATACTTCCATTTCCATTTGGAAGACATCCTAATGGCATTCCATTTGTGTTCTGCTTTAATGGGAATGGTCACTAGAACTCAACTGAAAAGTAAACAAAATGAATGTCTACCAATTAAAATTAAACTATGCCTTAGAAGGAGTTGAAGGTGTAGTTTGTCTATGGTACTACTTTCATGCATGTTCCTGGGCTTATAAATATAATATAGAATAATAATAATATAATATAGATATATATAGAATAATATAGAATAATAATAAGATAATATAGGCTTATAAATATAATATAGAATAATAATATAGATAAGAAAATATAATACATTTTCTCATAATTTCTTCAGTTTTTATCAGTTTCTGAAATTTGTACAAGACATTGAGATGAACAATCTGTGTAATTGCTCAAGGAAAGCTATTGCTGTAAATAATGTATATAAAAATACCACTAAAAAGTAGACATCTTTTTTAGGTTTGTCACTTTCGAAAGTGTATGTTTTTTAAACAATGAAACAATCAAAGTTTCAGATTCCACTAGGTATTTAATTATTTAATCCTTAATATTGTGCAGGGAAAATTGAGCAAAGCATCTATAACAACTATTGACAACATTCTGTTATGACAATAGTTTGTAACTTTCCAATTTTTCCCTTTTTCCTGAGTTTTTCTGCAACTCAGAATTGCAGACTGGACTAGCATCATCACAGTCTGCACCAGGCATAAAATCAGCTTTACAATAGTACATAAAGCAAACAACCTCAATATTCTGAATGCTTGAATAAGATCATCTTTGTGAGAACTATGTAGCCTTACATAAATTATTTATTTGGCCTAACAGCAGTTCAGAATTGTTGCATAAAATTAACTTTCAAAGCTCATGTGATGCTCACGTGATTTAGTTAAAGAATCCTCAGTTTCTTGAAGAAACATTACTGAAGATACTAGCTATTGTTCTTGCTGAAGTCCAAGAGTGTCAGTAGATCTGTACCAGCTGGATACAATATTCCAAACTTCTGTTAACTTCAACACAGCAACCTGAGAAACCACTTACAGTATGTTTAAAAAAATGAAGACCACCACCACCAAAATGAAGTCATGCCTCTGAGAAAATGGCCCTCTTCAGTGCATTCTAACAAAATTGTAAGAATGCACAGGATTTTCATAGCAACTGCTTTTATGTACTGTCCATGTGCAGAGTCCAGATACCAAGCATAATTCAGGAAATCGAGGTGACCCATGTACCTTCCACAAATCCTCCACCATGTTGCTTCCACTGACTGTATTGGAACCACTCAGTTGGTTTCATCCACCATAATGCACATTGGAATAGCTTTTCAAAAAGAGCTAACCATTTTTCCATATTGGAACTGCTAGATAAAAACTTCAGTTTCTCGCCCTGAGCTTCTGAAGTGGTTTGCACCTGAAAACTGATTTATTTCCTGCATGGTGTTTTGCATTGAAAATTTGCTTTGAGGGGATATTGCTAAGTGGTTAAACAAACATAAGTTGTGCACACCTTAATTTAAAATTTAAAAATTTGTGCAAGGTCTGTGTATTATTCATGGTATAGTTTTGCCTAAAGCTGATGCAAATCACAACCTATTCCCACAGTAACACAGATTAGCAGTAAAGCAGTAAAAGCAGTAAAAACACATACCTTCTAACTTCCCTCCAAATCCACTCTGCTAGGAGTTGGACAAGCATTCATTCATCCAATTAGTAACATGCTTACTTAGCTGGCATCAGTGCATTTTAAGGTACCTAAACTTATGTGCCTTCGTATTCAAAGACATGGGCTAAATTAATTTCTTTGCAGCTAATGAACACATAATCTGTCATACAGTTTACTTATAACTGATTTAAAAAATTAAGTACACTAAAATTTATATGCAATGAAAGGTATATGTATTTGAATATCCCTCTCCTCCATCTCTGGTATCAGCAGTAGGCAGAGCACTATGTAAACCTACATTCACTTCTAATTAGCCAATGAAGTTAAGGAGAAATCTGCTTCAAAATTAGAAAACCACTTTCAAAAATCAGGTGTACCACATTAAACCTCACACATAATATCTCTGAGTAGTTAATGTATGATGAAGTAAGCATTAAAATGGTTTTTCTTCACATATTTGTTCAGTGTGAAAAATGAGTTCCACTCTGTTTTTTAAAAAATTATAAGTTTAATAAAAATTAAGAAAATAGATAAATTAGGAGACAGAATAAGCAAAGCCTCTCAGCCAAAGGGGCTTGGCACAAGGTCCGCCTGAAGCCCACCTCACCCTTTTAGGACTTCTGTCTTTAAGGAGCGCTGTGTTGAATATATTCAATAGATGTTAATCAAACATTCTTCTTTTGATCAGTTTTAAGTATTCCCGATTATCTTATCTAATAGATTTATTTTGTGGGTGGCTCCACTCAGTCTGGTTACATGGCTGTAAATTTTCTTCTGAGGTTCTCTGTTTTTTTTTCATTTGGATAAGAAAACAGAAAGGTAACAGTTTTTTTATGATGGTCACAAGGTTACCCCCCCTTCCCATAACTTCTAGCTTAGTGGTTTAGACGTTACAAAAAAGAGATAAAAAAACATAAAAAGACCCCCCTCAGTCTTAACTCTCTGGTATAATCAGAAAATACACACTCATTACCCTTCTAAACTCTTATTGAGTGCATAAAGTGTAATTATACATATAGTAGTCGTGTTAATATTTGCAAAAAGCCAACTATATAATATACATTTTTAACATCAGGAATAGAAAACTGACACAGTGAGTTGGCATTCTTCACCCCACAATCTTGAATCACACTAAACAGTCCTTTAAAGATAACTGTGAAATATTGAATTAAAGATATTAAAGTTATTTAACTTTGTCATTTTCTAGCAGACATTCCTTATACTGCCATCTCTCAGCACTAACATATAAGCTGATTGCCTCATTCTGAAAGTCTGTTATCTAATCTAACTTTAACTATTCTAGTTGAGTAAACTAATCTAGTCTAATTCAACTTATTCTAGTCAAATGCCTTATACAAATCAACAGAAACACTTTTTTTCCTAAATGAGGTTTCATTCTCCCTAATACCTCAACTTTTTTCCAAAACAGCAAACTATTATTGGAAGTCAGTAAGCATCTCACCTGCTCTTGCACCTTATACAATGTTCCCTAACATTTTGCTAAACCTTTGAAGTTTTCACATTAAAATTTTCACATTAGAGATGCCAGCCACTTTTGACTGTTAAAAAGTGCCATTTTTTTTAAGAATTGAAAATCATACCTCTCAAGGTCAGACTACATATGATTTGTTGTACAAAAGTGTAGCAATTTTGTAGCAATTGAAATGCTCAATAGAGTTGGAACTCACCTTTTAAACTTGTAGATAATATTAGAGACAACCCTGAAACACAGAAAATATAAATCTAGATTATATCATCCAGAAGACTGTGACCCTGCCAGCACACAAAGGAGCAGCAGCAATCAGTCAGAATCCTCCATGCCAAATTCAAAGCAAAGAAGCATTAAAATATCATTTATTATCTTCTTGGAAGCATACCTAATACACAACTAGCTTCACAGCCCATGCATGCTTGGCCTGTCAAGGAATGCTTTTAAAAATCTTACTTGTTCAGTAAATTTTGAAGTATGACAAAGTTCATGCTCTCATAACACACATCTACTTTGTTTCCTAAAATCATATTCTTAATACAAACAATCATTATTTATCCTAACCCCTAAGCAGAGAAAAGTAAATAAAGACATTATTTCACTATTGTTATTATGCGACTACATTACCCCAATATCATATCCTCTAGCCTGCCAAATACCATTTGCTCCACTGGTATCTTTCCAAAAGATGATGCAAAGATCTTTTCCATGGTCTCCTGCTTCAGCATACTTCTTCATGAAGCCAAAGTGCCTGGCTCCTATGGGGGGCTTCAACCACTCTAACATCTGTTGTAGGAAAACCACAGCAAAGCACAAATAATCCAACTGGTGGTTGGAAAGCATTGATGACAACTTTCTGCTACCCGTGATGGAAGGGCCAACCAGAAAAGCTGTGCTACTGGACATTAAATGATATAATAAGGAAGGAATGTCTGGCTGCAAATGTGAAGGTTCTGGCCTTCACTGTGGTGACCATAAGATAATGGAGTTCTGTATTGCTTGAGGAGCAATGTTGGGAGTTAGGTTTTGTTCCTTTTTACCCTAAAGAATTTTTTCCCCATAAGTTACCAAGGAGACTAAATGTCGTACTTAAGACTGTTTAACAAAACAAAGGGGTGATCGAAGCTCGGAAGAGGGTGGGGGGTTTGAGGCAGGAAAAGAGCAGAGCTTCAGGTAGAAAGCATGGCTGGGTTAGTGCTCCTGCTGGAGGATTTCCCTGCAGTCCCGTCTTGGGAAATCTGCCACCATCTGCTCGCCCTGGAATTCTGAGCTTCTCTGCCATCCTGTGAGAGCTGGGCCAGCCCTGCCCTGCTGTCGTGGTTCCAACAGTGCTGCTCGTCTGCTACAGCGTGACCCTGCATCCCTCTGCCCTGCCGGGACACCCTGCCTCTGCTCTGCCAGGACATTTCTGCCACTCCACAGCTACTGAGACTCTTTTTCCACTGTTCCCAGCTTGGTGCTCTGAGGATCCTACAAAGGCACCGAGACCTAACTGCCCTGGGTTTTTGTGAAGCAAAGTCCTCGAAGTACTGTTTTTGTTATTAATGCTGTAGTTGGGTTGGGTTTTTGTTGTTGTTGTTGTTTGTTTGTTTGTCATTACACATACCAGTAAAGAACTGCTATTTCTATTTCCAAAATCTTTTACCTAAAAGCTTTTAACTGAAAAAATTATAATTGGAAAAAGGGTGGTGGTTTACATTCTCCATTCCAAGAGAAGCTCCAGCTTTCCCTGGCAGATACCTGTCTCCCCAAACCAAGACAAGCAAATAGCCCTGGGCTTCAGGAGAGTTAACTTCCATCTCTTCGGGGATCTTCTTTGAAGAATTTAATGTAAATATCCTCTACAGAGAAGAAGGATTCTAGAGAGCTAATATTCAATGATCACTTCATCCAGACTCAAGATCAGTGCATGATGAGCAAGGAATTCCTGTCAAAACTCAAACCTAGGCAGGAGATAGGTATGAGGCGAAAGAAGGGTCAGGCCACCTGGGCTGAATACTGTGATGTTGTCAGAGTATGTAAAAATGCAACAAGGAAGGCCAAGACCCATTTGGAATTAATCTGGCCAATGACATCCAGGATAAAAAGAAGGGCTTCTTCCAATACACAAAGGACAAAAAGGAAAGTGTGAACCTGTTTCTGTGTGGAACAGGGACCATTGCAACAGATGCTGCAGAGGAAGCAAAGATACTGCTTCACACATATGAATGCCACCTTGGCTTCAGTCTTCACTGAAGACCAGCCCTTAAGAATCCCTGACCCAGGAATGAGGTCTAGAGGAAGACTTTCTCTAGGCTGAGGAAGATTGGCTTAGAGATTGCTTAGGTAAACCCGATATCCACAAGTCCATGGCCGTGATGGGAGTCCCAGAAATGCTTGAGGGAGTTGGCAGACACTGTAGCTGGGCTACTCACAACCAACTTTGAAAAATTGTGGTGAGCAGGAGACGTGCCTGAGGGCTGGAAGAAAGCAAATATCACTTTGGTCTTCAAAACGGACAAAAAGGAGGATCCAGAGAACTGCCAGTCATCCTCACCTCAGTCCCTGGAAAGGTGATGGAATAGTTCATCCTGGATGCAATCTCTGGGCATCTTGTGAAAGACAAGCAGGTGATAAGGAGTAGTGAGCGTGGATTTACCAAAAGGAAGTAATGCTCAACCGACACGGTTACCTTCTGTGATGGGACAGTTTGCTGGATAGATGAGGGGAGAATGGTGGATGTTGTTTACCTGAACTTCAGCAAGGGTCTAGGTACCGTGATATCATAAAAGGCAAAGTCAGGAATTCCGTCTTGATGAGTGGATGTGGAGGTGGACGAAGAACCAGCTGAATGGCAAAACCCAGAAGGTAACAGTCAGTAACACACAGCCTGGTTGGAGGCCTGTCACAAGTGGTGTCCCCAAGGTTCAATACTGAGTCCAATTATTTGGGGAAAGGGACAGATGCCTCCTCAGCAAGTCACTGGCAGCACAAAGGTAGGAGCAGTGGCCAATACCCCAGAGCGCAGCCTTGAAAGGATGGAGAGGTGGGCAGAGAAGAACTGCCTGAACTTTGACAAGAGCAAAGGCAGGGTCCTGTACTGGGGAAGAATAACCCCACATACCAGCTGGAAAGCTGCTCTGGGAAGAAGGACCGGGAGTTCCTGATGGACAGCAAGCTGTCCATGAGCCAGCAGTGTACTCTCGTGATCAGGAAGGCCAATGGTGTCCTGGGATGCATTAGGAAGCTCAGTGCCAGCAGGGCAAGGGAGGTGATCCTTCCACTCTGCTCAGCCCTAGTGAGGCACATCTGGAGTGCTGTGTTCAGTTCTGGACTCCTCGTGCCAGAGACATATTGGAGCTCCTGGAGCAAGTCCAGCAGAGGGCCATGAACATGATTATCTACAGATAACCTTCACCCACTTGTTCGCAGTTGTAGCTCATCATATCAAGTACCTATCAGGACCCTTTCACTTTAAGCCTCCTGGTCTCCTTCCTCGTGAGTGAGAGAGGATAACAATCACCTATCTTCTCAGCTCCCACAGTACATTTCTTAAACTTCCAAAACAAGGAACTGCCTTTCCTTCCAGGTCAAACAAAAAAATGAATGCAAAATACCTTTCAATGTAATGTTCCAACCCCCTCATTTCTTGGCAGACATGTCAAAATGCAGAGACCACCACACCACATTGCCCTGAATAATTTCTTCATCTAATGGTCTCATCTACTAGTTCTTCATCTAGGCAACAGTCTCAATTAAAGGACTTGGGCTCAGAACCCTGGTTCAGAAAATTGCTCAGTTGCATTTGATGATTCAATAACTATTGCCTGCCTTTGTGAACACTGTCCAACTGAACATATTAACATGTATCAGCAAATACTGATATGCAAACTGCTATGCTTTCCCTCCCATTTGTCATAAACCAAGAGCACATACAAATTCAAGTACAACATCTCATCTAAATGGCATCAAGCTATTTTATTTATATATATAACACACTATTCCACTCTGTCTGTGTCCTTAGATAACATAAGGAAGTGGATCTTTGTGTTTGCATGCAAAACGGGGTCCTTATCCATGCCTTAGGCTCTGTGGCACTGTTGTGATAATGTGATAGTGCAGTAAACACTGCTGTCACTGCCCATGGAAAGGCACTCCACATTTCATTCGGTTTCAAGATGTCATTTGCATGCTGGCCCTCAGCTGCTTGCATTCATTAGATGTACAGAGACAACTGAAGCATCTGAGTTTTAGTTGTCTGGTGTGCCTTTTTTAAATTACAGAAATGAAATAACAGATATTCTTAATGAAAGTTGCTCAAACTTTCACAGCACACATTTTTAGTTTAAAAACGGTAAATCCTGCAAAAATAAAATTGTAACATCATAGAGAAAACAAATTACTGGTATGGAGGAAAATTTTTATCAACCTCTTTTGCAAAACAAAGAAAAGGGTAGACTGATAATCTGTGACAATTCTGGCATTGAGGAACAATGGGCTCTGAAAGAACATGATTCTGCTTTCACCAAATTATAAGCCCGAGAGGCATGTGGTGTGACTTCTGGAAATTCTGAATACTTCCTGTGCTGTGCTCTCTATTTGTACTCCCAAATGGTTGTCTTGTAAACAATATTGAAAGAGAGTGCTTCAGATGATCTGGTGCGCCTGAGGTCTGGCAGTAGCACTGCTGTACACAAGGTCATAGCTTGTGAGAAGAACAAATATACAGGAAAGCTTAATGCCTAACATTCCTCAGGACACAATATCTACCCCACACAGCAGAAGAGCAAATTTTTCAATTAAACCCCACCAACCCAGGAGCACTGACAGTGTAGAAACAACCTGCAGGTCTACTTCTCTCCTGAGCACTTCAGGAGGACACAGTGACCTTGCAAACTCGGGGTGAGTATTACAGCTATGCTGTGATCAATGCAAGCTTCATCTCCTCTCTCTGCAAAATGGGAGAGGCTCAGAAGGCAGACCATGAATAAGAATGGTAACTCATTTTTCCACACTACTCATAGCACAGCACATTCTCATTCATGAGCTCCGCAGAAGACAAGTTCCAGTGCAGTGCAAGACACTCTATCCCACATGATCACCTGAAGAACTAAATGTATCTTTTGAAATACAAATCTCAGAGAGCATATTCCCACATGAATGTATCCACATGTATAAAGGGGAGAGTATTCTATCTCAGATTTTTGAATTTTATTGTCACTCTTGCAGAACTCAGATAGTGCTCCAAACTAAACAGCCATTTAACAGTACCTTTTATTTTTAAAACCTTCTTTAATCCTTAAAATCTACACCTCCCAGCACGCCCTATAGGAACATTATAAATAGATATTAGGGGATGAATATTCCCACTAAAACCACAAAATTCATGGGAAATATCCCTTATTTCTCTGAGGGACCAGATCACATCAGTCAGCCCACTTCCCAGGCACAGCCCCAGCAATGACCCTGGGTTAATGCAGCCCCACTTCAGGCATTCTGCAATCTCATATTGTAAACGCTTAAAGCTGAACTCCAGTACTGCCCAGTCTGGCTAAACATTCCTATTGCTCATATCTAATTTTTCACCACCTCCTACTGCTGTGCCCTAAATGCCAAATGCTTCATCAAATCTCCAGACTAAGACCAAGGCAGATGAAAAGCAACAGGAGATTTGTACTTTCACACACTTTCATGTTCTTTCAGGGATAAAGGCAGTCACTCAGGATACAACTTCAACATTATATCCTGCAATATTTTATTAATTGCCTCACTGTCAGAAAACTCTTCCAGAATTTGCTTAATCAAATTCTCACACCAGATAAGCCATATCTCCAATGCACAAAATTCAGAGTTGTAAACATTTTTCATTTACTTAACAGAAAGCATATTCCATGACAAATCCGTAGCTGTAGCCCATATCCTTTTTGTATCCTTCAACATCTGTGGTCTCCCTATATAATAAGCACTATAAAATTTGACCCTATATATATATATATACAAAAAACTCCCTATATATAAAAACTCTCTATAAAATTTGACCACTAGCATATGCTTTTTTACATTTGGGCCTCTAATAAGGTGAAGAATGTCATCAATATTACAGCAGATCTGGCACCAGTTAAAGCAAATCTGCATAGATGAAGGAGCAATCATTAAGGCTTTACAGACACAATTTCCTCCAGAGTGTCTAAAAATCCTTCCCATGTGCTCTCAAGTGCTGGAGTTCATTTTGATCTCTGATGTAGCTGAAAGATGTATAAACGGAGGCACAACATTAACCACAGACAAAGTGCTTGAGATAGCATTATTTTGTTTATCCCAGTGAGTGCATAAAATATCTAGCATTCATGAATTGTGTCAGAAGGATGTTTACTTTGAACAGAAATATACAATTATCTTGTTCATAAAGCAAGAAAACTCAACAAGAATATTCAACTCATAGTATTTCTGCAAAGAAATACTGCCACAAGGATCCCACTAAACCTTTGGGAGCTCAGTACTTTCCTTTTTATTTCCCTCCTTTCTTAAGCATACATTTAGCTGATCTATTTCAGGAATGCATGGGTAAAGCTTCACAGTTCAAAATGAGAAAACAATATCCTGTAGAAGCAGATTCAACTTTAATTACAAAGCAATATCAAATTTGTACAGACAGAATACGAAAACAGAATTTGCTAAACTGGCTTCCCCACGGATTCATAATCTTTCTACATCATTCAGTCTTCAGGATAAATCACTCAGAATCCTCCTCCAGCAAACGTTTTGGTTACTGCGTAAGCAGGAAAACCTCTGGAGACAGAGAAGGCAGAGGGAGGATAGAAAATGCAATTTCTTCTGCATCTTTCAGAGAAGTGCCAACATTATGTAGGTGACAAACCAGCTTTGCAGGTTCTCCACAATCAGAAGTCCTCTTGTCTTCTTTGACTACTGCAAAGTCAGTGAATCAGGAATTTCAGGAAGAATTTACATGTCACTGTAAATCTGGTTGTTCTTTAAAAAAACAGAAACTAGGAGAGCAGTTAAAAACCCACTTTGGTGCAGTGAACAGAACAAAGAAGTCTTTTTCTCAACAGATTAGCTCTGTGACCCAACTGTGAAACCATGGAGTTTCACTTCAAGGGGAAGAGGTTAATAAAAATTATACTAGTGATACTGAGACAGGCAGCAAGGGAACCACAGAGCTATCTCTGAGGCAGGAGAGAAGCGAGGACATCACCAGCAAAAGTAATAACCGCCTTGGGAATCAAGAATAATACATTACTTCTTGGGCCACACCTATCGATACCTGGTGGAATTTTAATCCTTCTTAGAATACCACCAAAATACAGCTTGGCTAAGCAGAAGAAGGGTATCAAAATAATTTTTAGAAATCAGTGCCCTCAAGATTACCAAAATCTCCTCCTGTGAAGAGTGGGGAGATAAAGAAAGAAGGCAAAGGCAACTAAATCCACACCTGCATCTTCCCTGTAATCTTCCAAACAATAAAAGATAAAGTTTTTAAAAGCAGATTCATGGAAAAACATCAAATGCAAGTTCTTCCATCATCAGAATGCAGCCTATTTATGGAAAATCTAAAAAGGAAAATACAACTTTGTTACAGGTTTTGGATTACACTGGTAGTTCTGACCACAAAGAAACAAGAGCATACACAGGGCAAAAAAAATGGTGAAAAAGCAGATGTTGGAGCTATGGATGAAAAACCATTAAGTTTCAATCCATTTTTTCAGAACAGAGATATCCACTGAGGTACTTATGGCCTCATGGCAGAAAACTATGTACCATTTCCTGGACATGATGTGTAAATAAATCCTAGCACGAACACACACAAATAGACATACACAAAAGAAACATTAAAATATGTGAATATTCATAACAAATAACATATTAGCAGTGCTGAGTTTTAACAGGAAGAATGGAAGGTTTAGTTGTCAAAAAATATTTGGTTTTTAACGCTTTGTGAAAGCACATGCAGGATCTAGAAACATTTCCACTATTTCTGAACCACCCCAGTATCATTCAGGATTTCATATGACAGTGTCCTGGTTTGGAATAAATTAGGGAAGAACCTCCAAAAGGAGTCCCCTAAACCAAAACCTCCACCAGCCCTTCCCCCCCCAGCCCTGGGTTCAGGAAGGAGGAAAAGTGGAAAAACTGGTTTATTGACAATAAAAAAAGAACACTCCCCAACACCGAAAATGGGAAAAGGGGGTTACTGTGATGAGGAGGGTGCGGCGACGCATCTCTTGCAGGCCCGGGACTTCTCCAACTTCTCAAGTCAGGTCAGGTCCGGAGCCGGTTCAAACCTTGGGGGGGGTGGGGAAGGAAGGAAAGAAAAAAAAACCAAACAGAAGCAGCGGAAAAGCCAGTGGCAGGGGCGGCAGGAGAGAGAGACAGAGAGGGAAAAAAATAAAAGAGAAAGGGAAAGAAAGCAACAGAAAAACAACAGCAGCGAAGCAAGGCAGCCAAGCTAGCAAAAAGCTGAAGCTGAAAAGCCGACAGCCGCAGCAAAAGCGAAAGCAAAAAAACTGCAGGCTCCCACCCAAGAGGGAGGGGCAGCAGCCAGACAAAACAATGTATCCAAGATATGGGATGGATATATGGGATAGGAGGCAGCTCAACCCAGAACATTCCACCCCTTATCCCATATCGTGGATACACAATTAAAACTTTCATCTCACTCAGACCTTTAACACTTACACGTTACAGTCCGTCTTACTTGCTCAGACCTTCGACACTTATACATTTCCTTCTGTTTCATGTCTAACTGATCTAACGCGCAGACAATGGTGATAACATTCAGCACATATCAATCTTACCCCATATTCAGATCTCCCTGAGGTACACATCGTATTGTTCCATCTTTCTGCATTATCCACCATGTACAAGCCGGTCCTTGAGCAGAGACAACTCCACAGATAGGTTTGCCCGTACTCGAGTCAGGGCTGATCCATACTGTCTTTCCCAACAAACCTCTAACATGGGCCACTGGGACTTTATCTCCATCTACTGTATTAAGGTGCTGGGACTGAGCAGGACCCGCTCGGTTGGTGAAACCTTGAGTGTTAACTAACCAGGTGGCTTTTGCTAAATGCTGCTCCCAGTTTTTTAAGGACCCTCCACCCAATGCTTTCAGGGTGGTTTTTAACAGCCCATTATACCTCTCCACTTTACCCGCGGCTGGTGCATGGTAGGGGATATGATATACCCATTCAATATCATGTTCCCTAGCCCAGGTTTTAATAAGATTATTTTTGAAATGAGTCCCATTGTCTGACTCAATTCTCTCGGGAGTGCCATGCCTCCAAAGGACCTGCTTTTCAAGGCCCAGGATGGTGTTGCGGGCTGTAGCATGAGACACAGGATAGGTTTCCAACCATCCTGTGGTGGCTTCTACCATGGTCAGCACATGACGCTTGCCTTGGCGGGTTTGAGGCAGTGTGATGTAATCAATCTGCCAGGCCTCCCCATACTTCTACTTAGACCACCGCCCTCCATACCAGAGAGGCTTCATCCGCTTGGCTTGCTTAATGGCAGCGCATATTTCACAGTCACTGATAACTTGAGAGATGCTGTCCATGGTTAAATCCACCCCTCGGTCTCATGCCCACTTATAGGTGGCATCTCTACCTTGGTGACCTGAGGCATCATGGGCCCATCGTGCTAGGAACAACCCTCCCTTGTGCTCCCAGTCAAGATCAATCTTCAACTCCCCTATCTTTGCAGCTTGACCTACCCGCTGATTATTTTGCTCCTCATTAGCTCTACTCTTGGGGACATGGGCACCTACATGGTGAATCTTCACAGGTAGGTTTTCTAACCGGGCAGCGATATCTTTCCACTCTTCAGCAGCCCAAATTGGTTTACCTCTACGCTGCCAGTTCGCCTCTTTCCATTTCTTCAGCCATCCCCACAGAGCACTGGCTACCATCCAAGAATCAGTGTAGAGATAGAGCCTTGGCCACTTCTCTCTCTTTGCAATATCTAGGGCCAGTTGAATGGCTTTGAGTTCAGCAAATTGACTGGATCCACCATCTCCTTCAACGACCCCCACAACCTGTAGTGTGGGGCTTCATGCAGCTGCCTTCCACCTCCGACCCATCCCTATGACACGGCAGGAACCGTCGGTGAATAAAGCGTAACATATTTCCTCTGCTGGCAACTGGTCGTATGGTGCAGCTTCCTCAACCCGGGTCACTGGTTCTTGTTCTTCATCTGCAGCACTGAAACTTTCACCTTCGGGCCAGTTTGTAATGACTTCCAAAATTCCAGGGCGATTCAATTTCCCAACTTGAGCGCGTTGTACAATGAGGGCAATCCACTTGCTCCAGGTAGCACTGGTGGCGTGGTGGGTGGAGGGAACCTTTCCTCTAAACATCCACCCTAGCACCGGTAGTCAGGGTACCAGGAGAAGTTGTGCTTCCATGCCTATAACCTCTGAGGCGGCCCGAACCCCTTCATAGGCTGCTAGAATTTCCTTTTCTGTTGGAGTATAGCTGGCTTCCGACCCTCGGTATCTTCGACTCCAAAATCCCAGTGGCTGGCCTCGGGTCTCCCCATGCACCTTCTGCCAAAGGCTCCAGGACAGACCGTGGCTCCCGGCTGCAGAACAGAGCACATTCTTCACGTCCGGTCCCATCCTGACTGGGCCAAGGGCTACCGCGTGGGCAATCTCCTGTTTGATCTGAGTAAAAGCGTGTTGCTGCTCAGGGCGCCACTGGAAAGTGTTTTTCTTGCGAGTTACCAGGTGGAGAGGGCTCACAATCTGGCTATACTCTGGAATATGCAGCCTTCAAAAACCTATGACACCTAGGAAAGCTTGTGTCTCCTTCTTGTTAGTTGGTGGAGACATCGCTGTGATCTTATTGATGACATCAGTGGGAATCTGACGCCGTCCATCTTCCCACTTAATTCCCAGGAACTGAATTTCTCTAGCAGGTCCCTTGACTTTGCTCTTCTTGATGGCAAAGCCAGCTTCCAGGAGAATCTGGATAATCTTCTCTCCTTTTTCAAACACTTCAGCTGCAGTGTTCCCCCACACAGTGATGTCATTGATGTTCTGCAGATGTTCTGGAGCCTCACCCTCTTCCAATACAGTTTGAATCAGTCCATGACAAATGGTAGGACTGTGCTTCCACCCCTGGGGCAGTCGATTCCAAGGGTACTGCACACCCCTCCAGGTGAAAGCAAACTGAGGCCTGCATTCTGCAGCCAGAGGAATGGAGAAAAAGGCATTGGCGATGTCAATAGTGGCATACCGCCTTGCTGCCTTGGACTCCAGCTCATACTGGAGTGCCAGCATGTCCGGCACGGCAGCACTCAGCAGTGAAGTCACTTCATTCAAGGCAGGATAGTCCACAGTCAGTCTCCATTCTCCGTCCGACTTGCGCACAGGCCAAATGGGGCTGTTAAAGGGTGAGTGGGTTTTACAGACCACCCCTTGGCTCTCCAACTCCCAAATCATTTTGTGGATGGGAATCACTGCATCTCAAGTCGTTCTATACTGCCATCGATGCACTATAGAAGTGGCGATTGGCACCTGCTGATCTTCCACCTTCAACAATCCCACAGCAGATGGGTCATCTGATAGTCCAGACAGGGTGTTTAGTTGCTTAACACCCTCTGTTTCTACAGCTGCTATTCCAAATGCCCATCTGAATCCCTTTGGGTCTTTGAAATACGCGTTCCGAAGGAAGTCTATGCCCAGAATACATGGGGCCTCTGGGCCGGTCACAATCAGGTGTCTCTGCCAGTCCTTCCCAGTCAGGATGGGACCGGACGTGAAGAACGTGCTCTATTCTGCAGCTGGGAGCCATGGTCTGTCCTGGAGCCTTTGGCAGAAGGTGCCTGGGGAGACTCGAGGCCGACCACTGGGATTTTGGAGTCGAAGTTATCGAGGGTCGGAAGCCAGCTATACTCCAACAGAAAAGGAAATTCTAGCAGCCTATGAAGGGGTTTGGGCCGCCTCAGAGGTTATAGGTATGGAAGCACAACTCCTCCTGGTACCCCAACTCCCGGTGCTAGGGTGGGTGTTTAGATCTAGAAACATTTCCACTATTTCTGAACCACCCAAGTATCATTCAGGATTTCATACGACAGTGCATTTAAAAAGAACATGCAAAAATCTGTACTACAAATACTGTGTTTACTATAAGATTTTTAAATTTCCATTTAAAAATGCATAAATACCATTAAAGCTTTGGAAAAGATACTTTAAAAATGTGATTTGGCTTGAGAGTCATCAGCCAAAAAGATCATTAAAATAAAGATTTTTTTTTTTTAATTTTAAAATCAATTCGAATAAATTAAACTTTTAAGAATTACCGAGTTAATGACCAAGAAGGTGTGGAAATTGAAGTTTTTAAGGTACAATGTAGGTATTACAAAATCTTATTCATATAAAAGAATTGCAAAACATCCCCATAGAAACAGTTAGGATGTAAAAGCCTTACAACTTTACAGACTACTATAGGAAAATTATAGGGTGTGCACACATATTATCCTACGCAGAGAGTATGTCACAAGAGCAACAAAATATAACAAGCGAGTCAAGATAATTTGCAGAGCAAATAAATTCCAGAAGATTACCAAAACAAACAAACAAGCCAATCAACCAACCAAAATAATTAAAAAATAACAAAAAAACCCAATCAAACCAATCAAATAAAAAAATTAAAAAAAAAAAAAAAAACCCTGCCAAAACCACCCAAAAAACCCCCAGAAAAACAACATCCATCCAATTTATTGCATGGAACTTCTAGCCATCACTGTCCAAAGGCAAACTCGAGATCATTATCATCAAAATGATGATCCAAAAAAGTACCCAATTATTTACATAATCTGTAATGATTCTTTGAATAGTTCTTGTGAAATTATTGCAGGAATTAGCAAACTGGGTAATTGTTTATCAGCCAACCTAGGTTTCTGTTTCCAAGACAGTATAATGCCCTACTTCCAAAAAAAAAAAGTAGAAATCATAGCCTAGAAGTCCCACAAAGAGAATCCGTGAAAAGGACTGAAAACTGTCTGGTGGACTGAAGAAACAGGTAATGAAAATGAGGTGCAAATGGTAAATCAGATCCTGGCCTCAGAAGGGAGTCTGTGTTTAGACACAGATTTGTCATCTGTTACCCATTACAGAGAAAGCAGCAATATAGGTGTTGCCAAAAGGCAGGAGTAGCAATCAAAACCACTGTAGCTACCAGAGAACTGTAATTCCTACTTCCCCTTTCTCCCCAGCCCAACCCAGCCTCCTGTAGTTCCTCCTACATTCACAAGACGAATGAACCTCAGAGTCAGGAGCAAGTTATTTACACAAATCTAGCTGAAACAGAACTCATCCCTTGACACCTGAAAGCAAATGTGAAATATAAAGCAAGGAGGGGAACATCCCAGATTAGTAAAAATTACCTCAGTGGTTCTGATTGTAGATTTTAAAACTATATGTTTTTTTCACTGGAAAGAATTTCTGCATAACAGAATGAAACAAAAGTACAGATGAAAATGATGGTAAGAAGTAACCAATACTGCTATCTTTGCATTTTATCACATAACAACCAAAATCTCTACACAACTGAAGTATTGTTCTCTTCCTTTTCCAGAAAGGAGCCAAAGGGGTCTCTACTTTTTTCAAATAAAGTTGATTTTTGCCTCTATCTCCTCTCCGGACACTGGCCTTTGGCAGCATGATTTTCCACATGCCCACATATATTAGCATCCTGCTACCAGAATTTCTCTTCTACAGCAGCATTTTTCCACACTTAAGTTAAAACCCAGGCCAACTGCATAACTTAACTTGTGAGGTCTCGTTATCACAATGTGAATTAAGCATTTCCCTATTGTGTTTTCACTGAAATTACACCATAAATTCTTCTAGGCAAGATACAAAACAGCCTCTGATTCTCAAGAAGGTAAAAGGATGAAAATTGCTACTCTTTAATGCACATGCTGTTTTGTATAACACACAAAAAATAACCAGAACTGTCCTGAACACACTATCCTGAAACTGTGTGGATTGGTCATTTTCCATTTAGATGTGCCACTCTTCTTGCTTTAAGCCCACGAGCCAGCAGCACGGTTTGGTTTGGGGACTGACAACTCCTGCTCAACTCCTCTTAATTCTGGTGGCTGCTAAGTACCAGCCGACAGACCATATGAGAAAACTACGGAAATTCTGGAAATGTGAGTGGATTCTCCAGTCAAAACAGAAAACCTTCCTGGATAGGCACCTAGCAACTGGCAGGGGCACTGCAAGCTAGCTGCTGGTGTAATTTTATCTGAATGGCTGAATCTGCACACTGAATCACTCACAGCACCATCTGTAAAAGCCTCTGCTGTTTCCTTCCCTTTCCAAGGAAGGACCTAAAGAAAACTCAGAGAGAGCAAGAGCAAGCAGGGTCAATGTATGTGGTGCACTCCATCAACTGGCACACTGAATGTCTCAAATTAAATTCTTGAAGTCACTGAAGTTCAGGCTGACACAGCACAGCTTCAGAATTTAACTCACACCCCAGCTGTCTCATATAACGCAAGAGCAACTACCATCCTCTGACTGTGCAGTATTTATCTTTGTTTCTCAATTTTAAATTAATAGGGAGAATTTGAATGATCAGCTGCCTTTTGTTCTGAAAACCTTAAACAAATAGGATTAGAAGTATGTTCTGTAACATTTCTGTGGCATGCACAGAACTCCATAGAGAATCTCATCTGCATTTTTGCAAGTACCCTTCAATAAGTAGACAGCCACAACTCATTTATCACTTCTTTGTAGGGTTTGGAGCTTGTGTTCATAAAAAACGGAACACCATTAACTGAAGTTGTGCATCGTGCAGAGTACTTTCTTATTAGACTCCATGGCTAAGAGCACTCATGCGAAGCAACAAACACACACACCCCACACCCCCCCCCCCAAAAAATCAAGACTGTCATCACAGAACAGCTTACAGGTACAAATCCAAGATTACAACCACATATTCTAAATGCAGATGTTTTGTAAGCAACTACTAAAACCAGTGTGACTCCTGGTTTAACTACCAGCAACTATTAAGATCCTCCTCCCAGTCCTTCAGATTTTCCACTTAAAATGAAAGTGCCGTGAACACAGCTATCATTTCCCATGTTTTAGTATCAAACTATAAAACACATCTTCAGTGATTAAAAAAAATCTTTTTTCTTTCTTTTTTTTTTTCCTTTTTAAAAACAGAGACTGCATCTACACTAAGAATCCTAAAACCCTCCAAGCATTTTGGAGTGTTTAAATCCACCATGCATGCCAGGCAAATGGCTAGGACACTACCTGATGTAAGTACTGTCTCTCCTAATTAGCATTCTTGCTAACTAGTTCCCAGATAGACTCCAGATAGTCTCCTGGTAGACAGGAGAGTCCAGGAAGCATTCGCAAAAAGCAGTTCACATATAGACACTCTGTTTTGAAGACAGAAGTATTTGACTAGCCTCTGCACCTGGAAACAACAGGACTGAATTGCGGTCTAAACTTCGTGCATGAATATCCTCACAATTTCACCTTATTTATATTTAATAAATTATTATGTCCTGTTGTAAATTCTTCTGACACTGTTTGGGTTTGGAAGATGAGGGTATTGTGTGTTCATTTTTGGGGTTTTTTTTGTTGTTGTTGTGTTTCTGGGTTTTTTTGTAATCCCATTTCTTTTTTAGATTTCTGGTATGTAAGAAACTGTGAAAACTGGGCATACAGACTGACGGCATGAGAAAGGTTTTACATGGTGGTCAAAAGTTCCAAAGTTATCTTTACAATATTGCCCTCTTATAGCAAGCTTGGGAAAAATTGGCCAGATGGAAACCATCTTGGTTTGTGCTTTTTAAAGTAGAATTCTGACCCAAAGGGAGTTGCTATGGGGAAAATATCATTGTGATATAATATATTTGAAAGGAGCAAAATTTGTCTTCAATACAAATAATTTACTTCTGTCCTGGGGTTCAAGTAAACAAGGGAAAAATAACAGTATTTTTAATGAAGGTGTTGACACATTTGACATATTTTCCAAAGGAAGCACTTCAAGAGCAATGATTTTGCAGCCACTCAATACTTAATCTTACTGTAATTATTTCGAATCACTGGACTTCCAACTATTGCAGGAGTTATTTCCATTTGTGAGCACTCCTGCTGAAAAAGAACTTAAGGTGTACTGCCCTTTACCTTCTCATTTCTGACCATGAGAAATGTTATACGCTTACTTAACCACATATGGATTGCTATGATACATTTTCTCTCAAGTTTCCAGAGGGGAAACTTTTCCTCTAAATCTAACAGTACTAGATCATCAGTGTTTATTCTTCAGTAACTTCCATAAGCAGCAACCAGAAATATGATGATTACTGCTCACACTTGGCTTACTATTGCTAAAGAACAGCACCTATCTTGAAATGGCAAGCACATTGAAATGGCAAGAGCTGATTATCAACACACCCCCACCAAAAACATGCTAGACCCTTAAAAGAGGAAAACAGAAACACTTTAAGGAATTGAACGCCTGTAGCTGGAAAAGATAACATAAACTGACAATGGAGGAGGGAAGAGAGAAAAGTGGGATGTTGCTACATTATTGTTGTTAACAATAATAACAATTTTTATTATTACTTCATGCCAGAAGGAAGATTTAATATTAATTTATTTACTGCTGAATTATTAAAACTGTGTTTTCAGTACCAGACAAGGAATTAAAAACACAGTGAGAAGAAGCAACAAAAATGTGACTTGTAAGGTCTAGAATGGGTCTCTGAGAAAGCAAGGCTAAGGAGAAAAATGAGGCAGGATTTAAGCAATCAAAAATGAAGGAACAGACAAGAAGCCCTAGCTGAAGGAAGAACTGTAAGGAGATATATTTCATATGCAGCAGGGAAGGCACAAACAAAGTCTTATGCTGACAGCTCAACTTTAACAGGAAAAGGAGAGAAGGATTATCTGGGCATTATGAACATTGCCAACAGGTTGACATAATCCACACTAGGGAATGGAGGGGAAGTGCAAAATGAGAGAGAGAACAAAATGAAGAGAACCATTTCAGTATGTTTGATTTAATAAGCCAAAATACCCAGAAGAATAAGGACCTGCGCTACAGAAAACAGGTATTTTATCACAGAGATAATTACTTTCCAGTCTTCCAACCCACCTTCTTTTTTTGAGGAGGAAGAGAAAAATCAGCTGCCATTTTTCTCATTCTTTAACCTAAGCATTTAAAACTTAAGTTTTTAATATAATATCTGTTAGAGGGGACCAGCAAAAAATACTTAGACTCTCTATTTCACCTTCCCATAAGAAAGGCATTAATCTCCCCTTTTCTTAAAGCTCAAAGTTCATGAGCATTGATACACACTATTAAATAATTTCTGACCTCTACACAAAATTCAATCTAGGAAAATACAACCAAAACATGAAAATACATTCTTTCCTTACAAATTAGTTATTTTGGGCAGTTAATTCTGCTATATTATTTCTTCTTGGCTGCCTCCTCTATTAAATCTGTATCAGTGCACTGAAGACGTTTATATAGATGAGGGTGTCTCAAGGTACAAGAAAACTGTGGTGAGGTGCCAAAAGCCTTTTCAAGATGAAAAAGTGGATGAAGTTCCTGCAAAGTGTTCTGTATCCCACAGGAGCCACTTTTCTACTGCACAGGATCAAAATTATGATTTGCAGCTCAGAGATGTAAGCTGTGCTGCATTGTGCTATTGATTTTCCAGTTGCCTTTTGTTATTACTTCAGCTCCACCTCTACTGTTCAGCTAGCATCCAAACATGCCTGACCATAAAGAATGTAAATTTTTTTACACAAAGCTGAAAGAAAAATGAAAGAAGGGTAAAAGTGAAAAAGATTATACTTATATTTCAAACCAGCAACTCTCCTTTTAGCTTGTTCCTTTTCTATAGACAGCTTTCTGTAATGATACCTTTATTTTGAATAACTTTTTTCCTCTAGGCTCCAGCACCACACCCATCAATATATTAACTTGTTGCCTACCTTGTTTCTTTTTATTGAAACACACCTTCATCTTCAACTATGGATTGGGTAAATCTTTAAACCCACATGCCTTTATTTACTATCAATCGAAATATAAATTGCAATGTCAATCACAACACAAAACAAACCAGCAGTTAAAAATTAAAGGCAAGACTATGGTCTTTAGGAAGGAGAATTTTCAGATTTTGATCATTAATCAGACAAAGTGAGAGCATGGAAAAAAATCTAATTCATCATTAATGAGCTTTAGCCAACAGTAAAACTGTTCAGCTGCAGTTTAGTATACACTGGACAAAATCCTGTGTAAACCAGTTTTGTGAGTATTTTGATTTAAAAATAACAAGAAAGAACAACAGAGTTCATGAATTGGTAGCAATACGGCAGTATTACACATAGGTATGCAGCTTTTCTTTATCAGAAACAAAGAAACTATTATTAAGCAAATACCAAGTTTCAGAAACACATATCAAAATCCATCAAGAGAATTAATTTTGTTGCAGAGACTCTGATTAATAGGAGGCTGGACAAAGCAAATGACAGATCTCAACCAATGTGGCTACCATGTCAATCTCCCCTTTATTGTTTCTGGACAGCGACTTATATAGATTCACAACATCGTTTACAATTACAGGGCATACAAAGAATGCAAGCAAGCCTTATTTATCTTAGTCTTAAGGTGGCTAAAGTGTCAGTACTACACTTCTACATTTAGAAACCCATTATTCCATTGGACACCTTAGGGTGAAATGTGAATTCCTAGTGAATTTCTGGCTGCGCCACTGCGGCCTGCTGGCCTGATGAGCCCTGGAGGCCAAAGGGCCCAGTCTGGTATTGCTCAAGCTTCACTCCAAGTATAAATCACGTCCTCGATCTCCGCAATGCAATTTCTTAATTTTTAATGAAAACTCTCAACACCCTAGTAATCTTCTAGCAGCATGCTCTATTCCTGTTTCCCTTTCAGCCTTGGAAGGAGCTAAGAGCTTAAAAACTAGTAATGTATAAAAACAAACCAAATAAATTAACTCCGATAACCAGAAAAAAATACATTACAGCAACTTTAGTCAAACACACGCAATTACAACAGAGATAGCTTTAACCCACAGACTTGGCTTAATTAGAGCCATGTCTTCTCATGTACAACTCTAACTTAGAGTATCCCTTGTAACTGTGCAATTAGAGGCTCAAGCATGAAGTCAGGAATACAAGCCCTAGTGAGCAGTTTTTAAAATGTGCCAACAGAACACAGAAAATAACTCTTCCTGACCTGCATCTCCTTCCTTATCTCATCTAACTATTTTGAACCACTGTAGTATCAATCCAGCAGCTCAAGGCACTTGCTGGTTACGCTTCTGACATCGCTTACAGGATAAATATAAATTCACTAAATCTCCTGCCTTCTGTCTACATAATCCCTTAACCTCTCCCTTTCCACATCTATGATTCTCTGCCTTCTTTTCATCTCTGGCCTCTTCACTATTTTCCATCTGCCTTCCCTTTTCATGCTGCCTTCCCTCTCCCACTTATTTGTTTTAACTCATTAACATTCAGCATACCTTCACAATGAGACTTGTGGTCACTATTCTTTTACTTCACAGCCTGCTTCAGCATGATGTTTTGGCTTTTTACACATTTTATTAAGGGATGGGAATTTTAAATAGTGTTCTCTGGTTAGTAGATATCTATTAAATTTAGCATTTGCCTGCAAGAAACAGACCAAGCACATAATATTAAGCGAGGCAACTTTAGGCAACTTTACAGTGATCAATGTGCTACAAAAAGAAATAGACAGAATGCTGTATGTCACACTTAAAAGAAAATCAGAGAAAAAGAGTCAAGCAAGAAAATTATTAGCCGAAGTACAAGCAGCAGTATTCAAACTGCACAGAAGCTGTTCCTAAAATTAGATTAGTAAAGCACAAGACCGTTCTACACTGTTGAACCATCAGCAGCAGAAGGGAGTGAGCTTTCTCAGATTTTATCACCTTCATTTTAAATTCTGCAGAAAAAGTTAAAAGGTCTAAGTATAACAGACCTGATTCCTAAACCATTTTTTAAAAATAACATACCTTCCTTGCACAAAATCTGGACACACTTAGAAATTCAAGTTTTTTCTTTTAAGCAACAATCAAATAAAAATAAAAATCTTTTAAGCAACAATCAAATAACTGTTTAGATACAATTAAAAAAATAAAAACTAGTATTGTAGTCAATTGATATTTTGAATATCAAAACAGATTTTTGTACGGGAAAGCTCATACATGGGAAAGCAAAACCTATGTCATTAAAAAGACCCCGTTACAACAAAATTTTATATATGGGCTGAGGCACAAGAAGACTCAGTCATCCAGTATTTCTACAAATAAACACACAGACAGCAAAGTTCAATACCACTTTCAATAACAAGCTCCAAATGACAGAAAAGCGTCAGTCATGCCAAACTTATCTCCAGTTGTACACAACTGGACCTGAACATCTCAAAGAGTAAAACAAAACTTGAATTAAGACTTGGTCTAGGCTATTGTTCCTAAAAGGATAAATTGCTGCATTAAGTTACTGCCTAAAGTCCACAAAGATGGAAATTTTTACCCATTATGTCATTGATTCAGAAGAGAAGTATCTCATTAATACCTCCAGAAAGGAGGTCTTGCTGCTCCAGACTCATTTCCAACAGTTTTGAAGACCTACTTCCCCCACTGCCCTCTTTCAAATTTTGGTTCTGTGTTTTATCAGGCAGACTGCACAAGCAGGTCACCTCTTTCTCTTGCAAATGGAAACAGGCAGTGGCCACTGGCCCTTCAGGCTGTTTTTCTTAACCTCTCAATTTTAACTGTGCTGCAGCAGCTTCACCCTACTGCTGCTATAAGAATGTCTGATTACAGGTCAGAGACCCTACACAAACAAAAAAACATGGGAAAATAAATATGACCACAAGAACTAGTTAGATGTCCCCCAGGCCCCAGCCCATTCTTGTGTCTGTCACCACTTCATCTATTTTGCAGTCAAAAGTCTCTCAGATGAGGAGGACAATGCACTGAATCTTGACCTCTGAGCTGCAAACCTAGCCTTGAGCAACTTGGTGACCTACATGGCAGCTGCACAACTCAATAACTAGTTGGCAGAAGTCTGAAAATGCATGATTCACTTCTGATTCTCCCCACACCACTCCATATGCCGTCACTAGACCATTTGCCAAAAAATGTAATTTCCAAAAGCAGACTTTATTAACATGGTGGCTTGACAAAGCACTGCTTTGAAAGAACTTCAATAATAAAAAGAAAAATGTATTTTCTTTTCCTACCTAAACATCGAAATTTACACAATGTCAGATTATTCATTTTTCTGACCCAGAGATGGGGCTCCTGAGAGGCATTTTAAAAACATTTATTCCAGTTTTAGTCTCATGTGAAGGGTGAGATAGTACACCTCTGTTATAATATACACAAATTACAAAGAAAACTATGTTTAAATAGCAAAAGTTCTGCTGTTCACTGGTGGCAGAGTTGAGTGAGATGTTGCAATTTATGCCATCACAATCAGAAGCCAAACTATTTCCTAATTGCAATACATTATAAGAGTTTCTTGGCCTACCAGTTTTTGCTGCACAAACTTGCTAATGCCCTAAAGTCAATCATCTAAAATTACCCCTCACAGGTCCTACTGCAATATGTCTTACATGTCCAAAGTATCTTGACTATTTGCAAGGCCATCATTTGAAACTTGTTTCTAGTTCCACTTCTTTCTCAACCATGTCTGTCCTATTCCATGATCTTTCTAAGTCAGTGTTTTTTAGCTCAGAGTTTGCATACAGATGCATACTATGTGAGCCCTCTGTCAGGCTTTCAGAATTCTCTACAAATCCATTTCCCACAACACAAGAAGGGAAAAAATACACACATATACACATGCAGAATTTAAATATATCTGCTCCTTCTTATTTGTTCCTAAAACTACCTCCCCGTGTATTAGGTGAGTAATGTACAATTCTCGTTGCATATTTTGTAGGGCCAAGGATCTAAAATTAATCTGAAAATCAGCATACACCTCTGCCCAGAAATGGTACCAGGGTCCTGTGATACTAACCTATGTGCACAAGCCAAGTGCTGAAAAGATAGACCTGAAAAAAGTAGGATTTAATAAAACTTGCTGTGCTGAACTGCAGCAAATCCTATCTACATACCTCATCCTCCAGATTAGCTACATATCTCCCCCCCCCTTTTCCCTGAAAGTGCACAGCTAGAATTTCAGTTGTCACATTCCTTACTGCATCCTGTGTCTCTAGGAGATTCTGATGGCATTTCTCAGTGTTGTAGAATTAGGCTTTCTTATCCTCTTAATGACCAAAACACAGCTGTCCAACACATTCCAGCTGGCACAACCCTGGCATCTCCACTGTTAACCAGCAGCACATCATCTGTCCATGTGACTATTTTGTGCCAGTGAACATGCATCAATATGCACGTATATATCTAACAGACAAGTGGAGGGTTCTTTCATTTAAAAAAAAAAAATAGTACTGCTAAAGCTCCTAGCAAGTTTTGTCCACATTATGAAGTTCAAATGCAGGTCTGACAAAGGAACTAAAGACAAAAAGTTGAGTAGTTTGGGATTTATTAGTCTTGTGTCTTAAAAGCTATGCACACACAGGAGGATAAAGAAACAACCTGATCTATTCACACATTTTTAATGTTCTTGTCAATGTGCAGACTCAGAAAAATAAGTTCTAAATAAGATTATAATAGAATTCAATCTTCAGAATTACTCTTAGAACTCTAATAGTTAAAATATTTTCAATGGTGATTTTTCTCCTGCCTGCAGAATGAGCCACAACAACACAATACCATACAAGTGGTTCTGAGCTCATTGCCTCACCTTGTCCAACACAACACCTAAAGTAACTCTTTTTTTCTACCCTATAGGCTTTGAAGATAATACTTTTAGTACGTAAATCTGTTGAATACTTCAAACCTAAAGAGCTGTCATACCACCGTCTCTGAGATTCTGACCTCAAATTTATGATTGTTTAAAAAGACTAATTTTGAAGGGTCTCAAATAGGTAAAGCAAAGGTTGCACTAAGCTCCAAGAAAAGACTCTGAAGGCTATGCTGTTTCTTACCCAATAAATCTTATAACCATGCTCTTCATTAATAAGAGCATTAGAATGATACATGCACAAAATGTTTTCAGTAATTTCCTATTACTTCCAGGTTACACGCTGTTTGAGAGTAACTAGCACGCAACCACGGACTGGGAGAGGAGTGTGTGCAGAGCAGCCCTGCAGAAAGGGATCTGGGGATGCTGGTGGGCAGCAGCTCAGGGTGAGTCAGCAGCGTGTGCCCGGGCAAACCCCATCCCAGGCTGCATCAGACACAGCAGCAGCAGCTGTATTGGGATCATCCTGCTGGATTCAGCCGTGGTGGGGCCTCACCCTGAGTCCTGTGTGCACTGCTGGGCCTCACAGGTTGAGAAGGGTGGAAAGGACCTGGAATGGTCCAGAGGAGGAGAACAGAGCTGGTGGAAAGGCTGGAAGGCACATCCTGTGAGGAGTGGATGAGAGCTCTGAGTTTGTCTGGTTTGGAGAGAAAGAGATTCAGGGGTGTGATCTCATTGCTCTGTACAGCTTCCTTAGGGGAGACCTGGAGAGAGAGTGCTGGTCTTTTCCTACCATCCAGCAACATGGAATGGGAAAGGTTCAAAGCTGTATCAGGCAAGATTCAGACTGGACATCAGGAAACATTTTTGACCAAGAGGATGGTCAAACACTTAGAGCAGGCTTCATGGAATTGATGCCTCAAACCTTCCAGTGCCTTAAAAAGAGACACTTGGGCAATGCCCTCAGCAACAGGCTTTATGTTCTGGTCAGCCCTGGAGCAGTCAAGTATTTCAACTACTTCATTGGTTTAGGTCCTTTATAACTAGAAATATATTATTCTGTTCTGGTGTTAAATAGGTCTGTTGGAACTAAGAAAAACCATAGTTTGGTCCAAACAAAAATGAGCTTGCATTTCAGGGCACTTGCAGTTTTTCAGCCCTAACAGTCTTAGCATAAGATTATCAGCTCGATTTAAAGCTGTACTTCTTTCTATTAGAGAGACAGAAACACCAGCTGTGAGTGATGAACAACTTCCTAGAAGATCACTCACATCGTCTGATCTAGATGACAAGTTCATCTGTGTTGTTCTGTGAACATGTGGAAATTTCATAGGGTAACTTGATTTTAATGCTTGCAGTTAAATCTGTAAGAATCTGTAAATCTTCCTTAGTGTAACCAGAGTTAGGTTCCTGTTAGAACATCTGAAACACCCCTGCTTTCACACATTACAAACATTGCTGCTCCACCAGAAAATCACAGTCCTCATTGTTCACATCTTTATCCATATTACTTGAGGGAATAAAAAGAGAGACTAAGTAATTAGGAAGAGAGACTACGGCGAAACTGTTTGGGTATTTCCCCCCGCCCCCCAACCGCACAGCAACTACTATCACTGAGAAGCCTGCTCCAAGTTATCTTTTGTCTTAGATGAAGAGGGGGCAGAGCTTCATTTTGAACTCTGCCCGCTATCTCAGTCACGGCGGTTCCCGACACCGCACGCCGCGGGCCTTGCTTCCAAGGCAGGGCTCTCCCGGTATCGGAGAGCAGGTACTCCCGCACACCGGTTCCGCAGCCTGCGGTGCAGTCCGGGGCGCCCCGGTACCGACCCGCGGGACGGGGAAGTCGCCGCCGGGATTTCCCTCCTCGCCCGGGCCACCGCAGCCCGGAGCGCTCCTCCCGCCTGCGGGGAGTCTGTGCCGGGGGTGCCGGAGCCCGGCAGATCCCGCGGCTCCAGCAGCGGCCGGGCGGGCTCCACGCCGTGCAATACAACGCCGTGGCGCAGCACCAGGAGGCGGCGGAGCAGCCGCGGCCGCCGAGCCGCAGGTGCGCGGAGCCCTCGCCGAGAACGGGGCGTGCGGAGAGCGGAGCTCCCGCCGCGGCCGCGCCAAGCCGAGCCGGGCCGAGCCGAGCAGAACCGAGCCGAGCCGCCGCCGGGCCCTGCCACCCGCGATTCGCCGCCCGCACCCGGCCCCAAGAGCCGCCGCCCCCCGAGCCGCCCCGCCGCCGCCGCCCCTTTCCGCGCCGGCACCTGGATGTGGCAGGAGATCTCGGAGTCGTCCAGCAGCCGCACGGTGCATTTCATCTCCCCGCTCAGCGACCTGATGCTGGAGCTCCGGAACCGGATCATCCCGGCAGCCCGCCCGCCGCCGCCGCCCCGTAGGCAGCCGCAGGGGGCCAGCCTGCAGCGGCGCCCGGCCGACCACGGCACGGCACGGCGCGGCACAGCGCTGCACGGCGCGACACGGCGCGGAGCGGCGCGGCGGCAGCGCCACCCCTCAGCTCCGCGGCGCCCCGCCGCCGCCCGCCATCCGCCCGCCCGCCGCGGCTCGGGCCGCCGCTGCGTCAGGATGCGCTCCGCTGGTCGGCCTCAGCATCCTCCTGCGCCCGCCCCCGGCACGGCACGGCGCGGCCCGCGGGGACACCTCTCTGCCCTCACCTGCTCCTCCCGTTTCTCCGCCCCAGCGGTCCCGGCCGGGCTCCCTGCGCGGCTCCGTTTCGTCGAGCTGGCAGAGCCGAGAGGGGAATGGTCAGCGCGATTGCTTGTCTTCCCCGCCACAGGCGTGTCTCGCCCGGTTTTGAGTGCACCTGAGCGGCTGGTACTCTCGTGGGAGTGCCCGATGCCCTGCAAACAGGGGACATGCCCCAGGCTGCGGCGGGGAGTGGAGTCCCCACGCTGCCTGGCCGCCCATGGCGGGAGTCTCCGGCGCACCCCAACACGGCCCGAGGCAGGAGAAGCCTGTGGAATACATGTATAGAGCCCTGTAAAGAAACCTCACCAAAGACTGAGTGTACCCTAATGAAACAGAAGAAAACAGATTGCAACAAGTGCAAACCTTGGAAACTTGTTTCCTCGGGAAAAAAATGACCCATTAGGGAGTAGCAGTCACAACCCATTTGTTGTCTAAGTGAGAAAGAGAATAAAGCATCCAGTGATTCCACTGTTATGTTTTCCATCACAAAAGGGTGTACACATTTGTGTAAATTGCTGGCAGAAAGCAAGCACCAAACTTAACCAGCCTTGAAACAGAGATCAGCACTGTTCTAAAAACCGAGCACTTTCCTTTGAAATATGAAATGAAAAATAGCCAGGGCAAAATGGAACATGACTGGAAGTTTACAAATACAAAAGAAGCACTGACAGTCATAAAGAAGGTGCATTTCAGTTATTTTGCCTAGTTGTCTGTGATTACCTGTAAATGTCCACATTTTGAAAATAGTTCTGTGTGACTGTGTTGCTCTTTTGAAAATCCCATGTAAAAGCCTAAGTGCTGTTACTGCTGTAAGCTCTTCCTTTGGCTTTCTGCTGGACTGCTAAAAGCAGGAAATACAGGTAACCACAAACAAATGAGAAATATATAATGCTTGCTACCATCAGCTAATAAATATGCAAAGCCCTTTAATGTGGAAGATTAAAGAAAAGCTATAAATATATGCTTCTCAGAAATGATAAATGCTTTCAATTGCATAGTGAAAAGTGAAGCAGACCAGTGAGTATTTAAAATGCATTATTCACCTCAGCAGCCACAGTCAGCCCACAAGTTATGGAAGAAGGTCCTTATCAGCTGAGACACCAGATGTGGAAACCTACTCATTAATAATAAAATAACACTTTATGTTCTTACAGTCCTGCAACATGGGAACTCAATAGCAGGATATAAGCCCTCATGCAGATTGACTTTCAGGTGACACAGATTTTCCTGCTTCTCACAGAGAAGGAATCTTTTCTTTCTAAGCCAAGTATTTTAGCTTTCCTTCAGTCTCTGCAGGACACATTTCTCCATCCAAAAGGGGAATTATAAGAGGGAGCTGAGCCAATGATGAAGATTTAGTGAGCAGGTCATAGTCTACCACTGTCTGAAGGAGGGTTTTGCTTTACTGTCAGCACCACATGGAGATGAATGAACTTTTCAGGAGTTCTCAGTGTTACGGCAACAGTGATGACTACAACATGAAATCTGCATCCCCACACTGTTGCACAGCAAGTGCGAACTATTGTGTACCAACAGCAGCACAGCTGCCTGAGCAGAGAGCTCAGAATTTTATTTGCCTCTTACAAAAACAGGTCACTCTTGTCTTTTTGGTCATTTTATTTGCCTCTTTATTTGCCTCTCATACCACGTTAACCTGAGGTGCCTGAAAAGTCTGTGAGACAAGTAACCTATTTCTGTGTTTCAGCTACCACAGCAATAGTTTTTACTGCACAGAATGTGGCAGCCAATTAACAGGAAGACACTAGATAAATGAAACAATCAGAACCAAATACTTCACCCAAAGAGAAAAAACAACGAACAACTGAAAAAACCCAACCAAGCAATGAAAGTTTTTTTGGTTGAAAAACCAAACACTCTGCCCAGTTGCAACTTCTTGTAGTAAATTCATCAGATGAATTTTGCATCACATATTAGGACTACCACCCCTTCCTTATTAACAAAGCATTCTAGACTTTTTTTCCCCCCTTAAAAATAGAAAGCTCTTAAAAGTCTCTTAGCATTGTAAATTATGCAGAAAAAACACACAAACTTACCTCAACACATATTATAGCGCACCCTCATTTGCCAGATCTTGGAGGCCAAGTAGTCCTTATGCAGCTAGCATCTGGCAAGATCACCTGAAAAGTCAGGTAGTTGAGGAATTTGCATTAAACAGTATGGCAAATATAAGAAAACGCAAAACAACAAATTTATCTAATTTAATAGATAAATTTAATTCTGTTATCAGAAAATGCTGAGCTGATGGAATAATGTCCTGGGGTGACTTTATGATGCTTACATCCCAAATTGTCTATTCTGTTTATGCTGGATATTAAGTTCTGCACCTTTAAGTTGGGTTCTGAGAGCAAAGGGGTGAAAGATGAAGTGGGCAGTTTGTTTTCAGAAACTGCACTATCTCCTCTGCATTCTGCTCATGGACTGTGTTGTCTGCAGCATAGACAGACAGCAGGGGAGAGCTCTCCTTTGCTTTTCATTAGGGTTTTTTTTAGCTAGCTGAGGCAGAGAAGTTGCCTCGACTGTGTTTTTTCTCTTTCACAGAACTGATCAGCCTGCTCTGGATGCAAAATCCAGAAGAACACTGGGAGCTCATACCTGTGGCCACTGAGGGCCAGGATGCAGCATTTTCCAGCACCGGAGGGACTGATAAGAGACAGAGCAAGCTGAGCTACAACCCACAAAAAGACTTTCTGAATTTGCCATATCTTCAGAATTGCAAGAGGTTTTATTATTTACTATTTTTTTAAATGTTTGTGAATACTTGTTAAATAAACAGTTATTTCCACTTCCCTCCAAGGAAATCTTTTCCCAAACCATTTGGGGGGCAGGGCCACTTGAATTTGCTTTTCTAGAGGGACCTCATTTGGAGGTTTCCTCCCAAAATTTGCCCTAAACCAGGACAGGTATACAAAAAAATATGCTGCTTGAACTTGCAGAATAGGCTCCTGACTCAGGGGAAGGTTATAAACTACTGCTGCCAAGTTGCTGAAAAGACCATGGCATGATATTGAGGGGTTTATTGAAGTGCTCACCTGGCTTTGTACTGCATACATTGGAAGTTCTAACTGGAGATCTCAATGCCAGGTAATGCCAATTGCAAGAACTGGTTGGTAGGGGTGGTGGAAATGAATTTTAGATTCATCAGTCTCAGAACCACTCAGTGCAACAGCCACATACCCATTCTTTCTTAATCTAACTGGCCACTGAATTACTTAGCTTTGGATGACTACATGTGGATGCCTAAAGGACAGCAGCCTACTTACCTAGGAATTGCAGCCAGATACGAAGTTTTATTTAGAGACAGCAGGGAGCACTAATGAGCTTGAGTAGTACTTTGATATCTGGATGATTCTGCACAGAGCCAAATTACAGAATATAATAGTCAAGGATTTTCTCTTCAGTGGCTGACAGTAACAGCCACTTCAGCTATTTCAATTAATGTTTATAATTTAACCAAATATATATACATTTGATTTGGATTTGTTGGGTTTTTTCCAGCTACTCGAAGATTAAACCATAAATACAATTCTTATGGCTGTAAACACTGCCTGCCACGGGTCAGACCTTGAGTTCCAGCATCGATAGGCCAAATACACAAATCACTGTCCCCACAGGTGTGCTCTGTAAGGCATACTAACCTCCTTTCTCAAGGCCCACACCTTCCCATTGCCTCGGCCATGGGTCCCTCATGGGGCTCTCACAGCCACGTCATTAGCTCCAATGCTAAAATACTTCAGCTGAAGACAGATGATATGGGCATTAGGCTTCTCCAGAACATATCCTAAAGAACGGCAGCTGGGGGTTGAACTAGCAATGAATCAATAGTTCAGGGAGCAGGTTCCTGTAGTCAGGAAAGTGTGAGTTTTGCTGCAAAAGGCACAAAGTCCACAGGAAAGCTGGCTTCCTAGGCTTCCTAGAGATCCTGTTACAGAGCAGAAAGTTTGAATGACCTCTGAAGGACCTGGTTCACAGGGCAAACAAATCACTTATACCAAGGCCACAATTTTTTTGCATACACTTTGTTATCTTCAAGGGGATTACCTTTGAGACACACACTGTATAATTGTAAAATATATCTACTAACTAACTTGAAATTAGCAGTGAGGGTAGTTGAAGGGCTGGGCATACCAGGCAGCATGTAAAATGGGAAAACAAATAAGAAATTCCACACATATCTTTTGTTTCAATCTTTAGTAATAATCTAAAAAAATCACTTCAAATAAAAAAAATTTAAAAAAATAGCAGGGGGTTTGCATCTTGAAATAAAAGGTTTCTTACATCTAAATATTACATCAGTAACTTGAAAACTGTATATAAAATATTAATGCATATATCTAAAAACGCTAAAAATATTATAATATACACAAATTACAAAGAAAACTATGTTTAAATAGCAAAAGTTCTGCTGTTCACTGGTGGCAGAGTTGAGTCAGAAGGTGAAACAGATTCACATAAGTTTTCTACTTTCTTTTGTATTACGAAATCAGTACAAAACCATCACGTATTTGTTGCATGAACGAGAAAGCAACAAGATACATAAAATACTACGCTATTTGACAGCAGTAGAAAAAGACTCAGGATTTTCATGCTTGTACACCAAAGGGGGCTGTCACTCCCTAAAATCCACTAAAAAATGCAGGGCTATCAGTGATATATTTGGCCACAACTACCCCAGTGAAAAAGACCTGGAGTGTTATTGAAATGTGCAGAGCTGTATTGCAACCTGCATGGCACTGGTGGTCCTGTTCCTTGGGTGCACTTGTGCACCCCAACCATAGCTTAGAAGTGGTGAGACAGAAGTAGGTATTTTCTTCCACTGCTTTAGTGTAGCAATCTCTACAAAGATTCAGAACAAAGTACAGGAAGAACATTACAGTACTCCCTTCCAGCAGAGAATGACAGGTTGAGTTTACTGTACAAACTTCTCAGCAAATTTCCTGCAGATGCCATCTGGAAGCTCAAACTCCAATCAGCATTTGTCTGAGTTAAACTGGATTGCACCATACCACACTTGAAATTTGCTGATGGGAGCAAACTTTACATTGATTTTAATCTACATAGTACAACTACCAAAAAGGCAAATGTCAGCTTTCAGCCTTTGGAGCATACAAAGTCAGAGAGATGATTCTTGTGATTCACTGGGTCCTGGGACTTGCCAAGATTTTCTTATCAGTAGGATCAAAATGTTTCTTTGGTACTCTCTTCTCAGGGAATATATAGCCCAGTGTAATAATCTGGTCCTAATCTAGTGAGTCTATTATCCTTCTCTGGAAAACTACAGCAGGGAGTGTACTCTCTCAGTTTCCCATGCTGAATATCCAAGATGTGTCTCTCCTCTGAGGATGAAGTTTGTTCCAAAAACCTTCTTTCACTACAGGTTCTCTCTAGCTGCTTTCACACAATCCATGCAGTACTCTCACGGGCTTGTTAACAGCCTCACAGAAACCCTGCAGCTACCACTGCTGAAAGATTTTCAGGTTTTGCACATGACACAACCAGGGGTTTCAGAGGTCTACAGTTATTCATTACCTAGAAGAACCTGATTGTCTCACACTGAATGCAGAGTGGCTGCCACATCCATGTATCTCCATAGCTATGATGAATTAAAAAAATATTACCATACAAATGATTTGGTAATCCAAAACAAAAAAAAGGCACTCTACCTCTTGATCAAGCCACAAATCACAGCTCTGTTCTCCTGACTGTATTTATCCACAGACAAAGAATATAGCAATCTGACCAACAAAAAAGTTCGTTTTTTAAGTAGGTAAAGATACATTACAGGCAGTGTTGATAATTGGAGAAAAGAGGTATTTCCTGTTATAGACTTTGTCTAAATAAACGACTAAGACTCCAACTCAAATACAGTCTAATGTTACAACAAGCAAACAAACACATTTTTTCAACATTATTGTTGCAGGTATTGTTGCTTACTGTCAACAGTATGATAGCAGTCATCATAAAATATATAAAAATTGGATATAAAAATATAAAAATATCAGTTACCTGATGGCAAGTCCAGCAAAATATTCAGAGCCAGGCTTTGAAGAGCTCTCAGCATCCCAAAAGCCCTGCTTAAGAGAAATAGTCCCCAACATACACCTTTCTATGTATCCTTTCATGCTGTTCTTGTTACTGGGTGGAATTTAGATGCTCATGGACAGAATTCTCTTGAAGTAACATCCTATTTCCGTGGCTGCTGCACATGCACTTCGAAAGAGCTCCATGTGTGTAGGCCAGTTTTGGCTGGTTTTGTAGTTCCTTTCCTTCTTTTGGGGCTATTCTGAATTTTAATACTCCCATCATATGATTTGAATCTTATATCATCCATCTGCGGTGGTAGTTGAGTAACTTCAAATGTGTTTATAGCACTTTTACACCCAGAAATGATCCTCAAAATTGAGGTCTATATGAGGAGTCATATTTTACACCAGGTCTAATTTGCATAAATCAAGGTAAAGTCCAGCAAAATAGAACTGCTTTGCAAAATTATGTCAGGTTCCTCGTGTGTTTTTTGAACAAAGTGTTACAGGAAAAACGTGTGTGAGGTACAACATGTATTTCAAGTTTGTTCATCTTGGCAGCATCTAATCTGTATCCAGAACCTATTATTAAAGTAATTAGCACCATGATTTTTAAATAATAATATGCAATAACATTCAGTTTCTGATACAGCTCTCTTTATAGCTTCCAGGTTCTGTCATTACTTCCTTTCCAAATTACTGTATGGACTGTTGCTTTTTATTGGTCTGGCTCTTTTAATTATGTAAAAGCTAATATGGACAGGATTCAAAGTTGCAATTAACTTTGCTGTTGAACTTCCTTGCACATGAGTGGCTCTCTGGTGTAAGAACTAAGTGTGCTTTTAAGTGATTGCAGAATGGAAGCTTGGCTACCCAGGGAAGAGATGTGGACTAACTACATGGAAAAAATGAATCAGAGACACTAAAACAGCACACTATAAAAGCCTTCACTAGTAACTTACCTACTTGTAGAAGTAGCATTTAAAGATGCGTATTCTCCCTGCCACTTTCCAGAGCCAGTGGGTGGCTCCATCTTACTAATGCTTTGAGTGCTTCCAAAATTAATAGTTCTACATCAGTGCATACTGTTGGTATTGTAAGTGCTGTTGAAATGTAGATTGCATAACTTTTCCATCCTGAGTATTGCAAGACAAATAACAGATGAGAAGATAAAATAATAAATCTGTTACAAAATCTGTACTTCCAGTGGAGATCAGAATTTTTTAAAGTAACAAAATACTCCTGTAGAATCAACTTTTATTCTCACATGGACTGGAATAGAAACAGTAAAGCTTTCCAAGATGCTCTTTTCAGCTCTGCCTGATTCCTTTTTAAAGAGACTAAAGAAAACAGTCTTTCTATAACTCTGCAGTCTTCTTTATCTCTGATCTGTCCCTAGAGTAACACTGAAATTACTCCAGACTGCATATGACTGTGGCCTGCAAGCAGCAGCTGTGCACCACCTCTGCTAGCAGCCTTCCACATCCAGGCAGAAAAATCCATGTATTTTCCTGACTGTGCTCTTAGTGTCAGACGTAACCCCTTACCTCTCACTGCCACTCTTGAATCACACTGCTGCAGCTCTAGTTGTTACTCTGGACTGAAACTACTGTAATGTTCACATTTTTTATACTCACAACATGGCAGACAAAATTATATTTTATAAACTAAGTCAGACAATTTTGCTTTTTTGAGTACTTCTCTAGAGTATTTATGTTATTTCACTGATTTTGGTCACATATGAAGAAATTTTTATGCGATAAAACACTGATTTCTTGTAAGATTTAATTAGGATTATTACACTGATAAACTCAAGTCCATAAAATGAAGAAGTTTTTAAAACCTAAGAGACAGCCATGTAAAGAATCCAAGTAATTTTCCATTCCTTATCTACACTTTACTGAAAGTCAATCAGCTAGCCATCATAAGTAAATAATAGTATTTCTTTTGCTGTTGTTAGGAAATTTTAAATAATTAAAAAATATCTTCTCTTTTTAGAGCTGTGTGCATTTCAACTTTAGATAAATGTTTTCTTAGGCTTCTCTGTACAGAAATCAGTGAGCTAGGAAGAGTTCAGGTTGTAGTATGGTATGAAGTATACTGCATTCCTCTTTCACCTATAACTAGCTTTAGATGATTTTGTCATTCCTTCAGTTTTGCAACCAAACTAAGAACATACTTGTGTCACAAACAACAAAAAAAAGCTGCTCCCATTCCCTCTTACCTATTTTTTGTTTGTGTTTGTACTGCAAACTGGAAACATAAGAAGACTTATCTACAATGCTCTACTTTTTTTTTTTTTTTTTTGTGAACACCATGCCCTAATGCTCCGAGCTTCAGTATAAAAAAAAGGTATGAAGTAATATATACAAATACTTACTGTGATTTTAAAAACATTCAGCAGCTTTAGTTCGATTTACTGATCTCAAATGTCTGAAAGTTTGACTCATTTATCAAACTGATGATTTTTTTTTCTCAGTACTGGCAAATCCTGTTGGGTGCAGAAAGCCATTATGCACTAAATTCTCAGAAAGGACTTCAATCTAATGACTGACTTTCCCTGGCATCAAACAAATTCTGAAAATTGTTGGTAAACTTCCAATCAACATAGCTGCAATATGATGGTTATTTACTTCAAACAAGGACTAAATGTGACCAACAGAACACCACAGTATACCTTCTTTCAAAATGTACCTTCTTTCCAAATGTACTCTCCTCAGAGTGAACATGTTGTATTAACACTCTCTGCTTTGTATTTACTATCAATGCATATTCAGGATTTGATTTGAAGCCCTAAATGACTCCATAAATTTGGGCCTTAGCTGCTGAAAAACAGTCTTACTCCCCTTAAGATTCTGGAAGCTCAGATTACTCAATGTATCTGAGCCCCCGCTTTTACAAGAAGCAGATGTGCATGATGATGGATGTTTCTGGCAAGCTTTAAGAGGCCTGTGCACTTTTACAGTAGTTCACCATTATACTGTGATAAGTTTCCATTAGGAACTACCATGGGAATTTTTTTTTCTACTTTGAATTTGACAATATTCTGAATACAACAGATATTTCCTAGTATCCATGGGAAAGAGATAGATATAGTAAAAGCAAACAGAAATAACTCCAGGAAAATTAAATTCTCTCATTCATATTTCATGTTACCCTTCTCTAAAATTAGGCAGCTAATTTAAGTAGAAGATGAAGCTTTACTGAATCCCATAAATATAATATTAGTCTATTAGTCAAATCAGAAAGGCTCAGAAAGACACTGAAAATACTCCTAATGGCCATAAAATACACCAAATGCCATTTTACAAAGTATTTAAAGATACAGTGTCTGGAAAATTCTGTTGAAGCTGAGAAGTACTTGATGGGTTTTCTGGTAGGTATTCTTGAGGGTTTTTGGGTTTGAATTCTAGAATGTTCACCATTCACCATTATATTGTAATTTCACCTATTACTAAATGTAATAAATAATATATCAGAAGACACACATTTGCATTCCATTGTTCCTATTTCAGCTATGTGAATGTACTCTGGAACTCATGAAGCCATGAGTTCCAGAGTACTGAGTAGATATTTTTTATATAACTACATCAAAGATTTGGAATCAAGTTCTACATTCTGACAACATTAGAAATAAAAATAAATTTAAATGATAGGGAGAAGCCACCATACCACCTCCAGCAAATGATCTTCAAAGAATAAGCATCAGGACAAATTTCCTAAGATGTGTATATCTATCACTAATTGATGAAGACTAATATGAAACTCTTTCATGTTATTAAAGAAATAGTAAGTGTAAAAATATTTAATAGTCCTATGACCAGAACATAGTGAAAAGGAAATTCTCACTCACATTAAAAGGATTCTCATATTTTATTGGATTTACAACTTAATTAAGCACATCTTAAATGCTTAAAAGCATATACAATCTGATGCTGTTAAGTCAACCATTTGGCTGATTTTTATCCAGTCATCTTTCCAGTTGACTACTAACATGAATTATAGCTTCACAAATCATATCAGGCACACAAGCAGGAAGTCTGAGTATAATTGCCTTCTTGACATTGCCTATAGACTTTTGTGTTTCTACAATTCAATCAGCTTTCTCCAGATCTTTTTCTTCTCATTGCAGCAGCATCTGCAGAGCACACTTCTGCCTGTACAGCGCATGCAAACTCTGCCAGTACATGCTTATGTTATGGTATCCTGGGATTGAGTAAAAGAGAACTCTTGGCAAGACTTCCTGCATGAAAAAGGATATAAAATAGCTATTAGATAACACCACACCAGTCTAACATGGCTCTTTTTCCAAAATGCAAGGATATGAACGATGAAAAGAAAAAGCATCAAATAGAGAAGCTTGTTAAATCTGGTTTCAACAAAAGCCATTGAGCGGGCACTGTAGGCAGGTTAGTCAGTTGCTCTTCATATCAGCAAAATTTGGGGAATTGTTTTGACAGAATGACTAAAAGTTCTAATTATGGGAATAGCAATTGTGATGCTTCCAGGGTCAAAATGAATGCTGGTATTTTTGAGCTTGTTCATTTGGATCTCCCAGGAACTCTCATCCAAACGAAGCATTTTTTCTCTTTGCCATAATTAATAAGCAAACAAATGGAAAAGATGCATGTAAATTCAATTACTTTAGCACAATCATACAGCTATTACAGCAAAATATGTATCCAGTCACATGGCACCTTAAAGAAATCATTGTAGTCTGTTAGTAATTTGAGAAGTAGCCTGTTTCAGTAATAGCTTAATAACTTTGAAGGTTCTGGTCTTCATTAAGAATTTCTTAATAGGCATATGACATACAGTCAGTTCCATATATCAGCTAAATGATCAGAGACAGGCAACAATTAACCAAAAAAACCAACCCAAACCACAAACATATATTATTCATAGTGTTATTTTGAAGTGCTGTGCAAAGGAACTAAAATTTCATGCAGACTGGGAGACTCAATGTACTTTCTTGCTGAGAATTTATTCCAAGGTTTGATTGATGTAAAAAATATGAAGGGGACACATACTGTGCCCTCCTGAAGCCACTGTCACTGGGTAGAGCAGCTCTTACAGGTGCAGCAGATGCTTCTCTGTCACACAGGAAAACTACAACGCTGGTCAGCAGCATCTCACTGCATTTGATCGTTGCAAAGCTTTAAAAATGTTGCTAGGTCAGACACAAGTACATTATAATAGCAAGAATACTTGCTACCTAAGAAAATTTCCACAATTTTCCAGAGTCTTGCAACTCTTCTCAGCCATGGTGAGGCCATATCTGGAGTGCCATGTCCAGTTCTGGGCTTCAAGGAGCAAGAGAATCATGGAGCTCCTGGAGCAAACCCAGCAAAGGGTTACAATGATGATTGAGAGACTGTGGGGGTGTGTTTTGGTTATGTATGTTTTTATTACTTGAAGTTATTTATAATGGTTTGTTCCATGTACCCCTTTGGTTATTCCCCGCTTGGTTTACCCCAGTCACTGTTTTCTGTTAATCATTCGTTATGTAACCCATGGGCCCTGCATGTCACCTCGAGGCCTCTCCTTACCTCTGGAAAGTTCTAGGGAGAGCCTCCAGTGATAGGACAGGATTCCAGATTTCCCCTCCTACCCCACCTTGGTTTGTTCCCCTGTGTGTCTATTGTGTCTTGAGCCACGCCTGAGTTACCTCTGATTGGACCCACACAGAACCCATCCCTCTGTACCACCCCCCGTATAAAAGTTACTGCACAAGGGTGATCCTTTGTCTCTGTTGAGGCAGACACCCTGGGCAAATAAACCCAGTTTGGTTGACCCTCAACAGTGTCCCCTCTTTCTCTCTCGCGCCATCACTGCTTCCAGCCAAGGGCCAGCCAGGACCCACAGGATCTCGAAGGTGACCCAGTCACTGGAGAGTACCTTCCCTGCAGCGGTGTCAGGGTTAGCCAGGGCAGGAACAGCCACGACACCGCTACAAGAGACTAGATCATTCGCATGGGGAAATGCTGAGGGAGCTGGGCCTGTTCAGCCTTGAAGACAACTGAGGGGACCTCCTCAGTGTTTACTGTATCTGAAGGGAGGGAATCAAGAGGATGGATCCACACTCTGCTCAGTGGTGCTGAGCAACAAAGAAGCAATAGGCGCAAACTGAAACACAGGAAGGTCCACTGGAACATGAGGAAGCAATTTGTTGCTGTGAAGGTGACTGAGCACTGGAAGAGGCTGCCCAGAGAGGTTGTGGGGTCTCCCTCACTGGAGATACTCAAAAGCCGCCTGGACAGGATCCTAATGCGCTCTACAGGGTCCTGCTTGATCTGGGGTGTTAGACAAGCTGACCCCATCAGTGGTGCTTCCCAGTCACACCCAGCAAGTAATTCAGTGATTTAAAAGTGTGAGTGGATCAATGCTTCAAGAAATACTAAAATGGAGTTAGCCACGGCATGGATGATGCCTTAATTAAATTTTAAAGGCAGACCTGTGTCACCAAAGGGTAATACAGAATTCAACGGGCATCAACGCACACTTTAACATTCACGCTTCAGAATTGGAGAAGGTGGAAATAGGCAGCAACATCTTTGCTCTTGCTGCTGAAGACACAAAAACCTGAAAGTGTCTCAGAACCTGATCCAGTGCTGGAACAGGGTAGGCAGGCTTGTGCAGAAGCACCTTAGCTCACTGGGCAAAGAGAAAATGAGCAGTGCTTCTGCACCTAGCACACCCAAGCAAGCAAGCAAGCAACAAAGCAAAAGATGAAAGTTTCTCCTAGTGCAGTGTCTGAAGCACTTGGATGCAGTGAGGGCGTGCTGGCCAGGGAATCAGCCCTTGTGATGGGCACTGTCGTGTAGGCATTTCTGGAATTTGGCCTGAAGGTGCCTCATGACCGTCCACTGTTTCTGGCTAAAGCTGCCTCAGCACCTCCTCCCTTGGCTTGTTCTCCGCACACTTCCCCAGCTCCCTTGTCCTTCTCTGGACACGCTCCAACCCCTGCATGACCATGTGGTTCCCAGGGGCCCACAACTGGACACAGCACTCCAGCTGTGCTTGCAGCAATGCCCAGCACAGGGGGACGGTCACCACCCTGCTCCTGCTGTTCCCCTATTGCTGACACAGGCCAGGATGCCCTTGGCCTTCTTGGCCACCTGGGCTCACGGTCTGCTGCTCTTGATCGCCACCCCAGCCTCCTTTGGTCCCACGGAGCTCCCCAAGCTCACAGGTGCACATTTGACGTTACATACAGCATCCAGAATTTACACATGTCCTTCCCGCTCTTATCAACACAAGATAACAGGCAAGGACCTTCAGCTCCACGCCCACTCCAAGCTCCAGTGCATTTTACAAAGCTTAGACGTCACCACAAAATGGAACAACAGGAACTTGCTGCTTCTGGGGTCCTGCCTCACAAGAAGGATTCAGAACCGCACAATTGCTTTCTTTTGCCCCACAGGACAACAATGGTCCCCACAGCTTCATGGACAATACAATCATCTCCTTGCAGCTGCTCAAAAGCCAAAAGACAGCTGGGCCAAAAGACTCTGTACAAGTGAAAACGATTGGAGAGTACTGCGGCACCGTTCCACAAGCCAAACACAGGTATCTCAAATGGGAAAACAAACAAACAAACAAAGCTTGTGCCCTCCAGAACGACCCCGTGCGCCCTTGGCCATAGCACTGCAGAAGCCAAGACACAGAGCTTCACTGAGCCCATCTGGCAGATGCCCACGCTCAGCACCAGCCCTTTGGTGCCTCAACATGGCCGAGCAAAGCCCATTTTCCAGCTGTCACTGGCTGGGGGGAAACACTAGCTCCTGGCAGGACTGCAGCACTCAGCATCCTCAGCCAGCAGCAGCAGCAGCAAGTGCTGGTGGGCAGAAACTTGCACTTCTGCCTTGCACTAAACACAGCACCCTGCAGAACTGGCACTTACTGCCTCAGCAAAATGGGGATATGGCGTGGGCACAGCTGGGAGCCTGCGGCCACGTTCCTCATTTTGCTCTTCTTCTGCGTCTTCTCCAACTGGCGGTAGGGCCAGCTGTGATACTGGTGGTTGTTCTACGGTCTGTGGAAAGAGAGAAGCATGAGGTACAGTCCATGTCCTATCATGTAGAAATTTCTTTTTTTCAGATCTACGTGCTAATGTACTAAGGAGAAATTACAATCTTTGATATCAGTGCTGTTCTAAGCGACTCTGAAATTATATTAATGATCGAGTTCTACAGAACTGAAAATGGCTCTTTGTTTTGTCATCCTTCCTGGCTTCTACCAGTAAGCCACCTTCTCTCTGGTAGAATTGAGCTTATATTCCTTTAAAATCTTGGAAATGGAGAAGGAAGTCATAGCCTGCCATGGTATTTCTCTTTCTGAAGCAGACATGGTAGTGGAGTATCTTTCAGCCTACCCTACTGCTCCTTTTCTTCCCTTTTCTTCTACTTTCCTGTGGTGGATGATTTCCTTCAAAAATGGGGGAATGTGAGCAATCCTGTTTATTTAAAAGATTAAATCTGTAACTATTTCGAGGGCAGGAAAAGTCACGTACAAGGGAGAATAAATGATGTGGAAGGCACATACGAAGCAGAACAAGATTTAGGAGTCACATACAAAGTAAAACCAAAGATGGCTTATTACTCCTGGAGGTGAGAAACTGGATGAAAAGCAGAAAAAAGAACAGTGTAATCTACTGTGTATGTGAGGACATTCAACCAATAGGACCTGAGGAGCTAACGCTCACTTTTAAGAAGCAACCAATTGTGAAGTAGCAGGTAACGTGTGATAAAGGCTACAACTGTATAAAAGAGACTATAGTTCTGCAATAAATGGGTCACTTTGATCATACTCATCATGGAGTGATGTCCCATTCTTGATTCTCCCACGCTTTCCAAGTGCACATCGTGCTTCACCGTTCTTAAACACTGGGAACATTTCACGTTCCTTTCTCACTCACCTCAGGATCGGCACCTCTGAATACATGGGTCAGGTGACCTGTAGTGAGCAAGGCAAATGCACCAGATTCTTTGAGAAAACTGCCTGGGCTAGTGAATCCCACAGAACAAGTCAACCCAAACTGACAGTATTTTCCATCTCACAACATCCCTCCAGGAGACACAGTTCTTCCACACAGCCAGCAAGAGAAAAGGACAGTATTCTTGGCTGTGCCTACACTTTGGCTTGTTTTGCCAGTAAATGAATACAAACTTGATCAAGATAATGCACATTGTTCTTTGACACTCAGTGCTCCTGTTCTACCAATCACATAAAGTAGCTTTTTTAATCTTGTCCTCCAGGTAGGTTTTTTTTTTTTTTATCAGTTGCATGAACTAATTCTCATTAACTTCCTGAAAAGAGTCATGCAGGAAAGCTTCCCCCAAGTCCCTGTGAGCTGTGGCACTTCTGCTGTGAAACAGCACAGCAGCAGCTCCTACGTTTAGGAGTAGACACTCACTGCTATGTAGTCTGCACTTCATTGCAAAGGGAATCACTATTTTAGCACTCAGTAAAGGGTCAATTAGACAGTCCAATCCTTCCATGACAAAATTTAGAAAACAGAGGCTTTCTCTGAATTCTGGGAAGAACTGCAGAGCTTTTAGAAGGCCTTCTGAGTAGGTCTCCCAGTCTAAGTTTTCAAAGTTGTCCTGCTTGTCCCTGTCAGCTGAGGAAATGACAGACTCTGCTGCCACAGACTCTCCTGTGGAGAGAACAGAACCCCTGCAGGTTCTCTTGCAAATGCTGCCCCTGTGGCTACAGATACCCCTTTTTTTAGCGGAACGTGTTGACAGGAGCTGTACCAAACCAGTGGCATCCTAATGGTTTTCCGCTTCCAAATCTAGCCCCTCAGTAAGAAAGAACAGGAAGATGTACAAAAGCCAGGTTAGGTTACACCCAGGGAAATCTTCTACTTACGTGCCAGGCTGGTCAAGTAAAAGCTGCCATAGGAAATGCCGTACACAGCACAAACTGCTGCAGCAAGATGACGAATCATTGTAGCACTGCTCTGCAAGTTTGCAGACTGTGCTGTAACACAAGAGAAAACAAAGCTCTTGTCAGTTTGACAAGACAAAAGCGTCAACCAGGAGGATGCTCCTGCACTCAGCAAGCCCAGGAGCTGCTCTGACACTGGAGGCCTTCTGTGCACCAAGGCAACCTTCTGATGTCACCATGGCACCACATGGCAACCATGCCTTGACATCACAAAGCAAGTGCTCTGTGTTGGTCTGTGAATTTATGCAAAGCAACCCAACCTTCCCTACAGCAAACACAAAACAGCCTGGAAAGTTCTCCTCTGCCACAAAGCAGCACAAACTCCCCTGGTGGGCCAAACCCTGTTGTTCAAGGGATGCAAGAGTAACTCCAAGAGTGCCCAGGGCACCTCCAGCCTGTACCAAAACTGAGCACTCTGATGGCACCAAAGCAAAGGAAACCAGACCACGAAAATGGCCCAAAGCATTGCACAGATCCAGGAGAGAAAGCACTATTGGCATTACAGCTGAAATCCTTCCTAACAAATGTGCCCACATATTTGCACATTTATCGGACATGCCCAGGTTTCCTGTGTATGTACATCTCTGCCTTTATTTCCCTTTGGAAGCAGTTGAACTGGCAGGATGTGCCCACCACCAGCAGCAGCTGCTCCAAGCCAGGAACGCAACAGGTGGTGCTGATTTCCAGGGGCTTCTGTGTCACAGGCGAAGCCAAGGCAGGAGTGGGTTGAAAGGTGCCGCTGCTGCTGCTGCTCTGTGCCCTGAGAGAGCCCCAGCTAGGCAGGGCACAGTGACCACTGCCCTGTGTGCTCCTTCTCCTGCCAGAGCTGGGCACACCTGGGAATAAATCTTGATGACTTGTGGGGAAACCAAGGGGTGTCTGGAGGCTGTATTGCTCTGCACATACCCAGGATACCTGCAGCACAGAATTTTAGCCCTAAAAAGCCTAACCCAAGGGAAACAGCTGGAAAATATTTCATTTAGACCTTTCTTCCCTGCTCTACAGAAATGGCCAAAATGAAAGTTCCCAAGCAGGGCCGGATCCCTGCTGCCAGCTCAGGGTTAGGAAGGAGGCGTTGGTCTATTTCAGCACTGGGTGCATGGGGAATCACTTCCCTAACACGTGCACATGCAGCCATCTCAGCTACTAGTTTGAATTCATGGAACTAAGACATACTCAATACTTTGCAGAAACTCACAGACAAAACCTTCCCCCAAATTATTTGACCTATTTAAATCACTTCTCAGAATGTATTGATGTGAGAGTAGGAGTGTCCCGGTGGTAGCTGTCACAGGTTCAGGAGGAGACCCATGCACCAAAGAACTGAAGATGCAATGGGGGTTGCAAAGCAAATTTATTCTATTGGTTGCAGTAGCAAATGCTACATACCAGCCCCTGGATTCCTAAAAATCTGCTGGGCAGGAGGAGGAGATGGAGCGTGGTGCTTGGCTGGAGGGGCAGGTAGGCAATGCACTTTCAGGACATCCCCTGGATCAAAACGATGTGCATCTCATCCTTCACATCCCTCCACCCCAAAAACAAGCTTCTTATCTCCTGCCCGGAAGTGGAATTTTCCCAGTTACAGCATTAACTCAGATACGGCTGGCACGTGAGATGAGGCCACGATGGCACATGATACTGACTCCATGCCAACAGCGGCTCCATGATGCATTGCTCCTCTTTCAAAGGTTGACTGCCCACCATTGACCAATACATTGCTTCTCTTTCAAAGGTCAAGTTCCCATCCACTACACAATACTGTTTTCTTCATTGTCTTGTCAACCTGCCCAAACATGGATCAAATATGGCAGGGCATCAGACATGGTTCTGGTCCCTAACATAGTGGTTTGGGGAACATCCCATTCCTCAAATTGTCCTTAGGTGGCCAAAAGCCTCCTCAAACCTCTTTCTTCCCTTGCATGCATTCCAGCTACCTTCCTTACAGGACCACTCTCTTTATTTTCCAGGCTAAGAGAGCCACTTGCACACATTTATCACTGCAATGGGGGAATACAAGGTTTAGCACTGTCTCTTAAACTAAAGGAATTTGCAAGATTGAGCTTTATTTGTTACAACTAAACATTTTCCCAATGCCTCTCCTTCCTTTTCTTTGAATCAAACGTGAGCATTTTGTCAACAGGTCCTGCAAGTGCTCTTGCTTAGTGAAGCCACATTTTGACTTTCTTTTAGAAATTAAGGAAAAAAACCACAGATTGCCTACTGAAATTATTCTGCTCTCTTCCAAATCAGTTCACTACTCAAGCACAACCCTCAGGCACCTCCCTGATTCCCTCTTTCCCAGCAGCTCTGTGTTTGCTGTATGCCAGAGAGCACAAAGCAGGCTGGCCTGGTGCCCCTGAATATTTCTGTAAAACACTCTGCATTTCGCCCCTTTGCTCTGGCTCAGTGCAGAACTCCAGGACTGCAGGTGCTTCCTCTCAGAGCTGTGTGAAGCACAGACTCCTGCAGATCTGACCTGACAAGCTGTCACCACCTCCCGCTGGCCTCGGCAGAACTGCCGTGCCTGAAGGACGCTGCCCCGTGCTCCAACCTGCGGAGCAGCCCGGCTTCCTCTCCCTATGCCCAGAGTGCTGCACACACTGCTAACCTTTCCCAAGAGCTACAGGGCAGCCGGCAGAAGAGTAGGAATCCTCAGCCAGGGCTGCAGCCCTCGGCTGCCGTTTGCCTTTCTCTCTTCCCGTGCACACTGCAGGCGGCCAATGCCACCCGTCTGTGCTGTGCCCAGCTCGGCTACGCTTCCCCTCGGGAGCAGCCAGCTGCCACTTGGGCTCTAAAGCGGAGCATTCGCCCGGTCCCAGGAAGAGGCTCCCAGGGCTGGACTGCTGCCTCTTGCTACTACAAGGGCCTCCTTCCAGCCTGCCTCTGCCCAGGCTCAGGCTGCTACGGGCTCTGCCACGGCTGTGCCATGGGCAAGGCTGGGCTCGCTCTCACCTCACAGTCACTGACACCTCTGCACCAGAGGAGACCTCTCAGAGCACCCTCACTGATCTTTCTGATTTCTTAGTTGAGCAAGACTCTCCTGCAGCCAAAGAGATTGCACTTTGGGATACAAATCCAAGTGGCAGGAACCCAAATGCTCTTGAGTTGCAGCTGAAGACCTGCATCTGCACAGGACCTTTGGCCTACCCCTCTCTTCCTTTGGTTTTGCCTGCAAAAGCCACTGCCCTTTCTGCCTCAAATAGAACTACCACAGGTGTACAGAATACGGCCATTGGACTTCAGTGGAGGAGGAGCCCATCCCTGGGACACTGTTTCACCTGCAGCCCATTGGCATTTTACCTGCAGCAGCTCCTTGGCAGACCAGTGCCACGCCTTGTCTGCATGCAGGCAGCAGCTCAGGAAGTCATGTGTCCAAGGGGAGAATAGGTTGGGCTGCCGCAGCTTTGGTCTCCCTCCTGTGGCTATCAGCAGTTGAGGCTAGAGAAAATGGAAACACCAGGCTCCACCTGCTTCTGTCCCAACTGTAACTGCCCTCCCAGATCCCATTGTTTAAGCTCCACTGTGCAGTAGCAGTTTCTGCCCTGGCAGAGAGGCAGAGATGACTTTCCTGTACCAACAAAAACCCAAATCCCAAGGCAGACACAGCTTTTCTGACATCTAGCAGATCTTGTTTCTACATCAGCTATTTCATTGACTGACCTAGTAAGTAGGAACTAAATCAGCAAACGCACGTTTCCATGTCTGAAGATTCACAGCAGCTTGACAGGCCTTTTGGAAGAGGGACTTTGCTAGTCTAACTAACCCTACTCTTTCCAAGGATTCTTACATGGAAGGCATCTCTGCACTGCTTGTTGGTCCCTTACGCACACAGCTGCCATAAAACAAAACTCGTCAGGCCCTTTGTCCTGTTCCAGAGAACAATGGTAATTGGAAGAAAAGAAAGGAAATCCACCAGGCATTCCTCAGGGAAGGAAGCAAACACTTGGAATCTCATATTCAACACAGACACAAAAAGAAGCCTGCACAAAGGTATTGGGATGAAAACGCCTGTTTGGGCGGACGGGAGCCACCTGCAGCTCTCTCAGCAGTCTGCAAGTTTCAGCTCCTTATGTGGCAAAAGGAAACCTTTTCATGGTCAAATCAAAAGCAGGAGAAGCACCATCCCTATGATAACCCTCTGCTCATTTGGATACTCGGGTCAAGGAATTAATGGTGTGCCCAGCGCAGAAAGTGCCTGGCAAGAAATAGGAAGTTTGGGCAGGCTCTCAGCATGACACCAGGCTGCGGCCTGGTCTCTGTAAAAACACCCATCACAATACTAACAGCTCTGTGCTGGTGGCACTGAAATAGATGGTGACCAAAGAGACTCCGTTATTATCCCTTTCAATTCAGAGGAAAATTTCCAAGCCTAAAACAGCAAACATACTCCCATTGGGAATAAATAATTAGGGCATCTTTCTTTCCTTTTCTCACATCGCCAGAGGTCACAAAGGGGTTTTTATCCTGTCCCTTTGCAGCTGAACTAAGCCACCGGACATGGTGGGGAGCTGGAGTGCTCAATGGCATTAGAAATGTGCAACTCAGGGCTGTCCCGGCTCCTACGGTAAAGGAACAGCGCCAGCGTCAACCTCACACCTTGGATCCCAGCCCCAGGCAGCTGAACACAAGCCCATTGACTTGTTAAAGGACCGAGAAACAGCCAAGGGTCCGGCATACAGTTCTAACTGCAGTCGGAGAAAAACACATCCTAAACTTATACAGGCCACCCAGACACGACAGAATGATGTACAGATGACTTGAAAGGCTGAAAATTTGGAAGACCCACAGGATTTGGGAAAGATGCCACAGCATGGACAAAAATTATTGTGCTGTGGTCAAAAAAAGGAAAAAGCAAGCAGAACTGCTGTAGGATTGATTTGGTGGTTGTTTTTTGTCTCTTTTGGTTTTTTGTTGGAGTCCAGGACATTCCCTTGGATGGCCTAGGACCCGAGGAAGGGAATTTGAGCCCTGGACAGGGAGTTGTGGAGCTGGTCCAGGGGTCTCGGAGACCTTGGCACAAAGGCCAGGAAAACACCGGGTTTGATTTTAATCCATGGGAAAAGCTTCCAACATTGCAAAAGGAATTACAAACCACTGGGGCGTGAAAATAGTAGTTTAGCACAGTAGACGATACAGAATTCAGTAGTTTTAGAATTTATAGAATAGAAGTAAATGAGGACAAGATGGTGGAATTTGGGTGGTACCTCATGTACTTCTCCTTCTTCCTTGTCCTCCATCTTTTAGGGTGGTGATGGCACAAAGTAGTTAGAGTGGATTGGAGCAAAGTAGAAATGTCACTCTTAGTGTGGGCACTGGGCATTGGCACAAAATAGTAAATAACCGACACGTAGTTATCTGTATAAATGTTAGGGGACATCCCATCGGGAGGCAGTTGCCTCGTGTCCCAGCTGCTGTCCAGACCTCGGCTGGGAGCAGAGAAAATTCTGAGATATCAAATAATAAACAACACGAAAAACCTGAAAACAGACCTTGAGGACTCTGCTTTTTTATACCAACGCGACTCAGGGCTTTTAGAGGGCCAAGGACTTTAAACTACCTAAATCTCGGGTGACAAAACCCCCCCTCAAGAATTGGCGTCCCTGAGTGGGCACCGAGTGGGCACCTCACTGAGAATTGGCTTCACTGGGTGTTTTCCAGTGAACACACAAAGCCCTCTAAAGCCAGGAAGAAATCCAGAGAAGACAGGGGAAGATTTGTGGCCACAGCAGCTGACTTCAACTTTGCCTTGGACAGTCGAACTCCAAGGGCCCTGGACTCGTCACCCTGAGATCTGCTGGTCGGTGATCGGGACACCTCCAGGACGAATTTGAGAACATCTGCACCCTGTTCTTCAGTTTTGGTGAGACCGTTCGAATCCAGAACACATGGGGGTGGGAGTCTCCCAGGAACGACTTAGGATCCTATCTGCTTTACAAGTAGTTATGTCTGCACATCCGGCATGCCTTCCTGAAAAGGAGCTTCAAGGTCCGCTTTTGTGGGTTCGGTGCAACTTTCCACATTGCGAAACCCACGTCCTATTTGAGCCGGCATTTTGGCAAGAGGCAAATACAGAACTGTACCACAAGGCAAGTAAAAAGCATAAAACGGCTGCAAGGCTGTTGCCCGCAGGGAGAATCATGCTAGAGGCAATTTCACGTAATAAAAAGACAGTTCCTCCTTCTTTATAGCAGCGGAGGGCTGCGCAGGAGGAACAGAGCAATGTTTCTTCTGTTGAACCGCAACCAGCTGCTACTCAGCAGCAGGCAGATCCCATATCTCTTAGTGAGAATGTGGGAGGAGAGAGCCAGCAGCTTCCCCGAGATGAGGCACATAAATCACAACAACCTATCTCGGAGCCTCAAATTCCGAAACCTGATTCCCCGATGCCAGTCCCGGGAAAGAAAAAACTTGTACTTCATCCCAGCGATCAGGATAGAGACATGCTTTCTTTTGAGGCATGTCCCCTGGACATGGGACAATTGCCCCAGAGGGGGGAACGGGGAAGATTTAGATCGGATTCCACCTAGAAGTCCGTTTACCACTCCCCAGACACCGCGCGAAATCGCTTCGCCATCTCTTCCTCCACCCGAGCAAGGACACAACAGGGGGGAGTGAGTGTGAGCCAAACACCAGAACAGCAGGGAAAACAACCCCAAATCGCGTCGGCGGCGGGAGATAACACCGCAGCGCAAGGACGCCAAGGCGATGCGAGTCAATTGCGCCGGGAACAATCACACGGCGCGGACGCGGAACGTGACGAGGGGCAGCCGGAAAACACACCGTGTCAGGGGGGCGCGGATCGCGGGGAAAAACAACTCGCGGGCGACCGTCGGGATTTCGCGGACCGCGAGACCGGAACGAAGGCGGAGGAAAAGTCCATGCCGCTCGTTCGGCGCAGGGTGATGATGCAAGCTGCGGGAAGTGAAATGGGCAAAATTGTGGACACATCGCAAAGTGTGGGCAGAGAGCCAGGAAGGGCGGCGCAGACGCAGGCGCAGAGCCGTGCACTGCAAATCCCAGAAGCGCTCGCGGCTCACTTTGGCGCAGGCGCAGTGGGGGTGGGATGCATCCCAAACCGCAGTCTCGCTGCGGGCGGGGTAAACCCCGATGGCGAGCGAGACGGGGCGGCCCCCGGGGGCGCGTCGAGAGGGAACGCCTCCCAAGGCGGTGCCGGGACGACGCAAGCGGGATCGGAGCAGGCGGGGGCGGTGCAAATGTTGATGGGGTGGGGCCAGGGCGGAGAATTTCTCCAAGGGGCCCCTCCTCACAGTGGCCGCCACAAACCATGACCCCGCCCACGAGCGGCGCCTCAATACCAACACGGTAGCCACTCAGTGATTCAGAATCAGCTAGCTCGTTCTGGCACATGGGTGCACATCCAAACATCACTGCAGTGTTTCCCAGAGATCCAGTAACGGAGAGTTTGTTACAAGCACAGCGTCTTTTGTCAGAAATAATTGAAGAGATCCCGGACAGAATATTTGTCGATCGATAGGGTCCAGTTGTCGCGATGCCAGCGCCACCTAGTGGCGGGACTGCACAATTACAGCAGCCACAGCGACGGCCACGCCCAGCCATTGGAGCAACAGCGCCGCCTAGTGGCGGAACATCCACATTGCATCATTTTTTCCCAGTCGCATATAAAAACCAGATTTATTCTCCAAAGCAACAATTCCAACAAGAACAAATGAAGCCGTTGTCAACTTTAGGGAACCATGCAGCAACTCAACTACAGAAACAAGCATTTGCCACAGACGACAACATGATTCATATTACTGCTTCACAAGGCATTCCTTTCAGATCAACAACTGCATGTCCTTCATCTCAAGCTTCTTCAATTTTATTATCTCAAGATTTTATGAAACAGTTTTTTCCACAATTTAAAGAAACAGCTTTGGAACTCAACCCAGATTCAAACATTCAATTCCCTCAAGTGCTCCTTCCACCAAAAGGCAATCAAGCTTCTCTTCAGTCAACTGCACAGACGCCTTCTTCGTTTACCCCCCAGCTATCCGATGGCTCAACCCTCTGTTTACTCCTCAACTAGAAGGGAGAGAAATGTCAAAAAGAGAAATATCCCTCAAGGATGAAGGGATCACATCTCAAGAAGATGGGAACAAACAACAAATAAAGGCAGACTCTGGAATGGCAGAAGCAGTGTCACAATCGAAATCACAACAATTAATTCCTTTTTCTGAAAATTCACAGATGTCTGATGCACAGATATCCAGTGCAACAGATTGGACTGAGATAAAGAAAAAAGTATTAAAAAAACTTAGTTCAGCAGGCAGAAGAAGTTTAGTATTGCCACTGGCATACGATGCACAAGGTCAAAATGCAAGATGGGAGCGATTGGATCATGATGTGATCAAAGACTTGGTAAAAGCCATCCGTGATAATGGATTGGGATCCCCATACTTCAAGCAGCTTTTGAAGGCAACATTTAATACATATGACTTAACAACTTTTGATCTCAAATCCATTGCTTCGATGATTCTTACAGATTCGCAAATCCTTATCTGGGAAGCAAAATGGAGAAGAGCTCTTGAAGACCTCAGGAGAAGATATCAAAGAGGACCAAATGCAGGTATCACTGTGGCAGAAATGGCAGGTGATCCACCAAATGATGAGCCATGTCATCAAGCAAGAGATTTACCATGAGAAGTGTTAGCAGATATAAAAGAAGCACCAAGAAAAGCAATCCTGCAAATTTCACCAGCAGGAGTTTCAGAAAGTATTTATACAGAAATAAAGCAAAGCACATCAGAATCTTTCTCCTCATTCATTGATTGTCTCACACAAGCAATAGATAGGCAAGTCAGTGATGAGGCAGCGAAGCCACATCTGCTTCGAAGTCTTGCATTTGGAAATGCCAACACAGAGTGCAAACATATCATCAGTGCGATGCCAGGTCAACCTTCCATAGCAGAAATGTTAGAAGCATGCAGCACAGTAGGAACACCACAGCATGTGGCATCCAGCATGTGGCATCCATTCAAATTAGTAACTTGGGGCAAGGGTTATGCTTGTGTCTCCACAGGAGCTGGACCGAGATGGGTGACGGCGAAGAACGTGAAGCCCTACCCAGTCCAAGCGCAAGCAGACGTGGACCCCAAGACTGGAAACAGGAACGCAGGCACGCAGACGTGAGCGGATGTCAAGACAGCAGATGTCCCCTTGTTCTACGTGCAAAAGAGACTTTAGGATTTGGGGTTTTTTTGGGACTTGGATGGTGGTGCATTTCAGTGGTTCCCAAGGAAAAGAGGCCTTTGGTGACACACGTGTGCCTCATTCTCTCAATGATAGCTTTGAGCAGTGCAGCAGTTTGGCCCATGGCTCAGCCAAAGGAGAACGTTGCGGAAACTCTGGCCAATGCATCAGGGCTGGATGGCATGTTCAATTTTTTTGACCTTTCACCACTGTGGAATGAAATTTTAAAAACAGGTTTATGCATCCTGTTGGGGTTTGTAATTCTTCTCATGATCATGCCGTGTCTGTTTCAGTGTATGCGCTCATGGACAAAGCTGCCAAAGAGGTCTTTTTGGTTCAAACAGGAGGGGGAGATGTTGGAGTCCAGGACATTCCCTTGGATGGCCTAGGACCCGAGGAAGGGAATTTGAGCCCTGGACAGGGAGTTGTGGAGCTGGTCCAGGGGTCTCGGAGACCTTGGCACAAAGGCCAGGAAAACACCGGGTTTGATTTTAATCCATGGGAAAAGCTTCCAACATTGCAAAAGGAATTACAAACCACTGGGGCGTGAAAATAGTAGTTTAGCACAGTAGACGATACAGAATTCAGTAGTTTTAGAATTTATAGAATAGAAGTAAATGAGGACAAGATGGTGGAATTTGGGTGGTACCTCATGTACTTCTCCTTCTTCCTTGTCCTCCATCTTTTAGGGTGGTGATGGCACAAAGTAGTTAGAGTGGATTGGAGCAAAGTAGAAATGTCACTCTTAGTGTGGGCACTGGGCATTGGCACAAAATAGTAAATAACCGACACGTAGTTATCTGTATAAATGTTAGGGGACATCCCATCGGGAGGCAGTTGCCTCGTGTCCCAGCTGCTGTCCAGACCTCGGCTGGGAGCAGAGAAAATTCTGAGATATCAAATAATAAACAACACGAAAAACCTGAAAACAGACCTTGAGGACTCTGCTTTTTTATACCAACGCGACTCGGGGCTTTTAGAGGGCCAAGGACTTTAAACCACCTAAATCTCGGGTGACGAAACCCGCTCCCCGAGAGTTTTTCTTTTGGCTTTTCTTTTGGCCTTTCTTTTTGTTTTTTCTTTTGGTTTTCTTTTTTGTTCTTCTTTTCCTTTTTCACTTGCTTGGGTTCTTTTTTTTCCTTTTTCTTTTCCTTTATTTTTGTTCTCTCTGTTTTTCTTTTGCTTTTTTCTCTTTTCATACTTTTTCTATACAATTGAAACTGCAAAGATTCAACCTCCCTTTCAAAGAGTACTCATAACAAATCTGTCCATTCCCCGGGAAAATTCCTTTCCTTCAGAGACAGAGCTCCAACATGGTTGAAGAAGCAAAAGTCAGGCATGGCTGGAGGGCAAAATGGCAGGTTTCTGAAATGCTTACCTGCCACTTCCCTTGTGATGCAACCAAACCTACAGCAGCTGCTGATGTGCTGCAGGGGACATTTTTAGAAGGGTACCTTCTAAAGAAAGGTGGAAGTGGTGCCAGCAGATGGCAATGGGATTTTGTCCAATGGCACACAGAACACAGGGACAGGTGAGAAGGACAGCAGGATCAGTGAGTATTTGCACCTTACCGAGACCGGAGTTTGATTCCAGTAAGGAACTTCTCCTTCCACCATCTCAATGCCCATGATTCCAATTGACCATATGTCTGCTTTGGGGCCATGTGGTTGACCTGTCACGACTTCAGGCGCCACCCACCCAGAAGTTCTGGCCACTGAGCTCTGCCTACTCTGCTCAGGGAGGAGCTGAGCAAAGAGGCCAAAATCCGCTGTGGACAAAACAACACATGATGAAAGCCAACTGGAATTAGGAAACCAAGCAAAAAAATTGCTCACGCTCGGTCTAAGAGTGTGCTGGTGAACCTCCTGGAGAACTGTCCACCACTAGGTTTCCTTGGGGCTTAAGCCAAGGAAGTGTGGTGTTGGCCACTTCCAAAAAACTGCTAGGTTTTTAAACACTGCTCACAGCAGTGTCCTTTATTCCCCTGAAGGGTTAGATGGCAGCTCTCTCCCTCTGGAAGGGACACAGACCCATGCCACTCTTGACTGCTTGTGGTTCCTTGTCACACTTCTGTGCATGTTGCAACTGTGCCTTCAGCTTGAAGCAGGGGCCCCTGCAGTCCCACCAGCACCATTTTTGGGGAGCTGGCAGTCGCTCAAAAAGCAGCCTCACACTCCACATGCTTGGAACACTGCAGCTGACTAAGAATATACTGACCCAGCTCGACAGAGCCGTCAGTTCTGAGGAGGACGTTGCAGCTCTTCACATCTCAGTGGATCACGTGGTTTGAGTGAAGAAAATCCAAATCTTGCAGGCACTGAGAGAGAAAACGGAACCAGGAGGGCAAAACTTAGGAATGTGATTTCTTCACATAAGAAAGGAAACAGCCCTAAAATTTCCCTCTCCAGGGGAATAGGGCGTAATGGCAGAAGACAGTGCCACTGAGAGGAAGAGCTTGTTGTTCCAAGACTAGCAGAGCAGCACCTTTCTAAAGAGAGGCATGCCAGCCTTTGCAAGAGCAACAGCAACTGCTGTTGTAGACTGCCCCCTGCAAGCCAGCCCGAAGGACTGCTGCTGCAGTGGATGTACTCAAAAGCAGAGAGCATTTCGGCTGCACTACTATCCTTTTCAGCTGAGGACTGTGAGAAATGAGGCTCGCTTTTTTCCTTGGTATTAGTTTCAAATGTTTTTGAAAACTTAGCTGCCATCAGCACCTTTGCTTTTACAGGCAAGGAATGCACTGCAGGCAGGCTTGAGGTAAACATTCAAAGAGGCGAGGTGAAGAACAGCAGATACAAATACAAGAGACAGAGCGAGAATACAACAGCAGGAGATAAGAGTACCAGAAGAGAGTACAGAGTGAGTGCAGAGGCCCTGGCAGGCAGTTCACCTGAGATGCTCTTGCTTGCCATAGCATACCAGCAATACAGAAACCAATGGAATGTACATGGAATCACTCCAGTTCTGAGCCCCAGTTTCCCAGACAATCCTGCCCCAGCCCAGAGAAGCACAGATGGGATCGCTGACCTCCCCACTGATGGTTGCCATCTCGTCTTCACACAGGCAGCTCTTGCTGATGACATCCCTCAGAGTGCCTCCATCCATGTACTCCATAACCAGCCAGAATTGCTTATTCACAAGGTAGCTGAAAGAAGGAAACAAGGGCATGGACATAGACATGCATTGGTCTGTTGATTTCGTGGTTGATTCTTGTTCCCAGGTCCCTGTGTGTAACAAGGATAGGAAAAAAGGAATAACATTGCCTCTAGGCTATGCAGTGTTTGCAATCTGTCTCAGGAGAAAGACACAGCAGTGAAAAAGGAGATGTCTTAGATGGCCAGCAAGTGAAAAATGCAGTTTAGTAACAGGCCAGATAAAAGACTTGTTGAGTTGCATGTTTCTGGAGAAAAGGCAGCTAGTCTTCCTGGCATGCAAAGCCATGGAAAAGAGGGGCCACAATCCAAGGCAAATCCTTGTTTAGTTTATCTGCACCTCAGACGACACTTGAAAAAAAGCTAGCCCCAAACCAACAGGGTGGCAGTGAACTTACAGGCTTTTCATTTACTTAGATATGACTGATGAGGGCTTTTGAACAGTTTTCAAACCACATGTGCCAGGGAAGACTCAGGCATGCAAGATGTACTCTCTTCCCATCCATTGGAGATGAGCAGAGCAATATTAGTTAACCGATAATTAGCAGCACTATTTTCTGCCAGTGACCAAAGTGGGTTTTTACCTTGCATGCCTGCAGTACGTAAACAAACATTCATGGGACAAAAGCACAACAACTCACGTGTCTAAACAGTTGACCAGGTTGGGATTCCCGTTCATCTTCAGGACCAAGAGTTCACTCAAGTTCACTCCCAGTCCTTGGAGATTGATTTTCCTTATGGTCACCTAAAATGACGTGGAAAATCAGTCACTTTCCAAGTTAGTGGCACAAGACATTTTGGAACAACACTGCTGAGCTGTGCCAAAGTGCCTTGGGATAAGACAAAGGAGTACTTAGGAACTGACATTCCAACAGCCCATTTCTCTGCTCCTTTGGGGGCCAGTTATAGCACACATGGCCACTGATATTTTGTCTTGTCCACTTGGTAACAAACGTGTCTCAGCTATCACCTCCAGACTTCTGACCACACTCTTTGCTGCTCTTTCTAGGATTCAGAAGTAATCCTTACTACTCTGTGCATACTTCTTAGGCTATGGGCAGGGCTTAGGGCTTTTAGGGTTGTTGCAAATGTCTCCCTAAGGGCAGTTCCCAAGTGCAGCACTGCAGGTGACTGAGGAACTGCCAGTGACATTCAGATGTATTTTCCAGCAGCCAGAAACGAGAATTCAGGACTCAAGCTCTAGCCTCAAAGAGCAGGGAAAGGAATGATCAAGGGGGCAGCACCTTTGTGCCTTAGCAATTCAGCACGTGAGTGAGTCTTTCTCTGAAAGGAACTGCTGCCCTCCTTGCCTTCCTTCTGGCAGCTGAGAAGGACAAAGACTGTCCCAAATGCAATTTGCAGGCTGACATCAGTCTGTGCTTCTTGTGCCTTTTCAGCATGCCTCTACCTAGAGCTGCAACCACAGCTCCCACCACAGAGATAAGCCCCTGAGAGCAGCAGAGTCTGTGAGGGCTCTTGACATTTACCTCTCCTCGGGTGGCAGTGTTGAGTGCTCTACAAACCTCTCCAAAAGTCCTAGAAACAAAAGAGCAGCAAAGGAAGGAGAAAGCGTTTAGATCTTGCAGTGAAAGCCAGCCCAGACAGGAGATCTCTGCTATAAATGCCTAAAACCTGCAGCATGCAGGAGGGGTCTGTCAGAAGGCAGATGGAGCATTTTGCTCTCAAGTGCGTGGCTGCCAGGCCTGAAGCATTGAGGATTACTGCCTGAGCTCAGAAAGAGAGCTTCTTCTTTCTTCTTGGGTTTCAGTTTCTAAACTGTGCAGTAATAATCCTGACCATGGAGTATTTCCTTCAGCAAACTCTTGGAAAACAAGCTATGATAGGGGGGTAGGTTGCTCTTTCAGGCAAGCAAGATTCTTCTCCTTCTATTAGCATGGCCATCTGATTTAGAGACACACAAAAGTGCTAAGGAAATTAACACGGAGCTGTCCCACACTCGAGGGACCAGGAGATCTACCATGTCCTGTTCCTTGCTGCAGGCAGCACCTTGGCAGTGTGGAGATGTCTTTGACAATGCCTTCTGGCCAGGCTCACAAATTCTGACTGGTACTGAGAGATGGGACAATCTAGCCACAGTGTCTGGACATGCTGGCAGCTTGCCTGACTTCAGACTTGATAGATATTCCACCAGGAAAACACCTGGCCCATGGTTTTGTGGTCGGACTCACCCACTGCCAATAGTTTTGAATTTGCTGTATTTTGCCATGGGATTTTCCTTGCTCACAATTGCCCCTGTGAGATACAAAATTCAAGATGCTCACTTTAAAGCAGAGAGCCCAGCTTCCAGGCGACAGAAAAGGCAGCCCCATTGTGTGCAGCCCTGAGCCCTTGATGGTCAGCTAGGTAACAACAACAATCACCAGAGAGACATCTCTGAAGCACAGATGGCCAGCAGAGACTGATTTTCTACAGAAGTTCCTATGGAGGGGTATCCTAATCCTAACTGTCCCTGTGATATCAAACTGAGGAGGAACATTTAGTACAGCTATGCTGACACGTGCACACAAGACACTGTCCCTCAGACAAGAAACACACAAGACGTATACTCAGTAGCTGCAGGGAGTCATCGTCGATCTGCTGTTGCTGAGCACAGTTCTGTCAGCGCTGGACATGACCCAACTGCCCGGGCTCCACTTCTCAGCTTGGTGAGCAAAGGATCCTTGACACAACGCTGCTGCTGAAAGAGCCTGTGTAGATCTGGGAGGAGAAATGAGTTTGCTTCAGAAAGGTGTCTGGCAGAGATTACCCTGAGATCCCATTCCAAAGGCAAGCCCTTAGAAAGAAAGATGCTGTCAGACCCATGCAGGGTTCTTAAGATGGATTTTTTGGATGTCCACTTCTCTTTGACTGGATGCGTCAAAGCCAAAGACTGGTTTTATTGGAGTTCATGGCCAGATTCATGTTCCATTTCCATGGATTTTCTGAGGGAGGACTGCCACAGTGACCATTCCACTTCCTCCCAAAGACTCTTTGCCCCCTCCAAAGGCTGCAAACACACTTGCAGCTCCTTGTTCCAGTGTTCTACCTCCTCCCGCTGAGTGCTTTTTTCCTCTACCACCTTCAGGTCATGCTCAACCTGCAGCCCTTCTGGTAGAGACACTTCCTGTGCCTCACGCCGATCTTGGGGCTCCTCCTTGCCTGTCATTTGCTGGAATCCTTTGCAGGCTGCCCCATGAGATGTCAACACTTCCACCTCAAGTCAAACACAAACCAAGCAGTCAGAGACTACAGCTTGTCCCCGTTAGCCAAGAGTCATCAGCTGTGAGGAAAGGGAAAGAATGGATTTACAAGGGCTACAGACAGCTTGTTTCCATCCTCCATCTTGGTCAGCATGTTCCACTGTTAAAATACCTCAAGCAACAAAGAGAGCAGGAAGAGGCCAGAAGGAATCAATTTGGATGACTGCTGGCCAAAAGGCCAAAGGACTAGTTCCATTGTCCAGGGCAGCAGTTGAGATTCACGATACCAGATTTCCTTCACAATGGCTGTGACAGACACTAGAGCAGGATGGCATTCAGAGGCATCACCCCACTTGCCTGCTGCAAATAGTTTCACATATTTAAATCACTTCCTCAAAATTAATTGCCTCGGAGGAGAGGTCACTTAAAAGTCTCTGGTGGTCATTTGGGAAACATCTCCTTTGATTCTCCTCAAATTCTCATTTGATTGTCAAGAGCCTCCAAAAACCAATTTCTTCCTCTTAAATACATCAAAGCTATCTTTTCAGTAGGCCCTCTCTCTTTATTCTCAAGCCTAAGATATCCACTTGTGCACATCAATCACTGCTTTGAGGGAACACAGGACTAGGAACTGTCTGGTAAAGCTTAAGGAATTGACAGTCAACATTTTCCCAGCATTTTGCACTGGGCTGTCTTGCCAGCAGACATCACCAACCTGTTCCATCCCACCTGCAGAACCCTGCACCTGCTATCCATGGGCACCTGGGAAGATGGGCAGCCACAGAGGAGACACACCCACCACACTGTTAGGATAGGGTTAATAATTTCTGTTACCACAGAAGCTGGGAATAGAGTCTCAGCTTCACTGCAACCAGGTGTTGCTTCCATTGTTTTAACCAAATCAAGTATAACTCTGCTTGGGTAATCAGGATGGCGGGAGAAGGAGAAGATTGGGACGGCTTGTACTTGGAAATGAAGTAGGTCGGGTGAAACTGTACCTAATCATCATAAGATAGATGATCGAATTGTAATGATTTTTGGTAGCTGAACATGATTATTATTTCAAACTAGAATCGTAAAGATATTGACAAAATCCATGCTTGAATGTATACAATAGAACAATGTAGGTTTAATGATTAACATAGAGTTATGTAACAAAATGGTATAATATGGGGCCCCTTTTGGACCCTCGTTGGAGTTGGATTTGGGTCTGTACTCCGACTCCCAGAGCTCTTCAATAAAGCACCTCATAATCATTCCGATGGTTATGCGTTTTCCTCACTAACAACACCAGGCAAGAACCAAAACCCTCTCGAGTCACAGCTGCAGGCCTGTATCTGCACAGGATGCTCTGGCTGCCCCAATCCTCATGGGCTTTTGGCTGGAAATGCACTTTCTGCTTCGTGTAGATGTACCACAGCTGTGCAAACAAGGGCCAGTGGGGCGTATTCCAAAGGCACTGTGGTGTGAAGTGATGCCCTACTGACTGAGAAATAACACACTTTTGAGACAACATTAGTATAGGAGGTAATATCCAATCTGGTCTTTGACTGATATGGAAAAACGCCCACCCCACACAGGGCGAATGTGGTTTTATAAGTTTGGAAAATTAGCATAATTGACAAGAATTTCCAATTAGAAGCACAAGTAATGAGGAAATATCCCCACTTTGCTTCCACCTCCTCTGGAGCCCCTCTCTCTTGCTACTAGCTGTATTAGCTGGACTGGGTCTAGTTAGTTGGCTCCCAGAGGAGGCAAGATAGGATAGGAGCTTTTGCAGCATGTTTTCTCTTTCTGCCTATCAGAGGAGGAAAGTTACAGAAGTTACCTAGGAACGATATAACTATACAAAAATAGTCTACAAAGCTAGGAATACATATGAAGGAAATATAAAAGCAGAAATCATTTTGGCATCAGAAGGAGACCCTTCCTTGATTCTTAACCATACCAAACCCACAATCAACAGGACTTTCCAACTTGAAAAAACAATGGACAATTCAGAAAGTTAATGTAGAGCTTACTCACAGGGTGACAAGGAAGGCAACCTTCCAAAGGAGTTGAGGTTTCGTAGAGTTTTTATTCTGAGTCCCACTCAGGGCTTGAACAGGACAGAGTCATCCTGAAATGGTCATCACCACCTCCTGAACTCCCTGCATTGCATCACTGCCATGATCAGAGATGCCCATCTGGACAAAGGCTCAGCTGGCATCAAATATGGATGCAGCACCAAGGGAAAACAACAATAACAACAACAGCAGCAGCAGCAACAGCCACAGCAACAATGGAACCATTACTTCGCAAACTCAGTGCCTCACAGGATGAAGTGAGATTCCCTGGTTTCCAGAAATATGCCAAAATGGGACTGGCGGAACACTCAACACCTCTGCCTTCATGTCCAGGACCTTGCTATCACAGGATAATATGGCTCACAATCCCACCAATCTATTCATCCAGATGTCTTCAGCAGCAGCAGCAGCAGCAGCGCAGCTCCAAAGATGTCAGGCAGCAGTTTCCATTCCCTGTGCGTGCATGGCAGTGGGGCCAGCACCGCCAGGGCCAGGGCCAGGGCCAGGGTGGAGAGCACAGGCAGCAGTGATCCCAAGGAGCCACTGACACTGCCGGTGGGACTCCCACTGAGACAAGGGATCCGGGGAGTGCCATGAGCATTGAGATGGTTTTTGCAGCGCAGTGAGGCACCTCAGGTGCCTACCTGAGCCTTGAGTAGGCAGCAGCTAGCTCTGCCAGCAGCACCATATGGACAGAGAGCTGCTGTGTTTCAGACACACAGCAAAGCTCACCTAGCAATTTCCATGTCAGAGCTGCAGAACCGCTTTCCTGTTGTTACCATGGTGGATGCCAGAGCAAAAGTTTGGACTCCGTGACTGAGAATCTGCTCACCCAAGTGACTGATGACTCCACTCACAGGGACTTCAGCACAACCAGAGCATTAGCAATCTCTGTGGGACTAGCTGAAGACTCCATTGCAGCTGAGGGGAAAGGAGCACTGCCTGTAAAAGGACAGTTCTAGTGAAGTACTTAGGACTGCACAACAGGCCCTACACCAAAGCTAACTTCCAGATAAACCTTCCAACCAAACGTTGTAATTCTATTGTAACATGCTCCTAAACAAAATAGGCATGACCATTACCAGTATGATATATGAATCCACTCGTTAGTGAAACAGGTGTTTATCTTTCCACACTTAGAAGCCGGACAAGGCCACAGAATCAGATCTCTCTATCTGGTATTGCTTGAAGATATATGGTCAAAGCAAACTACCTTGGTTCCTCCCTGAGCCCTGGCCAAGAGGAGGATGAAACCAGATGTCCCTGCACTAGAAGTTATGGTAGCTTGTTTATTCAACAAGAAAAAGTCTAGGGCCTCTCACAGCAAAGTTTGCAGCCTCGTCTGCGGGTGGGCGAGTGGCATAGGAATCCCCAGTTACTGGGGGTGCCTCTCCCGTCCTTTAGTGTTACAGGGGCTCCCCAGCTGACAAGTGTGTCTGGGTGATGGTCGAGCATTAGGGTAACTGGTGATGTACCTTTCTTAATCCCTACAGGCAGTCTTCTGTAGTAATATCAGGTGCATTGCTTAGCTTATCCTTTGGTACTTCTTTGCTACTTTGCACTACAGCAAATGCCACTTATTCCTTAAGCTGGTGGTGGTGTCTCTGCTGCTGACCCTGACTGCCGACAGAGCAGCGACACGTTCGCTTCAGGGTTGGACTAGGCCCCTGCACAAGATGGCGGCCAGGGCTGAGGCAGCCAAGAACAACATGGCGGCCAGGTCTGGAGCAGCCACACCCAAGATGGAGGCCAGAGAGCAGAGGCAGCCACGCACAAGATGGCAGCTGGGGATGAGGCCGTGCCTCCCAGCGCCCTCTGTGGCTCCTGCCAGCACAGTGCCAGCCATGGAGCCATGCGGGGCTGGCAGAGCCCACTCCCTCAGCCGCCTGTTTAAACGGACATTAACAGGCACCCGGGAAACGGACACGGTGTGGCACCTTTGGTCTGTGCACACAACCGTATGATGTCGAGGCAATTCAAATAGGTGAAAATAGGAAGAAACTCCAGGGGCCAAATGTTTTAAAAAAAAACTCTTATTTTTTTTCTTTCCAAAAGAGGGCCAAAAGCATTTCCTGTGCGGGTGGACTTTGTTTAGCATAAAGATGCATCACCACTGGTTGGGTCCAGGCAGGAGTCCTAGTGACTGTGAGGTGATGGAAGTGGAGACGGCATCTGCTTGAGGCAGATGGTGCAGTGGCTGCTCACCTGCGACGTGCATCCCTTGGGGTACCTATTTATTTAGAACACTCTGAAGACTCTACAGAATTGAAATACGAACCAAAACTGCAGCAGGAAGTCCAGTGCAGTTGAGGTTGTTCTGAAGGAGATTCTTCAAGCTGAGCACAGACATTCTGTTCAGCAGACTCACAGGCAGGGACTTCTAGGACCACTGCTCTGGCACCCACTATTACTTTGAGTAGGGGATTGCAGGAGAAAAGAAGAGAAGGCCCTCAACTTCTGAAGAGGAACAGTCACTGACAGGAACCAGTGGCTTAAGAAATGTGAAGGGGAAAAGGCAGCAAATGTGAGGGGACAAGTGTGAAGAACGTGAGCCAAAAAAGGAGGGAACTATGAGGGAAGAAAAGAGTCGGAAACCTGAGTGAGAAATGGTGAGAAACTGGGGGGCAAATGGTGAAAAATGTGAGTGAAAATAGGAGAGGAAGATGAGAGGAGGAAAAAGCAGGAAATACAATGGGAAAATTTTAAAAACATGAGGAGGAAAGGGTGAGAAATAAAGGGGGAAAAAATGGAGGGAAGTGTCAGGGGAAGAGAATGAGAAACTTTCATGGCAAAGAGAGAGAAACAGGCCGAAAATGTGAGGGGAACATTGTGAGAATCCTGCAGGGGAAAGAGTGAGAAACCAGAGGGCAGAAAAAGACAAAAACCGTGAGGGGAAAAAGGGTGGGAAGTTTGATGGGAAAAGTGTCAGAAAACAGGAGTGAAAAAAGGGCACAAAATGTGAGAGAAGTACAAGGAACATGACGGGGAAAGAATGATAAATGTGAGGGGGAAAGTGTGTGAAATGTGAGAGGAAAAAGGTGAGAAACAGGAGGGTGAAATTGTGAAACGGGAGGAGAAGACGTTGAGACAAAGGACTGAGAAAAGGAGAGAAACATGAGGGGAGAAAAGGGCAGGATAAGTGAAGGAAAAATTGTGAGAACTATGAGGGAAGGAAAAAGTGGGAAACAGTGAGAAGGTGGGGAAATGTGAGAGGTCAAGTAGGAGGACAGTGAGCTGTAAAGGGTGGGGAAAAGGAGAAAAAGTTGGGAGGGAAACATGACAGGAAAAATGAAAATTGGGAGGGGGAAGGAGGTGAAATGTGAGAGGGAAAAGAACAGGAAATGTGAAGAGAGAAAAGGAGAGCAGGCAGTGTTAGCATACCAATTGAAATGATTCCTAACACATTCCCCTATACATTTGCCCATATACTGGACAGGCTCATGGTTTCTCTGTATGTATGTCTCTACCTCAGTGTTGATACCTATTTGGAAGCAATAGAAGTGGCAGGGTCTGCCCGCCACCAGCAGCAGCTGCTCCAAGCTGAGGACACAACAGGTGGTGCTGATTTCCAGAGGCTTCTGTGACCCAGGCAAGGCCAAGGCAGGAGTGTGTTGGAAGGTGCTGGCGCTGCTGCTGCTGTGTGCTAGAGAGCCCCAGCTAGGCAGGGCACAGTGACCACTGCACCAGAGCTGGGCACACCTGGGAACAATTCATGATGACTTGTGGGGAAACCAAGGGGTGTGTGGAGGCTGCATTGCTCTGCACACCATCGGGCCACCTGCAGCACTGAGCTTTGGCCCCCAAAAAGGTTAACCAGAGGGAAACAGCTCGAAGAAGTTTCATTTCATCTTTCAATAGAAGTGACTAAAATTAATGTTCCCAAGCAGGACCTGGTCCCCGGTGTCAGCTCAGTGTGAGAATGGAGGCATTACTTTATTTCAGTGCTGGGGGTGTGGGAAATCACTTCTCTAATGTGATCACTCAGAAATCTCACCTACTGATTTGTAACTGTGGACATAAGACCTACTCATTACTTTGCAGAAACTCACAGGCTAAACATTCCCTCAAATTATTGAATAAATTTACATCACTTCTCAGAAGTTATTAATAGGAAGAGTAGGGGTCTCTTGAGGATCTCTGGTGGTCCTTTGGGGAACATCCCATTCCTCCAATTCTCCTCTGATGGTCAAGAGCCTCCTACAACCACTTGCTTCCCGTTGAATGCATTCCAGCTACCTTCTTAGGAGGACTACTCTATTCTCAAGGCTAAGGTAGCCACTTGCACACATTAATCACTCCGCTGGAGGAAATAGAGGGCTCAACACTGTCTGCTAATGCTAAGGGAATTCAGGATTTCTTTCAGTTCAATATTTTCTCAGCACCTTCTTTCTCTGGGAATTGCTCCCAGGCATTTTGTCAATGCACCTTGAAACTGGGTTTGCTGAGTGAAGCCACATTGTGTCTTTCCTTCAGAAACTAATCAAGAAAACACAAAATGCCTACTGAAACCCTTCTGCTCCCACCCAAATCAGTTCACTGCTCAAGCACAAGCCACAGGCTCATCCCCAATTCCCTCTGTGAGATAGGAGGTAATATTTTGCTGCAGCCAGGAGATGATTAGAAAAATGAAGGAAAGTTGTTCGTTCTAGGTGTTGCTATTTATGGCTTGGATATATTCTAGTTAATTTGTTGGGTGTTGCTGTGAGCTGGAGAGTGGCCAGGTTGAAGACCAGACCAAAAGGGAGGTAGGATAAGAGAGGAGGGGACAGAAAGGTAGGCGGTCGGGAGAGAATAGAAATTCCCCAGGAAGCAGCAAAAGGGTAAAAGGCACACGGTTTGCCCTGGGCTGGGAAAGGCAATACACAGCTGCATTCCATTGAGGTGGGTCTGTGTATTCAGCTCTTGGGGAAGCGAGAGATACACACCCAGGTCAGGTGAATCCTTTCTAAGAAAATTCTCTTTTGCTTTCATGACTTTGTCCCCATTTAGTTTTATCTTAGAGTTGGCACCTTTCTGACACCTCTCTCCCAGCAGATCAGAGCTGCATTGCACAGTGTTTGCTGTATGCCAGAGAGCACAAAGTAGGCTGGCCTGGTGCCCCTGAATATTTCTGTAAAACACTCTGCATTTCGCCCCTTTGCTCTGGCTCAGTGCAGAACTCCAGGACTGCAGGTGCTTCCTCTCAGAGCTGTGTGAAGCACAGACTCCTGCAGATCTGACCTGACAAGCTGTCACCACCTCCCGCTGGCCTCGGCAGAACTGCCGTGCTGAAGGACGCTGCCCCGTGCTCCAACCTGCGGAGCAGCCCGGCTTCCTCTCCCTATGCCCAGAGTGCTGCACGCACTGCTAACCTTTCCCAAGAGCTACAGGGCAGCCGGCAGAAGAGTAGGAATCCTCAGCCAGGGCTGCAGCCCTCGGCTGCCGTTTGCCTTTCTCTCTTCCCGTGCACACTGCAGGCGGCCAATGCCACCCGTCTGTGCTGTGCCCAGCTCGGCTACGCTTCCCCTCGGGAGCAGCCAGCTGCCACTTGGGCTCTAAAGCGGAGCATTCGCCCGGTACCAGGAAGAGGCTCCCAGGGCTGGACTGCTGCCTCTTGCTACTACAAGGGCCTCCTTCCAGCCTGCCTCTGCCCAGGCTCAGGCTGCTACAGGCTCTGCCACGGCTGTGCCATGGGCAAGGCTGGGCTCGCTCTCACCTCACAGTCACTGACACCTCTGCACCAGAGGAGACCTCTCAGAGCACCCTCACTGATCTTTCTGATTTCTTAGTTGAGCAAGACTCTCCTGCAGCCAAAGAGATTGCACTTTGAGATACAAATCCAAGTGGCAGGAACCCAAATGCTCTTGAGTTGCAGCTGAAGACCTGCATCTGCACAGGACCTTTGGCCTACCCCTCTCTTCCTTTGGTTTTGCCTGCAAAAGCCACTGCCCTTTCTGCCTCAAATAGAACTACCACAGGTGTACAGAATACGGCTATTGGGCCGTTTCCCAAGGCACTATGGTCTGGAGAGGATGATTGAAGAAGAGCCTTCCCCACTTTCAAGGCACACCAAAGAAGCTGTAAATGTCACTTTGCATCTTTAAGAAACAACTGACACCTCCAAAGGAAATGCTGATCTTATTCATAGGGTGAGAAAGAAGAGAATCTTCCAGATGAGCTTAAGTTTCAGGAACTTTATGTCCTTATAATCCTACTCTATAACCCTTCTCTATAATCCTACTCTAAGCTGGTTATGAGGGCAACCAGTCTTGACATGATTGTCACATTCATTTTTCCTCCTCTTTCTTCTTCTTCTTCTTCACTGAAATGATGAATGGTGCAAGGGTGAACACTGGATGTTACAAACGGATGCTGTCCACAGGAAAAAAAAACACCACCCAAAAATCAATGAGCCATGACTTTCATAGCTGAGCGCTTCACAGGCTCAATTAGGGGCCCTCTGGTTCCTAGAAAGACCCAGAAACAAGACGAACGGGAGCATCTGCATCTACAACTTCATGTGAGGACCTTGCCATCATAGGCAAACCTGCCCCAGAATCCCACTCGTTTGTTTATTTCTGGTGTCTTCATCTTGATGGGACTTTTGCCCTGCCAAGGATCTAGAAATGGTGTCTTCAGTCCCTGGAGTTTCTTCCTTTCTGGAAACTCCAATGACGCACATGGGTTCCTCTCTTTGAGAGACAGGCAGTGTGCTGATTTCCACAGGGACACAGAACAGTACCTACTTCTCCATGCCCTACCCCTTCTGGACTGCATGGCATCTTCCATACCAGCAGCGCCAGCCATGTGACACTTACTATAAGTTGCTCCCCCCAGCCAGTCCCAAATTCACAGCAAGTGGAATTTGCAAATAAATGCTCTCGAGGTCTAGTCAGGTTCAAGAAGAGCTTACACACAGTCCAGTTAGCGGAATAGGCCATTTTATTGCAACAATAGCAAAGAAGGTTTGGGATTGCTAAACACACTGCCTAGGAGGACCCAATCCTTACGGTACCTACTCTAGCTACGGGGTACGTAGTAACTACAGCAAAGGAACTAACTACGGGGGTCTTAACAAAGGCACTAACTACGGGAGGTTGATATATACAGGGGGTGTCAAGAAGCACAGCCCTGTGCATGAGGCTCTCTTTCAATTGCCGGGGCTCAGCAGCTGTTTTAGCCAGTGCAGCAGGTGAACGTAGTCCTGCACGGCCTTGGCATGAGCATCCGGACTGCTCGCCAGGTGCTGGAAGAGGTTGGGTGGTACTGCCAGCCGGAAGCCAGAGGGCAAACTGATCTCTGCAGGAAACCTCGCATTGCCTACAACGAAGTGGTGGAGTTGTTTTGTCTCCAGTGAGCAATGAAGGTACTTGAGGATGTCCATGAGCCGCTGCCCAAAATCCCCCCTGCGCCACTGCATCGGGGGTACGGTGTTGAGGAGGTGCATCACCACGGTCTTCAAGGCATAGCTGGACAAGCCTATGCCCGTCAGGAAGCGTGCGAGGAGCTGCAGGCACTTGCAGTGCCAACTGTCCTGGGGGGCCTGCCTGGAAATGTGCCTGAAGAACTTTGCCTCTGCCATGGCATAAGTCTCAAGCCACGTTGTGCTTGGGACACCTGCTTCTGCAGGCTGGCTGCCCACAAAGATATCCGAGTCTCCTTGCCGCACTCCAAAGATGATCTCGACCGCAAAGCTTTCGTTGTCTTTGCTTAGCTGGAATTTGCAGGAGCGGCTGGAGGGCTGCAACATCAAACACCAGTGGCGGGATTCAGGCAACAGCAGCCAGGCTACTCTGACAAATTGATGGAACCAGTGGACAGTTTTCTCCACATCTAGATAGGCGCCAGTGCAGAGGGTGTGCAGGAGGCAAGCGTCAGAGCAGGACACACAAGTGTCCTGTGCCCAAATGAGTCCACACCTCAGCGGCACATCTCTGCCAGTGCCTGGAAAGTCAGGTGAGTATCTGAGCACCATGTCCCGGAAACAGCCTGTGCAGGAGCTTAACAAGAAGCATGCAGGCAGTGCAGAGCACAGGCTGCCCCTGCTCAGGGAAGCCAGTCATCAGAGGTTGCTGCAGTGTGTGGAAGCAAATTTCCCGAGCCAATGCGGGGCCTTAGGCAAGGAGGAGCAGCAGGCAGGAAAGAACAGAGCCCAGGAGCTGTGCCAAGTGAAGAAAACCAGCAACAACGTGATGTCCCAAGCAGAAGAAGAGGGACCCCAAGAGCTGTCCCAAAGGGAATATTCCACGGATGAAGCGCTCTCCCAAGCAGCAAAGGATAACAAGCAAAGGCTTTTGCAAGGGCAAGGCAGCAATGCCAACAAGCTGTTCCAAGGGGAAAATGATGCCATTTGGGACATCTACGACCTCTAGGACTACTTCTTGGGCCCAGGCAATGAGCAGGATCTTCGCACTGAGCCCCACCAGCTTCCCAGCTCTCTCAGCAGTCTGGACTCAGCAGAGGCAGCAGCAGAGGCAGTGCCTGATCTGCAGAGCACATCTTCCGCCACAGCTTGTGCCACGGGCCCAGAGGCAGCAGATGCTGCCATGGCTAAAGCTCCTGAGGAAGAGGTGCCCTGTGCGCATGTCTCCCCCAAGGCACAAGAGGACACAAGAAAAGCTTCTCCTGCCTTTGGGGAATGGGTGACAGTCACAGGGCCAGAGAGGCAGGCAGCTGCCCCGCACAGCCCCTGCAGCCCACTCAGCCCTTTGCCCAGCTGGCCAGAACCCCATGGCCTCAGCCGGGCTCAGGCTGTCGGCAGCCATCGTCCCTCCCGCTTCAGGCGGGCACTGCGGACTCTGAGCAGGCTCTGTCGCTGTGCCTGCATGGGGGCACGGCCTGAGGATTACTGCCCCACTGCCAGCACGGGGCCAGGCCCCGCATATACTGGCTTGGCCCTGAGCCTGCTCAGCGTCCCATGGGAGCAACACCCATGGACAATCCCAGAAGACATAGACACCGGTGTAGTAAGTGTCTCAAACACCCACAGCTGCGTGGCTGCGGAGTCTGCCAAGGGCTCCTGGGAAAAACGTGCCAGAGCTGGTGGGAGAAAGCCAGCCCTGTTGGTAAGAAGCAGCCGTGGGAAAGAACAAGTTGTGACTGCAGAAGGGGCCACGCACAGCTAGGACACCACTTTTCCGCGACAAACCTCCTTGCTATAGTCCCTGGAGGTCAACACAAGGCAGCAGAGCAAGAGGGCAGCAATGAAGGCAGGAAGTGAGCACATGAACTGGAGGGCAGAGTCAAGAGCATGCAAGAGCCTCTGACCCATTGCCCAGCACGTCTGAAAGAACAGACCGTGCATGACAACTTACTGGCACAGGAAGCGCCAAACCTGTCCTTAGGGCAGGGAAAGCCACCTGTAAAATGGGCCTCCCTGGGGCCTGGGCAGTGCTCCCCAGACCACAGACATGCCATCATCTGCATAACCAATGGAACCAGGACCGACAGCCCACCACTGGATGAACACTGGAAGTAGGACTGACATGCCATCATCTGCATCCATGCTTGGACCAAGAAGGACGTCCCATCAGCCAGATCAATGGTGGAACCAGGAATGACATCCCATCATCTGCATGGATGCTGGAAGCAGGACTGTGGCTCTCTTTCACTCTCTTTTTCTTTCTCCCTCCCTCTAATTCACCTCTTCTTTTGTCCCCTCTCTTCCACCCTGCTCATTTCTCCCAAACCCTCTGCCATGTGTATATAGGGTAGGCTAGGTGTTAGAACACTGCACGCCAAAATATCAGGCTTCCTGCTTGGACAGGTGGTGACTCTTACAGGGGTACTGCCTTTGACTTGAGGCCGTGCAAACTTTGCTTCCAAAGTTCAGCGATAGCACTGAGACGATGTGCGTGCAGTTGTATAGACATGTGTGAGGTCACAGGGTGAAATATTTAAGGTTGAGGGGTTTAGGATATCAAATAGGACTATATATATATATATATATAGTTATATTTAATATATAATTTATATATTTATAGATATAAATATGTCAATGGGACAATATGAAGGGATTTGGGCGTTGGATTAGCATAGCAATTTCCATGCCAAGTGTGTCATTTAGAAGTAGGACTAGTAGTCTCCCCTTCTCTCTTTATTTCTTTCTTTTTCCCACGCTCTCTTGAAATCATCTCTTCCCCTTTCCCTTTCTCCACAACTCTCTGCCATAGGGATTTAGGCTGGGCTGGGGCCTAACGTAGCAATTTCCATGCCAAGTGTGTAAGTTACTAATAAAACTTGGTGAGTTTTTGCACACCCTGTGCCTTCTCTTGTTCCTTTTGCTCACGGCCATTTATGAGGCTTGAATGCTTCCTTCCCCTGAAGGGGGAATTCACAAATTTGTGTTTTTACCGTGGACACAGCAACTTAAGTTCAGTCTCAAGACGTGTACCTACTCTCATTTTTTGGAATCTCCTGAACCAGTCCTGCAGGATTGGACCGTAGAGATGACAGTGGGGAAAAACGCGATCCCCGAGTGTTGGGGCAACCGTGCTGAGCAGGGCACAGCCACAGGCTCTCAGAGCTTGGCGGCTGCTCTGCGCCGCACCTCGTGCCGTGACACCAGGACAGTGTGCAGGAGCCGTATCCCTGTACGAGTGTCCTGTGTGGTCTCCGCTGGCATCCAGAGGCCCAGCCAGCAGTCGGCAGCCACACAGGACCAGGCCCACAGCCGGCCTGTTCCCGCTCCCTTGGCCAAGCAGGACCCACAAGTGCCATTTCTCCACACGAAGGATAACTTCTGCTGGACACATCTGCCAGGCCCAGAGAAGAGTGAGAAGGATGTGAATGTCATCTCCCAGCACAGCCTTCTCACGTGCTGAACACCTGCACACTGCGAGGCTGCCCTGCATCCCAGGACCCCTCTGTCACATACAAGAGCAATGTCACAGAAAATATCCCACACAGGAAACTACCAGGATCTAATTGTTTGAACTAGCTCCAAGTCATTACTCTCCACTTGGATCTGGCATATGCACCCTTTTCTACACCTGATAAAATTCTTAGAAACATTAGCAATTTTTCTCTAAGCTTTCACCACACTTCTCTAGGTCTATTTGTTTTTCCTGCCACAATAGGCCACTTCTCACATTACACTTCATTTAGACCTTGGATCACCACCAAATGGTACACAGCTGATTTTGCCTCCTATTTAACATGTCCAGAGGCAGTGCATCAGCCAGATTCACCCCTTCTGTATTTGGTACTAATTACCTGCAATTCATCCAAGCAGAGTATAAAAGCCCAGCTGCAGCAGGATTCATAGACTACAAACTAAAGGAAAGACAGAGACATCTATTTTAATGAGCACGGAAGTAGGAACTGTGAAACTCAGCATGTCTCCAGCTTCAATCTGGATTTTAGCTCCATGCTGTGCTTATCCTCAGCTGAAATTAAAGCAAGGAGGTCCTTATCCTCTTCCACATTTAGAGATACTACTTTCTTCTACCTCTCTTACTCCACCCGCACCTTGTCTCCTCCAGTAGATGTGTGTGGAGTCTCTTCAGCCACTACTCGATGTAATACCCAGGGTCTGGCCTTGGCAAGACAGACCACAGCTACCCCTCCTGCCTGAGGGGATGCTTCCAGTGTGCTCTGGGCACAGTGGTTTGGTCAGTTCTGCTCCCCCCCTCCTCAATGACCTTGTCCTTGTGGTTCCTTCCCCCTCGGTGTGTCTCTATTGGCTTCAGGCCAATGCCCTTACCTGCCCTTTGCTCTGCCCCCAGACTCTCTGCTTAAGGGGAGACGGGGATGGAGTTCTCTCTCTCGCCTCTGGCCTTCTCTCTCTTCACCTTCTCCGCCCACCCTGGTTTGGGGTGGGGGGAGGAAATAAAATGGACTCTGGTGCTTAACAAAGAGACTTGTCTCATCTGTTTCCCTGCCGGCAGCTCTACCCTCCCTGAAAAGGATGTACACTGTTGCCACACGAAGCAACAGATGTGAATCAACCCCAAACTTTTATGGTTCCCTTAAACAGTCAATACACATGTCCCAGTTGCCCCACAGGCCGCTGGGAATGCTCCAGGAGACTGCAGAACAACTGCAGGGCCACTTCAGGCAAGACCAATACAAAAGCTTTTGTCTATTGTTTCATTACACAATGCTTCATACAGGTTATTTGGCAGCATCAAGACAGCTTAAAAAATAGAAAGCTGAAGGAGAGAGAAAGGCAACAAGCCCACAAAATCCACTTTATGCCAACTAAGAGGCCCTCGTGCAATGGGAAAACTGAGAAGCTGAACAGTTTAGTACAGATTTTCTCTCACCTTTCCATCCGTTTCACATCTAGGGAGAAAAAGATACATTCCAGCTTTTACTCTTACAAAAAAAAGTTTACCTCTTAGGGTCCTTGTAATCACAATTCCTCCAAATGACATGGTAATGAACAGCAATGATCACTTTGATCACGTAGAGAGAAAGGGTAGCAGTCAGAAAAGACATAACTAGCACCTCAGATTTTCACAACCAAACTACATTCAACTTTATGCTCAGTATCCTGGTTTAAAACGTATCAAGCATATTTATAAGAAGTACACCAATTTCTTCCTCCTATTTCAATAGTACAGCTGATGCAGCAAAGTCATAGGGAAAAGAGTTACCACACTTGGTCACCATTTCAGTGGCAAGGAAGACCCTCTTCACCATACTCCTGCTATCAGATCCAGATAAAAATCACAAGTTACCTAGGACAAGGAAGACATGGCGACAAATCATACTTTCATACGATGATATAACTTTCATACTATGATAGGAATGTTAGCGAGGAAGACACATAATTGGGGAAATGATTACGTGGGTGCTTTATTGATAAGAGCTCTGGGGTACAAACCCAAATCCAACTCCAACGAGGGTCAAAGAAGGCCCCAATAATATACCCCTCCATTACATGACCCTATGTTAATCATTAAACCGCCATTGTTCTATTGCATACACCCAAGCATGAATTTTGGTAAATATCTTCCCTTATGGTTCTCATGATTCTAGTTTAAGATAATAGTCACGTTCAGCTACCAACAGTCGTTACAATTATATCATCTATCTTATGATGATTAGGTACACTTTCACCCAACCTAGTAGAAGATAGCTTTATTTCTAAAATAGATAGCCAATCATTCCTCCCCCCCACACCCCCCACACCCCCCCCCCCCCCCCCCGATTACCTAGGCAAAGTCATACTTGCTTTGGTTGGAACAATGAAAGCCCATTCTGGTTGCAGTGAAGCTGAGGTTTTATTCCCCAGCTTTGTGGCCACAGAAATTCTTAATCTTATCTTAACTGGAATGGCACAGCCATTTTCCAAATAAACGCCAAAAAACTTCCTCCATATAATAAGCTGCTGGTTCTCCCCCATCCCAATTCAGGGAATGAGAAGGCTTCTGACATGCTAGTCAGAAACAGCTCCCCTTTATCCCAATACCTAGCATGACTCTTCTTAATTACTGTTCTGCAGATGTCATTTGGTGGTTTTCCCTAATGATACGATAACTATTCAACTTCCCTTTTAAAAAAGGGATATCTTTGGGCATCCAAATTGCTTCTGCCTTCAGAGATGACAGGGTGGGGGTTGGTGTCATACTGAATACACATTAAGGGCACAAAGTGATTGCACTACAAGGCAAGTGGCCAAATGAGTGACAGAGGTCAAGGCTTAGAAGTCTTCAGAAGCAATGTGGTAAGAGGGCAAATCAAATCTTCAAAGCAGATGCTCAGCTGTCAATTCCCTTCATCATGACAGAGTAATTTCCTTCACCTGCAGAGCAAGGCTTGAATACTAGGAAGTGTCTACTTTGTGAACACATCCATGCCAAAAATCTAGCAAACTGAGAAAGGCTGAACCTTTCCCACCTTTCAATACTGATGGGAATATTCTACAGCTGAAAACCAATACTTCCAATAATTCCACAAAACACACAGCCATCATATGTGCTGGATGGCTCACATTAAACATAGTTCAAGTGTGAAACAAAGCAATGAAAAAGTTATGAGCCTTGGCAAAACTACAGCAGTAGAGAACCAATCTATCTTCACTTATGCAGAAAGAGTTCAAAAATATTTCTTATGGTAAGTATCAGAAAATGGGTATGACTTCATGATTATTTTTTCAAGAAATCAATCACAAATATCTTCCCCCATCTTACTTACATTAAAAACTGATTTAAATTATATATTTAGTACTTACTGAAAATCTGAGGGCAGAATAGCAGGTCAGGTACCTAAATAGGCTAGTTTTTTATTTTCCTACAGACACTGAGTACACATTCAATAATTATTTTCTTGTTTTTCAGCCTTCTATGTTAGCATTTTCTACTAAGCAAATGTGTCATTTTTATTTTCTTGATCTGGTGGCTCTTTTCTTCATTTCTCCTTCTCATTAGACACGCCCCATTTTTCACTTCCAGCTTTCTCAACAACCAACACTTATTTAATGATTAAGAGGAGAAAATGGCTATTTTGGCCAGTCTTAGGCTAAGAGCTGGACTCAAGGAACTTAAAAAGTCTTTTCCAACCTAAAAAACTCCATCCATGATTCTATAAAAAACTGACAGAACGCATTCCCACTGAAAGAGCCAGTCTTCCTACAACTGGTGTTGAGAGAACGTCTGCAGTGCAGCTAAAAACTGACTTTTCATCTGTCTGCTGTCTCAGCCAGAACACGGATATGAGCAGAACCTGCGTGCGCAGCTTTTCTTAGCAAGGCTTCTTTATAAAATGATTGCATCTTGATTGGCAGAGAGAAGCAGCAACATGTCAAAAATCTGACTCTTGTCCAAATGCAGGGTTCTTGTACGTTATCTGTACTATCATTACATAAATTAAATAGAGTGCTGAACTAGTAATAAATGTCTCCCAAGGGGGAAAAAAGAAGGACAAAGAGATGGATTTTAAAGAACTACTTGGTGCAAATGTGTCTTCCGTTCTGGATTCAAGATGAAAACATACATATATGGTTTTTTATATTTTTGGTTGGTTGGTTTTTTAATGCCTAAGCACTCCTTTTCTTTTAAATCTAAGGATACCTTTTTTGTCTCCTTCTCTTTCATATCAGTCATTCATATCCTTGGCAGCCTTTTTATTGACTGCACCAGCTCCTGCAGTACCCTGTTTCAGGTCTAACTTAAGTTCCTAATGATGCTGTGGCAGAGTTGATGAATACATGGGACAGGCAGAACTACGACAACATCTTAAGACAACATGAGAAACTAAGTAGGAGCTCAGAAGCAGAAAACGTTCTCAGCTTAACCTAAGAATGAGCAACACTGCTGACAGTGAGCAGACTGAATGTGTAACAGCCTTACATTACACTATGCTAATGACTATGGAAAAGCCCAATAAACCAAAACAACAGCAGTACAGAAGAAAGAAAAGAACTTGAAAGATGAGGTAGAGAAAGAAAAAGTTAAGATTACATTGAAAGATGAAGCAAGTTGCACTGGTAATTATTTTTATTTTTTATAAAAGAAGTAGAAATCTTATAACAATGCTGAACTTAGTGAACTACCATAATATAATTTGGCCACAGGCCTCTGAAAGACTATTTCAGCTTGTCAAAGTGTGAGTATCTTTAAGGGAAAAAAAAGTTGGAAGTGGAAATATCACTGGACCAATCCGCATTCAAAAAAGTCGCATGCTTCCTTCCCTTCTGTATTTAAACTTCAAAAAGAATTCAAGAATTAAATTCAAGGATTAAAGAATTCAAAATCTAGCTTTCTCCAGCTGTCTGTTTGTATGAATATATCCTTCGCTCTTGTACTGTGCATATGGAAGTTCACCAAACAATTATGGAATCTCCCAACGTATTTGGAGACACCTGCTCTGAATTTATTTATTTTACTCAAAACCTGCATGAATGATTAATTAACATTAAACTCGTTTCTTTTGTACATTTACTGGATTGAGAGTGCTTTCAATGTAAACTCTGTGCTGTGCTATTTTAAACCCACAAGCAAGTTACATGTGGTACACTGCCTTAAACTTAATTTTGAACTTCACCACATTTTCAAATATCTGCACACTACTGTAAAAAAATCATTCGTTCACAAAAAGATTGGTGGATAACCTTATGGACATTTTTTTACAATGAGGAAACGCTGAAACAAACATAATTCCAACTTTTTTTTTTCCCACTGCTAGCTGCACATTGTGACTAAAAGCCTCAGGAGTTAGTTTCCTTGTGCCGCCACTTCCTGATCTTGGTATTGTAGGCATGCTGCTGCTTCCAGTGGTTACAGCTGATGTTTCAACAATGTCAGCTAGAAAAAATCAAAAGGAAGAAAATATTTAGTCCTCCGTGTACCTGTTCTTCCACAAGCTACCAATGACAGGACTGTAATGATATCATGTATGTTGATGCCTTTTCCTCTGTCATAAAACCAGAACGCAATACATGAAATAATACCTACCTCCATCACATTATGCTTAATCAGTTGAGTTTTTTCATTCCAAAGGAATATAGTTCCAAAGCTGCAGCAACTGCTCTCCAACTTGAGGTTCCAGCTCCTAGAAACCATCAGGAAATAGAAAAGTTATTAGCACTGCTGCCATTGTGCATATAAAAACTATTGATTACAAAATTCTTAGAAGAGGTTGCTGGTGGCCTTTCTGAAAGAGTTGTTGCTTTTGCTATCGTGTGATACATTACAACTATCTCTACAACATGAGATTGCTGTAGATCTCAACGGGAGATGGAAAACTTTCATAAGCAGTCCTGGCCTACAGTTTGTTGGGGGTTTTTTGTCTCAGGCAAAATGTCAGTTCTGGCAAAGAATGAACATTACACCACAAGAAAAGATGCACCGTACAGTTTGTGCCTTCCACAGATCATTTCCTTCTTAACTAAAGATCATTATCCTCCACATCTTTTAATTCCATGACATGCGCTACAGAATGTGGAAAGGCAGGTCACAGATAATGCAGCAGCTCTTGGTGGAATCACAGACATTATTATAAATCCCTTACTTCCGACATTGTTGAGAATCTTCAGATCTGAAGAGCCACCTAGAAGAGAAGCACTGTCACCTTCAACATGTGCTACATTCCTTTCCTTGTTACACTATGCTCCTTTCCTCATTCTTACAACTGAAGAGGTTTTGGGGAAGCAGCGAAAAGACAATATAAAAAGTTTAGCTCCTGAATCTTGTAGCAAGGAGATGCTTTGGGAGGAGACTGAGCAGAATGCAAAAACTGCCACAGAGAATTCTTGTAGAAATTCTTTTCTGGCTTTTTGTAGCTGCATTTAGCTTTAACAAGTTGGAGAACACTACTAAGCCTTATTCTGCCTCCAATATCAAGATTCTCTTGAGGCTTTATGGAAAACATAAGTCCCTAATTATGAACAATTATTTGGGTATGACAAGGTATATTATCTAGGGCAACACATCTGAATCAAACAGAAAACAAACCTCCAGAAATTAAAAAAACCAACAAAACAAAACAAAAACAAACAAACAAACAAACAAACCAAACCAGCAAACAAAAAAAACCACCAAAACACAAGCAAACCAAAAAACCACCAATGAAGCTTCATTTATTCTGGAAAAATCCAGCTGACTGGATTATAACAAATCCACTACTTCAATAGTAATTCTGCATTAGGAGAAGGTACAACGTGCACCAAGGAACTGTGATTCAGATTAATACGTACGTAAGCACAGTTGCGTTCACGGCTGAACAAGCTAATGAACAAAACACAGTTCTACCAAGTAAAGAAGATTTTAGAAGAGAGTAACTACCTGGCCATCTCTGCTTATTTGTACTTTCTTATTGTCATTCCAAGGGTTGAGCAAATGATGTGCAAACCGAAAAGGAATGCTTTCTTTCCGGATCCACTTCACTTTAAATACTCCTCCGAATGCAGCAGATCCCCAGTCCTGACTTTTCTCATATCCTATTGTTGAACTCATTCTAGCAAAACCCTGAAAATAAAATTTAAATATGAAACAACAGGCAGAATGAGATCACATCTATTTATGCTGCAATTAAAGAAATGAGTGGACTTCATATGAAACTTTCCAATTAGTTTTAAAGGGATTCAAACACTTCACCCACATGAAGCTGGATTGTCCAAAATATTTACACCTAGAAAGTTATAAGTATCATTTGCTTTTTTCTACTTCAAAGATACCTTCTAGAACTTGACCACAAAAGATGTCTTTCAATTCATCTCTCACAATTCAAGGCATTTTTTAAGCTTTGCAACAGAGGTAGAAAAGCTGTTGTAGAAACATTCAAAATGCAGGGTATCAAGATGAAGGCTCTATGTCCATTAGCTATCCCTCATTACTTTTACAAATTCTTTCAAAAATCCATTCCTTCCTTCCTTCCCCCCTCCCTCCCTCTCCTTCCTTCCTTTCCTTCATTCCCTCTTTGTTAACAAACTATCACATATACAATTAAAAGTGGGGAGCTGTTCTCCAAAGAAATAAGTCAGAGCTGCTTGAAGTCCCTTCTGTAATGAAGCTGAAAGAAATTCCAACAACACAAGTATTCAGAAATTTAATGAAAGAAACCACAAATCCAAGACTGCATCTAACTCACTTAAGGACATCCTTTAAACACACACACACCCCAAACAAACCAAAAATAAACCCACTCCTCGCACAGTGTATCAACTGCTCAGACAAATTTACTCCAGTTATGACTTAGGAGTCCAAGAGACGCAGCGCACTGCCTCAAGTTACCAGCACACACTGCTGCTCTAAGTCATGCAGTCCTAGACAGCTCAAGCCTTAAATGAAAAGCAATGAAAATTAATAAAAGGAACAAAGGAAAAATACAGCTGTAAAGTAGAGACACCTGAGGCAAGAGAACAGAAGGAATGTTAATCTCACGTTCCCGTGAAGATCCATTCAGTGCATTGTCAAAACTGGAAGGGCAGGGCAACATAATGCACCTACATCCTGACTTCACTGTGTCCTCCCCTCCAAGCTCTCTTGTCTAAGAGCACCGACACAACAGCCCAGTTTCACATTCAGCTGCCACGCTGAAAATTGCTTTCCAATATGGCATTTGCGTTTGCCCAACCACCATACAGATATGTACTTTTCACCACAGTCCTTCACTGCAACCACCAAGATCTCTGTGTTTGGACTGGTTCATTACATTTTAAGTTCAGCTGACTTCTATTAATAGTTCATAACATCTAAAGAGATAAATAGAACTCTCTTTACTTGGAACAATGGAGTTTAGCAGGCTCTACAACAGTTAACCTGCAACTTTGCACAAGCAGGTCAAGTCTTTACCTTTAAACTGGCCACAAATTTTTCAGCAAATTGTTGACAAATACCTCACTAAATGTGAACTCAAGACAGCTCTGGAAGAAACATGGCCATGACCTTCCCACTTTCCCAGCTCTGAGAAACTACAGTTCTAGCAAAACAAGTTTTATTACAATTTCCACTGAAGACATACGAGTTTCCTGGCTTTAGAAAGCTGTGACTTCATTCTATCTTCTTGTTCACTTACAACATTTATTTGGCATGCAGAGAAAAAAGGCAGCAATCCCCTGCTTTGTATGGATTCATTTGTTCCACTGCTGCTGTTTTAAAGCATTTATGTAGGGTAGAAACATTATTCTGACTCATTATGTTTGGAGGCAATTTAGTTTTATCCTTTGAGGGGGAAACTGAGTTCATGAAAAGCAACTATTTTGGAGAAGAAGAAAGTATTCCTCCCAAGCAACCAGAGACATTGGCACAATACCCTACTTATTACAAAGTCAGGAGTCAGAAGCAAAGTCAGAAGCAAAGGCCTCCATACTACACACAGCTATTTGCTGCACTCAATCATCAAGTGCCACCAACAGCTGGTATCAGCTAAAGGCTCACCTGGAAGTGTCCAGACCCTTGAACAGAAAATATTAAGTAAACCGTGTTGCTTTTCCAAAAGGCTCTGTTCAGTTTTTGTTCATTACTTGGTGTAGTGGACCATACACCCTTCTGCTGAGAAATCTCAATGTTCTGCAAGTTACTGCTTTTCATTATAAAGTACCGAACCGGCACATTTTGTCTTGGTGAAGGTGATTTGGAAGCCTGAAAGAATTAAATCAAATTAATAAATACAGTAAAATAAACCGGGCTTTAGCGCTGAAGTTTTACACACACACACACACACACACACACACACACACACACACACACAACCTTCACTGAGTTCTTTCTCTCCTCTCCAATATTATACAAGAAACATACTGCTCTTGTCAGAATTGACTTGAAAGTTAATTTACATCTATTTTGCATTTTTAACCGTTTTTTTAAAATTACAATTCATTCATGAGGGGCAGCAAACACAGGCCTACAAAGCCTAGTGATTAATTACAATTCTTTCAAGTGTAAGACAACTTCAGATGACAAAAATTAATCACCCTAGACTGTAGCCTGAAGGGCACTAATTGCATGTCCATTCTCAGGAAACAAATTTTCTTCCTGCAACACTGGCTGAATTAAAAAAAAAAACAAAACACAGAGAGAGTTATGAAAATAACCCCACTAAAAATATATGCTTTCTTATATAACCATCAAAAAAGCTTGCCAAGCAGTCATAATGAGGCAGATAACACAAAGCTTTAACAGAATCAGTACCAGTGTATGTTATAATAGAAACAGGTGAAGACAGAATCCACAGAGTTCAGACGTCCATGTACTATATACACTATTACTGTTTGTTATACCAAGTTTCAAAAAAAACCCAAAACCAACAAACCTCCCCTCAAAATCGGACTTTTTTTCTACTTTGAATACCTTTACTTCAGAAGTCTGCAAAGAACAGCAGTTTTACTCTATTAAAGTAGTATAATAAGGATACTTATACCTGATTTTCAATTCCAAAAAAATATTAGGCAGTTTTTAACAATAAAAATCTAAGTTAGGTTCTTAATTTATCAATACAGTACCTGACAGTTGCTGAAAGATATCAGCAAGACATTCTATTAATTTTGAAGAGCAGGGTAATATGCTGATGAGAGCCGTACCTTTCCGCATACTGGAGAAGATGGACTAGCGCAGCGGCTAGGGAAGCTACTCCTGTCTGCAGACTTCACCAATGACTGATCTGACCTGTCATCTGAAGTTTGGCTGGAGCACAAAATACTTCTTTGTTTGTACTTCTTTGGCTGATGAAGTCTGGGACAAGCAGATCTCATCAGAACTCTAAAAAGTGAAGGCAGATGATACATGACAGACAGTGAGTTTTGCAAGAAGTCACAGAACAATTTATATCTACATATCAGGATGACCACATATATTAGAGTAATTCCAGAACATATGAAACAGTACATAAGAAAGCATGCATTCATTCTGAGTGTTATGGTTAGACCTCTTCTGCTACTTCCCAAAGAGCAAACTCGTGGACACTATTTCTGACTGCTCTCCCAAACAGCCAGCATGTATATGGAATAGTTCTCAATGAAATCACAATAACAACACACCATAGGACAGCATCAAAGCTTATAGCTGTATTTATGTCTTTCTTTCTTTTTCTTCCTTCTTAAGACTAGCAGAATTTCAAGGATGCTTTTAGAGGTAAATAAACTGCAAGCTACAGTCTCTGGAAGATCTCAACATCTTACTTTTCAGCATTAGAGGAGTCAGACAATTCAGTTTCTGCTGTACTTCTCCTGGTGTTAGTTGGCTTCCATGTAGATGCTAAAAGACGATCTTCGGCAGCCACAGGTCTTGGCCTCTGACCAATTCCTGAAGGCTGCTGCAAACCTGCAGACTGTTCTTCAGCAGTTAGAACAGCTACAACTGCTCTTACAGTTGCTTCATCAACTTGAGACCACGATTTAGAAGGAGCTCGCATACGACGCAGAAATAAGCTGTGCCACTTTTGTCTGAGTTGCAACAGCAAACCAGCAGCCTGCAAGGAATTTCAGTTCTGTTAAAGACTAACAAAAACTAGATCAGTTGGGCAAAGGCTACCCTACACCTTTCCTATCAGGCAACAGCTGGCATTCTGGCAAACCGAAAGGCAACACTAAGGTCTCGTGGAGGCGAAGAAAACCTCACATTTAAATTAAGCTGTTATGTTTTTATTCCTCAGCTCCAAGATAATTTCTAAAGCACTTCATGCTGCACTGCACAAAACTTAAAATTTCTGTTGGCAACACAGAGGATTATTCCTTTTTCACTTCAAAAATTTATCCTCTCTTTAAAAGCAGTCTTTTCACATCTAATGCCTTTCCTGCCACTTCAGTTTGTATTTATGGGATCTTTAGACAAACTTGATGGAAAAAACCTTTGGTTACTCTACCTTCTAACACACTCCGAGCTTCACAATAACCGGAACAGTTGTTATCTTCAAGGGCTGGGGCTTTTTCCGCTTTTTATAAAATCTGACAGCAATTTTCTTGCAGCAGCTTCAGGTGTTCCATTTTAGTCAAGCAACTTTAGTCATCCTCCCAGAAAAGGAAATACACAATGTGCCATTTTTACTGTTCTCTCAACTCCTGCTCAAATTTTGGCTAACCCAGATCAAGCTAAGGTCATGTGTGCTGGGAGCACCACACAGCCAATACAGGGGACCACAAAGAGCAGAAGGGCCATTATGCAGCCACTACCGCCTGCAGCTTGGTGTTCCCTGAAGCCATTTTCTTTTGCCTGGCAGTTTCTTTAGAATCTGCTACCTTATGGAAATGGATCAAACTTATAAAACATCAGCTGACCCAAAGTGCCTCTGAGGCAGATCCAACAGCAGCTGACTGCTGAGCCTTTCTTGCTTCCCAGTGTGATAGGTGGGACAGCTGCATCATGACAAAGGAAGGAAGGATGAGCATTCTTGCAGTTGGCTAGGTAGCTAATTCTTTCTTCCTTTTTGCTCACAGGCGCAAGATTTGAGAGTTATGGGTTGTTACAACCCATAGGACGCCCTGTAACTTGGATGTTGAATATGTGAATTCACACAACTGAGTAGCCTGGGCAAAAGGAGATTGGGTCCCTGTTGGTACATTTTTAAAAGGTTAACTCATTCAGTATGTTTTCCTGTAAACTGGAGAGACCTGAACGGATCACAGCAGCCATTCTTACAGTACATTTTTCATTATCCAGCTGTTCTAGGAATCTTTTTAGGATGGTATGGCATAAATATTCTTCTGCAAAAAACAAGCATGGAAGTGATAGATTACATACTTCAGAGTCCAGCTTGAGGTGGAGCCATTCATCCAGCTTCAGCAGTGATACATTAGAAGTTTTTCTGTCCTCCATCTCACTGTCACTGCTATCACTGGATACCCTGTCTCCTGAATTAAGTGTAAAAGGTGCATTAACATTTCCACATTATTTACACTTGCATACAAAAACTTGAACATTACTGTATTACCAGCAATAAGCTGATTCTCTTCTGAATTTTCACTTAAAATGTAAACATTTGTAAGCACACTTTTGCATTTCTGCATCTACGCCCCAGTGAAGGTCTTTGCTTCAGCTAGGAGAACAAGTTCCCTAAGTTCCTCTTAAGGGCTCTGTTACATAACACCCCCACTGATGTGATCTGACCCTTTCATGTACCTTCATCATTAACAATCTGTTATCAAACTTTTGCTAGAAGATGTTTGTAAAACCACACATTGCTCTATGCTTCATACCTTAGTATATATATTTAAAGTCCCATTAAGAAAAAAAATATACAAACACACACATCTACTTAGGATTCCTTTTTCTTTTTCAAAGTCCAAGTCAATCGGCATTAACATTACTTCAAGGGTATCAGTATTGCAGCAAGTCAGGAAAGTCAGCTTGGACTCACTTCAGTTCAAACTAATATTTCTACAGAGCTGACAACAGATTATTTTTGCTTCTATTCTTACAGCAGTCCATTTAAATATGAAACAAAAAGGAAATTTTAATAAATTCTCTACTACTTCTAGCTAATAATATGGTTAATTGACTTTAAAACTTATCAGTAGAAAACAACCTTTAAAATGCATGTGTCAACTGGAAGCAATATGGTTACCTGACACGTCAACTCTTAACTACATTATTCTGTTTGAATCATCTGCCTCAAACATCAGATAAACTTGGCTGTAGAAAAAATAATCTACATACTACACTTCTCAAAGTCTCCTGTAAGTCTCTGAACAGTTTGGTAGCATTTTTAATTTTTTTAGAAACTCTACTGTAGTTTCTGAGACTCCAGAACCATGAAAGTTACGAACTTACAAGGATTCACAAAACTCAAGACATTTGTTACACAGCCTCTAAATTACTCCTGAACAGCTACAGGAACTATATCTAGCTCTGTTGTTTTAAGGATTCGTCAAAATAGACCTTGAAAAATAAGTTTTCCAAATCACGTACTAGTAAAATACCAAAGCAAACATTCCAAATCCAGACTTCAGTATACCTTGACAGGATGAAGATGCCTGTAAAGCATTACTTGGTAACCTAGCTGGTCCACAGAAGAGAGCCACAGTGATGGGAGTTACAACAGAACAGCACCTGATGTTTGCTATCCTGTGAGCTCTCGTCATTTCGTCATATATCAGCCAGTCTGTAGGGAGTGCCTCAACAGCTGCAGCTTGGCCATTCACTGGGGGAATCTGTGCAGGAGCAAACAAGACTAGGCTCTTTTATCCTCTATGTGTAACAAAAATAAATTTTAACTTACTTCTTACTTTATGCTTGTAGAAAGAAATACAGAAATATTTACATACACGAGAACAGGAAAAGCACAAGTACCTTCAACCAGACTTACAAGTCATCCTATCACCTTGAAACAAAATATTTTGCTTTAAAAGAGGATCTAAAGAAATACCAGTTTCAGAGCAGAAACCTTTTCCTCGTAACATTGAGCAGAGATTGTTACCTCTTCAAAATACTTTTAAAACAAGCTTTTTCTTTTCACTATTTTGTCTTGTTCCACTTTCAGTTAGCGGCACTAACTGAAATACTGGAAAAATAAACCAACTCCATTTTTTCATTTTATCACCTGCCAGAAAAAATATTTTTTAAAAGTTCCACGTGGCTTTACCTTTTTATACTGCGGTTGACTAAGAACAGAGGTAGGATGAAATCGCACTTTCTTCTCCTTTGGTGAAGTTAAAACCAGGCTCGCTCTGTCTACATGCACAAGATTGGGATACATCCCAGCCACCAAGGCAGCCTTAACTACAGCCCAGTTTTCAGAGTTAGCATTAACATCTCTAATATCAGCTGCTCCTCTGGCTCTAACAAAACCTGAAGAAAGAAAGAGGTCAAAACTATCTTATATTTGCTTGTATTTAAGATCTACTCTTTTGCTTCTCAAAAGGAATTTGAAAAAAAAAAAAAAAAGAAAGAAAAAAAGTGGAATAAACTACAAATTATTTGCATTTTTCACAACTGCCAACATTAACAGCACCAAGAAGAAATCCTTATGCTGAAATCCTTCCTGGTAAGGAGTTTCATACTAACGTAGAATAGAATTCATTTTACAACACTCCTTTACAAAAAAGCATACTAGAAACTGTGTAGTTTAATTGCAACTTGCTTACAACTTGGCGTGAGTGGACCCTGCTCAAAACCTAGTATAGGTGAACTTTAAATACAGCATCAGTGAACTGTTTGTTAGCATAAAGGGCTAAGCAGGGGAAGTAACAGACACCTTTGGATAAAGGAGGAGACCTTGGAGGGCCCCAAGGCTGCCTCAAGCAGGTAATGGGCTGCCCAAACTGAGGCAGCAGAAGACCCCAGACCATAAACTGCCTTTGGATCATGAGAAGCGTGCCAGGCACAAGCAGGGCACGTGAAGATTGTGCGCAGTGACAGTAAAGGATAAAGGGATTTCTTTGTTCAGGACACGCTCCAGGGACATCCAGCTTGAGTAGAAATTAACTGACTGCCTCAGACTCTTGGCTCTGAACTCATTTTACCAACTGCCTCAGGAAAAAATTAACTAGAATGTAAAAACCCACGGAAACGCGTCCCACACTGCAAGACAACAGGATGTTGAACAATCAGGGTGCTTTCAGGTATGTCAGCTGCTCCGCAGCCACATTTTCTCACCCTAGCATCTCCTCCACGCTCAGCATGAATATGTACTGGTCTTTCTCAACTTAAGGATGGAAAAGGACCAGTGAACACTATTCTCTTTACAATTTATACACACTTAACTCTAAAATTATGTCAGAACTGTTTCCAGCCTATTTACCTGAGGCTCTAAGCTGACCAAGCAACTGTGTTCTCATTCCTACGATGATTTGCATTGTGGCTTGAGACAGGAAGTTCTTTTCACAGAAAGCTCTCTCCCAGCCATCACTGCGTGCCTTCTGCCACGCCTGCAAAGAACAATTTGTTAACATTTGACAATTAAATTCAAATATCGAAAATTTAAAAATGCATGGTTTTAAAAATTACATTTAGGTCAATAAAAAAAACCCCCAAGTAAATGCATCAAACCTGATTTTTAAATTTAACTACTAGATTTCTTTTCCCTATTCCCTAATCAAAACATAATGACAATTATGTTATTTTAAGTTCATTATGTTATTATAGAGATCAGTAGGTCAAGATTGTTACCTTAAGTTATCCACGTAACAGGATATAAAGCGGCATTTTGCTGCAACTTACAAAATTTACCCAGGTTTGAATAGATCAGACAAAATGTGTCCCTGAGAAATCTCTGAGCCCACTGTACAGGAAAGCCACAGCCAACCACTCTATGCCATTACTCTGCTGTGCCACCAGTGCTCGCCCTGAAAGGATACCTGGAAAGCCCTGAGAAGCACCATGTGGTCGCTGAAGGTCCCCGCAGTAAAACGTTTCCTGCACAGCATGGCTGCACGCTTTTGAGAGGCCAGCGTGGGCAGCACAAAGGGTCTCGGTAGGCAAGAGCACAGGCAATGGTCAGAACAGGATCCAGGCACTTCAGGACAACGGCGCACAACACCATTTTTCCGAGGTGCGGCTCCACCGGCAACTCCGTGAGGTGATAACCCAGTTCCGTGAGATCTTCCCAAGGGTCCATGGCGTCTATGGTCTGTTTGGAAAAAGAAAAAAGGTGGGCATGTAGGGACAAGGGGAAGAAGGGCAAAGAGGGCAACATTTATTTACAATGAAAGCAGAAAGACCACCAATATTGAACATCACCTAGATTGGCTCCCAAACACCAAAGAAGCAAAGAAGTCCAACTAGTTTCAAGACGGGATTTTACAGTAGTCCCTTCCTTTAACATGGAAAAACACATATACACACACAATGAAAACAAACAAAAATTCAAAGCGTCCTTAAGTAAGTAGACAAGACTTTCAGTATAATTAAAGTCAGTAGGGTATGTTACCACACCACAAATACTAATTAAACACAATTGCCATCTAAATGTATTCCTCTGCTGACCTTGAGCATTTGCAGAGCATTCTTCACAATCAAAGCTGGTGGAGGATCAGGGGCTTTCATAAGAAAGTCAACAACTGGACAATTAACTGGAGCCAGAAGTTTTGTGTGTAAACAAAGCTCCTGCAAGTTAAAAATATATCAAATAGAAAAATACTATTAACATCTGGCAAAGAGAAAATACCTACACCCCTTTCAGAGTTGTTAGTATGGTCTGGCGATAATACATTTTTTAGAAGTTGTAACTTCTAAGTGAACACACACCTGAAGCGGCATCCTTAGAAGTTCTGGAGTCTGAAATTCCAACATATTCTCAAATCGGAGCCTGCTGAAGACATGAAAACAGACACCAGGCTGACAGCGCCCAGCCCTGGAAAATAAAATTAAAATCTGTAAAATTAGAATTTCTTTTTTAAAAAAAAAAAAACAACCAAACAAAGAACAAGAAGGCCTTAGAATGCAGAAGAAGGTCTAAGAGCATGGTAATCCTGTCGTTAAAGAGGAAGTTCCTCGTATGAATTAAAAGAGTTTTTTCAGTACATTAATCATAGTTGACAGTATGGAAATTTATATCATTTTATTATTAAAAATACTTTCTGGTAATTATAATTTTAACCCTACACTGAAACATCTAGAGGAAAAAATGTAAGCTCTATCTAAATGAAGTGAAATAATTTTTTTGCTAGCTTGAGATCAATCCAAATCTCAGCCATCTTGTGCCATAAGGAATCTAAGTTGCAAATTTTTCTTCTTTCTCTTCAAATTCCCCAGTTACGAGTCTAGGTGGAAATGGCAGAATGAAGACCATACAAGACCATACAACAAGTGAATGAGGACAAATCCTCACAATTCATGCCCAGAAACCTGGAGGATAATGACAACATCATGTCTCCAAACAGGCATTTGCTGCTACCTACATGCAACTTCCCAGCCCTCACTCGCTGTGCTGGGAAGAGTATGATCATGGCCTGTCAAGTCAAGAATACTTTGGAGATGGTCAATAAGGAATTGCTGCTCAGTGTCACTTCTAAAGAAGGGGTGCCGGGTCACCAAATAAAAACTAGCAGCAGGCACTCCTTTGCCCACAGACAAGCTACTGTGGCTGCGGCTGCTACATGGCACAAAGAGGAAGTAAAAGTTCACGGGGGAACAACAACAACCTAAACCTAATGGAAGTTCTGGGACTTTCTTGAGTGCCATTTTTCTATATCTTGGGAAATTACTCCAAGAAAATACATCAAGAGCTGACTCTTCATTTACTGCAAAGAAGAAGTATTAGCCTTTGGTCAACATGATACTGGACTAGGCTAGAAACATTACCCAGTGTGGCTGCTATAGGTTTGTACTTTACCCGGAACATACAGGATGGGGGATATCTGCAGAATAAAAACCAGTATGAAGCATTTATTACCTGCCTTTTCTCTGGATAGCACTGGCTTTTGAAATCCATACCATTTTCAGCATTGTAACACAACTCAGTGCATCAAAAGACTTCTATAAAAGCAGAGCAAGGAACATAAAACCATGATTAGCCATGACACATGAAATGAAAGGTTTTAATAAGCTTTTAACAGAAGTGCTTTAAAAAGCAGAAAAAATAATTTGAACAAACAGCAGCTTCTGGCACAAAGGTATGCTCTGAAGTTACTTAAATTGAATTTATAATACATGTTTTGCATTATCTTTGCGCTACATTTTCCTAAATTGAAGTCTTCTTTCTAGTCAGTAGGTAATTTTGAGTCAACAAAAGATATGGGCTGTATTTTGAATGATTTTGAACTGAAAAAATCAGGAAAAAATACCTTATCGTATTGATGAAGGTTTTCTTCTTTGGCTCACTTGGAAATTACATCCTTACGTTCTTACATTCGACGCAAAGTTACAGAAAAATTGTATTACCATGGGAACTTCAGAAATTGGCATGTATCTCCCCTATGAAGTCCCACGTCATTTCAAAGACATATAATAGGTCTTAAACTGCCTCATTGTATTATCTCTCCTCCCCTTAACATGAAATTTGGAAATGGGCATTCAACACATCAGAAGCCATACTTCAAAACTTAATGCATTTGATTTGGACTTGACACAACAGTAGGACAAAGAGAACTCCCAGTGCTCTCTCAAGTCTAAGGAAAGATGGAGTCTAAGGAAAACTAACAGAAATTGTGAATTTAAAAAGAAAAGAAAAGATACATCAACATTTCAACCTACAATGGTTTTTAGAAGGTTTATTAATGGCTAATTAATTACAGTGTTTGCCATAAAATGAATGTCAAAACTTCACAGTGATCTTTCGTACTTAACATGCACCAGCTCCCAGCCTACTATAAAAAATAGTACACTGATCTACCTATTAAACACTACAGAATAACACCAGGAAGTTTACTTGTCACAGAAAGTTTTAACCAATCATACCTCTTTCACCTTGCCTGAGTCAATAACAAATACAACATCATTGACTGTTATGCTGGTTTCTGCTATATTTGTAGAAAGAATCTGCAAATAAAACAAGAAAACAACCAAAACTATTGTTAAAAGCAAAGACAAAAGAGATGAATACAACACCACCTGACAAAGTCTTCTAAAACTTACTATTTTGCGCACACCAGGAGGGGGACTTTTGAGCACTTTCTTCTGATCCAAAGTCTGCATATTTGAATGAAGCATGAAAACCTGATACCTAATGCAAGACAAAGAGCACATTTAAGTGTTTTTAAAAGATGCCATGAAAACCTCAACCACAGGAACAAGAGGCTTTACCTGTGAGCGTTGTCAGCAAATCTCCTGTCATCAAAAAGAATACGGTCCTTCAGGCTCACTATCTCATCATATCCAGGAAGAAATACTAAAATCGCTCCTGAAAACAAAGCAGGGTTGCAGAGCTAAGCACCAAATTCACTTAAAATATGTATCAGTAGTGTGCAGATGAGCACTTGGAAGGTTTCACCTATTCAGTGTATTCAAAACAAGGGCAGGATTCATCAAAGGCTGAATGTCCAGTCATTTACTGGGAGTGTGTTTACACTTACCAGTCTCAGAACTATGACAGATGTTATAAGTAAGTGCATAATGAGGTCCAGATCCACTTTTTCATCATCAAACTGTGATGATAAGCTGTCAACAGTTCTCTGTCCTCTGCACTAAGGGCGCTACACTTGCTCGGACCAGGGAACTTTCATCCAGGTTTCCAAATCCTGCTGAAGCACTAAAATACACAAATGCACAGACCAGAGTCAAGGCTGCTTGTTTCAGGTTTGTATTCAGCCACCCACTAAACTTTGATCAACACCAGCAAGACTACTCCTTTCAAACTTCCATTTCAAAGTATAGCGGAAAAGCACCTCCAAAATACTATTACTGTTCACTGATTTAAGTGTCATCCAACAAAGCGTGAAACTTCCATTTTTAGCGTAACTTCGATTTTCTTACTCTTTATTAAAACACAGCCATAAGTAAAGTGTCAGAACTCCAGTATAAAGACACTGCTTGTTAACCTGTTAAACAAGAAGTATTTAAAAGAAACAAACTTCCCACAGGTTTTCCTCCCATAAGCAAGCACCATGGAAACAAAAACTACACTAACAAGTGTTCTAAAAATACTGGTCTCTACAAAATGATAACTGAACTCTAACTGCAAGTTAATCAGAAACCAATTCTTGAACAACCTAGTGTAAGTGTTACTTTTTTAACATGGCTACTATGGATAGAGAAGCAATGTATAGATAAGAACACAACAGATTTGTTTCCTAAGTAAGCACCTGAAATTAAAATGGTACATGGATGAATCAGTATCTCTGCCCATTTGTGTAAGTCACCATAGCTGTATCTTGCCTAGACATATAGTCATGATAGCAATGTCCACATCAAAATAATAAAAAATAGTAATAGGAAAGAAGTCTACATCTCTCTACTAATCTTAGATTTACACAAACATGATCAATGAAATACACTCAATACAAACAAAACTTTTCTCCTTTAAAGAGCACGTTTCTCTAGCATTCCTGGTCTCAAATAAATCCTGCTATTTAGGTCACATTTTAAGGCATAAAAAGCTAAAAACTGTTCTAGTTAGAAGATAAAATGCAGATTTCCCTTCAACAGTTCCCTTCAACAGTTTTTGGAAAATAGTTATAGCTTACCTGTAGGATTCCAACAGGTCAACAACCTCTGTCTGTCCAAAACGCCTGGCCCAGTCCACAGCCATCCTGAAAGGGTACATAGAAATAATTTTTAAAGTTCTTGCTGCACAAGACACACAGCCTAAGACTCTGAATTAAAAATTCAATTTATAATTTCCAGAATACAATGTGATGAACAGAAGTTAGAAAATGTTTTGAATGACAAAATTTGCTATTGCTTACAGCAGTCTGTTAAGTCAGCAATTAGTTCAAATGTTATAGAAATTTCTTTCTCATTTGTATACTGAAAAATAAAACTATGTTTTGGTTTGTCTGTTTTTACCAGCCATTAGATGATCTGCAGTGGATATTTGCTCCCATACTGATCAGCTGCTCTACTTGACTCAAAAAGCCTCTCCCTGAAGCAATCATGAGCGCAGTTGCACTGGTTTCACTGTGCCTATAATCAACTGAGAATCACAAATAAATAGAAAAACAATTAATACAGCAAACCAAATAAAACCTCTTACTTTTTCACCTAAATGTGGTATGAATGTGGCTAATACGACATTTAAAATCCAGGCCAGAGAGAATCGGTTTTCTGACTTCATCCCACTACTCCGCCCATGTGAATTTAACACTACTTTGGACACTTTGTAACATCGTTTATAATTCAAAACATGGACAACTCAAAAAAAAAATAAATTAATGAATAGTTATTCATTAATTCTGCTGATTCTATTCTTCTGATGCAATTTAGGCATCAGAATTCAAACCTAGCAACCTTTAGAAACTGACACAAACCAACCACAGAAATTCAAATCATTTTGTTATTGTTTTTTTCTTATTTAGTAAGATGATAGACTTACCACTGACATTTTCAGTTAAAATGAGATGGAACACCTGAGCAAAGGCATCAGTATCTTTATGCAACCAGATGTCAGAAAGACAAGAATCCATTTCTTTTATTACCCATTGTTCAAGGCAATTCACATCTTTTTCAGTCTGAAAAGAAAAAAACACTATTGAAAGATGGATGTCATCCAAGACTTACCTTTATTCTCACATATTATACATGAAGAAATTCAACAGTCGCTTTTCCAAGAAACAGTCAGAAATCCAGCATTCAGGGACCACTAAAACATTTGATTTATACAATTATTACACATCTTTTATACATTTATTGTATCACATGCAAGTACTTTAAGCCATGGCAGTTCAGCGGTTTGAGCTGAAGAAAAGTTACGTACAAACTGTAACTGAAAAGCACACTTTGGCTAGAGTAGGTCATGAAAATTTTGAAAAAAATCGTCTATAAACTATGTTAATATCCTTCAAGAAATTCTACAGGAGCAGTATCTTTGGAAAACCGTTTTTAAAGCACATTGAAACATATCTCCCAACAAAAGGAAAAACTTACCAGTTGATTAAACACTGTGTCACCATCATCACCCAACAGACTACACTCTCCTTCGGTTGCCCTCGGAACAGATCTTGATCTCCCAGACTCCCGCTTACTATTATTTTCTTGAGCAGAACACCACTCAGTAAGAGTGCTCTGCTGTTTGTCTTCTACAATGCATAAAGGATTTCCATGAAAAGTTTAACAGTCATTTTAATTATACATTAATTACAGTTAAAAAACCAGCTGTATCTAAGCATAAAATTAAAACTCTCTGATCTCTTATTTGATCTAGAACAGTGTTACCAGTCCAATATAAATTCCATGATTATGGGCACCCAAAGTGCACCACAGCAAACATCTGCTATAAGAACAAGGGAAGAAATACCAGTGGTTCGCTTTACCCATTAAAGCTTGCAACCTGTTGCATTCAAACAAGCCTCCTAAGTAACTTCTACACAGTTCTCAATCTCAAGACCATTCTCCAGAGGTGAAATGCCAAAGAGCTGTGATAAATAAAACCCCTGCATGTATCAACTGATTTCTGTTTACAGGCATTAGAAAGAGCAGAAGCCACCAGCGCCTCCACTGAGCTTCTCTATCCACAGTGATCAGAGCTGAGCACCATGATAAATGTGTAGTTAGTATTGTATTGTTACAGCTTTGGGGTTGGCCTTTTTAAAAAATTATTAATACTTATTAAAAGACGAACATTATATCATTAAGGAAGAACATTACTTCAAGCTGTCAGGAAAACTTTACAAATATTGTGATCAATATACTCAAATACATTGCCAATTGAAAAGAATCCCTTATATTTGGTTCAAGTGTGTTACTGCTCCTTGACCTAAATATGTTAAATGCATCCATGTCTGAAAAATGCATTGAAAAATGTTAACAACAGAAACCACATCTCTGCAAGATGCAAAAAATCCTGCCTTCTCTAAAGGCTGCACTTCAATTTGCATCTAAATGTCAGCACAATGTATCTCATGTTTCTAGAGTTCTCATGTGCGAACCCCGCCCCGCCCCTGCCCCTCCCCCCCCACCCCCCCCCCCCCCCGCCCCCAATGAAAATGTCGCGATAAGTAGGAAAAATATAACATTTATCAACTGGAAAAAGTCAGAATATAACCACTGAAAATAAAAGTACTATTTCAATCACAATTTATGCCAACACCGTAAACACAGAGTTTTTAAGATACTTGCTGTCATCTAATCATGATCACATTTAACAGTCTGACTTCAGAACTTTAATCATCTTATTCATTGTTCAATCAATCAACGAAACCCACTGTTCAAGCCAGAACAATTAACAAGTCCACTGACCTTGCTGCTTCTCTTTTTTGTACTTTACCATCCCTTTGTTTGTATACCCAGTACTTCGTAAAATGTCCTCCAAAAACATCTCTTTAACTTCAAAAGGTCTTCCTTGGACTAAAAGTAGAAATAATTAATGAAAGATTAGATATTCCCAAGCTTTACTTTAAGAACATTAAAGTCCTTAGAAATAGTTTTTATGGACTGGAAAGTGAATTAAACATGATAGGACCTGATTTAATGAACGGTTATATTCCTGGAAAGTCTTGCAAGAGTATCTTCACTTGAGCTTATTTCCTTTAAGCCATTGGGTCACAAAAAAACATCAAAACCGAAATGCCACTTTCATACCTTGCTTTTTATTAACCTACTCAATCCTATTAAGTGTTAATAGCAAGAGACAGAAGATGGACAGTTATTTACTGCAATTTTATCAAATGAGAAGAAGAAAATAGTCACTTTTGTTTAGGTGTACAAAAAAGAATTCACTACGTCAGCTACCTAAATTGCTTAACACAAGAGCAATTAAGACAGTTTTAGTGGAGGATCCCATGAGCAGACTGCCATGGCTGTATTCAACAAGCTCCTTTCATGAGGAGTATATGAAGAGATGCACTTCTCTCAACATCCTCGATTAGTGCACCCAATTTTGGCTTTCTTTATTGGCTACTTCCCACCGTCTCTCTCTCCTTAGAACCTACCCTGATTTCTCTCTTAACATCATTGTATCTAGACCTTATCTGTGGATATTAAATTATGTTTTTATGCAGGAAGAAATAATATCTATTTTTGGTTCCTTAGCAGACATTTACCACAACTAAGTTTGTATCACCTAGGACTTTTGTCTCCTTCAGAAGGAACAAGCTACAATTCACATAGTTTTAGAAGCTGACATGGAGGAAGTCTTCTAACACCAATCACAGAATTTGTGTCCTACAAAAACCCACAACTAAAAAACGTTGGCTTCTATGGTCAGGATTGAGTCAGCTACACTGCTAAAGAACTGAACCCTTTCCAGTATATTAACAGACAAAGTTAAACTACCAAAATTGGAAAAAGCATCTTATCAATTGGGATTCTCCTGAGAAGTCCGGTATGTGATAACAGCATAACCCCTGTGGTAAACTGAAGAAAGAGATAGTAGTCAGAACTTCCAAATCAATCTGTTGATCTAAAAGGATGAGAAACTGAAAAACTGAAGTAAACTGAAAAGCCACACAAAAATTACAATGAGGTTTTTCTCCTCGCCAAAAAATTGACAAATATTAAGATCAGCTGTAACTTCCAGATTCATGCCTTCAACGAGCTGTGAGCCTTGTTTTCCTAGGTTACAATTCAAAACTGAAAACCAGAAACGAACACTTCTGTGAGTAAATAAGAAAAAAAATAACTCTCTCTTATGAACCTCCCCTAAAATTATCCAATGACTTGTGTAGAAAATTCCAAACGAAACAAAGAATCATGTGATTAAAAAATAAACCCCGATTTGCCTAGAACTGCATTTCTGAAATTAAGATACAGTTATCATCTGACTTTTATCCTGTAATAGTAGCAATCTCTGAAGCCAGAACTAGAATCTAACTGGAATATACGAATAGGTATCACACTCTTGTAAATCCCAGGGTCTGTATAGCTATGCAGACCAGCATTTTAAGAACCTTTTCCTCCTTGAACTGACCATGGAGGGGGCCAGGGCATCCCTGCATTTACAGAATACTCGCGGATAAAAACAATTCCCTCTGTGGTAGATGCAAATAGTTAAGAAATAACAAACACGAGTAAACACAAACAACTATTGCTGGTAACTGGCAGTGTATTTATCACATGCCTTTACTCGGAATGGTTTGCTACAGTTCAGTTAAGATCCATGAGTCTCAGGACAGGTATACTGAGATGGAAGAGTTTACTTAAGTACTTACTATGTATTACTGGGCAACATCCAAAATACCTAATAAAGAGATCTGCATCTAGAGCAGCACTAGAAATAATCAGCTTTAAATTCGCTTGGCTTTGCAACATATCTCGCAGTTTTATTAGCAAGAAGTCACTGAACCTATCCCTCTCATGTACTTCATCCTGTATGAAAGGAAAGGAAACAACAAACAAACAAACAACAACAACAAAAGAACATGTGAACATCACAGATCCAAGATCATAACTGCATAAATATGAGTTTTTTAAAAACTAAAACATGGGATTTGGTGGTCCACTACAGAGGCATTAAAATGTTTAAGTTCAGCTTAAGAAGGACCTTTTTTAAACTATCCAAAAGTAAAAAAAAAAAAAAAAAAAAAAAAAAAAAAAAACAACTTTAGAAAGTCCTATAAAGGTACCAGAGCAGTCTGCACTGTAATGCACAACCCACAACAGACCTTAGTTTCAGAGATCAAAACGAGTACCTGAAACTTCTAATTCTTGCACTTGAATCTCACTTTCAAGATAATGCCACAAACTGTAAATTCAACAAATATTATTTCAATACAATTACCCTTCACAACTGATAAGAATTAAAAGAACTGTATGATGCCAAATAATGAGGAAAGAAGAGAGATATCTCATATCCATTACATCATGGACGAAGCTTATCATTAAGGCACATGTCTGATTAATCATCTTTGTCTATCTTCTGTTTGGTTTTAGATTCTGAATGTACCAACGAAGAACAAGATTTGCAGGGTGAACAAGAATGCACAAACCATTCCTGTGCATTTTTCCTCCTTGGCAAACAGACAGGCACCGAAAATTATCAGGTTTTCCTCTGCTTTCTGCCGTGAAGAACTTGCAGTAAACATACCTGGCAACACTGACTTAGCAAACTTCACAGTAAGAAGTTCACATCATCATACACGAACATAGACAACTTGCTAGAAATCAGACTACATTTTATGTTGAAAACATTGGGCAAACAAAGGGACTGCAAAATTTGAGCCCCAGAAAAAGAGGCACGTTACAATTAAAAAATCAGAAACTCTTCAAAGTTAATTCAAACTTAACAAAAACAACTTAAACGTCCATCCAATGAATACAGAAAACTAGGATCTTCCAATCTTCCAATTCAGAAACAATACATACTGCTCCATCTCACACAAAATAGAAGATCCTTACCACAATAACATGTGTCACAGTTGATAGGGTGCTGTCTCCTGCCATCAGTGTGCGAAGCAGTATGCCATTAGTGCAAAAGGTTACCAGCGTCTTTGGAGAAACCCTAGTGAAACAGTGAACAAAGATGCTTCAGCTTTTTTCACCGTTTAAATGCTGCTATTTACTGAAAATTAAAGATTGAGCAGCTCCTCACCAGAAGTGGAATCACAGTTCAGTCAATAAAGAGATTATGCATACTATTTGCTTATAAACTATGCCTGTTCCATAGGAGTTCCTAAGAATTCTTACTGCTAATGCTCCAAAACTTCTAGCAAGCGATTAATTAACAAGGAAAGATTCATTTTTTTCTAAGTCATTGTTGGGGTTAGGTTTTGTTCCTTTTCACTCTAAAGAGTTGGTTTTTTTTTTCCCCCCCATAAGTTACCAAGGAGATGAAATGTCATACTTAAGACTATTTAACAAAACAAAGGGATGGTCGAAGCTCGGAGGGGGGTGCGGTTTTGGGGCAGAAAAAAGGACAGAGCTTCAGGTAGCCGCTCTCTCTCTGGTTTTCGGCGTTCGGGGAGAAGGCACGGCTGGGTTGGTACTCTTGCTGGCGGATTTCACTGGTTCCAGTCTTGGGAAATCTGCCATCATCTGCTCGCCCTGGAATTCTGAGCTCCTCTGCCACCCTACGAGAGCTGTCGTGGTTCCAACAGTGCTGCTCGTCTGCTACAGCGTGACCCTGCATCCCTCTGCCCTGCCGGGACACCCTGCCTCTGCTCTGCCAGGACATTTCTGCCACTCCACAGTTACCAGCCCGAGACTTTTTTTCCACTGTTCCCAGCTTGGTGCTCTGAGGATCCTACAAAGGCACCAAGACCAAACTGCCCTGGGTTTTCGTGAAGGAAAGCCCTCGAAGTTCTTGGTACTGTTTTTGTTATCAATGCTGTAGGGTTTTTTTGTTTGTTTGCTTTGTTATATATTAGTAAAGAACTGCTATTTCAATTTCCAAAATCTTTTGCCTAAAAGCTTTTAACTGAAAAAATTATAATTGGGAAAAAGGGTGGTAGTGGTGGTTTACATTCTCCATTCCAAGGGAAGCTCCAGCTTTCCCTGGCAGACACCTGTCTTCCCAAACCAAGACAGTCTTGAAAACCTTCCATGTTGCATTACTTTACTGCAAAATCCACAGCAGACTGCCTTGAAAAAACAGGTTACAATTCTTCTGAACACCCCCAGACAGAGTCTTTGTATTGTCTACACGCCTTAGGCTGACCTTGGCTGAATGCCAGGCACCCACCCAGGCTGCTCTATCCCTCTCCTCCTCAGCTGGACAGAGGAGAAGGAATTCAACAAAAGCCTCATGGGGCAAGGCAAGGACAGGGAGAGATCAGTCACCTTTTACTATCATGGGCAAACAGATTTGACTTGTGCAACTTAGTTTACTGTGTTATCAATTAAATCCAACTAGAAAAATGAAAAATACAACCAAATGCTACAACACAACACCTCCCCCCCCCCCCCCCCCCCCGCCCATCCCTCTTCCCAGGTTTAGCTTCCAATTTTCTCGAATTCCTACTCCTCAGTGCGCACGAGGACATGGAATGGAGGCTGTGGTCAATTCACCACATCTTGTCTCTGCTGCTCCTTCTTCCTTACCCGAGGAGACTTCTCACACTCTTCCCAAATTGCTCCAGTGTATGTCCTCCCCTGTGGCACACTCCTTCAGGAACAGACTGCTCCAGCATGGGACCCCCAGGGCTTCACAAGACCCACCAGCAAAACTGCTCCAGTGGAAACTCCACTCTCTGCAGGGCCACACGTCCTGTCAGGAGCCTGTTCCAGCACGGGCTTCCCACAACCTCCTATTGGCAACAACCTGCTCTGGTATTGGGGTCCTCCACAGGTTGCAGCTGCATTGCTCCACTGTGGACTTCCATGGGCTGCAGGGGAATATGCTCCCTCACCATAGTCTTCACCACAGCCTGCAGGAGAAACTCTGCTCTGGCACCTGGAGCACCTCCTGCCGCTCCTTTGCCACTGACCTTGGTGGCTGCAGAACTATTCCTCTCAAATACTCCCAACCCTCTCTTTGTACTGCTGCACAGATACGTATTCCTCTCAAATACGCTGTTCCAGAGTCATGCTCACTGTTGCTGATGGGCTCGGCCTTGGCTAGAGGTGGGTCTCTCTTACAGCCCACTGGCAGGGGCTTTATCTGACACGTGGGAAGCCTCTTCTCACAAAAAAACATCCCCCCCACTACCAAAACTTTGCCAGACAAACCCAAGACACTATCCTTGACTGAATCTCAAAGAAATCACCCGAACCTTTGCAAATGCTTTGCTTTTCCAAGAATTGAAAACTCTTTCAAAGTACCTACTACCTCTGGCAGTGCTACATGTGCAAGTAAAAAAAGCAATTACTTCCTCCAATACTGACACTTCAAGAAAACTTACAGAAGAAACTGCAGAGTACTACACAAGGGAACATGCATGCAGATGTCAGGATTTCAACTTTAGAATTCTTTCTTCACTTCAAAAATACTCTTACATGTTGAACTCATACATACCAGATGGAAGTGCTTTACTTTTTTAATCTCTACTCCTCTCTCTTTTTCATCAGCCTTCTAGAAATCACCACTACTGTCTGACAGACATTAGAAGATTAAAAAATGCATTTCGGTGTTACTGCTAACATTTCCATTCAACACTTTTTGCCAAGATGGAAACATTGTCATCTCTCCCTTTTGCTCTTTCTCAAGTGAACTCTTTGGTTCCTCTGCACTGCTTCCAGGAATTCTCCCATCTGACCTATATATACTTTGTTTTTCTTCATTCAGCAAAATTCTTCCACACAGTAATCATCCACCTTACTTCCAATTCATCTTTACTTGCTCTTCCAATTGGTTAACAGCCTGGCAACCTTTGGTATGCAATCAAAATTCTGTAACTTGGCTTTGCTGCTCAAGTGCATTCATTTTCATTCGATATGCATCATCCGTCTAAGCAACATAACCAGCCATACCTTTTGACATCTTTTTCTCACTTGTATCCCAACTGCTGCAATTCCTGAAAATCCCACTACTTAGACAATTCCAAGATTTCAGAAACCACACAAAGTCCTCTGATTTTTACCCATCCTGGCCCTGCTTTAGGAGCAAATTCCTCAACTCATCTAGAATTACTGCTTTTGCTTTAAACATAAAAGATGAAATAGAGTCAATTTAACCCAAAGTAGATTGGTAATGCTCAACTACATTGTTCATTTCCCAATTCTGTTGTTTTCCCTTTTCTCTGCCCCATCAACTCTCCCTACACAGGTTTTGTCACAGCATGCTCCTTTTCCTGCCTATTTTCAGAGCCTGCAGAATTTTTGGATTTATCTGTTTTAAAAGTAGAGAGGACAAAGACATCCACACACATGCTCCCTAGAAGAAATCAAGAGAAACCACATGCTGTTTAGTCCTACAGAAGAACTCACTAGATGAAACTGCAAAATACAGGAGAAAAAACCTCCTTTTCAACTCTTAAACATTGAATACTCAAAATAACATATCCAGCTTATACTTTACACAGTGATATTTTACTGGGCTGCATCTCAAATACACAGTAGTTTAAATAATCACGACTAAACTAAACACAAAATTTTAATACCAGATCAACTGACTTGAAGAAGTGTCATCAGTACCTGCTTTCTAACCGGATCTGATAACCAACTGTCTGGCCAATCTTTTCTCCTCTTTCAGCTGCCACTCTTTCAGCCACAGCAAGTGCTGCCAAACGTCTTGGCTGAGTGCAAAATATACGGCATGGAGTTCCATTCTTGTGACAATCATCAAGAATAAACTGGGGGATCTGTAAAGAAGTGGTTTAAATCTACTTTTTAGTTTGATAGACTCATAACTTTTTTATCGCAATGAAACAATTTAACTACATCTCAGCATCACAGATGTTGCAAAATTAATCACAACAGGATTATCATTGCAAATTTACCTGAAGGCACAAAAAAAGGCCACAAAAATCAATTCTGGCTATAAACATTAAATCACTTTCAAACAAAACACAATAACAAAACCAAAAAATCCCAAGCAACCAGCCAAAATTTGAAGCTTTTCTCTCCTACTTTAGGGAAATTTCTGTAAAAACCCTGCGGATAATCTTTCAATGTAACACAATAATGCTTTAGATACTAGGATCTAGCTTTAGAAGGAAAAGGGTATAGAAAACTGTAGCTACTTGCCCTTCAATATTCTATGATTATTTTAATGAAAAACCAGATATTTGTGCAGAATCATTTATGCTTTTAATATGTATCTGCTGGCTTAGTATTGCAAAAGCAAAAAAGTGAACTGGAACACTAGGCTTTAAACCACACAGGAAAGCTAAGAACAAAAAAATTAAAACTAGAAAAAAAAAATCCCTTATTACAGAAATATTACAGATTTGGCATCAGTTTGGTATAAATACAGTTATGGTTTTTTATTTCATTAAAGAAACTTACTTGAGTAGTTTTTCCCGATCCAGTCTCTCCTACGATCAAAACAACTTTATGGTCCTTTATTATTTTAACAATTTCTTCCTGTTTTTCAAAAACAGGTAGTGATTGCCTGAAGGAATCAAACTCTGATTCCCCTCTTTTCACTGGAACCTGGGGAATACCATCACTAAGTCGTCCACTTGTCTTGTTCACTTCTTTGTTTTCTGTAAAAGAAGTCAATAAATTATAAAGGAAGGTCACTAAAACACTAGTGAAAATTGTACTTAAAAATGAACACTCCTGATTTTATCAGCTTCCCTGTTGATAAAGTGAGAAAACAAAGATATATTTAAAAGTGATTTTCATGATAACACATTCTGTTATGGTGCTTGAAATAAATATAGTTCAAAGGATTTTTTACTTTAATAGAAATTTTGAACACAACTGAATTATCAGAGTGCAGTGCTTGAGTTAAAAAAAGCCATGAAAAGCTTAGAGAGAAACAGAAACTGAATCAGAGAAAAAAAGCCTTAGCCTATCTGTTTATACATTCCCAATTTCAAGGGCATGCCTAGAAAAATCCACCAAGGAGTTAAACAATCCACTTACTCCAAACTGACAAGTGTGTTTTCCAACAAAAAGACAACTTTACTGGGATTCATATGCCATCTTTCACATGCTTACTGGTCTTTTAAGACCTTCTTTCAGTCACTCTTACATAACCTATAGCCCATTTATAGCCTACTCCTTAAGATTTGTCTTAACACCTACTAATTGAAACATGAGGTATCCAGAGCCCTGGAGCCACAGAGCAGTGGGATGTATCAGAAAACAATCCACAGGTAGCTAAAAACCTGCAGTCTTCTGAGAAGACTACTTCAACCTCAGTATGTTAAATGCTACTCTCTAATCCCTTAAAAATTATTTGCCAGAGGAATGAAAGGCTCACTGTAAACGCAACTTTGGTTCAATTATATAAGCATTATGCAATTATTTAATGCGATGAACAGACTCATATATTAAATTACAAACACTGTTTTACCAAGAGAGACAGAAACTAATAGATTAAAAGAGTCAAAAAGAAGTAAAGAAAGATAATTTTACATCATCCATTAGTTTATACCCTACAACTCTACAAAATTGCTTTTTTGGTATTTTTATTACAGTTTCCCCTCTGTTCACTAAACAATCCTATTAAAGAAATGGAACAACTGAGAAAGAAAACTAGCCAAGGAAGCACTTAAAGCACAGACACAACGAATCAGAGATAGCCATTGAAACAAGACATACTGCTGTGTTCTCTATTCACTACACCCAGGCTAGTACACAGAAACACTGCGTAACTTTTACAAACATAACTGTTAAGGCAACGGCCATGTTAAAAACACGGTTGAAAAACCCCATCTTATATCACAAGTTTGTATTTCTAGCATTTATGTATGCTAGAAATCAAGAAGTTCACATAATAGCCTGAGTTCACTTAATAGCTCTTAAGAGACCAAAGCTATTTTAGATTACAAAACAAAACATGGATCTCTTATTTTAATCAAGACACAACAGCCAATCTCATCGTCTCTTAAGGGGATTCTTACACAGAGATGGCAACACTTGTCTCTTTAATCTTACACTGTGGAACTTGTAGGAAATCTCATTTCACAACTGTATTAAAAAAAAAATCTGGCTGAAATTGGCTCAAAGAATCAAAATTAACTTGATACAGGGGAGACATTGCAATGTGGAGGACATGACTGCCTGAGCACGTTATGACACAAGTTTTAAAAGACCCTACATTAACAATTAAAAGTCGAGAAAATTATTGGGTTTGTTTGGAAAGAAGAGTGCCAGTCAGGACAGAAGAACAAAGTAGAGGGGTTTGTTTAGGATTTGGCTTGTTCATTTTTTTTCAAGCAGTGTTGATTGACAAGCCCTTATCACAAGACACAGTGAACATACCAGATTCAACAGCACAGGTATTTATTCGTTCTGTCTTAGGCAGAAGCTCTGTTCGTTCTCTATTTGTGACAGGAAAATTCCGAATTAAAGCATGAACAGCATGTTTTGTACCAGGAGTTAAGGCACAAGTCATCACTGCATGTTTGAGTTCTGATCCATCCTTTTTTCTTACAGTCAAGTATCGATTTGCTCCCTTCCTGGGAGAAAGGAAAAACAAAGGCATTTCAGGAATAAGCAAACTAGTTACCTCTGTGGAATGATCTTCGACAAGAAATGCTTCAAGATAACTTTCATTTTTTTTTTTCAATTTCAAATGTAATCTCAGAACTAGAATCCTTCAAATAATGTCCAAAGTGGCATAACGCAACATTCACAACAGTCATCATCAAAAGCACCTCCTATTCATGTGAGGCAGTGCAGAACAGACACTGCAGACATTGGATGATTATGCCGTGGTGATCACTGCATTTGTCCCCCAAAATACAGCCAGCTCTACCAAGCATTCTGTCAATCAATACTGAGACTTATGACACCAAACTGACTCTTTACACTAACCTGAAAGATTTACAAGTTAAAAATCAACAAATAGGCAGAACAGACAAAAAAGCTGCTTGCTAGTAGCATTTCAAGCCTTAACAAAACCCAGTAAAACATATCAGATCTCAGGATCTTCATTACCAAAGATCTATTATGTAGAAATGGAGCCAAAACACTTAACCATAATACTGATCTACTTCTCAGGCTCAACTCTGAACCAAAAGGCAAAGAATCCTTGTAAGTACATCTGAAATTCTAACTAACTTCTGCCTGGGCTACAACCAACACATCAACACTTTGAAAACAACTTTTCAGGCTAAGAACAAAAGGTCACACTGAGAGCCCAGTGGCCTCTCCCTGGCAGGGGTGGAATACGGCTGTAGATACCCAGGTGTTGGCAAGGGCAGCCTCCATGAGGAGAGGCACAGCCACTTCCAGCAGCCCCTGCTAAAAAGGACTTCGTCCTCTTTAGGTCCTCATTGCAAGTACTTACATACACTGTCGAGACCCCCCTCGAGCCTCGTCTTCTCCAGGCTGCAAAGTCCTAGCACTCTGGCGCTTTCTGCAGAGGACAGGCTCCATCCCCTTCACAGGTTGTTGGTCCTCCACTCAATCTCTCCAGTCTAGTCTCTGTCCTCCTGGTGATCCCAGCGCTGGACAAGCACTACACTCTCAGCGTAGCCTCACTGGTGCTGAGTAGAGCCGAAGGATGATCTCCCTCTGCCTGCTAGCAGCACTTGAACCCTCTTCTATGCCTCCCAACACAAGCACTCTTTTCAACGTGCTACTCTCACTTACACTTCAGCTGTCAGCACAGGGGATGTCTATGCAAAACCTTTGAAAATACATTTGTGCAGGGAAAAAAAATTCAAGAAGTATCTTTGTGAGAAGCCTTTTTCATGCACATGAAGTCCTCAAAACTGCATCGCAAACTAGCACATCATGCGCTGTTTTTTCTCAGACATCAAGCAACACGCAGGGACGCTTATATTTACATCTGCTTTTTAAAGTTTCTTCTCTAGTACCACTCGACACAACACTGCAGGGTAAGCTAAAGATGCAGATCGTTTTAACACTGATAATGAAATCCCATACATTTCCATCAAAAAGAGAAAATAATACACAAGAGTCAAACTTACCCTTTACTTTTCGATATCAGCCCAAGAGAATGACAGAGCCGGTGCACAAACGCTCTTTCGGTTCTAGTGAAAGAAGACGGGAATTCCATTTCTGGAAAGATAATTTAAAAAGTAAAAACCCAAGCACAGATACCCGGCAGGCATTATCCTTGACGTACGACCTCCCTGCCGCGAGCTGATCGGTTCCCAAACCCAGGACGCCTCCCGCGCACAGCGGCACTGGTGGCAGCGCCGCGCCCCCGGCACCCGGGCGGGACACGGCCACCCCGGGGCGCCGCCGCCTGGGATGCTCCTGCCCGGGAGAGCCCGCGGGCCCGGCGGCCTGCCCGGCCCTCTCCGCGCGGCTCCCCCACGCACCCGTGTCCTCGCCATAGCGGAACCGCTCCAGAGCGAGGTTCACCGATATTTCCACCTCCTCGTCCACGCGGATATCCCTCAAACCTCGGCGGCCTCGGCTGCGGCCCGGCGCGGCGGCAGCGCCCGAGCCCGCCGCGTCCCCGCGGTGCTGCCGCGGCGGGACGTTCCTGGGCCGCGACATGGCTCCGCCAGAGAGCGAGGTCTCCGCGACGCGCGGGGGGCGACAGGCGCTGCCCCCGACGCAGCAGCAGCAGCAGCGGCGGCAGCAGCGGCAGCAGCGGCAGCAGCAGCAGCAGCAGCGGCGGCAGCGCGGGGCAGGGCGGGCGCGGCGCCGTGACGTGAGCCCAGCGCCGGGCGCAGCGAGCGCAGCCGGCTCCGGCGCGGCGGCTGCGGGAGGCGGAGCGCCCTGCGAGCGGAAGGCGGCGCCTGCGGGGACGTTTTGTCCCTGGCGGTGTCAGCGCGCGTGTTGGAAGCCGTGTTGCGCAATAGTGTCGCAGTCGGCCGTGACGGAAGAAGCCACGCTGACACCTGTCCGGTCACGAATCATGCGATTTCGCTGAAGGACGTTCCGTGTCGGTGGTAATATCGCAGCCTTCAGCCTTGTTGTTTTGAATATCTTACAGAGTCATCAAGATTTTCCTTCTCTTTCTGTCTTTTCCGTCTTTATTTCTCTCCTTTCTTGTTATGTCTTGGAAAAGTATGGCTATCGTATTTTCTACCCCTTGCTCTGTACGAAAGTCTGTGGTGAGAACTGGTAGGTGGTTGTAGAAGTTGAGAGCTTGTTGGCCAGCACTTCTGCAGTTTTGTAGATGTGCTGGAAGGGCCAGTTGCTAGATTTTAGGTGAGTAATAGTAAAAGGATAGAAGTCCCTGACATATGGACTGGTGTCTTTGTTCAAATGAACAAAGAATTTAGGGTGAACATCATGTCCCCAGCCAAGTGGGCCACGATATGGTCAGACAGGGAAGTTACCTTAACAGTTTGGCAATCCAGATGGGACCCTAGGCCACCATCTTCACAGCCCTCCCTCTTCATACCTCTAACTGCCATGGAGTTCATGGGGAACTGTGTGAATTGACCTGAGATCTTTGAAGCAGGAAGGATACAAAGGATGAATGCTAAAATTCCCTAAGTCTACTGAACATTGTCCTGGTTTGGAATAAATTAGGGAAGAACTCCAAAAGGAGTCCCCTAAACCAAACCTCCACCACCCCTTCCCTCCCAGCCCTGGGTTCAGGAAGGAAAATACCTTGGAAGAAAAGTGGAAAAACCGGTTTATTAACAAAAAACCACTCCCCAACACTGAATAGTGGGAAAAGAAGGGTTACTGTGATGAGGAGGGTGCTGACGCGTCTGTTGCAAGCCCGGGACTTCTCCAACTTCTCAGGTCAGGTCAGGTCCGCAGCCGGTTCAAACCTTGGGGGCGGGGAGAAGGAAGGAGGGAAAAAAAAAAGCCAAACAGAAGCAGCGGGGGGAAAGAAAAATGGCGGCAGGGGCAGCCAGAGAGCAAAGCAAAGCAAAGCCAAGGCAAAGGCAGCCAAGCTAGCAAAGAAAGAGCCGAAACAGGCAAGAAAGAAAGAAAAAAAAAAACTGCAGGCACCCGCCCAAGAGGGAGGGGGCAGCTGCGAGACATAACAATGTATCCAAGATATGGATATATGGGATAGGAGGCAGGCCAACCCAGAACATTCCACCCCTTATCCCATATATCCATCCAATTAAAACCTTCATCTCACTTACTCAGACCTTTAACACACATTTCCATCCATCTTACTTGCTCAGACCTTCAACACTTATACGTTTCCTTCTGTTTCATGTCTAACTGATCTAACGCGCAGACAATGGTAGTAACATTCAGCACATATCAATCTTACCCCATATTCAGATCTCCCTGAGGTACACATCGCATCGTTCCATCTTTCTGCATTATCCACCATGTACAAGCCCGTCCTTGAGCAGAGACAACTCCACAGATAGGTTTGCCCGTACTCGAGTCAGGGTTGATCCATACTGTCTTTCCCAACAAACCTCTAACATGGGCCACTGGGACTTTATCTCCATCTGTTATATTAAGGTGCTGGGACTGAGCAGGACCCACTCGGTTGGTGAAACCTTGGTTCTAACTAACCAGGTGGCTTTTGCTAAATGCTGCTCCCAGTTTGTTAAGGACCCTCCACCCAATGCTTTCAGGGTGGTTTTAACAGCCCATTGTACCTCTCCACTTTACCCGCGGCTGGTGCATGGTAGGGGATATGATATACCCATTCAATGCCATGTTCCCTAGCCCAGGTTTTAATAAGATTATTTTTGAAATGAGTCCCATTGTCTGACTCAATTCTCCCGGGAGTGCCGTGCCTCCAAAGGACCTGCTTTTCAAGGCCCAGGATGGTGTTGTGGGCTGTAGCATGAGACACAGGATAGGTTTCCAACCATCCTGTGGTGGCTTCTACCATGGTCAGCACATGACGCTTGCCTTGGCGGGTTTGAGGCAGCGTGATGTAATCAATCTGCCAGGCCTCCCCATACTTGTACTTAGACCACCGCCCTCCATTATTCTAGCTGGTGGATGGGGTCCGCCACTTGGGACTCAGAGCGCCACAGCCACACCAAAGGATGTCTCACTAGAAACAGCTCCTTGGGGGGTCAGGGCGCTCCTCAGCTGGCAGAGGGGCTTCTCAACAGCGGGCAGAGCAATGATTTTTCAGTTCAGTAATTTCAGCTCTCAGTGATTTCAGCTCAGTGCTCTCAGCTCATGCCCTTGTGAGTTAGCCCCTCTTTTAGCCGGCCGTGGTGAGAGAGAGAGAGGTCTCGTATGGAATTTCCGTAGGTGGTACTTTATTGTAATGGTACTAGCGAAAGGGATCCAGGGACGAGGAACCTCTCTCGACCAGAGGAAACCCAGGGGTTTTTATGGGACACCAGGGTGGGAGGAAAAGGGTACAGAACCAATCAATTGTAACAGATCTACATAAAATCCTGAGGGGGCTTGTGGGTCTCCGGACAGGTCGCCGTGGCTAGGAGGTTTGTCTTTGTCTTAGGGGGTCTGGGTGAAGTTGCGAAATTCTTCCTTAACTCCTCAGCTTGTCTCCCTCCAGGGCAAAGCAGTTGGGGCTCCGCCCACCCCCACACTCCATACCAGAGAGGCTTCATCCGCTTGGCTTGTTTAATGACAGCACACGTCTCACAGTCACTGATAACTTGAGAGATGCTGTCCATGGTTAAATCCACCCCTCAGTCTCGTGCCCACTTATAGGTGGCATCTCTACCTTGGTGACCTGAGGCATCATGGGCCCATTGTGCTAGGAACAACCCTCCCTTGTGCTCCCAGTCAAGATCTACCTTCAACTCCCCTATCTTTGCAGCTTGATCTACCTGCTGATTATTTTGCTGCTCCTCATTAGCTCTACTCTTGGGGACATGGACACCTACATGGTGAATCTTCACAGGTAGGTTTTCTAACCGGGCAGCAATATCTTTCCATTCTTCAGCAGCCCAAATTGGTTTTCCTCTACGCTGCCAGTTCGCCTCTTTCCATTTCTTCAGCCATCCCCACAGAGCATTGGCTACCATCCAAGAATCAGTGTAGAGATAGAGCCTTGGCCACTTCTCTCTCTTTGCAATATCTAGGGCCAGTTGAATGGCTTTGAATTCAGCAAATTGACTGGATCCACCCTCTCCTTCAACGACCCCTACGACCTGTCATGTGGGGCTTCATGCAGCTGCCTTCCACCTCCGACCCATCCCTATGACACGGCAGGAACTGTCAGTGAATAAAACCTAACATATTTCCTCTGCTGGCAACTGGTCATATGGCGGAGCTTCCTCCACCCGGGTCACTGGTTCTTGTTCTTCATCTGGAACACTGAACCTTTCACCTTCGGGCCAGTTTGTAGTTACTTCCAAAATTCCAGGGCGATTCAATTTCCCAACTTGAGCACGTTGTACAATGAGGGCAATCCACTTGCTCCAGGTAGCACTGGTGGCGTGGTGGGTGGAGGGAACCTTTCCTCTAAACATCCACCCTAGCACCGGTAGTCAGGGTACCAGGAGGAGTTGTGCTTCCATACCTATAACCTCTGAGGCGGCCCGAACCCCTTCATAGGCTGCTAGAATTTCCTTTTCTGTTGGAGTATAGCTGGCTTCCGACCCTCGGTAACTTCGACTCCAAAATCCCAGTGGTCGGCCTCGAGTCTCCCCAGGCACCTTCTGCCAAAGGCTCCAGGACAGACCATGGCTCCCAGCTGCAGAATAGAGCACGTTCTTCACATCCGGTCCCATCCTGACTGGGCCAAGGGCTACTGTGTGAGCAATCTCCTGTTTGATCTGAGTAAAAGCGTGTTGCTGCTCAGGGCGCCACTGGAAAGTGTTTTTCTTGAGAGTTACCAGGTGGAGAGGGCTCACAATCTGACTATATTCTGGAATATGCATCCTCCAAAAACCTATGACACCCAGGAAAGCTTGTGTCTCCTTCTTGTTGGTTGGTGGAGACATCGCTGTGATCTTATTGATGACATCAGTGGGAATCTGACGCCGTCCATCTTCCCACTTAATTCCCAGGAACTGAATTTCTCTAGCAGGTCCCTTGACTTTGCTCTTCTTGATGGCAAAGCCAGCTTCCAGAAGAATCTGGATAATCTTCTCTCCTTTTTCAAACACTTCAGCTGCAGTGTTCCCCCACACAATGATGTCATTGATGTACTGCAGGTGTTCCGGAGCCTCACCCTCTTCCAATACAGTTTGAATCAGTCCATGACAAATGGTAGGACTGTGCTTCCACCCCTGGGGCAGTCGATTCCAAGTGTACTGCACACCCCTCCAGGTGAAAGCAAACTGAGGCCTGCATTCTGCAACCAGAGGAATGGAGAAAAAGGCACTGGCGATGTCAATAGTGGCATACCACCTTGCTGCCTTGGACTCCAGCTCATACTGGAGTTCCAGCATGTCCGGCACGGCAGCACTCAGCGGTGGAGTCACTTCATTCAATGCCCTGTAATCCACAGTCAACCTCCATTCTCCATCCAACTTGCGCACAGGTCAAATGGGGCTGTTAAAGGGTGAGTGGGTTTTACAGACCACCCCTTGGCTCTCCAACTCCCAAATCATTTTGTGGATGGGAGTCACTGCATCTCGAACTGTTCTATACTGCCATCGATGCACTATAGAAGTGGCGATTGGCACCTGCTGATCTTCCACCTTCAACAATCCCACAGCAGATGGGTCATCTGATAGTCCAGACAGGGTGTTTAGTTGCTTAACACCCTCTGTTTCTACAGCTGCTATTCCAAATGCCCATCTGAATCCCTTTGGGTCTTTGAAATACCCATTCCGAAGAAAATCTATGCCCAGAATACACGGGGCCTCTGGGCCGGTCACAATCAGGTGTCTCTGCCAGTCCTTCCCAGTCAGGCTCACCTCAGCCTCCAACAAAGTCAACTCTTGTACTCCCTCTGTCACCCTGGCAATGGAAATTGGTTCTGCCCCGACATGTTCCGATGGCACCAAAGTACATTGAGATTGAGTGTCAACCAGAGCCTCATGTCTTTGTGGCGCTGATGTGCCAGGCCATCGAATCCACACAGTCCAAAACACACGATTCTCCCCAACCTCTACCTGGCTAGAGGCAGGGCCCCTCTAAGCCTGATTATCTTTCTTTCTTTGGACATATGTCCTAGAGGTTCCCTCCAGAGGATCAGACATATCATCATCGTCCCGGCTGCAGACAAGTGGTGCTGCTCTCTGTTTAGTAGGACTTCCTCTTTGAATCCTACCTTCTTTCAATTTACGCACTCGTTGTGCCAGAGCAGCAGTGGGTTTTCCGTCCACCTCCTCATGTCCTCCCCAGCTTCACGCAAGAAGACCCACAACTCGGTTCGCGGGGTGCGCCTTCTCTCCCCAACAGAGGTACGCGCGCGTTGAACACCAGGGTCTCTAATTTGAACGGCCGAAATTTGGAGGAAGTCCTCCCTAATCTCTTCCCTGACTTTTTTGTGATTTTCCTCTAATTTATCTTCCAGTTTCTGCAGTCGCGTTTCCACAGCTGCAATCCTGGCGTGAGTTGGGCCATGTACTGCATCAGCATATGCTCGAAGCTTCCTTGCCATATCGAGCACGATTTCATGTGTCTCCTCCTGCTTCATTATTGCTAGAGCAGAAGCGTATTCAGATGGTCCAAGTCGTACAAGTTTCCACCACATCATGGGTGTACATGGTACCAAGTCTGTGTTCTTAGTGTTTAGGTCATCTGAGAAGATAATCTCTACCACTGCCATTTCTCTCAAGCGTTGGATCCCTTGTTCTATGGTCTTCCATTTGGTCTGCTGCATGTAGAGATCGTCTGCACACAGGTATCTTTGTGCCACACTTCCCAGGACTCATTCCCAGAGACTGCAAGGGGTAGCCTCCCTCATCATTCCTTGGTCAATAACTGGATCATGTGACAGGGAGCCCAAATGCCTTGCTTCAGTGCCATCCCGAATTGTAGCTTCACCTGCAGCATCCCAAAGACAGACTAACCAACTAATTATAGACTCATCTGGTCGTTGGGTGTAATCCTTTCTTAAACCTCAAAGGTCCTTCAGGGAGAAAGAACCGATAGTGGGTCCTGATCTTGTGCCAGCTGGTTGGACATTTGATCTTAGGCCAGTTGGTCCGGCTTCCAGTCGGGTGTCAGTTGGTTCAGCTTCTGATTTTATATCAGTTTGTCCAGCTTCTGATTGGGTGTCCTCGGGAGGCTTTGAGGGCCCTTCACCTTCATCTTCATCATCATCATCATCCTCTACTGGTCGATCAGTCTTTCGTGCTCTCTTTGCCCCGGCGACTGCCAGTGTCTTAGACTCCCTGTCTGGTTTAGCTGTTGGCCTGGAGCCCAGGATATTAGCTGCAGCCTGAGTGACTGGGGTGGTAACTAGCTTATCTCCCTGTTCCCTTTCTTTTATCTGCTGTCCTTCAGTATCTAGCAGAGTACGGTAAACATATGCCAGGGCCCAGCTCACTGCAATAATCCTTTTCTCCTTAGTATTACCACGGCACTTCTCTTTCAAATATTTTGTCACCTCAGCTGGGTTCTGAATTTGTTCAGATGGGAAGTCCCAGACTATAGGATCAGAAAATTCCTTTAAAATTTGGCCTATATCTTCCCATTTCCCACTCCACTCAAGATTCCTCTTTGTGGGCTTTACCCCTAAATTAGGAGTCTCATTAGCCCTTTTAGAAATCTCAGCTTTCATTTTATATAAACTGCAGACAGTATAGAGAAAACTTACTAGATTAAATGCCAGAAAGGTGGTCTCTTTAGCACTCAGGGGAAACTGAACATTTTCTAATAGAGATGTAAAAAATTCAAAGGAGAAGAGGGAAGACAGAGGCTGAAAAAACTCTCCCCCTGCTTCTCCCCTAACAAACTGAATGCACCACCATAACAACAAACTATACACTCCTGGAACAGATTTAAGCATCTTAACAGCCCTCCTATAAAGCATCACAAGCAAGCCCAGCCCAATGAATATTCTGGTTAGTGCCCCACGGCCCCAAAAAGTATGTATTAGTAGCGATACCAGAGCTTTTTCTATGTAAGGGAATAACCCTAGGTACCACAGAGGTATTAAGACCTCAAAAACCCCTGGGGACCAGAAATATTGGCAGGCTTTCACCCCGAATGACATTATGAATCCAGAAAAAACCATCCCAATACACCCACAAAACAACTAGAACCACCAATATTATTATTAAGGTTTTTCCACTTCCTCTGGCCTCGTTTCCCAGCCAACGCACCAAGAAATGTCCTGGTTTGGAATAAATTAGGGAAGAACCTCTAAAAGGAGTCCCCTAAACCAAAACCTCCACCACCCCTTCCCCTCCCCAGCCCTGGGTTCGGGAAGGAAAAATACCTTGGAGGAAAAATGGAAAAACCAGTTTATTGACAATAAAAAAAAGCACTCCCCAACACCACAGGTGGGAAAAGGGCGTTACTGTGATGAGGAGGATGTGACGCGTCTCTTGCAGGCCCGGGACTTCTCCAACTTCTCAGGTCAGGTCCGGAGCCGGTTCAAACCCTGCGCGGGGGTGGGGGGGCGGGGGGGAAGGAAGAAAGGAAAAATAAACCAAACAGAAGCAGCAGAAAAGCCAGCAGCAGGAGAGAGAGAGAGAGAGAGAGAGAGAAAAAGAGAAAGGGAAAGAAAGCAACAGAAAAAACAACAGCAGCGAAGCAAGGCAGCCAAGCTAGCAAAAAGCGGAAGCAGAAAAGCCGACAGCCGCAGCAAAAGCAAAAGCAAAAAAACCCTGCAGGCTCCCGCCCAAGAGGGAGGGGCAGCTGCCAGACACAACAATGTCATCCGGGATATGGGATATATGGGATAGGAGGCAGGTCAACCCAGAACAATGGGCCAGCTGTTAAAACCAGGTGGAGCAATGTTCCTTATCTCTTCCAGGATCCATCCCTCCTCCAGGGGATATCTTCTGTGAATGGGCCATTAAGGCTCACCACATGACTGATAAAATTTCATCTTTCCATTGTGAGATGCTCCACCCAGTGGGAGGAGCCAGGCATTCCTACCTGGATAAAAGCTGAGATTCAGAACAGCAGAGCACCTGTTCTTCCACTGGATTTCCCAGAGGGAGACCAGACCCTTCTTGCCACCACTGGACCCTTTCTACAGGATTATCTCTACTCCAACACAACATCTGTTATTCCAGGAGGACTTGTTTGATTGCTACCAACACCCTGACCTTGGTGTCAGGTCGTATTCTGACTCTGTCAGTGTTTCTAGGATTTTTTGTTTGCTTGTTTTTTGTACTAGTACATTTGTATTTTTAATATTCCTAGTAAAGAACTGTTATTCCTATTCCCATATCTTTGCCTGAAAGCTCTCTTAACTGCAAAATTATAATAATTTGGAGGGAGGGGGTTTTACATCCTCCATTCCAAAGGGAGCGCCAGCTTTCCCTGGCAGACATCTCTCTTTCTAAACCTAGACATTTGTATTGCCCTTAGGAGAAAACCAAAAGGAAAAACTACTGTTTAAAAAAAAATCATGAATGAGAAAATGGTTTTACTTTTAGGTGGTATGTTAGGCCCCTTCAATCTGCAGAGACTTTGTCACTTACTGCACTGCAATTAAGATACAAAATTACTGGAATCAGCTCTTGTAGAAATGTACATGACTTGTCATAAGGAAATCATGATGAGAAAGGATGATTGTAATACTAGATTGTGTTGCCCTAGCAGAGAGGGAACACAGTGCATGTCCATCTATGCTTCAGGTGTGTCAAAAGGAAATTCAAATATTTAAGTTGTATTTTGGAGAAAGAGCCATAAATGCTAACAAAGAGAGGCCATAATTAAGCTCTCACATCTGATCACAAAAACCTGGCAAGAGGTTTTCACATAGCTGTGGGATCTGACATCCAGAGATTCCTAGGTTAGGGAAATTGACTAAGTCTTTGACTGGCACCACTGAGAACTTAGAAAACATCTAGTGGAGAGATAATGCAGAAATTAGGACCTCTTGAGAGATCAACTGCAACTACCTGCAGTTGCAGCAGGAGCACCAGCCTGTATTAACTTAGTGGCAGCATCAGTAGGAACCCAAAGTTCTAACACCACAATGGATACATAGGTACCACATCTTAACACCTTTAATGCAAAAACCTAATACAAGTACCTGATGATGGACAAAAACATCACCAGTGTGAGCAAGTGATCCACATTTCAAGTAAAGCACAGACTGATTTAACTGATGTTCCCGCCCAAGAGAAGGGCGGGAGACAAGGTCAGACCAGATCTAGTTCTATTTAAGGATGGCTTGTGCCACTCCCTACAAGGATAGCAACAGACTGGATGTGCTGTGGTGAGCTGGGGACAGGTAACAGAAGCAGAAACACTGGCAGCAAAGATGAGTGCACAAGCAGCAGAACTAGTAGCTTTGAGGCATGCAGCACATATGGAAAGAGGGAAATGACTGAACATCTGTACAGATTCTTGATATGCTCTTGAGATATGTCACGCAACAAGGGTGTTAGGGGGAAAATATGGATCTTCACATCACCTGGCATCATACACTCTTGTGACTCTGATGGCTGACCAGAGGAAATGACAAATTTCATAGACCCTAAGACAATCAATGAGAAGGACTGCTCTAAAGAGGAAGATATACAATGGGAAAAATGAAAGGCAACTCAAAATAATATTGGGATGTGGACAATTAGGGGAGTACCAATTCTGACAAAGAATATTTAGTCACTCTAGGTAGATGGTTTAATGATAAATCCCATGGAGGGACACAGGCAGTAATTATTAAAGTACGAAAAATATGGCCAGCTCCAGGAATTTATACCACCACAAAAGAGAATCACAAATGGCTTCCCAACTTGACATGAGTTTTCAAGTAGCAGACTGTGCTCTCAGTTAGGAGGGTGACCATGGACCAATTTCCCTTTTCAGGGACTGCAAAGAGACCGTGCCAACATGCCATCTGTGGTTTGGCTGGGTGGTAGTAGCCAGCTGTCAGGCTTGGGCAAGAGCGTTTCCAACAAGACTGACTTATTCAGGAGCAGTAAAAGAAGCCTTCATAAAGAAACCAGTGCTCATTTTATAGCAAATGTGATACCAAAATTTTCTAGATAGAAAGTTTCTACAACAGTTTTGAATATTAGAAAGCAAGAATTCTGCACTGAAGCATGCTGGTCACAGGCTGATCCTTCCTCTAATTAATTTCCTGAGTGTTGGGTAAACAGAATTTTTATCATACTCACTGATTTACATAATGCTTAGCTATCCCCACTTACTTCATGTGTATGTTTTACTTTATTTTACAGAGTCACACCCCTTCTCAGAAGTCCTTATACGGTTCTTTGGTCTTCTGTGGTCTTCAGCATCTGGTGTCCTTTTTAGGTGGCCACTACTCAACCCTCGCTTTTGAGTAAGCACAGCATTGTTTATAACTCCTGCTTTTTTCAGCCTTGCAGAGCTTAGCTGGCATCCTGCTTGTGTCTTGCATGACTTCTGCTTGATTGAGTTAAATCCTATTTTTATTTCTCCAAGGCTATGCTGTTCTGTTCTATTGTCCTTGTCAAATACAATCAATCAGCTTGCTAATAACACCAAGGTAATGTACACATTCAATCCCCACATGAAACATTTATTTAAAGAGTTGGCCTCAATGATAATTTTAGGTCCCTTCCAATTCCGAATATTTTCTGTTAGATGGAGATGAATGCTTGACTCAGTAGATTAACAAGTACAAAAGGATAAATCTCTTGATCAGTAACTGACTTTTGAGGATCCTTTGTGGTTAAAAGGGGTGAAGAAAAAGTGATTTGAGAGAAGAGCTGTCCTGTGGCTTAGGAGAGCCAGAAACCACTTCATATTTCCATTCAGGCAGCCCTGAGAGCTCCTGGGATCAGCAATACAGGGACCTCCAATCACTGTAGCGAAGTGAACGACAGCCATTTTCCAAGAGAGAAGATCGCTTCCTCCATGCCTCACAGAGCTGGTTTTGCAGCCACCCGAATCTGGAGGAAGGATTTCTCTGTGCAGTTCTTAGAAAGCGCCGGATTTGATTTCCAAGGTTACAGATGGAGGGGCTAAAGTTACTTGATGTGCCTTGAAGGGCTGGAACAGAGAGGAATAGAGAGACAAGGTCAGAGCCCAGACCTTTGGGGACCCCAGGAATCTCTCCAGTCAGGGCAGCCCCACTCTGTCCCACCCCACCCAATCCCAGCTCTTCCCATTCCCAGAAGGGAACTGGAAGAAAGAGGGTAAGCCCTAAGGTGCCTGCCATGAATACCCCAAGTGTCCCTTAAATCTCTGCCTGCTCTGCCCACACCACCCCTCTCGTGAACAGAGAGCAGAGCCATGCCCAGGATCTTTCATGCATTCACACCCATCCCTTCTGACATCCCACTGCTCTCATTGATCCCGATTGGTGACCTAGAGCAATTCCTGCTGCCTGCTCAAGTGGCAGCTGCTGAGCACTTAGGGACAACAAGCCTATCATCACCCCAGTGGCACAGCTCCCCAACACCAGTGCTGCCAGTTTGGCCACATGTCCTCTTCACCTTGGCAGGGCTGAGCCACATATAAAGCACAAGAACAAGGGTGGAAGAGGGTGGCAGGGAGTCCTGAGGCATAGTCAGTGTACCACAGCCACTGGGCTGAGTCCTGCTGATGTGGCTGTGGCCAAGCTGCAGTAGGGCAGTGAGGGACCCTGAGGGTTTTGGCTCACCAGTGAGCCTGATAGCTGCCTCTCGCATGGACTTCTGTGGGCTCTGCAGGTACATCACAGACTGGCGCAGGTACCCATCTGCTCTGTCTCTCTCCTCTTCCAGCTGAAGAGAGAACAAGAGGCCAGAGGGAAGGATTGGCACCGACTCTTACCCTTGGATGGGCAGCCCCTGCACCCAGGACTGACATCTCTGCACAGACACCCCTGATGGCCAGCCAACAGCTGGGTTGGAGGGAGCAGAGAGATGGTTACTCTAGAGGAAGTCTCAATACTGTCCTGATACCAAAACACAGCTGGGTTGGGGCTTTGTTGGCAGCCTGGCCGAGGGAAGCACAGGAGCCTGGAGAAGACCTTGCTGAGCCACACACCACAGAGGAGTAATGTGTGGGGAGCAGTCTGTTGGTGGTAAGTGCAGCAATAGACAGGCGCCACAGCTGCCAGCCCATTACAGTGGGTATTGAGGGCAGAGAGCTTGTTCAGACACAGTCTGGGGCTTTGAGGCCACCCTTACCAGGCACTCGCCAAACCTCCACAGCTCTTCCGTCTCCAGAAGCTGCTCAAGATTCCGCTTCTTGAGGAATATTGTTGCTTGAAGCAAGGTTTCCCAAGAGGCCTGCAGAGCAGCAGAGACTGGGAGATGGCACAGCATTGCAGGGCATAGGACCAGCCAAAGGCCAGGAAGAGGCAGAAGTGCTGTGGTCTTTGAGGCATTAGAGCAGCAGGCAGCTGAGCCTGCTCACGGGGCACACCAGTAGCTCAGTGTCCTCACCTCTGCCACAAACTGATTCTCATCGTACATGTGGTAGAAGAGCGGGAGCAGGCTCTGGTGCATGCAGTCATTCAGGGGCTTTTCTGCTTTTTCCCCTACCAACCCCATCACTGCTTGAAAGAGGCGAATGGACAGCAGCTGCACATGGCTGGCATCCTGGTGAAGAGAGCAAGAACCCCAGTGCTGCCTATTCCAGGCCCACCTGGAACTGAAAATCCAGAAGGGAACAGTTTCCTGGCAGCATCTGGGGGAGGTGGGGGGAGTGGGGTGGGGCACAGAGCTTTACGTTGTCAAAGAGTGGCCGGAGTGCCTCAACCAGCTGCAGAGCAAGGGAACTGGCAATTGGCTCATCTCTGTTCAGGAACATCTCACTGAGCACGGAGAGGGTCATCCACACCACCTCTCTGTCTTCGTCCTTCAGCACCTCTGTGAGGCTTTCAGTCAGGTTTTCCATGCTTTCAGCCTGTGTGGAGCACAGTGCAATGTTGTGAAGCCGTGAAAGGCTGCACTGCCAAAACCACTCCAGCAGTTCAAGACCATGCTGCTGCCTCAGACCTCAGAAGCCAAAGTCTCTGGGCAGGCAAATGGGGAGTCAAGAGAGCTGGAAGAAGCTGCCCATCTTCTAAACTCAACCAATTGCAAACTATTGTGTTACTCAGCCAAATACTGCCTGCACAGCTTCAGCTGTGCAGCCTCCTTCTCACCATAGCAGGTCTCTTGCAAAGTACCAAGAGGCATCTGAGCATCAGGAGACGCATCACACTGCACTGCTTCAATAGGTAGATTTGGACAAGCTGTAGGATGCGTTCATTCCAGTTCTCTAAGTTAAGGCAAGGTAGGACCTGAAACACAAAGTAGTGAGTGTCATAAGTGTCGCTTCAGCAGCAAGGGTCGAAGGGCACACAGCAGAGCCCACTTCTGCCCCTCCTTCACCAACTGGACTCCCCTGCAGCTGCACCTCCAAGAGGGCAGAGTGGGGGGACACAGCTCAGCAAGGCAGTGCTCACCATCAGGCTCACCTCAACAAGGAAGGCCATGGCAGCGACCTCCCAGCGTGCCTCCTCTTTGTGGAGGAGCCTGAACAGGTAGCGTGCAATCCGGTAACACAAGGACTGTGAGATCCTGAGCATTGCTCTGGCAGGGGAAAAAAGACATTGTGGACTCTGAGCAGGGCAGGAAAGCCTCTCCTGGGACAGACTCAGAGAGGCCTCTTCTTTCACCACTACCTCTTGCAAGGAGGAAGGTGGAGCCAAACACCAGCAGGCTCATTTCAGGAATGAAGAGGCTGAAAAACCACCCATTCTGCCCACAGGGCCGTCCTGTCCCCCAGGCTGTCAGTAGCCCTCCATGCACCCTCCCTGTTCTCAGCAGGCTCTCCTCAGTGAGGCTGCCTGCAGACAGAGCCCCTGCTCTGTGCCATCAGCACAGAGATGCTTGCACTCCTCATAGAAAGAGATGGTGGCACTTTGGGTTGTGGCTGCTCCGGTGAACCCAGCCCTTCAAGGCTTTGTCATTCTGCTGCCCCATTCCTCAGTGACAAGTCCCTCTCCCCCATGACCACAGGGATTCTGTAGAGATTGTGGAGAAAGAATAGCTGGAGCAGGGAGAATGGGCTCTCACCTGGCCAGAAGACCCATTGTATGGTGGTGGGTGTCAGTGTTGAGGAGTGTGTCCCAGCCACACTCACGTTCAACTCCAGACACCACATCCTCGTACTCAAGGTGACTGAGCAGTGCTTTCATGGTCAGCAATCCAAATCTGTGTGCAGAGCAAAGCCCAGGTCATGCTAGGAATCCTGGCCCCAGCTCCAAGGGTACTGCAGAGACAGGAGGGCCAGAATGGAGCACCTGTTGGGGTTTGCGGGCAGGCAGTGCTTTTGCTGGCACTGTGTCCAGAAGGCATTGACCTCCACTGGCATCTGCTCTGTGCTGGAGAAAACTTGGAAGAGCAGGCCCACAAAGAGGCGAGGGAAATGCAGAATCAATATCTCTGGGCACTGGGGCAGGTGAATGATCTCCCACAGTGCTCTGGTTGCCTGCAAAAACCAAAACAGCCAGAGACCACGCTCAGCAGCAAGACATCTGCGTGGCAGGACCCAGCCATGGGAGGATGAAGGTCAGGCCTTGCTCTGTGCCAGGGCAGACACAGGGGGAGCAGCGTCTGACCTGGCTGCCTCTGCACCTCTGTGACCTCAGGTTTCTAGCACACCATGTAAGGCAGGGGATGGAGTGGTGGGGACAAAGGATGGAGACATGCCAGAGAGGCAGCCCTTGAGGATGTGCTTGGGTCAGAAACTCACAGCCAGGGAAAAGACATCTGAGTCATCCTTATCGGAGGTAGATGTGCTGTGCAGTGGCCAATCCTCCAGCACACAGAGAAGCTCTGGCAGCACCTTCTCCGCAGTTCTGCTTGAGGAGACAATCGCCCTCCACATGGTAACAGCAACTCTGCAGGCCCAGAATTCTGTGTCACTGGGGTTTTGGCCACAATACCATGGCCTGAGCAACTGCAGAGTCCCCAGCTGTTCACCAGCTCTGCCTCTGCCCACTACCCCTGTCCAGCAACACCTAGCCAGACTGCTGCTGTGAGTAGCAGACAGCCAAGTGATGGTGCCTTAAATGACAGGGAAAGGAGCACAGCAGCAGGGTCTCAGGCTGACATGCAATGACTGGGAAACAAAGGTGTCAGAGGGCCAGAAAATCTTCTTCTTTCTGCCAGCACACGTGGGATAGGGTCTACAGGTGGATGGGCTCTCAGGCTGCTAAGTCCTGAGCCTTCTAGGCCAGTGGGCCTTGTACCTGTCACATGATGGGGCACACCGCAGGAGGGTCACCACCACATCATGTGGTTGAGCAAGGGGCATTTCCTGTAGGGTCTTATCCAGTCTGTGCTCAGAAGACACATCTGTGATGAATGAGAGCCATTGGTAAATGTCCCTCACAATGGTCGGTACCTGAAGGAGACATGGCACAGAGCTGGAGTGCCACTAGTGTGAGCCATTTCCCCAGCTTATGCCCAAGAAGTGCTTTCTTTTGCAATACTGTGCTTGCCTTAGCAGGCATTGACAAGGCTGAGTCTGGGGCCTTGAGTCCATCCTTACCAGGCACTTTTCACCTCTCCATTTGCATTCCAACAGATGCTCCAACTTTCTTTCTTGCAGGAATGTGTTAACTTGAAGCAGAGTTTCCCAAGAGGCCTGTAGAGCAGCAGATACCAGTAGATTTAACCCCTGATGAGGGCACAGACACTATCCGTGCACCCAGGGAAGACTCAGGGTTTTTCCTCGCCCTTAATGGGAAGATGCAGCAACTGCAAAACCAAATTCACAAGTGGATTTGTTGCGTGGGCAGAGTGACGGGTCACCCCCCATCTCAGGCACCTAGTACTGCCAGGACAGCAGAAAACTGGTGCCCCAGTACTGCTGCTCTGTAGCAAGGAGGAGAAGAATGCAGGGGCCAATGGCTTCACAAGGTATCAGCACAGGAGGCAGCCAAGTCACCTCCAAATTGCACACCAGCATTTCAGAAATTCTAACCTCTGCCACAAACTGGTTCTTGTCATGCAAGTGACAGAACAGTGGGAACAGGCTCTGGCGGACATTTCTCTCTAGGGGCTTTTTTCCCTCTTCCTCTACCAACTCCATCACTGCTTGAAAGAGGCGAATGGTAAGCAGCTTCACGTGACTAGTACCCTAGTGAAAAGGAAGGGAGCAAGAACCTCAGAACTGACTGCTCCGGGCCCACCTGGGCATGGAACTGAAAATCCACAAGGGAACAGTTTCCTGGCAGCACACAGTACCTGTGGTGGGGGGCACATAGCCTTACCTTGTCAAAGAGTGGCTGGAGTGCCTCAACCAGCTGCAGAGCAAGGGAACTGGCAATTGGCTCATCTCTGTTCAGGAACAGCTCACTGAGCACAGAGAGGGTCAACCCTCTCACCTCCCTATCTTCATCCTTCAGCACCTCTGTGAGGCTTTCAGTCAGGGCCCATATTGTGTTGGCCTGTGTGGAACACAATGCAATGTTGTGAAGCTGTGAAAGGCTGCATTGCCAGAACCACTCCAGCAGTTCAATCCTATGCTGCTGCCTCAGAGCCCAGAGGCCAAAGGCCTGATCTAATGGAGTCTTGTGAATGAATGGAAGTCAGGAGAGCTGGAAGAAGCTGCCCATCTTCTGAAGCCCATCCAAATGCAAGCTATTGTATTACTCAGCGACACACTCACTGGAGGGCTGCCTGTTTCTCACCGTAGAGGGGCTCTTGCAGAGTTCCTTGAGGCATCTGAGCACGAGGAGACGCATCACTCTGCACTCCCTCCATAAGTAGATTGGGAAAAGCTGTAGAATGCGATTGCCCCATTGCTTTATGTTAACACAAGGCAGGATCTGAAACACACAACTGAGTGTCAGGGATGCAGAACTGATACAACCCTGTCACTGCAAAGGGTTAGGTACAAACAGCAATAAGGACATATGCAAGATCAAAAGCAGCAGAGCCCAAAGGTACACTAGAGGCTGAAGATCCTTCCTGCACATCCACTGCCTTGTGCAGGTTGCTCATTTGCTTCACTCTGTTCCCCTGTTCTTTACAGCCTCCAATTTCAGCCTTGAGAAGGCATGATGGAAAAGGAGACACTATCACAAGGATAGCACAAACCATAGGTGTCGTAAGTGTCGCCTCAGCAGCAAGGGTCGAAGGGCACACAGCAGAGCCCACTTCTGCCCCTCCTTCACCAACTGGACTCCCCTGCAGCTGCACCTCCAAGAGGGCAGAGTGGGGGGACGCAGCTCAGCAAGGCAGTGCTCACCATCAGGCTCACCTCAACAAGGAAGGCCATGGCAGCGACCTCCCAGCGTGCCTCCTCTTTGTGGAGGAGCCTGAACAGGTAGCGTGCAATCCGGTAACACAAGGACTGTGAGATCCTGAGCATTGCTCTGGCAGGGGAAAAAAGACATTGTGGACTCTGAGCAGGGCAGGAAAGCCTCTCCTGGGACAGACTCAGAGAGGCCTCTTCTTTCACCACTACCTCTTGCAAGGAGGAAGGTGGAGCCAAACACCAGCAGGCTCATTTCAGGAATGAAGAGGCTGAAAAACCACCCATTCTGCCCACAGGGCCGTCCTGTCCCCCAGGCTGTCAGTAGCCCTCCATGCACCCTCCCTGTTCTCAGCAGGCTCTCCTCAGTGAGGCTGCCTGCAGACAGAGCCCCTGCTCTGTGCCATCAGCACAGAGATGCTTGCACTCCTCATAGAAAGAGATGGTGGCACTTTGGGTTGTGGCTGCTCCGGTGAACCCAGCCCTTCAAGGCTTTGTCATTCTACTGCCCCATTCCTCAGTGACAAGTCCCTCTCACCCATGACCACAGGGATTCTGTAGAGACTGTGGAGAAAGAATAGCTGGAGCAGGGAGAATGGGCTCTCACCTGGCCAGAAGACCCATTGTATGGTGGTGGGTGTCAGTGTTGAGGAGTGTGTCCCAGCCACACTCACGTTCAACTCCAGACACCACATCCTCGTACTCAAGGTGACTGAGCAGTGCTTTCATGGTCAGCAATCCAAATCTGTGTGCAGAGCAAAGCCCAGGTCATGCTAGGAATCCTGGCCCCAGCTCCAAGGGTACTGCAGAGACAGGAGGGCCAGAATGGAGCACCTGTTGGGGTTTGCGGGCAGGCAGTGCTTTTGCTGGCACTGTGTCCAGAAGGCATTGACCTCCACTGGCATCTGCGCTGTGCTGGAGAAAACTTGGAAGAGCAGGCCCACAAAGAGGCGAGGGAAATGCAGAATCAGTATCTCTGGGCACTGGGGCAGGTGAATGATCTCCCACAGTGCTCTGGTTGCCTGCAAAAACCAAAACAGCCAGAGACCACGCTCAGCAGCAAGACATCTGCGTGGCAGGACCCAGCCATGGGAGGATGAAGGTCAGGCCTTGCTCTGTGCCAGGGCAGACACAGGGGGAGCAGCGTCTGACCTGGCTGCCTCTGCACCTCTGTGACCTCAGGTTTCTAGCACACCATGTAAGGCAGGGGATGGAGTGGTGGGGGACAAAGGATGGAGACATGCCAGAGAGGCAGCCCTTGAGGATGTGCTTGGGTCAGAAACTCACAGCCAGGGAAAAGACATCTGAGTCATCCTTATCGGAGGTAGATGTGCTGTGCAGTGGCCAATCCTCCAGCACACAGAGAAGCTCTGGCAGCACCTTCTCCGCAGTTCTGCTTGAGGAGACAATCGCCCTCCACATGGTAACAGCAACTCTGCAGGCCCAGAATTCTGTGTCACTGGGGTTTTGGCCACAATACCATGGCCTGAGCAACTGCAGAGTCCCCAGCTGTTCACCAGCTCTGCCTCTGCCCACTACCCCTGTCCAGCAACACCTAGTCAGACTGCTGCTGTGAGTAGCAGACAGCCAAGTGATGGTGCCTTAAATGACAGGGAAAGGAGCACAGCAGCAGGGTCTCAGGCTGACATGCAATGACTGGGAAACAAAGGTGTCAGAGGGCCAGAAAATCTTCTTCTTTCTGCCAGCACATGTGGGATAGGGTCTACAGGTGGATGGGCTCTCAGGCTGCTAAGTCCTGAGCCTTCTAGGCCAGTGGGCCTTGTACCTGTCACATGATGGGGCACACCGCAGGAGGGTCACCACCACATCATGTGGTTGAGCAAGGGTCATTTCCTGTAGAGTGTCATCCAGACTGTACTCAATAGATACCTCTGTGATGAATGAGAGCCATTGGTAAATGTCCCTCACAATGGTCGGTACCTGAAGGAGACATGGCACAGAGCTGGAGTGCCACTAGTGTGAGCCATTTCCCCAGCTTATGCCCAAGAAGTGCTTTCTTTTCTAGCACACTGTGGTAGTCTGTTGGATGACCAGGAGACCCAGCTTGAGAAAGAAAACATATGCTGGTTGGACAAACCCTTGCCATAGACAGCTTACTTTTTTCAGTTTGGAGGTGCCATTTTCCTTGATCACATCCAGTGTGTCATCACAGTCCTCTGCTTTATAGGAATCAGCAGCTTCCATTCCACCTGGGGCCATGATGGTATTGTCATTATGATCAATAGGCTTATGAAAGTCCAGAAATATCTTCTGTCAGGAAAAAGAGGGATGTCACATCAATTGCTCTGCAGCATTGTGTGGCTGAGTTGCAACAGCAGCTCCAGCCTAGCCCAGGAAGTCTGCAAGTACCTGTGCATTTTTGTGCAAGCAACGATGAGTGTGCTTCTTCTTTTTTGGTAGTTTCTCAGCTGGATTTGGCAAAAAGGAAGCACAGTCAGAACTGAGGGACTGCAGAAGAGGCTGGAGAACACAGCTGAACCCTCCGCTACACAGTGAGGGCCAGCTCTTGGACAATGAGGATGTCCCTTGTGGGGACACCAATCCTGGTCTCTGCCTGCAGCCCACGGCTGATGGTGCCCAGTGGATGGAGCTGAGCTACTGGGGGAATCAGCCCTATTCCCATTTCCTCTTCTTCCCAGTGAATGGGATGGCCCAGCTCAGCCACTTACCTGCCTGCAGTGGCTGGACTACTTCCACTTTTTCAGGCTGCTGTGCTGGAGCAGGGCTTTTATCATCATCCTTCTCCTCCTTCCTTTTCCTCCTCTTCACCAGGGTCAATCTGGGCATGCTTGGGGTTCTCTCTACTGAGGGTTCTCTTTGTTTGATCCTGCTGGAGCCTGGGCTTTGAGGGCTTCAGCCACAGGGATAGGAGATGTCCGGAAGAGTGAAAAAGATACACACCAGCAAGACATGAAGTGGCTACGCAGGGCCTCCTTGCAGTTCTGCTCTGTTGCTTCCTGTTTTGTTGTGTCCTCCAGGGTTATGTGGGTGGATGCTTTGGCAACAGAGACAGGTCACAAAGTGCCCATATCATGGGTCACAAAGGGCCCTATGACACATAACATCCAGTTGGCAGTGCCTGTATCACAGTGAGTGGTTGCCATGAACATAATTTATTGACAGAGAGATCATGTTCTCATTTCTGTCACAGTGGGTCAGACTGGAACCTCCCAGACTTCTCATCCTACAATCCAAAGAGAGAGGGAAACAAAACACATCACATCAAAATCACCTCATTCATACACAATAAAAGAGCAATACAAGCACAACCCAGAAGACCTTTATCTCAGCAAGACATCAACACTGGTGACAGTGCCAAGAGTGTGGAGAGTGGTTGCCTCTGCCACACTCTACTCACTACAGTCATGATCTGACCAGTGTCTTTGGAGTGGTGGTGCTTGAGGGTGGATAGTCATGAAAGGCATGGTTTGTGGGAGAAAATGGAGCAGTATTTGAAGGACTTCTCGCCTACAGTGGTTTGCAGGTTCACCCCTGAGAAACTACAGGACCCTGATAAAATAACACAATATTTGCAATGAGAATGTTGATGCAACTCTGGAGAGGAGCAGCTTATTCCAATGTGTTGGGTCCTGGCTACTCTTTACCAGACATGGTTCAATACTACATAGCACTCTCAGGGAAGAGGCAAGCTGACCAACAGGCATTGTGGCCAAACTGCAGCTGAACCAGAGGAGCAGCTTGGGCTGATAGCAGTCCTGGAACAGAGGAAGAAATTCAAGACCACTTTGCTTACAGAGGGATCAAGAGGGAAGTAGGGCCCTCACAAGAGAACCAAGGCTCAGGGCCAGAGATAATTGCACAATCCCTACCCTTGGATGAGCTGTGAGTTACAGAAAGGGATTTCAGCCACCAGTTAGGTGAGCCCCTGATGACCTGGATGCTCCAATGCTGCGATATTATGGCCCATCATGTGATACCGGATGGTAATGAAGCCAAGCAATGGGGTTCCCCCCTGAACAGGGGACTAGGAGATTTGGAATAAGACAGAAACATTCATCCTCTGGAGATGGCTCCTGTCAAGCATGAGGAAAAGATATTCTCTCAAGGATGATCTAATAGTGTAGCAAGGATCCCTGACTATTACGAGATTGGACAGAACAGATGACATATCTAAACCAATACGGCTTCCATGTTGAATTCCCCTCTATTATCAGCCTGTGGCAAGTTATATAGGTTCACTATATAGTTTACAGTTACAGGCTATACAAAGAATGCAAACAATCCTTATTTATGTAAGTCTTAAGGTGGCTAAAGTGTTAGAACTACAATTCTACATTTAGAAACCCATTACTTCCCAGAACACCTGAATATAAACTGTGAGTTTTCTACTATGCCACTGTGGCCTGCAGGCCCTGTGGGCTCAGGCTCTGCAGGCCAAAGGGCCCAGTCTGGAATTGCTCACCCTCAATCAATCCAAATATAACACTCTCTAAAAAAAATCCCAACATAATAGTACACCAAAGAAGGTGGAACACCGTGGAAAAAAGGTACCTGGTACCTGAGAGAATTAGCTGTGCTGGGTGTAGTCTGTAATGATTCAAATAACAAGCAACCCCATGTAGATCCATATGATGTCCAGTGTACACAACTGTCGTGGTTTAGGAATGGTACTCCCCAATTTAGTGCTCCCACTAAGACTCTAATCTATGCTGCTACTTGCTCCCTTCTTGTCCCACTTCCCCTCTCTTTGTGGATGGCTGGGGATGAGAATTGAAGGCACAAAAGGTAAGGATCACACGTTGAGATAAGAACAATTTACTGGAAATAGGAATGAGATGTGGAAATGAACTCCAACAGCAACAATATTAATAACAAAAGTGTGTAAAGAGAGACAAAATGCACATCACACCACCTCAACTTCTTTCTCTGCCTTGGAACAAGCACCATGCATACTTGACCGAAAGGAAGCCCTTCTCTTTGGAACAGATCCCTTTCCCCCATCCCCAGAAAATGATGTGAGGTGGTATAGAATCATGGAGTCTTGGTTGATGAGTATTGCCAACACTGCACTGTTGTGGTAGCATCAGTACGTGTTGTTCTTCAACCTAAGACACAGTCCCACAGCAGAAGGGTCTTCTGAGAGGCTAGGCAAGGTATTTAACTGTCTAGTTTCTTCTGTCTCCATAGCAGCTATTGCAAAAAGCCTAATGATGCCATTTTGGGTCTTCAAAATACCTATTTCTGAGATAATCTATGCCAAGAATGCACAAGCCCTCTGCCACAATGGGGTTGTTTTGCCACTCATTCCCAGTCAAGCTCACTTCATCTTCCAGTACAGTCAGCTGTTACGATTCCCCTGTCACTCCAGAAATAGAGAAAGATTCTGCCTCTACTTATCTCGATGGTATCAGGCTACATTGTATACTGCTGTCATCTAAAGCCTCATATTCTTGTGGTTTGATGTGCCATGCTAGCAGATCCACATAGTCCAGTAGATCTTATTATCCCTCTTCTCCACCTGGCTAGAGGCTGGGCCTCTCTAATCCTCATCATGGTATTCATTGCTCATTCCCTGGAAATATGACCTGGGAACCACTTCAAGAAGATTCAAGATGATGTTCCCTCTATTCTGCCTTGGGGCTTGCCCACAGAAAACTGAAGCAGCATTTATCTTCTAAGAGTTTCCTATGATAGTCATTCCTCCTCTCAACTCATGTATTCTTGCTGCTAGGGAAGAGGTAAATTTTCTGTCCCACCTCCTTGTGTCTTCTCCATGTTCATGCAGATAAAACCACAGGTTACCTCATGGAGTTTACATTTTCTCGCCATCCAGGGGGCGCCTACTCCTAATAGCAGAGATTCTGGTCTGTGTTGTTGAGGCAAGGAAAATTTCTCTTTTAATCTCCTCTTTAAATTTTGGCTGCCTTTCTCTAATTTCCTTTTCTAAATACTGCAAATCCTTGTTCATTCTTTCCATGGATGAAAAGTAGGCCCGTAAAAGCATGGAGAAAGTTTCTTAATAAGTCCAGAAGCTGTCAACCAAAATGCCCACCTTTTCTTTTCCCTCCTTCCATGCCACCATTCTCTATGACCTGGCATATAACTCCAGTGCATTCCATATGAAATTCTGCCACATGTTTTGTGTACATGCAGTAATGCTGTCAGAATTATTAGGGAATTGCTTGTTGAAATGATGAAAGGATTATCTCCAGCACATCTGATAATCTCAGGTACTGCATACCCTACTTCATTGTGTCCCATTTGTCTTCGTTTACTACAAGGTTTTCTTGCCAAAGTATCTTTCCCTCACACTTAAGAAGAGTTACCTCTGGAAGCTCAGGGTTGCTGGTTTTTTCTCATGCCCCACACTGGACGCAAGAAATAAGGCAATTAAAAACCCACCTGGGAAATTAAACCCATTCAGGCTGCTCTCTTCCTCACTGGGGTAGCCTCTGAAACCAGGACAATGAAATCTGGTTTCTCATGTGGGGAGTGCAGCATGTAAGGGAATAGCTCTTCTCCCCAGAAGTCCCCCTGGGAGACTTACTCTGTGGTCAGGGAGAGTAAAAATGTAACAGTCCCATGAGCACTTTCCCCATATGGTAATTCCTTAGTCCCTACTTGTCAGAACTCTAGTTCCTGTTTTTTCTGTTCCTCCATTGGTTGATTTTGGATCCTTCTCCTGATTGGCTGTTTCCCTGATTCCTTCTCCTATTGGCTCGAGTGGCAAACCCCACCTCCCCAATTCCCTATAAACCGCTGACATCCTAGATCCTCTGAGTCTTTCAGTTACTGTCTTTGAGGAGCAAAGGAAGCTGTGGAAGATCAGAAGACTGTCTCCTGTTGTCTGTTCCTGTGCCACCTGAAGGCAGCTCCATTGGGCTGATCACTCTAGCTGCTTAGCTCTGTTCCTTGGCAACCTTCACAACTGAGCTGATCATGCCCATGTGTCGGAGCCGCGGGAGCCAGCCTCATGCTATCATGGTCAGCAGGTCTCGGTTTATTGCTTCCAAAGTTATCATACTTATACAGACAGTAATTAGCTCATACATATGCACAAAGCGAACATTCTTATTGGTGCCTACATCCTTACCTAAGTACTACATACATGTCTCTTAGCAACAACCACAAGTTCCTTATCATGTCCTTCAGTTCCCTTATCTTGCAGCTACAACTTATCACATAAGCAGGATGTACATTCTGTTGTTGCATTCCGACCTTGATGTCTAAATTCCAACTAGCTGCATAGCATCGTGGCCTTTTCTATGCAGCCACTCTGTAGCAAGACTCTCCACACTTCCCCCGTTTTCTTTAGCAGCAAGCATTACTGACTTGTGCTGCTCAAAAGCATTCATCATCATTCGTTGCAAGCATTGCATCAAGCAGGGTAACAGTAATAACACTAACAAAATCATCACAACTACAATAGCTATTTTTTCCATTAGGGACACTAGCCAAGGGGATAGTCCAAAGGAAGCTAACCATGATGTAAAGGAGTCACTCGTTACTTGTAACTTATGCATGTTATTTCTAAGCTGAGCGAGTACATCACGACCAAGAATACAGTCCACCTCGTTTGGGAGTGCGGTGAGAGAGAAGACCGCAGGAGCTCGTTTTTCCCCAGGGTAACAGTCAGTACTGGAGACTCTCGTGCTACGCGTACCCCTCCTATCCCTGTGGTGGTGCTACTTGCCGGTATTATGGGCCAGTCTTTCGGGTATAGGGCTGAGTCGATAATACAGGAGTCAGCCCCTGTGTCGAGAAGCGCCTTTTTCAATGTGAGGGAGTGTTGCTGCCAGGAGAGGGTACATTGTCACCTCGGCCTCTCTGAGAGGTTAAGGACCAGCAGTGTTATGCCGCCTGTAGAACCCAGTTGTCCTCTCTGCTGTGGTCGGCTGTGTCGAGGGGGGGGCGCGGGCGATAAACGCGGTATCGGTACCAATTGAGCAATCCTTTCACCTTTTGGAATAGTTAATGGGGGGAACTCAGTTCGTGCCAAAATAAAAATCTCGCCCGTGGAATCTGGGTCCAGGACACCTGGTTCTATACGTAGTCCCAATAGTGATGCTGATGAGCGGCCTAAGATGAGGCGTCCTACGGGCTGGTTGTTAATCAGGAGGGGGCCCGACATGCCTGTTGGAATGGCATGAGTATCCGTACTAAACAGTGTCACGTCTACTGCTGTTGCTAGGTCGTATCCGAGGCTGCCAGCTGTTGCAGGGGTGAGGCAGGTGCCGTCTGGGCGACTACTTGTGTCCTGGCGCGGCTCGTCCTCGCGCTGTCTTTGAAGTTTCCCGGCCCCTGGCGCCTGTGGCATGCACTGGCATTGTGAGTAGATGACTGGCACGACCCGCACCAAACGCCTGGAGCCTGACATTCACGCCGAATGTGACCTGGCTTCCCACACCGAAAGCACTTCATCCGGGCATTGGGTGGTGCCGCGCGATTCTGCGCTCCTGCCGTTTGAAGGGGTGCAAGAGCAGCTAAAACCTGATTTTGGACCTGAGGCTGAGCAGCCAGCCCCTCCCCTATTTTATTTAAAGCTTCTACCATAAAAACCTGGCTACCTACTGGCATAGTCATAGCCTTGTCCAATAAATCTTGAACATTCCAATTGCCAGGGGCTGTGGCAATAAGTGAACGGGTAGTGTGATTGCCATTCTGTATAATGCACTGTTTAAGTAATGCGTCTTGCATATGTTCTGCAATTCCTGCCTTGGACAGTGCTTGCATTAACTTGTCTACAAAAGCACCAAGTGTCTCATCCCTACCTTGTTTAATAGCCGTGTACATGGGGGGACCTCCTGGCTCACGAATTTTGTCCATGGCTCTCTTGGCTACCCGCATGGCCTCCCGCAATTTGTCAGAACCCATTGCCGCCTGGTCTTCTACCCTAATGTGTGACCCTGTTCCTAGTAGCTCATCTAGTGCAACGCCTTGAAGTGGATCACCTTGTGGGCGGGGCAGGGCCACAGAGGCTGCCGCTTCCTCCCCCCAGCGGGTGTCAAAAGTGAGTCTTTGATGGGGGGTATAAATCAAACGAACAATGCCTTTGATGTCTGCAGGCAGCAAAACAGCCGAATTGAAAAGGTAATCTAACATTTGTTTTGCGGGCTCACTAGTAACGCCAAATTGTGCGACTGTAGAGCGAAGTTGAGCCAAAAGTTTCCAATCTACTTGTGTAATTTCAGCGCGCTGGCGCCCCCCCCGCCTGTGGGTGGAAGATAAGAGGAAAGGCCGTGAGCGGCGGCACTTGGCTCTGAGCCGCCTCCGCCATGGTAAGATCTCCGTTTTCCAAGCCGTGCTTTGCTAGGGCAGCCCATGCCTCCCGTCTCTCACAAGCCACAGCCTCCGCGAGGTCCGAAAGGGCACCGGGGAACGGCTCCGTGGCTAAAGGAGACCGGGAGGGTGCGTCCGGCAGCTGTGGCTGCGACAGGAGTGAGGGAGGGAGCGGGGGAGCAGTTGGGGCAGGCGGAACAGGGGGGGGGATATCCACCGTAGAAAGGACGGGGGGGTTGGGCGCACTAGGATCATAATTTCGGTTAATATCCTGAGCCGCACGAGCATTCTCGGCCGCTCGTTTTTCTGCCTGCACCATCAATAACTTATTCTGAACAATCTTCCAATATTTGGACATTTTTTTGGCAGGCTTATCGTCATCTAAGACTAAGTCCCATAATTTATCACCATAGCTGCACCATTCAGAAAAGTGGTGAACAGAGTGAGGATCCTTAAAGAACCCATGTGTTTGGGCATGGGTTAACAGAAGCGGTAAATCTTTGTCTAAATCTAAACCCTTAATTCCCCGTCTGCGCAAAAACGCAGTGAATAAATCATACGCCGCTTGCCTGTCCATATTTACCAGTACCGTTGTACCCCCTCAGGCTTCGGCAGCGCGTAGTGGCGGAGGCTGCCTATGCAGCCCTCCGGGCTGAAGCGGGCGACACGTTCCCACCGATGTGGCGAGCGGAGCACGCAGCAGCTGTCCGAAAGGACCCGTCCCCAATGTGACTCTTGTGGAGGGTGAGCTGTCCCTGTTCGGGTGCCACTTGTCGGAGCCGCGGGAGCCAGCCTCATGCTATCATGGTCAGCAGGTCTCGGTTTATTGCTTCCAAAGTTATCATACTTATACAGACAGTAATTAGCTCATACATATGCACAAAGCGAACATTCTTATTGGTGCCTACATCCTTACCTAAGTACTACATACATGTCTCTTAGCAACAACCACAAGTTCCTTATCATGTCCTTCAGTTCCCTTATCTTGCAGCTACAACTTATCACATAAGCAGGATGTACATTCTGTTGTTGCATTCCGACCTTGATGTCTAAATTCCAACCAGCTGCATAGCATCGTGGCCTTTTCTATGCAGCCACTCTGTAGCAAGACTCTCCACACCCATGTGCCTGTGCTTCCTAGATAAAAGGGTGTGTTTCTGAAAACACTTCACCAAGGGAAGGTTGCAGCACCCAGAACATCACCAGTTTCAGTCAGGTGTATTTCCAGGAGCCGAAGGGAAATCCAGAGGCAGAAGGGGGAAACATATGCCGGTCTCAGGCTTAAGTACGAGGTTTAGGAGCCAGTGACCTTGAGGTATGGGGGCAGGGCAAAGGGCAGGTAAGTCAGTATCACATAGGGAAGACAGGTCACTGGGTCCCACAACCAATGGAGACACACAGAGGAAAGGAGAAATCAAAGGACCAGGTCATTAGGCAGAGGGGAAAACAGGGCAAACCATTGTGTACAGAGCAGCATTGGGAAGTCCTTTCTTTCAGTCTGGGCACGTGACTGTAGTCTGTCCTGCCAAGGCCAGACTCTAGGGATTATGTCAAGGCATTGCAGGGACTCCACGTAAGAGGGTGTCTTTCTAAAAACGCTTCACCAAGGGAAGATTGCAGCACCCAGAAGACCATTGGGCTGTGACACCTCACCCCTTCTGATAACAAAGGAACTCCAGGAAAGATTATAAATTAGAATAACAATTTACTGAAAATCACAGTAACCACAACTGTATTAATAACAAAGAGGGCACTGGAGAGAGAAGGTGTTTTGTCTCAGAAAAGGATGTTCACCACCAAACCTCTCCCCAGAGAGCACTCAACATTGTCTTCAATAAAGACAGTATGTCAGAAAGAGAGCTTTCGCAGTTTAACTTCCCCCCTCCATAGACTGAAAACAACAGAAAGCTTTGATGAGGAATTGCGCTGCTCAGGAACCAACTCTGGCATCTAGTAGTGCTCAGGCCCTGCTGGGGCTCTTTGGTCCAGTGGGGTAGTCCAAGTGCAGGGCATGATGTAGATGGTGTGGAATTGAACAAAGGAATTCAACCTCCTTTTTTCTCTGTACACAGGACACCTGTGTAAAAAATTGCATGTCTCAGGTGCAGTGTAAAGTGTCTAGGTTTTATCTAAATAGTCCAGGCAATACACTCATCTTTTTTGTGTCCTTTTGGATTGGAGCAGAACAGTTATTATCTTGTCCCTGAAGTGATACAAGAAAATACTGAGTGATCTTTTGTTTTATTTCTCTTTTAATTTTTTTCTTTTAATTTAAGGAGAATCTTTCTGTGATCTTTGAATCTTCAGGCTTCAAAAGTAAAAAAGGAAAAAAGGAAAGGAGGGTGGATGATTATTTTCCTTTTTCCTTTCTTCCTTCTTACTTGCAATTCATCTTTACTTGCTCTTCCAATTGGTTAACAGCCTGGCAACCTTTGGTATGCAATCAAAATTCTGTAACTTGGCTTTGCTGCTCAAGTGCATTCATTTTCATTAGATATGCGTCATCCGTCTAAGCAACATAACCAGCCATACCTTTGGACATCTTCTTCTTACTTGTATCCCAACTGCTGCCCATTCCTGAAAATCCCACTACTTAGACAATTCCAAGATTTCAGAAACCACACAAAGTCTTCTGATTTTTACTCATCCCTGCCCTGCTTTAGGAGAAAATTCCTAAATGATGATTATTGTGTGGAAGAATTTTGCTGAATGAAGAAAAACAAAGTATAGGTCAGATGGGAGAATTCCTGGAAGCAGTGCAGAGGAACCAAAGAGTTCACTTGAGAAAGAGCAAAAGGGAGAGATGACAATGTTTCCATCTTGGCAAAAAGTGTTGAATGGAAATGTTAGCAGTAACACCGAAATGCATTTTTTAATCTTCTAATGTCTGTCAGACAGTAGTGGTGATTTCTAGAAGGCTGATGAAAAAGAGAGAGGAGTAGAGATTAAAAAAGTAAAGCACTTCCATCTGGTATGTATGAGTTCAACATGTAAGAGTATTTTTGAAGTGAAGAAAGAATTCTAAAGTTGAAATCCTGACATCTGCATGCATGTTCCCTTGTGTAGTACTCTGCAGTTTCTTCTGTAAGTTTTCTTGAAGTGTCAGTATTGGAGGAAGTAATTGCTTTTTTTACTTGCACATGTAGCACTGCCAGAGGTAGTAGGTACTTTGAAAGAGTTTTCAATTCTTGGAAAAGCAAAGCATTTGCAAAGGTTCGGGTGATTTCTTTGAGATTCAGTCAAGGATAGTGTCTTGGGTTTGTCTGGCAAAGTTTTGGTAGTGGGGGGGATGTTTTTTTGTGAGAAGAGGCTTCCCACGTGTCAGATAAAGCCCCTGCCAGTGGGCTGTAAGAGAGACCCACCTCTAGCCAAGGCCGAGCCCATCAGCAACAGTGAGCATGACTCTGGAACAGCGTATTTGAGAGGAATACGTATCTGTGCAGCAGTACAAAGAGAGGGTTGGGAGTATTTGAGAGGAATAGTTCTGCAGCCACCAAGGTCAGTGGCAAAGGAGCGGCAGGAGGTGCTCCAGGTGCCAGAGCAGAGTTTCTCCTGCAGGCTGTGGTGAAGACTATGGTGAGGGAGCATATTCCCCTGCAGCCCATGGAAGTCCACAGTGGAGCAATGCAGCTGCAACCTGTGGAGGACCCCAATACCAGAGCAGGTTGTTGCCAATAGGAGGTTGTGGGAAGCCCGTGCTGGAACAGGCTCCTGACAGGACGTGTGGCCCTGCAGAGAGTGGAGTTTCCACTGGAGCAGTTTTGCTGGTGGGTCTTGTGAAGCCCTGGGGGTCCCATGCTGGAGCAGTCTGTTCCTGAAGGAGTGTGCCACAGGGGAGGACATACACTGGAGCAATTTGGGAAGAGTGTGAGAAGTCTCCTCGGGTAAGGAAGAAGGAGCAGCAGAGACAAGATGTGGTGAATTGACCACAGCCTCCATTCCATGTCCTCGTGCGCACTGAGGAGTAGGAATTCGAGAAAATTGGAAGCTAAACCTGGGAAGAGGGATGGGCGGGGGGGGGGGGGGGGGGGGAGGTGTTGTGTTGTAGCATTTGGTTGTATTTTTCATTTTTCTAGTTGGATTTAATTGATAACACAGTAAACTAAGTTGCACAAGTCAAATCTGTTTTGCCCATGATAGTAAAAGGTGACTGATCTCTCCCTGTCCTTGCCTTGCCCCATGAGGCTTTTGTTGAATTCCTTCTCCTCTGTCCAGCTGAGGAGGAGAGGGATAGAGCAGCCTGGGTGGGTGCCTGGCATTCAGCCAAGGTCAGCCTAAGGCGTGTAGACAAATACAAAGACTCTGTCTGGGGGTGTTCAGAAGAATTGTAACCTGTTTTTTCAAGGCAGTCTGCTGTGGATTTTGCAGTAAAGTAATGCAACATGGAAGGTTTTCAAGACTGTCTTGGTTTGGGAAGACAGGTGTCTGCCAGGGAAAGCTGGAGCTTCCCTTGGAATGGAGAATGTAAACCACCACTACCACCCTTTTTCCCAATTATAATTTTTTCAGTTAAAAGCTTTTAGGCAAAAGATTTTGGAAATTGAAATAGCAGTTCTTTACTAATATATAACAAAGCAAACAAACAAAAAAACCCTACAGCATTGATAACAAAAACAGTACCAAGAACTTCGAGGGCTTTCCTTCACGAAAACCCAGGGCAGTTTGGTCTTGGTGCCTTTGTAGGATCCTCAGAGCACCAAGCTGGGAACAGTGGAAAAAAAGTCTCGGGCTGGTAACTGTGGAGTGGCAGAAATGTCCTGGCAGAGCAGAGGCAGGGTGTCCCGGCAGGGCAGAGGGATGCAGGGTCACGCTGTAGCAGACGAGCAGCACTGTTGGAACCACGACAGCTCTCGTAGGGTGGCAGAGGAGCTCAGAATTCCAGGGCGAGCAGATGATGGCAGATTTCCCAAGACTGGAACCAGTGAAATCCGCCAGCAAGAGTACCAACCCAGCCGTGCCTTCTCCCCGAACGCCGAAAACCAGAGAGAGAGCGGCTACCTGAAGCTCTGTCCTTTTTTCTGCCCCAAAACCGCACCCCCCTCCGAGCTTCGACCATCCCTTTGTTTTGTTAAATAGTCTTAAGTATGACATTTCATCTCCTTGGTAACTTATGGGGGGGAAAAAAAAAACCAACTCTTTAGAGTGAAAAGGAACAAAACCTAACCCCCAACAATGACTTAGAAAAAAATGAATCTTTCCTTGTTAATTAATCGCTTGCTAGAAGTTTTGGAGCATTAGCAGTAAGAATTCTTAGGAACTCCTATGGAACAGGCATAGTTTATAAGCAAATAGTATGCATAATCTCTTTATTGACTGAACTGTGATTCCACTTCTGGTGAGGAGCTGCTCAATCTTTAATTTTCAGTAAATAGCAGCATTTAAACGGTGAAAAAAGCTGAAGCATCTTTGTTCACTGTTTCACTAGGGTTTCTCCAAAGACGCTGGTAACCTTTTGCACTAATGGCATACTGCTTCGCACACTGATGGCAGGAGACAGCACCCTATCAACTGTGACACATGTTATTGTGGTAAGGATCTTCTATTTTGTGTGAGATGGAGCAGTATGTATTGTTTCTGAATTGGAAGATTGGAAGATCCTAGTTTTCTGTATTCATTGGATGGACGTTTAAGTTGTTTTGTTAAGTTTGAATTAACTTTGAAGAGTTTCTGATTTTTTAATTGTAACGTGCCTCTTTTTCTGGGGCTCAAATTTTGCAGTCCCTTTGTTTGCCCAATGTTTTCAACATAAAATGTAGTCTGATTTCTAGCAAGTTGTCTATGTTCGTGTATGATGATGTGAACTTCTTACTGTGAAGTTTGCTAAGTCAGTGTTGCCAGGTATGTTTACTGCAAGTTCTTCACGGCAGAAAGCAGAGGAAAACCTGATAATTTTCGGTGCCTGTCTGTTTGCCAAGGAGGAAAAATGCACAGGAATGGTTTGTGCATTCTTGTTCACCCTGCAAATCTTGTTCTTCGTTGGTACATTCAGAATCTAAAACCAAACAGAAGATAGACAAAGATGATTAATCAGACATGTGCCTTAATGATAAGCTTCGTCCATGATGTAATGGATATGAGATATCTCTCTTCTTTCCTCATTATTTGGCATCATACAGTTCTTTTAATTCTTATCAGTTGTGAAGGGTAATTGTATTGAAATAATATTTGTTGAATTTACAGTTTGTGGCATTATCTTGAAAGTGAGATTCAAGTGCAAGAATTAGAAGTTTCAGGTACTCGTTTTGATCTCTGAAACTAAGGTCTGTTGTGGGTTGTGCATTACAGTGCAGACTGCTCTGGTACCTTTATAGGACTTTCTAAAGTTGTTTTTTTTTTTTTTTTTTTTTTTTTTTTTTTTTACTTTTGGATAGTTTAAAAAAAGGTCCTTCTTAAGCTGAACTTAAACATTTTAATGCCTCTGTAGTGGACCACCAAATCCCATGTTTTAGTTTTTAAAAAACTCATATTTATGCAGTTATGATCTTGGATCTGTGATGTTCACATGTTCTTTTGTTGTTGTTGTTTGTTTGTTTGTTGTTTCCTTTCCTTTCATACAGGATGAAGTACATGAGAGGGATAGGTTCAGTGACTTCTTGCTAATAAAACTGCGAGATATGTTGCAAAGCCAAGCGAATTTAAAGCTGATTATTTCTAGTGCTGCTCTAGATGCAGATCTCTTTATTAGGTATTTTGGATGTTGCCCAGTAATACATAGTAAGTACTTAAGTAAACTCTTCCATCTCAGTATACCTGTCCTGAGACTCATGGATCTTAACTGAACTGTAGCAAACCATTCCGAGTAAAGGCATGTGATAAATACACTGCCAGTTACCAGCAATAGTTGTTTGTGTTTACTCGTGTTTGTTATTTCTTAACTATTTGCATCTACCACAGAGGGAATTGTTTTTATCCGCGAGTATTCTGTAAATGCAGGGATGCCCTGGCCCCCTCCATGGTCAGTTCAAGGAGGAAAAGGTTCTTAAAATGCTGGTCTGCATAGCTATACAGACCCTGGGATTTACAAGAGTGTGATACCTATTCGTATATTCCAGTTAGATTCTAGTTCTGGCTTCAGAGATTGCTACTATTACAGGATAAAAGTCAGATGATAACTGTATCTTAATTTCAGAAATGCAGTTCTAGGCAAATCGGGGTTTATTTTTTAATCACATGATTCTTTGTTTCGTTTGGAATTTTCTACACAAGTCATTGGATAATTTTAGGGGAGGTTCATAAGAGAGAGTTATTTTTTTTCTTATTTACTCACAGAAGTGTTCGTTTCTGGTTTTCAGTTTTGAATTGTAACCTAGGAAAACAAGGCTCACAGCTCGTTGAAGGCATGAATCTGGAAGTTACAGCTGATCTTAATATTTGTCAATTTTTTGGCGAGGAGAAAAACCTCATTGTAATTTTTGTGTGGCTTTTCAGTTTACTTCAGTTTTTCAGTTTCTCATCCTTTTAGATCAACAGATTGATTTTGGAAGTTCTGACTACTATCTCTTTCTTCAGTTTACCACAGGGGTTATGCTGTTATCACATACCGGACTTCTCAGGAGAATCCCAATTGATAAGATGCTTTTTCCAATTTTGGTAGTTTAACTTTGTCTGTTAATATACTGGAAAGGGTTCAGTTCTTTAGCAGTGTAGCTGACTCAATCCTGACCATAGAAGCCAACGTTTTTTAGTTGTGGGTTTTTGTAGGACACAAATTCTGTGATTGGTGTTAGAAGACTTCCTCCATGTCAGCTTCTAAAACTATGTGAATTGTAGCTTGTTCCTTCTGAAGGAGACAAAAGTCCTAGGTGATACAAACTTAGTTGTGGTAAATGTCTGCTAAGGAACCAAAAATAGATATTATTTCTTCCTGCATAAAAACATAATTTAATATCCACAGATAAGGTCTAGATACAATGATGTTAAGAGAGAAATCAGGGTAGGTTCTAAGGAGAGAGAGACGGTGGGAAGTAGCCAATAAAGAAAGCCAAAATTGGGTGCACTAATCGAGGATGTTGAGAGAAGTGCATCTCTTCATATACTCCTCATGAAAGGAGCTTGTTGAATACAGCCATGGCAGTCTGCTCATGGGATCCTCCACTAAAACTGTCTTAATTGCTCTTGTGTTAAGCAATTTAGGTAGCTGACGTAGTGAATTCTTTTTTGTACACCTAAACAAAAGTGACTATTTTCTTCTTCTCATTTGATAAAATTGCAGTAAATAACTGTCCATCTTCTGTCTCTTGCTATTAACACTTAATAGGATTGAGTAGGTTAATAAAAAGCAAGGTATGAAAGTGGCATTTCGGTTTTGATGTTTTTTTGTGACCCAATGGCTTAAAGGAAATAAGCTCAAGTGAAGATACTCTTGCAAGACTTTCCAGGAATATAACCGTTCATTAAATCAGGTCCTATCATGTTTAATTCACTTTCCAGTCCATAAAAACTATTTCTAAGGACTTTAATGTTCTTAAAGTAAAGCTTGGGAATATCTAATCTTTCATTAATTATTTCTACTTTTAGTCCAAGGAAGACCTTTTGAAGTTAAAGAGATGTTTTTGGAGGACATTTTACGAAGTACTGGGTATACAAACAAAGGGATGGTAAAGTACAAAAAGAGAAGCAGCAAGGTCAGTGGACTTGTTAATTGTTCTGGCTTGAACAGTGGGTTTCGTTGATTGATTGAACAATGAATAAGATGATTAAAGTTCTGAAGTCAGACTGTTAAATGTGATCATGATTAGATGACAGCAAGTATCTTAAAAACTCTGTGTTTACGGTGTTGGCATAAATTGTGATTGAAATAGTACTTTTATTTTCAGTGGTTATATTCTGACTTTTTCCAGTTGATAAATGTTATATTTTTCCTACTTATCGCGACATTTTCATTGGGGGCGGGGGGGGGGGGGTGGGGGGGAGGGGCAGGGGCGGGGCGGGGTTCGCACATGAGAACTCTAGAAACATGAGATACATTGTGCTGACATTTAGATGCAAATTGAAGTGCAGCCTTTAGAGAAGGCAGGATTTTTTGCATCTTGCAGAGATGTGGTTTCTGTTGTTAACATTTTTCAATGCATTTTTCAGACATGGATGCATTTAACATATTTAGGTCAAGGAGCAGTAACACACTTGAACCAAATATAAGGGATTCTTTTCAATTGGCAATGTATTTGAGTATATTGATCACAATATTTGTAAAGTTTTCCTGACAGCTTGAAGTAATGTTCTTCCTTAATGATATAATGTTCGTCTTTTAATAAGTATTAATAATTTTTTAAAAAGGCCAACCCCAAAGCTGTAACAATACAATACTAACTACACATTTATCATGGTGCTCAGCTCTGATCACTGTGGATAGAGAAGCTCAGTGGAGGCGCTGGTGGCTTCTGCTCTTTCTAATGCCTGTAAACAGAAATCAGTTGATACATGCAGGGGTTTTATTTATCACAGCTCTTTGGCATTTCACCTCTGGAGAATGGTCTTGAGATTGAGAACTGTGTAGAAGTTACTTAGGAGGCTTGTTTGAATGCAACAGGTTGCAAGCTTTAATGGGTAAAGCGAACCACTGGTATTTCTTCCCTTGTTCTTATAGCAGATGTTTGCTGTGGTGCACTTTGGGTGCCCATAATCATGGAATTTATATTGGACTGGTAACACTGTTCTAGATCAAATAAGAGATCAGAGAGTTTTAATTTTATGCTTAGATACAGCTGGTTTTTTAACTGTAATTAATGTATAATTAAAATGACTGTTAAACTTTTCATGGAAATCCTTTATGCATTGTAGAAGACAAACAGCAGAGCACTCTTACTGAGTGGTGTTCTGCTCAAGAAAATAATAGTAAGCGGGAGTCTGGGAGATCAAGATCTGTTCCGAGGGCAACCGAAGGAGAGTGTAGTCTGTTGGGTGATGATGGTGACACAGTGTTTAATCAACTGGTAAGTTTTTCCTTTTGTTGGGAGATATGTTTCAATGTGCTTTAAAAACGGTTTTCCAAAGATACTGCTCCTGTAGAATTTCTTGAAGGATATTAACATAGTTTATAGACGATTTTTTTTCAAAATTTTCATGACCTACTCTAGCCAAAGTGTGCTTTTCAGTTACAGTTTGTACGTAACTTTTCTTCAGCTCAAACCGCTGAACTGCCATGGCTTAAAGTACTTGCATGTGATACAATAAATGTATAAAAGATGTGTAATAATTGTATAAATCAAATGTTTTAGTGGTCCCTGAATGCTGGATTTCTGACTGTTTCTTGGAAAAGCGACTGTTGAATTTCTTCATGTATAATATGTGAGAATAAAGGTAAGTCTTGGATGACATCCATCTTTCAATAGTGTTTTTTTCTTTTCAGACTGAAAAAGATGTGAATTGCCTTGAACAATGGGTAATAAAAGAAATGGATTCTTGTCTTTCTGACATCTGGTTGCATAAAGATACTGATGCCTTTGCTCAGGTGTTCCATCTCATTTTAACTGAAAATGTCAGTGGTAAGTCTATCATCTTACTAAATAAGAAAAAAACAATAACAAAATGATTTGAATTTCTGTGGTTGGTTTGTGTCCAGTTTCTAAAGGTTGCTAGGTTTGAATTCTGATGCCTAAATTGCATCAGAAGAATAGAATCAGCAGAATTAATGAATAACTATTCATTAATTTATTTTTTTTTTTGAGTTGTCCATGTTTTGAATTATAAACGATGTTACAAAGTGTCCAAAGTAGTGTTAAATTCACATGGGCGGAGTAGTGGGATGAAGTCAGAAAACCGATTCTCTCTGGCCTGGATTTTAAATGTCGTATTAGCCACATTCATACCACATTTAGGTGAAAAAGTAAGAGGTTTTATTTGGTTTGCTGTATTAATTGTTTTTCTATTTATTTGTGATTCTCAGTTGATTATAGGCACAGTGAAACCAGTGCAACTGCGCTCATGATTGCTTCAGGGAGAGGCTTTTTGAGTCAAGTAGAGCAGCTGATCAGTATGGGAGCAAATATCCACTGCAGATCATCTAATGGCTGGTAAAAACAGACAAACCAAAACATAGTTTTATTTTTCAGTATACAAATGAGAAAGAAATTTCTATAACATTTGAACTAATTGCTGACTTAACAGACTGCTGTAAGCAATAGCAAATTTTGTCATTCAAAACATTTTCTAACTTCTGTTCATCACATTGTATTCTGGAAATTATAAATTGAATTTTTAATTCAGAGTCTTAGGCTGTGTGTCTTGTGCAGCAAGAACTTTAAAAATTATTTCTATGTACCCTTTCAGGATGGCTGTGGACTGGGCCAGGCGTTTTGGACAGACAGAGGTTGTTGACCTGTTGGAATCCTACAGGTAAGCTATAACTATTTTCCAAAAACTGTTGAAGGGAACTGTTGAAGGGAAATCTGCATTTTATCTTCTAACTAGAACAGTTTTTAGCTTTTTATGCCTTAAAATGTGACCTAAATAGCAGGATTTATTTGAGACCAGGAATGCTAGAGAAACGTGCTCTTTAAAGGAGAAAAGTTTTGTTTGTATTGAGTGTATTTCATTGATCATGTTTGTGTAAATCTAAGATTAGTAGAGAGATGTAGACTTCTTTCCTATTACTATTTTTTATTATTTTGATGTGGACATTGCTATCATGACTATATGTCTAGGCAAGATACAGCTATGGTGACTTACACAAATGGGCAGAGATACTGATTCATCCATGTACCATTTTAATTTCAGGTGCTTACTTAGGAAACAAATCTGTTGTGTTCTTATCTATACATTGCTTCTCTATCCATAGTAGCCATGTTAAAAAAGTAACACTTACACTAGGTTGTTCAAGAATTGGTTTCTGATTAACTTGCAGTTAGAGTTCAGTTATCATTTTGTAGAGACCAGTATTTTTAGAACACTTGTTAGTGTAGTTTTTGTTTCCATGGTGCTTGCTTATGGGAGGAAAACCTGTGGGAAGTTTGTTTCTTTTAAATACTTCTTGTTTAACAGGTTAACAAGCAGTGTCTTTATACTGGAGTTCTGACACTTTACTTATGGCTGTGTTTTAATAAAGAGTAAGAAAATCGAAGTTACGCTAAAAATGGAAGTTTCACGCTTTGTTGGATGACACTTAAATCAGTGAACAGTAATAGTATTTTGGAGGTGCTTTTCCGCTATACTTTGAAATGGAAGTTTGAAAGGAGTAGTCTTGCTGGTGTTGATCAAAGTTTAGTGGGTGGCTGAATACAAACCTGAAACAAGCAGCCTTGACTCTGGTCTGTGCATTTGTGTATTTTAGTGCTTCAGCAGGATTTGGAAACCTGGATGAAAGTTCCCTGGTCCGAGCAAGTGGTAGCGCCCTTAGTGCAGAGGACAGAGAACTGTTGACAGCTTATCATCACAGTTTTGATGATGAAAAAGTGGATCTGGACCTCATTATGCACTTACTTTATAACATCTGTCATAGTTCTGAGACTGGTAAGTGTAAACACACTCCCAGTAAATGACTGGACATTCAGCCTTTGATGAATCCTGCCCTTGTTTTGAATACACTGAATAGGTGAAACCTTCCAAGTGCTCATCTGCACACTACTGATACATATTTTAAGTGAATTTGGTGCTTAGCTCTGCAACCCTGCTTTGTTTTCAGGAGCGATTTTAGTATTTCTTCCTGGATATGATGAGATAGTGAGCCTGAAGGACCGTATTCTTTTTGATGACAGGAGATTTGCTGACAACGCTCACAGGTAAAGCCTCTTGTTCCTGTGGTTGAGGTTTTCATGGCATCTTTTAAAAACACTTAAATGTGCTCTTTGTCTTGCATTAGGTATCAGGTTTTCATGCTTCATTCAAATATGCAGACTTTGGATCAGAAGAAAGTGCTCAAAAGTCCCCCTCCTGGTGTGCGCAAAATAGTAAGTTTTAGAAGACTTTGTCAGGTGGTGTTGTATTCATCTCTTTTGTCTTTGCTTTTAACAATAGTTTTGGTTGTTTCTTGTTTTATTTGCAGATTCTTTCTACAAATATAGCAGAAACCAGCATAACAGTCAATGATGTTGTATTTGTTATTGACTCAGGCAAGGTGAAAGAGGTATGATTGGTTAAAACTTTCTGTGACAAGTAAACTTCCTGGTGTTATTCTGTAGTGTTTAATAGGTAGATCAGTGTACTATTTTTTATAGTAGGCTGGGAGCTGGTGCATGTTAAGTACGAAAGATCACTGTGAAGTTTTGACATTCATTTTATGGCAAACACTGTAATTAATTAGCCATTAATAAACCTTCTAAAAACCATTGTAGGTTGAAATGTTGATGTATCTTTTCTTTTCTTTTTAAATTCACAATTTCTGTTAGTTTTCCTTAGACTCCATCTTTCCTTAGACTTGAGAGAGCACTGGGAGTTCTCTTTGTCCTACTGTTGTGTCAAGTCCAAATCAAATGCATTAAGTTTTGAAGTATGGCTTCTGATGTGTTGAATGCCCATTTCCAAATTTCATGTTAAGGGGAGGAGAGATAATACAATGAGGCAGTTTAAGACCTATTATATGTCTTTGAAATGACGTGGGACTTCATAGGGGAGATACATGCCAATTTCTGAAGTTCCCATGGTAATACAATTTTTCTGTAACTTTGCGTCGAATGTAAGAACGTAAGGATGTAATTTCCAAGTGAGCCAAAGAAGAAAACCTTCATCAATACGATAAGGTATTTTTTCCTGATTTTTTCAGTTCAAAATCATTCAAAATACAGCCCATATCTTTTGTTGACTCAAAATTACCTACTGACTAGAAAGAAGACTTCAATTTAGGAAAATGTAGCGCAAAGATAATGCAAAACATGTATTATAAATTCAATTTAAGTAACTTCAGAGCATACCTTTGTGCCAGAAGCTGCTGTTTGTTCAAATTATTTTTTCTGCTTTTTAAAGCACTTCTGTTAAAAGCTTATTAAAACCTTTCATTTCATGTGTCATGGCTAATCATGGTTTTATGTTCCTTGCTCTGCTTTTATAGAAGTCTTTTGATGCACTGAGTTGTGTTACAATGCTGAAAATGGTATGGATTTCAAAAGCCAGTGCTATCCAGAGAAAAGGCAGGTAATAAATGCTTCATACTGGTTTTTATTCTGCAGATATCCCCCATCCTGTATGTTCCGGGTAAAGTACAAACCTATAGCAGCCACACTGGGTAATGTTTCTAGCCTAGTCCAGTATCATGTTGACCAAAGGCTAATACTTCTTCTTTGCAGTAAATGAAGAGTCAGCTCTTGATGTATTTTCTTGGAGTAATTTCCCAAGATATAGAAAAATGGCACTCAAGAAAGTCCCAGAACTTCCATTAGGTTTAGGTTGTTGTTGTTCCCCCGTGAACTTTTTACTTCCTCTTTGTGCCATGTAGCAGCCGCAGCCACAGTAGCTTGTCTGTGGGCAAAGGAGTGCCTGCTGCTAGTTTTTATTTGGTGACCCGGCACCCCTTCTTTAGAAGTGACACTGAGCAGCAATTCCTTATTGACCATCTCCAAAGTATTCTTGACTTGACAGGCCATGATCATACTCTTCCCAGCACAGCGAGTGAGGGCTGGGAAGTTGCATGTAGGTAGCAGCAAATGCCTGTTTGGAGACATGATGTTGTCATTATCCTCCAGGTTTCTGGGCATGAATTGTGAGGATTTGTCCTCATTCACTTGTTGTATGGTCTTGTATGGTCTTCATTCTGCCATTTCCACCTAGACTCGTAACTGGGGAATTTGAAGAGAAAGAAGAAAAATTTGCAACTTAGATTCCTTATGGCACAAGATGGCTGAGATTTGGATTGATCTCAAGCTAGCAAAAAAATTATTTCACTTCATTTAGATAGAGCTTACATTTTTTCCTCTAGATGTTTCAGTGTAGGGTTAAAATTATAATTACCAGAAAGTATTTTTTAATAATAAAATGATATAAATTTCCATACTGTCAACTATGATTAATGTACTGAAAAAACTCTTTTAATTCATACGAGGAACTTCCTCTTTAACGACAGGATTACCATGCTCTTAGACCTTCTTCTGCATTCTAAGGCCTTCTTGTTCTTTGTTTGGTTGTTTTTTTTTTTTTAAAAAAGAAATTCTAATTTTACAGATTTTAATTTTATTTTCCAGGGCTGGGCGCTGTCAGCCTGGTGTCTGTTTTCATGTCTTCAGCAGGCTCCGATTTGAGAATATGTTGGAATTTCAGACTCCAGAACTTCTAAGGATGCCGCTTCAGGTGTGTGTTCACTTAGAAGTTACAACTTCTAAAAAATGTATTATCGCCAGACCATACTAACAACTCTGAAAGGGGTGTAGGTATTTTCTCTTTGCCAGATGTTAATAGTATTTTTCTATTTGATATATTTTTAACTTGCAGGAGCTTTGTTTACACACAAAACTTCTGGCTCCAGTTAATTGTCCAGTTGTTGACTTTCTTATGAAAGCCCCTGATCCTCCACCAGCTTTGATTGTGAAGAATGCTCTGCAAATGCTCAAGGTCAGCAGAGGAATACATTTAGATGGCAATTGTGTTTAATTAGTATTTGTGGTGTGGTAACATACCCTACTGACTTTTAATTATACTGAAAGTCTTGTCTACTTACTTAAGGACGCTTTGAATTTTTGTTTGTTTTCATTGTGTGTGTATATGTGTTTTTCCATGTTAAAGGAAGGGACTACTGTAAAATCCCGTCTTGAAACTAGTTGGACTTCTTTGCTTCTTTGGTGTTTGGGAGCCAATCTAGGTGATGTTCAATATTGGTGGTCTTTCTGCTTTCATTGTAAATAAATGTTGCCCTCTTTGCCCTTCTTCCCCTTGTCCCTACATGCCCACCTTTTTTCTTTTTCCAAACAGACCATAGACGCCATGGACCCTTGGGAAGATCTCACGGAACTGGGTTATCACCTCACGGAGTTGCCGGTGGAGCCGCACCTCGGAAAAATGGTGTTGTGCGCCGTTGTCCTGAAGTGCCTGGATCCTGTTCTGACCATTGCCTGTGCTCTTGCCTACCGAGACCCTTTTGTGCTGCCCACGCTGGCCTCTCAAAAGCGTGCAGCCATGCTGTGCAGGAAACGTTTTACTGCGGGGACCTTCAGCGACCACATGGTGCTTCTCAGGGCTTTCCAGGTATCCTTTCAGGGCGAGCACTGGTGGCACAGCAGAGTAATGGCATAGAGTGGTTGGCTGTGGCTTTCCTGTACAGTGGGCTCAGAGATTTCTCAGGGACACATTTTGTCTGATCTATTCAAACCTGGGTAAATTTTGTAAGTTGCAGCAAAATGCCGCTTTATATCCTGTTACGTGGATAACTTAAGGTAACAATCTTGACCTACTGATCTCTATAATAACATAATGAACTTAAAATAACATAATTGTCATTATGTTTTGATTAGGGAATAGGGAAAAGAAATCTAGTAGTTAAATTTAAAAATCAGGTTTGATGCATTTACTTGGGGGTTTTTTTTATTGACCTAAATGTAATTTTTAAAACCATGCATTTTTAAATTTTCGATATTTGAATTTAATTGTCAAATGTTAACAAATTGTTCTTTGCAGGCGTGGCAGAAGGCACGCAGTGATGGCTGGGAGAGAGCTTTCTGTGAAAAGAACTTCCTGTCTCAAGCCACAATGCAAATCATCGTAGGAATGAGAACACAGTTGCTTGGTCAGCTTAGAGCCTCAGGTAAATAGGCTGGAAACAGTTCTGACATAATTTTAGAGTTAAGTGTGTATAAATTGTAAAGAGAATAGTGTTCACTGGTCCTTTTCCATCCTTAAGTTGAGAAAGACCAGTACATATTCATGCTGAGCGTGGAGGAGATGCTAGGGTGAGAAAATGTGGCTGCGGAGCAGCTGACATACCTGAAAGCACCCTGATTGTTCAACATCCTGTTGTCTTGCAGTGTGGGACGCGTTTCCGTGGGTTTTTACATTCTAGTTAATTTTTTCCTGAGGCAGTTGGTAAATGAGTTCAGAGCCAAGAGTCTGAGGCAGTCAGTTAATTTCTACTCAAGCTGGATGTCCCTGGAGCGTGTCCTGAACAAAGAAATCCCTTTATCCTTTACTGTCACTGCGCACAATCTTCACGTGCCCTGCTTGTGCCTGGCACGCTTCTCATGATCCAAAGGCAGTTTATGGTCTGGGGTCTTCTGCTGCCTCAGTTTGGGCAGCCCATTACCTGCTTGAGGCAGCCTTGGGGCCCTCCAAGGTCTCCTCCTTTATCCAAAGGTGTCTGTTACTTCCCCTGCTTAGCCCTTTATGCTAACAAACAGTTCACTGATGCTGTATTTAAAGTTCACCTATACTAGGTTTTGAGCAGGGTCCACTCACGCCAAGTTGTAAGCAAGTTGCAATTAAACTACACAGTTTCTAGTATGCTTTTTTGTAAAGGAGTGTTGTAAAATGAATTCTATTCTACGTTAGTATGAAACTCCTTACCAGGAAGGATTTCAGCATAAGGATTTCTTCTTGGTGCTGTTAATGTTGGCAGTTGTGAAAAATGCAAATAATTTGTAGTTTATTCCACTTTTTTTCTTTCTTTTTTTTTTTTTTTTTCAAATTCCTTTTGAGAAGCAAAAGAGTAGATCTTAAATACAAGCAAATATAAGATAGTTTTGACCTCTTTCTTTCTTCAGGTTTTGTTAGAGCCAGAGGAGCAGCTGATATTAGAGATGTTAATGCTAACTCTGAAAACTGGGCTGTAGTTAAGGCTGCCTTGGTGGCTGGGATGTATCCCAATCTTGTGCATGTAGACAGAGCGAGCCTGGTTTTAACTTCACCAAAGGAGAAGAAAGTGCGATTTCATCCTACCTCTGTTCTTAGTCAACCGCAGTATAAAAAGGTAAAGCCACGTGGAACTTTTAAAAAATATTTTTTCTGGCAGGTGATAAAATGAAAAAATGGAGTTGGTTTATTTTTCCAGTATTTCAGTTAGTGCCGCTAACTGAAAGTGGAACAAGACAAAATAGTGAAAAGAAAAAGCTTGTTTTAAAAGTATTTTGAAGAGGTAACAATCTCTGCTCAATGTTACGAGGAAAAGGTTTCTGCTCTGAAACTGGTATTTCTTTAGATCCTCTTTTAAAGCAAATATTTTGTTTCAAGGTGATAGGATGACTTGTAAGTCTGGTTGAAGGTACTTGTGCTTTTCCTGTTCTCGTGTATGTAATATTTCTGTATTTCTTTCTACAAGCATAAAGTAAGAAGTAAGTTAAAATTTATTTTTGTTACACATAGAGGATAAAAGAGCCTAGTCTTGTTTGCTCCTGCACAGATTCCCCCAGTGAATGGCCAAGCTGCAGCTGTTGAGGCACTCCCTACAGACTGGCTGATATATGACGAAATGACGAGAGCTCACAGGATAGCAAACATCAGGTGCTGTTCTGTTGTAACTCCCATCACTGTGGCTCTCTTCTGTGGACCAGCTAGGTTACCAAGTAATGCTTTACAGGCATCTTCATCCTGTCAAGGTATACTGAAGTCTGGATTTGGAATGTTTGCTTTGGTATTTTACTAGTACGTGATTTGGAAAACTTATTTTTCAAGGTCTATTTTGACGAATCCTTAAAACAACAGAGCTAGATATAGTTCCTGTAGCTGTTCAGGAGTAATTTAGAGGCTGTGTAACAAATGTCTTGAGTTTTGTGAATCCTTGTAAGTTCGTAACTTTCATGGTTCTGGAGTCTCAGAAACTACAGTAGAGTTTCTAAAAAAATTAAAAATGCTACCAAACTGTTCAGAGACTTACAGGAGACTTTGAGAAGTGTAGTATGTAGATTATTTTTTCTACAGCCAAGTTTATCTGATGTTTGAGGCAGATGATTCAAACAGAATAATGTAGTTAAGAGTTGACGTGTCAGGTAACCATATTGCTTCCAGTTGACACATGCATTTTAAAGGTTGTTTTCTACTGATAAGTTTTAAAGTCAATTAACCATATTATTAGCTAGAAGTAGTAGAGAATTTATTAAAATTTCCTTTTGTTTCATATTTAAATGGACTGCTGTAAGAATAGAAGCAAAAATAATCTGTTGTCAGCTCTGTAGAAATATTAGTTTGAACTGAAGTGAGTCCAAGCTGACTTTCCTGACTTGCTGCAATACTGATACCCTTGAAGTAATGTTAATGCCGATTGACTTGGACTTTGAAAAAGAAAAAGGAATCCTAAGTAGATGTGTGTGTTTGTATATTTTTTTTCTTAATGGGACTTTAAATATATATACTAAGGTATGAAGCATAGAGCAATGTGTGGTTTTACAAACATCTTCTAGCAAAAGTTTGATAACAGATTGTTAATGATGAAGGTACATGAAAGGGTCAGATCACATCAGTGGGGGTGTTTATGTAACAGAGCCCTTAAGAGGAACTTAGGGAACTTGTTCTCCTAGCTGAAGCAAAGACCTTCACTGGGGCGTAGATGCAGAAATGCAAAAGTGTGCTTACAAATGTTTACATTTTAAGTGAAAATTCAGAAGAGAATCAGCTTATTGCTGGTAATACAGTAATGTTCAAGTTTTTGTATGCAAGTGTAAATAATGTGGAAATGTTAATGCACCTTTTACACTTAATTCAGGAGACAGGGTATCCAGTGATAGCAGTGACAGTGAGATGGAGGACAGAAAAACTTCTAATGTATCACTGCTGAAGCTGGATGAATGGCTCCACCTCAAGCTGGACTCTGAAGTATGTAATCTATCACTTCCATGCTTGTTTTTTGCAGAAGAATATTTATGCCATACCATCCTAAAAAGATTCCTAGAACAGCTGGATAATGAAAAATGTACTGTAAGAATGGCTGCTGTGATCCGTTCAGGTCTCTCCAGTTTACAGGAAAACATACTGAATGAGTTAACCTTTTAAAAATGTACCAACAGGGACCCAATCTCCTTTTGCCCAGGCTACTCAGTTGTGTGAATTCACATATTCAACATCCAAGTTACAGGGCGTCCTATGGGTTGTAACAACCCATAACTCTCAAATCTTGCGCCTGTGAGCAAAAAGGAAGAAAGAATTAGCTACCTAGCCAACTGCAAGAATGCTCATCCTTCCTTCCTTTGTCATGATGCAGCTGTCCCACCTATCACACTGGGAAGCAAGAAAGGCTCAGCAGTCAGCTGCTGTTGGATCTGCCTCAGAGGCACTTTGGGTCAGCTGATGTTTTATAAGTTTGATCCATTTCCATAAGGTAGCAGATTCTAAGAAACTGCCAGGCAAAAGAAAATGGCTTCAGGGAACACCAAGCTGCAGGCGGTAGTGGCTGCATAATGGCCCTTCTGCTCTTTGTGGTCCCCTGTATTGGCTGTGTGGTGCTCCCAGCACACATGACCTTAGCTTGATCTGGGTTAGCCAAAATTTGAGCAGGAGTTGAGAGAACAGTAAAAATGGCACATTGTGTATTTCCTTTTCTGGGAGGATGACTAAAGTTGCTTGACTAAAATGGAACACCTGAAGCTGCTGCAAGAAAATTGCTGTCAGATTTTATAAAAAGCGGAAAAAGCCCCAGCCCTTGAAGATAACAACTGTTCCGGTTATTGTGAAGCTCGGAGTGTGTTAGAAGGTAGAGTAACCAAAGGTTTTTTCCATCAAGTTTGTCTAAAGATCCCATAAATACAAACTGAAGTGGCAGGAAAGGCATTAGATGTGAAAAGACTGCTTTTAAGAGAGGATAAATTTTTGAAGTGAAAAAGGAATAATCCTCTGTGTTGCCAACAGAAATTTTAAGTTTTGTGCAGTGCAGCATGAAGTGCTTTAGAAATTATCTTGGAGCTGAGGAATAAAAACATAACAGCTTAATTTAAATGTGAGGTTTTCTTCGCCTCCACGAGACCTTAGTGTTGCCTTTCGGTTTGCCAGAATGCCAGCTGTTGCCTGATAGGAAAGGTGTAGGGTAGCCTTTGCCCAACTGATCTAGTTTTTGTTAGTCTTTAACAGAACTGAAATTCCTTGCAGGCTGCTGGTTTGCTGTTGCAACTCAGACAAAAGTGGCACAGCTTATTTCTGCGTCGTATGCGAGCTCCTTCTAAATCGTGGTCTCAAGTTGATGAAGCAACTGTAAGAGCAGTTGTAGCTGTTCTAACTGCTGAAGAACAGTCTGCAGGTTTGCAGCAGCCTTCAGGAATTGGTCAGAGGCCAAGACCTGTGGCTGCCGAAGATCGTCTTTTAGCATCTACATGGAAGCCAACTAACACCAGGAGAAGTACAGCAGAAACTGAATTGTCTGACTCCTCTAATGCTGAAAAGTAAGATGTTGAGATCTTCCAGAGACTGTAGCTTGCAGTTTATTTACCTCTAAAAGCATCCTTGAAATTCTGCTAGTCTTAAGAAGGAAGAAAAAGAAAGAAAGACATAAATACAGCTATAAGCTTTGATGCTGTCCTATGGTGTGTTGTTATTGTGATTTCATTGAGAACTATTCCATATACATGCTGGCTGTTTGGGAGAGCAGTCAGAAATAGTGTCCACGAGTTTGCTCTTTGGGAAGTAGCAGAAGAGGTCTAACCATAACACTCAGAATGAATGCATGCTTTCTTATGTACTGTTTCATATGTTCTGGAATTACTCTAATATATGTGGTCATCCTGATATGTAGATATAAATTGTTCTGTGACTTCTTGCAAAACTCACTGTCTGTCATGTATCATCTGCCTTCACTTTTTAGAGTTCTGATGAGATCTGCTTGTCCCAGACTTCATCAGCCAAAGAAGTACAAACAAAGAAGTATTTTGTGCTCCAGCCAAACTTCAGATGACAGGTCAGATCAGTCATTGGTGAAGTCTGCAGACAGGAGTAGCTTCCCTAGCCGCTGCGCTAGTCCATCTTCTCCAGTATGCGGAAAGGTACGGCTCTCATCAGCATATTACCCTGCTCTTCAAAATTAATAGAATGTCTTGCTGATATCTTTCAGCAACTGTCAGGTACTGTATTGATAAATTAAGAACCTAACTTAGATTTTTATTGTTAAAAACTGCCTAATATTTTTTTGGAATTGAAAATCAGGTATAAGTATCCTTATTATACTACTTTAATAGAGTAAAACTGCTGTTCTTTGCAGACTTCTGAAGTAAAGGTATTCAAAGTAGAAAAAAAGTCCGATTTTGAGGGGAGGTTTGTTGGTTTTGGGTTTTTTTGAAACTTGGTATAACAAACAGTAATAGTGTATATAGTACATGGACGTCTGAACTCTGTGGATTCTGTCTTCACCTGTTTCTATTATAACATACACTGGTACTGATTCTGTTAAAGCTTTGTGTTATCTGCCTCATTATGACTGCTTGGCAAGCTTTTTTGATGGTTATATAAGAAAGCATATATTTTTAGTGGGGTTATTTTCATAAATCTCTCTGTGTTTTGTTTTTTTTTTTAATTCAGCCAGTGTTGCAGGAAGAAAATTTGTTTCCTGAGAATGGACATGCAATTAGTGCCCTTCAGGCTACAGTCTAGGGTGATTAATTTTTGTCATCTGAAGTTGTCTTACACTTGAAAGAATTGTAATTAATCACTAGGCTTTGTAGGCCTGTGTTTGCTGCCCCTCATGAATGAATTGTAATTTTAAAAAAACGGTTAAAAATGCAAAATAGATGTAAATTAACTTTCAAGTCAATTCTGACAAGAGCAGTATGTTTCTTGTATAATATTGGAGAGGAGAGAAAGAACTCAGTGAAGGTTGTGTGTGTGTGTGTGTGTGTGTGTGTGTGTGTGTGTGTGTGTGTGTAAAACTTCAGCGCTAAAGCCCGGTTTATTTTACTGTATTTATTAATTTGATTTAATTCTTTCAGGCTTCCAAATCACCTTCACCAAGACAAAATGTGCCGGTTCGGTACTTTATAATGAAAAGCAGTAACTTGCAGAACATTGAGATTTCTCAGCAGAAGGGTGTATGGTCCACTACACCAAGTAATGAACAAAAACTGAACAGAGCCTTTTGGAAAAGCAACACGGTTTACTTAATATTTTCTGTTCAAGGGTCTGGACACTTCCAGGTGAGCCTTTAGCTGATACCAGCTGTTGGTGGCACTTGATGATTGAGTGCAGCAAATAGCTGTGTGTAGTATGGAGGCCTTTGCTTCTGACTTTGCTTCTGACTCCTGACTTTGTAATAAGTAGGGTATTGTGCCAATGTCTCTGGTTGCTTGGGAGGAATACTTTCTTCTTCTCCAAAATAGTTGCTTTTCATGAACTCAGTTTCCCCCTCAAAGGATAAAACTAAATTGCCTCCAAACATAATGAGTCAGAATAATGTTTCTACCCTACATAAATGCTTTAAAACAGCAGCAGTGGAACAAATGAATCCATACAAAGCAGGGGATTGCTGCCTTTTTTCTCTGCATGCCAAAATAAATGTTGTAAGTGAACAAGAAGATAGAATGAAGTCACAGCTTTCTAAAGCCAGGAAACTCGTATGTCTTCAGTGGAAATTGTAATAAAACTTGTTTTGCTAGAACTGTAGTTTCTCAGAGCTGGGAAAGTGGGAAGGTCATGGCCATGTTTCTTCCAGAGCTGTCTTGAGTTCACATTTAGTGAGGTATTTGTCAACAATTTGCTGAAAAATTTGTGGCCAGTTTAAAGGTAAAGACTTGACCTGCTTGTGCAAAGTTGCAGGTTAACTGTTGTAGAGCCTGCTAAACTCCATTGTTCCAAGTAAAGAGAGTTCTATTTATCTCTTTAGATGTTATGAACTATTAATAGAAGTCAGCTGAACTTAAAATGTAATGAACCAGTCCAAACACAGAGATCTTGGTGGTTGCAGTGAAGGACTGTGGTGAAAAGTACATATCTGTATGGTGGTTGGGCAAACGCAAATGCCATATTGGAAAGCAATTTTCAGCGTGGCAGCTGAATGTGAAACTGGGCTGTTGTGTCGGTGCTCTTAGACAAGAGAGCTTGGAGGGGAGGACACAGTGAAGTCAGGATGTAGGTGCATTATGTTGCCCTGCCCTTCCAGTTTTGACAATGCACTGAATGGATCTTCACGGGAACGTGAGATTAACATTCCTTCTGTTCTCTTGCCTCAGGTGTCTCTACTTTACAGCTGTATTTTTCCTTTGTTCCTTTTATTAATTTTCATTGCTTTTCATTTAAGGCTTGAGCTGTCTAGGACTGCATGACTTAGAGCAGCAGTGTGTGCTGGTAACTTGAGGCAGTGCGCTGCGTCTCTTGGACTCCTAAGTCATAACTGGAGTAAATTTGTCTGAGCAGTTGATACACTGTGCGAGGAGTGGGTTTATTTTTGGTTTGTTTGGGGTGTGTGTGTGTTTAAAGGATGTCCTTAAGTGAGTTAGATGCAGTCTTGGATTTGTGGTTTCTTTCATTAAATTTCTGAATACTTGTGTTGTTGGAATTTCTTTCAGCTTCATTACAGAAGGGACTTCAAGCAGCTCTGACTTATTTCTTTGGAGAACAGCTCCCCACTTTTAATTGTATATGTGATAGTTTGTTAACAAAGAGGGAATGAAGGAAAGGAAGGAAGGAGAGGGAGGGAGGGGGGAAGGAAGGAAGGAATGGATTTTTGAAAGAATTTGTAAAAGTAATGAGGGATAGCTAATGGACATAGAGCCTTCATCTTGATACCCTGCATTTTGAATGTTTCTACAACAGCTTTTCTACCTCTGTTGCAAAGCTTAAAAAATGCCTTGAATTGTGAGAGATGAATTGAAAGACATCTTTTGTGGTCAAGTTCTAGAAGGTATCTTTGAAGTAGAAAAAAGCAAATGATACTTATAACTTTCTAGGTGTAAATATTTTGGACAATCCAGCTTCATGTGGGTGAAGTGTTTGAATCCCTTTAAAACTAATTGGAAAGTTTCATATGAAGTCCACTCATTTCTTTAATTGCAGCATAAATAGATGTGATCTCATTCTGCCTGTTGTTTCATATTTAAATTTTATTTTCAGGGTTTTGCTAGAATGAGTTCAACAATAGGATATGAGAAAAGTCAGGACTGGGGATCTGCTGCATTCGGAGGAGTATTTAAAGTGAAGTGGATCCGGAAAGAAAGCATTCCTTTTCGGTTTGCACATCATTTGCTCAACCCTTGGAATGACAATAAGAAAGTACAAATAAGCAGAGATGGCCAGGTAGTTACTCTCTTCTAAAATCTTCTTTACTTGGTAGAACTGTGTTTTGTTCATTAGCTTGTTCAGCCGTGAACGCAACTGTGCTTACGTACGTATTAATCTGAATCACAGTTCCTTGGTGCACGTTGTACCTTCTCCTAATGCAGAATTACTATTGAAGTAGTGGATTTGTTATAATCCAGTCAGCTGGATTTTCCAGAATAAATGAAGCTTCATTGGTGGTTTTTGGTTTGCTTGTGTTTTGGTGGTTTTTTTTTGTTTGCTGGTTTGGTTTGTTTGTTTGTTTGTTTGTTTTTGTTTTGTTTTGTTGGTTTTTTTAATTTCTGGAGGTTTGTTTTCTGTTTGATTCAGATGTGTTGCCCGAGATAATATACCTTGTCATACCCAAATAATTGTTCATAATTAGGGACTTATGTTTTCCATAAAGCCTCAAGAGAATCTTGATATTGGAGGCAGAATAAGGCTTAGTAGTGTTCTCCAACTTGTTAAAGCTAAATGCAGCTACAAAAAGCCAGAAAAGAATTTCTACAAGAATTCTCTGTGGCAGTTTTTGCATTCTGCTCAGTCTCCTCCCAAAGCATCTCCTTGCTACAAGATTCAGGAGCTAAACTTTTTATATTGTCTTTTCGCTGCTTCCCCAAAACCTCTTCAGTTGTAAGAATGAGGAAAGGAGCATAGTGTAACAAGGAAAGGAATGTAGCACATGTTGAAGGTGACAGTGCTTCTCTTCTAGGTGGCTCTTCAGATCTGAAGATTCTCAACAATGTCGGAAGTAAGGGATTTATAATAATGTCTGTGATTCCACCAAGAGCTGCTGCATTATCTGTGACCTGCCTTTCCACATTCTGTAGCGCATGTCATGGAATTAAAAGATGTGGAGGATAATGATCTTTAGTTAAGAAGGAAATGATCTGTGGAAGGCACAAACTGTACGGTGCATCTTTTCTTGTGGTGTAATGTTCATTCTTTGCCAGAACTGACATTTTGCCTGAGACAAAAAACCCCCAACAAACTGTAGGCCAGGACTGCTTATGAAAGTTTTCCATCTCCCGTTGAGATCTACAGCAATCTCATGTTGTAGAGATAGTTGTAATGTATCACACGATAGCAAAAGCAACAACTCTTTCAGAAAGGCCACCAGCAACCTCTTCTAAGAATTTTGTAATCAATAGTTTTTATATGCACAATGGCAGCAGTGCTAATAACTTTTCTATTTCCTGATGGTTTCTAGGAGCTGGAACCTCAAGTTGGAGAGCAGTTGCTGCAGCTTTGGAACTATATTCCTTTGGAATGAAAAAACTCAACTGATTAAGCATAATGTGATGGAGGTAGGTATTATTTCATGTATTGCGTTCTGGTTTTATGACAGAGGAAAAGGCATCAACATACATGATATCATTACAGTCCTGTCATTGGTAGCTTGTGGAAGAACAGGTACACGGAGGACTAAATATTTTCTTCCTTTTGATTTTTTCTAGCTGACATTGTTGAAACATCAGCTGTAACCACTGGAAGCAGCAGCATGCCTACAATACCAAGATCAGGAAGTGGCGGCACAAGGAAACTAACTCCTGAGGCTTTTAGTCACAATGTGCAGCTAGCAGTGGGAAAAAAAAAAGTTGGAATTATGTTTGTTTCAGCGTTTCCTCATTGTAAAAAAATGTCCATAAGGTTATCCACCAATCTTTTTGTGAACGAATGATTTTTTTACAGTAGTGTGCAGATATTTGAAAATGTGGTGAAGTTCAAAATTAAGTTTAAGGCAGTGTACCACATGTAACTTGCTTGTGGGTTTAAAATAGCACAGCACAGAGTTTACATTGAAAGCACTCTCAATCCAGTAAATGTACAAAAGAAACGAGTTTAATGTTAATTAATCATTCATGCAGGTTTTGAGTAAAATAAATAAATTCAGAGCAGGTGTCTCCAAATACGTTGGGAGATTCCATAATTGTTTGGTGAACTTCCATATGCACAGTACAAGAGCGAAGGATATATTCATACAAACAGACAGCTGGAGAAAGCTAGATTTTGAATTCTTTAATCCTTGAATTTAATTCTTGAATTCTTTTTGAAGTTTAAATACAGAAGGGAAGGAAGCATGCGACTTTTTTGAATGCGGATTGGTCCAGTGATATTTCCACTTCCAACTTTTTTTTCCCTTAAAGATACTCACACTTTGACAAGCTGAAATAGTCTTTCAGAGGCCTGTGGCCAAATTATATTATGGTAGTTCACTAAGTTCAGCATTGTTATAAGATTTCTACTTCTTTTATAAAAAATAAAAAATAATTACCAGTGCAACTTGCTTCATCTTTCAATGTAATCTTAACTTTTTCTTTCTCTACCTCATCTTTCAAGTTCTTTTCTTTCTTCTGTACTGCTGTTGTTTTGGTTTATTGGGCTTTTCCATAGTCATTAGCATAGTGTAATGTAAGGCTGTTACACATTCAGTCTGCTCACTGTCAGCAGTGTTGCTCATTCTTAGGTTAAGCTGAGAACGTTTTCTGCTTCTGAGCTCCTACTTAGTTTCTCATGTTGTCTTAAGATGTTGTCGTAGTTCTGCCTGTCCCATGTATTCATCAACTCTGCCACAGCATCATTAGGAACTTAAGTTAGACCTGAAACAGGGTACTGCAGGAGCTGGTGCAGTCAATAAAAAGGCTGCCAAGGATATGAATGACTGATATGAAAGAGAAGGAGACAAAAAAGGTATCCTTAGATTTAAAAGAAAAGGAGTGCTTAGGCATTAAAAAACCAACCAACCAAAAATATAAAAAACCATATATGTATGTTTCATCTTGAATCCAGAACGGAAGACACATTTGCACCAAGTAGTTCTTTAAAATCCATCTCTTTGTCCTTCTTTTTTCCCCCTTGGGAGACATTTATTACTAGTTCAGCACTCTATTTAATTTATGTAATGATAGTACAGATAACGTACAAGAACCCTGCATTTGGACAAGAGTCAGATTTTTGACATGTTGCTGCTTCTCTCTGCCAATCAAGATGCAATCATTTTATAAAGAAGCCTTGCTAAGAAAAGCTGCGCACGCAGGTTCTGCTCATATCCGTGTTCTGGCTGAGACAGCAGACAGATGAAAAGTCAGTTTTTAGCTGCACTGCAGACGTTCTCTCAACACCAGTTGTAGGAAGACTGGCTCTTTCAGTGGGAATGCGTTCTGTCAGTTTTTTATAGAATCATGGATGGAGTTTTTTAGGTTGGAAAAGACTTTTTAAGTTCCTTGAGTCCAGCTCTTAGCCTAAGACTGGCCAAAATAGCCATTTTCTCCTCTTAATCATTAAATAAGTGTTGGTTGTTGAGAAAGCTGGAAGTGAAAAATGGGGCGTGTCTAATGAGAAGGAGAAATGAAGAAAAGAGCCACCAGATCAAGAAAATAAAAATGACACATTTGCTTAGTAGAAAATGCTAACATAGAAGGCTGAAAAACAAGAAAATAATTATTGAATGTGTACTCAGTGTCTGTAGGAAAATAAAAAACTAGCCTATTTAGGTACCTGACCTGCTATTCTGCCCTCAGATTTTCAGTAAGTACTAAATATATAATTTAAATCAGTTTTTAATGTAAGTAAGATGGGGGAAGATATTTGTGATTGATTTCTTGAAAAAATAATCATGAAGTCATACCCATTTTCTGATACTTACCATAAGAAATATTTTTGAACTCTTTCTGCATAAGTGAAGATAGATTGGTTCTCTACTGCTGTAGTTTTGCCAAGGCTCATAACTTTTTCATTGCTTTGTTTCACACTTGAACTATGTTTAATGTGAGCCATCCAGCACATATGATGGCTGTGTGTTTTGTGGAATTATTGGAAGTATTGGTTTTCAGCTGTAGAATATTCCCATCAGTATTGAAAGGTGGGAAAGGTTCAGCCTTTCTCGGTTTGCTAGATTTTTGGCATGGATGTGTTCACAAAGTAGACACTTCCTAGTATTCAAGCCTTGCTCTGCAGGTGAAGGAAATTACTCTGTCATGATGAAGGGAATTGACAGCTGAGCATCTGCTTTGAAGATTTGATTTGCCCTCTTACCACATTGCTTCTGAAGACTTCTAAGCCTTGACCTCTGTCACTCATTTGGCCACTTGCCTTGTAGTGCAATCACTTTGTGCCCTTAATGTGTATTCAGTATGACACCAACCCCCACCCTGTCATCTCTGAAGGCAGAAGCAATTTGGATGCCCAAAGATATCCCTTTTTTAAAAGGGAAGTTGAATAGTTATCGTATCATTAGGGAAAACCACCAAATGACATCTGCAGAACAGTAATTAAGAAGAGTCATGCTAGGTATTGGGATAAAGGGGAGCTGTTTCTGACTAGCATGTCAGAAGCCTTCTCATTCCCTGAATTGGGATGGGGGAGAACCAGCAGCTTATTATATGGAGGAAGTTTTTTGGCGTTTATTTGGAAAATGGCTGTGCCATTCCAGTTAAGATAAGATTAAGAATTTCTGTGGCCACAAAGCTGGGGAATAAAACCTCAGCTTCACTGCAACCAGAATGGGCTTTCATTGTTCCAACCAAAGCAAGTATGACTTTGCCTAGGTAATCGGGGGGGGGGGGGGTGTGGGGGGTGTGGGGGGGAGGAATGATTGGCTATCTATTTTAGAAATAAAGCTATCTTCTACTAGGTTGGGTGAAAGTGTACCTAATCATCATAAGATAGATGATATAATTGTAACGACTGTTGGTAGCTGAACGTGACTATTATCTTAAACTAGAATCATGAGAACCATAAGGGAAGATATTTACCAAAATTCATGCTTGGGTGTATGCAATAGAACAATGGCGGTTTAATGATTAACATAGGGTCATGTAATGGAGGGGTATATTATTGGGGCCTTCTTTGACCCTCGTTGGAGTTGGATTTGGGTTTGTACCCCAGAGCTCTTATCAATAAAGCACCCACGTAATCATTTCCCCAATTATGTGTCTTCCTCGCTAACATTCCTATCATAGTATGAAAGTTATATCATCGTATGAAAGTATGATTTGTCGCCATGTCTTCCTTGTCCTAGGTAACTTGTGATTTTTATCTGGATCTGATAGCAGGAGTATGGTGAAGAGGGTCTTCCTTGCCACTGAAATGGTGACCAAGTGTGGTAACTCTTTTCCCTATGACTTTGCTGCATCAGCTGTACTATTGAAATAGGAGGAAGAAATTGGTGTACTTCTTATAAATATGCTTGATACGTTTTAAACCAGGATACTGAGCATAAAGTTGAATGTAGTTTGGTTGTGAAAATCTGAGGTGCTAGTTATGTCTTTTCTGACTGCTACCCTTTCTCTCTACGTGATCAAAGTGATCATTGCTGTTCATTACCATGTCATTTGGAGGAATTGTGATTACAAGGACCCTAAGAGGTAAACTTTTTTTTGTAAGAGTAAAAGCTGGAATGTATCTTTTTCTCCCTAGATGTGAAACGGATGGAAAGGTGAGAGAAAATCTGTACTAAACTGTTCAGCTTCTCAGTTTTCCCATTGCACGAGGGCCTCTTAGTTGGCATAAAGTGGATTTTGTGGGCTTGTTGCCTTTCTCTCTCCTTCAGCTTTCTATTTTTTAAGCTGTCTTGATGCTGCCAAATAACCTGTATGAAGCATTGTGTAATGAAACAATAGACAAAAGCTTTTGTATTGGTCTTGCCTGAAGTGGCCCTGCAGTTGTTCTGCAGTCTCCTGGAGCATTCCCAGCGGCCTGTGGGGCAACTGGGACATGTGTATTGACTGTTTAAGGGAACCATAAAAGTTTGGGGTTGATTCACATCTGTTGCTTCGTGTGGCAACAGTGTACATCCTTTTCAGGGAGGGTAGAGCTGCCGGCAGGGAAACAGATGAGACAAGTCTCTTTGTTAAGCACCAGAGTCCATTTTATTTCCTCCCCCCACCCCAAACCAGGGTGGGCGGAGAAGGTGAAGAGAGAGAAGGCCAGAGGCGAGAGAGAGAACTCCATCCCCGTCTCCCCTTAAGCAGAGAGTCTGGGGGCAGAGCAAAGGGCAGGTAAGGGCATTGGCCTGAAGCCAATAGAGACACACCGAGGGGGAAGGAACCACAAGGACAAGGTCATTGAGGAGGGGGGGAGCAGAACTGACCAAACCACTGTGCCCAGAGCACACTGGAAGCATCCCCTCAGGCAGGAGGGGTAGCTGTGGTCTGTCTTGCCAAGGCCAGACCCTGGGTATTACATCGAGTAGTGGCTGAAGAGACTCCACACACATCTACTGGAGGAGACAAGGTGCGGGTGGAGTAAGAGAGGTAGAAGAAAGTAGTATCTCTAAATGTGGAAGAGGATAAGGACCTCCTTGCTTTAATTTCAGCTGAGGATAAGCACAGCATGGAGCTAAAATCCAGATTGAAGCTGGAGACATGCTGAGTTTCACAGTTCCTACTTCCGTGCTCATTAAAATAGATGTCTCTGTCTTTCCTTTAGTTTGTAGTCTATGAATCCTGCTGCAGCTGGGCTTTTATACTCTGCTTGGATGAATTGCAGGTAATTAGTACCAAATACAGAAGGGGTGAATCTGGCTGATGCACTGCCTCTGGACATGTTAAATAGGAGGCAAAATCAGCTGTGTACCATTTGGTGGTGATCCAAGGTCTAAATGAAGTGTAATGTGAGAAGTGGCCTATTGTGGCAGGAAAAACAAATAGACCTAGAGAAGTGTAGTGAAAGCTTAGAGAAAAATTGCTAATGTTTCTAAGAATTTTATCAGGTGTAGAAAAGGGTGCATATGCCAGATCCAAGTGGAGAGTAATGACTTGGAGCTAGTTCAAACAATTAGATCCTGGTAGTTTCCTGTGTGGGATATTTTCTGTGACATTGCTCTTGTATGTGACAGAGGGGTCCTGGGATGCAGGGCAGCCTCGCAGTGTGCAGGTGTTCAGCACGTGAGAAGGCTGTGCTGGGAGATGACATTCACATCCTTCTCACTCTTCTCTGGGCCTGGCAGATGTGTCCAGCAGAAGTTATCCTTCGTGTGGAGAAATGGCACTTGTGGGTCCTGCTTGGCCAAGGGAGCGGGAACAGGCCGGCTGTGGGCCTGGTCCTGTGTGGCTGCCGACTGCTGGCTGGGCCTCTGGATGCCAGCGGAGACCACACAGGACACTCGTACAGGGATACGGCTCCTGCACACTGTCCTGGTGTCACGGCACGAGGTGCGGCGCAGAGCAGCCGCCAAGCTCTGAGAGCCTGTGGCTGTGCCCTGCTCAGCACGGTTGCCCCAACACTCGGGGATCGCGTTTTTCCCCACTGTCATCTCTACGGTCCAATCCTGCAGGACTGGTTCAGGAGATTCCAAAAAATGAGAGTAGGTACACGTCTTGAGACTGAACTTAAGTTGCTGTGTCCACGGTAAAAACACAAATTTGTGAATTCCCCCTTCAGGGGAAGGAAGCATTCAAGCCTCATAAATGGCCGTGAGCAAAAGGAACAAGAGAAGGCACAGGGTGTGCAAAAACTCACCAAGTTTTATTAGTAACTTACACACTTGGCATGGAAATTGCTACGTTAGGCCCCAGCCCAGCCTAAATCCCTATGGCAGAGAGTTGTGGAGAAAGGGAAAGGGGAAGAGATGATTTCAAGAGAGCGTGGGAAAAAGAAAGAAATAAAGAGAGAAGGGGAGACTACTAGTCCTACTTCTAAATGACACACTTGGCATGGAAATTGCTATGCTAGTCCAACGCCCAAATCCCTTCATATTGTCCCATTGACATATTTATATCTATAAATATATAAATTATATATTAAATATAACTATATATATATATATATTGTCCTATTTGATATCCTAAACCCCTCAACCTTAAATATTTCACCCTGTGACCTCACACATGTCTATACAACTGCACGCACATCGTCTCAGTGCTATCGCTGAACTTTGGAAGCAAAGTTTGCACGGCCTCAAGTCAAAGGCAGTACCCCTGTAAGAGTCACCACCTGTCCAAGCAGGAAGCCTGATATTTTGGCGTGCAGTGTTCTAACACCTAGCCTACCCTATATACACATGGCAGAGGGTTTGGGAGAAATGAGCAGGGTGGAAGAGAGGGGACAAAAGAAGAGGTGAATTAGAGGGAGGGAGAAAGAAAAAGAGAGTGAAAGAGAGCCACAGTCCTGCTTCCAGCATCCATGCAGATGATGGGATGTCATTCCTGGTTCCACCATTGATCCGGCTGATGGGACGTCCTTCTTGGTCCAAGCATGGATGCAGATGATGGCATGTCAGTCCTACTTCCAGTGTTCATCCAGTGGTGGGCTGTCGGTCCTGGTTCCATTGGTTATGCAGATGATGGCATGTCTGTGGTCTGGGGAGCACTGCCCAGGCCCCAGGGAGGCCCATTTTACAGGTGGCTTTCCCTGCCCTAAGGACAGGTTTGGCGCTTCCTGTGCCAGTAAGTTGTCATGCACGGTCTGTTCTTTCAGACGTGCTGGGCAATGGGTCAGAGGCTCTTGCATGCTCTTGACTCTGCCCTCCAGTTCATGTGCTCACTTCCTGCCTTCATTGCTGCCCTCTTGCTCTGCTGCCTTGTGTTGACCTCCAGGGACTATAGCAAGGAGGTTTGTCGCGGAAAAGTGGTGTCCTAGCTGTGCGTGGCCCCTTCTGCAGTCACAACTTGTTCTTTCCCACGGCTGCTTCTTACCAACAGGGCTGGCTTTCTCCCACCAGCTCTGGCACGTTTTTCCCAGGAGCCCTTGGCAGACTCCGCAGCCACGCAGCTGTGGGTGTTTGAGACACTTACTACACCGGTGTCTATGTCTTCTGGGATTGTCCATGGGTGTTGCTCCCATGGGACGCTGAGCAGGCTCAGGGCCAAGCCAGTATATGCGGGGCCTGGCCCCGTGCTGGCAGTGGGGCAGTAATCCTCAGGCCGTGCCCCCATGCAGGCACAGCGACAGAGCCTGCTCAGAGTCCGCAGTGCCCGCCTGAAGCGGGAGGGACGATGGCTGCCGACAGCCTGAGCCCGGCTGAGGCCATGGGGTTCTGGCCAGCTGGGCAAAGGGCTGAGTGGGCTGCAGGGGCTGTGCGGGGCAGCTGCCTGCCTCTCTGGCCCTGTGACTGTCACCCATTCCCCAAAGGCAGGAGAAGCTTTTCTTGTGTCCTCTTGTGCCTTGGGGGAGACATGCGCACAGGGCACCTCTTCCTCAGGAGCTTTAGCCATGGCAGCATCTGCTGCCTCTGGGCCCGTGGCACAAGCTGTGGCGGAAGATGTGCTCTGCAGATCAGGCACTGCCTCTGCTGCTGCCTCTGCTGAGTCCAGACTGCTGAGAGAGCTGGGAAGCTGGTGGGGCTCAGTGCGAAGATCCTGCTCATTGCCTGGGCCCAAGAAGTAGTCCTAGAGGTCGTAGATGTCCCAAATGGCATCATTTTCCCCTTGGAACAGCTTGTTGGCATTGCTGCCTTGCCCTTGCAAAAGCCTTTGCTTGTTATCCTTTGCTGCTTGGGAGAGCGCTTCATCCGTGGAATATTCCCTTTGGGACAGCTCTTGGGGTCCCTCTTCTTCTGCTTGGGACATCACGTTGTTGCTGGTTTTCTTCACTTGGCACAGCTCCTGGGCTCTGTTCTTTCCTGCCTGCTGCTCCTCCTTGCCTAAGGCCCCGCATTGGCTCGGGAAATTTGCTTCCACACACTGCAGCACCCTCTGATGACTGGCTTCCCTGAGCAGGGGCAGCCTGTGCTCTGCACTGCCTGCATGCTTCTTGTTAAGCTCCTGCACAGGCTGTTTCCGGGACATGGTGCTCAGATACTCACCTGACTTTCCAGGCACTGGCAGAGATGTGCCGCTGAGGTGTGGACTCATTTGGGCACAGGACACTTGTGTGTCCTGCTCCGACGCTTGCCTCTGGCACCAGGTGGCTGGAACCCTTCCTGGGGGAGCTGACCCAGGCATTCTGTGTGCCTGCAGCGAGAGGCGGCTGCCGCTGGGGGGCGCCATGGGAAGGGGGCGCTCCTGCGCGGGGCGGGCGGGGCGGGGCAGCCGCCAGGGGGCGCCTGGGGCGGGGCAGGGCCCCTCCGTGAGGGGGAGAGCCTCGGGCAGCTGCCGAGCGGCGCCGAGCCGCCGACGGGACCGTCCGTCCGCAGCGCACGGCGCAGGGCCAATGCACAGTCCCGGGGCAACGCACAGCTTCAGCGCAGGCTGACGAGGAAGGTGATCTGCCCATGAAGAGCAGGACTGAGGCCTTTTGATTGCCAGTCCTGCGCTGAGCTGGCAGGCCACAAAGCCTCCTCCAGCACCGCTGCCTCCCCTCCAGGCTTCCTGCAATTCCTTGGCCGATAGGGTCTAATCGGCAGGCTGGAGGCAGGCTCGGCTGATGTTACAAAGCGGTGCTGTCCAAAAGAAAAAAAGACAGAAGCTAAACCCTAATGGAAGTAGTAGTTCCCAGGCTAAGTTCCTCATAGGCACAGGCAGGATTCCTCTGCTTCTCAGAAAGATGCCGAAATAGGACACGGGGACACTATGTGCAGTTACACCTTCACGTCCAGAACCTTGCCATTGCCGGCCAATGTAGCTCACAATTGTATTCACCCTTTTATCCAGGTGTCCTCGGTTTGTTGGCATTTTTTCCTTGAGGGCAGTCAGGGAATGCTGCTTGCTATCACAGGGCTTTCTTCCTTCAGGAAACTCCAAAGACTCCCTTAAGTTCCTCCTTTCTCAAACACGACCTGGGTTCATTGCCAAAAAGGCGAGCAGTGTAAGCCGTTCCTCAGCAAATGCCAATCCCTCTAAGAAATGCCGATTCCAGTGGGATTTAGGCTCAAGTGTTGTTCTCAAGAGCACTGAAGTTCAGGGTTTCAGCAGCGAGCCAAGAGCAGGCAGCTTGGCAGGCCTCTGCCACCTCAAGCGCTCACCTGCCTTGCAAATTCCTCTGCTTCCTCTAGCCATGGGCTAAACTCCTGTTCTTGACCTGCTGCCTTCTCCTGTTACCCGTGAGACTGGCACCTTTTTGCCCCATTCCTGTAGTGCGCTATGGGGAGGTCTAGAATGAAATGACGGAGGAGAATGGCACAGAACCTGCACTTTGTGTTGTTTGCCCTGTTTGGTGCTTGCAACTGTCCACAGCAGACCAGTAGTTTTCAATTCTGTGAGCCATGCAGTCCAGAAAAGGAAAGACGAGATTAGCTCAGGAAAACCAGGATCCATGTACTCAGCTCCTGCCAGACAGAAATGAGAGTGCAGCAAATGCCTGAAAAATGCAGTACTATGTGGCATGTATCCACTATGGGCAGCATAGAGATTTGAAAGCCACATCCATGAAGAAATGTGACCTTGCAGGTCTCCTGCAAGCTGAAGGCTGTGGGTTTTTGGAGTGGCACCAGGAGCTCAGCGTTGGACAGAGAACATTTCCAAGAGAAGGGCTGACTTGGGAACTGGTGGAAGCGGAGAGAACGGGCAAGTGTGCCCACGGGTGCACCCACCCTGGGAGGGACGCTTCAAGGGCACCCCCTGCCATGCCCAGGAGACCGGCACTGCCCCATGCAGAGGATGTGTCCCTGCCATACTGACAACACAAACACTGTTCCAGTGCCATGCAGTGCATTACTCAGCTTTTTTTCCCCACTAAGCTCTCCTTCCTTCCGCAAGCCCTACAATGTGTTGGTTAATGTTAGGCATGCAGTAAATGGGCGGGAAGGACAGGCATTCCAATTGGATATTACCAAAGCATAATTTCGTCGATAGTATTTAAGCAAGTGTTACTTGTTTTTCTCAGAAGCATTGGTGGTCAGAGTGCCACCAATGGGGTGTGAGCTGGGTGCCTCTTTGAAGTTACTTTTGGGTCCTTTGAGCTATGGTTATGGACTGCAACGGGGTTTTGTGCTGCTTTGGGACAGGGGAGAACTTTCCAGGCTTTCTTTTTCATTAGCTGTCGAGAAGGTTTGGTTGCTGTGCATGAATTCACAGACCAGGCTAGGGCTGCTGCTATTGCGATGTCAGTGGAAGGCTGCCAGGTCACAGCATTGTCAGCAGGAGGCTGCCCTGGTGCATGCAAGGCCTCAGCATCCAGAGCAGCTGTTGGTGTGCTCGTTGCAGGAGAACCCTGAATCAAAGTGTTCTCTAGCAACAGTCTGTGCCCTGACAAGGGATCTTGTTTCTTTTGCCTGCTGTTGAATGAGTCTGTGGACTCGTGTAGGCATCCTTTTGTTTCCCCTGCGGTTGTAGGGTGTGCAGACACATACAGGTGTCTTTTTTAATGTCCTCCTTTTCCTTGCACAGTCTGGGGACTTGTGCATGCAGTGTTTTTTTCCATTTTTTTCCATTTTTGTTTTCTGACCCACGGACTTGAGCAGCCCTGCTGAAGTGATGGATCGAGTCTGTAGAGTAGTCAGCAGGGCTTTTTCGTCGGTGTCATCCCACCGAATTTTTAATGGCCTGGGACGTAAGTTGTAGCTTTTTCCTTGGGGAAGCACATTGGAACAAATGTGCCGTAAATATGTGCTCTAAAAAAGTGCATTAGGTTTGGTAAATCTCCTGCAAACAGCTTCAGCTAAGAAGGGAGTGTCTCTTGCCCAGCAGGGTTTGGAAAACTCCCAAAATGCCAACTGGTAGAGCTTTGGAAGAATCCTTCTAAAAAGTGTGCTGTTCTCTCCAGAACTGAGGGAAAGCAGCTTTTTCATCGATTCTGTCCTTAAAGGATGTGCCTGTCTAACTGGACCCTCTCTGTGTGCTACAAGAGCAACTGGCTTTGCCCTGAAGGGCAAACTGCCAAGCAGTTTGTGCATGCTCCTGAATGCCAGAGCTGGGCCTGTGCTGTGTCTGAAGAAAACTGCAAGCACTGAGAGGGATTTAGGGGAAGTTTTTGTAGGGAATTGTTCACAGCAACCATGTGGGACATGCTGCATGCAATTTACAAAAAGAAAAAGGATGCCCAGGAATGAGAGGAGAAAAAGAGCTTTAGCTGCAGGGTAGACAGTGAGCTGCAATGTAGGCACTGACTGCTGAAGAACGATTTGCATTTTCTCGGCCAAATTTCTAGTTCCTTAGTGGCAAAGCTGAGCAAATGTAGACACAGCCTAGGGGATTGGCCTGCAGTCTTGCTTGCTTGCTAAAGAAATGTTGCTAGTGGATGGATGTTGTGAAAGGAAAATGCGCTCTGCTCGGGTGGCCACCTTCTGTGGGGTTCCTCAGCTCAGACAGTTTTCTAACAGCACCTGGCTGATTTTCCCTTGCCTTTGGCAGGTCGTCTCAGAGGTAGAAGGAGTCAAGTCCACAGTTCGGTGAGTGGGATGGGCACCCGTTGTCATTGCTGGTGTCGGAGAATTGTGGAGTGAGCTGTGGCCTTGGCCTCTTGTAGCTGAGTGCCAGCCTGGCAGGCTGAAAGGAAGTGCACATCAATGTCTGCATGAGCACTAGCAAAAGGATTCCATCAGTTTCCTCCTTTTCCACAGAAGGGGTTTTAACTAATGAAAGTCAAGTTTTGCCGACAGGAGGCTGCATGTTGGTTGTAGCCAGGCTGAAATATCTCGTTCCAGAGGCATATGCAGTCCTGTGTGAACATTAGTCTCATCAGCCCACTTGAATTGCATCTTAATGACTGAGGATCCCACTTGTATTCAAATTCATGACTTCTGCTTAGCTGGGGGCAGAGCTCAGCAGAAATCAGGTTCTAAATGCCAGCTTACTCCTTGTCCCTCACACTGCTGTCTGTCTGCAGAGCACCACACCAGCAGCAGAACCTTCTCTCACTTGCTCTCCTCCTCCCAGAGGCTAAAGGGGAGGCAGTGGACAACAAACCTCCACGTGTTGTCAGTCCGGGGCCTGAGTGTCCTGTAACAGTAAGTGGCACCTTTGGTTGGTTCAGTGCAAAGCTTTGGTGCAGTGCAGAGCTGCAAGTTTCTGATCAGGCAGCACTTGCCCTTTGTGGCTGAAGATGCTGAGCGCTGGAGTCCTGCCATGACCTGGCTCTTCAGCTCGTCCACTGACAAATGGGAAATGGGATCTGAACTTTCACATGCCAGCATCCTTTTTGTGGCATTCTGATAGAGACTGTGAACTTCCCTTGGTGTCAGATAAGAGGTAGCATGATGTCCTTTAGTGCTGCTGGTTTGAAAGTGAGCCCCTTTGTGCACAGTGTCTGTGCAGGCTGCCTGTTGTCAGGGGAGAGAGCGGTCCCAAGGTGCAGTTCCCAGACCTGTGGGGTAAGGGGGAGCCACCGCTGGCTGCAGGGACCTGCCCCTCTCCATGCCCTGTCTAGGTAGCTACAGTCGCTGCTTCCACTGCAGCCTTAACTTTGACATGGCCCAAGTTTGCTGGGAAGAATGCTAAGCAGGTGTGCATGGCAGAGACAAGATCTATCTCTGAAGGGCTGGAATGCAGTTTCTATTGGCTGCTCTCTAAGGCCTGAAATCTTGAGGGGAAGCCAGTTAACAACAGCTGAGCAGAGGAATGTTCCCTGCTTCTGATCAGACACTTACAGAGCAAGCCAAGGGTTAGTTGGTTATCCACATCAACACCCTCACAGACTAATACTGCTTTCAGGTGAGCTGTGTCTCTGCTTGCTGCTTCTGGCAGCTCTCAGGAGCCAGCGTTCCTGCTGCTTACTGCTTGTTTGTGCTTTTTCCCTGCCCCTTCCTTTAAAGGCCCCAGCAGGAGAGCTGTTTGCCAATCAGGACTCCTCGGCCCAGGGAGGAGAGGCAGAGCGGCAGCTGAGCACAGATAGAGAGTGCAGAGTCCAGGAGTTCAGGTGTGTGCTAAGCTTTCTCGCTTTCTCTGGGCAGGAGTGGGCATTGCTAGGCTTTAGGAGGCCCAGCGTCAGAGAACGGATTGTCTTCTCCTCCTTTGACTTGCTCAGCACAGACGGGCAAAGGCAGCCCCTGGGCAGGTCCGGCTGCCGACAGACTTACAGCATAGCTGCCTCCTGGGACTGGCTCCTGGAACCTTGACAACAAGCATTCTGAGCTGGGCCAGAGTAAAAGCAAGGGAGTTTCAGGCTGGGCTTAAGGACAGCAAAGCGTTGAACTGCAAAGGCGATGATGCACCTCAGGGAGCTTGTGCAGATTCCACCCCCGGAAAATTGGAAGCCCCAGCTGGATAGAGCCCTGAGCAACCTTTCTGTAATAAATGAGGCAGGGACTCAGATGGAATGAAAAAAAGCACCTCATTTATTGGTGTAACCACCAAGAACAGGAGCTCGAGATAAGCCCAGGCACCGCTCAACAAGCCAGAAAAGGTAACAAATAACAGAGCGAAAAAACACTGGGTACTCCTTAGGACCCAAGTTCCGCCGGAGAACCTTGAGGAAAGTCTCAAAGTCCCTTTTATACCCTCTTGCTCCCAGTTGATTGGTGCACTCAGCATCCTCACTCTGATTGGTTCCTTCTCTGAGGTTTGATTTGCCTTAAGCGAGCACCATCCTGGACCAATTGTTTGGCTGGGGCGTCAAATGATTGGTCCATTCTGTCCACCAGTCTGGGGTTGGAGTGCCGATACCACTTACATGATGTCCATGGAGCCTTCAGTCCGCTTAGAACTATCCCACAACTTTCAACATAAAACTTTCAGGAACACCAATTACTCACAACAATTACAAACTTTGGCACACAACCCTTAGAAACATCACTCACTCACAACAGTTACAACCTTTGACACATTAACCCCTGGACACACACGTTCAATGGGTCATTTGCTGGGTCAGAGCCTGCTGCTGCTCAGGAAACAATCCCCGCTTTTTCCTTCACTGTGCAGGGAAGCTCAGGCAAAGCCCACCCACTCCCAGCCGCCCTCCTAGGCAAAAGGAATGCCCCAAGAGCTCCCTGGATGCTCCCATGCACAGCAATGGCTTCTATAGGGAGTCCAAAATGTCTGGCCGACACCCAGGTGAGGAGGAAGATGTGGTACAGCTCATGCTGAGGCCCACACACTAGAATACACTGCTCGAGCGGACAAAGAATGCACAGGATGTACTCAGCAGCTCCTGGCAGCTCCTGGCAGCTCCTTAGCAGCCTGACGGACAGCCCTCGCCTACAGCTCTAGCCTGGCTCGGCGGGCAGCTTCCTGTGGGACCTCCCTCCTTCTGAGACACTTCTCTGGCCTTCCCACAGTGGAATCAACAGTGGAAGCTTCATGTCTCGCACAGCCTCCTCACTGGAAAAGTGCACATCAGTAGTGACTTTGTGCCCTCCAGCAATGCTGTTCTAAGCAGAAATTTAGAAGGAGGATCAGCAGGTGGGAGAAAAGAAGATGCCACCTTCCTTTCCCACTCTGATGGCTACCTGTTTCCTGGCTGCTCTCTCCTCAGGATTTCTGCCTGTTCTCAGAGGCTTTTTCTCCAAGGGCTGAAGTGATCCTTGCCATCTCCACTGCTGCCTGCATTACTTTGCTGCAGGGATGACAGCAATCAGGCTTTCAGAAGAGGCTGAAGAGAGGCCTCTGGAAACATTTATTTACTTATAACATTTCCAGATGCCATAGCTGACCCCAAGTGCTTGGAGCTGGAGACTGGGCTTCCTGGAGTCCCTGCCAGCCTAAACCATGTTTGATTATTGGATTGGAAATTTGTACCCAACTCCTCCCCAAGCTATGGTTTGCAGACTCTTTCCTTGTTTCACTAGTGAAAGCAAGAGTAGTCATCAGACTCCTCACCTGGGCTTGCCAAGCCTGTCTTAGCCAAAGACAGCTTTTGCAAGTCTGCTATCCACTGTGTCAGAGAGGAGCAGAAGACGTGGCAGACAGGAAGCTTTTAAGCTTTCTGGAAGTACCTGAGCTTTCTGGAAATGTTTTGTGGCTTCTGGAGGCTTGTTTTTCTTTCTCACTGGTATAGAGCACAGACTCTTTCACTTGCGTGAGCGACAGAGACACGCTGGCCTCGGGAGGGAATTCCAGCACTCTCTTGAAGCGAAACTAGAGGGCTGTTGGAAGGCCCTGAGACTGTCCGATGTGGGCCATTGTATGGAGTCCTGGTTTTGCAAGGAGACTGCTGCTATTAAAGGCTTGTTTGTCTGTCCCCTTGTTGTAGACAGGAGCAGTTGGCTGCACTTGAGAGAAAGCGCCACCCCTCACTAGAGAGGGCGTTGGAAACGTCAGCAGGGACAGCGGAGGAATCGCAGTGACTGAGGGCTCTGCTGAAGGAAGAGGCTCCCCTGGCAGTGCCAAAGGTGAGCCCCTCTTGTTCCTAGGCAGCACCTGTGAGAGAGGGAAGTGCCCCTAGCAAGACCACCCCAAACGCTGCTTCTGGCAGCAAGCTAAGACCGAGACTGTGTCGTCGTTGTTGTTGTTCCCCTTGAGAAATGGAGCTCCCCTTGCTTCCAGGTCTGCTGCCCACAGCAGCTAGCCTACTGGGGTCTGGAGAGGCTGCTCCATGAGTTCTCTCGCCAAGGGCACACACTGTCCCAGGTGTGCAGAGAGAAGGCGGCGCTGGCACAAGAGAAGGCTGCCCTGGAAGGCCATCTGGCAGCCACGGAGCGGGACCTACAAGGCCTTCCAGAGCAGCTGCTAGAGGCCAGGTAAAGGCAGGGAGGAGACCCTGGGCGGGACATCATTGAAGGGCTGTAATTACAATGGTGGGTAAGCATTACGTCAGGATTTATTGCCTCCTGTGTGCTCTCCAGATGTGTCTCACACAAAGAAGTGATGAGGCATGAGAAAAAACAAAAGGATAAGGTCACCCGAATGTTCTGTTTCTGACAGCTCAAGCTCTCAAGGCTATTTTTGGGATCTTTTGCATATTCCTGTGACAAGTGCAAAGCCAGCCGTCTTGGCACTGAATTGAGTATCAGGGAAACCATGCAGATGTTTGCTGACACCAGGGATTTCCCTCTGGTTTTGGTTTCTCCTTCAGTGCATCTGAGCATCAATCTTTCCTTGTCAGAGAATTTGACATGGCATTTTCAGAATGCAAGGCTCCTACATGGGAATGTTGTGAGTAGGCTGCTGACACTTCGGGTGAGAGCCGGAGGGTTGTGCTGAAAAGCTTGAGACCCTTCCGAGCTAACTCTGGGCAAGTATGGTGCAGGACCTACAGCTGCTTACAGACAGCAGCAGCAGCAGCAGCAGCAGCAGCAGCAGCAGCAGCAGCAGCAGCAACAGCAGCAGCAGAAGGGCAAGGTCTTGTGACTTCTCAACAGTGTCTGGGGATTCTTGCTGAGCACTGAGGCTTGCTCTCTTGTCCGCCCACCTCTGAGAACAGTGTGTTGCATCACCCTGCAGAGTGACTTGGAAGTGCTGATGAGCTCAGGGCTGTGAGCAGAGGCTGGGCTTTTGCTCATTGGCAGAGACTGTGGGCACAGCCACCCACGTGGGCTATGTCAGGAAAGAGCAATTTGAGCTTTGGCAGCAGAGATCAAACTTTCTGTGCTGGGCTAGGTCCTGAGGAGAGGCTGCCCAATCACCTGGAGGGGTCTGCTTTGCTATTTTCAGTGGTGGAACTAGTCTTGCTGTATCTGAGTTTCCATGCAAGCCATTTGCCACACTCGGCTGTAGGGATCTGAAGGCACATTTTCCTGGGAAAAGTGCCCATGAGTGCCAGGAACAGTTTAACAATTTCTTTTCATCTTCACATCATGTAGGTCAGAGAAGGAGTGCTTGCAAAGGAACCTGCTGGAGGCTCAGCAGCACATATGCGAGCTGGAGATCGTCAGGAGGCATCTGGAAGGCCAAGTTCATGCAGCCACACAGGCCAAGGAGGTGATCCTGGGTGAGAGCCTCATGTGCTTTGTTCCTGGTGATCGCCCTGTGTCAGAGTCTGTCCAAGGATGTGATATGTCTCACGACTGTCTCCAGTGACTGAGGACTGAGAGCCCAGACTCTGAAAGGAGCCCTGGCCTGGCTGAGGCAGAACGTTTGCCAAGTCTCGGAGGACTGATATGCATCTCCATGAGAACGGAGTGCAAGACACCTTCGTGATCACCCCACTGGAGAAGATTCCGTCTATAGGCATCTCAGCCTCGAGGACTTGTCCCTCCACGTTGGTAGCTATAATCCCCTTACGCTCTTTTCTATCCTTCTTACTATTCTCTATTTTCTCTCCCACTACCGCATTTTGGTGGCACAAAGTAAAGGTGCATTTTTGTTGTATTGAGTTGTCCCCCGCTGTGTCTTTTGCGCTCTGAGATCCTAAAACGAACCATCAGGTTCCCTGCATATGTTTGCGGACCCTGACACCCTGCCTAGTGCAGTTGCTCTAAAGCCAGCTCTGTCTGCAGGGCTTCTGAGACATGAAGGAGCTGGGGGCAGGTCCCTCCTCACCTGAAACTGAAAGTGTTAAGGTCAGCAGAGTGCTCTGCTTGCGTAGTCTCTGACTGTTGCCGTTTGTCACGTTTGCAGAGGGTGCCAGGGGCCTTTGTGGTCAGCTGCTAGCTCTAAGATCTCTCAATAAGCAGCAGCGTGATGAAATGGCTCAAAAGCTGTGCTGGAGAAAGGAGCAGTACACCAAGACTCTCCAACTCTGACGATCTGCTCAGGAAGAGGAATAAAGGAAGCTCCAAGAAAACGTGGTAAGAAACAATACGCACCTGAAGCTCTCAAGCAAGTTTGGTGAGCTGGCTTAGCAGAGTAGCAGCCTGGGTATGTGACATGGTTGTGAGCATCTGCTGTAGGCTACACGTTGTCAGGCAAGGCAGCAGAGGCCTTCAAGGGCTCGTACTTGAAGGCCTGCTATGACCTAGAGCACGGTGCTGGGACAGAGCACATGCAGCCACAGATTCAGGATGGGCACAAGCCAAGTTCCCCAGGAGGCTGGGTGGTGACCACCCAAAGTATGCCAGCGAAGGAGCAGGATCTTCCCCACAGCCTCATGCCATGCAGCAAGCAGACCGCTGCTGGCCTTGCTGCCAACTGCAATCCCAGCAATGGGCTTCCTTGCTTGCTGTGCTTCCACAGTGAATGGTGGTCTTCCCTTTGGGCTCAAAGCACAGGCCCCTCCTGCTGGTATTTCAGCTGGTGGCCTGTCTTGTGACTAGGGCATTGGGGTGCTGGCCTCTTCCTGGCCGTGCAGTGCAGCTGCAGCTTTTCCTTAATCAGAAGGCAGAGGAACTTGGAGAAGAGAGCCTCTGGGAACAGGCAGAAATCCTGAGGAGAGAGGGCCCAGGAAACAGGCAGCCATGAGAGCAGGGAAGGAAGGTGGCATCTCCTTTCCCTCACCCTGCTGACCCTTCTCCTAAGTTTCTGGTTAGGACAGGAGTGCTGGAGGGCACAAAGACACTACTGTGCACTCTTCAGGTCAGGGAGATTTTGGGAGAGGTTGAGCTTCCATGTTTTCCTTTGGGGAGCATAACATGGACTTCCTGTGGATGTGTCTCTTCCCCTCCTCAGGAGAGACAGCTGGAACAACAGCGTCTGGAGGCACAGGAGCAGCTGGAGCAGCCGGCAATCTTCCTGGCAGAGGTACAGAGGGAGCAGGAGAAAAGGCTGCTGGAGGTGAAGCAGGAAGTTGCCATCCTGCAAGCTGAATGAGAAAAGATACAAAGCAGAGGCAGTCAAGAGGCAAAGAGTGTGAAAAGAGAGTTTGTGTGTTGTTTTGGATGCCTCTGGGCTCCTTATGGGCACTGCTTTCTCCGGACACTGTCTGTCGAGGTGGGGTTGTGTTTTTGCTGATCCTTGGCAAACACGAGGAGGAGAACAAAGTGCTTTTGGAAAGCATGAGCACATCAGTTTTGGTTGCCACACAAGTGGTGCGTGGGAAGTTTGAAGCCATCTTCTCTTCATTTCTGTGCAGCTCCAGCATCAGAAGGCTGCCGTCTTAGGCAGGGTGCGCTGGCTGCAGAGAAAGCTAGTCCAAAGCCAGCAGCAGGTAGAGCAGCTGAGACAGGAGCTGGACGAGGAGCGGGAGAATGGGCAGGTGAGCCTGACTAGCCCAGGTAGCAGAGGAGAGGGCAGGAAGGACATGCACTGTCGATCTCAGGAAAGGGAAAGCAAAGGCTACTGCAGGCACTGGAAGCACAGAGGTAGATGCTAGTAAGATTTTTCTTGACACACTATCAAGACCAAGCTGCAGGAAGCTCAGAGGAAGATGAAGGCAATGAAGAGGAGGCACAGAGAAGTAATGGAAAGGATGCGCAGGATCCAGCTGCAATACAGGCTGGCTGAACAAAAGCAGGTGAGTGAAGGAGCAGTAGGCGCTGCAGTCATGCAACAAGTGGTTTCTCCTCACTTTTTCCCTGCAGAGCAGCAGGTGGATGGGGGCAATGCCTCTGACTGCCATGCTCTCTGGTCTCCATGGCAGCTGGTCACAAGGACACTTACTGGGCTGCTGAATCTCAGCTGCTGGCCTGGGCAGCAAGGCTAGTGCTTTAGCCGGTGGGCCGGCAATCCTCTGAATGTATTTCTGCTGCCTCTCTCTGTGTTCACTGGGAGTTCTTCAGCAAAATTTTGAATGTTTGCCTTGCATCAATAGGGCAAACTAGAAACAGGGTAAAGCAACTAGTTGATGTCCAGCACCAGAATAAGCACCACCAAACTGCACCCTCTTGGCAAAAAAAGTATAACCAGGAATGAATAGAAAATTTGGCACATGTACTGTAGAACTTAACACCTGTACTTATTCTGTACAGAAATACTAACTTCTTTACTGCATCCTGTGGCAGCATGAACCTGGAGTCTTGCCACCTTTCACACAAGAGCAGGCTAGTGAAAACACATCGTACCTTTATAAAAGTTGAATGTCAGTAAATGGCCAGCTATTGTGCTGTTCTCCTATTGAAGACAAACTAGCCAGTGCACTGCAGCTTGCTTGCATACATACTCACTATGTATGGAGTCCTGTATTTAAACCGTATTCCTAGCCTGTCACCTCAGTTACATTTTCCCCTTTCTGCCCCTGAATGACTTATAAAATGACCCACAGCTGTCTTATACACAATGCTAAAACCCATTCTACTCATAATGCCTTATTTTTATGAAGGGAAGTCTATAATGGCACTTCTCAGTGCATATACTTGTGCATATTTTGCACAGTGCATGTGCTTTCTTGTCATTCAATAGCTGAGAGAACTGAAGTGTAAAAAAGGTAGACCTGGTAGATAGTACAGGTTAAGCCTGCCTTGAAACAAATATATAATAATCTACTGGGCATTGTTCACTTACATGCATAGAACACTGCATAGAATTTTCCCCACAGAAAGGAAAAGAAAAATGTGTCCTGAGAGCAAGAACCCAAGAAGAAATTTTTGAGATTTGCAGTTATATACAGATTTAAGGTGCAACCATGATAACTAGGAAAAAAAGGCAAGAAATTCACCTTTCTGGAGAGGCAAACCACTGTCCTCATTGTATTGTGCACAGCCTTTATCAAAAGCAAAGGGTGAAAAGAGGCCCTGATTACCCCAACAGGTGTGACTTAAATCTAGGTCTCTGTTTCAAATTTCTTGTATACGTTGGGATAAATTACTGTCCCTCAGGGCCCATGGCTTTGCAAGAGGAGAATAATAATATTAATGATAATGAAATATATGCATTATATGTACATTGAATTATGCATTAAAGATGCAGGTACTTAGATAATCAGGCAGTATTTGCAATCCATGAACTAGAAATTCTATACCATGTTTTAAGAAACTGTCTTAATTCTGTTGTAATAACACCAATGCTGCATTTAAATAGCATGTGAAATGAAGATTGAGTATTGAACTGATTAACTCTGTGAAGCTGCTTAGGTTGCACCAGTGTAAAAAACTTTTTGTTCAAAATGTGATGCAAAGTACATCAAACTTTGAAAGAAAAAAAAAAGTTTTGTCATTCTCTTTTTAGAACAAAATTATTCTTGTTCAAAATGCTGTTTATTAGCCAATATAATAGCGTCCCTTTTGATATATAAAAATTTAAAAGTCAGCTCCACTGCTACAACATATTCACTCAAATGCTGCTTTAGGGAATGTTACTACCCTGGTGAAGCATACATGACCATACTGGTTAAAAGTCAATCAATATACAAATTCAAGTTTAAGTTATCACACAACTGCTGTTGTACAATTCTAGCAGGACTTTCTTTTTCTCCCATTCTGCTGCTTTCTTTTGACACATGCTTTAGGACTCTTTTCTCTAGCAGAATATTAATGGCAGCTTCTGGGATTTCTCTAACCGGCATGCCCATGCCTTCACAAAAATGAAGCTGTACTTTTAGGTCCTGTGTGGGCCGCTCCTTTGCCAAAAATATCCAGTTAAAACATCATCAACACATTGAAATATGTGCTTATTCATCAGTACCTAAACAAAATTGTTTACTCCCACTCCTAGAGCAGGTGTATATACAGGTCTCAAGATGTGTGCAAGCACGATATACCAGTGACTGCACTGAGGTAGTCCCAGCGTTAGGAAGTATGTGTGACTGTGCAGAGGAAGGTGAGGAATGCCAAAGGTGTTATGGCTGGGCTGCTCAAAAATATATGGCCCGACCACCTTTTTTAAGGACAAAGCAAATTGGGAGTGGAGAAGTAACAGAAGCTTTTGAACCTTCATTTCTTTCAGTCTAGTCTCCAGGAAATGTCTCTTGGGAAAGTGCATTTGTTTAAACTCTGTGACAAGTGGAACAGTTGAACAAGTGGGAGACAGGCTTGGTTGAAGAAATCTTAAGCCTTTGGCCTGGAGGAAGAGTCTTGTTGACTGTAATGTTTCCTCATGACTTTAAAGCCAATGAATGTGCATATGCTAGCAGTACTTTACAGAATCCTGCTATGTGGCCAGTAGCAGTGCCTGCCCTGGGTGTCCTCTTGAAATAACCTAATATTAAGCTGGCAGCTGAAATCTGTTATAGTCTCTGGGGAAGCATGAGATGCCAGACTGCAAGCATTCAGTTAATGTACATGCAAGCTGATCTCTACATTGTTAAGGAAACAAGATCATGAAAGCCAGGAATGCCTATTTACTAGAAGCTAGAAGCACACAAATCTGCAAATAACTGGTCAGGTTCTAACAGGGATCATAACTAGTCATGAAAGTACATCTTAGCTAGAGATTTGAAATCAAGAGGATTAATCTGTTTGCGCATCTGCACAGGGGGGGTGCTGAAGTGGTGACTGTGAGAAGCTTCTTAAACACATGGTGTAGCTGAAATAGAAGTGAAGGCCATGATGTTGGAGTTGAGTTATGTGGAGTATGCTGTATAGAGGTAAATTGAGAAGACAAAGATATTTTTTGTGGGAGATTTTCTGTTAGTTAAAATGTCTGACTCCCAAATGTCTCCTCTACCTTAGCCAGAATTACCAGGCATGATGCAGACTCTACTAAATGAAGATGTATGACAATGTTACAGAGGTGAACAGATCAACATCAAAGGCCTTTCCAGTATAAAAATCTATTTAATCTATCTGTGTGTCTAACTCCAGTGAATGAACAGCTCTGCCCACACACTTTCAAATACTTGAATTAACTGCTGCAGCTGAGGGCTAACTTCTCTAAAAGGCCTTCAACTTTCAGAAAAAAATATGACAAGGAGCTGTAGGACAAAATAACAACAATTAGAAGAAAGAGGAATATATAAAAGGATATTTTTTCTTCTACTGCTAAGAAGTAAAATGTTGAAATTAACAGAAATTTGTCCTGAACTCTGGACAGGACTCCTGAACTCCAGAAGAGACTGTCCAGAAGAGGTGGGGTAATCGCCTCTGATTAGATATGAGATTTTCTGTGGCTCATACTGTAACAGAAGTTCTTATACTATACACTTGCATGTAAGGAACATGACTTACTCATGCTCTAGATTACTCATACCCTTATTAGCAATGTGATACAGTTTAAGGTGTGGTCAGCTAAGTGTGGGTAATATTGAGGTTACAGAGGTTGTCTGATTTTCACAAGTTTGGGGAGTAGCCTAAATCAAGAGGGGAGAAACTGTATATTCTCTAGTCACATACTGGCCATTCTCCATTGCAATATCGTGTCCTGTTCTTACAGCCAGTTGTGGTAGAATGTCAGAAAATGGGCTCCAGATCAGAAAAGAGCTTAAAGAAGAGAGATTTGAAAGACACGTCAGTGAAAAGATTTAGGAAAGTAAATCTTATGCAGAAGAGACGATAAGTAGATCAGCAAGAGATTAATGAGTGACTGCAGCAACTTAACAACAACTCTTAGGAGTTCTGAAAGCTGTAAAAAGAAGTCAAAATAAGAGCAGTTTTATATTGATTTAGTGATAGATAATGCAAGGAATTGACCTGGAAAAGAGAAATTACTTGAGCATCAGTACAAAAAATTCTAACCTAATCCACTGCATTTTTTGCTACAGATATTCTTACTCTCAGAAGCCAATAATTGAGATGAAAGAGGCAAGTTTGGCAACAATTTATAAGTCTCTGAAGAACAGAGGGGCAATGCAAGGCAGAGAAGGGGTAGGAGACATTTAGACTTAATGACAGGAATGAAAAGGCCAGCTCTGCTGTGCCATTGACAGAAACTTTTGGGAGTGTCAAAGATTTATATGTTGTCTTGAAACCTCATGGTATCATGAGCTAACCTTCCCACATGGAAGTGGCTTCTGTTGGTAACCAGAAACACAGTTTCCAGCATATATTTTTATTTATTTTTATTCATTTTTATTCTCATCATGAAATGTCTTGCCTGAGGTTTTGTGTATCCCACTGCATCCATATCCATTGAAGACAGCGAACAAATTATTTCCACTTTCTTTAAAGAGGATGGGAAATTTTTGAAGCAGGTCCAATTCTGATCTCCTTTCCACCCTTTTTCTTCATAAAAGGCATCAAAATATGTCAAGTCATAAGCAATCTGTGAATGTTCAGAGCTAATAGACAGAACCCACCCTCTCCCTCAGCTTCCTAAACACGAGCAAATAAAACCAGTCCCATTCAGTTACTGGTACTAAGCTGCCCATTACTCGTCGACTTAAAATAAAACTTAAATGGATCAAAAGCACCTTATTTCTCCTCCACCAGGATGGTTCAGATGCCGTCAGATCTCTGTTGAGGACAGAAGTTACATTATCCCCATCATACGAATAAATGGCAGCAGCCACTATTCCTAGAGCTAGATAAATGCTCTGATTAGACTTTTCCAGATTGTGTTAGTGCACACAGTTCTTTTTCATGAAATGTAGGCAAGAGCTGTATCTAGATCTTACTAAGATAAGAGTAAGATGCAGTATCTCTGCTTGAGGTCTACAATGATGGGATGTTATTGTTGTTTTTTTTCCACATTTGCATGGTGCATTACTAGGTCAGATTTCCTCTATTCTTAAGGTTCCTTCCCTTGACAGGTGCTTCAGAACCTCAGTGATTCACTAAACCTACAGTCTTCTGGACATGTCTCTTCACTGCAGGTTACCATCCAAGTCACTTCATAACAGTGTGCAAAATTGATTAAGCAGTACCCCAGAAGAGTGCCTGGAAATGAAATCAGTTGTCAGATATCTGCTATTTCATTAAGAGATATTCTTCAAGATTTGAATTTAACCTTTTTCTTCAGGATTATTTGGCACCATACTATCATTTAAAAAGAAGAAGAGGCAGAGAAAATACAGCCTGCATTGTTTGCTATGAACAAAAGTGCCTCTGAATGTAAAGTGCTTCTTAAGGTTTATCCTCATTGATTTCTAGGCAGACACTGAATTTCAGAGACTATAGTTAATTGCATAGTCAAAATTCATCTTTATTCATTAAAACTCTTAAACACGTGCACACTTTTAAATTCAAGCTTGTGCATACATGACTTGCTGATCACAGTGAGAGATTTTGTGTTTCATTTGGGTTTTGAGATCACATATTCTGTTTTAGTATTGTGCAGAGAAGGCAGCATTAGGGGCCCAGGAACTGTGGCAGCTGGAGTAGCTGATATGCGTTTTAAAACAAGCACACCCATCACAAGTATTGTACATGCCTTAAGCAAGTAACTTGCTTAATATATATGTAGCTGAGAAAGGTCTTCAGATGATGGTCATGCAGACACAAATGTTTTGCAAATGGAAGTCAGTATGACTTGTGCCATGCTACAGGATATAGGAGGGTGACTCCCCTAAGCTGCACCAATTGTGGAGGTAGGGAAGTGTTAAGGAAAACTGCACCTGAGAATTATAATCTGGGAACAGAATTTCACTGACATGTATTGTATGTGAGTGGTTACACATGGAATATACTTTGTATTACTGGTATTGCAGTCAGAATTTACTTTGTACAAGCATGGGGCTGGAGGGTCCTCAAGCGTACATCTGCCATGCTCAGTGCAGAGGAGCTGCATAACAGAGCCAGGAAGAGTCTGGAAAATACTGTAGAAAGTAGAAAAGGACTGGTTTTTTTGATCCTCAACCTATCACAGGCACATTATTTCTCTAACCTGCATTAATGCCTATCATTGATATATTCAGTACCATTAAAACCAATTTTAATCTAAAATGTTTTGATTCTAGGTAACTTCTAGAAACTATCTCCTTATAGGCCTGATAACGTCAGTGGAAAAAATGCACAATGACTGTGTCTGTAAACCCTTAGCTCCATCACAGAATGCAGCCTCCAAAAATGGATGGAAAAGATTGGATTTTTCACTCCAAGATTTTGCCATTACTTTTTCCCTCTGCCCATGTCCATACCTAGTCTGTCATTAGGTGAACATAGATTTAAATGCAGAACAGAAGAGAGCCCACATAATGAAGGCTTTTAAGATCATATTAGACATGAGCACTCCATCAGGAATCTTTCTGTTATTTACCTGACTCTGCTGGGCAGCAGGGAAATAGACATCTAACCTCCAAGATCCTTTTGTGGGCCCTCCCAAAGCATAATATGCTTCTGTGTTGCCCCTCTCCACAGGATTGTTATATTTTTCTCCTGAGCACAACAGTGTGTACATTGAGCCACAGCCTCCTTCAGGAAAGTCTGCATGTTTAGCTTCCAGACTATCACCAAAGGAAACATCTTTAAGCAAAGCAGTCATTTGACACTGTCATCTGTCTTGCAGAGAAAGAAAATCATTCCCTTGGCCTCACTGAAGCCTCTGATCCTTGGTCTTTGCTGTCAACCACTGCATGCAGCCTTCTCTCTGCTGACAGGTGACTGCCAACTCAGGGAGGTTTTAGAGTACTAAATCCACAGAAAATTATGCAGGAAGAGGGATATGCTTGTGCCTCAGTCTTCCTCACATGCTAAAACATGTGATTGTTTCCTCAACCCCTTCCACAGCTGGGGTTGTATTCTAAATATGTGTGGCTGGCTCAAATTTTCAGCAATTTAGCACCACTGCAAAGTGGTGAGAAAGAAAGAAGCACTGACAGACCACATAGCCAAGACCCAATTAAAGTCTAATTTGGGACTTTAAACACATTTCCTGCCTAGGGAAACTGAGACACAGCATAGCAGTCTACTAATTAATCACCTCAGAAATCATGAATCTGTGTGCCTTCGAGGACAGCAAACACCTCCTTTTCCTTTGTTCTCTGCCTTTACATGTGAATTGTCTAACCACATATTCTCCAGATCTTCAGACTCATATTACAAAGGTGTCAGATTACTTGTGGAGTCCTGAGGCCGTCCCTCTTGCCCTGAATAAGGCACATGGGGCAGTTTGCAGAGGTCTAGCATCAGCTTCCATACTGATGCTAATGAAGCAATGCTTAAGCCTTTGTTTCCTCTTTCCTGCCAGAGAAGGCATATAAAGTGTCTTCCCTTAGTTCTTCATCCAGTTGAAGAAATCTTTTCTACACACTTCATCTCAAGCTGCACTGGTCTGAATTTCAGGAAACCATGGGCCAGCTTCCTGTTGTGAAGCAGGGTGAAGGGACAAAGGGCAGCGTTTGACCTTCAGTTCTTTCCCTGGTAGCCACAGATGATGGCCGTCAAGGACTGATAAGGCACCTGGACATCCAGCTTTTCAAAGAAATCTCAAAGCTCTAGCACATTTGCTCTTCTTTACTTTCTTCATAAAATACCCATTATTGAACTTACTCAATGTTTAGAGGCTGTTCACTTACCTCCCCTTTGGGCACATGCTATCCTGTGCCCTCTGCTCTCCCTGCTTCTGCCCCTCCTCTTCCTGTAGCCTGTTTCAGTGGCATCACAACAAGCCTTTTTGGCAAGGGGGCAACCAGCTGAGCAATAAGAAGATTTAGATTCTGCACAGCTCCCACAGCAGTTCTCTTGCTGGTGCCTCACCATGGATCCTTTCAGAGGTGGATATAGTAGGAACAGGAAATGCAGTGTAGGGGGAAGAGAGCAAATGGACAAAAACATTGGATGGCTGGGAAGAGAGGGGATTGCAGCAGACCAGGAGAGCAGGACCATCCATCTCTCCATCCATCCCCCATCCATCTATCCCTCCATCCATTCGTCCATCCATCTGTCCATCCATACATCCATACATCCATCTCACTGTACTTCCCAGTGCTCTCAGCCCCTTCCTGTTTGGACCATATGTTGCTGCTAAGCCTCTTTCAACAGCTTGGTGACTTCAAAGAGACCATCTTGCTGCTGCCTTTCCTGAGGAAAGTCTGTGCCTAAATACTGAGTTTGCACATCTTCATTACTGTTCAGTTCAATCACAGCCTCAGATAGGAATCGATTTTACTTGGAAATGACACAAAGGGATGTCCTTGCTTCTAAGCTTCTATGGCTGCACTCAAAAGTTTTTATTGATGATGTAATTACTGTTCACACCAAACACTCAAAAGCATCATAAAATCCTTGGGCAGCCACCTGTATCACCTCTCCAACCTTTCCAAAGAGTAGCCCAGCACTTCTTGCAGCTCAAAAGCCCAAGAGGTATGTCATTCATTCAAGTTAGCCTTTAAATGTATGGGAAACAGCCAGAGATTGCTTGATATGCCTATAGAACAAATCATTATCCAAACACACAAACAGAGCTACTGTGGGAAATTCCCGTAAATGAATTATAGATTACATGGTATCAGCTATTATTTAAACGAACAGAAACAAGCAAATAAACATATAAATATACTTTTGTGTGCATAACCAATATATATGTAAACAATATATATTTAAACACATATATGTACATATCTGTTCCTATAGCACAGCTTTCATTTATGGGCTTTCTGGCTATCATCTCTCAAGTTGTGTTTGAAAGACAAACTGTGTGTTTGTTATGTGTGGCATAGTAGCTTGAAAATTGATTTTCTGAAGCACTTTGAAAAGGGCAAGGAAAGAGAGAAATTAGAACAGTTCATCGTGGCTCAGCAGAAGTATACAGGGAGCACCAAAGGCTTCTGCTGAGCATGTTTGTGCCATGGCTCTGATGTCCTTCCATGAGCTCTGAGAAGCTGGGAGGTCACAGTTTGAATACCTTTAGAACGGTTGTCTTATTTGCTGTGTTCTGCAATTGCTTACATTTAGTATCTTTAAATTTTCTGTATAACTTTCCATCAGTTATGTTGGCAGTCATTCAGAAATGGAAAAAAAATTATAAAACACTGTACAAAAAGAGGTAGTAACTGAAAGTACAATACAGTCAACTGATGTGCAGTGCTCCAGATCTAAAGATATGTGCATCCCTTTTTGGCCTCCATCAAATAGAGGATTTTTTCACTCCAAGATTAGACAGGACACAGAGAGAGAGTGCCTTTCTTTCAGAATATCTGGGAAGAGGTTGGAGAGGGGACATGGGCATATGTGGGGGGAAGGTGTTCCTCTGGAGGCAGTGGGTGTCAATGCCAGAGGAGCTGAGACAGTCCATCACATCAACCTCTGCTAATCTAGAAAGACTGTCTGGCTGGAGTTATTCAGACTCTGTGGCTGGCCAAAATCTGTTTGCCTCAAGTCATCTGGACAAGAAAGGTGATTTTACAGGTTTTGCAGTGTTTAATCAGATGGAGAAACAGCCTTGCTATTTCTCTCCAGGGAATTACTGCAACAAGAATGTTGAATATGTGGACTGTAACAAAGTAATATTAATCATTGACCTAATGACTGTTATTATCAGGATTGAAGAGTAATTTTCTGTAGATTTGCTATAGGTATTAATTATTGTTAATCAGCATCATTCTTAATACTGTAGTTCATTGTGAAATCTCTTGTAAGGTTTATACTTTGAAAAGCTGAATTTAGCATTCCTTTGAGAAGTTCTCACTTGCATGAATATTTTAGTATAGTTTCTTTTTGATTTGGGGATGTAGTGACTTTACAAGTAAATGCATGAATACTTGAGTACTGTATATGACAACCCTGATAGTGGACTCATTAACAGTGGGCCTGATTCCTCTTCAAATCTTGTTTGAACTTTTTTATCTGCTCATTACTATAAAAATATCCTGGACTGTGTTTTTCTCTCAGATGACAGTTGCACTAGTTAGAAGGCTATACCTCAGTGATAATCTGCAAATTAAAACAATAAATTGCAAACACTACAGGACCTGGAGGAAACCATTACAGTCTATTAGTTGCAGTTTAGAGTGCTAGCACTAGCCTCATTGGTGTTGGGAGAGATGAATCAGGGAAACCTTATAAATATGATTGCTTAGCAAAAGATTCTGAAACTATGAAACCTATAATTGGAATAGAAATGAAAGCTTACTTTGAGTTGTAGGATACTGAGTCTTAGTTACTATATAACCTGAAAACAATAGCCTAGCTAGCTGAAGGAGAATCCCTTTTGATTGAACAATACCTTTCTGCTGGCTAAGGGATCCAAAGGTCAATGTAGCAAAACAGAAGTTTAAAGAGTAGTTTTTAGAGTTTAAAATATAACACAGTATGGTAATATAGTAGTTCTTATAGGCTGTATGTAGATTCTATAGGATTTTGTGTCTTGTGTTGATTGGTCACTGAAAATTAGAATATTCATCACAAAAGGAGATATAATGTAACAAGGGCCTCCCTCTCTCTTACCCTTCCTCTTCCCCCCATTCTCACTCTCTCCTGCTCTCTTCCCCCTGCACCTTGCTCTCTTGCTCCCTTCTCTTAGCTCTCACCCTGCTGTTCTTTCTCCCTCTCTCTTTGGGACTTCCTTTCAGCCGAGGCTGGTGGCTGAACGCAAGGCCCTTTTACCCACGACCCTTGCAATAAAACCACATGTTCTAGAATATACAGGTTGGCAGAATTCCTTGTCCCATCCATCCGCAGATTCGCCTGCACATTGGGAAGGACATTACTTGACTGCATTGACAGCCACAGTGCCACATGCTGTGAGCTCCTGTCCCAGATGGATCAAATCCTCTGTTGGGCAGCACAGACTACAAGAAATACTTTATTCTGTGCTGCAGATGGCAACCAAGCTCCTTATGGTGCTCTACACACTGAGCCCCAGAGAATTCACTGTTGGATATTGAATGTCACCTCTATTGTGACAGGATATTTCCACCACACCTCATGTGATGGGACTGTACAGGGACTGCCCTCAGGTTCCGTTTCTGCTGAAATTCATTGCAGTCATAAAATTGCAGTCATAAAAGGAAGTGAGCAGGAAAAGAAGTTCATGGAGATGAAAAACCCATTGGATGATTTTGGACCCCAGAAAGAAATGCAACATCTTGCTCAAAAAGTCTTTGTGAAGTGCCCAAAGACAAAAGGAAGGAGCAGGAGAATCAAGGACAGTCCAAGGCTGGGGGCAGAGTACACAGGTGGGTGGATGTGCCTTCCAGCTTCAGTTACAGTGGCAGTGGTGGCAGTGGCCGCCCCTCCCAGCCCTTGCAGTTTATTCCTGAAGGATTGATGAGGTGAGTGAGGAACCTCTCCTGGAAGCACTGGTTTCCTTTGTTCCACATCAGCTTCTGTCCCCTCAGTTGTAAAAGACAGTCCAAAGATCCCTCATCTGCCTCACAACCATTGTCAAGGACAGAGACTGAAACCCTTAAAAGGACTCTAAAACCCCAACACAGGAGTGCTGGCCTGGCTGAGGTGGGATGTTTGCCAACTGCTGCTTACAGGTGTGTTCAATGGAAAAACCTAGCATGCTTTTCCATCAGAACCTGAGCAGAAACAATGGGCAAGTCATGGTGAATTGACTGCACCTGATGACAGGTGTACCTGTCCTGAGTTAACACTGCACTTGCTGACGGCTGAGCTGTTCTGAATTCTCAAAACGGTCACACCATAATGATTTCCCCACATTTTGGCCAACTGCCTGTCACTTTGGAAAGGACTTTAAGGACCCCTAAGTTAACCAAAGACTTTGTGATCACCCCATGGAAAAAGACGTATCTATTGGCTGGACCACGAGGATTTCATCTCTCCATTGGTAGCTATAGCCAGCCTCTCTTTCTCTTTTCTTGCTATCCTGTGTTTCTCTTCAAATCCTTCTATCGCATTTGATGTTGGCACTAATAAAAGTGCATTTGTTTTGATGAATACTGAAATCCCCTCTGTGTTGTTTTTTGCACTCTGAGATCAGTTAATGAACCATCATGATTCCCGCTTGCATTCGAGGATTATGACACCAGTCATAGGCGGGAAAGTTCTGGCCTTAACTTTCTCTTTCTTAACTAAGGGAGGCAGCAGGTGATATGTCACAGGAGACTGATGCAGAGCACACCAATAGGACTGCTTACAGGGCTAAATTTGGGCAGGACGCAGTGTGGACCTGATATTTTCTGAGCCTGAGAATTGCTAGCTCTTCCCAAGGGAAACTTTTCAACAGTTTTCGTTTCCTGAAACAACCTTGTGTAAACAATATTCCTTTCCCATAACAACAGGTGTTGTTTGCTATTTCTGTTACATAGCCCATGGTGTCAGCCCTATGGACCAATAACATGCCTTCTTAGCACAGCATGTTATAAAAGGGCTGAATGAATAGTAAATAAAGCCTTCTGATTTCTACTGTCTTCTGACTGGGGTCAAGCATCTTTATTTCATGTCCTATTGCAATAGACACAGATCCTTGCAAAATGTGAAAGCTTGTAGGCTATATAGTTTAGGGCTGATATACTGAATAGACATATTTTTGTGTATTGCAGCACTTTAAAGCACTCCCTGGAGGATACTACATTGGTGCTATTTCTACATGCAGTTGTGTGCTTACAGTACATACACAGTATGTAGCCATAGCCATCTAGTCCCTGGCTATTTCTGCTGCATTTTCATTTGCTGATCCCAAGCACTTGGGCCTGGTATAGTTATGCACATACTATGCCTGGGGCAGGAATGTTGTTACAGTTTCAAAGCAAACACTCCCTTTCTGCCTAGAGCAGTACTGAGGCATCCCTTCGAGTTCTGTCCTCACAGCTTTGGAGAGAAGGTTGAAATCAGAAAGAATGAAGAATCCAAATAAAAGAAGAAGCCTTTGGAACTCTACTCTGAAAAGCTTTTTCTGACACAGATGGGAGGAGACGTGCAGCATTTGCAACTTGGGAACTTAGAGAGAAACATTTCCTTCGAGTGATGAGGGGCCTCCTTTTGCTGCTGGCTGCTGTACAGCCCATGGAAATATGATGAGGCAGAGTAGCACATGGAAGCATCACTGTAGCACAGCATATACAATCCAGCTATGGAAATCACTTCCACTGGGTGTCACTGTGACCACGAGTTTAGCAAAGCTGAAGCAATAAGCATTTCCTAATTCCCAACGGAAATATCCAGGCTTGTGGAGAACCATAGTCTTGGTAGCTTCTGTTTTAGAAGTCAAGCCCTCGGGGGGCTTATCCCATACTTCTTATACCTCCACTGTTTGTCCATAGAGTTGTGGCCAACAGCAGGATGATGAAGCACAGCACTGTTTTTGAACCTGGCCTACACTTCAGATGTTTCTTGTTGTTCTGCAGTCTTTTGAGAAAGTGCCATGAGGGCCTGGGAGATCTTATAAATGCTCTGTCTCCTTTCTGGCCTCTGGGAGACAGATTTTTATGTCTTAGTTACGGTGATTGTAATCAGGGCAAGATTCAGTGCATCTACTATTTACCAGTATTCTGGAGAGCTGACTTTTGCAAGGTTACAGGATCCTGAAAGCTGCTAGAGTGTTGCCTGAGACTGATTAAACCTGCATAAATTCATGAAGGAGAAACGCTATGAAACTGTTATCCAAAGTGAGAGTGGGCATGGGAAAAAGGCATTGGACTAGCAGAGAGAAGGCAAGACAGCTTTCTTTCAGTGTTGGGATTGAATATGCAGCCCTCCCAGCACTTCCTTTCCATGCCAAGAGCTGGGCCCAGCTCTTGGCAGGAGCCAACTTTGTGTGTGAGGAGTAGGTTACTCTGGTTTCCCAAGCCACTTTTTTCATCACTGCTGTAACATGCTCTTTTTTCACTCATAAATGCTAGTTTTCACACCAAACACTAACATCACCTCTAGAAATTTAATATACTACATGTGTTCCAGTGGGATTAGCAGTGTCAGCTCCTTGCTGCACATCTATGAGGAGTTTTACATGCTGAATTTCTCTTCCCACAGAATTAAGATTTTCCATACCAAAACTCCACACTCAGCCCCCCAGCATCAGTGTCTGGCCTTTTCCTGTGACATGTGGCCCTGCAGCTAATGCAGCTGTACTATACTTGCCCTACTGCCCCCGTCACCAGGCAGGTGGAGTGGGAAGCCAAGGTAAGGGAAAAATTCAGTGGCTTAAAAGTGGCTGGAAAGAATGGAAATAGGCCAATAAAATGCAGGAGTTATGTCAAGGAAATTATGTCACTTGTTTTCAGGGTCAGTACTTAAATAATGGACTTCACACAATGCTGTAAATCTCTACTTAAGTATAAGCATATGGAAAGTATTTTGGGATAATTTAGATTCATAAGTTATGGTTTCTCTGTTTTCACTCAGTCCTCCCTTTTCTTGATGATTACTACTTCAGTTCTACCTCATTTCAGGGGCTCTCTGTCTTGCCATAGAGGACTTGACAGCAGTGTTATCTCAAACGGCTCAAGTTCTTCTGCAAAAGGACTTCTGAGCTTCCCAAGTATCATCAAGAAGAGAAAGAGAATGGAAAGCTGTGCTCAGGCAAACACAAATGGCAATATTGTAAGAGAAATAGCATGTGCTAGTGTCTTTCCAGAGCTTGGATTTGTGCCTTGCTCCTGGGCCAGGATGAGTGAGGCAGGGAGCTGGATGTGCATATGCTTTGCACTAGACAACGAATGCAGCCATGGTCTTGAAAGAGTTAGTTAATGCACTTTTCTCTTTTGAGACAAGGTACAGCTCTGAAGTTCTTTGCCGTCAAGCTGCCACAAGGTCTGCAGTTCTGTTTTTGCTTCTGCATAATCTTTCTGTTCTCCTCATCAGGGTGTTCATTGTGCCCCACGTTTGCACAAATTTTGAGTATTCTGAAGGTTGTTGTTCTTATCTGCTTTTGATGAAGAGTCTTTACTGTGATTTGTTCTACACCAGGGCTTGCAGTCTTTTTTCAAGATCTTCCATCTAGAACTGGTCAGAAAGCAGATTTCTTGTCCCAAGAGAAAATGTCAAGATTTAAATGCTTTTATTGTAAAGGAGGCCAGAAAAGCAATTTTATTACAAACTACTTAAATGGTGTTCCAAGGGAGATTTGCCCAGCTTTAATCCTGTCTCTTTATGCCTTTTTCTCCTTTTTTTCTTTTGTCTTTTTTTTCCCCCCTTCTCCATTAAATAAGGTAAATATCACTTTGAATAATATAATAAAATTATCTGTAAGAAATAACTTTGACTTTGGATACAGGAAGTATACAGGCATGTTTGGTGTACTTTTGATGGTAAAACAAATGCAACTGGTGAAGAATATATTCTTATGTTGATGAAGTGCTGTTCCCCTGAAAAAAACTTAAAAGTTTTAAAAATTAAAAGTTCAAACCCTTTCTAGCATTCAGTTTGAGAATAGAGGCTAGCCTCAGTTTGTGTAGGGAGGCTGCCTGTTGAGATGTGGCAGAATATGAAGGGGATGTTGAGTCTACCTTAGCTGGACAAAACCACTTTTTCTTCCTGACCAAGATAAAGACTCAGCCCTCTTCCTGTCAGAGACAGTGGGCAGAAATGGGTAGAAGGGAGAGGGAAGATGAAGTGTGGGATTTTCCCACTGCAGTCCCCAAGGAGCATCTTTTTGTAGCTAGAGTAAGCTTACAGACAGAATCTATATGAAGACTGGGATAAATTTTTGAGGTTTCCTATCTCAATAGTTTCACATTTTCCATGCAGAGAGACAGAGTTGAGATATTTTACTTTGGAGATGTGTTCATCCTTGAAGTGAATTCTTAAATTTAAAGTGTATATAAGACAGCATGAAAAAGAAGTGACTTACACTGTTTCCTCTAATGTGACAAGTTCATTTCAATAACTAATTGCAGCATCAATGCCGGTTCTAACCAGTTCTGCCGCATAAGGGTTTTGTCTACTAGCTTTTAATACCATCTTATTCTGCACTCTGAAATATATTTCAGATTCTTTTGTGAAATGTTATATTTCTGATTCTTTTGTAAATGAGCCTCTGGCTTGGTATATAGATAATAACAAGGGGTAGACAGGCTGCTTCAAGAACATTTGCTTTTCTGAAAGTTACATGTGACTTGACAACACTCTGCGTAGCACTCCTGCACCTATCAGGTGGCATTATTTCCATGGCAGTCACTAAATTATCTGTAGTAGCAGAAATGAGGGTCATTTATTTTTCTCTCAGTTATCCTTGAATTTAATTTACTTTATCAATCAGGCTCTAGAGCCTCAAATAGCTGCCCTGCAAGTAAAAAACATGTCATGAAAAATTATTACTTTTCGCCTCAATTTTATGTACCCAGGGTCTAAAACGATCTGGTTTTATCCCAATACAATTTTTCATTTTTCAGCTAAAAGGGCTTAACTGCCTATTTAAACCAAACAACACATTTCTACATTATACAGAAAACTTCGCCACTTGTGCTGTCATGAACACAGAGCACTTTACCAGAACACTTGGTAACATTAAGGTTTCCTCTTAAAACCGAAAGTTGTGATTTTAAGTATCTACCTCTCTTGCATTAAGCATCAGCTATTTGCTGGATACAAAATCAACATTTCCCTTGGGATGTGTCTCATTTGGTCTCTTTTCCCAGAACGCCTGATACTGTGATTGACCTTTAAAACTATGTAGCAAACTGTACCTTTTTCTAACGTAGCTATGAGAACGGATTGAAGAAGGGTCTGGGTTTGTGTTCTTTCTTTATTTAAGTGGCAACTTGTAGAAAGCATAAGAGCAAGAATTAAGCAATGCGAATAAAGAGTTTTAACTGTTCTTTTAAACTGTTTACTTTGTATCTTTTGATGCTGCTATTTACTTCCAGAGTAAAAAGAGCATATAGAGCAGAAGAAGACTGTTGAATGTTGTAAATGCCACTTTCTTCAATAACCTACAGTATCTCATTAACAGATATATCTGAGATTTCTAAGAATTTTTCCACAAAACCTTAGATGATTCCTGCTTAGAAGGGTTTTAGAAAAAAAAATAAGGAAAAAAATCATTTTTAGTGTTATGGAAAAGGAAAACAAACTAAATTTTAAAAAGTTAGGAAAAAATATGCTACAAAGCTTTGGCACCTTCAGATGACATAAGGGCTTTCAATCTGTTGAAGAGAGTTTTTCTTAATTGTCTTATACAGATCACAAGCTTTCTCTCCCTTGTCTTATGCTGCACACACACTCCTGTCAGTATGAGCATATTCTCATGTCTCCTTTAAGAGAGAAGATGAAAGCAGTAAAAATTCATGGCTATGTCACTTTATACTGATGACAAATGGACCTTCAAATGTATGACAGTCAGAAGAATTTGGCAGACTATTTGAAGACAAAAAGAAAAGGATGTCAGGGTTAATTAAAAGACAGAATATTAGCTTCTAACTACATTTGATCTTATCTTAAAATAAATTATTTAATGTATTATTGCATGGAAATGGAAAAAGTTGGGAAAACCTTAAAAGTCGTCTGACGCAGCATTGAAATTCCAGCATATTTTTGAGTGCATGTCTTGGGGGGAAAAAAGGCAAACAGACAGATACAATTTCAGCCCTGCTTTCCAGAGAGAAAAAGTATTCGCACAGAGGTTTGTTGCTGATGAATGAGAGCTATCTCAGAAAAAAGTTTACTGCATACAAATGTCTTGTACATGGTAGAGTGAGAGGAGTATTCTTCAGTAAATACAGCAAAATGGGCTCTGATTTTGAAGTGGGATGTTCATGAGACAGCCAAGGTTGGTTTATTTATACACTTACTGTGCCAGAACACCCAGCAAAATCTGTGTCTTGCTCACTTTTTCCTCCCTTTTTGGCTGCTCAAATTTCATTTTCACTTATTTTCATTTTCTACGGTTACTCTTCATCCAGTATTTTTCAAAGGCAGATAGACAGTTGTTGTGGAAAAAAATCTCTAGGTTGTATTGGACTAGATAACTTTGCTGAAGATTGAGGGTCTGTACTCTTTGGTGGTCTGGCAATGATAGTCAATATCTAAATCTTCCAAAAGCATGAGGTCTCCTGTTTCCCATTCTCACATGGGAGGTGGTCAGTCATTGACAAGTTACCTTTTAACTGATCATTTTTCTTCAAAATTGAATATTGCAGAAATACATACACTACCTAATATTTCTGGAGGAGAAGGAGCATATATATGTGTGTGAAAAAAGGCATGCATATTCCCTCTTTGCACCTTTTCTAATGCACAGAACAGAGACATCTGGGACAGCTTTACAGTGACTGAACATTGCTGTCCAAATTGATACACTGCCATCCATTTCTGCTTACACTCTTTCCATTTACAGCAGTGTAGGCCTTCTTGTGCGTGGGAGGGTGCAGGAAACTTTTCCACTTTTCTCCAGTTTAGACTTGTTATGCAGGCCAGTTCTGCAGGGAGTTATCCAAGTACCACATAACCATAACTCAGAGACTCATTGAAAGCTCTGTCAATGTTTCTGGTAATTTTGCTCATTAATACACAGAAATTAAAGCTTGTAGGTTGCTTGGCCTAGTTTGGGAAAAAATTAGCTTAGAGCTCGTAACTATGTAATGCCCTTAAAACCTTAACAGCAGCATGCACTGTATTGGAGGCTGCTTCAATAGCATTGGCTTTGTGTTTTGTCTGTGGTATAAAGTAAGTTTGAGCTTAGCCCCCAGATCAGTTTTAGGTATGGTAGCACACTCTCAATCTCCATGTGTAACTACTGGAGAGGGTTTGCCACCCAAATTACATCAGTACACAATCCCAGTCTTTACCGCTATAGCTGTACTGGTAAAATGTTTTGATCATTGACTCTGCTGTGGAAGTCAAAATTTTTGAGGTTCTTTGGGTGTAGTTTCTGCTGAATGAGAAGTAGGAGAAATACTGGAATTCAGATTCTTAAAACCTCAAGACAGAAGGACACTTTTAGCTGATCTGCTTAATTGTTTTCTGGATATATTAAAAGCCATTCCCTATTCACCAGATAGTCAACCAAAAAAGAAAAAATTTGCATTCCCCCATCTTATCTAGATGACAGTGCTTGGAGTAAATATACTTGGCATATTCTTCCATCAGTCTTCCAGTAAAATAAAAGCAGGGCTGTGATTATTGGTATTTTGGAACTAGCAAATGGTGGGAAAAGTGAAAGCAATGCTCTAAGAACCATTTAGCCTGATAAACAAGAAAGAAGTTTAACTTAAAGATCTTTTTATAGTTACATTAATAGTGATACAAATTGTATGACACAGTAGAAGCAAAGAAGCCTGTTGCAGGTTCTGCTTGAGTTACTTACAGATCAAAAAATTTAGTTTTCAACTTCTGTCTGAATTTTAAATTGAAGCATTAGAAACATTAGAGTAATTTTTGTGAAAGTTGCTTTGAATTCTGGCTGCATTTCAACTACAGCGTTATTTGCAAATTGCTTAGTGTAATAAAGTGCCTGACTCAGTCTGGCCTGGTAAACTTGGCAAAGCCCACTCTGAGCATGATTAGCAAATACAGAGAGGCCTTGAGGATTTTTAAATTTGAAAATATCAGGAACTGTAATCAAATAAAAGCAGTGAATTTTATTTTTCATCCATTTAATACTGCTGTAAAACAGAAACTATGAGACCGTGTTAGAACATATTTCTTCTGGAGCTTTGCAAGTTAGATGTAGTACAAGTAAGAAGTCTGCTTTGAGTAGGCTGTATTTTTAACAAGAATACATACTCACCCAATTGTAGTTGTTTGAAGTTTGTCTACACATGTTAGAGTGCATGGAGATATGGGGTTTGATGCACAGAGGGCAAAAAACATGTTCGTTTGTAAAATGTTAATTTTCATGAAGGAAGAGATTTTCTGATGTAGACTTTATACACTTTGGCATAAATACATAGATTTTTCACTGTGTGCTGCTGAGAGCCTGCATTTCAATGCCTCAGATCATTAAAAATTTCATCCTAAATATAATATAATAGATAAGAAATTCACAGCAGTCAAACATTTTGTGTAATGATTGCCCCACTAGCTGATTATTGTAATGTTGCATCTCCTAGAACTACACTGCAATATTTTAGGCTTCTGAGTCTTTGATCTGGTATTGTAATAACCACACCTGCCACTTTTTTTTTAAGTATCAAATCTGAGAATTATATCACACTCCTTTCAGTCAAGATGAATGCTTATGGAAAAATGTGATTGTTATTGACATTGTGTGTTATAAACAGTAATTATTTCAATTTCAATTTTTTTTATGAAAGCATCAAAAATCTATTTTTTTATTATGAAGGCTTTTAAAACCTCACAAATTCCAATCTTAAAACCTCCAAAAATTGTTATTTTAACAATTAAAGAGAAATAAAAATTAGGAAGAAAAATGTTTTTAAATATTCCTGTTTAAAATTAACTTAATTTTTTTTAAAAAATAATGGAATTAAACATTGGTATACTTTATAGCAAAAGATTCAACTACCCATCAACCCACAACTCTGTTTATCTAGGTATTTCCTGAGCATAGCAAACAAATAATTTAAAAGAATAGAACAACTTCTTAGTACCTAAACCAAAAATTTTATCTTGCAATATAATAGTAATAGATACAATTCAGGCAGTTTGTGGATTTAGGGTAATAAATGAAAGAAACTCAAGAAAGTCACTGTTCTTTTTTAGTATTAAATCTGGAAGAGCAGTGCTTTCACCTGCCACAATCTGCTTTATCTTTCTTTGTATTTCTTCCACAAGTCAGGTATACTCCACATGCTTCTAGTGTAAACCCCTAGTAAACCCCTTCTAGTTGTATAGCCAGAGTCTCCATTCACTGTCTTTCTTCGGGATTAAGGAGCCCTTGTCTAGTTCAAAGGGGGTCTGCAAACCACATCTGTTAAGGAGTAAGCATGGCAGAGATGGAGGGGAGGGTGCCTGGGTGGTAACCTGTGTGGACAACCCTTGCCCTCATTGCTTTTCAACCTCATTTGCCAAGTAAGCTTGCCTAAAAAAAGGTTACGCATACTGGATCTGCTCCATCCACGAAGGCTCTCTGGTGTTTTCCTAGGTGGCTCTTACTCCATCTCCTAATATTTGATACACATCCAGTACAACTATTGCTAGATGTGTCAGCATTCCGAGAGACTAAGAGCAAATGTCTGCCCTGATGCATAGTGTGGTGAGTGACAGGCAGTAAGCCTGTGGTTATGGATTAGTAGCAGGGAAGTGACTTCAGCTTTCATAGCATCCATAGCAGGATGGCTGCAAACAGCTTCTGTTGTACATCCTCTCTGCAATACAGAGTATGGCGTGGGTGGAAAAGGAAGTAAAAGAGTGGGATTGGGCTGGGAATGCAGCACCAAACCCTTTTCCAGTTTGTGGAATATAGATTCACAGAACCATAGAATCACTTAGATTGCAAAAGAGTTTTAAGATGATTGAGTCCAGTTGTAAACATATACATTTTAATTTCAATGTTCCAATTATCTACCACTTTGAGCTTGCTAAAACTTCAAGCATACAGTAGCTGCATCAACATGGAGAGTGCCAGACTGAGCTATTCCTGTTAATCAACACTTTGCATATGTCCACATAGACATAAACAATTGCACAACTGCAAGGCTAATGCATGAGCTTGGGATGCAAAATAGGCCATTAACAGAGAAGCACATCTGCTGAAGGACCATGTCCTTATGAGGTACATTTCAGTTAAGGTTATCAGACAGGAAACTCAAAACCCTCCTGCTCACAAAACTTGTATAACCTGTACCACTGAAAGGAAGCAAAAATGAGCAATTTTTGTGAGCTGATTTAGAGAAAAGGCTTTTTAAAAATAATATTTAAATTGATAGATTTTTTAAGGAGATGTATTTAATATATTTAGTAACTATTTTGTCAGCCATGCAAGTATTTGTTTCATGATGGATTATTTACTGTGAGATAAATGTCACTTAAAAAAACTTCTAGAATGCAATTCCTTGTTGACCTTGTCCCACTAACTCTTTTACTAGTAACTTCGCTAAAATAGTTTAAAATGCACTTGCAGCAGAATTCCCCAATCCGGCTTAAAAGTGGATTTTATACTTAACAGAAGTAAGACATGAGTGTCCTATGCCTCAGGTAGACATCAATATTGTGTCATCAATAACACTTGAACTACCATTTCCCACAGAGCTAAAAGTAAGACCTTAACTAGATGAAATGTGAGCAGTCCCACTGATAAGGCTGGGGATAGCTGACAGTGCAGAGTTAAACTCACACTTGGCTTGGCAGCTGGCTTTCTGTGTATCTGTAGTGATCCCTGATCTTCCCACAGACAGAAAGAAATCTTTCCATCCAACCCATCTATATATCACTTGTTCCAAGAATTCTGGGCCTGTGTTATTTAACAATAATGGCCAATCAACCTGACATTTTTTATTGATATGAAGAGTGATTAAACCTAACATTGTAATAATGCCCCCCCGCCAAAGTTCCTTTTCTGAAAAAAAAAAGGATTAATGACATTAGACAATCCAATGTTTCTTCAGTACATTGTTAATTTCCTTCACCCACTTATTTCAATTAAATGCAAGTCATTAGTGCAACTTCTCATTTTGTTCTAATGAAGTATGTATTGATTTATAATGGAGATAATTTTCTTCAAGATTAATGCATTTTGGGATAAATGGTTAGAAAGTCTGACAGTACACTAATCTTTGTTTCACTCAGGCAACATATTCACTTTTTCTTCCCCATGGCCACTACAAATGTCTAGAAACATACCATGAGATGATTAATTACCATCATGATTTGACAGTTGGATCTGCCTGGGATCTTATCAAAGGTACTTGAAAGTGAGGGTCAGAATTAGGTCTAATTGTACAGCATTTTGAGACAGCCCAAACAGAGAATTTCTCTTAAGTTTTTCTCTCTGCATTTGAAATGGCTTGATTCAAGAATCCCTCTTGCAACCCAGAGGTCTAATCCATGTGCAGAGCAAGGTTGCTCCTTAATTTTACGGTGTATTGCTGGACTGCATGCATAGATCATGATGCTGCATTACATAAAAGGCCAGAAACATGGTAAAGCAGTGCTGTATTTGCACAACATTTATCTCAGAACCTGGAGGTGGAGAGAAACCAGGGGAGCCTTGGAGTGCCTGCATACAGAGACACTGGCATTCTGTCTTGTTTCTCAATGAGTCCATTTTCAAGGCAGAGCCAAGAGCTGTAATTTCCATTTAGCAGGTCACATTTAGCAGGTTGCTTTCCAGAATAATTTTCAGGTCTATAGAACAGGCTTGAATGTTTTATTTGAGAACATGTGACATGTTAGGTATGTATATCAAAAAGACCTTCCCAACAGCCAAAGCCGCTAAAAATGTTCACTACAACGTGTAGAAATGTAGGTATGTAACAAGAGTTTGAAGCTACATTCCCTTCTCAGTTATTTTGGATCACAGGCTTTATAACTGATTAGGAACAAAGAATGCAGTCTCCTGGACACTAACAGTAAGAAAAATCACAGTCTGAGAAGTGATTGAGTTGAAATAATCATATCCTTGGTGTGTCCCAGGAAATTTGCACCTAAAGAGAGCCAGAACATGAGATTTATGCTGGAATCTCCATCCTAATGTAACAGGTGAAGTCCTAACTCAGGGAAATGTCTGCAGGCTGAGCAGCACATTCTTGCTCAGTGAAATATTCCCCAAGAGAAGCATTAACTCCTTAACTCCCACTACTCCCTGGCCCTATACTTCCAGTGTGTCTAGCAGCCTGCAAGACACAGGTGCTTCCCATCAGACCAAAAACATCCCAACTTCAGTGGAAAAACTCATGCTTGGCTCCATCACAATGCACAGAGTGGACCCATTACTCCAGAGCTCTGGAGAAATTCCTCCTCTCCAATCAGCAAGGCAGTTAATTTTAACAAACAATCCCACTCCTAAAATGACATAAAATCCAAGCATATTTCAGAGGAGAAATTACTGTCAGCAATCAGCTATTATTTTTCCATTTTGCATGAAAAATAAGAGGAGGCACAAAGTCAATATTTTAGCCCAGTTCATCTTTGCTCCTGTCTCTTCGTACAGGGAGGCTGTTACAAATGGCCTCTAGAATTAACTTTAAATCTTTCTTGAGTATCCACACAGAGAGCAAAATTTCTCCAAACCTGAGGAATATTACATCCTTTGAAACTGAAAAGAAAGACAAGAAAAGTGTGGTGGAAGTATTAAGGCTAAGACAACCTTACAAGCCAATGAATTCCATCTCTGTGCAATTTCTGGAAGCAAACCTTTTTCTTCTGCTAACAAAGAACTGATTTTTCCTAGGTTCCACCTTAAGGATCTAATAATCAGTTTCACACTCTGGTGCACTGCAAACTTTAGATGCAGTTTTATAATCTCCTGCTCCAGGACTCCAAGCTCTTCCAAGTTTCAGTGTGTTTCAACCACACGTGTTTAGAACAGTTGTGGTTCATTACTAAGAAGGTGCTTTAAGCCAGGACTCAAAATCTGGAGGCAACTACATATCAACAGAAAAATTGTACTAACCTCTGCATTTGCAGAAGTATGAGTCATGAGAGTTGTAGGTGACATCACTCCCAAGAAACTGAGCTTTCATTTTCAGAAAAATACATATATGAAAAAAAATTGAAAGGTTTTCTTCACTTGCAAAGCCACAAAAATTTGCACATCTCTTTCTAAAATTTTCTTTTCTTTCAAAATGACCATATTTAAGAATTTTCCCAGCAAGAAAAGGTAAAATATTTGCCATTTTTTAAAAGACCTGAAGTATTATTTCAGTCTTAACTTTGCTCTTTCTGAGAATGTTTTTTCTCTGTGATAAAGCATAAATAGAATTAATTTAGTCAGTCTTGTTTGCATTTTTGCATGAGCAGAGCTTGATAAATGGCTCTGAAATTTAATCATAATTTGATTACCTCTACAACATTTAAACAAATCAGCTTCATCCTATCTCCACTGCCAGGAAAAGAGAAAGCAAACCAGGCAAAGTCATACTTTCTTCCCCTCCAGAGTGGTGTGTAATCCCAGAATACTTAAGACACTGTAACCATAATAAACTGCTGGGCTTTTAGGAGAAGACTGCTTCAATGTCTTTAATAGAAAATACATGTATATACTCAGCATTTTTCTAGTCATGCTTTTCAAACTATACTATATTATACTATACTATACTGTATTATACTATACTATACTATGCTATGATTATAGTATGTGATTTTTACAAATATTACTATAGAATTCACCTCACAGTATGGCAGATTTAATACCTGGTAGTACAGTTTTATGTAATTGGTGTTTAACTTACACAGAATCTCAAGCAGGCAAAAAAACATTATTATAAGCTCTCTTTGAACTTGGTAATTGAACTAATATTTAATCAGTCCCAGATAGTGTATGTGTCTGCCTGAATAGGCCATCTACACTGATGCTGACACACATATCCAACAAGCCAAATTTCGCTCCTAAGAAATCACTAGATGCAGGTAGCTATTTATAAATTTTGAATTCCAGAAAGAGCTTTTATGATTATGTAGTCCAAATTTCCATGTAGCATAAGATGTTGAACCTAAGTAATTTCTGCATCATGTGTTGATTAATTTTTGAACTGTATTAAATCTATAGAAAGATACATAATGTAAGGATCTCTCTAAAAGGGATTAACAACAAAAAAGACATTTCTTTCCAGATGTTGATATTTTAGCCAGATATTTTTAGCATTTTAGAGCTGAATTCACAGTGGCAGTTTTAACTCTTTTCAACTTTTTTATGCTCTATGTTCCTAGACAATGTAAAAGCTTTCTACATATAATTCAAGGTGGGGGGGAATGTATATATTTCATCTTCCCCTCCTACCCATACCGCCTCCTACCCCTCAGGGAAGAAAAAAAAAAAAGAGTGAAACTACATTAAAAATACGTACTAATTTCCTGTGGGTTTGCAGTCAGAAATATGTGATAATGTGGAAAGTATTTGAAGTTGTAAAATGGGCCCAGCTTCATAATAGTTCAAATGGAGATACTTTATACAGCATTCCGTTTAACATATGTTTAATATAAGGACTTCTTCAACCTATACTGACAAAAAATTTTGCGTAAATCACAAGCGTGATATTTTAAATTTAAGTCAATGCCAGTGAAAGTCATTACACTGACAGCACTGGAAGTCCACAGCCTTAATTTATCTGGAAGTCTGGTCTAAGAGCATGAGAAGCACATCACTGAAGGAATTCAAACCTGAGATCTGACATGTGACTGCCAGAAACACAAGCCAAAATAATTTCCAAATGAGTAACTGGAGACCAGCTTTCTCTTCCTTCCTGCAATTTCACTCTCTTTCATTTCTGGAAGCACATGGCAAACAGCAGCTATGCCTTTGAAGAGGGTCACATGGATATGTTTCCCCCCATTTTCAGTGCCTTTTTAGGTATAAGAGCCTTCTTGAGCACATAACTAGCCTTTGCTATCTCCCAGAAGCCTTAATAGAATGTGCTGTATCATACAAACCTCCTTCCTTCTCCCTTAGCTATGAAAAGCAGTAGTCTCCTGGGAAATAAATTCTGATTATCTGAGAAGAGATTTTGTGTATCAGTCATGACAACAACCATCCGCAGCACCCAGCTTTGTTTTTTTCTTCCTGAAAATGTTATTAAGTAGGAGAAAATTCCCTGCATAGATTCCACCTTTTTGCCACTAAGCCTGATGAGTCCAGATTCTCTGATGAGCAGTTTTTCATCCACCTGTATTTAGGTCCCTAAAGTCCAAAGGCCAGGATACCACGGGGATTTTTACACCCTTTCTGTCATGGTCTGAGGAATTAGTTCTTCCAGTCTTTTCTCTCCCTGGCCCACACCATCTGGACTAGAAGCCATTCCACACCACTGGCCTAGGCAGACTTGATTTAGCAGTATCGAAGTTATCTCCCCTATGATGTTTTGTGACAATGTTATGATGTTTTCTTATCTTTGGAAGGCACAGTTTCAGGCTACAACTAATGAATGGATGTTTCCCAGGCCGACTGGCTCAGAAGTCACATATTTGCCCACACTTGTGCTATGAAAGAAGCCTCACCAGAGCATCTGTGAGGTTTTCCTCAAAACATGAAGCTGTGAGATGCACACAGAAAGTTGAAAAACATGACTTTTTGAATCTGGTGGGGTTTCAAGGAGAGGTTTCAAGGGCTGTTCATGGAAGCAGAGGATTTACCACAAGCAGAGAGTTGGCATGTGACCTGAGCTAAAACTAGGAGTTGCCTGGGAGGCTGCTATGGTAAATGACATTTGCTCCTGTATTTATTTTCACTCTTACTTAGGCCCCCATTGAATGATAGCAGAGTAGATGGGCCCTCAGTCTGGTGCAGTCCAAGCTCTCCTGCACTCCTGTGTTATGACTTCTCATGGAATTTAAAACCAGAGTAGGTGAGATGTAGGAAAGATGGAAGATTACATCAAAGGAGAGACAAGTCCAAACTAGGCTTACAGACTTTAAAAACTGAACAAATGTAGTGTTCCTCTTTTCTTCACCAAGCTATTTCAGCTTCCAACACTAACTCTGCCCTCAATATCCACATGGCTTTTCTTTTGCCCAATAAAGTTAGCTGTCTACAGATGATTTCAGCTATATACTAGCATCCAGTTATTATACATGTTTATAGGTAACAAAGACACAGTCCAGTCCTGTGAAGGACCCTGAGCCCCAGCAGACGAGCAGCTGCAGACTATATTGGTTTCTGTGAAAGCACACACGGCTCAAGGTCCTTCCCTTTGATGTATTTCACAGGAAAAAAAAAACCTTTATTATAATGATAAAAACACTTTTCCTAGGGCAGTGAGAAAAATAAATATATTAGTATGATAAGATACAACTGAACTAAAAATGGCAAACACTGATACCTAGGGAAGCAAAGCTTTCATAGGAGGCCATGATGGGAAAAGAAATATGGAAACACCTGAAAAGGTCCGTATTTTCCCTTTACTTCCGAGTTCTATTGAGTTTCTGCCTGGTTCCTTCTATTGTTTGAACGTGTGTCTTGACAGTTTTTGGACAAGTTGATCCAACCAGTCCTAAAATCTCACCTACCCAACAGCCTAAAATCAGCCAGGTATGTGTGGTTGTATCTTGACAAAGGACAGATAACCTACTTCTCCAGGGTCTTTTCCCTATTTTGTAATTCTGCTGAACATATGTTGTGGTTTGAAAACAAACCAAGTGAGAGGCTCTAAGTCAGAAATAAAATTTAATGAGAAGAAAAATAAAATAAAATAAAATAAAATAAAATAAAATAAAATAAAATAAAATAAAATAAAATAAATACAAAAAGAAAAACCACTGGCAGAGTCAGAATATGACCTGATCAGGGTGATGGAAGCAGTCCAGACGAGGTGGTCTTCCTGAAGCAGTGGTCTCGTAGAAAGGTCTGGTAGCTCCAGTCCTCTGGGAATCCAGTGGGCGAAGGCTGCCTCTACTGTCCCAAATCCCAGCTTATATCCAGGTGAGAATGCTTGGCTCCTCCCCCTGGGTGGAACATCTCACAATGGGATGATGAGTCATGGAAGAGGGCCTTAATGGCCCATTAAAGAGAGATAATTCCCGGAGGGAGTTATCTCTGAGTCACGCAAAAGGCATTGATGGGCCATTAACTGAAGATGGTGATAGAATACATCCTAAACTACAACCCAGGACAACATATGAGAAAGAGATGTGCAAAGAGGACAGAGATCACTGACTCTGGTAATGGAACTCATGATTATGCCAGTGCTTGGATACATCCGTCTTTGCAGTAGTACTTTTTTTGCTTTATAAAGACTAGCTTAGATGCGTCCGACTAGCCAAACTGATACCCATGAGAAATTCAGGTTCACATTTTTCATTGTAATGACATATTTTAATAATTTGGTACCCAAGAGTGGTGCTGCTGGAGTGGCTAACAAAGTGATTACAGGTTTCAGTACTGTGTTGACAGGCTCCCTGGGCTGGAAAACTGTAAGAATCCTCACATCCTTTAGCTGCAGGTTATTTCTTCCTCTGATGGCCACCCTTCCCCTGCTTCCCAGCCTTTCCTGCCCACCAAGGGACAGGCTGCACTGAAAAAAGGATGGCTCTCAACACCACTTCTGCAACTTTAAACTGTGACATTACTTGTTCCTTTAGTCTGGTCACTATATGAGATTTTGTGAAAGGACTTTTTTCTTTGAGGGACAGTTATGGCTGTCTCAAACAGAGGCACCAGGGAATTTCACCATCATGAACATTTAAAATAGCTTTACAGCTTTTGTATATTCTCTTAGAAGTGAATCAAAGTGGAAAGGTCCTTTCTTTTCCATTTCCTCCTTGCAAAAAAATGCCTGTGTACTGAAGGCAGTATGTCTGCCAGGTTGTTTAGATCAAAACTTTCCCCTACTCCTCCCCATTCCCTCACTATTTGTGTAAATTCCATCATCTATTTGTGGAATTACTTCTACCATCACTAATTGCCAAGTTTCAAGGACAATGTTTTTTTATAACTGGACACCAGCCAAAACAACAAGTGTATCTAAACCCTCAGATGTGTACCTATTGTCAGTTTTACTGCTGCTTAACCTCAAGGAATTCGGCTTTGCTTTAAAACAGTTCATTGTTTTGACTCATACTTACTTCTAATTCCCTTTTATTATTTAAGGGAAGGGTCAACCAGTTTTATAGAGCTGGTGAACAGCATAATTATAATGGATGAATATATCTGATTTCCTAGATTACATGCACATTTTCACCATCATGACCCAAATTTTATGTTGTCCAAAGTCAAGGTGGTTTAAGTCTTTGCATTTAACACACTGTAACGAATCTTAACTCATAATCAAAACCACCTGAGGGAGTAGGTGTTTACAAGAGAAGGGTTGGGGTACTGTGATCAGTGAAATCAATTCTTCTTCTCAACATTAATGGCTGTTAGATTGGGCAATGGGTATAATAGGCATATGGCAATGGGCATAATTGCTTGAAAACCTGTGTCTGTCATCAGGATGAACAGTGTGAAGTATGCCCAAAATGACAAGGAAGTCATGCTCAGATCTGCCAGTTCCCATCCAGAAAGAGTTTTCATTTTGTGTGGGAGCTCTAAATTCCACTGCTTTTAGAAGAAATGGGCCAAAGAAGACAAAGAGATATTAATATCCCCATGAAAACACATTGAACTGTTTATGCAACTGAGAAAGCAAAGAAAACTGCACACAAAAAATTCTTTCAAGGCTGTTTTCTTTCAAGCCATGATATGTTGGTGCAATATGAAATCAGAGCAATTTCCCTGACAAATGTTGATAATGATCTCTATTTCTACCCAAAGTCAGCAGGGGAGAGACAGCCACACCACTAGAGCACCACACTTTTAGGCCAGTTATTTCTCATGTACAGCCAGTGTGAGATGAGACTTTTACTTCAATGCATCCCATCAAAAATCTCCTTGAACAAACTGATGGCGACATTTGTATGATCAAAACTTGAGTGAAGCTTACAAAAGAATAATGCTCAGACACAAAAGTTTTCTGTCTCTCAAGGACAGCATGCCCTCAACATCAAGGAGTTCCCCCAGTAAAGTGTTGCAGCAGTCTTGTGTCCTTGCTCCTCCTCAAGGCCTTGGCTTCAATGGGAAAACTTCGTGCTTAGGCAGCCGTTTGTGCTTACAGACCCATGACTGTACACAGAGGGATATGCCCAGGCATGTCTGTGATTTAATGGTACTTTCTTGACATGATGGAAAAGAGGTACCTGTTTTCCTGATCACCTAAGAGAAACATTTATTGCACCTCCACTGCCTCAGTGCTATGGTAACCATCTTCATGGCATCTAAATGGCATCTAAGATTAAAATCTTCCTCACTTCAGAGCTCCTAAAACAACAGGTTCTTTTTCCTTGTACTTTTACTCAATGTGCACTTTATTTCAAGTACTGTGGCTCAGTGGAACAGGTCAGATCACAAGAAGATAGAACATCAGTTGATTTTTTAAAAAAAAATTAGGAGAAATTACTTTCTTTTGGATGACTAAAAAAGGTATCTATCTTTGAAAAAATGAGACTTCTCCACTTCCAACATTCTTCTGAAATGCATTATAACTGTAATATTTTAGGGACTGTAGTTGTACTTATTTATTAACCTCAAGTAAATAAAAAGGACAATTTGATTGTTTTGATTGCTTTATTAGTGACACATGTTAATTCTCTGAGCCAACAGCTTGACTGATTAGGATTATTAAAATAATACCAACTATGCAAGTCTCAAAATGCTCTTCTACCTTTTGCTTGTGTGTAATAAGCTTATCAAAATATTCTGCCTTTTTTTTTTTCTGTTAACAAAATCTAATTCAACGGAAAGACCATTTATTATTCTGTGGTTATTTCTAAAGTGTTGAGAAAAGAGAAATAGAAAGTAACACTTCTGTAAACATGTTTGTAAAAGTAACATTTTATAAATGTGTTTGTCACTACTGTCTTGATTCAAGTATGATGAAATTGGTAGTGAGGGAGAATCCTGTAGTGGCAGAACCAGGAGGCGAATACAGGGTGAATGATTTTCCTTTGATGCTCCTGAATACTGCTCCTAGAGGATAGCAATGAAAGGAAGAAAAACACAAAGGTGGAAAAGTGTTGAGAGAAAAGACACTGTGCCATAGGCTTGAAGTACAAAAAGGAAGTCTCAATACCAGATAATGTTCACCAATGGCATGAAGTTTGATCTTGGCTGTAAATACACACCTTTGACTAACACCACTATTCTAATTTACAAAACCAACAATCAATAACATGAAGTAATCCAACACAAACCCAGCACTGTTAGTGTATCTCTGCCAACAGAAGGCACTTTTTGTCTGCTCGCCTTGTTCTGTCTGAAGGCATCCCTCCTTACCAGAAAAATCACCTCATGCCATGCCCTGTATTCCTAACAAGAATCTGATTGTACAGCTAAGCAGGCCAATCATCTGAGAACAACCCCTAAGCACAAGAAATCCTTGCACAGGGCTGCTATGAATTGGCACCATGAGTGAGTCATGGTTAGTGACAGACTTAGAGGCAGCGGGGAGTTGGGGAGGAGTGGGTGCAAGGTCAGATGGGCAGAAACACTTTAACATGTTTTTTTTGTAAAGTAAACTGTTTGTGATTCTAATTTAATTAACTGATACTGGGGTTAATTAAAGTATTAATTAGCAAAATGTTCATACTAATTATAAATCATATTATCATGGGAGGCTGTTAATTGGTGTAATTAACAGTATTGTTAGTGTCCCTGAATGCTACAGAAAATAGTTTCCATGACTAATGGGAGTAACCTCTCCTTGGTATTGCTAATCCATCCATTTGCTGACTTCCTTTCCCTCTGCTGTGGCAGCATTGTCCAAGTTTGCTTATTTGCATCACATCTTGCAGGCTGGGTTACCTGCCAGTGATGGGAGAACCAAAACCGTGCACGGGTGACTCTCCAGCTGGACATAGCAGAGGCATGAAGAGCTCATCAAGAAGCAGTGACTTTGCCAGCACAGTTGAACGGCAGGCTCATCCCATCCTCACAGCAAGGCAGAACACTGTCATGTTGTTTTTCTCCAGCTAAGACTCAGTTGTCCTATAAACGCCTAGAATTTTTTTGCCCCACAGCTGTAGTTGACTGTTGACCCACAATCTGCTTTCAAAATCATCCATGTAAGACTGACTTTAAGTGAGGCGGTTGCATTCCCAAGGATTTGCAATAATTGGAAGCTGAGGATTTGCTAAGACCCACAATGCCTGGAACATGCTTCCCCCTTGCTGTACTTAGTTCATTCATTTCATAAAAGTGAAAGAATGTAGATAAATAGCACTATTCCCTCTAGGAAGTACCAGCACATGCAAACTGTATTCCACAAATCAAATATTTAAATTATGATCTCTGTAGAAATTAATTAAACATCCAAAAATACACATAAAATATCACAAAATACAAGATGCAAATATACAGAATCATTCTTTTCTAAATACTGATTCCAAATTCTAACAGAATTGTAGCCCTTACTGTCTTCATCAGGCTAAGTGTGAATGTTAGAGGATGAAGTGAGTAAATCCATAAACCTTTACATTTTTCCCCTTTTTTTTAATCGTCATGATCACTTGAACCAGCCAATGAACAGAAAAGTGGAGGTTTTAATCTTTTTTTGTGGTTTAATCCTTGATTCTGAGTATTATTAAATTCTTGCTACCAACAAACATTTGCACGCTTACTTCTTCATAAATTTTTTATTTAAAAAAACTGAGTCAAGCTCTAAATGGACAGTGCTACAGTTTTGCAGTTTTCTACCTGGTGAATGATAACCTTAGAGATGAAAATAAAATAAGATAAAACACAGCCAGAAAACATTCCAGTCTTATGATCAGTAAGGTTTGCTCCAGAAATCTTGGAAGATGAACTGGGTTAAAATCCGCAGCTTGACTGTAAATCCCACAACAGGAAGAAAGAATCAAATTCCAGGCATACTGGTCATGGAAAATAAACCTTAAGATTATCATTCTGCTAAAGGGTATCTGTGTAAAAATCCCAAACACTGGAGTGACATTTAGCTTTAAGGTATCAGTGGGCAAGAAAATAATAAGCTAAATCTCTTTTTCTTGGGATTACCCAGTATTAACTGGAATGCATTTTCTCATGTAGTTTCTTGTAAGAATACATTTTGTTCTTTGCATGTTTTCCCTTTCCCTTATTCCACTGCATTTGCTGTGGATATTTTAGCGTATGTCAGCTTTCCATTATAAAAGTTTCACTCTCCAAAATATATTCCTGGTGCCTAAGCGTGTGCTCCAGCCTAATTATTGCCAGCATATTTTAAAGATTGGGTGAAGATATGTGTAAAGTGTGAATGAAAAAAATAGAAAAGAAAAAAGAAAAAGGAAAAAAAGAGAAAAAAATAACAAGAATAACAGAAATTTTTCACTGTTTTCTCTACTTAGTAAAAATAACTGAGAAATTTACAGAACACATTCCCTGCTAGTGTAAATCAACAGATCTCTTTCAGTCATAACTAGGAGGAGGCCTGACCCCTACATTGCTTAAGTTTTTTCACTTGTATTACAAAACTCCTGTTTTCCAGATAACTTACTACAGCTCCCACAATTAATTTCACTTGTTCAGATGAATGTGCCCAGGTTCTGTAGGTTGTAATTCCATAAAAGCTATAGTTTAGTAGGAAAATCTCAGTCATCAGCTTAATTAATATTTTAAATTAAAACACATTTGGTTTCTATGCAAACTTAGAGAATCAACTGGTTTTTACTGAAATAGAATTGAATTCTCCTCAAAGTGACCATTTCACATTAAAAGTTAATGTGTCTCAGAAATAATAGCTTAGATTCCTCCTCACAGTTTTCATATTCTTCTTGTAATGGATGCTAGAACCTAGATAGAAAGGCTGACAGAGTGTGAACAGAAACAACAACAAAAAGTAGTAAATAAAATAAACAAGGAGGCTCTTCAAAAATAATGATTCTAAACTCCTGGAGTTTTCAATATAATTCCTATTAAAATTCTCATTTGTCAATCAATACACCTTCTAGACTCCTAAGCTTTTTGGTTTGTTTCTTCCTCTGATAAATAGCTTAAAAGCGAGTTTCATCATTTTATGAAACCGCTGAGATAACCATGCAGTGACAATAAACACAGTCCTCTTTGTGCATACTCCAGCAAGCATCTGGGATTCATCTGGAGTCTGTAGTTTGCATGAGGAGGTAACAGTGGTCCCTCCACATGACTCTGATTTGGTCAGCATTTTGTTTTCATTTAAGCTGTACATGTCAACATCTGTCATTTCTTTAATCACCAGAAGAAGAATTCAATTACTGTTTCATAAATGAACATTGACAAATCATTTTCTCTCAGGCACAGCAAGAAAAGAGGGGAAGTAAAGGCTGATGCATCTTCTTGCCTGCAGAACAATGCAGCACAGCCTTGTAGAGGTTTGCATAAATCATGTGTAAGGAGTTTGTGAATTGTGCTTCACAGTCAGGGATGCTAACAGCCTCACCACATGGCAGTGGTGGCTAGCAGAAGAGATTAGAGCCTTAGGGCTGAAAAGCCTTCCACATATGCTTTGCAACTGTCCCGGGTTCTGATCATTACTCTCTGCTTCTGGGTGAGTGGATGGGCTATAAAGTAAACAGAAGGCCCATTAAATCATCACACATGTGTGCTGCAGATTAAAGTCACAAGCCCAAGTATTCACACTGTGGGAATCCCTACTAATGTCAATGCACAAAATCAAGAACATACCTGAGTGCAGTACAGAATTCTCAGGGCAAATGCTTCTCTTACTCCCTATCTGTATTTTTCTTCATACAGGAAGCTGCTTTGGGTTTAAGTTACCAAAGCTACTGTGATGCTTTCTTATTCTTAATTAATGCTGCTGCTTTTCAATGAGGAACTTTTCAAAGACTCAATGCTAACTTATTTCTGACTTATTCTCTCAAAACAAACAAGTCCAAATACTTGGTAGTACACGTATCTTCACACAGCACCAAGCACAGGGAAAGAAAGAAGTGGGGCTAGATTTTGTGTGAGGTTCCCGATGACATTTTTAGCTTCACAATGCCTCTATTAACTGAAGCAGAAAATTGTCATCTGGTTTTGAGGCCTTTGGATTTGTTTGGTTTCAGAGAAGTATAGATACTGAAAAAAACATTCTCCCTGAGAATGTACTGCATTCAGGTATGTTCTCAATTCTGTACATTGACATAAGTAGGAATTCCCACTGTGTGCAACAGGGCCTTTGGCGGTCAGCCTTTGGTGAGCTTCCTCTTGAATTTCTCAGTTCTTTCTCATTTATTTCATTTTTTTTTTCTGAAGGTTCAGGAAGTAGGGAACAGAAAAAGTGATGCTTAAAGTGAAGCTCAAAGTGACTCCTGCTGCTGCTTCAGACATTACAATCCTTAGCAGAGGCTGAAGGTATCTGCAGGTCAAGAGTTTCCTCCTCTCCTATTGCTATGCAATGCTGGGGGCATTATATATATACACTAGTATTCTATCAGGCAGGACAGAATTGGGATCAGAGTGGGAGTTTGCTGAGTTGTCCTAGCCCATACTGGTTCTGGAAAATTACATGAGGCCTTTGGAGATCAGGATTCTTGTTCACTATTCTTTCTCACACAAGTTCATGTTGAAAAGTATTAAAGATGAGGGAAAAGAAGGAAGAACAAATAGAGAAAAAGAAAAAATTAAATTGAATATTATTACATTGAAATAAACTAGAATGTGACTCTTGTTTTTCTTTTTCTTCTGAGAGAAAAGCATGTCAGGGAGAGAATAACTGTGCTGGTTCTGTACTGATACCACACTTCACTTTTAAGTCGTGCTGTACAGTGGTACCATTCACAGTATTTTTCACAACACTTCATTAACCCAGTTGTCATTCCAGCAATAAAAGTATACATTTTTGTTGCTAGTGGACCAAAAGTTCATAAACATGGTAAAATTGCAATTATCTGTGTAATTCCCTGCTAATTCAGAAGTTTTGGGGAGTAGCTTTAATGTTTCTACTGCTGATTTGAATCAACTGTATGTTCAACCCTTGGTGTGTTATGTGGCTGTATAGAAAAATTTTTATTATTATCAGTATCAGATGCTCTTTCTAAAATAATTTTAAATGAGAAACTGTGATACTATATGGTTACTTTTGTATTCTGGTATGTATTACTTGCTTTGAAAAAGTGTACATGTTAAGAAATGGGTTATAAAAATGAGCTTTTTTAAAATTTTAAATATATTTGCCATTTGAAGAAAATAGGAAATAACTTTCTTTAGCAATTAAGATATGTCCCCAGTCCACCATGAGCTTGGTGCATTGGCAGGTAGATTAAATCACAACTTGAAACCTTGAAGGAATTAACCTGCCCTTTGGACCATGGGAGTTTTGTGGGCAAATGGGGAATGGGTAGGACTATTTGGCCTTTGGCATTGCAGGAAAAGTTCTTCCAGTCAGAAATTTCTACAGATTGGGACCCTAAGAGATGTCACCTTCAACTGGGCATGGCCAAACCTCACCTGTTAGGAGACAGGTGGGGGCAGGGAGCGTAGTGACACAGTGAAATGGAAAAAAAGTACACTTTTTTAAAGACGATGATATCAAGAGGAGGATATCAAAAAAGGTATGAGGATGTTCTGTCTTTTCTGCTGTCATAGTATTCTCCCCTCCAGGAAAGGACACAATGTTTTCTTTTCATACTTTTTGCATCTGGCTTTAAAATACAGTTTGAGCAAATTCTGGCTCCATGAGAAGCCATCAAACACAATGAAAACCAATGGCATATGATTTCTGTTATGATAGCATTTAATATTTACCATTGTAGTTTGGAGCTGGATTTGCTACAGATCTTTTAAAGAATTTAAATTTTAAAGAATTGACAGTCAATAGACCTGCAGTAACTTTTAATGAGGTCACGGAATAGAAGGGAATTAAAATTGAAAAAAAGCAATTTTAAAATTATTTCATGCAAGGTACCTACAAGCTGGAAAGAAGAAATATTTATAAACAAGCATTTTCTTGACAAAACAATTGGCATTTTCTTTGCTATTGATCCTGAAACTGGAGAGGGGTGTGTACAAGGCTTTGGCACCCCTTCTGAAGTCTCCTCTATTGCTCAGTCAGTTTCCAGAGAAATGAATGTGAAACTAGAAATTCAAATTCAGGCTTCACAGGAGGATCTAATAAAGGAGAGCTAGGGGCTAAGAACAAACAAACTGTGAAAGGTACATTTTCTCACATAAGGAGAGCATCCATTCATTCTGCTGACTCCAAAGCAACCAAACAAATTAATGCAGAAATCCAAGGGCTGGGTCTTAATTACATAAAACTATTTTCTGGGGGTAGTCAAGACAGCAGGTTAGTAAATTTAAATTGCTGCCCACACTTAATGCTATATATACAAAACAATGCTTGCATATTTGGAAAATAAAAGACAAATCTGAATTTTTCAATTTTGATAGCAGCTCTTTATTGGACAAAAATTATTGTGAATGTCTGTTGTGGTTTTGAAAACAAACCAAGTAAGAGGCTCTAAGTCAGAAATAAAATTTAATGAGAAGAAAAGGAAAATAAGATAGAATAAAATAAAATGAAATAAATACAAAAAGAAAAACCAGTGACAGAGTCAGAATACAACCTGATCAGGGTGATGGAAACTATCCAGACGAGGTGGTCTTCCTGAAACAGAAATCTTGTAGAAAGGTCTGGTAGCTCAGGTCCTCTGGGAATCCAGTGGGTGAGGGTTGCTTCTACTGTCCCAAATCCCAGCTTATATCCAGGTGAGAATGCTTGGCTCTTCTCTATGGGCGGAGCATCTTACAATGGGATGATGAGTCATGGAAGAGGGCCTTGATGGCCCATTAAAGAGAGAGATAACTCTCTGAGTCATGCACAAGGCATTGATGGGCCATTAACTGAAGATGGTGATAGAATACATCCTAAACTACAACCCAGGACAATCCACCCCTTATTCTATTACCATCTACAACATGCCTAAATCAATACATTCTTACAGATGAATGCATATATACATACAGAATGAAACCTTACACACTGCTCTCACTTAAAATTAAGTCTCCCTGTGGTACACAACGGGTTTCTCCATCTTTCTGCATTACCCACCAAGTGTAGCCAGGTCCTTGAGCAAAGACAATCCCATGGACGGGTCTGCCTTTGCCTGAAGTGGGATTAATCCAAACACTCTTTCCTAAAATGCCCTTCATGTGTACCACAGGTACTTTGTCTCCATCCACTGTGTGTAAGGGTTCAGACTGGGCAGGACCAACTCGATTGATAGATCCTCGGGTGTTAACCATCCATGTGGCTTTGGCCAAGTTTAGTTCCCAATTCTTGAAGGTTCCCCCACCAAGTGCCTTCAGGGCAGTTTTTAATAGTCCGTTGCACCGTTCAACTTTCCCAGCAGCTGCTGCATGATAAGGAATGTGGTATATCCATTCAATATCATGTTCTCTAGCCCAGGTGTTTATAAGGTTGTTCTTGAAATGGGTCCCATTGTCCAACTCAATTATCTCAGGGGTGCCGTGTCTCCACAGGATTTGTTTTTCAAGGCCCAGGATGGTGTTCCGGGCAGTGGCATGAGGCACAGGGTGGGTTTCCAGCCATCCAGTGGTGACTTCCACCATGGTCAGCACATACCGCTTTCCTTGACGTGTTTGGGGAAGGGTGATATAGTCAATTTGCCAGGCTTCCCCGTACCTGTACTTCAGCCATCGTCCACCATACCACAGAGGCTTCATTCGCTTGGCTTGTTTGATTGCAGCGCAGGTCTCACAGTTGTGGATGACCTGTGAGATGCTGTCCATAGTGAGGTCCACCCCTCGGTCACGGGCCCATCGATATGTTGCATCTCTTCCCTGATGACCAGAGGCATCATGGGCCCAACGAGCTAGGAATAATTTTTCTTTGTGCTGTCAATTTAGATCCACTTGTGATACTTTCACCTTGGCAGCTTTGTCTACCTGCTCGTTGTTGCGATGCTCCTCATTAGCCCGGCTTTTGGGTATATGCGCATCTACATGTCGAACCTTCACTATCAGCCTCTCTACTCGGGCAGCGATGTCTTGCCAAATGTCAGCGGCCCAGATGGGTTTTCTTCTGCGCTGCCAATTGGCCTTTTTCCAGCGATTCAGCCATCCCCACAGAGCATTAGCTACCATCCATGAGTCAGTGTAGAGATAGAGCCTCGGCCACTTTTCTCGTTCAGCAATTTCTAAAGCCAGCTGGACAGGTTTAAGCTCTGCAACTTGACTCGATCCACCTTGTCCCTCAGTAGCTTGTGCAACTTGTAGTGTGGGGCTCCATGCTGCAGCTTTCCATTTCCGGTTAGCTCTTACAATTCGGCAGAAGCCATCAGTGAACAGAGCATATCGTCTTTCAGTCTCCGGTAGCTCGTTATATGGTGGGGCTTCTTCAGCACGTGTTACTTGCTTTTCTCCTTCTTCTTCTTCAGATGATAATCCAAAAGTTTCACCTTCTGGCCGGTTCGTTATAACTTCCAGAATCCCAGGGCGATTTGGGTTTCCAATGCGGGCGTGCTGTGTAATGAGGGCAATCCATTTGCTCCATGTGGTATCGGTGGCATGATGTGTGGAAGGAACTTTTCCCTTAAACATCCACCCCAGCACTGGTAGTCGGGGTGCCAAAAGCAGCTGTGTTTCAGTGCCAATCACTTCTGAGGCGGCTTGAACTTTTTCATAGGCAGCCAAGATCTCCTTCTCTGTGGGAGTGTAGTTGGCCTCAGAGCCTCTGTAACTTCGGCTCCAGAATCCCAATGGTCGGCCTCGAGTCTCCCCAGGCACTTTCTGCCAAAGGCTCCAAGACAAACCATTGTTTCCAGCTGCGGAGTAAAGCACATTCCTCACATCTGGTCTCGTCCTGACTGGGCCCAGGGCTACTGCATGAGCAATCTCTTGCTTGATCTGAACAAAAGCTTGTTGCTGTTCAGGCCCCCAGTGGAAATCGTTCTTCTTGCGGGTTACCAAGTAGAGAGGGCTCACGATCTGACTGTACTCAGGAATGTGCATCCTCCAAAAGCCTATGGCACCTAGGAAAGCTTGTGTTTCCTTTTTGTTGGTAGGTGCGGACATGGCAGTGATCTTGTTGATTATCTCTGTGGGGATTTGGCGACGACCATCTTGCCATTTGACCCCCAAGAACTGGATTTCTTGAGCTGGTCCCTTAACCTTGCTTCTTTTAATGGCAAAACCAGCTTTCAGCAGAATTTGGATAATTTCCTCTCCTTTCCTGAAGACCTCCTCTGGTGTATTCCCCCATATGATGATGTCGTCAATGTACTTCAGATGCTCTGGAGCCTCACCCTTTTCCAGTGCAGATTGGATCAGTCCATGGCAGATGGTGGGGCTGTGTTTCCACCTCTGGGGCAGTCGGTTCCAGGTGTACTGCAAGCCTCTCCAGGTGAAGGCAAACTGAGGTCTGCACTCCACTGCCAAAGGAATGGAGAAGAAGGCGTTGGCGATACCAATGGTTGCATACCACTTTGCTGCTTTGGACTCCAGCTCGTACTGAAGCTCTAACATGTCTGGCACAGCAGCGCTCAGTGGTGGCGTGACTTCATTCAGACCACGGTAATCCACCGTCAGTCTCCATTCTCCACTGGACTTACGCACCGGCCAAATCGGGCTGTTGAAAGGTGAACGGGCCTTACTGACCACCCCTTGGCTTTCCAGTTTACGGATCATCTCATGTATGGGAATCACAGAGTCTCTGTCTGTGCGGTATTGCCGACGGTGTACTGTTGCTGTGGCAATTGGTACTTGTTGTTCTTCAACTTTCAGCAGTCCCACAGCAGAGGGGTCATCTGAGAGACCAGACAAAGTATTCAACTGTCTGATGTCTTCTTTTACCACTGCAGCTATCCCAAAAGCCCAACAATATCCTTTTGGATCTTTGAAATATTCATTCCTGAGATAGTCTATGCCGAGGATGCATGGGGCCTCTGCGCCAGTTGCGATAGGGTGTTTCTGCCACTCGTTCCTGGTTAAACTCACTTCGGCCTCTAATACAGTCAGTTCCTGGGACCCTCCTGTTACTCCTGTAATAGAAATGGATTCTGTTCCTACATACCTCGATGGCATCATGGTACATTGGGCCCCAGTGTCAACCAATGCCGTATATTTTTGTGGGTCAGATGTGCCAGGCCATCGGATCCACACAGTCCAGTAGATCCGATTGTCCCTTTCCTCTTCCTGGCTAGAGGCAGGGCCCCCCTATTCCTGGTCATCGCATACGTTGTTCTCTTCCTGTAAATGAGTTGCTGAGGTTCTTTCAAGAGGATCAGTCATATCATCATTCCTGTACCGTCTGGAGTTCTGTGCACGAGAGACTGGAGCAACATTGATTCTAGATGAGCTTTTTGTGGTAGGTATTTCTCTCTTCAGTTCACGTACCCGGGCTGCTAAGGAGGAGGTGGGTTTTCCATCCCACTTCTTCATATCTTCTCCATGCTCCCGAAGAAAAGACCAAAGGTTACCTCGGGGTGTGTATCCTCTCTCCCTGGCTGGGGGACGCCTGCTCCTAATTGCAGAGACTCTCGTCGGCTCTGGTGAGATATCATAAATTTCTTCCTTAAGTTCTTTTTTCAGTTTCTGATGGCCTTCTTCAATTAAGTTCCTGACTTGCTCAGCCAGTCTTGTTTCCACAGATGAGACATGGGCACGAACTGGGGCGGTGACAGTGTCCTCGTAAATCCTTGGTTTGTTAGCCAGGACACCTACCTTGTCCTTACCTTCTCTCCATTGCAGTGTTGCCAGGTAACATGAGTACATCTCTGGTCCAAGCCATGCAAATCTCAACCACATCCGTGATGTGCACTGGACATCATCTGGGCTCTTAGGAAATCTCTCATCTTCTGCAAAAATGATCTCCAGCACAGCCAATTCCCTTAGGCATCGGATACCTTGTTCTATTGTGTTCCATTTTCCTTGGTGCACTAGGAGGTCTTCTTTACAAAGGTATCTGTCTTTCACACTTGTTAGCAGTCGCTGCCAGAGGCTGAGAGTTTCTTGGGTTTTTCCAATTCCCTGGTCAATGACCACATCCCGGGACAGTGATCCCAGTTGCCTGGCCTCAGTTCCATCCAGAATGGTGTCATTGGCTGCAGCATCCCAGATGCGGAGCAGCCAGGTGAGGATGGACTCGTTGGTCTGGCGGGTGAATTCCTTTTGCAGGTCATGCAGCTCACCCAGAGATAGAGAGCGGGTGATGATCTCTGTCTCTTCAGCTGAGTGCGAAGGTCCTGCTCCATCCTCATCAGTCGCTATGCGGACTGATTTGCTCCTTGATTTCTTCTTCTGAGTGGTGGCAACTGCTACTGGTTTAGGCTGTTCCGGTTCAGTGACGGTTTGTGTGGAGATGCTGACAGCACTTTTGGTTCCTTTCTCCTCTGTAACAGTCTGTGTAGTTGTCGATGCTGTTGCTTTGCTTCTTTTTACCTCTTCTACTTCTTTAAGAACATGCTCCAATACACCATGTAGTGTTTTGATTCTAAGCATGGTGCTTAGAAAACAAAGAAAACAGAAAAAAACAAAGCAAGACTAACAAGAACATCATGCTGTCCTTGGCATCCAGAGGGTACTCAATATTTTCAAAAACTGCTGTGTCCTTCCTGAAAAGCTGGAAAAAATCATTCTTTACTCCTCCCCACAGGGGCTGGGTGAGATTGTTGAGGCTCCAGACGTAGCATCCTAGACTAGAACAAGAATACAAAACTGGGTATTATATTCTGAATAATGTTCATTGCCTCAGATTTTATCAAGCAATGGACATAATAGACCAGTAAAGCAACTTTAGTACCATATCCTGGTCTATGCAGGAGTATTAAGGCCAGCAGATAGTGCCCCATGTTCGGAAAAATATAGAGAGATAGGTATAAGACACATGTAAGCATGTTGGGCATCATAACAGACAGGTGTCTTCTTCAATATAATTGTAATTTCTGACTTTTCTTATTGCCTCTGCTGCACGTTGGGCACCAAAAATATGTTGTGGTTTTGAAAACATACCAAGTGAGAGGCTCTAAGTCAGAAATAAAATTTAATGAGAAGAAAAGGAAAATAAAATAGAATAAAATAAAATGAAATAAATACAAAAACAAAAAACCACTGACAAAGTCAGAATACAACCTGATCAGGGTGATGGAAACAGTCCAGACGAGGTGGTCTTCCTGAAACAGAAATCTCGTAGAAAGGTCTGGTAGCTCAGGTCCTCTGGGAATCCAGTGGGTGAGGGTTGCTTCTACTGTCCCAAATCCCAGCTTATATCCAGGTGAGAATGCTTGGCTCCTCCCCCTGGGTGGAGCATCTCACAATGGGATGATGAGTCATGGAAGAGGGCCTTGATGGCCCATTAAAGAGAGAGATAACTCCCGGAGGGAGTTATCTCTGAGTCACGCAAAAGGCATTGATGGGCCATTAACTGAAGATGGTGATAGAATACATCCTAAACTACAACCCAGGACAGTGTCTCAAGCTGAGCTCTCACTAAACCAAAGCAAGGAGGGAGTGTTAGCAGGGCTGTTAAAATCAAGTGTTTGATCTGGAAACACATCTTTTATACAGCTTAAATCAAGTGACTTCATATGGGCTGGAGGAGTTCTGTATGTATAAAGAAGTGATGGGCAATCAGATGATTAGCTGCCAAATGGAGTTATTCATATTTTATCACAGGGTTTTTTTATGTTTTTTCAAGAAACACGGAGTTATAACTCAGGAGTGCTGACTTCCACAATAGTCACACACTAAATTGTACAGGACTGGAAGCTATGTTTGCCAAATTCACAATAAAATTTCCAGAATTAAAGTCTGGATAGGTTCTTTTGCTGGAAAGGTCAAACTTCCAGAGATAAAAAGGAGTCTAGTCTTTTTGGATAAAAACTTCAAAGATAAAAATCTTAAGAAAAATCCAAACACTGCAAATTTAAATAAAACTGGATTTTCAAAAACATAGATTAAAAAAAAAAAGGTGGTTTTTTTTTTAAAAATCCTCATTATCTTTTATTGGTGGCTTGATTTTTTTCCCAAGTTCTATCAATTTTTTTCAGGATTTTAATTCTCAGAAGAATATATAGGCAATTCTGCTTTGCCAAGATTAGGATCAAGGCTGTCTTTGCCCCATTTGCCTCCAACCACGAGCAGTGTATTTTACCCTGTCAGTGTTTAGTGTTATTAGCCATGAAAAAACACTGCTTGTGTCTGCTCTGCAGATTGCTTGGCTTAAAAGAGGATGATGTAATGCAGCACAGGAACAAACATCTACTTTCCCCGCAGTAATTTCACCCTTTCTCTGTGAGACGACTGCTTTCTAAGAGATAATCTGTCCTCATCACCACCAGCACTACTTTATGCTTTTTATTTTATTTACCTTGAAGTCCCAGGGGAGAGGTTAGTTCTATTTCAGGACCGGGACCAGTCAGCTCTCAAAGTTACATCTCACCTAATCAGTAAATAGAGCCAGTTCAACATATGGCTTTTAGATGAGAGTAGCTCTGCATCTGAATGGTGAGCTCAGAGAGTGGAGACAGCAGCAGGACTTTGATCTGCTACTCTATAATTTTACTTGAATTATTGAAGTCACCAATAATGTCAGGAGAAATACGACAACAGCCTTACTCTAAGGGCTTCCTAATTGAAATTCCTGTACCTTTGCTGGTCTTGTGGACCACTAAACCATGTTAATCATGTATTTCTGGGGCTTATATGAAGACACTTGAAGTAGCTCCCCTAAGAGCTGATGACATGGTTAAATGGCTAAAATTAAGACTGGGAGCCACACTATCTTCTTCCGTAGGCTTCTGAAGGCAGAGAGCTGAGGAGGTTGCTGGAACACCTGTTGCTAGGTGTGGGATCTGGCTTGTTTCTCACCTTGGTCCAGGTCTTCTTGATCCTGATGAATACAAGTAAATCTCTCTTAAAATGGAGTGAAGGAATGGCACTTTGGGGCCAATTCTTTAGCTGGAATAAATAGCTGGCTGCTTTCAGCATTAGCAAGCAATGATATCTGTGCTTAATATCTGTTGATGGTGAATATGGACACTAAAAATGTTTTTTTCCATAAGCCCTTGAAGCACTGATACATTGCATTTTTGCCAGCATTTATGTAATCTAGTTATCTACTGCCACAATCATGCTTACAGACTCTTGTCTTGTCTTAGAAAATTTAACTCTTGAGGGCTTTTACTTCCATGCCCAGTAGAAAGCAAACTCATAACCCAATTCCCTTTATTGTTAGCTATTTAGCTATATAGTTAGTTTAGCTATTTTTTATTTACTTAAGTTTCTCTGAAACATGCATATGTAGAAAACCTGAAAGTTATCTGCTAGTCACAAAAGAACTGTTTGATCAAAATACAAACATGTATGCAACACATTACTTTAATCACTGACCTGAGTGCTTCTAATTTTAAAAAGTCTGAGAACTGTCTATCTCAGGACAAAGTGACAGTCAAGAATGGTTGGCAGTACTGACCACAGATTTATTTAGGCAGGAAAAGACCCTTCAAACCATCCAATCCAACAGTACATGGATCTGGCCCAGACGTCTCAGTATCACACTACAATTTCTGTCCATAGAACAGAAGCATGGATATAGGGGAACATTTCCAAGACTGCAAGGAAGAGGAGGGGACAATAGGCAGCCCTTAGAAGATCTTTGGACCCTATCAAGTCAGATGGTGTAAGAGCCTGGAAGCTGAGCAGGACCGCTGACTGCCACTGGGCGACAGCATACAGCAGAGCAGAGAACAGAAAGCATCAGCAGCCCTTGGTTTCAGGAACTATCAGCAGTCTTCATTTCTTGTGTGGGCTAAAGAGGGGTGGATCCTTGCTTCCCTTTCTAGGCAGTGCTTCCAGGTGCAGATGGAGTCAGAGCCACCATTTTTATACTGAGATGCAGAGCAGTGCCAGCTGTTATCAAAAACAAACACTGAAAGGCTGGGAAATTAACAGGTAAAACATTACAAATTTAAAGAGAGACTCCATAAAAGCATTTTGCTTTAATTGAGTAGTTAAGAAACATAGGTTTCATCACAGCATACATGAGACAATGGAAAGGAGGAAAGAATGGCTCATCAGATTACTAAGCTGAAGGAGAAAAAGTTTTGGCCAAATTAATATATTATTATTTTAATTATTGTTTAGATTTATTTAAGGGGTTAACAAAACATCTATCCCAGTGCTCAAGGCACTTTTTCCGCAATATTAAGGCAAAAAAGAAATAAACACAGCTGTTCTCCTTAAAACTAAAATAAACCCATTATCAGTGCCCTGTTTTAGCATCAGCTTAAAGCTGAGCATCAACTTGAACGCTTTTCTGGGTCCATAGCAGAATTAGAGTGCTGATTTTCTTGAACAATGCTTATCTATTTTAAAACTATCCTGCAGTCACAGTGTTCATTAATCTTTTAAGAATATATGTATTTGTTCATTATCATATCAGGCCTCAGAGAATAATATCACAGTATATATTGCCTTTGGAATTTTTTCACCTATTTCATTGATTTATGAAGTTTTTGGCCACAAACAGGATAATAAACATCCAGTAGCTTGTTTCAACTTGAAACAAGCACACGTTTGTGAGTACACATCATCCAGGAAAAGCTTGTTCAGTCACTTGCACCTAATCAAGAAACAGAACTAAATTTAACAAAACAAAATGGAGTACGGAGCAAGGACAGGTTGAGGCTTCCACTGGCAGGCAGACCAAAGAGGACTTTGGAACAGTTTCAGAAACTTTCCATTAAGAAACAACATCAATATCTTTTAAAAGCATCATTGTAAAAATGGACAGCCATCATAAATAATGAGGAAAGGTTTGTGCAAAGGGAAATTTAAGCAAAAAAATCTCACACCAAATATTGCTTGCGTGGAAACTGAGGCAAAACATTCAAGAATATTTCACTGTTGCAGACTTCCAGCAAATGTGATTTAGCAGCAGAGTAACTGTCTCACAGTGGCTGGGAGCTGCTGCCAGACATTCAGTACGGTGTATTTTTTCTTCATGTTATTGAGAGGAAAAGGTTACACAGAGACAAGGTTTATAGAAAGCAGACTTTGCTCCAAATATTTTATTTAACTTTCATAAAATATCCCCAGCTTCAGTGCAGAATCAAGGGCTGGGACAAGGAGACCATAGGATGGATATTTGCATTTCATTTAGTACGGTAGTACATTTATTTTAGCTTAATTAGGCAACAAAAAAGTTTTCATTTGGATGTCACACAGCAATAACCACTGCTCCATAAAGACAGGCAAATCGGTATAAGACAATATTCCAGGCTTTTCAGAGCTGAAGTAACATTGTTATACATGATAGTTTTGTAGCTCATATACATAAGAGAAGGTATTCAGTTCTTTTATTGCCTTAAATCGCATGGTGTCTGGCTGCAGCAAGCTGCTATCATCAGCTTTAGCACTTAGGCATGCAAAGTCACCATAAGCATTGGTGAAAAACAGTGAGTATTTCTGACATCACACTGAAAATTTTCGTTTAAAAAAATAATTGAAATTACAGCAGCACTCCTATTTCTTTTTTGTTGGTCTTTTTGGCATTGCTGTCTATCCAGAAATAGCTAACTTATAATACCCAGGTTAAAAAAAAAAAGAAAAAAAAAAAAAAAAAGGGGGGGGGGAGGAAGAAAACAAACAAACAAAAAAAAAAATAAAAAATGTTGCTGGTGTGTTATGTTTTGATGAAAATAGTACCATGGTAATATCTTGAAAATGAAGCAAATATTAAATTAAGTCAGTGAATTTTTCTCCAGAGGAGGAAAATCTCTTCTTATCCAGAAGCCAGTATCTGTGAGGCAGAGGAGACAGGAGTGATTTGGGACAAAGGAAGGAGAGGGGAAAGTGAAGACAGTTCTCTGGCACTTCATAGCAGAAAGCAGGAGTTGTGCTTTGTTGCAATCCTTCACCTTTCGCCCCTTCCCTTTCACATCCCTCCTGCAGCAAGTGAAAGCTTTGCCCTGTTTATTTTTGCTTGTCTGATTTATAATGAGGTGGCATTTAGATGTGTTCAAGCCAGAAAGAAAGGTTTGAGGCTTAGACACACTGAGAAACCATATATGGTAAAGGCTGAAGTATTTTTCAAGCCATTTTTAATACCTAATTTGTTCTCTTGAGTAGTGATAATAATAGCAGTTGCCATCAGACTATATGTACATATAATGCCACACTGGAGATAGTATTGCATTTATATACAAATAGGATCAGGTAGATGCTTTTTACTACTAAGGCTTTGGGAATGAGGGCTGTGAGGTGTTACAAGAGGAAATGTAGCGGGTGAGAAAGGCACTGGTAGGTGATATGCACCCACCACTGCAATACTCAATGGTAACTCAGACTAAACACTCAAGAATAGAAAAGATGAAACTGACAGAAGGAGAGTTGAAATTATTTAACTTAGAGAAGCATGTTCCATTTTGTGAACAAAGCTTTCTAGACTTGGCTGTAGCCTTAAGTATAAGCTATCTCAGAAGAATTTTTCCTGTCTGATTATTCATAGCAGTACTCATGCAGAGGCAGGGGGAAGGAGGGGGTGGTGATTAAAGAAAAATAGCACTAAATTTGCTCTTAGGATGTAATTTGATTATAAAGTAATGAAATGGACATTACCCCTGAGTGATTTCCCAACAAATATAACAGGCTAGCATTATTCCCTATGAAAATGTTAGTGACTTTGTTCCTAAACCTACAATAGCTGAAAACTGGGAGTTTCCAGTTGTTCTTGCAACTTCATAAGCCTAGTGAACTTGAAATTTATTAGGAAGCTGCCTGCATTTAATTTCATTTTTTTAACCTCCTTGTGTTTGGTATTAGGAGGAGGAGAGTGCATTCCAGAGGCATCTTCCAATGCAATACATAAAAGCAGAAAAGGAAAAAAAAAAAGATGGACTCTTCTTGTATTGTAGGTATTGTGTTTTATGTCTTGCATGCATTTCAACACACTTATTCCACCCCCAGCCTCATCCTTAGTTTACCTTCCCCTGCACCTACAGAGCCCAAAAGATTGAAATTTTTAGTTCCCTTTCTAACCTTTTCCTGCATTGCTCACTGGTTTCTTTCCCTGTGTGATGCTTCCATCTTTACTTTGGATGTTATTCATCAAATTAATCTGGTAATCATTAAAATCTGATATCTGTTGTCATAGGACCTGCATAGTGTGTGATGAGAACTGGCATGCTTCAATCAGCTTGCTACTGAGTGAGAGAAGCAAAGACAGAATGAGGGGAAAAGACATTCTAGTGTGTTCAACTAAAAGTGCATGAATGTTAAGAATATAGCTTAGGGTCATTTGGAAAATTATACCAGAGCCAGGAAAAGAATTCATGTTTCTTTATTCTTTACTAGAAACCCATGCTTCCTTCTCCATGTTAGCAATTTTCCACAAGCTGTCTTGTAAAACAAATGAAATGTGTAATTCAAAAATACTATAGGAACTAAATGTTTAGCGAATGTCTCAATGGGATTTTTTTCATGAAATACAATAAGAAATATTAAATTACACAGAGATCATTAACTTGTTCTTTACAGGCTCTTCTATAACATTGAAACCACTTTTCTGTATCCAGTACCTTGAAAGACATGGTTATGTGATTTTATACTTACATCAGAGAACATCAATTTGTGATTTACTTCTAGAACACTTGAATATCTTTCAAAATAGAATAGCTTAGTAATAGACCTTCTTTATAGCCACTCAGTGTTTTCCACTCATAAGAAAAAAAATTACTGATTTGATAGTGAGCTATGAGGCTATTAATTTTGAAAGTATGAGAAGTGATTATGCAGCAATTTTGACCTTTCCTGTCGTTCACAGGATTTGAGAATGGAGCAAACGCTCTTCTTTGCTGGAAAAGCAAGGATGTGCCTTGCTACATGTTTAAAGGAAAGTTACAGAATACATATCAAGGATTTACATTAGACAGTCAATCTTCACTCAGCATCATAATGTAACCTGAGTTTTCTAAGGCTGACTGCCTTCTTGGTATACTGAGCTGACATTTACAATTCCCACTCCAGTACAGAAGCCTGCATTTCCTGCTATATTACCCTCCTGCACCCACATAATCTGGTAAACTTTGCTTTTCTGGTCAAAGAATAAACTAACTTCATCCCTCTCAACATGCTGTGCTAATTCAGACTGATGCCTTGGGAACTAGTTAAAATTTATTGCCAACCTACTTAGATCAGCTTGAGTTCTGGCAGGAGGGTAAATGCATATGTGTTTTTAATTAATCTCCTGCCTAAATCAAGGGAAAGGATATTGCATTTTTCAGCAGAATTGCTCAATGCAGTGCTGACTTCATATATTTGACAATTCTTTCTCATGTAAATGAGAAAAGCCACTGGAAAGCTTCCAAACTGCATGCAGCTCTTGCTTGGCTCTGTTTGAACTCTCATCCACCTGGTACAGGGCTGGGGATCTTGACCTGGCAGCACCAGCAGGAGTTCACCTACAATCCTAGTAGAAGAGGCTTGGCAATGAGGAATTTGCATTCAGGGAGCACATTCCCCTCAGTATGACCCTGGTAAAATCTATCCCTGACCATTAAACACCATGAATAATCCCATCTCTTCTTGTCAAAGACATCAAACATATGCTTAATTTTCAAGTAAGTCCTTGGTAGGAAACTTTGTGTGAGTTACAGCATGTCATTGAAATGGCTACCAGGTAAGTTCATTGCTCAATGTTCGCAGAATGTATACATTACTTTTTTATCTTTTTATAGGTCTGGGTTTGTGGTCTAGAGATCAGTGAATAGGTTTGTCCTACACTTCCCCCCCTCCTCCCCCCTCCCTTTACTTTGTTTTCCTGTCTGATTCATTTTCTTTTGAAGGATTTGGTCAGATTTTGGTTTCTTCAACTTCCTAAGCTGTTTAGAAATCAAATGACTCTTTAAACATGAAGTCTTTCAGGCCTTTTGATTTGGCTAACCACAGAGGTCAGGTTTTCATTTATAATTTAAATTATTCCAGATGCTAGCACAAATGAGAATTGCAAAGAGATCAGTTTTGACATGCTCTTTAATACAACACATGGTTACAATATATGGTCAAAAGTCACCTTTCCCAGAATAGCTTGGGTTTTGGAGGTCAGAGAACATGAGATATTTATTTCTTGGTTAAGACACTAAGAAGTGCTAAAGGCTGATTTTGCAGTGTCTTATAGCATGTAAATGTATACATAGGAAGAGAAAGCAACACAGTCATTAAAAAAACAATAGTCCTATAAGGATTATTTTCACAAGTTCCTCCACTGTTACAGAATAGATTTCCAGAAGAAGGATTAAAGGAAAGACAACTTTGCCAGACTTTGTGTAAAAAAAGTCTTTGAGAATAGGGAAGGTGCTCCCAAAGGATAACAGAGATGCTTGAAATACCTTTTGCCAGACAAAGGTCAGACTGAACTACTAAAGTTACTAAGCCTTCACAGTCTTTGCTTTATCATTTTACCTTTACTGAACACTGATTAATGATAGTTTCTATACAGGAAACAGTCCTCTCACCTCAGTCAGTATTCACTGGTATGAGCAAGGCACAAAACAAAGACTGAACAAACAGGCTGTATACCTGGCATTCCCCTTATCCCTGGCACGTGATGGGACTGATGCAACTGGAAAATTTTTCTTTAAAAGGTTAATTCACTAATCTATCAACTGCTTGGACTGGATAAATGCCTACTTATACAGACCAATAAATGACACTGGGAGGGAAAACCTTGTGTTCAATAGGTGCCCAGAGAAGCTGTGGATGTCCTATCCCTGGAAATGTTCAATGCCAGTCTGGGTGGAGCTTTGAGCGACTTGCAGTAGTAGGAGGTGTTGCTGCTTATGGCAGGGGTTGAATGAGAGAATCTTTAAGGTCTGTTTCAACCCAAACCATTCTGTGATTCTATGTGGAAAGACAATACAGCATGTGGCAGCAGCAATTGGAGTTTAGACAGATTTTATGTCTGTAAAAGCAAATATATGGGTGGTGGTGTTTGACAGCACTGCTGCAGAGTGAAAAGCTTGTGTTAGGTACCTCAATTTTCCAAAACCTACATTTTTTCAGTGTGGAAGACACTGCTTAAGAAATTTTTTCACAAATAAAACTCTTTGTGGCACTTCTTGTTTGACCACAATTCTTTGTAGCAATTCTCTTCTCCTTCAGAGCTTCTCCCCTCCCCCTCCCCTCCAAAACCCAAATGTTCCTTGCAGGAACTGAAGTGCCATTATACAGTATAAACATACAGATTAAAAGCCAAGATGATGATGTGGTTAAGTTAGAGGCAATGCACACCCTGTGATTTTTCAATGTATTTTTCTGCCTTGTGCTATATTGGTTTGGAAATCTCTCAAGCAAGGAAGACTTTACAAGAAGTGAAAAGAGAAAGTACTGCAAATTACAACTGCTTCTTAAAAAACTCAAGTAAGAAAAAGAAAACTTTTTCTTGTCGTCAGTAAGATGATCACAAGACGCTACACCTAGTGAGATAATTCTCCCTCCCCATACTTCTGTACTATTTCTGAAGTCAGGAGCACACAGAAAAGCACCTCCTTGCTCTTTGCCATAGCTGGCATATTTAGAGGCATTATTTAGAGATCGACATACTTAAGGCCATTCACACTGTGCCATAACAAAGGTCTAACTTGTTCCTTATCCTGCTTCGAGCAATCATTTTAAAATGGATACTTGGGAAACAGCATGCATAGGCCAAGAATATATGACACTGCTCTTTAACATTTTGCCAGCCCCCAGCTATTTCCACTTCAGGATGATTCCTGCATTTGAATGTGTTTCTGTGCGATTATTTAACCCTAGCTGCCATGTAAAACTGTACTATGGCAGCATTCTTCGGCAAGGAGTTTCACAGACTGGTTGCCTGAATAAACATTTCACATTGTTTTCAACCTTTATCCCACTCTTTGAATTTGAAGCCCCTTTGTTGTAGAAATGGACAGCAGTGAACACAACCAATCCCTCCCAGGTGCTCATAATTTCAAATGTAGATCTCTATAATAACTGTTAAATTTTTCTTTTGAGGGTTGAGGCATCCTCACCTACTAAGCAGTTCCCAGTACAGAAAATATGCCTGATCATTTAACATCCTTGAGTCATCCTGCCGAAACTCCTTTATATAAGCTCTGAAATTATAGTACTGATACTACACACAGTATTCACAGGCTGAGGAAAACACAGCTATTCGGTGGCACTATGACATTCTCTGGTTTGTTCTCTGTTACGTTTTTTTTAACCACTATTGCACATTGAGATGACATTTTTTGGGCAATATCAGTCAGAGCCGTAAGACCTTTCTCTGAAGAAATCAGAAATCATCATCCACTCATTGTCCATTATTTTATGTGGAAAATTCAGATATTTTCCCTTGTGGAACACTTTATGTAAAATTTTTTTCACTGAATTCTGTTAGGTTCTCACTCAATCACTCATATATTTCTGCAGATCTTCACACTTGGCTTTTCTAGCTATTACCCTTAATGTTGTCATGCTATAGCTCATCTCCTTGCCCAGGATTTTTATGAATAAATTGAGTAACACAGGTTCCCAAGCATGACTTCCAGCAGTTTGGCTTCCCATTTACGTATTCTGGCCAGAAGTTTTTCTTATGACATGGCTGCAGAGTTTCCTTAAAAATTTGATAAAGATTGTGAAGCAATTGAACTCATTTACATGAATACATGATGTTCATCAGCTTGCCCAGTTGAAATGAACTTTCTGGAGTTCAAACAATTATTTTAGGTATTCTTGCTGAGCCACAGAAATAAATTGGATTCCTAGCTGACAAAAGCTTTTGTGTTCCTATTGTATTTGAAAACTCCCTTTTTGACAAAGTGTGTATAATTTCTGAAAAATTTCAAAACACGATGAATGGTACAGTGTTATTCAAATGGAACAAGAAGTGGTCAGCCTTTACTACCAAGAATACAAGATATGAGGATCCTTGAAGATTCACGGCAATTCCATGCACTGATCCTGTGTGCTGACATTATTTTGGTTCTATTTTAATTTCCTTATTTTCTGTAAGCTTTCACACACTTTTATCACAGACTGTGATGTTTGCAATGAGGGCACAAAACTCAGCCAATAAACCCAGACTCATTAAATACAAATTTGGATCATTTGTACCAGAAATGTGCCACAAAAATTACATAATCTGAGCTGAAAATACCGTAGAACTCCTTCACAAATTACATCATCCCTGTCTGTAAATTTGTACTAGACATAAAGAAAAAAAAGAAAAAAAAAAAAAAAAAAAAAAAAGAAAAAAAAAATTTCTAGGGCCAGCAAGACTGGTACTAGTGAGGGAGATCAAATACAGATCAGCAGATCAAAACAGCATCTGGACTCAATGGCTAATGGAATATTTCAGTATGGAGATATAATGCAACATAATGCAGTCATGTTAGTTGATTTTACACAGACTGATAGTTATACATCATTAAAGCTTTTTATGTCCTGATCAGCCCCTCTGAGTGCTGCTCCTGCTTCAGACTAGGATTACTCCCAAATAAAATTATTTTTAATGCCTTCCCTAAATAAGTGCCTTTTCAGAGGATACAAAGAAAAGCTAAAATTGAAAATATTTATTTTGCCAAAGCTTTGCTCCAGCCATGCATGACACCACAACACAGCTATTCCTGCTTCCAAAAATAGCTCTGTTGAAAGGTGAGGCTTTTCCTCTGGAATAAGAATCTATCAAGAATGATTTCAAAACCTAAGCTTTCATTTGCTTGGTCATTTGTCCTGTTATGAGTCATGTCTCAGAACAGCAGAGTCCAAGACTCTGACTGAGCAACCACTGTTCAGAAAAGAAGTCTGATATATGTTGCTGCCTGTAATCTTCATTGATTTACAATGTAGTATCACTCCAAGCACTGCTTGAAGACAGCCATGCCGGATGCTGTGGAGATGCTGCTTCCTGTTCTGTGTAGATCCTATGGTAAAACATCACCAAGATGGAATTTCGCCTTAATTTTTCTCTAGAAGAGCTGTCTGTTCAGTGGTACCTTCACTTTAAGATGCCTCCTTCCATTTATACATGTTTATACAACAGTTCAATACTCCATACACTTCACACATCCTTTCTTTCCCCATATTTAGGCCAGAAAGAAATTAGTGCCAACAGTACCCTATGCCAAGCCCTATGTTAGGTGGTGAAGAAGTGATGACAAGAAAAGTAAGAATTGCTGTTCCAGGATCAAATGTGATCCCATGAGCATTATTATCTCAAGGAAAAAATTGCAACTTGCAGAGATTGCAAAACTTCTGGGTTTTTATGGATGTACAAATGTTTAAAAGTAGCACTTTAAGGTAGTACATGAGACTGCTGGTTCTCTACTGATATTACATAAATTGGGAGTAAAAGCTGTAAAATGAAGAATTTTAGTTTCTCTTTGATGAAGGGAAAGCTGTTTAGACTGTTTAGTCTAAAGCAATTCAGCCAATAATACTCATTTGCTGCAAGTAAAACAAGATGGTTCTAACGAATGTGTTTCTCAGCAACTGTCCCTTTATGACAATACTGGTACTTTACAGTGTGACTGAGCCATGTGGGAGATATTACAAAAGTAATACTTTTCTCCATACGTCCCAGAAGGTGCTTTTCTTGAGTACAGAAAAGAGTGTCATCAGGCCTCAGGTCAATTACTGCTCTCCTTCAGGATTTCATGTAGACCAGTTTTTCAAATTATTGTTAAATCTCATAATGAGGGACATTGTACTGTCATGGGACTCTCAATCTGAATATAGGAGCCTAATTTCACACAGAGCATAGGAAAGAGACACAGAGAAGGCAGATTGGGGGAGCAGGGTTTATTACTTCCAGGCAGTGCTCTTTAGGGTAGTAGTGCAGCTTCACATCCTCTGTAAGAAATGTATCACACAGCCAGGCTGAAGGATAAATGCTGCCCTTCACCAAACACACCCTCCTGGGATTGACATGCACCTGTCTCTAATGGGATTACGTACCCCTTGTTTGGTAAGCATAAAGCAAAAGGAAAGTTTTGCTGCTTCAGAGCCTGCATTAATTGGCTTACATACTCTAGCTGCAGTGTGATAGGAAAATTCAGCACTTTGAAGAAGCTGCTAAAATTGAAAGACAAAGATCCCATGGCACTTTAAAAAAATATATCTGTAGATAACCGGTGATAATGAATTAGAGAAATATTACCACTAATCCAAGAAGATTAGGAGAAGGCAGAGAAAGATAATCACAGGGATGGAGTCATCCTTTCTTGCAAGGGATGGGTATAGACTGAGATTTGTTAGGCTGGAAAGAAATGAACTTAGGGAAGCGCGGTAAAGCATTCACGTGAAGCATGAATGATTTGAGGAATCACTTTTGACTGAAGACTGCTGCGGATGCTAAAGGACAACTCAGAGGTTCAAAGGGTGAGTGTACAAGCCTGGGGCAGTAAAGTCCAAGGAGGGTTATGGCCAGCTCCAGAAATATCTAAGTCTCAAATGACTGGAAACTGAGAGGAACCATCATACATATGATTGCTTTTTTAAAATCATACCTTCCTCCTTCAGGATCTTTTATGGCCCACTAGGCAACAGCTCTTCAGTCTGGCACACAGTGGTTGCTCTTGAACGTGTGACTCTATTGGAGCTGAAAATTGTAAGCTTGTCTAGAGGATCTGGCTGTCTTTTCCTCCATCAACAAAATGCTTTTTGTACAGCAAGAGAACTGGGAGCAATAAAGAATAGGAGTGGAAAGTAACAGTTCTGTTTTTAATGTTGCAGCTAGAGGACACATAATGTTTAATTATTTATTAGGCACTGTGCCTGGTGGCAGTTATTATATGCAAAACTGCAGACAGAAGTGAGTCTTATTTTACTAAAAATAGATCAAGGAAACAATTTAACCTCTTAAATAATTGAATTCTATCCAGAATAAAAATTTTTGCTATCAACATGTGCTTGAAGTGAAAAGAACACAAAGTATTCTTGAAAACTGACTAATTTACAGTTAAAATTGACTGTCTTAATTTCACAATGCAAGGATTTATTTAGTGGAAGAAGAAAAATGTATTTGTTGGAAATAAACACTGGTACACTGAGCGAAAGGGTCTATAGTGAAGACAGTAGCTTCCGTGTGGCTAACCTGAGACATTACAGATCATCATTTCAAAAATACTCTCTGCCTCAAGTTACTTGTTTCAATTCTGTATACCCTAAAATGCTGTTTTATTTGAAAGAGAAGGATGAGAAGACGGAGAAGGAGATACAATTTTATTTGCTTTGGGAAAGATGGATGCCAGACTATTTATAGTAAATAATGCTTCCTTCCCTTATTACAAAGCATTGTTGCACTAACAGCTATTTCAGAGAGACTGATGAACTAGAGCAATTAAGAACACAGGCATTAGCAAAAGCAGTCTGACCAATACTTCTACTATGCATTCAACTTCAGTTTTCCAGTGTCAGTGTACTGGTGATGCAGTAAATAGATGTAAAGATCACAAAAATATCCTGCCTCTTAGCAGATAGGAAGTGCTTGAATTCAGGAAAAAGAAAGGAGTAAGTGTCTCTAGTAATTCACACCTTTTTTGTCTTTTTTATAGAATTGTGTCTTTAGACATCATGGTATGTAAGCTTTCCTAAGAATTTCTTGGGTACTTACTAATAGAAAGAAAAACGAGAGGTACTGTAGCAAAAAAAAAAAAAAAAAAAAAAAAAAAAAAAAAAAAATATCCTGAGGGTACACCACAGGCAAGTAGCCCTGAAATGCATCAGATTACCCAATTTTGCATAAGGTGCTGATAGAAATTAGGAAAGGAGCATAAGGACTTGGCTACTGGGATCATTGCTCACTTACTTACATTTCCTGAGATATTTAAAGGGATTGCATATATTTAAAACTTGAGTCTCTTACTAATATTTAGACTCAGTTACCGCTAACTAAGGAGCTGTTGTGTTCAACAAGAAATTATGTAACTGAATTTTCTTTTGATGTTTTGATGAAGATGATCTAATGGAAGAGATGGGATGGGATGGCAATACATCCCATGTATTGGGAAGGCAATACATCCTATGCAAAGAAGCATTTCTGCTAAATCTTGCTTGGAAGTTAAACCATGGTGTACCCATATGTTGTTGTAGAGGTCTATCACCCTCTGCCATCACAAATGAAAGAAACCCTTGCTGACAGAAAAAGGAGTCTCAGTCTCATAACTTGGAAAAGAAATTTCAGGTAACAGATGGCCAGAATGTACATCAAATGTCATAATCTGAACCATATAAATTATGGGGAAAGATGCTTTTCACAAGTATGGCTGAAGAATCCATGCACCAACACCTCCAAAAGCACAAGTAACAGCAAACTAAGTAGTTATTCTCTACCATAACATCAGCAGGAAACAGTGATGGTGTTCCTACTCTGGAACTCCTCACTGAATAGTGGTAAATTAATTTTAAAAAGCCTGAATTAGTGAAAGCAATATGAGATAACACAAAACAGCAAAATGTACCCAGAGAAATCAATAAACCTTTACCAGGTTACTTGCAAAGTCATGTTTACATCTGAGAAAGAGGTGTACATACAGCGAGAGTTCTGCTTATCTGAGGATGAAATACCTGATCTCAGTAGATGCTCAGTGATTTACAATGCTCTATAGGAATGTTAATCTTCTCTCGTTAAACAGATGACTCATTAGTACAGAGGTTCCATTGGATTCACATAGAAAGCAGGGAGATGTATAAAAGTACATTACATGACATGAGCTAGAAAAAAAAAATTAAGGATAAAAAGCTGTAGACTACTAAAAGTGCCTAACTTGAGCTGGATTAGTACTCCTAATGTTTCAGTCACTTGGCTAGCCACCAAAAGAGCATTAACTGTTTCTAGAGACTGAAGAGGTTTTTTTGCTTGTTTTTTTTTTATTGCAGCCATTTAAATTCTTATTATCTCAAATTGCCTTCAATCAGTCCTGACCGTAGAACATTTTTGTGACAGAGTTTTAGTTTAAAAACTAGAAAAGCTTTATATACTTCCATTCGTAGTTTGACACATTTCTGAAACTGCTGGATGCTGTGCCCAGGGAGGACATGAGATGACTTTTCCAAATATCAACATACCTTCATAATGCTTTCTCACTGGATTTCAAAAAGATATTTTACCTTTGTCTTTTCAAAGGCTGGAGGAAGGAAGGGGAGTCACTGAGTGAAATAAATACCCATGACAATCAGCTGATGCAATTACACTGTTGAGCTGTGGGATTGGCTTTTCTTGTGAAGACTATGTTTCAATGAAAAATGCTTGAGATATTGATATCAAGCGAAAGGGACCTTGACATAACTGAAGACTGGGCACTCCATTTAGGCATATAAAAAGAGAGGGTAAAAGCTTGTTCGCTTATCTTTGGGACTAAATATGTATGAATGTGCTGAGAGCCAAAGCAATGTATTTTTCACACAACACCTTTCACTTTACATGTTATGCACAAATTTACACAAATTTAATACATTTTCAACATCTGCACTCAAAATATAATTTATACAATTTTACATGCAGAATACATCCTTCAGTTAGCAATCTGAAATACTTCAGAAAAACGAAAGTTTTCTGATTTATTCTTTGAAGATTGAGGCAAAACTATCACTTCCCTTTCTCCTTCTTACATTCCTTCCTCCTGCCCTATCCAACAATATTCAGGCAATGACAGAGCTGGACAGACACGACTTAGCTTGTGAAAATGTTGAACCTATCATGAAAATGTAATAAAGTACACACTTCAAAGGAACTAGAGCTGGATAAACTTGCAACAGAAAATTTTGCAGCAGTGCTCTATCAGTAACAGATACAGCTGCTCTGCAAAACTGCTGCTCCAGCAAAAGCCCTCATGTACTTCAGCTGTTCTTACTTCATGCAATTACATTGGTGCAAATTCTGCTAAAAGAATGCACGAACACTAGCTCTAGAAATTTCACCATTGCAGGTTTGATGAATATTAATCAAGTACATTAAATATATAAGTAAACAAGTATACTAACAAAACAGTTCTGATGTAGGCTTGTTAAGACTTGAAAATGCTTTAGGAATCTGATCCTCTGCTGACAAAATGTTTTATTCATTACAGTTCACATCAAAATTACTGACAGCTTATTTGAAGGCTGCCCTTGGGTAGGCTGCTGAGTCCCTTTTGCTGCTCTTCATTCCCTCACATACTGAAGTGTTACCTGAGTGGTAGCTGGAAAGTGGGACCAAGTGCTCAGTAACTGTGTTAGCTGCCCTGGACAGCATCAGAACATCTGTGCAAATTGCAGCCTGGAAACTGCATTGGATGGCTAACCAACAGTCCACTACGTATTGCAGAGCCTCTGTTTTATCATTGGCCAAATCAGATGGATTTAAGCTGGCATAGACATGCTTTTCCTTTCTGCAGAGGAGTCTTTGGCTCCTGCAGAGGACATCCTTAGGCTGCACTTCATTCAGCATTTGTGCAGTGACTGCTGGGCACAATGGAAGTTTTTATCTATGGCCAGGCTGCCACTGAAGTCCAAATAGTGATATCTTTTTCTCTTTTACAAGGTAGTGGGTGGCATCAGCTATATGTACAAAGGCAGTGGAGTTTAGAGATGATCACTTATCTTCCCTGTGCTACACCTTACATTCTCCCTGGTGCTAGTCTACCCCCATCTCCATTGCTCTCTCCTCCTCTTCTTATTTTTCTCTCCCATCACACCTTCCTGAAACAGTGCAAGTTAGGTTCCACTTTGATAATGAAACAAATACTTTCAGGCTATAGCTGCAATTTTTGCTGGATTTTTAGGAATATGGCATAATTTTTTTCTCCTTGGGCTCAGTCTTCAGTTGAGTCACCAGTGGTACAAGGGAATAATGTTTCTGTTGCAGGAACAAAACAACCTCTGTTTACTGCCTGTAGGAAATTCAATTGGTGTCTGTCTGCTTCCCTTTCTTTGTGGGGACACTTCTGAGGCACTATAATTGGCTTAGCTGGTGAGATAAGTGACAATTGTGGATGGGAGGAGGAAAAACAGGAGGAGGAAATCTCTATTTTTTATCTGTCTATTGAGATGTCAGTGTCAGCCAAGAAGCACTTAAAAGAGATCTACTCTTATCTGTCAAGAACAACGAGACACGGGAAGATCTAGTCATGACAGGAAAAGCCAGTTATAAGGATACACGTGCCTATGGCTTTATGTAATGTTTCCTGATGGGAGGCTCACTAGCATGCTCAGGGCTTGATCACTGCTTTAGGAGACGATGAGAGGGAACTAATTCAAACCTTCGGATTTCTACCAGCCATGTGCATAGGTTCACAGACATAAACATTTGTCTCTTCTGGGATCTTTGCCCACATTAAGTCAGTGCAACTTCACTGATTCCCTTGATCTCAAAAGCATGCATGCCTGTTTCCTATATGGCTTCCAGCATTACAGGCTGGTTTACATGGATTGGGCAAATTTGACCTAATATGGATTTGTCCGCTTTTCTTAAGAAAAGTGCCTCTATGTGTGAAGGAGGAAAATTTGGAGTCTAATTACATGTAGGTTGATTCAAATGGTACCAAGCCATACAAAATTGAGAGAACTACTGAAACTCTGAGAGGCTCTGTGTTTCCTGGTTGTGTACAAAAGACACTGCAGCAAATTGTTTCAATTGGCATAATAAGATGAATGAATCATAAAGCAGACAAGCAGCAATTCATCCCTCCACTCAGCTTCTCCATCTAATAGTATTGTAGTTAGTCAGCTCAGTAATTATATTTTCACTAACATTTTCCTTGCAGTCCGATTCCTCTGCCCTTACTGACAAAGAGGATAGCATACATTCACAGGTTTATCCCAGAAAATAAAATGCTTTTGTAGCTCTGCAGAATTTAATCCCAGGTGGAAAGATCAGAGCTCCCCTCACCAGATATATATCAATCAGTAATCTCTGACCCAAGATAACCTTGGAAATGAATGTTTAACTCATTTTCACCAACCAGACCAGTGCAAACTATGTTTAAATAGCCACAGGCTTCAGGCTGCTCAGCAAGAGACCAGAATACCACCAATCTTATTTTCAGGTTGGGCTTACTTTATTTTAAGTAGGCCCAACAAAAAGTTTCTAGTCAAGCATCAAAGCTTTCCTTGATATATTTTTAACATTAGAGTTTTCACTTGGTAGAGGTTTCACACAGAGGCACATTGTAAAAATGCTTTTCTCATTGCTGTGTTTCATTTATTCATTTCATAAAATACTTAATCCTACAAACTCTGTTCCTCTTGCCTTCAAAGAAATTTGTAGGGAAAAGCCATCATATTTTGGGATCATCTTCTGCATCCAAAATTAGGCATCAGAAATTACGAAGTTATACTTGGCTGCATAGGCATTTTTTTCAAAGCATGTATATGTCAGGTATTGGTATTTGAACTTCTGGATCATCCCTGAATACATGGTCTTGACACCAGTCAAGACGCTGTATTATCTAAGCATTATCTAAGATCTGTTCTGAGTCACATATGCAACACTGAACTGTCTATTTTACCTCCTTGGCACTCTTTATTTGTAAATATTTGGGGATTAAGAAAAGTCAAACCCCAGCATCCATGTGTCACTTTCTGATTTCAGAAAATTCCATCTATTTCTACAAGATCTGGAAATCATTAGAGTTCTTTTTTTCTCATTACTAAGGTAGAAAATAATTCTGAAGATTACTGAAAATACGGGGTGTGCAGATAAAATATGGAGAAGGACATAAAGAAGCTTCCAGTGTCAGCAGTTTATGGCAACCAAATATTTATTTTATGCCACAAAAGGACTGCTTCTTTGCCTGAAAACTGGTAAAAGCTTTGCAAAGCCACTAGCTAGTGGTGTTCCACTCTGAAAGACAGGCAAACACAAAGATGCTCATGGTCAAAAAGGAGAAACAAAAGTTAGAGGGTCAACAAAAAGTTGCATTGTTATATTGGTAAATTATACACTTGGCATGGAAAGTGGTATATGTTAGTAAGTTAGTCCCTTATCTTTCAGTATAAACACATGGTGGTGGATTTTGAATAAAAGATGAGGTGAAAGAGGAGAGTGAGAGATTAAAGAGAGAGACAGAGATGTGGAGGGGAGGAAGGGAGGAAAGGAGAAAGGCAGGAAGGCAGGCAGGCAGGCAGGCAGGCAGGCAGGCAGGCAGGAAGGAAGGAAGGAAGGAAGGAAGGAAGGAAGGAAGGAAGGAAGGAAAGAAGGAAGGAAGGAAGGAAGGAAGGAAGGAAGGAAGGAAGGAAGGAAGGAAGGAAGGAAGGAAGGAAGGAAGGAAGGAAGGAAGGAAGGAAGGAAGGAAGGAAGGAAGGAAGAAGGAAGGAAGGAAGGAAGGAAGGAAGGAGAAGGAAGGAAGGAAGGAAGGAAGGAAGGAAGGAAGGAAGGAAGGAAGGAAGGAAGGAAGGAAGGAAGGAAGGAAGGAAGGAAGGAAGGAAGGAAGGAAGGAAGGAAGGAAGGAAGGAAGGAAGGAAGGAAGGAAGGAAGGAAGGAAGGAAGGAAGGAAGGAAGGAAGGAAGGAAGGAAGGAAGGAAGGAAGGAAGGAAGGAAGGAAGGAAGGAAGGAAGGAAGGAAGGAAGGAAGGAAGGAAGGAAGGAAGGAAGGAAGGAAGGAAGGAAGGAAGGAAGGAAGGAAGGAAGGAAGGAAGGAAGGAAGGAAGGAAGGAAGGAAGGAAGATTACTAGCACCAGTCACAGTTCCAGCATTGACTCAGCTGGTGAGGTGTTTTAGGGTCCTGGAGGCAGCATCTAAACTTCATGGAAGAACATTTAATGCATAACTTTCCCCATCATGGAGTTAAGTTTCTCAGTTTCTGACTTTAAATGCAAATTATTTGTCATGCACAGTTTGTTCTTCTATACCTTTGTGAAACTGGTTCAGAGGGTTTCAGGAGTCTTTGGTGATTGTGATCCCACCTCTATTGGAATGACCTTTAGTTGGCAGTCTGTGTCTGCTTCTTGACCTCATTCCTGCGCCTCTGCTGTGCTGACTTGTGCTTATCTTCAGAAGCCAGAACAATGGTGTTTAACCCAGAAAAATAATGCCCTACCTCTGTGTGGTCCCATTCTCCAGCCATGTTCTGTTCTTTCTCACAGCATGCTTTTACTATCAGTCCTTTGTTTAGCTCCAAGCTATTTGGCTATCAGTGTTTGAGACATATATGTTAGCCCCTTATCTTCTGGGCTTCTACAGCTAGAGGCAAGCAGTCATATGTGTTACACATCAAACTGTATTGTACTTCAAGTCTCTGGCCTCAACCAACCTTAGTAACAGGTCTTGGCCCATCTGTTCTATCTGATTTGACTAGTGAAAATTTTGTGTTCATTTCCCTACTTTTATTCTTCTGACCCTTAGCTTAGCACTGATTTATTATCCTCAAACTTGGTTTTGATTTGTGTGCATTTTTTCTGTATGGTATTTGCTTACACTGCTTTTCTCCCTAGGTTGTTTTTTTCCTATTTACTTGCCTTTATCAACAATCTTTTAAAATAACTATACTTCAGTTTGGCTCTTTCTGGTCACCAGCTGATGTTTTTCAGTAGTTTATAGAGAAGGCATTTCCTAGAGCTTTTCAGTGAGAATGCTCTTGCGCTGGTGGATTTCAAATGCGATTTTCTGAAGTACTCATTTAATTATCCCTTTTTATGGAAGTGCCTTCCAGTTCAATTAGCTGTCCATTTTTAGAAAACCATGGACAGAATGGTGGGTTAATGGTCAAAACTAACTTGCTGAAGTTTGAATACTGACAGTGTTTTGGGTTTATTATGGTTACAGGACAAATGGCACTCTGTAACACTCTTCAATTACTGTCAATTGCCATCTGCAGATGACTAACTTCCTATCAGCTCTTCATTCAACCACAGTTACTTTCTCTTGTTATAGATTTCCATATTACCTTTGGAGACTGATTTACAGGTGTACATGTGTCTCACTATCCAGTGTCCTGCCAAAACTTAGGTAGGATAAATCTACCTTCTGCTGAAGATCGCTGGTATGATACAACAAAGATGTATGAATACATCTTTTGCATCCCTGACAATGTGTGCATCACTGCAGCTGACTAGGCTACAATGTGTCTGAATTTGTCTAATAACAGAGGTGAATTATAGACATGTTCAACATACTTAAAATCCTATTTTTGGCACCCGTTAACAAATTACCAACAGCAAATGACAAATGTATTAGCAAGTCCTTCTCACATGGATATATAACTCCTAGTTTCAGCCAGGACAGGGTTAATTTTTAACAGTAGTTGGGAGGAGGGCATGACCTAATGTTATTCAATACCACCTAGCATCATTGCCACAGACAGGGAAAAGGAACTCTCTTTTCTGGGGAGAAGGGTGTGTGTGTCAGAAGAAAAGAAAGGGTGGGGAAGAGCCAGTCTGCATTTGTCATAGGCTTTATATGTAAATGGTTTCTAAATCTTAGACCTTTTATTATTAATGTTGTTGCTGTTATGGTTTGTTTCATTATCTCATTGCTGTTTCTAGTAAATTCTTCTTATCTAAGCCTATGATTTCCACCTTTTGTGCCTCCAATTCTCAGTTCCATCCCACCAAAGTGGGAAGACGGAAAGAAAGTTGAAAGGGAGGTAGAGGCAGTGTGGTTTGGAGTCTTTAGGGAGAACTGAATTGGGAAGTACCAATCCTAAATCATCACAATCTATTGGATAGTGTATGAAAAGTCAGTGAATATCCAACAGATGTCCAATCTGTTCCTCCTCAGCTGTAGCAAAACCACCTCCATGAATCTTCCTTTTAGGAAGAAGAAAACAAATCTCAATTCAATGGTCATGGTTTCCAAAAGTCATTTCATACTGGCAGTCACAACTTTCTGTTGCTTTTAAAATGGTTTGCAGTGCTTTGAACAACCACATTGACTTTGGAGAAGTGAATAAGCATGCTTTTTCCTCTGGATGCCCAGGTAAGGTTTAGGTCATCACCTGCATAATGTAAATAGGCAGGTGAGTAGAAACAGAAAAGGAATTGGAAAGGATTTATTTTAAAACATCTGAAAATAACAAGGAAAGGGCTTAAACAGTAAAAAGGCTTGAGTTAGAGAATGCAAACAACAGAACCAATAGAGAAGAGATTAAAGGAACTGCCTGTGAGTGGTCATCAGCAGGGAAAAAGATGGGCCACACCTTTCTGGTACAGTTGACTCCTTTGTGGGTGGGCACCATGAAGTACCACAGAAGCACAAAATGGGTCAGGTTGGAAGGGATCACAGTGCATCTTCTGGTATAATCTCCCTGCTCAAGCATGTTCCATCTAGAGCACATGGCACAAGATTGCAACTAGACACTTCTTGAATATCTCCAGTGAGGGAGATTCTACAACCTCCCTTTCCACAACACTGGAAAAGGGCAGCCTTTTCCACTTTTCAGTCACCTGCACAGTAAAGAAATTTTTCTTCATGTTCAGGTAGAACTTCCTGTGCATGAATTTCTGCTTTTTGTCCTATTGCTTGACACCACTGAGAAGAGCCTGAATCCATCCTCTTGGCACCCTCCTTCCAGATACTTCCAGACATTGATCACACCATCTCCCAGAATTCTCAAGGCTAAACAGGCCAATCTCTCTCAGTTTTTCCTTATAAGACTGATGCTCTAGTCCCCTTGTTCACTCAAGATTGTTCTTTTAAAATCACTAGAAAAGAAGTCTCTGGGGTAACCTTATTTGACCATACTGTGGCTTTTAATACCTGAAAGAACCTTCAAGAAAGCTGAAGACAAACTTTTTACGATGGTGTGGAGTGAAAAAAGAAGGCTTTAAACTGGAAGAGGGCAGGTTTAGATTTTGTAAGGACAAAATTTTTCACAATGAGAGTGCTGAAACATTGGTACAGATTGCCCAGAGAGCTGGTAGATGCTCCATCCCTGGAAGCATTCAAGATCAGGCTGGATGGGGTTGTGAGGAGTCTGATCTGTTAGAGGATGTCCCTGCTCATTGTAGGGGGTTGAACAAAATGACCTTTAATGTCCCTTCCAACACGATGTATTCTGTGACTCTGTGATCCTGTGATTCTGTGATTCTGCAGTATAGTGGAAGGTGTCCTTAGCCATGGCAGAGAGGTTGGAACTGGGTGATCTTTAAGATCCCTTCCAACCCAAACCATTGTGTAATTCTGACTATCTTTGTAGCCCCTGCTGGACTCGCACCAGGAACTCCATGTCTTTCTTTTACTCAGGACCCCAGCACAGACCACAGCACTCCAGGTGAGACCTCACCACAGCAGAGTGGAGGGGCAGGATCACCTCCCTCAACCTGCTGGCAATGAATGCTCTTCAGAATGCAGCCTAAGATCCATTGGTCTGCAAGGCCACCAGGGCCCTGCTGGCTCAAGGAGAGTTTGTTGTCTACCAGGACCCCAAGCTCCTTCTCCACAGAGCTGCTTCTCAGCAGGTCATCCCCAGCCTGTGCTGGTGCCTGGGGTTGTTCCTCCTCAGGTGCAGGACTCTGCATTTGCCTTTGCTGAATTTCAGAAGGTTCCTCTCTGCCCATCTCTCCAGTGTGTCAAGGTCCTTCTGAAGGGCTGCACAGCCCTCTGGGGTATCAGCCACTCCTCCCAGCTTTGTGTTGTCAGTGACATTGCTGAGGAGCCTCTGCCCCTTCACCCAAGTCTTTGATGGGTAAGTTAAACAATACCAGGCCCTTGACGGACACCACTAGTGACAGGCCTCCAGCTAGACTCTGTCACTGATCAAATCGTTTGCATGTAAGCACGAGGTATTTCTACTGCAGGTCAGTGAAGAGGGTGCAAGGCAACTGTGCCTCAGCTCTGCATGAACCACAGTAGCAAAAGAGGAGGGGTTGGAATTTTTCACATCTAGCTGACCATACGTGAATTGGAGGTTGCCAAAGCAGGACTTGTTTACTGTGGAGATTCCAGGTGCAAGGTCTGTTCATTTTGTCATTGATATTGACTATTGTCACAGATCAAATAGATTGGTTTGTCCAGCCCTGAGCTTGGAGAGACCTTCAAATAAGTATTCTGCTGTGGAGAGTGTATTTCCAGAAGAGGACCTAATGTGTACCTCTATGAAATCCTAAAGATGCTTAGCTTTTCTCACTGCAGTAAAATGAGTCCAAGAAGGGGACCTGATCTTAATTTTCTTGCTGAGACTAGCCTGCAGAGCCTGAAATTCAAAGATACAATATCTGCTTTGTTACTCTATGAGCTTGCTGTAAAATACGCTGTAATCTTTGCCAGGGTTATGTTATGCATTCCCTGGAGATTTTTCAGCTCTGAGGAACACTTCAGACTGCTTAACAGTCTGTTCAGGCTTTGCCTTATAAGGCCTTTTAACTCCAGCACAAGCACGTGACAGCCCCTCCAAGTGTCAGGCTGCTGGGAACAGATCACAGCAACAGTTTCTCTGCTCAGAGCCACCTTTGTCCTGTCTGCCTTAACCAGATGCCCTTCTAGCTCCTGTCCTGACAGGCAGCATAAAAATGGGGGCTTAGGTTAGAGGGGGGGAAAGCCCAAAAATTTAACTCTGCCCCTGTGCTCGTCCTTACTGGAAAGATTGAATGATTTTGAATACATTGAGATACTTTCATGTTTTACACAGACTTTGATTACAGCTGTGGTGCCCTGGAAGACTGGTGGTCTGCCACTTCACACACATTCTTCAGTGGTAAGGCATGAGATCTGCTGCTCTTGGGAGGCATCTGTTCTGCTGGTGAAGCTGAGAGTCATGAGTTAAAACTTGTTCTCTGTTCATTCCTACTCTGCAACAGTAGCAGCAACTCTATATGAGAGCAGCAGAAACACTTTTCTTTTTCTATTCTCAGTGCTCCTATGTCTTAATTTAGCAGCTCTGAAACATCAGTAGATTAGGCTAAAGTACTGAAATGGGAAATGCAACCACTAAAAGCCAAATATGCTTTGCTTTGACTTAAAATATCCTCTGGTTGAGTTACAAGCCATGGGAAACAGACACTAGTGGAAATTCAGGAGTAGTTTCAGCCTCTCCTGTAGTTCCCATCAGCATTCCCGTTGTGGCTTGGCCAGACTGTGCACTGGCAGAAACTGCACTGGACTTTGCAAGTGTTTGGAGTTGTAGGGAAAAGCAGCCCAATGTGGGGGCAACATAGGGGGAAAAACAGCCAGGAGCAGACCTTGGACTTTCTGCACACAAATCCCTATCAGAAGATTATCTCATCTCCTGCTAGCAAAACCCCACTCCTTAAGCTCTCTCCACATCCAAGAAAGCCTTCCACATTTCAAAAACCTACAAATGGTAACAACTTCTACTACACAGACTCAGTAGCTGAGTAAATCCAAGCTGTCTGGGGCAAATCATTCAAAAGAGGACTCACAGAGATAGGGTCGTGTGATTTCATTGATGTTACCATTTGAAAGTAATCTGTGCAAAGGCTCTGAAACAGAACTGTAACTTGCTTTGAGGGCAAAAGATACTGAGACATCAGTAGCCAGTATTTGTCATCATAAAGTGATGACTTTATCTAGACCAAAATATCACAACTTAATTAAACATTAAAACTCCAATAACCAGAGTATCCATGGATCATAAGCTTCCCAGAGTTACGCTTTTCAGAAACAGATAAAAGAACCACCTATGCTCTATGTTGAGCTCCATATCCATATACTGACAGGTACATTCATGTAAAAATTTAGGCTATATCTTCTAATTTCCAAAACAAACTAACTTTTGATAGCTTTTGGTTTTTTGGGTTTTTTTGTTTTGGTTTGGTTTGGTTTGGTTTTTTTTTTTTTTTTTTTTTTTTTAATGCCACCTTTTAAGGGCATTTGAACCAATTTTACTTACAGTCCTATCTAATGTGGACACTGCTGAAAGGTTTTTCCAGTTTCATACTTGCAGCAATTCTGCATTTGACTCTCTGGCACTGTAGCAGCTAAAATTAGAGTTTACTCAAGGCAAACAAAATGCAAGCTAATACTTACTGTGGAACTTTTAACACAAAGGCAATGGACTAAAATATTGGTACTGCTTCCCCTGAATCATCATTTTAATTTGAAAATGCACACCAGATCTCAGATCTAAAGGCAACCTCTGTTTGTCCTGACATTTTTACATTATTGGCTCATTTTTCTCAGTGCACTCTTTGTTTCTCTTCAAAGTATCAAGAAATTCCTTTTGGTTTGCATCTTTTTTTCCTCTCTGCCTCATTCCAGAAGACTGTAAGCTACCCTCTGTTTCTGCAGCAGTGGGTTTTCTGGGTTCTTTGGGAAAACCGTGCCCTGATCGACTGCAGGAATGATTCTCACTACAAAATTTCACAGGTAGTACACTTTCAACATGAGATGAGACAAGCAGCCTAGAATATTAAATCAAAATTCTGATAGCTGGATAACAAGTGTAGATTGAAGAAAAAAACTGCTATTAAAAAAGAAGCATTTTATGAGGAGCTGATTTGTTGAACTCCTTGCTACAATCCTGCTAAGTCAGAACTAACTATCAATCAGCAGAGGACTATAACCTTAGGTTGATAACAAATGCAATGTGGTTTAAAACCAGTGTATTTTGAAAGAGAAATCAAATCCAGAGTTGATAACAAATGCAATGTGGTTTAAAACCAGTGTGTTTTGAAAGAGAAATCAAATCCAGAGTTGCTTATGAAGCTGTGATTGTGAACTCCCACACAAAGTTTTATTATTCTAAAGGTACTAATAAGAAGGACTTCAAATAATTGTTTCAACCAAAAATAAAAATACATTATATGATTTGCAAGGTCTTACGTATCATTAAACCTTTAGCTGATCATCCTTTTTCTGTAGTCACATGGCAAACAATCCCAGAGTTCACATTAAAAGAACAAGAAGGTGGGAAAGCAAGAAGGTAGTCAAAGAAACACCTTCATACAAGCATGATTTGAAAGTTATCAGGGTTTGACCAGTAATGACATCTACAGAATGTCTGCTTATCGATCTACTCTACTAGATACATAAATTTTGCTTGTTTTGGTTAGAGTTTGTTTTGCAAGTAGTGTTACTGCCTCGTAGACATATTGGGGCAGAGGGGGATGAGAAGCAGGAAGACGACTTGTGAAACTCCTGGACAGATTTGAAATGTGCAAACTCAAAATACAACTTGAAATGTCCCTTTTTCCATATGGTCCCTGCTTTCTGAAAAGTGCCATCATCCTTAAATGGGACTCGCATGTCAATGTGGAGATATGTGCTTTCAGGATAGTTGAACTGTGGTTTGGCAATTAATAATGTGTCCAGTAAAAGATATTTTGAAGATGTTGCTTTAAACAAATATGTCCAGGGCTCTTGTGACTTCATTGTCATCAGACATCAGATACAAAATTGGCATCTGCTATGGACATACCTACATAGGTTTATGCATACTTGCAGTACACTGAAACAGCTATAAAACCACACCATGACCACCTTTCTTGATTCTAGTGACCACCTGGGCACTAGAATCAAGAAACACCTTCATCTTTTGACAACTTTCAACTGGAAATATTTTATCAGTCTTTAAAAAAGTACATTTTTCCACTGTAGGAGCAGTCTAAAATATGGATAAAATTAATTGGTCTGAAAAGATCTCTTGCAGCCACTCTCTCTGTAGTTTTGTTGCATGCCCAAACTGCAAATGTTGTAACGCCAATAAAGTTAGAATAAATAAATTGGTCATCTAAAGAAATTAAGGAAAAACATAGAAAAAGGGAGATGATTTCTCTTTTATGTGATCAAAGAATAAACAATCATGTTCAAAGACACCATGAAGAAGAAATGCATGTTCTTCATTAGTTGTATCTGTTTGTCTGTTTACAGTTTTATAAGGAAAATTAAGTTTCTCCACCATCCTTACAAAAGAGTCTCAAACTGTTGTGATGTGAAGAGTGGTCTGTGGCAGGAGCAAGCCTCAGCTGAGGGATTTTTTTCACTTCACTACTTGATTCAAACCTCCTAAGGGAAATCTGAAATGTTCTAGTTCTGCGCAAGAATAAATCAAGAAAAAGTAGTCCTATATTGTTAAATTACCAGCCTGACATGCTGCCTTCTTCTCCATTTGCACAGATGGCCCTGCTACATGATTACTATTATTTTAATGTATGATGAACAAATGCATAGAGCACAGAGCTACAATAGGCTCTTTTTGTGGTATGTACCCTTTGTAAACCAGTTCCAGCCTCTTAGATAACCTTTTTGCTTTCACTCCTGACACACCTAGCAGTAACTAACCTAACTACATAAGAATACTATTTATCATGAATTTGAGGATACCTGCACCCTTGCTCCACAAGTTGTTCTCCAGTACAGGAGACATAAACAAGAGAAAGTTGGAGAAAGATGAAAAGCCTGCTTAAGCAGTAAATTAAGATGTAACTGTAAGTTTCCAAAGTTAAAGCATTTAGCCTCCTCCAAAACATCCTTATTTAAAAGGGTGGGTGACTGCTTAGCTTTGAAACAATTATGTCTTGTATTTCCTTCCAGGTTTCAAAATTGGAATACATGCAGAAGTTTAAAATGTAGACACATGGACAGGGAATTTTAAACCAATCTAGAGGATTAAGAATATTTTTTCACTAAAATCAGTGGAAGACAAAGCCAATCATTAATGCTGCTTTGTAAATCAGATTAACTTTTATCCTAGGAACTTCTGACTACTAGGTTTAATTAGTTCTATCTTTTCTGAATACTACTTACCAAACAAGGCCTTTGCACATTAGAGGGGCAAAATATAAAGATTATTTAATAATTAGATGCACATCAGAAATACCAGTTTAATGGTAATGTCATCTTGAGTGAGGCTTGCATGTGGTATGCAATACAATGTACAAGACTTCTCCAGCTTGTACCTTACAGTGTTAAAGCATAAAATAATGCCATTAGAGAAACACAAATAATAAATCAGTGGAATTTGCATCTTCCCCAAAAACTGTGATTAAGATTTTTTCAGCATCTGCTGTCTGTAGTACTAGCCTTGGAAAAGCACCAGACCTAATGACTTTCTTGCCATGACCCTGAGCAAGGAACCAGTGGGGATATCTTTCCCATGAAAGGGACATGGCAGTGTGCTTGTGTGCCTGTGATTGTAGCACTGGAAGTGTGACCACAGAAAAGGAACAGCCTTAGTTATCCTTGGAGGAAATCACTTTCACATATGCAATGCAGGATCTTCACATAATACACACCTGTGTTTGAGGCAAAGTCTTGGCACTTTGTTGGCTGCCTCAGGCTGTGAAAACTTAATGAATTCCCTAGATAACAAGTCAGATGTACTAATTTGAACGTAGTGTAGATCCACATTCACATCGAATTTTCAGCATGTGTTCAGTCTGAAGCCAGTTATTTTTGTCTCTTCTTTGTGACTCTGCCACTCTCTGAAGTGGAGGCTGAAAGGCCAGGAGATGATTTCTGTGTAGAAGGTTTCCAGGTTTTGTCAGGTCAGTGGAATAGAAATGGCAGTGTCTAAAAATACATAATTTCATTTGGTTTTTTGGTTGATTTGGTTTTTGGGGTTTCTTTTAGGGCTGCCACCACTGACTAGCAGGCTCAAAGGCTACACGACAGGTCTCAGGAAGATTTCAGAAAGACGGACTGTGATAAATAGATCTGACTCCGATCTGACTAATTTCTTCAAAGTACTGTTAAGGCCTGTTTGAATTAATGCATTTAACTCCTCTTTATCACAGAGATAAAATCAAAGTTCTAGTTCTTATGTTCCCATAATGTGCTGAAATTGAGGTGGACTTGAATGAGGTGAAATTGAAATGTCCATTGTTAAATTACATCCTTGATGGAGATGAACTGTAGAGACCTCTCTGGGCAGCCCCTCCACTGAGGAGGAAGGTAATGATGTAATAATTTTCCTAGCTATTTAACCTTAGCTGAAAGCTTGTCATTAATAAAAGCTGCCCTTTTAGAGTGGAATGGACTCCTCAAAACTTTTTTGGCATTGCAAATCCAGTGCCAATCCCATAGCCCTTCTTTTAGGAGCTTAAGGATAGCAGACAAAATTTAGAATGATCTAAGGGATCTGGTAACAAAAGGATGTTTAAAAAGTAGGTATTAAGTTATCTTCTGGTCATATGTGAGGGGAAAAGAAAACAAAGATCACAGTGTGATCCCAGCACTAGTAAAAAACAAATATTCAGATTCTGCCCCCAGAAACATTCTGGAACACTCATTTACTTTCACCTTTCTACAGCTTTTGTCTTTTGGGCTGCAGACAACTTATTTATTTTCTTTACAATCTCACTTCTGAGTCAAAATCCAGTATACCAATCCAAACCTCAGCAGTAAATATTTTGGCATTTTTAAGGGAATATCATTTCAGCTATGTACTATATGTGGAGAATGATCATAAGGCACAAAAATAGAAATAAATACCACTAAAAGCAGTTTTCCTGCTGCAGTCTGAGTTGTTTGAAAAGAGAGAGAAATGCCAGAACCTATAGGAACAAAACTTTAGTTTTAAAATCCAAAGTTTAAAAATGTACACTTTTCCCTCTTTTTCTTGGCAGAATGAATAGTCAAGCCAGTTTTAAGGAACTGGAGGGGCAAGAGCCTCCTCTGCATCAGCATTACAGTTGTCAGGAACAATGAAACTCAACTCCACAAAATGTTACAAATGGGGTGGATACAACCCAAGTCCTCGGGTACACGCAGTTCTCAGCTCATTAACAGCTACAGAGAGATGCACAAGTACAGGTGGTGATCTATTTCGGTGGCATAACTTCGCTGTTAGAATGTAAATTCAACCTATGTTCATTTTTAATGAAAACTGTTGTCCTATTCAGATATGTCTCTGTCCTGCACTGTAATGCTGGCAGTATTACTTGTTCTCATCATTTCTCCCTGCCTCAGGTGGATGTTGAATGTTAAGGGAAGCACTGAGAATAGGAAGTAGAAGGTAAGGACAAGTCAGGATTTTCTTTCTGTGTAATTTCAGAGACTAAAGAAATTTGGGAAAAGTTGTCCTACCTTTCTCCTCTGCAGGTCATCCAACCCCACTCTGCTCCCCATGAGCTGAGCTAGTGACAGAATCACAGAACCAACTAGGTTGGAAAAGATGTTTGAGGTCATCAAGTCGAACCTATTACCTAACACCACCCTGTCAACTAGACCGTGGCAGTGAGTACTATCTCCAGACTTTTCTTAAACACCTTCAGGAAACTGGCTCCTTCACCTGGGCAGTCCATTCCAATCCCCAAACACTCTTTCTGTGAAAAACTTGTTCCTAATGTCCAGCCTCCTCTGGCACAGCTGGAGACTCTGTCCTCTCATCCTGTAGCTGGTTGCCTGGGAGAAGAGACTGACCTCCACCTGGCTACACCCTCCTTTCAGGGAGCTGTAGAGAGTAACAAGGCCCCCCCTGAGCCTCCTTTTCTTCAGGCTAAAGAACCCCAGCTCCCTCAGCTTCTCCCCACAGGACTTGTGTTCCAGTCTCTTCACTAGCCTTGCTGCCCTTCTCTGGACATGCTCCAGCATCTCAACATCCCTCCTGAACTGGGAGGCCCAGAACTGGACACAGCACTTGAGGTGTGGCCTCACCAGTGCCCAGGACAGGGGAAGAATGACCTCTCTTCTCCTGCTGGCCACACCATTCCTGATCCAGTCCAGGATGCCACTGGCCTTCTTGACCATGTGAGCACACTGCTGGCTCATGTTTAGTCTGCTGTCAATCAGTACCCGCTTTCTGCCTGGGCACTATCCAGCCACTCTGTCCTGGCCTGTTGTGCTGCAGGGGGTTCTTGTGGCCAAAGTGTGGAATGTAGCACTCGTTCTCATTAAAGTTCACATTGCTGGGCTCAGCCCATCTATCCAGCCTATCCAGGTTCCTCTGCAGAGCCCTCCTACCTTTCAGCAGATCAACATTCCTACCCAACTTTGTGTCATCTGCAAATTTGCTGATGGTGGACTCAGTCCACTCATCCAGATCACCAATGAAGATGTTAAACAAAACTGGCCCCAGCACAGACCCCTGAGGGTCACCACTGGTGACTGTCCCCAGCTGGATGCAGCACCATTCCCCACCACTCTCTGGGCTCGGCCATGCAGCCAGTTCTGAACCCAGCAAAGAGTGCTCCTGTCCAAGCCGTGGGCTGCCAGCTTTTCCAGGAGTGTGCTGTGGGAGACAGTGTCAAAGGCCCTGCTGAAGTCCAGGCAGACAACATCCACAGCCCTTCCTGCATTCACCAGGCAGGTCACCTGGTCATAGAAGGAGACTGGGCTGGTGAGGCAGGACCTGCCCCTCCTAAACCCATGCTGGCTGGGTCTGATCTCCCAGATATCCTGTGGGTGCCATGTGATCACACTCAAGATCATCCGGTCGATAACCTTGCCAGGCACTGAGGTCAGGCTGACAAGTCTGTAGTTTCCCAGATCCTGCAGCTGGGTAGTAGAGCAAGCTGTAGTGCTAGCAGCCAGCACTGAAATCACAAGAGGAGAGAGACTGTTTCCTCCACCTGGAAATCTTCAAATAACCAAGCTGCCTGGCAAGGAAAAAAGGTACAAAAGAGAAGTGCAGACATAATTTCTTCTTCTTCCCTGCTTCAAGGAAAGTCACAGCAAACAGCATCTTTAGGGCTCCTTATCTGAAGGCTTTGGAAGGGGATGCTCTGTGGCTCACTTCTTAAGTTACAGTCAAGGACATCAGTAGCAGCCAAGTTACTGCAAGTTGTTGTATAAACCTCAGGCTAGCATGAGGCTGTTTTAGCATGGTAGTGGGGCTGGCAGAACAGCAGGTCTCAGGAAAACAATTGCTTCTAATCCCTCATTCAAGCCAAATCACCCACAAGCAACTGTTACTGGACAACAAACATAATTTGGCCAGATTTCTGGCCTATGGAGTCTCTCGAGGCTCCCTACGACACCCAGCATCTGGTGGTCTGTTGAGAGGAGGTGTCATAAAACTGCCATGACTACATGGAGACCGTCTAATCAGAGGACTTCTCAGTGCAACCTTCCCATGGCTACAGAATGAAACCAAGCCAACATGGAAAAACTTCATAGACTGCATTTAGTAATAATTTATGGCTTAACTATTCATAAACCTGCTGTCTTAGGAAGGCTTAAAACAAAGTCCTGTGCTCTGACTTTTTATTTCTTAAACAATGCTATCTCCTGCTGTGTGTGTTTCAACTCCATGTCTTGGTAGCCAGTGACAAAAAAAGAAAAAAAAAAAAAAGGAAAAGGGGAGAATAACTTCAGTTACTCCAAGTTTAATAAAAACATTCTTTTCTATAAAGAAAGCATGATCTTGTGCACTTAGAAAACTGGACTCAGAGGTATAGCTGCTCTGCCACTGCTCTCCTGTTCAACATCAGACATATAACTTAAAGTTTCACCATCTGCATTTTCTAGGTACAAAGTGCTATGAGGGATGGAGGGGAGATTTCCAAACCTTTTCTTGCCCTCTTGCACAGAGTTATTTTCCCACCAGCCCACAGTGCCTGGAGGCTGTGCCCATGAAAACCCATGCAAGGGGGAATGGAGAATGAAGAAAATGTCCTGGTGGTAGAATCCGCTACTCCACAGAAGGGTGAGGGCATGTATTTGGGTGTTCAGCTTCTCATTTTCAGCATTGCAAGTCATGAGTGACAAGGTATTGTGCACCTCCCTCCACCAGCCACACTGAGTGGGTGTGAAGGGCTTGGACAACAGTCCCCATCATACATCCACCACTTACTGGGTTAATGTGTCCAGGAAGGATGAAAGACAACTGTCCTGGAGTGATGTCTCACTGGGATGAGGGTCTCTGCAGCTCACAACCAGGAGTTCCAAGAGGCCCAAGCAGAACCTATGATGTTGTAGGCACTCCATACACCCAGCAAACTGTCTGGGTACAGGTGATGGAAGGACAGGAAGAGGCTTTTGTATGAAGAGTCAGATTTGCAATTAAAACTGCAGATGCAGTAGTCTCTCTTGGAAATTATGGATGGTGACACTGCCAGAAATTTTGAAGGGTATGTACTGTGAAGCACGATGTTTGAGGAAGTCAAAAAAACAAGCATGGGTGATGAGCTCAGGTATCTGGAAGTTTAGATTACATATTAATTCCTGAACTATTGTAATATAGCCAGACTCTGGTAAGGAAGGTAAGAGAAGATTAATCAAATCAGAATTTTGATTTAGAAGAAAATAATATGTTTCAAACATGCTGTAGGCATGGATGCTTGACAATATTGAGGATGCCAGAGCAGTGTTAGTGCAGCACAATGCAACATGTTGGCATGTGGTAATTTTAAGAGCCAGAAGTATCTTCTCTTAAACAATCTGAAATGCAAATGTGAAGCCTGTTTTCCCTCCTTTCTCTGTGTTTTCCTGACAACCACTGCCAGGATCCAAGCAGTAACGTGTCACCTCAAAAAATACGTGGATGCATTTGCAATGGCTGAGGTGCTAATCATGACTATCATGTGTATGCACATGCCTTTCTTACACACTCTTCAAGGCAAACTCTCATTTCTTTGATTAAATCAGTCTACCAACAGCCAGGAGGATGGGAAGCCAAAGACTTCCTAAGAACAAGATTCATGGCATCATGCAGATGGGTTCCTATAGTATGCGGCACAATGGCAAAAAAGTAACCTGGTTGGCTTGACCAAAACCAAACACAGGTGACTATAACTAGAACCCTTCCTAATCCAGTTCAACTGCATGGCAAGGACAGGAATCTGATTTTCATCACATAACTAAACTGTCTCGTTTAAAGTTCAGGCTCACACACACACACACATAGCTCAGACTGCTTTCATTATCTTCTCCAGCACTGAACAGGGTCTACAGATTGTTTCCTACACTCTTTTCCAAAGAAATGAAAATAAAAATCTGGTTTGTGTGGAAATGGCATGCAATTTATACATTATTAGGATATTTAGCAGTTCTTGCTTTTTTAAAAATTGCTGTGAAAAGAAGAGCTTTTGAACTGATATTTGAAGAAATAAAAGGGATTTTTTTCTTTCTTTCTATTTTTAGCTACTGAACAAAATATACGGAACTTGATCTTATCTACTCTTCCAGAATCTCCTTGCTCTTCCCTAAACACTCCATTCTCTCTTCTTTTACTAATGTCTTCAAAATTTGGAAATATCACCCTGGTCTCCTGCCCTAAAAGTAAGGAAAAAAATTCTTTAGAATTTAACACGATCTCTTAATTTTTAAATTCACATGCCTTACCAACCTAGAAAAACATTCTGGAAGCAAAATCTTAACCAACATGCATGAAATATATGTTTAAAGATGCACTTGGTAGATGCTTTGTTTTGTTTAATTTCACTGACTAAATGTCTCGTAGTGGCTGTCTGCTGCAGACTCCATCATGGTTAAGTCATCTCACAGAGGTCATTTCACCTGGGTATGCTCTGTGAAATGCCTCAGTAAAGGATTTCAACCTCATTGCATCACAGGCTTCAAGCTATGTGAGAGAAAGCTACACGTAATAGAAACATAAAACTACATGTAGAGAAACTATTGGCTATTACTATTGCATGACTCCTAGCCTTTCCTTACTGCAAGTCAAGAGCAAGGAACTGCTCTGCTGCAGTTGCCGATGCAACCTCTATCATTCCTGTACAGTCACAAAGAGTCAATAGATATGACCCATGTTTCCTTGGCAAACTAAACTGGAGGGATGCACAGCCCTGCAGCATGTTTCATCAGGAATACTGCAGCACTCACTAGGGATGCACCCTGCTCATCTCCTGCTGGCAATAAGCATTGCAGTTATACTGAAGAGAGGATAAACAAGGTGGGGGGGAGTACAGTGTCCATATCTGTACCAAAATTGAGATACATCCATTTTTATATATGACTGTCTGGAATGCACTTAAATATATTCTCAAATGTCTTTCTGAGCGGATGTCATATGGAAGGAAAGAGGGGATGGCCTAAAGTGATGCACATTGCACACAACTTTGGCAATGTGTAATGTGACTACAGGTTGTGGTATGAGCAGCCTGCCCATTCCCCCTCCACCAAGCACTGGGACATAACCCTTGTCTTTGCTGGTATAGCCTGTGGAAGAATTCTTCCCTTGGGAAAGGCTTAACCGCAAAACATGAGAAGGGTATTGAAGGGATTTAATGAAGGGATTTAATTGCATAGCTATCAAGCCTTAGTAGCAGTTGCCCATATATGTTCTCAGAGCACATGTGGTAGTAGATATGTCTGGATCCTGTGTGATGGGGTATTTCAAAACCAGCTGTAGTATTACAAGTAGCAATCCATGGACCTTTACATGGTAAATGGAAAATAAAAAGGAGAGATTTTGAAGAACAAGAGAAAGAGATCAAACAGGCCAGAGGGTAGCTGCTATTCAATAAATTACTTAAAGCTGAAAGACTGAAAAAGAGTATCCTAGAATGTAGCCACAAGTGTTGCATTTCCGTTAGCTGTGATTCTCCCGTTGCCCACTTACTCATACTGCCTCACTTGGGATATGGCAAGAAAACTTTGCTTTTTGGCCACAGTGACTACTGGAATTATATAATGTTCTGTGAATTTTTAGATGACAAAGGATGTCTTTCATGGAGATAAAGCTAAGCAAGAAGTCACTTTGACATCCTGTCACGAGACAAGGAGACTGTGCACCAGTAAGGAAAATGGGACCAGGAGGTGACAAACACTTGACTAAGCAGCTGCATTGAAAAACAGCCTGCAGCAAGTAACATGTCCTGGAACTGGGATGGAGGTAGAAGGTATCTGAGCAAGGAGAATGGGATGTGGAAAACTAAAATGACAGGCTAGATGGCCTTTGAAAGGGCAGGCACATGGTGTGAAACAGGATGGATTTCAGGTTGCTTTCCTTCAAGATAATGGAGTTTTCCTGTCTTAGCAGCAAGAAGTTATCACATCACAATTGTATACTGCAAAATGCACTTCTGTATGGCAGGCTAAATGCAGAAGTGCATTTTGCAGCATAGCAGGATAGCCCCACGATGTCATGGTCAGCCCCCCATTCACCATCTGGCGTGGTGGTTGCCCTGGCTCAGAGACACCCCTCCAGTGGGGCAGCCCCGTGCCCTGCCACAAGGGACAGGATTGGGAGGGAGTGGGGGGACCTCATTGCTGTCTTTGAGAAAAGGAAGCAGACAGACTACCATGTAAGCTAAAATACAATGTGAAAGGCTCGCATGCAAAACCAAAGCCAAGCTTGAAATCACGGATACTGTCTCAGGCATCCCCTCCCTTCCTCTCCTGCCTCCTCCTCTATTTAAAACATTAGATTCTTCAGTGAGACTGTTTGTACACGCAGCTTTATCACTTTGAATGTCTGATGTCAATGCGTGCAATGTATGCAGGATGTGCGGACACCTTACTTCTCTCTCCCCATCCAGATGCTCTTCGTCACTCCTGTTAAGGACTGCCCTGCAGCAGCAGCAGCATTTCGCAGCGTGCCATGTTGCCACTTCACTCGCAAGCGTCTGTGCAGTTCCCCCGGAGTCCGCGCTCTCCCTCCTCCTGGCATCCCTGTCCTTTCCCTTATCCAAACCTGCTTCGGCTGGGGCTGCAGCCACCGCCTGCATGTCTGCCGCAGCTCCCCTCCCTGCACCATGTGCCACCATCCTTCCCTGCGCGCTGTGCTGCTCGCTAAGGACATGCTGTGGCACAGCTGTCTGCCTCCTCTGCTGCAGTCAGGCAGGTTTGTATTACTGTGAACGCCGCTGATGTCGAGCTCCTGTCGTGACCCAACACCCCATAGGAGGAGCAAATGAGCTGAGACGTCAACGCAAAAAATTATAGCCATGCGAGCTATCCCTCTGCTCAGCTGCCTGGAGAGTGCTACATGGTTTGTGTGACAGCACCAGCACACAGAAGCAGCACTGAAATGCAGTTAGCAATACAGCTGGGAGACAGGCAGCCAGACAGGCACTGGTCCAGTGACTAAAATGATAGTACGGTGAGCCAGCCTGCAGAGCCGCCAGAAGTGGCTGACTGCTACACAGGAGCTCGGCTTTCTTTGCAATTACTCCAGTTTCCCCCCGGTGACTGCAGTGTGCGCTCCGTTTTGGTTTTGCTTGCCTTTTTGTTTCTCCCTCTCACCATCGGTCTCCCCTTCTCTCCTGCGGTGTCCTTCTCTCCAGGATGGCGGAAGCAGAGTTGCACAAGGAAAGGCTCCAAGCCATAGCAGTAAGTCAGTTTCCTTTTATTTGCTCTTTTGTCCTTAGCTGTGGGTTCTTGGAGGGAAGGGGGATTCCAGCACAGTGGCTGGGAAGCGCCCAGAGAGGCTGACTTGTGCAAAGTTGTGTGTGGAATTCCCTATTCGGGAAATGAGTGGTAAAAGTCTGCTTTGCTGGATTTGGCGGAGCAAGAGGGCTCTGAGGAAAAGCGTTGAGCTGACACGTGCAGAAAGAAAAATGTGAATGCACAGTGGTATGCTTAAAAGATTGATGATAGAGAAGAAAAGGAATAAATGGGGAGGAGATTGCAGGAGAAAATCAGTGCTGTGCTGAATATGTATTTTTTCACAGTTGGAGGTTTTGCTTAGCTGATGAACTAGTCAAGAAAAATTATCTGCTGCAGGATGGCTTTTAGTGCATAAAATAATTGTGATATTGCTAATTTTAAGACAATCGAACACAGACACTGCATTATCAAAATTGTGCGATTGTTTAATCTACTAGTTAAACTGTCATCACAGCTCCACGGGTAAAATCTAGGCAGGATTGAGCCCCATTTTAGTTATAACTTTTGTTTCCTCATTTAGTAGAATATTTGGATTGAGCCACAAGCTCAGCTGGTGCAGACCTCAGAGGAATGTGGGTAGTGGCAACTGGTGAGGAAGGGGCCTGGGTGTTTAGGATCCACGGTCATCCTGGCATACAGAAACTGCCAGCTCATCTTCCAGTATGTCATAGGCACTGTGTCAAAAGGCCTGTGTTTCTGTGGGCACTGCCAGTCGGACAGCCCCATACAGCCTGCCCTTGTTCCAGTGACACCCAGCTCTTCTTCTTCCCCATGGCTGACATGTTGATGCAGCTGTGCCAGTCCCAGAGGGATGGCACGGTCTGTACCGGGGACCACACACCTGGAGGTTTGAAGGGAAAAAGAAGACGGCAGGGCCCACATGGATTTAAGTTCTCTTCCCCAGTGCCCCCAGTGATCAACAGATGCCACATTTTCCTGTAGCTGGCACCAGTTACAGATTTCTTTTGTAGTGTAACAGGAATGGCTGCTGCTTCTGCTGCTGGTGTTGCTCCAAGATATTTTTCTTAAGTCCACTCTACTGATAGGTCCACAGAAATTCAAAATAATTGAATTTAAAAGGAATAGATTAGGGATTTTTCTGTCTAAAATATTAACTATAAAAGAGCAAATAGTGTAATTTGATATGGAGAGGGATAAATTAACCATTTAATTTTCAGGCAGTGGAAAGCAGATGCATATTTTTAAGCTGGTTCTCAGTTTTCTATCAGCACAGGCATTGCCATATCTCAATGGGAAACACCAGAGATGTTCCCCCAGAGGCAAACCTCACCACTGCTGGTAATTTGGGACTCATTTATGGCAGAACTGTACTGCAGAGCTGCTCTGTGCAGTGCTGCAGTGCATAGCTCTGAAACACTTCTGTCTCCACTTAAAAAAAAATGGTTTACATTATTTTTTCTTTCAACTGCTGAATAACAAGACACCAGACAACACTCATTTCCACATGATCTCCTGAAACTTTTCACCAAGGTAGATCAAGTGCTGTAGTTCTTAGTGCCCTGCATCTCACCAATGAGGGTGTTAAGGATTTAATATTATCACCTGGTGTATTGCAGCTTTTACTGAAGGTTTATGCTGGCATAATAGAAGGCCTTGACAGTCTGGATCTTTACTTTCTATGCATATTTCCTTTTTGGTTTCTATTTCTGGTAATTCATAAAACATAGTAAGCAATATATGGAGTTAATTAGATTGAAAATATTTTGCTTCAGCATGAAAAAATATTCAGCCTTATTTTAAGCATTAGTGTGGGTCCATGAACCAACTTGTTTGCTTAGCACTCTGCAGAGCAACAGGTTTTACATATAAGCTTGTTAGTTGACTTTTCTCTGTTTGGGCTGCTGCAAATGTTTTTCCAAATGCAGAAAAATTAATTTCTAGTGTAAGCTGTGCTCCATCAGCACGAGTGACATGACACAAGTTAGGCATTTCCCTCCTGCCACTGGTTGGCTAAAATAAGGTCAATTCTCAAATGCTGTATGGCCTTTCTAACGAGAAGAAAGAAATGGCATTTCAGTTCAGCTTAGTGTTTCATCTGTTTGAACATGCTGCAGTATCTCTCTGAGGTGAGCAGAAGCTTACCCCAGCATTCTCCAACCACACTGGTTGAATGCTAGACTTAGAGAAAGAAATCCACTCACCACTGCTGTTCTCTGTACATTTGCTTCAATAACCAGTATAGCAAATGAGTTTGCTGGAAAGTTTGCAGAGTGAATTTTCAGTGTGCATCACTGAATATATGAAGAAAACAAATCCAAAACAATAAATATGCACTTTAACATTTGCAAGCTTACTGGTTTTGAAGCATTTGATTTTATACTTTGTTATTTTGACTTATCACAGTTTTAATATCTGCTTCTCTGACACAGAGGCAAGTGTCGCAGGAAGAGGAAAAGAAGGAGTCTACTGTTAGGACATAATTCTAAATCTCAGTGAATGTGAGTTAGCCACTTGTTTTGTCTGCAGCAAATATATAGCCTCTCTGTGCATTCATGTTTTATCTGTAAACTGTGAATAATAGACTTTGCCCTTCTCTTTGAGAGGTGTTAGGGATCCATGCAAGATGGAGCTGTACTTGGATGCCATAGTTTACCAGGGCAAGAAATATCCAAACACATATTTAAAATAGAATTTGTGATTCTAAAACCAAAGAAGCTTCAAATGTGTAAGTTTTAACATCATTGAAATGTTTAACCTGTGATTTTCAGATCTTTCTGAAGTTCCTAAAATTCACACACTGGCTATAGAAAGACTCAGAGCACTGTGCAAGTCTGGTTTGAGAAGCAGGAAGATGTGAGACAACTACTAAAAATTGGAACTCAGTTCTCTCTGCTTGGGAGGAAAACATAAACTCTGTGTCCTGGAGAGATTCTATGATGACTAGGAGTGATTGGTTTTCTGATCCTTACTTGAGCAGATCTCACATCATGTCTTCCAACTTGGATGTCATATTTGCTATGGACAGATACTGGTAAATTTTTCTGCCGTGACACACTGCTCTTAACATCTGCCTGAGCCTGAGCCTGACTCTGAATCACCACAGCATCTTTCTGCTGCCCTACCAGCAATGGAGCTGAGTGGTACCCACTCTTAATGCTGTATGCAGATGCCTTCAGCAGGCACAGAAGAGGTTAAAAAAGGAGGTCTGCAGCTATCTTCTCTCTGAGCTTGTTCCTGTATAGAGCACTAGTGTTTGTGTCTGCTTGTTTCCTGAAGGGGATTGGCGGGTAAAATTTTGGGTGGAAAAGGAAGCATTTTTGTGGCTTTAAAAATATGCTGGCTGCAAGTTGCTCAGAAGTTGGGAATGTAAATAGTCCCAAGCTCAGTGGCCTGGGGACAGGTGAGCTGACTTAATTTATCTTATTTTGGATGAACAACATGTGTAGCCCCAAAATTTGTTGTAGGACCCCTCCTCTATGACTGTAGAGAACCTCAGAAGATAATGATCTAAACATAGACAAGCATTTACAAAACCCAACTATTTTCTGTCCCTTATCTAGCAATCACAAAGCTGGGAACTGGGGCGTTGAGTATCGATTGGTGCATCTGGGATATGAATGCACATACGATGCAGTAAATATGTGTTATCCATACATCAGGTGAATTAAATGCAATTACTGAGGTGCAGCACTGAGGAGAAATTGTCAACTAAAATCAACAACCAGCGCAGCACATGGAGGAGTTTTCCAGATTCAAGAGATGTCCAGCACACAGATTCAAGTGAGAATTCCTTAGCAGATAAAAACAACAGCAATAATGGTCCCTCACTTACAAGTGCCCAGCACAGAGAACCAGTAACTCAATTACTCAATTAAAATATCACTGACATTCAATTAGCCACACCAAAGATACCTCCTGTCAAGCAAGAAAAGCATTCTTGCTTTTTCTATGAGATGATGAATTTGTTGAGCTGGATCTAACAATACTTAGTTGTCATCAGGGAGTTGTCCTACTATGACAGGACAATGGTGTTTAAAAATAGCCCCCTCCTGTATCAGTGTGGTCTGCCTTACACGGATTAAGGACTGGCTTTCTGACAGGTCTCAAAAAGTTGCTCTTAGTTTGGGAGACTACTGTTCCTTGAGAGCAAAGATGGGGGAGAACTTATAGGAAGCAGCTTTTCAAGATTTGAAGGTGTTCCCTGGTTGTGATTTGATGTTAACGGAAATGGCTGGTGTGCAGGTAACACAACAAGTGGTGGAGAAGTTGGATATACTATATAAAGAGATCAATTTGGATTATTTGGTAAACTGGATTTTCCATTTAAAGAAGTACTTCATACCTGTGTACAGCTAGCATTAAGGGAGGCCAGTATGGGTTTGTGCATCCAGATTTAAGGTAGTATGGGGCTACCACCACAGAAGAGGGCTCTGCAGTCTGAGCAGCTCTGCCTTTGACAAGGAACGAGAGCTAGTGTGGGCACTAATTCAACAGGGGCAAGGAGAGGGATCCTTGTCCTGCACAGGACATTAGTTTCACACCAGTTAAACCTACACCAGGTGAGATTTTAAAGTCCTCTCAAATGGGACCTATGTGCATTCGTATCTACATATAGCACTGCACTGATTTCTCAATAGGAGTTAGAGAACACTAATACAATTACAGTAGTAATAAAATCTTTAGAAAGACAGTACCAGTATAGTTTCAGTATCAGACTTGCTGGTAAGCTAAGCGTTCTGTATTACTGGGTTGGACACTCAACAACTGCAGTGAACATCATGTAGTCTCCATAGATTTCAGAAAATGTATTAACAAAAGAGAATATCCCTTCTACCTCTTCCCACCCTCCCCCCCAGCAATAGCTGTTACTACACAAAATGAAACCCCATAACTAGTACATCATATCCAGGATCATTTTACTGTAACACTGCTCCATAATTTTTGTGAGTCCTTCCAGAGATCATTGTCATGAAAATTAGAATGTGAGAAATTAGGTGTTGAGAATCACTTAGAAAGACGTGGCAAATTGATTTAATCAACAGTTTACTATTGCTGTGATAGCTTAATACACTTGTTTCCAATAGCCTCATTTAGGAAGTAATGCTTTTGTCCTTTAAGTTAAGCATGGGATCAAATCCATCTCAATCTTCAGACATAAAGACTGCAGGGAAAAATAAAAATGCAACAAGATATGGGGAAAAAAAAAGAAAAAGCCAGCTGTGACTTTTCTGCTTGGAAAATAGGTGAGTGAGAAGAATCTGCAGAAGGAATGAGTGTCGTGGAGAGAGAGGATAAGTAAATACTACTTACATGTTTTGACACAAGGATTAGTAGGTATCCAAAGGAGGTAACAGTTGTGGACAAAACAAAACAAAAAAAAACCAAAAACAACCAACAACAACAACAATAAAAAACCCACAAAAAAATGTTCTCACTGTAATGAGTTGTTAACCTGCAAGGCCCCATTCTTGAAGGACGTGGTAAATGCTGAAGAGTGCACGTGGGCTTGAGGACAAACCAGGCATGCTCATGGAAGCAGAATCCATAAAGGACTTTCTCATTAGAAGCAATTTTTGAGTTGCAAATTACTAGAGGCTGGTAGAGAAGTTTTTTATCTGTTTGCCATGCTCCCAGTTCTGCTTTAAGCACTGCAAAGCATGGGCCAGATGGCCTGATGAAGTGCAGCCATCCTGTGTACTCAACCCATTCAAATTCCAGTAGCCAAGTCTGGAAGTTTTGACACTAAACAAAGCCCCTGTTGCAATACTAATTTGAATACAAACTCATTTGAATACTACAGAGCTTAATGCAGTTTTCCCATTCCCATTTCCCCCTCATTATCTTATTTGCTCTTATCATATTTGTCATATAATATTTATCATAGCTTACTTATCATATCTATGGCTCTGATTAATCACAACCATTCCTCTGCCATCTCCTTTCTCAGTAGTCCCAACATCCAATTACCTAAAACAGAAAAAAAATCCTTCTGTAGCTGTAGCTCTCCTCTTTTTACATTCTGACTCAATGACTTGAGGGCTAGTGAGACCTTATCATAGTCAGACTCTGGTGAGGAAGGCCTGGCAGAGTTCAGTCTGCATCCTGCTGCAAATATTTCCAGAGATGGATTCAGCAGGAGTAAACAAGGGGTCAGCACAAACTAAATCTAAATTAGATATGTACAGTAAGCGTGACGTGAATCTGTGATATTCCTGTGAACCTCAGCACAGATCAGTCAGAGGAGAGAAATTATGTTTTACATTGCTGTAAAGGATGAAGAGAGGTTTCCCTGCACACAAATCGGCAGACCTACCCTGGACTGCAGCAGTACCATGAGTCAGCTTCGTGGCAGACCTTACACAGAGAAATACATGTAAGCAGATTTGTATCTTGCCTTTACTTCTCGAGCATATAAAGCACTGTGAGATCATGCACAATGTACAAAACATTACAGGCTTTGTCCATACTAAGACAAAAGTCAAACAAAAATGCCTAAAATATCTGAAAATTAAGATTACCTTAAGTTTTATCTGTATTTTTTGCTTTAGGAATGTTTAGATGACAGCAAGAGAAGCAGAAATATGACTAAAAAATATTTCTATCAAAGTATCTGTGAAAACTAGGTAAAAAAATATAGAAACAGAAACCAATTTGCTCTTGAGAAATTTCTAGACAGTTTCCAAACTTACCCAAACCCAACTGTTTAAATTTAGAATTGTTTCCACAGGACATTCCTAGCCCTTAACACATCACCAACATCTCTTGAGCACAGACAAGAAAGCTGAGATACTGTGTTTTACTTTGTGCCTTTCAAATTAGATTTTGAAAAAGAAGCTGGAAAAAGGTGGAAAGATTTTGTGGGTTTGTTGTTGTTGTTGTTGTTTGTTGTTGTTGTTTTGAAGTTTCTGGTTAAATAAAAAAGTTGTGAAAGATTTACATTTTTGGAAACTAATGAACAGCTCTAGCCTGGAGTGTAACTTTAGGGACAGTTTTCCCATACCATGATTTTAAATGGGGTAGTTGCTTGTCTGAGATCAGACTGTGGAATTTACATGCCATGCTTTAAGTAAAGGATAGATGGGTAGCTATGTTGAAGGCAGGATAAGCCTGAAAGGGGTTCCACAGTGATACTCAGCCTCCCCTTGTGCAGTCCTGCTCTTTTCAGGAATCACTCCTTGTATCTATCTAACTCCTTACTGGTTTACAAATACTGTTTTATTCTTGCACAAAATGAAGTGTATCCTTCTTGCAGAGCTGTCACCAGCAAGATGGTTCATCTGCCAAGTGTATTTGGTAAAGTACTGGACTATGCACCTCTAGTAAATTACTAATTATTACCTTGCCCTCTCTCAAATGGCACACGAGCATGTGCTGAGCCTGTGTGTGCTGGGGCACTGGTTGGATTGAGGATGCCTTTCAGAAGCAGGACTTGGAACCAAAGGGATGCTACACCTGCCTCTGGCCCTAATTTCCTAGAGTAGAAAAGCATTTTCTGTTACAAATTCTGATCAGGGAAAGCCGCATGGTTGCTAGGGTTAACACCAGCAAGTCAGGTGGCAGTGAAATGGGTATGGTCTTTTGGCAGTTGCACACCAGATCTATGTAGTTCTTGACACACCGATGCTTTTTGTTACTCAGCTGACTTCCAGTGAAGTTAGATGCTGGAGACGTGTATAGCTTTCTTCCTCTTGGCCAGTGAAAACAAGTACTCTCTCTGCACAAAAAAAGGCCAGCAAGCAATGCAGTTCAGGGAGCTCAGACAGACCTGCCCTCATCTACTAGTTGCTGCCCCTTCCAGACAGCACTCAGCTCAGGTTGTTGATTTAGGCAGTGTTCAGACTGTTTTAATTTGAGCTGCCAGGATAGTTTGTCAGGATTCACAGACAGCAGCAGGGTGGGGCTCAGCCACTCTGGAGTTCCTAATAATAGCAGTCACTGGCAATCATGTGGAGATTTGGGACAGCAGAGACGTGTTCAGGTATTTCCAAAAAATTACAAACCTTGAAGCAAAGCCCTCATTTTACCAGCAGAGGACTAAATAAAAGGTGCTTTCCAGTTTTTGGGGGCTGTGTGATTGTCAGCTCCTCTGCTTTCAGCCATGCAGAGTTTCAAGCAGCACTGCACTAGAGAGAAGTAATCTGGGCAAGTAATGGCCGAGGAGGCCCTTTTAAGAGGCCGAATATTGCAGACAGAAATTAGAAGCCAGGTTTCCGTGTAATTTATTGCTAGAGGAGGGGGAGCTGAGCAGCCCGTGGCGCTGGCTGCAGTCACCCAGCTGCAGTCTCGTTATGGCGCAGCGGCGGCAGCGAGCGCGGGGCTGAGATGGCTCCGAGCAGGTGCGAGCGCCTGGCCATTAATTAACCAGATGAGTGCCACAGAGGAATGACTGGCCTTTCCCAGAGGGAAAGAGTGTAGAAGCACGTACGCAACCCCTCCTTGTTAACCTCTAGTGGAACAGCTCTTTTCTCCACCACGTGCCAGGTCCTTGGAAAAGCTCTCGCTAACAATGACAGGTATTTAAAGGAACCCTAGTCATCCAGTTGTTTCTCATTTGGAGCATAAAGCATTTGGCATCCAAGGTGTCACTAGATTCTGCAGCACAGGGAACCGGATTGTCTCATATGCTGGCATTGGTGCAAAATTGCTATCTTGAATGTGTTGGCCAATTCTGGCAGCTTTGTGCAAATAGTATTTGAGAGTTAGTCTCATCTCTTTTGAATCCTTAACTACATTGACATAGAAAGTAAGGCTCAGTTGTTACATGTATTTGTTCTTAATAAATATAAGCATATGCAAGCACTTGCTGCATGTCAAAGAAACAGGCTCCACCAGATGCCTGATTCAGCGTTGAAAGCTTCATCTTTAAGACAGCTCCTTATGGTAGGAATACCTGCTCTACTAGGAATGTACATAAACTCATCCCAGCATCACCAAGATCTTAGCAAATTGTTCTGGTTAACGAAGTAACTTCTTACCAGACAGGAACCCTCTAGTTTTCAAAAAAATAAAATCAAGAACAGACTAAATGTAACACTTTTAAGAGATGTGTCCCTGAATGAGTAAAACACTGAGAAGTACTGGTTTGTTGTGCTAATTTTACAGTTATTATTGCTGAAGTTTCAAGTGTGCAAGATTTAGATTAAAATACAATACAGACTATAGGATATAGACTGTATAGGATGTCTGAAACTCATCTGTGAAATGGAGACTTGTTCATACTTTTCATGCTTTAGCTTTAGATTATCAGATTGCCAACTACTTAATTTCTTAAGGAAAAATAATAGAATAGGTTTATAAGTATTTTTTTCCTTATCATGCATGGCATTATGATGATGATCCAAGATTTTGATGAGACTGATGTGTCACAAACCTCCTCCTCTGTGAATTTGTCAGTAATACACAGTGTTCTAGAGTGTTCCAAAGGAATTCTTCCAGAATCAATAAAGTCTACAACACAGGCAACTCTTTACTTTTTTCCCCCGGGAATTATAATATAATATAATATAATATAATATAATATAATATAATATAATATAATATAATAATTTCATAGTTCTGAAAGCAAGGGATGTTCAAAGTTTATTCCACTTCTGAAAAGGAGCAGATGGAAAATCCTGCTGAACTGGAGAAAGCTGGTAGGAGTTGAATTTTACAACTCTGCTGCAAATCCCCGTGCACTTCAGGGGTAAATTTCCCTCTGGATTTGGCCCCTGTATCTCTGGACTACACTGCCTTCAAACTCACTGCCCATGAAAGCAGCCCTGAAACACAAATCTTGGGAAAAAAAACAGTGGTATTTTGGTAATCCAAGTATCTACAGATACAGTTGCTGCTGCATTTTAGTCTGTTACATTTAGGGCAAGCGACCATCCTGGCTTAAACATATAAGAAAACAAAAATAGTCTTCTGTCTCTGTGTAGTTTGAAAACACATGCTCATTGGTAAAATAAATCAAATTTACATTGAAATGGGTAACAGTAACGACACAACTGTGGGCAAGTAATTGATGACTAGTGGAAAGGTAGTAAGGGGGTTATATACTGTTACTATCTATATGGATTGGAGATGGGTTTGACCAAGCTCATCCATGTGCCACTGAAGTGAAAAAAGAGTTTAAAATTATACTGGCATATTTTCCATGTGGTGTCTTCAAAACAAGGATTCTTAGCACCTAGTTGTTACCAACTGCTGTACAGCAGTTCTGAAGAAAAAGTGATAATGTCTAATGGTGTGAACGTTACTCAGCAGTCTCATTTACCATGGAAAAGGCATTGTGAGTGTGTATGTACATATAGGTAAATGTGTGTGTATATATATACACACACACACATTTATAAATATATATATATATATACGCACACACACACATAAAAGCTTGGTATATATTCTGGAATGCTGTTTGTTAGGCACGTGGAATTCTGTTTTGGTCAGACCCATGCTGGGTGTTAGTCTTCAAGAGAAGAGTCAAGAATGATCAGAAGTGGAAGAAAACTACTGCTGAGGCAAGACAGAATTGTCTGGCATGGTGAAGAAACTACCGATGTTTAGCTGATCTTGTATAAGGATAGAAAAACCTTCTGCATTCTTTCTAGGATAGATTGCCTGTACTTTTGCCTGTTCTCTGATGTCTTTTGGTCCACCAGTGGTAACTAGTCTGCATATAAAGGGTTGTCCTGCGTTGTAGTTTAGGATGTATTCTATCACCATCTTCAGTTAATGGCCCATCAATGCCTTTTGCATGACTCAGAGATAACTCCCTCCTTTGGAAAGGAACCAAAAGTGCTGTCAGCATCTCCACACAAACCGTCACTGAACCGGAACAGCCTAAACCAGTAGCAGTTGCCACCACTCAGAAGAAGAAATCAAGGAGCAAATCAGTCCGCATAGCGACTGACGAGGATGGAGCAGGACCTTCGCACTCAGCTGAAGAGACAGAGACAGAGATCATCACCCGCTCTCTATCTCTGGGTGAGCTGCATGACCTGCGAAGGGAATTCACCCGCCAGACCAACGAGTCCATCCTCACCTGGCTGCTCTGCATCTGGGATGCTGCAGCCAATGACACCATTCTGGATGGAACTAAGGCCAGGCAACTGGGATCACTGTCCCGGGATGTGGTCATTGACCAGGGAATTGGAAAAACCCAAGAAACTCTCAGCCTCTGGCAGCGACTGCTAACAAGTGTGAAAGACAGATACCTTTGTGAAGAAGACCTCCTAGTGCACCAAGGAAAATGGAACACAATAGAACAAAGTATCCGATGCCTAAGGGAATTGGCTGTGCTGGAGATCATTTTTGCAGAAGATGAGAGATTTCCTAAGAGCCCAGATGATGTCCAGTGCACATCACGGATGTGGTTGAGATTTGTACGGCTTGGACCAGAGATGTACTCATGTTACCTGGCAACACTGCAATGGAGAGAAGGTGAGGACAAGGTGGGTGTCCTGACTAACAAACTAAGGATTTACGAGGACACTGTCACTGCCCCAGTTCGTGCCCATGTCTCATCTGTGGAAACAAGACTGGCTGAGCAAGTCAGGAACTTAATTGAAGAAGGCCATCAGAAACTGAAAAAAGAACTTAAGGAAGAAATTTACAATATCTCACCAGAGCCGACGAGAGTCTCTGCGATTAGGAGCAGGCGTCCCCCAGCCAGGGAGAGAGGATACACACCCCGAGGTAACCTTTGGTCTTTTCTTCGAGAACATGGAGAAGATATGAAGAAGTGGGATGGAAAACCCACCTCCTCCTTAGCAGCCCGGGTACATGAACTGAAAAAAGAAATGCCTACCACAAAAAGCTCATCTAGAATCAATGTTGCTCCGGTCTCTCGTGCACAGAACTCCAGACGTTACAGGAATGATGATATGACTGATCCTCTTGAAGGAACCTCAGCAACTCATTTACAGGAAGAAAACAACGTATGCGATGACCAGGAATAGGGGGCCCTGCCTCTAGCCAGAAAGAAGAAAGGGACAATCGGATCTACTGGACTGTGTGGATCCGATGGCCTGGCACATCTGACCCACAAAAATATACGGCATTGGTTGACACTGGGGCCCAATGTACCATGATGCCATCAAGGTATGTAGGAACAGAATCCATTTCTATTACAGGAGTAACAAGAGGGTCCCAGGAACTGACTGTATTAGAGGCCGAAGTGAGTTTAACTGGGAACGAGTGGCAGAAACACCCTATCGCAACTGGCCCAGAGGCCCCATGCATCCTCGGCATAGACTATTTCAGGAATGGATATTTCAAAGATCCAAAAGGATATCGTTGGGCTTTTGGGATAGCCGCAGTGGTAAAAGAAGACATCAGACAGTTGAATACTTTGTCTGGTCTCTCAGATGACCCCTCTGCTGTGGGACTGCTGAAAGTAGAAGAACAATAAGTACCAATTGCCACAGCAACAGTACACCGTCGGCAATACCGCACAGACAGAGACTCTGTGATTCCCATACATGAGATGATCCGTAAACTGGAAAGCCAAGGGGTGGTCAGTAAGGCCCGTTCACCTTTCAACAGCCCGATTTGGCCGGTGCGTAAGTCCAGTGGAGAATGGAGACTGACGGTGGATTACCATGGTCTGAATGAAGTCACGCCACCACTGAGCGCTGCTGTGCCAGACATGTTAGAGCTTCAGTACGAGCTGGAGTCGAAAGCAGCAAAGTGGTATGCAACCATTGATATCGCCAATGCCTTCTTCTCCATTCCTTTGGCAGTGGAGTGCAGACCTCAGTTTGCCTTCACCTGGAGAGGCTTGCAGTACACCTGGAACCGACTGCCCCAGAGGTGGAAACACAGCCCCACCATCTGCCATGGACTGATCCAATCTGCACTGGAAAAGGGTGAGGCTCCAGAGCATCTGAAGTACATTGACGACATCATCATATGGGGGAATACACCAGAGGAGGTCTTCAGGAAAGGAGAGGAAATTATCCAAATTCTGCTGAAAGCTGGTTTTGCCATTAAAAGAAGCAAGGTTAAGGGACCAGCTCAAGAAATCCAGTTCTTGGGGGTCAAATGGCAAGATGGTCGTCGCCAAATCCCCACAGAGATAATCAACAAGATCACTGCCATGTCCGCACCTACCAACAAAAAGGAAACACAAGCTTTCCTAGGTGCCATAGGCTTTTGGAGGATGCACATTCCTGAGTACAGTCAGATCGTGAGCCCTCTCTACTTGGTAACCCGCAAGAAGAACGATTTCCACTGGGGGCCTGAACAGCAACAAGCTTTTGTTCAGATCAAGCAAGAGATTGCTCATGCAGTAGCCCTGGGCCCAGTCAGGACGAGACCAGATGTGAGGAATGTGCTTTACTCCGCAGCTGGAAACAATGGTTTGTCTTGGAGCCTTTGGCAGAAAGTGCCTGGGGAGACTCGAGGCCGACCATTGGGATTCTGGAGCCGAAGTTACAGAGGCTCTGAGGCCAACTACACTCCCACAGAGAAGGAGATCTTGGCTGCCTATGAAAAAGTTCAAGCTGCCTCAGAAGTGATTGGCACTGAAACACAGCTGCTTTTGGCACCCCGACTACCAGTGCTGGGGTGGATGTTTAAGGGAAAAGTTCCTTCCACACATCATGCCACCGATACCACATGGAGCAAATGGATTGCCCTCATTACACAGCACGCCCGCATTGGAAACCCAAATCGCCCTGGGATTCTGGAAGTTATAATGAACTAGCCAGAAGGTGAAACTTTTGAATTATCGTCTGAAGAAAAAGAAGAAGAAAAGCAAGTAACACGCGCTGAGGAAGCCCCACCATATAACGAGCTACTGGAGACTGAAAGACGATATGCTCTGTTCACTGATGGCTTCTGCCGAATTGTAAGAGCTAACCGGAAATGGAAAGCTGCAGCATGGAGCCCCACACGACAAGTTGCACAAGCTACCGAAGGACAAGGTGGATCGAGTCAAGTTGCAGAGCTTAAACCTGTCCAGCTGACTTTAGAAATTGCTGAATGAGAAAAATGACTGAGGCTTTATCTCTACACTGACTCATGGATGGTAGCTAATGCTCTGTGGGGATGGCTGAATCGCTGAAAAAAGGCCAATTGGCAGTGCAGAGGAAAACCCATCTGGGCCACTGACATTTGGCAAGACATCGTCACCCGAGTAGAGAGGCTGACCGTGAAGGTTCGACATGTAGATGCGCATATACCCAAAAGCCGGGCTAATGAGGAGCATCGCAACAACGAGCAGGTAGACAAAGCTGCCAAGGTGAAAGTATCACAAGTGGATCTAAATTGACAGCACAAAGAAAAATTTTTCCTAGCTCGTTGGGCCCATGATGCCTCTGGTCATCAGGGAAGAGATGCAACATATCAATGGGCCCGTGACCAAGGAGTGGACCTCACTATAGACAGCATCTCACAGGTCATCCACAGCTGTGAGACCTGCGCTGCAATCAAACAGGCCAAGCGAATGAAGCCTCTGTGGTATGGTGGACAATAGCTGAAGTACAGGTACGGGGAAGCCTGGCAAATTGAATATATCACCCTTCCCCAAACACGCCAAGGAAAGCGGTACGTGCTGACCATGGTGGAAGTCACCACTGGATGGCTAGAAACCCACCCTGTGCCTCATGCCACTGCCCGGAACATCATCCTGGGCCTTGAAAAACAAATCCTGTGGAGACACGGCACCCCTGAAAGAATTAAGTCAGACAATGAGACCCATTTCAAAAACAACCTTATAAACACCTGGGCTAGAGAACATGGTATTAAATGGATATACCACATTCCTTATCATGCACCAACTGCCAGGAAAGTTGAACGGTGCAACGGACTATTAAAGACTGCCCTGAAGGCACTTGGTGAGGGAACCTTCAAGAATTGAGAACTAAACTTAACCAAAGCCACATAGATCGTTAACACCCGAGAGTCTATCAATCGAAGTGGTCCTGCTCAGTCTGAACCCTTACACACAGTAGATAGAGACAAAGTACCTGTGGTACACATGAAAGGCATTTTAGAAAAAAGTATTTGGATTAATCCCACTTCAGGCAAAGGCAAACCCGTCCATAGGATTGTCTTTGCTCAAAAACCTGGCTACACTTGGTGAATAATGCAGAAAGATGGAGAAACCCGTTGTGTACCACAGGGAGACTTAATTTTAAATGAGAGCAGTGTGTAAGGTTTCATTCTGTATGTATATATGCATTCATCTGTAAGAATGTATTGATTTAGGCATGTTGTAGATGGTAATAGAATAAGGGGTGGATTATCCTAGGTTGTAGTTTAAGATGTATTCTATCACCATCTTCAGTTAATGGCCCATCAATTCCTTTTGCATGACTCAGAGATAACTCCCTCTGGGAGTTATCTCTCTCTTTAATGGGCCATCAAGGCCCTCTTCCATGACTCATCATCCCATTGTAAGATGCTCCGCCCATAGAGAAGAGCCAAGCATTCTCACCTGGATATAAGCTGGGATTTGGGACAGTAGAAGCAACCCTCACCCACTGGATTCCCAGAAGACCGGAGCTACCAGACCTTTCTACAAGATTTCTGTTTCAAGAAGACCACCTCGTCTAGACTGTTTCCATCACCCTGATCAGGTTGTATTCTGACTCTGTCAGTGGTTTTTCTTTTTGTATTTATTTTATTTTATTCTATTTTATTTTCCTTTTCTTCTCATTAAATTTTATTTTTGACTTAGAACCTCTCACTTAGTTTGTTTTCAAAACCACAACAAGGGTTCTTCTGCAGGCAGTGAGTTTCTTTACAATTATGAGCATAATCCTTCGCTGACGTACACATGCTTGCAGAGCCAGAAGAGCAATTTCACTCAACTGCAGAAAGTTGGGTTAAAAGGCAGAAGTCTGAAACTGAGTTGGTTTACTTTGCATTTTGAATAGGCTAAGTGTGTGACTAGTCAGGAACTGGAATTCAGATATGTTGGGTAACCTGATCATGTCTGAGAACATAAAATTACCTTTCTTTCTCTAAGAGAGCCACCAGTTCCTATTGTCTTCTGCAACAGAAGACCCTGTTCTACTTCCTATCAAGTTTATAGGAATTTTGCTGCTAGTTTCAGCGGTGAGCAGGAAGAGACCCATAGTATCCCCATAAATATTCGCACCATTTCTTACTCTATCATTATAAAAAATGCCAGTTCTGTGCCAAATAAGACATGTAAATCATCGTGGAGGAAGTATAAGGATGAGGATGAATACAGAAAGTGAGATTCACTATTTGTCTAACCCTGAGAGTTGCATGCTTTGCCATTTGTCAAATGCTTGTATCAGCACTATAGAAGAACAGTTAGAAAGTGATTAAACTCACCTATCCAAAATTCAGCTTTCTATGTAAAAAAACATTACTGGATTTTAAACTCCATGTGTTCTTGTTCACCCACAGGAGAAAGCCAGTTTTATCAGCTTGTTTCTTGTAATACCTACCTGCTGCTCTTGACTTCTTCCATTTAATGTTACCATGAGTGCAGAGATAGCTTTGCTGGAATAAGCTTCCCATGCTTTAACTCTGCTTTGCAAGGAGCTGTTTTTTAGGACAATCTTTTTTAACAGTTTTTTCTCTTGGTAGAAATGTTACAAATGGGAGCAGGGGCCAAGGGAGTTTGGAATTAAAAAAAAAAAAATTACAGTAATGATAATACCATCTATTTTTTTATGTTCAGGCAGGGGGTAGAGAAAAAAATGTAAAAAGAAAATATATTTTCAGTTTCAGCGAAACCGTGTTTGTGGTATTTTTGTTAATCCTGGAAGGAGTGAAACTGTGAAGGCTCAGCAAGCTGAAATCTCCATAGGGCTCTAGCCTAAAATCAAATGGGATGAGAACCCTACCCTTCAGTTTGTGCAAACAGAATTAAAGCATCAGTACTTTTATTGAATTTCATTGTTTTTCTTTTTATCCAACCCAAATTGGCTTTGAGTTGTGTTTGCAAAACACTGCAAAACTCTGCCCTGAAACTTTGGAGCCAGTCCTTAGGACTTGTTTAGGGGCTGGGGAAAAAAATACAGCATAATCTGTAGGGCAAGAAAATTGTCAAAGGCTTCTAGAAAGTTCAACTTCAGTCAGATTTCTTTGTGGCTACATCTTGACCTCTATGGGCAGAAAGCTTTTTAGCATGCATTAAGGTAAACAGATTCTCAGGTTATAACATCCTTACAGATTTATCCTTCTCTATTCCTACATTTTAAGACATCATATTTAAAATTTTACATTTTTCACATCATATTTAAGAAACTGATCAGAGAGAACATTCATTGCTAATATGCTGCTAATGTTGCACTCCATTTATCTTGGTTTGAAAGGCAGATGTCTGCTAAGCAACGCAGGACCCTCCCTTGGAATGGAAAATGTAAACCCCCTTCCCTGCAAATTATAATAATTTTGAAATTAAGGGTCTCTCAGGCAAAGGTATGAGGAGAGGAGTAACAGTTCTTCACTGGTGTGTACAATAAAGCCAACAAAGACCTCCCCTGGCACTGACCACAGGCAGCACCAGGAGCCCCGTGAGCCCTCCCCGGCCGCGGGCGCTTTCCCCGCCGGGGCAGTTCCGGTCACGGCCGGCAGGGGGCGCTGGGGGCTCCCGGCGGGCAGGGCGGGGGCGGTGATTCCTCCGCGCCTGCAGGGGGCGCTGTGGCGGGGCTCGGGGAGCGCGGCAATGGCGGCCAGGCGGAGGGGAAGGGATGGAGGAGAGGCTGTGCTGCACACAGCCCTGGGGCAGCGATCCTGGTGTCCCGGCAGGACTCTGAGGAGCACCAAGCTGGTGCAGGATGTCTCGGCAGGCAGGAGGGCAGGGCTACAGTGCAGCCAAAGCTTGGAGCAGTGCCAAAGAAGTAGTGGGAGCGCGGTAGCAACGGCCTGGCTCTGAGCAGGACACAGAGAGGTGAGCTCTGGATCCTGGGGTTTTTCCTCTGAGACACTTGAGGAGATGGCGAAGAGTCCCTTTTTTTGCTGAGGTAGGTGTTAATAAGGTCCCAGTGCAAGAGGTACTCTTGCAAGCAGAGCTCCACTCATGGCAGAAGAGAAGCAGCATAAGACAGAACTCCACAGTGGTGATGTATTCTCCCCACAGCAACTGCAGCCCCTCTCCCCTCAGAATGCCAACACCATAAGAGAGATCGGGGCTGCGCCCAAACCTATGTTCCCATTCCAAATCTTGCAGTATCTCTGCCCTCCAGGAAACGCCACGTAAAGAGAGAGTAGCCAGTTGCACCCCTCCTCTGAGCTGTGACAGCTTCATTTGTCTCTTTTAAGTATCCTGTTGTTATTGTCTCTTAGCAACACATATGGGGGAGAAATCCATAAGAGAGAGAAAAAAACCAAAAGTAAAATTCCTAAAACCCAACACCATTTCAAGCTGTTTTTCTTTTCTTAGCAGAATTTTTTATCATAATAAAGCCCCACTTAAACCATGAACAATAAATATTTGGCTTGCTTGTGGATATATTGCTCAGTCATTACATATTTCCAGGTGCAATCCAGAGTTGCAGAGCTAAAGTACTTAATAGAGTGTAAAGGTGGCAAAGCTGGTGACAACCTCTTACTGTGTTGTAGCAGAAATTACCTCCTGAGTTTTACCGTATTACAACTATCACATTGCTGTGTGAGTTAAAAACTCTGTCTTTCCAGACCAGTTCTTCTCACTTTAACAGATAAACTAAACACTCTTCTGGGTAACTGAGAAATAGCAACAGTGTTTTTGGCTAGTCCAAGAGTTCAGCTTTTTTTTACTGTGAAGAGCATCACTTTCCAAAATGTCACTGTATAAGTGGCATTCAGCCTTCAAATTGTATTGTCTTTCAAAGGTTTATTTAGAATATCTCATCTACAAAATGTTGGAAATATTTTCCTTGGCTAAAAGACATTAAAAGAACAATTATGATAATTTAGAGCATATCTAAGTCATACATTGAAGTACCTACATCTGTACAAAGATTCATATCTGGCTTTTAGGTCTGTAGGTATCCAAAACATGTCCTAATTGTAAAAAATCAGATTACTGGAATGGCTGTACAACAGATATCAAAGGTAATGGAAACAAGCTGTCACTTAGTCCAAGATCACCAGTTGAGGGAAACAGAGAGCAGTTAGGATGAGCACAGCTGCCTCTGCGCTGTACTGTGGTGTATCCATTATCTCCCCATCTGACTCAAATATATGTGCCAAAGAGCCCTACTCAGTAAATTCAGCATGAAGTTTAAACTTTTGTTTCATAAAGGAAGCAACGCAGTCATTTATTATTCTCCTAAATGTCCTTATTCAGACATCTTTTCTCGACTGACCACCATCTAAAACTTGAGTTGTTACTTTATTTTTTTTAATAAAAATTAGCTATTTTTAGCTATTTACCCACTAGCTGTTTACCCACTTTTCCCCGACATACGAGTAAGAGCAATATTGTCAAAAGTATCCAGTAACTCTTGACTCAGCCTGAGACTTTTCAAAACCTGCATTTTTCACAAGGTAGGTTGTTATGTAATGCTGCATGTATGCAGAATACTGTTATATTGATCTGAAAGACACTGTGAAGCTTTAGTGCATCTGACTTTTGCATCTGCTAGAAATCCAAAGCAAATCCTCAGTCTGGAAGTTTCACAAGTGTCAAACTGAACAACAGCACACAGTTAGTGATAGGAAAAGCTTGCACTTACTCTTTTTACATTGATTGTATCCTTGTCTTCATACTTTTCAATCAATATTTATTTGTTTCAGTTTCTCCTTTAAAACACAGATAAAAGGAAGGAAAGAAACTAACTCTACTCACTAGTAAGGAATAAAAAGCATGCCATTGGAGGCAACAGCATTGGTCATGCAAAAAAAACCCCATCATACTCCCCTCTCTAGTATTTTTTGTTTGTCACAGTTACAGGGTCTTTTTATGCCACCTCATCTTGTGGCCTCATCCTTCCCTACAAAATGTGGGTTGTGATACTTACTGTGGCACAGAAGCAGTGTGAAAACCATCTACCTCATCTAAATGCTGCTTTGAAGATGGAACTTCAGGCACAAGTGCTTCCCAGATCTTTATTATTCTGTCTCCAGCAGCTGATGAAGCTTGATGCTACAAAGGAGGCAGACAAAACCCCATTAAACACCTCCTGAATAGTTTCAGAGTAGTTTTCCATCTGTTTTGGCAGTGGAGAAGATCAATCTCTGCTGTTGATCACTGGCATTAGAGCAGTGCCAGCTGAGATCTGCTCTCCATTGTGCTAGCAAAACAGTAGAAGTGTGCCCAGTGTCAGCCTCCAACAGAGCCCAAAGCAGAGAAGATAAGAAATGAGCACAAAACAGTGAAATCGTTTACCCAAGACATTCAGGAAGCTGAACTCTCTTTTCACTCATCCAGTCACAGGCCCCACACTGAACCCCACTGACCATGTCCCTGTTAACTGCTGTGGTCAAAAGTTCCCATACATTGAAACACATAGTCCACTGACCTTTTTGTGTTTAGGGTGCTAAAAGATCCTGTGTGGGCACAGGGATCTTATTTTATCTGTCTTCTCTGCAGGATGCTCTGATCCTTTAGTGCCCAAGATCTGCACCACCTCCATAGGCCATGCCAGTGAGGCCTTCAGCAGAGCCTCTTCTGTAGAGCTTTCACACATTTTGATTAGCTGGCATCAATGGATTGAATCTTCCTACATGTGCTGCACTGCTGCTCCTCAGCTGTGTCATGTATATTCTGTGACTACAGTGTGTTTAAATCAATTAAGCCATCAGTTTTCTTCCTTACTTGCTGTCATGCATGTGAGCACTTTCAGAGATCCTTCAGAGATGTCTGAGGACCAGAATTTGCATTAAACCTCTGCCTGGTGACTCCAGTACAGAGACATCCTGTGCAAGGGGGAAGCCTTGATCCAGCCTGCTGATGTGGTTTTTCTCCCTCTTGTTGATCTTCATGATCACTATAATTGTTTGCCTAGTCTAATTTGATGGGCATACGGACAAGTTTTGTCAGTTTCTTTGCAAGAAGGGCTGGAGTTTAGAGCTAGTAAGTCCTCACACAGAATTTGTATTACAGCATTGTCTGTGACCTACACATCTTGGAGCAATCCCAAGAGCAAGTACAGGCTGGGCAGAGGCTGGATTGAGAGCAGTCCCTGGGAGAAGGACTTTGGGGTGGATCCAAGGCTAGACATGACCTGTCAATGTGCAGTCAGAGCCCAGAAAGTCAAATGTGTCCTGGGCTGCATCCAAAACAGTGAGACCAGCAAGGTGAGGGAGGGGATTCTGCCTCTCTGCTCCAATCTGGCAAGATCCATCTAGAGTGCTATGTCCAGCCCTGGAGGCCCCAACATAAGAAAGACATGAAATTGTTGGATCGAGTCCAAGGGAGGCCATGAACAGGACTGGGAGATTAAAGCACCTCTCCCATGAAGAGAGGTTGAGATAATTGGGGGTCCTCAGCCTGGAGAAGAGAAGGATCCAGGGAGGCTTTATAGCACCTTCCAGCACCTAAGTGGGGAAGAGAGACGGGGAGGAAGTTTTTACCAAGGCATGTAGTGATAGTACAAGAAGTATAGCTTTGAACGGAAAGAGGGTAGGTTAGATTAGATATAAGGAATAAATTCTTTATTGTGAGGGTGGTGACACACCCACACAGATTGCCCCAAGAAGCAGTTGGAGGCCCCATTCCTGAAGTGTTCAAGGCCAAGCTGGATGGCACTTTGAGCAATCTGGTGTAGTGAAAGATGCTCTAACACTTGGCAGAGGGGTTGGATCTAAGTCATCTGTAAGGTCTCTTCCAACCCAAACCTTTTCTATGGTTCTCTGAGTAACATGTTTCTTTATTTGTAGGAAAGTGAAGCAAGGACATCCCCTCACAGTGTAGCATGACCTAGGAAACTTGCCTTTGCTTCTCTGAAGCAACAGCACCTATGGATCTACCTTGATTTCACTCTCTTTCTGTTTCAGTTCACAGACATATTCAAAGGTACTTCCCCATGGCAAGTAATAACCCTTAGAAAGAAAAAAATAATTTAGGCTGCAAGTAAAGAATGACTTTAGAAATGATACGCAGAGGCAGAAATATTTTCAGCTGTATAGAACTATTCTGTCCAAGTCATTACAAATGACATAACTGTGGCATATATTTCAAAAAATCTAAGCAGTGCAATGGATCATTTTTGCCTCTGACTTTCAAGCTGTGATCTTGGACAGGTGGTGGGAAGTTTTGAGGGTTTTAAGGCTGTTAGGATTCAGAAGGGAAAACCAAAAAGGTGAAACTGTTGGCACTAGTTTCCTCACTAGTTTCCTTCCTTCCTCATGGCAGGAAAAGAGCACTTTCAAGCACCAGCAGTATTCAGGACTGTCAGCCAGCTAGCTACTCAACAAGGATGCACTCTCATGACAAGCAGTGGTAAAAGAATAATATTTTATTAGTATGTATCTTCTCTGAATGCCAATTGTTCAACATAAGACAGCAGAAAAGATCATTGTTGCAGACTTTGACATGGCAAAAGTTGCATCAGAAAAGAAAATTTTTTTTCTGTATCCCTTTCTGTTACAGAGAATTTCTTATAAATGGAAGAGAGAGGTATTACTCCACTCCATGTGGGCCAAGATATACTCTTAAGTTTGTTTAGAAAAGTATTTCTAAACATTCTCTCTTTTCAATCAATCCATACAGATGTAGTCCTTGTCTTCTACTTGATATATCCTTACTAAGCACCAGAGATTTAACTGTTTGCAGATGTGACCTAACTTGTGTTTGTTTCTTTATCAGACTGATTTAATCAGATTTTTTCTGCTTTTCTTCATCACTTCTGACATTGTCATGTCTTTTAACCAAGCACTATAGCAGTACATTATGGCAACTGGCCATAATGGAGACAAGTAAAGTCATCTTTTGCAAGTATTGCTTGATAGTTCAAGCCTTGTCATACTTGGATGGCAATCAGGACCCAGCTTGATACAGCACAAAAAACCCACCCAGTTGTAATGTACAGTGGCCAAAAGACACCTTACCATGGAAAAATCCATTGTTTAGTGGGATGGTGTGGTGTTTTTCTCAGGGCTTTCACCCTCTTTCCCTGGCTAGCTCTGGCACCAGCATCACGAAAAGGTCCGGTCCTATATTCTGGAATACAGTTCCGATCCTGTAGGTTCTTGCCTCAGCAGAAGCATGAACAATGCGAGAAATAAAGGGATAGAACTCCAGTGGGGGAATTCAACTGAGTTTTATTAAATTCTCACAATTCCCTTTCACCCAGGAATCAGCCCACTGAAGCCGACCAAACTCACGAGTTTTTACCTAAAATATGGGCTAGTGGAGTGGGGAGGATACAATTTGGAACCAATGGAGAATGGGAAGGGCATGACTCTGTACATAAATGACAACTTATAGAACAAATCAAGGGGCAAAGGGGAAAGGGAGACTTGGACCCCACCAACCACTCGACGTCCTCACCAGAACTTTCTAGAGGTCAGGGTGAGGCTATGAAGTGACAGGCAGGACCCAGGTGTCATCACACGATTGATTAATAACAATAATAGGAGTAAAACATAATGGGGTAAAAACATGGGGTACGTGGAACAAACCATTATAAAACAAAGAACAAAAGCATGCATAAACTTGGTAAAACCCAATGCACCACAACAGTTCAGCACCATATTTTCTTTAAGGGTTTTTTCCTTCCTTTTGATGAGAGAACTGAAGAGTTTGTATAGCTCCTGTTTCATCCTCTCTATGACTATACTTGCACATTTTTAATATCCTTACTCTTATGTTTGTTTTATTCACCTATGATCAACCTGAATTGATGTTTTTCTGCAGAATGCAAACTCTTGACAAGATTTGCAGAAGAATTCAGCATTCAGCATACAATAGGAAAGAGTTTTAATTAAAGATGCACCTTTGAAAATACAGATCCTCTTGTGTCCCCACTCCCTTACATTTCTGTATGGGATGGGTTATATTTTCATAACATATCTCTAAAACTAGTGAAACATGTCTACATAAACTCCTGGTGGGTGGATCCCATCTGTTTCCACACTATAAAAAATGTTTTAGAAACCTAAAAGAAAGGGATGTTATAAATGTACCCGTCCTTACACCCTATCCCAGCTTCTCATTTTCTTGTCCTCTTTGATCTCTGTCTATGCAAATGCCAAGACTGAAATTCAGCTCTTCTCCTAAATCCTTCTTTAACTCAAAACTTTGCTTTCTTGTTTCTTGTACCAGCCTTTGGAACTTTTTTCCTCGGTTTTCCTTTGAAACAGGGTAAATAAGATACATTGGTTATGTACTTACTTGCCATTATGCTTTTTACCCCTGTAATTCAGTCTCTTCAGACTACTCTGTTTCAGAAGAATCAACTATAAGATACAAGACCATCCATAGCAATTACCAGATAAATCTTTCTCACACTTTAAAGGAAATTACTCTAGAGGGAAATTCTTGGCAAGCTTACTATTACAAGTACTGCTTAAAGTTATAAGGAAGAGAGATAGGAGGGAAAGCTTTGTAGGAACTACCGTTTTTTCCACCTTTAGACTGTAAAATGATGCATAGGACTTGTAAAAATGCTATGGACATTTGAAAAAGAAAATCATGTATATATGAGCCGGAGTTAAAATTTAATTTGCATTTAGTCACTTCCTTGGCAACTCTATTGCTTTAAGCTTATCATCCTTGGTTCCTGATGACAGTGTTACTGACATCAGCCTAAGCTGATGGCAGAGATATTTAGAAAATAAAGTGTCATCTCATTGAAATTATCTGGCTGTGACACTGTGATGCACACTGAGGTGCCCAGCTGGAGCTGTGGAGTCATAACATTACCACTGCATAGGGGAACAAAAAAGATCACAGTGCAGTAAAAGAGGGATGTTCATTCTTACTGGTTTGCGTGGAAGAATATGGTTATATGTTGATTCCATAATGAAGTGGAGATGTGGCTTGTAAAACACAGATAATAAAAAACCCCACTGTAATATTTTATAAACTTTTAAAATTGTTTTCCACAGTTCATTCATACTTCCACCTCTTCCCTGCATTCATAAGGACTCCTAAATTCCTTTCTAAATACAAAAGCTGAGATTCTCGTGTAGTCATACAACCACACAGCTAAGGTTTTAAGAAAAATAGGAAATATTATGAAACTTCTTACAAAATCACAGGAGTTGGCAAAACAGGGCTAGCCATAATGGTCTTGATGTTCCTCTGTGCATAGGTCACAATGACATTTAAGACTTTTACTAGCAGATCTACAGAGGATGCAATACGAATTTTGTGGGGATAAGTTTAGTTAAGTATCAGAAACTTACCCTTTGAGACTTAAACTGAGGGCAGATACAAAGTTAAGATGGAGAGCCTGCAGCTACAATTAACCAAAGACAGTTTTCATAGTGACCACACCTTAAATAATAACGTTTACAGGATGAAATACGGTTGAATTGCAGTAATGATGGAGGTTATGTATGATTGAAGATGGCTGTATGTTCCCAGGTGGAAATCTGACAGTTGATATAAATGAATCTGGTTTTGTCTCCTCATCTGGGGCTTCGTCCTATTACTGTAGTGCAGATGAAGGTACCTATTACTCCTAAGCTTAACTGTTGCTTTAGAGTAATTCAGAATTTCAAGACGCAAAATTAAAAAAAAAAAAAATTCTCTTGCATGTCAACTAAATGGTGACAGTAAGATGATTATAAAAAATTAGCAGTTTCCTGTTAAGCTAACATGTTTGCTCATTACTCCCTGCTCAAATTTATCATCTCATAACAGGTTCAATGCACTTTTCTCTCTCAAAGTATTTATTTAGCATAACAAAGTTTGATCTTGCTCACACTATGACTTGGAAATTAGCTAATTTTCCATCACGTTGATGATAGCAATGTAATGCCACATTGCACTTGACACTCTTCACAGGGCACTGCAGGAACATAGAGAAGAACTGGAGAATTAATGTCTGCCTACAAAAAATCAGATAGCTTTGTGTATCCAAAGAGCTAAACCAGAGTAGTGACTACTTTTCACATGTGATGCAGAAGGAATTTACTCTTTCCTGGTGTAACATATGTGATTGTTCCCTATGAGAAGCTACCTCAGCCATCACCAAAATGTTGTTTGAGTACTGAAATATTGAAATATTGAAATAACTGGCACAGTAAGGTTTTCCAAGTTTCCATCTGTGACAATACCACGTGACATCTTCTTATTCAGAAAGGAAGATGAAGGGAGTAGAAATAAGCATTGTGTTTTCATATGTCCCATTAAAAAAATCATATCTCTCCTTTCTAAAACCAGAACTATTTTTTGTCTAAACATTTTTTAGGCTTGTAAGCCTTGTTTCATTGGATTAAGAGGGGCTCTAGAAAAAGTATGATGTGCTCTCTGTAAGAAATTTTTGGTAACTGGGCAATTCTGTTTTCTGGTTTTAAGAGTCTTTTGACCACTGCTGTAATGCAGAATGGTGAAATATAAAGACTCAGACAACTTCCAACCAGGCAGTATTTCAAAGCTGTCCTGTAAAGTACTACCATCCACAATCCACAGTAGTAGGGCACAGAGACAAGCAGAAATTTTGGTATTTTGATTTATCCAACATAAAAAGGAGGGAGATGGTATAGTGGAAGTGCTTAGGTATGAATTTTACCTGAAGTGTCAATGGTCAAAGAGGTTAAGACTCCTTTGTTGGGCAACATATCACTCAAGACAAAGAGGACTGTGCTAGTGAAGTGTTATCTAACACTTCAAGTGAGTATTGCTATCCTCACAGTTCCCCTCCCTGCCTGGGCTGGGTAGCACTGGGTCAGTGACATCAAGATGGTAGGTATGCTGTGTTGGAAGGTGAGCTTCATGACATTTGGGGACTGCTGGGCAGTAAGACCAATTTGCCTTAGTGTGTATGCATTCATATTCAGCCCTACAAAGGTCTTATGGCTCTTTGTTCCTACTGAAAATGATGGAGACGAGCACTAAAGTTCCTGTGTGGAATATAAGGCCCTGTTGCTTGAAGGTTAGACCCTTCTTATGAACTATCTGTCACACAATTGAAGTGACTGACTACTCACCTACCTTGAGAATGCTCAAAGGACAGCCTAAAAATTCTCTAGGAGCACTTCTTTTGACTGGCTAGTAGTACAGAGCCAAGGTGGGCTGCTCTTTCAGTAAAAAAACTCATTGTGCCAAGTGGAAGAGGTTGACAGCTTGTGCTGATTTGGGCACAGCCTAGGTTTTAATAGTGGGGGAAGGCCACAGAAGTGGCTTGTGCCAGAAGCTGCTGGAAGTTTCCACTGTGTCTGGCAGAGCCGATCTCCAATGGCTCTGAAGAAGAGATGCTACTGGCCCAATTAGAGAAGTTGGTAACACCTCTGCAATGGCATATATAAGAAGGAAATCAAAACAGCATGCAGTCAGCTTTTTCAGGGGTGGCGAGGTGCCGCCACTGGGGCATCCAGGCGTGGCAATGCACTGCTGCCTCTACCCTTTTGATGTTGCCTGAGGCAGCCTTTGCCTGCCTGGCCACCTCTAGCCAACTGTGCTGCAGGCAGAAGGACATAGGCAGTGACAGGAGCTTCTCCTTCTCCACATCCCACATGAATAGAGGCATTAAATAGTGCCAGCACCACGGTGGCCACAGCCGCCCACACAGTGCTGGGGGAGGCCACGTTTCTGGTGGCACAATAATGGTGAGCAATTCCCCAGCATGGAGCCTGGATGAGATTGGCCTCTCGGCGCTGCGAGACGTTGCAAGAATCTTTGAATTGGTGAAACTTGTTGACAATTGTACCTACCAGCAGCAGTTTTTCTTTTAGTCAGAGAAGAGAAGGAAATGAGAACATGTGGAAAAAGACACATGGCAGCACGAACCTCAGTGAAAAAAAAGAGGGGGAGGAGGTGCTCCAAACATCAGAGTTGAAACTCCTTTGCAAACCCTGATGAGGACAATAGTGAAACAGACACTGTCCCCTTGTAATCCATGAACTCCATGGGCAGTCCAGAAATACACTCGCAGCCCATGGGAAACGTATCTACACCAGAGCAATTAAGAGACGAAAAAATGCTATAATCCAGTGAGTGACCTGAAGAGAGAGGGGCCCTGCTTCCAGAGACAGAGAAAAAAACAAGGGCCCTTGCTTCCAGATTAGAGCAGTTTATTCTTAAAAAGTTGCACCCCATTGAATGAGTGACCTATGACACAGCAGTTCTGGTAAAACAATTTTTCCCATGGGAGGTTGTCCTGGTTTAGGGCAAATTTGGGAGAAAACCTCTGAAATAGGGTTCCTCTGGAGGGCAAACCCAAACTTCCCCTCCCCCCAGCCGGTCTGGGAAAAGAGCTTCTTTGGAGATAAGTGGAAAAAACTGTTTATTCACCAAACAAAGTACCCACAAGCTTAAAGAATGAATAATATGGAACACTAAAACCTTCTGTTCTGGTGTGAGATGGCAAATTGAGAAAGTCTTTGCTGTGGGTGTAGCTCAACTTGGTCAGTCCTCCATTCATTGTTCCATAGGTCCAGGCCCCAGTGGGCTGCAGGTGTGAGCTTCCCAGTGCCCCACTGAGTTTTTCAGTTCAGAGCAGGTTTAAATAGTCCCAAGAAAAAGGGAAAAAAAACCCAGTCCAGGAAGCTTCTCTGCCTCAGCTGGCTAGGCTAACTAGAAGCAAAAACTATTTCTGTCCTGCTGCTGCCCATGCCTCAGCTGAACAACACCATCCTGAGAAAAAAGAAATGCAGAGCAGTGAACACTGTTTTCCAAAACAAACTCTATGCTCCTTCTTTCCCTGCTTCACTCTCAGAACCATGTTCATGTTAAAGGCACAGAACTCACAGCACAAACAGAACAGGTGATTGGCAATACAAGCATCATAAAGTCACCCTAGGATAGAGGTACTCATAGCATAGTAAAGAAAAGCCTTCCCTCCCTGAACGAACTGAAATGATCTCAGGTAATGAACTGACCAACCCCCTCCTCCCACATACCTAGTGCAGTGGGTCAGGAAGAAGGGAGGGGCTGGGGGGAAAAGAGTTTTAAAGGCTTATTTTATTCCTCATTATTCTCCTCTGACTCTGTTAATAATAAATTTACTTTATACCTTTAAATTTGAGCCTATTTTGCCCTTAAAATATTTTCTGCCAGTCCTTATCTCAATTCATCATCTCTGGTGTTTTTTTTTCTCTTCCTCTGCTGAGCTATAGCAGAGGAGAGTGAGTGAACAGTTTTCATGACTGCCTCACATTTGGCCAGTGTCAAACTATGACACCACTGCAAACTGACTCTTGGGTGAGGATTCCTGCCATCAGCAACCTCTTCTAGCCACCTGTTAGTAAATAAACGTTGTTTTTATCATACTAATCATAGCACTTCGGCAAGTACCAAAGAGTTTTGTCAAGGTGTCTGTGCTGGGCACAGAGGTCTTAGAAAGTCTGGGGCACTATCACAAGGGCAGGCAGTCGTGTCACAAAAGGATATAACATGCCTTTCAGCAAATTTGACTGTTCAGGGTTGTTTCTTTTTGTGTTGGACTAGTTAAGTCACTGCCATTCACAGCTGGCTGACTGCGTTTTAGAAGCCACCATAAGAAAATATCAGCAATGCACAAACAGCCAAGTGACCCATCAGAAAGCAGAGAAAGGAGATGTGTCTGTTGAGAAGAATGTATGGAAGACAAAAATTTATAATTGGTTGGGGAAGAAAAATCAATGCTTTCTGAGAATCTGTGGAAAAATGAATAAATTATTCTTTGCAGCTCCTTTTATTATTCTGTGCAACTGCAGGAAAGGGCTGTGTAATTTATATGCATTCTTGAACTAAAATGTGTGGTCTGGTGACTAGACATGGTAAGAGGACAAGAATTCCTCTCACTCCACAGGATTTTAAACACTCTGCAGTGTCCTTTCAAAAATGAAGAAGAAATATGTTATCCAAAAAGTAAAAGTTCATCATTCTTTTTAATCTGATGAAATGTTTTACTATTTAAATAATTTCTTTATTTCTGATTAATATATGAGTAGACAGGGTTCATTAGATGTGAAACACAAGCATGCCTTATAGAATAGCTTAAAAATTAAAATGTTAATTTTTAGTTCCTACTGTGGCCCCCACTTAAGTCATACTGTGTGTTCATTAATAGCTCTTCATTGTCAGCTCATCTTATAAAATGGACACATAGGTAATTGCCTTACTGTGCAAGAACCATAGAATAAAATGGAGAATTGGAGTTGTGGGCTGCACATCACCCACAGACCATTTTGTTTTGAGTGTTGGCTGTAGCAGATGTCCCCTAAGGGGGATGCAGACTCTAAAATAGACCTTAAAAGTAGTGTGTAGCTACACATAACTATCTCATAGCTCAATAAGGTCCATCAGGTTTGGTGAAGATGCCACTCACCATGACTCTGGCCGGCCATGAGCAATGATGGGTCAGAATGATATAGAAACCCCACAATGAATAATGTTTCACGTGCCATGAAATGGCACAATGTTTCATGTGTCCAGAACTGACCCTTTCCAATGCAATTTTGCTTTCCTGATAGATAGAAACTGGCAGTTGCTAAACAAGCATAGCAGGCAGGAAAGAGAATCCAGCCTTTTATGAATCCCAGATCATAATCAAGATAAAATTTGCTTCATTTTTAATAGGATTAGACTGGAATGCTAATAGAGGAAAGCTCAATTATTTTAAGTCTGGAGTATTCATTAAGAAATAGCAGACTTGCCATTTTATGGTATCTGAGGGATTGATGTCTGAAAATGTATTTAGAGGATCTCATCTGCATTTTGGCTAGCCAGAAGCTGTGCAAGGTATGCCCACATCCCTCTACTGCTGGAGCTGCTGACATGCATAGTGTCAGACGGTGATCTCCAGTTTGTTTCAGAAAACCTCTGCAGGACACTAGGAGCAGGCACCTGTTGGCTGGCCAGCTGTTGTTTTCTCTTAATCACTTTTGTTGGTTGAATATACCATGCAAACACTCAAAAGGGACAGTGGAGGGAAACAGCAAGCTACTTTTGTACCCTGGAACATCACACCTTTAACAGTTGTACATATCTGTGCTGTAAAGAAGATTCCGATATTGCTTAGGTACTGATTAAAGACCATACTCTCTGTGCTTATATTGCATTGTAGAAGAATTGGTTTCGGTTTGTTTTTTTTTTTAATGGTAATTAGAAAAACTTAACATAGATTAAGATCTTTGTAGCTGAACCAAAGTGGAGAAAATTCGTACACAAATAGTAGGTCTAGGAGACAGAGGGACATGAGGACTGGATTAAATCATCAATTTGAAGAATACTTCATGTACTACTTTTATATCATGTTACACAAATGGAACAGAAGTGTGTAGAGGTGGAGATGTATTGTCAGGTGCTCCGGGCCCAGCTGAAGCCCTGAGGAGGTGACAATGGCCACGTTCTGGACAATATTTTGCTAGATCCTCCACAGTTGATGGAACGAAAAACCCATCTACTCCATTTCAACCAAGAGGCTGACTTTCCACAGAAAAAGACGCCTCAGAGCAGGTACATAACTGCAGAGCAAAGAAGGCAGTTGCAAGAAGCTAGAAAGCAGTAATTGCTGCAACAGTGAAGTCTTTTGGAAAGCAGATACCTGTGCTTACATTCGCATGGATTTTAAGTGATTGTTGCTTTGGAAGGTAAGAACTGAGATTCTAGGCAAAACATATCTGGAACGTTCTGTATTTACTGCATAAATTTTTATAAAATTTTCTGACAAATTTCACTTTTAAAAATTAAACTCTTTGATAGATAACATTTGTTCCTATATAACAAATTTAAAAAAGAAAAGAGAGACAATATACTTAATGATAAGTAAAAGATAACTAAATATAGGAAAGAAGTTTTTTTCTTTCTTTTCTGTGGGGATGCTATCAGTATGTCTATGTCTAAAATGGAGTTCAAATAATTGCCAAAGGATTTGTGGATCCACCATCCCTCTTCATGACTGCTTTTACCCAACTTAATGTGGACTCTCCCAAATAAAAAACTTAACAAGAGAATAGGAGGTAGATAAATTAGTGTGTTCATTTGACTGAAGACATCTGGAAAAAAGAAGGTAGTATTCCACAGACTTGTCTTCTGATTGATTGCTGGAAAGTATATGCAAAACTAAACCAGTGCAGGAAGCTTGATACAGAAGATGAAAAATATACCTTGTCTTTGCAGTAACTGCACTCTTTTCTTGTCACTTTTAAAATCTGGGCTGAATAGCAGAAAGAGCTTTGCAGTTATCATTATGTATAGGAAAATGTGTTTCATGTCCAGATGTTTTCTTTGACATTTTCTTTGCATGATATCCATGGAAAAACTGTTGATCTGTCAACCTACAGTCTAGCTCAAGCCTTTCTGATTCCACATAGCTGTCTCTGATCACAGAATCGCAGAATGAATAAGAATGGAAGGGACCACTAGAGGTCATCTAGTCCAACCTCCTTGCTTAAGCAGGGTTCACTAGAGCAAATTGCACAGGATTGCATCCAAATAATACTTGAGTATTTCTAGTGAGGGAGACTCAACAACCTCTCCAGGCAACCTGTTCTAGTAATCAATCACCCCCACAGTAAAGGAATTCTGCATGTTCAGGTGGAACTTCCTCTTTCTGCCTGTTGCCACTCAGCCTATTGCTTGGCATCACTGAGCAGAGCCTGGCTCTATCCTCTTGACATCCTGCCCTCAGATATTTATAGATGTTGTTGAGGTCCCTTCTCTGTCATCTCTTCTCCAGGCAAAAGAAGGCTCATTCTCTCCGCATTTCTGCATATGAGAGATGTTCCAATCCTCTCGCCATCTTTGTAACCTTACGCCAGACTCACTCCCGGATTATCTATGTAATAACACTATTTAGGTCATCTATACATCCCCTCATCCAGAAACCTCCAGCTGTGTGTCAGTTAATTCCTAGCCACCAAGAAATTAAAGAAATCTCTTTATATGTTTTCATTTGTGAAGCAACTTAAAAGGGTTTTTTATTATTCCACAATCAATCAATTAATATAGGTCTGTTTTCAGGGAAGTATTCAAGCCTGGCTGTGGTGAAAAGTCCCATATTGCACTGCATAAACAGCTATAGCGGTGTGTGAAAGGCATAGAGGAAAAAGCCTTCAAGCTCATCCTTAAGTGTAACCTAGCACATGCTTCCTGTCGGAAGATTAGCTAGATATTTCCCTGATGAGCATAGTGGGGCATAGAGATGGATATCCTGCTCTTGGAAATTACCAGAAAGCAATTGTTTATCTTTGGAGTCAAGCATGAGTTTCCCTTGTCCCTACAACATACTAAGTTAGATTTTGGGTTTATGCCACACATACAGCACATGCCCATGGCAGAGATTCCAAAGTTGCATTGCTGTCTGGGCCCTTCCAGCCAAGATGGCAATGGCTTAGATGCCTTTAGGAAGCCCTTAGTTGACCTTAACACGGGGAATGAATGTTTCTTGGAATAAATACTTTGCAAAAGGAAGCTGCTAATAGCAAAGCTTCAAAGGCTCTTGCACAACTTCAGAAAGTGGAAGCTGGTGCATTTGATTTTTCCCAGCTTTAAGTCTTCTGGGAGAAATTCAACCAAGAAGCTGTTGACATCTACACTCAGAGTGTTTCATTATGTACTTCTGGTGGGAAAAAATGACATTCTTGGGTTTCATAGTCACTTTTAGAAGCTTTTTGTAGTTGATAGAATTTGTCTTATGTGATCCGAGTTAGAAGGAGACTACTGTATCACATCAGGAATAGTGCTAGGGTCTTAATAGCTCAAAGGAGGAGCCCCCCACCTTCAATCTGATGCAGAACTTTAAAATACTGTGCTACCTCCACTGCAGAAGCAATGACTTTTGTGTCTGAGGCATAGTTACTGTTCACTGTTACTGTTTTTCATTTGTCATCTCAGACAATAAATACAAACACAAGGAGCTTGCATTTGGATTTGGTGCCGCTGTAATTTATAGACCATGGCCACATTTCATTCAGCAGCCATAGCCATACACTTATCGCAGGAAGACAAGAGGGACTGACACAAATGTGCAAGAGCTTCCTCAAGTGATGCAGACAAACAGCAGGGTACTGTTTTTTAAAAACTTTTGAACTCATAAGCATCCCATCTTATCCTAGTAATTTTCAATTATAATCACAGGAAGGAGGAAATGACAAATAGAGGTATTGATATGAATGTGTGGGCCAAGAGAAGTGGGAGAGAGTTGTAATGATGTAACTGGTGTACGGTCTTCAGGAGACTCATGGAATAATTCATCCGGTGGGAAGGGAAGGAAGAGACGAACAATTCTGCAGAGCCAGGTTTGGAACCATGAGCTTAAGAAAATGACAGGCAGAGTGGGCTCAAGCCCTCGAATATTAAAGGGTAGTTTGTCAATAGTTCGAGCTTGCTTTGTAGTAGGCTTTAATACTCTCTTTGCCTTCAGTTCCCTGCCTGAAATCCTTCTGGTCTGTCCTCAAAATCAGATTTGGGGGTGTTACTCTAAGACTTTGCTTGTGAATCCCTTGAAAGCAGAGCAGCAGAGTCTGCCTACTGTCTTATGCATGATAGTCTGTCTCAGGATGCACAAGGCTCCAGGAAACGAAAGGATTTTTTTATGATCATTTTACAGGCATCGGAGAAAAGGGCCATTCAGTCCATCCAGTCTGTTGTAGCATCCTGATAGTAACAAAAACATTACAGCATTTTCCCAGTGCCTTACCTTCTAGGGGAATAGAGTGCAGCTGTAAACCAGCTGTGCTTCATTTGCACTCTGCAACAGAGCCCTTCTGTCTGCTTTAACAGCTATTTACCATCTTTCCTTTCACCATTCCTGCCTCTATGTTTGGCCCTTTATAGGAACAGCAGTTGCTGAAAGACAGGTTATCTGTTTGAAATGTAGCATTTTCTTGGCTTAGCATCTATTCAGATAATATTAAATCTAAGACAACTTTCCCTATTTGTGCTATGAAGGAAAATTAAGAATGACTCCTGTTGAGTGAGTACAAAAGGATGGCACGTCACTGCTGTGGCTCCAGTTTCATTGGAAATAATGGATTTCTCACAGAGATTTAAGCACTTGGCAGAGGCCCTGATCTGTTGACATATTGAAGCAAGCTTGCCACTTAGCCATGGCGGCCTTGGAGACACATATTTAAAATTATTTCTATTTGTTGGTCCTTGAAAAGAGGTGTTCCAGTTGTAGTGTCTTCAGTGTGTCTTTGGTGTTGCAGTGTATAAAGTTGAAAATCCACGTTTCCCATTTTATCTCTAAATTGGGGCCAAAGCTGAGTCAGACAACAAGCACCTTTCCTAAGGAAAAATACTGAAATGAAAGTATTCATTCTTCAAATCCAAGTGAGAAGGTTTGCTGTGGGCACCTCCATCAACACCACTGAGACCATGGGCAGCAGCAGCAGGGTGCTTGTCTTACTTTAGTCCAGCATAATTTCACCACATTCCAATGTCATCTTTGCGTACAAAAATACTCCCCAGTATCTGATCCAAGCATTAATACAGCAGAAGCAGGCAGACCATTTCTGGTGCATGGATCAAAAGAAGAAAGTGACATGCTACTTTCATTTATTCCCTGCTCCCCCAACTCAATGCTCAGGGAGTTGCATGTGTCCAAGAATTAATCAATTTCTTAAATAACTTTTCAAGTATAACAGTATGATCACAAAGATTTTGTGCAGCTCAAAGTTCTGCCATGCAACTGTGCCAAATAATAAAGTGACATATTTTGCAGTGGTTTACGTCAATTCTCCTGCAACCTGTGCAATTTTTGCAGACATAGACATAGTGTTCCAGGCTGCCAGGGGACTTCTGTTTCAACTGTTACGAATTTAAAAGTCAGTGTCTTGTTTTTGGCAAAACAAATGGTGTCCTGGCAGTAGTATTTTGGATACTAGTACCATCCAGTGGCCCACAAAGAATGCTGTTCCTCAGGAAACACTAACGTATTGTGTTTTCAGCCAAAGTAGGGATATGATCAAAATACATGACAGAAAAAGTAAAAGCCTTGCATTTTAGAGGTCCATATGTCCTGGTTTGGAATAAATTAGGGAAGAAACTCTAAAAGGAGTCCCCTAAACCAAAACCTCCACCAGCCCTTCCCCCCCCCCCAGCCCTGGGTTTGGGAAGGAAAATACCTTGGAGGAAAAGTGGAAAAACCGGTTTATTGACAATGAAAAAAAAACACTCCCCAACACCAAAAGTGGGAAAAGGTTACTGTGAATGAGGAGGGTGCAATGCTTCTCTTGCAGACCCAGGACTTCTCGAACTTCTCAGGTCAGGTCAGGTCCGGAGCCGGTTCAAACCTGGGGGGGGAGGGGTAGGGGTGGGAGGAGGGTGGGAGGGAAGGAAGGAAAAAAAACCATACAGAAGCAGCGAAAAGCCAGTGGCAGGGGCAGCAGGGGAGAGAGAGAGAGAGGGAGAGGGAAAAAAAGAGAAAGAGAGAGAAAGCAGCAGACAAAACAGCAGCAGCGAAGCAAGGCAGCCAAGCTAGAAAGCCGAAGCGGAAAAAGCCGACAGCAGCAGCAAAAGCAAAAGCATAAAACCAGCAGGCCCCGCCAGAGAGGGAGGGGCAGCTGTCAGACACAACAATGTAATCCAGGATATGGGATATATGGGATAGGAGGCAGGTCAACCCAGAACAATATTTTATTGTTATTTTATGTACTGTGAGTACAGGCCCATTTGCAAAAAAGAGATGCAGTCCTTGGCCATGTTTAGTTCAGTTGAGGAGTCTCTTACTGACTCAGAAGTCAGCACAGCTATCTTATATTGCAGACTGTTAGTCATTCTTCTTAGCATTAAAAGCAGATTATCAAGGATTAATACTGCTCATATGAAAAAGGGAAAAAAGAGCTGATGTTACAGTACTTCTGCAATTTAGCAAAAGGACATTTGTGACATCTGCCTATTGGTTTATGAATCCACATGACAGTAGGAAACGAAGCAAAGTTCATTAGACATGTTCATGCTGCTGGGGACAAAACAAGCATACAAGAAAAAATACAAGCATGATCTTATTCAGGTAAAAGGAGAAGGAAAAAAAAGGAAGTGGTAAACTTCAGGCTATTCAGGAACAATTGCCCTGAGTTGTGTTATTGAGATAAATACTGAAAAGGAATTTTAATTTGAATAAAGGAATTATAGTGTGAGCCATTGGGAAAATTGACAGGTGCTGTGAAATCTGCCATGTCTTGATCAGTTCTTCATTTGCTGTTCCTGCATGCTTCTCTTCAAGGGTAATGTGTCTTTGTCTATGGTAATTTTTCTTCAGTTGGTAAGCTTTATTAGGGAAAGAGGTTGCCTGAAGACTAGGAGGAGGAATAGACTGAGGAAAAATATTATTTTGAGATGTGAGCCATAAAGCGGATGTTTGTAATCCAAATGTACTTAACAGTCTTTTTTGTCTATACTGAACCTTTTGTTCTTGAAAGCGCTTTAATGTTCCCCATCTTATCATTTGCAAAACTTGAAGGCCCTCAAACACAAAAAGCTTAACATAAAATAGACAACTACTAACATGAGCAGGGCAACACCAGGACTTTTTGCCTATGGAAATTTTATTTGAGGTTGCTGCTGAAAAATGCGGCTCACAAAATCACTTCCAGGGGGAATGTGAGCCACATGATCTATAGAATAACCAACTCTGACCACAGTTAGTTACAGGAAAGCAAACAGGCATCTTCCAGTAAAGTACATACTTGACGCATAAACCTGGCAACAGGATTAAAGTGTGATGTGCATGGCCTGAGAGTCTAGCCTGATCCCTTGATTGTCTCACACAAACAGATTAAATTGTTGGTGACAAACAGAAAACATGCATTGCAGAGACCTTAGCCTCATACTGGTTTGGATGTGGTTGTTCTTGTGACATTAATGTGAATAGACTGATTCACTATTTGTATCCCTGCCTAGAAGATGGTATCTTTATCAAAACATATTTCCATTTGTCAGAAGAGTGCTAAAAATAGTAGAAGTGATAAACCAACAGCAGAAAGCAGACTCTATGGATCATCATTTACTCCAATTTATTTGATTACACTGGTTTCTGAAAATTAATAATACGGGGAGGGACTCAGAAGAAATTATGCTCATTGTTTTTATGGATGTATTATATTTGTTAACATACAGTCTTATAATGCAAGGAACAGTATAACATCGTGCAGCTTTCAAGGCAGACCAAAAAAGAAATCATGACACCGGGAATCAGAATTTCTTTTAAGCTGCCTATTTTAGGGGATCTGATGCAGCCAGTCATTCCCCTTCATAGCTCAAATTCTCTGCAGTGTTGATACCTCAGGGTATTTCCCTTCAGCCATGTTTCTGTATGATGAAAAGATTACATCAGGGTCCTCAGCAGGTCTTCTCACTGTTTGTGACTTCTCAATACAAGATCAACTTGTGCAAAAAAGGCAGAGAATCCTCAATCTCTTATTTCTTTGCCTTCAATGATGACAGCCTGGCAAGATACTATCTAGAACTAAATGACCAGTTGTGCTATGGGATGTACTCCTTCTCCAGGGAGGGGACACAGGATCCAGCTGTTGCCACCATTTGTTATGCCAGAAAAATTTCCTGTAATTCCTGCCTGGTGTAATTTGTAAAAAAGGTGTAATTTATAAAAAAGAATTCCTCTGGATTCTTCCTTGGCTATCTGCCATTGAAGTAGAAGCTCCTGAAGAAAAGGAGTAGATTATGGGGAGCAAACTATATATTCTATGGGTGGCAAAGAGATTCTGTTGTGTTTCAGCTGCCTGTTACATTTCTCCATAGTTGTTAGAGACAAAGGACTGACTTACTCTGTGCTTTGCAGGGTTATGATGAATAAGTACCTTTTCTTTATAAGTAAAGGCGATGATAACCATGTCTAACAAGTTCTGGAGAAAGAGGTCCTGTGAGGGAGCCTTTGTGGCTGCATAGAATTGCTTTGGCAGAAAGAAATATACAAGGAAAAGTCTTGCTTTTTTTTATGCTTACTACAGTATAGAAGAGAACAGATCTGGGGCCTGGAGGCACCTGGTAGAAAAATGCTGGTTTCCTAGCCTTTGGTTGAAAATCTTCCTTATATGATGTGTACCTTTTATTCTGGCATTTAGTGTTTTCTCCCTTCTTTCCACAGAAGTGCTTCATCAATGGTGGTTTTGAGTGCTTTTTCTCACCATAAGGGTGAGCAGGCTTATTTAAGTCACAGAATCACAAGACAGATTTTGTGTAGAGATACCTCCAGAAGGAGCTCTTGGATACTATGATGCTTTCTATGAACACCTTGCAAAAGTAGACTCAAAGCTATTTTTCTCTTCAGACACTTCCTTCAGTACTAGCCTAAATTACAAATTGCATTTTTTGCCTACATAGCACACTAATCACAGGAGTCTGATGATTTAGGTTTTGTTTTCACTAGCAAAAGCTACATAGAAGATTATTTGAGTTTTGATTGTTTGGAGGGTGGCAAGAAGTTAGATGTTCTTCTTCCCACCAAACCCAGACATAGAAAATGTGGCCATCTGCAGATGGAACACTTTTTCCTCTAGTGGAATCCAGCAGTTTGCCACTTCAGACATTAGAATTTTGAAAGAGCTTGTAATATTAGTGATTGTTACCAGCACATCCTACCCCCACTCATGCTTATGGGAGTCATAGAATCATAGTCATAGAATGGCTTGGAGTTGGAAGGGACCTTAAAGGCTATCTCATCCTAACCACCATGCCAGGGGCACTTTTCACCAGATCAGGTTGCTCAGAGCCCCATCCAGCCTGACCTTGAACACTCCCAGGGATGGGACATCCAGAACTTCAAGACAACCTCTCACAGTAAAGAATTTCTTCCTAACATCTAATCTAAAGCTACTCTCTTTTGGTTTAAAGCCATTTCCCCCTGTCCTGTCTGTACATGCTGTAGTTGAAAGTCCTTGTCTCTGTTTCTTGTTGGGTCCCTTTAGGTACTGGTGGGCTGCAATTAAGTCACCCTGCAACCTTCTCTTTTCCAGGCTGAACAATCCCAATTCCCCCAGACTTTTCATATAGGAGAGGTTCTCCATCCCTCTAAACACCTTGATGGCCTTCTCTGGACTCAGTCTAAGAGGTCCTTGTCCTTCCTGTGCTGGACCCCAGAGCAGGGTTCAAGGTGGAGCAGAATCCCCTCTGTCCCCTGCTGGCCACTCTGCTTTGGATGCATCTCAGGACACGTTTGGCTTTCTGGGCTGTGAGTGCTCATGGCTGGATCATGTCCAGCCTCTCATCCCCCAGCACCCCCCAGTCCTTCTCACAGGACTCTCAAGTGTCCTGACCCAGATGCAGCATCTTGAACACGGTCTCATTTATCATAACACTCCCATGGGCCCACTTCTTGAGCTTATCCAGGTCCCTCTGGATGGCATCCTGACCTTCAGATCTTGTAAGCTGTTGTAGGCTATCTGCTAGCAAAAAGGGGATGCAGGTTTCCCTTGTCCCGTCTCTGTTTGACAACAGGCAGTTTTGTACATTTGATTTTCAGGGGACTGTGGAGGGCACAGGTAGTGGCTTGTGCTGATCAGTAGCGCCTCCACTTCAGGCCACATCTTTCACTTCACAGAGCAACCTGCTTGGCAGTGAATTCACTGTGATCTGTCTACAGGCTGGACTACTTCTGTCAATTCATCCTTGCTTGACTGGAGGGATACTTAGGAAACACCCAATACTTCAGGGACAGGAACTTTCATAGTGTTACTACTAGCTGGCTTGCTGTGATCTGATTGTAATGGCACTGCATGCTATGTCAAGCAAAACTCAGCTTGCTATAAGGGCTTAGTGTTGTACCCTCTTTTATTTGTGGTATGTATCCTGTCTTGCAGCTTGTCATCTTTAACATTTTATTGTTCTGATGGGAAAAATCTGTTATTTCTAGAGGCTGTGCAGAGCAGTGATTTTGCAAACAAGCTGACCATTGTCAAAAGGAAATTGCAGATGATTTCACTGGTATGGGAGACAGATGCTTGCGAGATCAGTGATGTGGTCTGTAAAGTTTATTCTGATGCACTGGAAGAGCATACACTGTAGATGTGCATGTAGTGATGTAATTCTGTTCATGATAAAGGTAATAGGTGAAGCCATTTGAAAATCCCAGCAATGATCTCCAAGTTTTCTTTAGCAGTTATACTGAGAGCTTGGTATTGTGTCAAACTCATGTAGTTCAACAGGAAAAAAAACCCCACAAACCAAAAAAACCTACACAAACAAACACAAACACAAAAAACAAACACAAAAAACAAACAACAAATACCCACCCCAAAAACAAACAAACCAACCAAACCAACAACAACAACAACAACAACAACAAAAACAAAAACAAAAACAAACAAACAAACAAAAAACCACCAGAAAAAACACCACCCAACCTTGAATCACTTCTATAAATTATAAATCCTCCGTAGCCCCTTGGGGAAAATAATTTGTCCCTGCTTTTACGAGCCACTGCCTCAAGAAACTTTTTGCCTGACTAGTTAGAAAGCAACCTGAATTAGTGTGTTCATCTATAGCAATGTTGAATACAGTTAGGGCTTAATGACAAACACTATGTGCTCTTTGTTGAGCTTCCACTGTGCTTGTACTCACATAGTGAAATGTGACAGGAGACAAAGTTGAATTAAGTTCCATTTGTTCCTTCCTAGAGGAATATGACTACATCTGTGCAAAATACCTGTCAGAGGACCTGAGACACAGAAATTCACAAAATTCAAGGTTTTGATATGATCAGCCTCAGGATTTGGGAATCCATATAGTTTGCAAAGAATTCCTGCACACAGTGCTGACATTTGGCCGTGAGACTGTTTCTGTTATAACAATCCCAGGCAGGAGTTAGTACCTCTTTCTATTAGATTTTGTACAATTACAGAACAGAGGATCAATATTTGCCACAAAGAGCTTGCAGTCTAAATAAAGTTTCCTGTCTCTGGTGGCAGACCAGTCAGAATGCAGTGTGCTCTGTTGTCTCTGCTATGGACCGATAGTTTAAGGAAGACCACCAAACAAACAGCAGTGATCATGAAGAGTGGTCAGTGATGGAGATGCTTCTCTTGTTAAATGATCTTACAAAAAGTGAATATTTTAATACTGTATATGGTTTCTGGAGCCAAATCCTGGTTCACCAAACTGTGAGCAAAAACTAAAATATCTTTCTGATCAGACTTTACTGAGGCTTCTAAGTCTCTGTTTCATATGAACCATTTGATCCCTTCCTGTGGTCCCACTTGAGCTGTGGGAAATGGATCTTGTATAGAACTCAGCAGCTACTGTCTGTGCAGGATGACTGCTCTAATATTCAGGCCATGAAAAACTTCCCATTATTCATTCATTGTGAGGGGTACCTGATTACATATCATGTAAGTGCTAATGCACAGAGGAAAGGGATTTTTTCAACCACTCTTCTGTACCAGGAAATAAATTCCCAGCACTCTTCCTAGACTTTCCTGCCATCCCTGGAAAGGTCTTGGGTATGTAATTTCTTAGTGGATCTTGGGTGTTGGTTTTGCATGCTCTTCTGCAGGTGCCTGCAAAGACAAGCGATTCAGTCGTGTGTGGCATCATACCCAAGCCTGTAATCATATCCCGTTTGGGCTCTGCAGTGGTCCAGTTTTTCAGGTGGCAACACAACCACCAAGCTGAAAAGAGATTTGTGTGGAAGATGTAAGTAGTTGAATAGAGGGCCAGCGGTTTTCTTTAAAAAGTGGAGAAAGGCTTTAAAAGCTAATTTTAGCTTGGTTTGAAACAAATAAAAATACAAAGTTCGGTGTCCTGGGTTGTAGTTTAGGATGTATTTTATCACTATCTTCAGTTAATGGCCCATCAATGCCTTGTGCATGACTCATAGATAACTCCCTCTGGGGGCTATCTCTCTGTAATGGGCCATCAAGGACCTCCTGTATGGCTCATCATCCCATTGTGAGATGCTCCACCCAGGGGGAGGAGCCAAGCATTCCCACCTGGATATAACCTGGGATTTGGGACAGTAGAAGGGTCCCTCACCCACTGGATTCCCAGAGGACCAGAGCTACCAGACCTTTCTACGAGATTTCTGTTTCAGGAAGACCACCTCGTCTGGACTGCTTCCATCACCCTGATCAGGTTGTATTCTGACTCTGTCCGTGGTTTTTCTTTTTGTATTGTTGCTTTTATTTTATTTTATTTTATTTTATTTTATTTTATTTTATTTTATTTTATTTTCCTTTTCTTCTCATTAAATTTTATTTCTGACTTAGATCCTCTCACTTGGTATGTTCTCAAACCACAACATTTGGTTTTCACCTTACTGTGGAAAATTCCTTCACAGCTAGGTGGGGAGCTGTTATCCCTTTACCTCTCTCCTTTTTCCTTACCTTTAGGTTAAAAAAAAGAGACACTATAATCACTGTTTCAATGCAATTACAGTATCTCTGACCACCTTTGCCAGTAACATTCCAGAAGTTACATCTGTCTGCTCATAAGCTGGCAGAATTAATTCTGATAAGCCAAAGGCAGCATCAACTCAGAAACCATGGAGCAGTCTGGTCAGCAAGGGCAGAACCATTAATCATAATTTATAGTACAAGACAGCTTTTTACTTCCAGATTTATTACCCTAGAAAGATTGTAGAGAATGGTTGTTGATATAGTGTAGCACAAGAATGGAGCAAATACTGTGTTGAACTCTCACAAAGTAACCTTATGCTGTGGCATGAGAGACGAGTGCTTCAATTTAAGTGGTCCATTGCATCACTTTCGGACAATATACTTGAGCATCTTTTGCCTTTTGAGCATGTTTCTTAAAGTCTTTCCATATAAAAGGTCAGAGATCTCATTTGTGGATGTCTTCCAGGCAGAAGAACTCTATAGGCCAAGGTGATGGTATACACTCCTTGGAACCTGCTGCTGTGCTGCAAGCTGTCATGGCTTCTAACATGGTTTCAGCAGTGCAGCCAGCTTAGAAATCGAGACCTTTGTTTATTTCTACAAGCTCCTGTAGGAAATCAGAGTTTACAAACCATTTAAAATATTGCAACTTGTTGTATTTTTCACCTTAATCCAGTTGCTGCATGAAGAGAAACACTATTTTCACATAGACCTGAATTAAATAAGATACTTCAACAGGGACACCTACAGGGATACACACAGCAGTGTGTTGAAGATTGCAGCAGATGATGAGTATTCACTGACTTTATGTTGTCTGAGTCTGTGGAGGTGACTAAGCTACCCATCTTAAAAAAATAAAGCTTTAAGGAAGAATGCTAGGCCTTGCTAGGCAACCTCAGAGAAGGATCTGACCTTTCTTAAGGAAGAAGGATCTGACTTTCCTTCAGGATGTTCAAGTGTGCAAAATTATGTGCTCTACTATATCCAGATGGAGTAATGGTAGAAGGAAGGAGTATGACTTCTGAGAAGGGATGTGTCTACAGTTTCATCCTCTAGCTCCATAGAAGGAATTGCTGCAGAGATGTGTTCTCAAGTCTCTTTCAGAAGAGCAAAACTGACAGAAATGCTCCATAGAAGAAGGAGAAGGAATGGTTTCAAAATCCAGTATTATAGAATAGTGAGGCCTGCTTTGTGCAGAGGTCTGCAGAACACCCAGACAAAGACAGATTTGCACAGGAGTAGTTAAACAGGACATGCATGACATCTTGTTAGCATTCAATAGAAGAGACCACATTACTCTGACTGGAGGAGACAGGCAGGAAGAGGCAAGAATCAACCCACATCCCTGATGCTACTTGTGTTACCAGCATGGTTTGATTTTGGGCTTTTTGGTGCACTCATTGCTGTTATTAAGCTGTTCAAATGGTTTACAGTCTTATAAACCTGTCAGGTGTGTATGTCAGGTAAGTGTGAAATTTCTCTAAACTCTACAGGCTTTGCTGTTTCATATCTCCACAAACTCTGAGCACCTGGGCAGACAAACCTACACAAACCACACAGCAGGACATATGGGTTACTGAGATGACCTTGGAGCTGTGTCTTACCAGATACACTTCATAGCAGGGATGCAAATCACAGAAAAATGCAGACAATTTTCTGAAGGGGTCAAACCTTTGATGGCACAGCAAAAATTTACCATCTCTACATGGATTTGAGTTCTGGAGCCAAGCATTGAGACGGTGAGATTCAAGCAGTGTTTTTCTGTTGCTCTGCCCAGGGTCTCCCCCATCACTGCAGCAGACTGACACTGCAGACTCCTCTGTATCCTGGCGGTGGCCTGTGGCTATGAGCATGCTGTCTTGAGGATCTGCAGCTAATCTATTCCTGGAGAGCTATCAGGCACATGTCACAGGTTTCATGTGCTTACCAGTTTCTCCTTACTTGATGTGATCAGACAGGGATGAAAAGCTGCATTTGGGGTCTCTTTGTATTGCCAGGATCAGGGTGGTCTTTGCCATTGATGGTGAAGGGAGAAGGCCAGCAGATGAATTTGTTATGCAGTAAGTGGTGTAATGTCTCAGCTGTTCCTATTCACACAGAAAGCATTGGGATGCCTGACCTAAAGGAATGACATAGCAGTAATTCCTCCCGCATACTGCTAAGGTTCAGTGTTGAGGCATGTGATCTTACACCTGTCAGATTAAAAACACTTTCCAGAAGTAAACTGCTGGAGATGAAGCCAGTTCTTTTATGTGTTACAAAGGCAAGATGCCAAGGCCAAGGCTGGGTAGGATTTTTAGCATACTTGGATCACAGCATGCTTTTTTACCAAACATGTGGACCTATTCTCCCAGTCATGATCAAGTTCTTCATTTATGGTCAATGGTCTCTCTGTGTTCTCTGTTGGAGTAATGTGACTTCCCTGATTAACTGGAGAGGATGCAGAAATGACATGTCCAGCAGCCTGACCAGTCTATGTGACTCAGCAGGGATTTACTCTCTAACAGAAGAGAGGCACTGTTGCCCTCTCAGACCTCAGTGGGTCTTCACAAGGTGAAGCAAATGTATAAGATCTCCAGAGCTAGTCAAAAAGCAAGAGGAAACCCAACCCTCTACAGCTGCTTCAGGAAGAAAGGAAAACTTAGACAGAATTGTTGTTTGTGAACTGATGTATTGTCTCATTAGCATCACCAGTTATAAAGGGTACTGGCAGATAGAAGGTGGCAAGTCTCAGACTTTGAACTGAATCACTCTGTGCTCATAAGGAAGGTTCTCCCTTTTTTCTTTCTCTGTAAAACCGAGCATGAATGTAGAATTACATTCTTCCTGAATGTAGAAGTTAGGACTTAGACTAGTTAGGACACCAGTAACTGCCACATATTTTAGCAGATCCCTCAGCATCAGATAATGTAAGTATACTTAGCTAATGCCCTAGGTTGGGCAAAAGCTTGAAGAAAGGGGTTTGAGGTAATAATTTTGTCTTGCAAATGAGAAGTGATTTTCAGCAGCAGAGGATCCCTGCACCGTACAACTGGCAAGCATAACCCTGTGACATGAGGAGATTGAGTGGGGTGCCACGTAGGTCAGTGCTGAAAGCCTCGGGGCCAGCAGGCAAGATGCCACATGCAAAGGCAAAGGGAGGAAGCCTCAGCAAAAGCGTTTTGATATGAGGCACTCTGAAACAATTTGCTAATCCAGCCAGAATGTAAGGATTAAAACACAAAGCCCAGCTCTCTGTATTAATTCCTTAATTTGGGTCTTTTCTACCAGTGCTTTGAAAATAACAAGCAAAAAGCTGGATATGATTCAAGCATCAGAATTCACACTGGTTATCTCTGTGGATCCTGGCCATTGCTCTGTGCTGACCAGCCAAACCAGTTTGTTCCCTTTCCACTGCAGAAAATCCAATTTCCTCTTCCCACTTCATATGATACATCTTGGGGAAGTTTTAAGTTTCTTGAGGTGAACTTGTCTGTCACAGCCACAATTAAAATGTATAAAGAGGGAAAACAAATTCTCTGAAATCCCAGTCTTGGTAATTTTAAGTTCTCACCAGGTGAAAAATAATTCATGGAGATCCTCACCAGATGTTTGCTTAGTGGGAAGCCAGCATAAGCAATCATAGCTTCAGCTTGGATGCCTTAAAATCTTTGTGATTTATTTTGTATTACTGGATAAGCCTTGTGTAGGTGTTTCTCTGCACCCTCAACTGTGATCAGAGGTGTTTCCACCCTTGCAATGAGGCTTTACATCCGCCTCATTGGCAGTATAAAGAGGTATTTAAGGAGTGTATGAGGGTAAACAAGAGACTTTTATTTGCAGCTGTGGAAATGTGATTAAATTATGCCCACAGACCAAATCCTGGCTTTCTTCTTTTCAGCAGCAGACAGTGAAAGGGTAGACATTGAACAACATGGATTTAAACCAAAGCCAGGTAGGAACATGAGAGTAGGGAAAGTTAATGAACTGATTTTCTACAAATAGTCTACTCAGGCTAAAGAAACTTCTTATTGTATACTTTTGTGAATGATAATGTAAAGTCTGCTTAACATTCCTTAACCAAAATATATTTTTAAGAAAAATACGGAGAAAAAAATTGCTTGATTATAAAGTAGCTTCTTTGAGAATTTTGCTGGTTGTCTAGAGAAAATACAAGTTTTGGAATTTCTTCTGTGTGACATAATCTAGAAAATTCACCTTATTTTTAAGAAGAAAGGCAGTTTGCTAGATGAAGACAGAATTTTTCATGCATCTCAGGCTGTAGTGGAAGAAGGTCAGTGCTAGCAAGTTATACATGTCATCTTGGAGGTCAGCTATAATAGGCACCAGGTAATGAAATGTAGTTTCTTGTCTTTTTATAACTGCTATTAAGGATTATACAGAATAATGGGTAAATAATTTCGTAATTTATACTAACAGGCTCTATACAGGTTTTTGAGTGCTTTCCAGAAGTAATTGGTTGCAGAGAAGTTCACTTCTGTACTCAGATGACCCTAAGCTCTTAGCCCTTTTCAGGGTTAGTGTAAAAATTTTGAAGTTCTAGAAGACATGCTGATGTGGAATTAATAGAGGATGGGACTCTGATATTTACATGGTAACTGTTTGCTTCCTTGTTGCATCTCACAGAAAAGATCCTCAGACCCCAATGACACTGTCCCTTCTCAGCAGCCATTAAAGAGCCTGACACCCATAATCAAATCATAACTGCATAGGAAAGTGAGACTTTTTTTCTATCAGGAACTTCAGGGAAGCAGCATCTGTGGATGTCAGCCCATGTTCACTTCAGAAATGGGAGGAAAGAGGAAAGTTGACTAAAACTTTTGGTACTTCAAGGACTCATTATGGTGGTGGCCCAGTCAAAAACGCCCTTGGATTGCATTAGGCCTGAAGCTGCTTCCACTGACTCAGTAGCATTCAGTAAAAGAAAGATTTTCATATAAAATCTGAGCGGGAGGAAAATGGGTATTTCTGCTTTATCAAAGTGGGGATTTCCCCATGGGATGCCAGAGGAACCATGTTTTCTCCTAAAATAATTCTACTTCACTGTCTCAATGAGACATTTTTCCATTATGTCCCCTTTCAAAATTGCTAATGAGGGAATTTTTAGAAAGAAAATTCCTTCCCGTGTTCATCAGTTCTCGGTAAGGCTGTTGTTCTGGGAGCAGTGCCATCCTTTTATTTGTTGTTTGAGATGCATAGTGATTTTAATTAAGCAGTCATTGTCTGTGTGCATCGTAGTGGTTGCCTTCAGTGACCAGAGAGCTATAATTACAAGCACACAGGGGAGCTGAAATTTTTGCTGCAGCCCTTTAGAGATTGTGGGAGTTGCTGTCTTCACCAAAGATGATCCCTTCTCCTCCTGAACCCTTCTGACTTGGATAATCTCAGCTATGACATTAACAGTGGGTTTATGGCAGTCAGGAAGTGTTCGTAATTCAGAAGCCCTGTGCAACAGTCAATATTACAGTGCTTCATGTGAGCAAACTCATTATCTGATATCCCAAACAGACCTGTTGCTTATTTCAGGTCTTCTGCTTCAACACTGTGTTGAGGGCAATGCACATGTGAAAGCAGAGCTGTTATATTTGCTTTATCAAGTCAACACAGATGACTCCATCCTTTGACATAGTGCAGGAGCAGCCTACCTCTTAGATTAAATGGACTGAGTGAATTTGGCAAGAACTGTTATTTCTGCATGCAGGTGACAAAAATCATCAGTAAGGGGGCGGCAGACCAAACCATTTGTTCCTTTACTGTTGGAGTCCAGGGCACCCTGGAAGGCCACAGACCTCAGCAGAGGGGTCTTGGAGATGTACCGGGGGGTAATAGACCCTAGCACAGAGCCCAGGAGGACACTGCCTTTGCCTTCAGTCCATGGGAACGGCTTCCAACATTGAGAGAAGAATTACAAACCACAAAGATGTGAAAACAGTAGTTTAGTTTAGTGTAGGATGAAAAATTATGTAGTTTTGAGTTTTTAGAATGTATGTACTTGGGGTACAAGACGGAGGATTTAGGGTGGTGCCCTTGGTTTTCCCTTCTTTCCCTTGGCCTCCATCTTCTGGTGACGGTGGCACAAAGTAGTTTAAGGAGATTGGGTCAGAGTAGAGTTGACCTTTTTATTATAGGTGATAGGTATTGGCACATAACTGTAAACAAGCAATATGTTATTTTCTGTATAAAGAGGCTGCCACGTCCCACTGCAGGGGGAGTTGTCTCGTGTCTCAGCTGCTGTTCAGGTCTCGGCTGGACATGGAGAACATTGTGAGATATGAAATAATAAACAATACAGGAAATTGAGAAAACAAGACCTTGAAGACTCCACTTCTTTCTTGCAACCTGGCTCAAGGCTTTCAGAGACAAAAACTCTTAACCACCTTAATATCGGGCACAGAAAGCCAAACCCGAGACTTTACTGGGAGAGCATTTATGTTAGTTACTGGGACATGTATCTCATAACTTCTCTCAAACCACTGTTGCCTTGTGCATAAGCAAGAAACTTATCTGACCCTAACTGATGCCTTAAGTTTTAGCTTTCATGTTTTTCAGATCCTGTGCTGCCTAGGGGGTTAGTTCTGAGACTCATATTAAGTGTCAGTAAACTCTCTTTGCAGAGTAGGTAGACAAAACAAATCCTTTTCCTGCTGAAGACCAAGGAGAACGAATACAACTTTCAGGCCCAAAACATAAACAATGGTGGACTGAAGAGAGAAACAAGAAAGATGAGACCTCACAACCTGAGGCTGGAAAATTAGGTGTCAATATGCAAATAGATCAAAATTTATAAAAGTATGAGACCTCGTGACCAGCTGTCTATTTTTTTCATGGCCATTTTCTGTCTACTTTGGGTGTAGTCCTGGTGAGGCTCTTATCCTGCCCAAGGTGTACCCTAAAGGCCTTTCAGTAAATGTCTACTTTATTCTCTAGCTCTGTCCAGTCTCTGTTTCAGGTCAGCCTTCCCAAGGCATCATAAGTACTAGGGAAAAGATATCCAAAGTTGCAGTGAAAGCCAGAGTATTTCTGCCTGACATGTTATTTCTTTACCTTGAGAATCACCTCATTGCAAGTATTTTTGCCTTACCTTTAGCAAGAGCCTGTTTAATACATGAAAAACAAAGCATTTCTATAACTTCCAGGCTCTTCTAGTTATTCCCTTACTCGGTTCTGACTCTGCAAATTAGGTTTATTCTGTTTCCAAAACAAACATGCCAAGTCATTTCTTGCATGCTATGGCAAGCTGTCTGGGTAATGGGAGTCAATCCTTGGACAGTAATCTCCATTTTATACTAGTTTCATAAGAGAAGACATGGAGGGCATATCTGACCTTGAATTGTTCACCTTGTTTCCAATGTCAGCTTTCCTGCTGTGTATACAACACAGGAAAGAACAGACATGAGGAGGGGAGCTAAACCTAGCCCTTACCTTTTGGGTGGGTTTTGCTTGCTCTCCTCAGGCATTTATCTGCTGCACCTGTGCAATCAGAAGCTCCAATTGTTTGTTTCTTGATAATCCATCTGATTCTTCCTTGGAGTTATGAAAATGGAAATAGCTTTATCATGAAGTATGTGGATATATGGAAGATAATGGAAATCATTGCAGCAGCAGGCTGTACTCTTGCTATCACTGCATCCCATCTAGAACTTTCCAAGACACAATTTACTTCAATTGGGCATGGAGGAGGTCCAATTAGGTGGGCTGCCCGGGTCGTAGGCACCTAGGACAGTTGAAATAATGATTCTTTGTTTTTGGAAATGAGCCTTTTCACAGAAGATTCGCGAGTGAAGAAAAGTGTCAGTCTCTTAGATGCTACAGAGAAACAGAGTGCAGTTGTCTTAACTTCAAAAGCTGTATTCCAATATTCATGAGCAGGGAAGTTGTCACTGCCTTGTGTTTCAAGTGAAAAAAAGCTTAGTGAAGTGGCTATGGGATTTCAGGCAATTGGGGCAGAGAGGGTCTTGCAGGAAAATGCCCAAGGGAGAAAAGCCAGTAGCTTACATTTATGTCTTGTTGATGGTGTAATAGCAGAGAAAATATGGATCTCAAGACAAGCATGAGCTTTATTCTGCTTGGAGCATGGTAGGAGAGGAGCTGCAGGAAGGGTCATTCCATAATCAGAAACAACATATATTTCGCCTAGTGCTCAAAACAGGAGACCAGACAAGCTCCCAGCTTGCAATAACAGAGTCTGCATGGCCACCCATACCAACAGGATTTTCACCAAGCATAGTCATGCAGGACAATTGACAGCAAGTAATGAAAGTGGACAATGACAATCCAAAAGGAGGAGGCCTTTTGCCACCATCCTTTGAGGTGTGTAACAGTGTCTCTGCTTCAGTTGTGCATCCTGCCTCTTCTGGTGCTGTGATGTGTACTGCCTGCTGCTCACAACAGCAGATAACATTCAGAATTGGAGCCTGCAAAGTGTTGCCAATACTGAGCTGTATCATTTCAACTGGTAGGGATGGTTTGCCTCAGGAGAGTTTCTCGTTTTTAGGCACAAGAGGAAAATAAAGAGGTGACCTGACACGAATGAGGAAGGGGTGGAGGAAGAGAGGGAGGGAAGAGAGGAGAAAAAGGAAAAAAAGAGAGAAAAGTAGCCTCCTGTCTCTCTTAATAGTTTCTTTCCTATGAACCATTGCTGCTGAACAGCAAAAGAGGAAACAAATAATACAGATTTGACTTCACTTGCGAGAGACATGTAGTCACCACAATGAAAATGGTCATTTAAACCACCACCCTGGTGAACATTTCAGTTTCCCTGAGGAGTGGTTTCTTGGGATTATCGGAACTGCAGGTTGACATTTTTTACAATCCCCTGAAATTCTGGGTATCTCCAAACTGGCAACAGAAAAATGAGAGATCAGGAACTCTTTTGTTTGATCATTTTGTTTTCCCTCATTTCCTGCCCTAAAACTATGTGAGTTTTAAATACAGGGGGAATAATATCTGCCAGCTGGGCAGATTTGAGAAAATAATCACTTGCTGAAGAAATTAATGCAATTCTTTGACAACAATTTTTTGTAACTGTTTTCCTTGCTTTGCAGCAGACTATGCTTTTCCACTACTTGTGCCGTTTTTAGGTGCATTTATTTTGCATTATCATAACAGGCAAACATTGTCACAACATTTGTATTGTCACAACCTCTGTGTCAAGCTGGACACTTGCTTTGTATGTAGGATGATTTTAATGGGGCACCTCTGAAACTACTCATGGTAGCGCCTCCAGTGATGTGCCACCATCCTCCTCAAGGTTCATATGACTCCTGTTGGCTATTCTGTTGAGTTGGGGATGAATTTTTGAGTTGGGTTGAGTTTTCTTTTATCCCAGCATGTTCTTTTGGATACTTGTACCATAAGCCTTAGCCTGACATCAGTTTTAGGCACGTGTTTTCACTGTGAGGTCAATCAAATAGTGCTCAGCTTCTGTACTGCTTCATGGTGTGTTTTCTCCACAGATCTGAGCTGGCTTTAAAGCAAAGATGTCAGATGCTTCTGCCAGTACAAATAGATAGAAAGGCTTTACCTGCTCTTTACTGCCCCAAGGATTGGTAGAGGTGCTTGTTTCTCCACAGACAGTTATGGCTGGTGGGCAGAGTAATCACTTCCCACACTCTGCAGCCAGACTTCTAAACAAGAACAAAAATGATTTTGTAATGGAAAAATGAAGTGTTCTGTGACTGCAGTATCATAGGAATTACTTTTGGTATAACTTGTTTTCTTCGAGATCTTATACTTGCTTTGAGTTTGAGTAATTTGTAATTGGTATCAGTAGTTTGTGGTTGTTTGAGTTGTTTTGACTGGAACAGTTCGACAAATGTGATACTAAACTGTAGGTTATTTTGATCAACATAACACACTATTCAGACAAAAATATCAGTAGTTGTTAAGATAAACAATGAAAGACAAAAGCATACAGAAACTTACCAGAGGGCCTTAAAATTATATGTGGCTCATGGGCTTCCTGAACCAGATGTATTTCAGTCTCTGTAGTAACCATCCTCGCAGTATTCCTTCTCTTTGACTGCCCTCAGGCTTCCCTGGGACATCCATGAGATTCTAGAACCCACAGCATCCTCAGGCACGGATTTCCACAGCAGATCATTGCATTTGCTTCAAATCTGCCCCATCCAGTTTCACTTGATGGCCCTTTTTTTCCTTAGTGTGGAAGACAGGGTGAGCAGCAGATGCCCGCTGGCTATTTCTATGATTTTACAGATCTCTATTTGATCCTCCCGGTGACTCTTGTTCTTCCATGTGAAAGGATTCTCCTGAGTATCTGATATATTTTGTTTGTAACAAGAGGAAGATTATACTGGCCAACTTGAGTGCTAAGAATTTCATCCTTTCCAAAATCTAGTTTCTTGGAAATAAATTTATGGCTTACATGTTGCAGATCCACGTGTGAATGCCTGAATACAAATCTCATTTTTCCACAGCATGAGTCACCTTGCTGTTTGACCTATGTTCTTTTCCTATCCTGTAGATCTGAGTGGGAAAAAAAGGTATTTAACTTTCCCATTATCCTTGTAATTTGGTGAAGGGAGAGATACAAAGGTTAAATCTTGTTTTGCTCATCGATATCTCAAATACTCAGAGTGTCCTGAGACTACCTCCCAAATGGTACTCCTTCACCATTTTGGAAGGGTAACCATCTATGATGAGTATGAGTAATCTTACAAAAGCAGCACAGAAAAATACACTTCAGAAAGACACAGAAGTTTTTCCTTTAAACATGCCACAATCACAATAAAACTAGTTCCAGTCTTTTCCACCTCTCTTCAATCCAGTTTCTGGAGTAAACTTTTTTGTTTAAAGCAAGCACTTTATTTTCTTGGTGGCAGAATCCTTAGAAATTTGTAATTTAACAGTAATACTTGGGAAAAAGTTGTCTCTAAGTAGATGAACAAAGTAATGAGGAATATTTATTGGCTTACTCATAGAAAAGTGCCTTAGCAAATGCTGAAGTTATGAATGTGCTTCAAATCCCATATTTTCTGTAAAGTACTGAATCAAAAGACTGTTTAAGTGGAGGATGGCATGATGTCTAAAATCCTTTACATAACGGTTGTCGTAGGATTTTTGTCATCCAGTCTAGTCTGCTACTTTTCCAGAACCTGCTTGCATAAACCAGGTACACATATAGTCCCAGACTTCAGTGACTGGGATAAACCTAAATGGAATGTGATATAGTGACCTGAAGGTGGAATGTCCTGATAGCTGATTTGCACAATCTTTAGAGAAAAAAAAGGAAAGAAAAAAAGTACTTTTGTTATCACACTCCTCAGCCATAACTCAGCCATAACTCAAAATCAGAGGGTAAAGGCATACCCACTCAGGCTATCTGAATGCAGTGAAATGGAAATGTGAGCAATATTCCAATTTATCTCCACAGAATTCCACTAGTTAGTAAGTAGTTCAAGTATTTTAGTGCCTGCTGTGTTGCTGCCTACAGGGAAAATACTCGAAGTGCTTTCCTTTTCTCAAAAAGAATAGGAGTTTTCATCTATCTTTTAAAAGGCTTTCTTGTCACATCCATTATACAGCACACACAACCAGCCAAAGGATGTATTGTAGTCATTTCCATCCTTGTTTTAATGACAAGATTTTTGTGGATGGTAGAATACATACATATATGTGTGTGTGTGTGTGTGTGAATACACATTTATATATAAACATATGTGTGTATATATAGATGCGTTTATCAGTCTAGATCACTTAACAGTGAAGATGTATGTACCTTATGCTGGCCCATAGAGTGTCAAACGTGAGGTGTTAATGCCTACATATATGAAATCCAATATTTTTTTATCTGGCCAGCTTGACACAAAAGGGCAGAATTATCCTTATTTCAAGAATATTAGGCAATTAACTGGAACAGTTTTTAGAACTACTTTATTCTGGTCCATGGCTGACCAGCTATTTGAGGAAAAAAAAACCAAACAAATTCTGGTTTTCAGACTCTGTGTACACTATTAGTGTCACACAATGAAAAAAAGGCAAGAGATGTCCCTGAATAATACTGGGATTTTAACCCCTGAGCCATCTAATACCCTATTCATTTCAAAAATGTGAAGGGCTAATGCAGACTGGAGGATAGGAGTGATGATCCACGGATCACAGCTCTATATCAGAAGGATTTTTAAAGATCCACACAAATTCTGTATGTATTTATGTGCATAAATGCAAACTATCTTCTGTGTGCAGAGACCAGTGAGATGTCAAGATGGGCACTGTTCGTGACATGTTAGTTCCTGAAAATGCTGATTTCCCTATGCTGAAACAACTTCAGCAGACCTGTTGGAGCAAGAGGAGATGCATAGGAGATCTTCACTCCTAGGAGAAAAGGCTGAAAGAATTGGTGCTCAGCCTGAAAAAAGAGGAGTAACCAGTACCTGAAGGGACTCTACAAGAAAGATGGAGAAGGACTTTTGATGAGAACTTTTAGAGACAGGACAAGGGGGAATGGCTTCAAACTGAAAGAAATTAGCTTTAGATTAGATACTAGGAGGAAATTCTTTACTGTGAGGGTGGTGGGGTACTAGAACAGGTTGCCTGAAAGTTTTGGATGCTCTGGAAGTGTTCAAGGTCAGGCTGGATGGGGCTCCGAGCAACCTGGTTTGGGGAAAGGTAACCTTGGCAGGTTGGTTGGAATGAGATGGCCTTTAAGGTCCCTTCCAACCTAGACCATTCCATGATTCTAGGATTCTATTCTATGAGGATGTATTTGTTCAGCAGTAGTCTTACATGTTTCAGACAATAAGGACTGTGTGTGTAAATCTAGATATACATAAATAATTGCATGTAAGAATTGCGAAACATTACAGAACTGCTTGGAATATGCAATATTTGGCTACTTTTCTTCTTCTAGGTTCATTGCTCCAGCTTTTCCATCACCATTCTGACATCTAACTCTTCAGCAGAAGTGGTCCAGGCAGTTTTCTACCTCCATGTTTTGCTTTGTTTTTGTAGCTTGGCATTACTAATAATTTTTTTAAGTTTCCTCATCTTCCTTTAAATGTAATGTTTTCCCTCCAAAATGCCTTTTTTGATGTCCAACATAAGAAAGATTAATTTCTGCATAGGCAGAATCTTATAATGTCCTCCTTGAGGATGAGGCATGAAGGTTTGAAATCCCTGGAAAGGAGAGAATTTCCAGACCATCAGTAGGGCGCCTAAAAATAAGTAAGAAGAACTATTCTGTGGATTTAAGGAATCCTCAAATGTCTTCAAACCCAACCTTACAGCTACTGAAATATTTAAATAACAAAAGAAATTGTTTTGCAGATGAGAAATAAAAACCACTGTTCCAGTAAAAACAGAGGTTCACTGCCTTCATTTATTACTCAGTGTTTCTATCTTGGCTATAAAATCTAAATGAGAAAAGACCTTCAGGAGAGGGAACCTGGTCCAGGATGGAGATGAATGGATGAGGAGAAAGGCTCCACAGAAGGTGCAGAAGGCTGACAGCTTATTTTCTTAAGAGGAAAATATTTGCAGCAGGAAAAGCAGGACATTCTCATCTTGAAACACCTGAGAGAGTCTGCTGCCTGCTGAGGGAAGCAGCCTGGGCACAGGCGAGTGGTGATGAACAAGGTTGTGACAACTCAGCTGTGGAAAGGACTGTGCTGTCCTTGGCACCACTTGATCACTCCTGCGTCAGGGACCTAAGGGCATGTGCTGGTGACTTGAATGTTAGACATAGTGAGCTGGAGCTTACCAATCCCATTTACTTTGTATGTAAATCCTGTGCAATCTAGCTGAAATATCTTTCCCCCACTGAACTCAGGGAAAGCCTTACCACCAACCCTGCTGGGAAAAAATGAAAAAATTAGGTCTGCAGACTGCTCTCTTCCTCCATGATGCCACCCCCTGCTTTTGTGATACCGTGCTATCACACAATTGCACCACTATCCATGGTTTTGGACCCAGCATCTCAAATGCAAAATCACATCTTTGTCCCTTTAACTTTTCTCTCAGCCGTTATGCCTGTTTTCTCCCCTCCTCTAGGACTGTGCACTCTGTTGCTGCTCCGGCTGCTGGGAGCAAGCGAGGAGTATTTCTCCTACTGGCCAATAACTAGCCAGTCTGGGGCTAGTATCTTCCCATAACGCTGTTGTGTGCATACCAGCAGGCAAAGGAGCAGGTGAAATGGGGCTGGTGGTATCTGTACAGATGTGTTTGACTGCTTACATGCTGTTACGAATCTGCTACTCTTAAAGCCTCTGTTTCTCTGACGAGATCTCTCTCTCTCTCCCCCCCCCCCCCACCCCCACCCCCCCCCCCACTCCGCCTCTCTCTCTCTCTTTCTCTCAAAATTATTTTTCCAAGGAGAAAAGGAAAAGGCAGACAGAAATAGAAGGCAAGAGACAACAGCTTGAGGACCAGATACTTCAGCTGCAGCATTTCAAGGTAAGGGATTCATGCCAGAAATAATGGATTGACTAAATCTGTTCATTATTAGACATGCAGATCACACATCTGAAAGCTGGTAAAAGCCCACTCGGACATGAAGAAGCTTTCACTGCCGGAGCCTATTTCTTGTCATGATCATGTCCTTCCTGCTTTTAATTCTGTGTGTTTCATGCATAGGACCATGTTGTTTAAATGGTTTAGGAGCATGGAGTCGGGAGGGCGTGTGTTCAGGCAGCACAGCAGTGCTGTTATGATTAAATGCTGTTATTTATTATACATAATGATAAGACACTAATTGCTGTGGCTTAGGTGTACACTGCATGGCTTCAGACAGTACTTTCTGCCTGCAGAGCTGCATTGCATTTCTCTGGTGCCTGTCATTAGGTTTTGTGTGTGTGTGTTGCAGAAGGGGAGTGTTAGTTAATATGCATCTGTGTCTGTGTGTGAAGATTTCATTGTAGGATGAAGTTATTAGGCATGCATGGAAGAATAAAATAGGCATATATGTACGTGCAGGAAAGGTGTTGATGCATATGTGTGTCTCTACATGGAGAGGCGCCTTGATATTTAACAGGGTGCCAAGCAATCCCAGTCCCTGTTGGTCTCCATGACAGCTGCAGATAGCATCATTTAAAAGCCATCCTTGCTGTTTCTATTGCTTATCCCTCCTGTCAGTAGCATATTTGTGCATAGCAAAGATAAAAACAAAAACATACATGTGATCTTTTTGTAACCGGTGAGCATTTCTGGGTCATCAGATCTTGTTCTATTAGTTCAGTAGGAGAGCCTTAGGAATTTCAGTGATTAAAATATCTGAGAAAGATGATTAGAACTGGATGGTTTATCTTCAGAGCAAGTGAGCTGAGCTGTGTTTTTATAATTAAGATATTTAGGTTGCATGTGGAGAAAGTGTATGTGTTTGAACAGCGCACCTGCATTGGGAGATGATGTGCAGAGTGTCTCTGCCCACATATGCACTTATAGACCACACTGCAAGTAATGCTACAGGCGGGATTTTTCTCCTGCCATTCCAAGACCCTGTAGTCATGTTCTGCAAATTATTCCTCCTTTTCTGGTAAACACAATGCAGTTAAGCCCAAGTAATTGATATCAGCCTACACAAATACCCCAATCAAGTTTGCTATCAGTCTGGGGCTGTCAAACATTGGTGTTTCCAAACACAGTCAAAGATGTGATTGCAATTCTATGGGGCAACAAGAATTGCCGTTTTGTTCAGCCTTCCATTGAGCACAGGCAGGGGAGAATTTCTTGTGATAACTATAATGTGTTGCAGCAGAGCAGTAAGGTACTGTTCCAGTACCTTCATGATGCTTGTTTTTTTTTTCCCTTTTTGCTACCAAGCTGATGACTCCTTTTAGCATGTTAACTGTTTCCAAGCTAACTGCATTATGATTCTTTGTGAAATTCTTTAAGCAGAACCTTTTGAATAGACAGTTCTGTCAATTTTCTGCTTCATCTGTTCTACTTTGATATAGCTATTGCTAAAATGTATTTTATCACCATCCATAGAAAAAGTAAAACCCCTCAAGGTGGTGCAGTGGGATCATCCCCCCCAGCTGATGTAGACTCACCTTGACTTCAGCCCTGCTATGTTGATTGCCACTAGAGGAGGTTCAGTTTTGCTGCATGGATTTTTCAGAGACACACATGAAAAATAGCTGTGTCCCTTTATATTTTAACCCACAGGCTGGAGCAAGAGCAGTAATCATACAGGAAGGTAATGGGAGATCAGGGCACAGAAATTTAATGGCAGAGACATTTAAAATGGCAGCTTTCTCAGCTAAAATCACAGCCAGACTCAAGATCTGTAATGTTTTGTGCGAGGATGAGCATCAGGGTATGATAAGACCTTCCCTACCTATTCATCAACTGTCTTCACTTGTCACCAGAGGAAGAGTGCTTTACAGGAGTGGTCATGGTGACTGCTGCTCTGTGAGCTGCCTGTACCACCAAGCAACTGACTGCAGGGAGACTTGAATCTTGAATGAGTTGATAGTACAGGCCTAACTGGGATTGCAAAATTCATCCTCAGTGCAGATAGAACCTTCCTAAAATTAAAAATATTTTATTTTAAATTAAAATAAAAGTATTTTAAAATGGAAATAGAAGCACTGGCTAGTTTCTCTTTGGAGGCAGATGAAGAAAATGGCGTTTTTGTTTCATACATCATTCAGTGTTCTGGTTGCTTAGTGAAGTGCTGACCAACATTTTAGTTTTTCCTGCCAGTTTGATTTGCTCATTTGCAAAGTGATGTATCCCCCTGTCACCACCGTAGTGCTCTCCCTCAGCTCATCCTGCTTGTTCTGAGCCTCTCCAAGTCAGGGGCTCCAAGTCCAATAGGAATATAGTCTCTCAGTCTGATATGGTTCCCCAGTCTGACACACCAGACCAAAATAACTGTATCTATTTTCCCTAAGAGTGCTAAGTAGAACATGATGCATTTCCTGAATTATGTGGATTTAATCTAATTCTGTGCAAGGCATACATCCAGGTTAAAAGACCAGACTTTCCTAGGGAGGCTGTATTTACTCAAAATGCTGTGAGGCTGTTGATGTCCATATAGAGTGTAAGAATTTCATATAAGTGTTCATTAAAATCTGCTGTGAAGAAAGCTTTGAAAATGAAATCTGGGTTAATCCTGTGTCTGCAGTATCTGGGTTGATCCCACAAGCATAATAGCTTGAATTCACACAAAGACATTCCTGCCAGTATTCAATTGGTTTGCTTCATTTTTGTACAATGTCAGAGTAATTTTCTTTTTAAAATGCACTGTGTAAAATAGCATGTTTGGTTACCTAATAAAGGTTTTGGAAGCCACAGGGTTTCTGTTAATTTCAGAAAATTTTATTCACATTGGAAAAATATCTAATGGAAATAATTTATTCCAAATGTTTATGCTGATCACCTACAGTTTTCAAGTTACTGATGCCAATTAGACCTCTAACAAAATGACTTTACTACCAGTTCATTCATTTTTCCCTGGCTGAAAATAAGGCAGCAGGTGCTGTCCCACTGCGTTAGGCAGAGCAACGCAGCAAACACTAGATCTAGTAAAAGTCAGCACAGAATGTGAACAAGGCTTTGGCAACACATTTTACAAAGGCTCCCGAGAATGAGATCAGTGCTGAGGACATCAGAACAAAAGTATAGCTCAGCTATTAATGGTCTATATGAGATTCAGAGTTAATCAAGTGAAACTCTTCAATTGTGAAAATCTGGAGTAGGAGAGAGTCTAGAGTAGTATGGGATCTAAAAGCTGAATTCTCTTTTGCTGACAATGAAACCATATCCTCTCTTCTGTGAACCACTGCAAAGTAAGGACGTTGGTGGGCACAGACAGACTGTGTAGTACATTGGGGCCATTGGGGTCTCTGTTGAAGGAAAGAGGTCTATTTGCCTATATTACAGTCACAGGCCTTCGCTGGAAAGGCCCTAGGTGGAACAGGTGTAAAGATGCCTTGAAACCCCATTTTTTTAAGCTAGAACATGGTCTTTTGCTCTAATAAGAGGCAATATATAAGAGCTCCCTAACCTCACACCTACTCCAGTCCTTAATATGAAAATAATACTTCTTCTTCCATATAATACAAGGTCAATTCTATTGTTTAATAGCAGATAGAGTTGTAGTTTTGTTGTTGTTAACAATAGAGTTTACCCTTCATGCCTCAGCAGTTCCTTGGCTTCCTTGTCAATGGGAACTGGAGGCATTACCAGCTTCCATCATTTAAAGTCAGAGAAGTGGTTCAAATTCACCTTACACCAAATACACTTTGTGCAGTATCCATCAAAATTATTTGGTTTCTGGAGAACAACTGAAATTTATTTTTATTCATTTGTTGAACTGAAGAATACAACCTACAGGCAACAACTTCTTTTAAGAATTTGTTCAGCTAGGCAGAAGTTGGGCAGACCTGTTTTAACAAAAATATTTGCTCTTTCCAATAAACTCCAGGGCAGCAGTATTTCTTCCAAAATGTGACTGCCTCTCTTGTTAGTTGAATAAAATTTCTATAATTGTTTACTGTAGCTCTGTTTGGTGGCCAATGGTAATAAAATAAACAGAACAAAACCTCCTAATTGAATTAAAAGTTACTTTCTGTGCTGCTACTTTAACGGTTACAATTTCAACTAATCCATTTTCCATGGTTTTATTAGTTCTGAAGTGGTATCAATATTAGGGACCTATTTCTTTTAACATTGGCTTCTTAAAGACTGCAGTTCATGAGCACAATCTGTAACATAATTACATCCTTACTCTCAAGAAAAGGAAAGCCTTTTTACATTGTTATAGAGATTTTGTTAGGGTATGGTTTTAACTGAAGCAATCTCATCTATAAATAAACTTTAATTTTATCGTTCCAGTTATATCGCTGTCCCCCCCATTTTAATCTATTCCTAAAATAATTACTGTCAGAAAATATAAATAGATATGACTGTTTCTCTCTCAATATATGTACAACATTGCTGGGAAAAAAAGAGAACTTTTGCAAATGAAGGAGCCTTGTTATTTCATTATAGCACATCCCTTTATGATTTTCAATTAATTCTTAAATGAATTAAATCCTTAAACCAAATGACAAATCAGCCAAGCACACGGAAAATGTTTGATGGTGTCATACAGTCTCCATTCCCTACACAGTCACTGCAATATTCTTGAAAACCTAGCTCAGAGATAAGGATATCATGTATAACACTGTTAAATACCTTGCACAAGCCTGGGAAGATGACATCTATTGGTCTTCCCTTACCCACCAACGATTTATGCCCCCACCACAGAAGGCCACCAAATCTGTCAGGTGTGATTTGCCTTTAATGAAGCCATGTTAGTTGTCACCAGTCATCTCCTTGTTTTCCTGTGGCTTTGCATAGTTTCCAGGAGGATCCTGTTCTGTGATCTTGCCAGGCACTGAGGCAGACAGGACCAGTTGGCCTCTTATTGCACAGGTCTTCCTTTTTTTGCTTTTTAAAAGGAGATATGTTCCCACTTCTACAGTCACTGGAAACTACCACTCTGCCATAATTTCTCAAATTAAATGAATAACAGCTTAGAGCCCCCTCTTCTACCAGTTCTCTCATCAGGTCCCATGGGCTTGTGCACCTTCAGATTTCTTAGATGGTCTTGAACTTGAAGTTCTACTACAGTAGTGGTTCTACATTCTCCTAGTCCCCCCCCCCTTTGTTGTTTTTTTTTGTTGTTGTTTTTTTTTGTTTTTGTTTTTGTTTTTGTTTTTTTGGTTTTTTTTTTGTTTTGGTTTTTTTTTTTTTTTTTTGCAACTCAGGCAGTGTTTTTGGAGCACTTGCTGGTGGAGGCTGAGGCAAAAAATTCATTAAATACCTCAGCCTTCTCCATGTCCCAGGTAACCAGGTCTCCTTTTTTTCTGGAGAAACTGAACATTTTCCTTAGTCATTCTTTTATCACCAGCATATCTCTAAAAGCTATTATTTTTCTTGCCTTTTATGTCTCTGGCCATATTTAAACCCATCAGGGCTTTATCTTTCCTGACCTGATCCCTGGCTGCTTGAACAAACCCTTTGTATTCCCCAGCTGGAGGAATTGCTTTCACCATTTGTCCTGGCCTTCACCCTCCATAGGCTTTCTTTTCATGTGTTATTTTGTCCAGGAGATCCCTGTTCATCCACAGAGGCCTCTGGGTTTATTGGCCTGGTTTCCTCTTTGTAGGGATAATCACTCTTGATCTTGGAGAAGGTGATCCTTGAATACCAACCAGCTTTTCTGGGCACCTCTTCCCTCCAGTGTTTTATCCTAGCAGGTTGCTGAGGAGGCCGAAGTCTGCTCTCCCAAAGTCCAGGGTAGTGAGCTTTCTGTGTACCTTCCTTGCTGCCCTAAGGATTTCAAACTCCACTTCATGGTCCTTACAGTCCAGGTTGCCCTTGAGCTTCACATTCCTCACAAACTCACCTTGTTGGTGAGTTCAAGATCCAGCATAGTACCTCCTCTCATTGGCTTCTCTATCACATGAAGAAGGAAGTTACCAACAATGCATTCCAGGAACCTCTTGGATTGCTGATGCCCTGCTGTTGTCCCTCCAAAAGATAATGGAGTCATTGAAGTCCCCCATGAGGAACAGGGCTTGTAAACATAAACTCATTTTTACCTGTCTGTTGAGAGCCTCATCAGCAGTTTTGGGACATAGAGAACTAATTCAGAGAAAAATTTGCATTTTGAGAGCACAGGGGACCCCTCTTTGTTCCATTCTGTGTATTAACACCTTAGGCTGATGCCCACCTTAGTGGTTTTGTTTATTTGTAAAGCTAAAAGGAAAAGGACTCCCCAGGCTTCCCAAACTGATTTTAAGCTTGTGTAACCCAGAAGTATATAGCTATATCTAATTAGCCATTCTGGCTATCAATCTTAGAAGTCAATCACTAATTATTTTTACCATCTGTACTAAACCAGTACACCACTTCATCCTGAGAAGTTTGTCTCTCACCAGGATCTAAACTGAGACTTCAAAGGCTCTCTTCTGGATCATAAAACAAAGTACCTATCCCCAGTTAAAATCCTTTAGCAGTAAGAAAATAGAATTAAAAAATAGAATAATTTATCTAGGCCAGCTACATAAATTGTTTATCACAGAGAGAGGAAAGCTTTAGTCCTTTAACTCATGTTCCTTACTTGCTTGCATGTAATTGAAACACTGCTGTAATTATTCTGGTATGATCCCTCTACAAGTTGTGCTTTTATTCAGGAAAAATATTATGTGTGAGTCGTGCTTTGAACTGGGGCAGAGTTAATCTTGGGATGATCATGTAAGTGAACATACCATACAGGCAGGACTTCCTTGAAACACACTGAAATTACCAGTCAGGTTTCGAGCAGTAACAAGGTCCTTTGACCACCTCATGACTACTCCAGGAGATTTTGTTTCAGCCAGCCTGTGTTGATGTAGCTAAAGGAAGCTTAAAGCTCTCTGCAACCCCAGCTCCTCCTGATGGTCTGAAACATGTTCAAAAATGAATTCACATCACTTGAATCCAGCTTTTTAAAACAATGAATGTAAGAACTTTCAAGACTAGAAAAGAAAGGAGTCTCTGAAGTATTACTTTTCTTTTTGCTTCTTTTGATGGATGTATGTATGTGGGAAAGAGTGATAAACTGAAGCCAAGGAGGGAATGAATATAGAGAGGAATTTATTATTTTGGGAGATAATAGTGAAAAACAACTGTGGCTCTGTAGTGATGATAGCCTGCAAAATTTATTTGTTTTGGGGGGAGAGATTTGACAATTTTTTAAATCTCAGATTGTTAACTATTCCAAAAAGATTTATCTTTTTATTATTTTTTTACTTCTCTCACAGCTACACTTTACTTCCTTTGTAAACATGGAGTGAGTACCCGCAGGGAAAACCAAAGCATACCTAAATTTCTGGCACCAGGAGGTAAAACTGTGGTCACTCTTTTCATGTGTCTGTCTTTAAGAGGGGGTCTTATTCAGTCTTCACTCCAACTGCATGAAGGCCAGAAACTTCAGCTAGCATGCAACTGTTTTTCATTCCAGCTCTGAAATTCCCTGGGAATCAGAGATGTTTTCATGGGCTTAAAAAGTAACTTATGTGCCAACAGGAGCAGGTTTATACCATGTGTATCTTCATCCCAATACATTTGGATTCTTGACCAGGACAGAATCCCATGCCTGCTTCCAAGAGACTTACTCCCAGCTTGGGCCATGTGGGACCTCACTGTAGCATCCCCTTTTGCAAACTACATCCCTGATGGTGTCTGCCTGCTGAGGCAGCTCAATCTCCTTATCCCTCCCCTCACGTCTGCAGCAGCCACTGCAGATCTTGTTTGTAGTTTATTTTCATTATGGTGCTTAACCTTGCCACAAGTGAAATATTAAACAATTAAACAGACCCATTATTATCATCCTGCAATGAAGAAGTCTGAAATTTTAAATAGACTTCCTAAAGAGAGGAAAGATTTTCTCTAAAGAGAAAAATAAACCCTAACTCTCCAACATAAAACACAACTCTCCAGAAGTGGTATCTTCCTGTTACTTCAAGCAGAACTTTCTAGTAGAGTGGATGTTTAGAAAATGTATGTAGGAAAGAAGCTGTGGTTGACTTAACTGTTATCTTATTATTCACTGTGTTTCATCTCAATGTCATCAAGTCTTTAATGAATGTTAGAAACAAACACCTTGTATCGGGCCATACCTGTGATCCCTGTCACTAATCTGTACAGGCCAGTGGTTCGTAGCTGATGAGTGATCTGAATGAGAGAGATAGAAACTTTGTGTCTGCTCTTGTAAATTCTTGACAATGTCTCTTGCTGTGCTGGGTTTCCTTAAAGCTAAAAAAGGTTGGGTTCTAGTTTGTCTTCTTCATCTTTGACTGGAAACAATTGTCTGCTTGATTTAAAAAGTTAAATAAATGGGACCTGAGCAATTTAAAAGCAATGTACTCAGAATGTTTACATTGGTGATTTTGCTAATTAATGGGAAGCTTTCTCTGAGGACATAAGCCAGTTGTTTCTTTTCCCCCAAAAATCATTCCTAATTGGACCTCTGTCTGTACAGCTGCAATTTCTGTTCCTGTGAGGTTTTCAAACAGACAAAGCATGAGACTCTCATGAAGAAGCCATCTATAGCTATCATCATACCCATCCCTCAGGTCATTTGCCACAGACATGCCTTCTCCTTGCATCTACACCTTTGATTGCACGTGGCTCACACTGAAGATGTACTTTGTCATGGGGGCATCCAGCTGAGATGCTTTGCTGAGCCCTTCCCAAAGTGAGCACAAGTCATGCCAGCTATCTTAGTCTTCCTTCACCTTTTTCTGTAGTCATGTGGCACTATGTTCCTGTTACATGTTCCTGTCTGCACTGTTGCTGTGCTGAAGGCGTGCTTTGAGAAAAAGCAGTGGCTGTGTAAATACTCAGAGGAGTTGAAGGGCAGTCAAATGGACCTGCTACAGCAAGCAAACAAGGGCGAAAGGTAATCTCTGCAAAGTCTTCTGGCTGCCATGATTCCAGGTGGGGCTTACAATAGTGTCCAATGTTTATTTTTATTTCCTTATTTACTTCTTTCATTATTTGTTTTCTCATCTCCCCACATGTACCCCCCTTTTGCTACTGGTGCTGTAGCAAAATTCTGTTACTCCAGCAGCTGTAGGGAAAGAGGAGACATGCTTTTTTGGGAATGGCAGAGCACCAGTCCCTTTGGTGAGGTGACTGCGTTGGAGGCTTCAGTGGTCCACTGCAGGAAGGATTTTATGAAAAAGAAAAACCCAGGCAAATTACCCATACCTGTGTGGCAGAGAAGAAACTTAGGAAGAGGTTATGCCATCAGTCTCCAATACCTGGTCACAAAAGTTTGTCAATTACAGTAGACAGGTCTAAAAATTATGGGAAAAGTTAAGTTATTGTGTTTTAATGTTCTGTGTGATTAATTCACATTAACTGACTGTTGGACAACCTTTGGAACTCTTGCGCTAATGGTAATCTCCTTAAAAATTTTTAAGACATCACTTTCTTAAGATATTTCTAAGAAATGTTTTGTTTATTTCCTGAACAAAGAATAACAACAACAACTGACAACTCTACAGAATAATGCTTAATCTTCTTTATAAACATGCTGTTTTCTCTTGAGCTGGCTAAGCTTCACCAGCTAGGATACCTTTTTTTATTGTTGAATCATACATATGAAAGCTATGACAATGTAATTCAAGTAAAGACTACAATCAAGCTGCAAGTTTTTCAGTTTAATTCCCTAATCTGGGCAATGCTTAAATCATAGCCATCTATCATGCAGACATGCTCCTTGGGCTAAAACAAGTGTATTAGATAACTGGAAAGACAACAAAATGTTTTGCTGCTATGTAACACCAGATCACACCAGCAAGCTGGAAATGGCTGTTTGTTCATTCCAGGGACAGTCATACCATACAAGGCCACGTTCATCTTGCAGCAGAGGAGAGTAGAGTCTTGTGTTTGCTGAAGACCACACCTCTGTTTTGTTCTGCAAGCAGATTCTCTCACACTGAAAACCCACATAGGAAAACTCTGTATCAGTCTGAGTAGAGGCAGATTGTTCATTTGCCTGATGGAAAATTAAATACTACAGCATCACTCAGGAATACATTCCAGGAGGCTGCTTATTTCCAGATGGACTTACCTGTCAAACAACTTGTGTCTATAGCTCCTCTCTGCATTTGCATGCTTATCCACAAATAGTTAAGGGCATCTAACATTAGCATGGCTGCTCACACTACAGCCATGCGAATAATTTTCTTTTCCATTTTTCTGAAAGGCAAGGGAAGACCTGCTGGCAAAGGAACAAGTCTTCCTGGAATCTCAGTACTTCATGTCCCAGTCACCTCTTTGCTAATGCTGGCAACAGTGCTGTGCATCAGCAGACCAGACCCAGACATGCAGGGTAAGCTGTACTAGCTGGGTTAAAGCCAGGTGGATGGCTCAGGAGGTGGTACAAGAATACAACAGCAAGAAATCCAATGTTTGGAGAGAAAAAAAGAGTAGTCAGGACAAAGAAGCAATACCAGAGCATTTTTGACAGTGCTCATTCTTCCAGTTGTGTTCCTTACAAACTCAGTTTTGTCAATGCAGGCAGATGCTTGGGAGCATGCACAAACAGAACAGCCTCACTGCTCTGGGAGGATTTCATTTTTTGTAGTTGACCCACTGAGTGACAGAGCGTCTCTAGATAGCTACCAAACAGCAAAGTCAGACTCACTGCTGCCTCCAGAGCTCCAAATCTGCCTAAAAACCTTGCCCTTTTAGTACCAAGGTAACTTTTTGAAATGCAGAGAGCAAATCTGAAATGCAGCCAGTTATGCTAACATCCTAACAGGAGTGTTTGGGGATAACATCTGACTCACAGATGTGACAGGCAAAAAATTCATTGCACTCTTTTAGTAGGCATGGGCTGGTTACATGTAGATTTGAGGACTTAGGAAACCATCTTTTTGTGTTCATGTTTTTCCATGGCACGAATACTGGAGAGAGGGAGAAAATAATTTCATATTAATAAATAACTTCAACTCTAAAATGTTAATGTCTCATGGTCTTCAAGCCTCAAAATGCAAAGATGTTTAGCAAAACTTCAATTTGGCAAAGATTTCCGTAAAAGTGACTTTTATTTCAGTGGAATTACACCAGGGATCATTAGTGGCTGGTTTCCAGAGCACAGAAGACCATAATTACTGGGAATAGTTCACATCCTGAAGTGTTTCACAAGAGCAAGAACATTTTACTGGAGGAGGCTGTCTTGGGTCAACCCTTATTTCTGCTCAGGATTATCATCTTCCTTGAACTCAGGAGACAGAGGAGTGCTCCACTTCAGCAAGCACTGCTTTCAAGGAGAGATAGTACTGATTGCCCCATAAACATTTGCAAATACAAAAGCCACACAAAGCTTATTTAAGGGACTCAAAACTTAGCAGCATAGTAAATACTGGGGCTTTTCTCTTGTCATAAAAAGTCATGACAAGTCTGGGAGATGCCTCTGGGCCTCAGGTTAAGACATTGTCACATTGTATGTGGGACAGCAAATGTATTATTCTTTTGAACGAAGTTTATGGAAGATGTTTCAAAATCATCAAGATTGATGATTAGAACTAAACGACTTTCACAATGCAGGGAGTGAAGAGGTGGTGTGGAATAGGCATAATGATTTGTGAAAAGGATGCTAAGCAGTTTACTTGTGTAATAAAGTGTCCTTTGATACTTAAACTTTTGATGCAACATTAAAGCAAAATGCAGCTTTAACAGTAAAGGCTTTCTTTGCATATCCAGCATTAATTCTACTGTGTGCATTTGAGAAGCCGTGCATTGTTTCCTTGTTAGCACTAAATGTAACCAACTTAAACCCATCAGGCTTCACTGTCCTGAAGCATGCAACTGGAATAAGTAGCATGTAAGACTGCAGTGCACCACTTTTCTGGCCATCACTGTGTCTGCTGCATTCAGACATTTGGCATAATTTCTTTCTGTCCTATCCAGCAGTTGTTCACTTATTTATGTCCTCACTATGGTCTGTTCACATAACTGCTACCTGGGGGTTTTTTTGTTTTTGCATGGTTCAGATGTCAGTTGGTTTTCCTATGCTTGAACAAACAAAACAAAGTGAAGCTGCAAGTTATTTTTACATCTCAGTTTTAAATTCTGTGCAGACAAACCAAATCACCTGAAAGCAGTGGCAACCTAGAGGATCTCAAGCCCAGGGCCCTTTCCACTTTAGTAAAAGAAAGCCTTTTTAATGACATGATCAAATTTCTGCTGAAGAATTTAGCCCTGAAGAAATTGTTTTCTTGCAGTAAATGAAGGAATACTTATACCAGACAGTACATAGCATAGCTGTTGCTCTGTCAGTGAAGCGGTTCCTTCTGAGAGTACAGCATATTCACTGTATTTACAACATTCACAATATTTACAATATGGTGAGTATTTACAATATTCACAATATTCACTTATTCCAGTATGGCAATGAGCAGTACAAAGACCTGTATTTTTACAGTAGTGTGGCCACTGTCAGAGCTCTTCATCATTTACACAATATCTAACCATACACCACAACTGTGATGCATAAAGGAGTTTTAAAATGCAGAGGAGAATTAAAGCTCACAGCAGACAATGAAGGAGAAGCAATGCTGAAATACAAGCTTGTGGCTGTTTTAATCACAGGCTGTTAAGCAAATATTGTTGAACAGGAATAACTCATACAGGTACGTATTTTTGGGTTCCATCCTCATGCAAACCTTCTTTTAGCCCATTTGAGAAATGCCTTCCATTCTTCCTGGGATAAGATTTTGCAAGATCTTTTTAAGAAGCATAACACAAATTTCATAGCTGTGGAGGACAGATGGCAGCACACTCTCTTTGTTTCCATTCTGCATCTGGCTCTGGTTTGTATCTGTCTGGGTTGCTTTGATGTAGCCTGCCTCACTAGACTGTCTCATAGCCAGGAGCTGTGCTCGAGCACCCACCACAACTGTCACCACCTCACTACCCACCCTTGGTTTCACGATATGTACCAAGGCCTTTCTTACATGTTTGTGATGAAAATGCCTCCTTGGGAAATGTTTGCTCAAAAGTGAGAGATTATTTCTCCCCTGCCCACTGCTTCACTCCTACACCAGTTATGTGGCCAGGAAGAAAATGCTTCCTGCATAGCAATATATGTGACCAACATCCCCTGGTGTATGTCTGCCTGTTAGCCTTTTGTATCTGCAGTGAATGCATAAATACACACAACCTCAGCAGCTTGGCAAATAGATTCTCTGCAGTTTAGGAAATGCATTTACAAATGTCTCCATTTCTCAGTCTTCTTGTCTGAATTCCTCAACATAGCACTTAACAAATGCCTTAATTTTTGTCTTAAAAAGGAGAGCCAGAAACATCGAATCTTCCAGTTTTCCTGTTTCAGATAAAATATGCTGACATTTCACCCAAGAGGGAGGATTTTTAGTAGATGATACATTCTTGTCTCCAAATATGTCTTTTAAAAAGCCAATTGATGCTTTCCAGTTTCAAATCCAAGTTATCGATAGGTTAAAAAAAAAAAAGCTTTAGAGAGAAAGAAACCATGTGATATTGTAGCTTAAGTGTTTCATATAAACACAGACCGAAACAAAGGTTGTACAAAATACCTTACTTTTAGTGTACTGCAGTTGTACCAAAAGGACTGGCTTCTCTCTCTGTGAGCATTAGCATGGAGACTCTGTAAAAGCACATTGAAAAAAGCCTGGATTTTATCTGTCCTCCTGGAGTTGGACAGGAGTGACTGTTAGCCTAATGTCTTCAGTGCCAGTGCTGTCCAAGCAGCACTTTATCAGAGGCTTTATTTATTTCTTTTTTGCTGAAGCCATGCCTAAACCAGCTTTAGAGGATAGAAGGATGTCTTTGTTTTTAGAGTTTGGTCATTAGAAACTTACGGGATTTTTTCCAACTGAGTGTCATTCAGGATTTCAGATTGAAGACCAGAGCGAAGTAACGTACATGAGCAACATAGTTCCTCATGCAGCTGGTCCACATTTGAAAGAAAAGGCAGCAGTTTGGTAAAAAGCAGTCAGCCTTCACTAGGCTTTGCACTGGATCTAGCCCAGCAGGGTTATTCCAGTTATTGAGATTTTAAAGGCCAAAGCACAGGTTGTTAAATGTTTAGCCCCTCAAGATCTGTAAATCCATCTTTGTCTCACTTTGTTTCTTTGCACATGTGATGACTTGAGAGTCCTCTGCTGAGGGGACATTTCTATAGCATGGTGAGTCTGAATGAGGTTGTGAAAATTCTGGCTGATAATCAGCTCAGCTGAACACAAAAAATTCACTACCAGCACATGAAATGTCACAGGAAGCACTGATAGGTGGTAGTGCCAGAACAAGGAGTAGCAAAATTGTGGAAACTGTGGCTGGAGATAGCCACTCCTACTGTTTTGGCAAGTAACACTTAAAGGCCGTGAGCAAAACTGAGTTTGGACAGGTAAAGTATGTCACCAGCATGTCCAACTATAGAATGTGACTGCATGGTACAAGAGCAGGAGACCTTTTTCTGTTATACAGAGGTCCTAATTCACATAAAAATCGTTTTAAATCCACCTGGACATCGTCTCAGAACAGCAGAGTTAAAGCCAGTGAAAGCTTGAGTGATTTATAAAGTTTAATTTGCATGTGCATTTTGTGTTGCTTTATGTCTGCTGCCTTTCTAAAACCTAATTGCCTGACATCAAATAGGTCATGGAGTGACAAAAATAGTTTGTGCGTAGATACTATTTCTATATATATGCACACTCTCAAAAACTAGGAAGAAAGCCTTTTCTGTCATGTCAAAAATGTTTCTATTTTGGGCAAAGTTTGAAGCTTGCTGTTGGTGGTAAATGTTTTCCCTTTATATATAGTTTGCATAAGTCAGGTTCTATCCCAGCAACAAGCATGGCATTGAAAAGATATATATGGCATGTTTGGGCTGCCTCTGAAATCCAATTTCCTGATTAACTCCTCTTTGCAGAAGAGGAGCTGGCTCCTTGAACTAGCATTGCCTATCACTTTGCAAATTCAATACCAGTGCTCCCCTTTATTGATCAATGCAAAGGAAAGTTTGGTTGGTCCCCTGGCTGACTTTTTTTCCCACCAGCTCAATTTCCTTCTTACCATGGGGCAAAGTCCCGTTTAGCTTTGGGCCCCTGCTCTTCCTCATCCTATCTGCGACATTTCTCTGTTGGATTTGGGCCAGACGAAGAATACAGGCATGTATGCCATGTAAAGCATGGCTTTCAACTAGTCCACCTCCACTGGTGAATACCCTGGCTTAAGCTGCAGCTGCGTTAAAGAGGAACCAGGTGAGGTTGTGGCTACATTTTCAGTGTAGAAAGCACAACAAAACTCCCAGAAATAATTCTATTGGGTGAAGGATATTGCTGCTTTTTGCAACAGTGTTGCTGTGTCCTGGCAACCCTTCCACCATTTCTGGAAGACTTTTGTTCATTTGTTCTAATTTGTGTATGCCCAAGAGATAATGTGTGTGCTCATGTTTATGTATACATGTGTGTCTGTCTGTCTGCCTGTAAATATATGGAAACACATCTGTTGTATAAATAAAAAGAATCTTTGATTGACTTAATAGGAGACTAATTTCATGCTCCATGAAAAAGGTTACATTTAGAGCACATTGATCTTTTGTTTCTGAAGCTTTAAAAAGTTTATTACTTTAGTCCTTCCATCACATGCCTTATTATTCACAAGAAATCCACACTAAGGTTCAAAAATTTTAGGTCTTGCAAGACTTGTTAAATTGCTAATTTTAGATTGTTGGTTTTATTAGAAACTAAAAATAACTTCATATTAAGGCAGTGATGGTAAATATATTGTAAAACTGACACTCCTGAATGTGAAAGATATGACATCTAAATTAACAGCTGATGGTCTGGCTGTTATCAACTGTCTGAAGCAGTAAGCAGAAATTCAGTGGGAAGAAGCTAATATTGAGAAGCAAAGACAGTTTCTTCTCGATCTTCAGATAGTTTTTGTTCAGTCTATAACTAAGATATGGGATTTTTTTACATTACAGTCAAAAGCTCTTCGGGAAAAATGGCTGCTACAGGGAATTCCTGCTGGCTCTGCAGAAGAGGAAGAAGCCAGAAGGAAGCAGTCAGAAGAGGATGAGCTGAAGGTGAAAAAGCTGGAAGAAAACATACACAGGTAGAAACAGCTTCCTTTAGCTTTGCCTAAGAACTGTCACTCCCATGAAGACTGGAGACTGTCCTTGCCCAGGTCCCCATCCCTGGCAGCAGCTATGTTTGACTGCCTTTTACAAGACTGTAAAAGGCAGTCAAACATAGAGCCAAATATGCCCAGCATTTGTCACCTAGATGTTCATTGAGTAATTTGGTTGTTCAAAATAATGTCATTGTGTTGTCTTTGTTTTTAATGGACTTTTATGGATTTCTTTCATGAGGTAGCTAAAAAGAGGGCCAAGTTCCCCCTTCAGATGAGTGCGTATGACTTGAACAACACTCAAGAGATTCTCCATTCCTTTACACCTCCTACAGCCAAAATGAGTTCAAAGAGGGAGAGCATTCTTTTGCACTCACTTCACTGGTACAAATGACTTTTTGAAATGCAACAGCAGATGCCACCAGCAGATCAAATACCTGCTGCTTTCAGAAGCAAAGTTTGGGTGTTAGAATGATTTCCTTTTATCAGTTTCCCATTGCAGTTTGAGTTGACATTTGTCCTCTTTTTTGTGCTTTTCCTTGTTTTCTTACAAACAAAGAGCTCTAAATCTCATAAGGGAAGTGCTTTTAATCCTCACAGGACAAAGTCCAGAGCTGCTTCCATCATTTAGGTTATGTAAATTTAGAGTTTTACAGTTGGCAAAAGCTGGCAAAAGTTGGCAATACAGCTCTTACAAATACATCAGCTGGGCTACAACAGAATAGGGCCAGTAGTCCAAAGGTTGAGATATTAGCTTGGCATCTGTTGAACTCAATTTGACTTATGGCAGGTTTTTAGTGAAATTTCTTGTAGAAAACCGTGCAAATGTTTCCCTGGGGATATAGACAAGCAGATCTACCCTAAGCCTGGACAATGCTAAATGACTACTATGTGAATGTAAGAGTTACCTCGTGCTACTGGTCTTTGTCCTGTTACTCATGTTAATTGAAACTGATCCGAGAATGTGTCTTGTCCTTTTATGTTTGTGATAACATAAGGTGGGAAAAGTTTTCTAGATTTCATATGATATCTGATGTTTTACCTCATAAATTTATACTGTATATGGAAAGAATACATGGATTATGCTTCAGCAATACATACTGTAATACATATTTCATCTAGTGCTGAATGCTGCAAGATGGTAAGAGCCCTGAGCCTGTCCAGGAAAACACATAGAGAGTGGCTAATTTCTACTATATGAGTACCACCACTGAAGCAGTGAAGCCTCTTTGTTTAATTAATTCAAAGTGTAGGATGGAGGACTGTGTAAAACCTTTGCTCATATGGCTTGCAATTTTGCTTCCTTTACTGCAGCCATGAAATTGAATTTTTGAAAGTAACTGACCTCTCTTCTTCTATGACCATTTATCTGTCAAATGACTAGTTAGCTGCTTTCTCCTGAGTTGAGGTGACATTTGTGTGACAGCCTCAGTAACACCCTTTATTCCCTATTGTCTTTCTAAGGGAATTCCAGAGACAGTAAAAAAAGTATTTTAATTTAAATGAGAACATACTACATCTGAACAGTAGAGATTAGAGAGCAGAAGTTGAGGTCATTAGTCTAATTACAGTTTATATCCACAACAACATGGCATATCCAGAGCCCATCAAAATAGGCTAAGAAGGTAAAGGGCTGTAGAAGGGGGAAGAAGAAGAGAGATGTCAAGCATATTATCCTGAGTGAAGTAGAATGGACTCATCCTGAAAGTATTTTTCTTTCTGTGCACTACATTTTCCCTCCACATTCCCAGGATAAGATCAAGGGAGAGGATTCCAGGGGGATTTTTCATCTGTTCATGTTTGCAGGGCATCAGTGGCCTTTTGGAAGGATACTATGCACTATCCATGGGAATCCTGTGAAAAAGCCTAAACCTTCTCAACAAGGGTGACAGAGGACAGACTAAGCTGGTTCAGCATAGGAGTGTTATAAATTATTAGAAGCCAATTCAAAATAAAAGAATTATTTAGCAATTTTTCCAAAATCTAATTGAAAGGCCACAATAAAATCAGACAACATCGATCGAATGTTGGGTGGACAGGGTAACAGCAGCAAAGTTGCCATCCAACCCTGCCACGAATGCTGGGTCTCAGCATACGGGTTTTATACAGTTTATTTGTCCCAAGGCTAAGTCCATTGAGAGTTCGAATATTCATGTATTTCTTTATTTCAATGTAAGGTTTTGAAAGGGGTTCCCATAAGTATGAAAAGATGATTCAGGAGTCTTTCCAGATTCTTTCTTTGAGATGCTGATTTGATCATCCTCCAGATCTTCCACCAAGATTGATATCAGGTTTTGAGCAGCCATGAACTGGAAGCCCATCTTTGACGAATGGGCCATCTCCAGTCCAGCCCTGTTGTTTCTGTTACAAATTTTGTGGTATCACAGCTGCACGATAGGCCTTGGAATCTCAGAGACGCCCTCGAGTAGCCTTTTGATACAATATTTTATACATGAATTTATACACTACATTTATCACAGGAGGATAGAAAAATGAGGAGGATAGAAAATTACTTTAAGACCAGCCCTAAGGCTGATTGCACTGTAAAACCACTGTGCCATGGATCTTGCATATTCATTCGTATCACATAGCATCATATGTGCAAGCACAGAGAAGCTACAGTATAAATACGTCCTGGAAAATATATATAAAAATACACAATATATTATTAAAAATTTATCATTTGCATTTCCTCTCAGATCAAGATGAAGCTTATTTATTAGGAGCAATGTCCAGCACCTGCCAGCATCCAGTATCCATGACCCTGCTGTAAGAAAAAGGAATGAGAAGTCATCTCTTTCCTCTTGCAGCAGAGCATCCCATCATCATGACAGAGAGCACTATTTCTTCTACACACACTGAAGCACTCAAGAAGGTTCCTTTCTCATACCCCTGCTTTTACTACATGAACAGCCGTGGTACAAGAGAAGTATCCATTGTTATTTGCAGGCCAGCTGTAACCAGTAGGTCTGACAAACTCAGTGAATTGTGGCAGTTAGAACAGAAAACTGAGAGTGTTTGAGGCCAGGTTAGTGTTCCTAAAAGAGGATGCGACCTCATGTAGGTGGACTCATGTAGGTAGGCTCATGAGGATGAGAAAAGACCAATACTGTTTGGAGAAACAGTAAGACTAGCACTGGGTTTGGTCTTCAAGGCCTTTCACATCACACAGGTCCTTTGGTTGAGTATTGTTCACTCTAGTCCAGTTTTAAGTGACTTTCTTACAAAAATCATACATTTTGCAAGACATAAACATGCTTCTAATGTTTATTCTTAAGCTAGTGTAACCAGTTCTCCTTTGTGTGGTAAGTGTTTAATTTCAAATGAGGCAGTAAAAATGTATGAGTACAGCGCTTCTTATTTATGAGACTTCTGTGTTATTTTATCATGATACAGGAAATCATATACTTCAGTTCGTAACTTGCAAGGATATGTGCATCTGACTCAACTTAGACATGAGTATGTGTAATGATTTAATGAGCTTCCTTGTCTGCAAAAGCATCTTAAAGAAGAATGCCTACATTACTCTGCATTTTTGTGCACTTCATGTCAAGCAATGGAAAAAATGTCAGAACCAGAAAAAGAGAAATAAAGCAGAACAAATAATGCAATGCAAATAACTTAATGCTATTATAATGCTGTTACTTAACATCAGGAGGGCATAGAAGTACATGATGTACATGTAAGTTAAAAAACAGGGAATGCAAGATGAGGACATTCATATGCAGGCATATGAATGCTATAACTGTGGATTACAGGCAGAACAGTGATTTGACAGTTGGGATTAGTTTAAAATGTTTAGAACTCCTGTAACCAAGAATACATAGTGAAAATCAAGGAGTCAAAAGAGCTGAATAAATTTGGTCTTAGTTTTCCAGCACTTCTGCTTGCCTGCCTTCAATCTTCAGAAGAAGATAAAATGCCCCATGTAAAAATCCTTTGTCTTTGGCATTTCTTTTTAAAATGTGGTTGGTCCAATGGACTTAACAAGAAGATTGAACCCTTTATTCAACATTCCTTGAGTCTTTAGTGGACTTGAATGTCTGTTAGTAGTGGAATAATATGGTTAAATGTTTGAACCCCGGCTGGAAGACTAGTGACAGCATTGTCAATGCTGTCAGAGTGAAGCCAGACATGGATATTTCTTGACACAAACTGCTCTTAGACATAAACTTCAAAGTTATTTAGGTTTTTCATGTTCCTATAAAAATTCTGGGTCAGTGGTAGAGGACAGCAGACATTTCTGAGTTTCTTTCTCATTGTTACAAAGTACAGAAGTGATCTCCTGCTTTATGCAGCTGCCTTAGATTTCGAGTAAATTATAGTAAAGGAGTGAAAAATGAATGAAAAGCATTTCCCTTTCTTTAAACTTATTCTCCAAATCACATATCTGAAACATATTATCTGGGATAGCATTGATAGAGATTCCCAGTCATATTTGTGATAGCGTGTTGTAGGTTAAACAAATGCTGTGATGTGTTGCAACCCATGGTCTGGTTTTTTACCACGTGATGGTCTGGGTGTTTTGCAGCGGTGAATGGAAAGTTGCCATTTGACATCTGGATATTATACAGATAGTATTCATAGAACAGAGCAGCCCACCCAAAGCCTGCTATTCTTTCACAGCATTTCAAATGCTCCCAAAATTATTTTGTTATTTGAGAGTAAATTATAGTTCATAGGTGATAGCCTGTCTTTACTGCAAAAGATGTAGAAGGCTTTTATCTCTGAAGCTTTTGGGTAGCATAGAAACAAGAAATACTCTATATCCCCATACATGATGATGAACATTTGCATGAAGTACCAGCACTGGACTTGTGGTTCCTGGAGTAAAGAAAACGAGTGAAATAAATGTTTGTCAAAGTGGAATATCCCTCCAGTAATCAACAGTGCATTTCTTCACCTTGGATGAGGAGGTGCCCAGCAAGTTCAAGGAGTGACAAATTATTATTTTAGATGTTTGGACATGTGGACCAGGCAGACAGCTTAAACCAGTAGTTTTAGATCCCCAAAATGTACACGCAAGAGCTACTTGTGGCACTTTGGCACTGCAACAGCTCCTGCAGGTGAAGCAGTGCAGGACAGAGGCAAAGGAGAAGCGGATCCCTTGTTCTTTACTCAGGACTACTCAGCTGTCAGCATAACCAAGGTCCTAATATTTGCAAAAGACCCTCTGGGGTTGTGAAATGCCTCACCTTTCTGCATCCTGCTGAAAATCCACTGCTATGTCATCTCTAGGTGAAAACTTTTCCATGGTGGTCCAGCATGGAGGGAGAGCTGCAGTGTTAACAATGGGAGGGTCTGTGCTTTGGCCCATAGGGCATGAGCTCTTTCCTGGGGCAAGAACATCCTTCATGGTTGTTGCTATCCTGCTCATGTGGGCAGGTAGCAAATGCATGCAAAAATCCCTCCTCCCCAGCAACTGCCATCTCAGAGTACTGAACTGAAAGATGCCTAATGAAAGGAAGTGCAAGAGAAGTACAGTTTCCAAGAAAAACACTTAACCTGAGAGACGAAAATAGATACTGTCTGTAAGCTTGCATGATGCAAAATAGGTGGTGAACGTAAGCTGAATATAAGTTTCTCACCTCTCCCAAACAAAAGGCGCCTTGGTGTTCACTCTATCACTCTGTTGTTCTACCGTGCTTGATCTCTGTCTGCTTACCAGTATTAGATATAAGTCCAATTCTAAGTGGAAGCAGATGCAAAATATTTCTTCAGATTTGCCAAGAATGTCATCTTCTTCCATTACTGCAATTGAATCTTACAGGTAAATGCTTAGATTTGAGTTTTGTCAGAGAGGCTGGACTAGGCCATTAGAAGAAAACCTTCCCCAAGCTGATTTGATATGCAGAAAATAAAATCTCCTTAATACATTTTATTAATATACTATGAGTGCCTCATAGATCTGTAATGCTAGGCAGGGTCTACACTAAACTGTCTTCTCACTGAAGAGTCCAGCAAGTACAGACTCATGATTCACCTGACATTGTTGCAGCTGCTGCACCTTTAACATTTTCTCTCCCTGAGGCATCTGTTGTTTCATTTCTTTCTGATACCAATGTTTGTTTCCTGCATCTTCTTTCCATCAAACCTAGTATGTTTCAGACTGAGGACTCTGAATATAATTTAATCTATCTTGCACTCTCACTTACAGTCTTCGCATGACAGAGAGAGAGAGAGAGAAAGAGAGAGAGAGAACTTAAGACAGATGCAACTGCACTCCTTCAAGAGAAGGATCATCTAGTGTCAAAACCAGCTGCTCAGACCTCCCCTATAGCAAACAGTGTAAGCTGGGACCAGAAATACCATAAACCTCTCCTTAGGAAGGTCTCACCCCTTTCCAAGTTCCTGAAGTTACGTTAGTGCAGAGAACAGTGTGTCTTGTTTCGCAACTTCACATTGATGGCAGATGGAGAAAATTATCAGACACATTGTTTATTCAGCATTTTTGGCTTTTACCTAGAATGCCAGATGCAGCTGTAGGTAAGCCTGCAGTGTACCACCCTATGCTTCCCATCTGACCAGTTCTGTTGGGTGAGCTATGTAAGAGTGGATTTGTAAGAATATCTCCTCAGGGACATGCAGTGTCTTCAAATTCCACTCACCTTGTGAGGGGATATCAAGCTTTCTGCACAGGAGTAGCTGTTGATCCTCAAGCCTTCTGTCTAGCTCTCCACTAAGATTGATCAACACCAGTTCTCATATGCTGCAGGTCTGCAGATTCCAATTTCAGCAATCCCTCAGAACTGTGGTTTCCAAAAGAGCACAACCTTCACCTCCTATTGCGCTCTTGATGGGGTTTATTTTCATATGTGATACATTTCTTAGAAAAACAGAGACCAAAATGAAACCAGGCAAAAAGCCTAAAACCCAGGAAATTACAGGTTTTCAAAGGAGCCTGCTCTGCAGTGTGATTAGAGAGTTTCTCAGAACTTGCATGATGATGTAAGAAAAGCAACGTGCTAAGGGTTGCTGGGTGGTGATGGATCTGAAGCTTTTTCATATGGTATAATATATTCAGATATAAGACTTTAAAAAAAGAATCAACCAGCTGACACTAAAAATAACACAGCTTACTACTTCAGTTCTGAAACCCAACTCATACTTAAAATAGCAGAATGACATTCCAGTGCCTTAACCGTTGCTTAAATGCTGGTGTTCTGGATTTAAGAGTAGCAATCTCTGGATCTTCCACAACTCCTAGGCATTGCTAGCTTGTAATAGCTTAATGACTTCTATGCATCTTACAGAATGGACAAAAGGATACTCTTCAGTTGGAGCACAGACTCCCTCCACATCACCTATGTCTACTTCCCTTAAATATGTGTACCATATATGGATCTTGATAGACACCAATTTGCCTAATTTGACAACCAGATATAAAAGGAATCCCAAAACTCTGCCTGTACATAGCAAACTATTTTCTATCTCTAGTGCTTCTGACACTTCACCCATGTCAGTGTGTTATAGATTTAGAGACATGTTCCTCAAGAACAAAGGAAGTTGTGAAGGTGTCCTGGCTTTAGCTAGGGTAGAGTTAATTTCTTCTTGTGGTGTTTCATCTCCAACTGGGCTTAAAACCACTACACAAGGGTACATCTTATAGGCAAGATGTAAAGTGCCAACAGTTTATATATATGAGTTAACACTAGCTCACATGCCTCACCCTCTTGTGAAAGGGGCAATACCTCTAGGTCAGGTTCAGCAAGAAAAAAATGCAATTTCAATAATTGCAGCCTTTCGATAAAATGAATATTTTGTTCAAGGCTGGGTTTCTGTTGCCGTACTAGATGAGACGTAGGGAAATATTATCAAATGAAAAATTCCTGAGCCTCTATGGCTTTAACATTTCAAAGTTAAAAAGGGCACATCTCTTAATGTGATAGTGTTAGCCAGATAGGGAAATCTCTTCCTTATGAATGCATTATCTTATGTTTGAATCACCACTCAAACTTCTTTTTAGAAGAACTAGTAGAACTAGTAGACAGGGTTTCCTGAAACAGTAAACTGCATTATAGCATGAGGAGTGGGAAACTTTAAACTTTATTATGTCCAAATTAAATATTAATCATGGTTCAAATGGGATGGTTACTGGGAGTAAAACAAAACTGAGTCGAGTCCATTCATTTCCTTGTTATGCTTACTTTTGTTGGGGTTGGTTGGAAGGTTTGCTTTCCTTGTATGCCAGCCCTAACACAGGGTAGTACAGATGAAAGAGATCCTTACATACAGTTGGTCATATAGCATTTGGTAGATGTAAATAAATGAAATTCTGGAAATTCTATAACAGGAAGACAAGTCTGTGTGAAGGTAACCTACATGTGCACAAACTTGAAAGGCATGACAAACCAGGAGTGTATTTAAAAAGATAAGGCAGAGAGTTAGGCAACTGCATGAATTTGTTTTATTGCTTCACAAGTTCATCAGTCTCTATTCAAATTAAATCAGCAGACTTCTCTCTTCCCTACCAAACTGCTCTTTATGTGCTGAACATAAACAGGTCAGAGCATGCGGTGTACATGTGTGTGTGTGTGTGTGTGTGTGTTGATAAAATTCTGAGGTTCAAGATGTGCAGTGTACATGCACACATGCTTGCACACATGTTCACACACAATGGTCACAGAGCCAGGGAAGGCACAGCTGCAGCTCTGGCCCTCAATATTCCTTTCTCCCGAAAGACCAAGTTCATCCCATTAAGCTCCAGAGGTTTAAATAAGTCATGTACATTGAGTCATCATCTCAATTGGTCCCCCCATGCAGTTAGTGAAGGAGCAGCATCACCTCTTTGGCCTGTGTAAGCCCCTCACTCCCTTGACTTCAAGCACCTCAATTAAATGCCTCAAGGGCAATGTGTGGAGTTTGAGCCTTGATGTTTCTTGCTGCACAGGCACTCTCTACTGGGCCTCTGGGCACTACCATGGTGCAAATATTCACCAATAACAGTTACTTCTGTGTCTGGTGCACCATCTGTTTATGACCCTAGGCTCTGTCCTGTCACTCTTGCTCGTCTCCAGCACTGACATGGAGTTCTGCAGAGCTGGGCTAGCACTGAGCAGATGGAGCTGGGGCAAGATGCAGTGTCTGGAGCCACTTAGTGGTCATTGGCAGTCTGAGCCTCGATTTTAAAAAATTTCCAGTCTGAAAAGCATGTCACCTTCCCTGCAGGGTATTTTAATTCTTGCAGTATGTGAATCCTAAGGCAAAAAGTAAAGCAAATCCCCACTGATGGTCCACTGAAGACAAAGGAAGACTGGATGTGCAGTAAGAATCCTGATTGATAAGAAAGGGACACATGTAATGAATTCCATTGAGAATTTGAGGTTAAAGAAGAGAGTCCCAAGGAGGCATGCTCAGGAGCAGACAGTAATCTGCTTGCGCATTTATCATGGTCTCACTTCAAAAATGCAAACTGGCTGTAACAGAAGCTCAGTTATTCAGAAAGAACCTGTAGACAACCAACAATACAATTAATGACTAATGTGGTCAAAGTCACAATGAGGGACATTCAGAGCACTTGGACCAGCATGTTACGGAGGTAGAACATGCTCATTGCCATGTACAAATGCAGGCTGAAATGGCACATGGCTCTATAGTGTAAGATACTGAGGAATCAGGCCCCAGCACAAGATTGGTATAAGAACTCAAAGCAGAGAACTGACTTGGCATGTGCACAGGGGCAGCAAAACCTATAGAGGAGAGATAGGGACTAATAAGTGGAGGCAGCAAGAGACTTTATACAACAAATGCAAATGGATTACATTTCAAAGTAAGACTTGCATGTCATCTGTTGTGACCTACTGTGGCCACAGGGGAAAAAGGACTTAACAGGGATGTCAGGAGTTCTTCCAAGCACCAGAGAAGGGGAACAGAGGAAGGAAAGAAGGAAAACTCAAAAATTTTGCAAAACCAACAACACAAAAAATTAATTCAGGGTCAGACAACGCACAGCTTTACCAGGGATTTCCAGATAATCAATATCCAGAACTGCAGTTAGGACTCCTGAACAAAGCATGTTGTGTATTGCAAAGTTTGGTCAGTAAGGTTAAGCAGCTGAAGTATTGGATTATGACTTTAGAACATCATTAATGTCTGAGAAAGAGTATTTGGAGTGAAAGGTAAATTCCAGTTTACCAGGCATTGGAGTCAGACTTGGACAATGTCTATGCTTCTTTTTAGAAGTCTTTTAGGCACTGAAGACTACCTGATTTGCAAGGAGTCATAGCTATGAGACAGTGGAAGAGAGGTGCATACCAATATTGGTTCATCTGGGTACTACCCGTGTAAAATAATCTGTGAACAAGGGGCTGATATGCTCTAGGTGCCAGTAGCATAGGTCTTCTGGGGCTTGAATGGGGATGTGATCTCCCTTCTCTGTCAGTCTATCTCAGGACAAATTCAACTAAATACAGTACCAGAGTCCTAAGAAGGCAAGTAAATTCAGAAACAAAGTACTTGCCAAGGAAAAGACTATCTGAGAGAGATGAAGCTGATTGTGAATAACTGGAGTGCTGGTGAAACTTCAAAAAGCTGTAAAAACATTTTTTTAGATTGTAAATGATCTGGAAGACCTTGAAGAGCAACACCATGTTAATGCTGTCCCATTACCAGGAAAATGCATTTAGTCCTCCACATGTTTGTTAAATTATGCCAGCTCTATGCTAGAACATTTTTACTAATGCAGCTACACGAGCAAAGCTTCCCTCTATGGAATGATGTCTTTACCCACAAAAAGTATGGGCACTTAAATGGAGTGAGTTCTGTAGGCAGTATTGTACCCATGTATTTATCTCTCTACTAGAATACATACTGAAATAAAATGTTTTTAATAATAACTTTCCCTCTAGGCAGAACCACTTGTCAATGGGAAAGTTTGCAGTCAAGAGTGGTAGTGGAGGGAGTCACAGGGACCAAGTCTTTGCATCCTGTATTCATCTAGACAATGTGGGTGCAGAGTGTGTCTCTGGGAGTTGCCTCAAGGAAAGAAATCCGCCATGGAAGGATGAAGAACAGAATTATCCCTGGGTTAAACTCTTACCTTTACCAAAGACTTCTTGTGTTATTTGAAGCAAGGTACTTCAGCAGTTCTTCCACATCTAGTACTCCAGTGTTCTTTTGTGCAATAATCCTTCCCCACATTTAGTATGATATGACCTGAGCTCTTTGGTACAGGAAATGCTTCTCATTGTATGAAGAGAATTTCGTTGTTGCTCATTAGAACACCAAGTGAATTTTTGCTCTACAGAATTCTTCACATTTTTCTCTTATTTTGCAGTGGCGGCTGTGATATAGTGCTTCTGAAGACATAGTGTGAGCTGATTTAGGCCCATGGTGTGATACACCTGTGTAAATTAGCTTTTGTTGATAATTCCTAGAGGAGTTTTACTTTTTAATTCAGCTGTCAAAATCCAGTTCCCAAACAATTGATGAATCTCTTTAATGTGGTGGTGGTTTTCTTATCTTTGCCCATTAACTGCTGGGCTTGTTTTATTTCTTCTTTTTCTCCTGCTGTTGTTCTCTATATGCAGTGAGTCAGGAATCCAGGATTCCTACTGGATCCCCAGAGGGGTTGCATCACCCCACCCGGTGCTGTGGACAGTGGTATATACTCCTTGCTGCAAAGACTTTATATGCACATCATCAAGGCAAGCAGTGACTAGAAAGGAAGTGGGGACCAGAAGCATGGACTCGAGCCTAGGTTTTCCAAGCTTGAGTGATCTGTCATGTAGATAAATTACGTCTACAATCAACTGATGGACTCAAATTGTAACAGATATGTAGCATCAGAAGATGCATTTGTTGTCTGCAAACAGGTACCAGAGAGAGAAAGCAATTCCAGCTCAGACACTAATATCTTTGTAGCTCAGGGAAAATGTCCAAAATGGTGAATTTATTGCTGGGTTATTTAAAGAACTTTTTGTTTGTAGGAAACTCATTTGAGAAACATGAACTTGCCTACAGAACCTTAACTTTACAAAGTGCAAATAGACAGATATTCCCAGTAAACATGGATTACTGGTAATAAGTAAGCATATGGTAGGGGTGTATGTAATACTCATGTCAAATAAGAGACCAGAGAAAATAACTTATAATTAAATCTTGGAGCCCTAGGCTTATATTAGAAGTTTTTCATTCAGTTTTAATCTTACGTATTTTTAAAAACATACTTAGAAAACTGTAAGTACTGTTTCCTGATATGAGTCCATTTTTTGCCTCATTTCTGCTCTTTCTAGGTAGGGGTACTCATTAATCAGGACAGCAAATTTCACACAAGTGATCTTCCCAAGAATCCACATTGAAATCAGGACATGAACAGGCAGTCTGCATGTCTTTTTTTGCACTAAGATGCTCTTCTGTAGGTCCATTAGACAAAAGAGCAGTCTTAGTAACCCAGGTAAGGTTTTGTTGGGACTTTCAGTTGAAAACGAAACTCTTAGTTCCAAAAGAGTAGAAGGGTAATATGAAATACTACTAAACTACAGCAAAAGGCTGAGGGTTTTCTGACTTGTTTTATGACCTCTGAGCTTTGTGACTTGGCACACCTGGATTAAGCCCAAAAAGGCAGAAGCTTCCTAAATTTAGACATGCATTACAGGCATCAGCTCCTTCAGAGTAACAATGTGTCACCAGTAGAACAGGGTATGTAAGTCTTCTATTGCTTGTGGCACCCAGATGGGGAAACCAAAGTAGTCTGTTCACCCTCCAAATGTCATTTCATAGAGGTTGCACAGGGCTAGCCATTGATTTGGTCCTGCAAGGACAGCCCAGCTCAATGTCAGAAGTTATGCCCAGCAATAAGACATCACTTCTGATGTGGGGGAGTGGTCCATATTTGTTAAACTGGCAGTCCAGATTTGATGCCATAGAACTTTCAGCTGAGAAAATAAATAAAAGGCAAAATAAATCATTCTGACTTTAGGAAATACTGCAGCAAGGAGAAAACAGGGAAGATACCACAGAATTTACACGTGTACCGTGTTTATGCCCCAAAACATGCAAGGGATATACCTCATGCCTTTGAGCCCTTACCCCATTGGTATCACATTCTGGGGAGAGCTGTGGAGAACTGCAGGGTCACCATGCCAAGAACATGATGATCCTCAGCTCTGTTCTCTTCTTGTAAAATAACTGTACTTTCACTTAGGCACAATCTAAAATTTTCTGCCTGCTGGAAGTAACCAGCACATCAGATGTAACTTGTTATGTCACATATGGTCATGGAAAGCCTGATTTTAGGGCTATGGGCAATGTTTTCTAGTCTTCCAAGCATGCAGCAGTGGTCAACTCTCTTTTTATCACCCTTTAGACAAGTAATTTCAGGAGCAACTACCCTACATTCAAAACCCCCATGTCATTCTCTGCTTTTTGCTGCATAAAAACACCTTTAGAAATGAAAATCATTAGTCATATTGAAGCTATGTCACAGAAAAATCATCCTATTTTCCTAGCCCTGCTAGGGCTATCAGGGAGATTCTTTCATGCATGTGTAGGTAGCATCAAAGGTCAGGTAAAGAGGCCAGCTTAGTCTGGACAACAGTCACTGAGAACAGTATAGATTCCCTGGAAGAATGAATTGAGAACAGGTTTCAGTAATTGAAGTTCACTTTGCACAAACAAGTTTCAATAAACTGTTTTCTGCTTACCAGCTTTTTTTCCTAAATGTTTGTAATACATTATTTCTACTCAGAGACTTTCAATTATCAGGGATCGATATAGTCAAAATGATACCACCTAAGGCAATGCAAAACCTCAAGTGTAGCAGAAAGACACCATGTTACATTCAAGTGGTGCATTCAAGGCTTTTATTTAAAATTTACAGTGCATGAACAGAAAATATGACCAAATCAGACGGATGTTCACCGTGTAAACTCTTCATCTATGCCTCAACATTTTCCTCTCTACAGAATGGAAATGTAATGGCTAACAAACACTTCAATACCTGCAAACAGTTAGCAGAAAACATGAGAGTCACATCCTGATGTCCTGGCTACTGATCACATCCGGTTCCAAGGCTACTGTGGATCCCAGCACCAAACAGATTTTGTGCCTATGGTATAAGTTGCTGCATACTACTTCTTGCAAGGCTGCTATTGCACTGTATTTTGCAGGCACTCCTTCCACTCTTCAGGCATTTCAAAGAAAAAAGAAGAATAGAACTCCTTTAGAACAGTTACTCCTTCTTGAGGGCAAGTGGAAGCCAAGAGAATGCACTGTGGTTCTTGGGAAGCAAAAACTCCTGCTTAAATGAGGCGTGTGACAAATGAAGGCATTTCATGAGCAGGATAACTCCTACAGGTGGCTCCTTGGTGGAGCTGTGCCTTGTCAGGCCCTCCACTAAGCACCACCAGATCTCCCTTGGGTATCAGGTAGGCTTTATGTGGCACTGGAGTGCTGTTGGGTTTCCACAGTTAAATCACAAATTTGCTTGCTTCAGTGGAGCTATTCCTGGCTTGCCCTAATTGCAAACAAGATAATACAGCTTTTCTTCTGGAAGATTACCAAATCAACAACAGCTGTGAAACATGATGACTCAAGCAAAGTAGACCGTCTGATAGTCCTTCCTTATTTCCAGTGCTTATTTTGTTCTATGAAATGTCTGTAGGACAAAGCTGCAAAATTACTTATCCTGAAAATGTCTTTTTTTTTGTAAAGAGTACTGGTATTTAATAATTTCCGAGCTTCGTTAGGTGGTTTGTCTTACCACTTACTGCATCAGTACAGACCATCATACTAGCATCTTGAATAAGATGAGTAATACATTGATATTTTTCCATCTTAGCAGCCTCCGCTGAGCCACCTCATCTCCCAAAAGAGAAGACATTTGAAAAACCTGATGCAATGACCCAGCATTTCTGAAAGGTGATTGCTTCCTCATTAGTCTTTGCTTTACCTGCTGCTGAGCAGTAAAGGATTCAGAGCAATGAGGGAAAGAAATACTGATAGCTTGTGTTTGGTTAGGGAAGAGGTAGATTGTGTTTAGTAATCTGTGACTGTACTGCTTATTGCTTTGTTAGATGTATAGATATCTGAAAGTACTGTGCATGAACAAAGCTGAAAATGAGTTGTAAGTGGGCTTTTAAATTCCTTTCTCTAAATATGAATAACCTTTGTTCAAAATACAGTCATTATGGAAACAACATATACTACGTGTATCCGAAATTTTTCATTCTCAAAAATTATATGTGACTTCTTTTGTTGCCACAAAAATTATATAGAGAGATTCTTAGAAGCTGTAGTAGCCTGTAATACATTGATTTTGCCCCTTAATATTTGCGACAAGTTAACCATAATGCAAATCTATGTTGGATTAATCTGATTTTTTTGTAATGAAAGCTTTTCTGGATAGTAATTACACACTTAAACCGGATATGAATCATCTTGATTTTACCTAGTTTTCATGTTTTACAATTTTATTGGTAAAAGTTCATGCTGTTCTATGTACTGAGAACAATTTGTAGTATTGAATATTTATGAAGAAATTATTTCTTTTTATTCCGAACGTGTATTTTGAAAATGATCCAATCTTATGTAATTCTTTGAAGGATATTCTTTCCTTCATAGAAAAGTGTCTTCAAAACAAATAATAGTGTTTTGTGTCTACCATGGGAGGAATGATATCTGGAAAATAGCCCAGAGTGTACAAATTGTGTTGATGTGTCTGCCCAAGGGATGCTGAATCGTGTGTTTGTGAGAGTATTCTGAGAAATTTTGCATAATGAGGGGTTTGAAAAATCCATTTTCTTCAGCTTTCCCTGGAGTCCAGTTTTTGCTAGGTAAAAATCTTAATAAAGAACTGGGAAACCTTAGGAGGCACAGAAGATAGCTTCACAGGGAGAGTCAAGGTGAAGTGATAAACCATCACTTTCAAAATCACCGAAACTTCCCCAGCAGCTCTCACTGCTGTTCTGGTTATAATTTTTTTTTTTTTTTTTTTTTTAATAGATTAGTTCCTTTCTAGTGGTTAGCTGAACTTCTCATTTCGTACAGTCTATATTGTTTGTGAGAAATATTAGCCTAAGGACCACGCATTTGGTAATAAAATATTAATTGTGCCTTTTCTCCCCCATCAGCTAGGACAAATGAAAGGAAGGGGAATGAACAGAGAGTCATTATTTTTCTGCTGCAGTTAGGTGGACTTTGTTGGTAGGATGATTTGTAAGGATTTAAAGCTGTCATGGCTGTTAAAGTTGCTGGAGTTTAACAGCTCCCACAGCTTTCTCTCTCTTAAATGTTATTCATATCCATCTTTTCCCCTCCTGCCAAACCTCTACTTTTATTTAATTGTTTTAAGAGTTTGGTAACCTCTTCAGCATGGCAAAGGGTTTCTGGGAAACAACAGTTTTCTGCAGCTTCCTCTCCTGTCATCTCAGCAAGGCAGGCAGCCAGGTCTAAAGGCAACGTTTGGGTTCTCACTCTCCTCTTTTGTCACCAAATTCTATTTTAACTCTGAATAGCAATGTGATGGGCTCCATGATGAAACCCTCCTTTTCCTCTGGACTCATCAGTGGTGTGATCCTCGCTATCTGCTTCTCCCTGGGGCAGCATTCAGGAATGCTCTTGCCACTCCAGCACAAAGGAAGCTGGGGAGCACCAAACACTTTTCCAGGCTTTAACCTTAGTTTCTTTGCCTCCTTTCCTTCCAAGGGTTGCAAATGGGAGGATTTGCAAACCCGCACATGGGAGTTTTAATTGGTGGTATCATGGACCTCTATCAGATGTGCCATCCATGCTCACTGAGCAGAGGCCTTGATGGTCCTCAAGCAATTACTTAGCCTGTGTGACCATGACTGGAGAGGGTTGGACAACACAGGTCAGTCCTATTGATCCAGAAAAAATAGGTCACAGCATGATGATGTGATTATTTAATTCCAGAAGGAATCAGGAAATGTGAAAATTAAACCTTCTGTTTCAGTACAGATTCTTCTCTGATTCTCACTGCTTCTGCTCCCCACTTCTCTCTTTTTCCTCATCATCCTCATAGGAAGACTAGTTTTTAATTAACTGGGAAGGTAGACTTGCAGAAGAGAGGGAAAATCTTTGTTCTTTGTATTCCACATCGATTAGCATTCTTCTAGTTTCACTGTTTGCTTCTCTAAAAAGAAGCCGTGATTTGACTGGGGCAAGAATTGCTTTTGCATATTAATTTTCTCCTAACCAAAAGCATCTACCCTAATGATACTGAAAAAATTCTAAGATTCAATTACCACTCTCAGATTCATTTAACTAGTGGCATCTTCTGACAAGTTCAGCAGAAGAAACAGAAACACTTACAAGAAGAGCAAGTAATTAAAAAACTAAGCTTAATTTTAAAAAAGTATTAATCACATTAACCTCAGCCTGCACAGGGAAACAATTGTTTAGAGCATGAACACCTCTTCGAGCTAAGTGTTCAAAATGAGGAATTTCTGCAGAAATTTTGTGTGGTGAGACCCTCAAAATATAAAGATTAGGGACTAGGATGCCTGTGAAATTACTAAGTCTGTGATTTACAAATGGAAAAATTAATTTAAAGTAATGGATTTGGGGTATGCAGATTTCAATAAATTCGAGATTTCATAACTGAAAGCTTTGGTAATTAGAGGAGTTACACAAGGTGAACGACCATAAAAGCACAAACTGGCCAGGCAAAAGACAGGAGGCATAGGACTAGACTCACTGTAGTGAATCACTGGCTTTTCCTTGGCATTAAGCAAAGACAAAAGGTCACAGAAAGTGGAAATTAGTTCAGCTTGCTAAGCATAATTTCAAAGAGTTGGAAAAGCAGATGAGGACAAAAGCCAAAAAGGCAGAGGCATAATGTGATCTGTACCATAATAGGAAATTATTCTATAGTAGTATTACTGGTAGAGGGAAAGCAAAGGAAAATTTTGATCCCCTGTTCCACGGGGAGGAAAGATGGTAGATGACACTAAGTCTTGTTTTGTTTTTCAGTCTTCACTGAAAAGGTGTGCTGCAATTGGGCAAGAAGTGCAGTTGCACCAGGTACATATCTGGAGCAGAATCAGGAAAAACAAGTTGAAGAATACTGAGGCAAATCAGTCTGGTTTCAGATCATCTGAGCATGGTGAGATCCATTGAAAAACTGGACATCTGGCTGAAAACATCTCAGAGTCTTGTCCATTTGAGATCTTGAAAGAAGGCATTCATAGGAAAAGCAAATGTCATGCTTGACTTTACCAAGGGGGCAGAGGGAAGAGGAGTTAGGGGATACCAACCTAACTGCATTCCTTAGAGGAGTATGGTCATCTAGGAGAATACACAGTGATTTATAAATAACTTGAATTTATCAAATAAGGCCTATCACAGTACTCAGGTTTCTTGACAGGCACTTAGCAGACCGTATCAGTTGAGGATGCCATTTACCTTAACAGTAAGGAGTCTTTGATAATCCAGCAGGTAGAAATATGGTATGGACAAAACTTGTGTGAGACAGAGGCAATACTGGTAAGAAGTTGTTCCATCAAAATTGAAGGTTTTGATGGACTCTATGCTTAGAGTCTTAGGTTCTAGATGTATGCTCTATGTTTAAGTTCTTAGATGAATTTCGTCTTCTCATAATAATGTAAGTGATGAGAAAGTTTATGCTCTATTTATTAAACTTGAAGACAACATCAAACATGGAGGCATATGGTAAAGAACAGTATGGTAATTGCAAATCAGAGATGATCCTAAAAATGCAATAGAAAGAAATTGCAGAATTTTACCTTTGGGCAGGCATAGCCAACAGTAGATACAGCTGACTGTGGCTGTCAGCCCAGTTCTCTCAAAAACATGTGGTAACTAAGATGAATAAGAAGCTGGACACGAGTCAAGGATTTGGGGTTGTAAAGATGTTTTGATATGTCGGTAAAGAAACATAAAAGAATGCTCTGCTGGTCATTAGTAATGCCTCACTTGGATTAATGTGCTGTTCAAAGTACAGTTGCTCTGGAAGTACAGTTCAGACTACCAGAATATCAGGAGGAGAAGATGGAAGTGGTTGGGGTATATGTTCTACAAAGAAAGAGTGCTCAGTCTAGTGCAGAGAATAGGTCTTCAAATACTTCATCAGCCACTGCAATGGAAAAGAATAATAGGCTCTTTGTGTTCACAGTAGAAGGGACAACAGCTACCAAAATTAAGTACTGGCAATGGAAATTCATTAGGGAAATCCTTCCAGCAATCAGGACAGCAAAACACTGGAGAGACCATGGAAAGTCCATCATTTCAGGTCCATGAGATGAGGTCAGAGGCAGCAGGAGCAATGTTAGTTTAGCCCACACAGTCTGCAATCAAGGACATTCCTAGACCCCTCCCCCTGGGGTTCAGCACAGCCAGTCAGAGCTTATCTCCCTTTTCCTGAGAACAAAGATCCACAACTTGCAGAAGAAAACTATTTGGGGAAAAGAAAGTTGATAAGAAAAGAAAACAGGGATATGATAATGTCTTCAACCATTTTGAAAATATCAATAAAGATGAGGGAAATAAATTTCAAACACAAGAGAAATAGGATTAAAATGACAGAAGGCCAGATCTTTAGGACAATAATCAAGTATTTCTCCTGCAGAGCTTTTTCAAGAGTAAGCATGTTGAAGAACTGGAGTAGATTGTCAGTTGCTGCAGGGGAATCTCTGCTGCTGGGCAATTTTGGGATGAAGCTTGATTAGTTTGTTGAGATATTTGATGTAAGAGGGAGAGCTGCGCTATTTTCTATTTCTGTAATTCTCTCGGAGAAGGGAAGTACTAAGTATATATGAAAATGAAACAGAGAAGTGAGATCAGAAACTACTTTTCCCTAGAACGAATGACAGATTCTAAAACCCAAACCAAGAAATTAAAAATGTGGGTGTGGGGGAACTCCAAATTTTTTTGCATTATGAACAGTTATCATGTTGCACTTGTAAACTCATACAGTGATGTATTTTGGAAAATACCATGTAAAGTCCCCAGGGATTAACAGACTATATTAGTGCTTGGGACAGGCTGTTGGCTCTTGAAGCATATAACAATGCCAGCTTCTTGCATTTTAGGTAAGGAGGAAACTTTTCTATATGCAAGTCAACACTGAATTTTTGGTCTGTTTCCATGAAATATCTAGAAACAGCTAATGCCAGGCACAGAACTAGATGGACTACTAGTTCAAAGTAGCCAGCCAGCTCCCAGTACAACTGCTTGAAATCACGATGGAGTTTTCTTTCCACTCCCCCTCTTCTCACTAGCTGGCAAAATATTTCTGTGTTGGAGTTACTTGTTTCAGAGTTCTTATTTGAAGGCATAAATATATCTCCTAGTTTGAAGACAGAGTTTCAGTTTTGCTCTCCAAATAATTATACATTGTTTCACTACTCTGAAATAGATTCTGGATTTTCATGCTTTGTCATTCGAGTCAGAATAGACATCTGTGAAGAGGAACAGAAGGCATAAATTTTAGACTGTGTGCACCCTAGAGAAAAAGATTATGAGAAGCTGAAGCTATAAAAGAAGCTGTAGCATAAAGTGATTACCTGAATGGCTCATTTTGATCATAGACAACATTCTGAGACTTTGTAATTTCAACACACTCTCAAAGACAGAGAAAAAAAATAAGTTTTTCAAAATTATTATGAAAGAGTGAAATTAATATTACTTTTCTGACATCCTGGAAACATTTATTTTGATAAGACTAAAACATTCTCAACACTGACACTGGAACACCTTCATCTGTTTTTATCTGTTAAATGGTAATGTAAAAAAGCAAGTGTTTCTGCTTCATGGAAACAAAATACTGAGATAATTTCCTGTCAGATTATCATGAAATTGATAAATTCCTGTAAATATTTTACATTTAATTAAGACAGTGTTTTCCAAAGGAGCAGTACTTCTCAGGGAAGGCATAAACAATATGCCATAATTTTCCAGTGTCCTTTAACCCCTACAAATGTCTAAATGGTATATACTTCTAAGCAAAGAAAGAAAAATAATTTATAGTCAGTGAAATAAAAAGTCATTCCCAGGGTGAAACAAAACAACTGCTCAATACTGCGTATAAATGCTTCATAATTGTTTAACAGTTATTTACCACATTGTATCTACAAGGAGAATGAAACATATATATTTTTCATCACAACACTTGCTTGATACAAATGGAGTTTAAGAGTGGTTTGTTATAACTCTTTATTTTATATCTTCCAGATTTCTGCTAAGAATTGCCAAAAGCATCTTACAGTCTCTGGTATTGATACAGCATGTTAAACATCCAAGGCAACAGGCAATTTATTAAGCTACTTTTCTAACCTATAACATATCACTAATCTTGTCACAGGGAACCTGTGGTTCCCTGCCTTCACCCTGCTTTGTGCTGCAGCACCCTGCTGGTACCCATGCTCTACAAGTGCAGCACCGGGTGGTCCTGCCCCGGGGCCTTTCATTGGTGGCTTTCAGGACAGCTGCTTCATGGACGGGGACCCAGGAGGCATCAGTACCGGAGCTGGGAGGGCAGTCCTGACCTCTCCCTGCTGTTGCTGGTTGCCAAGGCCAGGGACTGTGGTGCTTCTTAGCTGATCTGTTCCCTCTCCTTTTTGCAACAGTGTAGCTGTGATTGATCTCATCAGTCATCAATTGCAGCATGGAGATGTGAAAATGCCTTCTCTGATCCTGTTCCTCCTTGCCCTTATTCATCCTCCCACTAGCCCGCCTTCCAGTTCTCAAACGTGTTTGGCATTTGTGTTGTGACAGCACTGTGTTCTCCAGGCCTGCACAGGATAACTCAGCAGCCACTCAAGCATTACAAGGCTTCACCCTTTCAGAGAAGTCGTCATCCAATTGGTCTTCAGCAATGACTTCTGCTTTCTATTCTGTCTTGCCTCAAAAGCAGAATATAGAATAATTCTTTTGCCATGTTTCATGTTAAGCACGAGGAGAAGCAGTGTGAGAATGTGTAGTGTCCCAGACAGGAAAAGAGGAAGTACTGCTTTACAAGGTTGTGTCTCATAGTCTGCAAGCTAACAGGTGAACTGAGAAGGTCACTGGACATTTACTGTGGTGGGATGGTGCAGGCCTTCTCTAGAGGCTCCTGTCCTAAATGCTATCAGGTTACCTTTCCTATGAGTACCACTGCCTGACTCCCTCTTACATGTCTTTGTTTATTTCTGCATAGTGGTTTTCTATCTAAACACATTGCCCTCCATTCCTGCTCATTTTAAGTTGAGAATAACAAAATCCTAGAGCATTTCTTGTATGGAATACTAGGTTTCTCAGTACAGCTACCTCTAAGGACATGTGGAAAGGGCCAGCATCAGCCTGACTGCTTCCCAATGGAAATGGAATCATAAGTTCAAAGTATGTTTTTGCATGATTTTTTTTTTTTAACATGGGACAGTGAAGTGTCCAAAATAGAAATAGTTAACTAAAATATGGAGGCTTTTTTGACCAAGTTTTCATTAAATAATGTCAAGATCCACCCCAGAGACTGGACAGCTGTTTCCAGTCATTAGGAATTATCCCTGGGAAGGTTCAATTTTACCACAGAAAAGTACTTTTACATCCCTCTCTTCCTCAGCCAGAACTGGAAACAGACTGTATATTGCATCTATTTTTGGATGTAGGACACACAGGTCAACTACTGGTCAGTGTGGCGTGGGAAAGGCTGAAGTGATGTGCTGAGCATCCAGACTCACCAAAAGACACTTCTGCTCCTGCCCTGAGAGAGAGTGCAGTGCCCTGCTGACACATCCCACTGCCTGGCAGCCAGCAGAGACTGCACCAGCATGGAGTGCTGCACATGGCTCCAGGTCAAAAGGCAATATCAGCACAGCTTTCTGCCAGGCTTAAGCATATTTAAAATGCATTCCTTAATTAAAAATGTTTTTAATGAGCCAAGACAACATGAGTAATCCACAACTAAAATTTACTGTATTAAGGTTCTTCCTTAAGCTATCCAGAACCACATCCTCCTTTAAAAACAGTATAACTATACTCAAGATAAAAGTCTGTTGGAAATTAGGTACCAGAATATCAACAAATATTGCACTGAATGTGTTCAGCAGATCATTTTTTGGCAAACCTCTAGAAATGTGTTATATTCAATGAATCCCTTTAAAATTCTCATTGATAAGCATTTCCTTCCATCCTCTGGAGAATCACCTTGAGCCCACAATGTGTCAGCCCTGCAGCAGGCTCATGTTTCACATCACCACTGTAACTCTCTTCTTAATGTCTCTGTCTTAACACGAGCTTTCTGCCTGCTGTGCATCATATCTCATGCTATTGTCCCTCCCAGCCAGGGCTGTCTCCTGGATGACTCTGACCACAGGAGAGCTAACACACAGAAGGCACAGACTGCCAGCTCATAGGCTAACCCCACATCTGGAACACCTTCTTCCCTATTGTAACATTTATAGCTGGAAGGGTCATTGTCATATTTTAGATTAGCTTTGTGATTAGCTTTGATGGGAGGTATTATAGCTTCCATCTTGCCATAGGATACCAATGGATGATCTGTCTAGCTGGTTTTAAACCAAGGAGATGTAAGTCAGAACTGGAAGTACAACAGATGTAAAATTTGCCATTTCCATTGTATTTTCCATGGCATCATGTGAGAAGTCATCCCAGGTGAGGTTGTCCTGATGCCACACTCAGTAGAAGTGGCAATGTTTTAGTTTTGTAACTGCAGAAGTCATAAGGATGATCTGCTAGTTGGATAGTAAAGAAAGCTCTACTAACCTTGTCACGCATACTCACCTGCACCACGAAGTGAGGGCTTAGTGTCTTCTTTTTAATTTGAAAAGAAGGTGAAGCGCAAGGGCAGCTGGTATCTCACTTAGATTACAGAAGATGCCATTAGTTTATCAAGTAATTTATCTTTTCATATTTACAAAGTATCCACAAAGAGGTGCTTCAGGAGAGGAAGTTTAGGGGAAATAACCAATGAAAAGTGAAACTGTGGGCTTTCTCTTTTTTGCCATATCTTAAAGGAAAATATCTGCTTTGCCAGGCAAAGGCTGATATATGCATGGACTGCAGCATAAAACTTTGGATGGATTAATGTTAAAGGTTATTTGTTTAATAGCACAAATATAGAGGCCCCAAAGACCACATTTTATGTATCTTTTGTTCCTGGTGTGATAGCAAGGTGGCTTGCATTTATTTGTCTTACAATAAATACAATAAATACAATAAATACAATAAATTTATCTCAGAAGCAAAGTATTAAGAAGACATCTTTATCTAGTATAAAAATAATTTTCTTAAAATTACAGTAGCAATGCCAGAGACGTTTTTATTACTAAAACCTGCCACCAAGGTTTTATGCCGTATGTGTCCATTTATTGGGGGTTAGTGTCATATGTATATAATAACAGTATCCCAGACAGTTATATTCAGGAAATGTGAGCATTCAGACTCCTAAAGAAGCAGAAAAAAGTTTTCTGCTTACGGAACTGGCAGGTTGCCTGGAAGATTGTAAGCAATGAAATCTTCTGAGTGACCAAAAAAAACCCCCCAAAACAAAACAAAAACAAAAACAAACAAACAAAACAAACAAAAAAACAAACAAAAACACAAAACAAACAAAACCCACTGACACCACAAACATGCAAAATTGAAAGAAGAAAAGAGAGGAAAATAATTTTAAGGAAAAAAATCTTCTTTTATTTACATGTAAATATCACTGGTGTTATATTGTAGTTTCCAGTCTTTAATCCTGAAACAAAATATATCAACCCTCCACTTAGATAATTCAAAGACTGGCAATGTTACAAAAGATACATTCTTTTGCGTACTAGAATATAATACTAGAAATGTTTGAATACAGCATGCAGTACTATAAAGTTGTTTTCGTGTAACAAATGCTACAATAATTACAAGGACATAGCAGTGAATCTCTAAGTGAGGAAAACCTCCGTAAGAAAATTTTGATGCCTCCACATGTTGCCGTAGGTTTTTGAAATATCAGCCTGATGTTGTTTAAAAGAGTGATATAGCCTCTTTGTATGAGTTGGCATAACTGAAAATTTCATGTCTGTATAACATGCTTCCTAGACTGAGGGCACTGTAAGGAACAGGAAACGAGAACTTCAGTTCAAGCCAAACCATTTTTTTCCATAATATGAAAAATGCTACAGCAAAATCATCTGCTGAATTCAACAGACAGAAAAATATGGACACCCTAATGTGTGCTTCCACATTCAGTAACATTAAACTCACACATGCTGTTGTATTGTTACAGTATTTGGGAATATTTAAAAAGTCTGGGGCCTAGAAAATTACTTCTGTCCTTAAATTAGCTGTAGAGAAATTAGTCCTTGCAAATAGATTCTTCAAAATATGCTAACCAAAGTCTATCTGATCAAAGAAAAGGAAAACAAAACCAAAACTAAACAAAAAATATATATAATACAGGAAAGACAGTCTAGTGCACAAAGCACGGAGCTGGGAAATAGCTAGGCATCTATATTCCATCTACAATGTGATGAACTTGGACTCAATAAATTTTCAGGATGAAAAATAAGCAGACTTTTTATGCAAAGCCAAAACTTTGTTGTTAAGGTAAACAAAATCTTAGCAATCTAATTACTGATTTGTTTTTAATATCAGTCAAAATATTATAGGAGGAGGAAAAGGAACAGTATTGCATAAAAAGTCTGCAGAGTAATAGTTACAACTGTTATGCTTCCTAGCACCTGCCCCTTTTTCTGTTCTTAGAGTTATTCTTCCACAACATCTCTGGATCCATCCCAGACACAATTAAAATATATGTCAAGTCATCAGCATCTCAAACTCTTCATCAAGGTAAATATTATTCTGATTGTGAGGGTTTCTTCCCTCTTCCAAGGGGAATGTGATGTAGATGTTGGTGGTTTACTTCTCAATTTGGAGTCCACTTGAAGCAATTTTTTTTTCTAACACCCTTTACACCTTAGTCTTTCTTCATGATTCTGTAATTCCATGTCAAATCTGCTATATATGTATTACATATGTTAGATAGAATCGTGGAAGTGCAGAATACTTTGGGTTGAAAGGGACCTTTAGAAGTCATCCAGTCCAAAACCTCCTACAATAAGCAGTGAGTTCTTCAACTTAGGTCAGGTTGCTCAGAGCTCCACCCAATCTGACTTTGAACATTTAGAATGATGACACATCCACAGATTCCTTTGGAAATCTATTCCAGTTTCTCTCTATCCATACCATTAAAAAAAGAAATTCTTCCTTATATCTATATTAAATCTGTCCTCTTTTAGCTTTCCCCCTGTCCTATGGATATGAGCCTGACTTAAAAAAAGTCTGTCCCCATCCTTCTTACAAACCTCCTTGAGGAACTAGAAGGCAAGGTCTACTGAGAGCCTTCTCTTTTCCAGGCTGAACAACCATAGCCCTCTCAGCTTTTCCTCATAGGAATGATGTTCCAACCCATTGATGATTTTCATGACCCTCCACTGGACTTGCTCTAGCAGGTGCACATCCTTCTGAAGCTGTAGCCCACAGAGCTGGATGCAGTGCTCAGGTGTGAAGGGGCAGAGTTGCCTCCCCTAACCTGCTAGCTGTGCTTCTTTTGATACTTGTTCTTTGCTTTTCTTGTTGCTCCTAGAGCTGCTTTGTCCAGCTCTAGTTCTTTATCTGACTGCTGTGAACTCGCTCATTGCCCGTCTCATCATCCTGCCCCATCCTCCTTCTCACAGTACCCTATATCTCTCTTTCTAGGCTTCAGCAGTGGCATCAAGCTCATCTTCCTCTGCATAGAATGACTACAGTGGGTTCATATGCACTTCCTTCCACAGAACAAACTGGTTGGCACTGCTGTCTGTAGACCATAGGTACACCATACAATTATAAAGACATGTGCAGAAGACAAAGGGGGCATGTACAGAGGGACTGTGACAAGTCCTAAAGTCTTTGCAAAGCTATTACAAAGCTTGGGATCTGTTACTAGCAATGGTGCTACTATGTTTAGCGGGCAGCACTGCTACAAAGCAGTTTCTCCTGTCTACAGCCTCTGTAGACACATGCAAACTTATTGAAATATCAAAGATTTCCAGCTGTGCATGCTTATTTGCACTGGGACTAATAATTTCACACTTAAAACTAATTTGGTGTCCTAAAATTTGCAGATCAAGGCTTCAGTGACAATTCAGGAGAATGTGGAACAGTTTGTCATTATTACAATTACCAAGCTCCAGATTTATAGCTGTTCCAGAGACAGACTAGTGAACATGAAGAGTTCTCCATTGAGAAAGGTCCAAGCGGGTGAAATAATTTTTCAAGGGGTGAGAAAGTGAATGTATTCAGTCACCTGAAGACAGAAAAACTAGTGGACCATGTGCTCACCTGGCTCCCAGCATTTCATGAGATTAAACTAATGTTTACTATGTGAGGATCTTCCAATATTTGCCTTCCAGTTTTCTGAGGTACTTCTAATGCAACAAGACAAACTTGCTTCAAACATTTATAGCTATGGCAATGCTAAAAGAGGAAAAAGTCACTGCAGAGGTAGGAATCACATGCTGGCACCTGAAATGTTGAAGTACCATCCTGTGCTCACATTCTACAGCATTGTACACTGGGTTGAGCAATCATAGTTTATACCAGGACAGTGTGGTATGTGGGTTTTGGAGTCAGATGTAGGTTCAGATATTTTCAAGGGCTCACTGAGCAGCCACAAAAAGCTATAAAAAAATCCCTGAAATCTATCGTTGCTCTCATAACCTGGCAGCCTCATGTGAGATGAAGAGGAGTGAATGGAGATGCAGCTGGTCATGTGTTCATCCCCAGGCGGCCACTCTGGTCTGCTCAGAGGCAAAGCACCGGGACACGACTTGGTAGAACTGCTTTGCATTGCAGCAGTTTCCCTTCCAGGACTGCCAGTGCAGTATTGTATAAAATACAACCATCAGTTCTTTGAGAACTTGAAATTATTTTAACACATCACATTCCCATTTCCTTGCCTCTCAGCAGTTTTTTGTCAGGGAAGACACCACATAATACTGAGCAGCCTATATCTCACGGCTCCTGACAAGGTTTTCTCACCACCCCAGTTGCTGCAGGGCCCTCCGGCTGAGCAGTTCCCCTTGCCATCCCCAACTGTGCAGCTGAGGACAGGATTCAGTGAAAAGTTGCACATCACACTGCCCTTCCGCTTGTAGTGTAACTGGATTTCTGACTTCTCATAAAAATCTAGCATGCCAAGCTCCCTGATACCAACTATGTCTGTTTTTGCTCTCTCCTCTACTGCAGAGGTTTATGTCCTTTCACCTTGCAGTGAAGAGTGCTGTAGAAGTATCTATGTGCATATTTGGCTGGCAGCCGGCATGAGAAGTGTCCTGTTAGGGACAAGGACAAAATGCCATGGAAAAAAATGAGCTGTTACAATGTCTGAGGTCACTAGATGGCCTCATACACTTCAGAGAAGCTTTTTCTCCAGCAGTCCCCCCTTATACATTCTGTTTATGCATGCAGTGGTAGGGACTTTTAATTATTATTTTCCCTTTTTTTTTTTTTTTTTTTTTTTTTTTTTTTTTTTTTTTTTTTTTTTTCTTTTGCTATCTGGGCCTGGATCCCTCTTCTTGATTCTTTGCTGCTGTGGTTGACCTTTTTCTGTCTCCTGGGCCATGGTAGTCAGTTTCTGGAGCGATTTCCAATAATCAGCAGGAATGGGAATCAGAAAAGAAAGCTAGTATGTGACTTCCATAATAATAATATATCATAATAGAACAAGGTAGTGCAAGAGCACAATCATTAAGTTTAGAATTTGGTGTCTTTCTGCAATGCTCCTTGGATCCATGGATGTTATTTAGCACATCTGTCCCAAGGTTTGTTGAGTATATGTTTCCCTAATACATACAATAATATTATACATATTAGGGAAAAAATGCTAAACAAGCATTTTCTACACTGTGATGTGTGACTCCACAAAGTTTTGTTGTGGGAAGAGCATGAGGGAGGTCTAAGGGGAAATGCAAAAAGATAAATAGCTGTGCAAAAGGCATTGGATATTTAGTATCCTGTAGGAAAACATTGCATTTATTTGCAGTATTCTCTTGGTTTCCTTGACCACAGCTTTTGAGAGCCCTACTTACCAAGCAAGTATTTACCACAGTACTGATTTCACTGGTGGGAGCTGGAAACAGAAAGAAAAGAAGGGCTCAAACTCACAGTCAGATTAGCAGAGTGCATCACCTTACTGTGTTTTAGATGAGCCAGAATAATGGACTACAGCCCACCAGAGCCCTCTTCAAATGTGGGGTAAAACACAGCTTCAGCCACTTTCACTGGGATATTTAGTGACCATATTCATCTGCTGGTTCTTGGCTGAGAGGTTGGCTGGAAATGACCTATCCATGATTACCTACATCATGTGCATTGATGTGATAAACTGAACATAGCTCTTCCCAACTTTTGCTGGTGTGCTTTTGGCAAAAACTATTCTCAACCTTTGTCCTGCATCTTTTTTCTACTTAATGTTTGATATTTTGATGTTTTCAATTGTATTGACCTGTTCAAAAACAGTAGGACCCCTCTTGCTTTCTTTCCTGGCAGACTCTAACACCAAGAAAACAGTGGTGAGGCAGTCTGCTTGGTGCCTTTGAAAACAGTTTCTACTTTCTGTCTCAATGACACCCACCTGAGACAGTCATGCGCAGAATGATGGTGGGAGCTGTGCTTGTGCTGCAGGGCTGGGCAGGAGCCATCCTCTGTAACATCACTGAGCTCTTTGGAACAAACACCTACATAAGGACAAGTACATTCTCCTGTCCTTTTAGGTTCAAATGTCAAGCTATCTAATAGTAGCCTGAATCAGGCAGCTCCAGTTTCACCTTCTAAACTGGGGGTTGTGCCTTCTACAAAACAGTCTGTGCAGACTTTTTTGTATTCAGCATAAAGTAATTCACTTGTTTCCCAGCAGTTTTTTTGAGGACTTCTTGGCCTCAAGACTCTAGTACTTCCCAAAGACAACTTATCAGTGAAGAGGGCAGAAGTATGCAAATGCAGGAAGACTTTCTATAAGAGGATTTCTTGATCTTGATGCTGTAAGTCCCAAACACATAGGAGGAGGCACACAAAGGGGTGGTGAGCAGAGACCAGAACAGTTCTTTAGTCAAAAGGCCACAAGATCACTCAATGTGGATTTGGATCACAGGGGACCGGCCAGAGATGCTTAAAGGCACTGTTGTTTTAGGCACAAAGTGGCATCTTTACGTGGTCCTATTTACCAGTATTAAAACAGCATAAGGTGAAAAATATCAGCAGTCCTGTACCAATATCAGAAAATGTCTCTTTGTGACTGATCACAACAGCTGGCAGGAAAAGGAGAAGTGGGGAAAAATAAAAGTAAAGAAGGGTGGAATTAAATGGTGACATGGATGTTTCACACTACGAATGAGGCAAAATTTGTTAGTGGAGGGCATGATCACAAAACCCACAGCTTCTTCAGGGACAGTCGTGCTGACAGGAGTTTGCATGCTGCCTGCAGGGTGTATACCAATGCAGCTGCCAACAGCAGACCTGAGAACAGCAGGTAGAGCCAGGGAGCTCAGCCACAACTGATGCCTATTATAAATGAGGGAGAAATCATTTACACGGCTGGTGGTGTCCATCTGGCACTTAGTGACAAACCAGCCAGCCCTTTGGCCTCTCATCTTGACAGCCTGCACTTCCAGCTGCCCTTGTCTGGTGGTAGTCATAATGCAGGTGCGTTTCAGCACCTGGAATATTGTTGTTGTTCTCAGGTTTTATGCCGTATTTCAAATAAGGCCTTTATTTTGATTTTGTTTTCAGTCTGTTCGTTCCAAAGCATTGGGACAATTTTCCTAATTTTGAGCTGTCATGTTAATGTGATTACCCTTTAAGTTTTGAGTTAGAGATATACTTCAGGATGTGCTTACATCCAAGTATTTGTTATTCTAAGCACTGCAACTACATACACACCTACAGTTTGATACCTGTTTATCTCTCTTGTTTAAATTCAAGACTTTGAGTACTGCTCTTTCATCCACTGCCTGATCACTTCAACTATAAATGTTCATAGATGAAGACCTGTCAAACAATAAAGCTGGAAAAGTGTTCATAACTATACACCAACTGGCATGGTTATCACAGGAGGCAAGCTTTCAAAAGTACCTGCATCCCATTTTCAAGAGCACTTTTACCCCTTTTAAGCTGATTTTATACATCTCCTATGCCATCTACAGACATCTTCTGAAACCTGCAATTGACTAGTAATTTCTTAAGTTCCCGTGTCCTGAGGTGTGCACACTTGCCCACATGAAGTAAACTGGGAAATGGGCCCCAGCCTTCCCAATACTATGGACGTCTGTGAATTCTTTGCCCTTGATCTCATGTTTTAGACAAAGCAAATTAAAATGATCTGTCAGTGCTGTAAACTCCAGCAGACTTTTGCAACGGTCTCACATTTATTATTACCTACTCTTACAAGCACTTTATTTGAGTGCCTTGTTCAAATACCAACATAAAAACATAGTAGGCACAGAAAAGAGACAAGGTGATCAATTGTACAAGTAAGACCAAGTATGTTCATGGTTTTTCCAAAACTCAGCAGGGGTTTTCTCCCGTCCAGGGCCCCTGAGCAGTAGGAAGACTGCAAAACTCAAAAGCAGACAAAATTGACCACTTAGACTTCAGGAAATTCCTGCAAAACTTTTGCCTTTTTTCTCAAGTTACATAGCAGAAATTTCCAGAGACGTGACATGGAACAACTCCCCTTGCTATCCCATCCCCCAATACCACCATTCCAGGCATAGAGATGGTTTGCACAGTCAAGGAGACCTGCGTGAGGGAGCTTTGTCATGGTCCTGGGATGCACTGAAACCACAGGAGCTGAACCAGCTTCTCATGACCAGCTAGCCCTCAGATCACAGCCAGGCTCATCAGCCTCATCATTGGCTTTCTTCAGCTTGCTGTAGAAACTGACTGCAAAGTAATTCTATTAGAAAGTAGGGGTTACCACACTGCTAGGTGCTTTGAGGTTCTCCTCTTTGATATTTCTCCTTAGAAATGCAGTCTTGTGCCACCTTTCTGCTATGATCAGCTTGAAGTCAGCCATCAAAACATGAACCCTGGCACAATTTTAGAGGTTCTGTTAAAAAGAAAGATTTATAACCCTTTTTAAACCAATCCTATTCTACAGATTATCTACTAGCTGCTTTTTGCACCACTGATCCAAATCAGCCCAGATGTCTACATTATCCTGATTCTGAAGCTCTGCAGCTCTTGGGAAGTCTGGGGTCAAGAATTTCACCCCTCTGAGACCCACGCAGGCAGGAAGTCGTCAGCTGACTCCTACCACAAACATGCAGCACAAAGTCAAGGCAAACTTTTCAGCATTCCACTGTTAAAACTGTACTTCATTCCAAGTTTTCATGAGCCAGTAAGGGAGACTAGAAAGGCATTGTCACATTATTAAGCATGCTCTCCTTTTTTTTTTTTTTTTTTTAATATTGTAATTTGAGCTCCTGCACTGTGAAGTTTCAGATAGCAATGACTCAGGTCTGGCTGATGTTAGATAATGTGGAGCAAAGGGCTGAAAAAGGGAGCCTCAAGTAATATCAAAGATTTTCCTTCTCATTTCTTCATTCACACAGCTCTGTAGCTGGCTCTATTCACTACTACAGTTCAGCAGTTACATCACAGTCCTGGGGATCTAGCTGCAGAATAATAGATGCTGTCCAAGGACAAACTCAATCTTACAATTTCTCCACAGCACAGAAAGTTGTCTTACAGTGTACATGAAATCCAAAGATATGCTCATGATTACCTGAGCAGCCGGAGGGGGGCGGGGGGAGTCTAGAAACTGGTATGCTGTGATTTCCAGTTAAGACCGAAACAGTACCCAAAGGAGTGCAAAGGAGTGCAGCATCCAGGTCTTTTATCCTTCACTTTGCAGGTAAATACTTGTGAGACGCATCTGATGAAATGAAAAAAATTAATCATGAAATTCAGAGAGTTAAAAAATGAGATACAGACATTGTGTCTGGAAGGCCTGGATAGTTATAACTCCTCTGGTCCTCTAGTGGTGTGGTGGGGTTAGATCATTGTAGATGAAATCCTGTACCTTTGGAAACTGAAAGCCAGACTCTGGGTGGCAGAGATAAAACTAGAGCCATTAATATTTAGCTTATAGTCAGTATTTCCACAGCTCTCTCTATAGATCCCAGGATGCTGTGGGCTTGCTGCTTCCACCTACTCACCCACCTTCACCAGGGGTGGTAAGCGATGTCTTGAGCAGGAATTCATTCATCATTTTATGGTATGATTTCATTCTTGTCCAGCTGAGAACAGCCAATGGGAAAAGGACTGTGCTTTTCACACTGAGATGCAGCTACCACTGTAGTTACCATCTTCCCTAAATGCTATGCCAGAAATTAGTGCTGGGAGTCTGTGAAAGGAATGGCACAGAGCTCTCCATGAGCCCAAGGGGATCGGAGGCCTCCCCTGCTGGTAGTAGCAGCACCACCCACCAGCCCAGTGAACACTCAAAGAAAATTACAAGAACAATACCAGGAAATGTCTAAGGGTGGAAACAACAAACCGAACAGAGCTCAACTTTCTGGGGGCTTCCTGATTGGCTTGATTTGCCTCAGCAGGAGCACTTTGGATAACCTTGGATCTACCCCACCAGGGCAAAAACCTTTCCCCAGTGAAGCCACATTTGTTCCAGGGCTGTCTGGGACATGGGAATGTTTGATGTCCAGCACAAATAAATGAACAAACACAACGTAAAAATGCTAAGGTAGATCAGATGGATGAAGCAGGATCAGGACTCTGCAGTCATCATTCCCAGGGTGGCAGCAGCTTGGTGCATTCCTCACTGCTCCCAGTATAAAGTCTACCTATTCCTGTGGGGCATGTTCCTTGCCTCGCATCATGCTTTACCCTGGAAAAATGAACTGTGAGTTCCTGTAAGTGGATGACATCAGAGAACAGATTTGCAAAGCTCACATCCATGAAACTGTTTGTATCAAGAAACAAACAAAACAAGTTACAGCTCCTACTGGGTGTTCCCCTTCCTGCCCTGCTGCTCTTTTTCTGTCCCTATTGGCAAGCAGCACAGGGGAATGGATCTTTGTATTTTTGAGGGTCATGTAATGTAGGGAATTTTTAAAGGGACCTAATAAAGTTCAGTGCCTGATGCATACTAACTGTCAGCTGCATGTACTGGCTAGTTCCTTTGTCAAGGAGTACTGAGAGCATTTACAAGTTCAAGCAGTTGTGACTAAAGTGCAACAAAGAAGGCAAGGAAAAGTATTTTCAAAAAACATCAAAGGGAGGCACATGGGATCCCTGTCAGTTGCAGCTTTTTATTGTAGTTGTGCTTTAATAGCCACAGGACAACAGAACAATCCTACCATTATAAAATTTTGATTGGGTTTTCATGTTTTCAGCCTGAATTTTCTGGGGCTCATTTTCATTTTTAGTACTATTCTCAGACTAAATTCAGTCAATCACATGGTGTACCTCAGATCAGAATGCTGGAGAGTGGGCAATGCTTTTTGCACCAAGGAGTAAGCTTGTAAGCACCATTTTCCTTGAGACAGATCTTTTAAGTCACCATAATAGGAAGCAAAACCCTTGTTTACACCAGAAGTCTGCTACAAAGTCCATGCAGTTCTTAGAAGCAAATATGAGTAAAGTCAAACCAAAATGATGGAAATCTCATATGTAAAGTGAATATAATTAATAATACCATCTAAGATATCTACTAGGGATAAGCATGGACTGATGTACAGCTGGGCTCTATAAGATTGGCAAAATGTATTGGATCAAGATGGGGGAATGGAGGCCTTCATTTATTATTGCTGGAGGCTACAGCAAGGATAAGAATAGATAGCTGTCACCCATGATTGTTATTTTTGTCAACACTGTTTTTCTAGTTAATAACTGCAACATCTTTTCATTGCCATATGAAAGACTCACTTGTATGTGCTTCTATACTACTAAACATTAAACATGGTGGGGGCAGGAAGAGATTCCAAATAGCCCAAATGGGAATTGTGCTAGGAGTGAAGTACTGGTTCCCAGTAATAGAGAACTTACTTTGGATCGAGCCAGTGCTTTGTCTAAATATAAAAAAAAAAAAAAGACTCAGCAGAAGCCTTAGTGGAAATAACCTCTGTAGAAATTTAAGGACGAAAATAAGGTAAAGAAAAGGGAGAAAGGGAAGAGGAGGCAGAAAGGCAAAGAGCCTGTAGCAGGAAAAAATCTGTCTTTCACTTTAGGTGTGCTCTTGAATTCTGCCAGGCACTACTCTTTTGCCCTTTGCCCGTGCCCTTCACTGCAGCAGCCCATGGGTGGCTGAGAGGCATGGCTCTCTGCAGGAATTGTCATCTGTGACCCTCATCAGCTGCCTGCAAAGAGCGGATGGGAGCACAGGGAGCACCTCTTCAGGTCTCACAGGCAGACAAAATAGATAGTTGAGGAAAAAGCTGCAGAGACCTGAGGTCCAGACAGAAAACAACATGCCCTCTCTGCCCTAGCTAACAATGTTACCTTTAAAACCAGTCTCTTATGTGTTTTGCCTTTCAACTGCCTGCACTCTGAGCTTGCAGAATTCTATGGCATTTCTAGCCCCTTTAGAAGAATGTCCCTAAGCACCACATTACGTCTTTAACTCTTCCAGGGACAGTGCTTGCACCACTTCTGCAGTTAGCCTGTTCCAATGCATGGCAGCCCTTTCAGTGAAGAATTTTTTCCTTTATATCCAATCTAAACATCTTCTGGCACAATATGAGAACATTTTCTTTTTCCTTGTCACTTGTTACCTGGGAGAAGAGACTGATCTCCACAATAACATCCTTTCAGGTAGTTGTATAGAGCAGTGAGATCTCCCCTGACCCTCCTTCTAGACTCTTCTCCAACTTTGTTGCCCTTCTCTGGACATGCTCCAGGAACTCAATGCCTTTCTTGGAGTGGGGCTCAAAACTCAACACAGGACTTGAGGTGTGGCCTCACCAGTGCCAAGAACAGGGGGTTTATTCACTGCCCTGGGCCCGCTGATCATGTTATTATTGATACAGGTCAGGATGCTATTAGCAGTCTTGGCTGTCTGGGCACATCATTGGCTCATGTTCGTATGGTTGTTGACCAGTACCCTCAGTTTTTTTCTGCAGGGCATCTTTGCCTTGCTTGTGTTCTGTCCTGAGCACCCCATGGGCCTTAGCAGCTCACTTCCCATCTGACACTGTAAATCAGAGACAAAATGCATATTTCCAGTATGTACATGGGAGGCTGAAATCTCTTCAGAGAAAATACTTCTAGGTTTGTTTTCCTATTTAGTTTCTTCACTTAAAAAGGTGATGGAGATTTTCCAGGCCTCTTGCCTTTCCTGTAAATGCTTCTAGGTAACTCAATATGCATCTCCAGTATATCAGCATGTACAGGAATTGCAGAAAAACATATTCCTTGGCAGCTTGCAGAGTGGATACTGTATAAGGTCATGTATTCATTTTGGTTATACATCTGCACTAATCTTGGGTAACTGCAGCAGCCAGCACTGCTGCACAATGGAAGAATGAGCACTCAGCCATCATCCCCCAATTGCTCTGCCTCTATTTCTTGGATCTCTCCCAAGATATAAATAACACAATCCACTGTACAGCTGAACTGCTGGCATCAGTTGCTAAACCTAAATGAATTTCATGTGCATAACTGCAACAAGCCAACAAGCTGTTTTTCACAGGGCTGGCCACCACACCTGTGTTGCTTTTCAAGTCTCTTGGTGTGTGCTGCTGTGTACAGCAACTTTGTTCTGGGGAAAATTGCACTTACAACCCTCCTTCACCTGGACCATGTCTTCAACACAAGAGGATTTTATGACCAAAAGCCACGCTGTTACATTTGTCCCTTACACTCCTGTGTGTCCAGAGACATTCCTGGATATCTGTCCTGTTGGTCATCCTGCCAATTTTACTTGGAGCCGTGGGAAAGCAAACAAGTTTCTGCAGCATTCAGTGTCTTTCCTGAGTCGTCGTACTTTCACCTTTCAGTTGCAAAGTACAGCACATATCCTCTCTCAGATGACTATTCTATCTTCCTTGCCCTTCTCCTGCCATCCCAGTGAATATCAAACAATGAACCACAGATGATGCACCCCTGTACTCACAGTGTAAGTCCTGGGAGTCCTGGACCTGTCTGTCCAGAGACAAAGATCTGTATGTCTGGCTCTGTGCAGGCCAATCATTTTATATCAGTTCTGACTCTTACTTCATTTGCCTTAATATTTTGGACACTGGCCTGTGAAGATCCAGAGGCAGGAGGCCTTGACCTGGGAGGGAAGGTGAAAATGGGAGTAATGGTAAAGAGGAGAGAGAAAACACAGCTTCTCAGGAAGTGCCTAAATAACCATTTTCATCTTACCTGTCTGGGCCAAGAAACCAGAATATTTGTGCCTCTTCTTTTAAACACAGGTGGTCTGAAGGCTGGATGATTCAGAGGCCAGATGCTACCAGGGCAGGTTAAGCTATCAGGATGTTTTAATTGACTGAATAGGGACTCGATCAGATCTGACAGATTCTATCTGGAGCCTGGTCAGAAGCACAAACAGAAGCTTTATGATCCAAACACTCTGTTATCATCACACAGAGAAAATAAGTAGACTTTGCTCTTTCACCTCTTTGATCACTGGCCATTGGACTGGGTTCAGAACAGGTCTTTTTTTAAACTTCTTTTCCCCTCCGTTCCCAAAGGGGGGTCAAGCCATGTACTCCTCTGCTCTAAGGGCAGGCATCCAAGGCATAGTGATTCACTGATTTCCAGTTAGTGATCTGCCATCTCCTGAGTCAGTGGGAAGTTTTTAAGGTTGCTATCTCACCCAGGCTGGAGACATCTCCCATTTGAAGAATTCTGGAAGAACTGGGTTTAGAAAGATTTACACTGGTAATAGTCCAAAAGCAGGTGTGGGCATAAAGTGCCATAAAGGCAAAAGTTTTGTGTTGTGGTGATAAGAGGAAATCATACTAGGCTGAGGTAACATCATAAGAAGAGAAAAAACAGCCCATGAAAAAGTGGTTTCAGTTTGAGGAAGAGTCACACCTGAGTGCTGAAAGCTCCTGAATTTGGGAGATTTAATGCTGTATCAGGCAAACCTGATAGGCAAAACTTAATATGCAAACATTGTTGATCTGGCAAGGAAAGGAACTCAATTGTATAATTTCTTCAATTCCAAGTCAAAGAATTTGCCTTACATTAAGTCTTCTATATCCAGAGTAGGCAACATTGTAGTAGTTAATGTAATGGTTGTTGTGTTTTCTACCTTCGTCATGCTTAGCTCAAGAAGTCCAGTGGCCAATGCTTGACTTGGTAGCCTTTGTTTCTCCAGCAGGGATTAACCTCATCCTACACCAGGTAGATACAGAATATCATTATAATGCTCTGTCGGTTTATGTATGTATACACATTTATTTCAGATAGCAAAGTGAAGTGTGGAGTTTTACTTCTCAAGTTCCTCAGGTGGTACTGAGATGCAACTTTTTCTGGGTGGAGGGAATTGTTTCCCTTCTCATGTATTCAGCAAGATGGATATGGACTACCAGAACAACTCATTCAAGCATCATGCCCGATTCTCATATCCAAGCACTGGTTGGCAATGAGGGATTTCCAGTTTTTCAAGTCATGGAGGTTTTGCCTTTTCAAAGATGTTAATTAAGTTTACTGCTCTTGAACTTCAACTGGACTCTTTAAACAGCAGCCTGTTCAAAATCATAAGATGTGCCTCTGCCAACTTTCCTCTTTGAAGGTGAGCTGTTCAGAGAAGGATAAGCACTGCAAAAGCACTAATCTAAGAGGCGCTGAATTACTCAACTCTGAATTCCCATTTCAGCCTGCAACAGACCTGAAATCAAGCAGGTTTTTTGCCATCATCACTGGCTGTGTATTGATACAGAGTGACATCCACAAATGGTCCCACTGGCTTCAGCAACAGCTGCTGCTGTTGGCTAAGAAAACTAAGCCAATGCTAAAACTAAACTAAAGATTACTGAGTGATTTCCCCCTCCCCTACAGCAGACAAAGGGTACTGTTCACAGCTGTAGCGTGTAGATTTCGGCTCCAGTTTCATAGACATGTTGTCATATAGACAGGTTGCTGGTGCTTGACAGTTGATACAGGTAATAGGAAGTTTGTCAAGGGCTAAAGTGCTGGATTGGGAACCAAATATGCTGGTTTAAAATACTTACATGTCTTTCAGAGGCACCCTTTGCCCTTGCAAGTTCATTTTCCAACGTTATTCTGAACCTAGGTGAGCTAACAGGTACCCTGCTGCCCCAAAAAGAATTGGGAATGAGAGGCCCATAGAGTGAAGTACTTTTGCCAGTGCACTTTTGTAGAAGGCTCTGTACTTCCAGGAGGGTAAACCTTACATGTAAAGTTTCAGTTTCTGGTTTTGCTGGAAGGTTAAAATCTACCTGAAGGTAAAATCCTTGAGACAGGCATAGAGTTTGTGCAGAGATCAATTTCATCCCTTCAGGCAAGAACAATTATCCCTAAACTTGGTGTTTAATTTTCTGTTCAGTAAATATCAGGGGTTCCTTGCAGTGTTCTACTTGTGACTCTGCCGTTTTAATACCAGCTGTATCACCTCAGGATGTTCAGCTCTGAGAGACCTGATACTAATTACTGTCTTATTTATGGCTTTTATATAATATGATTTATGACATCAGTCAAGAAATAGCAAAATAATCAGTTAAAGTTGAACCATCCCCCACCCTACATATGCATCCGTCACCTTTCCCCTTCAAGTGTTTACTGTGATTAGGTCTTTCCTGTTTTTCTCCTAAGTTCTGAATACTTGTATACTTTCCATATTAGTCTTGATGAATGTTCTTTTTTTCCACTAACATGCCTGTGTATATGCTGCAGACATAATTTTTATTACATTTCTGTTTTCACTGCAGAAATTGCATGAGTATTTTTCAGGTACAACCCAGAATGTATACTTAGTACAGGCTAAAGAAACTAGTCCATAAACCTGCATCTGTTCTCCCTGTTTATAATGTTGTTACTCTCCTACCCTAAGAAACAAAACACTGCATAGCCAAATATAAGTATCTCTAGAAGTCTGTCTGCCAGAGTTAATTAGCTGGATAGAGGGGCTGTTTTCTTCAGGCATAGTTCTGCTGACTTAGGATTTGTATGTTCCTGTTTCCAAACCAGTGTGGCTCAGCATCAGCGTCTGCATTCATTCTCTGAATGCCCTGCAGGACCATGCTCAGGGTCCCTCCTGGGGTGGAGGAAAGGCATCTCAGGCCAGAACAGCCCCTGCTTTTAAGCAAAGAGGAAAATGACAGGCCAGGTTTGTGGGCTTCAACGTCTTAATGTGGGAAACAGAAGAAACAGAGGAAATCCTTCACCTGAGGAAGTGCATTCAATACCTTCAGACTGGAGCACAAAGCAGAGTCCTGTATCCAAGCACAAAGTTAGCTGTTTTACAGAGTGCTAAATGTAATGCACATATACACATACCACAGTTCCAAACCTCACCGTCTGCCTCTTCATGTCTTAGATTTCCCTGCATAACTCCCCGTTTTTTCACCTAAATTATGGTATTCTATCCTACCTGACAGCTCCTGTGGTCCATATTTCTGCATCTCTTGAGGAGAATTCATGTACTATTTCTACCTCTGGTACCCTTCTACCTGCTGTTTCTACCTCTTCTACCCTTCTTCTCAGAAGATGCACTGGCTGCCTTGTCCACACTCATGTAATTAGTTCAAAATACTGCCAAACACACAAACCAGGCTTCCTTTATCAGTCTGGTACATCCTTCCCCTGAAGTACTATAAGGTTCTGGTCTAAATTTCGTAGGGCTTGATAGCTACAGTGTCTAAAAGATAAGGCCTGTAAGCAGCCTTAAAATATATTCTCCAGCCCAAATTTAAGGAATTTCAAGACCCATCTGGAAGAAGCCATGATCATCAGGGCTTGATCATAGCTGACCCTGCTTTGAGCAGGAGGTTGGGCTAGACACCTCACAAAGTCGTTTCCAGCCTTTATCATCCTAGTAGTCTGTAGTCTTACTAACCAAGGAACCAGAGTCTCCCAAACGACAGCAAAATGCTGTCCAAAACACAGCATCCCCTCAGCTGTTTGTGGTTCCTTCCTCCTCATAGTAAGGCAGCACTGTTAACACAAGAAGGAAAGTCACTTAGCTTCCTAGCTTATACAAACAGCCCGTCCTGAAAGTCCTCTTCCATTCTTGGATGCTTATGGCAGCCATCCATTAAGAAAGCCACAGGACAGACAAGCAGTCTGAGTCACAAAATCTCCCATTTTTTTTCTGTGGTATTTGGAAAAATAGGACGCTAATACAATCACTGAAAAAAAACCCCTTGCCCATGCTGCAGCAACCCCTGGCCTTCTGACCCAATTTTCTTACAGAAACTGTTAAGTAAATCTCAGTCATCAGGTAGCAAACTGGGCCAAGGAAGCAGAAATACTAACAGTCTGTTTTATCTTATTCCTCATCAGAATCTGCATTTTCTTTCATAATTTTTGTCCTTAATTTTCTTCCCTACAACACTTCAGATATTGGAGTTGTTTATGTAATTGGCTTCATTGTTGTGTCCATCTTTCAAAGGCCAGCCCAAAATCTGCTAAGAAGTCTGCTAAGGAACAAGGGAATTACAGGGTGTCCTTGCCAGGTGTCAAATGACAACTAAGGCATATCCTTTATAAAGTGGGCTAGAAGAAAAGGACATTATTTGATGTCACACAGGACGAATGTAAGGTCTTTGTGTATATATGTATGTGTACATGCTCACTTTGAATGGCTTTATTACTGTTTAAGCCATTATACAACATGTTGCTCAAAATAGATGTGATACCACGGCAATTAGTTTTCAGACTAATTTTACATTACTCTTTCACATGCTGATATCAAAAAAGCAGGCACTTCTCCTTACAATTGAGAAATTCTGATTAAATGAAACTCATTAAAATATAAACCATGCAAACCAACCTTCAGCTTGCATGATTAAAAATTTTGCATTGCTAGACAATATGTAAAAAGACTGCCAAATAAGTGGTGCATTCTCTAGGTCCAAATTTTCCAGCGAGGTCTTTTGGTACCCAAGCTGTTTACTCAAAAATATGTACAACAGTTCTCATAGAAATTCTTACCTGGAGTATTTCTGTTACCTCAGCAGAGGTGCCTCAACTGTTACGCCTGGAGAGCACAAATTAGTGTGATACAAATTTAGCAACAATGTAAATAGCAACCATCTGTGGATACTGATGTCTGGTATAGGACCCCTGTGCTGTGTAACAGGTACATTCTGATGAATGATCTGTATTTTTCTTGCAATTTTTCTACATATTACATGGTGCCTGGGAGACTCTCAGTCTATCTGTACTAATTTGTCTTGGGTTGCAATATGTAACCAAAAGTGGTGACAAAAAGGCAGGAGCAAGCAGCCATGGGTAAGGAAAATACTGGGTGATGCTGATATGTCCCATTCATGGAAATATGGTTCAGCAAGCCATAAGCAGCTACAGACCTTTTGGTAGACAAAGGAAGTTTTAGGTAACTAGCCCTGTCCAAATGTGTTAATCTTGCTTTATTTTATATATCTTTCTTTCTTTTTTCCAAAAGTGAGAAAACAAAGAGAGTGGCATATATAAAAGGAGGACAGTGGGGGAAAGAGGGAATATTCCTGCATCTTCATAAATCACGTCAATAAAGGAGGTTTGAGTTAAAGTAATGGAGAATCTAAACTCTATAGAAGTGTATTCTAAATAATAATCAACTTATCTTAAGGTGTGTGGTCTCAGCTAGGTCTTGACAAGAAAAATGAGAGTGCTGAGCATTTACTGCCTAGCAGAATAAGTTTATTTTCTAAACTTCCTATGTTTTTAATTACTTAAAGCCTCTGGGGACCCAGGATCATGTATTAACAATAGAAAGCACAGGTAGATACCCCAAAGGGGAGTGGGCAAAGTATGGGTTCAAGAGAAACTCCTACCACAACTGTTTGACTGCCAGTTTCTAACAGCTATTTCCACTTCCATTGTCTGGAGTACAGAAACATTACAAGACACTTATTCCTCTAAATACTACTGCATATTCAGTTACATGCGGAATTGTGATTCTAAAATGAAAGTAAAAATCAGAGATGTTATGGGAATTGGAGTGAAGGGATACTGAAGTATATTTTTGATTTGTATATGCTTTGCAGAAGTGGATAAAATAATTACTGTTTTTCTTTTAAATAGATCAAACTGTTTTGCAAATAATTCACATGCTCTTCATGTGCGAGGATATCAGTTGTGAATAATAAGAGACATAGTCTTTTCTGATGACATTTGAAATGCTAGTTAATACCTAGGAAACTCTCTGCCATTGAACTAATTTTTGCATGCTATTTTTGTGTGTATGTGCATGTCTGTATGTCTTCCACAGACTGGAACAAGAAATACAGAAATTAGAAAGTGAAGAATCACAAATATCTGCCAAAGAACAAATAATTTTGGAGAAACTAAAGGAGACTGAGAAATCCTTTGACAACTTGCAAAAGGTATTTAAGAAAAAAATAGACACTTGGACACAGTTTGAGAACAAGGTGTATTCTTAGCACCATTTGGAAGCAGTAGTTAGAATTCATGCACTTAAGGAAAGATTGAGGGCAGCTGCAAAGCACATAACTTAAACCAATATGAGCAAGGTTAGAAAAGACACGGTGGCATTGGGTCTATTCTGGTTGAGTTATTTGAGTTTTCCCTACCGTCTCAGCTTTTTTTGAAGAGGGATTTCATAGGTTATCTCCCTATCTGCAGGGAAACCCACATGAGCTTTCAGCCCCTCTTAAAGATGTCAGCAGGATCCTGAGAGTATTTCAAATTTCAGTGCTCTTGTGATATCCAGAGATAGTAGCATTTGCCACAAATGCCACTTAAAAACACTACAGCCTGCAACGAAAAGCAGAGCTCTTCATCTAGTTGCACCATATGCCCCTCCCCCAGTCTATGATGACACCTAAAGCCAAGAAGCAACAACCACATTTACCCATTTAAAAATTCCAAAGAACCGTACAAGCAAGCCTAGCATAAAAATCAAGATGTTAAGCAAATCATACTCAAAATATTAAAGGTTTAACCAAACTTCCTATTTTTTCTTTTCACAGAGTTTCTCCGACCAGGATGGTGGTAAGTGTCTTTTTATTACTGTATAACTTTGGGTTTAACAGGGGTTGTTACTATAGCTTTTTTGCAAAGATTTAAATAGTGGATTTCTTTCCTTCATTGTGTGTTTCTGATTTATTGCTAGAGCCATTACCTTTTTCTTTGGTATTTCTATAATGCAAGCACAAACATCACTATTGTGGTAAAACAGTATTGCTTTGGCAGAGTTCCACCTCTTCTTATGCTCACACTAAGGGAAAGAGCAGCACCAGTAACTTAAAGCAGATTTCTGTGTTATTGACCCCTTTCATCACGTGATAGCTCTGCACTGCAGATTCCTCCTCACCTCTCTGTGGTCGATCTTCTCCATTGTATGTGCTCATGCTCTGCTCATAAACAACTGAATTCTGTGAGGACTACTTCTAATATAGAGGAACAATTATTAAAAAGAGACTATTTCACTGATACAATATTCTCCACTGACTCTTGCAGAAGGAAAACCTCACTTGGTTGGATGACAATGTAGGAACTCCTAGCTTATTAATTTAGTGTCATAGGAAGAGTGATTTATACAAAGTGTGAGCTATAAGTTTAGGTGTCTGAGTGAACAAATAATATGCATAATTCCCAGGAAGCTAGAGAGATCCTTGTAGAGCCACCCCAGGATCCTTAGGACCCTGGAAGGATGTCATGCTAAGGCATTATCTGCAGATAAATATGTGCACCAGATACTCATTCTCAGTGCACGTCTTTCAACTGACAAAAAATGGAGTTAAGACTACCTCCTCCAGGTGCTGTCAACTATATTGTGCATGTAGATGAGGATATGTAGGACAATCCCAACATTAAAACATTGGGACAAAATGGAAGTTACTATGTAGTATTTGAGTTGACTTGGAGCTGTCTTTTCCAGGTGATTAATATTACTTACTAAGGAGGCCTTTCTTAAGTCAAAGATCTAGTTCAGAAATTTTTTGAATTTGTATATAATCCAAGTTTTTTGTTAAATATTGTTGTCAAAAAACAAACAAAAAACAAAACAAACAAACAAAACAAACAAACAAAATTAAATAAATGAATAAATAAATGAATAAATAAATAAATAAATAAATAAATAAATAAATAAATGCCACCACCCACACAACCAGATAGTCTGTTCCATGGTAAGAACTTAGTCTTCTTTCCCTTTGAAGGATTTGAATCTGGCTACCGCAAAGTGGTAATTGCGAATATTTTGTACCTATGCAGAGTTACACCATGGTCATTAGTAAGTTTCCAAAACAGGAACAGTGCCTGCAAGAATTAGCAACCGAAGTGCTCAGGAGGTTCTATGACTCCTGCAAGGTGCAGTCTGCCTCTTCATGTGTCTTGTAATACCAAAGAAAGCAAAGGAAGCCCCAGCTAACAATTATGAAGTGATATTTTCCCTGAAGGTATGTAGCAATACAGTATTTCATTATGTTCAAAAGAAGCCCTCATGCTCTCCAGATTATGTCTGAATTTTGTCAGGAAGTGGATTCCTTCCTGACAGACTAAGCCAGAATTAAGGAGAACTTGTAATTTCTGAAAGGTAACAAAGAACTGCAAAAATATGTCAAAGAGAAGAGAGCAACTCTTCAATTTGTGCAAGCAAATAGATCAGAGGGCTACATCTCAGTGAACTAGTCCCTCTTCTCTTCTGTATCATTGGCTTTATATATCTGGTCTCTGCCTCTTGGCAGCTGGTCCTTGTGAGCTGAGCTGGGCAAGGTCATCCCTTAGGTAGCTCTGTCTTCTGGTCATCTGCAGAGGACTGAGGTTGTCCTTTTAGCCCTCCCACTGCAGGCACAATGCAGCCCTGCATCTTCACAAGGTACAAGCTGAGGCAGTCCTCTGTATTCTCTCTGGCAGTCATCTGAAAGGGTAGCTTATGAGATCAAGAAGAAAACACGTACATAGTGTGACCACTTTGGTGCCATAGATTTTTCCCATCCTTCAAAACCTCACAGAACTTACTTTGTTGCTGCAGATCAGCCATCTGTCTGACAACACATCCTGCAGAGGAAAAAGGTAGGAGCCACAGGAAGGCTGTGTAAAACACATACAGAACCCAAAAATTACCTGGTTGGGCAATTTCTTCAGTTGCTGCCACATCATGAAAGACTCCCAAGTCCATGCATCTTATGTTTGTTTGATCTGTATCCTTTTATTGTAAATGAAGTGACAGTACAAAAATTACTTATCTCAACATTATGTTCCTGTCTATAATTTTGTACCATCTATATCGTAGTGACAGAGATTTTGAGTGTGCAGGAAGCACAACTAGAGGATGTTCAGAGCCCAGAGAGATCCAAGCAAAGGCTATAAGGGAAGGGAGAAGTGGTGGTGAGCACCAGTGACCGATCCTGTGATGCTCTGTGTCCTCCACAGCCTTCACAGAAAAAAAAGAGCTGTGTTTGGCAGTGAGAATTTCTGAGCTTGTAATCATCCAGGCACAATTAACACAAATTCCACATTTTCCAGGGTATAAACACGCTGCCTTCATAAATGACTGTGTAAGAGAAAGTAGAGCAGAAATGCTGAGACTGAGAGCTGTGGACCTGTCATCTTCAGTTGTGACTGCCATCTTTGTGGAGGCTTGCAGCTGACAAGTTCTCCATTAAACAAGGTCTGAGATTATGCTAGGCATTACATCATTTGTTGGTGCTCAAGTCTGCAGTCAAAACCAGCCATGCTGCAGTGCTATGCTGCATGTACATCATGAACAAATGGAAAGGAGAGAGCTCTTGCTCCATGTGTGTATGTTTATATCTCAATGTATATATAAAATAAAAGGCACATGAAGATCTGATGTAACTCCCTTGTCTGCTGAATTTGCCTCAGAGGTAAATGCATCCTCTGCAATATTTGTCCATTTGTATGCAAACTATATGCTGCCACTTCAGCCAACACACAGAAGCCACAATTACAATAATTGGAGAGTTTGCACAAACTTCTGTTTGAATTTTTTATGTATTAGCATATATTCAGCCCAAAAATGATCTAGGAAACCTGACCTGAACTATTTCATTCCCAGAACACTGTTTAGAGACTCTTCTGGTTTTCTCTCCTCTGATCTTCACCAGCTGCGCAGCCCAAGAGCAAAGCAGATGAGCATGCCCTCAGAGGAGTCAAGTATAGCTCTTTGAAGAGTTCTTTCCACATGTCCTGTAAAAATTCATCAGCGATTGACTTTCAGTTGTAGGCTTTTGATAACTTTTTTGATAATTTTTAAATTCAGTCTCTGCCTGGAGCTGCCACAATTACAGCACCTCTGGCTACCTGAGTAAAAACCATTTATCACTGCCCTTGGAGTGCGACAATTTCCTACCCATCTCATGCACCACTCAATCAGTTTTGACCAGGAGAATAGTGTAGGAAACAGTGTCAAAAGCTTTGCTGATGTCTAACTAAACATCATCCATTGCTCTCCCCATGTCAATAGAAGATGTTATTATGTTGTAGAAGGTGATTGGTTTAGTCTGTCAGGATTTATGCCCGGTAAATTTATTGTGGCTTTTTCCAGTCATCTGCTTCATTTTGGTGTGTAATGGTTTCTAGGAGGATTCATTCTGTCACTTGCCATGGGGACAAAGTAAGACAATTGTGCTTTCAGTTTCCTTTTTTGGTCCATTCCTGTGGTAGGACATTTTTGCCTCTTCTAGTCATCAAGGATGTCCTCTGATCGCTGTGTCTTTCAAATATTATAGACAGTCTCCTTACAAAATTGCCAGGCATTTTCTTAACACTCTAGGCATGGATTTATGAATTTATGGACAAAAAAGGTATTGAGAAATCTGCTTTATCACCATTGTTAGTGACTAGCTTCCCTGCACTCCTTAAGCAGTGGTCTTGTGTCTTTCCTTATGCTTACTGCTTACAAATACTGAAGAGCCCTTTCTTCTTGACATTTTTTGCCAACTTTAGTCCTAGCTGATCCACAGCCTTCCTGACTCCATCTCTGCATCCCCCTAGCAAGGTTCTTGTAATGCTCAGTGGCTGTCTTTCCACAACGAGTATGTTGCTTTTTCCTAAAAGTTCATTGTTAAGCCAGGGAAGCCTTTTGTTTAGATTTCTTCCTTTGCCTTTGTAAAGAATAGACCATTGTTGTGCTTTCAGCTGGCACTTTAAAATAACTCCCAGCGCTCAGAAACTCCTTTGACTTTCATGGATGCTTCCAATGGAATCTCTCATAGCTAGGCCCTTGGTGTATTAAAGTTGTCTCTTCTAAAATTTAAGGTCTTTGTCCTATTACTGGTCCCCAGTGTTCTAAGCAGAACTTTAAACTCCACAATGTTTTCTCACTGTATACGAGGTGTCATTGGTAGTTAGGCTACCAGTATAAGTCAAATAAATCTTATAGGTTTGCAAGCAGTAAATCTAGCCATGTGCTGCTCCTAGTTAAGCTTGTCCAGCATCTACAAGAATAAGGATTCCTTCAGACATTTCAGTATGGCATGTGCACAGTTTTTTATTTTTTTCCAAAAAATAAGTGGGTAATCGAAGCCACCCATGAAATCTGGGCTCAGTTGGCCCAAGACTTCACTGAGGAGATACAGTAAGGTTTTGGTGGCTTCATCATCCTGACAGGAAGTATACTGACAGGGAGCATAACATCCTCCTTAGTGATGACCCTTCTAATCATGATCCTAAGGCATTTGTTAAATAGAACCGACATGGTCTCCATAGCTCTCCTCTATACATGGAAATACCTCTGTCACAAAAAGTGCAACACACCCTCCTATTCTTCCTATCTTATCTATCTGAAAATATTTGTATCCATCCGTTGTGGTCTCCTTATCATGCGAGTTTTCCCACCAAGTTTCTGTGATTCTTCTAACATCCCTTACACTGGGTACAAGGTTCTAGTTCCTCCTGCTTGTTGCCCATATTAAATGCATTGGTATACATGCACTTGAGATGACTGACCTCAGGTTTCTTTCCTTCAGAAAGGGCTGGGGAGCATTTCTTACTGCTGTGGTAGATGGGCTCATCCACCAAGTTCCTTATGGGTGGGGTGTACAAGTGTAAGCTGTGGACCTTAACCCCCAAGTTTGTTTAAAGCAGACTATGTCAGAGCCAGACTATTCAGTTTCCAGCAAAAGCCTCAACTGATGTTCTTACAAACATGGTCGGAGGGCCAAAATCGCTGTTCTTCCTGATGCAGCCCCATGCAGCCCCAGAGAGCTTTGTAGCTGGAATGCCCCTGCCCTGGGAGTCAGTATTTGCAGAAGACCCATCACTGATTTTAGTGGTATTGGACTTTTTAGAGAGAATCCATCCCTTGGAAAATTCATCCATCTGACATTTGACCACAAGCCTCTGTGTGGGAGCTATTCGGAACAGTTCCAATGGTTTAGCTTTGTACAAACACCCTTGATGGACTACCTTGTCCCATATGTATGGCCAAGCACTTGACTCTCTGTTAACCTGGAAGAGTGCCATACTTCTAAAATTTGTTTTGTTGCGAGTAGTACAAAAAGACACAGAACTCGTTTTATGGCATCCTTAGATAATAATAACTTATCAAATATTGAAATGAAGATATTGAGTGCAGTCTGTTCAAATGTTATGTTCTGTCTTCTAAAGTGAACAAAATACTAATTTGTATCCCTTCATTCCTTGTAAAATTATCCTCTTATATCCTTTTAAAGGTGCTAAATAAAAGAGACTTTGTTGCCAGTGAGAGAAAGAGAAATAATCCTATTTGCTTTCTTTGGAGGCTGGTTGGGGGAGGCAGCAACACAAGACAGGAACTGGCAGAATCAACCAACCTCAGCTTGTAGTCGAATACCCTATTTCTGATATGTGGCACCACCACTAGCTTCAGAAGGAACTAGATGAGAATTGCAATATCCTCCCAGCATTCCCTTCCCATGACAATGACAAATTGGATCCCTGAAGCTAATTTTGAAAATGTTTTATCATAATTACCATACAGAGAAGTTTCTAAACTAATTCAATACTAACAATATCTAATACTTAGCCAAGAACTGTCTCCTAAAGCAGGGGACAAGGGGGAAAAACCCAAAAGAAACAACAGCTTACTAAGGTCCACAGACATGTACCACATGAATGTGAGTTTCACTATCAAGCTGCACAACTGATTTTCCCTACTGCAAGATGTCAGGAATGCTCAGTTCCCCCATAGGCACTGGAGAAAAATAATTTGCAAAGAATTTTACCTCCTGCAGTGTCCTCTCATGCAAACTGTGCCCTAGCCATCCCTGTTGATCCTCATGAACTGCAAAAGAAGTAAGGATGATTAGTTAAGCAGTTCAAGTCTGCATTGATTATGACACGTAACACGTGACACATCTGTCACTCAGTCACTGGATGAGTGTGTACTGAAACTACTGTTACAAAAGGACACTCTGTGGGATGAATAATTACTAAGTTTGTGCTATTTCCAGAACACAAAGTGCCTTCTTTTGCTGGACCAGAAACACAGTCCCCACTTCTTTGTCCTGAGAAATTACTTCCGTTTTCAATAATGGCCGACTCATTTGCTAGTGATATTTCACAGGGCAAGAGCACCCAGCATTGTACCCATTTCTCATTACAGTCAAGAAACCCTGCAAAAGAAAGCAGCTGTTTCTGGCCATTGCTCAGTCAGCTGTGTGTCTTAAACAGTTACATTTCCTAGGCTCTATTGCTAAAAATGCAAAACTTTGAGGAGACAGTATGCATTAAAATTATAGAAGTCCATTTGCCAAGTCTGCCATTTGTCCCCTGAAATATGAAATAAAATAACATCTCCCTGGACAGGCTTGGGGATTTTTTCCAATTCATCTGTAACAAACTGAACTAATTTATGTATTAAATTTGTAGGGGTTTTAAATTAATTTGCACTGTGCCTCTTTTCCTTACTTTTCTGACACCAGAAAGGAGGAAAGAGGGCTCCTTACCTGAGTTACCTACAGCGGTCCACAGAGGGATGGAGTTTCATCCTGGGGTCTTATTTTTCCGTATCCAGTAGCACTGGTGGCCACCACTGACTGCTATGGGAGAAAAACCAGTTCACTAATTTCAGGCCAAATTTTCCTGCCAAAAAAGCTTTGGGATTAGAGCCGGCATATCATGTTCTTCCTGAGGACACTACAAGGTGCATGTATTTTTTCTGGGATGGGTGTTAGACCATAGAAAATGTGATGAAAGTAACTCCCTTAACCAGATGCAGTCAAGCAGGTTACAACAGAATATCTCATTCTGTGTCTCATTTCACCAGTTCCCTTTTATGATCAGCACTGGGCAACCTCTCTTACCTGCTTATAGCAACAAGGGGCTTCAATGAAGGAAGATTTTGCCTCCTACTCTCATACATGGACTAGGCAGTACCAAGGGCTTGACAAATTATACATTGAACTGACAAAATTCCCTTGGTGGAAAAAAAATGGTCTGTTTCACACCAAACAGCATTTTATATTTGAATATAAATTTAACCATTTCTGTAGAGAGTTGAAAACATTTCCAGCTGATAGGAAAGAATATGATTTTGTTTGGTTTTTTGTTTTGTTTTGGTCTGGTGCCTGAACCTTAAGTCAGTTATTTGCATGTCTCTCCTCTGAGCTCTGCTCTTAGCTCAGTCACTGAATTCAAGCAGAACAATAAATGCTAGTTATATTTAACCCAGCCACAAAATATCTCCAAGGAAATACTTTTAAATTCATTAGTATCTCTTCTAAAGTACACATTTAGCTTATGATTTGCAGCTATAATCTCGAATGTAAAACAAGTCAATCATTTAAGATAGCTTTCTACTAATTCAGGATTTATTCATGAGTGGCATTGTAGCACTGGCAGGAACATAATACTTATTGAAGACCAAAACGGGTACCCTATCAGTATGTATATGAGATTTCATTATTTGCTAAATTTCACCTTTAAGAACAAAAAGCCAAATTCTGATTCTATAATATTGGAAACAACTGGTACAAAAGAGCTTGTTTCTTATCCTATTCAGTCAACACTAGCATTTTTAGGCCTTTATATCTCTATTTGAAATGTCATGTATTCAGGGTACAGCACTGGATTAGTTCCTTACCTTTCTCCCCCCCGCCCCCTCCCCATTTTAAAACTCACAGACTTGATAAATCCAGAATCTCCTGACAAATAGTTTTATGTGTTCATCTGACATAAGGTTTGAGTCATCTGGATCTATTCCCTCCTGCCTCAGCTAGTCTATTGAATACCAATCACAGGACAGTGACTTTGCACTTTGTTTGCTTTGATCCAATTATCTAGTACAAAGCTCCAGTGACTATTGTCAGGGCTGACAACACTCTGCTGCCTAAGCAATGAAGCCACTGGGGCTCGTAGCACGAATCTAACTGTTTCCTGTTCTCTGACACCAGATGCAGTAAATTACATTTACTCCCAGATCCCTGAACTCCCAACCCTCTATTCACGAACAGCAGAGCCAGTTCCTGGGTGGGACGGATCAAGCAGAGTAGCTGGTAAGTCTCAAGGAACAAAGAATTGTACTAGTCCAGTAGCCATGAACTCCTTTTGTTATATTACTTTAATGAGTCTGGTGTCCTGATATCATTTAAATGCCAGGAAATATTGCTTGATGTGTATTTTTGTAAATAAGTCAAGGTTTTTTGAACTGCAGTAAGTACTCTCAAAACAAGGTAGCTGAACTACGTACAAGTACTATAGGTAAAGTCCTTTAAGAAAAAAAAAATATGGAAACATTCAGTTCTTTCCATCTCTGCTGGTACAAATACATAGTACTTAGGCCAAGGTTTTGTGTCCTCTCTTGTACCCATGCAACTCCAGACAGGCACTTCCAAAACCACATACATTCTTCAAATATTTATGTCATTTATACTACTTTGTGTGCCGTTCTTTCTTCTTGGGAACAAGTGGGCTTCTTTTTGTTTGGAGTCAGAGAGAATTTTCAAACACTTACTTTTGAGATTGTGTATGTGTCTTAAGTGTAACCACAAGACTGTTAGAAGCTGTACTTTTTTATTGTTTTCAAAAATCTTTGTTTTCTAAACAATGTACTCACTATCTCAAGACCGAATTGCTGCTGACTACCTAGGAGGTCTCCCAAGGAAAGGGATAAAAGGTGACTTACTTGAGAAATGGATTAACCAGCACAGCAAAGCAATGTCTTCAGCTAAAGCATGATATACAGCTATGAAATGTGTAATTTTTTCTGTAAGTTCTGTTGCAAGACATTCCAAAATCTTGCCTTCCACCACTGCTTACCCTGATATGTCTTTAAAGCAAGCTTTTCTGTGTGTTTTGTGCCATTCTCTCCATGACAAGAAAGTAATTTCTTTCATTTTTTTGGATTACTCAGAAGCCTTGTAAATGTAGTCCTTGATAAATGTATTGTGTGTGTGCAATAGGTGTTCTTAAATGTGGGCTGTAACCATCCATCTTAAAACAGACTCAAAGTGTAAGTAGATTTTTTTTTTTAAAGAAAAGCCTCTGAATGCACAAAGAATCTAGATCCTTCTGCTGGCATGTTGGGATCTTGTCATGAAGTGCTGGATCATGTTTCACTATAATTAAAGCTTGTGCAGAAAACTTTTACTTGTGAATACTGGCTGTCATCTTCAAGTACTGCTTTCAGTTCCAACTCTATTGTCAGGCAGTTTTATATTCTATTAGTAGGTCACATTTTGCAGTAAATACGCTTTGTTAAATAAAGACATTTTAGCACCAATGTTAGTTCATTTTGCAACTACTTTGACAAGCTGGGCTGCTAGGTTTTCTCACAGAGAACAAACATTATGCACGCAGGCAGATGAGCAAGGTTCTGTTATTCACTTCTCTCGTGGCAGTGCCTTTTACTGGTGAACATCTTTCTAAGAAAATGACATATGTTTATGTATTTACTTAGCCAAGTAGCTTTAATGCGGTCCTTGGATTGGTGAAAAACCACATTATGCCAATACCTAAAATCACTGCAGTAAAATCACAGTAGAAGACATGAAAAAAAAAATGTTGACGGAGTCAAAAGCTTAAGCAAATTAGCCAGAGTTGAAATACAAAAGGAACACATTTCTTAACTTTCTAGGACAGTATCCTCTAAGAAGTGCTAGAACTTGTTTCCTGAAGTCTCTCTAATAGATAAGACATTGTTACATGACAGTACTCCATACTGTACATAAAAAGATGTATCTTGCAACTCTTCTTAAATATACAACGTAAAATTTTAGGTTTGGGTTGGAAAGGACATTAAATATTATCTAGTTCCAGGTGCCTGCCATGGGCAGAGTTGCCATTCACTAGATCAGATTGCTTAGGGCACCATCTAGCCTGGCCTTGAAAACTTGCAGGCATGGGGCATCCACAGCTTCTCTGGACAACCTGTTCCATGCCTCACCACCTTCTGAGTATTTAAATCTGCCCTCTTTCAGTTTAAAAGAATTGCCCTTTGTCCTATATGTACCCGCCCTTATAAAGTCCCTCTCCCTCGTTTTTATAAGCCTTCTAATGGTACTGGAAGGCTGCAATAAGGTCTCCACAAAGTCTTCTGTTCTCCAGGTTGGACAATCCCAACCCTCTCAGTCTTCATGAGAGAGGTGATCCATACCTGATCATCTTCACAGCTTTCCTCTCAATCTACTCCAAAAATGTTCATGACTTTTTTGTGCTGAGGGTCCCAGACCTGGATGCAGTGGTCCTGGTAGATAGAGTAAGGGAAGAAGTGGTGGCCACACTTCTTTTGGTGCAGCCCAGGATCCACACTGTTGCCTCACGTCCAACTTTTCATCCGTGACATCCCCCAAGTCCTTGTCCTCAGGGCTGCTCTCAATGACTTCTTCTCCCAGTCTATCCTCATGTTTGGGGTAGCCCCAGTCCAGGTGCACATCCTTGCACTTGCTGAACTCCATAAGAGTCTCATGAGCCCACTTCTCAGGTTTGTCCAAGTCCCCTGGGTGACATCCCTTCCTTCTTTTGTGTCAGCTGCACCACTTAGCTTTGTGCCATCTGCAGATTTGCTGAGGGTGTCCTGGATCTCACTGTCCATATCATTTATAAAGATACTAAAGAGTACCAGTCCCAAGAGAGAGCCCTGAGGAAAACCACTCATCACTGGCCTTCACCTGGACCCAGAGCCGTTGACCACAACTCTCTGGCTCCAGTCATCCAGACAATTCCTTATCTACCGAATAGTCCATCCATCAAATCTGTGTCTCTCCCATATGGGGACAAGGATGTCATGGGACACCATATCAAAGGCCTTACGGAAGTCTGCATGGATGACATCTGTTGTTCTTCTCTTGGTGACCATTGCTATTATTCAATCACAGAAGACCCCCAGATTAATGAAGCATGATTTTCCATTAATAAAGCTGTGATATCTGCCTCCTTATCTTTTATGTGCCTTAACATACTGTCTAGGATGGTCTGCTCCATGATCTTCCTAGGCACAAAGGTGAAGCTCACTGGTCTGTAGTTTCCCAGTTTTTCCTGTCTGCCCTTTTAAAAAACCTAGGCAGCATTTCCCTTTTTCCAGTCAGTGGAGACTTTACTTGACTGCCATGACTTTTCAAATATGATGGAAAGTAGCTTGGCAACAACATAGAATTAAAGAATCATTGACTAGTTTGTGTTGGAAGGGAACTTAAAGATCATCTTGTTCCTTCAACCCATCTGCTGGGGGCATGGATATCTTCCACTAGAACAGGTTGCTCAGAGCTCCATCCAGCCTTGAATATCAGCTAGTTCCCTCAAGACCCTGGAGTGCATGTCATCCAGTCCCACAGACTTGTGGCTATTCAGCTTCATCAAGTGATCCCAAACATGTTCTTCACTTGCAGTGGAAGGGTCTTCACTTCCCTTACACCCATCCAGAGGATTAGGTACTTCAGAGAATTGAGAAGCCTGAGCCAGTGAAGACCAAGGCAAAAGAACTCATCGAGTACCTCAGTCTCCTCTGTATTACTCATCACCAGTTCTCCCTTTTTGTTTGCAGGGAGATACAGGGAGGTAGATTCCTCTTGGCCTTTTTTTCCTAACCTGCGTACTTACAGAATTTTCTTATTACTCTTCATGTCCCTTGCCAAGTCCTATTCCAGTGTTGCCTTGGTTTTCCTGACCCCTGACATTAGACCATATTCCTGTACTCTCCCCGAGTCACTGTCTCTGCTTCCACTGGTAGATGTTGCTTTCTTACTCCTTGGTTTGAGAAGGTGACTTTAGTTCAGCCATGTCCATTTCTGGCCTGTCTTTTTATTTCCTACACACATCATGTCAAGGATTTTAGACATCATGCCATCCTCCACTTAAACAGCTGAAAGTTCTTTCTCATGAAGTGCAGGAATTTGTCTTTGCTCTTTTTCAGTATCATGCTCCTCAAGGTCAGGTATGGCCAGGTCCACGTGAATTAACTATCAGATTTTTGCTATCTGCTTCTGAATTCATTCACATTGTACAGGTCTTCTTTTAATGCACAATACTGACATAAATTTGTGCATCAAAACAAGGAGGATCTGGCAGATTGCATCCTCTTCTGCATTACAAATACATGGCACTCAACTATTTCATGTGAAAATCCCTAGTCTGTAATGAAGCACCATGCCCCAAATAATATTTTTAATTTTCAAAGAAAAAAAGAACCACAGGATCTCTAGGAAAGCTCAAGGTGCTACTTCTCTCTAATAAAGTAACGGGCAGCCAGCTGATGGGCTGGTGGTACCCTCTCTTTTGAGTTATGGTCCTCAGGACAAATCAGGAACTTCTGCTCATCAGAAATTATTTTCTGAATGTGCTGTTGCTGCCTCATGGTTCAGCTCAGCTTCAGTTCAGCTGGTCTCTCAGAAAACTGCCAGAGTTAGGATCTTCACCACAGGCAAGCCAGCTTCTATTTTACCTTTGTAATGTTGAAAGTTGTTGAATAACATCTGCCTGAACAGCCCTGGTGAGGTCAAGTGATATTCAGAGCCCACTCACCCAAGCCAATAAACAAAATTCTTCTTCCTTTCTTCTTCTCCCTCAAGAAACTCACCAAGAAAGTTCTAGAGTGTTAGTGCTGGTACCTGCATCTCTTTGTTCAGTTATCATTATAAATTGCATTAAAGGCTTCAGAGCAGAGACACTTGGATAATAAATAAAGGGCACTTGCACACCAGTTCCTGGGCTGGGACAGTCCTGAGCGAGTGATCCATGCTAGCTGCTCTCTGAGCTGCAATATGGTGCTGTCTGCCACAGTTTCTCGGAGCAATTGCTTCGTAACTTAATTGCTACCAGCCCTGGGGCAACAGTGTTTTCTTTATTTTCCGCCTTAATTTCCTGTTTCAAATCATGCCAGCTGCCTTGCAGTCTCCAGCTGCGCACCTCAGAGCAGAGCTCAGCTCTTAGCTCCATTGCGGCTGCCCAGGCTGCTGTGGGATGGCCAGGCATGGAAACGCCAGCACAGGACGGAGATAAAAACTGTAAGCCCTGCTTTTTTGTGGAAATGGTCATCCTGTGCCCAGGGTCGTGACTGCTATGGATGCAACTAGTCCACAAACCTCCTGAAGCAGTGGTAAAACACAGTCCCTTAGGGGTAGTCCACTAGGTTGCAATGGTCAAGGTGAGAATGGTGCTTTTGCAGCCCACTCTAGCCTTCAGCAATGCATCACTCTCAGAGGCAGCAAGGCTCCTACACCCACCCATCATGTCTGTCCCCTGGCTCCATGCAGATGTTTGGGTGGTGTTATACTTGATCTAACCAGTCCTGCTGGGGCTGGCCAAGGTCTAAACAGATGTACACAGCACATAGATGGCCAGACCCAACCATTTTGCCCACAAGATTTCACTCTTAGGGAGCAAAGGAGATCATTTCATGGAGAACAGCATGCAGCTGCTCACCAGCACATTAATTTTCTATCTAGCACTATAAGCAGTGTAACAATACATGCCATTATAAATTTCCCATTGATGATGAAATATTTTGCTTTAAAGATACAGGAGAAGTAGTTCTACTGTGTGTGAATAAAGAGACTGAGGAAATACTTGAAGCAACAGTAAATTTTTATATTAAATTTTTTCTAAGTACAAACACACCAAGCTACGTTGATTCTTGGGGCAAGGATATTCTGTATTCACTTGAAAGTAAATCAGGAAAAAAAAGCAAACATTCCAGTTTGTGGTATCCTCAAGTAATATAAATCATGATTATACCATTGAGGTTCATTGATGAAAGTGATCACTGTAAGTTTTACAAACACTTGTCACTGCCTGTAGTAATTTGTAATTAATTGTCTGTGAATGTTGGTTCAGGATCCAAAATGTCTTCATATGCATACAAGAAATATTTAAACAAATGAACACTTTGGAAAGTCTGAGATACCTTTGCACATTTTTTCTTTGCAAAGCTGTCTAGTGATATGTCATCATATCTCAGAATAGATGTTGGAGCAGAGTAGACTGCTCATCTATTCCTACTATGTGGTGTACAATTTTCATCTCATTATTACATCCTTAACTTCTAGGAAACCTTTTCTATTCTAAAGCAACAGTCCTCATCACACATGTTTTTACCTGTTGTTTCATGATTCTTTGAAAATCAGTTCATTATTAATTTTTTTTCAACTTTCACTGTGGTTTTTAATGCTTAATTCAGATAAACAAGGGAGTGCTTCCTGTCTATTTTGTACATTCTTTTAACCTGAAAGCAGAGGTCACTGTTTATGTCTTGATGTGAAAGCTGAGAGAGCTACCCTGCCACAGACCTGTGGGAGAACTTGTCCTATTCCCATGTGATTTTTGTTTTCCACATGTAGAACAGAGATAAACAATATTTCTTTACCTCTCTAAAATGTTCTGAGTGCTACAGATAGAAGAGTTAAGTGAGGACAAGCACTGATAATTAAATGGTCTGGGTGTTGCAGCAAGCAAAACTTGTTACCGACTAACTGGCAGTTTGATGGTAGGAAAGAGAGTAGAGGGGTTCTCTCTGAATTTTGAGGCAAGTTCAGAATGGAAAGTTAGAGGGCAACCTGCATGCTATCACCACCCCTCATCTAAGTTACACCTAACCTCTTGGTGCTTCTAGTTGACCAGAGACAGCTCTGTGTGGCATGAGCTGGAAAAGTAGGCCCTCTTTGGTGCAAATATGCTGAGCCTCCACCTACATAAAGGGCCATAGTGAAATAGTGTCCACAGCATTGCATCCCACCTTTAACGCAGAACACTTAGCCCTTTAGGAGCAGGAGATAGGAAAAAAGGGGCACCATAGTTTTCTTTGTCTGTTTGGCAATTAACCATTCACTGGCTTTTTTTGTTGTAACATGCACTTCCTCTCTTGTTTTCATTCAAGCTTTGTGCACCATGGAAATTAATGTGGAGAAAGACAAACAGACAGGAGAGACCAAGATTGTCTCTGCTTCACCTGTTGGCCCAGATGAGGCCCATCAAAGAGGATTCAAAGTCTATGATGATGGTTCCAAGGTAGTCTATGAGGTTCACTCTGGTGGCACAGTGGTAGAAAATGGAGTACATAAATTAAGCTCAAAGGACGTAGATGAACTTATGCAAAAAGCTGGACAATCAAGTGTAAAAGGAGGGTATGAAACAATGACTGTGTCAGACAAAAATATGGTAGCCGATGGAAACCTTAGCCATATGAAGGAGCAAATGCTCTTCAAGGAGGCAAAGCTGGAAATGGTACACAAATCCAGCAAAGGACGTGCTGTGAACCCTCAGCCACAAGACAAACCCTGTAGTGGTGAAACCCCAGAGGCCAATGCAGATCAGCCGGTGACAATGATATTTATGGGCTACCAGAACATCGATGATGAAGAGGAGACAAAGAAAGTGCTGGGCTACGATGAGACCATCAAGGCAGAGCTTGTGCTGATTGACGAAGATGATGAGAAGTCACTGCGGGAGAAGACAGTGACTGATGTTTCCACCATGGATGGGAACGCTGCTGAGCTGGTCTCTGGCAGGCCCCTGTCAGACACGACAGAGCCCTCCTCTCCGGAGGGGAAGGAAGAGAGCCTACCCTTGGAAGCTGCCCCAGGTACACAAAAGAAAAAGCGCTGTCAGTGCTGTATTGTCATGTGAACACCTCCTCCTTCCCTGCTCGAGGCAGCTCCTGCTCCATCACTTACCTAGACCTCACTATACTTCTAACTGCAATACTGTGAACTGGAAGTGAATGCCTCCATTGCCTTGCAGTTGGGTTGCTTTTCTTTCTAGTTCTTCAGGAAGAGGAACACATGGTTATTTTCCCATCAGGCATACAATTTGGTGTTGGGGAGGTGTTGGGGGATTTTGGCTTTTTTTTCTCTTTGTGTTGTTGATGATGGTGTTTTGTCTTGGTTCTTTTCCTTAATACTACAGAGTGAGAGATAAATGAGAAACAGAACATATGTTTTCATATTTATTTGATTTTTTTATTTATATTTTATACATATAATGAAAACATTTTTTACTTTTTTTCTTTAAATATCTGGCAGGCTTGATCAGATTCCTAGGATTTTGTGGGAGTCTGAGTTTCACAGCCACCAGATATGAGAGCCTTAAAAAATGTTAGTTCTCCTTTTTAAGAAAAATCACATTAAGCATTATTTTATAGATCATAATTTTTTTTTCTTGGTGGAAGGCTCAGATCACTTTACTGTTTTGATTTGCTTAAACTCAGACATGCCTTTCCCAAAAAATTGCATAATTTTGGTTTTTAGTAACTTTCCAGTTTAGTTTGTGGCATCAGAAGCACCCATTAGCCATTTCCGCTTATTGGTGATACCAGAAGTGGACGTTAATTATTCTTTCTAGAAAATGTATGAATGATCATTTTGCCTTATATAAATCTTCCAGATTACAGTATTGTACATGCCCTTCATCTCCCCAAATTACAGTTGAAATTGACATGAAAAAGATGCAGCTGTCATACCAACAGAAATGGAGTCATTCCTCAGAGTCACTTTCAGTAACTCTGCCAATGTTTATACATGAAGTTTTCCTGCTGAACTTCAGTAGAAGAAGGATACTATTTTCTATTTCCCTAGAATATAAATGAACTTTTCTGACAGTCTGACCCTGTCCCTACTGGATTCAGTGGCAAAATTCTCACTGCTGGGAATGGGGGCAGAGCCACGGTTTTCTTTCGTAGCTCTTAAGAAGTGTAATTTCTCACAGAGTGTACCTTCAGTGCACCTACATAATGACAGGCAATGGGATCTGATGCTGCCCTGTTTGTGCAGGTAAAACTCCTCTGGAGGCCCACTGGAGTTTTGTCAGAGCAGCTGTTTTGGGAGATCCTCTAGCCACAAGACTAATGTTTTCAAAAACTGCTGGTGGTTTTGGATGCTTCATTTTCTAATGTGAGGCACTAAAAGATGCTTGATTTCCAGTGCATTTCTCTTCACCTGACTTCTGAAAATCAGGCCTCTTTAAAAAACTGAAGATGAAAATGTAAAAATGTGAAAGCATCCAAAATCAATAGGTCTTTCTTTTTTTTCTTGTTCCTTGGTTCTTCTAAATGAGAAAGCAGCTAGCTTTTTCATGGTGAGTTATTATGAACCTGATTCTTGAATCATACTGGTTTGGCTTAAGTTTAACTTCACTCACTATAGTGGAGTTATTCCGGAATTATAACTGCATGAGTGAGATTAAAAATCAGGTTTTGTATTTTCTGATAGTGCAAACAAGTACTGAAGATTATTTTGAAGTGTCTTTGAAACTATCAGACTTATAATAGCAACTGAAAAAAACGGGGAAAAAAGAAAAAAGAAGAAAACAACAAAAGCCTATGATATTTCTGTTCTTTCTTAGATGGTGCTTTTACTGCATTAATTGTTAGTCCAGAGCATCTGATTAAACACAGTTCTTGCTCTGTACTCTTTTCTTTCTGTGCCAGTAAAAAAAGACACTTGTTCAGTGGTAGTAATATGAGGCACACTGAAAACCTACACAAAGAAAAGGTAATACCCATGTTAGGTCACTCAGGTGTCACTATGGAACTGGACAGATTTCTCACCACTGCCCAGGTGACTGTCAGACAAAAAAAACACCAAAAAAAGTAGTAAAAAAAATCAAGAGTAGTAAAAGACAGTCTCACCTCTTTGACTCCTGCAGAAAATTTGCTGACCTCCATATCAGCTGCAGTGACAGAAATTAATAGACTTCCACAAGCTCCCTTTGCCTCCCCTGGAGGCTCTTGGTTGGGAGAAGGACCAAACTCACCCAGAGAGGCTCTGCACAGAATTCTTTTGACTCAGGCTTAGATAGTTAATTCTTTTCACAGAGGGGAAGGGCCACAGAGCCTCATATTACAACAAAAGTTCTGGTGGCTGTTAGAAACTAGCAGCCTGTGTGTGTTTTTGGCTGAGTCGTGTGGGTTTTTTTTGGTTGGTGGTGGTAGTGGTTGGGTGGTTTATTTTTCATGCTTTCTCTCTTTTCCCAGAAATGATAAGCATTTATAAATCTAAACATTTCTTAAAACAAGACCCTAAGTTTCAAGCTCAGTATGGCAGGTGAGGCTGTCCCCAGGCATGTTTTGGAGCCCTGCAACACGAAGGGTGAAGCCCTTTCTGTCTTGCATCTACCTGTGAATGATGGGGAGGCCAGCGCACTTTGCAATAGTTCTGTCACTCTGGGGCCTGCTCACCTCACCAGTAATAAATCTCCCAGCCAGCTCCTCCTGGCCTGGCCAGTCGTCTTGTTGCTCACCACCTTTTCCTCTCTGGGTGTGATGCCACCTTCACAGCCATCCTGGCCTCATGGTGTCTTCACAGTCTAATCTTCTTCCCCCTGCAACTCCTGTCCCATACGGACATTTCTTTTCAAAACCTCTTGCTTGGAAAATTTGGGATATCATAATAACCTAACCTTTTCTGTCCCTGCATCTCTTGAGCCATGTGCTCCCCTGTCAGATGACCTTCTGGTTCAGCACCAACTCAGCATTTTGGGGATGACTCCCTTAGCAGCCAGCTTTGGGAGATGCTTGCTGACGCTGGGACCAGAACGTGTCTGAGACCACTACATCACCTGAGGCACAGCACGGTGAGGAGATGGTGGCACACCACAGCCCAGAAGTGGCCCTTTAGTGGTTAGAAGTAGAGCACAAGCCTTAAACCTTAAACCTCTCAAATATCTACTGCTCAGTACTTGTAGCTAACATTGAGTGCCTAGGATGGCTAGTCGTTTTTATGAGTTCACATTAACTCCATGGTTCACAGGCCCCGGTAGGTAAAGGAAAGCTAAAGGTTCATCTGCATAGGGTTGGTCTTTACAGGTCAAAGGCAGTTCCCCATCTGAGGTCAAGAAAAACATGAAATAGGAACTAATGGACCTGAAATAACAGGACCTTAGCTGAAACACACTTACTCCAATCATCCTCTAAGGGCAGCAGCCATGCCTGGACATTGCCTTGTCCCTTCGAGCCAACAGCCCACAGCCAAGTTACAGAGAAATTCAGATGCATTATCCCAGACTGATGAATGTAAACTGGTTTTCCAGGGATGGTTTGCGTTTGTAAGGGTTGGTTTTCCCATTACCCTTGGGTAGGAGGCTGCCTTTGGAAATCCATGCAATCAGGTACAAGGGAAGTAGCCTGCTCTGTAGTCAAGCAGAGAGACATTTTTGTAAAAATGAATATGGGGTGGATTTTTTAATATTGTTTTAAGCAAAATCCCTGTCTGTTTAATTTATGCCATCACATGTATATTTTCAGTTTCAGCATGAGGGGATACAAAAAAGTAGAGTCAAAAACTGGTTCATTAATAGCATTTTGCCACAACAAACTGCTCGCCTTAACTTTTGTAAGAAAAACAAAGAAAAACCTCTTTTCAGTGTATTTTTTCCTAGACTGGGAAAAGAAGTAACCTAGGAAACTTTTTTATATTTTGTATTTTATAAGTTTCTATAAACCCATGCTCCATGTTGTCCCTTGTTTGCATTCAGGGACCACTTCTTTTGCAAACCACTGCATTTAACTTCCATTCCTTCTTTTTTTTTTTTTTTTTTTCCTTTTTTGTAATTTAACAGAAAAAAATACAAATCAAAAACCACAGCATTATGATTAGTGGCTAGGCAATCTCTTTCAATTGCTAGAATATCAATACAGAAAGAAAAGAATTACAGGGTTGTTTTCTTTTTTTTAATTTCTTGTGGCTGATGTACTGTATGGTATATGTTTACAGAACTCCTCTGGTCTGCCTTTGTGATGTTATCTAAATGAATGACAAAGTAGGTATTATGTGCCATTTGACAGTTTGCCTTAGCATCCTTGGGTTTCCTTCTTCCTTTTTTGTATCTTTTATTTCCTTATTTTTTTTCCAAAAAGTGCAGGCTGTATTCCAAAGCTGTATAAACACAACATTATCTTTCAATCCCCAGGAAGAGAAGTGTACATAAGCCCTTCTCGGAGAAGTGTACCTCCACTAGTGCAGTATGAAACTTCAGTCCTGCAAACAAAAATGTGTATGCCTAATTCTGCTGTGTGTAGACCTGTTTCAGTCAACAGGACTACTCACAGGAGGAACATTGTAGGCATTGGCAAGATCAGGGCATGAATGATCGACAGTGTAGTTTGGGTGTTCCTTATGTACCTATACAGATTTTATACGCTGCTGAGTTTGCCCAAGGTGGTGTAATACAAGAAGCTAACTCTAAGCATTGTACTTCTACTGAGAAAAATACAAAATGAAATGGTGCTTAGTGTCTGGTAGGATCAGGTCCTGAGTCAGCATTGCTACCATCCATGAGCAAACATTCCGAGGGACTTGCCTGACAGCTAATAGTATATTAAGTGCCCTGCCATTGTATCTAAGTTCACCACTGATTCTTCACACCTAAAATTATTAAGATACCACAGACTAATCTGAGCAGAAAGATAGCATAGCAAATTTCTAGAAAAATAAAAGGTGTTCTACCTTTTAATTTAATCAAACATCGAAATGGCATACTTGGGAAAGTAAGCAGGGATATAATACAAAACGTAGTATTTTACATTTGTGTATTTTTTTAAGGAATAAATATTTTTGTAATGAGATATGAACCCTAGATGGGTATTGAGTTTTGGAATATCATCCTTCCCATGACATTAATCCTTTCAACCTTTTCATATGTTTATGACAATGTTCAAATTCTTGGGATCTTTTGTAGACCTAACCACATTTTTTTCCAGGAAGAAGGATCACAACACTTTTTAAAGAGTCAAGTTAGAAGAATAGAATCCAATAAACTGTTATAGACACAGCTAAATAATTAAACATGTTTCAGAGATAAAGGTGGACCTACACCTTCTACAGCTAGACAAATTTCTTTAACTAGAAGGCCAACATAGTAGGCAATAGCTAAATACTTTCAGCAGAGTGGTATGGCTAATAGGGGAAATATATGTTTTGTCATATTTTATCCAACATTAAATTTCAAAGTGCAAGAGATGGTGCCACTGGAAAGAGTTGAACAAAATATTTTAGACAAAGTAGAGGATTTTCCCACATGCTGAGGCATGGATTCTTTATTTTTTCTAAACTCATAAAGTTTCAATCAGTCCTTGCTGTCTGTTGGAAAGTTTAGGATTTGCTCAGATTGTGTTTCTTGAGCCTTCTGAGCAGCAAGACTAAACTTTAGTTCTGAGTTTAACAGTTGCAGATTATGACAACATCCAACAAAAACATAGACTGTAATTTTTGTATGTAAAAGAGTAAATTCTATAAAATGGCTGACTTTGTTCAGTTCCGAATATAAATGGATTGTCACCTGGTCCAAAGACAATATAAATCCAGCTTGTAATATAAACTTCTATTAACTTAACTTGTAAATAGTGACAAGGGTGCATGAAGTTCTTTTAAATGTCCCACTTATATTTAAAATTAAACAATTATAAAACTGAGTCTTTTTCCTTGTGGGTTCAAAGAGTCTTGCAAAATCTATAGCTTTTTACTTGTGACAGTTCTACTTAGGCTGTTCAGTGGATTAAGAATAGGTCACTTTTCTCGAGGGCAACTTGTGAAGAATTCTGAGCCCCTTCCTTCAGTTTGCAAAGCTTCTCTTACTTTGCGGGGTTTTGCTGCTATTGCATTTGAAAGCTTTCCTGAAATTGTTTCCCAAATTCTTCTCAAAGGTGGATTTAGGGGTTTGTTCTAAAAACTAATCTACTTCATAACTTGAATAAAACCTCCTTAATTAATTTTTTAGAATTAGCTGAGTAACTCAAGTTCACCAGTTTTTGTATATTTATACATTTTTAACTTGCACTGGTATGTTAGTGACTTATACCAAAATTTAGACCCTGCATATCTATTCGTCAGGTCTACAATACCTAAAAATTTGCCCATGAGCATAAAATGAAGCACCCGAGTAGTCTTTTTTAATGGGATATCCCAGATAAGTAAAATTTAAGCACATGCACAAATGTTTATAGGGTCTTGTCTTTAAACAATATGCTACAGGCAAGGCTTATGCTGCTTTAACTGTGTCTTCTCATAAGTTTAATTAGAATTTTAAATGGTGTTGTGAAATAGGTGCACTTTTCTGCAGAGGGTTTTAAAGGATGGTCTTGTTGCTGACTGTGTTTGAGGAGACAAACACTCTCTGAGAACTCTCAAAATCCCACTGCCTGGAGATTCAGGGAACAGAGGGGTAAACTTTATACCTCCACACAAACACAACGGAAAATAGGTAGTATAACTTTAATTTCCAAATTTTTCTCTCTGCACACCTCTGCCCCACACTCTGCCTGTCCCCTGTCTCTGTGTTTGTTCTCATTCTGAACACTGTGGCTCAACTTATCACTTTTTTTTCATGCCTCTGCTTCCCTTTCTGTGGTCTCCTAGAAAAAAGAGGGGGAAGAAAGGAGAGACCAGACTTATAAAACTCACCCTAGGCCTGCTGGTGTCAGTCCTAAGAAATTATGTTATTTTGACCTCACTATTTGGACATTTTCCTGCATTTTCCTAGATTCTTCAGATATATTTGGTATCAAAGGAGCATTCTCCTTCTCTATTCATATGGCATCCTATGGGTTACCTAAACAGCAAGTTCCGTTAAAATCTGGCTATTTAGGTAAATCTGTTGTCTCTCTTACTATTCCTTTGGAACACACTACGCCTCTTGAACTCATATGAGCCAGATGTGTCTAAGTACATAAAACATCAGCATCCAGTTCTTAAGAACAGCAGTTCTTACAGCAGCAGAAGGCAATCCACCCCACCATGTGTCAGGTTACTATTACCAGGGCAAAAAAGCCTGGAGAAAGTGTGAACTTCCCCACAAACTGATCCAGCATACAAAGCATTCTCAGTAAAATTAGCTGCCAAGAATCTACTGGTATGCCTCCAAGATAATACGCCTGTTAAAGAGAGGCAAACTCCAAAATTAAGAAGGTTTTGTGCAACTATATAAAGTCCCAGTTGAACATGACGCTTAAGCTACACTAACCTTAAGCACATACTTGATGAGTAACGCATACTTAACACAGTGCAGTTAGGGATAGCCTTGAGGATGTGTGAAGATCAGCCAGTATTTATAATTAAGGTGCTTTACCAATGATGGTAAAGATATTGTACCTGTTAATCCTGTTATTTTTCAAGGAACTACTTAGGGGAAGATACAACAGAAATAATCAGTCTGAAAGCTTTTGCTTTTCTGTTGATCAACTGAATCTGACTGCAGCAAAGGTAGCCAAGAAAGAGCAGGTCAGGACAAATGCAAACTCATTTCTGAAGGCTTTCTACCCCTCCCAACTACGTTCACTCCATAGACAAAGAATAACTCTTTATAGGGGTTCAAGAAAATGTTGTGTAAAATGCAGCTTTTATGGTGAATGTAGATTGTGGTTGAGATTTTTTTTAAGCTTTAGTCTCCCACTTTTGAGCTAATGTAAATAAAATCCCATTTTGTTGGGGAAAAACTGCTGTGCTAACACTGGATTAGAATTGCTGGGGATAGCTGCTGTACTTTGTAACCTGAAGTGTACTTTTTTGACTGTTATGTTTTTTTTTCTTCAGATTAAAAAATGAATACAAAAAAACCCACCAAAATAAAAAAATCGAGAACACTGCCAGCAACAGCCATGCTGTAACTGTGGCTTCTCTTTTTTTTTCTCTGTACAGTATTACTAGTAAATAAATCTGCCTTTTCACTGCACCTATTTCTGTGTCTTTTTACTGTCTTTCTCTCTACCTGCCACTGTTCAAGATACCCTGTGATCTCAAGGACATACTGCACCGGAGCTGCTTCTCTCACTAAAATAATTAAAGTACTAACTCCACAGTTGGGTTTTTTTCCTTTTCCTCCACTACTTTGTCCTGTTGCTGTTATTTTTATGAGATCCTTCATACATATTAACTCATTGTACCTGTTTCTGTCTCATTTCTTTTTTTTCTTTCCTTCAACTGTGATACTTTGCCAAGTATATTGATCCTGTTGCTCTAGTATCACATGGCACATTTTCACATTTGCAGAAGAAAACAAAAACTGGGTTTAGCCAGCAAGGCAGTGAGTTCTGAGCAAACTTACTTCCCAGCTGAGGGAAGTATTCCGTACAGTGTATATAATCTGTGAGAAAAGAACACTGAATTATTTAAGGACTGATAAAGTAAACAAAGTGTGCAATTTTCTTTCGTGGCTTTTCACAGACAGCATCCTCTCTATATCAGGACTGGAAAAACCTCACCATAGTCTGACTTGCAGGGGAAAAAAAAGAAAAAACCCTCAAGTAGTTTGTTTCTTTTTTTTCCTGAAATGCTATGTTTACCTGAGGTTAGAACTATGATAGGATCCATAACAAAACTAGGCATCACATGCCTCTTTCTCAGAAATTTAAAAATTCATCTTAAAATCTGACATTTAAAAAATGTATCACAAATGGCCCATTGCTACACAAGTCCCACCCTTTGCTCCTTTCACCTGGAAGCCATGCAGATAAAGGATATATGTATACACACAGACAGAAGTCTTTGCAATATGGTACTTCTAAGCATCACAGAAGGGAAAATGGCCCTGCATTTCTGCTTTATAAGCTAGTCCTGAAAGCTTTCCAGTAGGTGGGGCTTCAAATGAATTTTTTCCTACTTGTGTTCAGTGACAGAAAGTCAATTTGGCTGTTCAAGAAGACTCCATGAATGCTGGTAGAACTAGCATGGTTCTATCATCAACGGACTAGAATTGCTTCAGCTGAGAAAAATTATTATAATCGTTTCAACCTCTCTGGTTTTGCAAATATCTTCCTAATTCAGAATGTGTGACAACATGGCAAAATGAGGGATCATGAACTTGAGTTAGCAGTAGTGTATGTGAGAAGATCATGAATCAACAAGGGTATTATCATGTGCAACTAACTTAGTGCTTGGACACTTGGATACATCAGGAACATATTTCCTCTGTTAGTGCATACCATGGCCTGTGACATACTCTTATTTTCATTCCACCCCACTTTATTCCATAGCCATGAGAAGATTTTTCACCTGATAATTCCTCTGCTGTACAAAGCTGAGTCATCCATTCAAACACCAAAAATGGACTAGAAAATTTTAATATTGCTGCTGTTACTAAGGTTTCAGAAACAAGGTGTTTCCATGCATTTCCCCTTTTAAAACTTCTAAGATAAAAAAAGAGGAGGTAGGGATATTTTTAATGAAATGTTTAGCAGCTGATCGGATAGCATGGCACTCTTCTGAAGCTATTCTGGAGTAGTTCTGTGAAGGTCAGTGGCTTCACAGAAGTAAGGGCTTATTCAGCATGTAGGAGGCCTCTCAGGTTTTGTTTCCTTTTCATTTATTTTAATTGCTCTGTGTCCATCTGGTAACAGAAGGGAAATAGGTGCTTACTCTCAAAGTTCAACACTCAAGGTGTTTCAGTAATTGGGGGGGGGGGGGGGGAGGGGAAAGGAAATGGAATAGCACATTTTCAGAGAGCCCCTTACTTTCCTGCAAGACCTTCACAACCTGCCCTTAATGCCTCAAAACTCATAGCATATCTGCAACAATTCTTACTTCACACTATGATATTTTCAAGGTTATGTGAAGAAAGATTTAAGGCTAGTTACTGTAAGAATGAATAATAAAAAAGGAATAAGAACTTAATAACAGTTTTTGTTGTTCCAAGACCTCCATTTACAGTTCTCCTGTGCTGCTCAGATGGCCAATGCACTATGCACAGTCATATATGAATTTGCTGTAACTGTTCATGGGGAAATACAGGCTGGTCTCTGGAGGAGTTTGCAAAACCACAGCATTTGGCACAGCTATGCAGAACATCTTCCATGTTTACCAGTGATAGAAAAAACTACCTGCTTTATCGTCACAAGAGTCTAGTTGACACAGATCATCTTCTCAGATGAGACAAGGAAGTGGATACTTGTATAGAAATACAGTTTGCTGTATCAGACTTGGAAGAGGGCACTTCCTAAAATATAACCAAAATAAGAATTAAGGGGAAAAAATAGCTGGCTGAGAGGAAGACTGTGTCACTCCAAATCAAATATGGGGCAAGGAGGGTTTATGTTGGTGCACAGACTTTGGCATGCAAACCGAGGAACTTGGTTTCTGCAGAAAGAAGGGTATTGGCTGCTGCCTTTTGTACACAGCAGTTCTTCCTTGGTGTAGGGAAGCGAGGTCTCTGGACTCACTGAGCACTAATAAAGATGCTGGCTCAGGCCCTGGGAAACATCATTTTCAATTGCTGTCGCTCTGAGAGGTTCAGCATAATCTCACACAAAGTCTCTCATCTGCAGATCTACAAAGGTATGTAGAGACAACATCATCCACTTGATTTAGATGGGAAGTGCAGGTACCTAAAATCCTCTGTGAGACTGAAATTTTTTACATTTTACATCTTTAATTTAGGATATTTATCACTATCCTGCCTTGTGCAGATGTGGTGATGTGGCTGTTGGCGTCTGTCACAAGACAGCAGGAATGTGGGGCATGCTGTGGGCACACAGCATCATAAAATATCTTCTTACTGCTACAGTTTTGGAGTAGTTCTGCTTGTTACAGCATTGCCAAACCAGAAAAAATACAGGCTATATTGCAATCAAACCCAGCCAATTACAGCAGTCATGCATTTGCTGGTAATTACTGGTTTGCCATGAATTGGGAGAAAAAGGGTGTAACTGTAGCATGTTTGGCTTATAGGTAGGAAAACAAAAGGAAAAGAATAGGTGAAGGGGAAAAAAGGAGACGTGCAAAAATGGGTCACTTTCTCAGACATGACAGATCAGTTCAGCTTCCTTTTTGAATACTTCCCACTGTATGTAATGCATTGCTGGCTACAGATTCCCTCTGGCTATAGATGAGTCTGCTCCAGCAATGGCAGCAATATGGTAGCTCTTGTGAGCAGGGGGGAATTGGTTGAGCTAATCAGCCCTGCTGTAAAAGAGGTTATCTATTCACTTGAGCATAACGCTGTGCTAAAATGACTATACAGCGGTTCCACTGGAGTGTGGTAGATATATCATTAATTTTAAAGCAAACGAGATTACTTAGCCCTGATAATTTTTTAAGTAGATTGTTGCTGCACGGTATTTGTTGCATTGCGAGATGCTTCTCAACATGCTGTGCTAAGTTATAGAACATCTTTATTGCTCCAGAAATAAGGGTTTATAGACAAAGATGGAGTGCTTCCTTTTGATGACCAACTTAGGCAATTTTATATCATTTATGGTTAAGTTACCACTGAGAAGGGGTAAAGTGATGAATCTGTTAAATACCACATGCAGTTGCACACTGAGAACAAGGCTAACATCTGGAAATTCTCAACTGCTTCTATTTCAGTCTGCATTTTTTTACAGAAGCTGGAGGTCACCAAGGGGTTAGTAAATTGTGAGTGTTAACTAAGACAGATACCACCCTGGGAAGAAAACTGCCCTTAAGATGAGAGAAGTAATTTCCATTTTTGCTTCTACAACTTATGCTGAAATTTTAGTGCTTTTTAAAGTCTTTTCTGAATCGCCAGCTCATGGAGTCAAACAATTTGAGCTGAGTCCTTGCTGTAATTAAAAAAAAAAAAAATCAAGAAGAGAAACAGCAGTTCCTGGGATTCCTGGCTACAGATGAAAATTGGAAAATACTTGCTCTAGCTGCATGTGCAAGTCCTGCAGGTCTGTGGTACTCTATTTTCTGAGCCCTTTTCTGTGGCATTTATGAGACCACAGACAATATTCTTAAGCGTTCTTGAATACAATAAGGAAATGAGACTAAGACAAATGCAGAAGCTACTGAAATATTTGACACTGTTTAGTTTCTCCACTGATTTTATACACCATGATTTTGAGTTCACAGAGCTGGAAATTCTGAGATTAATTTATTGATGCCTCTTCAAAATGTGCCAAACATTTGCTAAATATTAACAAATCCAGGACCTATCATGGGGGCTGTTACCTGCCTGTCTCCATTTTCTTCACACAAGTCCTACAAAGGAAACACTGGGGCTTAAAGCTCTAAACAATGTTCAGAGTATTTAAAAGTTCTAATTGAAAGTCAGAATAAAAGGAAACTAAATCTTTTCTCTCATCCAGCACCAAAAAGTGTCCTCCTCTAATCCATAGACTAAAAGGAATTAAATTCAGTTTGATGTCAAAGAACAGATTTCACAATTTAACAGCTGCAAATATTAGAAGCAGAGCCAACAAGTCCCTGAGAAAAAAGTCCATTTGGGCTTTCTGGGTCAGAACCTTACCCCAAGCCCAGCCAGTGAACTTAGACTGCCTGTGTGGGAAGTCAAGGCAGACTTTGTCAAAAAGCACTAGAAATAAAGGAAAGTATTGAATTTAGTTTGAAAGACCCTCCCTGGTGCAATAATATTTTTAAAGCTAGGCTCTTGACTGCCAGAGACATTGCAAGATGTAAATAACCAGTCCCAAAAAGTGAAATTCAGGAAGGGGAGCATAGGCTTTGATTGCATATCCAGCTTACGCTGAAGAACTGCACTACCCGTCACCATCAGCACTGAAATGTAACTGGGTTTTTTATTTTATGAAGAATATAAGTGGCACAAAATCAAGATGTTTTTACAAAAGGCTCTGCTGTGTGCAGAACTTCAAAAAGCAAATCTCTTTACAGCAGTAAAGTGGGGTTGACTCCACAGTTACATTGCCTGGAGCTCCTGGTGTGTTCCAATATTACCTACTATAAAAGCACATGATTCACTGCCCAAGTTACAGCCTTTATTTTCATCTTATGTGTTTAGTCATTTTCAATTATGTACAATTATGTTTTTAAAAGTTTGGTATGGGGAGTTTATAGAAAAGCTAATAAGCTTTTTCAATAGTAAGCAGTCATGTTAGTACATTACTGTGATACAGGTTGTTGAAAGCCATGTTTTTTAAATAGGTAAGAAAAAACATGTCCACTAGGAAATAAAAACCCCTACTTTTAGAGAACAGACCTGCAAAAGATATGTTGGAGAAAAACTTAACCCTTTTACTAGTCTTTGAATCTCTACAAATGCTTTCTGTCATAACAGAAAAGAAGCAGCCATCTACTTGAATTTAATAACATGGGTAGCCAAATTTATTTCCATGGATCTACTTGTACCATCTGATTTCTTTAGCAACTTCTTCACAAAGCCCCAGATAACTGGAAACAACAGAAGATCTAGGCTATCCATGTGAAAAAAAAAACATCTTTTTTGGAGAGCAGGATTGTTAAACAGTGACAGGCAAGAGAGTGAGATAATTATGAAATAGGTTCAAGTTGAAAGAGAGAGAATTTAGGTTAGATATACAAAAGAAATTCTTTACTGTGGGGATGGTGAGGCCCTGGAACAGCTTGCCTGGAGAGAAGTTGTGGATGGCCACTCCTAGTCAGTGTTTCAAGCGAGGGATAGGGCTTTGAAAAAACAGATCTAGCTGGAGGTCTCCCCTGCCCATGGCAGGGGAGTTGGAACAAAGTATCTTTAAGGTTCTTTCCCGTGTAAACTGCTCTATGGAATGCAATTAAGTGCTTAAAATGAACTGATCTGCCTCAACCTCCAGTGATGAAGGTCTTGCCTTCTGTGTAATGACTACATAACTGCGTAACCCTTTTTCTTCCAAGACCTCTATTTTGCAGAAATATCTTCTTGATCCTCCACTATTAATGGGTGGGGAAGCCCACCACCTATTTGTCCCTACAAAGAATGGGATGGTGCTGAGCAGAGAACCAAAGGAGGCAGAAACTTGTTACATGGTGTTCTGTTTTAAGGAGGCTGAAAACGCTGTCAGCGTTGGAGCAGAATAAATAATGTTATTTTAATTCAGTGGTGAAAACTAACAAATAAATGCAGACTAAAAGAGATTCTACCAGGCTGGTTCCAAAGTGAAACTTTCTGAATTAACCTGTTGTTTTAAAAAAAACATAATTCAAAGGCAGAAAAAAGAAAAAAGAAAAAAAAATCCATAATATCTCATATGTAGTTAAATTATTGCTATGACATTATCAGAACATTCTCTTCAAATTTTCTATCCAAAATTATTATTAGTGATTCTAATTACTATTGGTGATTTCTATGTGATTTTGTTCTTTTAGAGCTCTTTGTGGTTTTTTTTCAGAAACTTTGCTGTTCAGAGTCAAAGGGAAATTCCCTTGGCTTCAGCCAGCACTGCACTTCTACGTGAAGCCTGTGGGGCTGACATTGCAATTTCAAATCAAGTGTGTATAAAGATGCAGCTAGCTATAGGCAAGAGAGTCACAGCTGTATATTGTCAGTACTGGGTGATGCTCCTTTTCCTGCTGACTGTGGCTAGCTCTCTGATTTTCCCTTATCTCCTGACTTCTGCCACTTTCCCTTCAGCTGCATGCATATTTGCCCTTATTTGAGCACCTCATAGATGTCTCTTAAAGCAGAGACCAAATTTGATGCTGCCATCAGAAAGGAAGATGCTGGTCTAACATGCATTGTCATGCATATGAAGACTAACTAGCACATCTGTTTGACAGATGTTAAAGTTTGTGAATAAACTTTTCTCCAGAAGTATGTTTCCAAGAATAAAGATGAGGCGTGATTGCTTTCCTGGACACATCGACCCTTGTATACAAATCTTCCAGCGTCACATGAATCTTGAACCCTTAGACAATGCTGATGTTTGCATGACTTACATTCAGATATAATATCTGACCTCAAAACAAATCTTCCCTTTCTCACTTCCACTGCATAAAGTAAGCAAAACTCAATTCAGGTAGTAAAGGCCGAGGCAAGAATATAACATGGTTTTTCCAGAAAGATCTCAGTGATAAAATGTCTTGTAGACCCCCTAGCACTCCAGAGAGGTCTCAGAACTGGAAAGCAATAAGCAAGTAAAACACAACCTTGAAGCCAAAAGCTCTGCAAATCTGGTCACTGCTCAAAGCCATGGTTTCTGGATTCCTTACTCAAGTCACCTGAGCTCTCTACCTCAGCCTATCTTGCTGTCTAGTTTTCAAGCGGAGACATTATTCATCTTAGGATAGCAACGTGAGCATTAATCAGTGATTATAGGGACTATCTCCATCAGGTTGTACAGCAGTTTTGGTGGTTTTTGCCTGTTTCACTACAAATAGTTAACACTGATTACAACAGAGTCACTAAGACAGAGTGGCTAGCACATTCAGTTAATTTTGTCTTTAAAAGAAATCCTCTCCTGAATAAAATCTGTGTGTTTTAGTAGAGGAAAACTGGCATTCTGTCCATATAAACACATGCTGCCTTTTAAGTTTCAATATCACTGCAAGATAGTTCAGGGCCCTTGTGGATTTATAGGATAGCTTGGAAAATTGCCCCTGGGACAGTCAGGGAACAGGATTCTGTTCTCTGTTGAAGCAAAGTGGCATCCACAATCCCAAGTAGGTGGTCAGATGAGTGATTTTTTTTGTAGTTCAACATATACTCCTCCTCTGACTCTTAAAGTGGGAGTCAGGCAAAGACAGACAAGTGCCTAGTTGGGCAAGCTATGGAAGATGTCATATATTGCAGATATCACAGCTCATCTGAATTCAAGGGAAGTTTATCAAGGAGAAAACACACTTCTGGTGCAAGGGAGTCCTGTGAGAAGAGAAAAGGAAGAATACTTGCAGGTTTTCCCAGTCTGAGGAGATATAGGGAAGCACCAGGCAGCACAATAAGTTGCAGGTGGAGAAAATACCAGTTCTTCAAAGCACTCATACTGAAGATGGGGTTTAGGCTCCAGCCTGCTTAGCTGGTCCACTAGGAAGTCCTTGTACATGTTATAAGTCAATGTCTGTATTTCCTGGAAGCAACCAAAGTATCATCTACAATAAACAAAAACTCAAAAGGGAAAAGTTTTATACTTGGAGAACACACAGAAAAGCTTACCCTTGATAGTTTTTTGAGGTTTGCTGCTGCCCACTGCAAGCATTCCAAGTCAAAACTACCACAGTCCAAATATGAGTCTGCTGTCCATGTAATTAAGAGCAGAGGATCATAGGCCACAAAGATCAGGAGCTAGGCAAACTTCATGGCTAGGCTAAGTATTGGTTTTGCACAAGGGTGACAGACATCCATATGATTTAAAATGGACATAGGTCCAGGCCTTCCCAAAAAATGGGTGAGCCAGCACCTGTGATTGATATACATCTGTTAATGTCATTTGTGCAGAGATGTGCTGTACAGAGCATTATGTCCATATCAGACCATGCTGTTAACCAGACCGGTAGACGAAGCTGAAAAGCCTCCATAAACATTAACCTCAAAGACAATCCAACTTCAAATTCTCAGACCTGAAAGATCAGCTTCAGCCAGAAAAAATGAGCACATTGAGACCTCCAGGCATTAACTTCTCTCTCATTTGCTATTTAGATTTAAAAATAAGTTTTCCGTGGAAAATGGTTGTTGTAGCAGTCCCTTGTCAGTTCTGTCTTGAAGGGTTTAGTCAGTCTCAAGGATTACATTGGCTGTACACTGGGCTCAGAACTGGGCTGAGCTTGAAGACAGACCTCATAGTCATGAATAGTTTTATACCTGCAGCAGTGAATGATGGGGGGGGGGGGGAATGTTCATGTATGTGCTGAGAATATTCCCTGACACAACAAATACAGGCCTAAGTTTATAAAGAAATATTTGGTATTAATTCTAAACAGTCTGTCCTTTTGTTAGTGTATTCTTCTGCCTTTGGGTTTTTAAGCTTTATCGTTGAGGCAGGACTCACTTTTTTGTTGTTGTTTTTAGCAACATGCAGGCAATATACATTCTAGGATGCACAAGTATCCTAGAATGTGGCAAGAACAGGGCAAAGGTGAAAAATTTCTGATGTCTTATGTCAAAAAACTAGCCTCAGACCCTACATTTTACAAAATCTGGTAAACCTTCAGCTGTGCAATACTGCCTGCTCTGAAAGCAACAGCTGGATTCCTGGCTCCATTGCAATCAAAGGAAATCTTATTTCTGATTTCCTGGGACCAGAATACACAATGAATCTCTGTGTGTAAATCTTTGCAGGCCTGGATCGTAAAAAAATTACATGAAAGGATGTATTACTTTCCATAAGCCATAAAATTAAATCAATATATTAATATTACAAATACCAGCTTTCTGTGAAGTTAAGTTTAAAAGAAAAGTCTACTCTGTTGCCAGAAAGTACTGAATATCTTGTAAAGCTTCCCACTGTAAAAATATATATATATATATATATATATATAATTGTGTAAATTCTCTCACTGTAACTAATGTCATCCATTTCCCCTAAAATTATGTAAAGAGATGTGAGACTTCAGTCTGGATATCAAGTATTTATGAAATACATACTAAACAAAAATCTTCCAGCTGAGCCATGAGAGATAGCATACTTGAAGTTGTGCAGAAAGGTTACTTGGTATTTGTTTACATTGTAAAACTCTGCCTACATATACATTAGCCCATGTGACTGCTTGACTCACCTTCAAGATTTTGCACAGACCGCTGTGCATGCCTAGCTTTGATATTAGCAAATTCAAAGTCCAAAGTTTTTGAAAATACAAGTCATCCAAAGAAAACTAACACTGACATTTGGATTAGTTCTTATTACCAGCAAAGCTGTGAGGTTCAGTTCGATAGTTATTCTTTTATAATTCCTCTTTCAAATTTCTATCTGAATCAAAAGTGTCATTTGTAAAGTACTGTGAGTTAATGCATGATAAGATAGAGGCAATGTAGTCTGAACTGCAAGGTATATAGATCTTAAGTTAAACAAGATTAACATCTGGAAAAATGGGTGAGGAATGACAGGGTGATGTATTACACAGAGTGCAGCTGCTGATAGAAGTGAACTCAAGGGGTTATAGGGTAAATAAAAATATTAGAACTGTTTCCAGAAATTGTTTAATCAAAAACTATTACTATCATAGAAACGACCAGATTTTTGAAATAATATGTATTTCCATCAGATTATAATTCTTGTTTTCAGATAAAGTGATAAATCCAGTGTGGTTACACATATGAAACCTTGGCAGCTGACATAATGTGAAATTAAGCCTCCCTCAAGAGTCATAGCTAGTTTAATGGCAACATGATTATGCTAATGGCAAAGTGATGGAATCTTGCACAGCAGTAGGTGTGCCTTGTGCAACTGACTGGGTACACTAGATTTTACTGAAGTACTAGATATCCTAAGTATTTGTGGAATATCTTTTTATTTCCAGGAAATTGTGAAGAATTGAATGGAAGTGGTCTTTAGCAATTGAAGTGCAAAAGGTGCTGTAAGCTATATTTTAGCATTTAATGTGTATTTTAAAAAACCAGCATCTGATTAAGGCAGAGAAGCACTTTCATTATTGTATGAAAAATGAGGACCTAAGACAGGAGACAATGAAGTGACTGCTTACAATGTGGTAACTCATCCATTTCCTCAGAAAATATAGTTTTCTGATGCCTGTATGTTTCTTCAGTGTTCCTATGCATTCATATTTAGTCTGCATGGAGGACATAAACTAAAGAGCTACCAGGCAGGTAATTGTTTGCCAGCAGCAAGGAGCCCTGTTAAAAACCCTTCAGGGTGTTTCAGTGCCCAGGGTGGGAATGATCCTCCAGCCTCTAGCCTCCTGTATGTACATTATGCTGATGTATCCCATCAGCAAACATTCTGTGTACAACACATCATGAGGAAAGTTTCTGCTGCCCTGCAGGTGTGCATCCCTGGCATCAAGAGCTGTTAGGTCCAGAGGCAGTTCTTGTTATTAATAGACCAGGCTGTTTTGCACGGTGTGCTAAAGTGAGGAAAGATTACCTGCCATTCCTTTATGTCAATGCACTGCTGCAGGAAATGCCATGGCATTACATAGGAGAAGCATGACTTGCTCCCATTATGGCTGCATCTTTTACTGCTTCCTTGTATAACCACTGTTCTGACAATGTTTTGGGAGGGCAGAAAAGTATCTCCACATTTGAACAAAAATGTTTTGTCTTCCTTTCTATTTTTCTTTGCTTTTCCAAATTCCTGCAACTTTCTGGTCATTTAATTTCAACTAATGTACAATTTTCCAGTAACGATTTCCCAAGTCACTGATTTTTAATGGTAGCATCCTGAACAAAAGCAAGTGAGGCAATCAATATGCCTTAAACCACAGTAGACAGAGATGTAATTACATAGGAGCAAATCCAAAATAATATCCCATTTTACCAGAATAAGATGTATCTTCTAATTTTATAGCCAAAATAAAATAAAAATTTATAAACCAGAAGCCATTGTTACTGGTTCATTGAAAAGGAGAAGATAAAGGGAGAATATTTATTAACCTGTTTGTCTCCCAGCATTGTTTCTCAGATTACCCAGAGCTAGACAGAAGCCAAAAGGCACCTAGAGAGAAGGAAAATGCAGAAATGTTAAACTGCTAGCTCCCATTTCTCCTTCTCCAAATATTCACCCACACAATGAATATACTTCTCATTATAACTCTAAAAAGAGTTGGGTACCCCACAGCAACTCTTGTAGAAACTCAGAAGGCGACCAGCCTCAGAGTGAGGGAACAAGGTCCCATTCAACTTGGGTTGCACAGAACAAGGCCCTGCTTGTGTCTCCGTCTGTTTGTTTCCATTATGCATATGCAAAGCCTTAGGCCAGGCATTGTCTTTCAACTACATTTGCATTAATCAAGAAACATCTCTGCTCAGTAAATCTACTGGGTTTTAAAGCGTAAGGTTTTGGATGGCACCAAAATATTCATATGATCATCTCAGCTTTTAAAAACAAAGAAACAGACAGACAGACAGACAAACCCACCAAAAACCTCAAGCATCAATTTGAAGTCAACTATCCACCTCCTTCCGCAAAACACAGGGAAGCAAATTTAGCCCTAAAATAAGTATGTAAACATCTCACTGACTTCAATGGCCATTCAGCTTAGCTGTGTCAAATCTGAATTAGGCCTTAGGTCTCAAACTGTCTTTTCTCTTGCCATCTGTCTTCCTTTGCTAACCTTATTAAATAGTGTGTCTTTACTGAGTGTGAACCTATTCTTCTGATCCTTTCTCTGCAATAGACATTGCTAGAGGCTAAAATTCCTGAAAGTTATGACTACTTTGACTGCCTCTGCCTCTAGATACTATGAGAGCTTCCTTTAAGGTGGTCTGAAATTCAGACTGTGAATTAAAAATTCCTGAACATTCAATCTTTTCACGGTCATATCTTAGACACTTTTAAAATTACTAAGCTGTTCAGCAAGCCATAAATAACCCAGTTCAGTTCTTGGGTTAACTGTCTGTTCTCCTTAGATATTTCTGAACTGTTAGTGCTAAACATAGTTGTTCACACACCGTGTAGTTGGTGAGGGTGTAATGCAGAAGAAAAAGCAAACAAAATAATTTTTCCAGTCCAGTAGGGCATTTCTTTTGTGCATAGAAACTGTCTTTTACTGAGATAGAAAATTCATGCTGTTCTCAGAAAACAAATGTGGAAAATCCAAGCAACCTATCTGCATTATTAAAATAAATTAAGCATGACAGTTATTTTTATCTGTTACTTGGTACACATAGTGAAGAGTCTATTTGAATAGCCTGAATAAGGGAAGAAGCAGTCACAAACTTACTTTAAACTCAGGCTGAACTATTCACAAATTGAGAGCTGCTGAGTATCAAGTAATTTGATTACTTTATCATCATTTAAAGAGAAAGGAAAATAAAAAAAGAGAAGAAAAACCCAACAAACTAAACACAAAATCACCAAATGCCACCTCCTCTTTATTCATTATGTTGCACAATATCATGTTCCATGCAAGACTTGATATGAAAGTAGAGTGGTTCTTTCAGAGAGAGGCTTTCTAATACACATCTAATCTCTAAAAATCTCACAAGTAATGTAGCACGCTAGATTTCAGCAGGAATGGTTTAAATAAGCAGGTTGACATTTGGGGGCTTACCCTGAAAGCTTCTGAAATTTCCTGCTCTTTGGTTTGTTTGGGTTTTTTTTTCTATTTCTCTTTCCTGTTTGTTTTCAGAACTGGATTCTTTGTCTACAGGACAGGCTGCCTCTTCAAAGTGTTATTTTAAAATCTTATAAAAGTAAGTAATAACTCTAGCACTGAAGCAATAAGTATTTGAGTTACAGGTAATATGAAAGGTAATTGAAGCCCTGATGTAATTTTATGCTTTCTTCATGCTCCATTCCACTGCTATTATGGGCTTATTGTCAAGATGGGAGCTGCACAAAACTATTATTGCTACCATGGTACAGGCTCTGCCTGTAAACTCTACAGGCTCTGTAAACTCTAAAGTGGTTTTATTTTCTCAAGACAGTAGCTAATTCTCTTAGGAAGACACTTTACTCAATCAACACTATTCAGTGTTCATGCTAAGGAGGAAGGGAGGGAACAAAAGAAATAGGACAGGTAAAGAGAGATGCAAGTACACGACAAAATCTATATTTTTAAAGGAGGTGAGTTACAGCTTTAAAACACCCCCAGCTAGGCTCAGGGCTCGAACTCTGCAAAAACTCCATAGTTACACATACTGTTCATGTATCAGCTTCCACTTAGGTGCAGCCCACACAGATGGACTGCCTCATTAGGCAGGGAAGCCTCTCACATCATGGGCCTGCCTCGCATGTACCTTCTGCCCCAGCAGGCAATGTGGGTGCTGTAAACTAAAGTCATGTGTCTCCAAAGTTTGAAACCAAACATAGCTATTGAAAGTGAAGCATCAGCCTTTACTGTGTTTTGATCTACTCTGGAACGGAAGTGCTTAAAGGCTTTCATTGGCTCAAGAATATTTTTAATTTTGAATTTAGACAGTGCATGTCACAGGACAGATAAACAGCTGAGAGAGAGCATATATAAGAACTGACGTGATAATTTCCACAAGCCTGCAGGAGAAAACTGCATTTTTCCTACTGACTTTGGATTGTGCCATAGCTGTTTGTTCTACACTTCACGAACCATGTTTAGCATGTCACAGACACAAGAGTCAGAGTTTTCTAATTGCATCAGCAGGGCGCATTTTAAGGAGTACATGTTGTGACTTTGAAGAAGTGAGAGAGGACAAAGCTCTTTGAGAATACATGGCTGGCCTATGCTCCTTTAGGAACTGCAAAGAGAAAGCACCCCTTTAATCTCCCAGCATGTCTGCTTATCTGGAGGCTTAGAGGTTTTACTAATGTGCGGGGTTTCTGTTTCTGGATGATGTGTTTACATGAGTTCTCAAAGCATGGAACAATCTCGAAAGTTATATCCAGTTAGCCCATCTCTCTGCAGCAGAAGTCAAAAATAATAGAAGAGTTAGAATGTATGTAGCTCACAGGTGGCAGTGGCACAGCTGACAGCCTCTCGATAAGAATCAAGAAGGAATGTTGATGTCAATGCGGGAATCTTCCATAGACCTCCGAGCCAGGACAATAATGCCAACAAATTCTTTGTGGAACAAAAGGACAATCCCACGTCAACTGCTTTTGTCCTTGCATGGGGACATCCACATGACAGAAATTAACTATAAGCATCATACAGCTAGTACTACCCAGGATGGAGGATTCCTAAAAAACCCAGATGACAACTGGATGATAACTGTATGGAGCAGGTCCTAAGGGAACCAAATCAGAAAAACGCCTTCCTAGATCTGCTGCTTGCCAACAGAGAGGGTCTGACGATGAGTGGAGATGAGTGGCCGTCTTGGCCACAGTGATCACGGAGCATCCAGTTGTTGTCAGGAGGAAAAGTGCCAGCAAAGCCTCAGCTCTGGGTATGAGGAGAACAAACTTCAGGCTGCTCAGGGCACTAGTGAGTGAAGCCCCCTGAGACAATGCTTTTGTCAGTGCCCACGTCCATCAGTGCTGCTCACTCTTCAAACATCACTGCCTAAGGGCATAGGAGGGGGCAATTCCCAAATGCTGGTAGGCGAGAAGGAAATGCAGAAGACCAGCTTGCCTGAATGGGGATCTTTTCTAGGAAATGAGGAAAAAAAAAAGTATTCACACAGTGGAAGCAAGGTCAGGTGATACAGGAGGAACAGAGAGATGTTTGCCACTGTAGGGAGAAAATTTGTGTAGCCAAAGCTCAGCTGGAATTGAAGCTGGCCAGAAATGTGGGGGACAATTAAAAGAGTTTTGTCAAATATATTAATGGCAAAAGGCAGTGTAGAAATAACATTGGCCGATTACAGGACAAGAATGGTCACCTCACTAATAGTGATATAGACAAGGAAGAGGTGTTTAATGCATTTTTTGCCTCCATCTTCAACATGAGTGAAGGACCAAGAGGGTCTCAAAGCCTGGAGGACAATGACTGTGAGAATGTTCAACTCCCAGTCAAACCTGAAATTGTGCAAGATTTGCTGCTCCAGCTGGATCCCTACAGATCTGTGGGGCCTGATGGCATTCATTCAAGAATCTTCAGAGTGCTGGCTGATGTAATTTCAAAAATACTCTTGTTGATTTTTGAGTCTAGAGAATCCAGAGAGATCCCAGCTGACTGGAGCAGATGAATGTTGTCTCACTTATCAAGAAGGGCAAGAAGGACAACCCCAGAAACTACAGGCCTGTCAGTCTCACTTCAGTGCCTGGTAAAGTTGTGGAGAAGATTATTCTGGGAAGTACTGAAAAATGCCTGAAAAGCAACAGCCACTTGTCACAGCCAGCATGGTTTCATGAGGGGAAATTCCTGCTTGTCAAACCTGATTTCCTTCCCTGACAAAGGTAATCCACATAGCTGATCAGGGGAAACCAGCTGTCATAACTTTTTTCTATTTCAGTAAAGCCTTTGATGCTGTCTCTTACTGGATCCTTCTGGACAAACTGTCCAGCACATGGCTGAATAAACAAATTGTGTGATGGGTGAGCAGCTGGCTCAGGGGTCAGGCACAAAGGGTTACAGTGGATGGGGTGACCTCAGACTGGTGACCTGTCACTGGGGAGGGGCTCCATGCTCAACCGTGTGCTCTTCAGCGCCTTCATAAATGGCTTGGACACAGGACTGGAAGGGTTACTAAGCAAGTTCACAGATGATACAAAAATGGGAGGAGGAGCATCCTCCTCCCTCCAGGGCAGGGAGGCCCTGAAGAGAGACCTTGACAAATGAGAGAACTGGGCAGGCACCAGCTGTGTGAAATACAACAAGGGCAAGTGCTGGATCCTGCACCTGGGATGGGGCAACTCTGGATGCACAGACAGACTGGGAAAGGAGAGGCTGGAAAGCAGAAATGAGTGCAGGAAAGGGACATGAGGGTCCTGATTGAAGTTGAACATGAGCCAGCAGTGCCCTGGCAGCCAGAAGGACCCCCGTGTCCTGGGGTGTATCAGGCACAGCATCACAGCTGGGCAAGGGAGGGGATTGTCCTGCTCTGCTCTGCACTGGGGTGGCCTCACCTCGAGTGCTGGGGGCAGCTTTGGCTGCCACAACACAAAAAAGACATTGAGCTGTTGGAGAGTATCCAAAGGAGGGCCATGAGGATGGTGAAGGCCCTGAGGGGAAGCCATGGGAGGAGTGGCTGAGGTCACTTGGTGTGTTCAGCCTGGAGGAGACTGAGGGGAGAGAGCTCACTGCAGTTACACCTTCCTTGTGAGGGGAAGAGGAGGGGCAGGCACTGATGTCTTCTCTGTGGTGACAGTGACAGAACCCAAGGGAACGGCCTGAACCTGTGTCAGGGGAGGTTTAGATTGGATATTAGGGTAAGATTCATCACCAGGGTGGCTGGGCACTAGGAGAGGCTCTCCAGGAAACTGGTCACAGCACCAGTCTAACAGAGTTCAAGAAGTTTGGACAATGCCCTCAGGAGCGTGGTATGACTCTTGGGAAGGGAGATATGCAGGGCTAGGAGTTGGATTCAATGAACTTTGTAGATCCCTTCCAATTCAGCTTATTCTGTGATTCTGTGAAATGCTGGTTATTATATACCTCATAATGTCCTAAGTACAGTCTGGAAGATGATGGATATGACATAATTTAATATTACACATTAATTTATGCTCTGTGTTATTAAAATATTAAACTTTTAGGTGAAAATCATATCATGAAACCAAAATCATAATTTATTTTCTTTTTAGCTTGGCCTTTGCTTTTAAAGCACTTAATCTCTTCCTCTAGCAGGGAGTCAAGAAATTCTTTACTGAATTCTCTAAAACATATGGCTTTTATAAAAAACATCACTGAAGTTTTGACCTGCAAATCAGGGCTCTTTTGAATGTTGTGGCTGGGAAATTAAATATTTCACTAGCTATTTTAACTAGGGAGTTGATCTGCGAATAACTGAGGAGGATATACTATATCTGAGTATTATGTTTGCCAGTGACAACAAGTAGTACTTTGAAAGCAAACATTATAATTTTTTCTAATTACATATAATTTTCTAAGATTATACTCAGAGGCCAGAGGCTGATGCATCTTTTCAAACCGAGCAGTAACTTACTCTATAAGTACTCCCTCTGTAATAACTGAAACTGATTTACACACGGCACAGCTAGGCTTAGGAGAAAACATGTATCTTCATTCTTTAATGTCTGGATCTTATCTCTGATTTCCTTTTGTCAAAAGTCAGATTACATTAACCTTACATCATCAGTGATTTTACTTTCATTACACATTTACTAATTCTGTTCAGTGCTCTGGATCTCTTCTTGCAGATAGCAGATCTACCCTCACCTTCAGGTGAATGAATATATGGCCTGAAGCGGTACACTCTTCTTGATTGCATGGCTTTCCAGCATTGTCATGGCTCATGCCATGATGACACCAATTCACCTGCACCTTTCAACTCTCATACACCAGGTCTAGCAAGATTTGACTCTACCATTGCAGAATTTACGGGTTTTGTGTTAACACATGTGTCTAGTACAAATGTAGGATTGACCACAACAGACAACAAGGCATTAATTAATACCATTTTTCTATCAAGCAGAACTGGTACTTTGACTTTGCCATAAAGTATTGATACAAATTTTTCTGACAGTAAAGTTACACATTTCTTCTAAACAACTGACAGTATAATCTTAATACAAAAGTATGCAAAACTACAGATCAAACTTTAGACCCAGATAGTCTGGGCTATGTCTGCCTCATTGCAGTCTGGCCCTTAACCACTACAAAATAATTGGGCACACAAACCCACTGTCATTGTTCTTAGGAGTCTTCTTGCTTTGTCAAGAACCAAATTAGTTTTTCAGGGGTTTATGCTATAACCCTGCTTTTTTAACTAGTTTAACTCATGGATAACCTGTGAAAATCTGGCAATATGACACTTTTTACCAGCATAGAAGAGAGCTGCTCAGAATAAATGACACCTGTTTATTCCTAAATCCACAGGTGGATGCATGCAATTCAATCACTTGTAGTCACCTTCAGAGAGCCTGATGTTTTTGCAAGATCTCCAAATGCAAATCAGATTCAAAATGTCACCTCCTAAGAGACCATGAGGTGTGAAAGGAAAATTGATGGCAGTAGTTCCTCTCATATGCACTCTATTACCTGCAGCTAAATGCGTGCAGAGTATGTTTGTCCCATCCCCTCTGCAGTTATGCCATCTGATACATGTAAGGTTTTACCCTCTTGAGTCAAACTTCTTTTTCACAGGAAAAAGCAGAAAAGCATAATTGGAAAAGCATCTAAAGACATAGTTAGCTGAAAAACGGAGATTGCTTTCCTGCCATTCCCAGGAGGTGCACTGCAAAGGTACAGCCATTTACTTCAGCAGTACTATTCAATACTGTCTGCTGCTAAATGTCAACAAAGAGAAAAGTAGGTTTAACTGCACACATCAATTTTGATTATTCCAGATGCATCCATAACACCTTCTGCATATGAATGGAGCATTCCCAACCATTGGTACATGCAGCTGCATCTCTAATTCAGGAAATACAAAAAATAATCATAAAAATACACCTTGTCTGCATCAATGTGGGCAAGACCAGCATAAGGAGGAGAGGAAATAAGTTGCCTGACTTAGCAGCTAAGGGAATTTGACATAGCTTTTGCAGTCCTTTCTGTTGGCTATGATGAAAAGGTTAGAAGCTCCTCTTCATGGTTATTTACACACATGCATTTATTGGAGCCAAGAAATCTTTTATAAAGGTTAGCAGAAAGGTTAGCACCACAAGTTGTCTCCTCCTTTGCATTACAGATGCACTTTCTGTGCTATTTCTGTAAGTGATGGCTTTTCTTTCTCCTCACAGAGAATGGTTATCAGTAGCAGATAATCTTTCTGCTACCTTCTGCTTTCTTTCTGCGGTTAGGTTTAAGATGTCATTATAAAAAAGAACTTGCATTACATCATTACATTGTGCTTCCTTTGTACCATCCAAGGAGTTCTCTGCTAATTGTAAACCCTTGTTCGAGGCAATGAATTCGTCATTTGGCTGCACTTCTGTCACACACAGGAACCAACTCTACACAAAGTTAGGATGTATCTGTTGTTTTAATGATAGAATATCATACTTTTTACCTGGTAATTCCAAATAAGAGAATGTACTCGAAGGCAAATACAAGTGAGAGAAACAAAATCACAGGTTTTTCCCTTATTCATGCCTCCAAATTAGTGTCAGAGTCTTAGCTTATGTTTTGCAGACATTTTCTCTGTCAAAAAGTTTAGTGGTTCTCTCTTGTTTCCATCAAAAGTTCTTCATTGTGATCGAAATTGCTGGGACTGGGAGCTATTTTCAAAGCAACATTGCAATCTTATTCTCTTAGAATAGCTTTAATTTTAGGGCTGGTCTCCACTTAAAGTTTCTTTCCAAAATATCTGTAGATTATGGTTCTGAGGGCATTTTGATTGCTTCATAGCAGAAATTATGAACTCTATTGCACACTTGCAGCTATTTTACGGTACTAGAACTAACTATTAAATGCTTTTCCCACAGAGAAAATGCACACAAGAGCTGAATCAACAGTTGTCTGTCACAATCGGTCACTAGAAACAATGTTCTAGTAAAACTTGTTAAAACAAGTAAAGGACAGGTATTGAGACTGGTATTGTATGACCTTGTAGTCAATATCAATGAAGATATAACTGGCCTTCCAAGCCACCATCATTTCCCCCACAACTGAAACATGCAAAAAACATGGTGAAAAGTATGGCTAGGCTGGACTAGTTCAAATCACTCCTGAAAGCCTGAGCTGAAGAGAGCTAATCCATCTCAGTGATGGAGATCTATGCAGTGGCTTTAATTGCTCTGCCTGCAACCACCAATGAAAGCCTTAGGTGTTTTCCAAAATGGTGCCAGACATCTGCATCTAAAATATGCACCTGAATTTTGGAAATTGAGACTTTGATGTTTATTCTTAGTACAGATGCAGCACAGTTTTTCTGGCATGGTCACAAATTAATAGTCTGAGGGACATGACCAATCAAGGCTCCTTTTCCTTGGGGCATAAGTAAGTGTGACTTCCCTCTACTAGTACAAGTAGGGAGATTTTTGTCTTATTTGTATTTAAGTACAGAATACATCACAGTGTGAAAGCTGAATAAAGAGGAACCATTTGGAAAAGAAAAGCAAATCAGCAAAAGAGAATTGTGCCACTAGTTCTATAACCTGGGCAATTCACCCCAGTTCATAACAGGACTATCAGATGCAGAAAAAGAGGTTGTGTGACCTAGTGTGTTTCAGACAATTGCTATGAGACACATCAAAATGAAATGGCACCTACAGCACTCTTATCAATATTTTTTTCTAAGACTAAAGATTTTATGAAATAGAATATAAATTTTTCTTAACTCTTAGAGATGAGCCCTCAAAACATGGTTAAAAGGGTAAGAAATTTTCTATACTGTTGTTTCAAAATATAGCAAGCATGCAATGCCTCAACATAGCATTAATTATAGCGCAAAAAAAAACCCAGATAAATGAGTGGTTTTCTTTGCCACCTAAATTGTGCCTTTTTCTTCCTGCTGCTCAAGTAGTGAGGTGAGTGTGGTGCCCTCAGGCCAAAGATGGCCCAATCTGAGGTGCTTCCCTGTGGTCAGTGCTGAACCATGAAGAACTGTGATTCAGGAACAGACTGATAAAACTCTCCCCTTGCTTGTTAAGAGCAATGAGTGGGTATGCACTGCAGTTTTCCAGATTCTCATCAGTACCTTTCTTTTCCATCCATATTTTGAACATTCACTGCTGAATACATCACCAGGAACTACTCTTACTGGACATTTACTTGAATTTCATCCTTCCTGTCTTGACAATGCCTGTTTCTTTCTCTACTGGCTGATGCTGGTAAGAGCCCAAATTTCTTCTAATTATCTGCACCTTGATTTCTCTCCCAAGTCTGCAGGGATATGTCTCTTAAGGAAAAACTTTTAGCTCAGCTTCATTCCTGTAGTATTATTTGGTCTTCTTTATTGCAAAACTCCTGTCATCTATCAAACCTTATTCACAGTTGAAATGAACAGCAAATAAAAGGAAACAATGAAGTCAGCACAGTGCTGCACAGAAGTGGAGCTAGAATGCACAGAGATGGATGAAAACCCACTGAGCTTCAATAGTGCTGATGGAGCTGTCCTGCAGCTGCTCTGGTTGAGTTATTTCATCTCTGCTGTACAGATGATTTTAAGTGTAAAACTTTAGCTGTGCTAATGGCAGCAGGGACTGGTACTATCTAGACCTTTAAAATATGTCCGTAGATGTAAACATGCTTGGATATTTAATTTTTTTAATCCAAGGGTGATCATGAAGTTGCTGTGTCCTTCATGTAAATGAAGTCTGAGGTCCATGCTATAGAATATATGGCCTGTCACCAAAAAGAGTGGGGGATGAAGTCTACTCATGATACTCATTTTGTAAGATGTGTAGGAAATAAATAATTTTCTTATGCATGTTAATTTCTAGATCTGACTTTCATGACATTTTTCTAGTTAGATACATTTATTACCACTGTAATGCTCTCTTCTTAATCTTTCAAGAGTTGCCACTTCAATGGGGAATATGTCTCATGAGTGGAGAAATTAAGACAACACCAGTGCCTTCCAAGGGGTATGCAGAATGCTAGTTGTGGCACAAGTGTGAAATTAGGTAGCCCACATCTCCACTAAGCATCCTAGTCACCAGTCTATGTTTTCTTGATGGGCTCAGGCTGCACACACATCAGCACTTCATCAGAGCATGTATGGTTGTAGTAAGCTCAACCCTCTCTCCTCTATCACATTTGCAACTGATTCAGAAGTGGAGTAATTCACACTACAGATGTACTGTTGAGTCAAATGCAAGAGTGCTTTCAGGGGAAACCAAACCAGAAACTCTGCTGCAGGGTCACATGAAACACTTTTCAAACCCTAGTGTAAGCATATACAAATCAAGTAGTACTCCTTATTACAGTAGGGCAACATTCACTCCAAGGAATCAGACTAAATCTAGTCTGACATTAAATCCTGGAAGTATTTATAATATAGACTTAGATATTTCAGCACCAACTGCTCCCATCCTCTGATCCAGTACGACAGCTACAAGGTAATGTGGAAGCATCCATTCAAGGATAACATGTAAAGGCTTTACAATTCCAAATACATTGCAGAAAAAGATGCACAGTAGCTTGGGTATGAAGGGAAGTTTCAGTGAAATGGTATAAAAAGGCACATACCTCTATTTCACATCTGGTTTTGGATAGCAGGAGAGCATATAGATATCAGTAGACAATCAAAGACCCATTATGCTGAAATGGTATATATAGATACATAAAAAGGAGGATCCTTTTAGCATGAGATCAGCATCAATAAAACTATCAAAGAGGGCTGGAACAAAAAAATCATAAAAAAGAACTCAGGGCAGAATAAACTAGTTGCTTTTTCTGCAGCCTCACTTTCAAAGAAGTAATGTTGTATGGGAACCCCATAGAGCATAAAGATGAATGAAAAGAAGGGATCAGTCCTGTGGTAAAGTCACAGGATTAGAGTTCTGACTTTGTGGACTGTTTCAGAGTGTGGAGAACACATGAAAAAAGGTTTCAATTCCATTACTACTCACACTGGTTTTAATGCAGTTCTCAAACCTTCCTGAGGGCTACCTATTGGCTCTATGGACTACATGGACAACTTAGCTCAGCAGGTAGGAAGAAGAAGGGCCAGCTCCAGAGAACCTGTGCTGGAAAAAGTTAAAAGCATTTTCAGAATTTTTATGGGCACAAAAGTTCCACTTTTTAATATTCTTCTCCCAGAGGAAAAGAAGTCCAACTGAAGCCACAACCAGCCAATATTGTTAGAAGGAAAAGTACAGGTCTGTAATGAAAGTCTCTCAACTACAGCGCAAGCCAATGCTGTTAGCATGTGCCACTGTCTACTGGAGCAACAAATATGCAAAGGGCATCTCTGAAGCATAGATCCTTTTTGCATAGATATTCATAACACCACTGTTGTGCATACACAAACAGTAGTGGGTTGAAGAGATACACTGAAGATTATAGACTCAAGTAGCAGCAAAGGGTATGAATACAAGTCCTTGTATTGACCAAGGATTGCAGAGCCACTTTAAGATGTATTATTACATGAGAGACCTATTTCAAATTTAGTAGGCATGCAGTGTGCTGTTGAAGCATAAGGAACATTAGTCAATGTACTCCCTGTGTGAATGTATACCTTCAACAGAGCTACTGGAGATGATATACAAATCCTTACACATCTTGCTTCTCTATAGAGAAGATCATGTAACCCCTATAATGTAGTTTCACAATTTAGAAAATATTCACTGATTTAATCTGACTCTAATCAAACATTATTTAATTATTGCCATTGCTATGGAAATTCCAAAAGCAATTTATCAGCTGTCTGTGGCTAGCTACACTTAAACAAGATTGTCCCTGAAGGTGAAATCAGCAAATATTTTCTTACCTTCTTGAAGGCCTCAGCTTGATGCAGAAATAAAAGTGAAGAGATTCTCCCAGACAGGCTGCCTACACCATGCCCTGTGAGCTGGGCTTGTGATCTGACATGACCCAATAAGCAGTGGTAACTACTGCCTGCATGACAAAAGAGTGTTCTCTAAAGAGAATTATTAGTTAGTCAATACTAACTTATTTAGGAGTCTAGATGCTCTTATTTACTCTGCCCTTTGGATGCACAGAAGTGATGAAAAGTCCTCTGGCTTCTAGAGACAGGACAAGCTCGTGCAGGAAATGGTGTATCACAGGCACACCTTCAGCACAGCAACATGGGTGAGCACAGAGCAACCAGTGTCTAGGGAGCTGCCTGGGGGTGACAAGGGCCATCCCACTGCCCCATCAGGAACCAGGGCAGCTCTGCCACTGGGAACCACCCTAGGGACAAGGATGGCCATGGAGCAGTCTGAAATGGAGTATGTTCTTCCTGAGCCATGACACACTGTGTTAATACTAAGAACCCATTGCATTTTCCCTCGGAGGCAGCGAATTCTATGCAGCACACAGAGCTGTCTCCAGCGGGCAAAGATACTTGTCAGTCATAGTTTTTGTAGCCTTTCTGTGTTCTTTAACATGGACAAAACACCAAGCTGGTGACAAAGTGTGGTGGGAAGAAATGGATCCAATCACAGCAAAGCAACCTCTCAGCCATGTGTATTCTCCTATGGGCAATAAATGTCTTTGGTTTTGTAGGTGCAGGAGGACTGGCTATGATGCTGAAGAACCCACTGGGACCATGCTCCTGTGAAAGTTCTGAAGCCAAGAAGGGTGCAGGGGTAAGTCTCCACTCACTGTCTCCTTGTGGGAGGTACAGGGATCTGCACTGTGCTCAAACATAATTCTTGATTGACCCCACCTTCAGCAGAGTGCATCTCATCCTCAGCTCCAAGGAGGCTGTCGTGCTGGGAGTAGTTTTGCACAGCAGACCCCATTGGTATAAAGTGTATTCACTTGGCTTCCAGAGGTGCTCTCTCTAAATATCTACAAGTCTAGTGCAATGGTTAAGATTAGGAGAATTTTCAGCAAAAGTGAATCTCTTGAAAAGTTTGGTTAAATAATCCTGGCAATTCATGGAAGATGGTGTCAAACCAATGCTCTATCCTTCCTCACTATCCATCAACCTGCCACACATCTTCCCTTGCATGTTCTATTCTCTTCTTCTCAGGCTCCCCTGAAAATACTACTACCCCACTTCCTTTCATCTTCTGGGCAGCTTCCTGTGAGCAGCTTCTCAGCATGAAGAGGGCAAGTGTTGGAGAAGTGTTGCACTCACCTGGTGTAGTGGGGTGGCATGTGGAAACACTGATTTTCTGAAAAAGCCATGACAGGAATATTCCTTTTTCTTCATCGTTCTCACTGTGATTGTGTTGCAGCCATGTGTTTTTAAGAGCAGGAAATGAAATTGTCAGTAAGATAAAGAGTGGAAAGGTGATGAATGGGTAAATGAAATCCTGCAGGGCCAAGATACTCATCTTCACAGTGGCCGACATTGCTGAAAAAGTTTTGTCTGAAGCCAAAAACGATCATGTTAAAAAGCAGAGGTGTCTCCAAAATTTTTACACTATAGACTAGACATTTCTAAAGATGCAAACTTGACTATACATGGGCCATATTAATGCCTAAATTTATGTTAATCTTTCACACTTTTTAAAAGTAAATTAAGCAGCAGTCTAGGCTCTTAAATAGGTTCAATATGAGACTGATGAAGCATATTTTATACTATAAATTTCTCCCATAAAAGTATATTAGATTGGAATTTTTAATTACAGTTAAATTTCTTTACAGAAGCATTTAAGGATAAAATGCAGCAAATTTGTGTCTTCTGATATGTGAGTGAAATTAGTGTCAGAAGTTCACATCAGTTACCTTTAAGATCTTAAAGGCTGTGGTGAATAATCAGCTCAAGCCAGCATCTGCATAACTTCTTTTTTTGAATGAATATGTGAACACAAAACACATTTTGATTTTTGTTACAAAGTTCACTTCTTTCTTTTACTAGCTAAAAAAGTATAATTTTCTCAAAATCTTACAAGCTTTATTTTTTTATTTTCTATTGTGCTGATAAAATCCAAATGGTGCTGGAACAAGATGATGTTTAAAAAATACCAAAACAAAACAGATCTACTAATAACAAATATGAATCTGACTACATGTAGTTAACAATTTACAATGGACAACATAATACACAATTTCACACTTTTGGGTACCAAAAACAATGACCAAATCTAAGGTTAAATCTATATAAAGCAGCAAATCAATGCATCCTCAGAGATACCAGTCAATAATAAACTACTTTTCATTAAAGAAATAATATATAACATAAGCAGTAAAAGTAAGGTCCAAACTGATAGGGCAAAAGAAGTCAAAATGAAATCCCTTTATGTTATGGTTAGATCAGATATTTAAATTATTCTGATTGGAGCTGGAGCATGGACTTGCACAAACATTCCCAGACACTGTGCCCTGGTTGCTATCAGTGCTCTGCTCAACGTAGTATCGCTTTGTGGCAGCTCTAATGTCACCAGGAGGACCTCTAGGGCTGCTGGGAAAGTCTCAGCTGGAGTTTAATCAGCCCCCAACATTCTTTAGCTTAAGTTAAGGTCATACTTAAGGAAGAGGGGGAAAATGTTCAGTGACTGTGGAATGCAATTTGTTTTAATAGCACAGTACCTCGAATGATTTGGAGTGTAATGTCACACAGAACAAAATCTGACTTAGCATTGTTTCCTTCTTGGTTTTGGAAAAGAGGTGTCATTTTTTAATAAAGAACTCCCGCTGAAGGAAGATGCTTAATGACATAATTTTGCAAAAGGGAGGCTGACTCAGTGTTGCCACTAATGTAGCGTGAGCAGAATCAGCAAAATGCCAGCACAGGAAAGTCAATAAAGTCCATGAGAGTATCCTTACCCACATGGAAAAAAGATTTATTTAGTCATAGATAATGACAAAGAGTTAAAATTTTCTTTAATTAAGTGCTAACAATTTGTGGGAGGGACAATGCTGGTGTTTGAGGCAAAGATTATATGCAGCAGTTGGTTATAAATTCTTCCAAGGTTGCTGAGAGATATCCAAAATGATTGTCCTTTCTATCATTAACATGTGAAATGGGCAATGCAATTTTCATATGAGAAAAGTATCAGTTCTACATCAACTCCAAAAATTATCTATGCAGACCTAGTAGCAATATTGCTTCAATAATATTTTCAATTAATAGAAACAGGATAGAGAAATCCTCGTATCTCCATTATTTTTAATAACTAACTTACTCCAAGGGGAGGCCTGGGCCATCATAAAGTTCTCTTCTCCTTAATGAACTATTTACAAAGAAGCAACAAGCTACACTTAAGTCCTGATGTGCTATTGACTGTATGGTTCAAGTCAATGGTAATTTGTAATTTAGCTTTCACTGAAGTGCAGAAAATTCTTATATCAAATAGGTAATGACATTCATAACTAGTGAAGACAGGACATGGATCAGTAAACAGTTGGAATACTCTCCCTCACCTGAGGGGAATTTGTAGTCCTCCCTAAGAGCCATTACATGTAACATGCTCTGAACTAGCCAAATGGGACCTATTGTTGAACAAGCCAAAGTTTTTGAGTAACCTTGCAGGCTTTTTTATGTTTCTTCCTTCTTTTCCAAATAGCAAAATGCTGCCTCTTCGTTGTTGCATTTAAAATGCATCCTGTTATGCCTGCAGCTCTCTTTAGATTGGAGTTCAGAATATTGTGTACTTTATTACTGAGCCAGGCTTGCAGCTTTTGCTCAAAAAGAGTATGTGAGTGGGAGTAGCATAAACTGCAGCTGGCTGTCTTTTTATTTCCACCATTATTGCTGCTGACTGGAAACAAGGAAGAAGATGTACATATACAACATTTGTTTATTCTGTAATACTGCTGTACAAGAGATTGAGAGATTGCCTTGGTGAACAACCCCTAATTTCAACAAAACCTTTAGGACCATGAAAAAGATCAGCAGTAGGGTGAATTTGTCTTGCATGCAGTGCTAGTATTTTGGTGTCATATTTTATCAGAAATATAGAACATTAATTTTCTTTTCCATTTGTTTTATAAAATATTGTATCACCAAAGAACCTAAGCGAGTCCAGAAATTTATGGAAAAACATAATTTTTCACTATGCAGCTGCTAACAAGCAAACAATTCAAGCAGATCTAGGATATGCCCCTTCCCCTCATCCTCCCTTTTGTCCTGTTGCCATCAATGTGTTATGGATGAAAATTTTCCAGATAATTCAAAATGGCAGAGGCTTTTATATTTTCAGCACTCTGCATCAGTTTATAATGGAAATGCTTTTTCTGCATAGTACAAATATCTGAAGATTGCGAGGCCAGATAGCAAAAAGCCCTGGTCATCTTTCAAAGTATAAGCCTGTGTGGTCTTATATCCCCTTCTTCCTGACTATTCAGGCAGTTTCAGATACATCTTTCAGCTGTGTCCACCATAACCAGGTACTGCTGAAATTCAGACACAGTATGGAGCAAAACATGGAGGCAAGGTAGCCGCCAACTTCAAAGAGCAAAACAGTTTATTTCCTGCAGCTGATGCTTTCCCCAGCTGGCTCCTGCCCGCTCTCATCACTGCTTTCCCAGGCTGCACTGTCCATCCCTTGTCCTGTCCAAAGCTTACCGCATGCTGAAGTCAGCAGAGCTGGGCAGAGTGATGGAGAGGAGGATTCATATGAGTTAATGAACCACATGTCACAGCACACAGCTAAGAGTTCATTTCCATTTATTTCTGCCAATTGCTCTGGAGTACATCTTTGTATCATCATGGAGGCAGGCAACACTGGCCAGGGAAACCAGAGATTTGTCAGTCACTTGAAGTGATCAAACATTATGTTTAACCCCTGGTACTGTAATTTTATTTTTGAGACTCTGCATGCAAACTGTCTAAGATGAGTAACAACACTGTCATGCTGTGGCATCTGTGCAAAACATGCCCCCTCACCTCCGTATCCAAAGAAAAATAAGATTGCCTGCTCCAACAATGAGTTAGATATTAAAATGGATATCAGTTTTGTAGTGCAGAGATGGATTTCTATACAAAATATTCTGTATATTTTATCAGCAGACCTTTTTCAGGTTCTTGTATTGCCTTACTATAGCTTCATTTTGCCTGATTTGATTCTGATGATCAGAAAACACAGTGAAGCTAATACCTCAGCTTATTGCAGGGACAGCCAGTCCTTCAGGTGACTATAGGTTTGGTCATTGGGCCTGTTTCCTTTCTAATTCAAGAAAGGACACATTTTTAGGAAAGGTTACGTGACACTGTTACTTGAGGGGAAAAATATATTCTTAGTCATGAGACAAATAATTTCTTCTTTGAAATTTCTTCTTCTAGTATCCACTTCTTTGAATATTAAAATATTATCCACTTGTCTATGACTTTCTGAGAACCTTTAGGTAGTCCAGTTTTCTCAGTCATTTCTGGCGTTGCCACTCACTCTGCAGCTGAGGACACATTCCAGGTGAAGGCATTTAACACCACTGCAGTAGTGCTAGAAGGAATAAGCATCCAGCCAGCCCTTCTCTTTCGAGAGCGGTAAAGTGTGTTGAGAAGGCGGCTTAACTGCTGAAGATTAGCACTTCAATGTGCAAAACTCAGAAGATTGAAAGGTATCGAGAACTTGCAGGACGATTCACTAAGACTGTAGCAACTTAAAGGGTAAATATTAGGAGCATGGGAAGACGGTCCTGATGTTCTGTGTAGCAGGGATTTCAGTCACTGGAGGCTGACAGGGTTCCCATGTAGGAGTAACAGCGAAGGCAGAAGGATTTCTCTTCTTCATTATCGTCAGAGCACATCTGCAGTATGTTCCAGGAAAAGAAGTCATGACAAAATGTGCCTTTGTCCATTTAGTTCATGTTTGGAACAGAAGTAACTACTGTGTTGGTTTTGCCTAGCAATTAGATGTACAGAATTTAAGAAAACTGACCTGTTTTGGAGGCTGCTACTTATCAGCTGAAAAGGCTAGGAACATTGCAATATGAGCAGGTAAAGTTTAAATGTTATTATTTTTAATAATTATAGAAGTAACTTAGTGTAGTATTAGTCAGCTTTTGACTCTCTTCTTCCTTTCCTGGTTAAAGTTTTCTGTAATGCCTTTTAATGCTCATCACACTTTCTTGCCCCAGACACTAACAGTTCCTCAGTTCTTTCGAAACTCACCTTATCTCTCTCCACATATTCATTATGAATGGCTTTTTTTGCTATGACTGCAATCTGTTCTAATCAGGTTTCTTTTCCAATTTCTACTTTCTACATAAATCCATGCAGGTCTTTCAAAAACATTCGTTTCACTCTTTCTTTATCACTAGATTTTTTCACAAGATTACACAGGCCTATTGAAAGCCTCTGATAACATTCTCTTCATATTTTTTCTTGCTGCAGCTCCCAGGTTCCCACCCCACTTAGTTTCTGCTAAAGCTCAATTTCTGCTAATTGTTCCTCTTGTTTGCTGTCACTTTTACTTTAGTGCTCTCCTGTATCTCTCACTATTGCCTATCTCCCTTATCAGACTCTTTTCCTGGGGTGACTCTGGCCCTAGTTTTTCCTGCAGAAGCAGGAGAGGTCTCTGCACATCAGCACCGGTTATTGCTTGCCTTTGGGTAACATCATGGGCCAGATAAGGAATCACTACCTTGAATGAGATAAACTTACTAAAGGAAAGCCTGTCTGAAGTCCAGGTCTCAGAAAACACTTTGGATCTCTCTAAGAGCTATGGCATAAAGAACTTCCAGCTCCTTTTTCCATCACTGTTTTGATCATTAATGGCAATAAATTATTTCTGTGTCATTTTTGCTTGAACTACTGGAATTTATAGTTATATATATAACTCAATTTTTGTAGATACTACAAAGTTGAATAATCAGTGAAATACACTATGTATGGGTGTTTATGTGTAGATACTTAAACATTTCTGGGCTGTACATTTTGTGAACTGCCTACACAAACAATTTGACCAACTCTACAGTACTTTCTTTTAACTACAGAGCCTAATGTGTTTAAGCTGTTGCAGGACAACACTGCTTTATTCTCTGCAGACAACTTTATTCTTTGTCTTGTTGTTTTTATTGTTCCATGGGTAATGAACAAAAGCCTGCATCTGTTCCTCAGGAAGGACTTAATCCAACGCTTATTGAATGCACTGGAAGAGTCCCCATTGGGCTTTGGACCAAGCTCTTTAGTCCACAAACAAATGCTTTTTGTGAGAATATGCTATTCAAGTATTGTATAGAAGAGTTACAGTTGTTCCCTATTTCCGAAATGACTGCTCTTTAAATCTTTTTGCTATGCCTGTTCTTTTGCAGGAACAATATGCAACTGTACATAATTGTCGAAGTACTGTAGTCCATGTTTATCACACCCCACCAGTTGATATAAATGTAGAACATGTAATGCTGTGGTGACAAGTGGTGCTATATTTATGTAGCTCTTCCTGTGGAAACAGTAATTCAAAAAATGCATAGAGATACACTTACTGACTTGAGGATGATCAGGCTCAATCAGCCAAGTGGGAGATGGCAAGACATCTTTGAGGACTGCCTTATGTTGGTGTTATTGATGAAGCAGACTTGAAAGAGGGGTTTGTAGAATAAAAGAGGGATACTACTAAACAGAATTTTTTCCCTACCCTTAGGAAAAGGAGCAGGCTAAAAGGAGTCAAAAAGCTCACAGTAGCGGAAAGAAACAGGGGCTATTGTGGAAGGGGGTACAATGAGACAAAGATAAGGCAGGAGGAATAAAAGCAGAAACACTAGCTGAAGCAAGACTGTAAAGAATTTTAAGTGAAAATTTACAGCTCCAGATTTGCAATGACTGCATTTTCTGCAAGGGGGGAGATCAATGAGTTGGCTATGCAGTGGCATTCCTGAAAGTGCAATAAAAGATAGGTGTTTTCCTTATAATACCACACGTACTGAATACGTTTTGGATTTCTTGTGTCCAGAAAATAACAGTTTTCCCGTGAATGGAAGAGAACATGATGCCAGTGAAACTTAGCTGGTTTTTCAACTGCAGAACAGTTCTTGACCTGGGTGTAGATGACAGAAACAGTTACTACTGGGTATTACTCCTGTGACAGAATTTCTTGCAGTAAAACACAATACACTGTGTGTTAAGTGCTTGCAGGGTTGCACACGTAGTTCATAAGCTGATGGTGACTCAGACAGTTTATGGAGCCAATACTAAAACATTACTCACTCAAGGAGTCACATCTAAGCCAATGAGATTACTCATGTAGTGAATGGCTGATAGAGATCTTGCCAAGCTATTGCACCACATAATAGTTGTGTGTAAATGAGCGTGTTTGTCAGCTGAATAACTTCAGAAAGGAATTTTTAAGTTCGTTCTATGTATGAACTTTTTCTATTTGAAATCCCTAACCAGAGCTGAGGTCCTATTACGTTTTGCCAACTCCCACTAACTCGTAGTACCTATCCTAAAACTCATCAACTCATATAGACAAATAAGGAAAAATAACTTACCTTCAGTCACCTCACAAGTCAACACCAATGACAGGAATAGAAAAGAGATCTCCAGTCAGTTCACTATCAGCAGCTCCCTGCCTTTGTAATTCACAACATTTCACCCCTGCACTGAATATAAAGCATTTATGAATATGACTTCCAAACTTCCTACAGCTCTTCTGCTAACCAAGTGGTGGGTTTCTGCATTCATTAGCTTTATAAATGCACAGAGAATACACTGAAGTACCATTTTTACCTCATACACATTATTACAAGCCTGGTGCATTCCCTCATCCAGCTCATCTCCATGTTTTTCTGCAGATGGTGAAATAACCAGAACCACAAGAAAAGGAAAATTAATCTAATCACAAAATTTCTGACAGCCAGTCTAAGACACTTAAAAATCTGCATCCCAAGCAAAACTCATGTTTCATATTCAGTAGAATTCAGTGTGGAGGCTACCATATCAAGCATCACCTTTCAGGACCACATTCCATTTAATAAATGCTATAAAAGCACCTGGCATATTCAGCATCATTACCACAGGTTTTTTTCCTTCTTTTCTTTATTCTGCATTGCTCTCTCAGCATCTTTTAGAGTTTGTAGAGAACATTAATAGTGTGCTGGACTGTAAACAGGAGCCTGAAAAAATGTCTAATACAAAGAGGTATATCGTCTTAGAATTATTCTCCATTGGAAGGTTCACTGCATAACAATAAAAAAAATCTGTCTTACTGAAACTAGGCTCCCCTATACTGACAAGGTCCCAAAGCAAAAACTCTGATTAACTCATCTGTCTCCTGGATAAAGAATAAGCAGCAGATACTGATACAGCTTCACTCTTTTGTCTTCCTATTTCTCTCTCCTCTCCTCCAAACATCTTTGTCTTTCATTTCCTTCTCTTTATCTCCACATCCTCAGCCGCCTTGTGTCTCTTCCCCTTTCTAACTCCAGGCAGTCTTTGTTGGCAATGATTCCATCCTTTTTCTGCTCATGGAAGAGCACACATCTGTACAGAGGCAGATTGTAAACTAGGTCAGTTTATATGGCAGATATAAAAAGGGCAGGAATAAGAGCCTTTTGTATAATAACAAGGTCTCACATAAGCACATGGCCCAGTTGTCAGAGATGTTGAGCATCTGCTGTTACCACTGACTTCAGTGGCACTAGTCCACGTGTCCACAGGCTGCAGATGTAGAAAAACATGCTCAGTTTTGCAGTCCCCTGGAAGCAGAAGTTTAGATATGCAGTCGCAGTCCCTTGATGTCCTCCAAGGCTCCACATTAACCTCAGGATCTGTTTTTGTCAATTTTTCCAACATTTTCAGCTCAGTCTTGAGAGGTAAATTAGGCAGTAATTGGAGAAGGAATGAATTGATACTGGGGAAAATATCTTTTCAGTTCACAAGCACATCAAGCAGGCTTGAAATAGAATGATAAGTGAGGAGCTGTCATGTGAGTGTTAAAAATAACTATTTTTCATGACAAATATTTGGTTAATGTGGCTATCTTTATATTCTTCGTCCTTTCAGAGTCTTTACAACAATACCAACTGATCTTGCAATTCATTATTTAGGTAAAGGTACTTCAGCATTACAGTAAAAAAAGGGAAGACTGCAGTCTGGAAAGATTGATTGCTCCTTCCCCCTACCTGAAGCTCTTTGTAATGCTGTAAAAAATTGCAGAGCACTAACAAACTGCATCACTTTCATTTGTGATATTGCTTTACCTAATGGAAGAAAATCTGTGCTGCAGCCACATGCATCAGTCCAATCTTGTATGAGTCCAGGAAGCAGAAAAGGGACAGAAGGTAATTGTTGGAACAACAAGATAGAGGGGTGTGAATCCAGGAAGAGGAGCTCTGAAATTCCCCCTTCGACAGTGTAACATTGTTCATTTCCACAGATCTTTCTGCACAGTCCAGTACTATGAGTCTCCAAAACTTGTGACCTTTAGAAAGCATGATACTTGACAATGCTTATTTTAATTATGATTCTGAGGCCTGGAGGGGACCTTTCTGCATGGTTCTGAAGGTTTCCACAAGCAAAACCCACTAATATATTTCCCTTCCAATAACTGCCTTATTCTGTTTCTAGCAGCCAAAGTTCCTAAAAACGAAATAAATCGTGGTCAGACCTGTGAAATATACAGGAAAAGATGCAACCCCCATGCTCCTTTTCCTCTTCCCTCCATATGTCCATATTGCCATCTGGATGGCATGCCAGGCCTGGAAGTACAAAGTCATATGCTTGCAGGACAGGATGGTGGGCAGGATCAGCAACACATGTCCATGCACAAGTACAGCATTCCTTTGCTCCCTGCCTGCTCTCTTCATTTAGGCTGAATGAGGACCCACTGAGGTTCTAGCACCTTATCCTAGAAGGACAAAGGCTAGGCCCTGTCTTTGGGCAGATAACTGCATTGCAGGCATTCCTGGGGACACTCCTAGATGATGCAGCTGGAATACCACTGTTCAGAGCTATCTCCCTTCCTCTTTCCTGTGCCCCATGGTGGTGACAAGTAAATAATGTCCATTAGAAAAAAAAGAGAGAATTAAAAATTCTTTTTGTCCAGACAATTTACAACGAAGTTTAAAAAGGAGAAAACAGATGGCTGCCAGTAGGGAGAATGGCAGTTCCCTGGATCAAAGACCTTGGTGGGGCTGTACCACACTCTTGTATGTTTTCACACTCACTTTGCGTTCAGACACATATATTTGCAAAGAGGGTTGTGGCCATGTGTAGTTGATTATTAGGATAGCTTCTTATTTACATTAATAGCACCCACTTACGGGTCTGCACTTACATATAGTATGCCTCAGTTTCCTTATACCATTAGCTTTTATTATAAACCATTTCCATTATCACACAGCATTCAGGTAGCAACTATGCCTCTGTGTGAGCACCTGCGACCTCGAGTTCTCAACAGAGAATGCAGCTGCTGAATTACCAATAGCAGCGTGGAGGGTGGAAAATGTGACACTAAACTTCAACACAGACTGGAGAGCTAGAGGTTTGCAAACCTCATGCCTGTACTGTCCAAATACAGAGATGCTGATTGACTTGGACACTTAAAGATACTTAATGCAATCTATCTGAGAAGAGTCAACATTACTGCTGTAAAGTCCTGCCTTAAACAAACCTTTTGGAGGTCTCTGAAAAGGTCAACAAAAACATGGATAAGAGCAATCTAATTTCCATATCAGACGAGTGTCTAAAATGTTCTTGACAAAGACATTTAAGGAGACTAAGCAGAGGAAACAATAAGAGGGAAAGCCCTGGTATAGCTCAGTAATTACTTGGAAGATAAAATTCAAAGTACAGGAATAAATCGCCAGTCCTCACAATAGAGGGAGGTGCTGGATGGTGTAGAGTTCTGCAAGGGTCAGTGTTGCAATGTGTGCTGTTCAATGTACTCGTGCTTTACCTGGGAATGGAGTCAAATAGCAAACTTCATCAAAATGCGTTTATTTGGCAGTAATAAGAGGAAAGATTGTGAAGAACTGTACCTGGACACTATGAGGCTGAATGTTCAACATCAGAAATCCGGTATAGGTGAATGTAAAACGACACACACGCGGACAAATAGTCATTAAAATTGGTGGGCTCTGAGCTGGCTTTAGTCAAATCTCAGTGTTACAACAAGCCATAGAAACATCACCTCTTGTGCTCAGAAGTTCTTCATTATGTATTGTCAAGAAAAAAACATAATTGTGCCACTGTATGAATCCACAGTTTGATCACATCTTAAATCCTGTGTATTTCCTCAACTCAAATTTAGATCTGTTAGATCAGGGTCATGCTGAAGGATGGTAAGAGGTACACAACAGTTTGTGGACAAAGGTCCCCATGAGAGCAATCTAGAGTTCTTCAGCCACAAAATATAATGATGTACAGAGATTACAGTGGAGATCTACAAACCCGTAAACAGGTCTAAGAGAGGGTTAATTGTTCCCCATCTCCAGCTCAAAGAAAGGATTAGTTGTTCCTCATCTCCGGCACAGGAGCTGAGGAGATAATTAAGTTTGTATTGAAACCAAAAATAAAAGTCAGAGCTACTGCACGGGAAGGACAGCAGATCAGTGGGAATTCTTGCAAGCATATTTGGGTTCAAGTCAACACTGAAGAAGCCCAGGACAGTAGTGGTACCTATTAAAAGACAAAATCCAAACCAAAACCAAAACCAAAAAAAAAAAAAAAAAAAAAAAAAAAAAGGCAAGCAGCCAAACCCAAACCCACATCAATAAAGAAAAACAAACCAAAACCAAACAAAAAGAAAATTGCCCGATACCCGCGGCTTGGAAACCCCGGGAGCTGGCTGGCGGCGGAGCGAAGCTCCCGCCCTGTGCACTACCCGGAGGCGAGCAGCAGGGCCGTGTTCCTTTCCTTCTCGACGGGCCTCGGCCCCCCGCTCCCGGCTCCCTCTCCTGCCGCCCGCCGCGGGCATCGTAACCAGAGAGGTTCGCAGGCGGAGGGTAACCCGAGCGCGGCAGGGCGGGGGGCGCGGGGGCGGTCGCGGAGCGCTCTCCCGGCGGGACGGGACGGGCGCGACGGGACGAGGCGGGGCTGGGCGGGACGAGGCGGGCGGCGGCTTTGCCCCCCTCGCTCGGCGTCGGCCAAGGGGGCGGGCGGGGAGGGAAGTAAGGGGGGGGGAGGAAGAGGAGGAGGAAGAGGAGGAGGAAGAGGAGGAAGGGGGACCCGACGTGCCGGGGCTGCGGGCGGAGCAGGCAGCGCACGCCGCGAGGCGGAGGAGCGGGAGCGGTTTGGATAAGGTACCTCCGAGCGCCAGGATGCGCGTGTCCGCGCGGCGTCTGTCTGCCTGCGTGTCTGTGTGTCTGTCTGCCTGCCTCTGTGTGTGTGTGAGCGCGGCTCCCAGCGCGGCGGGAAGGGAGGCGGCGGCGGCTGCGGCTCCGGCGAGCTGGCCCTCGGCGGGTTGCGAGCAGGAGAAGGGAGAGGGGATAGGCAGGGCGAGGCGGGGGAGGCAAGGGTAGAGGTGCGAGGTGCGGGCAGGGGAAAAGCGAGGAGGGAATATGGAATCGCAGGGAGAGAGAGAGCAGGAGAGAAAAGGAGAATGCAGATTCGCGGAGGGGAAGAGGCCAGGAGGAGAGAGGGGATGCCGAAGGGGGACGTTTCTGCTCTTGCCCGCGGCAGCCCCGGCGTGCACAGCCCGGGCGGGGGAGGCGCGGACCGCCGAGGGCTGCCGGCCGGAGCGAGGGGGCCGCGCACAGAAAGCCGGGTCTGTGCCCCCCGATGTCCGCAGGCTGGGGGGCGGCTCTGCCCCCGCCTGGGCTGCGGCCGGGGGTCTCCGCTGCCCGCCCTGGGGGCAGCCACTGTGCCTGGGAGACGGCCGGGTTGTGCGGATGGAGGGGGCGTGTGCAGGGGGTTCAGCAAGATCCTGAGAAACCTGTGACGTTATTATTTTTTAATCAGCGTGTGTTTTTCATGGCGATCTCAGATTTTCCTGGTCTCCCCTCTTTGAACAGAAAATCCTCTGTATCTTTGTTCCAAGTATTTCCATTTTTAGATACCTCTGTAACAGCAAAGCGAGTTCATGAGTTCGAAATATTTTATTTCTTTTTTTATTTGGCCTCTGCTGAGGACCACTGCAGTGTAAACTTCCGAAACACTGGTGTCTCTTTTAAAAAAGTTACTGAAATTATTACAGAGGTGAGCAGGCCGGCAGCTGTTGTGGATATACCAGTGTTTGAGTTTCTGATAACATTAATCATTAGCCTTAAAGAGCAGTCATCCTACTGAAGTTAGGGTTTTATCTGAAGATGAATTGCCTGTCATGTCCCAGAAGATGTACATTAAGTACAAGTGCCAGCCTCCTGTCAGAAGAGAGAGAGCATATTCCCCCAGTTGTGATTCTATCAATGAAATAAACATGTTTTTTTATAATGAGTGGTGATTAACAGTTTAACATTGTGATGATATTCTCTTATTCTAGCATTGTCTCACAGCTCTGGTATGTCAATTTGTATTCATGCTGTGTAAGTGTTTTGCAGAGGTTTTGCCTATCTGGCAGGGATTTATTTCAATTTCACAATTATGTTTTCTGATCTCAGCAGCCTCAGTAACCCCAAGAAGTTGTATATATACATCAGTATCTGTTATAATGTTATAATGTGTGACTCTTTTTTCCCTAAGAAGTGCAAGTTATTGCCTTTAGATCACGGTTTTTATGTCTTTGCACATAGCAGAAGTTACAGTTGAAATTGTGTTCGTTTAAGTGTATTCATTGCGAGCATTTCTGACCAGTCAGTATTGAGTGATTTTTTTATCGATTTATCTTCATTTGGTGTTTGAATGCCAGTCCATTTGCTGCTCTGCTGTAGTCTCTGCCAAAATAAGTTTTCAGAAATTTAAAATGTTACACACAGATATTAGCTTTTGATGACTGATACCTTGTTTTCGTATTAGTTTCCTTAGCTGTCGAAAGAGTACAAGTCCCAGGTGAGCTCTTAAGTAAATTAAGCCATGTGTAGAGATATCTTGTAATAGTGCCAGTAAAAAATAGCTCTTGTGGCAGCTGATAGTTATTTCCCTTCACTGTGGATGTGCAGCTTCTGTAGGAAGGGATGTGTGCAGTCCTTTAAAATTACTTCAAACTCCTGTTGGCTTCTGCCAGAGTTTTGACCAAGTTAAGGATGCAGGATCTTATGGCTTGGAGCATGAAAAGTAGAGCCAGCAGAATTCTGAGCAGTTTGATGTATACTTTGATCATAAGATAATTTGGTTCATGCCTGGTTTGTCCTGTCTAAACTGCAAAATTCACTTTTTCTATGGGAAACACCTGCTGATTTAGCAACTGCTATTGATACTCCATTTATAGCAAGGCAAGAAGAGCTGCATAAAGCAACATCTAGAACTGTCCCTATTGTTACTATTCACAGTGTGATTTTTCTCTCGTTGACATGCTGCTGTACTGATTCTCAGGCAGTTCCAACTTCAGCTGATGAGAGTACATTTATGATTGTGGGATAAAGAGGGTTGTTCAAGCTGCCAAAATGGTATCTCCTTCTTCCTCCTACCCCCCTTTAAAAATGAAAAGCTGTGGCAGCTGTCTCTCCTTGCAGCCTGTGCTGAAGGGGCAGACCTTTGTTGCCCTGTGCACCCTGTTTCTTGGATGCCTGGAGTTAACTTGAATTCTTTGTTATTTTGATTCAGTTTTTGTTGGTTGTCTCCCATTTTTATGCTATTTTTTTCTGTATTTGTTTTAATGCCAAAACTTCATGAAGGTTCCTAGGAAATTCTGGACTCATAATTCATTGAGGAAAAAAGTCTTTTCCAATACTCCCACTCACTCAGACCAAGTCTATTGAAGTTGATGTGAATAGTCTTGGCATTCGAATTATGGTGGAAGAAAAAGTTGGCCTGTTAATTGATGATGATGATGGCTTACCTAAATATTGTATTAGTCCTACAGGGGAATGTTCTTTAATTCACTGATGACCTAGACCACTAGAGTACAGTTCTATAAAATTAAGTTTAATTTTGAAATATAGCAGCAGCACTGAATGACTGCCAGCAGATGCAGTTGTATCTATAACTTATGTTGTTTTCTTTAAACCATATGCCAAAGTGGTGCACTTTTTCTTCTGTATCTCTAAAATTTTACGTCTTATGTGCTTAACTAATTGTAGGACTTCGGTGTGCATTGCTCCAGTAAATTTGTATTTGAAGTTGAGCAAAGTCCATACTCTGTGAACTCTTCTGCTGCTAAGAATGTATTTCACAGTACAGCTTGATGGGGACGGACCTGGCAAATGATTCTATCTTCAGTGAGGAAGCAAACCTTGCAGTCTTCCACTTGGAGTAAGTCAGTTAGGGATACTTTCCATCTCAGCCATGTGAAAATGACAGATGTCCAGTTGTCGTTAGTAACAATAACTATCCCCATACTACACCAAATTGGAAAGACAGAGTCAGATTGGGAATTTTTGGAGTTTTCAAAAACCTGATGGTAACCTGCCATCATAGTCATTGTCGTTGACCGAAGGAATCTAGATGTTGATTAAGATGGCATCTCAAGGCTCTTCCAGTATTTTCTGTCATCAACTAAGAGTCGTGGTTATTCAGTACTGAAATGTGTACAAAACTTTAAAAAATGTGTTGCACACAATAACTTCAGGAGACCATGTGTATCTCACTCCATCGTGAAAAACAAGTGTAAAGCATAAGTGTACAGCTGAAGTTTTTCACCTATCAAACCGAATTCTAATCTCTTCTTTTTTCGTCTCTATATTGGACAATCTTCGGGGCTTTTCCACAATTTTCACTCAAACATGCTATGCTGAAACTGAAATTTCAGGTGCTACTGCAGGCTTGTTTCCCAAATAATTATGTTCATGGTGCTTTTCTGGTATTGTGACAGAATTAACAAAAAAGAGGATACTTTTTTCATATTAAAATTCTGGGTTATCAGCACAAAATGTTGTTATTATATTTGGTAGTAAATAACCTTATTTAGTCCATTATAACTGTAAATTATGCCATCCTTAAGTTTAAAAATACATAATTTTATTTAAGTTTATAATTAATGAGAGTTCAGAGTTCACCTTTTTTTCTTTGATGATGGTAAGATACTGGATTTCTAGAAGAAAGGAGGACTGCATCTTCAGAGTAATTCTTCAGAAATATTATTAAAATACTGTATTGTAACAAGAGTCAAGCATTACATTGCTCAATGTGAGAGTTCCATGCAATGTAGCATGAAAGTGAGAGTTTTCCCTAGGTATTATACTGGCAGAAAATGATGTATTGAATCCTTTATTAATAACAGAGAAAAACAATATTGTATTTAAAACAAATCAGATTTCCTCCAAAACATACCTACATCTATTAGAAAGGTTAGGAATATTGCTTTAAAAGATATGCACAAGCTCTATGGAAAACTTTCGTATGTGCTACTGAATCATGAAAGTGTATCCTGTTCATTTTGGAGTTTTCTTTCCAGCTTTATCTAATTGACTAAAGAGATGAATCACGATCCAGGGGAAAAGAATGCTTCCAAAGCTCTGGAAATTTTCTCTCCAAAATCTGTTGGTTCCACTGATTTCTTTTGGGGCTCTGGGCATCATAATTTTCCTATTCTCCTGTGTTTCTGAGTTTAAAGCGTCAAAGAGCAGAAAACTCTGTGTATAAATTACTAAAGTCACATCACCATGTGTACTTCAGAAGGGAAGGATTCTCAGCTTTATTCCACATGTTTTTGTGTTGCTTTATGAAACATCTGTATAATTTATGCATGAATCAGGAAGCGTTTATAAGGGTGTAGTGCAGGTAGTACTGGCAGGGAAGGGCGGCTTATATGCATCTCATTTATTCCCTTTCTAGCCACTAAAGTTGACTACTTTAACAAAATAGAAAAAAAAGTCTCCCCTCCTGGTAGTTTTAAAATACCTTTAAACTGGTGACAGGTTAGAATTATACTCACTTAAATACACACATACCCCCAAAACAAACAAGCGGATAAAACCAAGCAGATAAAAAACATCACCAAAGCCACAAACACCATTGCTTCAATCACTGAGTAACTCAGTAGGTATGACTGTTGACTGGGGCTGGGTGCAAATGTACCTGAGGATATATGCAGCTCACATGCAGCTTCCTTCCTAACAGTTCTTCTCAGGGGCTGATACTTGAGAACAGGGATGTTATTTTTTACCATTAAACCCAAGAAATCAAGTGGGTGTCTTTTGCCTCATTGTCTAGGTCAGTGACACCAACATTGTTTGAGTTGAGCTTAATAACAGCCGTTTTTTCCCCAACCTTGAGGGAAAAATACAGCTCCATCTGTATATGTGCTAGGAGTGCCCTATTTCTGTGTCTTATTAAATGTGGAGCAAGTTTAGTAGTGCCAGTTGAGAAGAATTCACTAACAGAACTGCAGATCCACCCATCTTTGAAAAAGCTTTACTTTTAAAAAGTTCCTGGCCCCCTTTTTTTTTTTTTTTTTTTTTTTTTTTTTTTTTTTTTTTTTTTAATGCTTCTAGGGCAGGTGTCAGGAAGATGACAGACCAGAAATAGGAATCAGATGAAATGTGCACCTGTATTAGCATCCTGCACCAAAGTCTACTGGAAAACTAATTAAATATAGGTAAATATATTAGTAAAGCTTGCACAAGTAAAGAAATAAAGACCTTTTTTTGTAAAGTTGGTGAGTTGGTTTGTATGGACTTTCTGTTTCTCTACTTCCATTCTATTAGGAGTGTATCACTGTACTCCTGTAGCCTTGTAAGGAAGACAGTGTGAAGTCAATCTCAAACCTTTATTCTTCTATCAACTTTCCTCAGAAATAGGTCATTTATTTCCAATTTTAGAATTCTCTATTAGCTGCTACCCTGCCCCAAGAGTGAGCACAAGAAGAGGTTTTTGTTGGCAATGCTCTTGAGAACCTGCATGCTGGTGTAGGAGCTACTATCAATAAACCCAGAGAGTCATTTAACCCGATTTTAAAACTAAGTATATGCAAGGTGAACAAACTATTGTGGCTTATGCCACAGTTTGATATTCCGACTGTCACAATGTTTTCAAGACATATTTTACTGGCACAGCTTGTTCACACTTAGGAGAGGATGACTATGGCCAAAATATCAAGGAAGCTCTGAAGGAACAGGTGCATTAGTAGGAAACATAGCCCTGAGAGTTCAGGCACATTCAGGCCTCAACACCACATTGTTTCAACTGTTCACAGTGTGTGGCTGAGAGGGGGACACACCAGGGCGTGTTCCCAGGAGCATCGTTCTGGCATGGCTTGGCTGAGCTTGGCAGAGCAGAGACTGATCCAGTTCTTCGCTGTTCTTTGCTCCTGCTGCTGGTTGCAATCATTAAAAAGATAAATTGAGACAAAGTTATGGTCTAACTTTTCTGTTTGCTTGTATATTTTCAGCATTTTCGTAGAGTCATATATTCATTCAGATTGGAAAGGCCATTTAGAACAACAGCAGTTAAACTATTTATGGCAGTCCTGTATTTTTGTGTTGTGAAAGCAATGGTATACTGGTCACACTGGTCAGTGTATCACTGGAAACTGGCTTAATCAAACCAACCATTGTGACCATTTAGTTAGATCTAAAGAGTAGCACAAAAGAACCTATGCTGCCTTTAGATGCCGTTCTTTGATTTGATAGATGCCTGAGGCTGTCCTGCTTCCATTTGATGTTCCCAGTGTCTACAAGGTTTCCCACGTTATAACGTGTGCTTTCACTTATACTCTTCTGTTTCAATTCCTGGCTTTGTTTAATTTAAAAATGTCAAACAGAAACATATTAGCTTCCTCTTACATTATTGCCAATGAAGGCTTGTTCTTCCTCTCTGATTCTCAAAGCTGTGAGTCTGCTCTGAATCTCTGGTGAACAGCAGCTCTGAGGAAGGAGAGGAGCAGCCACACTTTTGGACAGTTCTTTTAAATTTAAAATGTGCTTTAAAAGAGGAACCAACACAGACTGAGGAACTGTCCATTCACTTTCTGAAAATGAGATTTTTTAACCACATTTTTGATGGGCGCTCTGAACAACCCTGTCCTGTTGTCTGTTGGGTTTGCTGGAGTGATACACTTGTAAGGCCCAGGTTTAGGCTCATTTTGATGTATGAAATGTGCTTATGAACTTGGTTAATGAGAACAGAAGTGGCATAGCACAGCAGCTCAGAATGTGTATTGACAGACTTCTAGTGAACTGTTCTCACTTCAAATTAAAAATATATTTTAATTAGTTGACATTTTTGGCATTTTGGGATGTATTTTAAGCCCTAAAACTTCTTGAAAAATCTTTTTCCATCTAATTAACTTAGAGATAGCTCAGGTAATTTTGAAATTTCTAAGAGGATCACCCTTAGGGGAGAAAAATCACATTTGGAGCTGTCACTGGAAAGCTGAAAACAGCTACTGGCATATTTAGACAGTCCTGAAGCCAGTTTGTGATAAGATCAGCACATAAGCAGAACTCCCCAGAATTTAGCTCTGAGTGGCAGTAAATTCTAGTGACTTTTTGCTTATTTCTTAGGGCTGGTCAGCAGTAAATAATATAATTTGCAGTAAATAATAATATTTGATGGCTGATCCAAACTAGCTCAGTCTTTCAGAATGAAGTGTGGTGGAAAGAAGAGACTGCAGTAGAATTAATGTTTCTAGTGGGGAAGTTCCTTGCTCTTGTCTTTTTGTCAGATGTCATTATCAAATGGACTTCTGCTCTCAGTAAAATGTTTTTAGGCTGTTCCCCCTGTCATTCATTCCTCAGGCTTCTCCTTTATTCAAGGAGTTCATCTGTATAGCAGCAACAAATGCTTTTTTCTTTGGTTCTAGTGGGACATGTGGAAAATTCAGAAGTTCAGCTGTTGGGTATGCCTTGCCTACTGTTCTTGTTGACTCTGATAAGTCAATGTATCTTGGTGGCCTGAATAAGAGATGTGACTTGGCTGTGATGAGCTGGGTATTGTTTGTATCTGCTGGAAACCTGTTTTCTTTCTGGAAGAAAAGGATGATAGGATTGTTCTCTTGCATGCCCCAGGACTCTGTATTGTCCAAGCTTTCTGAAGAGAAATCAAGCCAACTCCCTAAGTTCTTGGCAGAGTGCACTGTCAAAAAGGGACTTTCCAATGGGATATTATCAGATGATCACCAGCTGCCTGGGGTGCAGGTCCTTGGGGGCAGAGGAGCACATCCATGGTATTTCTAAGAATTCCCCTTCTCATGCCTTTGGGACGTGTTCCTGTAGAAAGGAAAATAAAATCAGAATCCTGCAGGTGCAGATGGTAACACTTGCTTCTGTCTATCATCATGTTAGATACTGGTAAGATACCCAGAGGCAAAAAGAAAAAAAGAATACATAAGTTTTGTCACATCAACTGCTCAGTTTCTATTAAAAATGTTGGTGAGTGTGAAAGAAAGAGAGTGAGAGGAGGTTACTTATGCCAGTATTCAGTAAATTGAGAGCAAGATTGCATTTAAAGCTGTGGTAAAGCTACATTGGCCAGAAGTGTTCATCTGCAGATGCAGTGTATCTGAGACAATTAAAGTGCTTCTACGAGTGTAACTTTGCCATCTTTTCCTCTGTATTAGCCTGTGACACATGAACAATACTCATGCTACAGTGCATGACCTCTGGAGAGCAGCAGAATTTGGCTCAGGTTGAGCCCCACTCAGTTTTGTGTGAAGAATTGGTTTTTCAATGTTCCACTCATTGCAGATGCTGACACTTCTGCAGAAAATGTGAAACGTCAGGCCAGGGTTCACTGCTCACACCTTCTTTTTGAGGATTTGTGTCTTCCAGGCACAGATGCAACTGCTGGTCCAGACTGGGAGAGTCAACAATAAACATCTGAACACCAAAATGCAAAGTTACTTTTGCAGGTACTTACCGTCTCTTTGGCTGTGCTTTAAGTGGCAGGGACTTGTAAGTTTATTAAAAGTGTAGCAGCAGGACACAGTGGTATTTTATGGATGAGGACTGACTCTGTACTTAAAGGGCATGAATGCACATACATGCTTCGCCCAATATCCCTTTGGCATCAGTCATCTGTCAGAGTGCAGCTGCATTGGGACATGCATCATGCCATTTAAATTACTTTTATAGCTGATGGATCTAATGAATAATTTCCTTTGGAGGCAAAAGGGAGGGGAAGAAATTAAAAAAAGGAGATGCTGAAGGGCTTGCAGTTTCTATTGTGGCAAATGTGAGTTTGAAATAGTGTGCTTGACTTTTTTAAAAGAGAAAAGGGGATGCAGTTTCACAGCAGGAGAACTTCACTTTGCTAGGCATGATGCCAAGATTTTATAGTGACTTGATGGTTTCATTCAAGAACAAGGTGGTGGGATCCAGCAACAATGGACCTCCATTGTGGAGGGTCATGCTCACAAAAGTTCACAGGTTCCTCCTAGTCAGGCAGGAACTCAGGTATTTTAAGTGTCTGGACAGTATACAGCAAAAGGCCTCTGCTGCTCTGTTGCATTTTACATTTGGGACTAGATGCTGGGTGATACAATTTGCATTGGTTTGGTGAAAGACATTTTGTGTGTATATTCTGTTACTGGACATCACTTAATTCATGCTGAACAATATTTGAAATTTTCTAGTTAACTCATATATACTTTGATTATGTGGGCTTGATATGGAGCTTGCCATAGATGGTAGGAAAAATATCGCAAGAGAATAAAACCAGTCTTTTCTCTCCTGCAGCTTTCAGGAATTAATCAAATCCTCTTTTACTTAACTATACAGCAGCTTCACTGATAACAGATTTGGGCTTGTTAACTGTAATTTTTTTTAATCTTTAAAGTTTTAAAATGTTTCCTGGGCTGCAGAGTTAAAAACTAAAAAAACCACTTAGATTCAGAGTGTATTGTAAAGACCATATGAGTATGAAAAAATGACTTCTCCGGGTCCTTTCTTGTTCAGATACTGAGGCTTATGGCCTTCTCTGAAAAACTCTGAAGTATGCTATCCCTCCTCCAAACCCAAATCCTTCAAACCCAAGGCCCAAGCTTTCAGTTAATGCAAATGGATCTGGATTGACAGGAGAAGACCCTGTGATTTTCCTCTGTGCTAACAAACACAAATAGCAGAGAAATACGTTACTAGTTTCTCAGTACTTCCCACAGTCTGTGATAGTGTTGTCAGAGTTTCTTTGGTTTGGCTGTTAAAAGGATAAAAGCAAAAAATAGCTGTCCTGGGAGTGGCAGGGCAGGACCCTGGTTCTCCTGAGATCTGTGATGGGAAGGCGATGGTGAGTAACACCGTTGCTCTGGAGCAGGCAACTTTGCTCAGGGGGCTGACCAAGCAACTCAGCTTTTCCAGGGCAGTGGTGTTTGCTCAGACCCTTGTTCAGTGGGACAGGGCAATTCATATGTTTTCCAGTCTGGGTAGCCTTTGCAATGTCTATCTCACTTCTGTATTTCTGGGCTTTTGTTCTGCTTTTTGTCCTCCCTCCTCCTTTAGGCTGCTTCTTGTTTGCTTGTCTTCTTTTGGTGCTACATGATGGGGGTTTTTAAGTGTTTGCTGGCACTGGGTGTTAAGAGCCTAAATAAGAGTGAAGTGTACATATCCTAACTCCTTCCCAGATCTGGTCACTGATTTGTGTGAGGTTGAGAGGAAGGTTGAGTGATTTGAAGAGGTCTGAATGTTCAACTGATACTGTCAGTTTCTTTCTCACAGAGAGCTGTGTGTTTAAAAAGGAATGTGATGTATGACAGTAGTGGTGAGAGCACCCAGAAGACCCCTGTCAGCTGAACAGAGTTCTGCTGCCAGCTGTGCACCAGTGAGTGCCCGTAGCTGCCTGAGCTGCTGGAAGTTAACATAGAGCTGGTGGTGTGACAGAGTAAAAGATTTGATCCTTCTCACCACAACAGTCCTTCAGTCTGATTCAGTTCACATTGTACCTTGGGCAGTTTGACTGAGTTATATTTTTGCTCCTGAGGTATTGTCTACATTTACAAAAGCCTTCCTGGAATGCAGTTACCAGGCAAGCCTTTTCACTTTGCTGATATTCTCCTGAATCTGCATTTTTTGCATCAGATAGGTATACATGGCATGCATAACCGTTCTCCAGAACAGAAGGCCAGGAGGAGACCTTGAAGGCTACATCTTACTGCTGATCTACCAGAGTGCTGCTTCCCCTTTCCAAAGGACAGACCAAAAGCAGTACCCTGGTTTTGGGGAGTAAAGCCCCAGGGTGCCATCTGACACAAGCTTATACAGAGATTGATTGAAACAGCCAAAAAGCACAGATCATCCATGCCTTTCTGTTTCCTTCTAGAATATAACTATAACCTTGTCAAACAGCTGTGTTACTTCATTGTTGTTGATTCTTTCAAAGAAAGATCAGAGCTTTCCATGGAAGAGCAACAGTTGGCTTGTACTCCATCAGTGGAAATTACCAGAAGGAGCTGCATCAGAAATAGCTTTTCACTAAAGAAAATCTAGAAAAACTCTTGAAGAAATTACTAAGAATAAAGGTTTAATTTTTGCTCTTAAATTCTTGTTCTTGTCAGTTGCAGTATTGTTGCTGCAGTTCAAGCAGTTTATTCACAGTATCTTTAAACAAACAACATAAAAAAGGTATTTATGAACTCCAGTTAGCCCCAGCATAAAGTGGGAATGCTGCCCATGTGCTGTTATATTTTTCTTCCTTGTGATGCTCTCGTCTTGTTTATACATTATTTGGATCTTCTGTGAGCATTGTCTGGGTTCTTTTACTAATATTGGTGGGATTTCTGATTTCTTGTGTGATCTTAGCTTTTGCCTTTCCTTTGCTTTGTTTTCTTTATAGAGTTAAGTCAACTTTCTGTGATTAAACTCATTGCATAAAAGGAAAAAATGTGAGATGTTTCCTGCAAACAATTGATGACAAACTCATTGTACTAAGCTTGCTGAAAAGGAACTTTTTTTTGGAAGGTGAGAATAAAGGAATTTCCTCCTCCACCCTTCTGTTGTTCAGCTGTAAACTGATATTGTTGAGAGGGAAAAAGTTGCTCTAGTTTTCCTCAGGATATGATTGTGTGATCTTATTGAAAACTTTTAAAGCTACAACTGACACTCTAAAGGTTTCAGTTTCTTGCAGAATTGAAAAATTAGTTCCTGATTTGATTTTAATTTAAAGCAGAGTCAGTTCAGTTAATTTTCACAAAAGAAATACCTTTCTGAAGGTTCACAGATTCCCCAGGTTAACATTACAGTTCAGTGAGAATGAAATCTCTTTTATGGCACTATCTGTGGAACAGTTCAGTAATTATTCCAGCAGATAGATGAGTTTGCACTGGAAAACAGTGAAGCCACACAGAGCAAAGTCATGGGGTTTTTTTCAGAGGAGCAGGACTACAACTTTTTTTTGCTAGTCAATAGCATTTGTGTATCAAGCATAATAATTGACTTTCTATTAGAGACTTTGTAACCAAGTATCCTTGGCATCTGGTGCAAGTAGTTCATTTCTGATCCAGCCTGACTGCCGCTGAGGGAATAGGAAAATGCTTTTTAAGGGTAGTGGTGGGGGAGGGTATAGTCCATTTTTTTATTTATCAGGCAGGATGCCTAAACTGGGGTTTGACATTACCCTCTTTTAGTTTGTGTTGAAGTCACTTTTATTGAAACGTTTATTCAGCATCATAGTGGGAGTCCTGTGATGTCCTGTGTGTTGTGGTTTGAAAACAAACTAAGTAAGAGGCTCTAAGTCAGAAATAAAATTTAATGAGAAGAAAAGGAAAATAAAATAGAATAAAATAAAATAAATACAAAAAGAAAAACCACTGACAGAGTCAGAATACAACCTGAGCAGGGTGATGGAAACAGTCCAGGTGAAGTGGTCTTCCTGAAGCAGAATCTTGTAGAAAGGTCTGGTATCTCCAGTCCTCTGGGAATCCGGTGGGTGAAGGCTGCTTGTACTGTCCCAAATCCCAGCTTATATTCAGGTGAGAATGCTTGGCTCTTCCCCATGGGTGGAGCATCTCACAATGGGATGATGAGTCATGGAAGAGGGCCTTGATGGCCCATTAAAGAGAGATAACTCCTGGAGGGAGTTATCTCTGAGTTATGTACAAGGCATTGATGGGCCATTAACTGAAGATGGTGATAGAATACATCCTAAACTACAACCCAGGACACTGTGCTTGTTATTTTACTTTATCAGATTGTAAGTAGGCTCACCATCCCACCTTTTCCTGATTCCGTGGGATCTCCCATAGACACAAGCAATTGCAGCAATGCAGAGCCCAAGCTCTTGTTCTGCATTTCTCTCAAAACTCAAATTGTCTTTAATTTATTTCCCTGATGGTCTAGTTCCTGTTACCATTCAAGTGAAAGAGCAGAGATAGATTAATGCTGCTCTGAATATTATTAATAGTTCATCATTACATCCCTAATTAAGATTGGAAATTGGATTTAAGTAATTATATAAACCTGTTGTAAGATACAGTTTCTGTCCTAAAATCTTAAGTAGACAAAATAGAGAATAAAGACAGCAGATAGAGCTCATTGCTCTGTAGACAACATTGCTACTGATAAACTCCACAGAGCTCACAAGTACTAGCAAAGAACAAAATTACCTTTTCTCTGCATACTAGTTCTAGTAAAATTCAAACCTAAAATATTTTCAATGGTTGTGATTGACAGGCTGAAGTTTCTACAAGTCTTGGTTTAACTATAGGTAACAGGTCACCTCCGCCTCCATGCATGAAGAGCAGAAAGATGTAAAATGTGGGGTAGATTCTTTACTTCAGTGTCCTAGGTTAACCCTTACTTTTGTGGCTATAGTTTTGAAAGTCAGCTGTATCCCTGCCTGCAGGACCAGCAGTCCCAGAAGATAAAAGAAGCCTTCAAAGGTTTGCAGCTTTTGTTTTTTTTTCCTTTTCTTATTGCAGCACTGAAGGATCATGCATACCGCTTATTACTTATTCAGACTTTTACACTGGTAGAATTAGGTATTCCTTGGCTCCTGGTGGAACAAGTATTCATAGCTTTAAACATGTAGCCTTTGGTGGTTCTGGACTTGTATTATTCTACCCTGAAACTGTCCCAAGATGAAGCCTGGGAAATGGCTGGAGAAAAACAGTGAGGCTGAGGTAGGGTGAAAGGAAGCTCTTACGGTCTGAGGCTGGAATGATGTAAGGAAGAATAATTGTTATGTACTCTTAATTGCTAGCTTTACTCAACCAGCCTGAGTTGACATGGCTGGGGAGAATGTGGTGTGCCACATCTGCACTGACTCACAGGACAGTAGTCACCTGGACCCTCAGTTATTTTTGACTTACTGTGACAGACTCAAGGATGACATAAGCAGGAAGAGTGAGATCCAAAGCCCTTCATTTTGTTAGCTTGGTCTGTGACTCTGTCACCGAATGTAGTGATAATCAAAGTAAAATGGGAGTTCAAGGTTTGTTATTAGTTGAAGTGGAACTGTTGTAGGGCAGGCTTTCACTTGAGGCCCATGGGTAGCAAATGCCTCTCTAGAGGCACATGGGTAGCAAACAATTGAACACTACTACCTTGTACTTGGTTCTTAGGTTTTCCTAAAGCATGTCTGTTGTCTACCAGATGGTCTGATCTGTTGAAGAGGAATTTAAAGAAATATGGCACATTAAGTTCAGGGTGTTAGTATTAGTGTAGAAGTTGTAGGAGATCACTGGGATCTTGCAAAAGTATGAACATATGCAAGTAGAAACAACCAAAAGTTAGCCTTTTGTATATATGCTGTTTTCTCAAATTGATGTATTTGAGTTTCGTAATTTGTTTGTGTTGTGGTTTAACCTTGGCCAGTAATCAGGCTACCAGGCACACTCATGCCCCAACCAATGGGGCTAAGGAGAGGATTGAAACAGTAAGAGCTGGAAAACTCATGGGTTGAGGTCAAAACTATCCAGTAAAGAAATCAAAACCCAAACACACAAGTGAAGCAAAACAAAACAAGAAATTATTTTACTGTTTCCTGTCACAGCTACAGATAAACAACAGATAAAATTTGCCGTAACAGACCCCAACTCCCAGCCTAGGTCATTAGAGAACAGAAGTAATCAAGTCCCCAGGTAAGACAAGGATAGGTTGGATTAGAACTCGAACAGGAGACCCCAGCCAATCCCATTCAATCCTGAATGCAAACATCTAATTGGCCACTGAGCTGGGCGGTGTTGAGACGTCAACCAATCAGGTAGTCATACTTGGGAATTTTGAACTCCCTATAAAAAGGTGTGTCCATCAGTAAATGTTGGCTGTTGTTGCATGATCTCCGCGGGTTCAGTCATGTGCCTGTCTCCAAAACTGCCGCAAATGTAACAGATTCCCATTGCAGGCAGGTGTTCAGCCATCTCCAGGGGAGGAGAGCCCTATTATGCATAACAGTTACTAGGATAGACAAACATCATCCCTCCAAATACTCCCCTCCTTCCTCCTTCTTCCCCCCAGCTTTATGTACTGAGCATGATGTCACACAGTCTGGAATATCCCTTTGGTCAGTTGGAGTAACCTGTGCCAGCTGTGTCTCCTCCCAACCTCCCATGCACTCCCAACTTCTTCACCAGCATGGAAGTACAAACAGCAGAAAAGGCCTTGGCTCTGTGTAAGCCAAGCTCAGCAATAACAAAACATCTCTATACATCAACCCTGTGTTGAGCACAAATCTAAAATACAGCCCCATACCAACCACTGTGAAGAAAGTTAATTCTGCCCCAGCCAAATGCAGCACAAAAGTTCAACTAAAATAGACTATGCACTGAAGCAAGGAGATTTTGAGGCTGAATCAGACTCTGAAGATTTAATGAGAACAATTTGGAAGGGGTTCCTGTAGATGGAGAGTTACTTAATTTCAAAGTAAGTTCCCTGTAATTTCCTTATTAGAGGCTAATTATCACAAACTGAATGGCTTTTGGCTCCTTCGCACACATATGAATTCCATGTCAAGTCATCATCTTGACAAAGCAGACCACATGGAGATTTGTAAAGGAGTGTCCATATCAGTGCAACTCTCTTCATACAGCTGTGTATATACAACTCAATGTTTTAATGCATGCTGTTGAGTATCAATGGTTCTTTTTAATTGAAGGAATGCAGATGAGTAATTTTTATTTGAAAGCATGTGTGCATGGTACACCATTTTGTTGGGTCTTCAGAACACTCATGTAGTTGGAAAGGGTTGTATTTGCCAAATATTTAGTTATCAGCATTTATGGTTTCCTTAACTTAATACTCATTTCAACATATTCTTTAAAGCCTGTTTCATACTAAAGAAGAGTGGCCTAACTAACTGTGTCCGTGATGTATCGTACTCTGGAAAGTTGTCAACAGTCTTGACAGTCGGTGAAGGCTATGCAGGAACAGTGAAGCGAACAAAACCAGTTTTCTGTTGGTTTCAAGTTGATTTAATTGCCATTTTCCTATAGATGGCATGACTGATTTAAGGTAGAAAGCTGAAACTGGTGAGTGAGGATGGAAGCTTAACATCTGATTAGAGCCACTCTGCTTTTGATCAATCTGCTGGTACTCTAGAATAAAAATAAGGCTGATTAAGTTTATAGGAAGAATCTAAAACCAAGAGAAAGTTGTGTTTTACAACCCTTATGTTTTTAAGTCAATTAAGATACCTCACTGGAAAATTTTTGAAATTTCTCTGGCAATGCATAACTGGGATACTATTGAACATACAGGGCAAAAATCTTAAAGGTTGAAAAAATCTGCCAACAGAAATTAAATGGAAAATATGTGGGGCAACACTACACAAGTGATTGAAAATCCCTGGGATACAGCAGTGAACAAGACAACTTTGAATCAGTAAGGGGTTGTTAAAATGCAGCATTGGCAGTTAGCTTGATTAGGGGAAAAAGGCAGTGATGGAGAGGATTCTACTCAAATACAGTTTCACTTGCCTTGAAACTTAAGGCTTTTTATCTGCAACTTCAAATCCTATTAGATTTAATCCTCAGCTGTTTGGAAATTTCACCATTGTCATGCACACCTTTTCCAGCTTGCAGTCTTACTAGTCCTTGATACTGCCATTACTTGTGAGTAGTTCTTCACAATGTTTCCAGATGGAAATTCTCCTTGAAATCAGATCTGAGTTTGTGTTCACTTGAATTTCAAATTGTTCTTCTTAGTTCAGTTGGTAAAGAATATCATGGTCAGAATACATATGTAATAAAACCTCGATTTGACCTGGTCACCATTAACTTGGAATCCTTCTAACAGGGTAATGATCTTCTGTTGCTCATTTCTACACCAATTTCTCACCATATACACGCTACAGCTTCATGTCGCAGCTTTGTTATTGATATAAGTCAAATCTGTTAGTGCTGCTGTAAAGCTAATATACTCTTTGCTTAGACAGCTAATTAGCATGACTAGCAAGCTGCCTGAGGTCTCTGAGTGAATTAACTCTCCTACACACACTGCTCAAAATTAGAGCATCACTGAAATAGCAGTGTAGGGGTAGACATGAACTGGCTGACAGAAGAGAAGGTCTAGGAGAAAGACACTTGCAGAAAAGAAGCACGTTCTTGTTCAAGTATATTTTGAAAGAGAGCAATGGATTGTTAGCTCTTCTAAAAATGTGTTTTCCTACTATTGATTCTTCAGAAGACAAAAAATTTCTTGCAGAAGGCAAGAAATAACGCCTTGGCTGAGGTCATTCTTCCCTAGGCTTCTGTGTGCACTGAAAGTTTACCCCTCAGGTCAAACATTGCCCAGTTTTAATCCTTGGGATTGAGGGTCACACTTTCTTCTGGAAGCAACTTCTGTCACTTCAGGCAGCCAAGGGATAGCTGATAGCAATGAAAAATTACTTGCACAGGATGGGAGGGAGTGTCATACATCCCAGATGAACTGTGTCTCCATGGGGAGAAAGGCAGTCAAAGGAATGAAGTCTGAGCACACTGTCCAGCTTTACACCCATCAGAAATGCTCACATATGCTTCCCAGGGTGAAATAGATCAACAGATGGTCCGTAATCCATTCTCTACAAAAACCATCATATACATCTCCTAATCTGTTAATGAGTGATAGTAAAATGTTTCGTTGCCTGTTCTAGGACTCTGATTGTGCCTTCTGGCAAGCAGGAGCTGATGCCCTGTTCTTTGCTCTCTGCCTCCTAATGCTGCCTTTATACGAGGTCAGAAAGGAAAGAGTCGAAGGTGTTCCATTAACAGACACTGCTCTGAGAACCAACTAGAATCCTTTCTGTTGCTTTGTCATATTTTTCTAAGTTTACAAGCATGCCACTTCTCACTTCAAGCACTCTCTGGGTCTTGCAGAGCAGAGAGGATTCTTTGCCATTTATAATGCAGGTTAATTTGTGTTAAAATTTGCTGCTGATTGTGCTGAAATTACTTCAGTCAGCATCCAGCCCTGTCACCCAAATTCAAGCCGCAACCTTGCTAGGGAGGCACTGAGAGAAGCAGATGTAATTTGTCATGCATGCACTTTCTGCAGCAATCATCCACATGGAAAACCACTGTTCTGCCAGAATTTTGGGGTTTATCCTCTGCTCTGTAAGGGAGGCACTCATGAGTCTGTTTCACCTGGTTTTGACCATGAATAAATTCAGGAATAAGAATGTAAAACCAGAAATGCCAGGGGATATGTGAGCAGGTGTTTCATAGTTCATTTTTTTTCCAAGTGGTTGGGAGTTTTCCTAATGTGTGAAGTTTCAGAGTGTGTGGGTACGAGTAGGATAGGCAGAGTGAGAGGTAAGTAGCCTGCTGCTTCCCAAAGTGAGCTGGTATCAAGGCTTACTGCCAGCATTTGCTCATTTTCAGTGGTGTATTAAGGAGCAATAGTTTGCCCAGGTTGGAAAAAAAAAAAAAAAAAAAAAAAAGAGATGAAAGAAGCTTTCCATCTTTCAAAAACTGGAGATAGCACACTCTCCTACTTGTCTTTTTTTCTGGGTACCCAAATCACTCCCTACATATATACTGCATGGTGTGGGGGGTGGGGTTAACTCCTTTTGGTGTAGTCATCTTTTTAAGGATGTTGTCAGGTTCACTCTGGAAGTCATCTGCTCTGCCTGCAGGAAAGTCTAGCACAAAGAGCTGTGGGAGGCATAGCTGAGCGTGGCAGTGGCCACAATAGATAACTGAATGTAGACCACCCTCTAGGGCAGAGTGTCAGAGGAAGCCCAACAGCTTGAGGATGCATGGTTGTTTTGTGGCAGTGTGAGTGCTCTGGTGCCTTTTCCTCACTGGAATAAACCAACAAACTTTGGAAATAAGTGCTAGCTGTCAGTTTGGTTACGTGGGCAGAGTGGGGAGAGATGAAATTGGTCACGATGTGTAAGAGCTGTAGGATTGACAGCAAGCTTGACAGCAGGGTTGACATTTGAGCTGGCAAAATCCAGAGCCAAGTCAAAAACCACAACCTGAGGCTTTTATCTCGCTTTGAGTGTCTTCCCACTCCAAACATCCACTTCCATGAATGCAGAGGAAGAGGTTTACTCTCACAGCCTCCACACCTGCTGTCTCTCTCCCTCGAGACTAAAGTTAGGAGGAAGCTTATTCAGCTGCTTGATAAATGCAACAGAGTTTGGACTGCTGTCACAGCTTTCATCTGGTTTAGTAATTTGTTGCTTAATTTATCTAATACTGTGTTCTGCACTGAAGATGTGGCTGTCAGGTCATTGCTCAGTTAAGTTACTATCTTGTCCTGCACTTATGCTGTGGCTGTCATGGCACAACCAGCACTGCAACTGATGGAACGAGCAGTGGCCAAGGGCTTGAAACTCTGTGGCAGACATGGCTAACATCAGTGTGAGTTTGCCTTCAGACCTGCGAGGTAGCCTCTTCTCAGCCTCTTCCCAGACAGCCTCTTCATGCTGGGCTGTGCTCCCAGGAAATCCAGCAGTCTTCTCCCACATCCCTGATGGCCACTGGGGATGGGCTGGAGTGGGCTGAGTGGGAAGTGAGCCTTCCTCCCCAGGGACACATTTGCATTCTCCATTTCACTGACGGGAATAGTTCACACCCTTTCCCCAGACATTGCAGAGGTTTACACCCTGATGGGACTGTTGGATGCTCCTCTAAAACTGCTACTGTGTTGCCTGTGCCATGTTCTCCTTCCTGGCCTCCTGCATTTACCAGCCGAAGCAAGGCCTGGCCGTCCATCTGTCCTTTTGCTCTCCCTCTCTCTGCAATCTCTTTGGCTCTTCTGCCGCAGTTGAAGCAAAGACTGAGCAATCAGCAAAGCCATCGAGAGCCTGATCTGTGTCTAATCTTCTGCCATCTTTCACCTAGTTCAACTGTACACCCTTGCAAAGATCATCTACAGCAGTAGATCAGACCCATATTCCTTAATAAGTAGGAAATTGAAAGAAAACACTTTGAATTGAATTCAATTGAATTCAAATTGAAAGTGTTTGCTTTGAATTCAGTTTGAATTCAATTGAAATTTTCAGTTTTAATCTGGCCTTAGTCACTGGAAGCTTTAAAAGAAGTGTGACCCAAATATGATTTCATTTGTAAGTAGAGCAATTTCATTCTGCTTTTGGGTTTGTTGCTGTGTGTGGAGTTTGCTATTTTTTAAGGAAGTAAATATTTTAACAGTTTCTGCTTCTGAAGTAAAAATTTCATGACCATTATTATTAGCATGTCTGTAGTTTTGAGTAAAGTGTATGTAAAAATAAGCAGCATTCCTCTCCCTGAGGTGGATTTTGTGGGCACAGCATTTCTCAGGGTTTCACCACTTCAGTGGATTTCCTGAGAACTGAGGGACATACTTCTACATCCTAAGTTTTAATTTATGCTATTTAAAGTATACAGATTTAAGCTGCAGTTGTTGCCTCATAAAAACCAGTTTTGTTCCCATCTTCTAATTTTTTTAATTATATTTTTTTAATTGATTTACTTGTGGCAATGGCAAATTTTAATGGGATTTCTTTTTAATTAAAGCAAGAACAAATAAAGCAAGTGAATCCCAGAGGGTAGATCCTGCTTTTGTTGCAAACTCCCCTTATACAAATAGAATGCTGTTCCATTAACAGTGCTGCAAGAAAATAGATTTGACGATTATCAGCAAGGCACAGTGACATCACAATTCTGCTCTAAAAATGTCTGAGGTTGAGAAAGCCCATTCTCCATATTGATGTGCCTTTTATGAGAGAGGATAAAGGCAACTAAATATAGTAAGGACTGTAGTATAGCTGTTGATGAAGGAAGAAATTAAAATTAAAGCTAATGATCTGTGCTATTTAAGAGAACTTAAGTGCTAGGATATATTCTCAGTCCCTGACTAAAGGCAAACCTGTGCCAAGCCTGAGCCTTTCATTCCAGTCGCCTGGACTTACATGTCTGTTTATGTGAAGTTGTGAATGCGAGCTTCAGGATGGAGTGCTTAGAAAGTCCGTTTTAAGAGGAAAACAGCATGGGGGTTTTTCCTCTCTCCCACTCCACCTTCCACTGCTAAAAATATCATTACTCCATTTTGAAGAGGAAGCAGGGGAAGAAATAAGTGAGTTTAGAGCTGAAGGAACCTTTGCAGCTTTTCTACTTGCTGACTCTTGTGTCTCTGCCACGCTGCACAGCCCTGGAGACTAACAGAAACACTAGGCAAAGCTCTCACTCTGATTAATCATCAGCTAATAGCAGATATTGCATCAACTCTGCAGCAATCACAGTATCACCTGTTGCCTTTCTCTGGGTATTTCATTGTTATTACCATGTGCCTTTGTGGTGCCGTGTGCCACGTGCCTACATTGTTCAGCTCCAATTCCCAGAAAGAACACTATTCTAAGCTTAAAAAAATATCATTAGATAAAAGGGAAAAATCAGCTTACATATATGGGAAAATGCAAGATAAAACCCATCTAAGGAAATTATATTATGTTTTTATGAAGCTCAAAGAAATGTGTTTTGTATTATGAAAACACAAAACAGTTTGCTCTCTTCCTGCACAGCTTGCCGTCTTTTTGTTTGTTTGTTTGTTTGTTTGTTTGTTTGTTTTAATAAAGTTAGGACTTAAAACGAGCATGTTTTCTGGAACATTGTTATTTTACTAGCTACAGATTAAATAAATCAAGAAATACTTATGTCAGGTGCCCTTTTTAGTTGAACTTTGGCAAAGTTAAGAAGTACAGTGATTCACAATCTGCTTTGCTTGTCTAGCAGCACCTCAGTCACAAATCTCAACTATTTGTAAATTACTTTGGTAGTGAGGGAAGTAAAAAAAGTCTGTCTGAACCTCATCAACTTCAAGAGCCTGGTTAGGGAGAAGGAAAAATGAGAGATTCTTAAGTTTTGAATTTTAAAAACTGAAGTCTCGTCTATGAGTCTTTGTGAAAGTAAAATCAAAATTTCTTGTGTATCCCAGCTGTCATTCAGTAGCAAAAACAAAATTAAAAACTTCGCTAACTAGATGTCTTTTGTAGGTTGGCGAATAGTAAGATTGAAGGGGTTTTATATTTATCATTAGCATGACTATTCTCCATGCTGTTAACGGTCTTACTAATCTAAATTCCCTATACTTCCTTAACCTTACCAGACAGTAATTATAAAACAAATTCCTTCCTTGATGGAAGGAGAAAATCAGTCATTGCTGTGCCGTGCCTCATTTTCCTGCAGTCCCACCTGCAAAATCTGTTCTTACTAATCAAGCAAAAGAGACTTGCATCTCAACGTGTTTAGGCACTTGCACTGATGGAAATCCTTCACGTGCTGCTAGGGGATTTTTATCTGCATCTCTCTGCTGTGGTTGATGGCTTGGTTGGTCTTCACAGAAAACTCACAGATACAGAAGATACACTGAAGCAGAAAAAGTTTACTTTTGGCCAGCTTGGCATGCTGTTGTAATTATGTATTGCTGTAATCAATCCAGCATCATCCGCTGCAGTATGTGACCCAAGTAAGGAAACTCACTGGCCAGTGTGGCTAATTACCTGCACGCTGTAACAGACTATATATGAACTTGCTGAATGTTTATTGATGCTTGCAAAGGGTGGGACACAGCGTGGTCATTCCCACTCCAGCCCCAGAGGGCCCCGATTCAGTGAGAGATCTCAAGAAATGTGATGCACAGCCTCTCTGTGGCAGGTCTAGAAGAGATGGGTTTAGCATCTAATATACCCAAAGGCTCTGAGATAACTCATCTGTAACTGCCATTCAGCTTTTGAAAAAAATGCTGCAAAGCCATTGACCACAGGCTGAAATGAAAGCAGACTTGAGCTTTTCATGCACTTGTATGCATTAAGTATTTTTAACCTTCTTTGCATTTTTTTAGTCAAATACTAGTTTGTCCTCTGGTTTTAAATGTCCTTCAAATAGATAAAAACAAACTATGCTCTTGATTCAAGGATATATGAACTGAGGGCAACTTTTCATAAGGTATACATAGGGCAAACGGTGAACATGTGTTGAGGATTTTTGGTGTGCTTATAGAGAAAAATTCAGCAGCAAAATGTTACCATCGTGCTAGGCAATGATACAGATCTCCAAGATAACTCCTGCTCATTACCTCTGTCTTACTGAATTCAGGGGAAAGCCTTGTTAAAGCACAGCATTAGGCACCATTTAGAGGTGGGTATTTGCTGTTGGGGTACTGTAGCACAAGTCCTGTGATGCACATTTTGTATTGTCTTTGAGGTAGGAGACCCAGAACTGTGGCATATGGCTGAGACCTCTAAATTTATTAAAAGATACAAGCAGAAACAGTTCTTGAAATATGTTTGAGAAGGTCAAACAGAAGAAAAATAGGTCAAGACAAAATGTTTTGCCTTTGGGTTTTCCATTAATCATTTGGTTGCATATGTTTAATATTATAAACTTGATTTTATTCCGCAAAATTACCTCTATACCTTCTGGATTATGTTCTGCTTTTGCATATAACATTCTCACCTTCTTATTAGCATGCTTTAGGTTTGCAGGCCTCAACTTGGTGATACAGACCACTGACATTTACACACAGTTGATTCCAGGGTGTTAGTGAAGTAAGCCTGATGTACTCAAAGATTCCTTTAATTTAAGGTATGCTTAAAGCGTATATCTTACAGAAGATTTTATTTCTGCTTAGAAACAATGTATTTTTAAATAGAATGGATAACTTCTCACTGAGGTGACCTTAAAGACAAAACCTCCTGCATTTTGTTTGGACTCTTCATGTGGAGTGTTTTCTTAGTTGCTCTCTGTGTGCCCCCAGGATTATTATGCTAAATCTACATCTATAAATTTTAAAGTGCATCATATAATTCAATATTCTTGTGTTCTTACATCACTCAAAAACTGCTGCCATGGAAGTGTCTCCTTCAGCAGGGCTTAAATGCCTGTGGGGTTGGGTTGGTTTTTTTGTTGTGGGTTTTTTTTTTAAGAAGGAAATTTTAAGTCCATTGGAGCAAACTGTTGGATTTGTGCAAGGATATTAATGGATCTTTTGCATTTGACTTGTTTTCAACAAATGCAACACCTGTTCATGGCAGACGAAGAACAGTGCTTTTGTGGTGCCTGCTTCCAGAGGAAGGGAACAGTTTTGAAAGGGCCCTTAATTCTTTACAAATTCAGGGTTGACTAAATACCATCAACAGTTAGAGCAGCTGCTAGTATAGTCTACAGAACCTGCAGATGACCTTTTCTGCAAAAGAAGATGTTTGCAAAAGAAGATGTTTACAACAGGTCCAGTGGATTTAATAGGGAGGGTTAAATGTTTCTGGTTCTCTAGGGAGAATAGTCCAGATTGCACTCTTAAGCACAGGTGAATTAAGGAAGAGTGGTTTGTGATGCCTCCACTGGAAGCAACACCCCACTCCCACCACCTTCAAATGGGGAATGGCTGTAGCAATTTTCACCCTGTCATGCAGTGGGATCACAGCCCCTTTTCCTGTCACACGTTTCAAGCCACACTGGTCATAAAACAAAATGGAAGGATCCCATCTCTCTGTATGCATGCCTGCCCCTTTAGTCTTTCAAATTAGGTGATAGGAGATGCTCCTGGTGCCTTTTACATGCCCTGATATATGTCCAAAATACGTCAGGTGTAACAATATAATGAGAAGAGGAAAGAGAAACTGATTAAGATGTGCAGCTTACTGTTTGTTGGTCACAAAAAGATCATACCCTGCCACATGACTGCCACATAACAAAATTGTAGATGTCCTTTTTTGTAGGAGCAAATATGTACCTCCTTTTCATGCCAAAGCACATGCTTTGTGATGGGTACTATTGTGGGCTGGTAGGTGAGGACAGCTCAGGGCAAACTGAGGCTAAGGGTTGTATTTTGTATTGTTTGCATGGTGCAAAGGTACGCTGCAGCTGCATCCCAAGCAGAACACTGGAGAATGTGTGTTAACACTATGCCATGTGTTTACCAGCACTAAAGGTACACACAAGGATGAGCAGAAACACCAGAGACACTTTTGCTTCAAATGGCTTTTGTAGAAGTGGGTTTTGCTCATTGCTGTGGTGAAGTGAGGAACTATTATGGCAGGAATTCTTGGAAATTTACAGGAGCTTTTAAAGGGAAGAGGATTTGGATTGTAGTAGTTCATTGGAGAATTGTTCAATGTGTGAGAAGCACCATAACATAGATAAGGTGCTAACAGAGTCCAAGAGGACATGAAAAGAACCAGCACAACTAAGATTCATAGTAAGATAATAGCTTAAGCAGTGAAAGAGACATCAAACTAAATATATGTAATCTCTGTCAAGCAAATTCAGTCATCTAAAGGGACACCTGATGGGCTGGTGGGAACAGTACTTTTTACAGATTGGGGTACATCCTCTGGATGCTTCATCCAGAAAGATGTGTACTGGAGTAGACTCCAGGTGCACTGAACAGGTCCTTGAAGAGGCCAGCTTGCTGGCAGTGCTCCATCCAAAAGAAGCTAGCTGAAACTGGGTAACACCAGGTTAAACATAGGTTTTCCATATTTTGAGTATATATTTTAGCTCATCTTGCTGTATCTTGTGAAGATCAAACAGTGCTGCCAATCAGACACTGAAATCTTACAAACTGTAGAAATACTTATAGTTGTTGTCAGAAGGCTCAAGCAATGAAAAGTGGAAGATTCTCTAGATGGCTTGATGCAACCTTTTAATCCTTTGGAATTTCTTCCATAAGCATCTTTAGCTTTATTCTTATTGTCTCTGTGTGTGTGTGTGTGTATATATGTGTGTGTATATATATATATATATATGTATGCAGAGAGAGAGAAATACTTTAATTTTAGCTCTAGTGTATGTAACTCTGGAAGAAGCTAAGTGAGAAAAAAAAAAAAAAGGCCTATCAAAATTATCAGGCTTTTAATTCACAGAGGATGGCTTTCTCCAGAGAAGTTTTCAGAGAAGGCAGCCAGATCACAAACAGCCTTTCATTTAAGCCTTTGTTCTCCTTTTGCATTTGAAGATTGTGATTCATTTACAGATTTACAAAAGCACCTTTCCCTTGAAAATAATTGCACCAGAAATTAGGGAGCAAATGCATTCCTTACCGTCCTACAGGAAGGAGTTATTTACAAGCATCTGCATATGAACTAGTACAAGTAGCAGCTGAGCTCTTGGTCAGGAGAAGAGGATGTGCCCCTTGTTAGGCAAGATTTAAAAGTATGTTAAAAGATAGTTCATCTCCCTCCAGGTAAATTATTTGAATGTAAGTTCACCAGAAGAAATAAAATCACTTACTGAACATGCTTAAATTACAGCATAGAACGTTCACAGACTCTTTGAGCCTGTACCTTGTTGAAAGGACCTTCAAAGAAAGGGAGACATGTTGAGGAACATAGATTAGTCCGTTCTTGTGAATGTTCTTCTGAGACTTAAATATTTAGACTGTTCCTGTCTCCCCCTATTCACTGGGCAGTGGTGCTGTGCTTCAGGCCCTTACTTCTGCTTCCCTTGCAGTTCCAAGTGCTGTTATCCTTGAAGCAGACAAAAGTCATCAAATGAATGGTCTAAGGCAGACAGAAATTGTAAAATAACAATTCAAATAGCAAGAAGGAAAAGAAACATAAAGGAAAAGTGTTATCCAGTTGTTTCATGCCACTTAGTTTCATCTTGAAAAAGAGTGGATGAAAACACTTGAACAGGCAGGAAAGATTAGCAGTGCACTTCAAGGACAGGCAGATTTCTCTTGTCATTTTTGGACTTAGTTACCTGCTTTTCCTAAGGCAGTGTTGCCAAGATAGGGATTGGAAGTGGAGCAGAGAAAATTAAAAGAAGTTTTCTTTGATCTATGTATTATATTGATACTACTCAAGAGAAGAAAACCAAATAAGAAAATAGTTTTCTATCACATCTGTGAGTTTGTGAGCAAGTGTGAACCTTGTTATTTAGACTTCTTAACTGATTCAAAATCCTAATCATGTCCGGCAGGATGCATGGGTTTTTCTGTAGAGTCACATAATTTTAGTCTTAATGTTCTGTGTCTTCAAAGTAAGAAGTCTCAAGAAGATTCATCCTTTTCCTATATTTTGTGCTGTGCTCATGAATGAGCTTAGTATAAACAAAGTCACAGATATTTATGCAGGTGCTCTTTTAAGCAAGAACTTTTTTCTCGTAACATTACTTTGTGTAATTTTTCAATAATGTTTTGTTCTGTTTTCATACTAGTTATTCTACAGTATACATACTTCTTAAGACAAAAAAACAACATATTTTTTTTTCCTTTAAAGCACATGAAAAAGGTCCTTTTTGACTAGTATAACTAATGTACACCTATTGAGTTCTTTTAATGGAGTTTAAGGAATCTTAGAGGGTGCCAAAGGTAACATGTGGCATGGGAGAACATTTGTCAGTAAGGACAACCCTTGTGTGAAATAACATTGCTTTTTAATTAATCGTTAAAATATCTTAAACACACGTAAAAAATGTTTCCCCACTTTCTCTTGATCTTGGAGGCAGTCACAGAGATAAGTTGTACGCCTGTGGATCAAGGGAGGGGGATGTAAATTGGGGATGCTTTGGGGAAAATTTAGCTTAGTTTAGCATGAGGGTGTCGGAGAGGAACAACAAACCTAGACAGCAAACCATGTGTCTGTGCTGCTAGTTAACATGGATGGACTTTCATCCTGACCTTAAACAGCATAAACAAACAAGCATCCCCCAGGACTTGACTTCTGAAAGGATGTAGGCAAGGGAGACACTACTGCTACTTGGATCCATTCCTGCATTTTCTTACTGATCTTCAGGCATGGCTTTTACAGTCTTGCTTCAGATACTCATTTCATATGGAAAAAACACGGTGTGGACATTCAGCAGGAGTGCCACAGATGCTCAGGATTTCATAGTGCCTTTGCCTGCTTCTGTATAAAATAGGCTGAGGCTTTAGCAAAAATGCTTAACATCTCAGCAGTGCTTTTGCTTTCTACCCACTGATGTCACGTGAAGTTCTGCACCCAGTTTCAATGAGATAAAAATTAGGCAAAACTGACCAGTATTTGTGCTTTTGAAAAGAATTGTTCTCGTAATGCTTCTAAGATAGAGCAGACAGCTGTATCGCTTACGTCTGACTGGGAGATCTCTGCCTAAGCAGTAAGAAAAGGCCAGTGAAATTGGAAGGATTAACAGTCGTGATAGGGAGAGGATCAAAGAATGACAAAAATGGGGAGGGGCTGACAGGCTATCAGCAGGCTTGATTGGGAGTCCTGGGAGACAGAGCTGTTTTTTTTCTCCCTCAAACGAGTCTCTGTCAAGTCAGATACACCCAGACATTCCTGCTTAAATTGGGACAAATCCCTATGCTTGTTCACAATGGAACTTGCCTTCCAGCATCCAGCTGCTGTCTGTAAACACAGCTAGAGTCCCACACCTTCTAATAACCCTTCTGTGAACATTTTTTTAAATTGTCCTGTAAAGTAGAATAGCTTTCCTTTTGACTCACCAACAGACGAGCTTATGCTCAACATAGAATGATAACACCCTTTATCATTCCATTGTGAGAATGTGTGAAGTGCTGCCCAAGTCCTTCATCCCCATAAGCAAGTTGTGAACAGTTAAAAAGATGTGATAAATAGAAGGAATTGGAGGACTTATGTGTCCATACTTTACAATTAGAAGTAGTTACTGCTCCTCCTAAACAGGTGGCTGAGGTGCTTGTAAAGCATTTCACAGGATTTATAGCGTGATGCCTCAAGGCCATTCTTAACCACAGAGAAGCTGCACTGGAGACTGCCATTATTTATGTACAGCTCATTAGCCACCATACAGAAGAGGATATGATCAAAACACATCCTGTTGCATGCTTCCCAATGAATGAACCATCTTAAAAGCATTGACTTTGTCCCCTGAGCCTGCTCTGTCTGTGAACATGTCCTCTTCGTTCCAGTCACTTGGGCAATGCCCCACTTCCTTGAGTGTGGATGCACTCAGCATTTTTGTTGACTCACTTGAGTCTCTTGAGCCCTTTCCACACTCAGGCATCCACAAAGAACCAGGATGCTCCAAAATGTCTGTCAGAAAAACTTATAAAACTCACCAATAGGTACAGTTAGGACAAAAACCATAAAGTGGAATATGTACCCCATTTTCTGTTTGGTTTTAACTTTAATTGCACAGTGGCAAATGCTTCTCTCCAGTTGTCTGATGTTCTTTAATACCTTAGTGACAACTAGGTACCAAATATATTTGATGTTAAAATTGAATGTTACAAATGCTGTATCTTAGTTAGTCATCTTTCTCCCTGTTTTCCTGCTTGCTCTCTTTTACAGTATCAGCTTTCATCTCCGAAGGGAAGTTGCTGTGTCTGCTCCCTTTTGACTTTTACAATCTGTGGTACTTGCTCAAGTTTGAGCTTCTTCCCTCTGCTTTCATTCTTTATCTGGAGCCTTGAGAGGCATACAAGAGAAAGGTGTCACCCCCACATCCACAGCATTATGTTCTCTTGAAAGTGTTCTGCCATGGAGTAAGATATTAACCTAAGAGAAGGCACTTGAAGAGTCATTCTTGCAGTCTTTCTTCCCAGGAAGATTTCCATGCTTAATCTACTAGAAATAAGGATATAAGTTAGATTCAATGACAGGAATGCAGAAGTGCTCCAAGAGAAGTTCTAACAGTGACTTTGTTTCATGTATTTCCATTTCTTGCTTTTTCTCACCACTACCATTTGAAGGCAGACATGTTATTACCTGACTGTAGTAGAAACGTGTTTAACTACACAAAGCAGCCTTGCACTATTCTTAAAATTCCTTTACTGAACTTGATAGAAAAAGCACAAGAGTAAAAGCACCATTAAAAACAAGCCACAACTCTTATATAGTAAATACAGATGGAAACACAGATACAGTTTGGGCAAGATTTCTGTCTGAGGCTTTTAGCATACATAAAATGTGGTTGGATGGTCCAGCAGAAAGGGACTTGTTTCCTAAAATGGGGGAGAAGCCACTGAAGAAACATCAAAATCTGGATGTTGGGTTAATGACTGCACTCAGTGGTCTTAGAAGTGTTTTCCAAACTAAACGGTTCTGTGGTCTCAGAGAGAGAATATGGTGGCAGTCAGGTACTGTGTTTAAAGATGCAGCTGGTTCCCTGCTGCTTGCTGTCATGTTCACATGGCATGGGTAACCTGACTTAGGTATTAAACCTCATTTCAGAGGACCTGCTCCCACTAGAGAACTGTTAAGCAACTAAAAGGTTTCATTTCTTCCAGGCCACATGTACAGTGCCACTAACAAGACATGCTTCATATGAAGAATGTCTTACTGGAAGCAGTGTCTAGGGAGTGTGGAGGAAAGCCAGTGACTTCCAGGCAGGGAGCAGCAGTGGGTGGGGAAGGAGGGTGTGGAAGTGTTGCTGTGCCTTCGGGATGGCCTTTGGGTGGGCTTTGCACACCTCAGTCTTGGGTTCCACCCAGCACCCTGGAGCAGTGCCCATGGGGCTCTGGGGGATGAGAAGGGCTCTTCAGATGAGCCCCATGGAGGAAGAGGCTTCCTCCCTCCCAGGTCGTGCTGCCCTGTCTAGGCTTGCAGGGTCTGGCACTGGCTCCATCTGTCTGTAAGAACCTGGTGTGCAGGCTTTACAAGAGCACAGATTTGCACATACCTCCACAAAGCTTATTCACATAAGCCATGTAGAAGTGAAAGCATGCCCCCCAAGCTGGATCTATCCCAGTAGATGGGTATGGAAGCATCAGAGAGATCAATTTCGCGAGAGAAATGCCTAGGTGGAGTTACATGCTGAGAAACTTGCTCAGGCTGCTACATTTATCTCGTGTAGATGGTATTTTGTTTGGTGGTGCTCCTTAGAAACCAAATGTCCGCTTCCTTTCTGGCATAACCACACACTCTTGAAACAATGCTAATCAAGGAGTGTCAGGGTTTCCTTTTAAGTGTTGCTTTTGAGTCTTAAAAGGTGGGCTGCCACTCACAGCCAGGACTCTGGCTGGTTACATCCAAAGGTGCTGCAGTCAGTAAAACATCCTTTTCTCACCTGTCCTTAGCTGTTGTTTACAAATTACATGAGGTAACAGCTGTTGGTGTTCTGCCTTCCTTGACAACAGTAAGATCACGCAGCAACCCTCTCCCTCTGCAGGAGGGCCGGAGTATCTCTGATCTAGATTGAAAGCATGTAGAAGCAACTCACAAAACTGCAATGCTGTATTTAAGATTAAGGAAAATAAATCACTGAATTTACTTTTTTCCTTCTTTGTGACCTTTCAATTGAACTACATTTAAAAACTCTGATTTACTTCATTCCCTGTCTGCACTCAGTGGTTATTGTATTAGTGACCAGATTTTAAAATGCATCTGTTTGGTTTCAAATGAATTGACCTCAGTTGAATGATCAGCTGTAGGTCTCTTGACTTTCATGGATTGATACTTTAGCATTTGTTTATTCTTGCACCTTAAAAAATACCTTGAGGTGAAACATAGGTGTTCCTCCAAGCACAAAAGTTATCTCACTATACAGCATCTCAAGTTTGGATCTTGTCTGCGTGTAGGTGGTTGTCTGTGAAAGATAGGTAAGATCAGTCTCTCTGTCTAAATGGCTCTAACCTAGCACATCTTCATTCTCTTCGTGTTATGTTCCTCACTGTGAATGGCTGCTACAAGTCTGCAAACAGCATCATACCTCAGTCTGAAACTGTTGAGTCGGCAGAAGCAGTAACTTGACCTAAATCTGGGATTTTAGACTAATTTTTCAGCATCTCTCTTCACATGTGCTCTTAAGACATTTCAAGACATAACAGGCCTCTATGAAAGGCACAACTGGTCTCAGTGTCTTGATCCAAAGGAGCATTTGTGGCTGTGTAATCCATAGCCACTCCTCACATCCATAGGGCCCATCCAGCCGGATGGATGGAGGAGCTGGTGCAATAACCATGTGGCTGCCATGTGCAGTAGCAGGTATTTTGTCTTAGTGCCTGGTGGATAGTAAGTGAGGGCAAAAAAAAAAAAAAGCCTGTAACAAGTGATTCCAGAATGGCATCATGGTATGGCATTAGTCAGGGAATTAGTCCTACTCCTGGGTTTCTAGGCAATTGCAATGATTGGAGTGCTTTCATCCTTGAAAATGCTCCATATCTTAAGTGAGATTCATGCACAATAGCAGCTTTTATCCATCCTGGAAGGGGCAAAGTGACCTTCTGTGCAAGCAACATGAAGTTACTGTTAACAGTGTACCAGAAATCCACTTGTGGGTCCACATGGCAGGAATATGTATTTTTGTGCACCAGTACAGGCATACATGTCTGTGTGTGTGTGTATGTGGTGTGAACTTTCAAAGCCATGTGCATATGCATCAAAGCAGCCTTCTGCCTCCCCCTTGCCCTTCCAAAGGTTATTTTCCCTAACTGAGTCTTGCAGTATCAACAGACATCTGACATAAGAGAAAGCTGGGACAAGCTCGGCCTTTGCCTGGTCTGGGCAGACACTCCTTTGGCAGAGTTAACACCAGGAAGGGAAGACCTCAGTTGCCATAAAGAAAACTCCGATTTGCTGCATGTAAAAGCACTAGAAGTGGGTGAAGATAGTGCAATGGTCTCTCAGCAGTTGGGAGCAGGGGACTCTGCACAGATGTCTGTATTTATTGGCAGAGAAGGTCTTTTAGTAGAAAGCTTTCAGTGTAAGGAGAGTTCACCAGTCAATGCAGTAACTTTTCACAGCAATTCTAATAAAGCAACTCTTCATGTTGCTTTATTATAACTAAGTAATTAATAGAAAATGAGGGGATTTGTAGAAATCCTGTTGCAAAATTTCACCATTTTTAAAGGGATTGGACTAAAAGGGAGAAGAAAAGAAGCATTATTTGGAGAATTAAAAGAGCATGCCCTGGAGCAGCTGGGTGCTCTGCACATGATTGGAGGCTGTTATAGCTGCTGAGATTTTAAAATGGGACAAGACTTTGTGAATTGATAAAAAATGAAGGAATGACAAGGGCAGGCTAAAGTAATGCTGAACATTCATCAAAACTTGACATAAAATTTCTGACACACCTGGAGGGATGTTTAACCAAAGTAAATGGAATATTTGTTAATTGAGGTGACAAGTAAGAATTTGACACAGCTGGAATCACATTGGTGTTTCTCCTACTGCTTTTTTCTTTTGTAAAATCCAAGCTACCTGGATTTTACAGTTTGTTACAACAACAACTGTTGTAATTGTATCTCTTCTTCTTGAGATGTATTTCTATATGCAGCACTGTCATGGGGTGAATACATGGACCTTCATTCTTCATCCACCAGTGGTTCTGCAGTGATCTTTATCTGAGGATACCGTGCCTGAATATGTCCTTTGGACTCACAGCTTTTCTTCCAAGGACCTGAACAGGGTACAGACCTTTAGCTGTGAGTTCACTCCTGGACAAACAGAACCTAGGCAGTAAAAGACAGAGTTTTGCAATAAAATGAAGGTTCAAAACAAGGTGGGAAGAAGCCATGAAGGACTTAGGAGGGATGAGGCTAATACACTGAACGTTCCTAAAATTTTTTGATTGAATGGAGCTGGTCCCCAGTCACCAGCCTTACCTGAGTTGGATTTAGAAACTGAATTTTTTGTAGAAGGATGCAACATCTACCTATTCCAAGGAAAAACAGATGAGTTTCATGCTAATGTTTCAACTGGCAGCTTTTTCTCCCATGATTTTGTCATGCTACACCTTACTTGGCACAAATAAATAAGGTTTTACTCTGCAGAAAAAAGAAAGTGTGACTTAAAAGCCATGATAAGATCCCAGATGGTTGATGAACTTTCTCAGACAAGCTTTTGAACAGGAAGTGGTGTGTGTGAGACCTAGATGTAGGCTTTAGGAGGGAGGCAGAGACTGGAATGAACAGAAGTTTTCCTCTATGCACAGTTTCGCAGCCATACCTGTGAGGAGTTTGTGCCAATAGGTGCTGTTCGCACTGAGATTCACGTCCCGTGCAGAGGTGACCTCTGTTAAACCTTCACAAGGCTGTGCAGCCTTGAAATCAGCCAGGCAGAGGGTCTCTGAAAGCCTGCAGATAGTGTCAGCAGTGCCCCAGCCATGCCCAGGTGTGCAGAAGAGGTGCTGGCAGAGGGACTAGGGTGCACCAGGGAATGATGTGTGTGGAAGGATGGAGCTGGTAGGGCCAGGAGGTGCCTGGGGATCGTAGCAGGGTGAGGGATATGGCACACAATTCAGAGAGGCTTGGATCCATATTTCCGAGAATTGTTGCGTTCTGAAATTACTTGTGGCATGGCAGTGCCATGGAACTGAGAGGTGCCATGGAACTGAGAGGTGATGGATTTTGTGGCTGTGGTGGTGCTGACTGCTCCAACACGAAGAGTTAGAGCATGGTGCGAAGGGAAAAGGGATTTTCTTCCTGAGTTCCCCAGTGAGTTGCCGAAACTTTCTCTCGTGTAAGCAAAGTGGTTGCGTGGGCATCCTCATTTTTGTTTTTCCCTTCTCATGCCATTTCATGCAGAGGAAATGAGCTGCAAGTGTTTAGCTTGGCACTGTAACTTTGGAAATCGTATCCAGGGCATAGAGTAGCATGGGCTGGTGCTTAATCATTCACTCATTAGCTCAGTGTCAGTTGGGCTTGGAAGACAGTTAGAGGATAAGAAATTGTGTCGGGCTGTCTGAGAGGAGCAGGTGTAAGACAGTCCATGAAGGACGACATACTTTCTGTGTTTCTTGGTGCACTGAGTCATTGTCATTTCAGCACAGCTGTTGCTGCTGCTACCAGTTTTGGAGAAAACGTTTGCATTTGAAATGTCCATCTGCTTGCAGCTATTGTCATCTTTTAATTGGTATAATCCTGTCAGATGAGAGAAGTACAATCATGAGCATCTCCTCCACTGTCGCTGACTCCCAGCATGTCCTATGCCATGCACCTGTTTTTGCCTATAAGCTTTCTATATAAATACCTTCCTTATGTACCTGGGGGTTTACGTGAGGACTGACTTTCCTTATGGGGCAGTACAAAGATGGTTTCTTCCCTCTTTGGCTGTGATTACTTGCCAGTCAGGGCATTTCCAAAAGGGGTAGAGGAGTGACTTGACACTGCTGTGGTTGCATGGTCAGCCAGGAGATGAAAATCTGACACAATTTGACATAAAAGGAGCTTTACTTGTTTAGTCTAGAAAGTTGCAGACTGATACATATCAAAAGTTTATATATGCATCAGGGAGGGAAACAACAAGAGGGGTAGTAGGTTACTAAATCAAATGGTCAGTACTGGAAAAAAAAAAAAAAAACAAAAAACCCAGAGATTAACTAGATATTAGATGTAGACTAGAAACTAGAACCTAGCCCTTGAGGATCAGACTGCCATGTACCACAATCAGTCCTCACTGTACCACTGCCATAGCAACAGTGGAGACAAATTTTCTTTTTTTTTTTTTTTTTTTTTTTTTCAAGACAGAATTTGAATAATTTCATGAAAATTATTAACTGTCATGCTTTCCTGCCATAACAGGTAATGGGACCAGATGACATAGGGAATCTTGTTTCCTTCTTCTGTCAGTCCATTTCATAACATGTATTTGTTAAAGTTCCTGAAGCAGTTTTGCAGTGGGGCCTAAAATACTGCAAATGGAAAGCACATTTGTGGATTTGAGCTGCACACAAATACTGCTTCAAACTGTGAGCTAAACAAATTTCACACTATTTACTGGGGGGGATGCTGAGCTGGTGGCTTGCTAGCTGACCGCCCAAGGTAAGTATGATGATTAGGCTACTGCAGTGTCAATTTATTCTGTGTAGTGTGTGTGTTTGTCCAGTTGGAATCAGAATTTAGATACGAATCACTCTTCCCTTTCTTTTTATTGAGATTGCTCTTCAGTCATATCATCAGACAGACAGCCAAACCCAGCATGGGCAGGGCAGAGGTGAGCAAGGTAATAGCAGGTCCTTTGGCCTTGCTTGCCACTGCTGTGTGGCTGCCTGCTGTTCTTGTGTCAGTATCAAAACCACAGTGCCAGCACCTTTCAAGTGCTGTTACACCAATGAAAAGCCTGTTTTTCCATGATGACTTACACATGGTCCCAACTGTTGTTGTCTAAGTGCTTGTGATATGTTCTGCTGAACCACAGGAGGTTGCAGCTCCATGATTAGTGCATAATTCCTTTCATAGAAAGCCCAGGGATACACTTGACATATTACCTACATGGGGACACCCTAGAAAAGCTGAAAATAACTGTTATGCAATCACTCAGTATTTTCAAGGACAATGTACATAAATCCCACTCTTATCTTATGTCCTGTTGTTCCTTTTTACACTGGTTATCTCAGGGTGATCTCTCCATCTTCCCCCCCAGCAGTTCCAGTGAAGGTTTTAAGAGTATTTCCTCTTCTGCTATAGTTTCAGGATTTTTGTCATCTTTCCCATTTATAAAAATGTTTGGCTTTTGGTCTTTCAGAGGTTAAAAGCTGGTAAAGCAGCCATTGAATCATTTTTTAAAAGAATATGAGAATTAGGGATGTCCTGCTTAGGGAGAGCCGTGGGAATACCAGTGAATGAGCGCAATCTAAAGCTCCTTGCACTCTACATCCAGATACTCACTTAAATTCCTTGTGTTGTGAGCTATGCCTTAGCACCTAAACTAGAGAACCTAGACCTAAACTGGGGATTGCATAATATCTTCTTCCTGTGTTTTTAGTGGAAGGATTTGTTTGCTAGGAGGATGTTTTGCATCTTCGCCAAGCCAAGTAATTTCTGTATGATGTGAAAACCTCATTGATCATACCTCAATATCATTTCTAGTTGTTTGCAGTGCACAAATTGATGTATTCAAGGGAAGTTTTGCAATCAGCAACTGTAAAGATCTTAGCCTTCATGATCTCATGCATTCCTTCTGAAAGATGCAGTTAGGAGTCACATTCATGTATAGTTGCTGGGCATTTGGACAAAATATCTTTTTCTTACACCCTTTCTTGCTGCTTTTCCTTTCAAACAGAAGGTAGAAAATTATGCTCCTCAAGTTCCTTCTGTTTATCTGAATTAATCTTTCTAGACAATATTAGTCCAGCCCATAGTCACTTACACTTTTTCACTTTAAAATACTCTAAAAAAAGGTTTTCTAAGTATTGAGAAAATTATTTAGTACTGGGCAACTCCTTGCATATGCTCTTATTTAAATACTCCTTATGTTATTGCTCCTTGGAGCACCTAGTACTAGCTGATGGTTCTAATCACTACGCATTCTTGTTTTCCCAGAGATGGCACTTTTTTGTAAGGAATATGATCATTAAATAATAGTAGCAGTGTTGTATTCACAGAGGTTTACCAGAAAACAATGGAGATGGGTTATGTTGGAAGAAGCCATTTATTTTATTTGACTGACTGGGGGAAAAAAAAAAAAAAAAGAAAAAAAAAAAGAAGAAAAAAAAAAGGAAAACCCCAGTGTTTTGGACTCAGCATCCAATCACTAGCACACCTGTGTAACAACTTGACTTTCTTCCATAAAACAACAGCATGGTTTCTAGCTTTGCATTCTCCAGTCTTTGCATACAGGGTCTGGACAAAACTCTGCTGCTTTTTTTTTCAAGTTTCTCCATTTGTGTATGAAAATTTGCTCAGCTTTTTAGACATATGGTTGGAAAAGACAGGCTTCTCGTGTTGCTGATACTGCATGTTTGGTGTACTATCTGACATCTGGCATGTATAGTCTGATGATAAAGATAGCTTTGAATCTGTTCTTTTGTGTCACATATAAAATATGTGGGATTATGAAATGTGCAACAGAAGAGGTAGGATGAACAAAATGATAAATTTAATTTAGGAGATTTAGAGACTGGCTGCTTTAAAATTTCTATCATAACTCCTTTTCAACCCGGGGGCGGGAATGAAAAATAAGGGGTTTATACCTGTGGGAGAATTCTTGCTCTAGGAACAGAGGAGCAGCAGTATAATAGTACTGCATACTAGAAATACCTGTCACTCTTTCCTGACAGGATCACCAGGCTGAATTCTTGGGTTTTCTTTTTCAGTTCTGCTGTTCTTGGTTTTGAAATGAAATGCTCATGACATTCAGTAATTACGGGTGGATACTTGGCAGGATTAGACTGCCAAGTACTTTTGCCCAAACTTCTTATCATCAAACCATGTATTTTGCAATTGTCAAATCTTGTAATTATTTAAAGTCTTTGAGTGCTCATGGCCAAGACTGAGAGAGCCTCCAGCTCCTCAGTGGCAGTGTCCTTTGCCAGCCAGGCTATGTTCTGTAGGACAGGTATGAATTGTTCCCTTTCTTTTGTAAGGGAATAACAGAACACAGTGATGCCTTATTTCTCACACCACTTCTCTGTACGTACATGCATATAGCACTGACGAAAACAGGCATTTCAGGAAATTTCAAATTCCCATGTATCAGACGTGGTGAGCAGGAAGGGAAGCAGAGGTCTTCCTCACACTTCTGAGACTGTATCTGCAATACGCTCTACTGCACCAGCTGTTGCATTTCAGTGGGGCACTGAGAGATGAGTAAAAATGCAATGAGCCCTTTTAATGGGCAGTAAAATGGGGATGAAAAACTGAAAATCTTGGGTGCCTGTTCTTCTTGGGTTCTTTGGATACCAAAAGAAAAAAAATACAGTATGGATACTTAACTCATTCACTGATGTTATGTGAGAGATAAATTCTGAAGTCTTGAAAGAAGGAGATAAATTAGCAGGTGTCCTCATGAGCACAGTCTTTGTGTACAACTCAAATTGTGCTATAGACACCTTTCTGATAAAAGACAATGAGGTTAAATTATTTTTTCCAAGATGTCAGAGCCCGGGATTGAAGTTGATCTCATACATTCCAGTCTAATATGTTAGACGCATGTATTTTTCACAGCAGGAGATTTTATGTCTTTGATGCAGTGTCTCATCTTCCTTACTCATGGACAATGGGAAGACAAACAACTTTTCTGGCTTCATCAGCTTGAGTAAGTCCTTAACCTTATCCTAAGGCTTTGTATTTATTGGGAAATAAAAGAAGGAGGAGTAGAAGGGCAGCACTAGTAAATCCTGTGCTGTCAGAGTCCCACAGGAAGTTGAATGACCCTAGCTTGAGAAAGAAAAACCACAGAATGTGGGTGTGATATTTATTGGTACATGCTTTGCATTCTCCTCCAAGGACCAATTGCTACTGTAAATCCTGCCTACCTTTTCCAAGAATATTTCAACACTAACTCTTCTGACAGCAAGCTGCTGGAAGAAACACTGCATGGGTTAGTATTTTCACTTCTAAGCCCTGGAAAACTCTCCTCTGGTGTTAATGATTTTTGGTGAAAGGGCGGAATCGTGGGCTTTCAGAAACAGTGGGTATTCATTAGCATGTGCTCTCTGTTAACAGACTCCACTTGAATGGCACAGTCATATGTCTGTGGCTTCCCTTTTAGTATGCCTGTTTGTTTGCTGTTTCTCCCTGAAGACAGGTCAACAATTCCATTGACTTTCTGATCTCCATATGCAAATATTTATATTAGCATCAGCGGCTCTGTGATCTCATTTAAAATTGGCTGTGGGCTGAAGATGTTTTAGTAGTCCTGCTTTTCTTTGTAATTAAAAAGAAAGGGAAAAAGCCTAGAATGAACAGGTAAAAAGATGGCTTGCTTTTGCAGAAAATAAGCAAATTATATTTGTAGGGGTATAAGGTCATAAAATTTCAGATTATGCATTTTTAATTGTTTACTTGGGTGAATTCTTTCTTCTTAATGTGAAAGACATAAAAGCAGCTTCAGTGTTGTTCACAGTTTATTAACTGTTCTAAATATGTATGATACATCACAATATTTTCAGCTAGGTGGTTTCTGAGCTGTTCAGAAGCATTCAGTTCTTAAACTTCAAAAATCAAAGATCAGAGGTCTTCCTTTTAAGAAGCTTGTTTAATGTTCTATATTAAGGCAAAACGTTTTGTCATTACTATTTTCCTTAGGATCTCCTAGGTTTCAGGTATTTTTGCAGATTTAGTTCACTGTCAAGTCTCTAGGATTGTATCTTGATACTTAGGTTGATCCATTCTGAATCTATATTTTCATCTAACTTTACAGTTTAAATGCTGTGGTATTTAGAGTTAAGTACTGTGGTATAGACTGTATCTATAGGTGTAGGTAATGGGAAAGGCACACAGCCTTTAACAAGAGGGGGAAAAAAGGGAAAATTATTAAGAAGATACAAGAAGAAGTTACTTCAGTATGGCCATGGGAAGGTTCAAAAGATGTGTAGAATGACCATTTCTCACCAAAATTCATAGTCTTGCCCTTAACCATACTGAAGTAATTTAATGTTACTTTAGCAGAAAGGTGAGCACTTCCTCTGACTTGTGTTTTAACCTAAGTTCTCCTGTAATCCATATTAGTCCAGACCTCAGATGTGTTTGTTGCTTGCCAAGTAGGTAGTGAAATCAGTACTTTAGTAGTGTTTAGGTGGATTTTGTGGCTGTCTCTCCCTTCACTGTCAAGAAAGACAAAATATTTATGAGAGGGTACATTTTCGAAGAGAATTTTCATAACAAAACTTTTTTTTCATAAAAAAGTCGAGTGTGTGAGTGTGGTTCTGCAGTTTTTTGTGCTCCAGTAAGACTCACAGAAGTCTGTTATGACTGCTTTCTGTACATCAGCTGAAGGGGGAGCAATGCTGTGCACAGCCTCAGTTCTCTGGTAGGAGTAGCTATAGAGACAAATCTTGTACAGCTCTTCCTGCATCCCTGTAATTTTTTTGGGTGGCATTGCTGCAGTAAAAGTATTGGAGATAAAATATTGAGGTTCGCTGAGTCAGATTTGAGTCAAAATAAATCTAAAATTACTTCTTCCCTTATCAAAGGTAGAGAAAGAAACCAGGATAATCTAACTGCTTGATCTGCTTGCCTGGACTTGAATCTGTCATGGTTTGTGCTTACAAACAATTGCCTTAAAGGAAAAGCAAATGTGCCACTGATACTTGGACAGCATCCCACTGTTTTCTGGGCAGGAGCAGGGTTCACAGTCCTTTTTGGTTCATCACTGAAATAACATAAAAAGTAGAAAATAACTGAGCTTGGCTCTTTTACCAATTTAATGTCCTTGAGAATAGGCCTTGTTCTCTAACTGAAAATAAAATTTAATCCAATAAGAAAAATTTAACCAAAAGCAAGGCTGCGGTATATTGTATTTCCAGTGTTGCAAAGACCTCATATTGGAGTATTTTGGAGAAAACCTTTTAGTCTCATTTAGGGTGGTAATTTTATTTAATGTGGTGATTGTAACTAGAGAGTGATCATAGCAGTTTCTCTGTGGATTTATTATATATTATTGTGCCAAATACGAAGTAGAGGTCAGGATGCCAGAGACAGGGACAGGAGAGAATCCCTCCATACAGGAGGAAGAGGGATTTCCTTTCAGTCAGGCTAAAAGGTAATAGCAAAAATATAGAAGGCAAAGATTGTCTCTGATAGCTGCTTCTGGACTTGTGAAGTAGAGTCAAATGCCTGCAATGGAAGTACAAACAAATTCAAGATTTGAAGGAGAAGGAGCAACCCTGCCATGCCATGCTGTCCACCACTCTCCTTCGAGAGGAGGAGTGGGAGGTTCAAAGGTTATCATCCTATTTATGCTAATTGAGTTTGAGCTAAGCTCTTCCCAAAGAAAAAGCCTCTTATTGAATTAGTTATTCAGTTCCTCAGGGTGCAAGTGGAATGGCTGTAACACTGTCTTAGAGTCTGCTGGTGTGGCCCTTGAAGAGTACATCTGTGAGATTTCTCTTCATTCAAGCATCCCTCAGATGCAGAGCAGCGCAAAGATTTGAGAGACTTGTGTGCCTTTTGCTGCTTTTCTGTCTTCAAAAGGGGCCAAACATGTTCAGGTACACAGCACCGTGGCAGGTCCTCTGCTTGTCCATGGAGCAGGGTTTGAGGGTAAGAATGATTTTTTTTCGTAATATTGTTAAACAACTGTAATTTGTAATTGTATGAATATGCTGTAAAGGGGAGACAGTGTTAGAGCTACTTACACAGAAAATGAAGAATCTGTAGGATGTGTCTTGGTCATTTCTTAACTACATATTTCCAAATTGCTGTAACTTTAGGGAACACGTCAGAAGTTCTGTAAAAACATGCTGTGTATGTTTATGACTCTCTGCATTTGTATTCATACATCGAACATACATCATTGTTTACTTCTGTATAGGAAAATATTGGTAATAATTTAAATTTCCATAGGGCCTTTCAGCCTTAAGCTTTTGAAAGGTTTATAGAGATGGATTAATTAATTAAACCTCATAGCAGTCTTAGGAGACACATGTTAAGGTAGGATTGCAGTCTGGATAAATAAAGTATTTTATTCAAGGTCATGTAGCAAGTCAGCAGCAGACGGGAGAATGAAATCCAGAACTTCTGATTCTGAGTCACTCTAGTTGGTTAATAATTGTTAGTTGTCTTCTAAGTTGGATTTTCTTAAAAACCTTGTCTTGAGGATTCATGAAAGTACCATTAAGTGTAGCATTAGAACAACTGTGATCAAGATTGACATCTGAAACGAGTAATCTTAAATTAATTCGGCTGTCATTATTTGTACACCTATTCTTGCAGTGCATGGAAGTATTCTTTTCCATGAAACCAGTCTACTAGTCTCTGATGGCATTTAATATGAAAGAGTTAGTTTGCAATTCAAAAATACCTATTGCATTTCCTTGGTTCTTCTGATTTTATCACAGCTCTTGAAATACTTGGTGTGGGTTTTGTTTCCAAAAGTGCCAAATGCAGAAAGACGTTTAAACTTTGAAAATAGATTTATAGGGTCAGAAGTTGCAACAAAATACAGGAAATTATGGTTTCTAAATGCTGTCTCTTGATCTGTCTTTTTCTGTCTCTGTCCTTGAAAGAGGCAAATCAAAATTAAAATCTTATATACACCATTTTATTATTAGCATCTAGCAAGACTTGTATCTCACTAGCTTTTATGATTTTTGAAGATTAATTTTTTTATCAGTCTCTGTAGAAAGTGCACACTTAAAAACAGAATGAGCAAGAGTATGTACTCCTATGTTTTCTATATGAAGACAGTTTGCATTTCTTGTTGCTAAGTCCATTTTGACTATTCCCTTTCTAATCCTTTTATCTTAAAGAATCCAACTATAGAGATTGTACAGATCACTTATCAGTCATTATGTAATCTTCTTTGGGATGAAGGTGGGATTTTTTGCTGTAAAAACGGTGGCCCAAGGCTTCTAAAGGGCTGATATTTGTGAAGATTTACCCCCTGCAGCAGGTTCTCGGCTGGCTCTGGGGTCTCCTTCAGCAGAGAATTCAGTTTCTCAGCTGTTCCTTACTATATCATAAAAGCTTACTTCTGAATAATTATGAATCTGCAATGTATGACTTTCACAATTAGCAATTATCTAACCACAATTTCTGGAGAAGTTTCTCCTTTCCTTTCCCCTGGTGTCTTAATCAAGCATTACTGAAAAAAAAATATTTTGGAAGTCCACAAGGTGCCTTTTTTTGGTCCTGTTTCTATTTTAACATAGACACAGTCATAAGTTACAGCATATCTGAGACTCCTAGTATATTACCAGAAGCTCTAGATGAAAAGAAAATTTGGCTGTGTGCAGTGGGTCTCTGAAGGCATGGCATTCTTCATTGAATTCTATGCTGTACAGAGCTGGTTAAGTACTAGAGCAATGATAATAAATTTTGGATGTTTGTATCTGAATGCATTAAGGTGTCAGAAAGCAGAATGCCAGCAGCCAGCATTGGCTGCAGTTCAACTCTGGGCTTTAGCTCAGGGTATTACCTAAGCCAAAAATTAAATAGGATGCCTGGGCAACACTCATATCAAATGAAATCAGGTGTGTGCTTACTGTCAAAAAAAGGTTAAAAGATTAAATACATTTGTTGTCCTTGTGGTGCAGTACTGTGGTTGTGATACCAGATCAGATAGGAATATGTGTATTTCTATTCTAATTGAAATTCCTCAGGATGGGCCACTTCATGGAAATAAGTGATACTCTTAGTGATGCTCTGAGCTTTCTTTCCATAATTGCTTACTCAAAATCAGCCAGAGATGGCTTCTCCCAGAAAAGTGATACTGCATCCCTATATGGATGAAGTAATGCCTGCTATGACTGTGCTAGGCTATGAAGTCATAGCCTGCTGTTGCATACCAGCTATTCATTACACGTGTGCATGGACTACTATCCAGGATCAAGCTAGTAATGTAGAACTGTGCTCATAAAATCTGAATTCCACAGAATTTTCTCTGGATAATGCTGGAATCGTTTAAAACTTCAAGTGTGGCAATAGTGTGGAAGTTGTCCATAACCCCCCATGCACAAATCTGCCCTCTTTGTGTTTAAAATACATAGTGCAGTTTAATGTAAATATTTGGATTTGTTACTTATTTGCATTTCTCTTTTGCAGTGAGTTAATCTAGTCAAGCCAGTGATAAGTTTCACATTACCTTTTGCCTATGCAGGCACTGTTGTACATTAATATTTATTAAATCATATTAATTAGACAGCTGATGAAAGCATACTGTTGACCTTGCTGGAGGAAGGCTGCAGGTTTTTTTCTCTCTTAGGCCCAGCCAAAGTTGCCATTTAGCATTTCATACTTGGAAGACTGTCCACCTTTGCATGTGATCAGCATTCCAGCTTACAGCCTGCTTCTGCTGAAGTCCACAGCAAACTCTCCCTGATTTAGGACTGGACTAGTGCAGAGTTTGGTGTAGCAAGGTAATGTGACAGTAGTTTGAAGGTACTATTTATAGTGATGCCAAAAGTGGAGAAGTTTTGCCAAAACATATTGCTGAGGGCTTTGGATTTAGCATAGGTGTGATTAGTGAAAACACAGGGCCTCCTCTCGTCTCCTGATACATAGCAAAACTGCTCTGAGGCTCATTAGGGGCACATCCAGACAGTGCAGCAGTACTAGTAATTTGTTTTAATGAATGTTGCTCATTTAAAAAGATGTAATTTGTGCAAAGCCCTTAGGAAGTAAGGAGGAACTGTGGGAACATAAATTCCCTAAAGGAGAGTCACAGTCTTCCCAGGTGTGTGACTAAAGGACATCATAAGCCTTACAAGAAACAAATAAAGACCGTAAATCATCAGAAATCTGCAGTTGCTCCATTGAGCTTGGCGTTCTGATTTTTCATGAACTGTTGAGACTGTATGTTTGCACTAAAATGTTTTGAATTAGATCAGAAAAAAACCTAGAAAGATCTTAACTGTAAAGGTAGATGTGATTCTTTAATATTGTTGAGGTGCATTTGGCTGCACTGAGTGATGCTTTTGTTTTCCACATACATCTGTTGGCTCTAGCATCTCAAGATTTTCATGTTTTATCACGTGATGTGGTAAAGACAAGATTTGGAAGAAATGCTCATTATTATTACATGTTAATAATGTGTTACTGGCTGATGGTTCCCAGATTCCAACTAGCACATATTAGAACTATGCCACTGAAAATCAATACATTTTCATACTTCAACAAAAGTGTTCTCAGTTTGTCTCCAGTAATTCAGATGAATCAACTCATGGCTGCTTCTCTTCAGACTAAAGGGCTGATGATACAATTTCCTGACATTTTTCAGGCAGGAGAAGCTTGAGCATGGTATCTAACATAACTCCGCAGTTCTTATAAGTACCTGTGTTCCCAGGCAGATAAATAGCACTGCGCAGTGAAAAACAATCCTCTTGTCTTTCAACTGAAGTGGTGCTTTCAGATTGGTAATTTGTGTTGATAGCAAGTAAATACAAAAGCATCCTGCAAGGATCTGACTTGCACTTAACATAATGCAGCAGCAGCAGATGACTCTAGTAGCACTTGGATTACATACTGCCTGTCCTCATCTGACCATAACAGGTCCTAGCAAAGAACCTCAGTGCCCTGTAAGGTAAACAGAAGAATAAGCCTCAAATGCCCACCATGGCTGGATAGTACTTGCTTGCACAGAAGTGATTCTGTTCTCTCTGTACTGCCTTTTTTTTTTTTAGTGTTGGAAAACGAGCATTTTGCTGAAAATAAGAGTTCATGTGGCTGAAGTATCATAGAAGAATTTCTAAAGGGTAACTATCTAATGATCTAAAAGAATTTTAAAAGAATTTTCAAAAGTAAAGAAAATATTCTAGCTTTTTCTAGTACCAGAGAAAGGCTTGGGAAAAAGTCAGACTCACTGCTAAGAACTTAAAATGCGAGGAAAATAAAAAGGGATATATAGCCACTTTCTTGTGCTGGCAGCTCTTGGCTGGAACTTTAATAATGACATCTGAGCAAATGGGATTGTTTTTATTGCTGTACGATTAGGGAGCTTTAGTTACATCAAGTGCCAGTAATACCAGTTTGTGCACATTGTTATAGTAACCTGGGTCATTTCATCTCTGTTGTTACTAGTCACATTGCTGCACACTACACTTAAGCCACTTCTAGGTTGTTGTTTCTGTTCCCACATGATGCCCTTCTGCCTTTCAAAAGTGTTCCTAGTTCTCTTCAACTTCTTTTTCCCTTCTTAGTTTTCAGTCTTTTGATGTGGACCCAGTGGAACACAGGTCTGCTCTCGGTGCCCTTTGTTTTTCTTATGACCAAGAGACTGGTGATTGCCAAAGAAAAGAATGAGATAAACTGGGGAAAGGAGTGATGATACCACCAGATTCCACCTGACCTGTAAACAGAAGCTGTCCAGCAGAAGTGTGTTAATCTGTTTGAGCTGTCCACCATGTTTACCGTCCTCTTTCAGTGAGAAAGGCTTTCAGGACCCCTTCTCAAGTTACATTTGAGCTGCTGAGTACCTGCATTGCTGTTTTCTGGCAGTAGATTAAGAATTCTGATTATGCATTCATAAATGTATTCTGGGCCATTTTGGTACAAATTCTAAGTAACTAAAACTTGTCTTCAGTTCCCATTAGAACTGCTCATGTTGTGCTCGGGAAGCATACATAGATATAAATACAAAAACACTGAGCATTTGCAGAAGTCAATTTTTGAATCATGATTCCTGGAAAAAGAACTGAACTTGTCCAAGCCATGGCAATCATTAGGGAAAAAAGTTCTTGAGCAAAGTCACAATAAAATATGTCATTAATCATAACCCACCCACATCTAGGCATCATATCGCCAGACACTTCACTGGAGGAAGGAACAGTACTGTTGATATCCGTGACTCACTATATTCATGGATTATAAAGTTTAAAGCATTAGCTGTGGTCCTATTATGACTGGCACTGTGACACAGACTAGTGGATTTCCCCAAATTGATTTTTGTTTGGATTACAGCTTATCTTTTAGAAAAAAATCCAGTTTTGATTCCACATGTCCTATAAGGGAGTATTAATCACAGCCCATAATAAATTGTTCTGTTCATTAATTATAATCATTACTAAGATATTCCTATTGGAAAATAGGCATTATTTTGCTCGTGGTCTCCCTGAACACTCCCCAGTGCAATGAGAAATGTCTTGTGCTCCTTCCTCCTCTGTGGGTTAGGCTTTGTCTGAAGATTGCAGAGTGATTGGGAGGGTTTTTTGTTTGTTTTTTTACCTTTCATAACCTGTGAGATTTGAAGAAATTCTGGCTTATGGTTTTAATTACAGTCTGTGTAAGTATCTAAAGACTTACCCTTGTGATGCCAGCACACAGCTGTGGCTCATAAGAGTAATGTTGATGGCATGTGCATGACCTCCACTTTTCATTCATACTGCTTTCATTTTGTTGTCACCTGATATGGCCTGCCTTCATGTGTCCACCTCTTTGCTAAGCTCTCGTTGGAGGCTGTGACCAGGCTATAATTGCTGTTTTAAAAGTAGGATATTATCTAGTACATTGAGGTCCCCTTCTGAGCTGTGCTGAGAGCTTCTGACCAGTAATCAGATTTCCTGATGAAATGGTCAAGGTAAAGTGCCTTGGTTAAGAGTTCTTTTTGCAGTTTCAGCATAGGTTAAGGGCTGTACTTATGTACTTATTCCTACTACAAAATTGTGGCATGTGTTTTGACATCAGACACATGCAGACTCATATTTAGGGTTGGATGAAGACCATTGGCAGCCACTTGCAGTAGTTCCAAGATGAACCCAGGATGCATGTGGTCTCTCCAGCCTGTGTTACTAGGCCAGAAGGATGCTTCTCCCAATCCCAGTAATGAGGTGTCTGTGCAAACCAGAGTGGTGACTGGGGATGCAACACAGAGGTGTGAGTCTGGACGAGCTCTGCTTTGAAGACATACCCTTAATTATACTGCAGGTTTGGGCAGTGTTTCTATAATGATTGTGAATCACCTCAGAAAGCTGTGATCTTTCTTTATCCCTTTTGAGATGCTAATTGGTAAGAAGAGATGTCCATGCTAACACACTGATAAGCACATTAGCCATGTTACTTAGTTGCTGAGATGTTCACAATTTCCTCTGGGTAATTTCTGCTTAGCTGACTTAATCAGCAATGCTCTGTCCACATGTGTTTCCTGAAATCATCAGCTGGATGCTTTTCTACTCCCTCATGTAACAACACAATTGTCCCCCCCCATGTCCTGCCTGGGTTACGCTGAATTATCCTTTTGCAAGCTGAGTATTTTCCCTTGTAGTCAACAATGTGAATAATGATGGTCCTTGGTTAGGAGAAATATCAGCCCTCAGACTGCAGCATGGGTGCTTTAGATCCAGTGATCAGCAAACTCTTGAAGTAGTCTTGGTAAGTTTCCTATATAGGTTGTAATGAAAATTAAGTTGTACTTTACTCATTTGTTTTCAGAATCTGAGATTCTTAAGCACTGGATGTTAAGTTAGTGATTGGATTTGCCTTCTAGTGTATATTTTATTTTTCCTCTTTTTGGGACACTGATAACCCCAAATTTGCCGTTTGTTGAATACTTGAAGTTTGGCATTCAGATCTGAATGTATACACATCAGTAAAGTCTAGATCTGTCTGTCCTAGCAACAGATGTCAGGAACCAGTTCTGGGACTTTCACTTTAAGCATCACGATTCCAGGATTTTTCTTTAATGGTCTGATCTGTAGTGTTTGTGGTTCCTAAAAACAAAATAAGCTCTGCTTTCAGTACATTTGGAGCTGGTCCAGATCTCTCCTGTTGTCCATGTGCAAACTGCTGCTTACCATTCCAGAAGAGAGGCTGATTCCCACATTCATCCCACTTACAAACAGCAAAACAACTTGGTTTTTCTTCAATTGCCTTTTTTTACAGTAAGTGACTTTTTCATGGTACACTTGTATCCTTGTATTTACAGAATTTTCAAAGTTCATGGTGACTCTGAAGTGGTGCTGTGATTATGAGTTTAATTTTCTTTGTCTTTTAATACTGCTAAGAGGATTTTTTTTCACCTGTGATGTAAGAAATGTTAAATGCTATCTGATGAAAATACATTTGTTATTTATAGGTAAATCCAATTATTTAGTTAATGAATCTTAAAAATAGCTATAAGAAGTGGTCATTTATGTATTTGCGAACAACTGATTGCTATTTATTTCCCTCCTGAAAAACATCCATTGTGATTGATTTGTAAGAATTCAGCTTTGTGAAAGGAAAGCCAGACCTGTTAGGATAACTTTATGTTGCATGTCACACCGAACAGACAAATCAGTGCTTATTGAGCCACCCTGTAATTGCATTAGTCTGTAAACTTCTGGTGGCCTGGTTTCCTCTCTTACTAAAAGGAATGAGAAGTGTTGGAGACATGCTTGGATACTTGCACTTGTAGATTAGACATTTCCTTTTTTGGAGGTCGACTTTACTGGCTTGGAGTTTTTTCCTTAAAAATGAGACATTATTTTGGTCTGGTGTTATTTTTTGTTCTGCCAGAAAATTGTAATGCATTATGCAAAAATGTTCGTTTGTTCTAAGCCAAGATTATTTATAGGTCAGAGTTCTCACATGATGAGTACTGCCAGTTTTAGGTCCTCATAAGGAATATAAATTCAGTTTTGAGACTAGCTGTTGTATTTATTTTTCCAGTTACAATAACTAATTTAGGTCCCTGTCTCATTTTGAATGTGTCAGTTTTCATAAATGATATTCACCTCACGAAACTCTCCTGTCTGTCACTTGGTGAGTTACAAAGTATGTAAAAAGGAACATAAAATACATTTTTATCTCCCTCATAAAAGTTCTTTTTGAGCACCAAGCTCTTGTTAACTTGTCAGTGAGAAAGGGAAACCACCAAAGGAGCTTGACAGTTGGGGGTAGGGGACGAGCAGGGATTGCTGTCATGTTTTTGTTGTGTGAAAATCAGATTGAGATTTTTCCCGGCATCCTAAGTTTCTAAGATCTCCTATATTAAAACCAGAGAAGCCAATTGGAGGCAATAAAGTTAGACAGGTGCTTAAGCATTTTTTAGGAGCCTACAGCAATTGGAAGGAGTTTTTAATGGTAAACTGCCAGCAGACTGGCTGCTTCAGTTGAGAGCTGCCAGTCCCCCAGTTGCTTCCCCGGGCCCTTTGGCTGCTCCCAAGAAAATAAACAGCCAAGGTTTGCCCCAAATCTGCTGTATGACCGGAGAATTCTGTTCAGACCAGAGCCGGGCAAGCACCAATCAAATAGCTCGTACTACAAACTTCAGGCATTCAGCCTGTAAGTAATTACAGTTCCAGTCCTTTTATAGTATGTATTAATAATGCAGGATAAATCTTGTTGTTAACTGTTTCAAGCAAGCTAAAGCCCTGTTTACTACCCATCTAGTAGTTTACTAGTGATTCAAAGAAGCGGTAGTCAGAAATAAGAGTGAAGCTGATCTGTGGTCTAATGCTGTGCTCCTGGAAAGGCAGGTGGCGTCCTTGGGGTGCTCCATGGTTACACTGTTGGCCTTTTCTGAGGGTATCTGTTCAGCTGTGGGAAGAAGAAGGATCAATAAAACCCCACCCAAAAATGACTGATTGTAGCGTGAGTGTCTAGTTTGGTGAACAAAGAGAAGTTGTCCTAAGAAATTTCTCACAATCCTCACACTCTTTTTTTACTGGCAACAATCCTTGCCCCTCCCTGTGGTTGTGTGAAGAAAGGTTGTCTGCGAGGGAGGAGGTTTCAAAATAGACAACTTTGTCACAGTTTCATTCTAAGTAACAATCTTGTAACAGGAGGAGTCACATGGTTTCCCCTGTTGGTGACTACCTTTCAGTTGGTAATGCTCTGCGAGTAATTCACAGAATGGTAATCTGCCCCTTCCTCCCAGAGTTGGAAGCTGCTCTGCCTTTCCTACTGAACCATGTTACAGTTTTGTGCCACATTTTGGGCCAGATTATACTATATATTGCAGGAAAGGACAACTGCACTGGAGGTAGAGGAGGTGTTGTCACAGATACATTCACCAGCAGGTATCAGCTAAAATCCCAGAGCCTTTTCAGCATCTTGGGTACAGTGTCATACTCAGGCATTAATGCCCTGCCATCTAATTCACAAGTCTTGTTGTGAGTCATGTATTTGGCATGCTGCTTAATGCTTGTTATTTTTTAAAGTATTTCTCTAGTTTTATGTTGTCCCAGTTTGATGACTGCCTTAATGGCTGAATGTCCACAGTTTTGTAAAATGGACTAGGAGGGTGATATGCTACAGAAAATATTTTTTAAAGTACTGATTAAGAATACTCTGTGAAATTAAGGTAATTTCCTGGGATGTTGTGTAACACAGAAGTGCATACAGTGAGGTAAGAGGTCATTTGTGTGGTGGGACTAGAAATATGCAAGGTGTTGTTCTGCCCATCATCCCTGTAAAAGAATTACAGAATGACTTTATGGATTTCTTCTTGCCTGCACTTTCCAGACTGCATACTTTAATATATGAAAGTGCAGCATATCGCATGTTTCTCCAGCTGCCTGTGTACAATTTTTTTAGACAGTAGTATAGGTTTGGAAGACGCTTCAAGGTGGGCAACCTGTCCTTGGCTTAGAATTTGCCATGAGATAGCATGTATTCTGTGTATAGATGCAAGAGATAAAGCTCAGCATAAAGTCATCCTCTGGCCCCACAGAGTTACCACAGTAGGAACTGCTTCCTGTCTGTTTCCCTCTAAAGATGAAGAGAGGGAGGTAGGTTGATTACTCCAGTTCCTGAATGTATGCTGCAGCAGAGAGCCTCTCACTGCTCCTACAGACAACTGTAGACAGGGGGCACAGGCTAGAACAACATTTGCAATTACTTTCCAAAATCCTGCATTCTTGCCGTTGTTAGAGCCCTAATTTGCTGAGCATTTGATTTGAGCCCAGGAAATCATTATGGGTTGATTTTATAGTTTCTATTATTCTAATAGGAGGAGGGAATTAAAAACAAATGCCTCAGTGCTGATATTTGACTAGAGTGAGAGACTGATCTGTAAATGCCTGGAAAAGGCCAGGCAGGCAAACTGCTGTGCAGTTATGAGCTGTGTTTCAGCATTATGTTCTGAGTGGGATCCGTAACAGAACCTCAGTGAAAGTCAGCTTAGGCAGAGGCAGGGTGAATGGGCTCAAACCACAGCATGTTGCTGTTACAAGAAGCTACATGGGAGGAATGTCACTTGATGCACTTAGCATGACCTTTCTTATCAAGATGCAAGTAGGTGGTGGATAAAAGAAGCCACAAGAAGAAGAGGAACAACTGGCACTGAAAAGGAAGCTTGAAGAAAATCAGTGATCAAAAGAAGGAAGAGAAAACATTCTGAAAAAAAAAAAACCTCAGAAAAGAGAAATTTCAGACACACAAGTTAACATAGGGATTCATAATTCCAAGTTCTCCAGTGTCCAAGAGGCAGCAGCTGTTGTTTGTCTCTCAGCAGTGATGGAGCAAAAAAGGCTTCTGGCAGATATCCCCCATGGATTATCTGTGATACTCAAGCCTGGCCAAGAGGAAGTTACTCTTAAGTGACAGAAATTATGGGAGGCCTCGAGTCACTGATTGTTGTCTCAGGGTCAGCCTCACAGTTGGCAAGTGGTGAACCTCTTCATTAGTCTGACTTGAGGATGTAGCTTTAAGCCCCACGCAGATGGGGCAGAGCCCTTGAAGGGTAGGCTCCAGCAGCCAGGGAGTCACTGTATGTCTTCTCATCTGCTGCTTCAAGTAGTGTAGACTGCTGCAACTCTATTTACTATGTCTTGCAAGCAGAAGTAATGAGGATTAGCAATATATGGAGAGCTTCATAATGAACACTGTGTATTCACAGTATGCATAATCACAGTATATTTACTATATAGTTACTATATATAGTAGCTATATAGTTAGTATATATAGTTATAGTTGCTAGTATATACTATATGCCTACATACTAGTATATACCATATACTATAGTATATAGTAATAGTTACTATATGAACTGCTGCAATGTCCTCTTATCTTAGCAAAAGGTGTAGGCAAGTCTGAGTGTGAAGAAAAATCAACCCTGTAAAAAAAGAAAAGGGAGATGAACAGTTGCTCCAGATAATTCTGAGGTTAGTAAACTTTCAACCAATACCACAGTATTTTTCTAGTAAGATTTGAGGTTTGTCAATACTTAACAGTTTGCATTGCCTGTGTACAGGGCCTAATTCATATGTTGAATCTCTAAAAAGAAACTGACAAATACAGCAATGCTGCCCTGTAGGCTATCAGCAACAGTCCTAAAAGTTCTCTATTTCACACAAGAATACGGATTTACAGAGAGCTCTTCACCATCAGTTCTTAAATGAGGAGAAACAAATTTGCAGGATGGTAATTTCTAAAAAATGAAAATCGTTTCGTTAAGAAATCATTTAACATTCTTACCAATAAATATGGGCTCTTCCATATATTCTATGAATTAATCAGTTATCACACAAGTAGAAGATCTATAGCCCTCTTTTTAAAAAGTTTTGGCATTATACATCTTTTATTCAAATTAATATTTCCTTTAAAGTGCTCATGAGTTTCAGATCTCAGACAGGCACCAAGATTAAGTGTGTGCAAATCTGTATGCACATGTGTTGACTTTCAGAGTGCCTTACCTTTTCTTCCATTTTTGTGAACTTGAGCATCTGCCATGTCCTAGGACAAGTTGTGCTGCTTGGGAATGTCTTGTTTTTATGAGGGTTTTCTGACTCACTATGGTTAATTTCCTTCAGCATTCTTCTTTACCTCCCCCTCCAAAATGTGAAAGACAGTTCAGATGTTTCCAACCTAGCATTTTTTAAATAAGAAAGTATTATTGCATCAGGAGGAGTGTGCTTATAGTGGGATATAGTGCTTGTTTCAGTGTATTTACTGTCAGCAAGCTGATTCCTGTTCTCTCCTGTTTAGTAGTTGCATCTCGTTTCTCAGAAAGCAGCAAAATTTCAGGGGAATTCTGAATTTCGGGGGAATTCATGTTATTGTGTTGCATTTCACTTGCTCAGAAGGGAATTAATTATTATTAATTCTTCAAATATTTACTTGAAGAATGAGCTAAGTTTTAATGCTGAATTTATGTAGGATATCATGCTGCAATTGTATCTACACTTCTTTGCCCATTGTCATCAATTCAGTGGAGCTTAGTTTTATAGCAGAGAGCATTAGAGGAAATTTATAATCACTTGGAAGATAAGTAATAATTTATAATCACTTGGAAGCTGAGTAATTACAGCAAAAGAAGCATTAAATGCAACTTGAAAAGAAGCATTAAATGCAACATCTTTACTAAGCTTGGGGATGTTTCACATTTTGTAGTGTTAATCTTGGTTTATAATAGACTGGTCATAATCAATTTATGTTGATAAGCTGTCCTGTGCTTCTTACTGGTCTCCTTTAGGTAGGTGGCAGATAGCAGTGGGTGCTGTTATTGCAAACAAGTGTTTGGGTTTTATTCTAGGCTATTGAGATCTCTCCTTTCTAATTTTTTGTGTGCTTAGTTAAAGTACTGTGTCTATTCAAAGCTACAGCAACTCTGCATCTGGAAGAGCACCATATGGGAAAAAGTTTTACTCCACTAAAAAAATTATACTTCCCTTAACTCTGAACATTCATCTGTATTTTGCCAGTGCAGGATATGTAACTTTGCAAGAAGCACTACAGTTAAAAAGCTTTAGATTTTGGCTGAATTAGTAGAAATTAAGAAGCATAACTCCATCTTGCAAGACTGGGGGTCTGGGAGTTATCTAAACACTTGGTTCTGTTTTAAAACAAACATTTTCTATCAGCTTTTTCAAAATTCCTAAGGATCTTTGTTTTCAGCCACCTTATCTAAATAAATCAAAACAAACATTGTGCACAGGGTCCTTGCTACCACAATAAATTGCTTGTTTTAACTGGGATGGTTGTGGACTAGTTTGGTTTTGGCTGTTTTTCCTTGTCTTTTGTGTTTGCCTGAGAAACAGCCTCAGCATGTAGGATTACGGGTCATCTGAAGTGCTAACAACATTTCAAATCATTCCACAGGAAGCTTCTTCAAATGACCTTGTGTTTAGGGAGAGGCAAGAGCCTGCACAGGACCATTCCCATCGGGCAGCTGATAGAGGGCTGCTCAGTTACCCCTTTTGTGTCCACACATGGAGCATGGAGCAGCTAAAGACAGCGTTCAGTAGGGCAGACTGGGCTTCCTCCTCCTACTGTGTATAGGTCAGGCCAGGTTGGGTTATCTGACCTTGAAGGCTAAGGGGGCACTCATCTGCTTGCGTACCCCTCCAGTGAGGAGTGGAGGTGAAGAGTTTACTGTGAAGTGACTGTAGTACATGGCCGCAGGAATCACACTGGGTGTTGGCAGTAGCAACATGTGATGTCACAGGTTATGGAGTTCTCCCCCACCTCAGTACCCACAACAAAGTCGGTAAGACAGTGCTTTTGAGAGGTACTGAAAAAGTGGAGAAGAGATGAGAGGAAGTCCTTCTTCCTCTAAGTGGCTTGCATCAAACCTAAATAATTTTTAGTTTCTGATTCCTTGTTTGCATGTGAGAGCAGGTAAGGAAATAAACAGCTCCTTAAATATTAAGTCAGTATCTGAAGGAAAGAAGTAAGTGGGATGCTGTACATCTGTTCTTACTTGTTTTTCCAGCCCTCATCTTTTCATGACATGTAGCATTCTCAGCTGATTAGCATTTATGGCTCCATCACTAGTAATTTTGCCAAGATATTTTATGTTTGCTGTGGTGGTAGTAGAAAACATGCCATATGCCACTTCTTTTTCTGAATGGAGAATGCCTCCTAAGTCCCAGAGCAGTCAAGTGTGAACATGCCATTTAAGAAGTTTTACCTGTTCAGCGTGGAAATATGAATGAAGACCAGTTTTAGCACGGGAAATGAGTTTCAATCCAGACGACATCAAGAGAGGATCTCCAGGTATTCTTGGGGCTGGGTTGAATACAAATTCTTTTGTTCCACCAGGGTTAAAGGTTTCGTCTTAGGTTACCTAACCAAGCAGCCAGCGTGAGTAGACATTCATGTAAGTACAAGTACATGCTGGAGGCTTTTTTTTTCCCAAAGAAGCTGTCATTTTTCTGTCATGAGAAGACACAGCCCTGGCAGTAAGCAGCATCAGAGCCTGGCAGTGGACCCCCCCTTCCCCTGTCAAAGTGGGGAAAGCAAAAAGCAACTGCATTGGACCTTCTCACTGCAAAATGCAAAGCACTAGTGAAATGTAAGAGCCCTCTGTTCCCCCATCAAGTTTTAATGTGACAATTTCCTATTGGAATTTATTTTGGTGGCCAGCCTTGGTTAATTCATGATGAGCAGCTATTCTTCTGCTGCTACAGCAGCAGTCAAGACTTTGTCTGAAATGTGAGTTTAAGGTGAGGGGTACTCACTGGAAAGGAGAGGTTTGAGCTGTGAGCATGTTGTCCATACTGCCCATCTCAGAAACTGGTTCGTTTTTCTGTCTCATACTGCTTCTTGTTTGTAAAAACAGGAGGCCTGGTTATATAGCACTAGGGGAAATTAAAGCAGAGCCAATCTGTACTCATAAAGTAAATAAAACTGGACTTTGGTTTTAAAGTGTGTGATTTCCTTGGAAGGAGGAGGAAGAACAATTAAGATTGCTCACCAGATTAAATTCTTTGTAATTGCTTGTTTTCAAATAGCCCCTAAAGCATGGGGAAATATCCAAGAAAGCTATTTATTTTAAAAAAGTATTTGTGGCAAAAAGAAATTCTGTCAAACTGCCTTCCCTTTATGCTATGAGCTGTCTCTGCCAAAAATTGAAAATTAGCTTGTGAGCAAACATGATTGGACTGGCATCACAAGTTTTGGGCACAAGATGGCACCTGCTCAGAAAACTGCCTCCTCTCTCATGAGATGTGCTCCCTGCATCTCTTCATCCTTCTGGAGCCATACAGTGAGGTCAGAAACGTTTTACCTTGAGAGAAGTCTGGGGAATGGAGCAATTCACATAAAAGTGAAAAAACACTCAACCAGTAAGTGACAAGCTGGCATTGAAAGCCTTACTGTATGCCCTATATCTTCGTTGTTTTGCTCTGGTTCCTTGCACAGGATGACCTCTGATGTTCAACACCTATATTTAATCCTCCACTGGTAAGGGTAGATTTCTAGAGGAGGTATTAAAAATGAGAAGGAGTTCCTTAAAATGTTTAGTAAACTCTAGCAGTTGTATGCTTAAGCACCAGTTTTGCTTCAAGCAGCCAAGCCTTCTGGGGCACTCTTCATTTTGCAGTCCCAGACAGACATGTCTGTGGAGAATATAGTTTTAAAATAATGTGCAGAAGTGGTGGATCTTGGCCCGTCAGACCTTCCCAAATTTGCAGGCAACTTTGCTGTCACACAGAAGAGAGGACTATCACTTCCTTCAGTGAGGTGTGTGTCATGAAAAGACTGTTGATACAGGAGGAGGTAAGGGAAGAGTTCTGATGCTTGTACTTTTTGGTGGGTTTTTTCTGCAGTTGCACATCTTGTATGTAATAGTCACGTAAGGATGTTATGCTAGTCCAACAGACTCAGAAAGTCAGGTAGGGTGTTTACTCCGTGAATAGGAAAGGGATGCACAAGAGGATTTGTTTGGTTTATGTTAAGTTTGTGTATACTTTCCGTGAACAGGAACACTTCTTTTTTTCCTTCCCTCCCCACTTTTTTTTTTTCCTTTGTCTTTTTTTCCCTTTTCCCATGTGTTAAAAGAGCACCACTAGCCGTTTACAAGGTTTTAACAATGACCCTGTCGTTCAAGTCATGCAGATATCTCCAGTGTGGGAAGGTGTTGGGGCTGATAGGAAAGCATCAGCCTGAGGTAGCTAAAAGGAATTGTGAATGCTGTAATTTTGTTACTACTTAATCAGGAGATATAACACTGCAGATCACTGCTTCTGCCACATTTTTAAAGAATTTGTGTTGAACCAAAACCATAAGTTGAAAACTGCTGCTAGAATCTGGGACAGCCTCAAGCAGAAACATAGCACAGGCTGTGCCCTACATTCAGTGCCTCATCATGTATTGTGAAGGTTCACAAAAGAAGGCTGTTTCAGATTAAAGAAGTCTCCTAAAGTGAAGGCCCTGGGAGAGACCATGGTGCCATCTACATAATATTCTTCTCACTGGTTGAGCTCTTGCTTTACACACCTCATCTGCCTTAACAGGTGGCCTCTTGGCATGGACGGAGCAATCTTGTGACCATTCAGCACTAACATTCCGTATTCTGCAGGCCTGAGGATCCACAGATGTAAAGGAAAAAAACAGAAGCTGCCTGCTTACACTGACATTTCATGCACGCAGATTGAGACATGAAACCCAGAATCTTAGGATACAATGTGCATTTGTGCTGCAAGTTTGGAAGATTAGGGTAAATCACTTTGAAGCAGGTAAATCACTTTGTAAGGGTCCTTTTTTTCTCAGATACTGAGGCCAGCATTCTGTCTTTTGTAATCTTGCCCTTGATGTCTCTAGAAGATTGTTCTGATTTGCTGATTGTTCAGCAGATCTCTGATACTAATACAGACTCTTTATGAGAGAAAAGCATTTCAGTTTTTGTAGACTTACTTCGTTTTGGTATGGCATGATGGGGACCCAGAAGCATACTGCTTATAGTCATGCAGAAGAGTTGGTTAAAAATTCAGATATGTCAAGAATCTTTGCACTTCAGGAAGTTAAAAGGAATCATTCTGAAGTTAAAAGCAGTAATTTTAAAGTATACTTGGACCACTTTGACTTAGATTTCTCAATTTTTATTTGTTTCTTAATTGTTCAACTGTTTCAAGTTTCTGTTTGAATTTTTTGTTTCAACCAAAACCACCACAGTTTTTATTTATTTTTTAAAATAAACTTAAGGCTTTTTTGGGTGGGACTGTTGTTTTAAGGAGAAAAAAAAAAACAAAACGCAAACAACAAAAAATAATAAAAACCCTAACTTACTTTAAATTTATGGCAATGGTGAGTATGAATTTGTGAGGGGAAAAAGCTTGTTGGTTTACCTGAGGCCAGGTATAGCAGAAAAGGGTTTACCAGGATGTATCTGCTGCCTTTGCTACTAAGCTACACATGTTGTACTGAACACACGTCATTACCATTAGCCCATTAATTGTTGCAACATACTAGTATGTTTTCCAAAACTAGTTGGTATGAGGAATTGGTCATTTAAAAAAATACACGTTACATAGTGCAATTCCTTTAGGGTTCAGTGAAAACTGAGCATTTGCAAGTCAAATGGACAATTCCCATGAATCTATGAAACAAGGGTCTGGAGCTCCATCTCCTGCACACCTGAGTAGTGCTCCAGTTACAGCTCTGTCCTCCAGTGACCCCCCAGGCATGTGGGGCTTTAGACGCCTGAGAGTACAGAAGAGAGTACAGAAGATCAATATCTTGTGACCTTCCACTCCTTCACTGACCACAGATGAGGCAGGGTTAGTTAAACTTTGTATTGAATCAATAGTCATCTATAGGAGTTGCATTTTAAATCTGTTTAACTATTTAAACAGAGTGGTTTATTTCTCTGTGGCATGCTTATCCCTCTTCATAGTGTAAAATTCTGGGATGATCCAAGGGAATAAAGTAGCTAACACTGTAAAATCTGTAACTGTGTATTAAAATATCTATCCCTCTACTGTGCAGATGGTATGGTAAGCGTTACATGAAGGCTCACAGTATTTCCTGTCACTTTAGGCTCGTCAAAATCACTCTTGTCTTAGGACAGGGATGCCGAGTGCTTTTTTTTTTTCCCCCTCTCTATGGTGGGAACCTTGTTTACATTATCTTTTCGTAGACTCATTCACCAGGTTTCATACCTCCCCATTTTAAAAATGTAGAGGCTTCATTTGCCTCATTTAATGTGGCTTAGGCAGGTTATGGACCATCTGGTGAAGTGAGCTACCACTGCCTTCGAGGGTTCTTCTGCCAAAAATGTCACTCATCATTGCTGGTAAAGAGTGGCTGTGTCTTCCTTCTGCTTATGCCCTAGAAGTAGTAAGAAAGCAAGTCAATATATTATGTAATTCCTCAGGTGAGTAAAATTTTCTTGAGCTATGTCTTTTGTAGTATAATGTGTGACGCTAAATTCAAGCCATTTTAACGCTGAGTTCACAGAGCCTTTGCAGGGGATGTCTGGTCAACATAGCTCATGTTTTTACCTTAAACTGTCAAGCCTCCAGGAAACTTAATCTAAGGGTACTCAAATGTCACTAACCCACAGGCAGCAGTAATGAACAGGTACAGTGCGGTAGAAAATGTGCTGCCTGTCTTCTCCATCACCCATCTAAATTTGGGTGAGGTTTTTTTGTGTTTGTTTGCTTTCATGGGTGAGGTTTTGTTTGTTTGTTTGTTTGTTTGTTTGTGTTTTGGGGATTTTTTTCACACTCCTTGTATCCAGTTGTTTTCTCTGTGGCTGGTACTTTCCATACAAGCTGTGCACCCCTATGCAGACCCAAGTCTTCTGAAACAGCTTACCAAAAGTGGCCCAAGCGCTTCAGTTGACATTTCAGCCTCTCCTGTGGAAAGAACACAGTCAAGCCTTTTTTTGTTTCCTGATAGGTAAAAATGATTGCTAATTACTGCTTGGAGCTTGTGTCTGTCACAGCAGCCCTTCATGTAATTGCTGTTTCTTAGTAGTAGCCAGCCACATGATGTGTTGCTGGGTTGTGGCTCTCCCTTCCACCCTCCCCTCCCCCTTCCCAACAAGAAAAACCCAGCCAAAGCATCCAAACAAAACACAAAAAAAAAAAAAAAAAAAAAAAAAAAAAAAAGAAAAGAAAGAAAACACAAACAAAAACCAGCAACAAAAACTAACTAAAACAACAAAACCTAAAAACAAAGAAACCCCAACCAACCAACTAACCAACAAAAAAACCAAAAAAAAAAAAACAAAACAACAAAAAAAAAAAAAAAAAAAAAAACAAAAAAAAAAAAACCAAAAAAAAAACAAAAAAAAAAAGAAAAAAAAAAACACACAAACCTCCAGAGGGGAAAAAAGCCAAACCAAACCACAAAAGACCTAAAACAGTAAACTTCATCTTATGCTAGCTGAAAACAGATCTGTTGGCAGCACTGCTCTTGAAAGTATCTCTATGGAGGTGGCTCCTTTACAGGTTAAGTGAAGTCATGCTCTTTCTAAATAGTGTGAACTGGCATTTTCTTTGTAAAAGGGACTCTGTGCAAATGGACTGTGAATGGACTGAGAGTATCGGCTTCTTTTTTTTAAACCAGATCTCCCTTAGCCTGTGAAGACCTGGGGAAAAAAATCTGATTTAACAAGCCAAAAAAACCCCAAGGCCTTTATGGAAAACAACATGTTTGGGGTTTGCTTCAGAGTTTACAGAAACAGAGAGAAAGGGCAAGCTAAGGTTTCTGCTGCACATTATCTACCATGTTTAGTCTTTATCTTTCTATATTGGGAAGTGTGTTTAAAATTTCAATTTTCCAGGAGATACTTGTGGAATTTGTTGCACTGTAGCTGGTTTGTTCATGGTGAGCAGTAGTGAAATTTACAGTCTTCTACTAGATGTAGTACAGGCACATACTGATTCCTAGGAGAAAATGCATTTTGTATATCCTGTGCACGTGATAACCAGGAAAACCACACAGCATATTCAGTGTCTATATTCTTCAGGCTGCACTTGCAAAGTCTTCTGGCTGAGTTTTAGTTGCTCTGAAGGGGTATGTTTCCCTATAGTTGAGTGTGTTACCCTTCTTGACACTAAAGCAGATTTCAGTTCATACAGATGCTTTCAGTGTGTCTGTTCAGCGTCATCTTTTAGTTGTTTAACGCTGGAGGAAATTAGGCGTAGTACTGTGAACAGTCACATTTTACAGCAACAACATTCCTGGGTTTTATGGCATTTGATGCGTGCTGTGGCACTTAGTTGATAGCTCTGTACATGCACCAGGACAACACATTCTTTAACTCCTGAGAAATGAGGAAGGGTATTTTAGGGGAAAGTACCTGGAAGCCAAGATGACTTGCTGTCTCCTACTAGTCTGTGCTTTGGCTTTTAGATACAGATTCCATAGCTGAAGTCTCATGCAGTCAGTTCAAATAGTGAAAACCAAGCTTGTGTGATGCGCTAGTAAACAATACTCTTTTGAGAAGGTCTGGTCTTTCCCCTTCTCTAAAGCAGTTTGCTCTGGAATGTGTCAAACTTGTGTTTATACAGAAATGTGAGGTGCTGCCTGCTGTTAAATGCTGAGCCTTTTTATGACTGTTTAAAATAGCTCCAAGCAAGCATTCCCTATCAATTAACAATTTGTCTGAGAAATGCAGCAACTCTTAATATAACAGTTTAGTTTGCTTTAGTGATCTTGCCAACATTAAATGAATTAACCACTGTTTATTTCAATATTTTCCAATTAGGTAAAAAAGAACGCACAACTTATAAGACTGGGCAATCTGAAGGAATTTTAAAGCAGAACAGTTTGAGCTGGAATACCAAATTCACTTAGTACTGTTTTCCTCCACCATTATCTTAATTTTCCATGTGCCAAAAGAGCAAGCAATGAATGCCTTAATCAAAGAATATCCTAATGTAGTACAGACGTGCTGTAGGTCATTTTAATCAGTGCCTTTTCAGCAGGAAAAGGAGTAATGAGTTTTTGCTTGGAAGAGGTGAGGGAAGCAAGGACAGAGGAAAGGAAGTCATAGGTGCTGAAAGGAGATGTCCCAGGGATTTCTCAACTGCCTTCTCCCAAATAAAGAATTTTTTAAAAAATCCTGTGCAGATGTCTTGGTTTGAAAGGCAGAATGTCTGCTAGGGAAGGCAGCAGCCTCTCTTGGAATGGAAAATGTAAACCCCCTTCCCTGTGAATTGTTATAATTTTGAAATTAAGGGTCTCTCAGGCAAAGGTATGAGGAGAGGAGTAACAGTTCTTCACTGGTGTGTACAATAAAGCCAACAAAGACCTCCCCCGGCACTGACCACAGGCAGCACCAGGAGCCCCGTGAGCCCTCCCCGGCCGCGGGCGCTTTCCCCGCCGGGGCAGTTCCGGTCACGGCCGGCAGGGGGCGCTGGGGGCTCCCGGCGGGCAGGGCGGGGGCGGTGATTCCTCCGCGCCTGCAGGGGGCGCTGTGGCGGGGCTCGGGGAGCGCGGCAATGGCGGCCAGGCTGAGGGGAAGGGATGGAGGAGAGGCTGTGCTGCACACAGCCCTGGGGCAGCGATCCTGGTGTCCCGGCAGGACTCTGAGGAGCACCAAGCTGGTGCAGGATGTCTCGGCAGGCAGGAGGGCAGGGCTACAGTGCAGCCAAAGCTCGGAGCAGTGCCGAAGAAGCAGCGGGGGCAGGACAACGGCAGCCCGGCACTGAGCAGGGCAGAGAAGGGTGAGCCCAAGGTCCCGGGCACCCGAGCAGATGGGGACATGTCCCTCTTCTAGTGAGGTGGGCGTTAACAAGGTCCCAGTTCAGTCGCTGCTGAAACAAAACACCCCAGGCTCACCCCATGGCAGAAGAAATAGCTCTGGGCTGAGCTCCGGCAGCCACAATGAATTCTGTCCCCCAAGCAGCGGCTCCAAAAGTCCTCGGAAGCCAAGAGAGAGAAAGAGAGAGAGAGCCAGCAGCTGCCCCAGCCCTGTCCCCCACCTGCACCATTCTCGCCATATCTCTGTCCCTCCAGAGAGAAAACTCCCCCAGCTGAGAGAAATGCAACCAGATGCCCTCCTTCCCCCTGAGCCTGGCCACTTGTTTGTTTTCTTAAGTAACCCATAAGTAGTCAGTGCTTCTTAGCAGCTTATGGAGAAAATTCTATAGGTGTGGAGGAACAAAAGAAAAGAAACTCAACCCTCAACAGCAAGTCTCACTTTCAATGAAATATTCTCCTGCAGGAGATAGTGAGATTACTGAAATACATAGTTTTTGTTATGAGCAAAGCATAGATTAAGTTGCTAACTGTTCACAACCCCAGACTCACATGGTACATCGTGTTTGTAGCCTAGGGACAGCAATGGCATGTGAAGAATTTAGTAACATCCTCCTTCTTACAGACTGTACACGTTTGGCCTCTCACTAGCAAAACGTATGTAGACTGTGTAGTCTGACTTTCTGTTAAATATTAATTATTTGCTGGATATTTATTGAAATGGTGTGTCAGAATCCAATATTCTGGATACATTGGATTCATCATTTAATGATAGCAAGTTTAATTTTGTTGATGAACCCCTTTGAAGGGGAGTTTTTCTACAGGCACCATCCAGAAAATTAAATTACATGATGTGCCAGTCTTGTTGGAAGCGGCTTGTCTTCCCACTTCTCTTCTGTAACACAGCTGATGGCAGAGACTTCAGTTACGTTCTTGAACCACCATCTTATTTTCCCCCTCCTCACTTACATAATATGGTTTTTGAGCCAGTACTAGGCTAGATATCCTCTTTTTTCATGTCCTTTCAGTTTTCTTTTTATAATGTTCCAATCATGGGCTTTTGCCTGAGTCTGGAGGTAACAGCCTAAAATACATTTTGGGTATAGCTAATTCTAAATAGGGATCTTTTTAAGCCACTACATGCTCTCTCTCAGTAGAGAGTTTTGGAGGTCTCTAGCTTTAAAATAATTCAATTTCCTTGAAATACTGGGAAGAAAGCAATCTGTAGAGTGCTTAAGCCTGCTGGCTGTTTGAGCCTTCAGACTGTAGCCTTCCCAAGGCTCACTGCTTGCAGTGAATGCACACTGCCTTGTTCTTTGTGCCCCTGGCAGAGCAGGCTACCACTTGGTGAGACACACTTCACCAAGCACAGTTACATAGGCATATCTTCATTTAAGGAGATTTTGCTGTAGTGGGTCTTAATCTAATAGATGAGAGCAGCTGTAACAAGCCCTATTGATAAAGACAAAACATCAACAATAATTCTTAACTTCTTTCAGCTGTCAGAGAAACAGATGTTTAACCTTACATTTCTGAGCATAGTTTCTTCATTTAGCTCAGCATAGCCTCTGTAGTCCTGGCAGTAGTCATGTGAAACTCCAATAGCTATTGAACTGCCTTTCAGAAGTGCAGCAAGTATTAATTAGGTTTTAAAAAATAGTTAAAAGCGGTAAGATCTCCAACAGTTAACATTTGTGAAACTGAGAATTGAAAGTGAAAAATCTTAGTCTTTTATTGGCAGAGGTTTATAGGTGGTTGTTTCAGTTAAAGCGTTCAATTCCTACTCAATTGCCCTAGAAGGTAAGTGGTCAAAGAACTCCCGCATAGAGATCACGTATCTTTTTTCAGAAAATGCAGGTTAGGCTGCCATTTATGAAATATTTACTGAATTGTACCAGCTGCTGAAAGACAGTATCCTCAGAAGACTTTAATACTAATATGTCTCAGAAAGCCTATTTGTTTGTTTAAGGTAGGTTTATCTCTGTTCCTCACATCTATTAAAGCAGGTTTTCCTAGCAACTGTAATAACCTGTTCAGAGAGCAAGTGAACTGTGTGGCCTTTTGTCTCCATTTTTTGCCTTTCTCCTGCCCCTGCCTAACCCAAATTACTTACTCAGGAGGGCCCTTTCTTATTCACCGAAATTATTATCATGCTGGTATTTTTCTCAAGATCTCTCATTTATGTAGGAGAGTTGTAGATTCATTCTTTAGATGGAACAGGAACCCTGTGAAACCAATGAAAAGACTAAGGAATTTTCCCCTTGTCTCTATTCTTTTTTGTGTAAGCGACCGCAAAGGTCACTCTTTCCTTGTGCTGATTTTATCTAGATGGGTTAGAGAGTATTAAGAGCAAGGCTTAGTTTAGCGTCCTTTCCCCTCCCCGCTGGGATTAGATCATGCTTTATCAGAGCAATTGTTCCATTCTGACATGTGCAGGGCAGATTTCAACTGTAGCATTTTTTGGAACTGATTTTTAATGCATACATTCAGAAGTTGCGTTCTGCTTAACTCGGTATTAGGCTCTCTGTTAAGCTGAACATTTCTCTTTCCCTCATTCAGCTGGGATTTCTCCCCTTTCATTTAACATCCAACCAGAGGCTGAGTGTGAGAGGGTGTTATTAAACAGCCAAGCCCTTATCTCAGCTCCACCATTGCCAGCTGAGTGGGGAGCTGTACCCAAGTGGACTCCGTAAGTGCAATGGTACAGGATCTGTGACCTTCAGTTGTGAAGAAGAAATTCTCCTTCTGTTTCTTAATGATTTTATCATGCATTGAATTGCCTGCCAGGTTTGGACAGTTCTCTAACTGTGCCATATTCCTTATGTGTTATTTGGATGGGATGCTCTTTATTTCTCCACCAGACCATTGTGCTTCCTTAGGCAGCATTGGAGGCTGCTTCGCAAGATCATACTTACGAAATTAAGTGACTTAGCACCACAGCCTCTTTAAATCAAGTACCCCAGCTGTTGGAATTCAATCTTGTTTCAGCAAAAACAGATTCTGGAGAAAAGCCATGGAAAAATAAGCCTTAGGAAAAATGTGTAACAAAGTTAAAAAGTACTAACCATCTGTGGTGGTGCACTTGATTAACATGTTAACATAGTTTGTATTGACCTTGAGTCCAGTGAGGTCCCTCAGTGGCATTGGTTTGTTTCCCATGCCTGCACATAGGGTGTGCTGTCCCTTCTGTCCTAGGGAACTGAGTGAAGGAGCATGAGAAATAATAATACTTACTGGTGCATTTTAATTTGAGGTAGAAATAATTGTGCAAGTGAAAGTAGCATCAGAAGTGGGAATTGATGAGAGTGAAGATAAAAACATTTTTCTGGATGAAATGTGTTCTTTTTCACGCATTTGCTGCTCTAATTCAGTTGCACTTTCAGGCTGACCTACATTACAAGAAGCCAACAGTCCAGACAACAGGAGAATGGCCTTTTGACTGCAGGTTCTGGTACCTGAAATTATTGCCAATTTAGTGATCTCTTGAGTTCTTCAAGTTCCTGCTTCTCCCTATGTGCAACTGATTGAAAATGGGGTGTGAGTGTGGAGTGTGGCAGTACCAAACAGTACTGCACTTTCTTAATGAGAGTTTAATCACAGTTTTCTGTAATTTCAGATTTGCATCTTGATTGTGTAAAACTGAACAGAGCTTTCATAGCAAAGCTAACCAGCCCCACACAGAGTAGTATCTGCATCTACACCACTTGAATATATGTTGCATTCTGTACTACCAGCTGTGTAACCATCATACTCTGATAAACTCTGCATTGTTGGTTTTTTTTCTTTATCAGAGGTGATATTTTTTTTCACTCAGCAATTAGCAGCCTTTTGTCCCTAAATATTAATTTGTGTATTAATCACTTTGTCCATAGAGGTGCTTTGTGCAGTTACAGTTCTTTGCAGGAAATAAAATATTTTGTAAAAGAACTCAGTGTTTTATTGTTGGTTTTTTACAACAGCTGCACAAGCATTAAAGAAGGAAGATACTTAATTGATTCTGTAGCACTAGTTGAAATGTAGTTATTAGGTTTGCAAATTTTTCATGGAGGAACTAAATCTGTGTACTTGGAAACAAGAGAAAATAACTGGCACACAAGATCAGCTGGTTTCCTACCAATAGAATACCTCTTCAATTTATGTACCCTGGAATTAGTAGGAAGCAGTGAGGTTTGTTACAAATTTGGATCCTGACTTGCACAAGAAAAATATTCACCTATTTATTATTGAGGGCACAAAGAATACTGGAGCCACAGAGGAAAAATATGGAAAAATATTTTTTTCATATTTAGTATCAAATTAGTGTGTCCTCATCATTAAAATATCCTATCACACAATATATGTTTTATCATTAAAGTAGTCATAATTCTTGGACCATTTTTATCCCTCTTTAATTTATTACAGCAGCAAAAGAAGACTGGAGTTTGATTTGATAAAAGAGCTTTATAGTGGTATCACATGGGGAAGCTGAAGCCTGTGGCTCAGATGTAATGAAAAAAATATTGCAAAGCCTTTCAAGTGTTTTCTGAATGAATGCAATCACAACTTCTTCGCTAAAAAATGAAAAAAGGAAATAGGAAAACCACATAAAAAAGTCACACAGCAAGCTTTCCAAGTGAGCACTTTCTTTGGCACTGTATGCCCACATCTCTTATTACTGTCTGTATTCCAGAAGAGCCCCTCACTGCTTCTTAGGACAAAGTAGTACAAAATTGCATTGATTTTTGTTGCATTTGAATGTACTCTTGTGATTTCTGAAGTGTTTAGGAAACAAACCAGCATTTCATAAAGAAAATATTGTACTGTCTGGCTAGTTCAGAAGAGTCACAGAAGAGCATGGAGAGCTGCTTGTGGAGAATGTCATTGCGACACTCAACACTAACACATTTTAGTAACCAGATATTATTTCAGTCTTTGTATTGAAGACACTGTGTAAATGCACTGTGAGAGGAACAGGCCAGGTTTTGCTTTTTGTGTGCAAGTAGAAATGTGAATGGAGCTATTCAAGGTACTGTCAGCATGTGCCTGACATGTCATAAATTCAGAATTTGGCAACAGGATTTGAGGAATTTTTTTTTCTTTCTGAAACTTGAATTTTATTTTATTAAGCAAAAACTTGTGAATTTTTTGGACAACACTTCCCTTAGTAGTTTTAAAACCTTTAGATGTTGGTGTAAAATACTCTATGAAAATGGGAGATCTTTTTGCATAGGAGGAGGAAGACAACACTGGATGTTGAGACAACATTCAACACTTTCTTTCCTTGAGTTCCACATCATCATCTTCTCCACCCCCGTTTCTAGGATCTTTTTGGACATTTTTTCCTCTTAGCTCACCCAAATAGGAAGTTTCCAAAACACGAATGTTTCGCCCATTACTTCAGACTATTTTGTGCAAAAGCTCCCACTGTCACATTCTTCTTCCTCCAATGTCAAGGGGAGTTCATCTCATTTTTGTAGGTGGCATATGAGGCCCTGCTAAGGGAGGAAGTGCAGGAGGCATTGTGAGATAGGAGCTGCCACAGCGGTTTGGGCTGTCATTCCCACCTGGGATGCAGGCAGCTGTCTGAGCACCTATTGTATGGTAGGGAAGATGAGCTGTGAGGGATGGATGCCATCACCTTTAATAACTGTAGCTTTTCTTCTTCATTAAGAGCTGCAACATTTCAGGTCATCCCATCCTTTTAAAGAAAATGAGTTCTGCAAAGACTTACTGACATTAGCAAGCATGGTGCAATAGCTCTGCTGGCTAGGAGTTTTGTCTTTGGACAAGGTATCTGTCTGGAGCCACAGAAGTTCAGCTGACTTCTGTGTCTTTGCAGTGTTTGGGATTGGCTCCATCTGTTACACAGGTGGTGACTGTGTTCTTCAAAAGAGGGAGGTGAATGAAAGCAACTGCTTTCTTGAGGGTTTGCCAGAGTCAGTCTCCTAACAAATCCATCATTTGCTTCCTTCTTAATTGCAAATAAGAGAATCAGAAAGGCAGGCCAAGACAGTAGGTAAAGAGGGAGAAGATGAGTGACATCAGCAAGGAGGTATGGATTAATCAGCAAACCATCTGCAAATTAGGTTTTACTACTAAAAGTGCTTGCAGTATGGTGGACCCAATAGATTAAAGAGTGGAAAGGGCTGAACAAAACATTGGTTGGTTCAGTGCTGAAGCAGGGGAAGAAGGAGCAAATGAAGTACAGGACATCTCCAAAAGAATAAGAAAGCTAAAGAAATGGAAGGCTGACAACACTAATGAAGCCAGGAGACGAACACCATCAAAGCTGTCTTGAAACTTGGCTGGAGTGATTGTAGAAGCCCACAATTAGGAAGCTTTCAGATTTTCATAAACCATGAAACCTCTTAGTTGTTTAATCCTTTCCCTTCCCACCATTGCCACTTATGCTTCAGAAGAATGTTGGTCTTACTCACAAGGATGGCCTTCCACTTGTTTCCATAAGCATTTTTTGTTGTGTCAAACAAAAGAAGGCTCTGGCAGAACATTTGTTTGGTCTTGCTAGTAGTACACCCACATTTTTTCCTTCTAAAAGAGCTGGTTGCCCAAACACTTACACTTTTGTAGATTAAGAATTCGGCCAAAGAGAAAATATGCTAATAATTTTCTAAGCTGCTAATAACTGTGGTTTGCTACAATGTGAGCAGCATTGTAGAAGTGACACTAATTGCCCTGTTGCATCTTGACTTAGAAATGAATGCACATTCAGAGATTGTGTAAATGTAACAGCAACTTCTGGAAAATCTGGGTCTAGATGAGTAGTTTAAGGGCATCATTGTGAATGTGGTATGGCTGACTACAGTTAAGTTTGAATGCAGCTCTTTTCCCATTCACTGGTCTTTGTAATGGTGCAGGCTTTGAAAAGCCTTCTCCCTGTAGGCAACAAGTACAAAGCTGCTGATATAGGCTTATCAAGGAGAAGCAAAAGCAGCCCCCTGGAAAGCTCCCCTCCTTCTGCCAAAAAACTGAGGCATGTGTATCCCACTGCCCCCTTCCTCCAAACCTCCTCCCACCCATGGTGGCTCATCCCCAATGTGTGCCGTTTTCCCACACCTCCTCAGTTGTCTTGTGCAGGTGCTGTGGCCTGGACTGTCTTGAAAGGCTTTGTTTTGCCATCTACTTCTGTCCTTAGCTATCTCAGTTCTCTTCTTCAAGTAATTCATTAGTAGATTCATTTCTGCTCCTCGCAGGAGTGTCTGGAGCATAATCTTCATTGCTGTGACCTCACAGAGTTGTCTCCAGATTCTGCCACAATGTTTTGAGGGGAAAAAAAATGGGTGGTTCTTTTAAACATGGGTTTTTTTCCTCTCCTGGCGACCCTCACTGGCTTATCTGCCATGCTGGGAGTCCTTCTTCATGCTCAGTTACTAATCCCTGACACAGAAAGGCTCCTCCAATAAGAACCAGTGTTTCCTCATTGGTTTCACTGCATAATTGTCTGTTTTTCTACATAATTACATGTCCCACACTAATTGCATAGATGCATGCACTTCGAGAATTACATGCTGTCACAAATACATGCCCTGATTATACTGTTACATGCATGTGCCTTAATTGTGAGTTATGGATTGCAGCTATGGTGAGAGGATGGACTCTTACTGACAAAGAGATTTAGGCAAAAAACTGCACCTGTGGTTCTGTTACCAAACTTGAATATCCAAATATTATGTGAATTGGAGTGGTTCACACATTGGAGTAGTGGTGGAAATAGACATGCTTTAGCAAATGCAGTCTCTGGGACAATCATGTGTATTTCCAGGTCCATGGTGTGCAGATACAGAAGCACAGGTCAAGGCACCCTTTGGCTTTGGTTTGGCTCTGCAGGGAGTTGTATTTCAGTGGCAGGAGAACACATATTCATTAACTGATTTTCTGTGTCCATTCAAGATACATTTTTGTAGCTACAGAGGATGTAGTTAGCTACCAATGTTACTAGTGGCTTTGATCTGTTAGATTAGAAGCAAATATTAGTGGGGGCATAATTGCATACCCATTGTGTGTGTGAAAGAGGATGGCTATCCTGTCTGCACTTTGCAAAGTAACTGCACTTTGCACAGACTGCTCTAGGTGCCACCATACTCATTTTTGCACAAGGAAGTCAAGCCGGGAAGATGTAACCCCAAATATAAAAAAGGTATGGCAGTCTTAAATTCTGTCACCTGATTACCTATTGTGTATGTGGAGCTCTGCCAGCAAATCAAGAGCAGTATTGGCCCTTTCAGGTTAAAAGAAGCCTTGATCGATGATTCTTTCATTCCATCTCTGTCTACTTGTAAAAGCGCTTTTTATACTCACTCTGTATTTGTCTGCAGAGCATCTGATTTCTTGAATATATTATTAACAGGACTAAACAAGAAAAGGTCCACATTTAGATATTTAAATTACGAAAAATACAATATGCTTTAAGAAAACTACTATAAACTTCAGCTGGAATATTTCTAAACTCAACAGAAAATGAAGAAGTGAAGCCAGTAAGGCCAGTGAAGTTTGTCAAGTAATATTTGTAGACAAAAGCAGGTTGTTTGTTTTTAAGGGGTTTTTTTTCCAATGTTTAAGCACAGTTAGGAAGAAAATATCTAATGTCTGAAGCTGGCATTGTCTTCACCTGTGTACAACTACGTAATTCAACAGAAAGCTCTTCAGGATGTTTTTAGAAGGAGCTCTTCTAGGTGACTGGCTGTAATTCCTTAAGGTGTGCCAAATGCATTTGGCTGCCTTTATAAATCCAGTGACAATGTGGTTGTTCAGGTCACTGGTAAGTGCTCCTCGTTGATCATCTTCTGCTGCAGTGTGTATTCATAGCATGCTGGATAAGGGACAGCAAGGCAGGGGCAACTAGCAGACGATGGTGCTCTTGTTGGTAGCCACTGAGTTCACGGAGTTGGATCAATGCCATTTGCTTTCCAAGTCAGTGGCTCACACACAGGAACATATGGAAAGCAAGACAGACAGATATCACCTCTGTTTCAAAAGGCAAGTCAAAGTCAATGATGTATCACTTCTGGTTGTCATGATTTAGGAAGTTAGCAAGTGCTTTTTGAAGAACCATGTTTAAAATGTCCTCTTTGTCTTTGGTGTTTTGGGTTGTTTTTGCCTTTTAGTAGTATAGAATTATTGAGAAGTTAATTGACATGTTACAAACTTAATCAGAAGTTCCTTCAGACTTCTCAGGAAGTTCATTAGGCTGCTTAACCAGTAAAATCTGCCCATATATGAGCAGAAATAGTACTTATTTCAGTAATTTTCTTGTGACCAGAGGCAACACATCAGGGAGAAACATGAATCCAATACATCTGCACTACAGATCAAAGAAGTGAGAGGGAGAATATCATGACTGTGGTCCCTGTCATGCTCTTTGTGGTGTTCTTCATGCTATGGGAGTTGCAGATACTTCCTGTCTCCCAAGCACAATTGTGTGTGGGTTTCCATGTGGGATGGAGAAAGACCCAATGTCTTTCCAGCACTGTAATTCTACTCCATGTTCGATGGCCAGGGTTGATCCATTGAGAACTGAATATGCCCTATTGTTGCCACGTCATTTTTACTGTCTTGGTGTGAATCAACAACTCTTTTGGCACATTAGCATCTGTTTCTGCAAAGCATAGGCAGTAATAATTTTCATCAGTAGAAGCATTATGAGATTTCCTTCAGGTGTGGAAAGCAGTTTTAGAGTACCAAGATGATAGGTGGTGTGTAATGCATGTACAAATCTTTGAGCGATCTAAACTGCCAAGTTACTGTTAACTTAGAAATTCAAAGTTTATTCCTAGTCACAGACCAAGACATAGACTGGAAATAATGACAAAGTGAGGATGGTAAGTAAGTGGGAGATTCTTAAATAAAAGTTTGTTTTTGTTTTAGTATCTTTTCCAGCATATGGTAAGGTAGCTTCCTATTTTTTGGGTTAATGGCTTGCCTTGTATTCTCATGCTCTGAAGGAATGCTTTAATCTCAACTTTAAGAATGCTAAGATTCATTTTCCAGATGGTGTTTGCTCTGCAAAAAATTAGGTGTGCATTTTTTAAGACTTCATAATTTTGCTCTCTTTTATTTTAGAAATCTTCCAGAATCTCTGAGGATGACATCAGGTTAAGAAAAAACAGAGACCAAAACTGTGCCAATTTCTTGGAGCCAGCTACTGTGTTTGCTACAAAGGAAGAGAAAATGGAAATTGAAGTTCCAGTTTCTGAACATAAAAGCATCACCACAGTGGCTTCACCACATCCCATAGACAATCCAACCCACTTCTTTTCCCCTGCTGCCAGCCGAAATGGACTTAGGGACAGGCATGAATCTCTGGACAGTGAAGTTGCTAAAGAGATCAGATACCTAGATGAAGTGCTGGAGGCAAATTGTTGCGATTCTGCTGCAGACAGTACATTTAATGGGACATCCTCCCCTGAACCAAGTGCAGTCTCCATTATGGATGGTTCAGGAGCACCTGCTAATGTCAATAAGGAGTCAGTATCCAGTGAAAGAGAAAAAAATGTAGCAGACAAGCAGGCATCCTTGGAGGTCGAGCCGTGTGAAGCTAATATAACAGATGAGAGCCTGCAATCTAATGGCCATTCCTTGGGTGGACTGAAAGAAGACACTAGGGAGAGTCTGAAGGTGCCAGGAAGTCCCACCTCTTCAAACAGTTCCAGAAGATCCTCTAAGGATGGAGAAACAACTCTTACCACCCTTAAGAGAGAGGCAAAGTTTGAACTGCGAGCCTTCCACGAAGACAAAAAGCCCTCAAAGCTCTTTGAAGATGAAGAAGAAAAGGAAAAATACAGAGTCCGCAAAGTGAGACCATCAGAGGAAATGATGGAACTTGAAAAAGAAAGAAGGGAACTCATTAAAAGCCAGGCTGTCAAGAAAAACCCCAACATTGCTGCCAAATGGTGGAACCCTCCTCAGGAGAAGCCCCTGGAGGATCAGCTGGATGAAGAGCATCTGGAGTCTCACAAGAAGTACAAGGAACGCAAGGAGAGGCAGCAGCAGCAGCAAGGTGCAGCACCAGTGTCCCCCAAACAGGTCAGCTGCTCCTTTGCATGCCCAGAGCCAGTCAATATCAAGAAAGAAGATATTGTCACAGAACAAATTGACTTCTCGGCCGCCAGGAAGCAGTTCCAGCTGATGGAGTATTCAGGTCCATCGCAGGGTCAGGCCACACCAAGGCGGTCAGGAACACCCAAAATGTTTTCCATCAAACCCTTCTACAAAAGCCTCAATTCTCCATATGTGGACAGGCCGATCTCCTCTGTGACAAGACCCGTTTCAGTGTGTGGGCAAACTGGACACCTTGAGGGTAACAATGCCACAGTTGTCAAAGCACAGAAAGTCTCCTGTAGCCCAGAAGGTGACAAAAGCACTCAGGCTACCACAACTGACACAGCAAGAGAGTTATCTTGCACTGATAGCCCCAGAGCTGCACCAGCCTCAAAACTGTGGGCAGAGGATGGAGAATTCATGAGTGCAAAGGCAGTCTTCACAATGGTGAAAGATGATGGACAGGGAATTCTAGATCACTTATCGAAGTCAGGCAGTGCCTCTTCACCTCCAGAGGAGCTTGACTCCGGTTTGGATGACTTGTCTGTCAGGTCTCAGGATACTACTGTCTTGGAAACCCTTTCCAATGACTTCAGCATGGATAACATAAGTGACAGCGGTGCCTCCAATGAGACCATGAGCGCCCTGCAGGAGAGTTCTCTAGTGGATTTCTCTCTGCCACAGACCCCACAGGCCGAAACTCCGGCAGACTGCCAAGCTGAAGGCATCTCCAAATCTTTCAGTGACCCAGGCTGTGATTCTCCCTCCTCTGCCTTGGCAGACTCCATGCTGATGGATGACCAGCTGGAGTACCACGCTGGCCTACTGGTTCAAAACGCCATCCAACAAGCCATAGCTGAGCAGGTGGATAAAGTGAACCCGAAGGAAGAAGAAATCCCAGCAGAGAAAGAGGTCTCAGCCAAAGAGAAGCCAGCTGGCACTGGGCCAGCTCCAGCCTCCAAGGAGCATCAGAATCCAATGTTTGAGCCACCCCAGGTGTCTTCACCAGTTCAAGAGAAAAGGGACACCATACCAAAGACTTCAAAAGAGGAAGACTCAGGACTCAGGGAAGGGAAGAGTTTGCAGCAGTCACCCGTGTACACAGCCAGCCAGCCGTTCCTTGTGGAGGAAAACAGGCATGAAGTCAGCTATTTCAGCAAGTATTCAGAAGCAGCGGAGCTTCGGAGCACCGCCTCCATCCTAGCCACACAGGAGCCTGAAGTCACTGTGGGCCCTTTCAAATTACGGTCAAGGAAACAGCGAACTTTGTCAATGATAGAAGAAGAGATCAGAGCTGCTCAGGAACGAGAAGAGGAGCTGAAGAGACAGCGGCAGGGTCTTCAAATGGCACCAAGCCCTGTTACGAAGAGTGCACCGCCCATGCCCACCAGAACTGTGTCTTACAAAACTGCACCAGGTAAGAGCCCAAAGTATCAGAGCGAAAGTGAAATGTGACTGAAGGGTCAGGTATAGTTTAGTTTTATGTCATCTTTTAATGAAAACATTGTTTTGCAGGGGATGGGAAGGCAGATGACTCCATCTGCCTGGAAACTGCAAGGAACAGCTTAATTTTCTAGCCGTGAGCAGACCTGCAGAAGGTTCTGGTTTTTCACAAATACAGTACAGGGATTCTGATCATCCTTACTAAACCCTGTTCTGTATTCACCCACTGCCACATTGTAGAATGACATGTCAATCACTGTGCTGCTCAGACCACCCACTGAAATTTAGGATTATTTCAAGGAAGCACAGCAGCAGTTTTTACAGCTGTGTGGCTATTTGAAAGACAAACATACAAGGGCTTCCTTAATAGGCGTTCTGTTCTCTTGCACATCATTATGGAAGTACAAAAGTAATGGAGATATGCAGATTTTGGGGTTTAAGTTAGATTACTTTTTCTGTGCATTTTGCTTTCTGTTTTGAGGTCTTGGTCTTAATGAGCTTTGTCATGTAAAATGATATGCAGAGCTATGAGTTGCCATGCATTTTAGCTGATGTTATTCATGACTGAATTAAACAGTCATCACAAACAAAACGTTGAATAGATTCAGTGGAAGTCCTCTTGACCAATCAGTTTCTGGGTTTTTTTGCAGACATTCACAGCAGTTACAGCGTATCTCTCCCCCTCCTCAAGAAGTAATGTCAAGCACTGATGCCTTCTAAACTAATATAGAAAAAATACATACTAAAAAACCCATACTAAGAAACACACACCAGGCTTATTTCTGTGTAGTGTTTTTTATTAAGCATATAACTGCATATACTTTGCAAGTGCCTATAAGATTCATTAACAGTGCTCATTGTGAAAAAGTGTTCATTTTGCTGAGTGTACTTAAATGCTGTCTGTATTTCCAGTGGTGTAAATTCAAGCCAGTGGTAGTCATTTTCTTTTGAAAGTCATGGTAAGCTTGAATAAGATATAGATTTAGCCCATTACTCAGTATGATTCTGAACTTTTGAGTTTTACTTTACTTACTTTTACACTTTGTTTATTTACTATAAATAGTGAATACTTAGTTTTGTTTCTTCTGCAAAGAAGATGATCTCAACATGTATTTTTGGAAAAAAAAAATGAAAGCAAATTTGGAAGCAAATACCAGTTTTTTCTTCAAAATGCTGTTATTATAACTCCTCTAGTACAGCTTTTTCATAAGGATCCTCTCTAATCTGAAGTGTTCTCAGAAATGTCTGACAGGACATGAGATACAGGGTACCACAGACGTCAGTTAGGAGGACTTGTTTCATAAAGGTGTTCTTATGACTATGTTCAACACCAGCATCATCTGTACTTGAAAGTTCTCAAAATGGGAACGATAGTGATTGTATTTTACTCAGAAGTGATGTTGGATGGGCTGCTGACACTGATGCTCGTTTTAACAGACCTTCTGGGAAAACAGCATACTTCTGTTTTATGTACTCAACAAGGCACTTACTTCATGTCTGTAAAAATGTTTGTCATAAATTGCATTCTAGAGAAAATTATAAACTTCTGTTTATAATGAATCATTCCAGACAGTTTCCTTTAATTGTCCAAACGCCATATGTTCAAAAAAAGAAAATTGGGATCTCCTAGCCAATGACTCAAGCGACTGCAATTTGCAGCAAGTGACAAAGCAAAGGGATAATTTCTAGGAAAAGATGAGTATGTGGCAGTGTTTAAGAATATCATTGATCAAAAAAACACAAAGAACATTGCCGAAGTTCCTAGTTCTTCTACTTTTGGTGCCTTCTGAACAGCAGATATGCTCAGCATAGCCCTCAGCCGCAGGACGTCAGCTCAGCACCCTTAGCATTGGAAGGTGTGTAAACCTCAGTTTATCTCTTCCTTGCTGTCCCTTTAGCCAGCTATATTCATGTTAATGCCTGCAGGCATCATTAGAAATAGGGTGGAGGAACATTATGTAGTCTCTTGCAAGATTGCAGCAACCTCCCTTTTAACAATTTCAGGATCTTTTCAATATTTGTGAAAAAAGCAAGTTGTAATTTAGCAGAGGCACAAACATTGGACTGTTAGGATAGACAGAGCAGAGCTGACATACAGTGCAGAAAAGGAAACCTGCTTCTGTTGGGCCCAGCAAGGAATATGCTGTAGGGCATGTCTGATACTGTAGTATGAATATCTAGTTTCACAAAGAAAAATAATAGTAATTCTACTACTGGTGATAATAATGATAGGAAGAGACAGAGGTATTGCTGTCAGGAAATTGCCTTTTCCAAAGAAAGAATTGGCACTAACATCAGGATACCTCAGCAGAAAGGGATTAAGGGTCAAGTATAAATTTGAAAAATCTGTTTCTAATCCGTAAGCGTGGAAGTGCATACTCAGTCTTTTGAGAAGGCATAATACTAAACTTAATTAGCAATGGCCTAACAATCAAGCTGTTTTTAGGTGGTGGTCTGGGCAGAGTAGCTTTACTAGGACTCCTGGTGTTTCCTGATTATTTATTACCACTGCTCCCCTTTATTGCTTTGAACTAGGTGGATAATTACATAGGTAACAGAAAGAATGAACACAAAAAGGGATGCAGTGAACTGCACTGTAATTTAACTGAAGTGTGGCAGATTACACAATTCATGTAGGTGAATTTGTGCAGTAACTGCTAATTACTTTAGGTAGCAAATAGGCTGGCTTTACTCACCCTGACATGCAGCTTTCATAAAACTGATGGTAAAATTTAGTTTGTCTGTCAATCACCCAGCACAATCCAAAAGGTCTCTTAGTAATAAATTCTGTAGTGCTAACAGTTTTATCCTTTAAAATTTTTTGTTGATGATTTGAAGCAATCTTTTAACCCATCTCAGATCACTGAATTGAGACACAGAATCATTTCAGTGGAATGTGTACACTGAAGAAGACCTTCCAGGACATTCCTGGAAAGGTGAAGAAGATGAAGAACCTATGTGAATTTTTCCCCCCAAAAATCAGGTTTGCTGCATGAGAAAACTCAATGAAGACCAAAAAAGAGTATTGCTATATGGATAGTCAACATGGATCCCAAAATATTTGTGGAACCCTATTTAAATCTGCATGTTTCCTGTGCTGTTTTGCTTGCATGTAGCATGATGTGAGCAGCTGCACAGCAAGACAGTGGTTTCCTCCAACAGCGTGCAGGTAGTACAGCATCTCTGCTGGGCGGAGCATTTGGGGCTGTCTGATAGTTTATTTGAGCAGGATGATAAGAGTGTGACATAAGAGGAATCCAATATAAGCATGGTGATGTAATTCCCATGTTTTTTGTTATTCCTTTTATTAAAAGTAACTTTAACTGTGAAGGACTTGTATCTAAGTTCCTATAGTGCCTGGCTCTGAGTAATCCTGTTCCTCAAAATGAGGTGTGAAAATCATTACAGGAGAGGTCTTGGTTCAGTGAAGGCGTTTCATCTGGAGCCAAACCCTTTGTCAATGTCTGCTGTCTCATGATGGGGGATGGAGAGTACCTAGCAGAAGAAACCATGCCTGAGAGATACTTTGGGAAGCTGCCACATCTGCCTTCTTGGTGCTTGTCACTAAAGTATTTAGTGAGGCAGAAGGCACATTGTGCTCATGTGCACTCAAACACTTGCACAAGCATCGAGGAGAACTGCCCACCATGCTCATCTTCTGTTGCCCTCAGGTGATGAACTAAATGAGAGAATTTCAGTGGGTGGCATAAGCCTAAGTAGGGAAGTTGCAGCTTAGAAATGCAAGCAGTCAGATACCTCTAAACTGTAGGTGACTGTGAGGGATGTGTGTGCTGTCCTTTTCTTTCTTCTCTCTACTTTCTTACCCTGAGTGGCAGCCCTGGAGCTCAAGCCTCTGTCAGAGAAACCACTTCAGCCTCAAAACCATTTTCCCCTTCAATTTTTATCTAAGACCTATGTTTAGAAAGCTTCTCAGGTTCAGCCATAGCCTGAGGATACTTTTTGTGTGGTGGGAAGAGAAGCTGAAACTTTGGGGCAAGATATTTTGAGGTGGTTGCAAAATTTTTAATGCCTTGTAAGCATGCACAGAATAAGGATCAGATACAATACATTTGCATGAACTTCCTTTTTAAATCAAATTTTGAGAAAGGCTAGAGCAGAAACGTTTATGGAATATGCTTTTTCCTTACCCCTTTATAGACACTGGTATGAAAAAAAGATAGTTAATAATTTTCTCTAAGGATTCCTCTGGAGTGCTCATCAGCCATCCCCAGAATACTTCCAGCAGTGCCTTAACAACATGCTAACCTAACTCATTTTCCCTTTGCTTTCTTACTCCCTCCCTAGTGGAGGATGTCTATGAAGGGAAAGAATCTTTGAGAGGTTCTTTGTTTACAGCTTGCTTGTTTGTGATTTTGCATATTTGCATTCCTCACCTCCTGCACAGCAAGAGGAAAGAAGCCCATGTTTCACCTGGTGCAGTAATGAGGCTCTTACTAGAGGGATCTTTTTTTTAACTACTTCAGCAATCCCCTGACTTCAGCACAGACTGGTTTCCTGAAACAGTCTGTGCTGCTGAAATGTCTTATTTTGAAAATTTTTCATGCAGATGTCTTTTAAAAAGTTCAACAGCATCTCTAAGTAAAAAGTAAATATGTATATTTAGATCTGGGATGCTATAGCCATCATATGTATAATATGTGGACATATATTGTATACTTACAATATATATACACACATGCAATACAAAGCTTGGAGTCAGTGATTTTGAAGGTCTTTTCCAACATTAATTTTTTTGATTCTGTGATTATGAAAATTGATGGGCCTTCCATCCAGGATGAACAGTCCTCCTTGAAGATATCCCCTTTCTTAAATGGAAATCTCTAAAACCTACAATTTGCATTGTTTTCTGGGAGAGGCGGAGTAGAAGGATTTTTTTTCAGCCATTAGACTTGTCCATAGATTTGAGTGTCTTGTGCTGTGTCTGTATCCCTGGAGAAGGTACAAGTTGGGCAGACATCTGAAAAACCTCATTCTTCCTCCATTATGTCCATCCATGCAAGGCAATTACTACTGTAAGAAAAAAGGAATTGAGCAAGACATCTGACCCTTAATCAGGCCTTTCATTTTTATCACTCTTTTTTACCCACTGGGCCTAATTGACAGGGTGACAGTAGTTTCAAGTCTCTTGTGCTGTGTCTAAACTGTCACACATGGGTGCAGCTGGGCAGCTTGGGACCTACTGTTGGCCTCTGCTTTGGCAGCATAACTCCTGTTTATCTGTGGAGCACATCTTCATGCAACCCAGAGAAGAATCTGGGCCCACAGAAACGCTCCCTCCAGTCTTTGGTAGGGTGATACAAAGAGGATGGATTCCCAGCTTCATCACAGCATTGCCCATCTTAAATTACGCCTGTAATGAAAAACTTATCATGCTGGGTTTTTCGCCACTGATCAGAAATGAAAAAAGCCTGGCAAGGGGAGTTCTTGTAAAAATACCTCTGCAGTGTTGGCTCTCTTCTTTCAAGAATAAATCTTGTTGATTCTTACAGGAGATTTCAAGGCTGCTCTCTAGTGGCTGCAATTGCCATGATGCTTTTTGATATTTGAAGGACCAGTTAGGGTTTTCATTTGTTTCAGCAGCATGTTTCCTGAAAATCAGCATCATTCCTCTGATTATTTCACTTGTTTTTAAGGGGTTTGCAGTGGATATGTTTCTCTATTTATGTTATTTTTTTTTTTGCATTCATTGAAGTGTCTTATTTTAAGGAGTTAATGATGGTTCATGGAAAAGGAAGTAAGATTTTGGTTCAGCATTTCTTTCTCCTGTCACAGCTGAGAACCCCAACATATCATTCCCATGACTTGTCACTGTGGTCTTCATTCTTCCCAACAGAACATGGTGGGTGGTTCATCCCAAGTCAGTGCCTGGTGATGAGAAAGGCAGCTTTGTCCCTCCCAAAGAAGCACAGGTTCTCTACCTGTGAACTGTGCTGCAGCTTACAGAAGCAGTCTCTTTTTCTGGTGTGCCTTTTACCTGCCTTTGGGGTTGCTGTGCTCAAAACAACGATCTTCCATGGGATGCAATGGGCTCAGCCAGAGAGAAAAATGAGCTCTCTGTCTTTCATCCAGGAGGAAACTCAAAGGCCATATCTGAACCGAGAGTTTATAGGACAGAGACCTGATCGTGCTCTGCCACAGGAACACTCTGCGAAACATGCAGGAAACAGCTACAGGGAAAAACACCAAGGGATTGACTCAAAGCCTTTCTTGCTACAAAAGCAGATAAAAAGCACTGGAGAAATACAAGGCAGCTGTGTTTAACAAGAGACCTTCTTTGGATGTCTCGTGCATAGTCCCTGCATGTTGCATTGGCTGAGAACGAAAAAAATCATCTTGTGGTTTTCCAGAATCTTACAAACATTTCCAAATTGCAGAAATCATGTAGAAGGAAACAGAATATTTCAAGCAGGTACTTTTGTAAACAGTGGTTTTGTAAAAAGATTTTGTAGTGTTTTGGTGTAGTGGGTTACAGGAAAAGGGAGAGGTTTTTTTCAAGTCCATGACCATCCTCATTTAGCAGATTGTTTCCTAGACTTCGTTCCAAACTGTTTCTTCGTTCAAAACCTGCTGAAAATGCTTCTCCAGCTGTCATCTTTGGTAAACAAATTGTGAGTCCTCAGCTTAGAAATGGTTGTTCTTTTTCATGTCATTGCAGGGAAGATAGAGAAGATCAAGCCTCCTCCATCCCCTACCACAGAAGGCCCTGCCTCACAGTTGGACCCTCCACCCGAGGAGTCTGCAGGAGCCCAGCGACCCAAGAACCTGATGCAGACTCTCATGGAGGACTATGAAACACACAAAACCAAGAGACGAGAAAGGATGGATGACAGTGCCGTAAGTGTGGTTCTCCTTCTCTCTTTATGCTCTGTGACAGAGACCATGACAAGAATCAACAGATTCTGGAAAAGGCTTTTTTACCAGAATCTGCTCAGATCAGCTTGCAAGTGGGTAAGGATTTTAACACATTCCAAGGGACAGGTGTTCAAAATGGAAAGATGCAGGCCAGTGAAGAGGAAGAGGGAGTCACTGCAAATATTAAAGGCAACTCATTTAATTTAATTATGGTAACTAATAATAAGAGCTGTGGGGGTAGCTGCCCTATAATTGGCAGATTCTGTTAATTCACACATCACTAAGACCCTCCAATGGGTTATTTCAGTGACGCTTTGAAATTTGTGGATCAAGCATGTATTCACACCTGTGTTTGTAGGCACTCCCCAAAGTCTAGTCCCAGTGTGCTCAGTCTTCAGTGTAAGTTGATAACTTCCCCAGAAACCACCCTATTTGGAAATAGAACAGTTGTTAGAAGTCTCAGAAGTTAACTTGGATCCCTCAACAGCCACCATGTTGTTTCTGGATTTTTTTGTCTTTCTTTCACACAAACAGTAGTAGAGTTTATCTGAATGAAGGTGTTCTTTATTAAAGACACGAATAAGAAGAGCTAAGGATTTTGTACCTGGAAGTATCAAAATTCAGGAAAATCCTTTTTCGTAAGAGAGCATGAGCTGCTTCTTATTCAGAGTCATTATTACTGTGCAATGAGTGCAGAAGAAAGTAAGATACAAGGTCCGTATCAAACACCTTAAATGGACACATTGTTTGCTGAAGCAGCCAAAGTCCTTCAGACATTTCCCAAAGATGTCTGAACAATCACCCTACTGCCAAGGATGCTCCAGTAAACTGCTTTCTAGTAATGTTCATGAAGGCAGGTTCTTCTTAGGGGTATAGATATAAGTGAAGGTTTTTAACAGAAATACTGCACTAGTCTGGCAGCTTTTAATCATAACTTGTGAATATTGCACAGTAACAAAAGGTAGTAAAAATCATAAAGAATGGACTATGGAAGTGTCCTGTTGCACTTTCATTGGTTAACTAAAAATGCAGATAGATTTGTTTCCAGTGCATACCAGAAACTTTCTGGGCCCTTATTCTACTGAGGCCACTGAAAAACAAGGTTACATTGTCCATCAGACTTCTACAGCAGATAGGAAGCGAACTTGTGCACAGGAGCATGTCTCATTCAGGCAGTGGCATCTTGAGGCTACATCTTAGGAAGGAGATCTGGTTTCTTTTCCGTTCCCAAAGCGCCCAGTGAAACAGGGTCCCCCACCTGCTCTGGTGAGTGCTATTTCCTGGTATCTCCCCAGAGCATCTCTCCTGAAGGTGCTCAGTGGTTTGCAGGGCAACTCTCATGACCTTTGCAGAAGCTGAGAGGAACATTAAAAAAAGCTGTGTATAAAAGACCCACTGGGCATACCAGCACTGGAGTCCCACACTGAGATTGTCAGCCTGGTGGCTGGAAACTTCAGAGCAGCTGAAGGCGAACAAAATAAAGAGACATAAGCATGACTTTTTCTTGGCTTCCATGCTTTTCTTTGGCTGTTTTTTTATTAAGGCCCTTTTTTAGCTGTTAATTTTCAAGTGAATCTTTAGCATTTTTTTTTTTTTTTCATTTTATCTCAAATTTGTTCTGGAACAAACACAATGTAAGGCACTAAATTATTTTGTTTGCATTCAACTTTACAAATCTAGATCTCTTCTGATTCTCTCAAAAATTCTCTTCTACATTCCTTTCTAATGGGGTGGCACTCAGCCTGTGCTCTTCCTCCACTCCTGCAAAAAGTGAACGTAACCTGCCCAGCCTGTGAAGTGGTGGTTTGTGGCTGAATTGATCCTGCTCATTTACCTAAGCACAGTTCTTCAAGTGCTTGCAGAACTGCACACGTGCTCCCTGGAAAGGCAGACTGGCCCCAGTTGCCTGGTCTCTGCTACAGTCTGAAGTAATGTCCTGGCCAGAGTGCTGGGAAGTTGTCTGGGCAATGTCTGCCCACAAAGGTCTGCTCTGGGTGCCATCTCAAGCTATTGACTACTGCTAAAGCTGCCCAGACACTGACCACCCAAAGATGCTCTGCCAGGGCATTGGTGCCACTCAGACAACCTGTGGGATTGATCCTTTTCTGTCATGAATTTTCAAGGCTTCAGTGAATTTGCAAAGTCCCAGCGCACACCAAAGTCTCACAGTGATGAGGTTCGTTGTAATTCCCTCTTCTGTTAGCCCACTGCATAAAGCCAAACAAGATTTTTTTGCTGCTGCCCACCCAAAATCCTATTGGAGGTCTGTGTCCTGCAGAGCCTAGGAAGAACTTCCTGAGATCAGCAGGAGTGTTTTGTTTCTTTTCTCTGGCTTTTTCCACTCTCCTTTGGTAAACAACTCTGCCATTGACAAGGGAAAGATAATTTTAATAAGATGTGCTGCACTTGTACCACTGTCAGTTTGAGTGAATATTTTACAGTCCAGGATAAGCAACTGTTATTTAAAAACAAACAGCTTTAATTTGTCAGCAGAGAGCATTTGAACAGTGTTCTCAGGAAAAAGGATTTCTGGAGCTAAAGAAACAAAATACCAAATCACTGCACTTTTTTTAAAAATACATTAAATACAGTGGGAAAAGGAGCATAACTGACCACCAGACAGGCAGCTGCTACTTGGGGTATGATGTCCTGAGAGCTGAATGTGGCTCAGCATTGCTCTTTGTCAATGAGGTGAGCCAGAGACTTCCTCAAGTAGTGGGAGCAGTCAGGGTGCCTGGCACAGTAGCCATGGTCTGCTGAATGGAGAGATTTGTGGAAAAGTTTCATGTCCACAGTAACACCCTGTTGTGCTGAGCACACCAGCAGTTCTGATATATAGAGATTCACTTTTGCTCTGCATAAGACACAACAAAAGACAGGAGGGTGGTTTCAGTAGGACATTTGCCTTCTGTAGTCTCTGTTTCAGGCATCACCACCTTCTGTTTCATGTCTGACTTCAGTGGCTTTTGTGGCTACAACATGGCCTCTCTGGTCAAGGCTTTTGAGTTATGCCTTTCAGAAAGAGACATCAAATTAAATACATCTTGGAAGAACTTTGCTGCTCAGGAAAGGGGGCGATTTCTTCCAGAGAATGTGTTGCACAGATTTCAGCAGATGAGTGAAAGAGAAAAAGCAGCAGCAAGGAAGTGGGTCAAGCACTGATGGTAAACAAGACTGAGACTGGCCAAGCAACATCATTAAAATAACACCAAACTGGCTAATCTTTCGTTTTTATTTTTATGACACTAAGTTGCTTGAAGTCTTATACTCTGGAATGTGCCAGTTCTTGGAATTTCTGTAAATTGTTCTTGTTTCCTAGTTATAACATGCTTGTTCAATGTACTAATGCTGGTCTTTTCCCTTTCTACCAGTACACCTGTAAATTACTGTCTAGCAAGGTTACTTCTGAGGTACTTTTCAAATGCTTGTTTATTTTTGCTTCTTCTTGCATGGTGATTCCAAGTGCATGTTGGTGCTGTTAGCATTTTTCATAGCGTGTGCCAATGCCATTTCATATTAAAAAATGCATGTGTGTGATATTCCCATATATCTCTCATTAGTAAATATTTGTGTGGCTGGTTTTCTTACCCTTGGATTTTAGTTACAATTTCTGCCATTGGAGGGGTTGTAATTAAAGGGATGGGAACTGTTGTCTGGGACTGGAGCATTCTGGATGTGAGAAGTGAGAACTTCTCCTTAATCCCTCTTACCATTTAGCTGGCAAAGCTAAACCTGGGATCCAAGCATCCTCAGATGCTGCATGAAACTTCTGTAGCTTTCCTTGGTCTCTGATTAGAGTATATTTAATATTACCAAAATCTCTAGTCTTTTGTAAAATAACCTGCACACCATCCTTTTATCTGTGGAAGAGTCAAATCAAAGTGCATGGCCTCAGTCTGTTTGATTTCGTGAACCTTTCCTTGTCCCTGTCTGTTGTGATGTGATGACTGATCACAGTCCCACAACTTAGCATCATTGTTTGTCTCAGGGTGGAATAAACCCAAATCTGCCAAATAAAGGGTATTTACAGTAACATATGGTATTTTAGCAAAGTAGTAATTGGCACAGTCTTTATCCCCACAAAGCTGGACTTTGCTAAAGGTAATAATTTTAAGATCAGGTAGTTGATACTAGCTTCACTTTTGCAATGTTTGTTAAGAATGAGGTGCTCAGTAATGTGTATATTTCAAATGCCTGTAATTTTCTCTGCAGATTGTGGTAATGACAATTACCATTTGATACTCTCTTGTCTAACATCAGGACTTTTTTTATAAACCTGAACCTTCCATTTTTTTCCTATTCCATAATATATTTGACACATCAGCTACCTCAAGACAAGTACATGAACATTTTCTGACATGGAGAGTAAAGCAAAGACAAGTCTGTGCCATTTCTTATTCATAATTTAGAATGGGTTTTATCACACTGATACAAGCCAGTGATTGATCTTTGTGTATTTATAGAACAGTTAAATCAGTATAAGAGCAATATGCTTTCAGAGTCCTGATTTTAAACACAGGTAGTGCCTTTTCTCCTCCATAATACCTTCACAATAATCTAAGTCAAGATTTGTGAACAGCAAGTAGTGATCTGAGTGTTTGGTGTTGGGTGAGAGGCAGAAGTTCTGGTGTAGTTTTTAAAGGTCCAGGCAATAGTCTTCTGCTGTTGGGAAGAGTTTTGTGTCCACCTTGTGTAATGGTAATGATACAAAGAGTAAGGAAAAGAATGTGTATGAATGGGAAAGGGGCTAGAAATACAAAAGACTGTAGGACACAGAAATTCCTCATGCAGGTGAAAGGATGTTCTCTGGCTATTCCCCAGCATCCAACCTCAGGCTGAAGAAACCATGTGATTCTCACTGGAAATTGTCAGCTAAAACCAAACAGGTTGTTTCAGAAGGAACAAGACTCAAGACACTATATGCCCCTACTCTCTACTAACCCCACAGCTTACCTGTGCCTCTTGTTCACCAGAGCATTTCAAAATGCACTCTGGTGCAGGCAGGCGGCTTAGTTTTAATCATCATTGACAGCACTGCAGCTGTCCCAACTGTTCTTGCACTGGCTTGGGAGCAGGGGCTTCCAGTGATCCTGACAGTTCCACTCTGGAAAGCAGAAAACGGCAAGGCACAGTAACTGCTGAAGTTCAGCTACCACAGCAACTGCATCCTGCTTCATTAGGGTGATGTATTGCATCACCCTCAAATTCCTGCAGCTCGTAATAAAAGCACATCCCACTGCTGTTTAGAGACCTGTGTGCATGCCCCTGCATAGGATGTTTTTATACACAAAACCTTCTGCTTTTGGCCTTAAACATATATTCAAATGTACAGGACATTAGCTTGAGTTTCCTTAACACAATCATGCTGTAGCAAATAACTGCAGTAAGATGATGTTTATGCAACATTAAAGGCTACTGCTGAAAATTTTTGTGTTAAGAAACAGGAGATGAAACTTCTAGATTTGATGGCGTGGGGCACACAGATCATGTTTTAATACTGAGAAGCAGCAATTTAATACTGTCACTGTCTTGCTTCAAGTAAACACATTTTAATCTCAGATACCCAGCTCCTCACTATGTTTACTAGCAGTCTGGGTATTCAGTAAACAGCATTAGGTAGGTACAGTAAGTAAAATACCTTCATGCTGGAGAAATAGATGTTCTCTCAGTAGTTCCAGTTTTATTTAAAGCATTTGGTTTATGATTTGTGAGCAGAAGCACTCACATCTGCAGGAGCAGTCAGCCTATTCTGTGCATTTGTGCTTCATCTCTTTGTGCACATTGTGCTGCAAGAATGTGTTTTGTGCAGCAACTTTACCACACAGTGCTCACAGATTTTAGACATGCAGACCTTTGCATTTTCTGTTTTCTGTTTTTTCTTTTAGTTCTTCCAGATTCAGATGGGACAAATCAGTAAAATATTAAACCTCAGAAAAACCGTTTCTCTTCCACATCAGCTTTGCTACATTGTTAAACAAAAATCATCTTGTACTATATAGCGGTCAATTTTCTGACTACTTAGAAAACACCACTATTTCAGTGGTTGTAATGAATATTATTTGGGCTAAAGCATATATATACACATACATACATACATATATATAATTGCTTTCTATTGTTGTCAGTAAGAGAGCAATTATTAAGCTGTAAGCTGTGTACTGGATTTGTTAAATCTGATGGAGGAAAACTCAGTATAGGTTAGTCTCCATCTCTAGGATGGATAGAAAAATTATTCATACACCTAACAGTGGCAGCTGTTTTAAATTTTCTTTTTTCCCCCATAATCCTCAAAAAAATATGAAATATTCAAGGAAAGAACCCTCTGCAATTCTTAGCAAGACCTCAAGCTCCTGCAACCACAAGATCCAGAAAGGAATTTTCTGCAGAGAGGTGAAGACCAGTTCTTACAGCTCTTATCTTTTTTCTTTCCCTCAACCTACTTCTGCTCTGCAAGTTCTTCCTCTTATTCTACAGCTGGTATTCAAATCACCTCTGCTACTAAATAAGATGTTCTATGTAACATTGCTTTTTTTCCCTGATGTGGCTTTTTCGTTAGGACATAGTTCACAAGCTAAGAAGTCTAAGCTTAGGAGAAGCATCTGCTCCATCATCTTCCTTCTGTGTACAGTTACAGCTCTGGCTGCCTTAGGACACCCAGAGCACCAAGCCTGGCTCTGCATGTGTCCACTTAGCTGATGCAGGGCATCATCAAGTAGGGTGCTTGTGAAGCATTGAGATAGCATTTTTGACTTGCTATGAAGAGCCTGGAGCTGCTGCACTCATTATGTGTCTAGAGTCAGCCCTGATACTGGCCAAATATATTTTAAAATGGAGATAGCTGGCTATTTTTAGGCAAGCAGCTTCCTGGGTCATGAATTCAGTGCTCCATTGAGGAGTCCCAATTCCCCATTCAGTCATTCCATTTGCGTGCTATAATTATGCCACTGTTTCCTCTAGCAGGTCTAAAACTGTCACAGCCTTGTGAAAACAAAGGTTGTTTTAGGTCAAACACTCTTTTCAGTAGATTAGAAGAACAATTCTGGAATAACTATTCAAAAGGATCTTTAGTTTATATGCTGTACCATTTAGTGTTAATACTGAGCCAGACTTGCTTTCCTGCAAGGTCCAAGACTCATGTTACCTCTGATATGAATCTGGATACAGTTTTGCTTGGAGAGCCAGCAGCATTTGTAGAAGCAGACAGACTTAGGGGTAGGTGTGTAGACCAAGGATAAATGGAAGAAACCCTATCACCATTTTTTACGACAAATACAAGCTGACTGATCCAAAGCAGGAATCTTCAAAGTTCAAGTGTCCTGACTGTTGCAATCCATCAGCAGAGACTTTCACAATACTGTGATATCCAGCAAAGAAGCTGCTGATTTCAAACCGTTCTAAAAGTTGTAAAATCAATTTTATTTTCAGCTGGCTTATTTTTGCAGGCCAAATTTCTCAGACTTTATTTAAAAATACAATGTCAGTTTTAGCTTGAAATTTGTGCTGAATGATGCACTGATACCCACTCCCAGTTTTGTTTCTCTGTTGTTCAGTTTGGGGTGTCTTTTCCAGGTTCAGGCATCCTGCAGTGGGAGTAACTCCAGTACGCAGCTTACAGGCTGATGTCTCAGACCAATTTTTTCCTACTGATTTTTTTTTTAATAAATTGCTAGGTTTATGAGCACATTTGCCCTCTGCTAGGGAACACAGAATCCACTCAGCCCTGATCCCTCCTTTTGGTAGTGGTTCTGCAAAAAGAGGAGGCATGATTTTGGGCAAAATTTCAGCACAAAATCCCTGCAGTGGGCGTGGACTAACTCTGTAGCTATGGTCAGTGCTGAGAATGAGATGGAGCTTTTCTTATAATCCATCTTTATTAGCCAGATTTTTGTCTTCAGTTCTTTTGCTTGTTCATAGTCATAGTCGAAAGAAACTAAGAGAGCAAAGAAATACTCATTCTGGTCAAAACTCCATTCTATCTTCAGCTCCTGGATGAAGGTCTAGAGGTTACAGTTGGCATAAATGCAGTAGTGCATTCTCATTCCCATAAGCAAAGTTATGGTGGCCTATAATTTCAGCTGGCAGTTCAGAGTTGATTTTCTGATACTGGCTGTACTGGAGTCTAATACCTGTGTACTCTTCCAACCACAGTTTGTCACAAGCTAGAAGAAGAAAGTCTTTACTCCTAGATTACTTACTTGTATTGTAGTCAAGGCTTAAGTCCTCATGGCATATGACTTCCTTCACAGAAGAATAAAATACCATCATCCTATCTCAAAAGGTTGTATGTACTCTTCCGCAGACAGCAGAGCAGCTTGCAGGAAGCATTAGGGATGAAGGATGGCAAGTGTTGCTTCAGTGAAGACTCATGTATTTGTCCTGGGAGTTTTGTTAACTGATGTAAAAAGCTTCACAAGTTTGCTTCTTTGGGAGGCATGGTTAAAACTCACTGAGGGCAATTGACATTCCCAACTCTGTAGATTTTCTTATGGAGCTGTTATTAAGTGTTGGTCAGAAAATAACATATTCATACACTTCTGTAAGAAAGCTCCAGTCCCCCTTTGTATTTCACTCTGCTGTGTGGAAAACACCCACAGCCATGCATTATTTGCTGAGGAGTACCTCAGACACGTCACAATAATGCCTTTTGATGTTGTCTCACTTCCATTTTGACTTTTTCAAAACGTATTAAAACTGTTTCTTACGTTTTCAGTCAATTGTTCATGTGTGTGCATATGTACGAATAGATGTGCAGTGTGTGCATATACCTGTGTGTACAGGTCCGTCTTGTGCCAGGCTTTGTCAGCTTTCCTTGTGTAAATCTTCTTTTGCCTCTGTGTAGAGTGATTTTCCATTCCAGGAGTGCTTGGATCTCAGCGTGCAGTAGCTGCAACCCAATGACTACAAGAGGGGCAGGGGCAGGGGCTGGGGGCAGGTGCTGCCTAATCCTGCCTAAGAGGGTGATGTGCTGAAATAGGCAGCTCTCTGCATCCTGGGCTTCATATGCAGCTCTAGAGCAGCCTCTGGACAAAGCTGCAGGGTGGTTGCTGGCTCCTGGTACTGAAGGTGTGCAGTTTCATTTTGAAATGAAACTAAACTTGGCCCTGGGGAGGGGGCCAAGACCTTGAGACTGGGCAATTGTAGCTGGGGTGGGAGAGGTCAGCTGGGGCTCCCCTGCAGAGAGTTGGATGCTGCCAGACAACTGCTTACTACTTCTGTCCTCCTGTAGTGTGGCTTTGCTCCTGTGTGCAGCCCCCCACTTTCACGTCATGGAGTGCTTCCTTGCATCTCTTCTTCCTTTTCTGCACCAGGTGTGGCTCTGGAGCCCCCTGGGTAGGGCTGGCCTGGCTGGACCCTGCCCACCAGGCTGGTCTCTGCCTGCCTGGGTGCACAGTGTGGGACACCCTGAGGGCATGGCCAGCTGAGTGACATCCTGTGCTTTCGTTTTATCTCCTGACCAGGTCCTTGAGGCGACCAGGGTGAACCGAAGGAAGAGTGCTCTAGCACTGCGCTGGGAAGCTGGCATTTATGCCAACCGAGAGGAGGACGAATAACAACACTGCAGTGTGAAGACAGCAACCAGGCATGCTGGAACCAAAAAGAAGAGAAAGGAAGAAAGAAGAAAAAAAAAAAAAAAAAAAGCAAACACAAAACCCACCATGAACGCAGCAGCATTTTAGTCCAATATTTATTAAATACACAACAAACTCGATGCACATAGACACAGAAGTGATCCAGCTCCTGGCAATCCTAAAACTACAGGAAAAACACATCTAGAAAACAGCCCCTTCTTCTTCCCTCCATCTCCCCTCTGAAATAATGCAATGGAGAGGGTGCAGGGGGTAGGAGCCCTTGCGGGTGGGCACAAGAGGGTAATTGTGCCCGTGGACAAGATAGGCTGCAGACACGTGGCAGGAAGTCTTTAGTGGAGGAGTCTGCAGCCAGGGCTCACACTTGCATTCCTTTCTGACTGAATTGCCAGTCCTGCTTGCCCCCAGGATCATGGTCCACCCAGCAGCTCCTGTCAGAACCTCCTGCAATTCCTTCGCCTCCCACAGTCACTGCACAAAGACAGTCGGCATTAATTCGGCGTGCTCTTACCCATCCTCCAAATACAAAGATACTGCCCTCTGTTCTATTTCTTTGAGTAGACTGAAGGGTTGGGTTTGGGATTGGGTTGGTTGTTTTGGGTGGGGGGGTGGGTTCTGCTCCCCTTTCTAGTAATTTATCTGTTAAAAACAAGAGGAACCCAACAAACAGGGAGGCAGTTACTGCAAATGTACAATCCAGCAAACTCAGTCAAACAGTCCTTGTGTTGCAACACAAGCCATCACAATTTAGGAGTGGAATAGATGGGGATGAGAGCTAAGCCAAATGGATTACCTTAGCTTTAGGATCCTATATGCTTGCAATATCACCTGAACTCCAGGTTCTCAGAGCATATTTACGCAACAAAGTTTCTAAGTAGAAAATCTGTATTTAGTGGATGACAACTATTTTTTGATGTTGGGGTGGGAAAGAATGGCATATGTGTAAAATCTTAGAAGATGGATAATTTGAAGTAGAAAGGTAGTGGGAAAGGGATACAAATAAAGGACATTTAATTTTTAAATGAGGCAATAAATGAACTAAGCCAGACTCTGGCCTAGTAAGAGGTATGAAATAAAGAAGAAAGATAGTTATGTCTTCAACTATATTTATACAACTTAAAAAGCCTTTGAAGTAGAGTGCTTTGTGGAAGTCTTCACGTTTCCAGGCAACAAAAATGCTAAAGGGCATAATGAGTTGGAAGGAATGAGCAAGGAAGAGCAGACAAGGGAAGAAAATACTATTTTAGCCATTCAGCCAGTGTTTTCAGTGCTACAAGAAAAACCATAGAGCCTTTAGTTATTGCTTAGGCTTGGGATCAGCAGTGAAGGATTATTGTGGATGTGTGTGGGGGTGTGTGTGTGTGGGTGTGTGGGTGAGTGCATGAGCTGACATACCAGAAAGTGTATGGCAGTGCATGTGCTCATGATTTTCTCCACAGCTGTTTACCAGCTATAGTGGTGAGTGCTATTTTTTTTTCTGAAAGGGGATATAAAAATAAGGCACTGAGTTAATGCAGTATTTGTGATATTAAAATTTGACCCAACATGGTATTTGCATGAGTCACAATTGCAAAGTATTGACCAGTTTTGTAAGGTGACGATTAGGAAAAGAAATGTGGTATTTATTCTTGTGCTTTGTATTTGTATGTAGTATAGAGGCCGCGGGTTTACTCTTTATTGTCACCAAGCAATACAATAGGAATATTTTACAACCATAATTTCTGGACTGGAAACCAAAAAGGTTGGGAGGTGATGGGAAAAAAAAACACTGAACCTTTTTTTTTCTAAAAAATATTCTTTCTTTTTTGTAATCAGTTATTACTTAGACATCTTTTTAAAAATCATCAGCCAGGATACTTTGTCCTCCCTAAGCCTTTCCTTAGTTTCGTAACCTGCTGTGCTGTTTTATCCTGAAACAGTGAGCTCATTTAAAATGAGGACTGATACTGTGAACATACTTCTGGTGCTTTTCTTAAACAAACAAAGAGCTTGCAACCAAATTATTCACCACCACCACGCTTCAGTTCCTCCAGCATGTGATTTCTGTCCATGGACACTTAAAATTTTGAGGCTTATTTTCAGGGAAATGTAGTAAATACATTTATATCTACCCATTGACTGAGTTCTTTCCATTTTCTCCTTAAGTGCTACTGAACTGAAGAAAACTTGCTGAACCGCAGAAAACTTGCTGAACTGAGATTTCACTGTGATGAGGGCAGCAAGCTTATCTCAAGGAGAGGCACCATGGTGAGGCTCCATGCCTGTGAAGGAATTACATATTTGAAGAGGTGGACCTGTTTTTCAGGCATGGTAATCAAGAGTGAATCAAGGGTGATTCATGTCTCAAGGCAGGTTGTTACCATACAGCTGTCGGAAAAGCACCAGGGCAGCACCAGTGAAACCGTATGTCACTGCAGATGTGAGCTTCACACACCTGTGTCAAGAAGATTCCTGGCCTTTGGGGAAAGCTTAAGAGAGACTAGGAAAAAGGAGTTTTCTGAGAACAGGAGATGCCCTCTGTGGTGTGGTGGTCTTGCATTAAATGGCATTCATCATATTTTCCCCCAGTATTTGCTCCTGAAAGCTGGGTCAGCCCTGGACTGCCTTCCCAGGAACTTGCATCTTTATTTTCTGTAGTCTTTAGGCCTGTTTTTCCCTCCAGCTTTCTCACTGGAAACCAGTGACAGTAATCACTAATCATAAGACATCTTTTCATGCACTGTTCTCTGTGATAGAAGCATTTGCTTTCAGCCCCTGCAACGAAAGTATTTCAGTCCAGGACAGACAGATTTTTCACCCAGCACAGTTTTTCTCTTCCAGAAATTATGGACACTTAGAGTCAGCAGCACATTCAGTGCTGTGGTAACAAGAGTGAGACGCCTCTGTTATTTCATTTGCATGCTACCAAGCTTAGGTGTTTATAAGTATACAGCAGTAATACATATCTATCTATATATGACTGTATCAAATGCAACAAAAGAGCACTATTGCAGAGTTAACTTTTTCTCCACAAAAGAAGCGCTCAGATCCTTTCCCGTGGCAAAGACTGGTTTTAATGAAACTGTGTATTGAGAAATAGTTAAGCATTAGCATTTGTGATTATAATCGGTTTGGGGTTACAGTGCAGGTTTTCTGAAAAATTTGTTTTTAAAGCCGCCGGTTTGGGCTTCATCTTGCTCTGTACTGACATTTCTGAAGGAAAATAGAATAGTATTGATGTGTCTGGCAACCAAAAGGCAGCATCTTTGTCATAATTTATCAAGCAGTTTCAACGATACCTGGCTTTCTGTATGTTAACCACATAAATGTTATCCTGCTTCTGTTTTATAGTGACTGTGAGGCCTACAATGCAAGTATATAATTATTTTCTCATTAAAATAGAAACCTGTGTTGTGTTTCTATAAAACTGCCTGTTTCTTCATGTTATTGCAGGAAGGTGTGCCCCTGAAAGCTGCATGTGGCTGGAAGAGAGTGGCCTGTGTCCCACCTTCCGTGACAGTCAGTCGGTCTCTTCCTGTGGTTCTCGACTTGATGTCTCTGTCTAGAGGTGGGAGAGATCTCTCTCCACTTGGTGGTGTCAGTTGCAGGAACAAGAGCATCCCTGCATATTCTTTTCCCACTGTCATGTTTGTGGAGGTTTGCAGAGACCAAATCTGCCCTATGATGAATCTCATGACCTCTCTTTGTTTGCTTCCTTCACCCCTGCAGGAACCCCACTGTCCTGCATGGCAGAGCACACTCTTTCAGCCAGTTGTCCATTCATTACATGCCTGACTGCAGCAGCCAGCTGCTTGCCCATTGCCCCTCCCTCCCCCTTCATGGTCATCTGGACCAGGGGAGATCCCATCCGTCAGCCTGTGAGGAAGCTTCTGCCAGCTTTTTCCTGCAAGAACCTCCTCCTGGGAGGTGCCAGAGCACCGGGTGCACCTTAGAAGGGCTGCAGGGACTAGTTGGGATCTAGCCAGGTTCATGCCAGCCTCTGCCCCTTCCTGTGCCAGGGACAGTCAGGTATTTAATTACAATCCTCTGTGGGATTTTGGTGATCGGTGATTTTGGTGGGAGTTGCCTAGGGACAAGTGCTGCCCCCAGTCTGTGCTTTTCATAACCCCAGCCCTCCTCTCCCTGTGCAGATGGTATCAGAAATGCCTATGAAGAAAATCAGTTGTGAATTTACATTCCAGCTAGTAAATGGAAATAAAGAAATGGGCTAGAGAACAAGCTTGAAAATTTGTCCATCAAATCCAGTCCCTCAATCTTTGAAAAAAAATGTGTTGCTGTCTTGTCAACACAGGAGAGGCTTTCTGTCTTCCTCTGCCTTGCCAAGCTCTGTGCCAAAGAAGGATTGTGTATTAGACTTATTAGCACACAGTGGGAAAAGGAACTCCAGGGCATCTTCTTTGGATTTTATGTGAAATAAAAGTGAAAATTGGACTTCTGCAAGGGAGCATTCAAACATTGCAAAAGTAATTAAATGACACCAGTGAGTGGCAGCAGGTCAGAAATTTTGCAGTTAGTTCTGCTGTTATCAGCTGTTGCACTGTTTCATAACACACTCAGAACATTTCAAGTCCCTGGCACCCTATTGCATAGCTGAAATGGCATGTACCAAACTTCAGAGTGTTTTTTTACTCTGTAGGTAATGGACACATGTTATAAAAGAGCATTTTATCAATAATTTCTGTCATAAGCCCCATAGAAGGTGAAGGTATTGCAGTTCATTTAGTTCCAGGAGGCTTCAGGGAGCCCCAGCACAAAGGGAAAGCAAATGGAGAGGCAAAGGATCTCCTCTGCAGGGACAGGTTTGATGAAACTGCTTTAAAAGGAGGGAGAGCATTCAGTGTTTTCACTTGTGAATGGTCACGAGAGGTTTAAAAACCTTACAAACAGAGATCCGTAGTGTGAGGAAACCAAGTCAGAGTGCCACAAGCTGTAACAGGGGGGCAGGAGTAGGTAGGGCCAGATACAAACACAAGCATGAACTTAAGCACTAATGACTTCAAGTTCTAGTTGCTAAACTCACTGAGGGGGACAGTGCAGGAAGCTGCTTGCAGTCTGTGTCCAGCCCTCCACTGCTTCCCAGGCCAAAGGCTGAAAGCATCCCAGTGTTTCACATGGCTCAAGACTGAGAGCCAAGGGCTATCCTGTCACTTCAGCAATAGAGTAGGGGGAAAACCAACAAAAAACTAAACAAACAACCTTAGCAGCAGCAGCAAAATAACCAGGATGCCATCTAGACCTCATGGTCTGCTGCTAGCTTTGGCTGAGCACTGATTAATCAACATCATACCCCACCGCTTTATCAATGGGGTCTTAAGGAAGGGAGCTTTTGCAGTAAGCACTAGACACAGCAAGCAGTGTGAGGGCTCCTGCTCCATTCCAGATATGTGTCAGCCCTGCAGTGAATTGAGAATGGTACGCCACCAGGAGCTGGAAATGATTTCAGGCCTTGTTCCAATCTAGAGTGTTGGAGCAGTGGCAAGAAAAATCGACGAAGGAAGAAAAACGTGCACAGCTACCTTGTCACATTCTCTGTTACGGCAAACCGCATGGGGGGATTTGTGTAGCAGCAGTGACATCTTCAGGGGGGATTGCACTGACCGTGGCGAGAGCTTAATTTCCAAGGATGGCTCCTGGAAGCCAGATGCTGGGGGCATCCAGTACGTGGGAGGGACGTGGTGAGTGGTGCCCCGGCCCCAGGACCCGTTCATTGCCGAGCTCACTGCGCTAGCACCCCTGCCAATGCAGGAAGCCCTCCTGCGGCCAGCAGAGGACCAGGAAGAGAGCCATGGCACATCTCCCAATCTTCCCGTGGGGAGACATTTGGGATGGGGCCCCAGAAAAAGCTGCTGTGCTTAGCATGCATACCCCATGCCCTGGTCATGCCCCTTCCTACGGGAGCTCCTGGGGCGCACCAGCCCTGCCAGGAAGCTACTGCTGGGAGCAACTGCAGGCTGTGTTGCCTTGGCAGGAAGCTTGGCACAGAGCTGTAGCTGGACACACAGAACACTTGGCAAGAGGCCTTACTGCACTGAACTCTTGTGGGGACTGTTGCTAGCTGAGAAGGTGGATGCAGAGCAGGGGTCAGGAGCAGGAAGTTGAAAGTGCTCTGCAAAATGTGGAGGGTTTCATTCTGAGCTGCAGCAGACAGACCAGGGCAATGTGACGCTGAGCCAAGATGCTTATGTACAAATGACCCCCACAAATACTTCTTCCTCATGTAGTGTCTGAGAAATCTGAACTCTCTTGGCCTTATATTAAAATAAGCATCAAATCCTCAACTGCAACTGAAACACAAGAAACTGGGAAAATATTAGCAAAAGCACATGGATAATGACACAGCCTTGGTGAAATAGCTCCTCACAGGACTCATATAAGGCTTCCAAAGTGTTGCAGGCAACAAGGTTGTGGTGTTCAAAGGTGTTGCAGGGCGAAAGAGGTCTTTGCTAAGCATTATCTCCATGGAGAAAGGTGGAGTTTCCAAATACACAATGAGACTTGACTTGCTGGACAGCTTTGTAACCCCCACGCTGTGTGGAGGTGGCAGAAAGTATTCAGCTCTATTTAACTGGAGTGAAAGAAGGAAGATGCTAAAGTAGGGCACTTGCTCACTCTTAAAAGGCTTGTTTGCTTTTAGAAGTATGGTTTTGGTGTACAGCACCAGGCCAAGGTAGACCCAGACTTTCACAGTATTACCCTTTCCTGCTCCCTGCCATCTCCTTGCCTTCTGCTGTTCCCTTCTGGTTTCCATGTGATGCTATTGACACCCAAAACAGGGCTGGTTTTGGGCAGCAAGACTAGGTGCTTACTATGGCACAGGCATATCTCACCTTGCCTACACTGTGCATTCTGACCACCAAGGCCCCATCAGCTTCCAGACAGACTCCCTTCCAGGCTGGTTTCCTCTCCTCAGGTATTTCACTGGATTTACACTTTGCCAAATCATCCCATATAGGATGAATAAACTGAGAACTATGAGTTAAACCTTAAATGGACTAAATCCAAATATGCAAAAAACACTTAGATACCTACACACCTGTAAGGGCCTTGTTCTTTGAGGGCTACACAGCAGTAAATTCAACTGGATGCTCATGGACTGAGCTTGTGCCAGTGTACTATAAAATAATGTGGATATGTTGGTAGGATTGACTGGAAAGGGTGTTGAGGGAGAGCCACATGAAACAAAAACCTCTTGGTTGTATCATTCATGCTGAAAGGGCATGATTTTGGCTTTTCTTTAATGCTGTGTTTGAGGAAAACAACTCAAACTTCAGTTCTGCTGAACAGAAGGGAGACTGAGCTTGTAAGTGGTGCAGAGGGTAGTTTTCAAAAAAAAAGTTAATTTCAAATTGTGGGACTTGATGTATAAGCAAAGTGAGGATTAGTAATGCAGGTCAGAGCAGAGTGGTATAAACAGTGGAAAACAAAGATAAATAGGGGGAAATCTTGCTGGTGGGGATTTTTCATAGAGGGAGCTATTTCAGAAGCCAGCTGAAAGCATGATCAGGAAATGTTTCAGCAGAGGTGGAAAGTATACAGCAAAAAGTGTATTTACCCAAGCTCTCTGGAAACCACAAAAAATTCTCGTTCCAGTTACAGCATAAGTCTCACCTGCTGCCAGGTCTGGACTGTGGTGGTACAGGACAAGATTCAGCTCAGCTGTCCTTCTTGGCCATTGTTTGCTGGGTCAGCCTTCAGCAGAGGGGAATCAAGAAATAGCTGAATGATATCATTGTTCCTGAGCCTCATAATTTATTGACATGAGGACTCAAAATTTATAAATTAAAAGATATGCCAATATAATCTGTCTAAGCTTTACTAGGTGTTTCCAAGGAATTTATTATAAAAATGGTCAAGCACTAAAGGAACAAAACAGCATTTCAGTATCCCAATGGTCTCTGTTTTTCCAGTCTTGCTTAATCTCTTGTTCCTTTCCTGTATAGAAATATTAAATCAGTGTGGTTTTAAAATGTCAGGAGCTCAGTTTATTCTCCAGGCATCCTCCTGCCTTGCCCTAGATGCCCTGGTTACATGTCGTTGCAGACACTGCCTTAAAGTTTGTGGCCAGACATTACTTGCTAGCTGCTAATAGCTTCCACTGGCATCTTGGAGGTGACCTCCAGCATAAAATCCCTGAAGGTGATAACTGCTTACCCTTGGAAGGTGGTGGTGTGGAAGTACATCACATGTGGCAATGAGAGACATGATCTCACATCACCTACGCAAGGTCCTGGCCCTGCAGCAGCAAAGCAGCCTCATCTATAGCAGAGCAAGAACAGCAGAGTCCTCTCGGGGGAAGACCATGCACATGACATGCACAGGACCCTCAGCTGTGTCCTGTTGGTCTTCAGCAAAGTAGAGTGTCTCAGGTCCTGCAGTGACTAGTGCTAGCAGTGTTTCAGGAGGGGGGTATAGCTGGTGGTCCTCCTTTCAAGAGCATGACTTGTTCTAGGCTGGTGACCAAGGTACAAAGCCATGCTGAAATGGGTAAAGTGGCTGGGAGATGCCTCCTCATTGCCCATATGCAGCTAAGCAGGAGCTTTGAAACCACTGCCCAGAAATGCAGACATTCTAGTGGGAAGAAGCAGTGCTGCTCTCCAATTGTATGGCCATTTCAACACCTACACAATGGGGCATAAAAGAAAAAGTTTTAGCTCAGAGAAGCATTGAATATTCCACAGTGCCGGAGTGAAGCACTGAGGAAATAGCAAGCACCAGTAACAGCTGCCGTCTTGCCACAGAGTTTAAAAATTACATTTATATTTATATTTATATTTATATTTATATTTATATTTATATTATATTTATATGTGGTTGTTAGACACTGAAGAAATGCAGCCTGTAAAAAAGTTAGCAGCTGCAATATTGCTGGAAAGCTGCCTGGACTTTCTTGCTTCCCTAGTGTTCTTTACCCAATAGCCTTCTTCAGCTCCAAAATTTCCTGCAGATACAACAGGATCCTGCAAAGAAGAGAGAAGAGATAGAGTATTCAAGTCCCTTAAATGTCTTTTGTTATCTTTTTATACACATACTGGGGCCCTAAGAACAAAATCTACCAAGGCTGTTCATTTATTAGCTGCCTGGGAGGAGGGTACTAGCTAGCTGCTTCTCCAAAGTCGTATGCACTATCTACATGAGCTCCAGAGTCTCGAGCTATCTCCTAGAATACTTTGATACAGAGTTGTGGCCTGGAGAGCTCCAGACACATCTTGCCTGTGTTTTGAGTGGAGATGACACCTCTGCATGGGTTGCAGAGCCTCAACAGGCCTTGCTGTTTTCCAAGTAAGGCTTCTTCAGCACCAGGACTGCAGCTTGCCCACCCAGGAACAATTCTGCTCTCTTGTCTGAAGATTACACCATTGGTGCCATTTTTCACTGCTGCCCTGAAGCAAAATGAGTAGGAATATCTTTCCCATAGCCTCCCAGCCACCCTCATGGAGGATGCTGGTGCCTTTCCTTTCTGTCTCAGGAACCTCTCCACCCTGCAGCTCAAAACAAGCTGGATAATTAGCCAGGTGTGGCTATGGCACATGTTATAAACAGGGTTATCCCTATTATTTGCTGTGCGTTGTTGCACAGGTTGTCCGGAAATCCTCTGCTGGCATTGGAGCCTGTTCGCAGTGAGAAAGTGACAGGCACTGCTGTGCAACCCTGTAGACCAAAACCACCTGTGTGTGGGCTCTGCATTCAGCACCACCTGTGCTGAGAGCCCTGTGAATGGCCCACAGAGGATCAGATGGTGCTCTGTAATCAATGAGAGCTTGTTATTGAGTTTCCTGTGTTTTTAATTTCTGAGCTGCTGAGGCTGAGTAAACATACCCCACGTGAAGAGCTGCTGTATGGAAAAAAGGATGCTAAGGCTTAGGAATATCACTGGAGTGTGCTGCAGCATCTGCAGCTTTTGGGTTGAGTATGCTGTTTCTCGGTTTTTGCCTTTTTTCTGTTAACAAATGACTGAATGTGTTTGACAGGATGTTCTGCATTAAACAGTGCAGAACAACTAAATATCTAAATGACTAAAACCATAGCCAATTTCTGTACTCAGGACCCAGCCCAGCAGAGTAAACAGAGAGGTTGTGAGGAGTGAGTTACCATCTGCCTACTCTCAAAGTCTGGAGTTTCACTGAAGGCTTAGTACAAGTGATGGCTTCAGTGTTAATTTTACCTGCCTGAAAAACAGAAATTTAGTGAGGCAAGGAGCTAGCTTGAGATCTCTCAGGTGAAAATGAATGGATTACCATCAGGCAAGGGTGTCTCCGGAAGATTTAAAGAAATATATATCTTCCCTCCTCTCCAGAAAAAGCACTATGTCTTGCACAAAGCAAAAATGCAGAGCCTGTATCTTTATGCATTTATGATTCTTTTGATGGTCTCCACCTCTCAGCCAGGAAAATAGGGTGGATCCATCCCTTTTCTCTCCACTGTCCTGATGTCCTTTGGCAGCTACTCCTCTTACTTCTTGTTGAAGAAGTATGGAGAGATACTCTTCTTATGGAGAGATATACATTCTCACTAATTGTACCTGACTAGGGCTGTGTTAATTTATCAAAGGTCCTATCAGACCAGAAAAAACAGCACTTCTCTTCCCTTTGCTCTCTTTTTTTTTCTTCCTCTCACTTCTAGGGATAGGTGATTTACTATTTCTTTCTCTTCCTTTATTCTACCATTATTATTCTTTCCAATATGCTCTGTATGTTATCTTCCTCTAATTCATGTTGACATTTACCACCCAGATCCTCTCCAAACTTATAAATCCCAAGTCAAATTTACATTTCTATAGAGCTTTTATTCACCCTTAATGTTTTTTTGCAAACATTATTATTTCAGTGTTTTTGTAGGCTTTCGGAACCAATTTGCCATTGCTAAAAGATTTTCCAGACCTAAACAAAAAACAAAAATATGAAGTAGACCAGCAAAATTATTTCAAAATAGTTTTAGAGAGCACTTAGGAAGAGGAGAGAAGTCTGTGGGTTTGAACCAAGTTTTTATACATTACTGTATAAAATTACAACATGACTATAATTCATTCAGCAGTGAAATTGTTTAATAATCATATTTTTGCTATAGCTATTTCATTTTTTCAGACTATCCATTACTATGCAAGATAGGATTGCTTAAGCTGCAGTGCTTGGACAGTTTATTTAATTCCATTTCTCAAGGCCATTGCTGCCTGCATCCTCTTAAAATTTGCAGTGCTTCAGTTCCAAACACATATATATCTTTGCAACAATTTAAAAAAAGACATGATTATAAATTAAAAGGAGGATATGCATACACATTGTTTAGTGCAAGCATTATCTGGGGCTTATCCAAGAGCAATAGTGGGATTTGTTCTATGGTCCAGCTGATCAGGCAGACACCAGGTACTGCAAGAAGGCTTTTTTTCCTGCTTGCATAGAGAGGATTAATGTTAAGGCATACAATTAGCTGTCAGGACTATTAATTGCCCAAATTCCTCAAGCCAAAGGAAAAAAGCCAACTCAGCAAAAAAAGCATCTATCAGAGGATAGTGTTTTTATTTTCAGCAGGGGATATGCCCCAGGAGACTCGAACAAGGTAAGCAGAAAATTCTGAATGGAGAAAAATAGAGAAAACAATGATGACTGGTGGTGAAAGCAAGGGAATATAGGTGTCTGGTGCTGCTTGGTCAGCCAGTGACCATCTTGAAGGAAGACTGGACAGTGTTGCCATTCACAGCCCCTTGCTGCTCTCCCGTGTTGTTCTGAGAGTGGTGGTGAAGTGGTGGAGAGTGCCAGCCTTTTCCAAAGGAGGGTTGCAGACCTCCCTACCCTTGTGGGGGGTCACCCCTGCCCTCCATGGTTCACATCAGTGTACCCCATGAGGTCTCTCCATTCAGCAAATTCCCGTTTTTGTAGCCTGCACACCACGCTGGACTTTGCTCATGTGGAGCAGTGGGTGAGGCCTCAAGGCACAGGGGAAAAAGACGCCGGTGTGCTCCCACTGCCTGTAGCCTGCACTTCCTCTTGCTCCCAAGAGAAGCACTGGAGAGCACATGTTTCCATAGATTATCCCAGCATGTCTGATGGTGCTGCAACTCCCAAATGCCAAGCTGCTGGCCCAGAGGCCTCAGTGTCTGAGGCACCTACAGGTGCACCTGTAAGGGCATGTTCCTGTATTTTACTACAGTAATGGTGCACTTACCAGCTGTTGTGCCACAGACACTGGCATCAGCCCCCCGAGTTCCCAACAACCTTGATATTGTTTCTCAGAGCCACAAAACAAGGCTGCTAGATGTCTTCTTAAGTTGTCCAGGCATTAGCTTCCACCATCAGTGGCTCTGGATCCAACAAGACAACTGCCTGGACTAGAATGCCGCATCCCTGTGCCCATGGCTTTCCACACAGCTCCCATTCTCCCTTCATCTCACCCATCCCTATGAGCAGAACTACACACCTTGTGAGGACACGGGCTATATATAATTAGATGGCAGCCACCGAGGAAGCCAATCTCCAAACCACAAAATGCTTTGGTCATTTATGATGAAGTATCTTCCAAAGGAAAACCAGCCATCACTAAAACAGCTGCTTCTTCCCAGCTCCAGTTTTCAACCAGCTCTCCCTCCCTCTGGGGCTGTAATGGGGCTGCAGCTCCATCCAGAATCAGATCCAGGCACTTAACAGTTTCTAGTCATGTTTCTCACTTCACCACTGCCACAGAGCCACAGTGGAGAGGATGATCTGCACACACCAAGCAGGAGGAGGAGTTAGAGCTGATTTACCACCTTGGAGGCAAAAAGCCTTGCCAGGCAGAATTGTAAATCACAGATCCCATTAGCACAGATCCAGAATGCTGGTACTTGTCCAGCCTAGATCCCACAGCATACTGAAATCCCTGAACTCTGTTCAGAAAGAAAAAGTGATGGGACTGCCATAAATGGTTTGAAAACAAAGAAACAGCAATGCTGCTTAAGAAGGTAAAACATCACCACAGAGAAATGTAAAACAACCTCTGGTTTGGCCAGGCTGACAAACTTTGAAGAGCTAGTGAAATGTGCTAATCCAGCCTCTAGTGGGCCTCTGGACAAGACAACTGTAGAGAGAAATGCCATAAAACAGTCTGCTTCACCAGGCTACACCACTGTATTTTTGTTACTAAGATAGTCTCTGATTCTGTAGGTACATTTTTCTTAAATGTCAAGGGCCACTCTCTTAAGGCTCCACCATACTTACAATCAATGAACATATTTTAAAGCATATGAAAATGTCCCTATAAATATTAGCAATATAAGAACAGAGGCCTCTGAAAAACTACTAGATAATAGTAATTGTGAAGACTTTGTGCCATCAAATTAATATGGCATTTGTGAAAATTGTTTTGCAGTAAATATTTTGGAGTCTGAGCTTAACTCTTACTTTAGCACTTACTGTTTTGCAATGACTGACATGGAAATATATCCCTCCATTAGAACTAGTTTGAAAAACTACATTTAATGTGAGTGAACAAACAGAATATCCTGGAAATACAGACGTAATTCATGAGATCACTAGTAACATTCAGCACAGTTCATTAGCTATCTAGGTCTGAACAGGGTTGGCTGAATAAGCCAAACAGTCCGTATATGCAACAAAGTGTGGAGGAAAAATATCCCTCATGTAGGAGTTGAGCAGATCTGCAGTGTCTCAAGTGCAGTGACTGTAACATACCTCTGCACTGCAATTTGATTCCTTTGCACCAGACCACATCTCCCAAACTGAAGCTTGAATGGGACAAGTAATTTATCCCTCCCTGTAATTTTGGTGGGAGACACAAGGTTCCCTGAATGAAGTAAAATGTGGCAATTCTTTTGGTTGTATTTGTTGCTTAAACGGGTCACAGCTGATGCTTTGGGGTTTTCAGTAAGTCTGTCTGGAATTTCTCTCCTCTGGAAATACTTCAGGGATTGCTGAAAAATACCTGTCCCATTTCTCAACAAAAGCTGAAGAAACTACATACCTTTTGCAGCTAATCTGAGGAAAAGAAAAAATTGTTGGAACAACAATTGTTGGAACAACACACACTAATTTACAGCTGGCAAAGAGTATTCTGGTCTAACAAAAACCGAAATTCTCTGATGAAGGTTGAATTTTCTATAGCAAATAATTCTAGCGGACAGTTCCCCACACCTTTCCCTGTTAGGTCCTGTATCTTTCTTCCTGTAATTGAAATATAAGCCAAAAATTATTGCACAACCAAACAGAGTGAAAAAAACCCCTTGAGCTGTGGCATTGAGTAAATGTCACCTGAGTCAACAAAGCATCCAACAGATGGAGGTTTTAACACTGTTTTTTCAAGTTCATCATTAATTTATTTTTTAAAGTAATGATCATAAATCTTCCTAGAACAAATTGTTATTCTGCCTGTTATGATTCATTAAACCAGTTCTGGATGAGATCATCATCATTTAAGTTAGCATTTTTGAGACTGCCAAATGTCTTCCAAGTACAGCTTTCTGCAGCCGGGACTGCAAGCATTGTCCTTGGAGCTGGCAGCCTGCTTGCACCATTTCCTGGTCCAAGAGCTTCTCTGCCTCGCAGCACTGCCATGCCCACAGGGCCCTGCTTGAGTGGGCTGCTTTACCTGCCCCTCAGGCAGCAGCAAAATGGAAAGCTGACTTCAAGGCTTGAGAGTCTGTGGAAATGAGCATCTGCAGAGATACACAGCCTGAGGAGCTAGGGCTGGAAAATGCTTCTCCAGAGGTGGACTCCCACCCACCTCTGCCTGCAGTTGAGCTGGCTGATTACACTGGGACACAGTGGTCACTGATGCCTTTGGATAAATTGGGATAAATTTGGATTAACTTCTCTCCTCTTCAGATTCCCACATTGTAAAGCCAAAGGATGAAGCAAGAAGAGTGGCTGCCACAGGAGACAGGTTACCAAAAATGGATCTTTTCCCTTTTAATTTCTTTTTTGGTGTAATTTCCTGATTGCATTGTTAAAACAACAATGATATAAGGGGCATGATGCAGCAACAGGGAAGACAGAAGCAGGTAAAAGCAAAAAAGACAATGACATATTTGTGTAGCAAAAAGAAAAATGAGCTGGCAGTAAAGGGGAATTCACAAATTACCTGATAAAAAGGCACATAGCTATTCCCTACTCCCCCAACTGCTCCGAAAGTTCTCTGATGCATGAAGGATACCAAAAGGAGAAAAAATAAAAACACTCAAGAAGTCAACAAACAAAAAACAAACCACCACCCCAAATTACAGCAATTACTTGATCAGGGAATTTTCACTTCCTATTCTGTGAGAGAGAAATTCCCCCAGGTCATCTGACCTCTGTTGAAACTATACCAGGAAGAGGAGCAGCAACAGTCAACAAGTGCAGGGCGTTCTCTGGCTGTACAAAAGCCTCCCATGTGTGAGCCAGAGCTCAGAGACGTGCAGGGATGTGCAGGTGTGCGTACACATAGTGAGGAGAGCTGCAAATATCCTGCCAGCCAGATCATCTCTTCCACAATTCTCTGGTCCCTTGCAGCCCGGCAGACCTTTTGCTTTTGCTTTTGCTGCTTGTTTCCACACGTGCCTCCAGAACACATCTTCTGAGGACATATTTCTTTGTGTGCTGTTTCTTCACATGCTGCTGAAAGCAGCTCTCTCCAAGAAGAAGTGGTGGCCAGCAGCATGGTGGGAATAATGGCAATGAGGATGTGGATTGAGCCAATAGTTGCGTGTTCCCAAGTGGCCAGTGCCTTTTACGACACAGCACTGCTGCTGGTAGTGAAGAACTACTACAACCAGACCAACAGTACTGCTCCCTCCCACATCCTGGAAGATGCTCAGCAGAAGGCTGTATCTAATTTTTACATCATCTACAACCTAGTTCTGGGCCTGAGCCCGCTGGTGTCAGCCTATGGCTTGTCCAAGCTGGGGGACAGGATACATCGGAAGATCCCCATCTGCATCCCTCTTCTTGGTTATTTGGGCTCCAAAACTCTCCTGCTCCTCCTGATTCTGCTGGGCTGGCCAGTGGAGGTGATGTATGGGGCTGCTGCCTTCAATGGGCTGACAGGAGGCTTCACCACACTTTGGGCAGGCATCATGGCTCTGGGATCCCTGGGGTCCTCTGAAAGCAAGAGATCTCTGCGGCTCATCATTATTGAACTGGTGTATGGCCTCGCTGGCTTTCTGGGAAGCATGGCATCTGGCTACCTCTTTGTTGGCTTCAGTGACCACTATCAAGAAGGCACTGTGCTGGTGTGCTGCAGCATTGCTTGCTATGCCTTCTGTCTCCTCTACAGCATTTTTATCCTCATAGTCCCCAAGCCCGCCACTTCCTGCCCAGCCAAAGCCAAGAATGCAGAGGAAGTGGGTGGTCAGCTACCAGAAGCAGCAGTAGCAGGGACCTCCCAGGCTTCAGAGGACAGTACCTCCGCTCCAGTATCACCCTCGAAACTCATCATCATCCTGCTGTTTTTGGCAGCAATCCTCTATGACCTTGCTGTGGTTGGTGCAATGAACATACTCCCACTGTTCTTGCTCAGGGAACCTTTAAGTTGGAATGCTGTGGAGATTGGTCACGGCAATGCTGCTGGGTACGTGATTTTTATTACCAGTTTCCTTGGGGTACTCGTGTTCTCCAGATACCTGAGGGATATTACCATGATCATGATCGGAGTAGCATCGTTCAGCACTGGCATCCTCATCATGGCCTTTGTGCAGTGGACGTTCCTGTTCTACATTGGTGAGTTGAACAACCACTTACATGAGCAAATAAACACTGAAAAGGGGGTGTTTCAACATAAGTGGAAGAGCTTTTTGCTTTGCTTCATGACAAGTTACAAGGAGGAAGCTAAGCAGATCATCACATGGGCAATTTGCAAGTAAGCATTTTTATTATTCCCCATTCCCCACATGTCCCTTAATACTCTTAAGACTCAGCACGCTACAATATCCTGAGGAGGCATACACTCCTGCCAAGGATTAGTTTAAGGTCTATTGACTTGCACTTCATCAGTTGGTCACAGACCAGATCTGAGCAGAACAACGTTCACGCTCGGGGGGGCTGGGAGTTGTTGCTGGCTCTCTATCCTAGTATGATCACATCACTGCAGCAACAGGAAGCACTTGCTTCTTCTGAGGTAAGGCTTGAGGCTACAACACAAGCAAAATGGCAAAGGCTTCCTATTACATGAACATCTTAAGATATGATTTATTTTTGTCATATGAAGGCAGTTACAGCTGATGGGAAACAATGAAATATTGGAGCTGTGAAGTATCACAATAATGTAGTTTACAAATCTCACTGTACATAAACTACTAAGGTAACAACAGATGAGGAAGCATCCCATGAAAAAGGAAAGGCAAGTTTACTTTTGTGAGGTAACCTATGATGAAAAACAAAATCCAATTCATTGTGGATTGAATGCAGGATCAAGCAATCTGCATTCATTGTGGCAGTGGGCTCTCAAGAGTATTGTCTATTGCATGGCTTTAAGGTTTTGCTTCTGAAAGTGAGAAAGACACTGGAGATACATGTCCTGAAGTGATTTTTCTGTCTGTCCCGACAGGGAATGAGAGATTGAAAATTAAACAAAATTGTTTTAAAGGGGAAGGTGATAGCATATTGTATTTGCGTACTAAGCCAAACACTAAGTGAAAATTTTAAGATTTTGTTTGTTTAGCCAATCAATCTTTTATCAATAAAAGATTTTTTAAAAAAAAGGTAAGAAAGAAAAAAAAAAAGGAAAAAAAAAAAGAAAAAAAAAGACGAAAGAGCTTGCTTAATAATTCAGCTCATCCTCATCCTGAAGACATGCTGCTATGCAGTGTGTAGGATGCTTATTCCCTGCATTGCAGATACATTGGTACACTAGACATGGAAGAAGTCTTCACTGAGCCTGGTTCTGCTGACAGGAGGGTAATTCCAGCTCCCTATAAATTTTAACAGTAGAGAGAGACTAGAATACTGCAAGCCAGAACCAGCAAGACACAAGACAGTTGTGTGTTACAGTATCATAAAGGTACTGCTCCTGACAAGGCTGTGTAGCACAGGGGGCTCTCTTTCCATGTTAAGACTTAGATCATCATCCTCACTATCTCAAAGGAGAGTGAAGATTCCATCTACACCGACATGTCTGGCTGAGAACAAGAGACCCTGTCTAGTTTGGGCAAAGTACCTCTGCTAATGGGAGCAATAGGTGGCTTTATCTGTCTTAATGAAGTGAGGACTCACCTCTTTTTAGCACTCAAGGGATGAGAAAAGGTGAAGCAAGGTGCCTGCCCAAGCCAGAGGCATGTAATCTTCAAAAGCTGTGTTTGTGTTGGGTCACAAAGAGCAGGTACTGTTGATAACTCAAAATTCATTGCATTACAGCACGGGCAGTGATGCTGTTTGCCCTCATCCCCTTACCAACTATCAGGTCCATGTTGTCCAAGCATGTTGAAGGATCATCCTATGGTGAGTATTTTGGTTGCCTTACCAACCAAAATCCCCTGAAATCCTTTTATTCTGCCCAGAGTACTGTGAGAAAGGTAAGTTATTGCTGCAATCTGTGCTTTGTATAATAATACAACAGATGATACCACAAACAGGAAAGGAGAAGCAGAGAAACTTGCTGGACAAGATTCTTACAACCAATCTTCTTGTCCTTGGTTGCATCACCATTTATCCACAGAATTTTCAGTACATACTTCAGAAGATTACAATCAGTGCATAGTTCAAAGGTGGGGAAAAGAACAGAGGTGCTGCTCAAAAACACAGTACTCCAGGGAGAATTACGAAATGCAGGACACTGAGTTGAGGCACTGTGACATTCACACCATTTATACTGGCTTCTTTTACTTCCAGTTCTGGGAAGCATGGATTATTTTCATCTTTTTTTCAGTTATGCTCTCTAGACATTTCTTCAGGTGTTTGGCAGTTTGTTCCTGTCAGGCCTGACTTAAGTACCAAGAATAACTTCTGCATAAAAATTGATGCTTCTTGGAACAGCAGCTGGAATTCTTTTCCATTAAAATATGTATTAAAAATTAGTAATATGTATTTTATAGCAGCATATTAAGCCTACCATTTTTATCCCAATGAGCTAGATTTAGACACAAGTTAGAGGACTGACCATTCAAACAGCACCACAGGCCCACGACTGCTCATACTTCCTTCAAACATGTTTCCTCTGCATCCTTCACATCCTTTTCCTTTCTGCCATATCAACATGACACTGGTCTGTCACCAGTTTGTTCCTACTGCTTGTGCTCCCTCAACATCCACTGTAGCAAAATCATCTACCTGCCACAAACAGCGCAGCTCACACCCCTAATTAATCACTATAAATAAAATGTCTTTAACCTCTGTCTTGAGTCATACAGGCTGCAGATGATGATGGTGTCAGTCCAGACCTCGAGTAGGACCCTGCAGCAGAGCAGCTCTTGCCTTCTGCAGTCTCTTCTCCTTAGCTGGTGGCTGCTGGTGCTGACTGGCTGCAGAAGGCTACCAGGCCAGCAAGGTCAGCACACAGCCCTGACCTTGCCCCCAGCCTGCAAGTCCCAGCAAGGCTGTGTAACTTCCCTTTCACCTATTTACCATGACAGAAACCCTTCAGTAAAGAGAGGTTTCAACTGGAATTCAGTTCCTGCCTTTCTTCCACATGAAACATACAAATCACACACACATCCCCATTTCAGGCATTATTGCTATTTCAACCATGTGAACCACTTTTCTGGCTTAGGCCAGAAGCAGACCCTGACTAAAATTTCTCCTGTCCTGAAGATGTCAGCTCTAGACAATTTTTCTACCTCTAGGAAAAGGTGCACTTATTGACCAGTTTATTGCTGCTCTTTCAAGCAGCTACCTTTATATGTGGACAGTTTCCCAGCTGAATCTTTTGTCCGATGCCTAGAGGAGAAAAAATAATGTAGTTGAGGTCTAGACCAGAAGCAGATACAAGCTCATGCCATCTGGTGTTAGTGGAGCAATGATTACACAGTTGTGATCCTGGATTTGTCAGGGAGGTACCACAGCTGGTTTGTTAATCTCGTGACAAACTATGTTCTTGTCTTACAGGTAAGGTGTTTGTCCTGCTGCAGCTGTCTTTAGTCACCACAGGAGTAGTGACATCTACAGTCTACAACAAGATCTATCAAAACACACTGGACTGGTACAGTGGCTTCTGCTTCATTTTGTCTTTTCTAGTTGGCTGCCTGAGTCTCCTCCCTTTAAGGTAAGAAATAGGAAAGATTTTGTTCAAAAGGACATGTATTTTCTCTGTACTTCCTTATTCTAGGTCTAAAGTATATAATACAGATAGTAAGGAATTTTAAAAAGGAAACAACACCCCCCACCAACTGAATTTAAAAGAAAGTAAAAATAGGAAAAATTGTAGAAAAGTTGACAAATATCAAGAAGATTCAAAGAATGAAAGTTGCAGTATCTAGCCAGTGGGGGGGTTTTAATCTTATTTTTGTTTAATGTAACATAAATTGCTGTAGAAGAGTATTTGGCTGTTTAACAGCTAATAATCCCATGGGACAAAGCATTCACACAAATGTGTTTGATACTGTGAAAATAGTAGTAAGTAGAATGAAAGAATAACCCTACACAAAGTAAAATGTTTTTTTAAAAAATCCATTATACGTTACTTACCCACTGTAACAGAAAATAATAGTGAGTCTCCCTCAAGTGTTTCAAGGAGAAACCATTAGCACTGTGAAGGAAACAGTTACTTTTCTGGTCCACTGAATTTGCCCAACTGTACCATCATGGAGTGACTGAGAACTACAATTTCAGGAACAACTTTTAAGCATAAAACCAACTTAATTTGAAGAGAGAAAGCTGAAACAGCCTCCATCCACTTTTACAGAATTTTTGAAGGGTCTCCCTCTAAACCTCCCTTTGTCCACTACAGCCTCCCCAAGACTCTCCAGTTTGTTGTATTACTAGAAACAGCAAGTTTCTTTCTGTATGAAGTGAACTGTGATAATGTCAGTATTCAATCAAACATAACAATATTTTTATCCAGGTATAAGGCATGTACTGGATAGGCTAATACCTGATTCCAGGCAAAATTCTTGCCTAGCCTTGCTGTAGTTTAAACCAAATATAGCAGTACAAAATTTAAAAGCACTATGTATACTGACTTCAGCAGCACCACTTAAGAGATGAAGAAAAAGCAACCCTAAGGAAAGTTCCTCCACCACCACCTCTGTTTTATTCAGAGCACTGAAGGCTTTCTGGGCTTGGGAATGCACTTGACAACCAGTGTCCTCAGGAAGGCTACTTCCTACTCATCATTCCCCTGGCTCTGCCTTCCTCCTCAGATCTTCCAGACACAAAACTTGTTTCTTATGCACAACCTCTTTAAAAGGGGTCACTGCTAGCTACTCAAAAGCTTTTTAATACAGGTTCCAAATAGAAGTACCATTATTAGTACTAACATGAGTTATTAAAGTGAAGGATGACAAATGGTGCCAATGTCATTGCTTGTACACAAGAGAGGCTGGGAGATCACTGAAAGGAATCCCATCAGCACTCAACAAAATTTAAGACATAGATTTGGAAAGAACAAACTGCAGTTTTAGCAGGCAGATTGCTAATTCTTATTAACTGCATTTTTTATTGTTCTTTACAGCTTTGTGGCCATCAAACAACGGTCAACTACTGGCTCCCTCGAGATTCTGACTGAGTAACAGAGGCATCTTCTGATTGTTATTATTAGTCCCTACAGTTACCACCACAACAGGATACATAGCATTTGTATTTCCACTTCACTGCATGCCACAGTCTCTCGGCCACTAAACTTGCCATGGAAGTGATGTTTCCCTTGTTATTTTTGCAGTATGCACCCCATCCTGGAGAGTATGTGCATTGGCTATTGCACACCAGCAGTCCTCAGAGCATTCTGATTTTTGCTAGGCTGGTTAGCAATACCAAAGAGGGACAAGAATATAGGCTAAAAATGAAAATAGCATTTCTAGACACATTGTTCAGAGTGGAAATGGAGGATCACTTTTCCATTAGTTCCTTCTTGACTGTTCATTCAGAAATTCAGAAATCAGGGCAGTTCTGTGACTTTGGCTGATGAAAAGGGGCTGCAGCCACGTGCCATGTGCACAGCGCCATCAGGAGGACACACTAGCTCTCCACCTCCTAAAGATATTATCTACCCAGCCAATTAATGTTACATACAAGACCATTAAACAGAGAAATGCCATCATAAAAATATGAAAGATTAACAAAATTTTAGTAATCCCTACAATAAAACACCCCTGAACAGATGTTCATGACCCTAATTTTTGGGAGATTATCCCACTGTCCCTGGACAGTACTTCAACAGAGCTCATGCAAGGACTAAGACTCAAGAGCTAATGTTGGTGTTTCAGCTCACACCACCACATTATGCTACTCTTGTAACAGGTTAAGAACAGGTAAGTGCAGAATACAGCTCCTACAGAATTTATGGAGGTGTAGAGACACTGATACCATGCAATAGTCACCATGTTACCTCAGTTATAATCTGGGTTGGAAAGCAACCTCATACAATACAGCAACTAGCATGAGATGATGCCACATAAATCCAAACATGAGTCAAAAGATTAGCATGTCTCACAAGAATGTGTCTGCTTACATGTTGATTGAACTGCAATGGATTAAGTGGCTTCCAAGGTCCTGGACTAAGTAAAGGGAAGTTAAAAGCCCTTAAATAAGAAATAATCTGCATGCAAATCAGGCAGCTTCAGTTTGAGCCAGGGGTATAGCAAGTAGAAGTTGGTTCATCATTACACAATCCCTTGCTCTGAGGAAGTTACTGTCACCCTGTCACCCTGTACACGCTCCCCCCACCCCCAAGTCTTTCCTCGGCTCCTTCACTTTAAGTACCATAAACATCGCAGCAACAGGTCAGACTTCTACTTAGATCAACTGTGGAAGAAGATTTTAGGGGAAGGGTATTCCTGCAGTAAGACAGTGAGTGAGCTCCTTAGCAAAATAAGCATACACATAATTTCACCAGTGAAGACTGCAAAAAAATGAAACTTTATTCTAAGTAAAGGAGTCATTTTTTAATACATTTATTGGTCCATTCCATTAAATTAATTGAGGTAAACAAATGGTGCATTTCAAAAAAATGTACACACAAATAGAGAATTACAAACAGCTTTACCTCAAAGCATTTTTCTCCATCAATACTAGCTCCATAGTAAACAATGCACAAAGTATACTTAAAGAGATATATGAAAGGGTATAGAAACATGCCAGCACCAGAAGGCAAGACAACATTTCCTAGCCTGTGAGTCTGAACAAGAGCATAGTTGCCAGATTTGACCAAGTACAGGAAGCAAAAGCCTCCTTCTCATTTTTATATTGTTTACTAGCTAATTCACACAGAGACAAGTCTTTTCACAGCTTTCATTTTGTATTTTAATGGTATGAACACGGACTCTAGTTCTGGTGAGTGGGTTTATAGAGTGAAAGCAGAAGAGTCTGGACAAAGAACCAGCACCATCTTGGTCCTCATCACTGGCACCTTTAACACTGTGTGTGAAGCTCACAGCCATCTTACCTTCACCTGCATGGCCCAACTCTCCAGACCTTAGGGAGGGACAGAGGGATGCAGGCACAGAGAAGTGAGAACAAGGATGGTGCATCTTTATTTTTGTGTACTGTAGACAAAAGCCTTTTGGTTCTTATTGTAAGACCAGCCCTCAGCAACCTGTCTCCTTGTGCAGTGGGAATGTCAACACACTGGCCACAATGCTGCAGCTCGATCTGAAGGTATGGATATATATCCCAGCACCAGGGTTAAGGAAATGGTTTAGCTTCAAAGCATAGAATACCAAGACCTTCAAAGTAGTCTAGGACAGTGACTAGCCCTTATTGTTTTAGCATGCCATTTACACAAAGGGTGATCTACTTACACTTCTTTGGAAAGTTCATTATATTCTGCAAATTTGCTGTGCTTTAGGCATGCAACCTTAAAATTTGTCCAGTTCATTTCTAAGTACTTCTACATGTCAGATACTTCAGCAAGACTTCCAAGTGCTAAGCACAGAATTAAACACTGCCATTTTATTTTGTAAACTGGTTCAACGGCACTCCCAAAAAGTTTTAAATGCCACATTCAGTCTGCCAGCAGGCAAGGTTATTCCTGTGATTCCCAGTTTTTCTTCACAAGAGGACAAAAAAATCCAACAAGTTGCCTGTCTTGAAATAAAAAGTCCTTGTTTTCCCTATGTATTGTTGTAGTAGAAGTTAATATACCAAGGAAAGAATGTTCTACCTTCAAAATTTAAGATGACAGAACATCTAATGAGCTAACTTAGTAAATAGAGTTTTGTTCAGGGGTAACCAGGACAAGGATTTTCAACAGTCTGCAACAATAATCATAACAATATGCAGTTAAATTGTGCAAGTTTTAACAAAAGCATGCCTCCTCTTAAAATAATGAACAGTTCCTGCAGATCGGGGAAAGAATTCTTTTGTACCCTTGCATCTGCAGGACTGACACCTGAGACAATATATGTCATGAACAGCTTATGCAGAGCCACTGCTTCAAGGCTCCTGCACAGTACCTCCACAGAACTGTCTCTGCCACTCATGCTTTCTTTCTATCAGTTATTCCACTACTTTATCCTTAGCACAAGTTTTAGTGCAGCAAAAATCCAAGTAGATTTCAGTGAAGAGTCATACTTTATTCTTTAATACAACTGATACCAAAACTGTTTGTGTCTTTAGGGCTACACATACCACCTTTTCATTTTTCAATATATACCTGAAAAATCCATGTTTTAACAACTTGATGTTTATTGCAAGATTTAGAACCTGATAAAGGTATACATGAACGATGCATGGTCCATTATTGAGGACAGAAACAAGATCTCAGTACTTGCTTTATTGTGCTGGTGCCACTTAAAAGAAGAAACAAACACACAGAAACTATACAGAAGGAATTAGGCAGCAGTGAATTATGCATCCATGGAAAGGGCCTTGCTGGCTATGGAATAGGAGGAAAACTGGGCTGATTTAAGGACTGCTGAAACAACCACATGTTAAACAGGCTCATAAAACCAACTGCTTTTAGTGTCATTTTGGTGCCCATGCACAGAGTCATCCTGAGTGACTTAACACTCAACATGTTACTCAAAGATGAAGCTCCTGCACTATTCCTGTTTCTCTTGACCAACACCTTCTGTTTCTCTCACTGAAGTGTGGACATCCAAAGTAAAGACTCTTACTCTGTAAGGATTACAGGATGCTAAAGAGTTTCACTCTCAGTTCAGGACTCAACCCCTTCAAACAGCAGTTAGGTGATACAAGTGTCACTCTGCACATCTTACAGGGATTTCCTGCAACTTTGGCAGTTTTCCTGACTGGCATAGCTGCCCCAAACATCACAGTCAGGATCCTCCCCACACCTCACCCACAGCCTCTCCCTCGGTTATCCTGTGATTTACAACAGCTCTTTGTAAGAACAGACTACTCCACAGCCTGTAGGAACTTATGCACACCCTTATTACACTGCAGCAATTCTTGCAGAAGACTTCTCCTTTGAATGTCAAGTTTTACTTCTCTTTTAAGAGCTTATGAGGTTTTGGTCCAGATCACATAAGATATCCTGATCTTCAACAGCTCCACCCTCAACAGTTACATGTTGATTTGAACTTCACTTGGTACTCTCTGCTGTCCATTATGCTTCTTATGAACAGCTTTGACATTAATTGATGAATTCCCCAGAAGCAACACCCACTTCAGTCTGACATAAAGCAAAGCAGGAAGAATCCCTTAGTGTTGTAAGGCATCAGATGAAACCACTCCTAGGAAAAAAACACAGTTCTTTCTACTCAGCTTGTGCTGTTTATCTTAATAAGATGGTGGAAAGACTAAATATTAGTTCAAAATATATTTTGCTTGAGTCCCAATGATGTTTGTATAGTCAACTACAAAATTCCACTTACTCCGCTAATTTGAACTAATTCAAAAAGCATGTTGACCTTTCTTTGTGGAAAATGGGGAAGACTGTAACCCTGAAGGACAGACTGTTAGATAGTATGCAAGTGCTTATTCTAGATTGCTTCGAGATGATCCCCTTAAGTACTTCCCCAAACAAGAGGAGTCTGTGATTCTGAACCTAAGAGTAACTTAAACCAGAGTTCTCATTTACACCAAAAACTGCATATTGACAAACTGACCTTAAAACAAGAAACACAGTTTGTTTAGTACCACAGAATTGTCAATGGCAGCTGAGCCAAAAAGAAAATTTTTTTTTAAATGTATTATATTTTCCTTTTTCATGCAGAGAGCACCATCTCATTAGCCTGACAGCTACCACAGTGCTGCAATAACTCATCTTGAGAGTTCCATAAAGCCACCAGGCTGTGAAGGGTGGCTGCATGTTCAGTTGGTGTTTATGAAGGAATAAATTCCAAATCAGACTGGTACCTGGTAGGCTGTTACAGGAGAACAGAGAAGTTGCACAAAATCAATCACTGCTCACACTCTTTGCAAGAATGTTGCCAGAGAACAAGTAATCACTCAAATACAGCAGTAAGCATGGAGTTATTTATTGCCCTAAATCCCAGTATTACGCTCATAGGAGCCCAAATCCCCCTCACTAGGATAGTTAAATCACTTCAGCATTCCTAAGGCCATTAACACAAAGTAGGCATTTACTTGAGATTGGACTGCAAGAGCAAAGACAAAAAAGGGACTTGCAGAAGCAGCTGCAATTCTAAAGGCCAAGAGAAACTACTAAGAAAATAGATCGGTAACAAAAGTAGTGCTAAAAGACTTGCCACGTGGTTCAGCAGAGAGAGGTATGAATACTATGTGTACCTAATAGGGCGCCCACCTCTCCCCCACCAACCCATTTAAGGCAAGTTTCTGATGCTTGGTGGAAGGAAGTATTTGACACCTTTTGGCTTTTGGCTGCTGCAAAGAAAGTGTGCAGAGAAAAAACAGAGTTCTGCTTTTACTACAGCATGCATCTTAAGTGACCAAACCTAAAGTGTCTCTAGTAAAACCCAGACATAAATCATGGCATAAGAGATCTTCACCACTCAGCTTCCAGAGATAGCTTTGGAAAAATTAAAGATTCATACTTCCTCCCCCATTCCCACAACCCTTGAAAGGCTGCAGCCCCAACTCATTCCCACAGCTAGGCTGGTTTTGATCCCCAAGTCAGTCACAAGTACACTTCAGTCAACTGGCATTACTTCATAATCACCAAGATAAACAAAGATACTCAGTATGAACCAACAGCATGCCACGCTCACAAAAATCACAGTTCATGCTTGCATCACCAGCTATCTCCAGCTGGTGTTGGTATGGTCTGTCTAAAACCAGCCCAACTCCCAGAGAGAAAAGTCTGCAGAGACCATTTCATCTAGAGGGAGCAATACGGGTGGTAGCAAAACAGAAAATATTCTTTCCCAGCCCTTCCTTGTCCATTCACAAAAAAAAAAAAAAAAAAAAAAAAAAAGGTGGGGGGAGATAAGGATTGGTTAGGAGTACTGTATCATAGAAATAATTATTGGGGTTTTTTTAAGCAAACAAAACAAAATGATAAGGATGTCGTTTGGCACCTTGCAGTAGAGTTTTATTTTCATCTTTTTAGTGTTCCACTCATCAGTTCCTTCCAGACTAGAGAGGTAAATTTTATCAAGATCCCCATGCACTTTCACTATGAACCCCAATCACTCCATAGGATAAAGAAGGAACCATTCAGAATAACTCAAAAAGATGAAACATACCCCAGTTTAAACACAAAAATTGAGGAAAAAAAATTCAAATAGGCTGGAACAGATACTCTGAAAAACTAAGTGCAGCTGTCATTTCAGTTAACTTAACAAAAGAGTCCTCCATACAGTTCCAGTATGACTAGTGGTACTGAGCACAGAAGTGCTAGACTGTCCATGAAGGTACTTCTTATTTGGTCTCTGGCTTGTCTTGCAATAGTGGTATAATTGACTCCCACGCCGTAAGGCACTGAAGAAAGAGAGAAAGATTTACAAAATTGACTTTATATTGTTTCATATAAGTTCTGACCAACCCTTACAGACCAACAGCATGCAAGCTGAAGAAAAGTTATGTGGGTCTTTAAAGATATTACAGAAGGGGGAAAAACCCAGAACATCAAACAGCAAGGAAGTGTTAGAATTGTTGCACCTTCCAAACAAATTCAACAAATCAAGTTTTCCAAAGTCATCAGCTGGCCCAAGACATTAAAAATCATCAGAACACCCAGGATTTCCAAATACTAACCTAGATTTTTCTAAACTGAAAAATACCACAGCTTTCAGCTAGGCAGATTAACTGTTTTGAGTAGAAATTTACACTTTTGTGGCATGACTGTGGGGAAAGGCTGATTTGGACACAATGGCAGCTATTACAGACTACCTCCAGCAAACTTATTTGAAAGAAAACACACATTTAGGGAATTTAATTCTGAGACAGAGTGTATTTCAGTATGACTCTGGGACTCGACTCCACTACATGATGAACTGGTAGTGCCTGGTATAGTAAATGGTAAGTAGAGTGTAGCTTCTCGGTTATTAGAAAGCCACTCCAGGCTTTGGAGTCATTTTGCCAGACACATACAGTTACTACAGTCTTTGTACTGTGTGATGTTACTGTCTTTCAACCACATAGAGCCCAGAAGTCAAACTGGGCAAATACAGACTGTGGAATCCAAATTATTAAATGCTGGAAATGGGCAAACTTATCAGCAACTCTAATATCTACAAGTCATTGTTGACAGACATCTTCCTTCTAACCTTGTTGATTGTGCTGCAGATAAAGAGTATTTCTAGTTATGTACCCTGAAGTGACTGGTTGGTTTCTTACCAAAAAAGCTTCCTTGCTAAAAGCAGAACTGATGTACAGTTCAACTGTCAATAGAAGAGGCACTGCTGGGTGTTCCGTGGAGTCTCTAATATCCCCCTCCACAGCAGCCTCAGAACTGAGAGACTGGGGTGAAGGAAGTTCCGTGTGAGCAGTTACGAACTATGACAACACACTGGAAGGGGGGAAGGTACTGCATACTAATGTTACATGGAGAGGTAATGTAGCACAGGAAGAAGCTTGTAAAGTAGATGTGTAAAATTGAACAGGCAAGATGAAGTACAGTATACTAGGCAATGCATAAGCCTAGTAGTTCTAGTAATGTTTAATATTTCATAAATATTTAATATACCTAAAGGGGGCTTATGAGACAGCTGGAGGAGGAGTTTCTACAATGGCTTGTGGTGATAAGACATGGGACAATCGCTTTAAACTGGAAGAGGGCAGTTTTAGATTATAAAATTAGGAAGGACTTCTTTACTTTTAGGATGAGAAAACACTGGAACAGTTTGCCCCAGAGTAGCTGCGGATGCTCCATCTCTGGAAATGTTTTAAGTGCATGCTGGATGGTGCTCTAAACCACCTACTCCAGTGAAAGGCATCCCTGCCTCTGGTAGGAGGTTGAAACTTACATGACCTCTAAGACCTCTTCCAAACCATTCTGTGATCCTATGGTATCAACCACTGCATTGGACTGCACTGTTCTAGCACAAAGGAAAATTAGATTGGAAGGTCCTTCAGTTAAAGGTCCTTTTAATTAAAAAAAAAAAAATCTGACACCAAACCTCAGGCACAAATGCAACAACTGAAAAAGGGCAGAGGCTAGGTATTTTCAGGACTAGTATACAAGGGACAGAATGATGCACAAAGGGACAGGGATTAGAATAACTTAAACATAGCAGATGTAATCTGTATATGAGTGTGTGGGCATTAATTCATGTAGTTTTGTTCATAAAAGCCAGAATCAAGAGATTTTTCTACTCTGGTAGTATTACCAGAATGTGCAGTTCTGGGGTTTTTTCATCACCACTGCGGCTGCTCAGTAATTTGTTCAATTCAAAAGTGCAAAACAGACAAGCATGCATGACAAAATGCTGCTAGAATGCTGACTTGCAAAAGACCACTAGTCTCACAGAGTTCACTTGACCAAGACTTTCAACTCTGACAAAAGAGCAACTTCAGATGTCTAATATGCTTGTCTTCAAGACAGTGTGAAGATTTCCTGAAGAATGTAGTGATAACTACTTCAGAGGAAAACAAACTCTTATTCCTTCCAGTGCTTAAACAGTGACACATACCTTCTCGTAGTACTGGATGTTTTTATCTGCCATCCCCATGAGTAGCTGCCTAAAGTCTTGTCTTTTGTTGTTCTGCCATCTCTCCATATCTGCTTTCAGGTCAGCATTGAAACACTCTACTCGGTCTTGACATTTCTCAACATCTGTGGGTACCTGCAGCAAACAAAATGAAGATTAAAACTGTTACTAAGAGTGCTAGATTGCTGAATTAGCTCGAACCTTACTGAGCAAAACTACACAAGAAAGGGTAAGCTCACAATTCAGTAGTTATTAACTGAATCAACTCAAGTTATGGCTGCAGGGAAAAAGCCATCGTTCTGAACTAGAGAGGATATGAGATTGCTTAATGTGTTTTTTGCTGTTTGAGGTGGTGAGCGCTTGTGCTTGTCCATCTCCATGCCTGACACAGAGTCATGGAGGTAGTACTTGCTGAAGGCACAGGAAAACCATTTGGTGTAAGAGCTGGTACCAAGGTTCAGTTCCCTAATGTTCCAACTGAGCAGCTTGGCACCACAGCAAACTTTCCTTGCTGAAGGCACAGGAAAACCATTTGGTGTAAGAGCTGGTACCAAGGTTCAGTTCCCTAATGTTCCAACTGAGCAGCTTGGCACCACAGCAAACTTTCCTGCTTCCCTTTAACAGCTGCAGTAGGAATGTCCCAATTTACACCAGTGTGTACATAACAACAAACATTTAGGTTTATCAATAAAGCTGGATAAGACACCTTGGTATTGACAGCTGCAGGATAAATTTTTAAGTCCTTAGTTTCTAGCTTCCACTTTTAGCTTTATAGGCCTCCTGAACAAAATTAACTGCAAAGCACTCATGATCAACACTGGATGGGCTCATGGACTTCTCGGCTCAACAATGGACACGCAACCATGGGAAAGCAACAAATGAAATTTTGAAGGACAGCCTACTGCAAGCTGAGGTAGAGATTTAAATGGATTGTTGACAGTAGTCACTGACCCAAGGTACACACACTTTAGACCAATCAAGTTGGTGCTCTTTGCTTATGTTTTAGGTAATATAATGTATACCATCAGGCAAAACCAGGAATAATTTACAAGTATTTTGTCAAACAGGAAAGTCGAACACTATTTTTTCCTTCCTCATTGCTGCATGGTCCACACAGACAGGAATCTGTAAGGACATGCAGACTAACCCCATGAGATCAGAAGAGGAACCTCCTGAATCCTGGTACCAAAGTGAGAAGTGAACTTTTGCTCTCAAAGCTGTGACTTGCTGAAAGGCAAAACACAGAATGAAGAACATTTTAAGAACTTTGTGGTGGCTCCTCTCATACTTGATACTTTTAGTTAACTCCCTTTCTGAGGGGCATGAAAGAATGAAGAGGATGAACAGACTACATAAGACGCTTTTCAGGGATACCTACATGAAGTTAGAGGTGGGCTACTATGTTGCAGTTTGGCAACCTAGTCAATTTAGGCAGAAACACACCAACTTGTAAATGTTTTCCAACAACCAACATCTGTTCCGCCAGACACTGCTTATACTGCAAAAAAGTCCCCAGATCCAGAAAAAAAAGCAAGTTCTGTTTCTCAATTCTTTACAGGAAGTAGTGTAAGTGCAAACTGTTTTTGTAGAGCTATGTTAAGTGCTAACCTTTGGACGGTCTTCTTTTTTTAAGGCTACTGCTTCCAGTTTTGCCTCATACTCCGCTTGAACTTGGTCTCTCTTCTTCAACACATTCTATGGACAAGAGAAAAGAGAGATGTGAAGGGATCCTCTCATTCCTTCCTCCAGCCCACAAGAAACTCTAAAGTGATACATCTTCAGTGCCATTAAGCCCAAAGTCAGATTTCCAGATTTACTTTGTCCTATTTTCCAGCATGTAGGGAGTAGCTTTTAATAACAAACATAACAAGCATTTGCCTCTCCATCAGCTGGCAGGGGCAGATAAAATTCAACATTTGGACAAGCTTGGAGGCATGCAAGATAGAAACTGTCATGATAGAAACCATTAATATAACCCTGACTAAGTAAACTTAATTCACCAGTTGACCTATTTCTACCATGAAAAGGATAGAAACAAAATCATCAAAGCTGACAAGGACTAATGTAAAGTTTCTGATATCCTCATGCAGCAGACAGACAACAGCATTGGCTAAGAGACAGGAAGACACCGCAGATGGTATTACAGCTCCCTTTTCAGATGCAAAGACTCTTCAGAATCCTTTAAAGCAAGCTGTCACATTCTGGTGTTAGGGCAAAAGTAAGCCTTTATTTGGCCTTTAAGCCTTTATTTTAGAATAGTTGGGGGGGGTGGGGGGGTGGGTTGGTTGTTTGTTTTATTTAAAAAAATAGAAAATTAAGAAATGGACAACATGAAAAGGACTGGACTGCCTGAGAGAGCTTCTCAGGCAATAAACATTTTCTTGACAGAGCATTTTTAAAATAGAGAGCCGAAGATGCTACCTTTAGCTTGTACTATATCCACTAAGAACTTCACTATGGTTATACTACAGTCTCACAGTTTGAAAACAACCACAGGAATTAGTCTTTCTAAGAATGACTTACTAAAAAATAAATGGTTTTGTGTCTGCAAGAACAGACAACTTACCACTTCAGGTTTCAGAAAGAAACAACTAGTATTTTTTAATTACTCTGTTGATGCAAAGTTATTATTAAAAATGCTCAGAGGGAAGTCAGCCAACACTCACTGTAAATTTGAAATTCTCTTGCAGCTAACTTGGCTTTGAGTCTTCCCTTCTGCCACCTAAAAGGAATCGTTCCATCAGGACACAAATTGGTAACTAGTAATTTTAACAGGTCCAGAAAAGGCTAGTAACATAGGACTAGTCATATGCACTGCTGCCTACAGAAATACATTTCTGAAAGAGTAGCTCCTCAGAGCTCTAACAGCCAGTCTAGAGCTAATTAAGAGCAATCAAGGACATACAAATTCTGTATCTACTAATCATCATCGATATCATCCCCCTCCCCCTTCTTAAGCCAAGAAGGGTCACCAGTGCAGTTGCTCTAGAGATGCTGCCATCAACAGTCTTATAAAGTTCAATCCACGATAAATGGGCATGGCACCCCATCCACAAAGCTGCTATTAGATTAGTCAACAAAAAGAGGGCGAACCTGAAGAATTCACCTTCAACAGCTTAATTCTTCCTTTAGTTCCAAAAAGGGATGCAGAAGCATGCCACTGGTAGTGTTTGCTCGAAAAACCACAACATTGCACCTTTTTTTTAGAATCTGTGCAACTATGTGGGGTGCCCTTTAAGTGATTAATGTTACCAGTGCAACAAAAATCTGACAGATTTAATAGGTATTTCTACTTGTATCACCTCTTGAACCTCAATCAACTTCTGTGAAAAAAATTCTTCCATGAAAAAAACCTGCCTCCAGCATTGCATTTTGCCTTTAGAAGCCTAGAGTTAGTGTGGGAAGCTGAATCTGTACCAGGAGTAGCCAATGACTAACAGTTATTGGTAAACCGGATTCAAAGAACAGGTGTCTTAATGTCTTAAGTCCCCTTAAGTGCTCAAGTCCACCTACTGTGGACCATGAACAATGAGCTTGTGAATACAGTTTTAAGTATTCCATAACAGCCGACTTGTAGGTGATGAAAAAAATACTGCCCTCCCTTTTACTTGTCCAATATTTTCCTCTGGCATCACCAGGCAATCTCCTCTGTTCTAGATCAATGCCTTGATACTTTAGCAGCATTTATGAAAAGCTCTGCATCAAGTATCCTCAAGATTGCCAGAGATCATGCAATACTAGTTAAGGCTTCACTTGGAGAGAAAAAAAAGTTTAAAACAAAAAGTTGGAAGAAACCAAACTCAAAACTGAAAAAAACCTCAACCAATACACTTCAGTTATTTTATCTCAGAACTAAACCAGTAGCAGCCTAGTTTCTAAACATGAAAGTAGCCTAGTTTCAGCAGGTCCTTCACCATTTTGTATTTAGTTGAAACATTCCACCTTGTCCCACACAGAGATTCAGGAGTTTGCCATCAGCTTCCTATCTCAAATTTCAATTTCAATCCTGTTTGCACACCACATAGCTTCCTACTGTGACTACACATCAAGAGGATCTCTATTAACTTCATGCCCTTAAAGACACAATTACCTGTTAATGTGGTCCTTGTTTTAAACATGTTAAAAGTAATGCCCAAGAACACCTCTGGGGATCACATCATATGATAAACCTTTCTAGCAGTCTTGAGCAAAGAGAAGTCATGTAATATCCTAGTATCTGCACTGAATCATGTACAGGAGAGTTTGTATGTGAATGTCCTCTGCACATGCCCCCCAGGGCAACACCAGTGTACACTGGCAAATGTGGTACCACGTGTTTGCTGACAAGGGCCTCACTGTACCAGGAACTGAGACATCATTACATTGCCATGTAATAGAAACCATAGAATACTAGGCTGGAAGAGACCTCAAGGACTATCTCATCCCACCGTTTTTGGCAAAAGCACAGTCTAGACAAGACAGATCAGCACACTGTCCAGCTGGATCTTAAACATGTCCAATGCTGCGGAATCCACCACATCCCTGGGGACATTATTCCAAAGCTTGATTGTTCTCATTGTGAAAATTCTCCTCTTGTGTTCAATGAAAATGTTCCCAAGAGTAATTTGCATTGATTATTCCTGTTTTTCCCTGGGTGTCCTTGTGAAAAGGAAGCTTATTATATTTGTAGTCTATCCTTAAATACTGGTAGATGGTGGTGCGATTTTCCTTAAGCCTTCTTCCTCAAAGTTGAACATACTCAGCTCTCTCAGCTTTTCCTCACACAGCAGGCTTCTCAGTCCCTTGATCATCTTCTTGGCCCTCTTCCAGACCCTCTTCAGCTTATCCACATCTTTTTGTGTGCAGCAGAGATAAAAACTGAACACAAGTGTGGCCTAAAAAGTGCCGAGCAAAAGCAAGTAATTTGGAAAGGGTCTCTTCCAGACACTTCCGGCACACATTTTAACTCAAGGCCATAACCCCAGCTTCTGCCTTGTGCTGCAAATCTTTCAAACAATTCCAGAGGCTAGGCTTCTAGCCTCTATCAGCTAATACTCTATTCAACCAGAACTACTGGGCTTTGACTCCGTATGTGCAGCTCCTTCAGGCTCTTCCCCTTAGGTACAACAGTCCTCCTGAAGAAATCAAGGCTTCTTTATCTCTGAACAGTGACAATAATCTGGCAGTTCTTACTCAAGGCTCTATAGATCATGGTACCAGGGGTACGGTGTGCAACAAAGAAAGCAAGTCAAGATTCCACTGAACACCTAGTACCTGAAGAGTTACATTCCATCAAGTACCCTGTGCAAAAGATGTGCTCTGAAAGACAAAACAGACTTTCATCTTATCATCTTACCACTAGTCCTCACAGCAGCTGATGAAGAGGAATGCACTGCTAGTGAAGAGGATGCTTCTTTCAACAGGAAGTCTCCTGCACTCCAAGGGTAACCTCCTTACTAACCTTGGTTACGTACTTGGTGTTATGGATTCTGCAAGGATTGTTCAGTAGCTGCTCACTTCAGAAACAGAAACAGGCTGCTGTTTTCTAGCAGAAAAAAACCTGTACTTTGTAGAACCTGAGTGAGTTCAGTTTTGCTATTTGAAAGGGAAGGAAAATATGAACAGTCTGTCTTAGCTAACGATAGTTTCTGTTCTTGATTTTCAAATTTTTACACTGAATAAAGCTCATAAGATGCCCAAGTCAGACATTAAACAGCATAATCCTTTAGAGCACTAGAAAATCATGTCAACAGTCTAAAAAGTTCAAGCTGAAAAGCAAGGGTTTCTTTAGCTGAAGTGCTTTAGACAGTCAAATAACTGTTGGCTTGGAGACAGTGCCATTCTAAAAAGGCTCTAAATTACCAAAAGGAAGCCTAGGTGCAAGTCTATAATGCCATTCTACCTATTGGGAGTGGTGATTATCTGCCTGAAGTACCTCTTCAGCTAAAGAAACTCTTGCTTTTTAGGTTAAAAAAATTTCCCCTGCTATATTTGTGGAGAATACCTCTGATAGTTCAGCTTCCCGCTTCAGATGCCATCTTTGGTAGGCATTTTTAGCATCAAAAGCCAGATGTTCTTAGTTAAAGTATTTAACACTAGCCTCAGACTCTGCTTATTTGTAAGCACACACCATCCACCTCCACTTCCTAGAGTCCAAACATCCTGAGACTAGGCTTCTTACAGCTCACTGTGTTCGAGCAATACTTTACTGTAAATAGACCCATAAAGGAAATACACCTCATTCAGGCTGGGGTCAGATCGATGGTTACAAAGGCAAAGAATTAGGGAATTAGTGCAAAGCCACCAGCAAGAATACTTTAATCACACAGATATACAACTCCTGAAGCTAGGAAAAGACATCTACAACTAAGTGTTTAAATTCTCAGTTTGAGAAGCATAGGATAAGATTAATATTAAGATGGAGAAGGACTACCATGATCAAACTGTAAGTTTACAGTGGGCGATTAGATCTGTAAAGGAATCCATATCATTGCCTTGTAACAGAATGCACATCATAGCCTTGTAACAGTTGTTTCAAGTGGAAAGTCTTTAGAAGGAACTTCTCTGTTAATACCCTATAGCAGGACTGCTATATATGTGGCACACATACTGTGCTACGGGCACATGGTGAAAGGCTCTGATGGACAAACTAAAGTCCTTGATATAATTATTTTAGTGAAGTCTACTCAGTAATTCTTTGCCCATTAGATGTGATTTATTACCAATGTTCCTTAACATCAATAGAATAAAACTCACACTAAAGTAGCTTTTATTACATCTGTGTAAGCAGTAAAACATCAAGTTCTCAGAAAGATTATGAGTCACAGAATACCATCTTTAAGCGGTTATTTGGTATGCAGAACTTAACAGCAGACATATCATACCTAGGGCATGGGGATGACAGAGGAAACAATGTCTGTCATAAAACAAGGCATCCAATTCTGCTACGTACAAGTGACAGAAACTGCTAATGCTGTAATTCCTGTCAGACCAGGCTGTGACCCTGCAGTGGTGAGCTGAAGCACAACTGGCTGTAGTGGTGAGCTGAAGCACAACTGGCTTCAATGCAAATTAAGATTCTAGGCAGCCACAGGATGTCTCCTACAGAATACCACCTGCCACACTACTGAAGGGGCAACTCTTCAACAAGTTGTGTACGCCCGACAGTACTGACCCTAGCTTGACTGAAGAGCAGAGTAGACAGATAATGCTACCCATACAGTACCCTGCTATTGAACATACCTAGCTTTGTTTTGACTATGAAAATATCCTCCTACTTAATGTATTATTTACTTCCCCACTTTTCCCACTACCACCATTTCTCACTGTTAAAAAAGAATGAACTTGCTAATTCTAGGCAAACACAACGACAGCGCTTTCTGCCACAAGGCTCTCTTTACCTTCATTGACTCAGCATACAATATATATTCCCTAAGTACAGGCAGGAAGTCTTCTGTCATGTCCTCACTGAGTTCTTCAAGAGCTGTGCAGCAATTTCCAATACAGGCAGACACTCCTTCCAGTGGCTCTGACAGCTCAACCTCCAGCCCTCCCCAGGTTGAATAAACAGGTCCATATTCTCGTAGTTCCACCAAGTATTCTACAAGAGGCAGATGGAAAAATAGATTAACAGAGTAAAAGGCACAAAGATGTGCAAACACAAAAAATTATGCACCAATTTTGAATAACATTAATCCCCACAGGGAGTCAAGACCTGCGGGGCGTTAGCTTCTTAATAGACAGCGTTCTATGGCTGCACAGGTGACAGGCTCAGGTTGCTTCTTTCTTAACTTACCATTCCTACATACTTCCAAAGACTCTTGCACCTTTGCAGTAGTCAAGGTCAGTTTTTTAAACATATGTAAAACTAAACTCTACTAAGACAGACCTGTAAAGCTATTTTTGTCTAGGAATTCCATTTGTTACTCCTCCAGGTTCCTCCACCTTGTGAAGATGCAATTTAAAATTCAAAAAATTACTCCAGTAAGACAGTAGGTTGGTACAAAATGTTCAACTTAAAAAAAAATATTTGGAGAGTTGAGTTAATATCAGATACTGTCATAGGTTTGGGGCCTTTTTAAAATCTGAAACAGGCATTAGATTTTGCCCTGTGTGTGACTTACTACAGGCCAGAATCATCAACAGAAATTGTCTTGATCATGCTATAAACCAGAGTGAGACACAGACCATTCAGATTGAAGTATTATGATGGAACACCTTGTGTCCTTACCCAACTGTTCCTTGATGATCCGTTGTGCTATTCTGTCAATGGTACCAAGCTTCAGAGAGAATGTGTCTAGATAATCCCCAATGGCTGCAAACTCCAGTGGCCGACTTCTTAATTTATAGCCTCCTGTAACATATTTGACAGACTCCCCCATCTTTGACAGCAAAGCCATTCCTTGCTTTTTGTAGGCATTAAGATCCTAGGAATGAAAACAAACAACAACCAAAACAAAAAAGTATGTTTAGGAATACTCATTTACATGTTCAAATATTAATACAATGAAGGATAATTTCCAGTCAAGATAAATCTTGTGAAAGCAAGAGATTACATGTGATATGCAGCCTTGAACAAAGGCTTGCTTTCTACAAGCTGTACAGCTGAGCACAGCTTCAAGGCCTCAGAGAGGTAAACTATCCAGGAGAACAGTATGATGAAGTACATTAGAAATAACTAAGTAGTCCAACTTTGCATGTGGACTTTCCCATGTTCCTGCACTCTCACCACGGAAGCAAGCTTATTAACAGCTCTGGTCCCACCAAAACAGTTCACATAATTCATCTACAAATTCTAAGTCATGACCATTAACCAGATGGTCATTAGAGCCATCTGGTTAATATATCAGTATTAACCAGATGGCTATAATGACCTATTACAGAGCTACACATCACACACCTTTAGTAAGTAGCATTCTCACTCGAGTTCTGTGGTCAAACAGGAGGCAGGTGAAGACTGCATGCAGAAAAAATGCATTGTGGGGAGACCAGCAAAGCCTCTCTTCAAGAAAAACTATAGCTCAGGCTGGGTCAGATGCATCCATGTTGCCTCCACAGAAAAGTGTAAACTTCCTTCACACTCCTTTACACATTTACATAAACCAAGTTTCAAATAATCTATGCTTGCCTACAATTTTCATGGGATTTCTTTCACCTTAATAGTACACCAGAAAAAAATTGTTTCAGTTGGCCAAAATGCTGACAATTTTTCATTTTACTTCTTCCAGCAGAGGTCAGTATTCAACATTTCAAAATTGGTTCACGAGCTAGAGTTCAGTTATCCTATAGAGCCCGAGGAAGGGATGTGTTCAAACTACGTAAGACCATAGAGATCAAGAATTCAGACATACTATTACAGACTAGACTAAAAGCTTAGATGTTAAAAAAAACTCAAAAAACCAAGAACAAGCAGTCAACTTCAAAACATGTACTAGGGTATTTACTCCAAGTATTTAAGGGAAGTCAAATACAAGTCTGATTAAAAAAACCTGACACCTTAGCAGCTAATATAATTTTCAATTATGTTTGCACTTAAATGGAGTTTGACTATTGCTTTCCACATGTCCTCAGCACAAGCTGCAAGCAGACATCAGAAAAGATCCTGGAACCAAAAATTATTCACTCACTCTCTCTCAAGCATTCTGGTATGTTTATAGGTCCAAACAGGGAACATAAAGAAATGTTTGTTTCTCTTTTTCAAGCAGGAGGTGATCTTATGACTTCCTGTAGTAACTAAATGAAGTCCTAGCACACTGAATTGACATCTCACTGCTTCACTAGACCAAGTTCAAAAATTAGAGACAGTCAGCAGAACATGTGTCCTTTCCCCTCATCTCTCAGGATGCTCTGTAATCTTATGGCAAACTCTTCCTAAAGCAGAGTATGAAGCCCTTGACATTCATTTCACAGGGTGGGAGAAGAAAAATAAAGCTATGGTAGCTGCAGCATGCTTGGGCAGATCAAAAAAGGAACAGAGCTATATATGACATTTAATGTGCTAAACAAATTCTGCATTTCTGGCTTGTTTCAGTAGTTAAGTTCATCATGGAGGGGAAATAAAAGAACACTGGAGATTGATTATTAGCAGCAAGCAGAGCATGAACCTGAAGTGTGCTCAAACATCACATTTAAGTGAGCTAGAGTAATGTGACTTTGGAAAGGCATGCCTTTACAGCTCTTCTCACCTACCTGGTAGAACCCAAGCATAACTGCAGGTTCTCCTAGTCTTATATAGTTCTAAAGAAAGTCAAAGAAAATTGCACCATTCCTGCATGAATCATGCAGAAAACAAGCATGAAATTGTTGGCTGAGAACAAGTAAGAATGAGGCCTCCATGTTTAGTTTAGAGAGCATCAAGTGCAAGCAGTATAAAACATACAGACAAGATGAAAACTCAAGGCATTTGCAAGCTTTTGTGCAAGAGAGACTTCTCTTCCTTTCCCCCTTCCCTCCTCCCCAAAAGAGGATTTTAAAGTTGTAGTGGTTTCTGAATTTATTAAAGTCTACAGGTTTCTGAATTTTTATTCTCTCTTGCATAACAGGAGCATGTTCTAGGCTACAAGAACAAGTAGGTCTGGAGAAAGCAATTTATCTATCTGCAGAGATCATTCCTCTTTCCTTCAAGTACAGGGAACCCATACTGTTGTCACACACAAGGGTCCGTCACACACAATAGTCAGAGTGCCCAATAACCCTCTGGTATTTTAAAGGAAGCGCTGATCTGCACATGTAGTCTTGTTAATGCCTTTTTACCCTAATTTCAGAAGGGACTGCAAAGGTCTACAACTGCATTTGAAAGTTACAGGCTTACCTTAGCTGTGAGAAAGATGCTGAAGTGCTCGTTAAATGACAGCACTGGGTGATCAGTTATTCTCTTCAAGAACTTGTCTAATGCTTTCCTCCTTGTCTCCACGAACTCTTCCGAAAAGCGATCAACAACACCCTTCACCACAAATTTTTCAGGAAGAGGCTGTCAGAGCACAAGATTCAAAAGACCGAAAACTTGCTTCTGTTATTTGGAAACAAACAAAGCCATCAAATCCAGTCTTAACAGGAACTGAAACATTGTTTCTGTTAACAGGAACCATGCATCAGATGGGATGCAAGCCATCCTCAGAATTATCCTTTAGCTGGTCTGGCTTAAAGCTAGTCATTCCACTGAGTGGCTTCAGCTGAGAGTCACACCAGACAAGTCAGACAGTACTCACACTAAGTACTTCTAGCATAGCTTAGATTGTTCTCCCTACTGCTATCCATATTCAAGATCCAGCCCCAATGACATGCCAGAAGAGTTGCACACTATTTATAACAGAAGTGCACACCCGCCCCGCCAGCATCCAATGTTGAAGTAAGGCTGCTCAGTCTCAGGAAACTCAGAAAATTTGACAATTCTACTTATTTCCTACCTACCCTCTCTGAGCAGTTTGGAGTATATACAGGGCCCTCCTGTAAAAGGCTGATAGCATTAGTGAGAACACTGAGCAAAACCAAACAAATTAACACAGCAAATGGCTGGATATCAGAGCTGACTTTCCTGAGTAAGTTTCTGTACGTGACAAAGGCCTGATGATACATCCACTTTTACGTCTTACTATTTTGAGTCCATCAGTTCATCTATAGAGTCCAGCTTGACATGTAAGCCCAGACTGTCTCCAGACTTCCTAGTTAAACAGTCCCTCCTATTACACTTGGATTACAGACTCTGAAGTATCACTTTGGATGGAAGATAACTTTTTAAGATGATGCATAGTTAGTTCCAGCTCTACCACTAGATCTGCTTTTTTTCTGTTGAGACAGCATGGACTTCAAGATTAATATCAGTTTTAAATCAGCTTTGCATTTCATTTTTGTGAACCAATCCTGCTTACAGCTAGGCTAGCAGTGACAGCCATTTTCACCCAATTCAGGAATCAGGATTCTCCTCTGCAAGGAGTATATAAACTAAAATCTGTGTCAAAAATAATTTAAGAAAAAAAAATCTATCCATATTGCTTTCCCACCATACCCGAACTGATGTGGACTATACATGAAGACTGTATCTCCTAGAAAATCACAGTCAGCGTAACTTAGCTGCAACACAGCTACATTTTGACCACTGTATTTGGTTCTTACAATTTAAGACTTACCTTATTATGCTTAGCATTCAAATCAGTCAGTCATTCTAGTTAAACCAGCGTAAGGTACACTATCATTAGACTTCTTCAGAAGCCTTGTGCATAAGTCTTCAGGGAGGAAGAAACTATCTTCCTTTGCTTTGTAAACTTTAGCTGGGACTCTAGGAAGTCTCTACAGCAGCACCATATGAGGGAAGAAAAGAAAAGTTTAAAGAAAAAAAAAAAAAAGAGGGAAAGGAAGACTAGTCTAAAGAACCCTAGTTCAACCAAATACATCCAAACTGGCACTGAGTAATCACTAAAGTTTGAGCATTTGAAGAATGCACCTCTAAAGACTTCTGCCACTTCAACTACAACAGGAGGTACATTGCTTTCCATTTTAGGCCTCTGGAGGTCCATCTCAAGCAATCAATACACACAGCTAGCAACCGGTATCTTGCTTTAACTGTGTGTTAATTATCTGTCTTATAGTCTTCCATCTTAACAATTTATTTTACCCTACTGAGACATGTGAGCTGAGTTCACTGTCATCAGAAATGGCTTCAAGTATCCAAACATGACCATCCAAGGACAAGAATCTTAGCTGTGTTAGGTTTACTTTTCTAGTCTAGAGACAGATCTGTGAACAGCTCTACAGTTTTTTGAAAGAAAAGATTAGAATGTCCCAGAGATTTTAAAAAGAAGTAACTCAGTAAGTAAAGAGATGAAGAGGAACTCATACTGTGCTTAGTTTTGGCTCCTAAGTATAGGCTGTCATGACACACTGCACTGAGAAGACACATCATTTACTACAGATTTTAGGCAGAATCACTATATTGGGATTAGAAAGACAACTCCCTTTTGATAACTTGTTAAAAGAGAAGGCTTTCAGGAATTGCAATATCTATAATTACAAATACAGACAGTCTTAGACTGTCTTGAAACATCTTTTCAGAAAACACTTAAGTCAGTGTATCTGAAACTGCCTTTGACTTCTACACCTCATCTATTTCTAGACAATAAATACATAAAGCATTCACCAGTTTCCCCACCATACCCTGCATGAAGGAGATTAACAGGAGATTCTATAATTGCTATCTTGTGCATAAACAGATACAATAGGGCAGCACATCGTTTTATCTCCAGATTTTCTAGAAGAAAGGTACCTAAGATATTGGCTTGATCTGCAGCCGGTTCCATGTTCAGTATTACATGTACTCATGCCAGGTTTGCTATTCTGCATGTGACAAATTCCTGGTCAGAGCAAAGCAGCTTGATTCCTGGGCTGTGACTCACCTTCTGCTACTCGACTATTATTTACAGCCTTGGAGGCTTCAGGCAGAACTAGGCACCTGTTGGTGTACCTAAGAATCTGCAGAAACTTAACAGAGATTGTTCCAGCTGTTCAGAGAATGTGGCGTGAGAAAACAGTATGGGCACTTAACACACGCCTCCACCTTAGGCTCTCAAGCTCACTGTCTTTCTTTTCTGTACTGTTCACTAAACATATTTGCTGTAAGTAGTGGTATCACATGATCTTGTGAAGTACTTCTTATCTCTGAGACACTCAACTATTATTCCACTTGAGGCAAGTCCCAGCATAATTAAGGACTTAAACAGTGCTCAACCACAGATTAACTTAACATACTTCTCACACAGCCTACTTCCTCGCTGAGGGAAGGAGGGCAGAGAAACTTCTACCACCCCAGACAGGCAAGCTAAAACATGCTAGTAGTGTTGCTATTTCCTGCCAATTCAATTCCTACAGTTCAAAAGCACGGAAGGTGGTGATCTCACAGGTTTCCTATCTATTCACACAAAAAACATACGAAGTAATACTAACCTCCTCACATCAAATAAGGTGGTCAGATCATCGGTTTCAGCAACAATGGGTGCAGTATTCTAGCTAATCTTATTAGGTAAACTTCTACCTACTGAAGGGGTAGCATGCAATAGCTACCGAGACAGAGGCTGAAACTTCCAAGTCTGCTATTACAGGTCAGTGCTATTAAGTGTTAGCACAAATAGTTTTAAATTACTCTGTAAAACTGGCTCAAAAGGCCACCTTGAAAACATAAACTAGAACCTGAACTACCTGTGGCTTTTCATAACCCCCAGATGCCCTGAAATAGAGACACAATAATTGAGCAAACAGTATAGAAATGTATTCTATTTATGTCAGAGCTACCGTAGTCAGCATATGTATTGCCCTGCAGGAGGCTGACAAAGACCACCTCTTAGGTGTGCCACTCAAGAAAAGTCTAAGCTTCCTAACTAGTCAGGAATGGAAACCTCTTTCCACTGCACTGGAAGACAATAAAATACCATACTTAACTCTAACTACCCAAAGAGAATGAAATACTGTTTTTAAAATCCTGACACATATCATCCAAATACTACCCTTGGAAGACAGATGCATAACTGGCCTTAACAGCAGATTCTTGCTTACTACCTACGGGAATAAGATGCGTTGGCTGGGACTCTTCCAGCTTGTTTCTCAACCAGTCGAAGTCTTGGTACCGCCGACGGACAGAATACTCTGGCAAATCAAACTCTGCTCGTGTGGTCTGGAAAAGAACAGGATATACTCAGTGTGCAGTAACACCTCTTACTTTAGAGCTTAGCAGCAAATGCAGTACAGCCATCCCTGGCAAGGGCGAAGCCAAACAAGCCTTGCAGGGGGGTCTTAATCCCCAAAACTGTGCAGCCAGCATGAGAGAAAGATCCTCTGGCCTTTCAAGCAGTGGAAAAGCACTAATATGAAAAATGATTGCTTGGAGCTGATGTGTTAAGATCTATTTGTAATTCATTACGTGTTCTGCTCTCACCATGGTAGAAGTCCATAGAGCAGAAGCACTGCACATCACATTACTCTCTTGGCAGTTACAAGACTACAAAGACTGTATAAGATATTCATTGTGAGGTCAAGACTATTTTAATCACCAAAAATTAAAAATAAAGGGTCAGAAAGACTTGTTTACTCTATGACATGCACTATCCACAGGTGAAACAGTATTTCACTACTGCCCTGTATTCTGCGATTGATGGCCTTACCATGCTCCAAGGTCAAAAGATGAGAACATAAGCCAGTGCAAGGTTTGACGGATGATTTTTATTGACTTCGAAGACAAAGAAACAAATCCATTCACATGTATGCCAAATTAGACATATTACATTAAATTAAATCTTTTAAATTTTCCTTCTTTAGGGCAAGGTTATTACAAGCTTGACAGGAAAAAAAGTAAGTATGCAGATAAACTGCTGTCAAGTGTTTTGTCCTGTCTTTGAACAGTCCATAACCCTTTTGGAAGGCTGACTGTATGGAGCTGCTTGCACAGCACATACTGGAACTCCCTAAAAGCACTCGTGAAAATGTGTACCCACTAGGAGTGCCTGCTGAAGAGCCTGGCATTGCAGCAGCCCTGATTAGAAGGTTGACGGCCCTTGTAGTTCTGTCCCACTGAGAAGCAGAGGCATTTGCAGCATTATGTCCATCTTGCAATGAATGGCTTGCAGTGCCAGCACACCACATGCCTGCGGCCAGGCATCAAACCCAGCGCATTCTGGGGAATACACTAGCAACCCCAACTTTGAACTGGCATGGAGTCTAGCACCTGGTTGCTTTGCCAGTCCCAGCCTTTAAATGCAATCCACCTCTTCACTTGCTCTCTAACTCTTCAGTTGCTGCATTTTACTCCCACCACTGGGAATCCTGTAAAAGTTCTATATATGAAATCTCTTTATAGGGTGAGGTCAGGAGCCTTAACACAGTATCAACAGCATAGTTAGGTCTAGGATACCGTAAACAGCAAGCAGAGGTGTTATTACCTATGAAATAGTTTAGCTACTAGTAAAGGAAGGCATAGATAGAAAAAGAAATCAGGATCAGCTCCTCCCTTCTTTGACCTGCTAGGTCACGGTAAGCAATATAGAGCTTAGTCCATGGACTGACATAACAAATCCTCATAAACTGGAGCAGTTGTGTTTGGAGATGAGGGGTTACCAAGACCTCAATACCCACTGCAGATCTATGCTTTACTCAGCTACACACATCTCAGGGTAACACCAACTTATTCAAAATCTAAGAGTGCCATGCTATAAATGTGACTTCTTGAGACTTCATTTGAATCATTTTCACTTGTTTTGAGTAGCAGACTGAATGGAATTATTCTAGAAATTAAAAAAAAAAAAAAAAAAAAAAAAAAAGTAGGGCAAGGCAGTAATAACTCAGTAGAAGGCAGAGCATCTGTGAACTGGCTGTCATTGTCCAAAGGCATTTTAAGAGTTCATACAGTGAATGAATGAGAGTAATCAGACTGGCTACACACTACAGCAGTTTCTTATCCTGAAGTATGAGAATGATGGCAAAGTCTCCCATCTGTTAGCACTGAGAAGCTTATTAACCACTATTCTGCTAATAGTTAAGGAAAACAGTATAGGACTGTTTAGGATTAGGAAAGCAGGTTAAAGTCCCAGTACACAAATCATACACTAGCTACCGTTCACCTCTAGTAAACTGCTCCTGTGGCCTTTACCTCACAAGCAGAATTCCAAAGTTCCATGTACCAGTTTTTTCCTCTGAGATGAAGATACAGCAGCAACATTTGAGTGTTTACTGTACAGGTTATCAAATCTAGACAGTAAATTAGCTTTTCAAAGACTATTTGAGCAGAACATAAAGGCCTTTCAAAGTTTAAATTAAACCTCACTAATGCTGAAAGAATTTGGTTCTCAGATCAAACTGTTCATTGGTTTAGGACAAGTAATTTTCTCCAGTTTGCACATAAGAGGAAAGGAGATCTTGCCACTGTCCAAGCATAGTGTTCAAGAACACATTTCCCTGAGGCAGCTCAGGGTGCAGCTGCAGGGGGAACTGCAGTTGAGCTCTGGCTGCTGCACCCCAGCAAAGAGGCTGTGAAGAGCCGACCCTCAGCACAAGGGCCCCAAAGGAAGATGAGAAAGTTACATGGCAGATCTCAACCTCCCAAAAAACAATGGGCAAGATGTTTCTAGGAACTTAGTCAAAATTCCAGCATAGTTCCACTACGTCAGCACTGTGGCACTCTGAGCTCAGTTTTACTTGCTGGAAAGCAGGCAGAGTTACAGACACTTTTACCTTAGTTGCTGGAATAGTTTTGACTAGAGACAGTATTAAGGCAATCACCAAGTCTTGGTCTGGCATAAGATTCTTGTCTTCCTTGGAAGGAGTTAGCAGTCAGACCCGAAGCTAGCCTGTCATGACTACACACAAGTATTTTTGTACCCTAGTACTCTCTAACTCACTAGACTTGATTCCAGATTCCCTTCCATGTTATTATTTAAGTTTCAGGCAAAATCTTCAACTAGGAAAAGAGAGAATGACAAAGAGGGGGAAAGGAAGAAGGCTGGTGTTCTTAGCACTCCAGTATTTCTTCTTGCCTCAGTTTAGCCTGCTTGGAAAAGAGTTCATATCACATTTACCTGCTCGTATGTCAGAAATCAGGCTGTTTCATGTGTTCAACTAATCTACCCAATGAATGGACTGGAAGCACAAGGAGAAGGACAGGAAAGTGAAAACCTCCACTTCAATACTGACTAATGTGAAATATTCTCCCTTCAAGCCTGCAGAGCAACCGCAAGATTCTGAGGAATGGCACTCAGCTGTTCAAACCTCCATGGGAAAAGGCACAAAAGAAACCCTTGCCATCCTAGAAAGTACAATGAAAGTGAAGGTAGAAGTACATTTACTTACGTTTTCTCAAGAGAGATGACTACATAACATAAGGCCAAGCTTTACTCTCCCCTTTCTTTCTAAAAAAGAATTCTGACTGGTAAAATGTCCCTAAAATGCACATACATCTATCTGAAGGACACAAAGACACTTCAATCATCACAGGCAACACCCATTAAGTTCCTGCACAAGTGTCACTCGCCTTTACGGTTTCACTAACCTCCCTGTGTAAGGAAACTGCTTACTAACTTGCATTAGTAACTGCATTAGCAAGATTAACACAGAGTATGAGAGAATACAGAGAGTCAGTCCTAAATCACTGTCTTGTTAGCTGGAGGATTACCATTATGTTTTTTAAATGTGTTTATCCACAAGACAGGCTAGGGAATGCTAATTGGCTCTTACTACGGAGCTGTGAAAACAGGTACACAAGCAAGATCAAGTAAATTCTTAAGTTTTCCTTTGCAAGCCAATGTTTTGACCCTTCCTCAGTCACCACCACCTGCTGACAATGGTATGAGAAGATGAAAAGCCCAGGGCATACTGCAAGACTTTTTTTTTTTTTTTCCCTCCCTTTTAGAATGAAGGACCTGTAAAAAGAAAGATTAAAGAAATATCCCAAACAACACAAATGAGACTGTGGCTGGTCTACATTCTTCCCTACAGTGGTATCCTGCCACAGGCACAACCACACATTACAGCATTAGCAACTCCCCTCTTGCCCCAGTGATGCTGCTTTTCAATCTTCAGAGTAACTCATTCTATGACCTATGTTTATCCAAACCTTTGAGGTTCCAGAAGCATTCTCCAGTAGAGAAGAGAAAAACCTCAGACATCCTTGCCTCCTCATTAAGAAGCACCAGAGAGACCCTTTAGTGGTCTCAAACTTCTTTCCTGCCAGGCTGCAAGGGAGGTGTTGAGAAGGCTCCTCATCTCACTCTATGGATTATTCCTGTGCAGCTTTTCTGCCATGTTTAATTACTGCTTGCAGCTACAATGGCTAACTGGCAATTAGCTTGACATTGAAGACACCTTATTTGTGGGGCAAGAATGAGTTAGACCATTAATACTGTTAGTCTTGAACAATGGTAGATAGTCCTAGAGGTTCTGACCCTAGAGATTAACCAAAATTTTCCAAGAATAATAAAACTAAAAAGATGAGGATTTCATGTCGATTCAGACAAGTAACTTACACAGTTCATAACAGCATTGCAATACTATAATATAGCAGACTTATGTGATACAATGAGACCCAACATAAAACAAGTATTAACAGAAAGGGATGTAGACATCAAAATCAGAAGTATAGAATTATTTTTTAAATAAGAAAAGAGACACTTCTGGGTGATACTTCTGATCTAAATATAGTAAAGACCCTGGCAATGTTTCAGAGCTCTGCTTTAAAAAGAAAAGGAACCCTTGAACATAAGGATTTCCAAGCATAGGAACATTATTAAGGTGCCACTATATAGAATTATTTTATATTGATGGAGTCTTAATTTAAGGCAGGAATAACATCAGCCAATTCTAACCATTTAGCCATTTAGCTGTGGAAAGCTGAATTTTGTTGTTCCTGTTCCTTCTGATCAAGTAATAGCTGAAGGCTTAGCTGCTCCCAGTAAAAAGGATACAGTGTTTCTTGCAAGATTAATACTCTTAGACTAAAAATTAATGACAGAACTGGGTTAAATGTAACACAGCAGCAGATAGTTACTATTTTAGAGAAACTCCATTTTCTCCTGTGCAGTCTGAAAGTGAAACTTTGAAGTGGACATTTGGAAAAAAATTATCTGTGCCCTTTAAAGGTTCCTTATCTCCAAGGAAAATATTTGCTCCAGTAGATACTGCCACCTAAGTGGGCTGGAGGAATGTTAATCTTTCTGGACAAGTGTATCAAGTACATTACTGGTAAAGTTAGTGAATACCTTTTGCCTTATGTAACTACAAGCGTCCAAAGCAGATGTCAACATCACCTAGGAGTTCATTATAATGAGAAAGAGTTACCTAAGAGGAATCAACATTTCAATTGTGAATGTGGTGGACTTTTCAGGATCACTTTTTATATTAACATAGATAGATTACATTAATGATTGAACTACAACAGATGCTGAAAAAATCTTCAGCCTCTTTTTGTTGGCAGCAGCATTCTTAAGCTACTTGACTTTATTAGCAGCAGTAGAGTTATCTGAACCAGCAACTGCATGAAAGCTGAGGATCAGGACTATGATTTTAGTGGATCACAGAGGAAATGTAGTAAACACTTCCAGAAACAAGCTTAAAGCATTTCAGAAAAGGATAAACATAAAAAGTGAGATGATTAACAGTAAACCAGTAACAAGGCACATTCCCTTTAAGGGAATTCCCTTTATAGGAAATGAAACCAATTGAGTGTCAGATTACTTAAACGAACAAACTGTGAAGTTAATTAAAGAAACTGGCCTTGCAAGTTTACAAACAGTTCTATTTAGGAATCAGAGACAAAAAAATATCTAAGTTCACATGTTAAAAGATTTTTCCATGATTTCAGACACTAAAGTAACAGTTCTGCTAAGAGAAGTCACTTCTTCAACACATTCACATTCTTCAACACACAAGGTATCAAAAGACACTAAGCTCTTGTCCTTAAGATAAGATACTGCAAGATGTGGATATCCATAACATGTCCTAAAGTTATTCCACAAAGAAGGAAATACTAGGAAAGAGAATACTGCTTTGTACCTTTGTTGTAACCCTGTATGTGATATATGTCTCCATCGTGCACACGTGTTTTTTAGGGTCATCAACAGTAACAAAGAGGTCTCTAGTTTCCACATCCAAGTCATCATCCAGCTGCAGCCTGTTGAGAAGAGATGAGGAGGAGGCTGGGCTAGAGGTGTCCACGGGTGTGCCATTGGGTAGACTGAGATCCTGTATTGGAAAGGAAAAAAAGAAGTAAGTGAACAGATTCAAGGTAAAGCACAGTACTCCCAAAGACACCACAGACAAGCTTCTCGGATACACTACAAGGGTTGTTTGTTTCAGCACCTCCAAGGATCACCCTTTCCCAGGACACCTGGGCAACACCTTAAAGTCTTTGAGCATTAAGCTGAGAAGAAGCACATTATCACCCTAAGTACAAAACAACCTGCTTTCTATTCATAAGGAAGCAGAGTGCTGCCGAGTTCCTGGTGAGGCTGAGCCAACCCAGACTGAAAACAAAACAGCTAGGCAAATCAAGAGACCTACTTAAAAGAAAGGTTTCAGAGTAAGTGGCAACAGTTCAGTTGTCTGGAATGCAGTCAGCTTCCACCTCTGGAGACTCCTACAGTGGAGGAAGAAGCACAACTTTCATCTCATCCAGTCCATTAACTTCCACACATATTGGCAGCAGTTAAGAGCCTGAATTGTCATCATTACATTACAGAATAGTCATAGATCATACTCTCCTCCACAAGTGTCTATGCACACCTCCCTGTTGGACTCCTAAAGCAAACGAAAACACAACTTTTTCCTTGGAGAGGTCCTCACTCCCATTCTCCTAAGTGTAAGAGTGCCTAGAAAAGACAGAGGCTAAAAGATCTAGCAAGTGGCCATTTTAGGAAGAAAACCACAAAGAGTTCAGGAAGTCTGCAATTCCTTGAAACTGACTTGGCATCAAGGGAAAAAAGAAAAACAACAAAATAACTTTATAGCTAACTTGGTACAGCACAAACCTTCAAATCTCACACTTCAATATAAACCAACTACTCCGTGACAGTAGTTTTTGCACTTGCATAAATATCACAGCAAATATCACACGTTCTTTGCTCTGGTTCTGTAGCAGAGGGAGCTGACAGTGTGTGACAAGTTGTACACAGAAAGTCCTGAGGATATATGACTCCTCTTTTCAGAGAAAACAGGACGGTTCTTTTGTTTGCATCTTTTTAATAGTAGCACAGGGACAGATTTATCCAGAGAGTGATCTCCCTTGTTGCCAAACAGAGAAACATCTCTACAGCTAGGCATCACATTAACTAGAAGTGTTTTAGTTACACAATTACTTCTTAGACAAAACTTTGCACAACTTTAAGTGGCTAGACAAAACATACCATCTTAGCAAAGCAAGCACATGTGGGTAAAAGCCTCCCCCTGTTCATCAGTGCTCCTTTCGCCAAAGGTACAGAATCACAGGCAAGAGCTTCAATGTAAAGTTCCTATCAAATCAGCCTTTGATAATGGCTAAAAACACAGCTAAATTCCTACTGGTCATTGTCACAAGCCCATCATGGAAGTACTGGGATTTCATAGAGAGCCATTTGTCTGTTGCAGTACTGCAGAACTATGGCAGCATTGTTCTTCACCTTGAGGGCTGCCTTATGAAGTAGAGAAAATAATTGTTTAGTTTAGACATTTTGGGAAACAGGCGATCTAAACTACTGTCTACTAACATAGAGGTTAGATGTATTCTCCCACCTAATATACAGAAGAGGCTGCCAACAAATAGATGGTTTCAGATTTAACTCGCAGGTAAGCAAGATGGGATGGCAGGCACCCAAATGCTCTCAAGAGGGCAAAAGAGCAGGAAGAGCAAAGCACAGCTTGCCAGCTCAGATATGACACAGACACCTCAAACTACAGAAGCATCTGGCTTAGACCCAGCATAGGAGGAATACATACAACAGGAGGAAGCAATGGCACAACAAGTCGGTAGAGAAGACCTGTTGAAATTACATAGAATAAGCAGTAGATAGGATAAGGTTAACAACAGGAGATGGCTTTAGAATAACTGCAGTTCAGCTAGACAAGAGAATTTGGCTGAGCAGAGTAAAAAGCACAGTAGCTGGAGACAAATCTGTTTCTGTTTCCAAAGGAAAAGACAGCTCATCACTGCCCATGTGCAATAAGCATTAACATACAAGTTGTGCCAGAATTGCAGCCAGTCATTTTCTAAGATTCCAGTATGGCAATTTACTTGCAGAAACAGCTTAAGCCTGGTTCCACAGGAGATCTCAAAAGCTTGTAAGAAAACTCTTCCAAAAGAGAATTTAAAGAATATGATGGAATCTGCTTAAAATGTGAGAATCCAGAGAAAGAAGCAAAGATGGAGCTTGCAACCAGTTGCATGAAGTTAGCACTTTTCTTACCAATTCTCTTGGGAAGTAACAATATCATACGATTACACATTTGATTTGCATATCATTGTACATTTTAAGCAGGACAGAAGTCTATGAAAGCCTGAATCTGCTTCATCGCCCTTGAATGTGCTCCTGCAGCCATGGACTCTGTGGAATGTCTCGGGTGTTAAAAGCTGTAATAGTTCTGTCTTGGTGAAACACTCCATACATCAAATAAAGCTTCTGTACCAGCAGTGTTTCAGATCAGAAGAGCTGCTAGCTGTGCTGGTGGGGAAAGGAGAGATGATGTGCTACAGTACTATACTGCCTCATCTGCAGGATCCTCCTCTGGCAGAGACAGCTGGGATCATACCCTGCTACTTGGCTACTTTTCAGCAGATGAAAGCCAAGTTAGAAGGTAACTGTTTCTCCTTCTGAATGGATGGAACCTCCTAGCTAAATGCACTAGAAACAATGCATAAGTAACAAACAAACGACTGCTGAGCCCTCGTTTAACAGTAGGCAGGATCCATTTTGCTGACGTCTTATGCTATTGCTTAGAAAGAGGTAGGCTTTGAAGTATGATAGCAAGATACCTCAGCCTGTAATCCTACCAGCAGAGCACCTCCCTGTCATGCTAACTGTGCCACCTTTCTTCTAAGCGACTTGGGGAAATTTTTTTTTGTGTCTGGGAAAAACAGGAGTGCATCATTTGTGTTAGTCTGCTTTTGCCACAGAAAGAGGAGTACGTCCTGCAGAGCCTAGCAGGAAAGGAGATATGCAGCCACCTGTGTTTCTACCTGTTGGTATACCTACCAGACCCACAATACTGCCTAGTATTATCCATTTTATATGAACAAGTTGGCAAGTTGTGTCTGACTTCAGCGCCATTGGCTCATGCATCAGCTTCACTTTTAGTGCACCAAGTAGCTGCCCATCCATGTTTTAAAATCCTCTGTGTGCATTATTAGAGACCAATACAGTCCAAGTCACAGCAGGTACCTACTTCTTACAAAGCCTTTTGTCAAAGTACCTGTCACTCACAGTAGTCAGTCTGCTGAGCAGAAAGCTGAGCAGTCCTACAGCAGAGAGAAGGGGAGGCTGCTTCTGGTTGGCCAGGCAAGGTGGTGTGGAGGACATGTTTTGTCAAGACATTCTTCACTTCTTAGCGAGCATCCATAAATATTTTCTGAAGTTTCAAAGCTTTTTCTACAGTAAAGAGTAAAGATCCTCAGTCTCTGTCCCCCACTGCCTCAGGACAGTGTCATAGCTTTGTCATCTGTTGAAGGAGGTCAGGTGAAGCAAGGCCTGGATCACAACCTACAGTAGATAACAGTGTGGCATTTAGACTTCCATGTTCATGAGCTACTCGTTCTTTTATACAGTTGTAAAACAACCACAAGGGCAGGCTCTTCATGCATTCCTATGAAGTTCTTAGAATTCCTCAAGACACCTGAATTTATGGCTACAGAAGTCAGACAATTTTAGCAGCACATGTTTGGTATCCCACAGTGCCAGGAAAGTAGGAACTAACAGCCTGTGCTGGAAATGCACCCTGACAAGTATGCAGGCTGCTTTCTGGTAAGGCTGCTTCACATTAGTTTGCTAACTCCTGTTTTCCAAACACCTTGACTAGTCAGCCTGCCCAGAAACAGAGATTAAATCAAAAAGTTCACTTCATCCAAACATAAAATTCAGCTGATTTTTTCTGAACTAGAAGTCTGCATGTGAGATTCAAAATGAGTTGCAAAATTTCCAAATGTTGTCATCTTCTCCCAGGAGATTTTCCACAGTTGCATTTACAGAGCAGTTTGGATCCACATAAAGGAGAAACCTCATGAGCTTGGCGTTCAGTCTTCTGGATGGCAGCCTCCCCCCCATGGAGTAGTACACCAGAGAAAACATCCAGGACTCAGTCCCTGAGGGTCTAAAATTCTGTAGATATTGTTTTATTGTGAAGACCATGGAGGGTTCTGCTGAATTACAAGCAACTAGTTAATATTACAGTTTCCAGAAACTGAATACTAGTTTTCACCTATCCTGTCTGAGCAAGTGTACAGCTTAATGAGATAGCTTTGCTTTCAAAGCAGCAGTCCACGAGGAAGTAGAAGGCGTAGTTTGGCCAGGTCTTCCAAACACACATAAACTCACCTCTGGAAAGGGTTACCCTGAACCCAGGTGATGCTGTGTGCCCACTGCTCCTATTCAACAAGTATTGTGTGACAGTTACAGACATTTCTAAATGTTTCTGTTTAGAGGTAAGAGATGCGCTTAACTCTATATATCCCTGCCTAATTTAGGGACCTGAGAGCCAGGCCTATACTACTCCTAGAACTTCATTGCCTCACTTCTGAAATTCAGAATGCTGTACATTTTCTCCTTCTATTTCAAGGTTTTCCACTGCTATTTGCCATTCATTTCACAGAGACACAATAACAGACAGGGTCATGTTAAGCAGATAACAATTTCACACCATTATAGCTGAGTTTTGGAACACTCTCACCTCCACAGCTTCAGTACATGACAGTAAGTCATAGGAAAATGGCAGCCAGTGAATGGAAAAACTGAAGTGGTTTAGACACAAACATTCCTGAGGGCATTATAAAAGTTTACATGAACTTGGCTTTCAAAGACCTGCTCACAACACTCCTTGTCTCATCCCCACAAGTTTTGAATGCAGGTGTTTTTTTGTACAGGTCAGCTCCATGTAGAAAGAAAAAGCACTTCTGCATCCTCCAGTACACATAGATTAGCTCATCTGTGCAAAGTATTCTACTAGAAGACCAACTAAGCATCTGTTTAGTGAAATTTCAGTCTACACAAGAAAATTATCCAATACCAGCTAGATACAGAACAAGGGAAGAAAATGCATTTACTTCCCCTTTACGTACATTCAGTTTCATTCTCTATCAGGCAGCAGATTTTGTTTATTAGAGGTTTTTGTTTCCTCACATGTCTGAGGCAATACATGTCCCAGCTTCTTGGACTTGCTTTTGAGCAGTTAATTTAAGACACCAAAGAGGGCATACAGAGTGCAGAGAAGGGAGAATGCTGTGGACACAGAAGTGATGGAAAGAACAAGGCAGTCATGCTCAACTGGGTTTAAAAAAATTCAAAAATTCCCACAGTTAAATGCCAAAAACCTTATTTGTTTCCAGGAAGAAGAACCATGTTCCTACACTGACTCACAAATAAGACAGTGCTATGATGTTGTTTGACAAGAACTGAAGAACTGTGATAATCAATTTCTATTCCAGACCTACCCTCTTGTAAAAGACTTGAGTGGTTACATGTCCCAGCTCCTGACATCCCTCTCCAGGAATGGGAAGGGATGGTACAGTTTATGTGGATGTACTCACAAGGAACAAGACAATACTTTCCAAAGAGATCAGTGGTTTCCATTAAAATAATCATCTAAAATCAGACTGCAAGGCTGATGCCATTTTAAGAGCAATACAGAGTAAGTACAAATCAGAAAGAATTCCTCTTGCTCTTCGCTTAAAATGTGTCAGTAGAGGAAGAACACTACTGGATTCCTGAGGATCCAAGACAAATTTTAACTTCTTAGATGTGAAGAGTGTTACGAACCAAGTCTGTGGGCTCTGCGGGGTCAGGCAGAAATCCTTCAGTTTAACAGGGCCATGACTCATCTCTAAAGTTTCAGCACTACAGCTGATATTTTACCCATTGAACCACAAATCCACTAGACATAGACTAGATCAACTTGGTCTCAGTATATTTTAAACAGGCATCTGATTACAACATGCTGCCAAGCCATGAGTCTGTTAACTATGCTCTGGTGTTCATAATTTGAATGACTACTTTGGGTCTGTAAGTCAGAGTTGCCTAGGGACATGCTCCTCAGCATTCCCCCAAAAAAAAAAACCAAAAAGAATTTAAGATGCAACAGCTAATCATGGCAGCCTGCAGTTTGGCACCACTCAAGGCTAGGGAGCACTCTTAATTGGAATAGTGCTTCTTTGCATTTCAGCTGGACAGAGAAACAAACACTGAAACAAGCTTCATAGAGCTTGTGTCAACCACATGGTTGACACAAGCATTTTCCAAGCCTTCTCATTTAGATCACGGGATTCTCACCTCGTTTCTGAGGTTAACAGCCAAATTTCACAGGATGGATTATTTTACTTTGTGGTTTGTTTTCCCATAAGTGATCACAGCTAAGCTAAACAGAACAAGAATGTGCGCACAGAAACACTTTGGCAAACAGCATTTTTACCAAGAGCTATAAGCTATCTCCAGCCTCTGCTGCTAGTGTCTTTAGGAACTCAGTTACAATATAGCTTAGTTTCAACATTCCTGTGCACCAGAACAAAGGCCAGTGTCAAAAGAAAGTGTCAAGCGCCACATCAGAGTATCTGTTCATACAGTTTATCTATAAGTCTGTCTTCTCACAGTCTATATGAAGCTGGCTTCTTTCTGTAGTCTGGAAGGGGAACTGTGCAAATACCACTCTAAATCTAAATGTGCTTCAGGTTAGACTCTGAAAATCAGGAATGTGAGTGGTATCTCATGGATGTTTTACAAGAGTTAAGACAAGACTTTCAATACAAGTAATAAGCCACATTACTGTGCTGCTTTGTACATGAAAGGCCAAATGCCTTTGGAGGACAAGCATCTGGAAGATGAAATGTGCTATAATTTGCAGCAGACATTAACTAGGCAAAATGTAAAAGTGTAATACACGCTTTGAACCTATTAATTGCCATGAAGCTGACATGTATGTCCCCAAATACTTCGGACAGGAAAGAAAGTGCAAGGAGTAACTACAAGATTGCCATAGCTCACTTACTGTGGTAAAAGTCAATAGGTATTCTAATGCATCCACAGGATAAGCTATTCTCTTGAAATAAGAGGTTCCAGATACAAGGTTAGCGCTCATATCTGTTTTTAGAGCACTTGAGTCCTTGCAGAAGGCTGCATCTGTCTCCCTAAGCAAACTGCCAGGATGGCAACTGTTCAGCATGATTAGCTCAGTTGTGTTGAAGCCGTAGAAAGTAGTACAAAAGTGCTTATGACCTGACAGAAAGCAAGAGAGTTTGAGATATGGGCAGACTTAGATGCTCCTTTAAAAGAGCTAGAGGTTCTTTCGTCTTTCAGTTCTCAGTAGTAGTTAACAGGCATCAATTCCAGTCTATCTTCATAGCTCAAAGGTCTCCACAAATGGCAGAAGCTACATGTCCATAAAAACATTTAGAAAAGAACAGAATTTATGACCCCTAGCTCTGTTAAGTTCCATGTCTGTATGCAAGGACTGTGTTCTAGTAATATTGTTTGTTATATGGATTCTGCAGTTGTGCGCACAAAAACACCATGAACCATTTCAACATGTTAAAGAGCACCTTGTCAACAAACAAGGCTAACATGCCTGGTGCTTTGTTTAAAGCTTCGTATAGCAAAGCAGCAGCCAGGATTTCAGACCATGAGCAGGAAAACATGACTCCTGCATATGACTAGGAATCATTCCCAATCCAAGAAACCTGATTTATATCTGATTACAGATGGAACAGTTTATTAAGCTTATCCAAACTAAACTGCCTTCTCCTAGAAACATACAGTTTTGTGTTAAAGCTCTGCAGACACACCATGCAGAAGTTTGGATTTTTCTGTTCTCTAGAAGTAGGTTTAGTTACATCTGTTATCTACCCAGTGTCACCAAACAGTTAATCTCGCTTTTGAGAGCGAACAGTAACATGCAGTGGCTTTTTAATGTGAACAGATGCAAAGGACTGAGGAGAAAGAGACGAAATAGGAGAGAAAGAGATAAGAGGGCTGGAAAGCACTGTAGTATCCTGGTGAGTATTTCACTTAAACAAGAAAGAATATGCATACACTACGATGTGGGTCCCTCTCCTGCTCTCTGTTTCAGATGAGTTGCATTAGCTTTTCTGACACAGACCAGTGAAGATTTCATGAGAGCAAGTCAGAATGACAAGGTATCACTGTGCAAGTCATAGAGGCCAGAGGCAAAGATACTAAGAAGGGAGAATTCGTGTTTACATCTCATGCCCTTGAAGAGCTGGAAGAGTGTACTCTTGGAGAAGCTCTCATTAGTTCATGCAATTTAAGTGATATCCCTCTATCACGTTTGCTGATATACAAGACATTTTCCAGGAGAAAGGCATTTGCTCTCAAAGGGGTAAAATAAACAAAGTCTTATCTGTTGGAAGAAAGAAGAAAAAAAAAAAAAAAAAAAGCCTAAACCAAAACTCACATATCACGACTTCAAGGAGAAAATTTGAAGAAAAGGAGTCACACTGCTTACTGTGAGTAAGTCTTAGTCAGACAGTCTGACTCTTACTGTGATTATTTCCTCACAGTAAGAAACTATCTATAGAGACTGATGGACTTGTGTATTGGTTTCACACAGCCTGGATTCTGGTAGGAGGGGGTCCACAGAGGTGGCTTCTGTGAGAAGCAGGTGGAAGTTTCCACAGTGTCCAACAGAGCCAATCCCTGATGGCTCTGAAGATGGACATGCTGCTGGCCAAAACTATAGAGGTTGGTAATGCCTGTCTGATAACATATTTAAAATGAAAATCAAAACAAAGTTTTTCTTCTAGTCAGAGAGGAAGATGAGGTGAGAACACGTGAGGGAAACAACATGGAGACACCAAGGTCAGTGGAGAAGGAGGGGCAGGAGGTGGTCCAGGTGCCAGAGCTGAGGTTCCTGAGCAGGCTGTGGTGAGACCATGGTGAAGCAGGTGTGCCCCTGCCACCCATGGGGATCCACAGGGGATGGAGAGATCCATGGGGAAGATGCCCACACTGGAGCAGGTGGATGCCTGAAGCAAGCTGTGATCCAGTCGGAGACCCAGTGAGGCGAGAAGGTCCTTGTTACAGGCTGGAGCAGCCTGTCCTTGGAGGACTGCACGCCATGGAAAAAGTGACCCACATCACAACAATTTTGGGAGGACCGTCTGCTCATGGGAGGGTCTCATGTTTGCAGCAGGTGCAGTTTGGCTGCTGTTCATGAGAGTGGACCCACATCAGAGAAGTTCATGGAGAACTATATCCCGTGGGAGGGACCCCATGGCCTCACAGGGGAAGGACTCTTCTTCTGGAGCAGTGGAAGAAAATCTTGGGAATGAACTGACCAAAACCCCTACTCCCCGTCTGCCCACACTGTTGGTGGGATGGAGGGAGGGGCCAGGTGGAAAAATGTGTTTTAAGGGCTTATTTTACTTCTCATTATCCTCCTCTGAACCTGTTGGTCATAAATTCACTTTGCAACTTAAGTTGAGCCTGTTTTACCCTTGGAGTGCTTTTTTCCCGGTCCTTATCTCAACTCATGAACCCTTCCTTAATTTTTCTTCCTCTCTACTGCACAGCTGTGGCATTGGAGCGTGAGCGAACAGCTTTTGTGGGTGCCTGGCATCAGGCAAGTGTCAAACCACAACTACTTAGATCTACAGACTATTCTACCTAGAGAAACACCTTGTAGTTAATGGTTTAGGCTTATCACAGCCACAAAGGTATATAAAAGTTACACACATGGCTTCAAGTGAAGTATACTGGTCTAGGAGCAGGCTAGTCAGCACACAAGAAGTTGGCATACAAATTGTGAAGAGGTCAAGACAACCACCTGCAATAAATGGCACTGATTTAAAATGTCCATGGATTTTCTGGGCAACAATTCAAAACCTGTAACTTCACCTTGTCAGTACTAAAAATTTTCACTCAATGTGCCTTATACTAGCAACTAAAAGCTAAAGCAAAGGTGACAGTTCCACCTGGAAAATCATGGGTTTCTATCACCCAGGTAATCTATCACTTACCATTCCCAGATGCCAGTGCTTTCACCACAGAGTTTGCTGAAAGTGCCTGCTGCTAATAATGCCTTAAGTTTTACCTTTCATATTTGAAGATTCTGTGCTGCCTAGGGATGTAGTTCTGAGCCTCATATTAAGTGCAAGTAAATTCTCTTCACAGAGTAGGTAGACAAAAATCCTTTTCCTGCTGAGAACCAAGGACAACTTTCAGCCCAACAGCATAAACAACGGTAGACTGAAGAGAGAAACAAGAAGGATGAGACCTCACAACCAGAAGCTGTAATTGGCCAATTAAACCCCAACACGCAAATGGACCAAAACATAAAAATGTAAGATCCTGTGAACAATCAGACATTTTGTGGCCATTCTAAGTCCACCCGGGGTTCAGCCTTGGTCAGGCTCTTGTCCTGCCCAAGGTGGATCCTGAAGGCCTTTCAATAAATGCCCACTTTACTCTCTAGCTCTGTCCAGTCTCTGTTTCAGGTCAGCCTTCCAAGGCATCACTAACACTAGCTCCACCAGTGATGGGGCGGAGGCTTCCCTGCCTCTGAGCAACACCTGTCTGCAACACATTCCTTTTTAAGGAACACACACACAATCATTCAAACTTACTGAAGAAGGGAGGCAAACTATACAGAGAAACTTTAAGGTAAGGGAGCTTTTTCAGACTTAAATTCAGTGTGAAGTCAAAGCACAAAATGACAAAAGCATGTCCTTCAGTGCTGTAAGCTTCCCATCACTAGTAACACTAGACCACTGCACTAGTAATACTATTGATCACTCCCAGACAGGAAGCAAGGTTGTCACTCTCACAGGAGGGTCTGATCTCCATAATCTGAGGCATAACTGAGAAGCAAGTTTACACTTTACATTCTCCACATTTTTCTGCAAACTGAAGTACTACATATTTTTGCCATGTCTTTGCTCCCACACACTTGTGTAATAGTTGTGTAATACTTGTCTTCAGCCAAAATACCTGAAATGACAAACAACAGACAAATGACAAAAACTTTAAGGGTTATGGACACCACCAATTTCACTTCCAAAGTAGCATCTTACCTACTACATATTGCTTCACAGAAGTGGCAGTGCAGAAGCTCTGAATGTGGCAGTAAGACAATAATGCTCTCTAACAAGATTTACATTTTTGGGACCACTTGGCTAAACTCTTTCCTTGCCTGTTGTATGAACTTTGGATTGTTGTCTCAATTTTCAGAACCATTTCAGCTAGTTCCACTAATCAGTATCATCTAAGTGCTTACTCTGATAGATAGCTCTTGATTTCAGTGAGATATCTAGTGGAGAATCAAGAGGTTCTACAGATGAACATCTCTTTCCATCCCTTGACTCACTCAATTTAAGAAGTAGAATTTGCCCCATAAATCCATCTGTCAAAACAGGGAATCACAGAATAGATAAGGTTGGAAGAGATCACACTGGGTCATCTGACTCAGCTTCCCTGCTCAAGCATAATTAACCTAGAGAGTGTTGCATATGGCACTCAAGCAGTTCTTGAATATCTCGAGTGAGTGAGACAACACAACCTCTCTGAGCAGCCTGTTCAATGTTCCATCTCTTGCACAGTAAAGCTCTTCCTCATATTCAGCTGGAACTTCTTGTGCATCTGTCTGCTCACTGGTCTTTGTCCTATTGCTTGGCATCACTGGGAGGAGTCTGGTCCGTCCTCTTGACACCCTCCCTTCAGATACTCCTAAGCATTGATGAGATCCTCTCAGCTGTCTCCTCTCAATGCTGAAAAGCCCCAGGTCCATGAGCTTTTCCTCACTTAGAGAGATGCTCCAGTCCCTTAATCCTCTTTGTTGCCCTCCACTGAACCTGCTTCAGATCTCCATGTCTTCCTTGTCCTGCGGAGCCCAGAACTGGACACAGCATTCCAGGTGAGGCCTCACCAGGGCAGAGTGGAGGGGCAGGATCACCTCCCTCAACCTGGTGGCAATGAATGCTCTTCAGAATGCAGCCCAGCCCCTTCTTGGCCACCAGGGCACACTGCTGGCTCATGGAGAGCTTGCTGTGCACTAGAACCTCCAGGTCAATCTGGACAGAGCTGCTTCTCAGCAGGTCATCCCCAGCCTGTGCTGGTGCCTGGGATTGTTCCTCCCCAGGTGCAGGACCCCGCATTTGCCTTTGCTGAATTTCAGAAGGTTTCTCTCTGCCCATCTCTCCAGTGTGTCAAGGTACTTCTGAAGGGCTGCACAGCCCTCTGGGGTATCAGCCACTCCTCCCAGCTTTGTGTTGTCAGTGACATTGCTAAGGAGCCTCTGCCCCTTCACCCAAGTCTTTGACGGGTAAGTTAAACAAGACTGGGCCCACTATTGAACCTTGGGAGGTACCATTACAGACAAGTCTCCAACTGGTGTCTGTGCCACCGGAATGATCTCTGGGATTTGCTGTTCAGCCAGTTCCCAATCCACCTTCCTGTCTTCCCATTCCGCCCACTCTTCCTGAGTTTGCCCATGAGGATGTTATAAGAGACAGTGCCGGAAGTCTAGCTGAAGACGACATACACTGCTCTCCCCTCATCCATCCAACAGGTAAGCTGTTGGATGTTTCTTCACAGCAGGCAATCAGGTTGGTCAAATATGATTTACCTTTAGTGAATTCATGCTGACTACTCCTGATCACCTTCTTATCCTCTCTGTGGATAAAGACGGCTACCAGAATTCATTGTTCCATCACCCTTCCAAGGACTGAGGTGAGGCTGAGTAGTCAGTAGTTACGTCTGGTTCCCCCTTCTTGCCCTTTCTGAAGGCCATTTAAGCTGGACTGGAACTGGAAATGCTAAATTATTAAAATAATTGCAGCTTACTAGATTTTTTTCTATCTTAAATTGATAATTGGAGTAGCGCTAGTAGCTACCTTGCTGTCAGTTAGTGCCCTTAGTAACTGGAAAGAAATGGCTCCCCCTTGTTTTTAGAAAATTCACTAGGAGTAACTTAACACAGATTTTACTTCACAGTTGTAGATGCCATGGTAGAGTTCAGGTCTTTTTTCACCATTGCATTCTAGTGATGCAAGCAGTTTTCCGCAGCCACAGTAACTTGGAAATCTCAGCTGCACTGGCACCCAGGCCCAGGCAATCAACTCAACAGCTTAAAGAATCAGTATAACTCAGCATTTAAGATCTTGCCCATGGTCAGCAGACAACAAGCCACAGCAAAGCTGTTTCTGAGAAATACACAAGATAAAATCCTATTTTTAACTCCCTTATTAAAAGTCTTCCCTAGACTGAAAGCACATGCAAGTTACAATCTCAAATATGCATTTCAGGTGTGGCATGTAGATTTTCTTAAGTGGCACTAAGTCGACTGCACCAAAAGAGCTCCCTGCCTTGCCTCCTGACCTACTTTACAGAGATACCAGTCTTTCAGCTCAGAGCAAGAGCAGACTGGCTCATGTGACCGCCAGACCATCTGTTTAAGATACCACAAGAGTAGACCACAATGCTAGAACGCACCTGCACAGATTAATATGCAGGGCAACACTCTGCACATTAATCTAGGAACCGAAGTCACCCAGATTAGTGCGTCAATAGCAAACCTCTGTGCTTTTATTCTCTGCCCCTCCCACCATTAATTACAGGGACACGCTGCCTGGGCACTGATAGGAGGAGGTCCCCTTACAACTGTAATAAGAGAACTTTGTTATCAAAGTGGTTATCCTTTTCTATCCATGAATGAGCTCAGAAAGTATTCAGCTACTTGGGTAAGTTTAAGACACTTCAGCACAGGCAGCCCTGAGGATTCCTTCTGACCATTAAGCATAACTCTTTCCACCACGGCTGACAAGTTATTGCCAAGACTCATCCTTCTGAAACCCATCTGAAGAACCAAGTTCCTCTATATATGCTCAGAATATCTATTTTCAATACTCTGTCTCATTATGTATGAAATAATCCTGTTGAAAAGATTATTAAAACTGTGCAACACTGAATTCAACCTCAAAGTATATACCCCTCCCTCCTATAAGTTGGAGTAAGAACCACAAAGTAATAACACTGTTATATACAGTAGAAGCTATGTTTAGCTTTACAAGAAGAGATTGAAAAAGTAATGGTGCTAAGATACTTATGCTGATGCAAATGTTTGTTCCAACTTGCTAGCTGTTCTTCATCTTGATCAAAAAAGAAGTGAAGCAATTTAAGAAACTTCCTCTAGTTTTATAACAGTACTAGAGCATTTGTGGTGTAAGATACCATGAAAGTACCATTCTACATTTCTACAAGTGAAGGCAAATGTAAGAGCAGCAGTGTGGTGTTCTAGTTTGTCCTACACCATCAAACCTCAGAGTGGCTACAAGAAAAAAAAAAAAAAGACAAGCACATTTTTTCCGTAGGACACTGTTGTACTAATCTATCCAAGTGGTATTACAAGTTTGAGGGATGAAATAGCTACAGAAAGCAGCTCTAGTTACCACTATAATGACAGACAGGAAACAGGATTCAGTCAGCAGCTTGACTGTGGATAGAATGCTGACGATGCACTGAAAGCCATGCTGGGTTTAAGTAAGACCTTTTAATAAGAAGACTAGAAAAAAGCTGCCTGACATGCACATACACAATGTAACAGAAGAGACAGGAGTTCCTTTAAACAAGACAACCAAGCTCAGCCTTTGAGAGCTGATTATCTACTTAGGAAGCATGTGGCAGACAACTACCTGTACCCAGAAGCTTTCTGGTTTAAGAAATATGGTTCACTCCTGTCTTCAAAAAATATACAGGGAACTGCAGGACAGTTACTTCAATCCCTGGAAAAGGGTCAAGCAAATATTAGAAACCACTTCTAAACACACAAAGCACATGGTGATCAGAAATCAGCAAGGACATAAGGGAACTCATGCTTAACTAACTCAATGCCTACCTGCTATGAAGATACCAGTGAGGTGGTGTGGAGAAGAGCTTTAACACAGTTAATTTCAACCTTAAGAGGACTTTCAAAAAAATTTCTCATAACACTAGACAATCTGATGAGGCACAAGGTAGACAGATGTATAGCAAGGTGGGCTGAAAAACTGGCTGAACTGCTGGGTTCAAAGCATTGTGATCCCACAAATTCCAAATGGTGTGTATCAGCAGAGAGTATTAGGGTCACTACTGTTCTAACACCTACACTACGGGCCTGAATGATGGAACAGGGTATATACTCAGCAAGTGTACTGTTAGTACACAGCTGTATAGAATGCTTGATCAGATGTTTGTGCTGTCATTCAGGAAGACCTCAATAGGCTGGAGAGATGGGTTATGGGATACCTCAAAAAATTCAGTATGAGGAAATGTGAAATCCTGCTCCTCCCAGGAGCAACCTCATTCAGCAGTGTGTGCTGGAGGCTGATTGACTGAAAAGCAGTTTGGCACAGTGAATGAAAACAAAAGAAAAGAAAAGAAAAAAAAAAAAACAAAAACCAAAAACACCACACCACAGACACTGCTGGAAAAATTGACTAAGAGCCAACAAAATGCCTCAAAGCAAAGAAGGCAAACAGCCTGGAGATAATAATGCTCAGGGAATCTTATCAATAAGGATAAATATTTGATGGAAGGGTGTACAGAAGGAAGTGACAGATTCTTTTTAGTCAAAATTGAAACACTGGAAGTTTAACTTAAACATGAGAAAGATTTTCTACTTTGTGGGTGACTGGATGCGGGAACAGGATGCCCAGAGAGCTGTTCAAAAAAACAGCATCACAGCATCCTGGGCAGCCTGGTCTATCTGAGCAAAGAGGTTGGATGAGACAATGTGCAGAAGTGTCTTCTAGCATCAACTTCCCTGTGACTGTCATTTTTGCATCCTGTAGATAGGAACAGAGATCAACCCATCCATACTGACATTGCTTCTGAAATTTGCCAACTTCAGCTTGACTTCTGCAGTCTCTAGTCTCCCCCACAACCGAGAATTTACCTCCAGCTTCCTTTAAGAACCATACATGTGGTGCCGGTCTAAGTTCTCATCTAGTCAGAGAAGGAAGAAGTTTGTAGAAGCTCAGGAAGATCTATTTTAAGTTTTAGATTATACTGCAAACTGGTTTAATCTGTTGGTGGAAAAAGTTAAGAGCAATAATTACAAAATATCAACCGAGGAGGCTGGAAGTAGAGCTTCAGCCTCTCAGTATATTTTCTGGAATTGGAGAGGCGCCAGGCTCCCTTGCAGAGTAAGTGCTATTCAATAACACTCCAGCAATATAGAGTATTTATACTTGATCAGGTGCTAATAAGAAGTTTAGGAATTCACCAGGGTGCTAACTTGGAAGCAGAGGAGCATGCAAACAGTAGTTTCCAGTTAGCAACCAGAAGTTTGAAGTAGGAGTCCTTAAGTCCATTAACTAGCAAATTCAAGGTACACATTCACTCCTAGCCTGGTATGGTATTCCACATCAGCTCTGGTATCTGCTTGATATACTACCTGTAAAACAGCCTTGAAGCTCCCATCAGCTGTATAGAGTTAACAGAGGCAGACACAAGGAATGTAGAGCTTCCAAGAAGAAAAGCTGAGAAAGTCACAGGTAGCTGGCCACAAGTACACTAACAGCAGTCAAAAGTGTCTGAAAAATGACAAGCAAATTTGAGTCCTCAGACAGCTGGGATATGAAAGCTTTTGGAGTCCTTGGCAAGAAACCAAGTGACGTGAATCAGGACTCTGATCAGACAGCTGCCAGTCTCAAGGCAGACCACAGCAAGAACAGCCAACACCAGCATGTTAGGAAGATACTCTTAGAAGATACAAGTCTTGAGGGACCACAGCTACACAACAGTGGAACTAAGCCATACAGAACACTTCCTTTCTAACTCTGCTCAGCCTGGCATTTCCAAATCTTAGCAGCAGCCTTCTAAATCTGCACAGCCCCAGGGGGTCTGAATCCAAGTCTTCACACAGCAAAAAATCTACTTCTCACCTCTGATCTAAACTCAGTAACCTATTAATACTGCCTTTTCTCCTCATTGTCAAAGCTTTTGTCCTAGTGCACAGAGTAGATTTTTATCGAAAGTGACAAACTTGTGCACTGGAGTCAAGTAGTCATGTGCAAGTAGAACTTCCTTCTTTTTTAAAAAGTAAAAGACAGAGAGAAATCCAGACACTTCCTCATTTGTCTTACCCTCCTCAGCAGTTGATCTGCTCTTTCAAAAGCTAAACCAGCAAGGCTTCAGTTTTACAACTAACTCTACAACTAATCCTGCCATGCAACTTGAGGAACTGTTTTCTTCTGCATGTTTCTCCTATCACTTGATGTTAAAAATAAAAGGAAATAAATAAAAGGAAAAACCTCAAAACACAACAAACATGGTAGCTTTAGCTCAGGTTCAGCTTTAGCTGCCTCCTTATCTGAACACTAGAAAGGGTGAAGGGAGAATAAACTCAAAGAGGTTTATGGTGGTCAGGTGTCAAGACAATGTTTTATTCAGTTAGACTTCATGGGAACAGAACACATGGCCAATATACAAGTGCTTTAGAAACAAGAAACTACAACTCAAGTGTTTCATGTTTCCTGCAGCATGACTGTGAAAGTCAAGTACTTAGCTAAGATGCCTTTTTCATTTAAGAGGTAAGATGCTGTCAAAAGTCAAGGTGTCATGGTTCCTAAAACTATTGTCCACTACAAGTCAAGATGAAGACAATATTCCAGATAACAAAAGTTCTCTTCCTAAGATTCAGAAAACTCAAGACTAGTCTACTTAGATGGCCTCAGTAAACAGCACAAAAGATTTTGCTTCCCTTTCCAATGACCTACTGTTCTAGTAGCATTAGTCACCTGATCAGCAACCTAAGGTTTGTGAACTTTAAAGTTACACAGGATCTAAAGTACTATATTCTTCCCATACGTGAATCAAAATCCAAAAGGAGACACACAGGCAGGTGGTCCTGTCCCCCAGGCTTCTCTGACTCAGGATGAAGTGCTGCTTTTAATCAATGGTTCAAAAAAATTAAGAAAAGCATGCTTTAAAAAATACAAAGCAGTGATGGCAGAGGTTCGGCCACTTCTATGCTATACATCAGCGGCAATAAAAATCTGCACTTTATGGGCAGAAAACCTCCCTTTACTCTGAACTTTCTGCACTCAGAGGATTTCAGTCTTAGGTACTTGTAGCTTGCAACAGATTCTAGGAAGTATTTGCTCAGAGAAAACATGAGGAACCCAGAAAAAGCAAATTATCCACTCCATGGTGATGGGCCAGTTATTGACAATCGCCCTCTTCCCAAAAGGCTAGCCTAGTACAGGTCTGGATATGGACAGCTGTCCTTAAAGAATCTGACTCAAAGGCACTTTGAAGCATGAGACTTGGACCAAAATTTCTGCAGTACCAATAGCCACCAGACTCCCCCAAAACACCAGAGAGAAGATTAGAATAGCTCCAACTCAAGAATCAACAAATGCAGAGGTTTAAGCCTAAATCAGACTTGAATGCAGACCTCCCTTTGTTACTCAGCTATTGAAGCTACTGAGCACTATTAGTTGATTAGAGAGGCAGTCTCTCTTTGTGAGGCAGACCTCACAAAATCAATAATCCACCACCAGAAATTAAGATTTTTAAGATTAACACTGGAAGTGTTCAAGGACAGGCTGGATGGAGTTCTGTGCAACCTGGTCTAGTGAGAGGTGTCCCTGTCCACAGCATGGAGATTGAACAAGATCATCTTTGAGCTCCCTTCCAACCCAAACCACTCCATGATTCTGAAACTGAAACATATAAACCATCCAAAAAGTGGTTTTACTGTTTACTTCCCCTTACCATACTTCCTCTGTAGACTACTCAATACACAGTGCAAGCATTGCCTTAAAGCCAGGAAAATCTGTTTATTGAATATTTTTTCTCAGATGGGAAAGAAGTTATCACTTTTTTTTCTTGCCAGTGTGTGAAATACTAAGCTGAAGAAGGGACATCTATCACACAGCAGAGCTGCTGATCTCCTTCTATCAAGAGGATAAGACATGGCTTTTTCTGCTCATTTAGCTGGAAGGAAAAAAAAAACTCTCTTCCCACTGGATATCCTTTTATTCTGCAAGAATCATAGCCCAGTGCCATTTCCAGGTCAAGCACTGAACTGCTCTCAAGTCTGAACATCATCATAGCCACTTATGCTCTGTCTTTTAGAGTACTTCTATGCTGCCAAGTGCCTAAAACAGAATGGTACTACATACAGGGCACAGAAAGATGGATTTCATTTCTATTGCTGATGGAAAAACTGGTCAAGAACTTTCCTACATAGAGAAGTTAGCGACCACAGCCTGAAGCTAGAGTTACTTCTGCTTCCAGGTTATCAGGAATACTGATACACTTCTCAAAACCTCAAAGCAGTGAAGCAGAGAGAAGCTTGCTTACACTCCAAAAGCAAAGCAGTTCTCTAACACAACTGAGGAAAGACATTATAGGGTGTGAGATACTCCTCAGAACACTGCTTCTCACCAGCTATACAGCAATGTGGATGGACTGTGCAAACAGCCGCAGCTCCTCAGCTGCAAGATTTGTGAATGCCGCTGCCAAATTCTATTCCTACAGGTTTGCCAGACAACAATCTAGTTACATGATTAAGCCATCTATCACAAAAACCTCCACAATTCCTATCCCTGCCTTAGTCACATACCCTTTTCTCAGCAGGTCATCAACTGGCTAATTTGTTAGATGAAGGCCTAAGTTCCTGAAGAGAAGGTAAGCCTTGCTTCTCACTAGAGCAAGAGTGGGCAAATGTTCAAGAAGAGGACTCCTTACATGGGCAGGAAGAAGTGCTGAATACCTACACCACAGCTGCACACAGCAGATGGTGAAATATGGAAGAGGCCAGGCTACCTTGACTCATTCTCCTGCAGCATGGGAGTGTATTGAGCCAGATACTACTGACAGCCTCTAGGCTTTTGGAGCCTAGGAGATCCTCCTACCCATAAGCAGCTCCATATGCCCCAAGACAAGAACCACAGAAGAAGCACTTCTTGCCACCAGCAACTCAGCAACACCTTGTATGCACAAACCAGTTGTGCCAGTAATGCTTTTGAGCCCACATCATCCCTTGCAGTTCCTGCTCCCAGGAAATGCTACCTTAAAAATTTCAGTAAGACCTGTCTCCAGAGATGCCAAGTCCTTGCAAGCATAGCTAATTTATCAGCAGTGCTGTACTGCCACTACCAAATTATCAGCACAGGGAAGGCACTTCACAGAGTTCGCCAGCGTCCTGTGAACATAGGCCAGAGCTAGAGAAGAAAAAGCAGACACAGATACTCCTGCAGAGAGCACCCTGTCTGTATTAGTGCTCGGAAGAAGGGAGCAAGAGTTCAGCCTGGAAAGGACAATCACACACAAGCTGATAATAAGGAAACAATGCCAGCTCCAAGCCTTCCCCGTGAGAGCAACAGGAAGGAGACAGCAAAGGAGCTGCAGCAATGCCTGAAAATTTTACACCTATCTGTAGATGAGCCACAGGCAGATACAGTAAATAAAACACCGCCTCTTGCAACCTTCCCGTGCCGGCACGACCACCAGTGTCCCAGCTGGACCCTCGCAGCAAGGGACACGATGCCTTCTCCTCCCGGAGCCGCTTTGGGCTCCTGCAGTGGATGTCAGCAGCGCCCAGGGCTTCATCTCCCCATGGGGAGACGAAGCCGGGAGAAGGGATGTGTCAGGGAAACACACACAGCCGTTTTTCCAGCTCTCCTTCAACACCAGAGGTCCCCTCAAATGCCGCGCCCCCCTTCCCCGGGCCATACCTTGTCGACGATGCTGCGAGGCAGGAGCAGGTCGGGGCTGGGAGTGAGCGCCGGCCCCATCTCCTCGCTGCTGGACGTGGCCAGGGGATGCGGCATCTCTCGCAGCGACTTGGGCCCAGAGGACGGGAGGGGCTTAGGGGCGCCCGCCGCGCCGCCCGACATCGCGCCGGGGCCGGGCAGCGACGGAGGCAAGGAGGGAGGGAGCGGAGGCCGCGCCGCCTCGGCGAGAAGCTGCGGGGCCGCGGCCGGAGCCTGCCCGCCACCGCCGCGATACGAGGAGGCGCAGGAGGCGGCGGCTGCGGCGACGACGAAGGAGGAGGAGCGAGCGCAGCATCCGCCTGCGCCACCGCCCGCCCCTTTCGAAACGGAGGTCCGCGCCACCCGCCGCCCCGCCTGGCCCGGCCCGGCGACGGGAGCACAGACACCGCCCCTGGGAGCCAGAGGCGGCCGGGGGAGGCGTGTGGACTTGCGGAGCCCCGGGCGGGCCGTAGGAATCAGGGGATGTGGCGGAGTTCCAGGCGGGCCGGGCCGATCCGGGGGAGGCACCGCGCCACCGAGCGGCCCCGACGGTGACGCCGGACTGCGGCGGTGTCGCCGCACGCTGTCGAACGGCGGGTTAAGTGCCAGAAAAGCAATCCAGCTCTCCGACTTTTCCAGCCTCGCCGACGTCAAACTACGCTTATGTTGGAAGAGAAGTTTGTAAGCGGGCGGACTGCGGTGCAGGACCGACCCCAGCCGGGCTCAGGAGGGACAGGGCCTGGCTTCCGGGACTCGCTCGCGGTGGGAGTGCGCCACGAGCGGGTACGCTGAGAGATGCCTTGCCCGCAAGGCCTGCATAGAAACATCCTTTCATTGATGCCGTCTGCCTATTTTGCCACAGCGATCTCACGTTGGGAGATCTCACGTTGTAGAATGTTTCATTGTGCTGAAATGAGCTAAAAGATACATCAGGACCTCTAGAAACGATCCATGCAAATCTGTCTTAACAGCATGTATTCATCACAAAAAAATTCAGTGATCTATCCAAAATTAACAGCATGGAAAAAAGTGTTCACGATGGTAGAGTAACCCATAATTGGGAGGAAAATCATAGTCTGGACTAAGATGTTTCCTGACCAGGTAAAGCAGCTAAATCTGGCAGATAATTTACCTTTCTCCAAATAATTTGCTCAGCACTAATTACACATGATAGAGTAACATGCTACTAGGGAAAGTGATGTATCACTGTAAGACTACCACGATCTCTTCCAGCTACAGATAGATACATGAAGATAAACATAGTTATGTGACAAGATAAAGACTTGGATGCTGTTAACATGTATTTAACTTTTCCTGAGGAGTACAAGCCATTGAAATAAAAAGGGCAGCACTAATACCTAAAGCTAAGCTACCAAGGCTTACAGGTGTCACTGCCAAGTGACACACAGCAGGACAAGCATGGCAACACAACACTGTGGACTGTCGTTACAAAAAGAAATGCTGTGTATCACAGGGGAAAAAAAATCAATCCTTGCTATAAATAACTACTTAATATTACATAATGTTTGAATTCCAGCAGAGATCAAAAGTCCAAGTGCCAGGCCCCAGTGAGAAGGTGACTGTGAAATATTCCTTGTTCATTACACTTCATTACACTTTTTATTACAATTATCTGTGTTACCTGTTTCTGCTACGTCATCCTTAACTCAGTTCATCTGACACAGAATACTTAGAAATACTTTCAAATGACTAACTGGATCAGTATATGCAAAATGCAGAAATATTTGTGCACCTATGAATACAAGTAAGTTGAAATCTAGTTAGAAAAAGTTCAGAAGACATTAGTGGAAGAGCTGTTACATGAGAAAACTACAAATTTGCTGATTTTTATGGTAATATTCCTAAATTCTGGTTATGAAGTTAGGTTAAATTTCAGAATTCCAACACCATAGCATGTGGTAAAGTCAAGTTGGCTAACTGTTGACATTAAGTCAACACTTAAATGTAATTTATGATAACATGCTTTAAAAATAAAACCCCAAAAACCAGACAGGGTAAGCAATCTAACCTTAACTGTCTTAATGACCAATGACAAATGTCTCTCATCCTCTGAGTACCAAATCTGCAAAGATTTGTACAGACAGCAATTTAGGTTTAACAGTGATACATATCTTAGGTAGCAAGTGCATACTGAGAACCAAGAAGACCAAGTTGGATGGAGTTCTGAGTGACCTGGTCTAGTGGAAGGCTCCCTTCCACTAGACAGGGGCATTGGAACTGGATGATTATTAAGGTCCCTTCCAACCCAAATCATTCTGTGTTCTATTAGAAGAGTTCAAAATCATAAATCATACCTTAAAATAGATTAAATTTATTTTAAATGTGTAATCTTAAAAATCTGTATAACTCTCTGGCCTTTGCTGGAGTCTCTGCAAGTTCATATCACAGACTAGGGTGAGCTTTTACCTTCTTCTTCAGCTAAAATGGAAACCCATTTCTACTTTTTTTTTTTTTTTTTTTTTTTTTTTTTTTTTTTTTTTTTTTTTTTTTTTTTTTTTTTTTTAAACATGGAAGATGACCATATTATGTAGTTGATTTCAAGAACTGGAACTTCAAAAAGAAGACAGAACATTGAATCTGCAATTAAAGTTAGGAGCAAATTCTTGTACCTTGATTAGAACTAGTCAAGCAATATGAACAGGGGTCCTAAAGAACTCCATATCTATTGTGCATGAAATGAAACAGAAAAAAAAGATGTGCTATGTAGCTGACTTCTTGTAGGAATTGTTTTCTGCCCTCAAATAGGAACCTCTAAATGTATCAGCATGTGGTCATCTGGCTCCAACAGCAGACACAAGAAGTACTGACAAAAACTGAGGAAAGAAAGTGTCTATTTTTCTAATACCAGCAGTGAAATAAATAAAGGTCTTGATTCTGCTAGGAAATTATGAGTGATTAAAAACATGGTTATGTCTCCTTCTCCACTGTGGTGGTTTAATTTTATGACCATAATATTTTCCTTGATGTTTATATTGATTTTTTTTTTTGTTAAACATCGACCAAGCTAAAACCATTCAGCACATGAAACACACAACCAGGGAGTAAAATAGACAGTGAAAACCAAAATCAGTGGCAGGATGAAAAGAGACTGCTATTCAATGTCCACATCAAGTTAACCCAAGTTCACTTGAAAAAACTGACATGCTCTCCTAGCAAAATCATAACTATTTATTATGTTTACATCATTTCAGCTCAGAAGCAGGATGAAACAGAGGTGTAATACTAACTGGGCAAGAAGACAAATGTTCAGTTTGGGGATCAAGAATCTCACCAATGCAAGAAAAATGTCACCAGTTTCACATTTTTTTTACTGAAAAAAATAGTTCTGTCTCTGTATCACTGAAATCAAACTCCTGCAGGCTACCTCTTTGGATTGTTTACTAGGATAAACAGGGAGAGGAAGGATCCACAGGTGATATGCAGGAAAACCTATTTACAGATTTAAGGACAGCACCTACTTGCACTGCTGTTCTGATCTGGAGAGCCAGTTATCCCAGGAATACCACCCGGGATGTTTTTATAATGGTAGATGGCTTTTTAAGAGCTCAGTGTAAGCCTGAGAGGGACTCTCAGTTGTCTCTTAACATTCTTTTTGTAATGTATCTTTCTCTTCTTGTCCAGATGAGACATAAAATTACAACAGGGTTTACAATGACTATCAGGAAGCTAAGTTCATGTTGTATTTATTTACTAGACATGTAATTCCACCTGCTTTTCATCAAGTATTCTATTTAAAGACAAAATTTTAGGATTCTCAATAGCATACTCCAGACAGTACAAACAATAAGGTAGGCTTGAGGCCACAGAGATACTGCTAGGCTTGGCTGGTTGGACAGGTCAAGGGCAGTAAAATTTTTTCCCTGCTGTCAGCAGCCTCTCCTCAACTGCTCTATTTTTTCCTCACTGTGGTCTATCTTGGCAAGGATAATGTTTGTGTCTGCCTGCACAGGTACACATGAAACTACTATAGAACAAGACCATCCCAGAAGATGTAAAAAAAACCCAAAATTCAGCTGTCTTTTCAAAAAGAGTCCTTCCTTCCATATGCTAGACCTCATGTATTGTACTGCAGAGATTGGAGAGGGCAGGCTTTTAACTCCACCACGTTAAATCTTATGCACGTGTTCAGTGACTCTCTAGAGATAGGATCAGTTTCAAGTCATGAGCACACAACACCTCTGCATTCATGCACCCATGTAAGATAATGACTAAGCTTTTGCTGCATCAAAATCTGTCAAGATTTACGAGGGTGCCATAAACAGGATTGTGGGAACAAAGAACACTTGTGATACAAAATGGAAGTCTGTGCTAAATGGCTGTAAAATGAAAAATCAAAAATCCAATCAAGGAGAAAGACTGTAACTATGGATACAGTATCTTTACACAACTGGATATGTAAACCCCAATCAATCTAAAATGTTTAAGGACTCTTCAAGATGCATTTTTGTCTTTGAACATTTTTTTGGTGACAAAATAGAGAAAGGGAGTGTTTAGGATGGGTATGTATGAATAGCACTGCCATACAGAAATAAAAACAGCAGTCTAGAAGATCTTTGTTCAAAGCAAGGAGACATCATGCACCTACTATTTTCACTTGGGGGTAAAAGAACCCAAGATGCAAATTACTATTCTACCTCAGCCTATAGTGACTAGAACTGCCCATAGTTATTCTGAAATCACAGATTCACAGAATGAGTAGGTTGGAAGAGACCTTTAAGATCATTTAGTCCAACCCATGTCCTAATACCTCAACTAAACCATGGCACCGAGTGCCACATCCAGTCTTTTTTAAACACATCCAGGGGTGGTGACCCCATCACCTCCCCAGGCAGACCATTCCAGTACTTTATCACACTTTCTGTAAAAAAGTTTTTCCTAATATCAAAGCTGTGTTTCCATTGGCACAGCTTAAGACTGTGTCCTCTTGTTCTGTCAGTTGCTGCCTGGAGAAAGAGACCAACCTCCACCTGGCTACAGCCACCTGGCAGGAGGTTGTAGAGAGTGAAAAGGTCACCTCTGAGTCTCCTTTTCTCCAGGCTAAACAACTTCAGCTCCCTCAGTCATTCCTCACAGGGTTTGTGCCCCCAGCCCCCTCCCCAGCCTCGTTGCCTCCTCTGGATGCGCTCAAGTGTCTCAATCTCCTTCCTAAACTGAGGGCCCAGAGCTGGACACAGCACTCGAGGTGTGGCCTCACCAGGGCCCAGGACAGGGGAAGAATGACCTCCCTGCTCCTGCTGGCCACACCATGCCTGATCCGGGCCAGGATGCCACTGGCCTTCTTGGCCATGCGAGCACATTGCTGGCTCATGTCACACTGCTGTCACCAGAACCCCCAGCTCCCTTCCCTCCTGGGCACTGTCCAGCCACTCTGTCCTCAGCCTATAACACTGCAGGGGGTTATTGTGGCCAAAAGGCAGGACTCGACACTTGGACTTATTAAACTTCATCCTATTGAACTCTGCCCACCCATCCAACCATTCCAGGTCTCTCTGCAGAGCCCTCCTACCTTCCAGCAGATCGACACACACTCCCAGTTCAGTGTCGTCTGCAAATTTACTAATGAAACACTCAATACTCATGTCATCAATAAAAATATTGAACAGAACTGGCCCCAGCACAGACCCCTGAGGGACACCACTGGTGACTGTCCCCAGCTGGATGCAGCACCATTCCCCACCACTCTCTGGGCCCGGCCATGCAGCCAGTTCTGAACCCAGCAAAGAGTGCTCCTGTCCAAGCCGTGGGCTGCCAGCTTTTCCAGGAGTGTGCTGTGGGAGACAGTGTCAAAGGCCCTGCTGAAGTCCAAATAGACAACATCCACAGCCCTTCCTGCATTCACCAGGCAGGTCACCTGGTCATAGAAGGAGACCTGGCTGGTCAAACATGACCTACCCCTCCTAAACCCATGCTGGCTGGGTCTGATTCCCTGGCCATCCTGTAAGGACTGCATGATGACACTCAGTATAAACTGTTTTATAACCTTACTGGGTACCGACGTCAAGCTAACTAATTTCCAGGATCCTCCTTCCCACCCTTTTTGTGAATGGGTGTCACATTGGCCAGCTTCCAGTCATCTGGAACCTCACCAGTGAGCCAGAACTGATGGTAAATCATGGAGAACAGCTTCACAAGCTCATCTGCAAGCTCCCTCATCACCCTGGGATGGATCCCATCTGGGCCCAAAGATTATGAATATCCAAGCAGCTCAGCAGTTCTCTGACTGCTTACTCCTGGATAACAGGGGGACCCTGACACCATCTACCAACCCAGAAGGACAGCTGTCCTGAGAACAAGCCGTATGTCCACTAAAGACTGAGGCAATGAAGGAATTAAGCACTTCCACCTCCTCTTCATCTGCAGTTACTAAGTTTCCTCCTGCATCCAGTAGAGAACAAAGGTTGGTCTTACTCCTCCTTTTGCCATTAATATATTTGTAAAAACATTTTTTATTATCCTTTACAAAAGTTGCCAAATTAGGTTTGAACTGAGTTTGACCTCCCTAATTTTTTCCCTACATGCCCTAGCAACCCCTTAAATACTTCCTGAGAGACCTGTCTCTCCTTCCAAAGATGATACATCCTCTTTTTATTCTAAAGTTCCTTCAAAACCTCGTTGCCCATCCAGGCTGGACGTTTGCCTTGTCAGCTCCTCCTTCAGCACACAGGGACAGTTTGTTCCTGTGCCCTCAAGACCTCCATTTTGAAGCAAGCCCACCTTTTCTTGACTCCTTTGTTTTTAAGGGCTGCTTCCCAAGGAACACTTTGAATAAGTCTCCTAAATAGGCCAAAGTCTGCCCTCCGGAAGTCCAGTGTAAAAGTCTTATTGATTTCACCAAATATCAAGAGCTCTATAATTTCATGATCACTGAGCCCCAAGTGGCCTCCAACCACCACATCTCCACCAGCCCATCTTTATTTGCAAACAACAGATCTAACATAATCCCTCCCCTGGTGAGCCCACCCACCAGCTGCAACAAAAAGTTGTCCTCCACTCACTCTAAAAAAACTTCCTGAACTGTCTTTCTTCTGCTGTATTAAGTCCCTAGCTGATGTCTGGTAGGTTGAAGTCAGCTACAAGTACAAAGGCTGATGATCCTGAACATTCTCCAGCTGCTTATAAGAATAAATGTCCACTTCTTCTTTCTCACTGATGGTAACAGATGCCCAGTAGGATGTCAGCCTTGTTGGCCTTCCCCTTAATTCTTACCCATAGGCATTCAACTTCATTGTCATTAGTTTTGATACCCATGGCATCAAAATCCTCCCTAATATAAAGGTCCATCCCTCCACCTCTTCTCCCTTTCCTGTCTCTTATGAAGAGCTTGTAGCCATTGCGTGCAGCACTCCAGCTATGTAAGTAGTCCCACCATATTTCCATGTTGCAATTTATATTCATGCAGAACTACATTCAATTTAACACAGGTTTTGTTTATACAAAGGGATACAAAGGTCCCTCTACTCCAAGATGATGGGAACAGCCAGACTGAAAAACAGCTTTTTATTGCCTGAAGGCATGGCACGATTTGTGAGGCAGTGTTTAAGTACAACCTCCTTTTAAACTGAAGATTTTGTAAAGGGTTTCCAGAAGACATGGTATAAATGCTTTAGTTTACATTTTTTTATTTTCTTATGCTGAACAAGGAGGAATTTCAGGCAAAAGTATTCTGACACATCTGAAATTAGACACCATTCCTTTAAAGGGTTACACTTCTTCCTGTTTCTACATGTTAGATTGATGTGAAACTCCTTCCAAAGCGAAGGGATCATTTGACTTGAGGCATGATCATGTTTTTGTAGAGATGCTCAAAGTTACTACTACAATCAGCATTCACTACACTTGTACAGAAATGAAGAATTAATAAGTCCCAACTTTTCTTCACCTGAGTTTCCTTGCTGATGACTTTTCCTCTTTGCCCTGCTGCTTCTTCCTTTTGTATTTTCCTTTCTTGATCCCCAAACAAGGACCACTGATCACTAATCAATTCTTCTTACCAGGGCTAGCTGTGTAAAGAAGAGCACAGCAGCATGCCTATCTGCCTCAAACTGCAGCTTTTTAGAATCACTTACATACTCAGTCCTGGAATGACATCACAGAGAAGTGAACCAGTTAGGATTATTAGTTTGGATGCTGTGCTATCCTTTACTCACCCTACTTCTCTGCAGTTAACGATTGCAAGTGAGGTGTCTAAATAAAATGGTCTGCAAATCATCCAAGGGATAATCAAAAGAGAAAAAAAATTAGCACATATTACATTTCTAAAGGCAGAATGACAAATAAGAAAATGAAACAAAAAACCCCACAATACCAGAGCAGAATCAGGAGGGCAGGTGCTCAGTCAGCTGTTCATGCAACGAGAACAGTTGACAATACAAGTATGTGGGAATGGCAGCAGTGTTTGCTTCCCACAGTATTAATCAACAAGGCTTTAAAGCAAACAGAAAACTCTCTGTGATTGTCTGCTGGTTTGGGTACAGGCACACACACACACTCCTACACAAACACACACTCTCACACAGACACACACTGCTTTTACCAGGCTAACAATGCAGGTAACTAAATTCTACATCTGGACATTACAAGTTTCCAGACATGAATTTGTTGAGTTCTACAAATGTCAAACACTTTGTGAGTCTTTGAACAGTATAAATGAAAGAACAGACAGCATACTTGGTTAGCAGAATATTGCCTATCTCATAGAATCCATGTGTATAATATTAAGGCACACTATTTTAAAATAATCCATTATTATAGCTATTGATGAGATTTTTATGTATTCTGCATGCTGTCAAAAATGTAATTTATTTCTTCATGATCAGTAAAGCTGGCTGCAGCAGATATTAAGAAATTGTTAATTGCCTTCAATATTTTTGTATATATGTGGTTGTCCAAGTTAATGAATTAGTATAACATTTAGCACCATGTACAGCCTATGGGTGTTCTTACCGATATATATAATTCCATCACAACAACAGTTGTGATCAACAGTTTTTAATAAGCTCTTTTTCCACTTTAGGCCTGAAGAGTGAGGAGGTTATGGACTTCTAGTATTTGATGAAAGAGAAAGCACATGAAACAAATGCCCTGCAGCATACAGGTTTCACTAACAGATCCAGTATCACTGTAATTATTGCTTTAAGGGTCATTTCCTCAGAAGTACCTGTTGCATACGCTATCAAAACATCAAAATTAAAAAAAAAAAAAAGTTCTGCAGTAAAAGCATATTTACATAGACATCTTGAACTAAGTCATTAAAAAAGTAACTGATTTCCTGTTCTTATTCTTACATTCAAGTAAAGAAGAAAAAGGGCCTTTATTCATGTAAATTGTTTAGTGCCTTTAAAAAAGCCTGCATATAAAACTGAAGTAAACGATGTTACTGATTCTTGGCTACAGACAGGTCAGTGTTGGCTCCATCTGTTTGCAGTCTTTAAAATGACTTATTTAGAGGAGTCCTTAATATTTTTTATTTATGTACAATCAAAGCTACAGCTGCTACGCAGTCCAGTTTGATTCAAATTAGTAATTTAACCACAAGGGCATAAATCTCTGCTGCTTTAAGACTAAGGTTTATTCTCCAGGTCAGACTGGATCACTTAATCAGATCCACTCATCTATAGAGTTTTTACTTGACATTCCAAAAGCAAACCATGGACTGGTTCCATGAACAAACCTCTCTGGAATTCATGTCAAATACTGCTATGTTCAAATACAATCTGCATGGCAGAGAGTTAAAGAAAAAAAAAAAAAAAGAATTTTAAAAGGGACAGGATAAGAGGACACAACCTCAAGTTGGCCCTGGGGATGTTCTTCCCTTAAAGAGCGATTAGACTTTGGAATGAGCTGCCCAGGGAAGTCATCCCTACAGGTGGATGAATGGACGTGGCACTCAGTGCCATGGTCTGGTTGATAGGGTTGTGTTGGGTCACAGGTTGGACTCCATGACCTTGGAGGTCTTTTCCAACCTGATTCTGTGACTCCTTCCCTTCCACTTGTGGATTTTTTTTTTTTTAACTGTTTAACAGGGATGCTGCCTGGAGTCCTCATAGCGCGGCCCCAGCGTGAAACCCTCGCGCTTCCTCCCGTCGCCAGGCGGATGCCCATGGCAGCAGCAAACACAGACAAGCGCCGCCGCACCGCCGCCTAAGTCTCCACACGCAAACCCCGACCCTTCCGCGGGCGGACACGGCCAGGGGGGCGGAGGCGCGGGAAGAAGGGAAGGGAAGGGAAGGGAAGGGAAGGGAAGGGAAGGGAAGGGAAGGGAAGGGAAGGGAAGGGCGGTGCGAGGAGAGGCGCGGGCGCCGTCGCGCTGTGCGAGCGTCACGAGCGGGGGGCGGAGGCGGCGTGGCCGCGCTGCGGGAAGGGCGGGCGGGGGAGAAGGAGCCGGCGCCCTCGGGCAGGTGAGTTGCGGGCAGGAGCCTAAGCCAAGGCCTCCCGGGCTGAGGCGGAGCATCGCCGCCGGGTGAGGGTGAGCCGGGGAGGCCATCCGTCCATTGTGGGAAAAGGAGGGCGGGAGAGCCCATTCCTGAGCCGTGGAGGGGGGAGCCGGGCAGCGGCGGGAGTGGGTCAGGCCATCCATGGCTCTTGGAGAAACCCGTCTCGACTGCTGTCACTGCGCTTAATTAATGCTGTCATTGAGTTATTAATTCACCGCAGCGTTGCTGCTCAGAGACCCATAGGTCCAGGGCGTAGCAATGACCCGGTCTCCTGTGGAAGTGTGACTGACTTCTCCTTCACGTTTCCTGCAGGATTCAGCATTCCCATCCCTCGGCTTCTCCTGGCTGAGCCAGAGCTCTTTGCCACTGCACTTACAGCCTGGCACCTTGATGGAAACAGATGTTGATGGTGGTCCGAGGTGACGTATGACTAAGGAGCAGGCCTCCTTTTTTGTTTTGCCACAGCTGCAGCCAACTTTGCCTGGCCTTGTATCTGGGATTTAAATTGCCTCTCCACAATCAGGTTTTTTTAAGTTAGAGCCTGAACTGGATTCTTCCAAGGCTTCAGCTTTTAATTACTATCAATTTTTTTTTTTTTTATGTGATTCTTAGGCGTAGTCTGACATACCTTGTCAGGAAGAAGTTCAGGTGGGAAAATGGGTGTATGACTCTAATTTTATATATATTACTTTCACTAGAATAGAAATTGCAAGAAATTATTACTACTTCTACTAACAGAAATTACTAGAATCTGAAAAAAAGGATTGATCACAACCCTTGGTATTTCAAGCCAAAAGTTTCAGTCAGAACAATATAAACTGCATAAGCAACACACATGCCATGTTCAACTTGTGCTAACAGTTGCTGTATTTATTAAGTTTCTAACAGATTAAATTCCAAGCTCTTATTTTAAGGGAGTATGTTTATCATATATTGTGTCTTGTTTTGCAGATATTTGTGGGGGTTAAAAGATTTGAACTCCAGCTGAATAAAACAAGGGCTGAAAATTGAAGGATGGCAGCAAATCCTTCAGGACAAGGTAGGTTTTAATCTAAGTATTCAAGGGAAAAGATTATGCAAAATATCAGTGAAGTCACCGTAACTGTATTTTTATGGAAAGGTGAAGAAAGGAGAGGTGGAAAGCAGTAGGATGGCAGCAATTCTTCTTGGACAAGGTACACACCCATTTAATGGTTGAAAAATGGTTCACACTGATGGCTGTGAAGCTCTGAATTACCGAGCATAGTGTTGTGCTTGGGGGACGTTAGGAAGTACCTACCATGCCTGGTACAGTGATCATTTCCTGAAGCTTATTTCAGACACTTCCTCGGCATTGAACATGGCTTGCAGCTGTTGCATTCAACATCAGAGAACAGCCAGAAGTCAAATACATGCCATTTCATGTTGGGAACAGCAAGACCCCAACAATAAGTATCTATCACAGGCAGCAAGTGGGCAGGCCTAGGAGAAAAAGCCTATTAAAACCATAATGGTAACTGTGATGAGATGTTCCTTTATACCAAGATGCATCTCAGTTGCATCCTTAAAATAATGAAAATCTTAAAAATGGTCCGTCTATCCAGGCAATACTTGTGCTTTAGAGGGGGCTGAGGGTCTGGGGGTGTCACCTGTAAATTTGAAGGAGGATCTTAAATCGCCCTCTAGAGGTGTTTTTTGGAAGCCTTGGGGGAACTCCGAGGCTTTTCTTGCGTGGAAGAGCTGGGGAACAACTCAGGTATGGCTCTTCCCTTACTTGGTTATGAGAAATGAATTCTGGGTTCAGTTTCCCAGCTAGTGGAGACTTTTTGCAGGTATGTGTTTGTGTCTACCTCAAGCAGTGCTGCAAACCTGGGTGTTGCTGGGTGGTACTTCAGAGGGTATCATATGAGTTGGTGTGGGTCCAAAACACAGATTTTACTTGCTACTTGATAACAATGAGGTAGTTTCTGGAATGCTAGTGAGATTTTGTGATATGTTGACAGGGGAGTACTGCAGATTGCAGAGCTGTCTGTTTGCAAGTTTTAACTCTGAGAAAGTTTTTGGAACATAATGGTAAATCTTGCTTTTATTCTGTGAATACTAAGTCAGCATCATTGCAAGGAATAAAGTGTTCTCACAGAGAGTTAAAAGCTGCTTTTTCTTAAATATGTTGGTTTACTGAGGAATGAGATTTTAGTGTCAGAATACCTTTTCTTCCCTCCCGACTCCAGAGTCTTATAATTTAATAGAGCCTGGAATCTCTTATATTTGAGATATCCTTTACAGAGTCATTAAACAAACCATGTAGTTAAATGAAAATCGTTTGCACTAAGTAGACAAGAAACACTATAAAGTTTAATTACCAAATAAGCCTATAAATAGTACACCTAGGAAAATTAGAAAGGAACAAGTAAATATAAACAACAGTTCAGGGCTTCTGTCTTGGCTAGATGCAGTCTTGTAGTGAAAAAGGACTGTGATAAACCTTACAATTTTAGCTTGGCTCATGGCACATATTGGATGAAAAGAATAGAAGTTTACTGAATTGCTCACTGGAAGGGTTATGGATGGTACCACTGACTCAGGCAGAGCTGTAAGGATGAATTAAACATTAGCCTTCTACACAGGTAGACTGTGATGGGAATTTTTTGTACCAAATTACTGCTTTTCCTTTGATTGGCATCACATATTTTCTTAGGAGTAAATTTGAGTTTTCCATTGATTACAGACTTGGGACTATAAATTTAAGATTTTATGGACCAGACTTTTATTCACTGGCTTATTTGAAAAGTTTGAGCTGCATATGAGTGCAGAAAAACCAAGAAGAATTCAACAAAAAGCCTTATTTCAGTTCATTAGTACCACATGGAACTGATGGCATGAGACTGACTACAGCATTTAAAAGCAACTGAAGATCTTCCTGCATGCTGTGCATTGCCCGTCAGATGAGCTCATTGACCAGAGTGATACACTTTGAGGGATGGAAATCAGCTTCTGAATTACAGCAAGTACTTCCAGGTGCTCAGGAATACGCTGCTCCTACCACAGTACTTCACACACAGTATTTAGGCAACGTGCATTCATCAGGCTGCTCTTGTGTAATGCTTTGCTTGTGTGCAGCAAGGCCAGAGCATATATTGTGTGTAACTGAATGAACTACTCTGTATGTGAGTCCTCCTAGAGGAATCCCTCTAACATGAGAGAAATGTAACTGCTCAAGACAGTTAGAAATCTCGTTTCATTCCCAAAGGTGGAAAAAATTGAGATTCTGCTTCAGCCAAGGCTGAACTGTTTAGAAAATAAGAGTTCTGGTATGTTGGAAGAAGAAGCTCTTGAAATATGAACAGAATTCTAAGTTTCAGGCTGTAGCAATTTTAGGGTCTCTTTATATCCTGAAAATTGTTTATGCTTTTGGCCTAAAGGTGTGTGGAGGCATTCACATAGCACAGTATAAGCAGCTAGATTTGGCACTCTGTTCACCGAATCTGGAAAGGAAGATTATGCTGTTCTGCATTGAATTACGTCATTATCTACACATTTTGCTCTTTCCCATCTGAGTCTGATCTGTGTGTAAGCCTAGTACTTGAGAACTTTGCAGCCATAAAGCTGCCAGTTACTTATATTCAGCTATATATGTAGCTGTTTTCTGCAGGCACAGACAAAATACTAATGTATTTTTAAGTAATTCAACTCAGTTTACTGAGTAACCAATACACCTTTTGTTTCATTGTCACACAAATTATATGAAAGCATATCCAGAGGTAAATTGTTACTGAGACTGTTGGCATGCAGCAGACTATTAGATATTGTTTTGAGATGCTAGTCATCATAGGCAAAGAGGAAATCAAAATTTAATTACTCTTTTTTTTTTTTGCAAGTGGTGTGTGTTTAATAAGGTCTTTAGCTTTTTAAGAGGGTGCTGCCTCACTTGATGAATGCTGACATTTTAGAAACGTGCACTTCAGTAAAAAAATTGCTTTAAATCCTTTCTGAATTGAGCAGGCAGGACAAAATGCAGTGCCTTTCAATGCTCAGAGCTTTGAGCTGACATTTTCTGAGTAAAAGTGTATCTTGGACACAAGGTAACAAAGGGCTATTGAGTGCTGTTACACAACTATGGACAAATGCCAAATAGTGCATCTTGGAAAAAACTTAAATGTGCCGTGAATTTGAAGCAACAAATCAAGGAAAAGATAATCAATAAAAAGCAAAAAATTAAAAATAGACAAAGGTAATGTTATTGCTTGCCATGTAGAATTAATTACATTAACTAACTGACATAGGTAACAGTTAGATAGGGTGGTGGATAAGATGTTGAGATTAGGTTGAAGAGAGAGGCTTTTTGTGAGCTCTTAAAGCTGCCAGTATCACTCAGCAAGGTTTCAGCTTTCTCTGTCTTTCTGCTTTTCATGTGCAGAAAATAGATGCAAGTAATCTTTCTGGTCCTGCACAGGTACAATGCTTGATGTCAGAAACAGAGGTGACAGAAGGGTTTAGATTTTAAATGTCCTGAATCTGCTACATTAGAGAGTAATCTGAGGATCTAGGTGCTCAGTTTGACATCTGACACTGCCACTAATCTGTTTAGCTGCCTTGAACAGGTCATTTTGTGTCAGGACTCATGTCAACAAAGCAGAGAAAAATATTGATATACTGCAGTATTCGAACTGTTCAAACTCAAAATATTAGTGCAACTCAGCCCAGTGAAGGGAAGTCTAAATTTAAAGCTCTACTAGTAAATTCTGTGTTTGAAAATCTGCACTTAATTTCACAGATGAGAATCTGATCTGTACTAAGGATGGCTTTTGATTTTTGCACGTCTATGTTTTTTACTACTAGAAATCAGAACAGACAAATCTGCAGATGAAAAATTACTCTTATTTATAATTGGAGTGGGAAACTTCTTTAGGGGTTTCAGGCTGGACTTTATGAAATCATTTTGGGTTCCGCAACAGGGAAGAATCTAAATTAAAGTCTTGCTTATATATTGCTAGATATAGTTAATTACTTTCTAAGGGTGCTAGAATTTCTCTGTAGAAAGGATTTGTCATGTTCCACCCCCTCCACTGTTAACTTTTAAATGAACAGGCTTTACTTTGCATGTTGAATAAGTTTACCTGCAGGAACATCACATTGCTCAGCTGAAGAGTACTAACATGTATATGTTGAATGTGCTGCTCCTTTTTTTTAAAAACTTTTCCTCCTTACCAATAACAAACTCTCTTAAACAACTTTTTCAGCACAGCAGGTTGCTGATCGTCACTGTCTGAACTCTAGTGCAAAATACTACTTTAAAAAACCCAACCAAGAAACAATCAAACAAAAAAAAAAAAACCACCACAAATCTCTTCATAGAGGTATAAGAAAAAAAAATATTTGGGATTCTTCTGAATACTTCTAGAGTTTCTTCCACAAAGTACTGTAACAAGACTTAAAATAGAAGACAGAATCTTCTGTAGTTTCTCATCACAATTTAAAAACAGCATTTAAAATGTGTCAGGCTTTTCTGAATCATACCATCTGCTTCATGATAAATTTAAGCATATTTAATCTTTATTTTTTTAGATCACAAACATATATTAAAAAATGGTCTCCTTTTCCTTTCCTTAATCATAATGTCTTCTGAATTCCAAGGATGCGTTTAAATTTATGCAGTTCAGGATAAGCAAGCAGTATTGGAAGGGTGCTGAGTAATATGTCAAGTATAAAGGGTTTTGGATTAAAATTTTGTAGAATGAGCATACAAATATGGTTGTTTTAGATCAGACCCTCTAAGAGATGATTCAGTCATCCTATCCACACATTGTCTCCAGAAGTTACAAGAAAGTAAAATCTGGACTAGCTACAGCTCAGAAATATTAAATCCTAGCTTGTTGGCAAGATTTGTCAGACTTTGTATGTCAGCTGTGTTTTAAAATTTCAGATTCGTTGCAAGTGCAAAGTTTTTTTAAAAAAGAGACAGTGTACAATTCCTGAAGAGCAGAGAAGCATCAAAGGCCTGAATCAATACTCCTGTCAAGCAGAGTTTAAGCGGAGCTAATGCCACATAGGAAGTAGAGATTAGTGGACAGAAAAATACCAGTTAATTAAATGTAACTGAAAGTCTCATTAGCAAATGTTGAAAATTTTGTGGATGATCTTACATAAAACCATAGTACAATATAATAAAAAGATTCTGCTCCTTTTGAGAACTCTTTAGACATAGAAGTTTATGAGTGTGTATGTTAGTCATGGTAGAAGAGAAAGATGAGAGACTGATAGCAAGGCAGTACAGATTTTTGTGCAAATTGTTATTTGGAGTTGAAGGTTTCTCTCTGGTAATTGTCTACTTCATTAAGCCATGCAGATGAAAGGAATTCTGGATTAAGTAATTGAGCGTCAGCACAAGGTCTGTCAGAGAGGATGAACTTTGCAGCTTCTGAAAACAAATCATTTTACCTTGACATGCTAATACTCTCCTTAAGAGTTAGCATGTGTGGCCTTCCAAATGTTTTGTGGGCTACCATGTTTTAGTGCTGTCACTAAAACAGTTTTTGGGGCAGGAGCACAGCACACAGTAATTTCCAGTGGGAATCTTAATTTTTTTTGTGTGGAGAAAATAAAGGAGAACTTGACTTCTACAGATTTTTTTTTAATGATGTTGTCAGAGCTTGTTGTTTAGAGAACAGCAGCAAATCAGAGATTCAAAAAGTGTGTATTTCTGACAGGAGTGTCCTGGGTGGCATAGAGGTTTGTAAGAGTCATCTGCGGAGCTGTTGTCCTCAGCTGTGCTGTTTAGGCACAGCTGGGCAACTGCAGGGACTTGTACATCTGGTTTGTTTGGGGGCTGCAGTGAGGTCCTTCATTTTATGAGTCCTGTGTAGTTACAGGAGATTTGCTATGCTTGCGTTTAGAAGGAAACTTTGAAAATAAATACATGGCAGCTATTTTGGGTGTTTTTGCAATTCTCTCAAGTCATGCTATTTCCTGACCCTTTCTCTAGTATTCAAGAAAGAATTATGAAAGCAAATGGAGGCCATGTTCTTATATTGTGTACAGACAGTTTAATAGTTTAATTTTGCTTCTTTATTCCAGCATTTGCTCACACTCAGAATAAGGGTAGTTTGCTTAGGACACAGTATATTTAAACTTTTCTACATAGATTGAATGAAAGATGTTTGTATAAACACATGTGCAAGCTTAGTGATTTACCCATTCTTATGTGTTATATATAATGCTGTGTTACAGTTTGAGTTCACTGACATGAGAAATTAAGCCCTGTACGTATATTATTCCATTGTTATTGTTGAGTTGAACGTTCAGTGACTGCATTTTAAATTTACAACCTGGTAAGTTTACTTCTTGTTTTGGAAGGTAGTTATTTAATCATAAACCTTGATTGTAGCTCCAGAGCTGGCTTGGGAAGGGGTAGGAGCTAACTTGAGTTAAAAGCCTCTGTTTTAAAACATATTGATATGCACATAGCTTATGGAAGCTATTGCATGCTGAAAAAATGAAGCCTATTTAATAACAGTCTTTTCAAATGGGTACAAAACTTTGAAGTTCAGTGTATTCATCTTAGAGTAATTTTCTACAGGGACTTCTAATTCTGCAAGATTAGAGTTGGGCCACAGAAGTCAAATAAATATCTCTAATATTTTTCTGTCATTCTCACCAGGTTTCCAGAATAAAAATAGGGTTGCAATCCTGGCAGAACTAGACAAGGAGAAGAGAAAGTTACTTATGCAAAACCAGTCTTCCACAAATCACCCTGGAGCCAGGTATTTTATGTTCTTAGACATGTTTGGACATCACTGATTACATCAAGGAAAAAAGCCAAACAGCTATTGAGCTCTAAACTTATATAAATACTTAACATAAATGTTTTCTGACCATCCTTAATAACAAGGCAGAGGGACATTGCTCTTTAGGAACATTTTAGTATTTAAAATTGTTTACATAGCATGAATTTTGGCTTATATTATTCCCATGTGAGAATGAGAGGAGTAGATATGCTTACTCAAATGTATTAAAGTCTACCATAAAGAAAAATCAGGAAGCAGACACTGAGAAAACATTTAATTATTAAGCTGAAATGCTCTGGGGAGTAGAAGTAGCAGACCATTAGGTTCATGATTCTGTGTGCTTTGAGAAGAACAGTTGCAGCAGGAGTGAGTTGTTCTTGAAACTCCCTATGTGCAGGACAAAGCCAGTTCATGTTACAGCAGATAATCCTATAAAAGATGCTGTGTTGTAGGGATGATTCTACACCATAAAGTGTAATAGTCTAATCTGAGTTGAAGGGCTGTTAGTGGGATTTCTTGAATACATGACAAGAAGTCCTAAATTTTGTCCTAATTTTGTCCTAAATCAGTAACTAGAAAATCACACAATAATTTATGTGGAGAAATTGAGATCCCTAAACTTTGGTGTTAGTGTGAAGTGAATGTAGTGCCACATTCTAGGCACAGTGTAACCCACAACACCTCTACAAGAGTCAAATACTCTGACTACAGTCTAAGGGCTGCCTGTGTCCTTTTTTCAAAGAGATTCCATGGCATGGAATTCCTTTTAATTCCTTCATAATGTCAAAAAACATGCAGAATACTTGAAATTGCCTGTTGTAGACTTCTGAGTGAGGTAAGAAGTTATTACAAATAACTGTATGTGGTTATTACTTGAGCAAAATTGTTGGAAAGAAAATCAGAATATCAAACTGTTATGTACAACTCCTGACTCCCGGCAACAGTGTTTCTGTTCTTCGTTATAAGTCCAACAGAGCTTCAGGGAGTGTTTTGTACGCCCTTTTTTTCTTTAAGGAAATATAACACTGTATTCTGGTGAGCAGAATTAGAATTTTCTAGTTTTGAAGGTGCACATGGGTGGAACCTACAATGCAGTAATCAGACTCCGCTTTGGCATGGTGGGTTGATGTGTAATTTTTTGAGAAGCTGACAGTTTTTTGATGTTGTGCCAAACGTCTTGGATCACACTGTTGTCAGAATTGAGGTTATAAAAATTGTGCAAACTTGACCAAAAGAGCTTGATGCACACCAGTGGTAGGATGAATGAGTTAACTGATTTCCAGCTTCGACATGTGAAAATCCTGTATCCAAGAACAGAAGACCTCTTTTGAAAAATGTCAGCTTATGGTGGAGCCTTAAGTATATCTGCAGAAATAATATTGAAAAGTTAGAAGGCATAGAAATCCAAATTAAATACCTCCAAAATCACTGAAAATATTCTGCTTTAAATAAACTGAGTAGTACTCTTCAGCAGTGAAACTTACCCTAATACTTGCCATAAGCAAAAATTTTTCTGAATTGTTAAGCTTTTGTTATGGGTTTAGGCATAGATTTGGCTGCAGATCTTTTCATGAGCATGGCTGCTTCTCAAAAACAGATTTACTAAATCAGCTGTCAACACTGAAACTGCTGGTAAAATTGACTTGATGAATTTGCTTGGAATTCTTGTTATTTGTACTTTTGTCTCTGTGGTGGGTTTTCAGCAGCAGCCTCCAGTGACAATTTCAGAGGTAGTTGAGAATTGTCTTGTGATACAGTTCTAATGGCAGCCCTCACCTGATTTCCATGTTACTTATATAGAGCTGGGGGTGCTTTTTATGTCTTTTTTTTTTTTTTGGTTTAAGAAGGCAGACAAGTCCTAAGGTATAAAAGACGAGAAAAATCGTTAGTAAATTTTAATTTGAAACCTTATGCTGCACTGAGATAACTAAGCTAAATCAGTTTTAGGTACTCCAAGCTGTTATCAAGGGATCATTATTTCAGTTAACATCAATAGGAAGCTGCTTTATCATAGGTCATGAATTGCTTCCCTCTCACCTAGGACTTGCTCTTATACTCAAGTCTGTAGAGCTCTTGTTTGTCACGGTTATTTAGAGCAGTCACTTGGTGACTGAGTAGTGGTGAAAGCACAAAGCTGCTTTAGAAATTCCTTGCATTGTCTAACACTACACCCCAGTGGTTTCATTGACTTCAGTGGGACTCAACCCATGGGCAAAATCCACAATAGGCTTCACGTTTAATTTGGCAGGAATTGTTTATGATGGCTTAAATGATACAGCTGTGGTCGCTCTATCTACCTTTTTTTCTTTTGATTTTATAAATAGTAATTCTACACACTGATAATTGTCAAGCCATGATTGAAATGAGAGCTTGGGAAGTCCTGGTATCCATGGCTAGAATGGCAAGAACACATGTTTTGGCTGTGGTCTGTGTCATACCATCTTGTTCTTTCTTTCAGCATTGCACTTGCAAGATCACCTCTGAATAAGGATTTCCGTGATCATGCTGAGCAACAGCACATTGCAGCACAGCAGAAGGCTGCACTGCAGGTGAGCTGATACAGTCAGAGTTCAGCTTGGCTCTATTTTAGTTGTGCATCCTTTCAGAGAGCAGCCCTGCTCCTAGAGATATTGAAAAGCCGCTTTTAGGGATTAGGTATCTCACATTTCTGTATTTGTCATAAGTGAAGTCTCTTTTATTGTGATGAAATATGCCCTTGGGCGTGGAGGGCTCCACCCAGCCCCACAGCCATCTCTTTGTGTTTTTGTTGAACTCCCTGAGCTCAGATAGCTCTCCTTGGCCTGCTGGCCCTGCTGTTGCAGTTCACTGTGCCAGTTAGCCTTGATCACTCCAAGGACACATTGCAGGCTCAGGGCTAATTTGACATTCACCAGGGCTCTTCGCCAGTGGCAGAGGGAGGGCATATGCAGAACATCTGACTTGCTGGAGTCCAGCCTTTGAACTGGGAAGGGGTATGTAGGATTTCACAAAGGTGTTTGTAAGCCATACGGCAGCTGTCTCCCTAAGGTGAGCAAGCATATGTATATCACATGAGCAGAATCCTGGTATCCCATGTTTGGGAGTGTGTCTGGTGGTACTCCGTGTAGCAGCTGTCATAAACCAAGGCTTGCAGGCTGGTTATGGAAGGAAGGGGAAGTGGAAACATGGAGTCTAGGCAAAGAGGAGCAATCAGGGGTTGATTTGCCCCACCTCCATGGGGTTGGCTTAAAAGAGCAGCATAAAATGTCCAAGTTAATTGTCTTGATGGGCCCTGTTCTGATGTGGCTGATGTGAAATGCTGGGTTTGAATTTGACTATCAGAATTAAGGAGCAAACTGGGAGAAATAAATAATTATTGCTGCACAAACCATGAAACCTTAAATCATGTCAGTACTGCAGGGAGTTATGCTTTAACAAATGCTTTTCTCTTTCCAGCACGCACATGCACATTCCTCAGGATACTTCATAACTCAAGACTCTGCATTTGGAAATCTTATTCTTCCTGTCTTACCTCGACTTGAGGCAGAATGAGGAATGTTGTTTGCCTCAGAAATTCAAGATCTGCTTTTTGTCCATAGCAGGACCTATCTGACCTTTTAATTTCTTTATGTATCTTAAAACCTACTTTTTTCTGGGTTTTTGCAAATGCTATTCCAGAGTGTGAGCTCTAGTGATGGGGAAGTAGTGTTGGAATTTTTTTATCCTGTATTTCTGTTCCTCTGTTGGGTCAAAGTCAAGTGCAACACTTTTCTTGGAGTTTGAAGTGCACGGAGTTTACTCTTCCGTGTTTCAGTGCTTCCTTTAAATAAATATCCAAACCAGAGTCACCAAGTGATGCACAATCTGTCAGCATTTGTGTTTCTTCTTATTATCTACAGGCATTATTTTTGTTATGAATATTGAAAATTATTTCTGTCCATCAAAACAGACATGAATTTATCAAATGCATCAGCCAGTCTTCCTCTCCCACCCTCTCCTATGCAGGAACATTTCTAGTGTACTGTGCCATTGTAGTATCATCTTGTCTGAAGTCCCTAGTAACAGTGTGCCTGCCTCTTACCTTGTTTTGTGAAATACAAAAATGCATTAAAATGGGAAAAAACAAGCATTTCTTACAGTCTTTTTACAGACAAAATGTCGAAAGTTCTCTGGATATTTCAAATGGAAAGTGTTCTGAAAAGACAATTCCATTTAAAAGGTCAAATTTTTCTAGTCATGCCTTTTTCAAGACTCAGTGTGTTTTATTTTTGTCCACTTTTTTGTTGGTGTTTTTATCCGTGGTAAACAATTGCAGGTTCCTGCAGAAAGAAAATCTGTTGATCTGTTCACTTAGAGTGAAAAATTGTCCTTACATAGACTTTCTTGTATCTCCACAGCTTTGCTCATACAGTTATGCTACCACATTGATTGCTTTGCCTGTGGAGGCAAGTTTGACAGAACAGAAAAGAACAGGGAAACTTATGTGATAATGATAAATCAGAAAGCATCTGTTAAACTAGTGCCTATTTGAAGCAGCTCTGTCCTATGCAGAAACTTAGTTGTCCCATGAAATTTCCAGGGTTGTAGTTGAATTTCCTTAGGGACATCTAGAGTATTCTTTTTCTATATGCAGGAGATTGCCTGAAAGCAGTAAGCACTACTGAATTATGTGTTCATATTTCACTGTTAATGTTTGCAGTAATCATGAATACAGAACAATTACCAAGAGATGGATGTAGGTATGAGGAAAATGCCACTGATTTCATATATCTCAGCTGTGTACAGACCTTTGCAGAAACTGGAGCATACAGAAACATTTCCAGGAATGAGAATCTTCTGGACCCAGCCTCATAGAGCTTAAAGATGTGCAATTTTAACAAGAGCTATTCATACCATATGCTTTTTTTCTGCATTCTGATGGTGGTTTTTGTGGGCAGTGGAGAAAGAACTAGCTTCTATTTCCAGTGGTTGGCTCTGTGTAGCATTTTTTTTCTAATTACCAAGACTGCACATGAAATTACCATATGAAGTTGTCCTGACTATTCATTATTCTGCAATGTGAACTGCTTATCTCAGATGCTTTGAAGAAAAAGATCAAATAGTGTAGAAGAGCCAGCTATGAATCTGTCCAACCTGGAAACACACAAAGACAAAAGTGTTTAAGCAGATGCAGCAGAGAGCATGGATTTTATATTCGAGTTGAATTTAACATTAAAGGAGCTCTGTGCTAAAATTTGAACTACAGAATCTGTCAATGTAGTGGTACAGATTGCAAAGGATCCAGGCAATGCAACAGTAATCATCCTTCTCCATTGGAAAGTTACAGTTGCTCCACTGAAGGAGTTCAACACTTCTTGGCTGTGTTGTTTTCACCTTAGGCATTGAAGGATCTGCTTTTGGAAGTTCAGGAACTGAGCTAAAGAATTAAGGTATTCAAATGGGGAGGGGGGAACAAATACAGCTGTTGTGATATTTTTAAGTTAAGATGTATCAGATTATTCCTTGCAATTGTGAGAGTCTTGGTGATATATGTAGATAGGATTAACTGTCAAACACACAAATTACATATAAGGAAGCACCTATCTGAGAAATGACAGACTTGAGCAACTACTGTCAGATGCATCAGTTAGTCTTGACACTCTTTCTTTCCTACAATTAATCAGTGTTGAACACATTAATCTCTACAGTAACTTCAGCAAAATCCTTTCTCCTCTTGGAATAGCAATCATTGCTAGTTAGAATACATGTGAACCAGGAAGTGTCCAGGATGTCTTGCTTCTGGCAGTAACCACTAATTGGATCACATGAAAACTGAAATCTTGTAATATAGTGCTGACCTATATAACTCAACACACATGACTCAAGTAATTTTATTTTATTTGCTACGATAGAACTTGGCCTTTGCACTTGCCACAGGTTGGTGTAGAGTGTGTCAGGGCTGAATGGTGGGGTGGAAGTAGCTCATATACTGGGGTAACGAGCCATGAGGTCGGATTTTCTAAGTGATGGCAGTGTTGTATTCTCACAAGAACAGATGAGGTAAAGGGGTCAAAGATGTACTGAAGCACTAAAACAGCTGAACCACACCTTGTTTCTTAGCTCTGTCATTTTTTCCTTCCACTGGACAAGTTTTCTCTTCACATCTTTGTTTTCCAAAATCACCCACCATTTCCCCACCACTGTAAGCTCTGGAAAATGCTCTGGTTTAACACAAGAAACTTGGCCTGTAAAACCATGTGTGATTTCCTACCATATGTGCTCTTAATCTCCCTTTTTCCTTGGTATTTTCATTCTGCTTAGCTGCTAGAAGCACTGGTATGAAACTGATCAATAGTACCTGATGTTGTATTGAACTTCATATCAGAACACAAAATAATCCTTGAAATGCGATAGTGGAAAGAAATTACACCCCCTGGTGTGGCTTGCCTAGATCTTCCTAATTGCTTGGATGTACTCAATCAGTTAAAACTGATAAATGCTGCATTTGCCTTCATGTGTTTTCAGCAGTGCACAAGCCAGCTGTAATTTTCTAGTCCTGTGGACACAGCTGGGTAGCACTGTTCACGACAAGGATCCCTGTCTGAGATACACACTTCGGATTATTCTAGGCTTTTATTAAGTCACCTTTGTAACTTAAAGGCCAAAGGTCACTTACTATCTTGCTACATAGCAGAGAAGTTAGTGCTCTAACTTCTCGGCTTCAAGGTTTGAAGCTTTCTAACTCAAAGGCTTGGAGCCTAACTTCAAGACTCCAAGCCTTGTAGAAGTGCATGAAGAGGCCAGGCTTTTCCCAGCGTCTTTAGAGAAGAGGAAAGTGACAATTATCAACCAGTTTACTGGGAACACGAGCTTGAAATGATGGAAGAAAATGCAGACAATGGCATCTTAAGGGTGCACAGCTTTTTATGCTTCTCTTACAGAATCTGCAGTGTTGTAGGGGCAGAACCCAAGGGCTGAAGGAGGGAATGAGCCTAAAACAGTGTGGTATGCAGTCACAGACATGAGTAGGCAGTGACTATCTCAGATAGTCACTGAGTTACTATCTCAGGGCATCCTCTTAAGCATTATGGTAGCAAATTCATTCAAAATCAGGAGAACGGCTGAGAAAGCAACTGAATTATTCCTGTTGGTCAAATTTATGGCAGTGACAATTCCTCCTGACAAATCAGCTCAAATAGCAAGCCTTCTTGAAGGACAGTCAGTCAGTCCTTCTGAAGTTGAAGCTGATTCCCATGTTTTGGGGAACATACAGTGACCAAAAAGACACGTGAATCCTTAGGGAAAAGTTAATAGAAGGCAGCTGGTCTGCTGAGAGGTCTGTGTGCACAGACACCTCTGAAGGAGGAAGTGGAGAATGAGGGCTGGATTGACATCCAGCTGAGAAAGTCCACCCTCCAGAGCTTTGTGTGCTTGATTTATGTTTTGCTAACACACTGGGAAAATTCTATAGCACTTGCTAGTAACACCCTTGTGTCTGGAAAGCCTGGTAATCAGCGTGTTCTGATACACTTTTGAAGGGTTAAAATACAGAGCTTTCTGTAGTGAATGGTAACTTTGACAGCTAGTCAGTGAAGTAGTTTTCGAATGCTGTTAGGTTAATAGCTTGCTCAATGAGTTTCTGCATTTGTTGGAAGCTTAGAGCTTGTCCCAGGCATTTTACAACAGGACAACACTGTCCTGTTTCCTAGTTCTCGCTCTTCATAGAAGGAACTAAATGATACATGTTTCTGGGGAAATGTCTTTATATTCCTTCCCTGAATACAGATTTCTAGAAAGAAAGGTTAATGTATTAAATAGAGAAAGCGTGATAATTTCAGTGAGACATTATTAAATATTATGTTAAACTACTGGTGAGGAAATTACTTTCCTCAGCTATTCCATTCTGCCAGGTTCATTCAGGCATTGAATTACGAAAGGCAGTAACATAGGTTTCAATCTGTTCCCATTAAGGCCTCTAATCTGGATACTTCCGTGTCAGTGGATTTTTTTTTTAAATGAGGATTTTGTAGATATGGTCTGGAAGTTGTTCAAAATCTACCTAGAATGTACAAATCACTAGCTTTCATGCCACCTTCACTATGCACATACATTGTACATATTAGCATATATGTATAACTGATTGGTGGTGCACAAACTTCAGTAGGAAAAGATGTCTCATTGTAAAAAATATGTGTAGGTTTACAGATATTTTTGCATCTTCACAGGCTTTTTCACAGACTTGAATCCTCACACGAGGCAAAGTTACTGTTACCTACTTTTTTGCAGATGGAGAAAAATGCTAAGGGGTTCCAATGCCTGTAGGTATACAGAAAGGCAGTGGAATTGTCAGGATTGGCTCCTGGTAGTCAGCTAGTGTGAGGCATCATTTGGAGACTATTGCTCTGCATCCCACACCAGCAGCTGGCTCATCACCCCATACAAGAAGGCGCAGAGCTCTTTGGTTTCTGCTTTGTCTTTGCTTTTATTAGTAGCTAGTGCTTTAGCTTTGGTTTGGTTTTCTTTTTCATCAGATGGCAAAGACAACAAAGTTAGTCAGAGTTTGGGCCTTTTATGTTTAAAATTTTGAGTAGGAGAGATGGAAACCAAAAGAGAGTAATGTTATACTCCATGTTTGGAAAGAGCTTTCTTTCTTGTGCTTTGTTCTCTGCAACAGTTGTTAGCGAGGAAAACGCATAACCATCGGAATGATTATGAGGTGCTTTATTGAAGAGCTCTGGGAGCCGGGGTACAAACCCAAATCCAACTCCAGCGAGGGTCCAAGAAAGCCCCTATATTTTACCCCTCCGTTACATAACTCCATGTTAATCATTAAACCTACATTGTTCTATTGTATACATCCAAGCATGAATTTTGTAAATATCTTCTTTTACAATTCTAGTTTGAAATAATAATCATGTTCAGCTACCAAAAATCATTACAATTCGATCATCTATCTTATGATGATTAGGTACAGTTTCACTCGACCTACTTTATTTCTACGTACAAGTCGTCCCAATCTTCTCCTTCTTCCCCCATCCCGATTACCCAGGCAGAGTTATACTTGATTTGGTTAAAACAATGAAAGCAACACCTGGTTGCAGTGAAGCAGAGACTCTATTCCCAGCTTCTCTGGTAACCGAAATTATTAACCCTATCCTAGCACAGTGACCAGATAAAGTTACCCGTTATGCTGGGGTTTAGCCATCACTGCATGGCCTAAGTAGAGGTATGTTAGAAGATCTCTCTGCCTGGATGATTGTATCTTTTTTATCTGTCAGTCAGTGGCCACTTATGGAAGTAGGAGTGGCCAGATGTGGGCCCAAGCCAAAGCTGTCTCCATATTTCTCTGCCAGCAAGAGCTGTGCACAGCTGGCTGACAGCTGGGGTGGGTCGGAAGGACTGAGTGTTTACAGCCTGTCAGGAAGAGACACCAAGAACCATATGTTCTCAAATTCTGCCCAGCAGAGGGCTTGTTTGTCTAGAGAAAGCAAAATGCTGTGCATTGGCCTGTGTAGACTGGCTGCCCTGCCAGCACCCCTGAGACTCCCTGTAAGGACCAGGTGGTTTATGTCCCATCCAAATGAAGGGTTGGTTTGAAGCTACTTCATTCTTTGAGGTTTGCAAGGCTGACTCTTCCCTCTGAGCTGGGCTTGTGTATATGTCCCAGTCTTCCACTTACACACAGATTGGTTTTGTCAGATTCAGGCCTAATCACTTCCAGTTTAATACCTTGAGCTGGTCTCTTTGCTTTGTTAGTAAACAAGCCTGCTTAACCTGTCTGTTTGGGGAGACCATCTTTTTTTGATGGGTTTGCTCATTGCCTGATACAGCAGCATCCTGACATAAGACAGGTTCCTAAGCACAGGAAGTCATTAATAGGCACAAGTAACTGCTGGTTCAGCCTTTGGTACTGATCTTCCTTTCAGCTAAGCATTCATAGAGCAATCACAAAAAATATTTCCATTTATAGTAATATCCTCTCTGCTTCTTTGTACCTTATTCCAGTGATAAATTCAGAGGCGTGGTTTCAGAGATGTTAGTAAGATGTCCTGATCCCTGAAGGAAAGAAGAAAGAAGAGTTCAGCAGCACTCACCACAGCTTTCTGGTGATGTAGATGTATGTTAAGGATAGCTGGTGATATTCAACCAAGAGTGGAAAGTCTAGAACCTAATAAATTATTACTTAGTCAAAACCCCACCTCAATGATATCCTTCATGTCTTAAGTCAGAAAATTGCTTCCTTCAGCATGGCTGTAGACAACTCAGTACAGCAGCAGAGCTCTAAAGCAAACAGAAAACGTGTCGATTCTTCTTTCTGTGATTATTACTCTTTAGTCTTTCCACACCAATGTGGTCTGTGATTCTAACTGGCCTGTTTATTGTAGCCTTTTGGTCATTTTTAAGTCTTCTCAGCATTTTCTTAAGACTTTCTAGGGTTAGCTCTGTCACATCTTTTCTTCTGCTAGACACATTCATCTCTCTCAGTTCCCCTGTGTTGCTTCTCCAGCTCCACTTTTTCCTTCCTTCCCATTAGCATTCCTTCCTTGCAATATCCCTTACCTGAGCTACTTGGGTATGCCACAGCAAGTGTGCTTTAATGAAGCTCTATTTCAGTACTAAACAAGATGTAATTGAATTTTTTGACAGATGCAAGCAAGACTAGGATCAGAAAGTTACTTTTGGGAACCCTCAGAGTATGTTCAGCTGAGAAAGGTCATGACTCTGTTGGATAGCTCAGCATCACCCTAATGTAATCAGATTCATTGATAAGGAAGTTGGGGTTTTTTTGCACCAGTTAAACAATTCTGTTATTATTGAAGAGTGGCATAGATTGTGAAGAGTTTAGCAAGCTGAGTCAAATGAAATGCTCACTGATTGCAGCGTGAGCAGAAGCATGATGAAATGAGTGAGGGATGCTACCTGATTTTGGTGAAGACTAGGTAAGCGACAGCAGCACTGATGAAGTGCACATCAAGCTGTCTCAATCCAGAGCTCTCTAAAGGGACAGCTCTCTAAAGGCAAGGGGATGTAAAGCTCCCCTGCTCTTACCCAGAGACTACCTGTATACCACATGTGGCCAGTTTATCACATCATCAGGCTCTGACCCAGTGGAAGGCAGTTAATTGGCACAGTCCTCCCAGAATATTTTTTTTTTTTGCCACTGGAGTGTGGTGGCAGAGGGTCAGAAAAAGAGGGTAAAGGGGATGAGTGGTGACTGGAAAAAGTTTTCTTTTGTGGGCCATGGGGCTGCAAGATGAGATGCCAGTGCTGTCCTGGAACATGGGTTTGTGGTGTGCATATGGGTGCTCCTCAATCCTTTTAGCTCTGGAGAGTTCTTAGTCTCTGCTTCTCTGAGACAGCCTCACACTCCAGCTCTATGCTGGGAAGTGCAAATGTCACCTTAAATACAAGATGATAATTAAAGCTGAGTGAGGCTCTAGTTCTCACTTTCAAAGGGAGGCCTTAGGACTTCACAATAGTTTTATTCTGTTCTGATACTTCTCAGACCATCTGAGAAGGCAACCAGAAACTCCAGAGGTAAGAGTTTACCACACAAGATCAATCTGTGTGCTGCTTTGTCCAGGCCTGGAATGTGAACCTGACCTCCACAGCACAGGAAAGTGCCTGGATTCATGCTTGCAAAGGCAGTGCTCTCAGTCTGGCTGGAGCTCCTTCCCTTGGGATAAATGGTGAAAAAATAATTGAAAACCAAGCTGACCCACAGTTTTACACAGACCAGATGAGAACTTGACCCTCAAGGTAATAAGGCTGGTTTTGTCCAAACTAGTGAATTCTGTGACTGTCTGAAGAGGATCAGTTCCAGAAAGGGAGCTCGAGAAAGATATGTCAGGAAAATTCTGTGCTAGTGAATATTTTTATGTATGGTCAGGACAAGCATAATACCAAACTGGAGGAGGCTTCATCTCCTTTTACTAGTTTACATCTAAATAAAAATACAGGATTTTCCCTCACTCAGAGGACATAAATCTCCATCAGACAGCATCCAGTGCCTCCCACTGCAATGTTTGTTCAGTATGCATTGTGCATTCCACATAAGTATGCCATTATAGATTCATGTAGATATGTCGCTGTAGATTTCTTAGTTGCTTGTTGCTTTTGATACAGCAATAAAAGCCAATGCTGGGTCTCCTTCCCCTTCCCTGACTCTTATCTATGTTTTTCTTTTCTGTCAGCTATTTCCTACAAATACTGGTTTCAAGTGGCAGGAGATCTACCTATGGGATTTCCTAATGCATACAGTATAGTGAAAATTACAGGCTTCTCTTTGACAATCAAATTTATTTCAGAAATATCCCCATAAATAATACTTACAGTGAGTCACAAAATACAATTTGCAGATCCCTATAAATATGACTGCTTTTCAAAGTCAAGACCATTTTCATGAAGAACAAAGGAAAACACTGAACCACAGAAAGGATTCTTACTGGTCTGACGTATAATGCATTATTTACCAACAAGTGTTAGCTTTCCTTTGCCTCATAATGTGGATAATTCACATATTGGGTGGGAATTGTGTCTTTAATTCTTTTGCATTTAGGGACTGGATTTGGAATTGAAAAAAATTGAAAACTCAGATGAACAGGTAATGATCTTATTGATTCCAGTTGACTTACAGATTCCAGTTGCAAGTATATCTGTTGAAATATTTTCATCTCATTAGTAGTCAGATGATGATCAACAATTATGCCATAGTGTTCTACTTTATTCTGACATGGCAGGGGAGAGGTGTTATACAGAACTAGAACAATCAATGTCTGTAAATTGGACATCCTCACCAATCTTGTCACAGTGCTGCAATACAGTAGATAAAAACCCAGCCATACCTTTCCATTAGAGCAGAAGCTGATTGCACATCATCAAATACTGTTCCCCTGCTCTGTGCTGTCTTTCATGTTGTGTTTGTTTATGACTTAAAGGCTCGTCACAGCTCCAGCTGAAATGAAGTTTTCCTCTGCAGAGAAAGTGGACCAAGCCATAGCTGTAGAAGTTCAGGGCAATTACTTTTGTACCTGATCACCAAATTTTGAAAGTTACATCATTTAGGTATCAGACTGAGCATTTGACTTCTCATATAAGCCCCTTCTAAAATGTCTCAAAACCTTGTCAGCCCCAAACTGCTGGTTTTTGATTTAAGTGCTCACAATTTATGTATGGCTGACTGAAAATGCCGTCCTTTGAGGATACTATTTTTTGTTTGCTACTAACTTGTTAATTAACTTGATCTGTTCATTTATTAATTGGTAAACCAGTAGTAGTTTATAGCAGTGCCTACAGATCTAGTGTAATTGATCAGTTATAAATAACTGTATTTACAACACCAAACAAGTGTACAAAGCTGTGAATAATTTAAAAATACAGTTTACAAGAAAGTAATTTTTGTACAGTGGCTCTGAAAGCATAGGCACTTAAGCTTCAGGGTTCTTGGTTCCCAAAACTCAAGTTGCCTTTCTCCTAGCTATGTTTGCTAGGGAGGAAAACCCATCATATACATTTTACTGCTTCCAGTGAGGAAAAATATCTCCACTAGCTCTTTCCTTGGAAGACCTGCTAGTAATGAAGGTGACCACGGCTCCCCAGCTCTTCAGAAGAAAGCAGTATTCATCCCCAAAATGGGATCACAACATGTTCTGCCATCCTCTGCCGTGTCCTGTCATTTCACTTTTTTCTCTAGTTTGAAAGCAGCTCAGCTTGTTCACATCATCATAGAGACTTTTTGGGATGCTGAATGCTGAGAGTGGGCAGAGGGTAAAGTTGCTCTGCCTTAGATGCTAAGATGGAAAAACTTCGTGGAAACTTTTAGTGAAGAAGACAAAAGTAACGTTTTCATAGTGCTCCAGGTTTCTTCACCAGCTTGGGGATTACAGCTCTGAGGGAGCAAATCCCCACCCTTGTCTCCTCTTACCAGACATTCTTCATGCCTCTGACTTGCTGCCAAACCACCAGATAGAGAGGTGACTTTTGTGTCAAGGCCCTTTTATGCACGTGTACTTTTAGAGAAGGCACTAGGGGCAGAGCTTGTCCTCCTGGCCATAACAGTCTGTGTTCTGCCTGTTTTCTTGCTTCCTGCTACCATTCTGGCAAAAAAAAATTACCTGTTTGCTGAGCAATTCAATGTCATGAAACACTGTGCCTGCCTGCTCCTGCAAGGTTTGCATGTTCAGGTACTGGCAGCAGTATTTCCCCCCGTGGTGAGCAGGGCTATGGGGTTGTCATCTCCCAGGCATCCTGTCCTTCACATCTCTTCCTCATCAACAAGGAAGAAGTAAACATTGAGAGAGCAGGCACCAAACATGCCAGCCTTGCTCAAGACCTTAGGCTTATTCTTCAGTTTTCTTGTGGAAGAAATGAAGGTGTTGCTGGTGGTGGAGAAAGCAGCCACCAGCATTCTTGAGGATCTTGTTGGATAATGCAGAATGATGTGGGTACAAAGTCAGACCCATTGGTTTTCTTCATGGTGATGTAGAAGTCCCCCAGGGGTTCACTCACCTTCACTGCTGGAATCTGAAGCAAGAGGAAGGAGAAAGATATGTCAAGGTATTTTTGGAAAGGTTATGCATCACAGGTGGGGAAAACAGGTTTTTAGGGCTTTTCTGTGCTCTTTGCGAGGAACCCTGCAAAAACTTCCATGCTTCCCCAGAAATTTGTTTCTTGGCAGCCTTAGAGTTTTGGGAGGAGGCTACAATGAAACACTGTGGTGTAAGGGGTGTTCAAACAAATCAGATGCATTTTGCTTGCTGGTGCCACTTTTGCACCAGCTGTAGAAATCTAGCAGAAGAAGGAGCCAAATTCCTGGCTTTTCTTGAAGTGAATGAAGGTTCCAGTTGCACTGAAGTGTGCCTGTGTGCGAATATGTGTGACCTACCACTTGGGTGTAATACTCTGTACTTTCACAGCAATGTAGTACTTAGAGAAATGGATACTTTTCAGGTGAGAAAGGAAAAGTATGTGAAGGAGGAGTAAGAGGAGACATAGGAGAAGCAGTAGCAGCTTCTTCTTTTAGCCATGAGATGTCAGTATTGCAATCAGACTGCTAGTCTGGCTGCTTTTGCCTGCCTTAGATAAACCTAACAGAGAAATTTAGTTACAAAAATGTGAGCAAGGTTCTTATACTTTGGATCTTATCCAAAGTCTTTATATTTGGGGTGATGTTTTTGATGTTTCTGGGAGTTCGTTTTTGGGGAAAAGTTCTCAAATGGTTAAGAATGCACTTGCTAGCTCTAGAAGCAGAAACCATACTTTAGGGTAACAGCAGGAAATTTTGTCACATAGAGCATGAGACTAAGGTTGTGCACAAGCATTATGTATAAGGAAACCTTTATCATCACCCTGGGTTTCAAAGCTACTGTCTCAACCAGGAAGGAAACTGGGTATAAATTAGAAAAGGTTACAGTTTTATTGAGAGAAACTTGGACACCACACAGACATAAAGAAGGCTGAAAATCCTTCTCTTTTAAACTTTATGATGACTTCATTTCACCAGAAGGGCTGGCTCCCAGCACTGAAAAAACCAGTGTTCTGCTAAGTTTCCTGACCTTAGTGATGTCTATGTAATCTCTGAGTCCCTTGGTCATGCACTGGTGTCTCCACACACTGAGAGCACAGGGATGGCCTTGGTGGTGTTGAGGCTCACAGCACTGATACGTAAGTACTTGAAGTCATCATCAGAATTAAATTGTTGAGCTTAGTTAAATATGCTAGAAAACAAATAAAGAAAGCAGATAAAAATAACGTGTCCTAGAGGCACACTGCCACCATTGCTGAGTAGTAGGAACTTACGTGTTTCTCACAAAACATGAAGAATTTAAGAAAGATTCTTTTCCCTGATGATTTCTTAGGAGTTTATGTGCTGAAAAGTCAGAGGCACCAACATGAAGTTACCTTACTGTTGCTGAAAAGGTAAAAATGTATTGCCACACAGAGCTAGTAATAGAGAGGGAGTAATACAGCATCTTTTGCCTTGCTGTAGAAACCATGGGAGGATGGCAAAGGCAAAGGTTTTTCCTTCTTTAATTGGCCCTGGCACCAGGGAAAAGCTCTCTCTCTTCCTCTACTGGCTGACACTGTGCTGCCAGTTCATCTCTCCACCACAGGTGTCTGTGCAAGCTGGACAGGCAAAACTAGTCAGGTAGCATTTTCCACCCATACACACTTCTGTCTCACTATTAGACACAACAAAAAAAGACTTGTTGCTTTAGTGGACCAAACATAGGTGCATCATGATGAATACCATGAGTTAAATTAGGACAAGCAGTTCATATTTCATAAATGGAGAGTTTCAGCTCTATAGGCAGAAACTAAAAGCAGAGGATTGATGGTGAATTTTTTATAGATGTTGAGACACTTAATATCCTTTTTGAAAGAGTAATGCATTTTTATGATACCACTATAATTTTATCATATATACTATACTTTAAAGTCTACTTTTTATTGGGCTGAAACTAATGGGGTTTTGCAGCCCAATGAATTTAGCAGTCAGAGGTTGCTCTGAACGTCCATGCACTGTGATCTCCACAGTGATTATCTCAGTGGGGCAAGAAAAGGGAAAAGGTGGTACCTTCAAGGTCAACAGGAGGGAGATGCTGGATTTCTCCTTCTAACTTTTGATTTTTTGGCCACTTCTGACTCTAAGTCCAGCCCCAGAGGTGTCATGCTGCACACTGGGAAGGCGTGATTTTAAGAAGAAGTTCCTATTTTTGCAGATTTTGCTGTTAATATAGTATATAAAAAGTAAAGGAACTGCATAAACCCAGCTGAAGGACCCACTGCAAGAAAATCAAGCTGAGCCCTACACAGACTAACAGTGCAAATACATTATCTAATCCTCTGAGCTCTGGACTCTTCTGTAACAGGAGTCCTCAGTCTGTGGTATGCACATCCCTGACAGCTCACGATCTTCTCCTGAAGACTCCAAGAAAGATTCCTGGAAAAAAGCTACACAGAGGGCACATGTGATAAATGCACATTGCTGTGCAAGTCTGTCAAAGGACAGAAATCTCATGAACTGAAGGCACCTGCTTCTTCTTCTGCCCACTGTGATTAGTCAGTGGACAAAACCAGCTCTTCCTTTCATCCGAAAGGTAAGCTGCAAGCGTTTTTTTCTAAACTAAGCTGTGTATAAAACCTTGGGTCATGGCATGTTCCTCCTCTCTCTCTGTGCAGCCTGGCAGCCACTTGATGAGCTATGCATGGTGAATTATTCGGTGGGCAGCTCTGCTAAGAGAGGCCAGAATGCTCACAGAGATTATGAGCTGCTCTCACCAGCAGTCTCCTTTGCAAAGGTTTGCCCTCTTGTGCCCTCGGGTCTTGCTACAGCCCTCTCGCAGCAACTGTTCAGGCACTGCTTGCCCCCTACCCCTTCTCCACAGAGTTTTGTACTTCCCAGGAGGTTTCTCTGCCCAGTCCATGGATCAGTAACATTCAGCCTCACATTTCCCCACAGACTGCTTGCCATCTCATGAGCTGTGACTGGCTGACAGTAGCTCTTCCAAGGACTACTTCTGAGAACACCCAGAGCATTTTGGGAAACAGCCTCCTAAAATCAAGATCCTAAAGATATACCAGTTGTCCTGAAAGATATAACAGCTCCAGCCTAGTATTCTCACACTGCAATTAATCCCACTTAATTAACTTCTGACAGGCCTAGGTGCGAAAATTATGGTGGCTGTTTCTTGAATCACAGTGTTACTCAGGCAATTTATTGAACTGCAACAGGAGACAGAGGCTTAGATTGCTTCTGGCTTCTCAAGGGAAGATTTGTCATGTGCTAGGAAATTAAGTCTAGTTTCCACTTTTTCCATATTCCAGATTTTCAAATGTGGCTTGTCTAGTTTGAACTGAGCTATGATTCTTGATAGCCCACAGTGACATCTTATTAGTGCTATTCAATCCTGAGCAGAAACAGAACAGGGTACATGGGTGGCCATCCAGGAATGCTTCATAGCACATGCACAGTCATGAAACATTAAAGTCTGTATCAGTTTTTCCTTTCCTTCCCACTACACACCTTGGTGGCAGAATGTTCCCACCCCCACCCCTCAACACCTCAGCTGGTGCATATGGATGAGATAAGTCAGGCTGGGACAAATGCCTGGCAGGCAGTTATCTCTGGCACCAGGAGGGCTGAGACTTCCAGCTGAGAATAAACACCTTGGTCTGAGGAGCAGATGTAGAGAGAGATAAAAATTAAATATCATTACCAAAAGACACTGCTTTACAATAAAAAAGGTACATAAATTTCCACAGAAACGGGAGCTTCCTACACACTCCCTGGAAATGTGCAGGACTTCTCCGACAAAATTTGGACACATCTTCATGGGCATTTTTCCAGAAATTTTGAGGGAATGTCTTACATATGCCCCGTTAGAAACCGGATGGCAAGATGCATCGAATTCTAATCTAGACTATTTCTTGACTAGCTGAAATACACATACCTCACTCTCCTGCTGTATTGTTTATCTACTCATAGTGTTTCTTTGCTTATCCTGTGTCATAAATAATCTGTTAAAGTCTTATATCTGTTAAATTTGTGTCTTTCAAATAAATAATTCATTTTGTAATAGACCTAATCGACCATATTAAGAACTTGCAATGAGAGTGGGCTTTGGGGTGCTGACCCCCGCAGTAAAAGTACTGTCTATTGCCAAAGGCCTGGACAAAGACAGAAACTTGCTTAAAACTTCCCCTTCCATATGTAACAACCTTGTCCTCATAAACAACAAAAAATAGCATTAATTGCTCTAGAGCTTGGATGGGTAGTGAGATCAGAAAATTATGGCTGCTGCAAGCAGCGTGCAGCTCTAATGTTTGCAGAAAAGGAATCTTAGCCAAACAAAATAAAACTGAAATAAAATTAGTTTTGTGATGGCAAGCATGTATCAGCTACCATCTGTAAGGGTGTTCTATCACCAGAAGGCTGGAATAAGAATTATCTTGCTTTCAATTCCTCCAGAAAATATTCTTGCTTCTGGGGTTTGGGGCTTCTTTTCATTGTTGTTGTGTTTGGAGGTTTTTTTGGTTTGGTTTGGGGTTTTTTTGGGTTGGGTTGGTTTGGGTTTGTTGGTTGGGTTGGTGTTTTTTTAATTATTATTTTTGTTGTTGGGTTTTTATTGTTGTTGTTTTTGTTTTTGTTTTGTTTTGTTTTTAATTGGCATAAATAGCTTTTTTTTATGATCAGAAAACAGTTTAACCCTTTCATTCCTTGACAATGTGGAAGAGTCCTTGGAAAGACTGGGATCTTGGTTGAATACCACACCAGCTCATGGGCTCTTTTTAAAGATAAGGATATTCCCATCCTACCTTCATCTCTAACTTCAGTGGCTCCACACCAAACCACAAAGCTCTTTTCCCAGAATTGCCTGTCAGGAGCCAGATGATGTTCCAAGTGTTTGAAATTATGTCTGAACACTTCATGCAGTACTTGGAGTACTGTTGGGGCATCAGCAGGACATATTAACAAAACTACACCCTTACTGAGTGCACACAGGAGTTCTTACTGGGACTTGTCAGGCAGAATTTGGACAAGCATTAAGCAGCCAGGAAGATGTGTCCTATCTCCAGAAGAGCCATGCAATCACTGGTTTCTTTCTGTTATAATCATCTCAGCACTAGGTGGTTCTAGATTAAGTCCCACAAGACTGAATTTTTATGTGTGTAACTGACAAGCTGCCTGAGCAAACTCAGTGCCATTGTAGGTACATAAGTAACTGATAAAGGAGGAGATCTTGCACCTAAATCTGAGTTGTGCTCCTTCACCCCTAAAATTTTGCCTCCCTCTTCCTGGATCTTCCTGGAGGGTTTCTTTTCTAACCACACCTCAGAGGATGCAAGCTAGCCATGTGAACACACAACACCTGAGCTTCATTACCTTCAGTAAGGCAGGTTCCTTTGGAAAATTTATCTCTGTTTTTTGTTCAGCTGATGCCATACTCATGGCAAAAACCCTGCAAAATCAAGCAACAGTGCCATTTGTGCAGGCACAAGCCTTCTTGCCAAACTGTCACTGAGATGATATAGGATGAAAACAGTTTTGTATTTTCTTGCCAAAACACACACACTCCCTACATCTACACAGACAACTGTGCTATTATCTGATGGCTGGTGGGTGCTCCATGCCAGACCATTTAAGTTGAAATGCACATGGCAAATGTCTGGACACCTAATGCTTTGTTCCATGCTGATGCCAGGAGTTGCACTGTGCATGTGTTGGGTGAGGGAAGAAGAGGAGAGTTGCCAGATGAGCTAATAAGGTGCCATCAAAACTGGTTAGATCTCAGCTCTGATGTCTCTTTCCATCTCTGCATGCTTCTTCTAGAGCAAAGGCAGTTCCTCATGCAGAGCCTGTTGCTGTCCATAATGCAAATCAGGAGTCACCTTCTCAGTGGCACTATATCAGAAAAAACAGCGTCTATATTCATTCTTGCTCTATGGAGGCACACATACTCATCTCCTTCCACAACTACTCTAAATAAAGAAGATAAAGATATCTGCAGTATCTGGAAGTTCCTAAAATCCACAGATTCTGCTCACCTTTAACTGTCTTTTACTAGTTTTCGTGCCAGCACATGCAGTGTAGACATTGACACAAACCATAGGCTCCTGGTAGATCCCACTGTTATCCAGAAAGAGCAAGGATTTTAGCTGCGGTTTAGAGCCCACACAGCTCTAATTGTGTGAGCCAGGACACACTTCCTACTGGCCTGCAAGCATTGGGGGCCTGATGCAGCACCAGTGTGGTCTCACAAATTTCTGGTCTGCTGTATAGTTTCATAGCCATTTTTTACAACTTGTAAACAGACCTGTCTCCAGAAGGGGGTCCAGACCCATGAGACTGAAGAACACAGATGCTGTGGAGAGGTGACCCCCACAGCAGATGGCATTGCAGAGGAGGATACAACTTAGCTCTCTTGTTTTTGTAGCATGGACAATGTGTGTCTGCTCAAGCACTTCAGGGACACTTCTGAGTGTCCCTCACCAAGGTCCAGATACACAGAAATCTCCCTCCAACAGCAGATGGAGGTCATCATCTTGTATGACAGGGTTAATGGTTCCATGGCTAGTGGCATCCTGTCTCCTCACTGCTCAATGCTTCTGCCTGCCTTTCCCTAGGTGCACATTTGAAGCACGGTTTTTCTCCAGTCCTGTTTCATTTACTATTTTGCATGGTGTGGTGGTTTAAAAATAGCTGGGAACTAAATTCCAAATAAGCTGTTCCCATTCCCTCCCCTCCTATTCCAGTGAGAGAGGGACAATAGCAGATATGAGTTGAGATAACAATTTACTGAAAGCAAACAGCAATGAAATAAGAAACATAGAAAAACAGCACAATACTAATAAAAATATGCCAAAGAGAAGGTGCTTTACACACAAAACTTGTTTGCCACCTCAACTCAGTGTGCTTGGCTGCTGAGACAAAGACAAGATGGCAGATGCTCTCCCCAAATGTTCTTAGCTGCCAAAAATTGATGGACAAACCTCCCAAAAGCTGGAATAATCTGTGTTGTATTGCCTGGTTTCAACTGCTGGGCTCACCTGCACTCAGCTGTGCTTAGTAGCATCAGCTTGGCTTGGGTCTTTTCCACTGGGCTTGGCTCAGCTGGCCTCAGGCTCAGGCTTGCCTCCATTCCCCATGGCTCTTCCTGCACTGTCGCCGTGGTGCTCTGCTGGGCTCAGCTGTGCTTGCCGCTTGGAGGTGCATTCTTCCTGAGGGACAGGAGGGGACAGGCAGTGGCAGAAGAAGGACAAAGTCTGCAGCACTGGTCCCAGAAACTTTCCTGAGGAAGAAATGGAATGAAACAGTGCTGCTACTGAGGTGCATTCACTTTTCCTCCCACCAAAGCCACAGCCCAGTGATGATGGGGATGGTATAGAATAGCAGTCTAGCCATGCCCACATGGCCACAGGCTCCACCTCTTCTCAGTCCTCATAAGCAAAACTAGGAGAAATGGCAACAAGTGCAACTAAAAGTTATTGCTAGTACATCAGGAGTTTTCAGGTGAATAATCATAGAGTCATAGAAATGTTTGGGTTGGAAGGGACTAGAGATCATCTAGTTCCAAGTCTCTGCCATGAAGAGGGGCACCTTTCGCTGGACCAGATTACTCAAAGCCCCATCCAGCCTGGCCTTGTACACTTCCAGACATGGAGCTTCCACAGCTTCTATATGCAGCCTGTGCCAGTGTCTCACCACCCTCACAGCAAAGGATTTCTTCCCTGTTTTTAAACCCACCCTGTTTTGGTTTAAAGACATTCCCCCTTTTCCTATCACCCCATGCCCTTGTAAAAAGTTCCTCTCCAGCTCTCTATTAGTACCCTTTTACCTACTGGAAAATGCCTATAGAATCTCCCCAAAGCCTTCTCCTCTCCAGGCTGAACAGCCCTAACCATCTCAGCCTGTCCTTGTAGAAAGGTGCTCCAGCCCTCTGATCACTGTCATGGCTCTTCTCTGGACTAGCTCCATCAGGTCCACATCTTTCTTATGCTGGGGATCTCAGGGCTGACTATAGTGTTCCAGGTGGGGTCTCACCAGAGCAGAGCAGAGGGGCAGAATCCCCTCCCTCCCCTGCTGCCCACACTGGAAGCAGCCCAGGACACGTTTGGCTTTCTGGGCTGTGAGTGCTCGTGGCTGGGTCATGTCCAGCCTCTCACCCACCTTCACTCCCATGTCCTTCTAACAGGGCTGCTCTCAATCCATTCTCTGCCCAGCCTGTGTTTGTCTTTGGGATTCCCCAGCTCAGGTGTAGCATCTTGCACTTGGCCTTATTTAACTTCATGCATTAGCCCATGTATCAGGTATCCCTTCCCTCCATAGTGTCAACTTCACCACACAGCTCTGTGTTGTCAGCAAATTGCTGAGGGTTGTCTCAATCCCACTGCCCACATTACTTACAAAAATGTTCAGCTGTATCAGTCAAAATGCCGTCCCTGAGGAACTCCACTTGCATCATACTGTATGCAGGATTTTGTCTTAAAGCTCTTCCAGGTGTCACTTACAGTTTTTTAGAGAAGTAGCAATAAGCATCTCATGTGGCGCCAGTCTTGTGTGGGCATTCTCTTCCAGTAGGAATTTGGACCTTGGAACAAAATGTCCACACACAAATAGCCACATTTTCTTATACACAGCCATCTTACTTAACCATCTATTTTTGATTACTTTCTAATTAGTCTTCTTGAAAGATACCAATAGTGAAGGTTGTAACACAGTAAGCCACGAAGCTACAACACAAAGAAATGTTGTGGATCATTTGAGGAATAGCTGCCTTTTTCCATTTTTATTTGGTGTATACTGCAAAGCAAGCCACCAGCAAATTACAGGCCTCACTTTGCCACCTTCAAAGTTTATCTGAAGAGGAGACATGCCATAGTGTCCCTCAGCAACTTCTGCATCAATTGCTGCCATGATACCCTTCAGCAACAACATGAACACAACCTTCAGTTAGATTTAGCCACAACTGAGCTCAGAAGGTTCTATCACTTTTGTGGGACCACCCTGGGGAAGCACTCCAGATTGCCAGAGCCAAATTCCTCAGTGCTGCTTCCCCTGCTACACTGAAGGCCTGCATAGTGCAAGACTGCACCCAGTATGTGCACACTGCTGCTGGTTATCCAGCCATCCCACTGGTTGTGCAGTTCTTAAAGTGGCAATCTAAGTTAATCAGCGTACAAAGGGAAAAGTGAAAGCAGCCAAGTTACCAGAATCTTTCCAATTTGCCTACCTGAATCTGCATTAAACAACTTAACCATTAACCACCCACTGCGCACTGCCAACATAAGCTCATTAACTTAAACCTCTGTGAAGACAGTTTAATCCAAGTGATAAAGTTTAATCCAACAGGTTTACTATGCATGTGTAACAGACAGTGAAAGCACCTGATAGCCCCTGGCCATCGCCTGTCCATACCTCACTTCTCTGTGAAGGCCTGTGGTGGTTTAGAATGAATGTGAAAAGTTTTTTTCCTAAGGAAGTTCTAGCATGGATTGACAGCTTAGCTGACGAATAAGAGTGTTTTCTACACCTCTGAAAAAAAAGTCTTAAATCAAAAGTCTCAAGTGACCGGGCCCTTTTCTTTTCCGGCTGGCAAGGAGCTGACATCACCTTGTAAGTCAGAATTTGGGCTGGGCACCCCCGGGCCACGCCTGGTCAGGCCTCGGGGGGGGCCTTGCCTGTGGGACAGCGGCCAGGGCTGGCACTGTCCCCTCTGTCCCCCCCACCCCGGATCCTCCGATGGGAAGAGAAGGAAGAGGATTGCAGACCAGCAGTCTGGCCCTGCACCAGGAGCCACAGCAACCTCTGCCGGAGCCTCCGGTCCAAAGGAGGAGAGACTTTTTGAGGACTTTTCTCCAGAGCTCCAGGGAGCTGATCCAAGTTTGAGTTGCTTTAGATCTGACTGGGGTGGAGGAGGGTTGTCCATCAGCCTTCCTGAGCAGCTCCCTCTCCTCCTTCCTCCCCGCCCACCATCACCTGCAGCCTTGAAGTTCCGGGAGTCAGCTGGACAGGAGGAGAAAAAAACCCTGGGCAAAGACTTTAACCCTTTTCCCTCCTCCATGGAAGACAGAGTGATTTGAAATGTAGAGAGACAAAGGCAGTGAAAGAACTAAGAAAGACTATTGGAAGATTGGACGGAGGAAGTGGACATTTTTGACCAGACTTCTCTAGATGTGCATTATGGGGAAATGGATTGTTTTTGTAATATCCTAATGCTGCCTGGGGGAATGCAAGTTCTAGCCAAAGAGTTGTGTGTATTAATATACATGGGCTTTAATTGAGAATTTTGATTAAAATATGTCCCTGGCTCCTGGGAAAGAACAAGGAGGTCTCTATTTCTTTTGAGATAGAGGCGATTTTAGAGATGGAAGAGAATCCCTGTTTTGTACTAAAAAAGCATTCTTAAAACGATACCCCAAACATGTGGAAGCCCATAAACAGCTTGGGAAACTGTTATATGGGTGAGACTGCCCAGAATCTGCAAAAATTCCAGGCAGTTGCAGATCTGTGGCCTTGAAAGCCGCCAGACCTTTTCTTGTGGCATGTGCTCCATAACCCTAGAGAGGCTCCTCTCCCAAGGTGATGTAGAATCGTGTTTAAATGGTGGTGACTGACTGAAAATCATAGTTTTCTCTGTGTTGAGTGGGAAAGTGAACAGAAGGAGGGGGTGGGGGGGGGAAGGTGTTTGAATGTCTCATTTTTTTCTCTTTCTCTCTCTTTTTTTTTCTTTAATGTATGTTAATAAATATGTCTGTTTTTACTTTTAAGTTGTGCCTGTTTTGCCTTTTTTCTCCCAAAATCCTATCTCCCAGTTGGTAAACGAAATTTGGTGAATGTGAAACGATGACATAAATGGTGCGTTGGCTGGGAAATCTAATTGAAACCACAACAAGGCCTTAATCCAAAAGCCTTCCTTTCTTCCTTCCACTTGTCACTGGGACAACAGCAGGATCTTTGACAAGATACATTTTATATGTTTCTGTGCTGAGCACAGTCCAGCTGCTAGCAGCAAGCATGAGGAAGGGATTTTTTTAGCAGGATTTGCCAGGTGATGGTAATGCATTCCCAGACTACCTGGTGAAAAGCATGTTCCTCTGTATCTCAGCTATGGTGTCACTTGTCTCTTACTATCCTGCACTGATGTCCTAAAAACAACACACATTGCAGTTCCCTAGATGCCACTTTTTAGGAGGATTTGGCTTTTTCCTCTTTCTCATGTTCATTTAGCAGAACTCAAGGTTACTCTGGCCTTCTCCAATTGGGATGTTTCACTCACACAATATAGGGGCTTTATTAGCTTTAGTTTTTTGGTCTTTCATTTTAAAATCTCATGTTTTTAACAGGAAAACTTCATCTCTGACAAGTCTGTATTAAAAGATGCATTTTTTTGACTCATACTTTATTCTAGACAAACTTTAAAACAAAACAATGTAGAGAGCAGACCTTATGGCTGAAATTCTGTGTGCAAAATAAATAATTTCAGGCCAAATTGTGCATTGGAGTTGAGGTTCAGGAAAATGACTTCCAAAAGGCTCTCCAAAATGGCTCCAAGAATGTAGGCTTTCAGTCCTACTATATTGAGATCAAATGAGCAGATGGCTCAAGTCACGCTTACTTTTAAGTACATTCCTGAGTAGGGAAGGACTTACTTAAGCAATTGCTTAAATGTTTTCCTGAAACACAACTCCGGAAGTTAGGAGGGTATGACAGCAACTATTTCTTGGTCAGACAATTTATACTCTGCTAATCAAAATGCAGCACAGGTGCACAGGAACTCCCCAGCTATGCAAACACTCATATTTGAAAAACACGAGACACAGCTTGTACATTTTTTATACAATTTATGCTTTGAAATACCACATAAATTGTTTTCACTTGATTAAATAAAAGAGTCAACTTTGCAGAAAACAATTTATTAAATATATGAGACTTGGTTGCTACATCTAATTACAGACAAAATACTGTGAATAAAGCATGCACTTATCACAGACATCAATGACTATTTTGACTTATTTTAAATGGTCTTTATTTCTGTAAGTTAAGGCTGTACCAATACAAATTTTAAAAATCAAAAATACAAAGTCACACTACAATAGTAGCAAACATTGTACAGACACTGAAACCAATCTCTATGCAGCAGAACCAGACTTCTTAAAGATTACCATAAGAGACTAAAAATGGAGGTGAAGTGCAATAAAGATCAGAATATCTCTGGAATTTACAGACCAGTAACAGTGAATGTCATACTCCAATTAGCACAAATTGAATCAATTATTTTCAAAAGCTGAATTATCTGACAACTAAGCAAGAGAGAAAACTCATAAATACAATTTAAAAAAACCCCTCTTGTTCTCTTTACTTTCTTCTTATTGAGGGCACTTTTGTACTCAAATACTTTAAAAACATTTTTCAAGAAGACATTGTGGCAGACAACAGTACAACACACATCTGTTACTCTATCCCCATTAAAAAACAGTGGAATGTCTTGAAGAAGAAAAATACATCACAACCAAAAAAAAACCAGTTCTCAACTGACACAAGTGACAGACAACCTTGTTGACCATATTGGTCTTCATCAGTGAAGGACCTTACCCTGTATGAAGTTTCCTTCTTAAAAATTCACTGCAGGCATGGCAATGTGACAATTCATATGGGTCAAAACTTATCCAGCTGATGAGTAAAATAATCACCAGCACTGGAAACCCCACTGGGGATCTGAGGCCCAAAGTAGGTTATGAAATCCTTCTTCATTTACAGCCACAAAGCCTTTTTGCTTGTTTTTCTCATGTTGCTTTGCAAGTGCAGAAATACAGTAATTTGAGGACAAATAGGGGTTAAACAGTTAACTGAAAATGGACTAGTTAACAATATTGCTCACATTTTCAGAAAATTATCCAGTAATCTCCCCCTACTCCCCAGATCTCTAGATTTGCAGAGCTTAATGCATTAAAATGCATCAAAATGCTACTTCTCCCTAATAAACTGCTGTTTATATAATCTCCCAAATGCAGGAGCTAGAGATCTCTGTAAGAAGGTGCCCCATGTACAGGCAACTGCATACAGAGTGGAAGATACGTAGCACTCCTCATGTTAGAATCACTGCCCTAAATAGCTGATTACAGCTGGGGCTTGCAAGTGGGATCTAAAAAAAGCTAGATCCCAAATTCCACTGGGGTTAGGATGGGTAATTCTTTCCTGGGTCCTTTCAGCAGCACAGGGTAAGCTACATCTATAAGCAAAAAGGAAAGCTGGTCCTGCAATATAATATACATCAGACAAAATTACAAGACTTAACAATATGTACACTGAAGGAACTACTGTGACTGGAAGGTGGTATCTAAACCAGCATAACATTAAAATAATCTAGTTTGCATCTTGAACTAATGAATTGTGGTGAAAAGCAAACAAATGCAACTAGAGCCTGACATGCCAGGCAGCAGGCTAAATCAAGTCTGCAGCTATAGAACTCTGACTGCAGTTCCAGTGTGCAAAGTGGGAATAAAGGATGTTGATGGCTTTTCTGACTCAAATCTAAGCTGGAGATAATGCTGATATACCTAGCTTCACAATGGAAAACAAGAAGATGGGGAAAAAACAGCTGCTGTGTTGCAGGAATCTGACTGGGTTTTTTGGCAAATTAGGCCAACACATAAAAAGACAAATTGGTAAAACAATTAGTGCAATGGTGAGCCCACTGAGACTGTGATCTACCCACAAATTGAAGAAATGTAGGATATAAGACCATGTCTTGAATACTTAATATTAGGACCACATAGGCAGGAGTTCTGTGGAGTGAAAGCTCTTCGCTCATACTAGTGGAAGCACATGTTCATGTGTAAATGGCTACTAGACAAACTAAACAACAGAGAACCACACTGTAACTATCCCAGCTGGCTCCTTGTCTGGTAAAACAAGTCTGAACAAGCTGCCAGTTTTTAAAGGACAATTATAAGACCTAACATTTCTGAAGAAAGCCCTGTTCTCACCAACTGACAGAAACTGAAGTGCTTCCAAAGACTTCTCAGCATTCTATTACTTGTGGAAGGTTTTAATCTTCAGATGGGCTCTTTAAATTCATCAGGGTTTGGGGGACCAGCTTGCAACCTACTACACCTAGGATGATTTTCAGTGTATACTGTATGCTTTTTGTAAGTTTCCTGGGTATCACTAAAAGGAACAACTACATTGAAAATTTTGGCATAAACATTATCTTTTGGAATTGTTTTACATCACAAAGGCTGTCAGTTTTCCTGCTTGGAGACAGAGATGACTTCAGACCAACATTTGTAAGGATGAATTCAATGTACCCTTATTTTCCTCAATCACACAGTTTTTCTCATAACTTGTTATTTTGATTTGAAAAGTCTTTTCAAGATGGCTTTCATGTCTCAACCGAGATGGAAAACTGATGACCAGTCTCTTCTTTTTTCCATAAAAAATACTATCTTAAAGACCAGCCTAGCTACAGTGAACCATGCCTGGTGGCTGGAAAATCCACCAGAGTTGAGTATCTCACACTTCCCTCTTGTCTGTTTGTTGTTTGAGTACAGTATGACAGATACAATTTCACCCTGTCAAAATCTTACCAAAATCAAAACTAATGCATATGCTTGTGTGCATTTGCAATATTACCGGATTTTAAGCAGAGGATAGAACAGCAACTGAAAATGCAATGTCAGAATTTTGATAAAGAGGGCTTGCCTGCCATGGGAGCAGTTGGAAAGAAAGAGACCAAAACTTTTGGGCCTGACTTTCATCCAAGTCTCATTTGGCAGCAGTGTGTGGCTTCCGTAAAGGCAGAGAGGAGACTGGAATCCACTACTTCACCAGGCTGACGCTTGTTTACAAGAGCCAGCTCACAACTGCTATGAGAGCTAACAGTTTCTTATGGTGTTTTAGCATGCTCCAAAATTACTTGAGCAGGCCTGGCTACTCATTAGATCCATTACCAATGGGAACATTCGGGTGCTACACATTCCCTCATATCCATCACAGTTGGTAGACTGCTGCTGCAGGAGGTGTGGCAGGAGAAGAGGGCTTCTTTTCAGCTCTATTAAAGGTTTTCCAAATTAAAATCAATGAGAAGACACTTCAAAGAAAGATGGAGAATTAAATATTATTTTTTTCCTTTTACTTTTTTTTTAAGCTTCAAGCTGGTAAGTGTGATCTGTGCAGACAAGATATTAGAAATTTAGCACATCCCATCTACCACAATATATAGATTCCTTCTACAGAAGGCACTGAATACTGGCATAAACCAAGAAATGATCAGCAGAATGCAGATTCAGCATGACACAGAAAAATCCAGCTAATTGGAACAGCTTCATAGTTCAATTTTCACTTTCCTAAAATGGTGGTGATTATAGCAGCAATGTTTAGGATTTTCACAAGTATATATATACAAATGTCATAAATATACAAATGTCAGAACATCTAGAAAACATGCAAAATTTTAAGAGCAACATCACTGAATCACACAATGCATGGAATTGTTGTTGTTGTTGTTATTATTATTATTATTATTATTATTATGCAAGACAGTGTAATAAACAATGTTTTTATAAACAAAATATTTTTAAAATCTAGTTTTTACAAACTATTCTTTAAAAAAATTAAAGTCAGTGAATGAGTGTTAGCCTTTTAAAATTTAACTCTAAGAATCAATTGGTCACTATGGAGAATTACAGTTAGGTGGAAATTTAGTTATACTTAAGTGAAATATATTTGTCAGCTGCTATTTTGGAAGAAACTGTGCTAATTCTGTCAATTTACAAAATGGCAAAAAATACATTCACATTCAAAGATTAGAGAGATTAAGCATTGCATGCAGGGGAAGATAAAATCCTTGCATTAGCTGTTTCTCCTAGCACTGCTCACCATAAGACCAAGCGTTGTCACAGCAAAAATGCTTTTCAAAGGCAGAGTTAAAGCCTGCAGATAATTAAAACAAATTGAAAATATTTTCTAATTCTGGTGTAAAACAAAGTGGGATATTAAAGGATAGGGATTACGCTTGCCTTCTTTAGAAAGAAGGACAAAATCTTCCATTGTGTTTGGCAGGCTTTTGCACTGCCTTTCCACTGCCTTTCATTGCACTTCGATATTCTGTCACTTTCTTCCAGCATTGAGTAGCTGGTCTGCATGGACATGTCTTGAGATGAACCCTGAGATGGATGGGCCACATGGACAAAAACAAGCACTGACAACATACCTATGGCCAAGTGATGTCCTCTCCTGCGCACCTCAGACTCATTTCCAGTGGGGCTAGTCATGTGCTTGGGGGGAAAGTGCAGGAAGAGCCTGAGCTTGGTGGAAGCAGAGGCATCAGCATGCACTTCTTACAGCACTTTACAGAACTGGCACCAAAGCCTCTCTGGCAGCAGCACCACACAGCCTGCAGGGACTGCCATAAAATAGCTGTAAAATCAGGTTCTCACAATTTCCTCCCCTGACAGCTTTCAGATTTCATTAAGACATTTCATTTCATGTTTTGTCTGCACATCTCTGAATGCCTTGGATACTTCTGTACTTGCATTTCACATCCATGCACCCAGCCTTGTGCAGAGGAACCCAGTCTTTCAAGTTGCTCACAGAGAAAGCTCCTGAAGAAGGCAGAGCTTTCAAGATCTGAATCATAAGCACCAGGCAGAAAACAAAGGTGTCCCAAAGTAACTGACACTGCAGTTACTGTTCAGTGCACCTTTAGCTTCAGAGACACCAGGATATTTGTCTCCATATAAAAAAGTTATCAAAGTCAATTTGAAGCCATTTAGTATTGATCCTTGCCTTCTATATACACTATTGACGATAGTGAGGCAGTGTCCCCTGCATTGGTTTGTTTTCAGGCTGGAAATCTGCATATAGTAAGTGAATTAAATATGTGATAGTAGACGAGAAAGAGGAATTCCAGCAGGACCAGTGTGGAGCAGACCATAAAGCTGAATATGACGTAGACCAGCTGAAAACATGCTATAATGGTAACAATGGCATACTTAACAAGCAGATCAAATTCTAGGCATGAGGAATGTCAGAGAGTTTTATTTGCTCATTAAAAAAAAAAAAAAAAAGCGCTGAAGTGGCAAAGATAGTATCTGTTAAAATAATTAATTAATTGTAAGCATTTAGTCTTTGTTTTTTAACATTTGTCTTGACAGACTGTATCAAATAATAATAACCAAAAAAAGTCACTAATGGATTCCTACAGCCTTGTTCAAAAGAGCTAAACACCTCTTCTCATTCCAACTGAAACTACCCCACAATTTCAAAGATAACACCTACCTTAAATGCTACCAGTACCTTAAATGCTGTGAAAGAAATCTCTTTTAATTAAAAAATACCAGATTGAAATCTGAAATGGTACTCTTTTTTTCAGGTAGTGATAAATGCTGTCTAATGAAAGCTAAGCACAAGAATAAAAAATTAGCCAAAAGCATTCTAATATCTTTGAAACATTAAGTCCATTTTTCAATGCACAGACAATTCATTTAGTGGCATTCATATAATAAAATAAATGGAATTTTGTATGCATTCTCAACTACCAACTGAGTGAGAAAACAGAGGAAATTAATTAATTTCTTGAGGCAGAGATCCATCAGTTCACATAACAAGAAAATTTTGTGGCAAACTCATCTTTTCCCACATCAGATTAGGAATTAAAGTTTTAGACATTCCCACTGCTTCAAATATATTTCATTTGAGAGGATACTGTCAAACTTCCACAAGCTCAGAGGTGTCTCTGGGCTGTGGGACTTCACAGCTTTGCAGGATTTTACCACTGTAAACGCCTCTCTGCTGCTTCCAGGAAGAGCCAAGGTGCTGCAGAACAATGACAACAGGGCTTTGCAGGGCATCAGCCACAGTGCAGCAGGGAGGAACAGCCTGGAACCTGGTGTGCAGGAGTGCAGCTGGAATCAGTGCAACCATGCAACTCACTGGGGGCTCAGAGAAAGCTGATTTGTCCTCAGAAGGGCTACTCCCTTGCTGGCTGTGATTACGCTCCTGTGAAAGAAGCGGAGCACTGATGTCCCTGGGGACCCTTAGCTTTCCAAAACCCTTGAAGAGATCAGCACAGCCTCGTGTGTTTTTCATACGCTGTCCTTTGGAGAGTATCATCATTTAGTTGTACTTAAGGCCTTCTCCCTTCTTGGCTTGCAGATGCCCAGCTCATAGTGGTGTCCTTGAAAAGCTGCTCTTGACCTCTCTGTTTTTGGAGACTCATGCTGCAACCTTCATGCTGGCTCTGCACAGAGCAAAGACAGCTGGGAGACACCAGCTATTATGGTGTTCCCAGCCACCAAGACATGGCTCAGTGCATGGGGACCATCACTAGAAAAGTACAGTTTCCAGTTTCTGGCTAGGAATATAGCCATATTTTATGATGGATGGTCTCCTCTCTCCACTGTTCCTCAGCACTGAGTACAGATTCAGCACACACAGGAAAGCAGAGAAATAAGAGGAAATACATCCTTTCCCTTAAGAACAAGGACAGCAAAGAAGCCGCCTCTTCATGGTGACATTTAGCAAAGGACCCTCATTAGGAAGAGCAGACCTACTTCCTGCCATGTTTCATAGTGAAAGTCCTTCTCTACCCTGACCCAGAGGGATGAACTGGCTCATTTCAGGCAAATAAAATGACAATTCTGCATCCTATAGGTTCTCTTTTTTAACACAGATTCACACTGCCACCGGAAGTCCAGGGAGCTGGATGGGTCTCAATGCCCTGTTCTCCACACCATGAGTTGAACTCCTCTCCACCACAGAGGGAGCCCAAAAGTTGTGCTCTGTTGAGGACCAGTCATCTCAGTCCTATCTGCCAGTCCATGAGGTCAGTGGAGGCCCACACAGCACACAGATGTGGGCCTGGTCCGGCACACAGCAGTAAATTTAGTCTAATTTCATGACTTGAAACCTCTCACAAAAAGCGGAAGAGGAAAGGAGAGTGCTTCTAGCATGAGAGATGCAAGCCTTCAGAGTGCTCATACACAGTATTCCACAACCCACATATCCCATGTGAGGTGGTCCACCCTGAGCACGTTATCCCCAAAGCACAAGGTCACTTGATGGGCAGGGTTCCCAGCCAAGAGCAGCCCTGCACAAGGTGGTCCTCCTGTCCCATGGTACAGACAGCAGGAAGGAGGAATATTGGAAGATCAGGAATGGTGAGGAGTTGAGCTGTTGGAGTTGGGGAAGATCAGTCAATCACAATCATTTGCGGCTAATTATCAGACAGAATGATCAGCCCATGTACCACATGTGTTAGGTCAGCAATGCACTTATGGGATCTACACAGACACGATGACAAGAAAGGGTAAAATATGAGCTGAACAGGAGGCAACCTAGTGAAACAGGAGTCTCAGTTTCCTTTAAGGCTGTCTCAGTCCTTAGGGCAGCCTGGACTCCAGAGTGACACAGCACCTGCTCTTTCCGATCCCCATCTTACCACCCCACATCACTTGCACAAACAGCAGAACAAGATTCAGTCACAAACATCTAAGACACAAACGCACAACAGTACAACATTGTTTGCGTGTCATTCTCTACACAGCTTTCTAAGAAGGCAACAATGTTGTAGAGACTGAGTATCAGTCCACAGCAGCTTCTAAAAGCAGCTTGAAAGTGTTGATACTCTTCATGAAGGAGAACATGCAACAGGGACACAGATTCCATTTTTAGATTATCCTCTATGTCAGTAGCCCTGATGCTGCTGTCATAGAATTATTGCATTATGCAAGTGAACACACTATGTGCTGTTATTTTAGATATCCCTTGGAATTTAGTTTACAGTGTTGTTTATGACAGTATTTCATTCTCCTGCACTTAAAAATACATTTTGTTGCATATTTTTGAAAATAAAACAGGCAGTTTGTGGGCATCATAGACTTCAGTTCCAACTGCATGAAGACATTGTGCAAAACCACAATATCATAATATCATCCACACGCACGGATGACTAAAAAACCAGAGCTTACACCATCCAAAGTGTCCACAGCTCTGCCCATTTACATGTGCAATCATGTGGACAGATCCGAACGCATGCATTGTGCACAGATGCAATGCATCCAGATCAGTCAGTCCAGTGACATCCACATATAATCCCCATGTTTGACTCTTATTGTGGTGTCCTGAGAAGGCTACGTGGGAAAGTCAGCACTAACATTGGTGCAGACCCCTTTGCACTATATAGGCCTGTGCTACGGCACTCAGCCTCTTAAGCTCAAGGCTAAATTTTGCTTTTGGTAGCAGTGAGCAAATCTTCCAAAAGCCAGCAGATAATTCTGAAGGCATCCTATACATCTGCAAATGATCCACAAGGGTCTCAATCTGCATAATCCTTTTGATTGGTTTTTAATAGGATGCAGTAGCTGAGCCAGGCTAATGACTCTGTGATGCTGTTTAACAAACACCCATCCTCTGTCTCACTGACTGGGTATGCTCCTCAATTTTTTAGTAGATTCAGCTCAGTATGTTGGCAGAAAATTATCTGACTTCTCCCTTTTTTTTTTTTTTTTTTGCTGTGTTTTCTGCTGGGGAACTGAGTTACAATTGCTCACTGATGAGTCTAACATCAAATTGAAAAAAGGTGAGTGGCAGGAAAAAAGGAAGAAAAAAGGAAGGAAACAGAAAGGAGAAAAGCAAGCCCCATTTTGGAGGCAGCTATCCTCAGCTTTAGAAATTCACAGCCTAACTATGCAGCAAAAGTTCCGCTTTTACATCAAATGTAGTCAGGAGTGCCGCCACCCACCTGCAGTGCCTCAATGCAGCCAATGCACCCAATCACCATCATACAGCTTGTGCTGGACAGGAGCAGGACAATGTTTCGCCAGCTGCCCTTGATTTCATGGTGCTCAGAAACAAGAGCCAAGGTTGCAGACCACAGTTCTTTGTTGAGGCAGAGGGACAGGATGGTGAGACTTGGCAACACTAGCCTCTGGCCACACTGCTGTGTCTTAGCATCAGGGAAGCTGCACACCATTGCTGTGAGCTTGCAACTTGCTGCCAAAGGTGCGATACCTTCAGGTAAAACTGCAAATAACTGAGTTATTTGCAATAAACACAGAGATTAGGACACCTACTCTCCTACCAGCATTAGACAAAACCACAAAAGCAGTTTAAATCCAAAGTCTCCCTCCCAGACAGTTAAAAACCTTTCACAGCCTTAATATAAATGGTAATTAGATGCACTGTGGTCACTCAATTTCTTTAACTGTCTACAAACGAAGACTGAATATTTAGGTTGTATTAAATGCTCTTCAAAACTAATAAGTTTATTTTTGTACTATATTATTACCTGGGTATCATATTCTGTCCATATGTGTTTAACTTCAACAAGTAGTTTGTGTTAGGCTGCCCGAACAGAACTTATCAGAAAATCTACCATCAGCACTGCTGGAGTTACTACAGATATCACAAAGCAGAACAAAACTATTCCTATAATCACAGAATCACAGAATCAGAGTATGGATAAGGTTGGAAGGAACCACAGTGTGCCATCTGTTTCAAGCTCCCTGTTCAAGCAGGATCGTCCTAAAACACATGGCACAGGATTGGGTCCAGATGGTTCTTGAGTATCTTCAGTGAGGGTGAGTCCTCTCTGGGCAATTTGTTCCTGTGTGTGGTTAGAGAGATGCCCCAGTCCCTAATCCTCTTTGTTGCCCTCCACTGAACCTGCTTCAGACCTCTGTGTCTTCCTTGTCCTGAGGAGCCCAGAACTGGACACAGCATTCCAGGTGAGGCCTCACCAGGGCAGAGTGGAGGGGCAGGATCACCTCCCTCAACCTGTTGGCAATGAATGTTCTTCAGAATGCAGCCCAGCCCCTTCTTGGCCACCAGGGCACACTGCTGGCTCATGGAGAGCTTGCTGTGCACTAGAACCTCCAGGTCAATCTGGACAGAGCTGCTTCTCAGCAGGTCACCCCCAGCCTGTGCTGGTGCCTGGGGTTGTTCCTCCCCAGGTGCAGGATCCTGCATTTGCCTTTGCTGAATTTCAGAAGGTTCCTCTCTGCCCATCTCTCCAGTGTGTCAAGGTCCTTCTGAAGGGCTGCACAGCCCTCTGGGGTATCAGCCACTCCTCCCAATGACAATTTGTGTTGTCAGTGACATTGCTGAGGAGCCTCTGCCCCTTCACTCAAGTCATTGATGGGTAAGTTAAACAAGACTGGGCCCACTATTGAACCTTGGGAGGTACCACCACAGACAGGCCTCCAGCTGGAGCCTGTGCCACTGAATATGGCTCTGGGATCTGCTGTTCAGCTGGTTCTCAATCCACCTCCCTGTCTTCCCATTCAGCCCACTCTTCCTTTGCCTATGAGAAGACAGAATCAAAAGCCTCACTGAAGTTGAGGTAGATAAAATTGCTGCTCTCCCCTCATCCATCCATGTAGTCATTTAATTGTAAAAGGCAAATAAGGTTGGTCAAGCATGATTTACTTTTAGAGAATCCATGCTGACTCTCCTGATCGCCTTCTGTGGTTAGAAGTAGCCTCCAGAATGAGGCAGTTCCTCACCTTTCCAGAGACTGGGGTGTGGCTAACCAGCCAGTAATTTCCTGGGCTCTCTTTCTTTTCTTTTGAACACTGGGGTGACATTTGTTTTTTTCAATCTGCAGGCACCACTCCATGACCTATCAAAGGTGAATATGAGCAGCCTCAGCTATGGCATCCACCAAGTCTCTTAGCACTTGTAGATGTATCCCTTGAGGGTCCATGGACTTGTGGATGTCCAGGTGTTCTCCAACACCTTTCCATCTTTGACCAAAGGAAATTCTCGCTTCCAACATCCCTTTACCCTGATCTCCCAGGTCAGAGATCCCTGAGGGCTGGTCTTGCTAGTGAATACCAGTGGAAAGGCAGTGTTCAGTAACTCTGCCTTCTCTACATCCTCTGTCACCAGGGTCCTTCCTTCATTTAGTAACAAGCCCATATTTTCCTTACTTTTCCTTTTGTTATTTATGTATTTGCAGATATCCTTCTTGTTGTCCTTGATGTCTTTGGCCAGATTTAATTTCAGTTGGGCCCTGGCCTCCCTCATTGTAATATTGAGGCTAACACAATAAAAACACACATTCCACTGGTTATCCCCTAACCAGACTAGCAAAGGTTGTTCATGTACCCTGCTAAGTCAAGGGTATCAGGGATGTTGCCTAACTGCTGCTGGAGATCTGCACAATCCATCCTAATACTGTGGTATTCAATAATTTAGGCAGCATGTAGAATCAAGAAGTCATGACAAATGCTTCTTTTCACCTCTCAGGTCAAAACACAAGAGTGCCAGTCTTCTTTCTTCTGAGGTCTGTGTTGAGGCTAAATTACAGCACTGATGTGAAGCAATACTTCAAAGAGCTCCTTGTAGCACAGACATGTACAGCCAGTGACCGGCCTCCTCAGAGCAAAGGGGTGGGCTGGCAGGGGAGGAGAGGTGGGAAACAGAGATCTGCTGCCCAACAAAGGCCAGCTGATACTCATCCCCTTTCTGCAGAACAGGAAAGAAAATATAGGGAACTAAGTCAGATACTGCAATAGCTGTCACTGGGAAGTGTTAAGATGAGTGCCACTGGGGGAGAAACAGAAACCAGACTGACTTAGAGGTCAGCTCTGTGGTTGAGCTCTTGCCTGGCACTTTGAGAGAGGTCCTCAGCATAGAATGCCCACACATACTAAGCACCACTGCATGAGTTCTTAGTGGAAAACGGTAAAGAAATCCCAGAGCAGCACTGGCCTCAAAAAGCTATTTTTCACTGTATCATACTAAAAGCAGTGCTGTGAAAAGTCAAGGCAGTGCAAACAGCAGTCTGGCCTCATCTGGAAACGCAGCAGCTGTCTTTCTGGCTTCACCAGAAATCTCTCTTTCCTTCTGTCTCCTTCACCTACAAGTCAGATATGCCATGGCACTGAAAGCCACAGACAGTTTGCAGTCACTTCAGTAGAGTCATAATTTGGCCTTAAGTCCCAAAGCCAAGTTACAAAAGGAGGGCTCTACAATATGAATAACTGCTTGTGAGTACCAATCCACTGCCTACCCTGAGAGACGGCAGATTGTAAATGGAAGACTGTAGAACTGGTGGCTACAGTACTATGGTGTGTCAGACACAGAAAACCAAGACTTTGTACCAGCTTTGCTATATGTGGAAAAAAAAAAAAAAAGAGATCACAGCCAGGTTGTGCCACCTGCATAAAGCTTCCTGGAGGACAGATATATATTATAGTGGAAATCTCTGCCCTTAAGAGTTTTCAGTGGCACGTCTACTATCTATTTCATCCCCAAAACATACCTTCAGTAAGGCTTAAGTGAGGTGCAGGCACTCTGCCACCTCTCTCTCACACAGGTACATTTAATGCTAGGAACACAGAAAAAAAGGTTAAAGGTGCTAGGTAGCTTACTTCTATTTCTATTTGCTACCTTTCTTTCACCTCTTCTTTGGAATTAGTGATGATTAAAGTCATTGCACAGTTGTAGATCTAAAGAATTTGAAAGATATGTAGGAATGTGAAGAAATACAGACAAACAAGCATAAAGAAAGACAATGACTAAAAATTGCAAAACAAGAAAGCCTCTCCAAAAGCCATTTGGTCCAACACCCAGCAGAAGTCAGCCAAGGTTGTCTCTTTCATTGACTTCAGCAGGCACTCAATTACCCCAGCAGACTCAAAAAAAAAGCCTCACCACAGCCCTAGAACATCCTTGAGGAACTTAAACTACATTTAATTACTTGAAAGTACTGTTCCTAATTTTAAGTGTCAAGAATTATAATTGTTCACTGGAACACTGAATTTGTTAGTGTTTTTCTCATACTTGTAGTAGAACAACTACATTACAAAGTAGAACAGCAGAGCTTGCTATTTCAAGGCTTTATGGTTCAAATTCTGCCTTCACATTCACATGCACATTTTCCATGTCTACAGTGGAAACAGACGATGTATAGCTAAATTAAATTTGTATTCCACCGCTTAAAACTATCCAGCTTTTTACCTTTCTGTAGAAATTGTTCTAAAATTGCTGTAGAAATATCATTACATTTTCTATTGTTTTGTGGATTTCAAATGATGGCTTAAGACATCGATGATGCCATTTTTCTGTACAGCTGGGATAAGACTGCAGATTTTTCTGCACTGCTGGTTTTCCCAGAATACTGGAAGAGTGCTCTATGTCAATAGATTTTACATTACATACACACAGTGATAAAATACTAACAACCTATGCTTAAAGAGGTAAAATTTTGTGTGACAATGGTTTTGCCATTATACTTTTGCATATTGTTGAGAATAATACTTTTTAGCCTGAACACCAGCAACATTTTGATCCCAGAAAATCAAAATACCCAAAAGCTAAAAATGGCATTTGACTAACTTCAAGATTTTTGCAGTGTAAATGAGCCTCAGGAAACATAATAAAAACAAACAAAAAAATGCTGTATATGGTTTTGTGAACTTACACTAATGTATTTCTCATTTGTCTTGCTGATCAAGAATAAGCTAGCAGGTAAGAAGCAGCAGCCAATTCTAAGTTTGTCTCCTCCACTGTGGGAGGTCATGTTAAATACTAAGTTGAAAAAATGCTTTAGAACAGAACTGCTACATAAGCCTCCCTGGGGATTTACACTCATTAATGTGTGCATGTTAAAAATGGTATTTTCAGTCTATCTTGTGTTGCCGGAGAACCATTTTTATCCTTTTAAAATCTGCATTCATATTATAACCCATAAGTACCTTTCATTTTTGCATTAACACTATAAATACTGTTAGTAATTCTAAACTATTTAGACTTATTTGTAAAAGAAAAATATATTATATGTTTATATATTCTTATAAAGTGAATTAACACTGGAGGGAAGGCTGCGAGGGGGAATAGTGTACAATCACAGCTGATGGGTGTTATTGAGCACAAATTCACTGCTTGAAGCAAAAAGGAAAAGAAAAAAAATGTTCAGTGTTCTTTCAAGTCGTGTCAGATGAAGAGTCATAGGATGCTGACACTATGAAGTTGCCAGTATTGGAGCTTGCCATGGACTGGGCAGCCTGCTGGCTCAAGTTATTGCAGATCAGCACCAGCTGGTTGCTCTGAGCTTCTGAGAGAGTGCTGCAGCTCTGGTAGACGCTGAAGTTTGTCTTGCGGCCAGGGATGTTGCCTTTCTCACACATCGTCTTCACCATCTTTGCAAGCTTGTTTTTCCCCAGGGCTTGGCAGTTGTACCAGTGAAGTGCAGCCAAGTTGACAACGGGTTTGATGGAGAGGTAAAAAGGCGCATCCTCATAGCGCATGGCCGGAGGGCGCCGCTGGGCGTACTCCTTGTAGTCCTGCACGGGGCAGGTCTGCGGGGAGTGCTGTGTGGCGTACACCCGCGAGTCCGTCCCGCCTCTCTTGCTCTTGGTACTCACGTCCCCGTTGTCTGGCCCCATCCACTCCAGGTACTCCAACCCAGTCTCCGTCACCCGCAGCCGGATGTCTCCCCACTTGAGGGTGGACCCGTGGAAACCTGTGCAATGTCCAAATGCCTTAGTGTTGTTCAGCCACACAAGGTTCAGAAGCCCTTCAGGGTTATATCGGCTCAACAAGCCTCTTTTGCGCAGGATGAGCTCATCAGCAAAGGTGAGCTTCATGGATTTGTGTGGCTTATTTCCTTTGCCTTTACACCTCAGCTCTATCTGCTTTTGCTTTAGAGCTTCCTGGGATCTCTTGAACTCCTTATCTCTTGTAATACTGTATCCATACCTGTGCTCTTTGAGATACCGCTCCAGTCCACACTGATAGTTGGCCAGACTGTTTGGCTCATATTCAGACCCATCTTTTTGTCTGGCATCCACAAAGAAGGACGCAAGATAAGCATCAAGCTCTTTGCAGGGGATGACATAGATCTCCCGGGTCTCAGAGGGGTACTTAGAAATGAGGAATTCTCGGAAATTGCGAAGAGCTGTTTGTGTGCTGCGAATGGTCTTCTCATTCTGCTCCCTGCTGAGTTCTGCTGCTCTCTCATCCTGGTCTGGAACAGGAAGAATGGGACAGAAAAGAGAAAGCAGAAGCAGTGAGTTTATATAATGCACTTTTTCCTAAAACAAATTCCCTTAAAAAGGAAAGAACTTAAAATCAGTTTCACAAAGAGCACTGGTAAGCATCTTTACATACCTGTCACATGACTGAAAAGCCAACTTCAGTTTAACAAATGACATACTATATGGTACAAAATTAAGGGAGCTCCTCATAACACTGGTACACAGTTTTGTGCATGGAGATTTGTGAAAGCATTGAGATTAAAGGCAATAGGCTTTTTACAACAAAGGCAAAGTGGAAGGGTTTTCTGTGAATCCTAATGTTGTGTGCAAGGCCCAAACTCAGGAATAAGCCCACTCAGAGTCTCAGAGTTCTTTCATTTGTGAAACCAGAGGTTGTACTGCTTATATTTTTTTTCCTAAAAAAAAAAAAAAAAAAAAAAGCATCATATTTATCTTTAATCACGCTCACTTTTAAGAGTAAAATAAATATAGTCAGAATGTACAGTAGAAAATAAGGCATCACATCCTACAGAAGTGACAGGTAAAATTACTACAAATTTACAAATTTACAAGAATAAAGAAAATATAGTTAATATAGTTAATACATTCACATTAGGAAACATATGAAAAAAAAATCATGATTATACAGCCTCTTTGTGTCATCAAACTGTACCGTGAGAGTACAAGTACAGTTATGGCCCTGTCTTTTCATTTTGCAGAAAAATCAAATCCTGGAAACAATTTTATATTGCTTTAAAAGGCTATCCTCATAGATCCTTACAATCAATGACATATCAAAACACAGTATTCAGATGCTACCGCTACAATAGCTGTTACTGACAGCTGATTTTGTGGCTGATCGTAAGAGAAGCATAAAAAGGAAAAGCTTTATAAGTGATATGTGTTTCTAAGGACTGTTCTCTTGGCATGTACAAACTATCTGTTTGAACAAGAATGCAGCTTAAACAACATAGGTGGAACTGTCATTCTGAATGTGATAAATATTAATGGTTTTAGAAACTTAACAGCATATGCAAAGAAGGAAAAATTCAATTATTTAACTATTTTATGGAATTATATGTAGAATACTTTTTGTTTCTCCCACTCAACAAGCAGAAGAGGAGAAAAAAAAAACCCAAATTATTTTTTATTAGGTCTCATTGCAAACCCCATACATTCTAGCATCCTTTTACCAGTACCATAGCAAACCTCACCAGGTGTTTCTCACCCTAGATACACACACAAAGTGATACAAGACCAGGTGAAGTTCCGGTTGCCTCTCTGTCATTCAGGTCAAGCTTATGTCAGGTTGCGTAGCACACCCACGGCTTTGCACCAGTGTTCAGACACTTGCTCCTCTCTTCCCTGCAAGCCTATTAGCCGGGGAGAAGGTAGCAGAGAAAGGAAGGCAGTCTCTCCCTCTGTACCCCACCTGCAGTGTTCTCTGTGGTTCAGAAACTCTGGTGCAGAGCTTGGCAGCTTCTCTTTCCACCAATCTACAGAGCACCTCTCAAGAATGTTCATCCCATCACCTCCATACCACATCTGCAGACAGAGGCATAGGGAATGATTTGCCCCAGGACTTCTCAGCAGGACGGAAGCAGGACTGAGTTTACAACCCTCACAACCAGGTGCTTTGTCATCAGAGAGAGGCATCCTGCATCCACACCACTCACCCATTGAGAGGGGTTTCTCAAATCCTCTGCAAAGCAGAGAGAAGTGGACATCTGCAACTGAGTCCTTTTGGGGCTTCTGTAGACAGAAAAAAAAACGCTGCCACAAAGGACTGAGGTTTGCTTGAACTGTGCTCCAGGGGAAAAAGAAATGTCACCTGCCTGACACAGAAACTTGTTTTAATAGTGATGTCAGTAACAAAGAGCTCCTAGCAGCCCATAGTGAAGCCTCAACGCTTTAGGCAATGTACATAATAGATCCTTTTAGTGTGGCTAGATGCAGGCTGGAAGCAAAGAGACAGCCCTGTTCAAAGCTCCAAAACAAACATTTACTCTGGTATTTTGTTCACTGCACCCACCACCACTTATTATAGAACTGTGTAAGTAATTATTGCTTTGACTGACAGCCCACATCCTAAGTTCTATTTCAATATAAACAGCACATATAATGGCTCAGCTTTATAAATGTCATCAATCACTTCTTCTTAGAGGACAGCCTGTCACAACACAGCAGTGACACCCAGTCAGTCATTTATGTTACAGCATCTTCCCTTAATCTGCAAAGGAAATTGCCCTATCTATAGCTAACAGTTATAAAACCCATGCTGAATTAAAGATTCTCCCGACTTACATTACCAAAACAGTAGCCCAAAACACTGTATTCTGCAGTGGTGTGTTGTGTGTTACTTCACAAATCAGGTGGGAAACGTTAAAAAAGAATGGGTCAGGTTTTCCTGTAGCCCCATGAGGAGACCTACCTCTACTTTGGCTGTAAACCCAGGCTGAAGTAGTAGTAATGGATTATTCTCTATCTACAAGACCACTCGATTATTGGTGATGTAACATGTAGCATGGCACAAATGCAGGGAGTTTCCCATGGAACAGTTCCCAGATGTTTGCTTTGTCTTACTTTGCTGAGCTTGCTGAATAGAGACCAAATCTCTTTTTAATGTTCTGGTGAAACATTAAAAAAAGCTGGTGGAAACTATTGGAAACACTGGTGGGTATCTACATCAGTTCCTTGACTACTGCAAACATAAACTTGTTTGCTCTTGAACCTCCACTACTCAGTGAATCAACTCTTCAGTGTGCTTGTGTGCATGGGTTCCAAAACTGGGTAAAACCACAGAAAAAAGTCACCAAGTACTCCTAGAAAACACCTCTATATCAGAACGTCCCCAAGCTGTGAATTGATGTGGGATAGGAGAATGGACAGGCGTTACACATGCTTTCACCATATATATGTTATATATGCTTCCACCTTTATTGTAGTCTTCTGTGTGTCTCTGCTGTTAGGCTAGACAAATACTCTCATGTTACAGTCTAATTTCTCTCAGTTGGTTGGTTAAACCAATCAATCAATAATTACTGTCATCATTGATCTATGAAGCCAAGCTACCCTTAGTGTCTTTTACTTATCATAATGCAGCCTTTGGAACTAGTAGTGCTGTTCCCCATGTTTTACAGACTACAAGCAGAGGCATAAAAAAATTAATTGGAGATACATTTCCTGAGGTCCTGCCCCCTCAGCTGCATCACTACACAAAGCTCTTGTGTTTCTTATCATATTCCAAATCAGAGTTTCATTTCCAAGAAAACCAGAGTGTGGCAGAAAAAGACAGTAAAACCCACCTTACTGGCGGGTCCAGGGTAAACTCACGACGACAAGTTTTGAAAGAGACAAGTACTTAAGATGTTCTAGTTCAAATGTAGTGACAGAGATAAAGTGACCAGGCAGAGATTAAACAGACAACCTAGTGGGAGCAGATGTCCCAGGCTAGCCCATGACCATCAGATGATCTCTCCCACAGAGAAACAGCTGTTTTCTGATCTTTTCATAATCTGATTTTAACACAGCCAAGACTTAATATTATCAGTGGAGTTATCAAACTCATGCTTGTTTTAATTTCAGCTCACACACATACACACATTTGGACTCCCTGAAAAGGATGTAACCTCTGTAATTACATATGGTAGGGGGAAAGACACTTGCTTTCATGACAGACAGATACAGATTGTTAATGTTCAGAGAGCATTTGTGACATCAGTGGGAGTCACAAACCTGAGTTGTTATTGCAAATAGCCTTAAACTCTGCATATGGTAAGCAGTGAGATCTCACAGATGTATATAAAAGTAAGGTGGGTTTTCTTAGGAGTAATCTCATCACCAGTTGAAGACTTCCGTGCCAAATTTTTGTCCTGACCAGGAAAATGCCTCTGCAGCAGGCCTGCTTCCACCAATATGGTTTCATTCAAGTGAAAAAGCCTAGTTAACCACACATGAAGCACCACCTATCTCTATGATGGAGCTAAGTGCCTTCTCTCCACTCCCTAGCACCTTGTAGATTGGCTGTTACCCCTGTTTTGCAATTACTGAAAAGCAGTGATATCCAGCCTTTGGGCTGTGGCAATCTGCAGCCCACTAAAACTATTCAAATAAACCACTCCTGCTCCTACCTTTTTCTCCTGTCCTCTCCTGTTTCAAGAACGTATCTATAGGCAAATGACACTCTCCAACATACAGTGTCAGTGTGGGGAATAGCTGCATGAGTCTTTGACAAATGTTCCCCCCTGGAAGCCTTGTTTGCTTGCCTGTCAGAACCAGCTGAGTATAACTGTCATACCAGAGCATACTGGAATATTCGTATTTGTTCTGCATGCCAAAGGTAAAAAGCTGACAGCTGGTTTTCACCATATCACAATAATAAACCAGTGAAAGCCATTCTCATCTCTTGCTGCCAAAAAATGAGGCTGAGGGTAAGAGCAGGTGTCCACAGCAGAAGTGCCTCTAAACATTTGCAGAAACATCCTGAGATTAAGTAGAAGAAATTGCTTCTGTATTTTTTTCTTGAATGTCTGCCCTACCCCTCTATATTGTTTCTAAATTCTGTTTAACGGCTGAAGTTCCCTGTTCCCACTATATTAAGTTAAACTCTATTTTCACATTTAAAATGTTAAACTCTAGTTCAACATCTTCAGAAAAATCTTTCATTAACATGTAAAATCTGCAGTAGTAGAGAATTAATTAATATGCATTTAGGAAAGACACTATTTACAAAATATATACCAAAAAATTATACTTCTATTCAGTTAACCTTCTCCAGTGAAATCATCTGCAAAATGTTTTATGATTCTAAAATTAAAAAGCTTTATGTTATATCAAAGAAAAAAAGACATAGACTGCAAACAAATGAATTTGGGAATATTTATTCATTGGTATCTCCATAAAGTAAAGTCACTTAAAATAGACTTTTGTCACCTGTGCATTTTTTGCAGGGTATAGAATGACCTGATAATGAATGCTCACTCAGGCACTAGAGCTGATTTCCAGTTTATGTTCTCTTTCACTACCTTCTCACAACAGCTTCAAAAGATTTCAGATGCAGTTTTGCCACTAGCAAAGCCAACAACAAAATACAGATTGATATTAATGGGACTTCTGCACAATCCTCAGATGTCAGAAAATTTCTATCTATGACAAGAGATTAGGAAGTTATGTTCTCCTATGACTGACCACATCACCGTTTCTTTGCAATTGATACTATCAATTGCTACTAACAGTGCAAAACAGCAGCACCCTGGGAACTCCAATTTTTACAAGGCTGCCTCCTTTCTCCACCTGATGCACATGATATCTGAGCCATTCCAGCACAAAAATGTTCCCACTGGTTCACTTCATATAGCTGTTTGGTTTTGGTTTCATCATGGTAGTGGAAAAGAGAAGTGTTTGCATTCCAGTTTTACCTTGCATTTCCCTTCTTCCACTGAACAATTTCAGTGGCATTTCTGTGGTATGAGGCCATACAGTTTCCTATCTCCTTTTGAAGCTATTCTGAGATACACTGGCATGAACTGCTGCAGTGCAAAATGGCATGTATTTCCTCTGTATCCACAGTGGGACATTTACCCAGATTCAACCTCCATTTGACAGGAAGAAGTATGTATACCAATTCCAGCTCTCCCAAGGCTTGCCCAACACTGCCGCACTGCACAGCAGGATGCTACAGTTTGGACACAATATGGAAAATGGAAGAAGCAGAAAATATTTTAAGAAATCCATTTATCTGGTGTTTAGGTAATGTACAGCCAAAATATGCATTCCTGGCAGCTGGAGTGGAATCTACTATTTTATCTGGCCCATTTCAAATCAGTCAGCTGGACTGTAACTAACCCTGCAACCACCTCCAGGTCTTCCCACCATGCCTCATCCTATTCTTATTTCCACAGCTATTATCTTTACAGGAGGTAAATAAAAACAAATTATTTGGAACCTTATATAATTGATATTCAGGGACTCAACTCTTCATAGAGGTGGAGGATATAAAAGCCACACCTAGAATCTTCTATACTACCAATCTACTAAACCCAAAACTATTAGAAAACTTCTTCAAAAATGTGAAACTCCATTCCTTTCAAAATAACTGACTAAATTTCCTTCAACAATGTTCACTTCTAAGATATAATTTCTATTCTTTCAGCGCTCAGGTTCAACAAATCAGGTAGTTTGGTGAAATTTGAGTTGGTAAGTGGGAAAACATTACCTATAATGTGAAGCTAATGTCAGCTGTATGTTGAGCATGCATCTTTGTATTCAGCCATGTAATATTCTAAAATTTTCCAAACAGTTAGTGGCTGGCACTGTTAAAAAACTCCAGGTACTGGTTTCATTTTAAAGCTAAATAAGAGAGACACTTCTTGACAATTATTTTCGTTATATATAATATAATATAATAAAATAAAATAAAATATAATATAATATAATATAATATAATATAATATAATAATATAATATAATATAAATGCTATATAATGTAATGTTATATTATATTATATTGTATTATATTATATTATATTATATTATATTATATTATATATATTGTACTCTATTCTATTCTATTCTATTCTATTCTATTCTATTCTATCCAGATTAAATATTTAACTCTGGAAAACAGATTTTTTTTAAACCCATGACTTCTTAGCAACGCAAAGAAAAGTTGCCCTTTCAAAGCATGTTAATTAATGCTTTGTGGCAGAAGGAATTAAAGGAATTATGGTAATGCTCTACATCACCCTGAGAACTGGAAGTCGGGTGATGCACAGCAGAAGGGATGCATTCATTTTCAAAGAGGACCTGGCTCAGCACCAATCTGGAAAGTGTTTCATACACATCTTCAGCAGAGTATCGGTTTTTCCCCCAAGTAAGTTTACAATTCCACAAAGCATATTTTAAGTGTGCTCTGGATTGGTGTCCCTATATTTAAGTATCTGCTTATGTAGAAATCAACCCATCTAAGTCAGTATATGTATAGAAGATAGAACTGAATAATAATTATATGTATACAGTTACTTGATTCAAAAGCTGAAAAGAGGAAAGAAAATGAGAAAAAACAAAAATGAGGAGAGAAAAATGGTAAAGATCTGAGACACAATTTTTTTACTGAATTAAGTTTATAATTTGAAAATTATACAATTCTCATGGCAAAAATCCATTTCTTACATAACAAAATCAAGCGTCTACATTTTTGGAAAGTTTTCTCCATTTCCATGCTCTTACAGAGAAAGAGAGATCTATAGATGTGTAAATAGCTCTCAGAAGCAATGATTGCTCAGCAAGAAATTTAACTACTGGGCTAGTTTGCACAAAATCACAGGTAGAAATTTATATAGCATTTTAGAATATTTGGCACAGTGGAATTTTGTGCCTCTCTGCAGTTGAAAGTCCTGTGGAAGAAGAATGAGAAACAGGCCCTTAGTCTTCTGTAAGAAGAATTTTAATGTAAAACATGTAAAACATGCCACCTCATATCACCAGAGACTTAGTATGTTCTCAGCTACAGTGTACCACCAGTTTTAATGTCATCACACTAAAGAATTATCTTCAATAAGCATAGCTGAGAAAGCAATACAAGAGGTCTGGAAGGGATGAGACAGAGCTATGAAGTTTGCCTGCTTTTGGTTCACTCTAGACAGCACCTGAGAAGCAGAACTGGGAAATATGGGAGAGAAATAAAGATGAGGGGGAGAGAAGAGAGAGTAAGAACAAAGGATATGAATAAAACATAACACCAAAGAGAGAGATTAAAACCAGATGACAATCCTTATAATCTGAAATATAATTTATAACAGTGTTTCAAAATGAGTCAGTCTAACTGGGGCAACAAGCAGAGAAACAAAGAAAAGGAGAATGTAATAAATATTTTATTACATTAATAATAATAAGCTGCACTTTAAGTCTTGGCTAAAGCATATTCTTAAATCAAGCTGAGAATGTGAGCAGTTTCAGACTTAAGAGCATGAGGCCCACTCAACTGTAATTAACACAATAAATCATACTGTGAAACTCTCTACATAGGCTGACAGCACTTGGTTGATATATTGCTTATTAAAGACTGCAGACATTTTTCCTCTATTTTATTAAAGTGCCATTGGTGGTGAATCAAAAAGTACCCTTTTCAATTCTGTCTGAACTATCTACTTGTTCACCCAGGGGAAGAGGAAATGTGTTGGCAGGTCATGCCATTTGCTTCTGGTAATACAGATTGCAGCATATGCACCCCAAAGAACTGTATTTCAGTATTTTTTCTCTCACCATCTTTAACTTAGCCAAGTACTCCAACTGTGTTGTTAGAAACTTTGATGTATCATTTCCAAAATTCTCTGTTGGTGATTTTGCACAGCCAGACCAGTTTGGTTTTACCTTTCACTGTATATTGTCCAGTACGAGCGAAGCAAGCTAGAAAGGGCATAAACTCTATGAAGAGATCATAATTTACAAACCTGCATAAAGAAATTCCAAGCACACTTCTAACACATATATTTCTTTTGTCTTCACTGGCTCAGAAAGCAGTATTTGAGGAGCAGCTCTTTACACAGTTCTCCAGAGAGAATGAAGTCTAACACTTGAACTGAAATGGATTTTATGATGGATTTTTAGCCTACTTTACTGATTTGTGCCAAGTCCTCTCCTCCTAACACTCTAGAAAAAATGACAACTATGAGCTTTATTTTAACATTTACAAACACAACTCTCATCACATTAAAGGGATGGAAGTTAAAGATGCGAAGGTTCTCCAAGACTGGGGAAGAGTCAAAGCTGGGTAGAGGGTAGAGGGTAGAGACATGAATACACCCCAGCTTTCAGAAGGTTGACAGCCCTCAAGCATTAGATACTGTGATAGGCAGCTGCTCACACATCCTGGCTGACCAAAGACCACTTTATTCCAAACTAGCCATGGCATGCCCAGGCATTTGCCAAGACAAGGACTCCCAGGAGGTGCAGGAGCAGCTGGAAATTTTGCACAGTAAGGAGACAAACCTGCAAGAGAAGCACATTCATCAAGAGCTGGACTGTTGTTCATTGCACAGTTCATTTCTTTCTGTCCTTGAATACATGTTTAAACCTAATTTATCATAGTCTGACTGAGTAAATATTTAGTCACATTTTGCAGCTCTACTTGTGTAAACTCTCCTTAAGTAAAATGAGGAGGCTCAGATGTTTTCTAGCTATGTACACACTCAGGAGAGTATACACAACTTACATACATCTCTGCTGTCAGAAGACTGTTATTATTTCTCTTTTGTATTTATACTGTCAAAATTTTCCTGCCAGGATTGTTTTGTTATTTCCATAAAAATAATTTATTCTTCTATATGGGATATGAACAATCAGTTCCCCTGTTACTGAATGAGTTCATACCAAAACTAACACAAACCAATTAATATAAGACATGACATGGGGTATAGTTTAATGGATATAATTGTGGATGTGTTATACATATACATGGCTATTTTAATATTTACCAGCGCAATAAACAGTCTGATGTATTTAACAATTCTGTAAGTGAATGGTAAATGGGACAAGTCATCATCAAACTGTAAGTTTTTTGAGGACCATCTTAAATCAGGGGAGGGAAAAGAGAGGCATAAAGCAAATTCTTTATACAGAGAGGAAAAATAAAATGTAAATCTGACAGCAAAAAACCAAAATGTCTGTCAGAATATATGCATGGACGCTGTTCTGTAATGCTAGAAATAATATTCCTGTCTGTTATTTTGTTTTCTTGGATTTATAGTCATAAGAGAAATGAAGTCCCAAACAAATGACAATGCTCCATCTGCCAAGAACAAAGGACAGAAAAAAATTCCATAAGCTGGCATATCAACATGACTGAAGGACAGAGTCCATAATAATCAGAAGAGTGCTCCAAGTTGTGGACAAAATGAAATTTCTCCCGTACAAAACCATCAATGCTTCTCTGCCTCATTCATACTGCTATGCCAGTCACTTTAGGAAAGCAGAGATTGGAACATACCCAGTGAAAAGAGAAATTAATGTAAACAGAAAATCAAAACAAGCTATTCAAGGATCATAGATGAACATCCTTATTTTTCACAGGCTTGATCTTTGGGTACAGGTTTCCTGATTGAAATATTACAGTAATACAGCATATTCAGCAGTTGCACTGGAGTGACATGACCTGGGGTAGAATAGCTCAGACTACCCTTTTTTCTTCTCTGAACAAAACAGAAGACCAGCTTTTTTTCTTTAATTTTCTCCTTCCCAAGTACAAAACAGAAAGCAATTGATTAAATATTATTAATCCATTATTGTATGGTCTCATGGTTTTTGTCATGAATACCTATGAAGTGAATGAAAAGCTACAACAGAGCAGTGTCATTGTGACAGTCACCCTCAGTTTAATCAACAGGAACACATGCAGAATTTCTGTGTGTATGTGTGCTTACTGATTAATTAGAGTTAAAGGGATTAACAGGTATATATTGGAAGTAAGACATAGCCAATGCACTTAATGATCAATGTATAATTAAGCAAAGCTTCAATAACACAAAGTTTTAATCAGACTCAGCAAGGTCTTCAGTAGCACTTTTTAACAGGAAGTCCTGCCTCCTACTCCCACCAGGGGCAGTGGGAGCCATGACCTGGGAATTGCTGTGTCTAACACAACATTTGTGTGATCAGCAGCATCCTTCCATTTTTGAAGGGCAACATTGCTTGCTCCAGACAAAAGTAGACTTATTTGGGAAATGAAAACACAGCTCTGCCCAACCGTTCCACAGAGGCCACCAGCCACATTCGAAGTGTTCAAAACAATCAGTGCTGAAAGCAACTTTTCTGTGACCATTCTGTGGAGTGCCCCAGCAAGAAAGAAACAACAGGGAAAGCAGGCATTCTAGTTTCTCTCTCTTGAGGCTTTGATTTAATAGCCTGTTTCAACACTTCCTGGAATGGGCATATGCTTCATTTCAGCATACTTTATCAAAGAAACACAGATTTCATCATGTTTCAGTGCTGCCAGAATCTGAATGTTTTAGCAAGTACTGCTCTGTGCTGTTCCAACCATGATAAAATACCTAAAATATCATCATGCTTCTGTTTTCTTTTCTAGAAAAATTCAAACAAGGATTTCTGTATTCTGAATTTTTATCTTGCATAGAGAGATAGAAAATACACTCAGATATTTTTACTGATCTGTTTCATGCTCAAGCAGATTCTAGGCTCACTGCAAGCACAAAAAAAAACCCCCAAAACATGACATGACAGAAGAAGACTCACTAAGAGGGATATAATTTAGGTATGGAGAAATGAGTCATCACTGTGTGCTGGCTGCACAGAACAGCTTATGCAAAAATGCCACATTCCCATCACTGATACAGGTGAAAACAGCTCTTCCCAAGGTGTGCCACTATTAAAATCTTAGATCTTGAATATATATGTGAAGTAGTCCTTCTGTAGGTATAGAATCATTGAATCATAGAATCACTGAGGTTGGAAAAGACTTTTAAGATATCAAGGCCAACCACCCACCCAGTATAATCACTATGTTCACCACTAAACAATGTCCTCAAGCACCATAACCACATAGTTTTTGAACAGTTTCACAGGGATGATGACTCCACCACTTCCCTAGGCAGCCTGTTCCAATGCTTTACAACCCTTTTGATGATGAATTTTTTCCTAACATTCAACCTTAACCTCCCTTTGTGCAGCTTGAGGACATTTCCTCTCATCCTGCCACTAGCCTGGGAGAAGAGACCAACACCAACTGGCTACCCAGACTAAACAGCCCCAGTTCCCTCAGCTGCTCCTCATCAGACTTGTGTTCCAGATCCTTTCCCAGATTTGTTGCCCTTCTCTGGACATGTTCCAGCACCTCAATATCTTTCTTGGAGTGAGGAGCCCAAAACTGACCACAGGATTTGAGGTGTGGTCTCACCAGTACCCAACACAGGGGAATGAACACTTTCTTGGCCCTGTTTAGGCCTTTTTTGGCCTTTGTGTGAGACTGGTGCCTCACACAAAGCAGAAAATAACTCTCAGAAAGGATCCTGATCTAAACCATCAAGCCCGGTGTTCTCTTTTTCTCCCAGCGCTCCATCTGAAATGCAAAAGTAAAGTGTGTGTCTGAAGCGTTCCAGGGCTAGCATCTCTCTTGGGTCCTGCGCTGCATCTCCTCTGCAGATCCAAATCTGACCCTACCTAGTCGCTCTTTTCTTAAAGACTCACAAATCACATACTGAAAATAGCTCCAAAATGAAACAATTGCAAAGATCACAAAAAGGAACTGATCTCTCATCAAAAGCACCATGTTAAATAATCTATTTCCTAAAATTAAAGTGATGTTCAGTACAGATGTGTCTAATTTTGGTTTTTTTTCCGTATGTTTTCAGGAGAGCTGGAACCAGCAGAGGCATTATTTTCCTCTTTTATATTCCAGTATCATAAAACAGAGCACACAAAACAGTTGCCTATTTAAGACACTCTAAAGAAAACATCTCAATCATTTTGGTTTACAAAAGTTACTGTTTTCCACTTTTCACCTGTCCATCCTATTTTTTGCTTTTCAGAGTTTCATATCAGGGTAATGGGGGACAGGGCGTATTTCTGCGTCTGAAATGATAGGTGATGCTACAGAACACAACCATTCATTGAAATGTGCTGTTTGTCTTCTGGTATGACACACCATCATCCTTAATACTCTTTGTGCTATGGTACTTTGAAAGAAAAATATGTATTTAAATCAAGAATCAGTAATTCTCAGTGATACAGTTTCTCTATTCAGAAGTCCATTGAATATTCTCAACTGTTTGTCAACTGAACTTGGCATGCTTTACAAAATTAATCCTTAAAAGCTGCTGGGGCCTGGCTGCAAAAGTTCTTTTTCTTTCCCTCCTAGCTGCAGGCAAATAACTTTTATAGATTGCATGGAAACGATCATTCTTTCACCCTCCTCCATTACAGAGGATCAATAGGCCTATGCACCTTTTATTGCAGGAATCCAGCTGAAAGCCCATCTCCAAACATCTCCCACACCAGTCTACTTTCAGTATGAATACTCATGAATGGTTTCCTCCAGGAAACGTATATATCTGTAGCTATATGATCTATATCTGTATCTGTATCTGTATCTGTATCTGTATCTGTATCTGTATCTGTATCTGTATCTGTATCTATACCTATATATCTCCAGTAACACTGCTGCCAGGAGATGTCTCTTTGTGCTGCAGATAGTTCCACTCACAGGAGGTCCATGCTGAAAAGAGGAAACAAGCCCTGACATCAAGGAAAGCAGCAGCCTAATCTTTTGCATGTATAGCTGTTGTGAAAAACACTTAATATTTACGACAACCCCTAGGTGACAAGTCCGTTGATGATCATACAAAAAGGCTAGCATGAGCTTTCTGTGCCTGAAAGGAATTTTCACTAAAGAAAATACATGTGAAGTCCTGAAAGGTAATAGGTACCCTTCTTAAGCACAGTGAAAATCTAAAGATATTGTAATAATTGATGAGTTTTCATTTCTGTGTTCTCCTGCAAAAATTACTACCCTGATAAATGCCTCTCATAGGAACAACTGCATAAACAACTCTGGTATTAGAGTTGTTAGTACTATGAGTTCATTTCTTTTTTACACATTTGTCATGCTGCGCATCCAGATGATAAAAGCAATTACATGACTGCTCTACCAGGGCTAAAGTTGTCCTTTTTATGCTACTGTCCTGCTTTTAAACATAACTGCCATGCAATATTGTAAAGAACTAATCATTACTTAGACTTCTATCATCTGAATAAAGATGTCTAGCTAGACTTCTAGAATACAGCCCTCAAAACATTAGATTATAATTTAACAGCATTTGGATGAAGATAACTGAAGGAGGAAGTGGGCTGGCAAGTCATTGCTGCAAGATCAGGTGATTAATCAAGTCAATAGCTTCCTTTTTCTGATATTTAAAAGTATAATGATGAAATTCTATTCTCCTAAATAAGCCAGGCCCTAGCAACTGAAAAAAAAAGGGGGGGAGGGGCACTATACTTTTTGTAATTATGTATCTCAGCACTTATTACTTCCATCCATGGACTAGATCAGCAATAGATATCAATTATGGAACCTAAAGAATCACTAGTGGACTCTGAACTCTTCCGCACAACACAAAGAGAAGAAAGAGACTGTCTCACCCTTATATATATTTAAGTGTTCACTTGACCATGTTCAGGAGCATACATCCCTAGAGACAGGCTTCAAGCAGTCACTTTAGCCAAAACCCATCAATCTTTGTATGTACGCTACAAATACAGAGACCAATCAGCAGTTATTTTAGTGCTCTTGGAGGAACTTTATTTAAATACGAGTTTTGTAACTTTCTTTTTAGTGATTATTTTTCTTGTGCTACTTTCATTCTTGGCACAGTTCCATTGGGCTTGAAATAATTACAAAGATGATAAATTTTGCTGCTTTGTATGCTTTATATACACCCCAAAAAAAGGCGTTATTTTTTCTTGTTTGCACTTCTTTGGAATGTGCAAGACTGACACTTTTTAAAATAGATAAACAGTGATTTAGAAGTTAGAGCTTCATTTAGTCAAAACTGTCAGTTCATAAGGTGTGAAAAGACTCACCTCAAAGTCTTGTAACATTTTGATGCTCATCCAACATTCATAATCCACAAATCTTATATATGGCTCTTGGTTCTCATTTAATTTAAACTCACACAATAGCAGACATTGCAGACAGAAAGGAGGAAATGGAGATGTACTATTTCTTCTGATTGCAGAAAAATATCTAAAATATTCCACTAAGAGTTCTACATCAATATCCAACAAACCCCAGAGGCACTCCATTTTATAATGGCCATGTTCAGACAGAGACATATGAACACCTGTAACCTACAGGGATGTCCACACTGAGAGGAGAACAAGAGTCAACCCATGTTACGTCCCAGCTGTGAAAGGCTGCGGTCCTGCTTACACTTTTCTGTGATCAGAGCACAGCATCTTTGCCTGAGTTACCAGGCTAAGCTGACTACCTGGCACTGATCCGGTACCCTGACATACCAGTTACAGAAAATAAAAGAACTGAGAGGATGAGAGGATGTCAGAGCAGATGTCAGAGCCGGGAAGCTATGTACTGCCCTCAGCACAGACCAGCATTCATCACAGCACACAAACACAGGTATTGTTTGATAACCACAATGCCAGGACAATGAGCAGCACTCTGAGAGGACAAAATCTTTCCCTTCCAAACTCTGAAAATGCCTGTACATGTAAAACAAGCAGTCAGGTGAGTTCAGTGATGAATATACATAGAAGGCACATGTGACGGTACACATAGAATGCAACCTGCCACATCTCTGACAAAAGCAGCAACCACAGTCAAAACATTTAGATGATTTTTTATTTTGCGTCTCTGCTTCCTACTCTGCATTGTGAAGGTGGATATCTGTTTTTTATCATGGGACTCTTTGTTCCTGTATTTATAGTGATGCACTAGTGTTGAATTAGAAATGTCCTGCTGCACTGTCTTGTTAATACAAAACACATCTTCACCGTCAGTCTTCAAGTGGAAATAGAGTATCCTTCATAAATTCTTCAGCAATTCTGCTGACAAAGTAAATTATATGGCTCTCAGAATCAAAACTTGTGTTCATTCAAAATAAGCTTGACACTTCTTTGGGCAACAGTCTCCCTCTATGGCCTTCTGCAGTAATGCCAAATCGTTTCCATTCCTGGTTTCAGACATCCAAATGTCACTAATTGCTCTAGGTTGCATGTACTACAACCTAAAGCACCTAAAGTTTCTTAGTCATCTTCCATCTCCACTGATGTGATCTACCTTGCCTTTGCTGGCTCTTGAACATTAAAACCAGCCCAAGTATTAGCAAAAACATAGGACAGAAGAGGTGATTTGAGAAGTAGAAATTGCAGAAATTCCCTGCTCTCCACCATTGCAAAAATTCTTCTCCTAACACATGCAGGTCCTCTCAGTTTTTCCAGAATTAAAAAAGGACTAAATAATACCTACATGCATTCTTGAAGGCTTTGCTATTAGAATGGTAAAGTAAAATTTGAAAATTCAGAGGAACGTCCACTTATTAGAGCTGAAACTTAACAAAAAATAATTCAGTATATTCCACAGCGCTTAGATGGACATCTAAACACAAAAATCAGTGTCTAACCTAACCAAACCTTCATTGGGATGCCACTTCTCTCTTAAGACATGAAAATATCTTTGTAAGGTCCCTGCTTACATATTCAGTTGCCACAAAGTAATCTAAGAAAGTAAGTGAGTTTGAAAAAAAACAGATTTGAAAGAGAGACAAGTCCAAAAGCATAATGTGGCTTAAACTGGCCTAAACTAACATATACCATCAAGATTTTTGATTTCATGGATAATCTCAATCAGACTTCCAAAATCTATGGGATACCATGGAAACTATTAGCTGTGTCCAGTAAAAATGCAAGGATATGTCACTTCAGCTAAAGTTCCAGTAATATTTCTTGCTGGTTGGATTGCAGCCTTTAATCATAACTTAAATAAGGCCTAAGTCATGTAGGCCTTGGACCTTACACCACTATTTCTAATGGGACCAGGAGCAAGGCCTCATATATTGGAGAGGACAAGAGAGGATTTAAATCCTCTGCTCCCTTTCAACTAAACCTTTGTTTAGTCAAGCAGGCACTGAATCTATAAATTAATAAAACCCCTAATAAAGGTGTCTTCATTTGGGAAGACGGGTATCTGCCAGGGAAAGCTGGAGTTTCCCCTGGAATGGAGAATGTAAACCACCACCACCCCTTTCTTTTTCCAATTATAAATTTGCAGTTTAAAACCTTTTAGGCAAAAGATTTTGGAAATAGAAATAGCAGTTCTTTACTAGGATGTACAACAAAGCAAACAAAAATAACAACTACAGCATTAATAACAAAAACAATACCAAGAACTTCGAGGGCTTTGCTTCACAAAAACCGCTGGTAGCTGGGATGGCAGGATGTCCCAGCAGGACAGGGGCAGGGTGTCCCGGCAGGGCAGGGGCAGGGTGTCCCAGCAGGGCAGGGGAATGTGGGGTCACACTATAGCAAGAGGAGCAGTGCTGACGAAACCACGATGGCAGAACAGGGCTGGCCCAGCTCCCGCGGGGCAGCAGAGAAGCTCAGAATTCCAGGGCGAGCAGACGATGGTAGATTTCCCACGACTGGACCCCTCCAGAGAGAGTGAACTCTTCTAGCAGCAAGCGGCAATCCAGCCGTTCTCTCTCCCCGGACGCCGAAAAAACCAGAAATGCCAAACTGCCTCAAGCTCTGTCCTTGACCTGCCCTCAAAACTCATGTTATCTCTCCCTCTGAGCTTTGACCACCCCTTTGTTTTTTGTTAACTAGCGTTAAGGATCTGACACTTAGTTTCCTTGGTAACTTATGGGGAAAAATTCTTTAAAGTAAAAGGGAATAAATCTAAGCCTCAACATTATCCACCCCGAATTTTTTCCCATACCAACATGTTACATTGTGTTTAAACTTTTAAAATATACATATATATATATACATGCAGATATGGATACAGTCACAGTGTCATGGGTAGTTCACCCCAAAACAAGGTCCCCTTGAGGTATGCATCGGGTCTCTCTACCCTTCTGCATCACTGATCAGGTGCAACCTGGTCCCTGAGCGAAGACAACACCATGGATGGGATTGTCTTTGCTGGAGGCAGAATTAATCCAAACAATTTTTCCCAGCACACCTCTCATGTGTACCACTGGAACCTTATCTCCATCTGTTGTTTGCAAGGGCTCAGATTGGGCAGGACCTGCTCGGTTGGTGGAACCTCAAGTGTTCACCAACCATGTGGCCTTTGCTAAATTAATCTCCCAGTTCTTGAAAGGCCCCCCACCCAGTCCCTTTAAGGTGGTTTTAAGCAGGCCATTGCATTGTTCAACTTTCCCAGCTGCTGGTGCGTGATAAGGAATATGGTACACTCACTCAATGCCATGTTCTCTAGCCCAGCTGTTGATAAGGCTATTCTTGAAATGGGTCCCATTATCTGACTCAATTCTCTCAGGGGTACTATGCCTTCACAGGACTTGCTTTTTCAGGCCCAGGATGGTGTTCCGGGCAGTGGCATGAGGCACAGGGTAGGTTTCCAGCCATCCAGTGGTGACTTCCACCATGGTCAGCACGTACCGCTTTCCTTGGTGGGTTTGGGGAAGGATGATGTTGTCAATCTGCCAGGCCTCCTCATACTTATATTTGGACCACCGCTCACCATACCATAGGGGCTTCACCCTCTTGGCCTGTTTGATGGCAGCACACATCTCACAGTCATGGATAACCTGAGAAATACTGTCCATGGTTAAATCCACCCCTCAGTCTCATGCCCATTTGTAGGTGGCATCTCTGCCCTGATGACCTGAGGCATCATGGGCCCATCGAGCTAGGAACAACGCCCCTTTGTGTTCCCAATCCAAGTCTATCTTATCTTTGCAGCTTGATCTACCTGCTCATTGTATCAGTGCTCCTCATTCGCTCAACTCTTGGGGACATGGGCATCTACATGGCGGACTTTTACAGGTATCTTCTTCACCCGCATGGCAATGTCTTTCCAATCATCCGCAGCCCAGATTGGTTTTCCACCTATGCTGCCAGTTGGCCTTTTTCCACCTTTCCAGCCAGCCCCACAGAGCATTGGCTACCATCCATGAATTGGTGTAGAGGTAGAGCTTTGGCCACTTCTCTCTTTCAGCAATGTCCAGGGCCAATTGAACAGCTTTAAGTTCGGTGAGTTGACTCAATCCACCTTATTTTTCAGTGGCTTGTGTGACCTGTCATGTGGGGCTCCATACAGCTGCTTTCCACTTGCAGTTCACCCCTACGATGCGACAGGAACCATCAGTGAAAAGAGTGTAGTGTGTTTCTGCTGCTGGCAATTGGTTGTGCAGTGGAGCTTCTTCAGCACTTGTCACTTGTTCCTGCTCCTCCTCATCTGTGAGACTAAAGTTTTCACCTTCTGGCCAGTTTGTAATTATCTCCAAAATCCCAGGCGATTTGTGTTTCCAGTACAGGCGTGCTGTGTGATGAGGGCAGTCCATTTGCTCCATGTGGCATCAGTGGCGTGGTGGGTAGAGGGAGCCTTTCCTTAAAACATCCATCCCAGCACGGGTAGTCGGGGTGCCAGGAGGAGCTGTGCTTCTGTGCCAATCACCTCTGAGGCGGCTTGAAATCCTTCATAGGTGGCCAAGATCTCCTTCTCTCTAGGAGTGTAGTTGGCTTCAGACCCTCTGTAGCTGCGACTCCAGAATCCAAATGATCAGCCTTGAGTCTCCCCAGGCATCTTCTGCCAAAGGCTCCAGGACAGACATGGCTCCTGGCTGCAGAGTAGAGCATGTTCTTCACATCTGGTCCCATCCTGATTGGGCCAAGGGCCACCGCGTGAGTGATCTGTTTGATCTGGGCAAAAGTGTGTTGCTATTCAGGGCCCCAGTGGAAATCATTCTTCTTGTGGATAACCAGGTAGAGAGGGCTCACAATCTGGCTGTATTCTGGAATGTGCATTCTCCAAAAGCATATGGGGCCTAGGAAAGCTTGTGTTTCCTTCTTGCTGGTCGGTGGAGATATTGCTGTGATCTTGTTGATGACCTTGGCGGGAATCTGACGAGGCCATCCTGCCACTTTACTCCTAGGAACTGGATCTCTCGGGCAGGTCCCTTGACCTTGCTCCCCTTGATGGCGAAAGTGGCTTCCAGGAGAATCGGAATGATCTTCTTTCCTTTCTCAAACACTTCAGTTGCAGTCTTCCCCCACACAATGATGTCATCGATGTACTGTAAATGTTCTGGAGCCTCACCCTTCTCCAGTGCAGCCTGGATTAACCCATGGCAGATGGTGGGGCTGTGTTTCCACCCCTGGGGCAGTCGGTTCCAGGTGTACTGCACACGCCTCCAGGTGAAAGCAAACTGAGGCCTGCATTCTGCAGCCAAAGGAATGGAGAAAAAGGCACTAGCAATGTCAATAGTGGCATACCACCTTTGCTACCTTGGACTCCAGCTCGTACTGGAGTTCCAGCATGTCTGGCACAGCAGCGCTCACTGGTGGAGTCACTTCATTCAAGGCACAACAGTCCACAGTCATCTCCATTCTCCGTCAGACTTGCGCACAGGCCAGATGGGGGTGTTGAAGGATAAGTGGGTTTTGCTGACTATCCCTTGCCTCTCCAGCTCGTGGATCATCCTGTGGATGGGGATCACAGCATCTCGATTTGTCCGATACTTCTGGCGGTGCATTGTCGAGGTGGCAACAGGTACTCGTTGCTCTTCTACCTTCAGAAGTCCTACTGCAGTCCTACTCCTATCCTGAGCTTGCTGGCTACAGAACCCACTGTCTCTCGGTTGTTATCAGGATGAATTGTGGCAATGAGTACGGTGTAGTCACGTGATCCCTGAGTTGCCAGCGTCCACAACATGTGCCCTGTGCATTTAACCTTGTCAGTGTCATTATCATGCTGTCCCCTCCTCCCAAAGAGTACCTCCAATACTGCCACTTCTCTCAGCCTTTGGATCCCCTCCTCAAGGATCTGCCAGTCCGTTGTACGATGGTGCTGCTGCACTTTTTCTCTGTGGACAAACCTCTCCTTTATACTCATTAAAAGCCACTTCCAGAGGGAGAGGGGGCCTGGCTTTCTTACAAATACCTGATTTATACCTGAGTCCTGGGTCAAGAGTCTCAAATTCCTTGCCTCACTACCATCCAGTTGTACACCTGTACCTATAAGGTCCCAGACCCAAAGTAGCCAGGTTGTATAAGGCTCACACCCCCGTTGTGCAATATCTTTTTGCAGGTTACGGAGACTTTCATACAACAGGGACTTGGTGATGATTTCAACCTGTTTACCTTGTGAGTTGTGAGGGCCCTCCTTTCTTATCCTTTTTACCTGGGTGCTCTGATTTCATCTTGTACTTCTTTGTTTCCATAGGGGTGACTGCCGCTGGCTGTGGCTGCCCCTGTGGTTCAGCTGGAACCTGGATGGAGTTAACGTCTGTGGGCTCCACTGCTGCACCATCAGACTCTGCCTTTGCAGGGCAGGTGGAAGGTTTCTCATCAACAGGGGCTAAGGAGGCAAATGAGGCCACCACTGGGGAAATGTGCTCCTTCATCATCTGGCCCATCTCCTTCACCAGAACCCCCACCCAATCCATGTGATTCATTTCTGAGGTGGGCTGCGGGGCAGGGTCAGGCAGTGGGCCAGCATCCCTATTCTGTGGGGCAGTGTCAAACCTTATGGCAGTACCCCAGTCTCTGGGGCAGGGGCAGGTCCCACAGCAGTATCTCCAGTCTCTGGGGCAGGTGTCTGTGCAGTGATCTAAGTTGGCCTCACCTTATCTCTGGAAACCAATAGATAGACTATGACTATTAGCAACACTTGGGTAGTATCTAGAGAGAATTTAAACCCTTCAAAGGCTGGTAGGGTAGGCAGAAAGAACTGGTTGAAGCGCTGGGAGAAAACTTCCTCTGCTGTCATTTCCTCACAGGAAGTACCATTCTTGAAGTAACACAAAAAATACAGACTTAGTGTGTGACAGCCATGTATCCATGTGCCTGCCTTCCAGAAGAAGTTAAAAATCCATGAATGCCTCACCTTATCCACCCATGAAACAAACTGGAACAAACTGGATGACAGTCACAGTAGCCTTAGTTATAGGGCCCATGTTTAAATAAGGGCCTGCAAATGGTAGTAATACAGCCACAACCATGTGCCATCCAAACCAGGGCAAGTTAGACCACATGATGCTGCCTGATGAGGTTCCTATATGCAACACACACAAAAGAAAATACTAGGTTACTTATGAAACGCTATTTCTTTTTCTCTTTCTTTTCTCAGTGCCCTCAAGCCCCACAGTTGGGCACCAAAATCTGTCTTGGTTTGGGAAGACAGGTATCTGCCAGGGAAAGCTGGAGTTTCCCTTGGAATGGAGAATGTAAACCACCACCACCTCTATTTTTTCAATTAAAAATTTGCAGTTTAAAAACTTTTAGGCAAAAGATTTTGGAAATAGAAATAGCAGTTCTTTACTAGGATGTACAACAAAGCAAACAAAAATAACAACTACAGCATTAATAACAAAAACAATACCAAGAACTTCGAGGGCTTTGCTTCACAAAAACCCAGGGCAGTTTGATCTCGGTGCCTTTGTAGGATCCTCAGAGCACCAAGCTGGAAACAGTGGAAAAGTCCCGAGCTGGTAGCTGGGATGGCAGGATGTCCCAGCAGGACAGGGGCAGGGTGTCCCGGCAGGGCAGGGGCAGGGTGTCCCAGCAGGGCAGGGGAATGTGGGGTCACACTATAGCAAGAGGAGCAGTGCTGACGAAACCACGATGGCAGAACAGGGCTGGCCCAGCTCCCGCGGGGCAGCAGAGAAGCTCAGAATTCCAGGGCGAGCAGACGATGGTAGATTTCCCACGACTGGACCCCTCCAGAGAGAGTGAACTCTTCTAGCAGCAAGCGGCAATCCAGCCGTTCTCTCTCCCCGGACGCCGAAAAAACCAGAAATGCCAAACTGCCTCAAGCTCTGTCCTTGACCTGCCCTCAAAACTCATGTTATCTCTCCCTCTGAGCTTTGACCACCCCTTTGTTTTTTGTTAACTAGCGTTAAGGATCCGACACTTAGTTTCCTTGGTAACTTATGGGGAAAAAATTCTTTAGAGTAAAAAGGAACAAACCTAACCCCCAACAAAAGGCTTTTTGATATAACTAAATGTAAAAGACTTACATCTGTCTGTTTAGGACAGAAAAATTTTTACATAGGATAGATAAACATTCTCTGGTAGTTCAATATTGCTCTGATTTTATGTATCATGCACTACTTTCAGTACATCATTCTTTATTAGGGGACAATCTAACAAAATCACTGTACATGAGCAAATACCCAAACCTAGTCTTTAGTGAAACCTCCAAATTTTACTTGCAAGAATCTGCTGTGCATTTGTAATAAATTCAATTTCCAACATTTCCCACCTATTTGCAACTTGAAGATTTAATAATGCCAGCACTTCTTTCCCAAAGGAGAAGGCTCTATGCAAATGGGGGACTTTGCTCATGTATCAAGTTTTAGTCATATGTCAATCACTTTATCCTCATTAAAATGCCACAGCCTCTGAGTAAAGTAACAGCATGTGACAACAGCACTTGAGGAGTGGAACTGTGTAATGCTTTTTTGGAACAGCACAAGAAATTTAACCACTGAGAACATAACTGAATAAACTGGAATTGGACAGCACTCTTAGAACCCTATCACTGTCTATGCACAAAGCACTCGTACGTTGATTTAGGCAGTGGGTGCAATCCCACTTTGCCCTCAAAGTGAGACACTAGAAACGGACCAATCCTGGTTTTGAAACTATATAAATGTGAAAATGTTGTGCTGCATCTATTCCTGTAAGGTTTAACCCCAAGCAGTAACAACTGCTGACCTTGTTTGGCTTCTGAGGACCTGGCAAAAACTGTTGAAAGGAGCTTGGATTTTTCAATGGATCTGTTGAAAGTAATACACTGTCCCAGAAACCACACACAGAATGTGGAAACATTCTGCTTAGTTTGTCTTCCATTGTCCCAGATTGCAAGTCTGAGACTGAGCAACTTGCAGGGGCAGGTTGATAGAAACCAATAGCAATGGTACATTATAAACCAAGAAAGGCAGAACAAGTACATTTAACACACAAAACTTGGGTTGAGTGGTATCAGGCATCCTGGTTTTCTCATATTCAGCAGAGCAGACTGGATGTTACCAGATAAACCAGATGGAGTTTTGCAAGGGAATTTCCATCAAGGATGTTACATGACAGGACTACTGCAAAATAACCTCTCAGAGATGCAATCATGCAAGAAATGGGTCCCAAAGAAGCATTTGTTTTGCTGTAACTAAGACGATTATAATCCTTTCAAATTTCTAATGCTTAGTATGATTTTACTTAATAAAACTTATTTAACTTTGTCTGTTGTTTTACCTGGCAAAAAGATCTGCAGACTCTGCCCAGTTGTTAGATTTACTAGTGTGCAATCTGATTTCAGGATGTTCAAGTTAAAGTCGTGGGTTTTAGCTCTTACACACACCTGTACCTGCCACAATGACTGCATATAGGCAGGTTTTAGCCCTTTCACTGTTTGTTTATACTTTGTCTGACCAGGCTGTCCAAGGCTGAACTGGCAAGGAAGCAGAGGAAGAACTTGCTCTTGCCTCGTCTCCTCCTGGGGTGGCAACACTAAAGAAGAAGCTGGAAGAGTGAGAGCTGTCTGTGCTCAGCTCCAGAAGAAGCTGACGAGTTTGTTCAAGGAAGAGATTTCCACCTCTTTCCAAAGACCTGTGGCTAACACTTAATCTGCATATGGTCTATCACTGAGCAGAAGTCAGCTGTTTTAACATACTCTTTATCCAGTAATGTTGATCTGTTTGTGCCAATATTATGTGCTTTGGCAGGAGATGAGAAAAATTATGGACATGGTGTATGAGAACTTTCACTGGGAAAATGGAAAAAAAAATTATTATGGATTATCTAAGTCTTATCAATTTCATGGTTAAGGTTGTACTTTTAATTCTTATGTCCACAGACTGTTCTGATTTACAGGTAACAATTTATAGAAGCATAAATCTCTCTCCTGGTACTCTCTTTTGCCCTTCCAGGTCCAACAGTATACTCATCTGACAAGGTGAAGACAACAAAAAACTCTCCAACTCTAGGCTACACTGGCTGAGACCACTTCTTTCTGGTTCATCAAGAAAGTGCATGGCCCAGTTCATGTCCTCCATGACCCATTGTCAGAGTCTGTCCAAGGATGTGATATGCCTCACGACCGTCTCCAATGACTGAGGACTGAGACCCCAGACTCTGAAAGGAGCCCTGGCCTGGCTGAGGCAGAATGTTTGCCAAGTCTCAGAGGACTGGTATGCATCTCCATGAGAACAGAGTGCAAGAACAATGGAACTGGTCACAGCGGACTGAGCCAAGGCTACTTGCCCAAACTGGTCCGCCCGTACCCGAGTACGGTGTGCAGCTTGTCCCTGAGCACCCAACCTCGACGCACGTGACTCCGGTTTTGGCCCTGTGACTCTCCTTTGTCTCAACCTGCATGCAGGTGACTCCTGCTTTGGCTTTGGGTGCCTTGCCTTGCCTCAACACAAGTGGCTCCCGTTTTGGCTTTGTGCCACTCGCTTTGGTCCCCGCCTTGACCAACCTATAAAACCCTGGAGACCCCTGCTCACTTTTGTGTACACCCCACTGGAGAACAACCGCGTCTATAGGCATCTCGGCCTCGAGGACTCGGCCCTCCACGTTGGTAGCTATAATCCCTTACCCTCTTTTCTATCTTTCTTACTATTCTCTATTTTCTCTCCCACTATCGCATTTTGGTGGCACTAAGTAAAGGTGCATTTTTGTTGTATTCAGTTGTCCCCCGCTGTGCCTTTTGTGCTCTGAGATCCTAAAACGAACCATCAGGTTCCCCACATATGTTTGCGGACCCTGACACCCATGTACACAGAAGGTCACTGCATGCTCTCTCCCATAACACAAGTGTACCCAAAAAATGGACCTTAAAAACCATTTTAGCTGTGGCTGCAGTACACTTTCTCATGTGCAGGTGTTTAGCTGAGGTTTTCTGAATCCTCTCCCAGGTGTATGTGGCTTCTATACCTACTGATTCATGTGCCAGCAAGATCCCGGCACAATGCAGGACATACACCCTGGCTGTACCCTCACTGAGCCAGGCCTGGGAGCCATCCCCAAAATGCTACCACCCCTCCATTCCCACCCAGTGTCCTACCTGGCATCAGCTGCACCGCTGCCTCAGGGGTGGTGGTGGGCGCAGCGTGGGGCTGCTGCTGGCTGGAGCTGACCTCAGGCTCAGCGCTCATCGAGGGCGAGCCAGCCACCTCAGCACCCGGGGCCAGCTGCGGGAGGGATGGGAGGGTCTCTTCAGCAGTCGGTGGCTCCTCCTGACCAGGCAGCTGCAGGGCTGAGAGGGGGATGCTGATTGGTTTCCCAGCAGTGGTTATGGCATTGGAGCTGGTGGCTGGCACCTGCAGGGCAGCCACAGGGCCACCGCCTGCACCCCGTGCCGGGGAGGCCAGGGGTCCCCGGGGCGGCCGCTGCGTGGCCACGCGGGGCGGGCCAGGCGGGGAGGCACAGGGACGCTGTGGGTCGGGGTCAGGGCCCGTGGCCGGGTGGGGCACAGTCCTAGTGGGTCCCAGGGAGGAGGGCCCAGCCGGGGCCTGTGGCTTGGGCTTAGACATCTGCGTCAGGGCTAGGGCTGGCCCATCGGTGCCAGCTGTCAGCTCCGCGTTGGCCACTATATAGTAGTCCTCAGGGAGCTCCTGCTTGATCTTCTTGAGGAGCACGTCACCGCCGCCCTCATCGGCAGTCTGTGCCTGGGCCTGGGCAGCGGCAGCCGGCCGCTTGCGCGAGCCAGTGGGAGCACGGTGCGGGTGTGGCTCAAAGTCACTGTCCTCGTCGGTGACAGAGGACTCACAGACCATGTCGAAGAGGGTGGCCTCATCCTCGTACTCCTCCACAGGCTCGCCCAACTCTGATGGCTCGCTGCAGTAAGAGAAATCGCAGGAGTCACGAGTGCGGGTGCAATCCAGCTTGGCCTTCCCCGGCCGGCCTGGGTAGCGCTCCAGTGGGCTGGCCTGAGCCTCTGATGGCACCCCAAGCATGCTGGGGCTGTCCGAGTTGAAGCTGCGGCTGTCCTGGAAGCAGACACGCTCCTGGGAGCCGGCCCGGCAAGTGGCGGCCAGGGGCCAGTGGTAGGCATGGCCAGCACTACAGCCCCACATGGCTGTCAGGTTGCCATGGGCCCCCTCGGAAAGCAGGTGCTTGAGGTTGGGGATGAGGCTGCAGATAGTTCCATGGCTGTGGGCCCAGCTCACCAGCTTGGAGAGATTTTCAGAGGAGGTGTGAAGGCAGTCCTCCATGGCAGAGGATCAACAGCGCCTGGCCACTGGGAAGTCAGCTAAAGACACAGTTCAGACCACAGGGTCCTGGCACTGATGGTCGTGCGTTGCCAAAATCATATTTATTTCTCACCTGCAGAGAGACAGAGCAAAACCCCACTCTTCAGCACTCCCAAAGCATGACCACATTTGGAGTGGAAAATGAAACATTTCTATATTTCACTTTTATCTCATGGCCTTCCAAACATGTCTCAAAACTACACCTGGTTTTAAGCAGCCCCATTCCTCATCCTCAGAATATCCCTGCAATATAGAACTGAAGAGAAAACTGCATTTCAAACAAGCCAATTCAGTATCAGTGGCAAAATGAATAGAAGCTTAAATCTTGGACAAAATACAAAAGCAGCCCAAAAGAGGGTGGTTGTGTGTTCATACCTAGGAAATGAAAATCAAACAAATTCTTGGAACACACAATTAATCTTGAATACCAGGGTGGCAATCAAGCACTAACTTTTACTGAATCTGAAGAAATGATGAAATTTTACACATTTATGCACATTTCTCAACTGAATCAAATATCTTCTTTTCAACTAAATTTAAGAGGTATCAGAAGGAAGGCTCAAAACTTTAGTTTTCAACAGAAGGAATAAGGAAACAAACCCACTTTTCACTGTTTTATATTAATAGCCATCAGTTGCTCAAAGGCTTAAGAGACTCTTAAAGGGCCAGCAAGACTTAAGCCATAACCTTCCTTTAACTTTGAGACTTAACATTTTGCTTTTTTTCATATTGTCTGTTTTCCAACATCTAAATCATGATTCAGTCCAAGAAAAACTTCTGCCATTTTCACCAAAGCTATTTAGAAATTTGCAGTACAAGATGACAGCAAAGTCTGCACATCTCTCTTTGTGTACATCTAATGATAAAGAAGTAATCTCCAGTGACCTCAGATGGCTAAAGTATCTGCAAACTTCTTCTCATTTCTGCAGGTCTGTTTAGAGGTTCTCCCCAACCCTCTCTCTGCAGTGCTTTGTGAACATGACCTGCAAGTCTTGTAGTTCCTGTTGTTCTCATTTCACTTTTGTTTTCCTATAGGCAGAAAAGCCCATTATATTTTTCCCAAATGAAATGCAGCATTCATGGCAATGTTACACCTAATTTTATTCCTTATCCTCTTCTACACAAGCATTTTAAAATGCAAAATGAACTGTGTCAAGGCTCAAAAAGACAGGTGGCTAACTGCCCCTGGGGAATGCTTTCCCTAAAATCAACACAAATTACTAGCTGCCTACCTAGTTGCTTTTCAGTGTCACCTGTCACCAGTTAGCTGCAAATATCTGTGTTTGCTCTTTGTTTGAGGTGAGAAGGCTGATTTTCAAGGATATTGCACCTTGCACATCCCTGCCCACTCAGTCCTATTCACCAGGCAAGGGCTGGCTGTGGAAATCAAAACTGGAAATAAAATAGACAGGTACTACTTATGAGTTTCTCCATAAGACTACTCCTGGGTTTTTCCCACTGTGAGTCTTTGGGGGGTCAAGATTGGAGCCAGCATGCAAATTTCTAGGCATTTTTTGAACATCTTTGAAATTAAGCATGGAGAGAATGAATGAACAGGAAGAAGCACATAATTAGGAAAAAAATTTTGTAAAATTCAAACTACTACTTTGTTTTTCTGGCAGTAACTCAAGACAGAGTGCATGCATAGAGAACAATGGCTACAGTATTTCGAATTTCAGCCCACATGCAAACAGAGAGATAAGAGCATCACCTGCAACACAAAGCTCCTTGCATGACCAGTGTATCTATGAAGTATAATAAATGCAGAAGGCCCCAAATTTGCTAGTGTTTCAGGCACTGGAGAATATCTTCTTCTTCAGATATATAACTTTCAAATATCTAAAATCTGGGGTTTGTTATATTTTATTATTTGTTTTGAAGCTTTTAAAGATCATTCTTAACATGGGTCAAAACCCCTGGGGCATCCATGTTTTTTCTAAGAGACATCTTTGAAGATATTTACTTACAAGATATGTATTTTCAAGATATGTACCCTGCCACTGAAGAAACACCAAAACACAATAATAGGAACACCATACACACAGCAAGGCAAAGAAGACAACCTGGAAACTGAACAGGGGAAAGGAGGGAGAGTTAATGTCAGCAATACGATCAGAAGCTACATCAGTGTAATGTGTGGTATCATGGAGCTGCTAAGTTGTCACACAACCAGGAATGTATTTCAGGAAGACAGAAAGCCTCGTTTAGCTGAAGGACCGCTTTCCCCTTAGGGAAACGAGATAAGGTCTGCCACAGCCTGATTGCCATTGTCAAGACTGTGCAGCTACCCAGAAGCAATGTGTCTTCAGTTTGCCAGCTACAAGACAAGTTGTGAATGGCACCTTGGCAGGAGGGGCTCATGCTGCAGAAGGCACAGAAAATGCATCATTATGTCCCTGGTTTTCTGAAGAGTATCTTGTCTGCTCAGTCAGACAACAGGATCCTGGCTGACAGTCTGCTCTTGTTCCCTAAATCACATTTTAGAGATTATGTAAGTCCTTCATTCAGACTGACAAGATCTGATAAGATGACTCATGCTTAATAACTTGATAACATGATAACTCTGAAATCATACATTAACTAGCAAAAACATGACGTAGCTTCAATCTGATCTACACCAGTATTTTAACTGCATTACAGAAGCCTTAATCTTCCACAGCACTTTTCTGCAGTTCAAAGCCTACAGGTATTTAATTGAGAGTGAAGCATATCTGGGTGCTGGAAATTCACTGCAGCTATCTGGGCTGTCAAAGAAGAGTCAAATTTTAAGGCTTTTTTAGATTTTATAACCTAATTAACAACATATCACTACAATGACTAATGTGGACAGAATGTGTGCTGTGCAAGAAGATGCTATTATTGCAAAACCATGCCTTGAGTTCTCTTAGTGGATTAAGAGAAGCACCATTTGATTTGGGAAGGGCAGAATTTTCTCTATCCAGAACCACAGTTTTGCCAAAGTAGATCCATTTGATGACTAAAGGTCAATGAAAAATAACGACATTTAAAGAGTAGCCCACCATGTTCTAAGATGGGACTTGGCTTAGCTACTTTAATGCAGACAAAATTCTTCCTGATTTTGCACAGAGCAGCAGCAAGAGGCCTTTTGTTATGATGCAGAGGAGATGCACCAGGCAAATCACAGGAGCAATAGCAGTTGGTAGCTGTCCAACAAGAATCCTTTCTTTTATCCCATAAAAAGAATGAACAGACACCACTGGGGAGCAGAGATTTGGCTACTTCAACTACATTTCCTTTTTTAGCTCCTTGCACATGAAAGTGATAGAGTGGAGGTTTTTTTAGGACCTTATGGAAGGTTCCTCAGGACTAAAAAGTAATTCTGTGATATGGCTCCCTCTGAAAAGAGGCAACAGAGGGGAAGATGCAGTGAAGGAACTGAATGCAAAAAAATGGGATGATGTAGAGGTGTGGAGTGGGAAATGGGTGTCCTCCAGCCAAGTTTGTACACTGGAACATGCATTTGGTGGACTGACAGCTCAGGGAGGTGAACGGGTGCATCTTTTGTAAACAAGGAAATAATTGTGTTGGAAAAAATTCTGTGCACTCACAGAACCCCATGTAGTTGGCAATGGATTGCCTTCCTAGGGTAATCTTAGAAAAGCTGATTCACACTAACTTGCATCACATATATATCTATGTTTGAAATTCTATTACCATTACTGATTATTAATACTTCCATGCTGATTTTTTTCAAGGGAACAATATAGCCAGGAATACATTAACAGTCCTCATGGGACATGATGTTAAGGCTGATACTACTGAAAATTTTCTAAAAGTTCAAGATTCTCAAGTAAAAATACAATGCAAAATTTACTTCTGTCAACAATAAAAAATTGTTGTTCTAATCAGACAGCTGTATAAAAACTAAAACCTGAATCCTAAAACATTAAAAGACAGGTGTAAAGCCCCTGCATTTACTTGTTTTACATAGCATGGATTTCCAATTAATCTTACAGCAGCTGAAACCTGACTTTTACTTTTATGGAGAAGCAATATTTCATCAGCTTCTACATTAAAAAAAGCTTTGAAGCAATTTGGCTCTGTTATACAAGGGTGTCGTTGGTAGGGAGACAGAAAACATGACTGGAGACCTCTCGATCATGAGACAAACAGCACATTTTATTGTTTGAAACTCCCTTATACAGGAAGTTCAAAACTCCCTATATTTCTAGACCATTATATTTCCTTGGTCTGGGTCTTAGCCCTGCCCAGCTCCTTGACCAGTGATATGTCTGCTCTCTGGAACTGCCTATGACTGGCTAAGGTCTTTGTGTGAGCTCTCCCATACACATAGGGTCTTCTAGAACAAGCCAGGTCAGCCAAGTTGGGTCTGTTATGATCAGACTCATAATATCCAGCTGTAAACCAGCTGTATGTTGCTACAGGGCCTTGCTTTCTCATACTTGCAAAAGAAGCTCAGAATATTTTAAATCCTCTCTGTTTTCAGTTTCTCCACCCTGTACAAGCTTACAAGGCTATTACTCCACCATCCAAAGGGGAAGCATTGCTTCATTTTTTGAAAGACCTATCTTTCCATACTTAAAAGCACTGTGCATTAAAGGTTTGGTCACCACAGTGGAAGTATCTATCTAATTCTAGATTCTAGTTAATGGACAATATTAGGGCTTCTCTTACTACTAGAATTTCTTAAACCAAATGTATAGCATTGATAAATGACTGAGGTCAATAACAGCAGAAATCCAAGTGTAAATTCATCCACAGAGGCAGAGTAGTACTGAAGTCCCCACAAAGGCCTGCTAAAGTTCCACAGGCCCTGCTAGCCATCCATCCAGGATCATCTGTACATTTCTCTTTCACAAAGTAAGATGCTTAAGTAAACTCAGCAGGAGCTGCCTTACCCAGATAGCACCTGCAAATGCTATCATGCAACAGCGCACCCAAAATCACACCACTGCTAATCTCCTTTTCTTTTATCTGCTATGAGAGGACTCCTGCTAACATTGGAGTTAAACCTCAGCGTCTTTGCCCTAGTGTTTTGATTTCTTCACTGATATTGCTAAGGAGGTCATCAAGATGACAAAGGACCACAACAGAAAACCAAAACAGACCAGCAAATTGGAAGGAATGGGAAGAGGTGAGTGCAATTTCTCTGATTTCTGGAGTACAAAACTTCCATGTCAACTGAAATATTATTGAATTTACTTTCTGCTTGAAATAAGGGCTATGAAGAAAGAAAAAGCAGAGAGAGAGAAAGAAAGAAAGAAAGAAAGCATGTAGAAAACAATGATATCTTAAAGGCAAGGTATGAATCAAATAGTTTCCCCAGTTTACCATGGGGGGAAGGGGTTGACTTCCACCTCTGATACAAATTGTATATGGCTCCTTTTACTTAGGAAAACGTGGTTTTAATTGTCTCTTCAGGAAACAAAAGGGCATACTTTACAGAGGAAAGACTCACAAATCCTGGCAAGTTCTGCAGGCTTGTGAGGTAGTTTGGCAATGTCATGTATTCTTAAGCTAGTGAGTAATTTCTCCAGCTATGCTCATTTGTCACTTGACACAGTCTCTGGATGGTGTCTTCAAGGGAAAAAGAACCTCTCACCTCTACAAAATCACTATTTTCAACTTATGTAAACTTACGCTGTTTGTGTGATTTTAGCTCTTTATGAAGTAATTTAGAAATAAACAGGGGTACACAGTAGGAACAAAACAAAACTTGCGTGCTAATTTCCCACCTCCACAATTCTAGGATCCCAAATTTTACATAAACTCAGTAATTTATGTGTAGCAAGTGCCTTCCCTCTTGTGTGTCTCAGAGATTTTGTGCTTTTATTTCGAGCTTTCTGAAATCAGTAGGAGCTCTGCTGCTGAATAAGCGGGCTTTACTCTTAATGAATCACAACTACAATTCCTACCAATAACAAGCAGCACCAAGAATGCTTTCCTGAGAGAGGGGCTCAGAGGGTAGTGGGAAGAAAAAAAACCCAAACATTTGTTTCTGGGCAAGTAACACTGTACTCCATTGAGAAAAATGTCATGGTTGTCTGCCACATTTACTCCACAAGGCTGCAGCTCCTTCTAAGTTGATGGTTAGTCTTCAGAATGCTTTCCTCGCCAAGTGTGGCACACCTTCAGCTGCAGCTGTCATTAAGGCAAGCCAGAGCAAAGCAGCAAAACCTGTTTGCTGGAGAAACTACTTCAGCTGGCTGGGACAGCATTTGTGGTTTCCTCACCTTTTCATGTGGAAGACTATCACAGGATTAAGAGTTTCCCCAGGCCCTGCCTCATTCACAAAGTAAAATGATTCACCCACTGACAGTAGAATTGACTAAGCAACAGTTTGGGAGCTCAGTCTTTAATCTGAATGTAATGCTACACACACCAATGCTTCGAGTTTTGTAATCTTTTTTCCCAGCAGCTATTAAGGAGGTGAGCCCTGCTCTTGCACAGTGTGGCTGAAGGGTCAGAGAGAGACCAAAAGAGCATCAGGAGACGCAGGAGAAAAGGGAGCAGAACAGATGGTGCAGGAAACCTGATCAATCTGAGCAAGATCTTATACATAAGAACCTCTCCTATTACCTACATGCCAACGTCTCAATTAAGCTTCCTGAGACTGACCTATTTCTCATCTGCAGCCCACTGTGATTCTTTTGATAATTCCTCAGATATATCCCTTATCATGAATCCCTGACCAAACCACCCCTCTGCTGGTGTTTCCCTGTCCTGAGTTTGTCCTTAGGAATACAGGCCTGATTTGGTTGTTCTCATTTGCAGGCTGTAGGATCATCTGAGAACGGTAGAGAAATGCACAGGACTGTTTCTTCTTGCTGAGGAAGGTTCTTCCTTCCAAGGACCATGTCTGGAAGGGAAGTGACTTTTCTACAGTTCCTGACTGTATCTGCAAAGTTGCTGAGTACCTCCAGCTCCAGAGAAGTCACAGCACTTGGCAGTGCTATGCTTCATCTTTTTTACCCTGTGTCCTCCTTATGCATGTCATGATGGACATGTTCTGCCATGCTCTTCACAGAGGCTCTGCAGCACTAATGTAGCCCTGTAAAATATCAACACTCCACATTACTTATAACTCAGCAGCGCACAGTGGAACCTAGAAAAGATTTTAGGATTTTGAAAGCACCAAATCCTGCCTGTTCAATTCAGTGTTTAGCAAGTGCACACCTGAAACTTTCTCTCAAAGCCTCAATGAAACATACCTGATTTTGCTAACAAAGATGCTTCTCACTGTGATCTGCAACAAAGACCTGAGAAACAACATGGACTCTGTGGCCTAGCTTAAAAAACCTGTGTTCCTTCAGACTGACAAATGAAAGCAAGTTTTAGAACTAGCAGTTCTGCAAACTTATACACTGTTAGATGAACTGTCCAATGACCATTACATACCCCTGGATTAGTGAGCAGAGAAAAGTGTGGCAAGAGCAAGCATATTCAATTGTACTCATGTCTTTCTCCACTAGCAGCAATGGAGGTGATGTAGCAAGAATGAAAAGTGCAAAATCCATCCTGGATTTCCATGCACTTGGAAAACTGTGTAACTGTGATTTGTGTGAATTTGGCTCTACCTTCCACTAAGGTTATAATGGGTCTGACACTGAACTTTTCCATATCTTCAAACAAAACCCATCCTTTTCAAAAAGAATCTTTCAAAAGCAAAAGCAAAATGCATGTTTCCACCTCTAACATTTTTATTGTTGCACTGTTCCTCATTCCTTGAGTACAGGTAGGACCACTGTTGCACAGAAACAAACAGCTGTTGTGGTGCAGCCAAGATATCCACCAACAAATTTGCATGAAGAGCTTAATATCCACTGAGGTCAAGACTTCACTGAGTGCAGTAGCCACCGAACCAGGTCCAAAATGTCTTTTCTGTGAGGTTGGACATGTCCAAGTAATAATGTCACTGCAGCCACTTCTCTTGATGGATGAATTTTGAACCAGCTAGATAGATGGGCTGAGGCCAATTGTACGAGCTTCAACTAGACCAAGTGCACCAAAGTGCAATTCCTGCACTTTGGCAAAAAAAAACCCCATGCAGTGCTACAGGCTGGGGGCAGAGTAGCTAGAAAGCTGCCCAGTGGAAAAGGATCCAAGGATGCTGGTCAACAGCAGCTGAACATGAGGAAGAATATGCCCAGGTGGCCAAGAAGGCCAGTGGCATCCTGGCCTGTACCAGCAACAGTGTAGCCAGCAGGACCAGGACAGCAGCTGTCCCCCTGTACTGGGCACTGGTGACCCTGTGCTTTGAGTGCTGTGTTCAGTTTTGGGCCCCCCAGTACAAGAAAGATGCTAAGGTGCTGGAGTGTGTCCTGAGAAGGGGAAAGGAGCTGGGGAAGGGTCTGGAGCCCAGGTCTGATGAGAAGTGGCTGAGGGAGTTGAGGGTGTTTAATTTGGAGAAAAGGAGGCTCAGAGGAGACCTATCACTACAACTCTGCAACTCTGAAAGGAGAATGTAGCCAGACAACTATGAAAAAAATGAGAGGACGTAGCCTCAAGGGATTCATGTTGGACATTAAGAGTTTCTTCACAGAAAGGGGGACTAAACATTGGGATGCCCTGGAAGGTGATGGAGTCACCATCCCTAGAAGTATTGAAGATTGGATGTAGCAGTTAGTGCCACAAGTATTGTACTTGATGGTATCACAGATCTTTTTCAAACTAACAGATTCTGCGATTCTGTAATTTTTATTTCTGTGTTTTGAAAAACGCATACTCATGAAAATATGTCTTTACACTGATAATTTTTTCATCATTGTGTTTGATAACATTTTTTACCTCAGTCACCAGTACTTAATCCCTTTAGTAATCCAGATTCTCTTGCTTTGAGTTCACATTTTGTCTCCCAAAACATAAAAATCAAAAAATAAGACCTCTTCCTCCATTCTTCTCAATTCAGCATCTCTTACAAGTGCTAGAAAATCTTGCCTTCACTTTTAATGACTCCAACCTGTGTTTTGTACAGAGCTGGCATGATCACTCAGACCAAGTGGAGCAGGGTGCTGAGGTGACAATAGAAGTAAGACTTTCCAGAGGAAAAAAAGACAGCCCTGATTTTGCATTTGCCAGAAGTGGATTTTGCAATAAGCAGGGACTCTCAGGTGCAGCAGTACTCAATGCAGAGCCTCTGGGGTAAAACCTGCTCTGGGAAGAGACAAAAATGATAGTGGCAGGGAATTCTGCATCCAGTCAATGCCTTAATAGTTAAATAGCTCTGCTGCAGCAGTTTTCACCAGGGTGAAAACCTGATATTCACAATGCTTCCATGAGCTTTGTCAATATGAGCGTCAAAGGCAACATCACCATAAATGTGATGGTGACAACAATGTATGTTGCTACACCATGCAACCACTGCTGCAACAAAGAGGAGTACTTGAGAAGATGCCTGTGCATCAGGATTAGTAAAACATAGCAGGAAGTTTTACTGTAGCCTCAAGTCAATCTTGGCCATCTCTCATACTTTATTATTTATGTATTCACCAAAGACATTTTTAAAGAAAGAACTTATCTTATGGGAAAGCATTTCTGAAAAGTATATCAACAATAATATTTTAAGGTCCTGAGCACTTGGGGGAAAAAAGCCTGTATTCTACTGCAGTTACTAGGTAGCTTATCTATCACTGATTGGTTATTTTGTGTTGTTTATCAGAATTTGTTCCAAAATTGCATCTGCCTTTACACCATTTTTCATGATGACCTGAGACTAAAACTGCATTATATCAAAGACAGTAGGATTTGTCTCAGCTTGCAGTTCACAGTCATTCTTTAATGGTGAAATTGCTTTCCATGTTTGGAAAATGTTTAAAATATATAATTTCCTGAGTTTACAACAAACTCTATGTACCCTCTCTAACTTTAGAATTACAGTGAGAAGAATCAAACACACACAGCCTTAAAGCAAGATATTTTCCCTGTCTCTTTGTTTTCCTAGAAATTATATTCAGAGAAAGTCAGCACATGATTTACTGAAAAGAAAACAGGAATATTAACACTGAATTGCACAAAAATTATGAAGACCAAACTCCCCCATCTTCACAGAGGGAAACCAATGCCTTCACTTCCAGCCCAAACAATTTAACTGCTCTATGCTGCTCCTCACACGAAAACACAAGCAGCTCCTGTGTATGAAAGGCTTTACCGTGCCAGATTTGATTTGTAATTTTTATTTGTAGGATTTCTTTCATTTCAGAATATTTCTAAACCAAAAATTGGAATAGTGCTACTACAGCACTATTGGAATAGTGCTACTACAGCAATACTGAAAACATGCATTACTTGGCAAAAAAGTGTGAGTGAAATGACACTATTAACCACTGATGAAAAAATGAGGTTATTTCCTACAGAAATCAGAAAAATTACAGAAACTCAGCCTTTCTGTATAAGGATGAAACTTCATGTCCTTTACTAGAATTTAAGAGTTTAGGTTTTTCCTTTTTTTAACACAGAGGTGGTTTGGGATGCTAAATGATTCTCCTAGGACTTAATTCTCAGCAAGAAAAACTCTTCTGAACACTCTTTACAGTGTGCTTTTTGAAGTATCAACAATTATTGTTATCACTGAACTATTGGCTTCACTCTGAGGTCCTGTCCTGCAGCTGCTTTTTAAAATCTTTTTTTAAAAAATCCAGTCTCAAAGGAAAGAGTTGTTTTTGCCCAACAATTCTGGAAAAAAAAATACTAGAAACTTAAAGATAGTAGATTATTCTGTGAACAGGCTTGTATCCAACAGTGTTTAACAGATTATATACAACTGAGTCCTTAATAAAAGTTCCCAGACCTGACTTTGACATGATGTAGAAAAAACAGTGATATAAAAGCTGCCCTAGAAATGACCTAGCAAGGATTTGCATTCAAATGTAAGCCAGACAAAAATACAGAGTAACATCCTGTAGCTAACAGCCAGATGACAAAAAAATTAGAAATGCTTCACTCAACTATGTACCAAGTTTCCTTTTAGCTCTAGAAACATATCTAGCTGTCTGCCTCTAACATAATATCATTGATCAATTGAAATTAAAATTAAGCCAAGGTTTAAAAGAGATTATATTTTAAGATTACTGAGATGAGTTCCCTGAAAGTATGCAGAGATCAATGTCTCATGATGCTTACTCACAAACAGGTGAGGGGTTGCTGGCAATCCCACAGGACAAGAAGCCTGACCTACTATTCTCTTGATGGAGAAGATGGGGAATGGGATATCCAGAGATCTTAGACACTTAGCCCACCCAGACCACTCTGCATGCCACATGAAAACTTGCTGGTCTGAGTTCAGTGGGGCTGGAACCATGCACGCTTCAAAAGCTGTACATGTACAGCCCTTTGATATTGGCGGGCTCAGTCTACTCAGGCCTCAGTTCTTAAAAGCATTTATATAATCAAAAGCACTGAATGGGATCTTCAGAGGTCTAGGTAAACTAAACACCTATAAAATGTGACCCTGAGGATCTGAAAACCTGACAAAGGTCCAACTAGGTAACTATTAGAGCTTTGGCCAAAAGAACTAAATGCAAGTAAGCACAGTTCTTATTAACATCAGTGCAGGACTTGGCATGTAGATACATGGCATAGCATGTAAGATACAGGAAAGGTGCATGATTAAAAAAAAGAGAGACTCCAGAATATTCAACTGGCATGCAAAAGACTTTGGAAGAAGAGCTCTACCTATAATGGAGGACTCTTAAGTATTACAAACTCTCACTTATTTCCTCTGAGAGATTCAAAACCTGAACTGTAGCCTTTGGACAACTGAAGTTCAAAACAACGTGCTACATGCACACTGAATGTTTGGTAAAGTAAGGGAAAACAAGGCTGAATAAACCACAAGACCAGTAAAGTGGATGCAAGTGTGTAAGAAAAAACGTTCATATATGGTTGGATGTATTGTTACATAGTTGCATCACACCTCTTCATTAACCTGTGGATGCACCATTCCTGGAAGTGTTCAAGTCCAGGTAGGATGGGGCTCTGAGGAATCTGATCTTATGAGTGGCATGCCTATCCATGGCAGAGAGGGTTGGATCTAGATCTTTAAGTCCCTTCCAACCCAAACCATTCTACAATTCTGTGATTCATTAAAGTCTGTTCTTGTTATGCTCTGTTAGTACTGGACTTACTGGACAAAAATAGATGAAGAAATTCCTTCCAAAATTACTGATTTCTGTTCATATTGGTTCATTTCACTAGAATGAGAAATGGCCGCAGACAAAATGCATACTAAACAGTTAAATAAAACTAATTACAAGCAGGATAGGAATTTATTGTAAGGTATACACCTCCAAAGTAAACCTTTAATGTTCAAGAAATGCATCCTGAAAAACTTCTTAGTCTCCAGAAAGATAATTCTAAAAAAAAATCAAAAATATACATTTTTTTTCATCTGTGATCTTCTCTCTTCTTCTCTCCTCGCCAAGAATAACTAAGGATCACACTGTGGGTAACACAGAGCCTTCTAACATACTAATTATTAATCTAATCTTTAAAACAAATTCTGCAAGGACATACACAGATTTGATACTCATTCATCAACTGTGTCATGGTGTACATTTGCACTTAAAACCAGTGAGATCTCTTACACACAGCAGACATCTGCACATGTCTTGTCTGAAGAAATAGAACCTAGAAGAGCTATTTTGGAATTACAGTGAGGACTGACACAAGGTCTAATTTAGAAATTAGAATCCAAAATAAAAAGGAGAAAGGGTGAAAAAGAACATGCTGACATTTATACAGGATGTAAGTGTACTGAACTGCCCTGACCAGTTTTCTTTAATTTCTGCTGACATTTTTCCAATCAGATTTCACTGGCAATGCACTTAGACAGTTTCATCTCCTCTCAGAAAGAGCTATTTCAGTCAAAGTTCCTGATTATTTACTAGTACATTGAGTCCAAAACAGAAAAATCTGTACTCTGAATTTTTGCATTGACCACTCTTGAGGTGTCTGAAAACAAGGCTGTTTCCTTCCAGTTGCAATATGTTACCACTGAGATACAGGTGGGGGCTGAGCAACAATGAAAATTACTACCACCAAACTCAGCAGTGATGATGTTGTGACATCTCCCTAGATAGCAGTACTTCTGAATTTGCCAAAGTAAGACATCCTCTACCCCTTCTGGGAATTGTTAGTGCTGGAGCAACCTCAGAAAGAAGCCAGAGGGACAATTACCTCTTTCCTGACACCACATCTGAGTCTTGAGCTGAATTTCACTTTGTTTTGCACTGACAGTATTTTACCTTTATCTGCAGGCATCTCAGCAGTCACTGTGACACATACAAGGCAGGAGAAAACAGAATCCCCCAGATCTGAATGGCAGTTCCTGTCATACATTGACACTTGCACTTCCACCTGCTCAATTGCAAGTAAAAGGTGCATATTGGCGCCAAAGAGGAAGATGAAAGTGCTGCTTGAGTATTACCACTGAAAAATGTCCCTGCTATGTTCAGCTTCCAAATCCCTCTCACGCTGTCAGTGCAGTCTAAGGTTTCAACAGCATTTGTGAGACTACATTGAAGAGTCAGTGCAAGCTGGCATCTCCAGCCACAGTCTCATGATATGTACAAAGCCAAAGAATACCATGAACCAACTCTTACCAAAGCAGCCCCCAAAGCGGGGACTTTGCTGGGGTGCCAAATGGAAGGACACATTTCATTTACTGTCCTGGGAGGCTCAACACGTCCCTGTCCTGGCTAGACAGAAGGTTGGACACAATTTCTGATCCACAGTTTCCTGCAGCAGCAGCAGAACAAGAAATTCTGCCACACACAAGTGAACACACTTAAATCCTGTAGGATGGACATACATGCCTGCTCCTTGTGTCATCTACACTATGGACAAGATTATCTTCCTACAATTGCCTTTTAAAATGTAACCATTTAATTACAGCAGAAGTGCAAGTACTGAAATATTGGCTTCTGAGGAGGCATGAATGCTGGCACTTCTGTAACTGTTCCTCTTCGTAGCAATGTAAGTGCCCATGTCCATGGAAAAAATGGCACAGAAAAAAAACACTCAAAGGTTTTACAAAACACAGGACATTTGAGAAGTCTGACCAACCCAAATTGCATTTGCAAAGGGCAAGCTCCACAGTTTCATAAGACCCAGCAGCAGCATGAGACAAAACTGAACAGCTCTGTTCCCCCTTTAAATGTCTTTTATGAAACTGCTTTTAGACCAGTTAAAAACATGAAGTAGGTCCTTCAATTTGGCCCTCGGAGACAGAAGTGTGTCTACCTTTGTTAAAACCAGGTTTCCTTTCAGGCTGCACCACAGCACACTACAGAAAAGTCTTATTCTTGTGGTTGCTAAAGCAAGCGAAATCACTGAGGGACATGAAAAATTCAGCCTACTTGCTGTCTACCAGATGGGAACAAATGGACTTAGGAATACTTCTAAAGGAGATGCAAACAAAAATAAAGCCTCTCACAGCATTTTAAAAGGGCTGTGCTCAGAATAGCTGTGCACTACAAGGATAAATCTGCCAAAGATAAAAAGGGAAGAAATTAAAATCTCTTGGCTGCACAGTTTTGGAAGATGATAGATGGGGAAAAAGCAGTCAAGAGATTTCTCTCTCTACAGCACAGCTGTGCACTGTATTTGCTAACTAGGTCTACCTTTTTTTTTTTTTTATGTAAAGCTTCTGCTTGGTCTCATCCAGAGTCCAGTCCTACAGACTAGGCAAGATGGACAGTGAAGGGCAAGGGGAAGGAGAGCAGCCTCTGGGACAAATACACCATTTGGCAGGTAGGATTGGTTCTGTGCCAGTAACTAGAAGTAATACTTGAGCCAATCATGTGAAGATACAAGACAAGCAGAAGAAACTCACTCTGGCATTGCTCTCCAGTGCATGGAGATCAGTCAAGCCAGTGGCAACAGGTGAGAGAACTGGAAATGCTATCTTACCTGGGTGGCTGCAAATGCTTATCACTAAAACATGGTGCAAATCTGAACCACAGACACCACTGGGCAGCATCCAGTGATGGGACTGTACTTATTAGCTTCATGCTTTACCAACAACCTGTTCACTTCCTTTACCTATGGAGTACTTGTGAAGCCAGTAAGGTACAAAGTCTATGGCACCAGCAGTTCACACTAGGAAAACACTGATTTAAGAAACGAATGTAAGCAAAAGGCTACCAAAATCTGCAAAACACAGATATATAGTTAAATTAATGTCCACTCAGGAAACAAGTGGTAATGTCTAAACCACTGTAGTTAGCTTCTCAGTGAAACAGAGCAGCACTTTCACCTGCCTCTGCTTCCACAAAAAGTTAAAGGTTAACTTTAAAAATCTCTATTAAGAAATTACACTCTTAACCCAGATGTTTAAATCAAATACTCACTGCCAGTTTAAGCAAAGGTCACATGTGCCTGTAACTTTCTTAATTCTTTCTCATAGCATCTAACTGCTATGATTTGTAGTCAACTTTTGTAGTAGTTTTACAATTTGGCAGATAAGCATGCAGAAATATGCGAGCCATCTAGATCAATCCAGAAGGACTGACAGAAGGTAATATGAAAGTTTCAGCATGGTTCAATTTCATCAGCTTCCTTTAGCCCCTGCACCTTCTGCATGCATGCACATGCTGCTGCCAAGTGGCATTCCCAGTTGACAGTCATATGCTAGATCCTGAGTGATGCACAGTGAGGGCATTCACTTGATCTTCCTTGTACCTTCCCATTAAGGGCACACTAAATTCCTTTGCTACTAAAGGCAGCAAACTAGATGTAACTCACTAGTGTGATAGTTTGCACAATCTTGAAAGCAGAAGGGATTTTGCTCAGGTGCGAGAGCTGGAGCAGCATGTGTTCTCCTTGCTATGCAGCACAGAAGGAGAGTTGGGAGCTATCTTAGTGAGCTTGGGATGCATAGATGCCTGCAAAATTAAAATCACAATCCTTTTAAACCTTCTCAAACCAGCCTTGTGACAGAAAAATCAAGATTGCCCTTAATGGCAGTTTCTAGAAAACATTCTTTGTTAACTGTGAAACATAAGCTGGCAACCAGACAGGCCAAGGGTTTTATTTACAGCAACAGTTCCTGAAAAACTCTTCTCTCCAGCAGTCTCAGACTTCCCACTCACAGCCCACTCAATCCCCACTATGCACATCATCAAACTTTATGAACACAAAACAAAACAGAATAAAACAGGATTTGGTCAGAACAAATACTGTCTGGCTGCAACTATCCACCCAGTTATTTTGTACCCCTCTAGCATAACAAGCAAATGCATCTCATAAGAAAGAGCAAAATAACTTTCTGCCAGCAAAATGCAGGCATATTGCTCTGCATGGACAAACCTGGTGGCTTGCATGCTGCAAGTGCAGTAGAGTGCATAAGATTCACATGCTCTACACACATTAAGCTGCATTTCCTGACAAGCATCAGGCAGCACTAGGTAGCCCTTGTATTGCCCATTTTTAATTTTTGCTGTTTAGCTGTAGCATCTTTCTCCTACAGGTATCACTAAAACACCAGCCTCAAAAAGACATTGCTGAACATTGTTCTTTCCTCTTACTAGGAAAATACTATTGCTTTAACCCTGTCTGTGGGGAAGGAATTTTTGTGTCTCATTTCCACCACAGAGGTAGCTGGATGGACAGTGAACAGAATCAAAAAAGACTATTCCAAACTGCACCATTCCAGAGGGAACTGTAGTCTCTTGTCCAGAGAATCTGAATCAAAATTTGGTTTTCTCTTGAGAGATTTATACCAAAATACAGTAAGCTCCTTCAGGAAGCACCAGTCCTGAGCCACATGGCTTTTGAGGAAAATACGATTTTAAAGTTCCACCTCATCCTTCCACCTAAATACCATTGTGGCATTTAATTACCTGTTTGTCTGGTGCACTGGATAGTTCCTTCCATCAGATTATCTCCAACTTGGGGGGCTGGAAACTTCTTTGTATTTTTTGAGTTATTTTCATCCTTCTCTCATTCTTTTTCTGAGGATATTACTTACACCTATACTTCAGAGTTCTCAAGCAAAGTAGATTTTCAAAACTTGAGGGTTTTTTCCCCTTCACAGTGTATTCTGATAATGAACTACCCCAAAACTTGAGTCAGCAGTGCCCTGGCAGCCAGGAGGGCCACCTTTGTCCTGGGGTGCATCAGGCACAGTATCACAGCTGGGCAAGGGAGGAGATTGTCCTGCTCTGCTCTGCACTGGGGTGGCCTCACCTCGAGTGCTGGGGACAGTTTCGAGTGCTGCAATACAAATAAAACACAAAGGTAATATAGAGCATCCAAAGAAGAGCTATGAGGATGGTGAAGGGTTTGGAGGGAAAGCCATATGAAGAATGGCTGAGGTAAGTTGGTCTTCTTCAGCCTGAAGAAGAGGAGACTGAGGGGAGTCCTCTCTGCGGTTACAACTTCCTCATGAGAGGAAGCAAAGGGGCAAGTACTGATTTCTTCTCTGTAGTGACCAGTGACAGGACTCAAAGAAAAAACATGAATCTGAGTGAGGGGAGGTTTAGGTTGGATATTAGAAAAAATTCTTCACCCTGAGGAGTGGTTGGGCACTGGAAGAGGCTCTTCAGGGAAGTGGTCACAGCACCAAACCTCACAGAGTTCAAAAGGTCTTTGGACAATGCTCAGGCACATGGTGTGACTCTCGGGGTATCTGGCACAGGGCTAGGAGTTGGACTCAACTATCCTTGAAGGTCCTTTCCAACCTACATGTTCTACAGTTCTGTCAGTCCGTGAAAACTGCCTGCAGTTTCCTGCCCTCAGAGCACAGAAATATTGGTTTCTTACAGCAACTGATCATAACTGCTGCTTCCCACTGTCTCGATATAAAATACTGGGACCATTGCACAATGCAGTCAACTTCTAAATGCAAATTTTGGTTTTTAATGCCAGAACTATAGCCTTAGCCAAGAAAGCTAATTATCAAAAACAAAACAAAAAAACCAAAACCCCCAAAAAACAACCACACAAAAAAACCTCACCAAAAACCCACAAAACCAACCAAAACCCCACGAGTAAAGAAGTAGCTTACAAAATAAAAGCTTTTATCAAGCAACTCCTATACAGAAAGTCCAGACAGCACCTCCCTACTCTTCTGAATATTAGGCAGATGGTGTATCAGGTGTCTGCTCTACACTTCTATCAGATATAATAAATAATACACAACTAATACAGAATATAGGTTTCTGTTCCTACTTACTTAAGACTGCACTGCATGCATTACCTTATCTCTAGCTGAATGCAAAACATCTGTCCAAACCCATCATTGGAGACTGAATTAAATTTCCTAGGCAGTAATAATATTATATATGTGGCATGTATACCTAGTGCTGTCTTTTCTATTTTCTATCTTGAGCATCTTGGAAATGTAAAAGCAATTCAATTTGTTGCCTACTCAAGTACTTTCTACCAAATAATCTAATGGGTCAAACCATGTGAAAAATGGTAATGTCTCTTTCTTTTGTCACTCCCCTGACAGAAACCAGGAAAAAAAAAAAAACATCCCACACAACAAAACCAAAACTTTGTTTCTCAAATAGTGTGTCACATTAGCAGAAATTTTACTTTGACATCCTCCTGAACTCTCAATTCCTTATAGTATAGTTATACATTCAGCGAAAGTGATACACTTCTATTTTTTTGAGAAGGTATCTTGCACAAGCAAAGTGTAATTAAAAGTAGCACAGCATTTAACAGAAGTGAAACCAGAAAGGACCACACTTGAACAAGGGAAAACTGCCAGACCGCTGATGGCTGTGAGAGTCTTTCAAAGTGGTCATGATGTAGAGACGAAAGGTGAATCAAGGAGATGAAAATTACCTATATAACTTAATTTACTTGACTTTCAATAAAACTTCAACAATACATCTCGTGCTTTGGGGAGCAGGCATTAATTCTCACAAAAGCTTTATGCAATGGGAACAGCGGCCCTTCCTGATACGTGAGCAGGATCTTCCTCACAGAGGGCTCTGGCCTAAGTCAGGGGCCTGTGCTGGTTTTGGGGCAGGTAATTTTCTTCACAGTGGGTGGGTAGGGGCTGTCTTCTGGATCTGTGCTGAACAGGGTTGATAATATAGAGATAGTTTTGTTATTGTGAAGTACTGAGTCTTGAACAGCAGGCTCTGAGCAAAAGCTGACCTCTAGAAGAACCTTGCAACCAAATGTTATATGATATTTGTATCCACTCATTAGCAAAATATGCATGATCATTAGCATTATTATATTTCTATCCCCTCATCAGCAGAATATGTACTGTGATAAGAAAGAATTTATCTTTCTTTGTTTAGAGGCCGGCCACAGCCATGAAATCAGACATCTGGCTGACTTGGAAGTATATTGTCAACGCCAGCTCCCTTGGTTTCTCCTTCAGCCCTGGCCACACTTTGCGTAGAACCCAAGAGAAAGATGAAACCAGATGTTTCTGCACTAGAAGGTAAGTAACTTGGTTTATTCCACAATATAAAAGCCAGCCCCTCTCACAGCAAAGATGGAAACCTCGCTTATGAGTGGACACACCATGCAGGATTTCCCAGTTACCAGGAGTGACTCTCCAGTCCTTCAGTGTGACCAGGGCTCCCCAGCTGATGTGTGGATCTGGTAACCAGTGATGTATCTTTTAATCACGATAGACAATCTTCTATTGCAATGATTAAGTGCATGGGTTAGATTATCCTTTTGTAGTTCTCTGCTGTGTTGAAATATAGCAAATCACACTTCTTCCTTAAAAACTGGTGTATGTGTCTGTTGTACTGACCCTGCCCACTGTCAAAATGCATTGCTGAGCAGGACTTACACAGAGCCAAGGCCTTTTCTGCTTTTTGTACTTTTATGCTGGTGAGGAAGTTGGAGGTGCCTGAGAGGTTGGAAGGAGACACAGCTGGGACAAGTGACCCCAACTGACCAAAGGGATATTCCAGACCATGTGACATCCTGCTCTGTAATCAAAGCTGGGGGAAAGAGGGAGAGAGGGAAGAACATTTGGAGTGATGGCATTTGTCTTCCCAAGCAGGCATTACGCATGATGGGGCCCTGCTCTCCCAGAGATGGCTGAACACCTGCCTGCCTGTGGGAAGCAGTGAAATAATTCCTTGTTCTGCTTTCCTTGTGTGTATAACTTTCATTTTTCCTATTAAACTGCCTTTATCTCAACCTATGAATTTTCCAGCTTCTACACTTCTGATTCTCTTCCCAGTCTGGCTGGTGGAGGAGTGTGCTGGTTTAGCACGGATTAATGACTGGCTTTGAAATTGGCAGCTAATATAGCCATTGGAGAAGTGATCCGTCTCTGTGAACACACAGGGTTAAATGCTGGAGAAATCTTGGGAAACTTCCCTTTTTTGCTCCCTGCCTTGGAAGAGGTAAGCTGCCCCCGGCCTGAAGAATGGCAAATTAAAATTTGCCTGCAACATATAGAATGGTTTTTTTTAGGGTGATGCAGAGATACAGTTATAGCAGTGGACTGATGTAACTGAGATGGAATGGAGAATTTTGAACAGAGGAAGATAAAGAGAAAGTGATATGAAGCCCTTTGCTCCAAGGGAAAAAGAGACCTCTGTTCCTTGAGATGAAGATGATTTGGGAGATAGAGGAAGAGAACTTTCGTTTTATACTATTAGAGGCATCCTTAAACAGTACCCTAGATAAGCTGATATGGCCCATGAGTGCCAGCTAACAGGAAAGCTGCTAAATGGGAGAGCTTCACAGTTGGCAGAGTTTTTCAGGGTGGCTGCAGATTTGTGACATGAGAGCCACCAGAGAACTGTTTTCTTGTGGCAATTTCTTTATGGAAGTTCTAAGAGAGACTCCTCTCCCAAAGAACTGATAGAAGACTATTTTAAGTGATGAAACTGACTGAAAATCATTGTTTTATCTCTTTATGTTTTTAATGGGAAAGTGAACAGTTTGTGGGGAGGAAAAGTATTTTGAAAGTTTCATTTTGATTTTCATTATCTTCTTTTAGTGTTTGTTAATAAATCCATTTTATACCTTTATGTTTGAGACTGCTTTGCTTTTCTTCTGATCCTTTCTCACAGAGAGAAAAAGAGTAATCACTCAGACCACTACACTAAATTTGGCAAACAGAAACAGGCAAACGTGAAACCACTACAGGGAGTGAAGGAGTGGCTGTGTGAAGGCTGGCTGCTGGTTGGGGTGAAATCATGACAAGTGCCTGGGTCCAACCCTCCGAGTTGCTGGTTGGCTGTGAGGAAGCTTTTTATACTAGCCAGAACTGCAGACCTCTGCTCAACCAAGTACCAGAAACACTTTTCCTGGGATACCAGCCCTGGACAAAATGTGCAAAACCACAGGAAACTCGCTGCACCTACAAACTGCAGTGTATAAACCTGACAACCCACAAAAACCCCAGAGAAATGTTAGGCTCCTGCACACAAAAGCCCTGGTCCCTCTGCACAGTCAGGATGTTCCCGCATATTATCCCCCACTCCTTATTAAGGCTACCAAAGGCTGCCCTAATTATATGAAAAGATTTGTGTGGTACCAACAAGGCAACCTTATGCATCCTGAAAGCCTTCCTACTGACTTGCCAAGCCAGTCCCCAAACCTTGATAGTGATATCTGTAGGGGCCAGGGCAGAGTTTCATTTCCTCAACAAAGACCCTAGTTCCTTCTTCCTCCCAGGAGTCACAAGAGCCACATGCAGATGCTTCTCCATCTTACTGAGAAGTCCCATCTGAAGAATGATGGGTACACTGGTCATCCTGATCTTTTTTTCTGAAGAGCTACAGTCTCCAGAAAGTAAACAAACAAACAAAAAACCCAACACACAAAAAAACCCCAGCTCAAGCGAGAAAAAAAAAAGACTGGCAACTCCTTTGGAACACATTAATGAAGACCACTGCCCAGTGCCCATTAGTTGTGGAATAAAGGACATCTGATCAAAGGGACAAACATAATCCATTATTACAAGTTTACCCAGCTATGCTGGAGGGAACAAGCAAACTTATCTTCCAACATAGCACAATGTAGGCAAGTAGTGAAATTCACAGGTGGAGGTAGACAAGGAAAGAGACTGAACAGCCGATGTCTCCGTGTGCTCACTCAGACTTTCTGCTTTTTCATTGTACTGGGACAGTGGTAGTGCATCAACAGTAACGAAGTAAAACACAGAGCAATATGCTTTGCTCTCACCTTGCTGAAAGGTATATTCCTTGTGCCCTAAGTGGATCTCCCAGCTGCGGACAGGGCACTGACATCAGGGCAGAGCCACAAGGGGAACTGCTGCAGTAAGGGAAACAAATGCCTTCCACCGAAGGGGCAAATTCTCCTCCACAGGGAAAAAAATCATTGATCCCATAGGGCCAGTCCTGAGACTTTAAAATACACACATACACAATGGATTCAAAGCTCTTTGTTTCATAAAGCCTGCTGAAGTGGTTCCAGGTTTTTACTTCCCCCACCTTTACAGTATTATCCCATATAAATATTCCTGTGCCAGTTAAATGGTGTGTAAACTAATCTAATCAACCACAGCCTAACTGTTTAATCAATATCTAGGAGGTCAGCAGAGATGACACAGTTTTGGAGATGCCTGACTGGAAAGAGGTGGCTTAGCTTTACAGAGTTAACTATCCAACAGGAAAGCTCTGAATGTTAACACACATGAACACAAAACGCAATGGTTAATCATGCATATCTTTGATATATGGATCTGAGCTGCTATTTTTCTTTGACTCCTGGCTAGACCAAAGTAAATTTTGGCCATCTTTATGAGATTGTTCATATAAGTAACAATAATATAAATATAAATAACATATAAATATGTTTATATATATATATATATATATATATATATATATATATATATATATGAATATATATAAATAATATATATATTTATATATATGTATATAAATAATATATATAATATATATATATAAATATGTTCATATATATATGAACATATAAAAACATATAAATATGTTTTTATATGTTCATATAAATAACAATAAGTAACTTCTGCTCTTCAAATCAAAACAACTTTGTGAAAACAGAATATCTGACCCAGCTCTACCCAGCCAAAAAACCTCTGTCACCAATATTTCAATCAAAGATCACTGCCTGTTCAGCAAACACTTGGCATCGTGCCTGATTTTCAGGCAGATGCCAAACACCAGGTCACACAAAATGGGTGGAAAACTACATTGCTTATTTAATTCATAATATTGAGTTCAGAGAAAATTTGTCATTTATGGGGTTCTTAGCTGTACACTGCTATGGAGCAATGCTGTATGCAGAAAATGGGATTTCATTGAAAGAGGTTGTTATTTGGATGAGGTTTTTTTTGTATGTCTTGGCTTGGAGGCACTAATTTTAATCTTGCAAAGAGAATCTACACTGAAATGTGACTTGAAATATAGAAGATTTTGAAAATATCCACCTGACAGTGGATAGTTAATAATAAATCATTATAAACACAAAACACAACACTTCTTTTTAACTTGCTTATTTCCACAATAGTTATAGTAATAGTACTTTTGGAAATCAGAGGTGCAAATGCTAAGCTTGAGTGGTTTGAAATGAAGTTATCAGCACTCATCAAGTCTGGTAAAATTGCTAGGATACGCATATCTGGCAGAGACTATGCCAACCACTTTATGGAACAGTTTCAATTGCAATTTACTGGTTACACAATGAATGTTTGCCTCCTGGGTTTAAAAAAATTAACACTGGCACTGTAAGAGCTCAGTTTTTAAAAGCACACCCTTGTTTTCATAGTTACAGATCAGAAAGTTAAAAAAAAAAACCCAAACAAACTAGACATCATGCTTCCCCCTAACAGAGCTAAAAAAAGACAGTATGAAACCTAAATTTTGAACAGGAAATGCTGACTTTCCTCATTAAACATGAAAAAAGAAAGACTATAAAAAGCTTTCAGTTACAACAAAATCTGAGCAAATATTTAACTTTAGAGTGTAAAGTGGCATGACCTGGTATGACTGCAGACTGCCATAGGGGACAATCCACATGATGGAAACCAGAAAACATTCCACTGCAAGAGTAGTTGGGCATTGTCTGTACAAAGCTGGTGCAACAGCAACACTCAAAACCTCACAGATCAAAAAAGACCAAAAAAAGTGCCAGCTTCTACATTTTGAGAATAGTTCATTAATTTTTTTTCCATCCTGCAATATTTTGCAAATTCCATGCTATGACATTTGGAGTGTTACCAGCTAAAATATGCTGGCTCCTTATGGTGTGTTGCAGCAGATTTTGCAAACTATCATAGGGCGATGAAGGTTTTCTCTACAGCTTTGGGAGAACATTTGTAACATAAATACACCCTCTCCCCTCCATACTTAGACTGCAAAGATACCAGGAGTATAGAAATTACAGTCTATGGCTTCAGGTTTAAGGAGAGAAGACAAACAGAAAAGTTACACTGCAACACCAAGTGGATATCAAGAGCTAATCTTTTCCTAATTTTAGGGAAAGATTAGCTCTCTCATTCTAGAAACTTGCTATATATGACTGCATGGAAGCACCTGCTGTGGCCCAGACAAAGTGTAAATACTATTCCAGTATGTGGTTCAACAAAACAGAGGAGGTTTCTCACTGTTCCAATGCTTTTCTGCACCAGCATATCAGAGATCACCACTGCGACAGGGACAAAGCTGAAGATATGCCAGCTGAGAAGTGTTTTCATGTCACCACAGTGTTTTCCTCTTCATGCCACTGGCATCCCTCTGCACACCTATTCCCATATCACACTGGCTAATGAGTATGTTTTGATGCCTAGCCCTCACCTTCCCTCCTACTGAAAATTGTTCCCTGTCCCATCTGCACTGGCTATACAGCAAAGTTACTTCCTTTCCTTTGCACAGCATTATTTGTTTACAAAAAAACAAAAAAACAAAAAAACAAAAAAAAAAAAAAAAAAAAAAAAAGTTGCTACCCAGCTTGTAATGTCACCATTTTCGTTTTCTAGCACAGAGCTATATCCTGCATTTCACACCTCACATCCTGTCATCTCCAGCCCAGATCACCAACCTGTTGAGATTATTTTGAAATCTGATTCTGTGCTCCCATATATTAGTGTCTCTTTCTGGCCTCATGCTCTGCACAAGTGCAATACAGAGAAAAGTGTGTTATTTCTTACACTGTATCATTCAGGAAAATACTGGATAGGACAGATTCCAGCAGAGCCACAGCTCCCTCACCCTTCAAGACAGGCACCTTTTGTAAAAGAGCTCTCTTTTCTGTCTCCTCTGACTACAGAACAGAACTATTATTAATAGTAATAATAATAATAACAACAATAATAATAATGGTGATAATGATGCATAATGATAAAGTGTATATACCATGCTAATAGACTATATTATATTTAATAATACAGAATATAGAACAGAATTTAAAAATAAAATTATATATGTGTATATATATGTATACGTATTTATAAATAGGCATAATTTTATATTTGCATACTATTAATATTTATATATGACACACCTTTACATATTTATAAAATATAACAGCAGCTATTTTGAGTCACTACTGAAGAATCTGTTAAGTGTAGTTTACAGTTTGTAAACCACAGTCCTTGACTATGTGGAAATTTACACCTGCAAAATAAATGTCTGGGTTCAGCAGAGGTATACTAGAAACTATGTTTTTCAACTGGAGACAGAGAAGGGGAAGATAACAACTTCAAACAGGGTAGCAGCCAAGCTCTGGCCTTTCCCAGGCAGCTGTTGTCTTGGCACTGGTCAAACCTATCTTGGCCTACAGCTAAGAGGTTATTTCCCTGCTCTCCTTGCCCCCTTATTGGGTATCCCTTAGGACTTCCCAACACAAGAGGGGTAGGAAAGTACCCATCAGATTCGAAATATTTTTCAGATCTTTTTCAGATTCTAAAATACCTTTAGCTAGAGGTTTAGTGTTTTGCACTAAAACAACACTGGTGGTTCTTTAATAAGTAACAATTTTATTTGAACGAAAACTGACAAATGGTTACTCGCAGGAAGGGATACCGTTAGGAAATTACTGTATCCGTAAACTTCACAATATGATATGAGAAAGAGGAAGAAAGAGGATGGGGGAGAGAGGAAGAGAAAGAAAAAGAAAAGAGATAGAAAGAGAGTGAGAGAGATTACAGGCGCTGGATCAGCCAAAGGGGCTCTGTGGTATCCTGAAGTCCCACAGTGCAGCTCGAAGTCCTTTTCTACCTTGGCTGCTTTGGGCAACTCCCCTCTCCATGCCTTAATAGGGCAGCCAATTTATATGTAAATGAGGAGTATCACGAGTAACAAAGAGATTATAAAGACTGCGGGTCTTGCCCGAGAGAAGAACAGAACCGTAGTCACCTTAGCATCGCTTTATCTGTAATCTGGCTGATGGCAGCAATAAGGCTTTTCCAACTCCTCAGACAGAGCATCCATACGTGTCATGGCGTGTCTCATCTTGTGGCTCCAGTTGCTTCACTTAATTTCACTTTATTTCACTTAGAACCTCTAACCTATTAGACCATCAGTGGTTTTGCTTTTCTCCGGCCTTGACCCCATGAGGACAGACAGTGAAATTTGAATTTACTAAAACCAGTTGCTCTGGACTTTAAGCATATTTTGAAAAAAATTGCTGTAGAAAATAATTGTATCTTGGAGACCTTTCTCGCCTGTTTCTTTCTTGGAGATGCAGCTGTTCTTAGGTTAAGGGACTGAACAATCAAGCTTTCAAACTATAGCACCTGTGAAGCAAGAAAGCTTCCACTGGACTAGATGAGAAGTAAAGTCTTGTGTACACTTGGATGTTTGATCGCTGCTATATGGTTAAGTTCCTGTTTTCAAAAACCATTAAGAGATTTTTTTTCTTTATGCTTGAATATCCACACTGATCAAAGACACTGTGATCCTTACTGAAGATCACAGAGGAAAACAATAGGGCAGATCATACAAAAAAGGAAGAAATAAATTGATGAAATAAACAAACCTGGAGAGAAAATGAGACAGGAATCTCTTTCCTCCTGTGAAAAATAAGGATCACTTTCTAGGCAAATTTTAAGAAATAGGTTTAATAAAAAAATAAGACAATTAGGAGATGATAAAAAAAAAAGAAGCATGGCTGATCGGGTGACTTGGCATTCAGCCAAGTCCACAACCTGCTATTTCAGAGGCCTTCTTTAAATACCCTTTCTATTTCATCAGTCATGTTGCACTCAAACTTTTCCACAAACCGGTTTCCACATTCCAGGAACTGTTTAGCATAGCCCTTCCTTGGGTCTGCCTTTTTAGAGTATGCACATTTCTTGGCTGTGTCTTCATTATCACCTCCAGCTTGGGCCTTGGTCCACACCTTCCACAGATGGTCGGTGTTGATAGCTGGCACGTCAGCAGCAGGGTCCCCATCATATATTCGCTGGATATTATTCCAACCAAACAGGCTGTCCAGTTACAAGCATGACTATGTAGCATGACTATATATCAGCTATCCCACTACCATGTATAGGTTTTGCTAATAGCAGAAATAAAAACTATATCTTTATACATACAGCATTTGCCTTAATATTTGCAAGAAGCCAACATTATAATATACATTTATAATACACTATATTAATACAACATAACTTTCTAATATAACACATATAGTATTCATTTCAATATTTGCGAAAAGCCAATCATGTGATAGATATTTACAACACTCTCCTTATCTGTTCCAGTTATCTTGGAAACTATTTGTAAAATATTTAAGGTATGATGACTGCTTTTAGAAAATAACTGCCTTGAACAATATTAATAAAAACTCGCAGAAGGTCACAGTACTCACTCAGTGAATACCATGAATATAACTGTGATTCTGCACTTAGAGGAAAACTTTTTTTCCTGCAGCTTTCCATAAGACTAAAATCCCGGGTCCAACTCATGTGATGTCTCTAAGCTAACATCAGTCAAGTGAACAAAAGTGTCAGATCCTGCCTGTTACTAAACAAAAAATAAGAAAAGGGAACGAAGTGTGAAAGAACTCTTCAGCAACACAAGGACAAATACTTACTGTGCAGAAAATGTGGAAAATACCTGTAACTGAGAATAGCCCCTAGATCATGCAGAGTAATTTCTTAGCGCACAGTCAAGCAAAGCAGAGGATCTATGAAGATTAAACTAAGCCCAGGACATGAGATGGGTACTTTTCATCATATGATTCTCAGAAGAAAATACAATACTGAAAGTTATCTGCTTACATCCTAACCGTGTATGTATGACTGCAGCTAAATTACAACACATTCTCACCATGCTGAACACACTTATTATTTTGTTTCCATTTTGAATGCTTAAGTTGGGACAGTCATCCAACCAAGACCTTTTATTTACTTCAAGAAACACCTAGACGGTCAGTGACCAGCCAGGAGTGTCATTCAGGAATTTCCCACAGAAACAAGAGAGGACTGACACCCTGTAATTTCTGTCTTGCAAGAGAATTCACCAACCTGACGAGTAAATAAAGTTCATAAATCAACAAATCAGAACCAAGGTCAAGAAAATTAAGATGAAGCAGCTGGGCTCCACTGGTCCTCTTTATTATTCATACTACTAAGGTATCTCTCTTTTGAGTTCTTTTAATTTATTATGCAAATCTATCACGGAAACATTTGATACAAACTAACACTCATTTTTAAATATTTTTCACAGAAAGGGACTAGAAAAGCGAACAAAAATTTGCTCCTCTTTTAAGTCACTAACCTTCATCTCACCCTGTTTTACTTTGCAAAAAAAGGTGTGCGGCAGTAACCTTTGGAAGCAGAGCAATATGTTCAGCTAGTTACACTTGAATTACCAGATGTATAACAATCCTCAAGAGGACCAATTGCCACACACATTTCTGCGAAAGTGCCTTACAAGCAGCAGTTAAGTTTCACACCATCTCTGTGAGCTTTGCATGGATGGGTTATCACTCCTAGAGCGCAGATGTGGAAAAACAGTGGCACCACGGAAATTGTAATTTGTGTAATCCCATCCAGGTTGGGATTACACTTAAAACCTTCAAACCTCTTCTGTTCGCATTCTATGACTAACAGGGAAGGAAGGCAGAGGGGTATAAGGCTGGGAGTCTGAAAATACCAAAGGATGTCATTGCTGAAACTCCAAATGTTCATGGAGCTGCAGTGGGTGGACATATGACAGCCCAATCAAACTGGCACCAGGGTGAGGTTCACTGGCCTCTAAAGGCAAGCCCAGCTGGTGACTGCCAGGTGTGAACAGCTAAGGTAGCAAACTGCTGCTGCTCTAGGAACTCATGACTATAAATCCATTATCACTGTGAGAATGAAACAGAATTATACTGTGCTTTTGAAACTTTCACTAAGTTCAATTATAGAAACCTTCCTGGTGTAATACCAATTACCAGTGTGTAGACGCATCAGTACAGGAGCAATATCAATACATATTTGGCTACAAAAAAACCCAGCTTGCTAACAATGGCTAGAGAAATACCTGAGCCATTACGGTTTGGTTTGTCCACAAGTTTTAAGTCACTTTCTGAAAACGTAGCTATTTTAGTGGAATACAAAGAAAACTGCTACACTCTTGAGATGAATTAGTGGCAACAGCAAAAATAGTAACTCCATGGTGTACCTCTCCCACAACAAGTTTTAAACTGCATGTAAGAACACCTATCATCCCCTCAACACTTTCTGCTAATGCTTAAACTACACAGTATCTTTTTGCCAATTCTTTCATCTATTACTTCTCTGGGTGCAAGGTTTTTAAACTGTCAGGTTTGTTTGTTAGCTTACCTAGGAAGGATTTCAAAGAGCTGATAAACTTCAGCAAAAGGTTGAAAGATAGCTTTTTGTTCAAAGCCACAGGGAAAAGGGGAAGATGGACACTGTGCATGACTCAGCCAGGTTGTGCATCAGACTCAGCACAGGACAGTAGGTGAGTGAATGAACCATGCGATTTCCAACTTTTGTGTGGCTTTTAGAAGTGGGCAAAACCAGGTTTAGCCAAGCCCGAAATTACTTTTGAATAGTCAGCCTGCGACAACTGGCAGGTATCACCCCCAGGGCAAATTTTCCCGGCTTCTGGTAAAGCCAGTCAGTAAGAAATGGTCTGAAACCATGCACATGGTGCTGTGGGGCAGGTGTGCATCCCCAGTGTGGCTAAGGTTATTGGGTTAATTGCACAACCATGTGAGTACAGCCCTGTTGGTCTGAGCTCTGAATTATATGAAGGTGAACTGAAGAAGCCATGAGAGAAACAGGAACTGGTCATTCCTGACCTGAAAAGACCTTTTGGGGTTACTCTGTTTAAAGAAAAAAGTTAAGTAAAACAAGCCCAGTTCCTTAGCTTAAAAGTTGCAATCCAGAACACCATAAAGAGATGTCATGACTTGTTTCATGCAAATTCTCACTGCTGCTATCCAGCACACTTAGTGCTTAGTCTCATTTCTCTTCAAATCAACAGAAAAATGAAAAACATTACAGACTGTGCCAATTCACAGCCAAGCTTCAGCATCTATCACAGTTTTAGAATTGCAACACTGCTGGCAGAAGTTGTATTTCTGAGAACGGCAAGTGGTGGAATGGCAAAGAAGGCAGTCAAAAGCAAACTTCACAGATTAACAATTCAAATATTGAAAGCCAGACACATACAGGGATGTCATTTTTACTGAGTGTATTGTTTTGTTCCTATGACAGATCTTCACTCACTTGAATGGAAACAGCCGTACTCTACATCTAGTACTACTGCACTGCTAGCTGTGTTCAGGAGATATTTATAACCATTAACACTGTAGATGGAAGGTGAGGTTTAATGTGTCATAGTTACTCTTCTGGCTGGAGAGCAGCTCTGTCTGACAGCTGGAACTGAATTGCAGAAAGCTCAGTATATCTCTCCATCATTTTCACTCTTTTCCTTTGCATGTAACCATCCCTTCCAAGCTTGCTTCTGTTTTCTGGCTTTGCCTTATTGCTCCTGCCTCGTCTCGGTGGCAAGCCAAGTTAGTGTGGAGCTGCCTTTCCCAGTGCTCACCCCACCGCCTGCTCGGGCTGGGGACCAGAGGGACCCGCCGGAGCTCCCTGTGGGAGGTGCCAGGGGGCTCGAACCTCACGTGGGACGCAAGCACATCCCCAGGCACTTGGCCCCCGGCCCCGTCCTCGGCGCAGCCGGCAGACCCCTGGGGCCCAAACCACAGCCCCCTTCCTGCGCCTGCCCACCTCTGTTTCAGCCAGGAGCCAGGAGTGGGAGGGGGACGGGGGCTGTAAGGGTCACTTTTCTTTTGGCAAGAGGATGCAACGTGGGGCGAGGGGCTCCACTCGACTCCGTACGTTGTGACAAACTACGACCCCTCAAGCACCGCTGCCTCCCCCTGTCCTTCATCGGCATTCCCCGTGCAGCCCGGGGGGGGCGGTCACCGAGCCTTGCCACCGCACAGCGCTCCGCGACAAGGCCGGGGACCCGTGCCCGTGCCCGGGGAAGCTTCCAAGAGAGCCCTTGGCCGCGCACAAAGAAAAAGCGAGCCAGATACGGGAGTATCGCCCGCCCCCGCGGCGGGCAGCGCTGGATGCACACACACGCACCCCCCGCACACGCATCCACACACACGGTGCGGCCGGGCGGGTCACGTACCTGCAGGTGCCTGTCCCTGGGAGCGCGGGGCGGGGATCTGTGCTATATCGCCCGGATTGCATGGGGGGACGAAGGCGATATCGCTCGGGGGCTGGGGCGGGGGGGCTGCTCTGCTCCCTCCGCCCTCTTCCTCCTCCTCCTCCCCGCGGTGTGTGCGGGGGTGTGTGGTACTCCGCGCCGGAGGAGGCAGCGGCGGGCTCCGGCTCCTGTCAGCCACCGGAAACCGGCGCCCCGTCCCCCGCACCGCAGGAAGTGTGCAATGGCACACTCGCACGCCGGTCCGGACTGGCAGCGCCCCGCAGGCTGTGTGCCCCGCCGCACCGCACGCCGCCCATGCACCGCACGCCGCCCATGCACCGCGCCGGGCGGCGCAACCCGAGGCTGGGCAGAGCACGGGGACACCCAAGGGACACCCGCCACCCACCCGCCCGGGCTGGGAGGGGGCAGAGAGGTCGCCGTACCCCTCTGCCGGGAATCGGGCAACGGGAGCGTTCCCTGTGTTGCCGCGGGCAGGAGTGAAAGCAAGGACGGATGCATGCGTGTGAAACTAGGATGTCACGCGTTCTCAGCTGACATAAAACCATGTAATTCTCATTATTCTGGTGGAGGTGTGTTGACTTGCAGCACCTCAGTTTCTCAAAGTGGGTGTGTCTAAACAGCTGGTACTCCGTTGTTTTGTGCAGATACAGAAACACGTGATTTACTGTTACTTTTTTTTTTTTTTTTTTTTTTTTTTTTTTTTTTTTTTTTAGTAGGTATCTGGCGTTTAAATAGGTAACTAGGTGTTAATTTTATGTGGACTATATACACACACATGCCCATATCTGCACACACGCTGTGCCTGTATGTAAGACAATAAAAACTGCAATTTGCGTGTTGTGAAAACTTCCTTAATTTGCTTGCAACTAGAGACCCTATCAGCAACATTACTCATAGTGGGATTTTTTTCAGTTTATCACAGGAGAGCTTACTTGTGTGCTTGCAGCATTTTCTCTGGGTGTTGGTTCTCCCACAGTAAGCAAGACACATGCCAAACCAGACTCTGCTCATCTCCTCAGTTGGGCTTTTTTCACCCTGCATCACTCCAGAAGGAGATAGGCCTGGCTATCAGCCTTCTAAGACAGCTGCTTCATGGCCCAGAGGTTTTCTTTCCTCATCTTCCTTATGCCAACATTTGCAAAACTTGAATGGGCTAACACATGCTACTAGCTATGATGGCAACAATACTTACACAAGAGTATAATGGAGGCAATCTGGAAGTGTATTCATGCCAAAAGTGATGCTCTTTCTGGATTTGCATGTGAGGCAGCAGAGGAATTGGTAGCAGCATTAGCCTTGCCTAGGGAAGATTGGTATCCCTTCTGCTATTGTTATTTTCAGTAAGGTGTTGTGGTCATGGTGCTGCAACCACCGGAGGTCTCCAATCAATAGAATAATCTATATTCAATTAAAAATTAATCAAATTTAAAAAATCAAGATTTCAGTAACAGACTCCTAAAGATTAAGAACCCTAACAGAAGGAGTAATTATGCCAGGGAGTGAAGGGAGAGTCTGCCTGCATCCATCATGATAAATACATGCCACCCTGCTTTTAAATGACACATCTTGCTTTTAAGGCAGGGACCTGTAGTCAAAGCACTGGCAACATTAGGAAAAAGATCACAATCTTCCTGGACTCTGCTGTGCCTACAAAATCCTTCCAGGGAAATGAATGGTCTGATTTTCAGGAATATGCCCCCACACATGTGGTACTGCACAGGCCATCAAACACACCTCCTTGTGTCAGAGGCTGCATGGGTTGTATTGGTTGAAACCAGTGCCCTGTTTGCATCTAAGATGGGGCTGCTGAGCTCTTTTCAAGACCAAATAGTTACACTTTCACAAAAAACAATAATAGATTCCTGAAGAGGAGGACTGCCTTCCAAACAAACACTTCTCATCTCTGGGATCCCTATAATCAAACAGTCAGGAAACACTAGGGGCTTGCTCTTCATTGTTGGTCTTCAGCCTCGATCACTCCTTTCTGTTCTATTTCTTTGTTCTTTTCTACTTCTGCCATGCTCTTCAGTGGCCACAGGACAAAGTAGCCCAAGCCTTCCTCCTCCCACCTTCTCCCCCACTTCTTTCTTCTCCTTCTTCATTTCTTCATTGTTAGGAGCAGCCACAGGTCAATGCAGTGTCACAGAACCACAGAATGAGTAGGCTGGAAGAGACATTTAAGATCATCGAGTCCAATCCAGCCCTAACACCTCAAATAAACCATGGCACCGAGTGCCACATCCAGTCTTTCTTTAAACACATCCAGGGGTGGTGACCCCACCACCTCCCCAGGCAGACCATTCCAGTACTTTATCACACTTTCTGTAAAAAAGTTTTTCCTAATATCAAAGCTGTATTTCCATTGGCACAGCTTAAGACTGTGTCCTCTTGTTCTGTCAGTTGCTGCCTGGAGAAAGAGACCAACCTCCACCTGGCTACAGCCACCTGGCAGGAGGTTGTAGAGAGTGATAAGGTCACCTCTGAGTCTCCTTTTCTCCAGGCTAAACAACCCCAGCTCCCTCAGTCATTCCTCACAGGGTTTGTGCCCCCAGCCCCCTCCCCAGCCTCGTTGCCTCCTCTGGATGCGCTCAAGTGTCTCAATCTCCTTCCTAAACTGAGGGCCCAGAGCTGGACACAGCACTCGAGGTGTGGCCTCACCAGTGCCCAGGACAGGGGAAGAATGACCTCCCTGCTCCTGCTGGCCACACCATGCCTGATCCGGGCCAGGATGCCACTGGCCTTCTTGGCCACGTGAGCACATTGCTGGCTCATGTCACACTGCTGTCACCAGAACCCCCAGCTCCCTTCCCTCCTGGGCACTGTCCAGCCACTCTGTCCTCAGCCTATAACACTGCAGGGGGTTACTGTGGCCAAAAGGCAGGACTCGACACTTGGACTTATTAAACTTCATCCTACTGAACTCTGCCCATCCATCCAACCATTCCAGGTCTCTCTGCAGAGCCCTCCTACCTTCCAGCAGATCGACACACACTCCCAGTTCAGTGTCGTCTGCAAATTTACTAATGAAACACTCAATACTCATGTCATCAATAAAAATATTGAACAGAACTGGCCCCAGCACAGACCCCTGAGGGACACCACTGGTGACTGTCCCCAGCTGGATGCAGCACCATTCCCCACCACTCTCTGGGCCCGGCCATGCAGCCAGTTCTGAACCCAGCAAAGAGTGCTCCTGTCCAAGCCGTGGGCTGCCAGCTTTTCCAGGAGTGTGCTGTGGGAGACAGTGTCAAAGGCCCTGCTGAAGTCCAAATAGACAACATCCACAGCCCTTCCTGCATTCACCAGGCAGGTCACCTGGTCATAGAAGGAGACTTGGCTGGTCAAACATGACCTACCCCTCCTAAACCCATGCTGGCTGGGTCTGATACCCTGGCCATCCTGTAAGGACTGCATGATGACACTCAATCACTCACTCTGCACTCATTAATTAAAAAGAGGGTTTGAAAATACTCCGCAAATCTGTGACATGGTTGCTTGGGGTTTGTGCCCTATTTTCATCACATGGTGCTACACAGGGCTGTAATTGCATCACAGAAGTTTCTGTTTCACATCATACACACGGTCAAAGAGCTCAGCTAAGCTGAGTACAGCATCACCAGCACTTCAGCACAGAATTGTAGTTCTGGATGAGCCCATTTTAGATCACTGCCTGTGTTAGTAACTGCATTGGGAGGGCAGTGATTGTGTGCAGTGATGTTCCCAAGTGAGAAAAAAAGGGCTTTCTCCAGGAAGAAAAGCTGCTGGTAATTGACCCAACAGGACTGTGCTGGCTGCTGCAGAGTGGACAGAGAGATTGTCCTGCCTTTGCAAAGTGAGATACTGCTGTGGTGAAGAGTTATTGCTGGCCATTTCTCCTCCTATTCCTCACTTGGAATAAAACACATCCAGGAAGACATTTGACTTGATTAGTATGGACACCTGCTGGTGGTGCTGAGCATCTCACTATAGATGGTCCACCTCTGGGCAAGGCGGCAGGGTCCTGTCGTTAATGCAGTGAGCTGAGAAATAAGGTGTATCACATCCTCATCCCAGAACTAGCATGGTTTTTTTTTTTTTTTGTGACCTCTGGCAACTCACTAACACATGTGCTATGACCCTTCATCAGCCACAGCAGGCTGTGTGGCAAAGGTGAATTGTCTCACTCCAGAGGCCAGTGCCAGGAAAGCTAGGGCTCATGGTCCTCAGTGGAAGCTCATGCTCTCCCCTCCAGTACTCTTAGGCATCCTGCCATCCCATTAACACTAATGCCACCAGAAGACCAAAAACGATGTGCAAAAGCAAAAACATCCCAGATCTCACAAGAACTGAGCTTTCTGCAGAGGAACACTGGCTGTGAAATATGGCATACAAGCTGCCAAACAGGAGGGAAAGGAATCACCGTCCTCCTGTTTTGGGAACACCTGACTGTCTGCTTAAAGAGAGGCCCAAAGGTCCTAGCAAGTGACAACGACATCAGTGAAGAGATTATAATGCTTCACAGAAAACATGCAGATACCAAGTGACCATATGGCTTTGTTGTAAAATGCTCAGCTTCCACTGCATCCTTCCTGCAGTTTGTCAAGCAGGAACAAAGCAGAACAAGCTTTTCCCAGTGATGTCCTCCATGAGATAAGATGTGCAGTGACTCAGTCTGGGCCTGTTCCCATTTAGTTAAGGACTGACAGGTGAGCTGGATTCTGCTGAGTGCTTTGTTTCTGCTGCCTTCCTTTGACCCAGGCAGCAAGTAAACTTGCTGTAGTCACATGCCTGCAGTTTGTGTCCTGGCCATGCTTGCTCTCTCCTGCCCAGCTGAGCAGGGTGTGCCAGCACCCACACAGACTCTCCCTCAGCCCCCACCACCAGTCATAAGCCTGACCTGGTGTCAAAAGCTTTGCCAGCTGAAACACAAAGATGAAACCCCAAGTCATGTGAAATCTCCCAGTCCTCACAGCAGGAGGAAAGCTGGCCTGAGAGGTGATGAACAGGCTGGGAGGAAGACAGACACAATCAGAAAATAATTCCATTTTTAGCAGAAAGTTGGCCAGACACTAAGGACCTACCACTAGGGTTGCTGGGATGAGAATGAAAAATGAGAAAGGCCAAGAATGGGATGTTTGACCAGGTATAGGTTTGAAATTAGAATTAATTGTTTCACAGGAAGAAGAGCAGGATCAGGCCACTGCCACAATAGGGGTTTTTTTGCAGCAGTTCCCCACTATTAGCATGTCTGCTCATCATGGCTGGAACCAGCCAAATGCAGATCATGAGCTAGTTTTTAAAGGTATGTTTCTCAGAGGAACATGTGCCCAACCAAACTAGCTCCTGCTGTGCAAAAAGTTAAGCTGGCACCACTTTTGAGTCAAGAAAAACTCTTGGCACAACCAATATCTTCCTGAAAAAGGCAGCTCCTTGAAAAAGCAGTATGAGTTAAAAGATTAATTTTCCTTTTAGACTTCATGGCACAAGCAGGACTTTACCCGTTAGTTAGCTGGAGCATGGAGAGAGTAGTATCTGGAAAGTCCCAGAAAGTCCTAGAAGAGCTCAATGCCTGGCCAAACCTTTTGGTGTCCCACACTGCCTCCTCTTCCTCTGTAGCACTGTGAGAGAAGCCGGTTTCAGGCAGCCTTCCCACATGCAGGTATACAGCTGGTTCTTCACTGAGACTTCCTCCACCTCAATACCTGTTGCAAAGGAATGATCACAAAAAATCTGGGGAGCCAGGTCCCCAGCGAAAAAGCCTGTATGTCAGTCTGGAATACTGCAGTCCCTTCTCAGAGAATTAAGTATGAGCTAGACCCACCTGGCTGACACAGTTCTCTGGGTGAAAAGGCTCGATGAGAGACAGGTATCTGCAAGTCAGTATTAATGGGCTGATTCCTTTATGGGACATCAGTGATCTGGAAGGGCAGAGCAACTGTGGGGCACTGCAGCTTACAAACACCCAGCTATGAGACTCAAAGTTAATGACAGAAGGTGGGTGGCAGTTTTCTCCATGACTGCAGGAAGACAAATGGTCTGACTCACAGAGAACTGGTGACGAGTGGAGCTGGGGTATTAAAACATACACCTGGGATTCTGGTGGTTAGTAAATAAGGAGTCCTTTTCTCAGGAGTGTGCAGAGGGCTTTGTTTCGCTGTGTTTTCAGTAGCAATGTAGCAGAGCTGCACCAGTATAGGCAGGGTCAGAATGAAAGCCATTAAGCACCTCTTTGGACACCAGCTTTCTGGCATTAAGCTGGTATGTTGCTATTGGGAAGTTCCTTGGAAAACTGCAGATAAATACAGAAGTGAATAAGTTGTTTGTCAGTTGTGTTGTTGTTTGGGGTTGGTTTTTTTTCAGGTTTCCTCTACAAAACACTGGACTTGTAATGTTTGAAATGCAAATTCTTTTACTAAGGCAAGGCAAAGCAGTATCACAAGAGTAGTTTAAGAGTAGTCCTTTAAGAGAAAGGTCAAGCAGGCAACTTCTCCCTCATACCCCACAGCTTCTCTTTATATAAGGAAAGGTTTTTAAAGCAGAATCTGTGAAGTATCATATCTGCATTCCTGAAACATCTGTAATTAAATACATACTATATTTCAAAGCAATGCACTGCTGGTTAATTTGCCCTTCACTTACCTGCCAGTCCAAAAATTACTTGTGGGGGACACTACATGATGCCATAAGATTTCATCACTTTCGGAGAAGATTTCAGAACAAACTCACTTTTAGTAGACCTTCAGCTCTGTTGATCATTCACCACAGCATGTATTTGCACCCTGCTCAGCAGTATTTCAACTACTTGTAATCCTGCTTTTATCACGGACCTGACATCCCTGCTCTGTAAGTCAGAAACAAAAGCACTACAAGGATCCACAAGAGAAGAAGGCATTCTTCATTCTGGGACACTAATGGAACACAAGCCCACAAGGAGCCTGATGAAAAACAAGAAAGCTTGAGGAGAGTGGTCTTCTGCTCCAGTTGCCTGAACTGCTGGCAATCCCTCTACTGGGTTGCTAGGATTAGTGTTGCAAATACTGCTCTGCCTGACCAGGGCAGGGCAGAATTACACAAGTGCATGAGCAGGCATTTTTCTGGTAATGTAGATAATGCCAGGCTGAATTAAAAGGGGTGAGCAGGGAAGGAGTGTCCTAAGCTTGTTTCTCAAGTAGAAGGTTGTGTGGGACAACCTGAGGAGCAGGGATTCAGCCATTACAGTGCACTGTTAAGGTTTTGTCTTTTTCCAGTAATCACTGATTACCAGAAAACTCCAACCCTTCTCAAACTCCCTTTGGAGGTTCAACACCCAGCCTGTAGCACATATGAGGGCATGATCATTTTCCTGTGGACATCTTGAAGGAACGTGGGGGAGTAAGTACCAGTACTAAAGACCACCCAACTCACAGTCACTGGATTTGTTATGACTGCAGTTATTGATCAGCTCTAAAAAAAAAAAGAAAAAAAAAGAAAACCAGCACAACAAAATACCTAACTACAGGTCAGAGCTAGGATCAGAGTGAGTTAGAGTGTGATTGATGAAATGCAAAGCAGATAACAGCTTATGAAAGCTTAGAGACATGGTAATGCCCAGGAAAAACACTCAGCTTTAAGTCACTTCTAAATATTTCATACCCTCTCTGGAGCAGCTAACAACCTGACAGAACAAAACCTGTTAGTTTTCCTCACTGAGAACCTCAGATTGTCATGTTAGACAGCTGCCTTTCCTTCATGTGTTCATGATGCTGAAGAAAGCAATGAAGACAGACATCGCAAGAATAATTCACATTTACACCCAAGCATATCAGAGCAGAACTAACTTTCTGCTGGTCTTTTCTTAGTTTTGTTACTAGGCTGCAACTAACAATTGTTGTTAACATAGAAAAAGTATATGAAGATCAGTCCACAAAGTGCCTTGGGAAATTCTATACTGCTTCATGAGAGGCTTGAAACATCCTTGAGAATCCAGTCTGTGTGTTTTCAGAGTTGTGACCACACAACTCTGTTTCATATAAAATTCATGTGGGTTTTGGTAGAACAGGATATATCTGTGGCAACAGCAGGTGACTGTCAGCTCTTGCATGAAATATACAAGTAAAGAAGAGCAATTTAAACAAAAGCCTGAATAAGAAGTGTGGGAAAAGTGTATAAAACCAGCTCAACAGGAAAACCGCTTGAAAGCGAGCAGGAGACTTGGCACTACAAGTGTGTGCTAATTATATGAAGGAGATTTATCTCAATGTATAGTGTGTAATTTCTCTCTATAGGATAAGGACATTGGCAATGCTGTTTCTGTCTAAGAAACCATGATATTTTCGTCTCCAGCCTGTGGCCTCAAGTTATTACCTAATATCCATTAAAACACAGAGAGTGGCTTGAAAACATAACTGGCTCATGCTCTTCACCTGTTCACACTGCTAGTTGTGAGTTCCTGGGCTCACAAAAGGGGGTGGCATTCTGCAATAACATATGAAGGCTGTAGCAGACCCACAGTGCATCCATCTCTGTTCCCCTCAATGCTGGGCTGTGAGGGCAGAACTCCTATTTTACAGGGTGCCTTAAAGAGCTCACAGTGCAACCACAAAAAGATGGAGGGTGAGGGAAATCTTTGCAATGACAGGACTGGAACCATGTGGGAGCTGAGTCATGGCTCTGCCACAGAAATCCTGAGGCTGTTACCAGACTTTCATGCAGTTGCCCATCTGTTACAGGCTGACAACAGTCTCACATGTTGTGTCTCTGAGGGGATCTCGTTTTCTTCAAAGAGAAGTAAGTAACAGCAGAGAAGGCTGTAAATATGAAAATGGGGCATTATTTACTTAAAATATCTGACTGTCTCTGTCACAGGATCATTTAGTCCTCTGGAAAAGAAAACAACCAACTGAGCCAGTGTTTCCTCCCAGCCTGGGTTGAGGCAACCACAGTATTGTTTTCTTCCCTCCCTTTTTGGCCTGGTAAATTTCAAAGTTTGAGAGACCTGTTTCAGTGAATAGATGTGACCTAGACACTGCTTTTACAGTAAAGTCTAGATTGCAACATTCCCCTCTATCATATTCAGTTGTTTAGAAGAAACAGTAAGCTATATATAAAGAAATAGCTGATGACATCCTTCTGGAGAAAATATTGTTAATATTTTCTTGGTGAAAATATGTTTATTGGTGAAAAAAATCCATCACACTGATTTTGTGTTTTCACCCAATACTACATCTCGCACAAACTTACAACCAAAGTTGTGACGAAGATCATGACTGAAGATAATGGTATTGTACTTATCCCCTATCCTGCTAAATCTTTAACCATTGACAAAAAGGTCTGCTTTCAGAGTTGTTGCTCATGCCATGTGGGTCCTATCAGTGGGAGAAAGTGAGAGCAGGGACACAAGCTCAAAATTACTGCTCTCATTTAAGAAATTTGATAGAACCCACTTTTCTTTCCTTGCTTCCCTTGCTAGTGAGGTAACCATAAAGCTTGAGCTCAACCATGCTATGCCAAAAGAGCATGAACACTTTTCTTCCTCCTTGGTTGCTAGGTTCTAATGTGTAGGCTTCCCAGTCCAACCTTGTGATCACAATTTCATTGCATAAACCCTCTTTTAGTGCTGAGTAGCAAATGGCAGACATATCAACTGCTGCACACAGACATGCACAAGTGACTGCACCTTTGCAATGCCAAGTACCTTCTGTGCATCCTTCAAGGCTCAGCTATCATTTGCAGCCATGCAGCCTTCCATTTGAGCTGCTGTGTCAATCTTTCTTGCTTTTCCTTCCCATGCTGTTGCCTTGGCCTTCCACTTGTAAATCTCAGTAGACTCTCATAGAAAGCAATTGCTCGTAGTCCAAAAATCTAATCTTTCTTCCCTTTGTATTTCCTATCGGTTTTGAAACTTTAGTTTGTAGTAAGGGCAAGAGCAAGAGTTAGCAAACAGAAAGGTAGATAATAATCATGTAAAAAACTCCAAGTATTACCAGCCATAAATATGCACAAAGTGGAGGGACTGACACACACCACCTGTGACTGCTTAAATGTGATCCTGTCAGCACTGACAGCATCATATACAGGAACAACGGAGAGGTAGCTTTGGCTGGGTCCTAATGCCAAGTGCAGAGTTGACAGAAGAGAAAGCCTGGCAACAATAATTACAGTCACTTTCCTCATCTTCACCGCTTGCTGACTTTGGAAAGGACACTCTTCTGGGGGCCACATTGCTTCACTTCTTGGCTGGCCACTTGTCAGGCACTTCTTTCTATTTTTTTTTTGCCCTACAGTAACTCAAAGTTGATGTGTGGACCCCATTGATAAAATTCTGTGCAGGTAAACCTGTCTCAAGAGATGTGATGATACTGTCCCCAGACAGCTGGCTAAGTCTCAGCCCCTGATAGAAATGGTAGAAAGCAGAGCTACACCCCACTCCAGTAAAAGACACTGACTCTGTGTACTATTTCTTGAGGTAGTTATACTTAGTTAATTAGTGCTTACCTTTGCTTTACAAAGCACCATCTTATTCTTGAGCAGAATGCTGCATAGAACTAAGAATGAACAAGCCTCCATTACACAGACTATATGGATTACATGGCCCTTACATGGCCACCATATGAAGATTCACTTGATTTTTGTCTAATTTTAAGCATTCAAGATAATGCTCTTCCAAACCAAATCTCTTCCTAAAACATTACTCTCACTATTATTTCAGTGTTTCAAATAAATATGACACATCCTGGTGCTCTGTCATCTGGAAGCGTGAACCCTCCCTCATTCCTTTTCTGGAGCAGGGACTTTATACCAGGAATGAAGGAAGGGAGGTAAGGAGCTGCAAGATACAGACTTTTAAGCTGCTGCAAACTTGTTTATCTCACCCTATGCCACTTTTGACCCGTGCTTTAGGCAGAAAAAGCTCTCGGCGCGGTTTGGCGAGTCTAGCACCTAACCATGTCTGCCGCAGGCCGGGCAGCAGAGCTGGCCCGCTCCGGTGTGCTGCCTACTCCCTCTGCCGGCACAACCTGCTCCAAACTCCGGCGGAGCACCTGGAACGGCTGAACAAGTGCAAGAAAAGATGTCAAAGCAGCCCTTAAGCTCATGAGGGTCACATTTCCTTCGCAGTACGATGAGCCATCCATCCTACTCACTAGTGTCAGCAGCCTGCAGATCCTGTCCCTCTTATGCACATCTTGGAACTGTTCTTTTCATTTATCACTCAAAAAAAACCTGTACCTTTCTCTCCAGTTGCTCACAGTAGCAAAACAGTCACAGTTTTTCCAGTCACTTTGTTTCTATGGGCCTCAAAACCTGTGAAGTGAGCAACGGAGTAAAAAGAAACACACATTTTGACCTCATGTAAAAATCCCCCGCAAAAGGCAAATATCTGCAGTAATTGCTCCACTACAGCATCCAATTTAGGTGTCTTAACAGAGCACACCAGACTTTTTCAGTAGTTCAAGATCATCAGCCTTTTAAAATAACATCTGTTAGGGGTCGTCAATTCATATAAGTTTTGTGAAACCAGTATAGGAGAGAAAAATACTGTTTGTTCCTCAGTCAGAGGAAAAGTTAGAGCTCTTACAGTGCACTGGAAACACGCTGTGCATCCTCTAATCATGGGATAAGAACTCATATCTCCTTAGACATCAGGTAATTTAAAGATGAGAAAACATTATAAGAAATAAAGTTCTGTTAGGTTTATATCTCACAGTGACACAAGACAGTTTGCAATCAAAAAAAAAAAAAAAAAAAAAAAAGGGAAAATAAAAAAAGCTGTCCTTGAAACACTAGAATTTTGGGGCATAAATGTTCTTCTAAGCCTTACAGCAAGTTATTTGAAAAAGCCATGTTTGCTGTTGGGTATTATAATCAACATGAATTGTGACTTCAGTAGCAATTACAAAATCTATTGATCTTATACTGCATCGGCAAAAAATGAGGACTGGTGTTTTAAAACAGAATTATAGTTACAAGAGAAAGACCAGTATTCTGCTAGTCTTCAAAATTTATCTATAGCAGCATCTTTTCCAGACTCAATATTAGCATCATATTCCATTTAATACTGGAATTTCCTGGCATGAAAGCCGTAAATGGCTTTAGCTTATCTAAAATGAAGAAACATCAGAAAATTAAAAGGATCTGGATATAGACTGTGCACAGGAAACAGTAATATTGCTAAAGTAAGATTTTTGAGTGCTTTAGAAAGTCTGTTTTGGAATATACTTCATACTTTTATCCACATGGTAAAAATGCTAAATCAGAATCTGTGATTAAATCTTATACACTTCCAATACCTAAATCTAACAAAGTATTTCCGTATATCTGTATCCATCTATATTGCACAATATTGAAGCACTTTGCTGTAAAGAAGGAGGCTGATTAATTGAAGCAAAATTTACTTTTCCAGTCCATCTGTAAAAACATTTCTGAGGACTTGATTATAATGATTAACTTAATCGATAACTTCCTTTTTTTTCATGATTAACCTGTACTCTTCTTCCATTTTGAAGCAGATGAAAGAGAGTTTGGAGCTGTTTTGAATAGCCATACCTGTGGAAATCACACTTACTAAGAAATGTAGCAATTTAACGTTATTAAAGTTCTGACATTGCCTCCTGTCCAACACTACTTAGCCAGTAAATACGTTTTCTGGAATGAGAAAACACACTGTAAGGGGAGCAAATGACATCAGATGTTGTATCTGTTACTTAATGAAATTATTAGATTATGACTGATTTAATTAAGAAAAGATCATATGACTCCAGCCTCTCAGGTGAGATAGAACAAATGAGGTTCTTTTTCTACCAAGTCCTCCTGGTAAAAGCAATGCACATTTAGGAAACACTGCTCAGACATGCGCAGAGCACAAGTCCAACACATCGACTGGATTCTCTCTGAAGATACACTGGCTGCTAAAGTGTCAGCACCTGGTTAATAAAAGCAGCATAACCTTTTGCACTCTTCCTGTTCACAGGACACAGGAGTGCAGAAAAATCCACTCAGTTCTTGCCTGCACTTTCTCTTGAGCCATGAAAAGCTGAAAGCAGCTCCAGTCCCAGATCACCAAGTGAGAAGCTGCTCTACTCCCCCCGTAGAGCCTCAGCAGAGGCTTTTCTGGGCCCTGGTACCTCTGCCTCCTGACAAAGGCCTTTGTCCCTCACCTGTGAACATTTTCACAAAGTCGGCACTCGACATGCTCATAACCACATCAGCTGCCACGGGAGGCTTTCCGAAGCCAGCGCTCCCACCCTTGGTCTTCAGGTCAATGTACCAAGTGCCTCCACCATCACCTGGACAGAGAGCGAAGCGAGGTGAGGAGGCGGCACAGGCTGCTGTGCCCTCCCTCTCTGCCGCCTCCGCCAGACGCCACAGCCGTGTGCGTTTGCAGCGGTTCCGTGGCGGTGTGCACGCCGGCAGATGCTCTGCGAGGAGTCACCTCTTGTCCCCCGGGACACCCCAAGCACCACCACGTGCTGGGGCCGTGGGCAGGAGAGCCCCGAGGCTGCGCTTTGCCCACACAGCTGGTGGCAGCTGCCGCTTCTCCTGCGGCCCCGAGAGCGCCCGGCCCGGGGCCACTGTGGGGCGGCAGCGCCGGGACAGAGGCTCCCGCGGCACCAGGGCCAGCAGCTCTGGCGCCTGCCCAAGGGCCGGAGCAGCAGCCTCACACACAACGCAAGAGCAGCTGGTCTGCTCGGGACCAGCTTCCAAAGTGTTCCTGTTTAAAAACACCCCAAAGTGCCTTTTGCTAGGCATGGCTGCAAAAGCCATGGTCTTACCAGACAGCTCAAACTGAAAGACACCCTGAGTGCTTCTCACATACTCTTCAGTCACTACCCCGCGAATAACTCGGAATGTTTCTGCAACAGGACCCGATGGCTCAGCTGCAGCAGATTCTGTCTTAACCTGGCCTCCATTTGCTCCTTCCTGCTGGGATCCACTTAATTTCTTCTCGTCTTTGAATGCTTGGGCAGCACCTCCAAGAAATTAATTCTTCTTTAAAGGCTTCTGAACTGTAAATCAATTTACTTCGTTTGTTTCCAACTTTCAGAACTCTCCGAAAAAGGACAAGGGTTTAGAAAAGAGATATTGTTTATTCTGCCCGAGATGCAAGGCAGAGATTTTCCACAGTTCAAACCTACCAAGGATTTAAACGTGAGAGAATTCACACAGTGAAATCTACATAAATCTGCCTATCTAATACATAGTTTCCCCCTCCCTACTGCCTAATTGCTTACTTTGTGCAACCTTATGCAGTTCGTGTCACTGCCCCTGCTTAGGGCATCTTCGGGGGGTCTCTAGTGGTCCCTGGTGGTCGTTTGGGGAGACGCCCCCTACTCAGTTCCAAGCAAAATTCAGTTCAGGATGGGCAGAACCTCAGACTGTGTCAAAGAAGATGTCATCTTCTCAGACAGTTGCCAGACGGATCATAAAAAACAAAAGTTTTCCATAAACATTGAGCAACATCTGCTTAACCCACCTGATAGCATCTTTTTACATTTAAAAGAAGGGTTAAAGGGGAGAATGACACCATCAGCTTCCATCTGGATCAGAGATCAAAGGAAGTGACAGGGGCAGCAAATTCTGCTTCAAACTAGGAGCTTAAAGATCCAGAGAATTCTACTTAAAATACAAAGAATTCTGTTAAAACACATGAACTTGATCAGCCTTTTACTTTACCACAATGAACATGCACATTTAACAATAAAGGAAAGCTTTTGCAATTTACAAAGCAAATCAAGTTGAACACCCCATTAAAATACTGTTGAAATCTCTCAGGTGTCTTCAGTATCAAAAAATACTTAGGTCTGTTCTGTGAGTCCCTACAAAATAACCTGCACTGGAAGCCCAAGGAACTAACACCATCTGTCCCTGGCAGAACAGTCCTAGTGTGACTGCTCAAGGAGTTTTTCCAACAGAAAGAAACACTTCCATGTCTGCCTCCCCTGCCCTAGCCTTATCCCTATTTTGACACTCCTATAAAACCAGCTCAGCATTCTTAGTTGCCCTTCAACTTGACAGAATTCTGAAAAAGCAAAAGTAACGCTTTTCTAAAAAAACCCAAAACATTTCTGCATTTCTGTAAATCATGCAACTTTCATCTAAGATGCAAGACAGACTGGTTTACAATATAATTTTGCAAGACTGATCATATGGAGTCATTAAAGACTGGTCATTAAAGGAGTAGTTCCTGAAGAGAGGGGCTCTCCACATTCTACTGGAAAATGTGCTATTTTCCCTTTGATTTCTTTTCCCAGCAATATTCACCTGTGACCTTCACTATAAAAAAGGATTCTTTAAAATAAGGTACTGATTAAAAATGAAGAATGTTTCAAAGTCCTGTGCTAGGTAACATTCTTTCACTAGCTTTAAGTACAGAGGCTCTGTAGGCACTTCCATAAATCTCACCCTCCAAATGAGAAAAAGGGTTTTGGCAAATAGCTTGAATGGAGGCCAAATTCTTGAGAGAAAAACAAAATCCACTTCAAATCCAGAGGGTATTCATTATTACCAGAATTGATCAACTTGTATATACAGTTTATATATGTACATAAATATATTTATATATGTTTATACAGTGTATATATGGTTTTCCTACCACATCCTTCCATCTTCACTGCTACCATCAAAACTAGAAACCTTTCAAAGTTGCAAAGAAAAAAAAGTTTGAAGCTGAGAAACCATGTCTTTTGCCGGTATGTAGTATTAAAAAATGGTTATGAGTTGCAGAATTCCAACCAATTTAATGTAACTATGCAATTATTTTGTTACTAAGAAATTAAAACAAACACTTAGAAAAATTCACCTCCACTCTTCTACACAGGCCTTATTTATTTCTAATAAATTCTTACTTTTTCTGCCTGTAAAAGTTTCACGTTCGCCAACCTGGTTTCCTGGCCAATGCACCAATTTTGCCTAGTGGTTTGAGTGTCTTTTCTGCTGTGAGATAGGATCAGAGAAAAGCAAAGCAGGCCCTTTAAGGTATAAAGATAGATTTATTGACACACACACTAAAAGAAGAAAATGGGAATTGTAATAGGTGATCAGCCAATTTCATCAATAAGCAATTTTATCGAGAAATATTGCCAAATAGAAATTTGAAAAAGCCACAAGCAAAGGACAGCACTGAGCCCAGGATCGGTAGTGGGTGAACCTTAGATCCGGCCTCTACCGTGCCGTATCTCCCCTGTTCACAAAGTCCGCTTCTGCAGGGCCGGTTTATATACAGGGTTTTGTCCAGAAAGAAGGTTGCCTCATCCTTTTGTTCACTCAGTTGCTGTTCCATATTCATATTTCTTTTCTTCCCATCTCCCAGTTTGGTGAATAGCTTTCTGGGCAGGGCTGGACACTTGATTACATTTACAGGAACCGGCACTGGGATGCACACCCAGGCTGATGTAGATAAGACTTCCATCAGATGTTGATCACTAGGTCATTGGTAATCCCATCTTTGGAGGAGACCCATCTCCTGGTGGAGACACCCTTCTTTCTGTTGGAAATGGATTGCTTCCCCTGTTCCTGACAGAGGCTACAGTTTCCCAAAAGTCCTTTATTTCTTACATACAAAATTATTTTATACTACATATTTCTATAAAACACAAATTAATTCTAAAAAAACCATCACAGGAATCAAAATGAAATTTTCAAAAACACTTCTTCCCATAAACTGTTCACTTTCCCACTAACAACATCAAGAGACAAAACCTGTGATTTTCAGTTAATTTCACCACATAAAAATAATCTTTAATCAGTTCTTTGGGAGAGGTGCTTCTCTCAGAACTTCCATAGCAACATCTCACAAAAACAGTCCTCTGGTGGCTCTCCTGTCATGAATCTGCAGCTGCCTGAGGAAACTCTGCAAACAGCAATTTCCCCTCCTATTAGCAGTTTCCCACCAGCTGCATATGGTTCATAGACGATTTGGGGTGTCATTTTAACAATAACCAACTCCAGAGGCAAAGGATTTTCTTCATCTCCAGAACAAAGACCACTTTCACTTCTTCACTGGCACAGCAGGCTTCTTATCTCATCTCTCTCTGTTCAAATATCTCGTGGGATCACAGGATCACAGCTACTAATTCAGTACGCACTCAGTCAATTCCAGATACCTTTGCTCAAATCCATAAATCTGAATAATCATTTCTCCAAAATGCATATTTTTCCCATGGTTTAAAAGGATATTCTAATATATTAGAGTTCATTACCATGGCTCATAAGAGAAGTCCAACCTTAACAAGGCAACTCGTCAATCCTCTGTCACACTTAGGACTTAACTCTCTCTTCACAGTCTCATCCAGTGTCTCTCCAGGGTTCACTCTGCCCACTTTCCTCTCACTCAGAGAAGGATCAGCAATTTCGCAAGTCTCATCTGTCAAGGAAAGAGTTCATTTCTTGCCCAGGGCCTGCGGATGGTTAATTGATCCCTGCTAGGCAGCTCAGACTCTAGGATCTCAAGGCCATGGGGAGTGGGGAAGAGAACTCACACAGAGGGATCTCGGTGTGGCCTGGCTAAAGAATGTCTGCTGCCCACCCTTCGGTCTCACCCGAGGTGGCCCACCCTGGGCTCGGGGCTGCTCCTGGGGGCCCAGGGGGGAACATTTCCCCCGGCCCTGGCCAGCAGTGTGGGCAGCTGCTACCGGAGCCCAGCCAGGGCCTGGCCCCACAAGCCCAGTGGGGCAGCGGGGCCTGGCCCGGCAGGCACACGGCTGGTGTAACCTGCTGGCAAGCTGGAAGGGAGATTTTCCTGGCATTCTTCTGATTTTTAAGCCTGTGCATTCCCAGAGGCATGCCATCTTTCTAGTTGGTCAATCAAGCTATCAACTTCAAAGCCAGTAACTAGTTAGTTCTTGCTATCCGTGCTATATCAGCCCACTGCCATGTTTGGGAATTGCTTTTATTAATGGTATACTCATGAGTGTTGTTACCTTTGTTATTAGATATCTAAATGTTGTTTACTATGCCAATCAAATAGTAGTGAGTTTAAGTATTTTAAATATAATGTTTCTTCTGCCAAAAATTATTTTTTTAAAATATGTTGATATACCAGTATTCACTGGGGTGCACATTTGTTAATGAATGGGGGAAACAATATCATGCAGACCATGGGATACCAGTGAACTATGACCTATGCATGCAGTGTGATATTGCACAAGTGTTTTTCCTCAGTTAAACTCCCTTAATTTTTTTTCTCTACTTATTTCTATATTTATATGGAGATATATTCATTAAAAGAAGTGCTCTAAGATGAGTGATGATAAAATGTGAAATGTCACTCAAAAACATGGGAGGCTTGAAGTGGAGCAGCAAGGCGTGTCCCAGGGAGGACATACGGCGTTTTCAGAGCCAATTGCTGGCCTGAAAGACCGTCTCACTCTCTCCAGGACACTCAGGGCCCAGCTGACAGCGCTCACTAGCACCTTGCTCGCCGCCTCCTTTCCCATGGCTGCATTCCTTGCGCCCTCGGCGGGGTGCAGCCAGGTCAGCCCCGGCTGAAGGCCGGCACGGAGGCGCAGCTGGCGGAGGGAGGCTCTGGCGGAGCGCGCTCAGCGCAGCGGCAGCGGGACAGCCGGGCAGGCGTCGCTGCAACGCGGCACGGCGGCGTTGTGCAAGGTAAAAGGCCGATGGGCAAAGTACCAAAATGAAAGGAGTAGCTCCCGAGAGAGAAGGGCGCTCCACGCTCTCCTGCGAGTAGCTGCGGGGTGAGGAGCTAGCTCCGGGTGAATGCCGCACCATTGGAGGGAAGAGCATTTGGGAAAGCAGAGGGGTGTCCTTCTCCCTGCCCTCAGGACCCTGGGGTTTCTGCAGTGTAGAGACCAGAGCACAGGACTGCAAGCACAGATGCAAGGGTGCTCAGCCCGTGGTAAACCTGTGCTCCCCTGCCCAGCACCCAGAGTGAGAGGGGGCGAGCTGCAGGGCTACCGCGCAGGCACCAGCAACACCGCTGAAACCCATTGCTCGAGCCTTCCACCTTTTGTAGCACCTGTTCAAATGCGTTCTGCCTCTCATGATAAAAAAAACCTTCCAGGAGGTAAACTGACCCTCCTGATTCAGAGAAAAGCCCCATCACGCCAGGTTCCCTTATTACAAACTGGAGAGAAAAAACCAAACCAAACCAAAAAACCCAAAACAAACACTTGAGGGGAAGATGGCTGAACCATAATGCCCAGGCGTTTCTCTCTGCAGGTACTGCTGAACATAGCTGAAATTGGTAGCTCTCTACACATATCTACAGATATGATGGCTCACTTCCAAGGAGGACATGGTGGGCATGAGGCTTACGGTCTGGGCATGCAGCTATGGCAGTGAAGCTGTGCCTTGGTCATTTGGGCAGAGTGGCTGCAGGGAAAATGAAGGAAAAGCATGTCTGAAGTTCTTAGCAAAGCGCTATCATTTCCATCCCGGCAGGATGTCAACCCTGGGAAAGCAGGTGGGATAGAAGATGTTACAGTTGCAAAGTGTCCAGACAGCCCTTGGCCCCTTTAGCCTGCTCATGCCTCAGTTCATGCAGGACTCTACAGCCCTGTGACACAAAGAACTGCAGTGAAGTGAATCAACAGTCACCATTATATTAATACACAAACTAGTGCATCCACTCAGGGCTCACTTTGATTTCTGTTGAAGTCGGTAAAACCATCAAGTCTCAATTCCTCCAGCAGGTTCAGACATACCAAGTGATTTCCCGTTCTGCCATCAGCTCCTGGTGAAACCTAAAGCCCTTGCAGGGTGCTGCACAGAATTTCTGTGAGAGCTGAAGGGAGAAAGACAAGCGAGAGGTGGAACGTGATGGAAGATTTGCTAACCACAGTAACAGGTGGTCAGTATGGCAAGGATGGGAGGAGGTCAGTCTTCACTGGGCAGCACAGGGAGGAGGAGGGAAAGTTACGTGTGCCAGGCATAGAGGCGAGGGTTGACCCCACAGTTACTGTGAAATAAGAGAGGCACCAGCGGAGAGGATGGAGGATTGGTGTGGCTGGGTGAACAAAGACAAAGGATTCTACTGCAGGCTTTAATCACAGAGTCATTAGAGTTGGAAGGGACCTTTGAAGATTATCTACTCCAACCACCCTGTCAAGGCATGGTGACCCAGAGCAGATGACACAGCCTCTTTTGAAATGAATAAAATGGAAGAGATTCCCATTTTCTTACACAGTCTGTCATTTGTTAAAAAGGTTGTACTGTTTCAAATGTTACGCCAGTTGTAACCTGTCTGTTAAAAAAATTATGCTGTTTGTACCAAAGTTTGTACCCTCAAAAATCTTATTCCAAGTTGTATACCCCCTCTAAAACCCCGAGTTCTCTTCCCCTTCCGTCGGGCTAGGCTGTCGCCATTCCCGCCGGCTCCTCGAACTGCCGGCCCCGCCTAATAGGAAAATCCAAGGACTTCCATGATGCACCACTCCAAAACCGAAGTGCAGTTGCCGGCAAACGGACTCAAAAGCCGGGACCCAGCACAAAGTCCAGATAAAAGGGAGACACTACAACACCGAGAAGACCCTCAGCTACCTAAGGACTGAATTCTGCTTCTGCCGCCTCGCCATGACCAAAAGAGACTGGGAAACAGTAACACCCCTAGACCACACGAGCCCAGTTGAGTTCCTGGGGATTCCCGCGAGGCCAGGGCTCCCGGCTCTGCGGCGAGAGCAGCAGATTCGTCTGACACCTCCTCAGCGGTGGCCGGAACAAGAACGGCGACAGGAGCGGGAACAACGACAGGAGCGGCGACGGCGCAGGCGACCCCTCGAGTTCCCCTTTAAACGAGCTGACTAATAAAGGCTTTTCAAAGGAGCAGATCTCCTGGCCCATTTTTAACATCTTTAGGCAGCCTGTTCCAGTGCTCTGCCACCCTCAACATAAAGAAGTTCTTCATCATGTTTCAGTGGAATTCTTGTGGTTTAGTTTAGGGCCACTGCTCCTTATTCTGTCTCTGGGCACCTCTGAAAAGAGTCTGGCACCATGGTCTTGGCATTCACCTTAGAGATACTTATATGCATTAAGGACATTCCCTCCCGGTCATCTCTGGACTGAATAGGCCCAGCTCCTGCAGTTTGCCCTCAGAAGAGAAATGCTCCAGGCCCCAAATCATCTTTGTGGTACTCCACTTGACTGACTCCAACAGCTCCTTGTCTCTCTTGTCCTGAGGAGCCCCGAACCGGACACAGCACTCCAGAAGTTGAGATGGAGGCAAAGCTCCACTGATTTGCAATAGGCAAGAGACCAAAGCAAAATTTCACACGCACGGCGGAAAACGAAAGGATGCAGAAAGACTTCCAGGTGCCCCCGTCATCCCACGCAAGGCTTTTTCCAGTCTCAGGTTAGCTCGCACGGCCCGAGCGGGCCAACCCCGCGGAGCCCACAGCGCAGGAGCAGCGCGGCAGCGCCCGGCGGCGGGCGCGGCTCTGCCCCGGCCTTTGCCCCTGCCCCGCCCCGAGCGGCCGCGGCGGCTGCGCACCGGAGCGGCCCCGGCCCGGCTCTGCCGCGGCCCTGCCCCGGCCCTGCCCCGGCCCGGCCCCGGCTGTGCCGCCCCGCCGCCATGCTGCCCAACACCGGGTAAGGTGACCGAGGCCGGCCGGGACGGGGCTGCGCCGCCGCCCAGGGGCTCTCGGGGCGGGCGGGCTGCGGCCGCCGCCGCGGGGGGCGTTCGCTGGAGACCTCTGAGCGCGGCCGCCCTGCGGGGAGTGCGGGACTCGCCGCCGGCCGAGGGCGAGGGGTTGTAGCGGAGGACACGCGTGTCCCCGCGGGCCTGCGGGGCCGGGCCGGCCGAGGTGTCCCGGGCAGCGCCAGAACCCTGGGACGGGCAGTTCGGGTGGTATAGAGGACTTGAACGGTGTCTTTTGCAAGGGAAACAGTTATTGGAGGAGTTTAATGTAAATTAAGCAGTGTATCAGTCCCAATTTCATATGGGACATTTATATTTAAATATAATTACCTCTTATTACTACTACTATTGTTGTTGTTATTGCTGCTTTTTGTTATTATTGTTATTACTGTTGTTATTGTTCTATAGTATTATAGTCTTCTACTCCTGTCTTACCTGGCAGTCAAATCTTCTTCCTGTATAGGATCTTAATTTAGAGGTGTTTTCTGCCTGTCGGCTTTTCAAAGACCGACGCTGCTAACAGCTGAGAAGATAAGTTATTTTTTTTCCTGTGCGTTATAAACAGTATTATTAAATTTGTAACAACTGTGTAAGCTGTTAAAAGCGTCCTTGATGTGACCTGAAGGTCTCTGTTGGTAGTCATCTGTGAAAGGAACCATCTTAATGTTTTTCAAGATTGTAGGGCACAGATGTGAATTTGATGTTTTCTGTCTTATTAGCAGAATTCAACTCTGATGGAAGATGTGCAGATGATGCAGATGTGACCTTCACAGATCATAAGAAATTTTAGCCAGGCAAATAACACTTTGTAAACTTTAAAATATTGGTCTGATAAGTGAATTAATAAAAAAAATCCTTACTCTTGCAAATATGACTAACTAATCACCACCTTCTGAGCCTGACCAACCAACCAGTTTTTTACCTGTCAGGTTGCACATACATCCAGATCATAGCATCATGTCTTAAATATGAATCAAAAATATTATGACAGTGTTGAAAGACTTGCATTCACCCACTCCACTGAGCAAAGGGCCTGCTTTTCCTACTGGTGTAACAGAAGTCTCCGACCTTTTGATGCCCTTCACTAGCTTCTGCTGCAGGTGAACTTTGATTTTCCTGACACCACTCCAACATGCCCTGGTAGTGTTTCTAATTCCTTCTCTGTGGCCTGTCTTTTCACCCACTCCCTCTATGACACTTTTCTTGGTAGTCAAGTCTCAAGTTCCCTGCATAGCCCTGCTGGTCTCCTGAGCAGACCACTCTAGCCCCAGGCAGGGCTTAAAGCCCTATCAGCTCTTCTCTCCTGTTTTCTCCTCCAGAACTGCCTCCTGCTGTACCCCATTTACCCCTTCCATGACTAAGGTGAATTCTAATGACCTCATACTGGTTGGTTGAATGTAGAAACTAGATTTTGGCCTTACTTCACTGAGTTTTATGCTTTGACTATGTATTCCAGAGCTGAACTTTCCTCACTGTGCATGTGACTGAACTCATGGCAGTAGTATTTTGTGGTTCACTGTTTTGTTTAGATATTTTTCTTCCTGTGTCCTTCTAAGACTCTTTAAAAAAATAATATGTGAATAAAAAGCTGTTTGAAATGGCACCTTCAAGTCACAGTTGACTTTCTGAAATCCTGTACATGCCTGGCCTTGCCTCTTCAGGGGCCATTCCAATTTCTGCACCATTCCAATTTTCTGCCTTTGGAAAGCAAATGTCCTCTCAGAGACCATTTAAAAGATGGATGTGCTCAGATTAGAGGGAGAAAAAACACATCTGAAAACAGAGGGGAAGAAACAGTGTTAAGTTTGGCCCAGTCTGAAGGGAAAATTGAAGGAAGCTCAGCATGTAAGCTTTTGTAACATTTGTGATGTGACATTTGTGATGCAAGCAAAAAGTGAAGTCACCGTTGCACAAATTTTATATGAATTCTTCAATTGAGGTTAAAAAGCTGAACCTCTTGGGTTATGCTACAGTGTTACATAAAACAACACGAATTTTATGCCAAATGCTGAAACGCACATTCCTTCATATGGAAAACCTGTTGTCTGAAAGGCTTTTGTCATTGAATATGTTTGTGCAGTTAATAGTTCTCTTTTCAAAAATTCAGTGATATTGTGTAAGCCAGATATCCTTCTTAGGCTTTCAAACTTGTTAATTTTTCCAAGTTGATTGGACCTGTTTATTCAGAGGACCTATTGGACTCCACACATTTACTGGGAAGCTGTTGAGTGTAGAAGATTTAAGAGAAAAATTGCCATCTCTGGGGGAAAAAAAAAAAAAAAAAAAAAAAAAAAAGCTTTTGGCATTTGCATATGGCATTGTGGTTCCAGACTTCGTACTTAATACCACATTGAGACATTAGTTTTTTGTGTTTAGAGCACTGTGATTAGTAGATTACAGGGATCTGTGTTGGTATGTTGTCTTGTTGGAAACTGACATTTTGTTTTTACAAATTACTCCTTTTCCATTGTTGCAGAACATAGCAACTCTGTTGTAAAACAGCATGTTTGATCTATTTACAGAAAGGAGAAATGTAACTGGGTGGCTTGTGTAACCTTCTTTATAGTGTTTGCAAATTTGGGGTGTGGTCTCACATCAGTGCTACTTTTCCGTAGCTATAGCTGTCGCTTTTGTGTTTCACAGGCTGTTTTCTTAGTAAAAGGATGAAGGCATTTATCTGGCTGGGAGACTGTGCTAATTACATTTGCCCTTGGAGTCTGATAAAAGATAAATGATTAACGGCTTCTGCTTTATTCTCCTCTTCTTTACTGTCCACTTCACCTTTAGGAAACTGGCAGGATGCACTCTCTTCATCACAGGTGCGAGCCGGGGCATTGGCAAGGCCATTGCTCTGAAAGCTGCCAAGGATGGTGCCAACATTGTGATAGCTGCCAAGACGGCTGAGCCCCATCCTACTCTTCCAGGGACTATCTACACTGCTGCAGAAGAAAGTAAGTTGTAACAAATTAAGGTCCTGGGCTGGGTATTGCTATTTTAATTAAGCTTTGCTTAATTACCTTACCTGAGAGGGAAAATGTGTAGACTCTTAGTTCCAGTTCACCTTTGCTAAAGTGAGCTTGGTGTTTCTCCTGCCTTGCAGGAATGCTGTAATGTTGCTGTAACAAAGTTGGATGCGTGTATATAATTGTAAAAATGCTATGCTACTTGAGATGTATGAAATAAACATTCTCAGTGTTAAGATTTGGTTTTGCCTTCCCTGTTCCTCATACAACCTTTTAAAAGGTCACAATTTGAGAGTGTGATTTTCAGTGCCACCTTGAAGAATGTCATTGCCTGAGAGATTCTCAGAAGGTTAGTATTAGTTATCCCATCTAAGAGCAAATTTTAAAATGTTCATTATTTTTAATGGTGCAGTTGAAGCAGCTGGAGGAAAGGCTTTGCCATGCATTGTTAATGTGAGGGAAGAACAGCAAATCATTAATGCCGTGGAGAAAGCTGTGAAGGCTTTTGGAGGTAAGTTAAGGCATGGAGGAAGGCAGGCATTAACAGGCCAGATAATTCAAACATAAAGAAAAAAGAACTGCCTTCCTTATTCATGTTTTTTTTTCTTTAAATGCTAATGTCCATTTAAAACCAGGGATTGATATTTTGGTGAATAATGCAAGCGCCATCTCTTTGACGGGCACTTTGGAAACAGCAACGAAGAAGGTCAATCTTATGATGGATGTCAATGTAAGAGGAACCTATCTTACGTAAGTGCTGAGAGAAGGAGGCAAAGCAATTGTAACAGACTGTATGAATGTAACAGAATGTTATTTCAGTTTTTCTGAGAAATTCTGTAGCTGTCTTGCTTCTCTAGAATTTGTGTGCAGATACTCTGCATGTGCTCACAGGAAATTGCTCAGTTGTTGGTCAGCTGGTTTGAATTAATATTTCCAAGAATTATTTCTGAGTTGGAGTAAACAGAAACCTTATTTCTGCAGTCATATAAAGGTTCGCAAGCCCCTCCATGCATGTAGGATGAAAAAAGTCATTTGTTTCAAATGAAGCCCCAGCTTGGCTTTGTTAAATGTGGATGCTCTTTCATTTCAAGCAAAACGACTAGATTTTTGCATACCTCAAGTCAATATATTACCTGTTAGTTTTCTTCTCATAAGTTTCTCATCTTTAGAAACATTGTATAACTCACCATACTTAAAAGAGGAATGTTAAAGATGTAACTTAATGATCCAAAGTGTTCTCCACGTACTTTTAGCTTATCAATTCTATTATTTATTTAAATGAACATACCAAGGCTTGATTTCACAGTTCCTGAGGTCCTTATTTTGCACATTTTTGGAGGTGGATTTAGCAGGTTGAATCATTCTTACATTTACAGGATGTCATTTAAAGCATTGTCTTAAAATGAAGACTTTGATTTTCACAGGGTTTATAAAGAAGCCTGTAGGATAATGGAAGTTCTCTAAATTTGGATATTGCTTGGTGTGATCAGAAAGTTTTCTATCAAAGTATTACCAGAGAATTATAGAATAGTTTGGGTTAGAAGATGCCTTTTAAGGTCATCTACTCCAGTCCTCCAATTTGGAGTAGATTGGTTGTCATTCTCCTTTGTGCAGGTCAGTCTGGTTGCCATACATTGCTGAATGGATTCAACTGTATTGCTGTGGCAGGTTCTGTCTTTTCCTCATCTCCCAACAGCAACAGGGATTTTCTTGATCTAGCTACTCCAAATTAATGGGAATTCTTAAAGTGTATTTTTGGTCCTATTCTGCCTTGAAAAGATAAAAAATCAGGTTCTGAGTGCAAGTGGAAGAGCATAAGAAAAGTCTCAAGGGAACGGTTTTTGTCGCTGCTTTTGTAATTCCCAATTGAGAAAGCCCAGTGAAGCATTTTTGTCCTTTCTCCACCTTGCTTTGTATATTGATTCTGATTGTAATTTGTATAGACCTCCTTTCAGTTTAATGTTCAGAAAATTACAGTAGTTTAAAAATGTGTGGATTTTTATGCCTGTGTAGAGGCAGTGCTAGGGCAGATGCCTCATCTTACAGAGTATGCCTGTTGACATAGAATCACGGAACTGTTGAATCATGGAATGGATTGGGCTGGAAGAAACCGTAGAACATTTCTACCATAGAAACCGTAGAACATGTCTACTCCTAAGCCCCCACTACGAGCAGAGACATGTCACAGACCAGGTTGCTCAGAGCCCATCCAGCCTGACTTTGAACACTTCTGTGAGTGGGGGATCTACAGTCTCTTACACAGCCTGTTCCAGTGCCTTACCATTCTCAGAGTAAAGAATTTCTTCCTACTGTCTAATCTCAACCCACTCTCTATCAATTTAAAGCCATTCTCCCTTGTTCTCTTAATCCATGCCCTTGTGGAAAGTCCCTCTCCCACCTTTTTGTAGCCCCTTTAGGTACAGAAGGCTGCAGTAAAGTGACTCCAGACCTTGCTCTTCTCCAGGCAGAATAACACTCAGCTCAGGAGAGCTGTTCCATCCCTTTAATCAGCTTGGTGGCCTCCTTTGGAGTTTTCTCTGAAGTCCAGTGCTCTTCTGTGCTGGGGTCCCTAGATGCAGGGTTCCAGATAGGGTCTCACCAGAACAGAGCAGAGGGGCAGAATCCCCTCCCTCCCCTGCTGCCCGCTTTACTTTGGATGCAGCTCAGGACATGTTTGGCTTTCTGGGCTGTGAGTGCTCATGGCTGGGTCATGTCTAGCCTCTCATCCACCAGCACCCACCAGTCTTCCATCAGGGCCACTTTCAATCTATCTGTTCATCCTGCAGCCTATGTTGATACTGTGAGTGGCCTGACCCAGGTGCAGCACCTTGTTCTTGGTCTTATTAAACCTCATGAGATTCCCATGGCCTCACTTCTCAAACTTGTCCAGGTCCCTCTGGATGACAATCCTGACCTTCAGATGTGTCAACAGTACGACTCGGTTTGGGATCATCTGCAAATTTGCTGAGGGTGCATTTGATCCTTTTATCTGTGTCATTGATGGAGACATGGAATGACACTGGTACCAATACCAACCTGTGAGGGACACCACTTGTCACTGATGTGTATCAGGACTCTGAGCCATTGACCACTACCCTCTGGATGCCACTGGCCAGCCAATTCCTTATCCACTGAACAGTCTGTGCATCAAATCTTCTCTCCCCAAGTTATATAGAGGGATTTTATGAGGAACCTTCTCTAAAGCTGTACAGACTAAACAACAACTGTAGTGCTCCCTTGTCCACTGGCGTAGTTCCTCCATAATAGAAAGCTATTGGTTGATCAGGAAGGACTTGACGTTGGTGAAGACCCTCTGACTGTCCCAATCTCACCGCTCACTTCCCAAATCATCCTCTGGCTAGAGGATCCTAGGATCACCTCTTGATTCTAGGAGGATCTGTTCCATGATCTTCCCAGGCATGGAGGTGAGGCTGACAGGTTGGTAGTTCCCAAGGTTCTCCTGTCCACCCTTTTTAAACATCGGTATGTTTACCTTTTTCCGACACCTGGGTCTTCACCTGACTCCACAGTTTTTCAAATATGGAGAGTGGATTGGCAACTACATCAGCCTATTCCTTCAGGAGTGTGAGATGCATGTCATCACGCCTCATGGACTTGTGTATGTTAAGGCTCCTCAGATGGTCAGAAACGTGATCTTCACCTAAAGTGAAGTAGTTTGCTCCCCCAATCCCCATCCTGCTGTCCATCCACTTAAGAGGTGTGGGAAGAGAAGTTACCATTGAGGCAGAAAAAATGGTTGAGTCCCTTCATCAGTTGTTACCAGTCTTCCAGCCTTGCTTTTCCTGAAGTGTGTGGGTACTCACTTTGTTTGCCTTCATTTTTTGACTGACAAATCTGTAGAAGCCCTTCTTCTTATTCTTTGCATCCCTTGTAAAGTTCAGCTTCGCTTTGGCTTTCCTCACCCCAAACCTACACAGGTCTATTGTATTGTTCCTAGGATACTTCTCCCTGCTTCCACTGGCTATGCACTTGTTTCTTGTCCTTTAGTTTGACCAGCAGTTCTTATACTCATTCATGCCAGTCTCTTGCCTTCCTTGCCAGTTTCTTGTGCCATTGGATCACTAGCTCTTGTGCTCTATGGAAGGTGTCCTTTAAGATCTGCCAGTTCTGTTTTGCTCCCTTATTTTTGAGGGCAGCGTTGCAAGGGTTCCCATTGACTAAGTCCTTGAAGAACTGGAATTTTGCTCTTCTGAAGCTCCAGGCCCTGACTTTGCTCTTTGCCTGACCCATTTCTCTCCATACTGTGAACTCCACCAATCCATGATCATTGCAGCCCAGACTATCTCCCATCATGGGGTCTGTGATTAGCTGGTTAGCTCACTTAGGTTTGTGACCATCAGGTCCAGTACAGCATCCCTTCTGGTAGGGTTATTACCTGAATTAAGGAATTTTATTCCATGCATTCCAGCAATCTCCTGGAATCTGCTACTTTTCCAGCAGATACAGGGGTGGCTGAAGTCTCCCAGGAGGACAAGAGCCTCCTGGGACAAGAGCAGTGTAGTCCTTCCTGTAGCTGGAACAAGAGGGTCCATCAATAGGCTACTCTTGGTGAGGGACCTGTAGTGAAATCATCCAGAAGGTTCCCTTTGTTGCCTCAGTCTCTGTTTCTTACACACATGCTTTTGCGTGTTCGTTGTTCTTCAATTCACAGGTTATTCTCCAGAGATGGCTCATCATACACAGTCCACTTCTTGATTTAGAGGGCAACGCTTCTATTCCTCCTTTCTCCCCTGTCTCTTCTGAACAGGCTGTAGCCATCAATGGCTGCAGTCAAGTCATGGGATTTATCCCTCCAAATTTCAATAATGGCAGCTAAATTTCTTGCTTCCTGTGTATTAAGAAATTGAGGTGCCTGTTAGGGAAACTGCCTCAGTTGAAAAGAGTTGAGATCCCAAGACAGTTAAGGAGGTTTATTTACTGTACTACTATGGAGATTTTGCTATTGTTGGAGTTGTTCCCTTTGTGACTGAGAGTAGGCATGGGTCCTGTTGGAATACGTGAACAGTTGGTCACTAGTGTGGTGATGTTTTCACCCTGTGAAGCTTGATTAAAAATTCTCAAACAGAAATCAAGTATAAACATGTACCCTAGTGCCAGAAGTGAAGTCTAAAAATAGTTTCTGTAAAGTAAAAGTTCCAATTTACAGAGATGTGTAAATTCAAAGTGGAATTCTCTTAGAAGAGAATAGGTTCTCAGTTTTCTTTGGAATATATGTAATAGCATTCTGCTATGGAGTATTATTTCTTCAGCATGATTTAAAAGAAAAAATAGGTATAGGATCAGAAGAGAATATTTTTATGACAAAATGATGCTCTGCACTGTTAATTTTGGTTGTTGCCTTAGAGTGTTTTGTTGCCTCTGCCAGAACTATTACAAGGAGATTATGGCCTCTGAGTATCTGGAAAATTAGCATTAGTCAAAGCTGATGCACTAGTTGGAGAATGTGGTCCAATTTGCAGGTATTAATACTAGACCTGAGATAAGTGGTCTGTGACAGATATTTTTTTTGTCATTCTTTACATCAGTTAAATACTTGACATGAGAAGAGACTTTGTGAAAATATTGGTCTACTGGTATTGTTTTGACTGTAATTATAGGTGTTCTGTAAAATGAGAGTGACTGAGACATCTGAATCTACCTTTCAGGTCTAAAGCATGCCTTCCCCACTTGAGGAAGAGTAAGAATCCCCATATCCTGAACCTTAGCCCACCTATGAATCTGAATCCCATGTGGTTCAAAAATCATTGTGGTGAGTAGCATTCAGAGCCTTTGTTGGTATTTTGTGAGAAACATGCAAGTCCCTGGTGAAGTGTGCAGTAGCGCCCGTGCAGAATGCCAGATCTTTTATCTTTAGCACTGCATACAGACTGACACTAATGATTCCTCAAAGCGTTTTGTACCTGACCTACAAGAAATTGTTTTGTGGGAAAATGTAGGGCAGGTTTCAATCACCCATCCTTTTTGTTTTTAGGGTAAGCCTGTGCTTTTCTATAGGAATTGTTAGGATTATGTATTTTCTGCTCCAAATAGAGACTGAAACCCAAAATTCATTGTCTTATTGATTCAGCTTCATAGTTTTTTTTTTACTGTGGATAGAGCTCAATGTTGTCTTTTAATATGGCGATTATTTTGTGGTGGAAAAAGAACTCCATGTTATTTTTAAGTTAGTGTTGCTTATTTTAAAACTGTAGCAAAAACTTTCCATTTTGGACAGTTGTCCTGTTAAACTCCAGCAAGTTCCAGTTCTTCCCCCAAGAAAGCTTCCTGTATCAAAGTAGATAGGTAACAAGGATAGAGGCTTTTTTTGTCGCCACTTTTTTTGTCTATAGGATACTAGTTTGGTCCTTAACAGCTAGTATGCCTTAGGCATCTTAAAAAATTGGTCACTCTTTTCAGTGTGCTATGTATAAGAAGTGTGACAAAATCACCATGCAGCTAGGTTTCAGCTGTATTTTTGGCAGAACATGTGTAGCTTTCATTTTGTTTGCATGAAAAGATGACAGAGTACAGTTTGTATCTGATGGAGATGGCAGGTAGAAGGGAGAGATTTTGACTCTAGGAAAGTACTGTTTTTTCTGAAAGGCCTGAATTTTCCCTGTCAACCAGTTATCTGTTTTATCTTTCTTTCATAATTAAAATTGTATTTTACATAGAGTTTAAACTTACTTGTTCTTTCACTTGTTTTTTCTTAGCTTATACCATTTCTAAGTATGGGATGTCCATGTGTGTCTTGGGAATGGCAGAAGAATTTAGAGGAGAAGTTGCTGTCAATGCTTTATGGCCTAAAACAGGTACATTTTTTATTTATATTACTGAAATACTGAGTTTCTGTATTTTGTCTGCTAAAGCTTGTTTTATTTGACACTGAATATACACTTAAAGCTTATTCTGGAATAGATTCAATTGACTGAGCAGTTCTTTTATGTATTATTTCTTTGTCCTGCATGGATTCTGGTTTTCACTGCCAGTTCTCACTAGACTATAGCCACTTCGATCTAAGCTCATCTTCAGCTAGTTTGAAACCACTTGGTTAAAGCATGTGTGTAGTGTTTGGCTTGCCTGTGCTTTTTCTGTTGCACCCAGTGTTTTGGTTTGGAGAGTCACAAAAATAGTTGCGTGCTTTAATGAGTGGGTATTGAACATCTGTGTATGTAGTACTATTTAGAATTCCTTGCTAGTTAAACTGTGAGAGCTTACTGACTATCGGCAATTGATAGAGAGGTGGGAAGACTGATTCATTATCAGAATTCGATTTTACTCAGGTTGTCCAAGTCTTATATACCATTTCAGTAAGGTTAATAATTTCTACTACAATAATTAGGTTAAAAGATCATACAAGCAACTTGTGCATTTTATAACATCTTTATTGTAGGAGGTTGACTGAATCTTTTCCCTTAAGCAGGTTTAATCCCATCTTCTCATAAGCTCAAAGTTCTGTTTGTCCTTGCCACGGCATCCTAGTCACCAGACTAGTTATGCTAGTTAAGTCTGTCTTACTCTTGGTCTTGTGTATTCCACAACTGACAAGATAGATACCTCTGTAGATGCAGAAATAATTTTTAAAAGGCCTATTCCTAGAAGTTTTGGCACAGTGCAATTCTGTGAAGAATTGTTCACAGAACCGTCTGACTGCAAATTACAAGAAATTAAAGAGCCCTCCGGAAGAAAAATAGCTTAATGCTCCCATCCTGTATTAGCTTCAATTTGTTTTGTGTGGGTCAGTGAGGATGAGGGTTGCTGTTTGAGGTTTGGCCAGCTGTTTGCCAAGGAGGCCAGTCGCTTTTCCCCAGATATATTTATGGTCAGAAATGATACTGGGTGTTAAAATCAATACCAGATAATCCTGCTCTTTAGTGGTGTAAGCCCAGTCATTGTGTAAGAAAACATTACAACAGTGTTTATTTCCTTAACGAGTGCAAGGAAGGAAGAAGGAAGAGGAGATAAAAATATAAACTGAGATCCTCTTTCTGGGGATGGTGCTCCAGTTTAAGAATTGTTTGTACACAGACACCTTTCAATGTTTTCCTGTTAGGAATTGCAAGTCCCTCTTAACCTTTAGTGGGAACTGGAACTCTCTGATTTCATTTCTCTAAAGTGAGAAATGTGAGGAAAACTTAACTATTTCAGAAAAAAATCACCCAAGTTTCTCAGCTTGAAGACAGTAGATGATCACCAGTTCAACAGTTGAGTTGGTGTGTCTGACAGGCTTGGTCCTTTTTCATTGGTCTGGATGCTTGCATCTTAAATGCTTCCAGTAAATGGATGCCTTGTAGTTCTGCTCACTCTGAGTTTTACCCACAGAAATATTTTGGTAAGGGATTGACTTTTAAAATTATAACTGTATCTTTCATGATGATTATATCATCACAAAACCTGTACTGTTTTGAAGACAATAAGGTCTTCATCTGTGATGTACTGAAGGCAACTACATGCATAACTTAAGAATATGGATTGCCTTGTGGTAGAGCCAAAGTTCACCTTTCAGGTTTCAAGTATGTGGTTGGGTTTTTTTCTTTATTTCTGAGGCAGTTAAAAAAAATGTGCCTTTGTTCCACATACTTGCTTCTTGAGTGCCCCAGGAAAACCTCAACAATTTTTCAATGGAGATTTCCCAGTATCTATGTAATCTAGAGTAAAACTACAAAAACTGATTCTTTGTCTTTAGCTCCCTAGATTCCACCCATCCCTTTTGTCTTGTTTTTAAAATGGCGCTGCCAAATGACTAAATATCTCCTCAGAATTCAGTAGGTGGGAGTAACTTGGTTTCTCAGTAACAGAGGTGACCTCTTACCTGCCATAGTGTGGTTTTCAGTCATACCGATGAGAGTTAGGGATAAAGTGTAAAAGTGTATCTCATTCAGATAGAGACACATGGTATGAAACTGCAGACAGCCAATTTGACCTACTTTTTCTTGAAAAGGGTGTTAGAAAAGTACCTATGTCTTGCAAGTGCTTGTATTGATATGCTGCATAGACACATAATGTGGATCCTTCACAGCTTTTTTTATTCTGGATGTGCTGGAAAAGACATCCACTACTATTGTGGAACAGTACCTTTATGGGTCTTGTTAAAAGCTAAAGAATTTTCTTCTGCAGAAACCAGCTGGTTATACTAGGTATTTATTTTGTAATGTGGCTGTTTCCCCTCAACCATCTGAATTATTTGACCTTCTTTTTTTTCATGGCAAGGGAAAAGTGAAACTGTGAGAATTTCTCCACCCCTTCCACAATGGAAATTTTTTAGAGGGGCAGCTAACTTTATAAGCAGAAATTTCATTAAGTCTCCGGTCACATAGTTGACTACATTATTTCTTTCTAGTTTTGACCTATGCTGCATCATTCCAAATATCAGTAGTAGTACCTGTGTCTCAGATTTGGACTAGAATTAAAGAATGTCTATGATGGTATTAATAAAACTTCTATAAAATCTGACATTCTTAATGCGGGGAAGTGAGAAACTCAAACCAAATATAGTTGTATCTTTCTCATGAGCATTACATTTTCACTGCGTCCTTGGTAACATACCCATACCTGCCAAAGTAAGAGAAGAGCACTCTGGAAGCTGCTACTCTTTACAGAGTGCAGATAATATTTGTTCCCCACAGGATCCTGCAGAACACGAGGCTTGGAAGTGTGGAAAGTTTCAATTTACAGATGAAAACAGTATATATTCTAATAAATACTTCTTAAAATAAGGATATCTCTATGTGAGATGCTGCAAAGAAATATAAAAAATAAGTTTTTTATAAAATCAAAGGTATATAAGCAGAGCTGTTTATTTGCAGAAATCATGCCTGCTCATTCAGTGATGCCTCCATGAGAACGGATATGACATCAAGTATAAAAGAAGATCATAATGTGTGAATTCTCCAGTACAAAAAAATGTGCTTCTGAAAGGTTTATCTTCCAAAAGTGAAAAAGTGAACTTCTTTATTGTGATCATCCAGAGAGGCAGTGTTACAGACTTCTAGGGTGTCTGAAATACAGTTGCAAAGTTCCTAATTTACAAGCCCACTATCATCTCATACAAATGTATGTTTACAAATGAAATGTGTTTACCCCCAGTGTTAGTATGGATGCCAGGATCAGTTCATTAATCTGATTCTTTAAACACAGGAAGGTGTGCTGGTAATAAGGTGCCAGAGTTCTCTTTTTATCTAAAAGTGAAAGAGGACATCTGTCAAAAGGGCAAGGGACAATCCCATCACAAAGAGGGCAGAGGAATAATAGCGGTGTCCTGGGACAGAACTGGAGGTCTATTGATTGCATTAGAGGCAAACTCATATCACTTTATATGAAATGAATGTAATGATGTGCAGCCAGACTACAAGGCAGTAGTTTTTGAAAGCTTTTTGCTTCAGTCTATGCAGATAGGGTGACTGTGCTCAGAAGAATAATAGTTAACAGTAACAGAGAAGTGACAGACCTGTGGGCCAGGAAAAGTGAGCAGCTTAATGAATCCTCAGAATAAATATATTTAAGTTAATAGAATTCGACAAATTTCATCATAGTCTTTGGTAGAAATATTCTCTGAACTGTTGCTACTAAAAAAAAATAAATCTTGCAGGGCAGATTCCACTTCAGAAGACCAAAAAAAAAAAGGCAAATTTATTGACTCTCTTAAAGATGAGAAAAAGATCTAGGTGGACCTACATGTATGTGCACAGTATATCTGTTACTTCTTATTTAGACATGTCTTTATAGCAGTTCAATTGACTTTACAAAAAGGAAGCTGTGTTGCTTAAAAGTAAATGAAACCTAGAAGCTAATTCTCATCACAGGAGACTAAAGTAATGAAGACAACAGGGACATCTAGGCACTTCTACTCTCCTAGAAAACACTTGGTCAGGAGCTCTCAGGCCAGTGCTGAAGACTTCTATCCTTTTTCCCAGTACCTTCTTTGAAAGGCAAATTAATGATCCAACTCAGATACATGTGTCCTGCACAGTGCCTATTTTTTTTTTTCTATTTAAGGAGTGTTGGAATCATTTCTGTATCAAAATTGCTGCTACTTTGTGTGGAATGGAAGTACTGAAAGAAGACAAAAATTTGGTTTATCCTTCTGCTTCGTCTGATATTCTGCCCTGATATGTACAAAGGAATTTGCGAATCTGTCTCAGAACTTGGGGGTAGAATGTTGAATTTTAAACAGCAGATGGGAAATACTAATGAAGCAGAACATATGAGGGAAAAACAGTAAGATGGCAAATGTCAAAAGCTGCACCAGACAGCCTTTCCATGGAATAGGATGAAAAAAAAATGCAATGGATACCTTCTGGAAGAGCAAATCACAGACTTAGCAACGTGCATTAACAATGTTAATGCTCCCACGGAAGAAACATAAAGAGGACTAGTGGAATGGCACAGAAATAATAGAATTGCTTAATAAAAGAATCAGAAGCCTAGGAGATGTGGATTTTATTCTAACATGACATTTCTATGTAATACTGAACAAGTAACGTGAGGTTTTGTTTTTTGGTTTCTCATTAACTTAGAAGAAACACCTTAGCAAAAGACTAAAAAAGCATCAAGACTTTCAGCGTGATAATCACCAAAGCTAATTCCTCTTTATAACTAAAGTGCTATGCATTCACTTTGAGGAAAACTGTTATATGCTAGTTTTTCATGTCCTGAACAACTGGTGGAAAACTGGTGAGCTGATAAATAAATAGAGGGATGTGAATGTTATAAAATATTCTCTCCTTTTTGATTCCTCTGAAAGTTTCGTGTATTTTTACTGTTGCTTGTAAAGAATTATTTGTTGGTTGGTAGTATTTCACAGCTTCTGTCTTCCTAGAGTTTCCTTTTGCCTGAAAGGAAAATAAAGTTTGTTTACTTGTGGAAGAAATGAGAATTCCATGTCATCAGTGTTAAAGCTTTGTTTTCTTACTCTCCAAACTTTCTAGCCATACATACAGCTGCTATGGATATGCTGGGAGGAGCTGGAATAGAAAAACAATGCAGGAAAACGGATATCCTGGCAGATGCTGCATATTGCATTTTGACAAAACCAAAAACTTTCACTGGAAACTTCATTATTGATGAAGTTCTTCTGAGAGAAGAAGGAGTTAAGGATTTTGATGTTTACGCAATTGCACCAGGTAAAAGACATCTTTAAAGGTGAGAAGTAAGTTCAAGAAGGAGGGAAGGATATATGGAGAATATTAATACAGTTTGTTTCCCAGGGTTCTTAAATTAGTTTATGAAAAATGTTACTTTGCCTCAGCTTTGAGAAATGCCTTACTGGAAAGCTCATATGGATCCACCGAGACTTTAATAATTAAATGCCTATTACATTAAATTAAGAAATTCTGTAATGAGAAGAATACCTGCACTGTAGCTGTATATATTACTATTGAACAGCTCATGAGAAAGATTTTTATGTTTTTCTTCTCTGATGCTCATCAGTGCAACCTTAGAAGCCTTCTAGGTCAGATTTTAAGTGAACAAAATGCTAAACTTCTTATTTCATGCTATGTTTTTCCTTTAAATTTCCTTGAAATTTATAAACTGAGATACAGTACTACTTGACTATAGTTTCAAATAAAATGGATTCCTACTGTCTAAATACATTTTACTTGGATTTATTATTACATTTTTCTTTCCGTTTAGGGTACCCTCTGATGCCTGACTTCTTCTTAGATGTTGAAATTGACACGACAGCTATGAAGCAAAAAAGACATGGTAGGGAAAGTACTGTGTGTACAAGTCCATAATTGCCATAATTAATTTCATGTCACAGTAATGAATGCCTTCAGTTTTTCTTTTTCGCCCCTATGAATTTGGACTTCATTCAAGCTTTTTAGCAAAAACTCTTTTCTCATTTGGAGAGTAAGATTTATGGAAGTGACCATGTTGTTAAAACTGGGGAGAAAAAAAATCATACTTCTTGCAGGACTTTTCATGGTGTAAAGCCAGTGTATTTTCTTAAGAATTCTTTTTAATCATCTAAATTGCGGTAGTAGGGAGGTCACAGGTAAGTATTCCTGGAAAAAGAAATTAGACTGCAAATAGCATATTTTGCAGGAATATCTCCTTTACCTTGCTCATTTATATAAGAGAATATGACATAAAGACTCTATGGCTTCTTACATGAAATGCGGACAACTTACACAATGAAAATAACTCTTGGATTAAATGTTTTGGGGTTTTTTAGAAAAGCGTTACTTTTGCTTTTTCAGAATTCTTGTATGTCAAGTTGAAGGGCAACTAAGAATGCTGAGCTGGTTTTATAGGAGTGTCAAAATAGGGATAAGGCTAGGGCAGGGGAGGCAGACATGGAAGTGTTTCTTTCTGTTGGAAAAACTCCTTGAGCAGTCACACTAGGACTGTTCTGCCAGGGACAGATGGTGTTAGGGCTTAGATGGTGTTAGTTCCTTGGGCTTCCAGTGCAGGTTATTTTGTAGGGACTCACAGAACAGACCTAAGTATTTTTTGATACTGAAGACACCTGAGAGATTTCAACAGTATTTTAATGGGGTGTTCAACTTGATTTGCTTTGTAAATTACAAAAGCTTTCCTTTATTGTTAAATGTGCATATTAACTGTGGTAAAGTAATCCACTGATGCAGTAAATTGATTTCCACCTTATAAGCCTTTGCAGAAGAATTTATGAAAATATGCATGTTCTTTACAAGATAGACAAGACAGAAGTATTTTGGGATGAAAGCGATGGCTATTAAAGCAAGATTTTTCTTTTTAATATTGTCGGGAGTAGTATATGGATTATATTAGAAATTGTTGTATGAACATCTGTAATGAACTGTAAATAGAATTATAATTTTACTGTGGTTTTATTTTCAATTTTCTTTTGATCTATCAGAAATTGAAATTTACTGAAGAATTACATTTAGCAACGTACACCTATTCAGATTCACGAGTGGAGAAAGCATCCTTCGTCAGTGTCAATACTGAAATAGTAAAATAATCACTTTTCCTACTTTGAAGCTTAAATCTTTTCAAATGGAGTTCTTCTCTGTTATTATTTCTACATTCATTTTTAAAGTGGTTTGCATTTGAAACAGAAAAGTAATCTTTCTCATAGGTGCTGCCCAAGAGGAGAAGAAATTAAGTGGATCCCAGCAGGAAGGAGCAAATGGAGGCCAGGTTAAGACAGAATCTGCTGCAGCTGAGCCATCGGGTCCTGTTGCAGAAACATTCCGAGTTATTCGCGGGGTAGTGACTGAAGAGTATGTGAGAAGCACTCAGGGTGTCTTTCAGTTTGAGCTGTCTGGTAAGACCATGGCTTTTGCAGCCATGCCTAGCAAAAGGCACTTTGGGGTGTTTTTAAACAGGAACACTTTGGAAGCTGGTCCCGAGCAGACCAGCTGCTCTTGCGTTGTGTGTGAGGCTGCTGCTCCGGCCCTTGGGCAGGCGCCAGAGCTGCTGGCCCTGGTGCCGCGGGAGCCTCTGTCCCGGCGCTGCCGCCCCACAGTGGCCCCGGGCCGGGCGCTCTCGGGGCCGCAGGAGAAGCGGCAGCTGCCACCAGCTGTGTGGGCAAAGCGCAGCCTCGGGGCACTCCTGCCCACGGCCCCAGCACGTGGTGGTGCTTGGGGTGTCCCGGGGGACAAGAGGTGACTCCTCGCAGAGCATCTGCCGGCGTGCACACCGCCACGGAACCGCTGCAAACGCACACGGCTGTGGCGTCTGGCGGAGGCGGCAGAGAGGGAGGGCACAGCAGCCTGTGCCGCCTCCTCACCTCGCTTCGCTCTCTGTCCAGGTGATGGTGGAGGCACTTGGTACATTGACCTGAAGACCAAGGGTGGGAGCGCTGGCTTCGGAAAGCCTCCCGTGGCAGCTGATGTGGTTATGAGCATGTCGAGTGCCGACTTTGTGAAAATGTTCACAGGTGAGGGACAAAGGCCTTTGTCAGGAGGCAGAGGTACCAGGGCCCAGAAAAGCCTCTGCTGAGGCTCTACGGGGGGAGTAGAGCAGCTTCTCACTTGGTGATCTGGGACTGGAGCTGCTTTCAGCTTTTCATGGCTCAAGAGAAAGTGCAGGCAAGAACTGAGTGGATTTTTCTGCACTCCTGTGTCCTGTGAACAGGAAGAGTGCAAAAGGTTATGCTGCTTTTATTAACCAGGTGCTGACACTTTAGCAGCCAGTGTATCTTCAGAGAGAATCCAGTCGATGTGTTGGACTTGTGCTCTGCGCATGTCTGAGCAGTGTTTCCTAAATGTGCATTGCTTTTACCAGGAGGACTTGGTAGCAATACAAATGCTAAGTTTTCACTCTGGTGGCATTGTATTATGCACAGCAAAGGCTTTTTCCAATTCCTTTGATATTCTGATGGTTCTGTTTCTTCTTTTTAGGTAAATTAAAACCAACTCTGGCCTTCATGTCTGGTAAATTAAGGATTAAAGGAAACATGGCACTAGCAATAAAGCTCGAGAAGATGCTTTCACAGCTCAATCCTAAACTGTGAGGTGAAGCCAATACTAGCACAACAGTGGCCTTTCATATATAACTGCAGTGCTGTTTTCAATTTTTAGTCCTTGTTTTTCTAATGCACTATAAGAAACATTCATGAAATGTGTGATTTTTATAGAAGAAATAACTCACTCTGATTAAGGTGTCCCTGATTAAAGTAATTCCTTCTCAAGTATACACTTAAGTTCCAGGTGTTTTCTTTATTTCTTCTCCTCTGGATTAATACAGGTCGTCTGAAAGAAATTTTTTCCCATGTAGTTGATTGTGCACATATCCCATGGAAAAGGTGGGTAGAGTAAATGTCACCCTGCAGCTCAGTGTTAGAAGTGCTTATGCCAAATTTACTAAGCTGGCTTAGAAATAGAGGTAATGTAGTCAGTTTAATAGAGCTTTAATTATATCTGGTAAATTAATATCTCAAATTTTTCTTTTCTTTCATGAGTTTATTACTTACACGTGTTTTCATACCTCTGTACTGCACTGAGTTAGGCTGCACAGCTATACCGAGTGATAAGCAGATTTTCTTACACAGAGGTCCACTCGCACGCATGCGGGCTCATGTGCTCTCTCTCTTCCCCTCTCTGTCTACATCGTTGCACCAAGTCATTTGCCTTCCTTCCATTTGGCTGGTAAAGATTTAAGCTCACTGGTAAATGATGCATGCCTCCACTTTGTAAGTGCCCAAGTGCACACATGGGCTGCCACTTCATGTGACAGTATCTGCAAAGCCAGATGGACCAACCTCTTCAAAGGTTTATTCATTATGGTCAAAAAAACTGCCCAGAATCTGGATCATTCAGTCTTCTGAGCAAGCTGAGATGGTTGCAAGACAGGATTTATTTCTTGATTAACTTAAAAGCCCAAAAGTTAACAACTCTTTCAAGCCTCTACTTGTTTAAAATTGCCTATGACCTGCATTGAGAAGGTCACATCTGTATTGATTTTATCGTAGTTCTCAGAGTCACAGAATGGATCAGTCTGGAAGGGACCAGCATTGGGTCATCTGGTCCAACCTCTCTGCTCAAGCAGCATTGTCCTAAAGCATATTGCACAGAATTGAGTCCAGATGGTTCTTGAGTATCTCCAGTGTGGGAGTCTCTGCAACCTCTTTGGGCAGCCTGTGCCACTGTGCTGTCAAGCACACAGTGAACAAGTTCTTCGTCCTATTCAAGTGGAGATTCCTGTTCACCAGTTTTGCCCATTGCCTCTTGGCCTATTGCATAGTATCACTGAGAAGAGCCTGGATCCATACTCTTGGCACTCCTTCAGATACTTGCAGATACTAGTGAGGGAAAGTAGTTGAATTCTGGTATAAAACTAATTCACTGTTGCCCTGCAGTCTCTGGGATCCTGAAAAACAGTAAGATAGGTTCCTTTCAGGCATGAGGGGCTGGGGGTGCTGAAGGAAGGAGAGAAAGTGGCTTATCCTGTGTTGGGCATTATGGTAGCATGGTGAAGGGTGGCTCTAGCCAGGGGGCAGCGCCAGTGGGCTGTAATGTGACCACCCCCAGTCCAGCCTGCGCACTGGTCTGTGCTCAGCAGCTGTGCTCAGCTGAGCCACCAGCACAGCTGTCAGCCTGAGGCTCCATGATGAGATCTGTGTGCCCTACCTACCAATGCCACCAGTCCCAGAGGCTGTGCCCAAAATCTTCAGGCTCCACTGCTAAGTGTCTGCTTGCTACCCCCATCTTGGTGTCTGAGTTGGTCGCCACTCAGGCCCTGACTGCTGGACTGCTGACCCCGGATTACTGTCAGTTGGCTCAGATCTGGCAGCTGAAGGATAGCAGAAGTGCTGGCATGCACGAGGACATGGAAGCAAAGGCTGTACATGGGACGGGAGGGAAAGAAGATCCAGTACTGGAAACTAGAGTCCTCTGGAGGAGACCAAACATCTCAAGTTATGGTGATAATTTATTCATACTCTTGGCTGCTGTTAAGAAGTCTTGTGCTCTGGTCTCTACACTGCAGAAACCCCAGGGTCCTGAGGGCAGGGAGAAGGACACCCCTCTGCTTTCCCAAATGCTCTTCCCTCCAATGGTGCGGCATTCACCCGGAGCTAGCTCCTCACCCCGCAGCTACTCGCAGGAGAGCGTGGAGCGCCCTTCTCTCTCGGGAGCTACTCCTTTCATTTTGGTACTTTGCCCATCGGCCTTTTACCTTGCACAACGCCGCCGTGCCGCGTTGCAGCGACGCCTGCCCGGCTGTCCCGCTGCCGCTGCGCTGAGCGCGCTCCGCCAGAGCCTCCCTCCGCCAGCTGCGCCTCCGTGCCGGCCTTCAGCCGGGGCTGACCTGGCTGCACCCCGCCGAGGGCGCAAGGAATGCAGCCATGGGAAAGGAGGCGGCGAGCAAGGTGCTAGTGAGCGCTGTCAGCTGGGCCCTGAGTGTCCTGGAGAGAGTGAGACGGTCTTTCAGGCCAGCAATTGGCTCTGAAAACGCCGTATGTCCTCCCTGGGACAGTCCCAATATGCTTGCAGGTGTCTTTGACCCTGTCCTTTGAGTAGTGTGTAATGTATGTATTTACATGCTTCCTCTGACTCAGTTCCATTAAGTCTTAGGGGAAAACTTCACTACCTATCTCACATTGTTTAGAAATATGTCTTTGGAGAATACTAGGTTTTGGCTTCCCCTTATCTTGCCATTGAACAAACTATGTCTGAACTGTACTGTTTTCAGGAAGAAAAACTTGGGTTATTTAATTTCTTTTCTGAGAGACCTTTCTGTTTATGGTATAAACTTACATAAGCTCATTTAACTGGAAACATTTCTACTAATTGAAGAGTATGTACAGGCTTCCAGGTACTCTGGCGACAGTGGAAGTCTATTCAATTCCACTAGCACTACAAGAGCCACTCCAGGGGTAGTACATGTGCTTTTAGTGACTCACATTAGCCCCTATACAGTGATTGGGGCAGAGATTGTTCAGTGGCAGGAAATTAAAATATCAAGTTCCTGGCACAACACTTGTTTGTTCAGTATCAGGACTTTGAATTGAGTTATAGAAGATTGCAGATGTTTTTAGAACTGGAATTTGCAAATGGCAATACATTTCTTCTACCAATGTTTTAAACAGCCAGGCATCTACCTGCAGAGCATCTTCTGTGGAACAGCTATTTCTATAGACAGCATTATTTGCTACCACTCCCTCACTGTCTTTTTAACATAGCAAGATCACATTTTCAGCTCACAAGGATGAAAATTTCATTGACTTGTACTGCATTGACTTGTACTGTAAAGTTTTATATCTGTAACTAAAATGGGAAAAACAAGGCAGTTTCATTAATGAGTTACACTAACTTGCATACCAGCACGTTTAATTTACCAGTTCATCAGGATTCATGGTAATGTTTCTTTCTAGGATGTCTTTTTAGCAGTGACACAGGCATAGGCAATAGACTAGTTACCATATCAAGCATTTGTATCTGCTCCAACTTAGAGAAACTCCCAAAACTATGGTCCTATTTGGTCAGAATTCCATTTTTTTAATAAAAAGAATGTTTGAAATCTAGTTTTACTCGTTACTCAAATAGCTCATCTCTCTTGCCTTGCTTGTGGCCTTATATTGGTTTCACATTTTGCAGCAGCATTAGCGCTCCATGTGCTCTAAGATTGTCTTTATTTCCCTCCTTCTCCTGTACAACATACTCCCAAGTTTTCCTGGAACAGTCCAGGATATTTGATTGTCCTTTATTTATGTATGAGTTCAGAATAGAGAAAGAAGTAAAAACCTGCCAGCTCAAGTCCTTTTTAAGTTGTTTGATAGGAGATTACCTTTGGTCTGGTTATGCATGATCTGGTTAACCATATCAAAATCTAGCCAAATTAGTCCAGGTTTGTATCATTATCAGCTACTCCTCACTGTCTGTGACCACTAGTGCTCTGCACATGCATCTACTACATGGCTCTCACAAAGGGGAGTAACCTACTTCACAGACAGGCAAATGCAGATTTTGCAGCCCTAAGCGGTATATCCCATTGGGCAAAGGCAAAAATATGAGGAGGCTTAGAGAAGGCAGCACAAAGCACCACTATCAGGTGCTCCTGCAGTGTTACTCAGGGCATTATGAGGACCTTTCCATGATGGAAAGTGTATTTGTGGGCTCAGAGAAAGTCAACTGTGGAGTTGTGAAGGTTGTCCAGGGGTCCATGATCTGGGATTTTCTTATGTATACAGAGCAAATGAAACAAAAGATGGGCACTTAGGGATAGGGTTAATGTGCCAGGTCTCTACTCCATGATTTTTCTATTTAAGATCCCTACTCCTCCATGTTTAAGGTGACAGGCAAAATACAAACAGGGAAAAAAAAAACCTGCACTGCCAGCTGAAGCATTCCTAGTCTCTTTCTGTGTTTTCCAACCCACAAAGGTACCTGCAGCTCATCTGTGCTGCTATAAAACCGTGTGGTTCTGCTATGAACCAGTATGGGAAATGCAACCAGGAAAATGGTGTATTTTTCCTTCAAGTTAATCCAAATGAACTCTGCAACTTTGTTAAGATAATTAAAACAAACAAACAAACCCACAAAACCAAAACAACAAAAACTCAAACCACAAACCGAAAGACAACCAAAATCACAAACCCATAAAACACAGCAAAATCTAAACAAAATAGTAAAACCAAAACAATAGAGGAAGACAGTTACATTTTGTTCCATAAAAATAGGAAATAAATAATGGAAGCTGGACATACATAGATCTTTGTGCAGAACAGAAAGTGTGCTATATGTATATGCCTTCAACAGTAACACTGCCACATTATTTTAAGTTACTTCTTCTGTTTGTGGCCCCGATTTATCTAAAGTCAGCAAAGTGTTTACAGTTAGTCATACAAGAATTTACTCAAATGGACAAATCAAACTATTTGGATAAAGCATTTCTGTCTGTAGGATGTTCTCTGTCCTTCTAGAAACATCTCTTGCCACTTGCTGCCCTTGAGAATTTCCTCTGATGTTCAGCTGGGTGTGTTTCTCCCAGAGACCTCTAACCTACAGCAGTGCCCATGGGGCCTCACTTAACTATGCAGCTGACTCAGATATTGTGTTACATTGGGATGATTAGTGTCAAGCTCAGTTATTTTTTTTCCCCAGGAACAGCTGGCTTAATTGCACATGTCGTCTGATTATTACTGTGCAAACAAAAAGGTAGAATAGCAAATATTCTGAGTTAGGATAAGGGCAACTTAAACACAGAATTCTATCAGGATTCATTATCTAGATAGGAACCCCATTTTCCACTACAAGGTATTTCATTATAAATTCTAAACAAATTTTGAATCCTTAAAAATTATTTCTATGATCTTGCTGCAATGGAAACATCTTCCTATACATTCCATGGTCTAAATCTGAGTTGGTTGAAAGGAATTGATGATTGAGAGAAATGAAATGAAATAGCAATGTATGGAAGCTTCAGAAACTAATAGAAGGCTAAAGAGCTGTAAAATGGAAGCTGCTGTCAACCTCATTAGAGCTTTTACTGTCATCCAAGCAGTTTTCCTCTTAATGGCATGGATGAAGAATATATGGTGTGTTATGGTATTGCACAGTAATGGTTATGGCTGTGGTGTAGCATGGCATGGTGCAGTATGGTGAGGTATGGAAAGACCACTGTGTTTGCAAATAAAGTGCACAAGACTACCTTTACATGAAATAGCTTCCTTTGCCAAATGAGACTCTGTGTTAGTTATTCACCATTGATAAGGATTTTCTATCTTCTCTATGGAATTTTTAAATCAATGTCTCTTTAAGATCTACTTGTCTGAGTTTTCTGTTTAAAGCATGACTTCAGTGCCTACAGGCAAGCCCTCCTTTTTCATATTCTTCCATCTAATTCAGTCATACTGTGCAAGTTAATGAAGTTTATAAAACCTATGAGTCTTACTGGCAGCCTGAAAAAATGAAGCACGTGTGGTGAGCGATGCTTACTGTTTAATTTTTTTTTCTTTATTTATTCTTTTAAATTTTTTTTTCCTTGTTTCCCCGAAGATCTCTGCAGCTGGCTTTGAGGAGGGAGCTGCTACTCTGGAAGATGCGTGGAAGCTGGGGGAGGGCCCGAAACATCGGCTCTCTGGGTTGGAGCATGGTGCCAATAACGCTGAAGCCGAGTGTTCGATCAGCCGCGGCCCATTCACTTAAGAGCTGGACTCGATGATCCTTGTGGATCCTTTCCAACTGAGAATATCCCATGACTGAGAATATTCATGAAGATCCCCTGAGGAGGGCACGGTGACGATTCTGTTCTCGCTGGTGTACTTTAGGAAATCGGGAGGGAACGACTCGGAATGTGACCACAGGGGGGTGCGTGTGAGTAGCAAGGATGAGGCGGTCGCTGGAGTATTTCGGGAAACATGAACACCCGCAGGTAAAACCCCCCTGCACAGAGGTTTCGGCTGACTTCGCCTAGCTATCAGTGAAAATAATTACCGTATTGTCTAGTTGTACTCTAGACAGCACAGACACAAATAACTCCATGCTAGAAAAGTAGTCACTTAAGAACAACCTGTCAGACCTAGAGGATTTTTACCTACAACAGGAAGGTTAAAAAAAAAAAAAAAATCACTTTTTGCCACTTGGATAAAGTAAAAAATCAATCAAAAAAAATTAAAAAAAAAAAAAAAAAAAAAAAAAAAAAAAAAAAAAAAAAAAAGGAGGCGGGATGGGGGAAGAAGGCAGCGAAGAGAAACAAAGTGTGCAGTTTAAGGATGTCAGTCCAAGACACATAGAAGATACCTCAAAGATCTTAACTTCCATGTGTGTATTGCTGAAACAAGGAAATGTTCCTTTAACAGCAAGCGTAATTAGGACAATGCATCATCAGAGAATTAATCTGCAGAAGAGATCCTTCTTGATTTCTTAAGTAAAGCAGAAAGTAGATCTTGCCAATAGGCATGAATTCTAAACTAAGAAATCTATAAGGCAGAGAATATCAGTCTGGAGCAATAGCATCCCGCAAAAATATTAATTATGAAAACTCATGAAAGAAATAAGTGAAAAATATTTGAAACAGTTTGAAAATTAAGTAACATCCATCAGTTTTAAAGCTGCTGGAGGCACTTTGTGCTGTTTTCTTCTCAGCCTGAGTTTAATTGAAGAAGAAATACATGAGCAGCTTTTTTGCTGGGGAGAACACAAGGTCATCTTGACCTGTCTCACAGATAGAGCATATTTCTAAACCCTGGATGGTTTTGCCTGACCTTGAAGATAAGAGAAGAATCTCAGAAGGACCAAGCAATAGAGAACTGGTTTTAAGTTATGAGAAAAGTTTAATCGTTCTTCACTTGAACACTTATGAATCAGGTCAGGAAGCTTAAGCTGAAATTGCAACAATTCCAAGAAGAGAACATCGAAGTCTCTTCCTTTTTTCTTACCAATCAGTAGATAAAGGAAAGCCTTCCATTATTAAAAAAAAAAAACAACCAAACACGTAGTGGGAGACTTAATTATTATTAATTTGAAGCCAGGAGACAAGTCATACGTTCAAGAGCTAAAGGGTATGACTTTGATAAAGCAGTGGTGAACATGTAAGAAGTATTCTTTTTGGTAAAATCTTGTTACATTCATTCATGTATTAGCATTAATGAAGCCAAGAGAAATTTTAAGCAAGATATACTGATAGGTGTTTTGGCTTTGTCTGTTGTTTTAAATAGACTAAACCCATGAAAGCTGTAGGGAAAGAATCATACAAAAGTATTTCATATTGAAAGATGGAGTGGCATTTCTCAGGGACTGGTGTTGGGTCCACTAGTCTTTGACTATCCTTGTGGTGACACAGAGTGGAATCAAGTGCACTCTCAGCAAGTTTGACAATGACACTGAGCTGTGTGGTATATGCTGGAGGAGGGACCTTGACAGAAGGACCTTGACAGGTTTGAGAGGTGGACTTATACAAACTTCATGAAGTTGAACAAGGCCAAGAGTGGCACCTGGATGGGAGCAGTCCCAAAGACAAACACAGGCTGGGCGAGAATGGATTGAGAGCAGCCCTGAGGAGAACAACTTGGTGGCTAACAACTTTGACATGACCCAACAATTTGCATTTCAACCCAGAGACCAAGAAGTGTCTTGGGCTGCATCCAAAGCAGCATGACCAGCAGGGTGAGGGAGGGGATTCTGCACCTCTGCTTTGCTCTGGTGAGACCCCACCTGCAGTGTTGCATCCAGCTCTGGGGTTCTCAACTAAAGAAGGAGCTTCTGGAGTGAGTCTGGGCCACAACCCCTCCTATAGCAGGGGGCCGTGCTAGCTTTAAACTCTTTTTCACATAAACCATTCCATCATTCTGGATGAAGATGATAATTTTCTGTTTTGACAGAGTAAATAAGGAAATCCAAGTTTCACAAGTCGCTGAAGACTACATCCATAGTGTTTAATCCTGCTAGCATTTAAGTGCATCTTCTCTTCCAGTGTTTCAAACACCTCACAGGCACTCATAAAGCTGAGAGTTTCTCTTTTCAAGATTATGAGAAAAGAAACATTTTACCAATATGACAGAATTGTTTGGTTCATAGGAATTGTAGTAGGATAAGCTGCTATCAGACTTAGAAATTTGAAAACTTTATACAGGTTTTCTAAATTCATATGTAGGATATTCTTTGGTTGCATTTTGAAAAATCATTGCCATTTGCTGTTTCCTATGCAACTCTCTCAGGCTGTTTTGTAACAATATTGCAGTTCCACCAAGCAAATGGACTGTAAAAAATGTGCTGCATAGCAGAATGCTTTTGATTTAAATGTATAGCAAGAAATTTCTGTGAAATAAAAACTGCATTAACAAAGCTGGCACTTGGCCACAATTGACTCCATTCTGGTTGCTACAACCTGTATCACCTGCAAGGTTGTTTACTTATGGAAACAAGTGGAGCACAACTTGTCCCATTGCTGTCCTCAGGAGCCTCTGTTACATGTACAGAATACATAGTCTAATCTCAGCTTCATGCTGCTTATCTTTTGTGTCATTCCTACTTGTTATAAAAGGGTGAGTCTTACAAGTGTAGTGTATAGCGAATTTCTCTAATACTTGGAGAGAATTCCAGTTTCCTACTTTACCTCATTTGTTCCCCAGCCTCTTCATATAAAAACATAACTGTCAGCTATATCAGAAAAAAAATCCAAGTGAGGGAGTTAAGGACTGAGGGAAGGCTACTCTCTTCAAAACATTCCACTAATATTTATAATTAGAGTCTACTTTTAAAAAAGCAACAGAACACCTCCTTTGCTTACATCTTGAAATGAGCTGTCAGTGTAATGCTATCAGAGATGCTGCACACTTGGTCTTCAGGCACATATGAAAGCAGGAGGGTACAGTGCTTTCCTCCCTCAAAGGATTAAGACTAACTGACTTTTGTGTTAAAATTTAGAAAAGCAAGTTATAATAACACTTACTATGCTTCCTAAACACAGAGAGCAAGTGAGTATTTGGTTCATTAAAGGTTCTCTGTATGGTTTTCTCCTTGGTAACATGCAAATCAAAGCTTCTAATTCATTAGAAATTGACAACAAAACTGCAAGTGTACCTTTCACAGAAGTAAAGAAAATAGGTACCAGAATACAGAATTAATTAGTCATTCTTTGGGGTTAATGGATCTGAAGTGTGGGTGAGAACCACAATTAGAATACGTGCTATGAAAAATAAAGTTTTGAAAACAAAGATGTTGTGAATGATTTACTTAAAAGAAGACAAAGTAAAATTAAAAGTTAGAACCAAAGAGAAACTTTATATATTATGTGCTGTTTATTATGCTAACTGGTGGTTTATTTCTTAAGTGATGGTATAGTAAGTTACAATCTGTTAAGCAGAGATACTGAAAACAAAATATTTTCTGAGCATCATTTCTAGCATCAGAACCAGAAATACCTACCTAAGTGCCATCCTAAAACTTTAGTTCATCTCTTTAGAAAAATAATTTGTACTTTACAGTTAGCACACTGTTTTAACCATGGGCTGCAACAGAAGGAACAATGCAAGTAATTGTTAAAATTTCACATAGAAGAAATTTTGCTGTATTTATCAAATATTTTTGAAACTCGACTAAGAATTACATTCTGGTTTCATTGACTATAGTCCTCCTGAAATATAACTATAGGTAACACTATATGAAGAGTTATGTTTCATTGACTATAGTCCTCTTGAAATATAACTATAGGTAACACTATATGAAGAGTTATAAATAAAAAGCTAATGCTTCACCTGAGAGCTGAGCTATAGAACAGAAACTTCTAGCTGAATCACAGTTAGTCCTTCTCTCTGCTGGTGTGTTTGGCCCCAATGGAGAAGATGAAAATGTAGTATCTTTGCACCATTTTGTGTTATTTTTGGACTTCCATAGGGCTTACTTACCCTTGGTAAGTATGTTAATAGAAATGAATGCGGATTAGTTAGTCTATTTGCGCTTTGCTAAAGGGTGAGGGTGAGAAAAGGTAATTCAGATCTTAAAAGATTTTCAGTGGAAGAAAGGGTTAACACAAGCTGAATAGTGTGCTGTGAAGAAAGGATTTTGTAAAAGAGTGCAGCAAAGACACTGCAGACTGTGATTCTTTTGGCAATCACTACCATGAGGCATGTTTCAAAGGAAAGATTTTTCTAAAACAGGAAACTACCAGAGAAATTGCTCCCGTCTGCCACACCACTTCTCTTCTAGTGAAAAATAGCATTAATGGTAGTTGGAGAGATTTACTGCCATACAGATCACACATTGAATCAAAGCATTACTCTGTCGCATCTTTTTAAAAAGCCCCACACAGACAATCTCATTGCATTGTTTCAGAAAAGAAGGCAGCCCCTGAAGTAGCTCTTTAAGAGGCCTCTGGACAGGAGAGCTGCTTTTCCAGTTGCTCCAAGTATGCCTGCCATTGGGGTCATCAGCCATGGCTGACTGGCTGTCTTGTCTACAGCAGATTTGTTACTGCAGGTGTTCATAGACACTGGGATTAAGGAATCTCTCATAATCAGTAAAATCAATCTAATTTAAAATCACTGACCTCCTGAACTCAGACAGATGTACTCTCATCAACCTTGCTTTCAGTGTAGGAATGTTTGTTGCCAAATTGGCATGGGGCGGTGGCTGGAGACATGGGCATCTCCACATGTTCAGGTGGCAGCAGGATCTAGGATCTCTGCCATGAGCACCTCATTAAGCAAGCAAAAAAGGGCAAGAGAAAGCAAAGAATAGGCACTGCTTGTAGAGGTATACAAATAGGTTGGTTTCCACTGAAACACCAACAATAGGTCATGAGAGCTTATGTAAAGACAAACTACATATTCTGCTGAGGGGTAAAGGCAGCCGTCACCTTAAGGTGGATGTTTCCAACTGCTGTTCTGAGTTACCTACATTCTAACACTGATAATTTGTTATAAAATCTTCCTTATGATCACCTCTGTCTGAAAAGAAATAAATTATCTCAGCTTTCAAATGGGTTTAAATATTCACTAACAACTGTATTCTCTCTTTCCTAAGCTTGAATTGTTGAGAGGGTTCCTATAGGAGTTACCTCCTTCATGTCTTCTGTAAAGGAAGTAAGACTTGCCTTTCTTGCTTGCTCAGCAACTGCTGTACCCATAGTTTACCTTCAATATACTGCCATGTACTGCAGTAGTTGCACATTTGCTGATGTGGCTTCTTTCCAATAGGGATGCAAATGACTGCAGGCAATGTTTCAGCTTAACCACAGCCCCCTTATATCACAGCTGCTCACAGTCCATGTTCCATTTCACTTTCTGAATAGTGCTGGAACTTTTGGTCCTTACCTTGCTAAGAATATAAATTAAAGGAATAGCACATCTTCTGTTCAGGCAGTCAGTCTGCCTGATTTAACACTTCTTGACTTCAACACTGAGCTTACCACTTACTTCTGCATGTTTCCTAAATGACAGACACAGCCCTGTCTCACACAGCCTCTACAATTACCTAGAAAATTATCATACATGGATCATCTCTGTGTAGGGCATCTCTATGAACCATGAAACATGGTCTCATATATTGAAGCAATACACAGAGATAAATATATCACCATTCAGCAACTTCACAATCTGTCTACTACTGCCTGTCTGTGTGCCAGTCATTTGAATTAATATCCAGTGAAAACAGACATGTAAGGATTACGCTTCTGTCTGTGACTGAACAAGTTGCCACAAGCATCAAGTGGGCTGGAATTTTCCCATGTAGCTCTTAAATCCTTAAGCAGCAGAGGTAAGATCAATCCTTTACAATTTACTACTTGAAACTGAGTCACTCACTAAATACAAATCTTCGTAGTAACTTGGAACAATTCTAAGTCAGTCATCCATGATCAAGAGTACTTGAGGCTAGAGGCTTAGCTCCTACAGCAGCCCAGTCTTTGTCATTTTGGCTTTTCATATGTCTCCTTGTACTTCTGCAGATTTGTACTGATAATACCTGACTCACTGTGCAAATAACAGAGTGCAGGTTCGTTCTTTCTACTTTCCTCTCGAGATGCTGCTGCTAAGACTTTCATTCTTGCAAGTCTTGGTTAAGCTGATTGATTTTTTCAAAGCATTATTACTCTATATATAACATCAGGGATCAGGTAATGATTTGATTATTGGAGTTTTCTGTTGCTTATAATGCTTCAAATGGAACATTGTAAAAGGAAAACTCCTCTTTGCTAGCTTCCAAATCATTCAACCCTGTTAAGATCCAGTCCTGAAAGCTGTTGCGAAATCCTCATTGAAAGTGAAACTCAAACTTGAGTGCAAGTGCACTGAAAACTTGAACAAGCCATCAAACTCAATGACGAGAAAGATAAACCTTTGCTTGGTGCTGTACATTATATATGCACATGTGTATTTGTGTTTAAACTTGGTCTTCCAAATAATGAGAATGACAATAAAAATATGTACACAAGGAAAGGCTTCAGGATCAGTAAACTAGTCAATCTCTTTTTTTCCAGGTGGAATCACTTCTTTTTAGCACTCCTGCAGATTCTGAGTATTAGATCTTTCTTATTTTTATGTATCAACATATGTCTTGATCCTGTTTATGCTATAGAAATTAGGAGCAATACTCCATGATGAAAAGGCATCCTATGTAATCTTATTGTTGTGTAAATCAATCAGTGACTCAGTTAGTAACTGCATTCAGTTAAGAACAGGCCAAATATCCTGACATTTTTCACTTAAACAAATAGCCTAATTTTATTCTGAGCAGGCAAAGCTGAACAAATAAAGCTAATTACCTTAGTGAGGTAGGGCATCTGGCAGAGAAGGAAAATGTGCCTGTACCAGTTTCATTTTTTCCTAGAAGAAAGTGTGAACAAGTTTTTGCAAAGATAAACACTGCCCACAACACATACAGAGACACATAATGCTCACAGCCATTTGAGGCATCATGCAGTGTGGTAGCAGAAGGTTAACAACCGTTCACCAGGAGTGGGTATATCTAAATTAAGAGATGTTCTTGTTAATACTAGACAAAGTTCTCCCTAGTGATAGGCAAAGCACTGCTTGATCCGCCAAATGTTTCCTGCTACTACACATACACACAGCTGTCAACTCTTCCAGCCATAGTTCCATAGAAAATTCAGGCTGAGAACACTTCTACTGGGTGAGACCAACAGCTTCAGCCTTCTGATCTGTGCAGAAACGTCTCTGGGGAAAGGGACAAAGAATTCTTTACAAAGAATTGCCTGAGAGGCCATCCTATAGAGCAGTTATTTTATAGATCAAAAGGAAAAGACAGGAAATTTGCCAGCAATCAAAATAACTATCTTCTGATCTATGTCGTATTCTAATGAACAGGTCAAAGAAAAATTGTTAGAGTATGTCCTGAGCTGTCTGCAGCACTTATTTGAACCTTATTTTAAAAAGAGTAATTAAACAAAAGAATTAAAAAACCCAAAGCAACAAACTCACAAACAAAACAAACAAATACAAAATAAAATAAAGAAATAGAACTTTCCAAAACAAGGACATTAGCCGAGCCACTTGAAAAAATATAAATTAAAAATTCAGGAGAAGAGGAATTCAAAACAAATTAAAAAACCTTGTTTTCTAGAATAAGCATAAGGACAGCCCTACCACAGTGAAATAATATCAAATACCAACAGGACTGTCAAAAATAAATATTGTTTATTTTTTGACAAAGGAAGTTAGTTAATAATAAGTCAGAGTGAAACACAGCAAATGAAGAAAGCTGTGAGGTTAATGCTTGGAGCAATGACTTAGGTTTAGGAGTATTCTTGATGAACAAATATTTTATTGGAGCATGAGAAATGTAAGATAAGTATATTCAAATATACAGGATCAGGACTGAATCAAAAAAATTCACAGAAATATTAGTAATTAAGTCTATTAAAATAAAACCAAAACATTACATGAAAGGATGATACAAAACTGTGGTTTCTGTGTGTGACTGGGTCAAAAAAAATCAGTCTACAAACAGACATAATGTATGTTTAAACTAATGTAAAGCAAGGGGACAAAATGCAACACAACCCCAAGCCCAGGAGAAGCTGGTAAAAGTTTTCTTCGTTACCTAACAGACACCACAAGATTATAAAATATTACTTCTCATTGAGGCAAAGAGAATCTGTATCCACTGGCTTCAGTGGGTTTTATCACAAGAAAAAGCTGCCTTGGTCTGTGCAGTTATTTCCATCAGACACATGCAGGCACAGAGGTCTGACCACAGGGATCTAGGTGTGAGCTGAGACTTGACAACTATGTCCTGTGATGGTATCTATCAGCACTCCCAATTAGCCATCCACCACTTTGTTGGTAAGGCACTGACTGAAGATGCTGAATCTTCAGTCCACATCACCTTCGAGGCTGTAATCTGGGACTGCTTCAACTTCAAGTTTCTTCACATCCTCCTTAAGCTCCCTAGTTTAGTTTTTCAAAATCTTACCTTGAGATTTGGACTCTGAAGTTCAGCTGTCTGTTCATTGTGTTTGGCCATGTCCAAGCTCCCCTGTTTCCCACTTCTGGTCTAAAGAAGCTGTTTACAAGAACCCCAGAAACCCTCAGGTTCACACCTAAACCCTCCAGTGCACTTCAGTTCCACAGGCACAAACAAGCTGATGGTGACTTTTCTTAGTATCTCAATACGTGGAATCATAGAATGTTTTGGTTTGGAAGGGACCTTAAACACTATCTAGTTCCAACGCCCCTGCCATGAGCAGGAACAATTTCTGCTAGATCAGATTGCTCCATCCAATCTAGATTAGAACACGTCCACGGATGCTGCATCCACAGCTTCTCTGTTCCAGTGCCTTCCTGCCCTCAACAGTAAAAAATTTCTTCCTAGTATCTAACCTAAGATTACTCTCTTTACACTTGAAGCCATTCATCCTTGTTCTGTCACTACATGACCTGGTAAAAAGTCTCTCTCCAGCCTTTTTATACGCCCTTTACTTACTGGAAGGTGCTATAATTTTTCCCTGAAGTTTTCTCATCTCCAGGTTGAAAAACCCCAACCTTCTCTGTCTGTCCTTGTAAGAGAGGTGCTCCAGCCCCTGCTCATTGGCATGGTTCTCCTCTGGACTCATTCCAACAGTCAATACCCTTAAGCTGAGGACCCAGACATGGGTGCAGCACTCCAGGAGGGACTTCACCAGAGCAGAGCCATGAGGCAGAATCCCCTCCCTCTCCCTGCTGGCCTCTCCCTGCTGCTTTGGATGCAGCCTAGGACAAGGTTGGCTTTCCAGACTGCCAGCACACAGTGCTGGGTCTTGTCCAGCCTCTCATCTACCCCCAACTCCTTCTCCTCAGGGCTGTTTTCAATCCATTCTTGGTCCCATCTCTGTTTGTGTTCGGTATTGCCCCAACCCAGGTGCAGCAATTTGCACTTCGCTTTGTTGAAGTTTATGACCTCTCCCAAGTCTGTCCAGGTCCCTCTGGATGGCACTGCTTTCTCTCCAGCCTGTTGACTGTACCACTGCTTGGTGTCATCAGCAAACTTGCTGTAGGTGCACTGGCTGTGTCACCAACAAAGATACCAAAGGCCATCCCTGAGGAACACTGCTCATCACTGCTCTCCACTCAGACATTGAGCCAGTGATCACAAGTCTTTGAATGCAACCATCCAGCCAGTTCCTCATCCACCAAGTGTTACCTCCACCAACTCCAGCTCAGAGACAAGGATGTCATGTGGAAGAGTGTAAAATGCTTTGCACAAGTCCAAGATAGATTATGTCAATCACTTCCTTCATCCATAACTGCTTCCTTCATCCATAACTTCATTGCTTTCTCTTCAAAAAGGGAAGTGAAAACCATTAGAATTACCCTAAACTTCTATTCATGCATTTTTCTTCCTTACAGGTCACTGGAAGCTGAATTAATTTCTTCTCAGAACCAGAATTCCCTTCTCTCCACCTCCACTGAGATGCTAAAAAACTGTCTAGGAAAGCAAATAATCTGTCTTCTTCCTTTTTATAACAGCGCATTTTTCCTAAGGTAATTAATATGGTGCACTTACAAACCTCTTCCACAATTTTCTGCTAGTGAATATGTGTTCTTCAGAAACAGTTTACTTGTTCTTTTCCAGCACATATTTTGTGATAGTGAACAGGAATCAACAGATTTTTATTACCAGTCTTATGCCAACAAGTCCATGGAGTTTTACTGTGATATCACAGTGTAAAGACAAAGCAGCTGAAATGGGACTGTAGCTGAAAAGTTTTTATAAAGCAGTGTGCAGGGGTTCTCCTTCTAAAAGCAATTCAGACCAGTACTGATGCAACTAAAAGCAAACTTCTTGTCTTTATTGCAAACAAAACATTTCGATGATAAACCTTTGTTAGTCTCTACTACCTAATTTTGTATAGTGGCAAAAGGATTATTTAATTATTTTGCCAGTACAACTAAATTTAGTTGAGCTGTATTCAGCTATAGGGGTAACTAATCTTTCCAGTTTGCTAAATCCACATCATTCACAGCAGCAAAAGCTTTTCAGACTGGAGCACACCAAAATAACAGACAATCTCATGATCGGGCTATTTATATTTTGACTATGTTTCCACATTGCAGCAGTGGAGAGGACAATGCGCTTATTCACTTTGTTGATTCTGCATGCTTTAGTTTATGTATGTAGTAAACAGAAAACGAAGGGGAAAACATAGAAGGAATAGTTATGCTATGGTCTTCATAGTAACGTAACTCAAAATAAGTTGATATATGGGGAACACTGATTGTAACATCTGCACCACTAAATGCAGATGGCTAGAAAAATTTGTGACTAAGCCAAATGTCCACACATAATTTCTTATTTCTGTTTGATATCTCACTGATGCAGATCTTAAAACTGTTTTTAAGAAAGCCAAGCCCACAGAAAACCAAAACCAAAAGCTGAAATGAAGTCATTACCTTCTTCAAAGTGAAGTTTTTAATAAGTCTGTAATAAATTATCAGTGAGTAGAACTAGCATAAAGGCTAGGCTGACAAAAATCTCACTACATAACATGTTAACTAAGGTTCAGCCTCCCCTTTGTACATTCACATACTCAAGCATACAAAGAATCGAAGGGCCAATGTAAACATGAAGATTAATTTAAAAGACTCCTGCTACATTCTTCATTTGATATGCTGAGGCTAACTGCAGATAGGCAGATCACCTGTGCCAAGCATAAAACTCACTGTTTCCATTTTCCCAGTGTCTTTGAAAATGAGACACCTTTATTTCTACCAAAATTTTTTTGTAGAGCTTTGAACCATGTGGGCTCTTAATAAATGTATCTTATTTTAATGCAGTCTGAAGCATCAGATTATGACTAGCCATTTATGCAGAAGAAATTATACATTCTTTAAACATGTTGTGAGCCATCTAGTGTTCCCATTGTAATTTTCTTTAGAAAGCTCTAGTTAGCTGGTATGCTCATAACTATGGATCTTGACTACAGGATGGGCAAGGAATGCAATAAAAGAGGCATTTCTATGGGGTGAAAAACACCAGGCCTATTTCTGCTGTGATATAACCGTGTACTTCTTTGTGAAGGATGTGCCAGAAAAGACATTTCAAAGCAGGTAAAAATGGGGCACTCTATTTCAGTGATACTAAGCAAAGCTGGCATGCAAGACAGTCTGTGAGGTGCAAAGGACACTGCTGGGTTCACTTCCAGCTCAGCTATGTCACTCTGGCCAATTATTTCTATGTATGTTCCTCTGCCATATTTTATCTCTCTGTACTGTGAACTCCACAAGATAGATTGTTTCCCCTGCTACTTTCAAGACAGCTATCTGCAAAAATGAACCACATTTCTAGCACAGGTTAGGATTATTCTAAAGTACCAATGATCATTAATCACACCAGCTTTAATATGTCCATAGGAGAAGGACCTAAATCTTGGGAAAAAGTGAGTAATCAACAAAGGTTGAGAAATAGTGTCTCTTTGGAAAAAGAAATTTTAAACAAAAAGGAAGGTACCGTATATTAAAACCAGATTCCTCAAGCTTCAAAAGAAGGCTTGCAGCTTCAAATAATATCTTCATTCAAACGTGCTTAATTATGAGTAACAGTCATCAGGATTGTTGCTGTTGTCTTGTACAAGTGTTTACAGAAATTAGCTGTAGCACGGTTTATGTTGGCATGTTATTAGTACCCATATGCACTGTGCTGTAGAGAGCATATTAGAGGTTGAATATGTCTTCAATTGCCTGAGAAATACTTCAGAGCCTAAAGTGTGCATCCTCCTCTATTGTGCTGTAATCAAGATAAGACTCTTCAATTTTACAGGTTATATTCTCTAACATTTATCTTGTAATTCTGACATCTGTGAAGGAGGTAGTGTAATGCAGAATATCTGTCCGTGGTTTACTGTTTTTTGCAGATCTTTCAAGACAGAATATCTGTTACTTGAGTAGGTGAAATACACTTCAGATCTTCACAAATTATTATTTCCCTTTCTTAGTGTGTATAGAAACACTTCACGGTTGAATAAAATTTCTCTTGTGCCATGATACTCTCAGTAACTTCTGACCCTGAATGCTAGTACATTTAAAGCTTGTGCCTTGGAGCCCAGCTTAGACTTCGAACCTACAGAAAGATATGCCACCCAGATGAAAGAAACCTCAGTTTCTCTCTTCTCTTACCATCTCTTTGTTTATGAAATGCAGACATGCAGCTTTATATTGAATGAAAAGGATGGCTGGAGGGCAGTTGTGAAACAGAAGTTGCCTCTCTTCCATCCTTCAACCAGTATGATTTCTGTAGGGTAAGAATGAATGTCTGACCATGCCCTCAGTGTCATGCTGGAGATCAACACAGAGCTACTCTGCCAAAACAGCGGGAGATTTGAATGTTCTGTCACTTTTCATACAGATAACTGACCTGAAATAGTTTTATTCACAGCATCCTCATGAACTCTTTAAAAAAACTCTAAAACAGTACTAGTGTTAGAAACACCCTGAACAATTTCTTTGTACATGCCTCTGGCAAAGACATACACCTATCCATAGTGCTCTGTCCCAAGGAACTATTGAGACTGGTCCAGCTTCCTTCTGGGAACTTGGCAAGAGTTAAACAAAAAAAGTAACAATTTGTGATGGCACAAAACACTCTGGGCTTTGTTCTCACTCAAGGTTATGCTAACAGGAATTAACAAGGGTGCTTTCTACACGTTAGGCCTGACTTTGTTCTGAAGTCTTCTACAGCAAGGTGAAGCACAGACCATTGCGACACTCTAATCGTCTCGGAACAACACAATTTCATAGGTAAAGAAACAGCTCAGCTACAAGTTCAGTGTTATTCATGTAACATATGCTGGAGGTCTCACTGGGTTCAGTAATACTGACTGAACATTGGGAAAACTGGGCTTGACCCTAAGTGTGCATTGTTTGAAAACATTAACTTTTTAACAAGGGCTTGTTTATTTGCTTGTCTGTTATGAGCATGTATGCATGCAACTCTACCGGGGATTTAAACAAGTGGCAAGGTAACAAAAAATAATTGACTTCAGATGAACAGTGAATCTGCTCCAGGCTTGCAGGAGTTGAACATAACTATGACTATTCTTGCATTCACAAAGGTCTGAATATGTGGACATACTTAAATTTAGAAAAATTCACAAATATGAACTGAGTAAGTTACAACCATAAGGATTCGCTCAAACTCCCATGTATTAGTATTTATTATTCTTCAAAATAGTATTATTGTTAAAAAAGCTCTTAAATAGTTTCTTTAATCTTATGACTTTTGGCTGGAGTTTTTCAAGAGACCTTTTCAGGCATTGCCTCCTGAAAAAGAGAAAGTAAAATAAACCATTTCTCTGACTCTCTGAGTTTGCGACTATGCTACCTTGGTTTTAACCACCTTGCCTGCCCACTGCTGCCAAGTACCTCTTGGTCACTTCTACAATAACAATACATGAGAAACTTATGGTTAATTACCTTCTTTCTGACACAGTGCCCCTTCAAGTCTTCTCAAAAACCATGACTATTGGTAAAACTGACTATATTTTATTATATAAGATCCAAAAACACAGTTTGAAACCATAAGCAGAAATGTAAACACACTTAAGGATTTACCCCAGTGTCACCAGCTCAGAAATTAACTCTTTGCTACTTTGATCCAGTATCTCACAGAGTCTGAATTAAGTCCTCGGATCTCAGTACAAAAGACTTACAGAATTCAGCTTTGGTTCTTAAAGTACTGCTCTTACCGTAAGTCAGATTAAAATGACTGCCACCCAGTGAGTTATATAAATTTAAGTTCTATTTATAGTTAAATACAGTAGGCACTCTCTCATACCACATTTTTTATTCCTTCAGACTGTAAAGAACTCTTGGTATCCCAATATGTTACAACTGAAATAAGGCACATCCTCTAAATCTCAAGTCTTCATACTGTGGTCAAAGGATATTTGTACTTGAAAACAATGGGGAATAAATATTATGAGGTATTCCAAAAGGAGGAACACACACACAAAAAAGCTACAAGAAACATACAAAAAGGCGGTGTACTGCAACCACTTGACAAAGTTCCTCAGTCATGAGACTTTTTTTGGAAGGAACAAAAAACAACAAGGAAGGAACATTTTTTTGGAAGGAACAAAAAAGTCTGCTGGGAGCATAGTGGACTGTTTCACTAGCCTGTTTTTTTCCAGTCAAACAGGCTTCCCAAAGAGATGGTAGATTCCCCATGCAAGAGGCATTTGGACAATGCCCTTAACAAAATGCTTTAACTTTTGGCTAGCCACAAAGGGCTGTTGGACAGGATGGTTTTTGTAGGTTCCTTCCAAAGCATCTCTTCTCTTCTCATCTCGTCTCGTCTCGTCTCCCCTCCCCTCCCCTTCCCTTCTCCATTATTGCTTTTCTGTAATATACTCAAGACTGAGTTCTGTGGACAAGTTGCTGGACAAATAGAGTGTATGACTAGCCCTGCCCTGAAGAATGGTCGGCTCAAAGAGAAGCAAGAGGTTGGGTACATGAAAGAGCAGACCAACAATGCAGTCATTAATAGAGCTCTTGTAACTCTTACAAATTATGATTTTGACAGATGTTCACCACCTTTTGATAGCATTATCAGAAACACCTAGCTTCCCCAAATGAACATCTTCTCCCACCTGTGTTCAAGTACACAAAGTTGATTGGTCATTCCTTAGAACTATATGAGAAAAATGAGTCATTTAGAAAGAAAAAAAGAGACAGGAAAAGCATTGTCCTAAAAGCTGTGCCAAATCTCTATTGGTCAGTTCCTATTCCTGACACTCACTTCATCTTCTGCCAGATTATCACCTTTTCCTTAGTGCTACTAAGTCAAGTGATTGCAGGACGGGAATAATCTGAGCTGGTAGAAGCAGCCTTCCTAAATAAAACTAAGCACACCTTTTTCATATTATTTTCTACTTCAGCCTAAAAGGCAAAAGAACTCCACTTGTCGTGTTAATTTTGCAATTTTCTTTTTCACCAGGCAGTCAAAAAAGCAGGAGAGAACTACAAATGGAAATACTTCTTCACATAGGCAGATGTAGCCTCGTAAATCTGCTGGGAATATGGAGGCTCCCTGAGCAGAAAGGACAGGGCTTATCAAAAGATCATTCAGGAGAGTCTGTGAACAATTTGGTGTAAAAAAAAAATGCCTAGGTTAAAGTCTAGGGCACATACTAGTACCAGCAGCAATTAAAATGTCTTCCAGTGGAAGAGGCATAAGCCCAAGCACAAAATTACCAGATTTGGTCTCAGTCTTTCAACACTTTTCAAGGCATTTAGACCATGACCTGATAAAAGGCATAAAGAGACACAATGGTACAGTCTAAGAAGTTTTGGCATAAACGGCTTAGTTTAGAAACTACATATTATTTAAATCCACAGGACAGCAAATAGAGAAATTAATCTTCAGAAATCATCTGTACATCAACTGTGACCTGTTTGTGACCACATATGACCAAAACACATGACCAACCTGAGTTCCAACTCTGTGAATTCTTTGGTACCAAGTAATTCCAAAGAGTTGTGGAACAGAATTATTAAGTGTAGTCAAGATATACATACAAGTAGCACTGTGCAGTTACAAATTATCCTTATTCCAGAAGTCCAGACATTAAACATACAGCAGTTGTTTCCCTGGCTAAAACTTCTCACCCAGTCATGCGTATGCTGTTACACTTAGCTATTTTCAAAGTGCATGTGAGATGGTGGTTTTGTGTCTGTTCGGGGGGGGGGGGGGGGGGGGGGCGGGCGGGCGGGGAAGTGCCTGTAGAGCTAGAAACAGTAATTTGCTAAGTATAATGTCAAAAGGAACTCCAACATCACACTGGAGCATCCTAAGGGACAACTAACTAATGACAGATGTATAGAAATAACAAATTGCAAACGTGATACTCTTTCAAATTAATCAAAGCCTGTAAGGGACAATAGGAATACTAAGAAAATTAAAATTGACAGTTACCTACCTAAAATAAATTATTTGAATATTTGAAAAGAAAAAAAATAATGTAAGTATGCTAGACACAAAGAATAAAGATCTGCTTCAATTGTTAGAGCCATACATTGATAGGAAATTTGGTCCATTAATGAAACTTGCTACCATAAACTCATCTATAACACTGGACAAATGTTAAGAAAATTTTTCAGAGAGAAAGAAAAGGTGCTGTGTGATAATGATATTCCACTGTAACAGTTATCAGCTAACCGGCCATCTTGGAAGCTCTGCTGTTTCCCTGATAATTCCAAATAGGTTACAAACAAACAAAGTTTACCACTGGAGGGTATGGTTATGTCAAGCTGTAAAAGAAAGACACACCTGGAGGTGCTAACAAATTTATTACACAGGTGTTATGTCAAGATGTAGAAGGAAGGCACATGAAGGAGGTAACAAACCTGTTATACCCATGTGGTGCTTTTCACACAATGAAGTACAAAGGCTTCTTTACAGTAAAGATGTGATTATTTCTCCATTATTAGGCACAGCAGTAGCCTCAGTTGAATAAGAATTGAGAAAACTTATAGAGTTTTACAGAAGAGAATCTGTACCAGAAATCCATGTCACAGAATGTCAAGATGTAAGTATAATAAATTTGTCTGTGTCCTAAAAAGTACATAGTTAAAATAGACAAGATAGATGTTTCTCTTCAATCAACAACCAAGTCAGCTACAAAACCCTAGGCAAATGATCTCCATTACAGTTTCATTATCAAAATTATTATGTCCTGAAGATATTCTCATTTGCCACATTAGCTACATCATAAATGTAAGTACTGCTAAAATACAAAGTAAATAATGCAAACAAGTCACTTCCATCTGGGGAAAAAAATGGAGTGAGAAAAACATGAGACAGAATGCTTTGATGTTATCCAGAAGGCTTGGGCGCGGAATCGCCTTTAGCAGAAGATGCCATCACTACTCTGTGTCCCATCATGGGAAAAAAAGTAGGAATATTTCTTCATCCAAAAGCAATGTCTGCTTTCCAACAGACATTCTGCTCAAAGGAAAGTCTGACCATTATTTTTCTTCCAAACAGCCCTTCACCACTAGTGAAGATGAAAACCTTGATATCCCATCTTTTTCTGCCTTTGAAATAAAGAGTCAACAGGAGAGCTCAGTATGTCCCTGTCAGGAAACTTGATGATGAATAGGCTTTGGTTGCCCTGACAAGCCTCTCCCAGAACCTCCATCAACACCTTCTGACTGGACCCTCCATTTGACTCTGCTTAGCTACAAGTTACACTTGCCCCTATTGTGCCTGAATTATTGTTCGGATTCACCTGCTTCTGGTGCCAGGGGACAGCACTGTGTAGCCAAGGTCACAGACTGGCCTGCCTTGTGGCTGCTCTCCTCAAACTTTCTTTTGGGAAACAGCCTGTTTTTTACAGATTCTGTAAGTTCTATGCACAAATACTGATTCTGAAGCACAATTTTATATCCCAGATCTGCTACATTTTGCATCAGTGTTTTCCTTTAAGGTCTAGCAACAATTTAAAATTTTATATCAATAGGCACAATCATAATACCTTTCAATTTCTGCCATTCTTAAACATTACACACCATTTCAAAACACTTGAAATCCAAATTCTGCCAAAGCCTTTTGTTATTCTCACCTGATCTTCTGCCACCTTCAAAAGCATCCAAAGATCTTGCCAGGTCCGGCCTAAATTGAACAGGATATAGTTAATAGGTTAGTTATGGTGTTTCCAACACTAGTAATTTAGTTCGGACATTCCATGAGGCAGACATATATTAATTTGTTGCCATATGCCAATAAATGCTATTTAGGTTTACTGTGATCTTAGAATGTTTCTACATTGAGAGCAGGAGATAAAACATGGTCTCAAATGGTAGGTGAGTCCTAACTAAAAAATATTTTCCTTATTGCAATTATTTTACACCTTGTAGTGAAACAGAGTAGCTAAATTCTTTGAAGGTTACTAAATGCATGACTATAGCAAAAGCACATACATTTTAACACGTTCTCACACTAACCTGAACAGAAGTTTCTCGAGTTTATATCAGGAAAGAAAAAGAACCAACCCCCTCCTCCTGTCTCCACCCCCTAACCCCGCCCCCCCCCCAAACAAATGAACAAACAACAACAAAAAAACCCCTGGTGCTGAACCATGGCCACACAGTGATTTCAGTCTAAAAAACCCCCACGTTTCTGATAAATACAGCTTTTAGTAGCTTAGCAAAACGATTTCTCCCTTTTCTTTGCTGCCAGTAAAATTCTGCTAAAATTTGCATCCAGTTTGCTGCAATATATCAGGACCCTTAGTGGAAGACACAGAATGGTAAATCACAACATGTAATTGTCACTTTTAGTGGTTTCTTTAAAGAAACTGGTTTAGTTAGAGAAAGCACCTTCTTTAATTTCTCTCCAGAAGTGATCAGCAGACACAAAGATGGAGCTTGTCCTTCTGATTCTCAGTGCAGTGAGCAGTTCACTGGAATAGCCATATTCTACCAGGAGCTGTCAGCCTGTACACAGTGCACGGTAGACCTGAGAGGGGTTGGACCTTGGCAGCAGTGGCTGCTCTTTCCATACATCTGCTACACTACTGTATTAATCCTAAGCAAAAAGGTGGAGGAAGTTACCTTTTAAAATCCAGCTTGTGGAGTGACTGAATTTCATTGCACCACAACAGTTGAGCACCCAGTAAAATCGCAGTGAATTGCAAGGTTTAATCAGGACTGTTATTTCTTGAGGTACAGTCTCTAGTTCAAAGCCTTGTGTTGTCAGTCTGGAGCAAAGTTAAATGACCTAGTCATTGACTACCCTGCTAAGAAATCTCTTACGGTTTTTTTTCCTAGAAACTAAACAAAGGAGTTCCTACTAGAAGTGGTACTGCATAGTATTCTCAGAAATACAATGTCTCTGGCTACATAAACAAAACATGTTACAAAGAACTGGAGTTTTAGTAGGAGAGTTACCTGAAAAACAACAATGTATCAAATTATTCTGAGTTAATAGGCGCTACTTAAAATGGCTCATAGGCCCTCATTGACTAGAGAGCAGCTTAGAAGACCTTTTAGCTGCCAAATACTGATTTCTGCTATAAACATTTAAAATCATGGAATTGCAATTACAAGTCCAAAACAAAAAAGCAGGTAACTTGTTTTTGTTTTGTTTTTATAGTATAAGCAAATGTTAGCAATATGGATGACAACAACATCAATAAGAGAAAAATACAATAGGTGTTAGTTTCTTTAAACTTGATAGAATAACAGCAAAGTCAAGTAATTTTTAGTAAAATATGGTGTTGCTAAAACCACATAAACATAGTTTGTTTAAAATAGACCAGGCTGACTAATTGCATCTGTCTACTTGTATTTGTATGCTGAGCAGACAAATATTGTGCACCCAGGCCCTGATGCTATAATTAGATCTGTGCATACAGATCTCTGTTCTTCCTCAAAGTTTATTTAATTAAATTACACTATATACCTCTTAAAGACCATCATTCAGTTTAATTGTCCGTATAAAAGAGGCAGCTGGAAACAACACATCCGTTCAACATGATTACACCTAATTTATAGAGAGTACAACTCCACAGGCTTCCCTAAAGTTGCAAAAACCATGAATTTGACATAGATCAGGAAAAATACAATTTAATTTAATCAGAAAAAGAGAAAAAGTAACAGACATAACCAATTACAGAAGCGAGCAGAAAATAATAAATAGAATAAGTGAACGAATTAAAAATAAACAAACAAAATGACAAATAAACAAATAAACTCCAAACAAACAAAAAACCACTAAAACAGTGACAGGTGAAGCAGGAATATAACTCCCAAAGGCCAAGTTTCCTTCCTAGAAATGTTTTCCCTCACATTATCTTTATGCTTCTCCTCTTCACTCCTTACCTCCCAGGAAGGGAATGATCAAAGTTTTCTTCCTTTCTGTTGTTCCCTGCTTGTGTCAGCAACCAGCTCACAGGCCCTATCACAAAAGATTTATTTTCTTTTTCTATTATAACAATCTATCAACATTCCTATTGGCTTTGTGAATCACAGTTGAAAGTTAATTTAAAAGCATTCTTCAAGGCAGCAAAGTCTAGATTACTGGCAAAACACACTTTCTATTTTTGTAGTGTACAGAGCAATTACAGGGGAACCCTTATAGTATTTTTAAATTAGATTGTATATTTAACTTGTAACAAGAAACATGTGTGCTAAGGGATGAAACTGTATGTCATTTTTCAGAACCTGACCCCTAAAGAAAAGTTCTTTCAAAGGACTCAAAAATTCTTAATTTTTAGATTTATGCATGCATAAAAATTTAATTACTAACATATAAAAATATATTCCAACACATTGGAAATATTGAATGTATTAGTATATTCTCATATGTGTGTGTGTGCATGTTTTCATATTAGCATATCTAAAATAGATACAGCTATATTCTTACTTCCTTTTCTCATAACTGATTCAAATATAATAATTTCTGAGTCTGCTGTTATGTCTAAAATTTGTTTTTGAGCCTTATGTTAAGACTAATATTCTTTTTTTCCAAACAACTACTTCCCAAAGTACTTCTTTGATAATGGTGGTTTATCTTGCTCCTGCAGTTTGTGGGGGAACAGAAAAACAAACTTCTAGATACTCCTGTATTCTTAGGAATGAAGTCTGATTATCAGACTCACAGGACATTCAAGAATTGCACTGTGACTATCATCCATTTGATTGAGGCTACACTTTTCTTTAACAACATAGCCCAGAAAAGGAGTTAGCTCAGGGAAGTCCGCATGACACAGGGCATAACCAGAGGAACACAATTTCTTGCAATTGCATGAAACACAGGTGTCTCTATCAGGTACTTCCAGGGTACCTCCTGCCCTTGGGTGCGCTCTTCTAGGGAGCAGGATGTAGATTTAGCTTGTTTGAATGGCACACAGCGATGAGCATGCCACCGGACTTTGCCTCGCCTCAGCTTCCCTCTCTACTCTCTGCTCAGGGGAGCAGCGGACATCTCTCCACCCTCCCACCTATGGATATCGTATGCACCAGCTTGAGCTGTTATTTTGTTGTTTAGTTATTGCACCCAGAGGATGTGGATGTCTGAAACTCTGCTATGGGAAACCTGGGGTCAAGACGGTGAGGAAATCTGGTGTGACTGTGTGAAGGGACATTGACCCCAGCTCAGGTGGTGCAAGAGTGACTGCTAGAGTGGTTCCTGGTCAGGTAGGGAAGTCTCCTTAACTGAGAGATTTATATGGCTCAGCGAACTTACAATCCCACATCAACCTAGCTTTAACATGGACAGGGCTGACCACCTTTTAACAGCGCAACAGCCAGCACTGAGGCTGTGCTATGTGGAGAGACAGCACAACCAGCATCCAGCTTGGGGCTGGTACCTGAACCCCGTCTGGTGATGCTGGGTGAGTGGCTGGCTTTCTCCCTCTTTCCTGGCTTCCCTGGGTGGTCTGTGGACCCAAAGGGCAGGAGGACACTGTGGCACTCAAGGGTTGGCAAAGTCCCTGACCTGTGGCTGCTGCCCTGAACCTTGCAGCACTACAGGCTGGGTGAGGAGTGGATGGACAACGTAATCTTGGCCTATGCAAACAATAATGTGGCCAAGAGGACCTGGACAGTGATCATCCCGTGTACTGGGCACTGTTGAGACTGTGCCTCAAGTCCTGCTTTCAGTTCTGAGCAGGAAAGACACTGGGGTTCTGGAGAGAACCCACAGAACGAAAACATAACCGGGGAAAGGTTTGGAGCACAAGCGTGATGAAGAGCGGCTGAGAGAGCTGAGGTTGTTTAGCCTGGAGAAAAGGAGGCTCAGGGAGGAGCCCATCACTCTCTACAACTGCCTGAAAGGAGCCTGTAGCTAGGTCGGAGTCGATCTCTTTCTTCTTCCAGGCAACCAGGGACACGAGAAGAGGAAACGGCTTCAGGCTGTGCCAGGGGTGAAACATTAGGAGAATTTTTTCCACAAAAGGGGTGATTAAAGTTTGGAATGGGCTGCCCATGGAAGTAGTAGCGTCACCGTCCCTGGAGGTGTTTAACGAAGGACTGCACCTAGTGCCATGGTCTGGCTGACATGGTGTTCGGTCACAGGTTGGAGTCGATGACGTCGGAGTCTCTTCCAGCTGAAGCGACCTTAAGCTAAATGACGGACGCCGACTTTCCGCGCACCGGGGGCCGCGGGCGAGACCCCGCCACATGACGACCGCGCCCCACAGCGGCGGGACCGCCTCACTGCGCAGGCGCCGCGGAAACAGAGGCAGCGGGGGCAGGGGGAGGCGCGGCCTCTCGGTGCGCATGCGCTGCGCTCCGCTCCGGGGCGGTCCCGCCCGGCCGTGCAGGGGGCGCCGCTCCGCCGCCGCGCCTCGCTGAGGGGCGGGCGGCGGCCGCTGGCCGCGGGGACCGCCCCGAGGGTTCCACCTGGTGCCGCCTGGCGCGGGGCGGGGCGGTGACCGCCACATCCCGGCTCCTTCTTGCTCAGAGCGGCGGGGGTGGAGAGAGAGGGGCTGGGGGAGGGCCTCTCCGCCTCCGTTGGAGGGAGCGGAGCGAGGTGGGTGTCGGAGAGGAGGCCGGGTTTCGGAGGGGCCGGGCTTGGGGTGGGGATATTCCCGAGGGCTGCTCCGCCAGGTAGTTGTGGAAGAAGGAAGCTGGCGGCCGTCGCCGATCTGCAGCTGAGGGGCCGGGCGCTGCCGCGGGGCAGTTTGTGGTACTCAGGGCGTGCGGATCTCGCTTCCGTTCCCTTCCTCTTTCTTTTTCTCTGTTGTTCTCCCAGCTCGACCGGAGTCGCGTTTTCCCCACGGTGGTGGCCAGGACTGGTTTTCCGCTCCCGCGGGGCCCGTGGCTCCACGCCCGGGTTCGGGCCGGGATGCGCCGGGAAGCGCCGCTCCGCGGGCTAGGCGCGCTCCCGTCCCTCCGCGGGGCGGAGGTGGCGGCCGCCGCTCCGGGCCTGCGCTTGCCCGTTTTTTAAACTTTATTACGGAGTTACCCCTGTTAAGGTGGTAAAAAAAATGCTTTGATGCGGGGGTTTCTTAGAGGCGGGTCGCGATGAGTTTTTGGGTATTTGTGGTTTCACGTGGTAGTTGAAGTTTAGTATCCCAGGTCTGGGGGGTCCTTGTCTCTAGCAGAGAAAACGTGGAGCCGCTGCCTCTTCCCTTGTCGCTGGTGCTTGGTGGAAGTGCATATGTGGAAGCGAACTGATTGACATCTATTCTGCGGGGTTAATCAATAATCAGAATGGTTATTCATATAATGCATTTTATAGACCTTACTGAAAGCCTTAACTATGCAGCAGATTGTTACAGGGATGAAGTTTCTACAGTATTGTCGTCTTCAGAAGATAAAAATATTTTTAACAGGTCTGAAGTATTGTGGTCCCATTGCTGAGATAGTGTGATGGTAGCTGTCTGTATGTCTTGATAGAGTTTCTCAATTTGAAACAAAGTAATAAACCCAAGTTCATTATGTGTACTGCCAACTTCCCTCACTACTCTTTAAGTGAAAATATGATTGCTGGTATTTTTCCTTTACCTATTGATATTTCAAAATCCAAAGTCTGGGGGGCTTGGTCGTGGTGCGAAGTTCAACTGTCCCAGGAAACTAACCATGCCTAATGTTTATTTTTTTTCATCATAACCATATGCAAAGGTGAAAATAGAAATGTTCACTGATGTCAGCACTTCTAACTTCATTCAAAGATGTAGATGTTACAATAACTTAAACTTGCATCCTGCCTCTCAGTGATATCTAAAACCTTCGCTGTTCTTAAAATCTAGGTATTCTGATACAGAAGTTAAAAGGCTTCTTTTTTCCATTGTGATTCAAAAAAAGTCCCGATGTCTTTAAATGGACTGTTGTAGGAGAAGCTTTAATAGAGAGACATGTTGATGAGAACAGTCTTGTATAGATACTGATTAATCAGACAGGTAATACTCTTAGGAGGTATCTTTTTGAAGAATTTAATTTAAAAAATGTACTGAGTAATTCTGCTATGATCGGCATTTTTTCATATTTGCTTTAAAACTGCATGTTGCAAAATTTCAAAAGAAAATTAGTTAAGTTCACATTGGAGTGAGAATCTTTTATTAATCTGACAAATGTGGTTGTGGAGGAACTTGTAATTTTGTTTTTCCTTTGTTCTGTTTGAGAGTATAGGTACAGGGTGCTTTTTTTTTTTTTTTTTTTTTTTTTTTTTTTTTAACTTTAGTTGTGGAATTGCTGTTTAATGTGGGTGTATGATTCCTGTGCTGTCATGTAACTAGTATGATGAGTCTCTTTTCCCAAGTATTTTTAAAAAATTTTTGTAGAAGTTTTTATTTAACAAAGTAAAACAAAGACTATAGGCATATTACAGGTGAATCAAATGAGTGTTTATACAGAAATTTTCTGAAGTAGACCCTTTATGTGTTTCATTGAAGATACAGGTGGTTGGTGATAACTACGAGTTCGAGTATGCTCTGAGGTGCTCAGATGCTAAATTCTGCCAGTGACACTTCAGGAAAATCTGTGGGTTTTGGGGGTGATTTGGGGGTGTTGTTTTTTTTGCTAGATGCTAAATACCTTCTGAGAATTGAATGTCATTGATTGATCTTCAAACTGTTAGTTGAAAATGCAAGATAATTTAAGATAGATGTTGGTTAAAACTGCCTTAATAAACTTAATTTTTCATAAGCCATCTTGTGGCTTTTTATTTTCAAGGACATTTAAAAAAAAATAAAAGAAGAAAAATTACATTTCCTTGTTGCTTTAATACAGAAATGAAATAGAGGCATCAATTTATTTCTGTGAAATGCTGAGGCTCATTTAGATACAAACCTTATACTTAATGACGATGAGAATATGTAAAAGTAAACACGGAGAAATAATTTTTATTTGGATCAGAAAATTTCTGTAGAAATCTGTGAGAATTCCAGTTTTATGGCAAAGAAATTGGCTCTTTATTTAAGCTTATTATGTTAGCAGGAAAATGTGACTCAAATTAAATTGATAAAGTTCAAAGAAACGAGAATTGTGTGAACTGTAATTTTTTTATTTGCTATCAAAAGCAGACTAGATATGTACCTAGAACTGTGGGTGTTTATAGTTGTAGTTAGTGTCCTCCTTGTGGTTTAGTAAGAGGGGAAGCTCATGAACAATACTAAACACAGCAGCTGTATTTTATTTTCAAATTAAATCCAGTCATTCTGGTACCAGATTAAATCTTCAGGTAACAAGACTTCAGAATTCTGGAAGATAATGCTCAAGCTTTTAAAGAGTCATCAATGACTTCCTTATTATTTTCCACAGATTTCTGTCTCAGAAGCCTTTTTTTAAAATTTATATTCTACATAGAATATAATTTTTTTTTACTTTTTCCAGTAGTTGCTTCATATGTACCTGTTTTTAACCCACTTTGAGTTATGTGCTTGTGCAAAACATGTAGTATAGCCTAGCATGAATGAAGTTGTCTCTTCTTCTGAGTTTGCTGTCCACTCCCCAGTCTTGTTTACTACTATTATCTGATGATATAATCAGAAATGGAAATCATCTATTACAATCAGAAACATGAAAATAACAAAATATAAATAACTCTCCTGGTTTCCCTAGCAGTTGTCAAGTTGCTGTTCATTTGATTCGGTTGGTAGTCAAGAAAATTAATTTGTTCTGTGCATCCTATATGGGGAGATAAGCAGTTGATTTGGGTTCTATGAGGGGGTGTTTTCAGGTTTTCTGCTGAACTAATCCCATGTTAAGTGTGTGTTTGCCAACTTTCTTTTAAAGGATATCCTGATTAAACAAATCTTGTGTCAAAACATGAGGATAAGAGTTAGTTATAGCATAAAATTATGCCTGCAGCTGCTGTTTCAAGGAACAGTTCTTAATTTTTTTGCACCCATTAACTGTTGCATGTAATTGCACTCTTGCTTTTGGTTTTCCTGCTTTTGACCATTGTATATATTTTGTACTTGTAGTTTCATTTGATGCTGCATATTTTTAATGAAAGACTATATTTAAGAGACTTTTTTTCCTTTTTCTCATTTCAGCATGTGAAAATTGTGCCTCTTTCTTCAGGTCTGTGGATGTGAGTTTTACATTGGAATTAGAGGCAGCATTTTTGACACGCTTTGCAGACTGGGTAGGTGAAAAAGTATTTTGTCTACTCCTGCTGATACCGCTCTTCCCTACTCTTGCTCTTTCCCTCTTGGCTGAAGTTGTTCAAACTCAGGTCTGCTGCCAAAAGAGCAGCACCATCCTCAGCAGTGCATTTCTGCGCCTCCCTCATAGTGTAGCAACTGTCATATGTGAACTGCATGGTAAAATAAGTTATTCTGGTACTATGCTGCCTCAGAGTCGTTAGTCACTGCAGTGAGAACTGTGAAAGCACAAGGGTGAGGAATGACATGACTGCCTTTGCTCACTGTAGCCATGGATCAGCTTAAACTGACCAGGAAACCGCACCCTGAATTTCTTGTGAAAGCCAATGGAATGAATGCTCATATGATTCAATAAACCAACCATTATCCTTGCAATTAACTTCCTTAATCATGCTGAACTACTAGTAATTTAACTTGTTGCCATTCTTATTCATTAAAAGATGTGGTATATTAGAATGGCATTTAAAGTCAAGATAAATCATTCTTTCTGCATAGTGAGTAGTAGGAGCAAAGGAATCAGAATTGTCTGCATATGTACACTCTGTGAAATTGTGCATACTTCACACAAGTGCACAAGTGTATGGTGGGGCGATGCTGTCTATTAGGATCTCACCATTTAAATGAGACATTACTATTTTCTTGGAAGGTGGATTGCATTAATGATGAGAATGAGGATGATCCAAAACCAGTTCACATACAGTCAGAAATCAAATCTTACCATGTCGTTGGCTTTGGGTGGGACCAGACCATGTGGCAAAATTAGGGAATGGTAACCCTGTCCTTGTCTCTAGGTTGCATGGTAGTTACAACTGAAGTGGCACATGAGAAGGATGTGACAAAATTTTAGAGTATTGCTTCAGCTTTTGATCAAGCTTACTAGGTGCAAAACCAGACTGCACTACTTTGGAAAGACAATAAACATTTTTAAAGCAAGAATTCAAGGCACATTTTTGCACATGTCTAGAGTGATACCATACTTCAAGGGCTGTATTTGAATGTGTAAATTATGCTTCAGCGCTTTGAGATAGAGACTCTCCTATCTATTCCAACCTAAATGGTTCTTTGATTCTGTATGTCTTCAGGCTTTTACCCATAGTGGTTTTTTAGGCTAAAAACAAATACTGTTTGGCAGTCAGCATGAAATGCATGATGATGCAGTGATCCCAAAAAACCATGAAAATGAAAAGAATACAGCATCCAAGTATTTTATTGCCTTTTAACATTAAAAGGTGATGTAGTTTAATTAATAAATTACATATATTCCCTCCTGGTATTTTTAGGCCTTCTTTGTCTTCCTGATTGTGCTCAGCTTAATTAGGATTTTGTTTCTCTATTTTTTTCCATTTCTGTACCTTTGCTGGTTTACTTCCTCATTTTATTACACATGATACTGAATTAATTTAGTTACTCTTTTGACTTGTCAGTTCATCTGTTTCTATTTTCTAGTCTCTAATTTGTCTTTCTTTGCTCCATGTATACAGACAAGCTGTTTGTTCTGGTCTTGTGTTACCAGGAAAACTACTCAGGCTTCATGTGTGTTCCTTCCCCTTCATCTCAGTTATCTGTCCTTTCCCAAAACACAATCAGCTTGCAAGTAAGTAATGTGAAGTTACTCAGTGCACAGTATGTGACCTTGGATATGGTGGAAGCTGTAGTGCAAAACTTAGTTTCTGTGGAGGAAACTTACTGAACTCGAACATAGGTGATATGCTCTTTTTTTTTTTATTTCTGTCAGTGCTAGAAACCTTTTTTGTGCGTAAAAAAACTGGTAGAGAAACTGAGTGCCTCTTTCTTTTAATTGTCATTAGTTTGAAAGTCTGTCACAGAAGATTCTCTTTCTATATAATTTTCTTCTACTTTGTACAGCCCTGCTTGTAAATGGACAATGGCTTTCTAAAATAGAAAACAAATGTATGAAAGTAAAATTAAGTGCTTTAAAAGTGTGAAAGTAACTTGAAAATAACTTCACTGCTGAATCTTTCCTGCAGTGCTCTATAATGTACTATCTGTAGGAAAATCAGTTTACTCATGGTAATTTTTTTCTTGCCATCATGTAAAATAAGTTTTAACTGTATGTGTGTATATTTATATGTATGTACAGTAATGGGACTTCTATGTAAATAAAAAGGTCACTCTGTCTATACTGTTCATCTGTAGCCTCTGCTTTAGGTAACTTGTTTTTTGTGTATAATAGTTGGTCTCTGTAAGGCTGAGGATTGGACAATAAATGCAGTATTTGATGTTAAATACTTAAGGAACAACATTATAATTCATTAGGAATTTTTTTTTTTGTGAACTTTATTTTGGACGTATAGGGTTCATCTATTTTGTGTACAAAATTGATGTTTTTAGTGCATGTGTTTAACAAGTGTAGCCTAATTTGTTGTGAAGGATGTTATGTTCTCTCAGAGGAGCAATTTATCATGGTACTGGTTGCCTTTTCAGTGTGTACCTTAAAATACAAGGAGAGCAACTCAGAACACACACACAGAGTGCAGTGTCTCAGCAGGGTCCAGGGTTCTCATAGCATGCTATCTAAAGACTAGATTTGAACTGTCCTAGACTGAAAAGTGTTAGTCATTCAATTTTGAGCCAAATGGTGAAATTTAAAACTGTAGACTTTTCAAAGGTGGTAACTTGTTTAATAACCAGTATTTTGTAAAGCACAGAGGGTGCATGAATTTAATTATTGATTAAATTCAGGAGTTGTATTTGCTTCATAGGTTTTCTTCTCAAAATCATGTTTCCTGCATAGCTGGTTGTATGTTTTACTGTTGTATCTCTTCACAGTGTACCCCAATCAGGGAAAAATAATTTTTTTTTTTACCAACTAACTTGTGTGTTCCATTGAGAGGTGGAAGAAATAAAGAATATTAGAGGATACATCATAGTGAAGTAAAGCTGAAGGGAAAAGTTCGTGTTGTGTGACTGATGTGATATTTAGGTGAAGGAATGAGCAAGGGGAAGAACTTGTCCTTGTCCATGTATACTGAAAAGATGAAGCATTAATTTCAACAAAAGATGCATGTTTTCTGGATATGAGGAGAATGTAAACAAAACTAGGGGTTTATTGCTGCTGTGCTATCTCCTGGGTCTGCCAACAGGCTGAGGTTATGACTTTCCCCTCATTTATGCAACTAGTGTGTCAATACAGAAGATTTCTCTAAAGAATAATCTTTACAGGGGCTAGTTTATTACTGATTTTTTTTCAAAAGATGAAGTAAAGTGGGCCCAAGAAAAAATAACCACTGTATGAGAGAGTTTCTTAGTGTGAGAAACTGATAAGAAACTTTGCTAAGGAAGCAGAGAGGAAACCAAATACACGAGACAGAAAGGAGAAGAACTGTGGAGTTCATAGGTGTGACTGTGTTTTCCTTGAAAAAAACACTACTCTCCCAGAAAGCATTGAGTAGTAATTAAAAATTCAACTTGTGAATAGAAATATTGAATCTATTATTGATCTTGAGGCAAATCTTTCACCTGCTAGAACAAGAGCTTATTAAACTCATAGTTCGTGATACACATCATCAAACAGACTTCTATTATTTTCCAACTTCTTTACTTTTAAGCGTGCAATTCTTAGAGCTTTTAGTCCTAAATTTAAGTGATTGTTTGTGCAGATGAATTTTCCTTTTTTAAAAGAAGTAAAAATTCTTTTGGATGAAATCTTTAATTGTGAAGCAGAAAATTCGGTAGTCAAAAACCATACAGTCAAGAACACGTGTCAAATTGAGACTGGAAAGATTTTTTTGAAACTGTTTCGAAGGCTCTGAAAATTTGTACGTTAGATAAAGTAGTTTCATGCTTTTAAGTTAAGTGATTAATCAGTTAAGAGTCAAATTTTTTTCGTATCTTCCTCTGAATCTGTGATGGCTTTTGGATACATGGGAAGTTAGTTACCTTGTCCAAAATATTATTTTTTTAAACTAAGCTTTGTATATTTAGTTCTGCAAAACAATAGGAATCAAAATAACAAAAGTAGATGTCTTTTATGCTGCAAGGTAGAGCTGCTGATAAACACTGTATCCTGGGTTTTTTCTGTTTTCAGAAGGAACTAGAGTTAAAAATGAATGTTAAAAGGGATGCTTCAGATAGCAATTTTCTAGAAATTTTGACTGCTATTATGATCCAGCTAGTTGTTTTCTTTCTTCATGCTGTGCAAGTTCAACTATTTCCTTTGTAAGGGGAAAGAATATAATCCACAGTTCATCACAGTTTTACTTTCATCACAATGTTTCTTTCTTTAAGCTATTTGCCATTACCTTTGTTTAATTTGCTAACATCTTTCAATCTTTTTTTCAATTTTTTTAAAATACTTGTTATTACATAGCATAACTGTTGTTACAGATCTCTTAGCTGTTGATTTAAATGGAAGCATAGGCTTTCACACACACACTAGTTATTTCATTAAAACCCCTCCTGGGTTTTGCCATTACCATGTTGTTTGGCATTAGTGTCATGGTATTGTTCTGTTTCTTTCAGCTCTACTTCTTTCTTGATTTAACCTTTAACAATAAATTAAACCAGATTGTCGAGTTATGGCACTTTATAAGGCTGTGTCAATTTTTTTCTGACCAAGTTCAAGAGAGACAGCTTACTGGTGGTTTATTTGGGATCCTGGATGTTTAGAGCATGACTTGTGCATAATAAAGAATAAAGTGGTGCAAAAGTCTACACAGTGTGGCCTTGTATAGATACATTTGTGACTTTAAGTGAAAAACCTTTAAATTTAAAGCCAAGTATCTTCATCTGTGCAGCACTTCATTCTGTGTAGTGTTTATTTACAGATATGTTCCCATATTCACTTGCTTATTAAGAATTAGAATGAAGACTTTTAGTAAGGATTGTGTTGAGTATTCTAATGATAATTTGAAAAAGATATATATGTGAAAGGAATATATTGCAGTAACTTAAGGAATTTTCTTCACAAAAAACCTGTTAACTCCTCAGGAAAACTTAATCTTCACATATTTAAGGCTTAAGCTAGTTAAGAAGCATAGACATCAATCTTTGTTTTTAGTAAAGTTTCTATTTATACTGTCAGAAAACAATATTATTATAAATTGTAAATGAGTGATGATATCACAAATGAAAGCAGTCATCTTTGATGACAGTTTCAAAGAAAGCTCTGCCTCTGTGTCATGAAGTCTGCTGGATCTCTGGAGTATTCAAAGTGGTATATGGCTTATTGTACTTTTGGATGAGCATAAAGCCTACACTAAGTAGAGGCATTTCTGACTTTAGGTATTAAAATGCATGTTTTATATTTATTAAAATTTAGATTGCCACTCTTCATTTTACAGCTCTTGATAATTATATGCTCAACGTTGCTTTTGCATATTTTGCATGCTCAAGGGAAAAATATTATGTTCTTGCCCTGTATCGGGCATAAATGCAAAGTACATAATGTTTTTCTCCTAACATTTTAATTACTGTTACATAACTCTTTGAAAGTGTGCAGTTCCTTGTTACCAGTACAGGAGGGAGCTTCAGTAGTTCACAACAGAGGCAGTGGAGTAAACTGTGTTGCTGGCAGAGCCAGTGAGCATTCAAGCCTACGGAAGAGCAGCTATCAGTACTAAGACTGCTTCTAGAGTGACTGGCTATCAGCAGCTGGAACCTGTGTTTGGGGTGATCATAGAGGAGGAAAAAAGGCTTACTTATTTGTGATCATTGCCTTTAATTTCCTTCTTCTTCAGCTTACTGAAATAATCGGCTTCATATCTGTAAGCCCAGTTTATTTTTAATACAAATATATGGTTTTGAAGTTCCCCGTAGTTTGACTCTGCTTTCATTGAAATCTTTTTACTTTGGCGCCAACAGCATTGTACTTCACATTAAATCCCCATTTTGAAAGTAGGAGCTGCATCTCCTTTGCAAACATAAAAGTGAAAGAAAGAGTAAATGAATATAGCAATTATCTAGAGACATGCTGCAGAAGTAGAAGATAATGGAAATTTTCACTCTTTTCATCACCCTTAGCTTTTGTTTTCACAGTCAGATTCTGTAAAAATTAATGAAGTATGCAGTAGAAGAGTTAGTTCATATCTAAGAGGTTTTATATATATATCAGTTTATCACTGGTATAGCTTGAAGTTGTCATGTTTTGAAATTTGTCCTTTTAGGGCAAATTTCAAATAAATAATTTGTTTTGCCATTCAGAATCTTGTAGAAAAATGTACATTTTTAATTTACATGCATGAAGAGACGTTCTTTTTGAAAGAATTGTTTTCCCTCAAAATTGCTCATGCTCTTTTATCATAATGAAACCTATGATCATATTTTTCCATATTGTTGACTTAAAAATAATAGCATAGAAAGATGACTAGCTAAATTTTAGGAAAATCATCAATAGAGATATAAGTTTCTCTGGAATTATCTAATTTCTAATTAATTGAACTGTACTGAAGAATTTGTGGCTTCTAGAATATCAGAGAGGAAGAAAATACTGCAGTTGTAAGCTGAGGGAAGGGTAATAAGGGTGTTACTTATAGCTTTTCTAAAAATTAAAAGATGAATAGATGCCTGCCATAGTTCTAACACATGGACATGTTCTAAAGAAGAATTTTGCAGTACTAGACTTACCCTTCTGTTTCCAACTATATGTGACTGACAAGGATTTTAGAAACCCAGATTTGCTGACTTTCAGATGTTTGTTTTATGTTTTAGCTATGAATGCAGTGGGTTTTATCCTGGAATTGCAGAATCATTAGCATAAATTACTATCAATTTTAAAGATTGTGGAATAGCTGAAGTAGTTTCAAGGCAGGCACCTGTTACTGTAGTCAGTTGTGTAATATGCCTAAGTCAGGGAAATTGATCTGGTAGGTACAGACGAATACTTTGTTTTATTAATCTATCACTGAGTGCCACACTTTGTGGTGGCCTCTTACTGGGCTGTTTACTCTGCGCTGTAGATGTTACCTGTTTTTAAAGAAATGTCCAAAAGAAAACTAAGCTTTCTAAGCAGTTTCTAGTTCTAACTCAATAGTAGAAGGAAAGAATAAACTTAATCTAGCTGTAGCTATTCTGTTGCTCTTGCCTTACTGGTCACCAAGTAATAATCTCCAAAAAATGCAAAAATGCTGCCTTGAACTAGGAGAGGTGCAAAGTCTTATGGTGTAAAAAAAGGAGTCTTAAGATGTTAGGAGATTAGTAATGTGTTGGGAATCATGGAATGAGTGGAGGAATAGAGGAGGATGTTGCAGCCTTGGTTTGATAGCTGTTCTTGTTTTGAATAATTCCATTTACTTCGCTTACCACGGTCTGAAAGACAGAGTATTCACTATATATTTGGTACAATCCTGGCGCTCAGGTGCTGCTTTCTGTGAGGGAAGCTTTTTGCTGGAAGTAGTGTTTATCAGGGAAGGGTTAGGCAGTGTGGTTACTAGTGTTGCCTGCCTGTTCAGTTCCACTGTGTGGCCTCACAGGGAAATGGAGCAAGCAACTCTCTGAGGTTATGAAATATTTTCATAATATCTCTTTCATGTCTATGTGAGAAAGAAAGAGATTGAACAAACTGTCTTTACAGACTGAAATTTTGTAATTTCTTTTGTAATTTCTTTTATCTCATATGATATATGAGAAGAATTGTGAAACAGTGAAAAAGTTAATGTCATCTTTTTCATTAATCCAGAATATCTCCAACTTACACATTTTGTACTTCAACTTGAACAACTGCCATGGTGTCAATTTATCTTTGCGATCTTCTAGAATGTTTTTGCATTTGGTTTGTTTTTGCTTTCAGTCAGTGACTGAGAAGGCCTATCATTTATAAGCTGGCTAAATAAGGAGGTGGTGAAAAGCATCTTTTTAGTATTATTGTCTTGAGAAATACTGTGGTCAGCCACTTGCAAAAACGATGATATCCCTAGCAGTTTTCATATCGTACCTCCTTCCAAGGGGCATGCTGTAGTCAGTAAGTGTGCTGTAATTGTATGGGTGGGTATATAACTTAGTATTGATACAGAAAGTTAAAAATTGGAGTAGTGTTTCAGTGGAGCATTCAGATAATACCTGAAGATTTTGCTTCTGCTTTTTGTTAAGATTCTGAATTCTTCTGTTAGAAACTAAGTTTTATAGTCAGGGCTCTAGAGTTAACAAGCCTAGGCCTGGCCATTTATTCTACAGTGTCTTGATTTAATGTTTAATTGTTTTGTTTTTTAATGCAAAAATACTTAAAAGTATATCTGCTTGAAAATACTCCTTGTATCAGGTTGAAGATATGAAGTGAGTTATACATTTGAAATTATGATGGTTCCCTGTATTGTAAGCAGCCCAATGGTTTGTTGATCTTTTATTAAACCAAGTAAAACAGTTGCTTAGGTGATGAGCTTGGGGTTTAAAGAGTTCTTTTGTGTTTTGGCTGCTGTAGTGGTTTAATGGTTGCCAGTGTAATGTCTCAATCTAGGGAAGTGTCTTAGCACATAGTGGCTGAATGATGTGTCAGTTTTAAGTACAGGCACATGTCATGGATGGAGGTTGTAATTTTGATGTAATTTTTCTCCTTTTGAAGCTGGTTTAGTCCAATGTTATGGAGCAGCAATTCATGGTGTACTGCAGTGAGCTACAGTTTCATTTTTACATATACAGGCCAGTTACACAGAAAGTTGTAACACAGGTCACTGCAGCCATGTGAATTGTGTTTCTTTGTGTGTGTACTAAAAGTGGAAGAGGTTGGAAAATATTTTCCTCTGAAAATGAGTTTTGTTTTTAATACCAGCATATATAATGCTAAAGATGAAATTGTAAGAATACATGTTGAACATGGTAATACACCATATTTTTTCACAGCCTTCTGGAAATATACAGAGATTTCTTTTGTTGAATAAATGCTAAGTTAAAAACCAAATTAAAGCCCCACAACAGGAGTTGCATCAGTGGCGGCTTTTCTTCCTGCCCTCCAGTAAATAAAAGGAAGGCTTGTTGTAATAAAGGACTGTCATTAATACTTTCTACTACATCTGCACATACAGCTTTTGTTTAATTATCATGATATGCATTTTACAATCAAAATACGCTCTTTAGGTGCCATACCTCAGTCCTGGTATACTACATGTACTGCTGATATATGAAAATTAATATCAGTATTGCATGTTTATTACATTCTAGTATCTGTGCAAGTACAGTGTGATATACATGAAACGTAGTAACCATTTAATTGACATTTCTTTAAAATACAGGGTTTATATTCTTTAGTTCCCTTAATATAAAAATGATTTTGCCATTTGCCACAATTAAATGTTGTATTTAAATATACTGTTAAGATGCAGTTTCATGGTTAAAAATAGGTCTCTACTGTTGCCAGAGAGAAATGAACACACTCATGTTTTCTTCCATTCCATGCTAACATCTGTGCTCCTTCATAACAGCTAAATTTGGTTGAAAAGGTTTTTAAGCACCCTAGCCTAGTCACAGTCTTCTGTTGTGAATGACTTTCCCACACTAGGGAAGCAGCAGGAGCACATGATTAACAGGGATGAAGAGAACCTAATTGCTCCTTGAAGCACAGACCCCACATAAGCCAGTACTCTGAGCAGTGTTTTTGCAGCCAATGCAAGCCAGCATGATGGCTTATCCTTACCCTTTCTTTGCAGTGGATCCTGCTACTTCTCAGCCTCTCTTTCAGCTGAATGACTAATCTAACTCATCTTAGAATGCTGACAGACTGGAGAATGGATTAATGTCATAGGAAAACTCTTGGGCACTCTTGATGCAAGTTCATGCACATGTGGGAATACTGGACCAAGAGCAATGGGAAGTTCTCCTTCCACCAAAGTGATTAGGAGCTGTTTGGATCAACTTATTCCATCTTCTAGAATCACTCCCTTGGTTGGTTTTTTTGTTTTGTTTTTTTGTTTGTTTGTTTTTTGTTTTTTTGGTTTTTTTTTCCATTAAAATGCTTTTATGGAAGAGTGTGGTGAAAGTTTCAGGAAACTTAACTGCCTTTCAGAGGTGGTTGGTACCTTATTTCTTGTTGGTGTTTTGATGCTGATGCTTGGTTGGAACTAGTACAGCAGTCTTTATGTTTATACAGATGTAATTGGAGATAGATGCTCTTTTTTGAATGAAAGACCTGTAGTACTCAAACTCTTTTCTGTCAGTAGTTAGAGCCTCAAACTGTTAACACTCTTAAAGCAAATACTCCGATCTTTGTCCTAAGAATTTGATGGTAGGTCATATGTATTTTTAAAAAAATGTACTAAAAACCAGGATTTTTTTTACATCTGCCATGAGTATGTTTAAATATGTCTCAAATTAGTTTTGCTCAAGGTCCTCTATGTCCTGTTGCAAATGCAGACTTTGCCTATGTGGCTGTGCATTTGTGGAAGTGTTGTATTGCAGATCCAGAGCCTGCAGCCAGCTCATTTCTTGTCTTAAGCATTTGTTATTCTTGGTCTTTTAAAAAGTGAACTGTAATGGGATAGATATAAATATGAAGTGTAACACAGCTGAATTTGCTGATTTTTTGAGACATAGGAACAAATTATGTTGTTGGCATTTTTTTTCCTGAAAAATAAGTTCCTGGCAATTGTGAGTAATGTGTATAGGCAGTGGGTGTTCTTGGGAAGAACAAGTAAAGGGAATTGTTACACTTTTATATTGAGCGTTCTCAGTAACAACTTTTATTAGTCTTTTATTGTCTTTTATTTCTTAGAGTGGTCCTGACAAGCTTCTTCTGGTGTCAGTAACAGACCTTTTACCATGAGCAATTCTACTCCAGCTACAGGTATACATTAAAAAAAAAAAATCAAAGTTCTTCAAATGTTCTTTGTGTTGTTTCTTTTTCTTTGTTGTTTTGTGTGTTTGTGTTGAGGAAGATGCAGTAAGTGTATATGTTTACCTGTAGCTTTAGATCAGACAAGAAGTTGAAAATGAGAGAAAGCTGGCTAATGCTTTTGCTAGTATTACTTCCAGCACTAGGTGTACAGGGAGTGTTAATGACCAATTGTTGCATGAATTAACTTTATGTGAAATAAATTTACTAAATCAGGACATAGGCAACTGCCTGTCAGCCGTGGGTTTCCAAATAGTTCATGTTATCTGAGGGCCAAGGACAGAGCAAATCACCTTTTTAGTAAGTGTCTAAGATTTGCTATATTTTCAGTGGGGAAGAAGGAGTCTGAGGAGCTGAAGATTTTTCTTTCTGATTTCTTTGACTTGCATGTGTCATGTTGTTTATACTTCTGCTGATCAATTAAATATGATGTCCAAATTTTTCTGCTTGGCTTGAAATAGCATTAGCTTATAGCTTAGCAGTGTAATAACTGAAGTATATATTATTAATTAACAGTGCAATGACTGATGCTTCCCACTAGTATCCAAGTTGTCTAAATGATATAGAGGGTTTGGGGATATATTAGTAGGTATTTTCATTAAAAAATCATATAAGTCTAAAATTAAATATATTCACCATTGAAATACATCTTTTTACCTAATACAGCTGCTTCAGCACTTGTTTTTTGTTGTTATGTTTGGGGTTTTATTATTTTTTTGTCTGGTGGGTCACACATCTAAAATGTGTACCTCTCTACCTCAGGCTACTCAAGGAATACATTTGTACAAGTCATGAATTGTGATTGTAATGAACTTCCCTTTGTACATCAGGAACCAATTTTCACTTGGTTCATAAGGCTTCTCTTGGTCTGTCTGAAAGCATTTTTTTACTTTTACTCAATTGAGTCTACAGTTCAGAAAGGTGATCATCTTTGGCATGCTTTAAAGAATTGTTGAATCAATTTTTAAATTTAGATTCTGGAAGATACAGATGGTTATCACTCTGCATCAAAATTAGTATCAAACCACAGCTGGAGAAAGAAGCATGGTTTAAAAAACTATGAAGTTTTATATTTGAGTTTCTAAAGTTTCTTAAGAAAGGAGGCACTTCAGTAGTTTGCCACTTGGCTCCATTTTGTCACCTCTGACAATGTGTCAGAACCCAGAAGATACTGCTTCTGCAAGAGTCTCTTATATTAAACTAAAAGCAAAATTAATACTAGGCTTCATTTTATGCTTTCTTTAGTCAAGCATTCCATGAGTTAGTATAAGTCAGGAACATCTTGTCCATTTTGAACCTGAAAAGTAACCAAATAGTTTGTTAGAGTTTATATGTCCTGTCATGGTCCAGTACTAATATGTGTTTAAATGGTTGTGTCTGTCTTAAAGTTCACATTTTTCAGAATGCATACAGAGTACATTTAAAGCAATTTAAAATTTTTCGATGGAAAAACCAATGCATACCAGACTTTTCAGTTTTGCAGGTGGGAGAATTGTTAAGTGTGGTACACTTGGGGCTTTGATCATCCAACCTGAAATTTTACAGGCTTCCACTAATAAAAACACTCTCTGTAAACACCCTTATGCACAATGACTTGTGTGAACCAGTTCTTGGCCTTATGCAAAATCTGAAATTTCTTATAAAGCTCATACAGAAATTTCTTCCCAATCCTTTGTGTTTCTCCTTGGAAGGCTAAATGCAACAGATTAGCCGTTAAGGCTGTCTCTCTTGCCTCCATTGCAACTGCTTCTAGAACAATATACTTGTTCCAGATGTGGTGTTCTGCTTAAAAATACTCTCAAGGATACTGAGTAATGTTCTTGAAATGTCATTGATCACTTACCAATCCAAATCAGTCACTTACAGGATCCAAACAGGCATGTGTTCAAAAAAGCACCCACTTGTAGTATGTTGAAATGGAACACTTAAGAGTTTGTATGGATTTCATGCTGTCTTTTTCAGAGACTTTTTAAAACATAAAATCGTTTAGAACATCAAGCTTTCTTTAATAAAGTAAAAACAAACCCCAAACACTGAGTTAGCAACTCAGTCACAGAAAGATAAGTTGGTGATAAGAGGAAAACTAATGTATTACCTCCCAATTATGACTTTCCCCTCTTCTGTGCGACTGACGTTTTGTAAATATCTTATGTAGGCATTTGGGGAGACGTTACTGGCCTCCCATTAAAAAAACCAAAACAATGGCAAACCAAAACAAAATCTCCAGAAAATAAACAAGTCCAAAGCAAAGCCAAACATACCCCACCCTCCCCTTACTATCAAGATTTGGAATAGCGGATGATACCTATTTATGCTGTCCCTTTGTTAGATGTGAAATATCCTTTCTTGAGGTTCAAAGTTCTGTTCCTAAGTCAATGTCAGTGCTGAAGCAGCAGTTTCTCTCCTTTAGGTTTGATATGTACACTGTGCAATGGCTTTGTCTTGTTTGCTTGTCTGTCTCGCTCCCTAAAATATTTTAGATAATGAGAAGAAAAAAGGTAAAGGAAACAGAGCACCATATTCCCCTTCACGTGTCCTTCATATTCGTCAAATTCCAAGTGGTGTTACCGGAGCAGAAGTTGTTTCGTTAGGTCTCCCTTTTGGCAAAGTAACCAATATCTTGATGCTAAGAGGAAAAGGTCAGGTATGTAGTTTTCAATGTTTTAATAACAAGAGCAAGACTGAAGATGTGGTTCATGTTATGATAATTTTGATCTTGTGCTTGAGTGAAATAATTGCAACAATGTCGAAATATTTCACTGATAGTGGAAGACTTTCATATTTGTAAATGGGAAAGAATGTTTTGAAATTTATTTTAAGTTCTTAATATGTTTTTGGATTAAATAATGAACTAGAAATATGTTAATAATATAGCTAAACATTATGTCCACTTTATGTGAGAACATAGAGGTGATAAAGAACTACATTGTCAGTATTGACATACATCTTAAAAAAACCTGCCTGCTTAAATTATCAACGTGCGTGTTAATTTTTTGACGTCTGTTTAATCCTATTAGATGTGGCAGAGTAGTTTCTGTCATAAAGAAATACAGAAATCATAAAAATAATAAGCATTCATTCAAAAAATTGTCTGGAACACTGAGCTGGATTAATACAATGAATAAACTGATGGATATTTCATGTTCTGTTCCAGCTTTTACAATCAGTATGCATATCAGCTACCTAGGTAATAATGCTTGATTTCAGGAATTTAATGAATTGAGTAGCAGTATGTTACTATTAGCAGCATTGCTTCCCATATGTCCTACTTATTCCACCTCTTCTTAAATGACATAGTGTACTTACAATGTAAAACTTTCTAAGAAAAGCTGCAAATTGAATAAAACAGCACCAAAAACATGCACACACAAATGCATTTTAATGCTGAGCAAATCAGTATTGTATGTTCACATAATCTTTTTCTAGTCAGAGTGGAATTGGGGAAAAATTTTGGTTTTTCTCTCTTGCAAATAAAACCAGCATTGAAATCAGCTATGTATTGTTTGCAGGCATTTTTGGAAATGGCTTCTATAGATGCTGCTGTTTCTATGGTGAACTACTACACCCCTGCTGCACCTCACCTCCACAATCAGCCAGTTTATATTCAGTATTCCAATTACAAGGAACTTAGGACTGACAATCAACATAATCAGGCTGTAAGTACAATATTTCCATTTAACAGAATATAATTGCATGAGGTATGTACTGGTTTTGGGTAGGACAGAGTTAATTTTCCTCATAGCAGCTTGTGACAGGAAGTATTAAGGCCTTCTCTGCTTCTCACCTTGCCCTACCAGTGAGAGTGCACAAGAAGATGGAAAAAGTCTCAACTGGGACAGTTGATCACAACTGACCCAAGGGATATCCCACACCATATGATGTTGGGCTCAGCATTGAAAGCTGGGGGAATGGTGAGGAAGGAAGGGTGTTCAGAGTTGTTGCCTCTTCCTTTCCAAATAACTGTCAACACTCAATAAAGTTACTACTCTCTTGGAAATGTTTAAACACCTCTCTGCCAATGGGGCAGTTGTTTAAACACTGTTTTGCCTTAATTGCGAATTTTGGCTGTTCAGTTGTCTATAACTGAACCCATGAGTTTTCTCACTTCTACTTTTCCATTTCTGTCTCCCATTGTGCTAAGGGAAAGTGACTGAGCAGTTGTATGGCACTTTGCTGCTCTTCATCTACCAAATTAGATCAATTTAGTAGACAAATTCTGATATATGTAATTTCAGTAACTTCTTAAAGACAGGGAACAGCAGAACTATAAAACTGTTGAGGAGGAGCTCAAAAGTCATTCATCATGATGACCATGAAATCAAGTGAAGGTGGCAGGAGGACTCCTTGTATGAACAAGGAGCTCCTGACTGGGCTTAAGCAATAAAAGAGAGGCACAGAAAAGTTGTAATCATGAATGGACACCCCAAGAGGATTACAGAACATTATCTGAACATGCAGGGATATGGTTAGGAAAGGGAAAGGCCACACAGAGTTGTCTCTGATGAGAGATATGAAAAGCAGCAAGTTTGGTTCCTATCAGCAGTAGAAATAAGTTTGCCTTTTTTTTTTTTTTTTTTTTTTTTTTTTTTTTTTTTTTTTTTTTTTTAATACATAGGCCTGCTGCTGAATGAGGCAGGGACAAAGGGGATGGAAAAGGCTGAATTACTGAGCCTTCTTGGCAACCTGTAGTGGTTAAGACTTGCCCTTGGTATTATCAAGTATACGAGAACTGTGCAATAGTCTTGATGAGGGAAGCAGAGAAGAATCACATTAGAGAACATTTAAATTAATTGGATAAACAAAAAGTCTGTGGCCCTAGTGAGATGCACTTTTGAGTGCTGAGGGAGCAGATTGATGTCACTGCAATGCCACTGTATGATCTTGAAAACGTAGTGCCAGTTGGAAAAGGTACTGAGGACTAGAAAAAAGGCAATCCTTCTCCTGTCTTACGGAAGGACAACAAGGAAGATCAAAAGAAAGATCTGAGGGACCACTGCTTGATCAATCTTACCTTGGTCCCTGGGTAAGGAATGGAGGAACTCATTCTGGATGCTATCTCCAAACATTTTGAGGAAAAGAAAGTGGTTAGTCATAGTCAAGCATAGGTTTTTAAAAGGGCCTTATGCCTGATCAATGTGATGACCTTTTATGGCGAGATGAGTGGATTGGTGGATGAGACAAGAGGATATTGTTTATGTCGACTTTGGCAAGACTTTCAGTGTTGTTTCCTGTAGCATGCTAATAGATAAACTAATTAATGCGGTCTACTGAAGTGAATTGTGAAGTGATTTGAAAGGCTAAAATGGCTGTGACCAGTGACATAAGGCTGGGGTCCAGTCACTAGCAGAGTACTCTAGGGCTTAATACTGGATTTTGAATTCTAAAATTAATTTCAATTGACCTCCTGCTTAGATACATAAATTATATACTGTGATGTGTATATCATGACTTTTTTTTTCTCTGTACGAATGTTGACGGTAGTGATTTGGGCATAAATCATTCATTTGTGCTGACATAAAAGTCACTGAAGTCTTGAAAGCTTGTCAGTCTGGTAAATATTATTTGTCTCCTTCCTTATCTAAGATTGCTGGATCTGTTTGTGTCTGCAAAACCAAATAAATAACAAGATTTTTGTTTTAAGGATGTGATTTGCATAACAGCCTCAGGAACTTTATATTTGCAAATAAGACACCTTGGGTCTCTTTCTGAGTACTTTCAACTTGGTACATGGCACTTGCTTTCTTCTGTAGCAGCATTGTTTGCTTTTAAAAATAAGCTGTTTGGCACTTATATTTGAGTTTTATCTAAATATTAAAGAGAATGTAGTAGAGCAGCTGAATACTGTTACTGTCCTACTCCCTAGGCTGCGCCCTGAAGTACAGATTATTTTTCTGGGTTATATTTTTCTGAAACTAGGTAACATGTGCCATGTACTCTGTTTTATCTGTCTTCCAAGGAGATAGTGTAGGTGGGGCATGACTTCAGGTGACAATACTGCATTTGGAACAGAGCATCTCTCCATGTTCCTGCTACTCACAGGAAGTATGAAGACCTTTTTGGGGAAAGCCCATGAAAAACAAGTGAAGAGACTTTTCTAATCACTGAAGTCTAGTTTGAGGAGTGAGATTTGAACCTATTTTTTGTGGTTGATGGCTTTGCTCTAAAAGAAGAGTAGAGTGTGCACCTTTAAGCCTATCCCCACCAAAGCTTAGTTTCTGAAGAGAATGAAATCCTAGTAAAGCTAAAAATTAGTTGTAATTTTCTGAATTACACTGACTAGTTGTAAGGTAGGGGCATGGAAAGTAAGAGTTATAATTTATTTATTAATGTGGGATTTGAATCAATAATATGAAGGAAGTATGGTTTTTTGAAGTTATGTGTTATGTCCTTTTCATTTAGAAGAACTTTGTTTCAGTATGAATAATATATATGTAAAATAATTGCGCTCTCTGCTATGACTTAATTTCAGAGACCCCAAGCTGCATTGCAAGGTGTGAATGTTGTGCAGCATGGAAACCTGGGTATTACAAGTGCTCTTGCTGCTGAAGGTGGGGTCCTTCCAAATCATGGTTCTGTTCTTCGAATCATTGTTGAAAATGTTTTTTACCCTGTCACTTTAGACATACTCCATCAGGTAATGAAGTTTGCTTAAAAAAAGTCACAATCTCTTTCAATCTTGCTACTGTAAATCCATTACTTGATTTTTTTTTTTTTTTTTAAGTACCTGTGGTTCCTGAATCTTCTGAGTGAGGACTATCTCTAAAATAATTTCCTGAACCCAGGTATCTAGGTTTGAAATAGTTCTGTGTAAATGAAATTCAAGTAAACAGGGCTTCAATACTCCGATTTTCATGTTGTCTCATTTAGTTCCTTGCTGTGGAAGCAGCACCAAATTGAACTGTTAATTCTGCTTTCATGATAAGCTAGTGAAATATTGAATCCATAGCCCTCTTTCTCCTGAGTAACCCTTGTGGTTTGCTTTGTATTTAGGGTTTTATATTCACTTTTATATCTCAGTGCAAGTAATGTAATACGCAAATTTCTTGGACAAATGTTTTTGATCGTTCATCTTTAAAATGGCATTTGACTACCTCTGAAGGCTTAGAAAAATGCTAGGCTGTGGTTATGAAAGACATTACTGTAACTTCTGCTGGGTGTTTGGACTATGCTGTTGAAAGCTCTAAGTTTAAAAATAATAACTTTGAAACCACTTCTTTGCAACCATTATCTGTTGATAATTTACAAATATTGCAAAGTTTTTCATACTTGAAGCTTTTGTAATTGGTAGTGATTAATGCAGTAAAAACCATGCCCCACATATAAGTTTATTAAATAATACAGTTTAGAATAACTTGGATGATTTTGTAGGAACATGCAGTCCTGGAAGATTCTCTTCCTTCTCTGCTAAGATCTCAAACAATAATTGTTTTTTGTCTTACCTCTTAAAATCTTCTGTTTCTCTGTACCTCCTCACCGTGATTCTGATTAACTAGTCTACATATTAGTTGTCACTTGGATGTAGCAGTTTGCCTGATCTAAACCTTTGTATCTGTCTTTGAGTGTTGCTTACTGATTACTGAACCTGTGCAAATACTATGTCAGCTGCATAGGATTATAGTTGCATTCAGAATAACCTCAGAACGAGCTCTTTATTTATGGGAGCTGTGTTAGCTCTAAGAATGCAACAACAAAGAGGAAATTTTTATTAATTTAGTTTATTTTGATTTTAGTCTACTTCAGTGCAGCACAACTGTGTTTTCAGTATTTGAATTGCTCTCACTCAACTACTTTTCCAGTATGTCTTGAAAATTTAGCAATATTTGAGAAGAGATCTGTTTTGGAGTTTTTAATAGGGGACAATCTCCTCTCATTAAAGCAGCACTTTGTGCCCAATTGCTGCAATCTGACTTTTACTTTGTGTGGTAAGGCTAATGGAAATTAGTATTTTCACTGACAAGTATGGCATCTTATGGAGCACCAGTAAGCAAGCTGTCATCTCATACTTGGATTGTATATTGTAAGTTGTCTTGCTTGTCAAGAAATGAACTTTTTTAATCACAATTCACCTTAAAATATTTATCATAAGAAGTTGAAAATTCATTGTTATCTTTGCAGAAAAAAAATTTATATATACAGTGTGTTTAGGTTTAAAATCAAACAGGAAGGAGTACATTTCATTTCATTACCTTGAAAAGATCTATTAAGTTCTCTGGACAAACATGGAAAAACATATGTTGAGAAGATGTATTTAGGCATTTCTTAAGAGGAAGTGCTTTATGAACAGGAACTCAAAGGCTAAACTGTTGTGAAAAAGTTTCTGTTCTGTTTTCTATGACTAAATGATGACTGCAGCATTAAAATCTTATTTCTGGGTACAAAAAGCTGGGACATTAGTCTTGTATTGTTGATTCTAGGCCTAAGAGGCTGGAAAGAGGTGCTTATACTTATCTATGGCCTTTCCTTCAATTGCAGGTTTAATATTTCTCAGGGGTTTCTGCTTTCCTGACTTTGCATTGATTCTAACAGTTTGTCTGAAAACTAATAGTATTTCTCAAACTCACCTTTCCTCTTTGGCTGTTAATTTGGACATCTTTTTCTTGCAGTTACATGATATGTCCTAGCTTTATTTTTGTCCTCACTCTTTGTGGCTTTGCTTTTGTATAGATATCTGCATGTAATGCACACTTTCATTTTCAATGTATATATATTTAAATTCAGCCTTTAAAAGTATTTCTGCATTACTTATGTTTGCAATCTGTCTAATGTACAGATCATAAAGGTGGATACCTTGAAATGTAGTTTGCAGTTCCCATCTCAACTGACTTCCAGTAACAAGGAATAATACTAATAGAAATAGACAGATCCATGAGGTTAACAGGTGGTTCCATGGTGTACTTGAATAAATTTTGGGGTTTTTGTCCATGAGATAATCTATTCAACACCTGTTCCACTGACACCTGATGTGATGCACTTTTCTTAGAGGGGAAAAAGGGTTCTAGTGTAAGAGCTAGTGGGACTTATTGACAGAGCTTTAAATTAGGTTGGAACAGGGAAGGGGAATGTGTATGAGCTAGAGAACAAGAGGCTGGAGAGAAGCACTGTGGAAAGGGACCTGAACATCTGGTCAATGGCAACTTGAATATGAGTCAGCAGTGTACAGGGTCTGGAGGGAGAGACATATAGAGAGTGGCTGAGGACACTTGGTCTGTTCAGCCTAGAGACGACTGAGAGGGGATCTCATTGCAGTTACAGCTTCCTCAGAGGGGAAGTGGGAGGAGCAGGCACTGATCTCTTCAGTGTTGTGACCAGAGACAGGACTTGAGGAAATGACTTGAGGAAAAGCTGAGTTGTGGGATGAGGGTGTTTGGTACAGGCTCTCCAGGAAATGATTACAGCACTAAGCCTGACAGAGTTTCCAAGGCCTTTGGACAATGCTCTCAGGCAGATGGTGTGACTCTTGCGGTCTCATGTGCAGAGCTGGGAACTGGACTTGGTTGATGATCCTTGTGGATCCCTTCCAACTCAACATGGTCTGTGATTTTATGACTTGTGGCGTCCATTTCTCAAACCTCAACTCTGATTCATTATCCACAATTTTTCTGCAGACACTGGACAAATGCCTGTTTGGACTGTCCTTCCTTGTAGTTAGTTGATTAGACATTGTTAATTCTTTAAGGAAATTTTATCCTTCTTTCACATTTTTTGTAGCCTTTATTTTTTTTAACAAAATTCTGAGTTCACACAATTTTTGTTCAGCTGTCACAACAGAAATATTTTTCAGAAGTTTATTTGGAATATTAAATGCTAGTTTTTAGTGTGCGTGAATTATTTACTGCTTCTTAAAGTCCATGTTTTTTCCCTAACAGGTTTTCTCTAAATTTGGCTTTGTTGTGAAGATTGTTATGTTCCATAAGAACAATCAGTTTCAATCTCTGCTCCAATATGCTGATGCAACAAATGCATATTATGCCAAAATGGTAAGTATAGTGTATTCAGCTTGATTTTGTTTGTTTGTTGGGGTTTTTTCCTGCCGAGGGACAGGGGAACCATTAGGAGTATTTTGACTGTTAACTTTGTGATTTCTAATCATTCTAACAATCTTGTTGCACATGAGTAACTTTGACATCTCTCTTTAGTTAAGAAGACAGCACTCTGCCATCAACTGCAAATGAATGTATAGCATGTACTCCAGGACCTGCATGAGTTTATCAAAACAAAAATCATTGATAATATTCCATCTCAGTCTTCTCAAGGCTGAATAGGCCCAGCTCTCTCAGTGGTGAAAGAGATGCTCCAATTGCTTAATCAACTTTGTAGGTCTACACTAGACCCTTCCCAACAGCTCCATGTCTCTTTTGGGCTGAGGAGTCCACAGCTGAACACAGCACTCCAAATGTGGCCTCACCAGTGCTGAGCAGAGGGGCAGGATCACCTCACTTGACCTCCTGGCAATACAGCACCCCAGGATGCCATGGCCTGCATGGCCACAAGGACAGATTGCTGGCTCACAGGCAGCTTGTGGTCCACCAGAACCCACAGCACCTTCTCTGTGGAGCTGCTTTCCAGCAGATCAGGCTCCAGTCTGCTCTGCATTTGCTTTTGCTGAATTTCAGAAGGTTCCTCTCTGCCCATCTCTCCAGTGTGTCAAGGTCCTTCTGAAGGGCTGCACAGCCCTCTGGGGTATCAGCCACTCCTCCCAGCTTTGTGTTGTCAGTGACATTGCTGAGGAGGCCTCTGCCCCTTCACCCAAGTCATCTTTAGTTCTCATATACAGGAAGCATGAGGTAAATAAATAGTCAGATGTGTAGAAAAGCCTTAGCAATCTTTTTATGACACCTATGATTCAAGTCCCAGAGAGGCAGACTGGAGAGTTTTTTCTATACCAATGGTCACGCCAGTACATGGGTGCCTCTGTTTGCTGTATAAAAGCATTGCCCACAACAATTATGCACCACTTCTGGGTGTTGTTTGGCACAAGATCTGTCTGCTCTGCTGTTTCAGTTAAAGTCATGCCCAAGTCTGGGGACTTAAATTGGAAAAGACCCTTGGGTTCATTGAGTCCAATGATAAACGTAATGCTGCCAAGTTCAATTCTAAACTATGTCCTGAAGCACAACATCAGCACATCTTTTAAATACCTCCAGGGGTGGTGACTCCACCACTTGCCAGTTCCAATGCCTGATAACCCTTTTGATGAAAAAAATTTTTGTAATATCCAGTCTAAATTTCCCCTTACAGAACTTGAGCCTACTTCCTCTTGTCATGTCACTTGTTACACCAGAGAGGAGGCCAACTCCTACATTGCTACAGGTTCCTTTCAGGCAATTGGAGAGAGCAGTAAGGTCTCTCCTGAGCCTCCTTTCCCTCAGGGCAGACAACCCCAGCTCCCTCCAGCACTCCTTACAGGACTTGTGCTTCAGATCCTTCATTAGAGTCCCTCATGTAAGGGTCAGTTCATCCAGTTAAAATTTCTAATTTAGTATTCCTGTTACCATCTGATACTGTGTGTTGAGTGGGAGAGAAGTAAGATTAGAAATATAGGAAGTCAAGTCATGCTTAAAGCTATGTTTTTTCCAATTCGCACAAGGTGATATAATGCTAACTAGTGGACTACACTAGAACTCTACAGAGGATATTTAGGTAAGGATAGTGGCAGCATAATTGTCTACTTGGTGTTTAAAAAGAGGGCTTAATACCAGATGGTGAATTGCTGTTTGGACACAATTGCAAGGTGAAAACTCTATAATGGTGGAATAGTTTGAATTGGAAGCAACCTTTAAAGGTCATCCAGTCCAATCCCCTGGAGTGAGCAGGGTCACCTTTAGTGAGATCAGGTTGCTCAAAGCCCAGTCCAATGGGCATCAGCCTCCTCTCAGGGCAAGCTGTGCCAATGTTTCATTACACTCATTGTAAAAAAACTTCTTCCATATAGCTAATCCAAAGCAACCCTCCCATTTAAAGCTATTACCCGTTGTCCTATAATAATCTGTCCTACTGAAAGGTCTGTCTTGATCTTTCTTACAGGCCACCTTCAAGTACTGAAAACCTGCATACAGTGGTTTCATGTTCTCCAATTTCTCTTTCTCAAATAAGTGTAGTGGTTTGGGTGTCTGCTCAAATTATTTACTCTTTTTCTGCTGTGAGATAGGATTTGGAGAGAAGCAAAGCAGATCCAAAACTTAAAAGAGTGTAAAGACAGGTTTATTGACAAAGCTACAGGAGAGAAAAAAAATTAATAGGAATGAGAATAAACCTTTCAAAACACCTCTCTTCCAACAGCTGTTCACTTTCTCACTGACTACATAAGAAACAAAACCTGGGATTTTCAGTCAGTTTCACCACTTTAAAATAGTCTTTTATCAGTTCTTAGGGAGAGGAGCCTCTCTTAAAAATCTCATGGAGACACTGCCACAAAGAAAAGAACAGTTCTCTGGTGGCTCCCATGTCATGGTACAGCTGCCCGGAAACTCTGCAAACCATGAAGTCCCTCCCATTTGGCAGCTTCTCCCTCAGCTGTGCTCATGGGAATATCAGCTTTTTTAGGATACGGATTAAGGATGACTGTTCTAGTATAAAACAAAGTTTCTCTTCATCATCTCTCAAATCATCTTCATCTCAAAAAACTAGAGGTCTTCTTTTTCCCTGCGGGCTGACAACTTCATATCTCTGTATCTCTGTCTTTCTCTGTCCAAAATGCTCAATTAGATTAGAGCTACATCAGCTCACAGCTATGACTAGAACTTTGCATCCTCCCAAAAAGCATTCTGTAAATTACAGGTAGATATTTTAGTCCATATTCTCCATGGCCTCACAAGAGAAGTCCAGCCCAAACTAAGCAACTCCTCAATCTTTCTCTCACTTAAGACTGTTATTTCTCTCTTTACTGACTTCTGTCTCATGCGCTGTCTCCACGTCTGACTCTGTCCTTTTCCTCTCACTTCGGGAAAGGTTATTGCTTTGCAAGTTTCATTTGTGCAAGGAAAGAGTTAACATCCTCCCAGGTCTGCAGAGGGCATGAGTGTTTTTCCGGGCAGTAGCCCAACGTGGTAAAATCCGGCCACGCTGCGGTTCCGCTAGGATCTCGGCAGCCGGGCAGGCTGATGGACACTTCCATACCCCTCGGTGGTATTGGGGTGGGCCCAGCCACACCCGGGGGCCTGGCGGACGCCTCCCGCGGGGCGGGCCTTAATGTTTGCTGGATGTTAGTAGCTGTGGCTTTGCTTTCCCCCGCAGGCAGCTGCTGGTCCCCAAAGGCCAGACCAGGCTTGGCCCGAGCAGGGCCTGGCTGGCCCGGCCTCCCTGCAGCAAGGAGCGAGCCGGGACCAGCTTATCTCTCCCAAGGCTGGAAGAAAAAGGGAAAGATTCCCGGAATTCTCTCATTTTAACGTGTCAGCTTTCTACTGGTTTAACCAGATATCAATATTTAACCCTAGTCACTGATTGGGTTTCACTATAGCTTCGTAGAAAAGTCACTTCTGTAGGTGTTTCCCTTTCCTCATCAAACATTAATAAATGCAAAACTTGCACACTGCAATAATAATGTAAACTTACAGTATTGGCTTGCCATCATGTGTTTTATCTCTGAAAATGTCTTTTTCAGTCTCTGGATGGCCATAGTATCTACACTGGGTGCTGCACTCTGCGTATTGATTTCTCCAAATTAACTAATCTAACAGTGAAGTACAACAATGACAAAAGTAGAGATTTCACTCGCCCTGACCTTCCTTTTGGTGATGGCCAACGAACTGTGGAGACATCTGCTGCCTTTTGTAAGAAACCTTCACATCTAGCGCTAAATACACACAGATGATAATTTTTGTGTCGCATTTATGCTCTGAATTCATGTTAGGTTCAGAGAAGGGTACATTTTGCGTACATTTGTTTGCTACATCCAGTAAAACTTGTATGGGAAGTGTGAAGTCCAAGTCATAGTAAGTGAATAAATAACATGAGGAATACTTGTGGGCAAATTTAAAGTGTTGTAAAAAGGTACAAAACACTGCTAAAATGCTGTGAAATGGTATAATTGGTGCGGGTAATATAGTAAATATTTTGCATCAGAATGGAAATCACCACAAATTGACACTGGCTGCCTAAAGCTGCTTGAAAATAAGTGTTTTATGGGTATTAGCTCTTATTTGTTGATCTTTTAAGGATAATTGAGTGCTGCAAGAAACAAAACTGTAATAAAATCCAAAATTCTCTACTTACTTGTGTATGTCTGTATTTATCTTCTAAAATATAAAATCTAAGAAATTTTCTTAGATTTTAGAGGTCATTTTGGCATATAGAAGTGTCTGCTTGTAGTGACACTGGAAAAATGCTCACAAGACAATTTGAATGATTTTAGATTCTCTCTAATGACAACCATTAGCAATAATACACAGCTAAGAACTGTCTTAACTGTTGGATAGGTATCTAAGTACTGTTCAGTTGATAAGCACAGTAAAAAGCATGAGAGAATAATTCCCTCTTTTCCTTTACATTTCAATAGTAGCTAGGGAAAATACTGGGTTTGGTTTGATTTTTTTGGATAGTTGTGTTAGTTAGCTTAGATTAGAATAAGAAAATGAGTTGCATTCACTACTTTCTTGACTTTCATCTTTACTGCTCCCCTTAAACACAGGCCTTGGATCTTTATGTAGTGGACAACTGTCATTACAGTCTGGGGCAGAGGAAGATGGTGGAATTTGCCATACAGCATTATAGAAATGTGCTGTTATAGGACTAATATATTCTAATTAATTAGACTTGCACTATTTGAAATGCCAGTGGAAGGGTAAAGTACAATTAGAGTAGTTTATTTCTGCACTTGCTTGTAGGGGAGAAGTAACTATGCTTTTGGAGAATAACATATGAACAATTCTCAGTCTTACCCCTCACTCTAACAAGCTTCTCATTGCTAAGAACCTTGTTTTCTCTTACTGTAAGAGTAAGAAGGGCTGGAATAGTCTCATGTCTGTACCAAAATTTGTCTGTGGTACACTCACAGTAAAGCAGCTGCACGTATATTAAAAAAAAGCCCCAAACCAATAAATAGCTGTAGATGGGGAGAAGTGTACTTCCTAGCCTTTCTGTCAGTGGTGACAACATGCATGTATTGTCATTGGCATGTTCTGAGAGGCTTAGTTACAGAAGATGAGCAAAAGATGTTCTCGGTCATGTGAGTACTTCCACTACCTCTTATTACTAGTGGATGTTGGTTTGATGTAGAATTAGAAGACACAGCTGGTAACTATCAGAATAATAACGCTGGGGATATTTTAGACTTAAAGTTATCTTTATAGCAAAACTGAACTGCTCTTGAAACTTGTTTTTCTTCTCTTTTTTCTTTATTTTTCTTTTGCTTTTAATGGAAAATATACTGGACTATAAACAAACAGATTTCACACATACTTTGCATTTAAAGAGTTTCTTACATCCAGTGAATAATAGCAGAAATACATAAATTGGCTTGCTTAGAAAGCTAGGCTGATAACCATAAAGCAAATGAATTAAAAAAATAAAAAAAAAAAAAAGCAACAAAGAATTCCAGATCTTTCTGCATTAGCTTAGTTTCACAATTAATTACATTCCTGATTTTGGTATCCGGGTGCAACATGCAGGTCTTATTTGGCAGAATAAAAGTTCTTGATCAATTTCTTCATTCATGTGGCCATTACTATTCTTGGATTGTGAATAAGTGATTAATAACCATATTGCCAGAACTTGTTAGTATAATGCACCAATGCGTGTATTTCAAGAATGTATTTACTTGCTTTGGTGTGATAAATGTGTTCAGTGTTTTATGTGAAAGACACTTTGTTGCCACAGATAAGAGGAGGTGTAATGTGATGCAATATTCATGATCTGTGGTGTCTGTTCCATTTCTTTTTGTAATTCATAATAGATACTTCTTTTGGTATTGTATTATCCCTATCAATAACCGTATGCTAGTAGCTCTATTTTAGTCAGTGGTGTGGAGGTTTGAGTAGTTAAACAGACATATTACCAAGCTTGTAGAATGTGTTTTCTGATTTTACCTGCCCCTTTTGAAAAAAATTAAAATCTGGTGTGTCCTTGCGTGTGAACAAATACACAACTCAAGTTTGTTTCTAACTGCTTGGAACACAGCTTTGTGTGCTATCCTGGGTAGCACTTACCTCCACATGCTGTTGTGGAAATCAGAGTTATCTTTGATGCTGGGACTCTCCATAGGTTGCTATTCCAAGTCTGTTAATTCTTGTCATTTCCAGGGCAACTATAAAAAACACTGGTTATTTATAAGTTGCACAAACTGGGAAAGTACATCTCCTTAAAAAGCAGAACATATATGCTTTATGCACTTCAGCAGCTAGTAAATTTCAGAATCTCAGATTAGTTGTAGAAGTTTGTATTGTTTAATTTGTACTAATTTGTACTTAGTATTCAGGAGTTGTATCTCATCATTGCAAAACATCTTTGACTGTATTTACTTGAAGAAAATTTCTAGAATACATGTCCATTGTACAAATAGAAACCATTGAACACAGGCTTTAACAGATATGAATCTCTGCTCTGCTTTCCTATTCAAACTTCTCTAATTTACATTTTACCCTGACTTCATTTTAGAGAAAAATGTTGAGGGTGACCAGAATGTTTGCCTTCAAAAGTGGCTGAAAATTGTCTTTGTAAAACAGAATCTTAGCTTTCAATGAGAGTTTTAACCCAAAAGTTTTATAAATATTTTGAATCACAGATAAAGTCAAAATAGCGGCATTGGTAGCTGATTCTACTGAAATCTTTTCTGTTGTCTAAAACTTTTAAAATCTACTTAAAAAAAAATCTGTCTGTTCTCTCTAGCCACACAAAATACCATCTTTCCATCATATACAGGGCCTTCTGGGTTTGCCCCACCCCTGGGCTTTCCTCAGGGAGCAGGTAAGTTTGTTTTCTAAAAATGTGGTGTTTATAGTTATGGCTAATGGCCAGTCTGAAACATCTGTTCAGAGCCATTTGTTTTAAAATATATCAATCAGAACACAATATTAATTTGAGTAATTGTAATTCTTTCTCATATAAATATTAAATAAAATAAGTTTCTGTAGTAAAAAGCATATACTGGTGTAGTTTATCATTCAATAAGCAAAGAACTTAAATGCCATAATAAAGATTACATGCAAGAAAAGAAATGAAGCATTTGTTTTTCTCAGAATCATAAAACTACTATGATTCTCAGAATAAACTTGTGTGCTGAATTATTTTTCTTCTTTCTTGGGTTGCAATTTATGTGCCCTTTTGTTTGGGTCGGTTTGTGTAGCTGAATATTCCTTTTTTCTCTGAAAGGGAGGTGCTTACTGCTTTCATGGTCAGATACTAGTAATAACTAAACTCCTTAAAAGCATTTTTTAATTGAATACTGATGTTTTTGCCAAATATAACCTGCTTCTGTATTCTTCCTTTTCCACTTTGAGATGTCAAGTGACGATATTTATGCTTTTTCAGGTCCTTCTGTTCCGCCTGCTCCTGGTGCACTTGGTCCTCCCATGGTCACCACATCAGCAGTGCCTGGACACATGACTAATCCTGGTATTCCAGGAAACTCCGTTTTACTAGTCAGCAACCTCAACCCTGAAGTAAGTTTGACTGGTGGAACTGATGCAAGTGTCACCTTTTACCAACTACCAGAATCCTGCAAACTGACATGAGCTGAAGGAATAGGAGAAATTGTCTATGTTGATAATATAAAAAACAGGACAGGTCTATACTTGTTTTAGATAGTTGGCGGTATTGATGAGCTTTAGAAACTCCAGTCATTGGTGAAAAGCTTCCTAACAGAATTTACTTCAAGAACCATTTGTTAGCAGTGTAGCTAGTAATTAGAGAGAAGTCTATGGTCAAATGTAAGAAATGTTGGAAGATGTAACCAACATACATATGATAGTTTAGTGATATCTCTCTTAGTATGACTTTTCTGTGTGCTGTTTTATCGGTAAAAAAGGCAAAGGATTTTTCCTTACACTGGTAAAAAAATTAATTAAATAGAAAGGTACAGAAAAGGAAACAAAGGCATGCTAAATCAAGTACCTTTTTCAACATGTATAGGTCCTTTCTAGTTTTGCAACTTTTTTGAGATTGAAGAAAAAGAACACAGGTACATTATGTTATTGACATCACTACATTAATTTTTAAAAGTTAGTAAGTACCCTTGTTAACTTTTCATAGAGCCACACAGATACTTTTTCATATGATGGCTTTAAAATTTCAAGAACAACTTAGAAAGTTATTTTTATAGTGAAAATTACATAGACTGGTCTATAACTGTACTCTCATGTTATTTGAACACTGATCAGTGCTTAATTAAAAGCAATATACATCTTAAAAAATAAAATCAAGCTTTACCAGGACCATGACTTAAAACACAATTCTTTTTGACTGTTAATAAGCAGTCCTGTTGCAGCAATGTAAAATTCTTGTTACACACACTCAATATATTTCCTTAACTATAAACCTGCTAGGAGTTGTTGGCAAAATTGATGTTACCTTTATATTCTCGTGTTTAAAAATCTGTTCACCAGTTTCTTTAAGTAATTGTTCTGTTTCTTTTTTCATACTAACAGCCAAATACACAGTAAGCATCAAAAACCCATCTGTAGAAAGGGTTGTAAGACAAGTAATTTTTTTTCTTTGATTTTTCAATGTATCTGAGTTTCTGATGATGGATGTGGATGTGCTTTCTGCAGCTGACTATTTAAGATGATTTTCTGAATCTGAAAGGAGCATGCCTCTTAAGAATAAGCATATGTGGAGCATAGGTCAGAGCTCTTTTTAGGACATTGATGTTTTACATGGTAGTAATCATAGCTAAGAATTCATGTAGAACTTAGTGCTGTAATGCACGATACAATGTCAATGTCTTAAGTAATGCTTAACTTCTTAAAAGGATAAAAATAAGAATATACTACAGCATTAATGTTGGAAATATATTTCTTGGCACTTCTGTAACGCTTGTCCTTCAGTATTGGTTGTCAGACCCCTGTCACTCCTTTTTCTCTGTATAGAAAATCTGGTTTGCCTTAGTTCATATTTCTCTCCTGTTGCAGGGTTTCAGTGTGCGTTTAAACATTCCTTTAAGACTTTTAAATTATCTGTGTTTGTCTTTCATTCTCTCCCCCTCGCACCCTTTGGTTTGTTGGGTTTTTTTAAGTAGAACTATTGTGGTCTCATTTGAATAAGAAACTTCTTTTTAAAAGCAGAAGTCTCCATCCTGAATTAAAATATTTGGGCCAGAAGAATAAACTCTTGATGAAATTAAATTTTACATTAATAGTAATTATTTACTATCACTAAATGCTGATGATAAATGGGTATGACCTTACACTTAGGCTGAAATGTTTTCTATTTTTCAATAATTTAGGTATGTTTGGTACACATTTGAGTTGAGAAGGAATGGGGCTAGGGAGTATGAAAAGTACTTTTGATAGACAGGTATTTTTGGCACTCATTACTGGCAAAACCTTTGCCTCAGTTGAAAAACTTCTGGCTGCATTAGATTGTAAATTATCTTCTTTGGTATTTGGCACACAAGAATTTAATTGAGAGTCACTGAAGAAAAATAATTCCTTTCAGTATTTAGCTTTCTGTTCAGAGCCAATAATTTAATATAATTTAAATACCAGTTTCTGTATGCTTCATACATAAACAGTTAGATTTGCTGTGTCTCCCTTTTGAATGTCATGGCCATGTAGAGGGATGAGGACAAAACTGATGACAAAGCAAACATATTTTGGAGGAACTGGGTTTAGTTTTGTTGGTATTGTCTGTTACAAAATTCAAAGGAGTTCTTTAATGCTTTATTCTTAATTTAACAAATGTCTCTCATTTTTTTTCATGGAATGAGCTGCTAGCTTAGAATAAGGTCAAATAATGAAGCAACTTTAAAAAAATAATAGCTTCTGCAGCATGACAGAATGAGTCTTGAGTGATGAACATGCATGAGCTGAAGTGTTTGCTTGTTTACGTATTTTACATGTGCGTAGCAAAATGTGTATTAACAAGAGTGCCATACACTGTGGTTATTGCAGGGAATGGCTTTTGGAGAGACAGGTTTATGTATTAGTACGCAGTATCTCTTCCACTCTTTTTGTTTACCATGCACCTATGGAATAGATGTCTTTATTTGCATGGCTTTAGAAATAATGCACTCATTTTATCATTTAAACAGGCCATCACACCTTATGGACTTTTCATCCTATTTGGTAAGATATGTCAAATATACCTTGACAAATCACAGGGCTAGTGGTTCTATTTATTTGACCCATGCTGGTTAATTAAAACTCCATTGCTCTGTGCATGTCCAGGAAATGCACTGAGAGAATGCACTGGTTTTAAAATGACAGTAAGTTGAGACAGGACTTGAAAGCCACAGATACCAAAATGGCAGAACAGTTAGTGTCAGAAGAATTTTGGTGTGTGGTTCAATTTGTTTACTACAGAAAATGGGAAAGCAGTGTAGGATGAAAAAACAGAGGTTGCATCAGAGGAAATTCTGTGCAGAACTAGCTCATACAATTAGCTGCAAGGGACAATGTTTGGCAGAGTAATATTTTAATATGCCATGGTTAAGAGAACTTTGACAACTAATGCTCTGTTTAAAAACTGAACCTGAACATAAACATGTGATAGTATGACTAGGATCTGGAGAATGTTCCTCCACTTATGAGCCCCAGAAAATAATACACAAACTCCCCTTATACTAATGTTTTAAGCAACCTGCTTAATGAGATGATTATTCTTTGTAACACTAATGTTAGTCAAAAGAAAACGACTTGGCCTTGTGCTTTTCATAGCAGTGCTCTGAAAAAATTTTCTTCCTGGATTTCTACAGGTGTGTATGGTGATGTGCATCGTGTGAAGATCATGTTTAAGAAAAGAGGAATTGCTTTGGTTCAGATGGCAGATGCAGCCCAGGCTCAATTAGGTATTGATTTTCAAGGCACAGTTATTCTTCAAGTTAACTAGAGTTTAATATAAAGGAGAAGTTTGTCATCTGTCAGTGACAAGCATAAACAAATTAAATTCATCATTGTGCTGCATTACTACATGCAAACTTTGATAAACTCTTTGTAGTTTAAAAGAAAAGTCCTGTGAATCTCAATCTAGTAAATACTAGATTAAAACATACAACTCTCCTGCTGTTTATTTTAATAATATGTTATATTATTTTCCTGCAATTTATCTTATATCTACCTATTTGAGAAGAATCAACTGGTCTTTATTAAAATGCTATTTTGCATTTTCTTGGCATTTGAACTGGAGGTTATATTGTATCCTTCTACCTTTTTTAAATGTAATGTTGTGACATAGCCCACCTGGTAGATGTGGAAGTTGCAGTTTAAATTTAGAATGTGAAATCTGACACTTAAGTAGAAAACAGTATTAGTATTCAAAGATTTGTCTTTTCTTCCCCTCCATTAATTCTTGTTCAACTTACATTTCCACTGGTTAGCTATCAGCTACTTGAATGGACAGAGGCTTTATGGAAGGGTCATGCATGCTACTCTTTCAAAATATCAGACAATTCAACTTCCTCGTGAGGGACAAGAGGACAAAGGTCTCACAAAGGACTATAGCAACAGCCCTTTACATCGCTTTAAGAATCCCTGCTCTAGGAACTTTCAAAATGTCTTTCCTCCATCTGCCACCCTGCATCTCTCCAACATCCCGTGAGTATCTGCATGTGTCATCTCCTTGGAAGGATGGTTTTTCGGTTATGTTGTCAGGTAAAAAGTCTGATGTAAGTTTTGGTTTTCTTTCCTTGGCCTTTTTACAATTCATTCTGCTGTGGGTAATTCTGGTACACAATTAAAAACAGGTGAATCCTTTAACTGTCCCGTTTTTATCATTAGCAAAGAGAATAACTGGAGGAATTATCTTTTTTATGTTTTCATCAGTTTACGTTTTCTTGAGAGTATGCTTTTGGGTTTTGGCATATTAAATCATGTGTCACCAAATTTCACAAAGGTTAAAGGATTTTTTTTTTATGTAATCTACATGACAACAAATTCATCATTGACCCTGTTATTTGAGATACATACAGTTTTAAATAATTTTAACACTTTTTAAACATCAGTTTCTACAGAATTCAGATCTCTTATGTGGAGGGCAAGTTGTGAGAAAGAAAAAAGTATTTAGTGTGCTCTTTAAGACCTGAAATAATCTTCATGTCTAGGGTGTTATCAGTAGTGTGTGGAGTAACAGCCAAACTTAAGTTTTACAGGCTTCTCTTGTTTGGCAGCTGTGGAGGGAGGGAAAAAAGGAAATTTGGAATATGGAATTTTCCCAAGCAAGAAAGGAAATTAGGTGACACTTTGAAAACAGCTTTTTGAGTAAAACAGAAATCTTTCAGAATTGAAAATATGTGACGTGCACTTGCACAAATAGCAAGATGAAGTGTATTCCTTACGACTTTAGGAGACTTTCATGCAATCTGAATCTTACTGAGAAAGAAACAGGGTTAGATGAAAAACAATCGAGTATGTCTAAAATATCTTTTGTAGCACAATGTGATACTAAAATGTAGACTAAAAGGCAAGTGTGTTGGGCTGAAATGTTGACATGGTTTGAGTTGATGGAGATAAGTTTAAACAGCAAAAACTAGTTTAGAAGTCAAAACTGAGATCTTGATATTATTACAGAACACTGTGCTCTTCTACAAATTGATGGGAGTTTGTTTTTGTTTTGTTTGTTTATTTTTTTTCAATTAGGCCTTCTGTTACTGTTGATGATTTGAAGAACCTTTTTACAAGTAAAGGATCTACTGTGAAAGGCTTCAGATTTTTCCAGTAAGTTTTCTTGTAAAATTGCTGAGAAAGCTTTCATCCTGGAAAATAGCTAATTGCTTTTTTGTGACTTACTATCTGTATAGAACTACAAGCAGAATTCCATGTATACATAGGTATAGGCAAAAGTGATTCTTTTGCCTATATGATTTTATCATGATTTTTATGATGCTTTAAGTCTTAAAATTTTAAATGGAATACTTGATTAGCATAACTAAACTAAAAATATGCATCCTGTTGACAAATTCCATGTGTGTTCAAAGTAAAACAAGTTTAAGGAAATTAAATGCTCACTTCTTAAAAAAATGCAAGCTTTGTGTATGCAAAATGCCATATAAAAAATTAGTGATGACAATGTATCTACATTAATTAATGTTACTTGGCAGCATCATTTTAGTATGATTGATCTTGCTAGAAAAATGTTATCTATTTTGACAATGAAATGATTTCTTAGAGGTCTTCAAGCCTCATTTTGACCTAGCTTTTTGAAGTCCAGTGTAATGAAAAAGTGATACGACTTTAGGCCATCGATTTGCAAAATGTATGTAGCTTTATTGTCTTTACATTTAAGCGGATGCATAAATAGCTCTGATTCTTTTGCTGGGCAAGTGTGTGTAATATAGCTGAGAAAAAAAAACACACCACTTTTGTGTTGGCTAGTGAAAATTTGGTTAGGATTAATAATCATTTTTATTGTTCTTCAGGAAAGATTGCAAAATGGCTCTTATCCAACTGGGCTCTGTGGAAGAAGCAGTTCACGCTCTCATTGAGCTTCATAATCATGACTTTGGAGGAAACCAGCATCTCAAAGTTTCCTTTTCAAAATCTTCGATCTAAATTTTCTGTGAATTTTCCCTTTAAGGCTCCATAACAGTTTTAGTAAAATTTTCAAATAAAAGACTGAGAGAGCTGTGACCAACTCTGTCTCTTGAAAACAAAACCTCATTCATACACAAAGAATTAAGTGATGATGTTTTCTGATTTTAGATGCAAGTATGTAATCCATAGAAAAATTCTTTTGTGAAATAGTTTTAGCAGCAATATTTATCATCAGATTTCCTACTTAAAATTATTTTGAGAACATAATTTCAGCTTTTGTTTAAAATCAGCCTTGCAAAACAATTTAGAGTGCTTCTACAATGTACCAAACAAATATGTTTAATGAAAAGGTAAATCTACCCTGTGCACGTTAAACACTCGTTTGAATGTGAAATAGTGCTTTGGTTTCTTGAAGAAAAGCAAACAGTAACTGTGAGTATCCTCTAAGTAGGATTTATGTTAAGGCGTGTGTGTTCATACTTTGGTGAATCTTTACAAATAACTTTTTATAAACAAGTCTGTGCTGTTCTTATATATTAAATTATTAGAGAAAAGGCAGTGCCTTCTCTCTGTAGAATAAAAAGTATTTGACAAGTTTCTTCAAGGTTTGTGATATTGGAGAATTAGGTTGATTTGACTGTGGGTTGGAAGTTTGATGTCCTATTTCTACTATGAAGAGATGTGTAACAGTACCTTGGAGAAAATAAAACAGGAAAATGGTCTTGATTTAAAATAATTTTTTACATTTCTCAAAGTAATTAAATGTTTGCAATCTTATGGAAAATATTCAGGTCTATGATGGTTTAGCAATTTTTAAGAAGTTATTTTTGCTAAGGTCATCTTTCAGGGCAGAAGAATTAAACCTCGAGGTTTTTTACCACTCTAAAGTCTAATACTTAAATTTCTGTGTATTTACCTAATTTCTTATTATGTGCCTTACTATGTGTGTATGAAACAACAGATTGAAGCCTTGTCTGAAGTATCTTCCAAAGATATTGTGGGCTTTGTGAAAGTTCTACTCTTGGTCTTTTTGAAAATGTTTTCCATGATACTTCAAAATATATTTTTTCATTAATTAATAATTAATTTTGAATTCTAGTTTCTTCTGCTTTCGTATGGGGATTGGATATAAATGAGAATGAGGTTTCATTTTTTGTGAAATCACGTAGAGATTCTTTAAATTTACTTAATTGCACTTCTCTGATGGTAGTTCTTCACTGATAGAAAAAAAAATTCTAAAAAACCCAAACAAACCTGTATAGTAAGGCCAAACAGCAAATCCATTTTTTCTGGATTTCATTTGAGTTTTTGAGAGACACTGGCTGTGTCAGACTATTCTTTTCAGGGTTTCTGCATTTCTTTATTTTTAATACTTTATAGTATTAAACTTAAAGTAATAGAATGCTATAATTCTTTCCTTTGTAAGTGTGAAGGAATGTCTGATGCTGAATCTTGATTCCTCTTTGGGGAATGAGCTGAGATGCAGTTAGGTTTTGCCATGAGTGTATAGATGAATACTGATGACTTCTGATCCTATTTTAAAAAGCTAACTTTCCAGGGATTTTCTTTACCATAAATTAATTGAAAATTAATTTAATTTTACTTTACCACATTTTAAAGACCATTTTCTCTCAAACATGGCATTTATTTACTTCCAGCTGTAAAATTGCAGAATTTGTTTGTTGTAATGTTTTGCCACTCATAATTGTTTTTGTTCATCTGAATTGTATGGCTTTGCCTTTCTAGAAGATATGTTTCTATGATCTGAGTGTTCTGTAGTGAGCTTTCTCAAATTTTCCCTCTGAATTATTTTTGCAAACTCAGTGTAATAGTAGCTTGCCAGATACTACCTTTATGTATGTTAATTGATTACAGGTGTAGTATTAAGGAAACTTCTCAGTCTGACCATCCAGGATCCACTCTGGCAGTCATTCTTGCACCACCTCAGCTGGGACTGAGGCCCCTTCCCAGCTACAGCCCCCACATTCCCACAGTCAGAACAGCTTTCCTTACTGCGTAGACCCCAGGTTTCCCATAGCAGTCTCAGGTGTCCCAACCACTGAAATAATTTCATCACAGTGCAATAACAAACAGGTCGAGCCGGTGTCTCTGAGGAGGGATCCTGAACAAAGGAACCCCTGGGCTTTTATCCCCTCCCCAGTGTGAGTGGGGAAGGTCTGGGATCATCGGCTCCTGCCGGGTCTCAGTGTCTGGTCCCCTGGCTGGGCCGCAGGTCCCCGGGCCCTTGTGCTGAGGGTCGGCTCTTCACAGCCTCTTTGCTGGGCTGCAGCAGCCAGAGCTCAACTGCAGTTCCCCCTGCAGCTGCACCCTGAGCTGCCTCAGGGAAATGTGTTCCTCAATAGTAGCAGCCAATCTGACAGCACAGATGTAGCTATAATAAGTGCTGTACAACACAACTATATAAATATGCAGATTGTACTGGAAAGTTCAACTGGCTTAGGAATAATAGTCCCCTAAGGCATGTTTTAGATTTCACAGAATCAGAGTAGTGTGGGTTGATCTTCATGAGGTACTCACAGGCCCACCAGTCAGTCTGTCCAGGTCCTTCTGGCTGGTATCCTTTCCTTCCCTGTGTATTGACACAGTTTGGTGTTGTCAGCAAACTTGCAGAGGGTGCAGCTGATTCCACCATTCATTGACACCCTGTCACAAACAGGGTTGTTTAACAGCTCTGGTAGCAGTGCTTATCCTTACAGAACACTGCTTATTATTGGTCTCCACTTGGAAATCAAGTTGTTGACCACAACTCTGAATGTGGCCATCCAGCCAGTTTTTTTCCAGTTAGAGGTCCACTCATCAAATCCGTGTCTCCATTTTAGAGCCAAGGACGTTTTGTGGGACAGTGTCATGCTTTGTACAAGTCCTGGAAGAAGACATCGGTTGCTCTTTTCTTATCCACAATTGCTGTAACTGTTGTAGAAGGCCATTAAGTCTGTCAGCCATAATTTGTCTTCAGTGAAGCTATCTGCTTCATAATCTAATTGGGACCCAAGGTGGGACTTGCAGACTTCCTGGTCCCTGGGTCTTTCTTATTTCCCTTTTTACAAATGTAGGCTATGTTTCCTCTTTTCAACCTTTAGCTTTCACAGTTTCATAGACTTGGGCTGCTCAGAAAATCTCTTTTCCTCCCAGGCTGCATGTCATTACTTCCACCCTCTATAGCCTTTCTTTTAGTGTTTGAGTTCAGCCAGGAGTTTCTTGTTCATCTAAGGCTATCCTGACATTTTTGCCTGACTTCCTCTTTGTAGGAATCACTCCTTAGTTTGGAGAAGGTGATCCTTGAATGTCAACAAGCTTTCTTGGGTCCCTCTTCCCTCCGGGGCTTTACCCTGTGATACTCTATGAGTCAGATCCCTGAGGAGGCCGAAGTCTGCTCTCCCGAGGTCCAGGGTAGTGAGCTTTCTGCGCACCTTCCTTGCTGCTCTAAGGATCTCAAATTTCATTTCATGGTCCTTGTAGTCAAGGCTGCCCTTGAGCTTCAAATTCCCCACCAGCTTGTCTTGTTGGGAGAAAAAGACCCAGCATAGTACCTCCTCTCATTGGCTCCTCTGTCAGTTGAAGAAGGAAGTTACCAACAATGCATTCCAGGAAGCTTCTGGATTGTTTATGTGCTGCTGTGTTGACAGATATTAGGATGATTGAAGTTCCCCATTAGGAACAAGGTTTGTGTGCTTGAGGCTCCTCATCTCTCTCTATAAGGGGCCTCATATTCTCTCTCTTCCTTGTCAGACAATCTGTAACAGAACCCCACTATGAAGTTACCTGTCCCTTACCTGGCTTTATTCTTAACCCATTATCTCTCAGTCAGCTTCATCTACTCCCAGGTGAAACTCCATGATCTCCAGCTGGTCATTGACATAGAGGGCAACACCACCTCCTTGACTACTCTTCCAGTCTTTTCTGAAGAGCCTCTATCCTTCCATTCCAACACTCCACTCTTTGGCACCATCCCACTGTGTATCCATGACATACCAGTGAGGTCATAGGCATGCACACATCTCTGAACTCTTCTTGTTTATTCACCTTATGTGCTATTGCATAGATGCTTTGGAGTTGAGACCCTAATGAAACTGACTTACTGGCTGGAGTAGCTGGAATTCCTTTGTGTTGTTCTTCTAGTGCTTTTCTGCTGACCTGTGATCCCTCTTCAGGCACTGAGCATCTTTTGCTGGCAGTGGCACCAGATTGATAGGAGTGGGGTGGACTGAGGCTCCCTTTCCCCTGCCATCTTTAGTTTAAAGTTTAAAGCCCTTCTCATCAGCTTGGCAAGCCTCTGGCAGAAGATGCTCTTCTCCTCTTTTGACAGATGGACCCTGTCAGCCCTCAGTAGACCCAGTTTCTGAAAGCAAGTCCTATGGTCAAAGCAGCCAAACCCCTGGCTGGGACACAGTCCCAGAAGCATTTGCTGATTCACTGGATTTGACTGACCCTTTCAAACACTTTCCCTGTGTCCATGAGCACTGATGAAAAGACTGCCTGCAAAATCTTAAAAAAATTTAACATAGGAAAAATCTGAAAGTGGGTATTATGTTTGCTTTTTTGGTTTTTTTATTTACTTTAATTATTTTGGGTTTGCAACAATTTATTCTTGTCAACATACTTTTAGATTTGTGTGTATCTGAAAGATGCTACCTCTTAGGGAGATTGGTTTTTACCAGATATGCAGAGAAGCTTTGAAACTTGCCAGTGCATCTTAACATCTCCTTGGCAGCATAAAGGCACTAATTTAGGCTGCTTTTCCCCTTTCAGTGTTCTGCCTTGAATAATTGAAAGCACAAATAAAACACCTTACTTATTATGATGCATTTTTAGTGAAGAATCATGGCAGAAGGAATAATTTTTATACTTTGTGCTTGATTCATTAGTGCCTCATGCAAAAGCATCTCAGTTCTTGATTCTCTAAAGCCTGTGATAGCAGATCCCTTGATATCTGTGAAAAGAGCAAGATTCAGGAAAGAATTACATTATTCAACAGTCTTACAGTGATGTGGATGGAAAGGAACTTCCAAAGGCCTTAATCCTACCCTTCAGTCAGATTATGGACAACTTTAAGCAGTTACTCAAAGAATTTTTAAAAATCATGTAAATTTAAAAAAAGTCAAATGGAACAAATTATCTATTTTTCACTGTCCTGTTTGGCAGTATTCACTGTGAATTTGCTCCCTTAATACGTAACTAGGCTTTAAACATACTATATTCTATGTCTTTTGCCTTTTTCCCTGTTAACTGTGTAACTCTGAAGTGGATTTTGGCTTCATCTTCTCTATATTGTGGCCTTAAGTTGTTAAAGATAGGTTTATAGTTTCTTCAACATAGTTTTAATTTCTGTTTGTAAAGTATCTGGTAATGTGCACAGTATAAGTTGGAATTTGAGCACATGGTGTGGTTCTTTGGGGCTCTCTTGTGCAGGGCCAGGAGTTGGACTCAACGATCGTTGTGGATCCCTTCCACTTCTGCTTATTCTATGACAGTAGATGTGCTGCTGTATATGTCATGCTCTAGCATCAACTCTGAGTTACTTCGTAGTCCATTATTTTTGATGGATGCACACCTGGTTCAAAGTGTAATAAGGTCTTTTTAGCAACCCAGGAGCAGCTAAGTGCCTTTTCAAATGATCCTTGATTTGTTATACAATGTTAAAACTTCTGCTTCTTTGAATTTCTGGAGAACTCTTAAAATGTCAGAACCAATTTATGAAACTTTGACTCATAAGTTGACTCAGTTGCCTTGTCTGCTGGTCCTGTAAGTTGCACTGGTTTTGTGAACTGATAAATTGAGGTCCTTTTTATTTGGAAGATATTCCACATATCAGTTCATTTTCTGATTACAGACAGCAAACCTGTATTTGTATGCCAAGAAAATTATTAGTCTTTGTGGATAGTACTGCCAGTAAGGTCTGTCTGATCAATTATCTTGCCCTCCTCTGAATCATGCCAATAGGAAAGTGATAAGTTGGGTTTTTTATAAGAGATGTAGACCTACTACTTCCCATTTTATGTTGTTAGCTTATACTTCTGTTTTTCGAAGGAGAGGTCAGCCGCCTACAAAGACCATTGTTTTGCCTTAACCTTTGGCCCTGATATGTTAGCTAAAGCACAACTACCAGACTGAGTTTTGTTACTGTTGTGCTGAAACAATGCTAGTCACATTGCACAGAATTTTTTCTTTAAATTAACTTTAAATTAACTTTAACTTTATTCTGTCTCTGAAGTTTGGTTTGCTATATACAAGATCTTTTGCCTGCTCTTTTCAAAGCAAATCCTAACGGTTAGAATATAAAATTTCTGAAGTATTTAACTTCAGGGTTTTATTGATGGGGGATGTGATATAGGAACAAAATTGGACCAAAGTTTTTGTGCCTTCAGTAGTTTTATATGTAGAATTGATTTTTCATATCTGTAGGTGTCTTAAGTATAATAAATACATTTTTCCCCTCTGGAAAATGTGTATTTATATTGTGAAAAATTAATATTGTTTACTGACTATACAAGAAATGAACTACAGGTGTTTCAATACAGATTTAATTATTCTACAGTCTTTCTCATTAGTTTTTTCTTTTGTGCTGCAATAAGTAGTAATCCAAGCATAACTCATATTATTTCCAACTTAAGGTAATAATGACATGTTGTGCTTGGAGCAGTCCCAAAGGAATTAAATGCTTACATAATTGAAAGTCCTTGATAAATGAAGAAAGCTTTTATTTATCAGATTAATGTCATCACTGTAAGCACTTTTTCAGTTCTTGGAAACTGCTTTATTGATGAGTGGGAAGCTACCACACATAAATTTGATTTGAAGCACTTTCCAATTCTTTTTGAATATGTTACCCACTTTCTGCAGAAGTTCACCATAGAACTGCAGCAGCATAAGACAAAAGTTGTTGACCAGGCAGATTCTTGCATCAGAATGTCACTTCACTCTCTGACCAAAGACTCTTCTGGTCTAACTGATATGTGAAAATCTGTTTTCTCTCTACTCCTTTTTGATGGGAAGACCCAATACAAAGTGGCCTCTATTTGGGACTATTACTGGTGGTAGAAACAGTGGAAAATTAGATAGTAATGTGAACCAAATGGTGTGAGAGAAGGTAAAAAGTTAATATGTTGCTTTTAGTACTGTACTCAAGACACAGTAAACTTCTCTAAGAATTGCCATAGTTCATAAAAGTTCCCTTTTGTTTTATAAAGATGTTTACCTAACACAGGAAAATACTGTAAATATTTGTAACATCATGTTTAGCTTTGTTTTTGTTTTTATAAATCTGGCAAAAGAGTGTTTGGGGAAACAAATGGAAATGTAAAATGTTTTATATAAAAAGATTGTATATTTTAATAAGCAAAAGCTTTCATTTGTAAAGCATCTTGTGGCATTGCATGAGAAGTATTCCTTATTTGTGGAGATGACTTTAAACTGAAAGAAGATATAAGATGTATTAAAGAAACTTTTTTTGTGACTGTGTAGTGCATGGTGAGTTTGATTTTCGTTTGTGCTGTAATATATTCTGGTTTTTAAGTTAGTGTGTTTTCTGATTACATTATATCTATACCTAATTTCCTAACTCTACTTGTTGTAGCATGTAATTTAATAAATGTAATTATGGCTGTACTCTCTCAAATTTTCCTGTGTTCTTGTCTATTGCTTTGGGTTTTTTTCTGGTGTTATAATTGTGCAACTAATAATGTGTAATTTTCTATTTTTTCTCCTTCAGCATATGTGGGCATCTAAACGAAAGCTTTTCATATCAAAAGTATTTTAAGAGGGCTAATGTATGTCTTTGGCAAGAGGTGATATACATCTGCAGCATCTAAACTTTTTCTTGGGCAGGGCGGGAGGAAAATCCTTATTTTTATTAGGATGGAAATCTGTTCTACAACTCTAAGCCAATACAGTAGTTGATAACTTATGTTATTTAAGACAGGGATGAGAGGCTTCAGTGATGAGAGCCTTGGGGCCTTATTATTGAGAATTCTTTTATCTTTTACCATGCTGTACTCTTTTCTAGTCCTAGGATTGAAATTTATATGCTTTGTACAAAGATTTAAAAAAATGTAAATAGCAAATTAAAAAGATGATCTGCTTTCAGCTTCCTGTTTCTCAACTGTCTTGTTGATTGCTTTTCTTTCATACTTCTTTTGTTGCCCTTCTCCATGTTGTACAACACTAATTTAGACCTTCTTATTCTTGCATCCAAAATTCAGGATTGGTGGTAAACAGAAGTCTAAAGCCATAGATACAAATATAAGGGGAGTGCAGTGTCTAAAATTTCCAGCCAGTCTGGCAAGGATTTGTTTGCCACCCAGTAAATTATGCTATTACCAGTATCTGAGTGTAGCTGCTTTTGTAGGGAGAAAAATCTGATTCAGTTTAGACTGAATTGCAGGTTTCAGCAAAATGCTTATTCTCCAAAGGCTAGATATAAAGTCTCCATGTGTAACTCTTGATTTTGTCCTTAATACTTAAATATTTGGTGAGCATTCTGGGGAAAAGGATAGCTTTTGGTGGCCATAATCTGGCTTCTTATTTTTTGACCAAGTCTGCCTGAGAATGTGTGAGAAAATAAAATTCCAGAGTATAGTCTTCTCCGTTTACTCCTTAACCAAAAAATAAATCCCATCTTGAATTCTTGTCTCCTGTTGTTAACCCTGCAATACAGTCACAGTAATATTTTTCCTTAAACAGTTTATATAAGCATCTATCTTGAAAAATGAAAAATTAAATACAACTTTTAAATAGCACAGATATAAATTTTTTGATACCAGAATTTTTTTCTGTTACTTGCAGCTGAAAGAAAGGGCAGTAACTGGTGAATTTGCCAGTTTCTCCTACAGATTGGATCACTCCCAAAAGATTTCTTTATAGCCCCAGGGCTCACCCATTTACAGAGGTGGAAAGAAGATTATTGTATGCTTTGAAAAGAAAATAAAAATTCCCACTTGCATTTTCTAAACTGAGATATTTGTACTTGAGTTCTTTGGCATGTAGCAGGTGAGTATAAGGATGTCTAAACAAAAGATAATGAAAGCAGAAGTTGTGATAGAATATGTAGGTGAGAGAAGGTGTTGGGGGGTAGAGGCAGAGGGAAGAAGAGACCTCAGAAAAGTGAGTCATGCCAGAGACGATTTCCAGACCAATGCCATTGCTGTTGACAAAAACCTCATCTCAGATGCTGAAAAAAAAAACCCAAAGAGAAACAGTCCAGTGACAATGAGAACAAATGTTTTTAGGGTAGTGCTGAGGTAAGAGTATGAGTCGCCTGCCTCCAAAAAAGCTCTTAAAACAAGAGTAATACTTTAGTCTAAAATTAGTGATCATTCTTATTCCATAGTATTTGCTGCTTAGTCTGACAGTTCCTCAGGATAACACTTCTAGGTCCTGTGTTTTATTTCCAATCTGCTTCAAGTACAGCTACTCTGTCCTTTTGTGAGAATCAGATCTTTAAATGGAAGCAAAGTGTACCTTTGGTGATTCCTCCATTAAATCTACTGTGTAAACTGTTTTTCTAGCTATGCACCTTAGGAAGATACAAAAAGGCTGGAGGGGGATTTTTCACAGAGCAGTAAGACAAAGACAAATGTCCTTAAGCTGAAGGAGAGGAGGTTTGGATTAGATATGGGTAAGAATTTCTTTACTGTGGGAGTGACGAGACACTAGAACAGGATCAGTGGCTAGAGAAGTTGTGGACTTCCCATCCCTGGCAGTGTTTAAGGCCAGGTTGGATGGGGCTTTGAGCAACCTGGTCTGATGGAAGGTGTTGTTGCCCATGGCAGGCAGACCAAACTGTATGATCTTTAAGCTTCCAATTGAGACTGTTCTATGAATATATGTTCTATGAATATGTTTGCACAATGAAGGGTCTGTAAGGGTTTTTATTGAGGTTTTTCTGTGGGCTTTTTTCTCTCCAGACCCCATCTTGGTCTGCAAAGCTACATTGCTCAATGCTTGGAACCTTTTTTTAAAGGAGGGTGGACTGAAGGGTATTGCATAATGCTATAGGCTTACAGTTTTGTGGTTGGATACATGTTCCATTTCTACTCTGCTATGGTGCTACCTAACATGCGCCTAGAGAATATATTCAGTAAGTATCACTGCCTGTAAAAATAAATTTGAAGCTCTTTTTAAAACAAATATGATCTCAGCACAAAAAAGGACAAAGGCTAAAGAAATTAGGATAACTGCCATTTAGTACTATAAATTCCACTGATGATCTGGGAAAAACTGTAGCTCCAGGGTCTATTTTAGTCAATGCAATGTGGGTGGGTTCTGGAAAGGAGGGTTGTGGGTTCTATTATAATTAAAAACTTCTGAAAAAAATCTGGCGTGGTCAGGTTTAGTTCTTACCTAAAAACATGGCAATGTTACTGTCTGACTTTTCAACATTACTGACCTTCTCTCTTTCTTTCCTTTTCTTCCCTCTTCCAGTTCTCTCCTATGGCCAAATTGTCCAAAAGCAGTGTGAGATTTAATAACAGCAATACAGTACCTTCAGCAAAATGTCATTTCTGTGTATGGAGAATTCAACTCCTCTAGTCATCAGATTTGAAGTATCTTGTGAATTGTGTAACTAAGGCTCCCCATTTTGAAAAGCTCTGAAAGTAGTTTTTCTGTTTAAGGTCACAATAAATTTCTTAAAACTGTTTGCTACTCAAGCAGTAAACACACTTTTATCTATCTATCTATATTCTTCTATCATATCTATTAACTGAAAGTGGTTTCTATACTTCTCTTCATATATGATGTTTGGTTGGATGACAGGCTCTTTTCCTTTTTGTGGCTATGTTCTCATAATGAGTGAACAGCTTAAAATTCTGTCTTGCTGAGGTATGAATTATCTCTTTAAAAGCATACAGAGTTTATACTGTTGCTCTTTATGTTTCAACTAGTTTATCCTCTTTCTCAGAGCCTTTGTTGGTCTATCGATACTGAATTGGTTAAAGATTTTTGATAGCAGACCTCTCCCAATCAATTCCATCATTGTTGAGTGTGTTTGTTTCAACAGTACATGACTATGCATTATGCTCTTTAAGCATTAGATCTTTCCATGTTGATTCAACCACAGAGACATGAAGGTTAATAAACACTACACTTCTTGATGCTAAGACTTGTTATAGCATCAATGTATTTTTCTCTTTTTCTGTTCTGGTTTGGCACTGCTGGTTACAGCCTGTCTGACACAAGATGGCCTGAGTTAATTTCCCCTTCAAGGATGCTATATGTGCTTGCAAGATTTCCAAAGAACTTATTGGAACTCTTTGTGGAGTTCTTTATTCACCAGTCAGTGCAGAACTATGGTACTTGTGTGAACAGTTTTTCTTTGAGGAAGTTGTTCAATCATTGTGTACCTCTAGCTTTCACACAAACAGCTTATTCTGCAGGGCTTAGATTTTCCCAAGTTTATATTATAGGAGGACTGCTTTTTTCATTTTAGGGCTTTTTAAGCATATTATTTTAATCAACACCCTTCAGAAATATTTTCAGGTCATTGTTGCCAGTCATCAACAGGAAAATAGATAAGGAAGTGGTTACTTTTGAAGGGCCTGACCATAAGATGTTAGCAGCAGCATCCTGTCTTGCCTGGGATATCTCACTCACTTACTGTCTCATGAAATCAAACAGGAAAATTGCTGATAACTTTGCAGATCAATTGCCTAGAAACTCTGGGCTTGGTTAAGATGCTGAATGTAACTTTGGGAATCCTTTGATTTTGTCCCTTTCAAAGACTAGGATCCAATCTAAACAACCACACCTCCAAACTGACATACACATAACTTCTTAGTCTCCAAATGATGGGGCTCTACCTTCAACCAAAGTTTAAAACACCCTCTGCTGTACATCTGGTTGTGCGTCAAATGGGTATAGAATAAAAAAATCTGTAATTGTAATAAGACAGTGGATTCACGTAGCACATAGCAAGAAAAAATTTCTCAGCTTCCTGTAGGCCTAAATGGTCAGTCATCATTTAGTTCTCACAGGCTTACATTATTTGGATGTCAAGTTTTTCTGTTATATGGAAAGTTCATGAGCCAAGGGTGCCGTGGTGGCCAAGCAGGCCCATGGTATGCTGGGTTACATGGGGAGGAGTACTGCCAGCAGGTCTGGAGGGGTAATCCTGCCCCTCTGCTCAGCCCTGGTGAGGCCTCACCTGCAGTGATGTCAATTCTGGGCTCCTCAGTGCAAGAAAGACATGGAGCTCTAGAGTGGGTCCAGTGAAAGCCAGCAACAATGATTAAAGGACTTGGAGCATCTCTCTCTTATAAGGAAAGGCTGCGAGAGTAGGGTGTGTTCAGCCTTGAGAAAAGACAACTGAGAGGGCACCCCATCAATGTCTGTGAGTATCTGAAGGGAGGGTTTCAAGGGGATGGAGCCAGGCTCTGCTCAGTGATGCCAAGCAATAGGACAACTGGCAGAAATGTTCCACCCGAACATAAGGAAGAACTTCTTTACAGTGTGATTGACAGTGCACTGGAACAGATTGCCCAGAGAGTTTGTGGAGTTCCCCTCAACTGAGATATTCAAGAACCATCTGGATGGAATCCTCTGCCATGTGCTCTCAGATAACCCTTCATGAGCAGAGACATTGGACCAGGGTACTCCAATGCTCCCTTCTAACCTTTCTCATTCTGTGATTTTGTGATTGTAAGACAAACTTAATTTCTTGCAGCTATTATTTGAAGATAAATAGGACTTTCAACTTTGCAATTCAAATAGAAAAGAAAACTAAAAAACTAGGTGGCCTTTTATTTCCACAGAAATGCCAACCTTAAGTCTTTGTTACAATTTATAACAACACAGAAATGCCATCACCTAGGGTGTATTTCTCCTCTGATTGCCAGTAAATGTAAAATAATAGAGTTACACCTAATTTAATTTTCCAAAGTCAAAGAGCAGAGCTTGTGCTGGCTTTATAACAAAACAAAAACACTCTTTTTTTTAATGCCAATGAATGCATGATTTTTTTAATCTAAAATCCAACTCATTCTGCTGGCTTTGTATTCCCAGGGTCTAAAAATACAGTAATTTAAGGTGTTTTCTAATTGAGATAAAAACAGCTACTTTAAACTTGATAAATAGCAGGTAAAATTTCAATTGCTTACAGAACAACTCAGAGAGTGAAGGTTGAGGTATTTACTATGAAAGGTTGGGTTACTAGATTCCCTTTCTTTCCCACTACACAGTGTAGATGAAAATTTGAGATTGCCTGGTGACAAAGTACAATTGGTGTTGCCTCAAGTTTGCCTGTTTTTCACTTTTTGCATTTTGTTCTCACGCAGCTTCAAGTAAACTATGTATATTATTAGAATTGTTTACATTCTTCCTCTCTAGGAAGGAGAATGATGATTGATGGTGATGGTCATCAACGAGGTCGAAGAGGTGGCTACCTGTGTAGCCAATCTTGGCCTGTCTGTAAATTTGTATATATATATGGAGTCAGAAAAATAAAGTAGAAGCTTTCCTGCTTGACCTCCTGCTGGCCTGCGTCGTCCTTTCATGCTCCTAACAGCAGCCACAAGTGTGACCCTCCGTCACAAGTGGTGACCCCAACGGTGGGAAAGGAATTCAGCCGTCTGTGTCTGAGGTCACACAATTGGTCCATAGAGAAAGAAACCATGTCAAAAGAATCCCCAGCTGCCTGAGCAGCTTCAGAATGGTTTGGTCTATTATCTCTGGTCACAAAACCACAGAATGGTTGGGGTTGGAAGGGACCTCTTGAGATCATCTGGTTCAACTTCCCTGCCAAAGCAGGTTCACAGGAACATGTTCAGGCACGATGGCCAGGAACTCGTAATATGGGATTTATCTTCATAGATAATATAATTTGACAAATTGCCATATTTCCCACATATTGTTTTTAGACACACTTTTAGACTCATCTTGCCCATAATATGGTAAAGCTGAGGGTTAGAGAAGGATAATACATGGATAATTGTGTAGTCAGTGGGATTTGGGTTTTTCCCTGTACCTATACAATATATTGTTAGAAAGGCCAACACCCCTGTGGTAAGCTTGGGAAACCTGGCAGAGAAAGAGAAGAAAGCATGTATCTTGTTGCCAAGTTCTTTCTCTTCAGAAAAAGATTTTAGCAGGTATTTTAGGATGTGAAAGGAAAAGATGTCTGTTTATCTACTTGGAGCTGAAAAAATCACATTACTTTTTATTTATTTAATTATTATTTTAAAAATGTATTAAGGGGGGACTGTTACTGTTCGTTTCTGAACTTTTTCTTTGTGCCTCTCTCTGCCTCTTTTCTCTTAACTATGGTCTTCAGTCAGCACAACCCTCAAAATAATGACATAACATGAAACAATCAGAAACAATGGCTATCAGCAGTATTCTTGGATGATATTCCAAGATCTGACAATACTAGGACACCCCCCATAAACCAATGTACACTAAGTCCTTGTGGTTTAAAAACTTCTGAAAATTGCTGTGGCATGAAAGCTTCTACCAGAGGTTATGTTGCACTATACAACCTACATAGGAATACTATCGCAATTACACACCTAAGTGGGAGGGGGAAGTGAACAGAGGCAGAGAGGAGTTATCTTATCAAAGCTCCCAGTGGGTTTATGGCAAAGCCCAGTTTGGTCTCCTATGCTGAAACCCAGATAGCAGCCCTTTTGCTCTGGAGAGCTGCTTTTCTGATTAGCAGTAACTGTCAGCAGGCTTTATCACCTACTATGCCCTTGTTATGAGATGTACAGGGCGTGCTCTCATATATGTTACATCCAAGGCCTATCCTCTAGGCAAATTGTATAGAAGTATTCAATATTTAGAATTCAAATTCAGGTATTCAATGCTTTTACAGGAATCTTATTTACCTTTTCATCTTGACTTCATCTGCTAGGAGCTGAGACAGTAGCATAGGCACCCTGAAAGAACAGACAGAAATGCTGCAAACAGCTTAAGTGATAATATTTCCTTCAAAAGAAAATTCATATGAGATACTGCTTTACTTCTGCACTGTATTTACTGAAGAATTTCAACAGAAACTGAAGAGGCTCAGCCAATCTTTTCAGTTATATCTGAATATTTTGAGTTATTTTCAACAATTGGTGTTTCTTATTCTGGAAACTAAGTGGGTAACCAGAAACCAGTTATTAATTTAAATAATTTTAAATAAGCAAGAGAGACAGAATTCAGGTCGAAGGAATCCTTCATCAAGGTGTAGTTACTCTTTTCATTGCCAGTTGGAAAGAAGCACTTGATAGCAAGCTGTTCAGGAATGCAACTGCACTATGAATAGCTGAGTGATCTTTTAACAAGGATGAAATACATTTATTCGCCCTGGCTGAAGATGGTTGCTGTGTTTTTAAAAATGTGTTTACTGAAAGAGCTATTAGTATTATATTTTGTCTTCATCTGTCAAAATAAGCAGTGCAATCCATGTCAAAACATCCTTAGGAGAAAAAGTAAAGAGATTTGGGTGACATGATGATGTTCGTTGACTGCAGAGGACACAGAACAAGTACAGATAGCTGAGGAGATATTTAATCCAGTTTGCACTTCTGATTTTCAGTTTACTGCATTTAGACATTTGCAAGCTAAGAGGGCACAGGAAGCTTGCAAACATCTCTGGAAACATTTAATTACTTTGACCATCAAAAATATTTTCTTTTCAAAAAGAGGAAAAATTGAAGAAATACTGGTACATGCATCCTCTGGCTAATTTAATGTTAGGGATGAAGGAAACACTGTAATAACAGACTAGGCTTCCTTTAGGTTTGACAAGGAAAAGATTTAAATTTTTATCCTATCCAGAACAGAAAATATAGGTAGATATTAGTCTGTTTTCATTAGAGAGATTTCTATATGAAACAAGTAAGATTTGCCCAAGATGTTAAGGATCAGCTTGTTGGGACACTAGTCTGCCTTACCCTCCTGAATCTTTAATAACCTTTCTATACCAATTAGCTGGGGCTTGGACAGGTGACCTCTGGGCAGAAATGATCTGTGATGAATCTAACTAGTGGTTTCAAACCTGAAGCAGTGGTAGAGATTGTTTGGGAATGCTGTGAATTCTGCATCACTGTCAGCATAAAGGACAAGTTAGACAAGTATGTCAGGAATTTTAGAGTTGGCCTTGTTGTGAACAAATGACCTCTTAACATCTTTGGACACTTATTTCTTATGACCATGCACTGGATTTAAAATAGCCTTTGTGTGTAGTTTAATTGTTTGGTTCTGAAAGACGTCTTAAACAGCATTTAATTGTCTGTTTGAGATATGATAGATAGTAACATTACAAGGAGGTTCTAGTCTAGGTCCAGTACTTTTTCAGCTGATACACATCCTTGTTTCTTTCTTTAAAGAATATTTCTATTACAATTTTTAATTTGTTCTCTTTATAAATACGATGTATTTCTACAGGCTTCATGCCAAAAATATTTTCCTGTTTGCTGCATGAGGTGCTTATAATTATAAAAAGTTGTTTCCACTACACTTTCTGAAAGGAACAGTAGAAATTGCAGTGATTAGTAGGTCTGCTACACAGTGAGCTGCCAAGGAAGAGGAAATTTGTAATTTCCAAACCATTTTAATATGTTGTGCAGAACAATTGCTCTCTGAACCATTCCTCATAATGATAATCTACTTACCACCACTGAGAATGCACGCTTCCAGTTTCAGTAATTTTAAGGGAGAAATATGCAGTAATGACATCTGTAGTGTGTTCTTCCAAAAGTAGGATCAATTGAATGTAACTGGCTGCTGCTGAAGAATCTAGTCAAAATGAATAAGTGTAGCAGAAACTGATAAAAACGGTATACATGCTTAAGTAGGCAGAACACTAATTAAAAACAAAACCAAAAATGAACAAACCCCACCCAAACAAACAGAAAACCCAAAACAAACAAAAAACCTCCCAAAAACAACAAACCAAAACCTCAAAAACTGGAAGAGAGTAACTTAAGTAAATAAAGCAATGAATTTGATAACTTGATAATTCACTGAAACTGGAGTTTGCATCCCTTGAAGTCAGACACCAATAGTTTGGTGATTGTTATTACACAGCAGTAAAAGACCAGGTTATGTCACTTAATATTAGTGACAGAGGACTGGGCTGCATTAGCATTCAAGGGCATTAATGAAAAGCCACCATACCACATCAGCAGAACTTCTTCAGGAATCTCATTGGAGTTATCAAATATACCGAATTCTAATTTTGTGTTAGGCATCCCGATTCCTCAGCTTGGCACTTCTCTGTTGTGGTAACTGGGCAAATACATTTGTAGATGAAAAGAATTTATGCAGCTTTCTAAAATGTAGGCTCACGGACGTGAATGAGGACTATGAGCGCTAGGGCTATTACTACTCTTCTACAGCAGAAAATTCTTCAGGCAGCGCTACTGGTCCTGCCTAAACCCAAGTTTTATGAATTCACCTGAGCGGCGTCTAAGGCCTGCAGTGAAAAAGTTTTACTTTATTTCAAGCACTAAGGGCTGGCGGTGTACGGATGCACGGGCTTCGTACACCGCAGGACTGAGGCGCCAGCTCCGTGCCTGGGCGTGCCTGGGCAGCTGGGACGGCCTCCCGCCAGAGGCACACCGAGCGCTCCGGCCCCGGCGCCCCGCTCGGGGAGATGCTCGGTCCCGTTGACCGGCGGCTGGCGGGAGGCGGCACAGCTCCCACCTACAAACAGGTGCATCTCTCCAGCCACACTGCCCGAGAATCATATATAATCCCACCATCCGTTTCTCCGCCCGCCCCCGGGCTATGTACAGCAGCAGCTCTTATCGGCCTCGCCACCCGCCTGGCCGGGGCAGAGGCGGGGTCCCGGGGAAGGAAAGGCGTTGTGCCAGGGAAAAGAGGAAAAAGGGGAAAAAAAAAATATAGAGGGTTTTGCCGGCAGTGAGGTCGGGGAGGAAAGGGGCCTCGCTGAGGGTAAAAGCCCCGGGGAGGGCCGAGGGCGCGGCGGCGGCGATAAGGGCGTCCCGCCCGCCGGGAGGCAGCGCCTGCAGCCCTCCGCCCGGGGCCGCGGGCTCTGCCCTGCCCTGGGCTCTGCCTTGCCCGCGGCTCCTCTTCCTCCCTCCGCCCCCAGGGACTATGCAGAGGCACCGGGGCTGTGCAGCAGCGAGGGGCGCGGCGGGACCATGAGCTCGGGGGACGGCCGGGCCCCAGGGCCGCTCCTGCTGCTGCTGCTGCTGCTGGCGCTGCCGCGGAGCGCGGGGCGGCGGCGGGGTGAGTGCGGCCGGGCCGGAGGGACTGTGAGCTGGAGCTGGGCGCCCGCCCTGCCGCGCCGTCCAGCGCCCGGCGGTGGTGGCCGGACAGCCCTCGCTGGTGGTGGCGGAGCGTTGCTGCGGGGCGGTGGTGGGGCAGCTCATGCCGGTGTGCATTTATCCCACGGGGATAGTGGAGGAGCGGCACGTGTTGAGAGTGTGGGAGACGGCCCACGGCGGTGGCGGAGCATCCCGTAGTGGTGGTGATGGTGCCTGCGGCTTTGGTGGCGATGGTAGCCGTGGTGGGTGCTGTCCTTGGCGCTGGCTGGGGTGTCTCTTCAACACCTGCTGACGGCCCCCACCTGTCCGGCCGGCCCGGAGGGCCTTGCCACGGCGGGAGCCGCGCCTGAGGGAGGACTTGGGTAGGACCAAAACGGTGAGATGACTGTAGTGCTGTCATGATGGAATGTGTGTTGTGAAGGACAAATAACTAATAAAATTTCAGCTGTAGTAGTAGGGGGAGGTGGAAACATGATTTTTTAAATCTCCTGAAGCAGCAATCAGAGGAAGATACTCCCGTGTTTTATCAGAAGATTGATGTATCATGAGAAAGTTCTCTCTCCGTGACTGTTTGTAAATTTAATTACCTGATCTATGTTGTCTGCCATTGCATGCTGACAATTTTTGTTTTCTGTTCTTATCAGAATCACATACACAAGTATATAAAAGCGTGGATAATTTAAGAGTAGGAATCTAAGATGCTTCTCACAGCCTTAAGGCATTAATAAATGCACTGTGGGTAAAACTGAAACCCTGTGCATGTGGAAGAGCAGTTTTATCACAGTGATAAATTTGATGTATAAAAATATACTAGAGTGTTCAGTTGCCTTCTCCTTCCACTTATGGTTATGTATTTAGACGTTGTAGAATAATCAAAAATTCTGTCAGTGATGCTAAATATAGAGTGATGTTGGTATGCTTATAAATTTTAGCTGTCTTAGAAAAGTGAAAAATTCCATACTTCTATGTCAAGCACCATGTGACATCAGCTTGTGCAGTATTAGTTCTTATGCTGACATTTGTCATTTGGAAAGTGAGGGTATGTGTGATAACAAAAAGAGGTTATTAATAAAAAAAAAATAAAATTAAAAAAATTAAAACAAAAAAAAGTGAACATAATGCCCTGCATTATGAATACAAGTATGAATGCAAGTATGAATACAAAGAAGAGAAAAATTTATATTTTATTCTAATTTCATGCATATTTACAGTCCTGTCAAATTATAGAAAATTAGATTGTGTGCTTCTCAACCACTTTTAATATAAATTAATTTCTAAAATTACTTTAATGTAAGTAATTTTATTCCTGGCAGCATTCGCAACATTTTTATGAGTTACATTTTTTACCATAGTGACACAATACAAACAGATTGGTACGTATCCCGAAGGTCTGTGTGTAAATAATATAAAGAAACCACAACAAAACAGAGGAAACAGAAATAATGACAAAAGAGAAGCAAATGCATATGGGGAAAACATTGCTAATATTGGATAAATCTACTTACTACATACCTTCTAAACCTTTCTGATTGCTGAAAAACTCCTTTCCTTGTCAGAGAAGAGAAGGATGGACAAAAATGCTCAGTGTAGTTTGCTTAGTCTTTTCTGTTTATTTTTCATCTTCAGTCTTTTAATACAATAGCTGTGGTATTCCTACAAGTTTCAAAATGAGCTGGGGGAAGTTAGTAGTCTATTCTATGTGCTTTAGTCTGGATTTTATCTCCACTTTGAATTCTGTGCTAGTTATCCTACCATGCCACTTGTAAGGTACTTTTAAAAAGGTAATTGTGGTTTTTTGTCCTTACAGCAGTTGTGAACAGATCTATTCCTGATGTCTGTGCAACTTGCCACATTCATGCAACATGTCAGCAAAGTGGAGGAAAAAGTGTTTGTATCTGCAATTACGGATTTGTAGGCAATGGAAGAACCCATTGTCAAGGTAGGCTGCTTGTTTATAAAATGGAAAGAAACTCTGTAAATTCCTAAAGTGCTCCTTCTCAAGTAATTTTGATGAATTCTCTGAAGCATGCCAAAAGCTTTGTCATTTCCTGGCAGAATTTCCCATAGAATATATTTGTGTTGTTTTTCCTCACCAAAAGACTTCTAAATGTTCAGAAGCATTGTTTAATATTTTGTTACTGAGGCAGATACTGTCCTTCTAAGACTGCCTCATATGTGAACGAATCAATATGTGAATCAAAGAACAGTGTCAAATGCTGTGTCTCAGTGTCTGTAAGAGCTTACCAGTGTGCTTGAAGAGGGTGGTCCTTCACCAACAATCTCCTCCTCCCCATCTCTTACCCTTCTCTCACAAAGCACTGGCAGCTGCTGGACCCTGCACAGAGTTCGGGTATCTGGTTATAGGAAAAACATGGAATCATAGAATACTTCAAGCTGAAAGAGACCTTAAAAATCACACAGTTCCAAACCTTTTGCCATGGCCAGGAACAGCTTCCACAGGACGAAGTTGCTTTGGAGCTCAATCCAAGCTGGCCTTGAACACTTTCAGGATGAGGCATTGGGGCATCCACAACTTCTCTGGACAACCAGTTCCAGTACCTCACTACCCACACAATGATGAATTTCTTCACAATACCAAATTTAAATCCATCCTCTCTCAGTTTAAAGCAATTCCCCCTTGTCCTAGCACCACAGGATGTTGTCCAAAGTCCATCTCCAGCTTTCTTGAAAGCCCTTTTTAGGTACTGGAAGGCCATAATAAGGACTTCTCAGAGCCTTCTCTTTTCTCCCCAACCCCTTCCGCCAGCCCACGACTATCTTCATGGCCTCCATTGGAATTGCCCCAGCAGGTTAATGTCCTTCTTATGTTGGGCACCCCAGAGCTGGATGCAGGGTTCCAGGTGGGGTCTCACCAGAGTGGAGCAATGAGGCAGAATCTCCTCTTTCCCCTGCTGCCAACTGTTTTGGATGCAGCACAGGACACATTTGAATTTCTGGGCTGTGAGTGCCCATGACTGGGTCCTGTCCAGCTTCTCATCCGCCAGCAACCCCAAATCCTTCTTGGCAGAGCTGCTCTTGATCCATTCTCTGCCCAGACTGTAGCTGTGCTTGGGATTACCGCCACCCAGGTGTTCCATGAAGAGCTATAGTCAGTGTATGCCATAAGGAAGAGCAGAAGGAGAGAGCAGGGTCCTCTGGTTTCAGCAGGTCTTAGACTCTTAGATCAACTTAAGCTGTGCCATGAAACTATGTTCACATTTTCATCCAGGAACAAGAATTTCTGTTGTTCTTCAGCTTACCAACTGTTTACATCCCAAATAATTTATAAAGGAAATCAGTAAGGAGAAGTCTGATTACTTGCACATGAGTGAGGAGGGGAGAATACCTCACTTTTCTTAATCTCTCTCTGATGTTTTTCACATGTACTGACAGATAAAGATGAATGCCAGATTGGAGCCAGCAAGATCTGTGGAAATCATACACTGTGTCATAATACACATGGAAGTTTTTACTGTGTTTGCCTAGATGGATACCGGGCCTCCAACAACAACAAGACATTTATTCCCAATGATGGCACAAACTGTACAGGTAGACATCAAAAGGAATCCTGAGCATGACAAATCCAGAACTTAATTTTCTACTGCAGAAATATATATATATATATATTTTTTTTTTCTCATCACTGTAGAGCTTCTTTTCTGGCACTATATCAGAGAACTTTTTGTGGTTGATGTGCTTGTTTGACATCCAGGTTCCTAGTAGCTATGAATTAACTCCATTTTGAACTCTGCTATGTTACAAATCATAGCTTCACAGTCTCATTCAAGCAATAATCTCTTCAGAAGAAGCAGCAGCAACTAGATTTACAAAATAGGATGATACTTAAAATTCCCCAGATTGTAATTTTTGTGTTTAGAGTAGAATATTAGCCAGTTCCTTGTTAGTGATGAACTGTCATAACCGTTCAAGAGATGCCCAGATACAGGATTTTTCTGGAATTGTTTGAACAGCATATAACATTGGAAACTACTTGTAAAGTAAACCAGCAGTAATTCTAAAGATAGCTAGCTACAAAATTGCAACAGTCCTCTTTCCAGATGCTTGAAGATGAGACAATTATATGTTCCTTTGTTTCCTAGAAGAGCTGTGAGAAGCTGTATAGAGCTCTCTGTGGAAGAGTTGAGCTCGAGCCCTTATTAATTACTTAAAACAAAAAACCCTATTATGAAGCGCATCTACTTTTCTCTGAATTTTTAGATATAGATGAATGTGAGGAGTCTGGGCTGTGTGGTCACAATGCAAGATGTGTGAATACTGAAGGAAGCTACATGTGTTACTGCAATGATGGTTATAAATTAGAAACTGGAGAACATTCTTTTCATCAAGATGAAAACAACGTTTCATGCAAAGGTGAGAATCTTTGGATGCTGTTTTTGCTAGCAGATAAAATCACGTTGCACCATAGTGTAGTGCATGTTCTGGCCTATGCTTCTCCAGGGCAGAAACCCTTTGCCTGGACTTTGCTTGCTGTGGATTTTTCTTGGGTTTTTTTGGTTTTTTTTTTCTCTTCTCATATTTGGTTTATTCCAGTGATGTCAGGGTCCCAGAGTCAACACTAGATATTCCTAGATATTGCTTCAGATGTGCACGGTCAGAGAAGCTTGAGAATGTTATGAAAGTAATGTAGTTAGTTTCTGAGTAGAAAGGAAATGTGTTGTAATCCAGTTGTTTACATAAAGGGGAAGAGAAGAGAGACTAAATAGCTGATAAGAGAGGTTAGATGAATGAAAAAAGCCTAGGGGAGAGAAATAATAAAATAAAAATCTACCTATTTATTACATAATGTCTCTTCTGCATAAATAAATGGTTCAGTTTATGTTGCCATAAAAAAAAACCACCCTCAACCAAAACCAAGTTTCCAATTTGAAAATCTGTCTTTAGTGCCAGTTTCACAGATGCAAACTACTATCAGTGTAAGCTGTGGATAGCAGGGTACATAATGAACACAGGCATCCTAGGTGGAAGGAGCTCCCTGGATTGTATTCAGCTTTTGTTTCTGAATTATTGCCAGAACCATCAGTAAAACTCACAGCCTGCAATTGATTGTTTTTTCTGGCTGGAGTGCTCTGCTTTTTTTGCCAGAATTGCTGATAACCCTGCTTCTTATCTCACTGACTTGCCTCTCCATATTTTGTGGTGAAGTAGAGTGTCTGTACCAATTGTGTTTCTTGCAGAGTTGCACAAGGGAGCCCTGTCCAAGCAGATGTGCTGGAGGAGTGGAGCTTTTGTATGCAGGCTGTTTCAATGAAATGGAGGATTTGAGGGGCAGAACGTTTCTTCTCAATTTATCTGCTGCAAAATGCTTCACTTTTCCCATGCACAGGGAAATGAAGCTGTGCACTTAGGCCTGAAATTTTCCTCCAATGCTGAAGAGTCATTCAGCTATTGCTGTAATGAGACTGGCCCATGCAAAGCACCATCATATTGCAGTGTCTCCTCTTTGGTGTTGTGAATGGCTCCAGCTGTATGTTAGTAAAGGTGTAGCTTAATAACTGCTTCCTTGTTTTACTTCAGCTGTGGCCCAGACAATTCTTCAAATCTAGTATTCTACTGCTTTGGCAATCCCTCAGATTTATCAGACCAGGTGTATTTTGTGATATGACCATCTAGTTCAGCTAATTTTAAAGCGGTCAGGTGTTGTGATTTAGGTACTGTGAGATCTTCCAACCCAGTCTCTTTGCAGAAATCGGATGTGGTTCCCCTCCTGAAATGAAGAATGGCTACATTGTGGGGAACTACAGTGTGCAACCAGGAAGTGCAGTTCATTACGAGTGTCGAGAAGGGTTTTACAGCAATGAAGGGAAGTTCTCATACTGCACTGAAAATGGAACTTGGGAACCTGCCACTTTAAGCTGTAAAGGTGAAGAGTCTTAAATCTTTCTTAAATTCTTCATTGAGGGGGTTTATGCATGGGAAGTGTGTTTGTGAAGATAATAGACTGTTTCCATTGAAGGAAATGTTTTTTCAAGATCTGGTTATTTGCAGAAAAAGAAGAAAATAAAAAGACATGTTATTTTTTTACCCTTTTCTTTAGTGTAGTAACATTTTTTACGCTGGTCCCCGCATTTTTACAGACACTGCAGTGTGTTCTTCTGCCTGTGGGCTGAGGCCTAGAAAACAACTAGATTTCTTTAGTATTTTGCAGGAAAGGCTACTGAGTTGGAAGGCATCACTGACCTCTCATGAAAGCATCAATTTTCCTGACACCTTGTGAAGTTTTGTCTGGAGGTTTGCTGTAGATGCAAAAGAGAGGCATCAAACACTCCTTATCTCTGGGTAGTTTTCATAATTTTAAGACCATTTGTGTATGAACAAACACTTCCACATCTCTGAGGAGTTACATTTCCCATGACTGTCTTAAAAATGTGTACTTGGCTTTGGTGCTCTAATCATCCATTCTCTGGCAATATTACTGCTTATGAGTGCACGATTCTTTTTGTGCTCCAGTGAATAGTTAGAAAGCCTTTGTATTAGTTAAATGATACTTGAAGTGCTAGCTAACAGAAGATACACTGTGTATAGCAATTCTACAAGGAAGAACTGTCATCCTGGAAATTGTCACTTAGTGAGGAGAGTTCTTTCTTTCCCTGAAATGACAATGGTCCTGTTGGTTTCCAGTTCTTTCCTTTTTATTTTATTTTATTTATTTAAGAATGGATAGAAATGTAACATTTACGGGCAGTGAATAAATTAAAATAAGGATGCTAAAACAATGTCACTGAAAAAAGCAAAATATTAACTATCACTAGAAATTCGTAAGAAGGAAAAGATAAAACAATTATAAAACAATGCAAGTAACACTTCCCCCCCAAAATAAATAAAGGACAGTGAATTTGAAAACAAAAAGGGAGTGCCCAGAGTCTCAAGTGGTCCCTAGTGAAAGATTGTGGAATGCAATTCTTGTGAGTTGCTGATATATCTGATTTTTGTTAATGTTTTTCAGAAGTTCCTTTTTCATGGGATTTTTAAAATTTCTACAATCAAACAGTAAGTTAGGTCAGACTTTCTCAGCACATCTGTTATGGCTAATTGAAATAAAATAAATGATACACCAAGAAATAGCCAAAAGTCTGAAATGTCAAATTTATTTCCTCCTTATATTGCAAGTTCTCTTCCTGGTTTTCAATCAGGACTTCTCTTTCTAGCAAAACCAGCAAGTTGATTTTTTTTTTTTTTAGTACTAGTAAATGTACCTTTAACAAATTCTTCATATTTTTGCTTGTGTGTGTGCTACTTGACTTTGTTTAAGCATTATTTAGACTCTTACCTTAACAGGAAACTTTTGTATTGTATGTCGTAATAAACAGAAACCATATACTGAACAGAAGGCTTTTTTTGTTGTTTTGTTTTGGGTTTTTTTAATCTGTGTTGCTAATGAAGTTGCAATAAGTTGTTAAAAGTTAACACTTCAAGAACATAATCCAAATGTATGTCAAGCATTGAGATGAAAATATAGCCTAAGTTGCTGACATTTTTCCAGTTCAATATCCAGTCTTGAAGCTATCATCAGAAATCAAACTGCTATTAGTTATTAACATGTCTTCAAAATTCCTGTATTTGGACTGCTTCTAGTTGCAAATTATAATTCCTCAAACATGCTGTTGCTAATTGAGATTAGTCAAATCTCTTATAGAGCTATGATTTGGAAGAATGTAGGCTAAAGAGGTCCTCAATAAGATGAAATGCAGAGATACATTTCTAAACAAACCCTTCTGGTTTGTTTTTTGGTGTGTGGTTTTTTTGGTTGGGTTTTGGTTGGGTTTTGTTTGGGTTTTGGGGGTTTTTTTTTGGGTTTTTTGGGGGGTGTGATTTGGTTTTTGTTTTCTTTTGTGGGTTTGTTTGTTTGTTTTTTGTTTGTTTCTGTTTTGTTTTGTTCTTAATCTGGGTTCATATTCTTTATTAGAAGACCTTAAAATAATTATACTCTTTAGTTGGTTTTCATATTTGCACAGCTTCTCTTTTCCATTTATTGGAAAATCTTTTCTGCTTGATCCAGCAGGATCAAGCTTTCAGTTTATTGCAATCAAATGTAGTAATTTTTTGAATGCTCCATGTGTGTGTTATAACCACACTCTGCTTTTAGAATGACCTTTAATATTCTCATTCTGTGTCATGAGTCTAAGTAGAAGGTTTGCAGTGTTTCTCAAGAATGTGCTTCTGCATTTCAGTCTGCTTGCAGAATGGCCATGGGCAGGGTAGCTGGAACAGCAGGAGTTTTGTGTCTCGTCACATACTGTCCTTCTGTGAGTTAAGCACGTGCTTGCATTGCATTAGTTATTCCAAGGCTTGTTCTGGTAATATATAGAAGATACGTTCATACTCACTGGTGTATGAAATGGAAGGCAGCCATGATGGCAGATGTATTGCCCACCAAAACACATATGGGCAAATGTAAATGAATTTTCCTTTAAAGGTTGTAAAGATCATGATTCTATAAGCTTTAGTTTTTACTTCTTTGGTTTCCTTTTTTTTAAAAATAGAATTGCAGAATCACTTTAAATTATTGAATGGTTTTAAAAGAACTTGTTTGCTCCATATAAGCTTTAATGATGTTAAGATTTTAATTCTTGCAGTGTTTGTTTCTTTTAACTGAAGTGGTGTAGAATCTTTTATTGATGTGTAATTTAATTTATTGTTATCTTTTATAATGTTCATTGTGAATTCAAAAGCAGATTTTACCCTAAATAACACTGTTCCATCTATTTGATCTTCACTTTTTATTCTTTTTGTTTCCTGTTTTTATTATGCTGCCCCCAAAACCTGAGCAAATGAATTAAATTATTAGTTCATTATCCCAGCTTTCTAATTATCTGTAAAGTGGTTTGCATAATCTATCAAATTTTCCATCAGAACTGCTCATTCATCTTGTCTGTAGCAGCATCCTTTTTCAAAACTTGAATTAAATCCACTTACAAAGGAACATAACCTTCTTGATGCTGTTCTTTTGTGACCCTCCTTGGACCATGTGTCTTTTTTAATATCTGCTGTTACTAATAGTAGGTAAAATAAAGGAATAAATAGCATGTTGAGTATAAGAGACTGTTGTGGTAAGATAAACTTATTCATAAAAATTTGCTTAAAGATCGCTGCTCACCATTTCCAATCAGGACACTTCATTGTATTTTATGGGTCATCTGGTAGGATAAATGCCCCACCCTGCTATAAAGTCTCCAGCCACAAAATTCTGGGTTCTCATGAACTGGCCTGACTTCTAGAAATCTCTTAAGAACTGGAAAAGAAGTGAAGTATAACTTGCTGGGATAGTTCATCCCTCCATGTTTAACACTTTCATATGTCTTGCCTGTTTTCATTTCAAGGTTTTGTTAATCTGTTTTACTGTGTTCCAGAAATAGACTGTGGCAAACCTTGGCTGATTCCACATACAACAATGACCTGGGACAACTCTACCACTCTATGGAGCAGAGTGTACTATCACTGTAAAGAAGGATATTATTTCAATGGAGACAAGAATTTTTCAGAATGCACAATGGATCAGTCATGGGAGAATATTACGTATGTATGTGAAGGTAAGTATTACCATACAAAGTGGCTGTTTAAATTGCAATTTAATTAGTTTGTCATTCCTGTTTTGACATTAGGAAAAAGAGGAAGACTGAAGGCAAGAAATCCCCTCCTATTTTATGATGTAGGGAATATGGTGGTACTTTTGGATGGAAAGGTAACAGAAGAGAGTGTTAGCAATACATCAGCTTCTACTTTCTGTAGGTATCTTGCTTTTTATCTCAAACACAAAGAGACTAATGTGACTGGAGTTTTATTGCTTCACTGAGAGCCTTCAACTTTAGAAGACCATGGACTGTCACCAGAAGGGCAGAAGGCATTTAACAGTATTTTCTTGTGAATGTAGCACTATAAAGTGCAGTCCAGTGAAAGTAGTGGCAATTGAATTCAAAGCCCTTTATCTCTCCCTCCCTCTCTCTCTCGTTGCTTTTTTTTTTGTTCTTTTCTCATAATGACCAAAGCAAAATTTGTTCATGATTGCCTTTCCAGCCTAGATCTAGTTGTCTGAATTTCGTTCCAGAATTATTTTCTTATTAAAGAATGAGTCCTGAGAAGGAAGATGTGTAATGAAGGTGGTATCATATTTTTGCTTGGAAACAGGATGTACTGATGTTTTATTAACAGCAACAACTAGCAGATGTTTTGGATTTTGACTGTTGTGCTCTTTAGGGTTCTTCTGTGTCCTAAAAACGACAGTGTCTACCACTGTCCATCTCTGGTTCTTAAGTAGCAGTGCTGTCTTTTGCAGAAGGTAGTGTTCATTTAGCCTTGAAACATCTTCATGGTTTTCAAAAGGACTAGAAGTGTGTCCTTGACTGCTGTCACTTCACAAAGTTACTGCATGAGGCCTCTCTTCCCTCTGTTCTTGAGTGCTTGAGCATCTACTGTGAATGTAAAACATGTAACATCAAGTACAATGAGTATGCAGAAAAGCAGTTCTCTCAGCTGTTAAAGTGCCCAAGTGGAAATGGAACTGCTGTTGTTAGAAGTCATGATTCATATTCCATTCAGGAAGCACACATGACTGTATTTTGGGAATTCATTTTGAAGCCAACATTGTGTAGAGTGACTAAGTTAGTCAGGTCTATCAGTCTTTGCAGTGTCAAGAGTTCTCTTAAGTGCTCTGAGGCTTTGAACCTGTAGACTGCACTCATAGGATTACCATGGATTTCAACAAGAGCTTTGCCAGATTCCAGCTCTAGCTGCTGATCAGAGGGCCAAAAAAGTCAGTTATGGTCAAATGGAATGGTAAGGAAGAGTTACAAAAATGGTCTAACTAGTCCAGACTCCTTTAAAAAAAGTTAATCATCAACAAGAAATTGTTACAAAATCTTGTATCTTCTTGACTTCTACATTTTCATATTCACTAGAGGTAACAAATTGCTTTAAAATTAAATTAAATTTCTGTTTGTGCAGTGATGCCTTTGGGATTTGCATGCTCTTAATGGTGTGTGTGTATAATTAATCAGTAATGCCCATTAAAATGGGAGAAAGTTATATACCATTCCAAAATAATTTATGATTGATGTTGGAAAACCAATTGTCTTTTCATCTTGCCTGAAAAATTCTTTTAGAAACAAGGCAGTTACAAGAACATCTGCAGGAAGTTGTCATTGACAATAATTTCTTCATTTCATAAGAAGTGATTGCTATAGATGCCTTTTATTTGCATTGTTTGGTGCATCGTCTGTTGGGATATATGGTTGATACATGTGTGTGCGTATACAAATACTTTTCTATGTAGCTGGTTTAAATATTAAAAATTGTCTTTACGCAGTTAGTTTTACTTGTGATGCCGATTGGATTAAGCCATCAGTAAGGCAAGGTGATAGTAAGCTGGATTACAGTTTTTTACCAACCTCTGATTTATACACATAAAATGAGATGATTGAAGTGCAGAGAACAGGCCAGCAATTAAAATACCTGCTGTCTAATGTGCTTAGTGTGTGCGCCCAGACATCTTGTGTAGCTGGTCTTCACGGAATTTCTTTCCATGTGGAGTAGAAATGCTTGGTTTCCCAGAATCTCAGAACAGTTAGTGTTGGAAGGACCTCTGGATATCATCCAGTCCAATCTCTCTGCCAAGGCAGGGTCACCTAGAACAGGTGACATAGGAACACATCCAAGTAGGTTTGGAATGACTTCATGCTTCCCTGAGCAGCCTGTTCCAGTGCTCTGCCACCCACAGTGTAAAGAAGCTTTTCCTCATGTTGAGGTGGAACTCATTGTGTTTTAGTTTATGGCCATTACTCCTCATTCTGTCTCTGGGAACACTGAAAAGAGTCTGGCACCATCCTCTTGGCATCTGTATTTGAGATGTTTTCATTTATTTAATTGCAAAAATGTGGTCTGTATTAGTAGCAGGTGGCATTTGCAACATCATTCATCACTGACAGAATTTAACAGGCAAAAATATACAAAGAAATCTAATACTTGGGTTTTTTCCTTCTACTAAATTGCTTGTATGTGTGAGGATAGGTGGCAAGAGCTCTGTAAATGAACTTGCATGTGTGGATTCTCTTTTAGCTACTTGCTGAAGAGAAATGTCAGAGTAGAGCTGATTCTCTCTGCTTTCTGGTTAAAAAGTTGGTATCTTTGAATTTCTTGGCATAATTTCTCCCCCTCCAATAGTCACTGGTGCTGTTAAACTCTTTGTGGTGTTGTTCGGGGTATTTTTTGTTTGTTTGTTTTTTGGTTTTTGTTTTTTGGGTTTTTTTTTTTTTTTGGTTGGGTGTTGTTTTTGGGGTGTTGTTTTTTTTGTTTTTTGGGTTTTTTTGGTTTTTTTGGGTTTTTTGTTTTTTGTTTGTTTGTTTGTTTGTTTTGGGGGGGGTTGTGGTGGGGGTTTTTTTGGTTTTGTTGGGGTTTTTTTTGCATTCTACCATTCGTGTTGTATTTACCAGCACCTGTCTTTCCTGGCTGCCAACAGCCAGGTGCTATTTACATCTTTCTGTCCTCTCCCAAATCTGCCTTTTTTTGTATTTGGCTCCTCCAGGATTTTTTTTCACCTTTCATCTCTGCTCTCCAGGTGTTTATTTGCATGTTGTTTCTAGGACATTTTCCCTTGGGATAGGGAAAAGATTGTGAAGGTACTCTAAAGGTCAGGGATAGGGAAAAGATTGTGAAGATACCCTAAAGGTCAGTGAGGTAGCAGTGAACTTCACTCGCCTTAGTTAATCCCAAGTTAAAATTTATAGTGCTGAAATATAGACAAATGGAGGGTCTTTGCTTCTCCTATCTTATTTGTGAGTTTAAGCTGTTGATCAAAATCAGATACATTTAGGACCTGGATCCTACTGTATGCTACTGTGTGTTTCACAAAGACAGTTTCCAAGCTCTGTAAGTCACTGGCACTATTAAATTTCACAGTAGAATGAACATTTCAAGGAACCTGTCTCCCTTTAGTTGCAGAATATTTTTTTCAGAGAAACCTTTGTGCTGTTACTGGATAGCATGTGTATGCTACTGGGATTAATGTTAAACCAAGCCCCTTCTGTATATTTGGTTGTCCAAACAAGGATTCTGTGATCAGTAAGAATAATGGAGAAAAAGCAGTCTCCTCAGAAAGCTGAAGATTTTGTTGTGGTAATTGCTCCATACAGGTTTTCATGCTTTTTCACTCACATCCATTTATAGTGGAAACTTTTGAGAAAAGATCTGCCAGCTAGTCTGTGAATTTATGGTCATTGCCTGATGGCCTTGTCCTCAAAGTTCAGAAAGTATAACAAAAACAAGAATGGATGTAGATAGAGAGAGAGAAAAAAAAAAGGCTACTAATTCTGCTGCCTTCCTTCCAAGAAGGCCACTGTTTATTTTCCTTGTCAAAATACCCAGTACAATCACTTTTGTTGTTTGCTGCTTTATTTTCCCTTTTTTTTTTTTTTTTTAGCTGTATTTTATGAACTCATAAGTCAAGTTGCAGATTTTCTTGCTAAGAAGTATTGCAGATTACTCCCTCTCTTGTTGTCCCCCCCACCTCCTTGTTATGCATTTCAATTCAGATCTTGTGGATATGGAAACATTTTCCCTCTGTCTTTGAGTCCTTCTTACTATCCCCTCTTCTAATAAAACTGTGTCTGATTTTAAAAATACAACAAATGAACATAATATTTTGCTTTGTGTTGGTAGAGAAGCCTTAGACTGCCGAGTTTTGAGGCAGTACTGTGAAACAGATTTTTTCACTATATGGAGAGGGAGATAACATTAGAAAACAGTTTTATGGCAGTTCTAATAATCAAAGAAAAAGAAAGAAAAAGGACTGCAAAATACATTAACAGTTACATTGTAGTTTAATTTAGCTGCCTAAGTACAAAATGCTAGAAACTCTTAATGTATTGATTTATTTTAGTGGCATCTTGATGCCCATATGCTACAAGGGGGCCCCTGTGAGACAGTAATGAAGTCTATATACAGAGGAAGAGTGCCCTGACCTGTGCTTGCTATACAGCAGAACAATGCACCAACTATTTTGTGAATATTCCCTGAAGAATCTACCAATGCTGTCCTATAAATACCTTCCAATTTTTCAGCAGCTAGTAACTGTTTTTCAGCTTAGAATCTATATAAGGTTGGGTTTGTTTGACCTTGGCCCTGTAGTGAATGTTATAAGAAAATATGGTAGTAGGACAAAGGAATGATAAGTTGAAGGCTGGTGAAGGAAATGAGTAAATATGTTCATTGTTGATCTGAGTTGAGACCAGGAGCTTTGTTCTTAGCTAGGTGAGCATGTTATCTCATCATGTGAGAGCAACTACACTGTGTCTAATGACAGCAGTGAGAGACCTGCTGAAAAAAAGCATGGATGAGCTGACCTTCCTAGCTGTGCTTTGTCTCTGAGAAAGCCTGCTCTTGTAAGTGTGTAAATTAACAGGGGTGTGTTGAGGGACGTATCTCTGGTTGCTACAACTGTACTTCCTATGTGGTGGGTTCTGTGGGCTCCATTGTTTTAATCTATGCTTGTTTTGAAAAGTGTTCTGCTATGTTATTTAATTTTATTTATTCTATTGCAAGAAAAAAATGTCAACACCTTTTAAAAAGCAGCCCAAGTAAATGAACCAAAACATTCATTCATCTACAAATAAACTCTTTTCCAGTCTAACACAGAAGCTTTCTTAAAAGTTCCTTTTAAGGAACTTTTGGCTGTATGTTTAAAGACTTCACAGTCATTAGCTCAGGACATGCTTCTTCAGTTAGCCTGTTACTTTAAGTTTAGGAGCCAACACAATTAAGAGAAATTTCTACATAACATGTGCTTACCTTCTTTGATTTTTACCTGTTTGGACAAAAAAGGAGAGGAAAAAATCCCCAAGACCAAACCACTGAAAAAGTAAGAAATAAACGGTTGCTCCAAACATAAGATTTGCATGAGAAATAATGATTTTCTTTCTGTGCTCATGTTTTTTGGTCACAGAGGAGGAATTATTCAGTAATTTATCCATATTCAATGAAACGTGTGTGAGGTGGCAAAAGAAAACTGGAAGACTGGGAGTGCAGGAGATGTACACAGTAAGTAATAATGGAAGTATTTGACATTGGGAGTAACTTTGTCCTAGTTATATCTGCTGATTCAGCAGTGGATATTTGTTTTGTGTGTTTTGTTTGTATGGTAGTTTGTCTTGATCTACACAGTGGAACACTTAGAAACCTAAAGGTGACTGGCTGGCTTAGGAAAGAAGAAAATGCCTAAAGGTAGGTGAAAAGCTCAAAATCTTGTGGGTCTCATTCCAGTAAATCACCTGAATGCCTGCCTGAATCTGAAAGAGGTTACAGCTTAAGCTTATGTTTTAGTGAAGTTCCATTGAAGAGCTCAAGGTCACATTGCCACAGAAAACACTGCAAAACTTGGGCTCTCTCCCTGTCTTTGACAAGTATCCAAACTGAACAGTGTGTCACTTGCAGATACTGGATATCACATGTTTTAGAAATGCAAGGTTATTGAAATCGTGTGCCTTGCTCAAAAGGTTCAACTAATGTAAATCTGAACATTTCAGAACTGTTTTTCTTGGAAATTGAAAATGACCTTTGTAACTATTTTTTTTTTACATGAGTATAAGCGTAAAAATTAAGGCATACATTCACAGAAGCAAAACAAATAGTTCGGTGAGTGTTATTGAAAGCCAAAACAACATGATAAGAATTCCCATGTTTTCCCAATAACATCCCAGGAAAGGGATTTTTTTGGTGTGTGTTGTTTGGTCTTGGTTTTTTCCCTTTTTTTCAGTATGTCCAAGTAAGGAGAAAAATAAAAGAGATTATTTAGGGTGTCCAGGGTAAGTACATTAATGTGGAAAACACTTCAAAGTTGGGTAATAATTTTGGAAAACAACCCATCTTTCTCCTCTTATGTTATAACCAAAGTGTTTTTAGTTTGTATACTTTTATTGAGCTCTGCTGAGATGGAAAATAAGCTTCCCAGTTCCCCTAACAGGTGAAACCTGGTTTTTATGTAGCCAGTGGTAACTTGTAAGCCATGGATCTCAGGTATAATGTGCTGTGTGCACATACTTTTCCTGAATTCAGTCATCTGAAAGACACTTCAGAATAGCCAGAGAAGGTGAGCTTTTGTCCCTTCATGTCATGCAAGCAACAGACTTCTTTTTCATGACACTGGGACAACCTTAGACAAGGTTTTCTTTTACTGTTGTTTGGTTTTCCATCCTACTACTGCTTCTGTGGGGCAAGGAGGAAAAACTAGCAAAAGGGAAATAAAATAACAAGTTGATGTAATTTCTGTCTGTGTGTTGTAAACAAGAAACAATATTTGCTTACACCTTTCTGTTTGAGTTGGAGATCTTTGTAGGGCCCATAATAGATTAGGTTCCTAATAGATTGGGTTAGATTCCATAATAGATTCCTTCTATCTGTTCTGGAAATTATGAAAAAATATGAATAATTTTAACAGCCAGAAGAAATAAAGATCCAGTTTATTAAGACATCGCATAGATAGCAAAAAAACTGTATCTTTTTCTTGAACTGATACTCTAAACAAGATGTAATCCTGTGTTCCCTTTAAGAACCAGTAGTATTAAATAAGCTAGTATTCTGAATTTTGGAGAACCACAAGAAATTGCACTATTGTCTTTGTTTCAATAGTTCCACATACTGGGCCAAAGACTGGATGAGAAGATAGTCTCAGAAGATGTGATATTTAACATCAGTACAAGTGAAGATAATCCAAAGGTTTGTTTAGATCTGAACTCTGGAAGTAACTACGTGGTGAACGTAACTACCACTTCTCCTGCAAATATCACTGTCTCTGTTACAGTAACAATTCAAACAAAGGGTAGGTTGTATTTTGTATTCTATGTGCTTATAAAAGAACTTACTGTGCTGAATAGTTCGCTAATTTGACTCTAACAGACAGGAAAAGGGGCTGTTTCCTACACATCATAATTCTTACTGCTGACTACATGCATGTAGCCACTCTCAGTGTCTTCTTTTTCTGCAAGATGTTTTTATTTCTGCTCAGTTGGCCATTGACTCTGTGAGCAAGGAGAGCAGTGGCAGTAAGTGCCCTCCAGAAAGATTTGGCAAATTTGCTTTTTCAGGACTTGCCATCTGGCTGAGACAAGATTGGTACAGAATTTTGGTCCATGGTACAGTGCCTACTGGTTTCCATTTTTTGCCTTGAAATATGATTCTCTGCCTGTAGGAGAATTCCCTGTTGCTTGGCTATGCAATACTAATCTAAGTGGTATGAGCATTACACACAATGCTCCTATGTTTACCAGTGATTAACAGCGTCCTGGCAGTTACAGAAATCATGTTCTAACAGTGGACTTCTGTAGTATTTTAGTCATGGAGACTTTAGGCTTGCCCCATGACATACTAATTCTGGTGAGACAGACCTTGAGAAATAATTGCTTTTGGATTCCACAAAAATGCTTTTGATCACATGTTTTTTCCTAAAGGGCATCAACTATGCCAAATTTTTCTGTGATAATTTTATTTACATCAGGAGGCCTGAACCCTTGATCTCTCTGTCATTATAACCTTCTAGGCCCAGACAAGTAAATAGTGTATTGGATTTCCTGAATAGCACGCTTGGCTTTTTCCAAAAGCAAGTTTCTCTGGAAAATGATCATGCTTTACTTATCTACTTTGTTCATTCAAAAAGAAATTGTAACCTACCTCTCTGTCTCAGAAGAGAATTAAATGTAAAAGTTTTTTTTTAAAGTTTTATTATCAGCTATTCAATTAAGTTGAAGGAGGTAAAGTTTTTAAAATAAGTTGATCTCTATTTTAATTGTCTCTACAGTAAAGGAAGCTTTCAATAATGTATTAATTTTTAATGATACCTGCTTGAAATGGAGGAGAAATGTCAGGGGAACTGATGTGGAAGACAGATACTCAGTAAGTGACAATCTATATTTTGAATCTAGAAAGCAACTTTTATCAATCAAAAAACTAATTTTTCAAACACTCACTGCTAGCAGTGTTCCTCATTATAAAAATGTCTCAAAAAACTCCAAAGAATAATCTTGCATAGCAGCTAAAGAAAGACCATTTTCTCTTCCAGCCCTGTTTCTTGCTTATTTTTCCCATATTTAACTCTTAATTTGCTCTCCTTATCTGTACTTTTAAGTTTGCAATGTTCAAGCAAACAACCCACACTATTCCAGTTCTATCTACTAAGTCAGTTCACTTTGCCTTGTGGTATGTCTTCAGTCTGCCCTTATCCCAACAGGGAATTTCTACATGAAATTCTTCTGCCAGGTCTCTTGACCACCTTCTGTTGTCTCAAGTTTCCCTGTGCCAGGAGGCACTAAGAGATTATCTGAAGGCATAGGATATATTTAAAGGAAAATTAATGCACAATTTATATTCAGCAAGCATTTTAGTTTCATTAACAGAGAAATCATTTGATCCGGAGAGGCCTTAAGTTAGTGAGTTCATGATCATTTCAGTCATCAACAATAAAACACAAAATCTTACTGAAACAAAAACAGAACCCATTATCCTGAAGATTTCCCTGGAAATACAGGTGTCTGTAGACAGATCCCAGAGTGTAGTTGGCATTTTGACACAGGTCAAAATAATTTGATTTTGTCTCGATCCTCAGGGTGAAACTGGACAGATGTTCATGTGAGCTTACTTTTATAATTCACCAGGACGATATACTTCAATGAATGTAAACTGTTACTGGAAGTCCATATGTTAGCAGGAAATGTGGTCTAGAGGAAATTAATGAAAAAAAGGACAGACTAGGAGTAGACATGAAAGAACCTGGAAAATATCAGATATAATCAAGACAGATAAAAATTTGGAAGCAATGGAATTTGAGTAACTATCAATGCCAACAGTTTTGACACATGGTATGCAGTGCTTGCTCTTTTGCTGTTTCTTCTAATTAAGAGCATGAGATGGCTGAATGCAAGTAATGTATTATAACATTTCAATTTTCATGCTGTGATTGTTTGCTTACAGTTCCATGTGCAAGGCCAGCGTTGGTATCAGAAGAACTTCTTTCATGAAATGACTTTTGAACTTTTCACACACAAGCAAGCTCCTGAAGTTTGTTTAGATTTGCAACCAGGCACCAATTACTCTATTAATATTTCCATGGTAGCCTTGAATTTTTCACTGCTTGTTTCTATGACAACACAAATTACAGGTAGGTCTTGCCATTTATTTTATGTATTTACAAAAGCACCTAGTGAGTGTAAGAGACTCAAGTGAATCTGTTGATCTCAGCGTTGGATTGCCAAAGTATACTTTTCATGCTCAAAATTGTCCATTGTAGAGTTCAGAGGTGGAAGGGGGAGAGAAATTGAGGTGTGGAGTGTTGATGTGTCATTTTGGGACACCCGGGAAAAGATAAATTGGTGGGTTGGACACAAGACTGGTATCTAGGACAGCTGAGTTAAATTCCCCACCCTGTTGGGGCTAAGTCACTTTTTAAGAAAAAGTTCTTTCCATGGTGCAGATAATAGCTCAACTGCACTTTGTATGGGTATTTGTGAAAACAGAAAAAAAAAAAAAACATTGAAGTCTGCAAGAATCTAAAGCAGAGTATGGGAATCTGCAAGTACCTCATACAGATTCTTTTGCCTCTGCTTTGTCAGAGTATAAAACATAAAAGACATTTGAGCAAATAAGCTTCTGAAAAACGAGCCTCAGCTTCACAATTTAGCAAGATATATGTCACTAAAATGCCATGATGAGAAACATCTTATGGGTCTTGTTTAGTTTAGAGCAGTTTTCACCATCCCTGTACAGTCAGACTCTCTGTATTAGATGAAGTGCGGTACAGTGTTCAATGATGGTATCACTCTTCCTGTCAGGGACACAAATTAAAATGGCTAAGAAATATGAAAGCTCTCTGAGCATCTGTAACTCTGTTCTGCCACTAGATGGAATCAATTCTCTTCTGACTGCTTAGGAAGAGCTGGAGCTTTGTGTTTTGAAATTGATAGCATTGCTGTATTTTCAATAGTAAATATGACGGTTTTAAGCTTCATGAAAGGTAAAACATCTCTTGTTTCTTAAAGCTGCTGTTCAAGATATACAATGACCTGTTTGTTTCCATTTTTTAAAATGAAATTACGGTAATGATTTGGTAATTTCATGTCACAAGTTTCCTAACTGTCACTCAAAAGTAGTGCCCATGAATTCATGAGTACATGAGTCTTTGTTAAAAAAAGCTAGTAAGATATCTCAGAACTTTGTTGATAGAGGTAATTTTTGAATTCATACTCAGAGAAAAGGAAAAGCTCTTTACTCTCTCTTCCTGTGGCATTTCCTCACTTCTGCAGGATTGCATCAGGTCACTTACTCAGCAGAGCTCTAGAGAACACTTTGCAGCAGGTGCTGTGTGAAATGGTATTTGTGTCTTGGCAGCTGGCATATTTTCCTCTCTGCAGAGTTAGTGCTTAACAAATGCACATGCATAGCCCCGGGAAAGGTCTTTGCATAAAAATCAGGTCATTTCTATTTTGAAAGAAGATTTTACTAACACGCCTGTTTATACCTGATAGTTATCTTCTTCAATAAGCAATAAAAAGTAGGTGTTGCTCTGTTGTATTAGGAGTCTTTGTCTAAAAGTTGATGTGCAAACATTTCTTATTTTTTTACTTCCATTGAAAAAAACATGTAAGTATGTATTTTTGAAGTTTTTGCAGAAATTGCAGAAAATTGAAAAGCCAGCAATGATCTTGCTGCAAAACTTGTCAAATAATGGAATTTCAAAAAGATTAATTGTGTTGTTATCTCATCTAAGATGAAAAGGATCCAGCTGAAATCATTCTTCTGGTGGCGCTGCGTTGACTTCTGTGTCTTATGCCTTGGAATTGCATTACCTATGCAAGCAATTTAATTTATATAAAACCTATAATTTAAGACTAGGTATATGATTTTCATCTTTGTTTGTCCAGTTAGTTTGTAATTATGTATGTTTTTTCTGTGGCGGATGGAATGATCTCAAGTTATCTGCCAAATTAATTCTGAAAAGCGGCTTTATTAGCTCTGGTGGTTTTCTAGCTATATGATATTGTAAAAATGCAAGTTATGTCTTAAGCACAGAAGTTCTACGGCAACTGAGACTTACAAAAGTGTTTTACTGATTATGTTCTCATGGGTTGTTTAAGGTTTGATACGCCATCCTTTAAGAGGTACATGATCACTTGGTCTCTTTCCACAGAGGTAGGAGGCAAATCCAGAGGTCGTGTCTCCTTGACTTTTACAAACCTTCCACGTTTTGAGAGTTTTGGAAAATCTTAACTGTTTGGGTCTTGAATAGTGTAAAGAGACACATCCCAAACAGTCGGAAGATCGCTGCCTAACAGACCTAATTTCCTGACAAGGATAGTGATTGTGTAAATTTTTCAACTGTTGCAGAATACGATAAGTATGTAAATGCTACGAATAAGTTTGGCGATTTTTTCAAAGAAACAAGATTTAAAAATGAATGTTATGAAAGTTACCTCTATATCCTGAACATCTATATCTACACCCATATTAATCCTGAATGAGGATAGGTTATATCCATATTACTTCTAAAGAAAAAAAACCAAAAACCCACAAGAACATGGACCTAAGCCCCTGTTTTTCTCCCTGGCAAGCAGCATCCTCTAAAAAAATAGTTTGGTAGTGATCACAAAGTTGGTTTTACCTGTCATCTTGCGGATGATAAATACAGTTTAGCAAATGCTTCATGGGTCATTGGAACAGGCATCTTGCACAGTCTTTTATGTTGTCTTAACTTATTTTAAAGAAACTCTCACCACTTGTCTACTGGAAATAAGAAATTGAATCAATTATCAAAAATTATTAAGCAATGATCATAGTGTAGCTGTAAAAAGATTGTAGCAAGACTGTCTTTTTAGCAAGGAATCCTGTGTCCCTTTGTCCTAGAGTGTCTTTATGACGCTTGTAATCTCAGTTGTCTGCTCTGTTTGTGCTGTATGTTGAGTTCTGTGCCTTTAAGACTGGTTCTGAGAGTGAAGCAGAGAAAGAAGAAGTGCCCAGTTTGTTAAATAAACAGGTTTTTTCCACTTTTCTCTGAGGAGGTTCTTTCCCGGACCGGTGGGAGGGAGGGACCGTTTGGGTTTGCTCCCCAGAGGGACCCCATTCAGGGGTTTTATCCCAAATTTGCACTAAGCCAGGACACCCTCTCCAGAGAAAGAAGGGAATGTCTTGTGGTCATACTTGTGATTGATTATACTACTTCCATGTGACTCTGCTCATTTTCCTTTTGAAATATCTTTTATTAAGGCATGCTCAGGGGAGGCATTGTTCTTAATTTCACTACCTGTTTTTACATATGAATTTAAGGTGATTGAACTTTGTAACCATTTTTCAAGTGTTTGAAAAATAGAATAATAAGTAAGGAGCTAGGTCTATTTTACTTTCATTGCTAATGTTCTGATTAAGAGTAATTTTTTCAGTTCAGTTACATTAAAATTCTATTGATATTTAAATCTGTTTTTGAGCTTTGCTTTGAATAGATTCTATATGAAAATTCTGGTGTTTGGGGAGTTAATGAATGCCTCTATGCTTACAAAGTCTGGTCAACTTTTTTTGGTTTAGAGCAGACCACTATGACCACTAAGACATACTAAGACAGAAATGTTTCTGGACACTAGAAATAAATTTTTCTGTCTAAATGTAATTACTGATTACATTTCCTTCTTGAAAAATAATTCATATTAGGTTCGATTATTATTTCTCTTAGCTTTTCCTCCTCTTGGTTTTCTGCTTAGAATCAAGCTGCATTTTGAGTTTGTAGAAGGCATACTATTCACATATGCTGCAATTCCTTAGGTATTTGTATATGTATTTCCCAAGGGATTTGAGTAGGCTTTGCCTTGAGTCTGTGTACCTCAGATAACTGTAGTACTTCCTATGTTTCTCAAGTGCTCTTCTTTTTGATTTAGCTGAGGATTTACCTTCAGGCCATGTACTCTTGTGTGTCTCATTTGTGTTTCATATGAACATGTGAATGAGAAAGTAGACTCACAAACAGAGTCTAAAAATTGACTCAAATAAGAACATATTCCATCACATATTAAGTATAATCTTTTAGAGCCCTGCTCCTTTGTCTTGGTGTGTGGAAAACGTACATCATTACAGATCAGATTGTGATGTCTAATTTGTTCTTCTGCCTATGGATGTACACACACATATAAGAGATAGACTATTCTGATCTGTTGTAGGATGGAAAAGATTTACACTCATTCTCATAAAGGGAGTTCTTTAAGAGAGGAAAACCCAAAATATACTTTCCAGTGAGGAAGTGAAAGACTGTTGGAGGTGTGGTGATCTGACAGCTCTTAGTCTGAGAGCACATCATGTACCTCCAGATAAGATGTCTAGTAAAGTGTGCAGCATCAGAGCACGAGAATCGCCAAGAAAGGAGTTTCTGATTTATGTAATGGGGAAGGAGAAGTGATGAAAACATGAGCATGATTACTCTTTTTAATGGAGGGAGAAATTAGCTGCCAGTCATGTTAATATGATATGCATACACTTTGTATTTTTGTGCAGAGACTATTTAAATGCATGATAATGAATTCATACGAACACCGCTTCTCTATTGTTTTTTTGAACTCCTCCATAGCTGTGAAACCATGAACATTCATATTATTTCTCTTATTCTGTTTACAAAGCAACTGATATCAGTGACACAGTCTATGCTTTACAGCCAGTGCTTTGCAAGAGGAATAAAACTTTGATTTTCATACTGTTTGCTTTGGGTGGATTGCTCACAGAAGAGAAACAAGCAAAAGAAAACATGAGGTCTCCTGTCAGGCCCTCAAGTTGAAAGCACCAAAAGCACCTTGCTGAGTTTTCACTGACCAAATTTTCCTCTTCTCCCATGGCCAGGTACTGTGAAGTGCTTGCATCTTGGTGCATATGAACATATGTTAGTGCCTATGAATATATGCCCGTCTGCCATGTGCCGCACATCCCATTTAAACCGCTCCAGGTCAGCCAAAGGACCACTACACTTGGCCAAGGTCCAGAGGGAAGGGAGAGCTGCAGCGTGCAGAGCACAGGCAGAGGATGTAGGAAGTGGGTGGCACTGTAAGCCTGTGTGCTCGCCCTGATCCAGCACAGTGCTGCACCCCTCTGCTTAGGTAGGCAAGCTCCAGTCATCAGCTTAGGAAGTGGGGGCGAGCAGTGGTGGCGGTTTGCATGTTCCCAGAGCAAAGATCTTTCACTGGGGTTAGGAGGCTGTCATACCAGGGACCCTCTTGTAGAAGCACCAGGCAGGTCCCTAACCCAACACCCTGAGCCAGCAGCACCGAGCTCCCATTCTGCTGCCAGACCCTGAACACCTCCCCCGGGCCTGCAGAACAGCAGACCGAGCATTTGTTCAGCAACACCTCATTTGTTCCTAGGGATCACAAGGGAAAGGTGCCGCAGGAAAACCGGAGCAGATGACAAACCATAGAAATGTTCAGGTAGGGATGAGCAGGAGACAGGGATCACCCTGGCTCACCTACACACATGGCAGCAGGGTCAGACGACCAGAACACCTCCTAGAAACGATCCGTACAGGAAGCACCAAGATGTTGGCAAATTTAATTTTCAAGGTGGAGTTCCTGGCCCAGAGGTGCTCTGCAGCTGGAACCGGGGCCCTTCAGGCCGTGCCTCGGCACAGGCAGCAGCCGATGGGGACGAGCTGGCTCCCTGTGTGTTGTGCGGCTGGGAATTGCACTCGCGGCCTGAGGGCAGGCTGGCAGGTCACTGGCGCGGAGGAGACTGAGGGGTCCCAGCCAAGGCCACGTCTCCCTGCTTTCACCTCTCGTTCCTTGCCTAGGGCCGATTTCCTTCAAAGACACGCCGGCCCCGGAGGGTGTTCTCCCCAGGGAGGGAAGGGCCCGTGCCAGGGCCGGCGCTGGGCTGCAGCAGAGCGGGGCCCGGGGCTCAATCCCGATCTTGCTGAGGAGGAGCTGCCCGGGGTGACGTTCAGCCACACAGCAGGAGAACAAAGGCCGCAGTCAGCAAAGGGAATCACATGAATGGGATTTCCAGAAATGACCAGTTTTTAAAGAAGATCTAAATGATTTCTTCTGTAGATGTGGTCTTTATTTATTTATTCTCCTTCCTTCTCACTCTTTACATAATGTTCCTCTCTAACTGAAAAATCTCGCTCTATATTAGAACAATTATATTTAAATATATACAGTGAAGTTAATTACTCTTCAAACAGTAATATAAACAGTAAACAATGTTTTCCATTGTAATAATATCTCTACCTTATTTTAGTTTTATGTTTATAGCAGTGTGTTTTACTTCCTTCTTTTAAAATTCAGCAAAAGCCTTTTGGACATAAAGCCCTCAAATAAGCATGTGATGTCTGAAAAAGGCTGGAAATAAATCCCCATAGACCGGTGTCTATAGAGCAGATATTTGTTTGTTGTAGTGCTGGAGTTGAGGCGGATATCTCCACCTAATTCACCCACCTTGGTCAAGTGCTGTGGTATATTTTTACAGTAAGTTTTGCTGAGTGTTATTGTATCACTATAACATTATCATATATGTGTGGGATCTAATCTACATAGTATTTTTTTTTGTATTTACATATATTTATGTAGATCTCATGGTCATTAGATAATTCTTTTGCACTGCACCTGCACTTCCCCAATTCAGAGGTCATCAGGGGTCTTTGATGAAGGCTTCCAAGGTCTCCTTTACAGCTGAACTTTTCACCTTTGTCTTTGGAGCATGCGCAGTTATGGTGTTCTTTGGTCCATCTGGTCCTAGCCAGCCTAAATTCTTTATTTTGTGGCTAATTGGCTTTGCATGTGCTGGTTTCTTATCAGTACTATACTTATCTATCTCTGAAGCTATCCACCTGGTGAGTTTTTTCTTCTTTTATGTCTATTCAGCATTAAGCAGCTAGTTAACCATATACTAGTCATTACTTTATATAGAAAGTTATATCAGGTTATATAGGTATAAAAAGTTATGGTTCAGGTTACGTAGGTATCAAAGGCTATGATTCAGGTTATATAAGAACAGAAAGTTATGATTTAGGCTATATTGATATCAGGTTATATAGATGTATCAGTTTAAATTGTTATCTTACAACTCAAGCAATATAAGCACCTTGTAACTTTGGCCTAAGTTATATAGGCATCACATAAAAGAAATCTTATTCTTATTTGCAGGAAATTAAGATCATGCAAATGGTCTTGTTTCACTAAAGGGTTGTTTTATTTAAAACCTGGCCTTAGGAGGAGTCTTTGTTTTGACTTCTTCGAACTGTCAAGTTCGGTGAAGAGCTGCCATGTGATTTTGGACTTTGTTGTTCAATTCCATTACTATTTTTAAAGCTTTGTTATTGCCCTTAGAGTGTAACACCAAGCAGGCTTTAGCTCCAGCATTGAGGTGTGTGATAATTCTCAGTGTTGCTCAGAAGGAAGCACTTCCTGCTTATTTTCTTCCCTGTAGCTTGCCTTCGGGTTCAGAGAGAAAATCACTAGTGGATTCTTATTGAAGAAAATGAGGCATTTTATGAAATGTTCAAGTGTTACTAACATAAGACTGCTATGACAAGGAAGTGCTCAGAGTGGGACAATCTCTGGATATACTTTCATTTCTTGCTATGCTCTTCTCTGTTTTCCTGGTGTTGCTACAGATATGTTGGTCTGTTCTGCTGGTGAGGAGTTAAAAATTAGTTCTTTAAGAAAGGCAAGGTGCTAACAGCACCTGAATAGACTGGAAGATCTTGATTTCTTCACAACTCACCTACAGCAAGTTGTTACTTCTCTGTAGTGTTCTCCTTTTCCCGCCAACTGTTCTGTGTGGTGTTAGGTCAATGTTTTTAACATGCAGTTTTTAAATCTGGTAATAATTATGACATCTCAGCTGACTTCTTTTTTTGACTGTATTTTCAAGTGTTTGATTTCTGGCAAAGTTTTTCTTTTATTAAAAAAAGTCAGAGTGGGCAAATACTGCATGTGGAATAGCTTCTTCAGAGCTTATTTTCTGATAACTAAAACAAAATTACACTACTCCTTTCAATTATATTATTATTATTATTATATCCTTCACATTGCTACACTTTTATTTAAACCAGGTAGATTGTCTTCTGTGTGCTTTATGTTTTTAATAACTGGTATTTTTTACCAGAAACTAAACATAGCAAAAGACTCCATCCTTTCACAGCACTGTGTGTTTCTTCAGATTTTTCTCTCTTTTACCCACTTACTTGTGCTGTCAGTTCTGAATGGCAACTTGTTTTCATGATTTGTGTTTTCCTATCAAATAGAAAAAATCAATTGTTATGACCTTAGTCAGCATCTTCTTGTCATCTGAGTCCACATCTGTTTCCTCTTCTGCTGTATATCTGTAAAAACAATTCAAAACTGTTGCATGCAATGCACATTCTGGTTGGCATTAGAAAAGTAATTCCCAAGTTTTTCTTGGAAATAGAAAAATTCTTAAGAGAAATTAATAATATTGTCTTGTGGTGATCCTGAAAGTCAAAAGAAAGGAAGATAGAAGAAGTATATCAGATAAAACCACCCTGAAAGATAAATTTTCCTGACACTGCCTATTGACAGTGTCTGTGCTAAGGGCCACTGAAATTAAGAGATAATTTCTGTCTCTTAATCAATGTTTGCTTAAGTTTGCAATGTGCAAAGGGCCTAAAGGTTGGCTGTCAAATATTATTTGTTCATTTATTTTCTTCAGATGGAAATTCTGCCTGTACCTCTTACAGTATCTGCAGCTGCAGATGTTTTGAAAAGACCAGGAGCAAAGACCATTTCCTGTTCTTGCAGGCAGCCGTGCAGTACATTTCATTAGCTCAGAAAACTCTCAGGGGTTTCTGCCCTATCTCTGCTAGAGGGAAGCAAGTAGCTGTAGAACAATGGCTTTCAGAGAATCATACAGTACACTGATAAGGGACCCACGTGGATCCTCAAAGTCCAACTCCTGGCCCTGCACAGGACACCCCCAAGAGTCACACTATGTGCCTGTGAGAATAGTGTCCAAATTCTTCTTGAGCTCCATCAGGCTGGTGCTGTGACCACTTTCCTAGGAAGCCTGTTCCAGTGCCCAACCACACTCTGGATGAGTGTGGTTGTCCAGCCTAAACCTCCCTTGGCACAAATCCAGACCATCCTCTGGGATCCTGTCATTTGTCATCACAGAGAAGAGATCAGTGCCTGCCCCTCTGCTTTCCCTGGGGCAAAAGCTGTAGACCACCATATAAATCTTACTCTCGTTTCAATCCTAAACATTCATAGTTGGTTTCTTCACTGGTAGTTTACCCATAGCCTGGTTTTGAAAATAACCTGGTAAAAGGAACTACCAAAGCAACTTATTTGGGTAGGTAAGTTCTCAGGAGGTTCTCTTGAGGATAATTTTTGTCAAGGATGCTTGTATGGCCTGTTAGCTTTAGTTTGGACACACCATGCTAAAGTTGTATCCTCTCACAAGTTTCATCTCTGTTTAAAGCAGACATCATATGAGCTTTCAGATTTCATGTTCATATGTTACAAACCTTAGATTTTGTTTGACTCATATAAGAAGATTTCTCTATCCATCTCTTCCTTGTATCCTTTTGAAATGGTTTCACATGGCTCTGTTGAACTGATGATTGGAACTTCAGGCACCATGAAATGATCACACACGGGCCTTGTGTACCATGGGTGATACTATTCTAGTATTACATAAGCCTGTTTCTTACACCTTTTAGAGCATCCTTTTGGATTTTTTCTTTCTGTTGTCATTTTGGTACCTAACACTCATTCTGAGATGTACTAATATGCCAGACCTACTACTCAAAGAAAATTAGAATATTTAGCAGAAATTCTTGTTAGAAGCCCAGGTGTATCACCTTGTATTTCATGCTGGTGAATTTAACACCAGTTTTGAAAAACAACAGCTGTTAGGGTGGTTCAATTCTCCTTGTGTAAAGTCTCTGTATTTCTAACTTTGAGTAGCAAAATTCATCTGTACATACTGGGATTTTTCAGCATGATTGTTAACAAAGTGCTAGTAGTACTAACCTTTGATAACCTTACTGCACCCCAGTACTTCTCCTTTCAACATGCTGTATACTATAAAGCTCCCTTTTTAACAGTTACTTACCCTCTTGACAATTTTTCTAAAAAGCCTCATTTTCTGCTGCAAAACTAATGATTTTCTATACTTCAAAAGATAGATGCAGCTATTTGTATTCCAGCTCTTTGAAAAATCCATGCATCTCAGCAATATTTTGCCTGATGTAATTTAACTTTGGGAAATCTGCATTCTTTTGTTTCTCTTCATGATACTGATTTTGTTTCTAGCTCTGAAGCCTTGGTTTTCTGTACATAAGCACTGCATTTGTTACTCTTCAGGTATTGTATCAGAAGCCTGATACACTCGTGTTCAAAAAGCCTAGCTGTACCTGTATTTACCTGTGCAAGTTCTTTCAGACCTCTGGGCTAGATTGTGTCTGTGCTTTACACTCTGCCCCCTTGGTTGTGCACACTGAAGCTATTTTCATTTTGCTTCCAGGCTGGTAGTGGTAATTTCCATATCAGTGTGCAGCTGTAATCATTGCCATTGAAATTAGAGGAAGAACTTATTCAGTACTAGCTTTGATGCAAATTCCTACTTGAAATCCAGTTTAAGGGCATAGATATTGTACCTGACTATGAGCAGAATCTAAGGAAGTTGCCTCCTTGAAAGAACTTTTGGCACTACTAAATTCTCCTTTATTCATACCATTGTATTTCTTGCAATGGTCTCTGTGCACAGTTTTGTATTTTTTCTTCTCCTGGACATTTCAATTAGTCTAGTAAATAATACTGCTTCCTCCAACAAAGCTTTAATGGCTGACCTCTGTTGTCAACCACCATTTTTGGGCATCTCTCTTTTTCCTGGCTAGCAGAAGTACAGGGGCTGCCAGACCATTATGATAGTATTTGCTCTGTGTTTTCAATTTATATTGCATGCAGGCTTTAGCTGTTTGGGGTTCAAGGCCCAATTCAGGATGTTTTGGTGGAAAAAGTAGCTAGCAACTGAAAAAGGAACTGAAAGGTAGCTAGGAACTGATGCCTGAAATGTTTCTAAAACCTTTTTGAAACACTGGTGTTTGTTTACTTTTCAGATCCCCCTTTCCCAGAAGTAGAATTTGTTGCAGTTAAAGGTTCTGCACCTTTGCTCAGACTCCGGAAAGCAGAAGATCAAAATGGGCCAATCAGGTTTGTCTTTGTGCTCTTCACTCATTTCAAAGAACATTCTGCAGATTCATGTTACATACAGTTTAGAACTGTTATGGGTGTCAAGATATTTTTTTTAGCAATGGGAAAAAACTCAAGTTGTACCTCTCAGTTTCTCCTCCTTTAGCAGAGTAATATTTAGCTTCAAGCTTTTCACTGTTTTCTGGAACAAAATCCTAGTTTGATTAATTGTGAATTTTCACCACTGGCTTTGTGGTTTGATTTTGTTTTTCGTTTCCCTTTATCCACAGTGAGGTTGTGGTAGATCTTTACTGATCGATCCAAGCACACCTCTACTGATGTGATTTTTCTTTTCCAATGAAGTCAGGCAAACAGTACATTTTCCACCCCCAGAGCCATAGGAAATAGTGAATAATGTCCTCATATATGCATACTCTGAAGTACTGTTTTCCTAGTAGTATATTATTGTCAAAATGCATTTCTAGAGTAAAAGGATTTACCCCTAACTAACTGCTGTTGGTGACATAAGGAAAAGGTAGCTCAATATTACACTTTTCAAGCTCAGTATTACAATTTTCAAGTAGAAAATACTTGAAAGCTAGTAACATCTCATGGAATGGCTGATGTAACAACCCTAATGAATAGCCTTCCTATGGCTGAATACAATAGACTAAATATTGTTTTGAGAGGTATTAGGACAGATTTGATTTTTTTTTAAATGGTACCTGTTCTCTCCTCCTTTCAGTAGAAAATGTCTTGTTTCTATAAACTTAGAAGTAATTTTTAGAGAAAATGATGTATTGTTTCATAGGTGAACTTCAGTGTGAGGAGGAGGAAGAGATAGTCTGAAGTATCTCAGTTTTATGTTCTTCTGAACATAAATAAACATGAAGCAATAACTTGCATGTGATGAGAAGACCCAGCTCTAAGCTGTGCATGCAGTGATTTTGGTTAAAAATTAAGTAGATCACACACAGAGAGAAATATTTTAGTATGAGGAGTATTCATATTGGACATTGTTGATAAAAACAGTTAAGAGGCTACAAACAGAAAAAAACAGTGTGGATTAATGAATATCTGATGCTTATTTCGTTGAAATGAGGGCTAATATTTCCTTTTTTTTTTTGTTTCACTCTAGTCTGTATCAAGTGATTGTGCTTCCCCTGGATTTGCAAAGCACTTTTATTTGTGACTCCTTTGCTGCTACAACTTTCTTTAGTAACACCACTGACATTAAAGGATATGTGGCAGCTGAATTTCAGGCGAAGGATGTTGCTGATAATATGTCAATTGCTCTTGGAGACAGACATTATTATGGGAAGTTTTATAATGCTCCTTTAAAGCTGGGACAAGAGTATTGTGTTTTTTTGAAAATAATAAGTGAGTGGAATAAGGTAATGGATATTTTAAAACCTCTTCTTTACACCTCTTTAATGAAATGTTCCTGGGAGAAAAGATGAAAATTTTAGCTGGATATTAAATTTTTTATATGATGCTTCAAGGATCTCCTAGTAGACAGAATTAGATTGAACCTGAAGCTCTTTAAATATCTCTTATAATTCCTTAACAGTACATGTGTCATTGTGATGTTGAAGCAACTTTGAATGCCCAAAGTCAAACAATGGAAAATTACTGAAAATTGATAGCCATCCCTGCCCTCAATAATTGAAGGTGTCTGTATTGGGCCAAAATTTTCTAAGAGAGATTATTAGTATGAGAATTTGAAAATCACTCCTTAGCAATGATGAGTTCACCCATTTTAATTTTTAATTAAATATTTTATAACAAAATATCCCAGTTCTCCAAATGACATGGAAAAATACATTTTATCACATGTTGTTGCCTTCTAAAAGGCAGTGTGTCCACTCCAGCTCCACTGAGAAAGACTTATGAAAAAAAGTATATTATTATCATTAGTTTTTTATAATTTAAATATTTTAAGTTTTTTAACTAGAAACAAAAAGCTTCTAAAATGTACATATAATCTAGTTTTCCAGTTGTGTCTATCTCAGGAGTCAATACTTTAAAATTTTTTTATAATTTAAGTCTCACCAGGAGAAAGTTTTTCTCATATGGGTCAGGGGCTAACTCTTTGTGTGCAATACAGTTTCTGAATGTCAAATACAAAAAACAAGCTATGGAACCTCTAACAAGGAAATACCTAAACAGCCTCACCTTGATATCAAAATAGAGTTTCTAGGACTTTGTCTATACAGCATAAAGCAAGGAGGCATGCAAAAATTGATCCATGTGTCACTTGTAAATAATTGTCTACAATTTTGAGAGCCTACACCCAAATCTCAGTAAGTTAAAATGTCTCCTGTTAAGAAATATTGAATAACGTCCTAATTTATGAATATTTTGAAGTACTCTTTTTCTCGTAGTGTATTCCTATCAAAATGTATTTCTAGAGTAAAAGGATCTATGTTTTACCTGTAACTGCCTCAGTTCAACGTGAGTGAAATAAAACAAGTGCATTTAATAAGAGGATTCTGGTATCTACTAATCTGTGCAGTACTATTTAACAGTCGTCAGAGAGATTTTTGTAGCAGAGATGAAGTGGTTTCTGATCCTGATACAAGTCTGTTGTTTGTCATAAATTTTTAATTAATTGTGTGAGGGGAAGAGTAGGAAAATGACAATAGAAGGCATTTCATTTCATAAATAATGTTAAGTTATTAAAATTAACATCCAAAATATCCTGGAATGTGGACAATGAGCCGTATTCTATAGAAAAATGTACTCTGTGAAGCAAGATTGTTAGTCAGTCAAACATATACAAGTTTGACCTCTTTAAGTGCTACTAAATATGTCTTTGAGCTTATTTATCCTTGGGTTTTATGCATTGGTTTCACTAGCTCTTTACCCTCAGTATTTTTTAGTACTGGGGTATTTTAACTTCTTTTACTTTTGGGGAGATTTTTGCTGCACAAAACCAAGTAGATTCTTATACATCTTTGCCAGCTGTTTATTAAGCTGCCTCTAACTTACATTATTCTTTCTCTTTCTTATGGATTATTTCCTGATCTTTCACTGCTGACATTTGCAGACATATTTTCCAGGCCACTGATTCGATGGATGGATTAATATTAGTTATTTGTAGAGGTCACTCTTGCTTCCTGCCATTTAAAATGCATCAACTCCTTAGTTACACTTTCCTCTATGGCTTTTGTCAGTTGATGAACACAGTTACATGCATCAGTTACGAATCATTATTGGAATCGCAAATACCAAACTGCTTTGGTTTGCAGCTCTGCTTCTTTGAAATGGAACTTGAACTGCTGGTTCAAAAGTATTGGTTTATCTCCAGTTGTCATGCCCTTTTATTTTGTGCAATTGCTGGTATTAGAAGGCTAAGAATAAATTGGAATTATGAATTGCAGGTTATTGGGTTTTGAGGCTTTCTAAAAATGTGATTATTTAAGTAAGTGCATTTGGATTCAAGAGCTCAGTCTTCTTTTAGAAAAAATTGCTCATCCCTCAATTCTTAATACCTGTGAAATCAGTATTTCTTGTTATCACATTTCCATTTGAATATAGACAAAATAGAAATTGATGTAATAGGCTCCTAACTAATGTTCTCATTATTCCCTTTTATATTCTGATATCCTTAAGGGTCTCTTCTGTCTCTTTTCATACTAAAAATGGTACAATTTGTATCATCATGCTGCAAAATCATGGCTTGGTCTTGATTTTTATTAACATTAGTACTGAATATCCCTAATAATATTATCATGTACATTTTTCCATTTTTCAGATTTGGAGATCTTGAAAAGGGTGTCTGCTGTGTGATTTTTACTTTCAGTTTATTTTTTGTTTCTCTGAGATTCATGGGACCTCTGTAACTTCCCTCATAGGCAGGAGATGTCTGATTTTCTGCACACTAGAGTGTGTCATGAAGGTAGCTATTTCAAAATGATGGCACTCACACCAGTGCCCCAGAATCTGACATTTGATTTGATTTCTAAACCCACCCCTTTTCCTTTATCTTCCATCTTCTAAGATTTTCCTTGTCAGTCTTTTGTCTTTTTAATTAACCAGAAAATTCCTTATAAATAATGAGTTTAAGAATCATTGAGACTCCAAATTCAGCATGCAGACACACAGAAATGAGATTAATCACACAAATGTGCCTTCATCCTTTAATCTAAATGCTTCAAAACATAGCCTTCTTTCTCAAAGGTACTTTTATTCAGAGCAACATAATACACATTTTGCTACAATATGATAAATGCATGTATTGTGTATGTATTATGTTAAAGTCTGTGAAAGTCATTTAACAGGAAGCTCGACAAAAATACACTTCACACTAATTGCAGAATAGAGAATAGAAACTAGAATAGAACTTTTTGTGTATTTATGACTATGAAGAGCCAGGGGGAAATGCTCTACAGAGACTGTAAAAGAACATCAAACTTGTTTAACAAGTCTGCAAAAGCAGACCCATGATAAATGGATCTTTAACTGTAAGTATTTTATAAAGTTATTAAGATTGACAAGCCTGTTGTCATAACTGAAGAAAATGGCTACATCTAGTATTTGTAAAACATGCCATCATATACTCTGTTTTAACATACATGTTCTGCATGGAAGAGAGCTAACATAGCATATTCTGCTTTATCTTAGCATTTCATAAATTCTGAATTCTTATCAAAGCAATGTCAATGATCTTTCCATGGACAGAGGGTTGTAAAAAGAAAGGAAGAATAATGAACTAAAAACTAGAGCCAGCCTTTTGCTGAAGCTCTATGTCTAACCTTGTTTTTGTAATTTATAATCTTTTAAGACAATATAGAGGCTGCTACCAGGGGAATAACAAACTCTATTCCCAATAGTAATTTTTGTTTATGGATGATCTTTCAGAGGTTGTTAGTAACAATAAATTTTTCTCATGAGAAACAGTGATTTTTATGTTTTCTTTTTAGGTAAGAACACAGTCCTGTGTTATTTGGGCACAAATTAAAAGTAAGTCAGTTTTTCCTTTAATAAAAAAGTCCAAGTTGTCATGACTTTGCTTGGCAACAAAACTAGTAATTGCTGTGGTTGTTTCTTCTTTTGCTATCCACGTTCTGTTGACTTCAAGGATTGAAAAGATTAGAGACAGAAAATTTTCCTTGCTCTTCACTATTCCATTCCAGTGGATTCAGCAATCCATTCTAAAGTGGACTCTCTTGGTTTTCCCTGGTTTTCAATGTTGCTATTTCTGTGTATCACATCCAAATCTTTACAGCAATTTTTGTGCAAAAAAGAATTTGAAAACCAGAAAATGTGGCAATTTTGGAAGCCTATTTAAAAATAGTTCTATATTAGCTTAAAGATATAAAAAACCAAAGAACAACAATAACCAAACAAAAACAAAAACACAAAAACACACACAAAAAAAACCCCAAACAAACAAACCCAAACAAACAAACAAAAAACCCGAAAACTCCAAACAAAAACAAGCAAACAAACAAACAAACTCCAAAAATACAAAAACCCCAACAACAACCATAACCAGCAACACAATATCCCCACAATATGTTTTAGCTTTTAGAGGCCATATTTTTTTATTTTAGAATGTTCATATGGCCTGCTGAGAATTGCATCTTTTTACAGTCTTAAGAAAACAAGAAATACTGTGCAAAATTGAAAAATATGGCTATTTTGTATACTGATAAGTACAGTTTCTTAAATATATAAGCAGCATAACTTAAAACCTGGTAAATTTCTCAGCAGGGTTTTATTTTGATTTATTTTTTGACTTTAAAATGTTTCCTGTTAGTGAGTATACCTCACTCACTGGAATCCACTAGAGATCATGTTTCCCTCCTTTCCACCATAGTTGAAACTACTCTTCACCAACCTCATGTTTCAGCAAAAAGCAAACATTTGCCTCCCCTGACAAAGAAAGCAGCACCACTGGAGTCTCCTGTGAGCCCTGAAATCTGCTTTTGAGTTGAAAGTCTCCCAAATTTGAGTTAGGAAAGGCGGTAACACTGGAAAGTGAGACAGTACTTGGGAATGATGTTAAATCGTATGGTGCATGGAGTGCTTGAGGTGCACCTGCTCCTTATATGATTATCAGTGTAACTGATCTTCTGGTGACAACTCTGTTTCTTTCTAGGTTTTCTTTAGTTACTCTTTTTAAATTACACTTATGACCTAGTTCATTTACTACCACACTTAGAAGATAATGTAGGTGACTCTTTCTTGTAGAGACTCTGCTAAGATCAAGGATTCCTTAGGTTTGATGGTTCCATTGCTAGGACTGTTTACGCAATAGCTATAGAGTAACTCTGGAAAGACAGAAAACTGTCCTTTTCTGAATTTGTCTTTTATCAACATGTAGTACATCATCAAAGGGTGTTTTACAATTAGGTGGATTTTGGGTTTAGGGCTAAAAGAATGGACATAGGACGCTGAGAGTAGGACAGGTGAAGCCTTTGGCTTTTTGTTGTAAGTCCGTTTGCCTTTAAATCAAATGGACGTGTAGTCAAAGTGTCCTTTGACCTAAAGTACTTCTGCAGCTGGAGAGGCTGAGAGTATTTTTGGCTTGCTGAATCCTTTGAGAAATATTTCTTAATTCAACTGGTGGTGAAGGCAAATCTGTAAACTTAAGTCTAAACCAAATGACCCTGTATCAGGTGCTATCTAGCTAGATACTGTGTGATAGATCATTGTCATTAAAAAAGGTAGTAAATTTATTTCTTCTGCTACAAATTAATAAAATGAAGTTTTAAGGGGCTTGATGGTATACACTCTACAATACAGAGAGAAGACAATTCTGCAATTTTTATGGAGGGCTGACATTTTTTCTAGAGATGTGTAATTTGCTGATGGAAACTGGTGTTATAGTGTTATAAGGACAGGTATATCTTTTACCAAAAATGAAAATAGCAATAATAATTTTGAAGTACTCTAATTAATCTTTTTTCCTCAACTGGATGGTAACTACTAGATAATCAGCTCCATTACTCTTGTTAACTGAGCCATAAGTACAGAATCTGGATTTTTTTACTATACTTCAGCTATGAGCAGCCTGAAGCTTCAGTATTTGGTTGGTTTGTTTGAACTGTTTGATTCTTTCTTTCAGATTTATCACCCTCTCTGCAATACATGACTGCTGTTGGATTAGGGTCAGTGGCTGCTGTCTGCCTTGTATTGTTCCTGTCATTCTCTGTGGCACGGTATGTGGTGTTGCTGCCTCCAGTTTTGCAGTCCTCTTTCACGTGTTTTTCTTTTCAGATTTTCTTGCCATTGTGTTTGGCTTAGGCATCTTGGGTGGTTAGAAACTGTAATCAAGGGTGCTTTCAGTGGCCACTAATGTTGTCCATTGCTTGGACTGATGTCCTCTGTATCTTTGCAATTACTGGCAAAGCATCTGAAATGTATAGGGCTTATCGTAATAAACGGAAGATTTAAGACAGTGAGTAGAATCAGGACTTTAGTGCAGAAGGGTTCTGATTTAATGGGAAGTAAATACATGAAGTTTATATGCTGCCAAAATGTTGATGCACTTTGCTTATGTACAGAGCTGGCTCTTTTTCTTCCCAACTTTATTCAAAATGCCTGAAAAGAATTGTTTTTCAGTAATGGTTGAACTTTACCTAAAGGCTATGATAAAAACATGTTTAACATTTTAAAGAGATTTATTAATTTATGTTTCATGATCCTTCAAGCAGCCTCAGTAACTTCATAACTGTGTTCCTTTCAAAGCTAAAACAAATATGCAAGTTATGTAATTGTAAATGCCTACATACATGTAAAACCTCTTCCCCAAAAACTATGTCTTTGTTGTTATTTCAATAAGCATATCTGAAAGAATAGTCTTCTGATATATTTCCCTTGAAAGGCCAGGAGCCTCCAGCTTGGGGGCTGTGTTGATTGATTAAGCTGCTTGTTTTGCGTTCTGAAACACAAGGAACTAGTCATATATAGGGCTGAAGAAAGTAGGTTTATTTGGATTGTTTGTGGTTGTCTAAATTTCAAATCAGTTTTTGCAATCAAAATTCTGGATTAAAAGTTCCATGGTCTCCCTTTTTTCTTTAAGTAATTAAATTAACAGATCTCAGGCTTCCCTTGGCAGTAGCATGCAGTGGTAAACTTGAGCTTGGAGTCTTGATTATTTCTGGGGATTTTGAAAATGTTGTCAGAGTCAGCTTTGATATTTGAGGAAGAAGGGGCTTTTACTGTCTTGATTTCTAAAGTAACTGACTCCTGACAGAAGGCTTATTGCAGGAGTCATAGGCTGTCATAGTGTGAGAGGCTTCTCGGTTATTTCAGTTTCTCTGGCAAAAATGTGGCAGAGGGATATTAGTACTTTTCAAAACTATGCCAAATCAATTAGTTCATAGTGATAGGAGAGGGATTTGAGGTATGAAACAATACTGGGAGAATCATGTATGAGTATGAGCCACTTGTGAGAGAGTGCAGAGAAGACAAACCCTGAACTTCTAGTTCAGCCTTTTTTTGAAAGGTGTGAGAGAAGATTAAATCCTTAGGGGGCTGATTACATTGAATATATATGACAGAGGTGTATTGTACTGGGCAAGGACTTAATTAGTCAACAAGTATATTTTAGGTCCTTGATCCCATTTACAGAGAAATTCTTGAATCCATTCTCCTGTTCTGTGGAATATCAGACAGAATCCTTGACAGAAATTAAAACTGCCCCATCCCAGCAGTAGGCAGAGAAGGGAAATCCCAGATATCAGTTGTGATAAGACCCTTCACAATGTTCTCAAAAAAGTATCTGTAGTATTTTAAATAACAAATGTGCTTTTAATTACAATTAACCATGAGTTCAATACATTTCTGAGTAAGAATGTGATTTGATAAAACCCATGTGAAATAGTCTTCTGCCCTTTCCAATTGTAAAACCATGGTCCTGTTTTAGACACTGTACTCCAAGACAGATGTGGCCTACCACATCTGAGAGACACCTATGATCTATTTAATCAATCTGCAAACAGGGCATTCTAGTGGCAGGTTGCTTAGTTTGCAGAGAAGATACTGCCAAGAGGCATGATATGCAAATATACAAAATGCCACTATATAAGATCAACTTCCTCCTGTTGGTAGTGCCAGTGGTACATGTACCTTCCATGGGCAGTACGCCCATGTGCTTCTGAATTGTAGGAGAGGGAGGCATGGGAGCAGATTGCTGTGAATGCAGCTTCTGGGTGGTCTGCAAGAGGAGGTTAAACAAACTTGTCAGTAATGACATAGCTATGGCTGATCTTGCCATGGTGTCAGCTGAATGGTCTTGGATTATTTCTTAGGGTCCCTGTAAGCTTCTGTCACAAAGAGCCACTGTATTCAAGTGCTCACCAGCTTGCCACATGTCTGCTGTCTCAGGAATTATGTTTCCACAATGGGTCAGGGTGTGAATTCCTGCTAGTGTTGCTGATAGCAGTTCCAACTGTCCCGCAATGAGTAATACTCTGGCACTGGATTCACAAAGTGAAGTCTGAGTCCTGATGCCCTTAGATTTTATATTTTTTGCTTTAAAATATGCATTAGCACATAGTTGTTGTTATTCATACACCTTGCTCCATTCTTCTTAGTTCTTTGCTTTCTTTTGTATGTGATGCCCATTCATGTGCATAAGGACAGTGGAAGAACTCCAGAATTCTGAAGATCAACATTGGGCATCAGTATTGTTGTTGCCAAAGTTAACACTGGTCAAGTAATCATCATCTGGTAACCTATGGGAATGCTTCCTATCCATCTCACACTTGCTGTAACGATCAGGATTTGTACCAGTACTGTGTGTCTCCAAAAAACTTCAGAAGCACTGACATGTATCTGATCAATATGATTAGATACATGTCAGTCCATGCTTGAGTCTTGAATCGTGTGTAAGATTTTTTTTTGTAACTGGAATTTTTTCTCTCTCCAGCTCTTGTCTCCACAGATCAGTGCATCCCCCACCTGCTGCTGTAGCCTGTGAGGCTGTACATTTATCTACTACAGTAGATGTGGCATCAGCAGGGATCGCATCATTATTCCTAGAGACTGAAAGTGTCTCTCTTCTCTGATGTTTTATTCCCTGAAGTCAGCACAGAAAAAAACATGTTCTTCTTTCAAAGCCAACATGTGTCAGGTATCTGCATGTCACAGACATACTACAGCATGGGAGTTGAAATGTGTCTTCTGTCACTGCAAGTGAGATGTTTATTGTCTTGCCTTATTCCAGGTGGTGTGGTGTGTAAAGGAGAACCTTCCCTCACAAGCAGGTTATCATGCATCACATGTGATCTCTTGGTCACAGGCTTTCGGCTATTCCAGCTGCATGAGTGGAATCATGCACTACATCAGTGCCTGATAATGAGTGCTTGTATTGTACTTGATTATATGAATAATCCCCTGATCCAATTGGAACTGTTTGAGGATTAACTGCTCCTTTAGATACCTTTGCACACATAAACTGGCCCATTATGCACAAAAATACAGACCTACACTTATGTGAGATAAAGTGCCTATTGTATTTCCAATTATAAAGGTAAACACTTCTGTCAGTCTGGTGATACAAGTAATGATATGTCAGTAGCATGTACATTTGTTAGCCACGAAGTTGCCGCATTCAAGTACTGTCAGCAACTGATGTGTTCCAGAGATATTGCAATCATTGCTCATAGCAATTAGCAGTAATTACAAATAATATACCAATCTATTAAACTGCAGTTTGCTCAAAAGCTGCTTGCTTTCATGGCTTATGAAGCTAATTTAGGGAAGGACCTTCCTGTGTTTATTGCAATTTTTTTAATCTCTGTTTACAGCTGAGTAAAGACATTAAATCATTGTCTGGTTAATTGGCTGGTGTGTAACATCTGGTTAGAGTCACTTCACAAAGTACAATTAACCAATTTTCTATGGCATACTCCCAGTTAATACATTTTTTTCTTCTTTAAGAAAGAATCAAGTGGCTTTGATTATTTCCACTCCTCTTCAGAACTTGCTTTGCTATATGTTAGCAAAAAAAATCTGTTACCTGGTGAAATAAAAAAGCAGGAATTTTGGTTTTCACTTAATTTTGTGATTTTTTTTTTAAGTTATGTTTTGTGTTTTACCACTTTAAGTATATGCTACATATTTTGGGAATTTTTAAGTTTCTGAATTGCTATGTTTCTGATGCCTACTGCTCTTTTAATTTTAGATATTCTCTCTCTCTATGATGTGTCATTAGGGTCTTTTTGGTTTTAAAGTGCAACAGCAGATTTTGTAGTTAAAAACAAAGAGAAATTACAGCCAAAAAGGGTTTTCAATTGCTGCATCCAGCTGAGAGTGCTTTTTCCAGGTCTGGGCAGATACCATCCCTGTATGCATTTACAGCATTTACAGAGCTGTCCTTCATGTTAATAGTTAATAGTTAATAGTTAAGTAAGAACACCTTTGTCTACATTGGGGTTAAAAGTAGATAGCATTTTCTGTTGCTAATTGAGAAAGAATAACTAAACTGTTCAAACTGGGAAACTATGCCTTAATTTTTCAGTTTCCCATGTGGAATTCATGCTCACACATTCCATGCCTAATTCCCTTTCTCAGTGGAAGGTTTGGTGTAGCAGTATGAACTGTACCACTTTCATTCCCATTCATTCTCCCACTGCTCTGGTCATGTGAGAGAGTTCATGAGCAGCTGTTCCTGTGTAAAGGAGAGCTGGTGAGGGTGGAAATTATTTAGAGAGACAGATGAGCCATCCTCTGTGAAAAGACTGAACTTCTTTTTACACTTTACTGAGACCACCAGTGTTTCAGTATGCTACACTTAATCAGAACCATAAAGTCCATCTTGTCAGTGGGTATAACTGGAAAACTGGAGGTCTTTGTGTAACCTTCAGCAAGTTATTTCTTTTCTATATGCCTCTTATTAACCTATGCTGCTTTTTCATAATGTAAAGTTTTCAGAGCAAGGGTTTTATCTTACAAAACATCCATACTTCTGCTGGTAGTTATATAATGCATTTAATGACTGATTTGGACATTTCCACACAGTGTAGTTTCTTAATACCCAGGAATGGATTGATAAGAGAGAAGAGATGAGGCAAGACTCTCTGCCATCTTCAGTTTTCCACAATAGCTGTAGTTCTGCAAGTTTCCCTCATTCCCTCTGCCTCCCTTGTCACTCTTGAAAGATGTCCTTCTGGCTGTGAGCATATCTTCATATGTGTTTATCTTTTTACTCATTACTTCATGTACTTATCTTTCTTTCACCTATATCTGTTTCAGTTAAACGTAGAAAGAATAGGGGACTATTTAACCTTGCCATCCTCAGATAGATGTGCAAATGTTAAGGGTTTTTTGTTAGACCCTTGCTCTATTACTGCCAAGTTTTGGCTGAACTAATTGCAATGTTATAAACACACTCTCATGTTTCCAGAAATTCTAGTGACATTTCTAGCAATCCTTCACTGCTGTACCTTCAGTTAAGACTGAAATTTGGTTTTTTTCTTCCAATTTTTTCTCTGTTTCCTTGGACAGGTGTTCTACTCCCAGGCCAAGTAAGGTTAAACAAACTGAATCTACTCTGCTTTTACTGCTGCTCTGTACCATTTCATGGTGCTATATTGAAATGTGCTATATTGAGAAACTTATTGATCCATACTAATGAAATTCATTAGATCCATGCTAATGTCTGCCCTATATGAGAAGTGGTTTAATCCTCTTTATAGGAAATGGGAAATTGTTAGTCCTGAATGAACAATTCTTGTAAGCTTAAGTGAAACTATTTTTTCTATTTTATTCTATAATTGTGAAGTAACACAGGATGCTGTAAAAATCCAGCATTTGTGCAAGTAATTGTGATGGTATGTCAAATGAAAAAGGTTTTATTGTAAAATACACTTTCTGCTCCATGTCCTTTAAACATGGGTGAAATTTCTTTGTTTCAGGCACAATAAAGACAGAAGCCAGCCAAGCTTGCTTGTTTCAGTATTTATATTGTCAATCAGTTGTAAAAACAGGGCCAGATAAGTGATCTGGTGTTATGGTTTTAAGCCCACAAGTCCATGGAAATTAAACACCTCACAGCCACTCCCTCCCTCCCTCCTCCCTGCAATCCAGTGAAGTGGGAAGGAAAATCAAAGTAAAACTTGCATGTTCCGCTAAGAACAATTTAATAATTGAAAATAAAGTAAAATACAATAATGGTGAAAATAGTAATAATAAAAAATAATAGAGAAATAATAATAGTGAAAAGAGAGAAGAAAAAAAAAACTAAGAGGTGCACAATGCAATTGTTCACTGCCCATCTGACAGATGCCAGACCTCCTTCCTGAACCCAGATTGGCCAAGATTCTGGGTGACTCCCTCAGTTAATGTACTAGGCAATACATTCTGTGGTGCGGAATATCCCTTTGACAAAGTCAGGTCACCTGTCCTGGCTAAGCTCCCTCCCAGTTTGTTGAGTTTTTTGCATACCGCCTCATGGGCAGAGCATGAGACAAGGGGAAAAAAAAGAGTCCTTGATTAAGTATAAACACTATTTAACAAAAACTCAAAACATCACTGTGTTACCAACACTGTTCTCATTCTAAATCCAAAACACAGCACTGTAGCAGCTACTGAGAAAAAATAAATTCTACCCCAGGTGTAACCAGGATGGCCAGCATGCTCCTTGTGTTTGTGTATGTTCTCAGATTTAACTATTCTCAATCACCACTCCTGCTTCTAAGATCTTGCACTATTTTGTGAGGCCATTTCGTATTCAGTATGGTTCAGCCAGAATCCAGCATGGGCTCACAGGTCTCTAACTCAGATGAGAGGATTCCTGTTCCTAATGACTGTTCTGAAAGTCTGCAAAAAAATCTAACTGTTGCAATCCTTTCAAGGAAGGAAATAGTCTCCTTGAATCATATACTGAGTAAGATTCTGTGAAATTAGTTGGTGATCTCATTGCTGAGCTCTAATGTAAGGGAATAAGTGTCAGTGTTGCAGAAGTACGGCAGTTCCTAGGAGCAGAAGAATGACTCTTTGCACTGCACAGGCACTGTCCTTTCATTTCTGACAGAGATGAGGTGTGAGAAGTCAGAACACAATGATCGAATTTGTGGTATTGCTGTTATGGAGCTATTTCCATTTTGAAGTTAACAAATTTTGTTAACAGTCAGTTAATAAAATTTTTGTTGACAAATTTTTGTTAACAGTTAACATAACAGTCACAGCAGAAAAAGGGGAGACTTGCTCTGGAGTTCTATTTCTTCCTCCTCCTCCTCCTCTTTCCTCAAAAGTTTTTGTGTATTTTTGTATTTTTTTGTGTATTTTGTGTATTTTGTATTTTTTCCAGAAATGTTGCCTTTGTTCCTGCAATCTTACCATTGAATAAGGAACAACAGCCTTTTATTAGTGTTTTCCCAACCTTGAGGCAGCAAATTTTATGCAGTTCAGTTGCAGTTCATGTTTTATGTTCCCTGGAGTCCTTGCTGGATCACCACTTTGTACAGTATACATGTATTTATATATATAAAACAAACAAAAAAACCCACTTTGTTCCATTGCACTTAACTAATTGAAGATACAGTCAAAATTTCCCAGCAAAGGTGGAAAAGCTTGGTTTCTGCCCCAAGACCATACAAAATACTAGTAGATTCAGAAGCAGTAGAGAAAGAATTACATAGAAATAAAGCAAATTCTTAATGGAAAGTAATTTCCAAACCCAGCTTTTCCTGACCATCTTTTAGAACAGCATATTTTAGCCTGCTTTGGTAACAGTTCATATAAAAGTCACTCCTGCAGCTATCCTGGGAGAAGTGAAAAGGCAGCAGTCTGAGAAGACTTCTAAGCTTAATGACCACAAATCAGCTGTGCCAATACATTGAATAAAGATGAATATAACAAGAACAAAGGGTAGGGTTGGTGAAAGCCAGCTCTCAGCTATCCCTTTTTACTGTGTAAAATGGCTGTCTCAGTTTTACTCTTAGCTGATGAAAATGTTATGAAGATTCATTTTGTTTTGTATTCCTGTGAATTCTGACCCATTCTGGGTATTTTATTTTCATGCGTTCACTTGTCCAGTCATTTCCTCTAACCTGGAGTGTTCCTTCATGCACAGAAAAACAGAATCGGATCACTGTGAAATGCCAAATTAGTAGCAATTTTAAGTATCTGCTGAGAGGCACACGGACAAGGCAGGAGTGTTTAATACCTTCTTTGCCTGTGTTCAGCATGGATAATGAACCAAGGGAGTCTCAGTAACCTGAGCTGGAGGTCCATGACTGTGAGAATGATCAACTCCCAGTTGACCCTGAGGTTGTGCAGGATCTGCTGCTCCAGTTGAACATCTGCAAATCTGTGGGGCCTGATGGGGTTCCTCAAAGAACTAGATGATGTCATGGCAAAACCTATCTTGATCTTTGAGCTGTCTTGGGAATCCACAGATGTCTCAGCTGATTGGAGCTGATAAACGTTGTTCCAATTTTCAAAAGGGGCCAGAAAGAGGACCCTTAGAAACTACAGACCTGTTGGTTTCACTTCATTGTTCAGGAAAATTATAGAAAGGTTATTTTGGAAGGTATTGAAAAACTCCTGAAGAACAACAGAGTCACTGGTCTCAGCCAGCACGGCTTCATGAGTAGAAAGTCCTGCTTGTCAAACCTGATTTCCTTTCATCAAACCTTTGACAAAGTTTCCCTTGTCAAACCTGATCAAGGGAAGCCAGTTGATGCAATTGCTTTGGATTTCAATAAAGATTTTAATACTGGCCCTCCAGTATTGAAAAGCACTTCTAGAGGAAATGTCCAGTTCATAGCTGAATAACCGCATTATGCAATGGGTGAGGAACTGGCTCAGGGATCAGGCAAAAAAGGTTACAGTGACTGGGGTGACATCAGACTGGTGACCTGTCACTAAAGGGTTCCACAGGGCTCCATCTTCAGCCCTGTGCTCTTCAACAGCTTCATGAAGGACTTGGACAAACACTGATCTCTTCTCTGTGGTAACCAGTGACAGGACATGAAGGAAAGCCCTGAAGCTGTGTTGGGGGGATTAGGTTGGATATTAGAAAAAGGTTCTTCACCCAGAGGGGAGGTTGAACACTGAACAGGCTTCCCACAGCAATGATCACTAAGCACCAAGCTTGACAGAGTTCCAGAGAAACTTGGAGAATACTCAAGCTCATGATGTGACTCTTGGGGATGGTGTTGTGTGGGGCTGGGAAAGGGACTCGATGGTCCTTGAGGGTCCCTTCCACTCAGTATATTCTGTGATTCTATGAAAGAGTGCTTCAAAAGCAGTTCTGCACTTATACAGTATACCAATCTCCAACTGGCAAATGAATATTATTTTTGTTTTATGTGATTATAGAACATGTTTCAGTATGAAAATTTGAGTGGTTTATGGCTTAATGAAATCTGCCTCCTTACTGTTCTGCTGAGTACTACCTTAATCATGTTACTCTTCACTGCTTTAATCTGCCAGATGTTCATTCTTATTACAATAGAACAAATTCAAAACTGGGCCTAGATTGAGGTATACTGAAGAATTCATTTTTCTCCCCAGATTTTCATAAAATTCCTTTGAATTTATGTAATCATCCACATTCTCACCCTGTGCCATTTAAGGTTATTTCTAAACTTAGTGCAATGAAACATATATTTACATTAGCTTAGAATCTACTGTTATGTTTTAACTCAAGGCAGAAAGAGGAGACCAGAGAGGTGAACACATTGTATATTTTTTCAAGAAGATTAAAACAATAGGTATAAGAATATTTCCTGGTATAGCCAAGGCACTATCCACAGAATCTTCAGCAGTACTATTATTTCTCCACTGTTTGTCTACACAGGAGGTCAGTGTGAAGCAAGGTGGATAGGAATTTTCAGCTGCACATTGCCTTTTTGCAATTGCCTTCATTGTTTGAAGATACAATTCTGTACTTTATGTGTGCTCCTTCTTGAAAAGCTTCTTTAGTCTGTCCAACAGCATATGAGATGAAATAAGATTGTTTGAGTTAGTTTAGGATCCTGTTGATCTGCTCAGCTTTCTGCTGAGACTCATGGGGATTTTTGTTTTGCTTTCTTTGTTTGTTTGTTTATTTGTTTTTAAATTGCACAACCTGATAATTACCACAAGACTGTTAAATATTTTTTTAATAATCCAAAAAATTTAAATGCATATTTCATATATTGGCTTTGGGCATTTAGCAATGAAAAGCCATGCCATCTTTGACAAGATGCAACAAGTGTTTATTTTTCAATTATGTGACTTACTGCAAGCAGCAGCTCTAGCTTCACCCAGCTTCACCCTCCAGAGAAAAATGCAGAGTTCATGCATTGAGAAGGGACTGCATTTAAGGTGACAAAGTAAGATTTAAATTATCATGATTTTGTAATGACAGGAGTGATTAACCCAAAACACTTGGTAGAATATCAGCAAGTAAGAATACTAAGCTAATATGAGAAGCAATCCAATACCATTTAGACATCACTTCGTTTTGTGCAAACATGTCCCAGCAGACAAGAGTAAAGCAGTATGATAGTAAAATATTTTTGCCTCCAGGCCTTTTGTCTGGTACTTGGACTTTCCCTTCCCAAATATTTTCCTTGCAAGTCTGCTTTAGGTATTGAATAATTGCTTCCTATGTTTAGTCATATCCTTTCCTTTTAGTTATATGCTTTCTCTGTATGGGTAAAACTGCTGCAGTCAGGATATGCTTTATTATAGTAATAAAGATATGGTGAAAAATGGTTTCAAATACTTTGATATGGTGTCTGGAAACCACAATACTTAAAAGAGATACTACTTCTCAGCACTCTAGATATCAGGTGCAGATTTATTTTTTTTTTAAGGTTTCCAGTCCCTCTTAAAAAATCTTGAATCAGCAGTCATTAAGAATCTGAAACTCTAGCCCTGAACTTCACTTCTGTATCCATTGCCATTTTTAAAGTCTGTTTTCCTGTCGGCGACATATGAGTCAAGACTTAGAATCATAGAATATCTCAAGTTGGAAAGGACCCATACACAACATTAAGTCCAACTCTCTGCTTTTCACAGGACTACCTAAAATTAAGTCATATGACAATGTTCAAGAGCTTCTTGAACTTGGACAGGCTTAGTGCTGTTACCACTTCTCCAGGGGCCTGTTCCAGTGCCCACCCTCTCTCTGAAGAACCTTTTGCCTAATGTTCAACTGGAACTTTCCCTAATGCATCTTCATTCCATTTCTTTATGACCCATCACTGGTCACCAGAGACAGGAGATCAGCATCTCTCCCTTTGCTGACCCCCACTGCCCTCACTCATAAGCTTTGGATTGGTGTTTCCAAATGTTGCTTCTGCACTACTTATTCTCACAGTTTTGGGTTTTCTAAAGAAACGACTCTGCTACAAACTCTGTCTCCCCACAATAATGTCTTTCCCTATTGTCTGTGTTAAAGCACATTCAAGAGCAACAGGAGTATTAAAATTGTTGTTTTGAGTTTGGAGAAAGCAGGCAATTGAGAAGGACAAGAATCCAGACTCTCTACTTGTCAGACCCCAGAGAATCTACTGCACTAGTAATTGAGGTTCTGCCCAAGCTTTTTGAAATGTGAAATACATTAAAATCCATTGCACAGTCAGTTCTCTCTTGCATGCAAACAGCAATGAAAACCTTTTACTGCTTTGTATGTGATTAGTCTCCTGTGTCTTCTGAGAGCTGAGTTCATTTAACAACACTACTCAAGTTATGTTAGGAATTCAGGTCGGTGACAAGACAAAAATCCAAGGAAAACTAGGCTTGACTGAGGTCAGTGTTCATAGATCTGCTTGTTATCTAAACTCTTTTAACATCCCTGCAAACTATTGTCTGCAGACCAATTTAAAGATTTATAGAGCAATGTTTTTTCACTATTCATTTTCAGTTCTGTTAATTCTTAAAACCTGTTATGAGAATCAGAAATCCAGTGGAGCTGGAGGCACCTGCCATAAAGAATCACAGGAGTGTTTCTCACTAGACAAGAACAATGACACTCTCTGAATTAATCTATCTATATTTAAGAGAAAAAAAAATTATGCAGTCTTTCCATAAATAGGTTGTCTCAAATAATTGCTGGTCCAGGATGATAACACATAAGCAAAAAAACACAGGCTTCCCCTAGGAATGTGTTTTTCTGCTCTTCTGGGAAACATGGAGGCAGCAAAAACAATATCTAGGGAATAAACAATATAGGGGGAGCTAAACCTTGATGTCCATATGAGCACAGGAAACAGGTTTATGCAAGTATGCATAACTAAACAGAAGATCTTAAGTGTGAATCAAGATAACATATAGATTCTTTCAGATAAAAAAGCCTTTGAGTCTCAGTTATTTACAATGGGCTTTCCAAGATGTCCACTAAAACCATTCTCTTCACACTCTATTCATGTTCTTACCCATTTTTGTTCTTTCAAGAAACTGTGCTGAGAACAAGGTACCTACATCTGTAAGTCTCTGTACCGGAGGCTGCAGATTAAAGGTCCTTGTGTGTGTTAGCAGGAATTTATTACTGTTTTTGCAGCTTGTAGTTTATATGCTAAATTTACTGTTGCCTGACTTTAGCAAAAATGTGCTGATTTTTAATTATCTAGGGGAAGTCTTCACTTTAACCTCAGCCGCCTCACAACTGTAGAAATCTGGCTACCAGCTGCTGGAAAATCACAGACAACAAATACAAGTCTTGAAACTGCAGAAGCAGCAGTTTCCTTTCCTGCCATCTTCAACTGCAAATCACTGTAATCAGTCCTTGTTTTATAAAAGAAGCTTTCAAAACCTATAGAAATCATTCTCATTCCTACCTTTGACATCCCTGAGCAAACCTACCATTTTCTATCGCTTTGCTGCCTTTTTTATCTTGTATAAATTTTCTCCTACATTATAAGTTACATTAATTTCCTTTTGTCTTTTTCCCAAAAGAGTCAACATATTGTGGGAATACAGGATTGCGTTTTTTTCCTCTTTGGAGGAAGGAGGGAGAGCAATGATTCTTCTTTTGTGAAAGAAAAATAAAATCAGTCAGATCCCTAGGAAATATATTCTAATTTAAAAGGTCTGCCAGCCTGAGGATTTCAGATGTGCTTGCTGTGACCTTTGCTCTTTTGCACTATTCCACTTATATTTCAAATCAAGACAAAAAAAAAGTGCATGGATACACTTTAAATTTGGAATTTTCTCTTCAGCAGCAGGAAAATTGGAGCGAGATAAAGTGCCTCTTAATGCTACTTTAATCCCTATCTTGCAACATGACAACAAAAAAAAACCTTTGCCAATTCTTCACAATAAATACTTGAGCTATACCAACTCTAGTGAGAGTTCATATTCTAAAAAATTAAGTGAGGAGTCATACTGTCCCAAACTGCTTCAGAACATCATCCCAAATGTGCCAGAGGGTCAGCAAATGAAAACAAGTGACAGAAACTCTGCAATTCCAGGCTGTCAAGGTCTGCAGTTTTTATATGTGCCAGTGGGGAAGCATTACCAGAGTTCCAATTAAAGATCCAACTGGATAATGAGGAAGTGACCTGAGACCTGTTAGAGGCATCCTTTTGTGTAATTGCTGAGCTTTTTTAGAAAACTAGTGTTGATGTTGTAATAAATGATTAACCAATTTTACCAATAAACAAATTTATTGAACAATTGAAATACGAAGGGCTGGGAAAGCCACAAGCAAAGATCAGCACCAAGCCCAGTGTTGGTACTGGGTGAACTTTGGATCTGGCCTCTATTGCACTGAACCCTCCTCAGTTCACAATTTCCGTCTTCACAGGGTCCAGTTTTATACAATTTTTCAGCTGGACAGGGGTTGCCTCATTCTCTTTGTCTCTCTTGTTCTTCTTGCATATTCATGTACCTTCTTTTCCTTGCTGCTGGTCTGCTGAAAGAGTTTCCAGGAAGAGATGAGATCTTGATTTGATTTACAAGAACCTGGTATTGAGATGCATGCCCTTGATGATGTAGATAAGATACATTTCAGGTGCTGATCACCGGGTCATTGCTGGGCCTATCTCAGGGAACTCTCAAGTCCTCTTGGTGCCACCCTTCTTTCTATTGCATATAGGCCTCTTTCCCTGTTACTGGCAGAGGTGGCACAATTCCTGGAAACTTTTTTAATTCTTAAGCGTGAATTATTTTATACCATATACTTATACCATATGATGACTTTATACCATTTATATAACATTAAGCAGGAATTGTATCATATCATACATAATATAATAAATGATCAGACAATTTTATCAATAAAGAAATTTATTGAAAAATTGCAAAATGAAAGTCTGAGAAAGCCACAGGCAAGGATCAGCACCGAGCCCAGGATTGGAACTGGGTGAGCCTCAGTTCCAGCCTCTATCGCACAGAATCCCCCCATTCACCAAGTCAGTCTTCACAGGCTAGGTTTTTATACATCTTTTTGACTGGACAGTGGGTTGCCTCATCATTTTGTTCTTCTTGTCTTCGTTGCATATTCATATTTCTTTTCCTCCTTGCTGCTGGTCTGATGAATAGCTTTCTGGACAGGGCTGGACACTTGATTACATTTACAGGAACCGCACTGGGATGCACACCCAGGCCCATGTAGATAAGACTTCCATCAGGTGTTGATCACTAGGTCATTGGTTGTGGAGGTGGGCGGAGCCCCGGCTGCTCTGCCCTGGAGGGAGCCAAGCTGAGGAGTCAAGGAAGAATTTCGTAACTTCAGCCAGAGCCCCTAAGACAAAGGCAAACCTCCTCCAGCTACGGTGACCTGGCTGGAGACCCACAAGCCCCCTCGGGATTTTATGTAGATCTGTTACAATTGATTGGTTCTGTACCCTTTTCCTCCCACCCTGGTGTCCCATAAAAACCCTTGAGTTTCCTCTGGTCGGGAGAGGTTCCTCGTCCCTGGATCCCTTTCGCTGGTACCCTTTCAATAAAGTACCACCCGCGGAAATTTCATACGAGACCTCTCTCTCTCTCACCACGGCCGGCTAAAAGAGGGGCTAACTCACAAGGGCATGAGCTAAGAGCACTGAGCTGAAATCACTGAAAGCTGAAATCACTGAGCTGAAAAATCACTGCTCTGCCCGATGCTGAGAAGCCCCTCTGCCAGCTGAGGAGCGCCCTGACCCCCCAAGGAGCTGTTTCTAGCGAGACATCCTTTGGGGTGGCTGTGGCTCTCTGGGTCCCAAGCGGCGGACCCCTCTACCAGCTGGCATAATTGGTAATCCCATCTTTGGAGGAGACTCATCTCCTGGTGGAAACACCCTTCTTTCTGTTGGAAATGGGTCACTTCCCCTGTTCCCAGGAGAGGCAACACGACTCCTGAACACCTTTATTTCTTACATGTGAATGGTTTTATACCACATCTCAAAATAAAACACAAATTAATTCCACAAAATATATCACACATAACAATGTCAAGACTGACAATTTCCATCCAAATAGGTCTCCTTCTGAGGGAAGGTTGAAGGCCTGCTGTTATTTTGAAGATGCAGTTTCTAAAAGTGATGTGTCAGGATCAGGGAGAGACAGGTTCCTTAAATTCTTAAGATTTTTTTCTTTGGAAGTGTGTACGTCCCTTGGGAAAAAAAGCCCCCAAAACAAAAATAAAGTCTGATTAATAAGAAAAAGGACAAGGTAAATAGATCCCAAGATGTTGCAGAAGTACATTAGGATTTACACCAAGGCAACGGCGGTAAATTTTTATTGGAAGGTAAGTCTGGGGCATATGCCTTCAGGAAAGGAAAAGAGTGTTTTGGATATGGGACTTGGATACATGTGGTGGTCATACTTGGATACATACACCCTGTGGTGATCAGGGCATGCATGTTTGCCTCTGGAGCACACACACTGGTACCTCTTTGAATCATTTATAGTTTCAGTATTTTGTAAAATACTGATAAACATCTTGTTTTGTCAGGGTTTTTAAAAAAAACAAAAATAAAGCTTTGTTAAAAATTTATTAAACCTGATTTTGCTTTTCAGAAAAAGGAATTTAGATTTTATGGACAAATTGCATTTTTAGTCATTCCTGTATTTACTTCTTTATTTGTTTTGAACTGCTGCTTCTCCTTTGTACTTAGGAAAAACTGTGTCAGTACATAATGCTCTTTCTTCCCTTTGTACAACAAAAATTCTTAAAATGTTTCCTTTGCTGTTTATCTGGGGTAATTTATCTTCAAATGCCCCTCATTGGGATGAAAAACCTTGTGTCTGGTCCTGAATGTAGATAATTGTCTTACTCTCATGCCTGTCAAACCTTTTGTGTTCTTTATACAGCATCTTATTCCCTAGAGAACCCAAAACATTTTGCCACAAGAAAGCATGAGGAACAGAGAGAACAGAGAGATTAGGTGTTGTCCTGACTGCCATAGAATTGGTAAAAACATGAAACTAGACCTGTTATCATTTGACTGTCAATTTTCTATTGTGAGTGCTGATTTAGACAATGATAACTGTGTTTCATGGTTTAAAAGCTGGTTCAGTCACACATACCTGTCTGTGATCAAGGCCTGGTTTTCGTGCTACGGATTGATTTTTCATTACATTGCTGAATTAGAAGGTTAGATAAACTGTTTGTTAATATAGGGGCGTTTCCCATGAATTTTTATTCAGTATTGTGCTTGTGATAAGAGTCATACATTTTGAGAGTAGGTAAAAAATAGAATAGAATGGAATAGATGGAATAGAAATTCCATCCTGTAGGAATAAATGCATTTTTATTTTTTATCTGGTTGGTGAAAATTATTAGTGTGAATGTTATTCTGAAAGGTATTATATCTATGTTTACTCTGTAGCTGCGTGCCTGACACTGGTTCTTAGCAAGAGGAGGAGGTCATAGGTCTCTACTAGATCTCTTAGCTACTCATGTAAAGAAACTGTGAGTGGAGCACCCTGTCTGCTTCCTGTACATGTGGTGTCATTGCAGCAGGCAGTGTTACCTGCACAGTCTCCCTCAGCCTTGGTCTGAACTTTGCAGTTTCTGTTGCTTTAAACGGCCGCCAGCTAAACCCACACCACCCTGTTTTCTACAACTCCAAAATGGTACTGGGAGGCAGAGCAGAAGAGTACTTCCTGTGGAATTTCAATGATCTGCTTCCCCTGATAGTCTCTGTCTTCTAGTGTGGGATAGAAGGAAGCAGATGAGGAGACTAGAAATATAAGAAACTCTAGCATACAGTTGTGATCTGAACACTGTGGCTATGACACGACAAGCATCTGAAACTCCTTTGGGCTTGAGGATCAGTAAGGGAAATAAAAAAGCAATAAAGTTTAGTGAAATTATAATTTATTCTTTCTCCTGCTTTGTGAGAAATACCTCATTGATTACTTCAAAAGAGTCCTGGACTGTGGCTAACAGTAATATTTTTGGTCCACAGTGACTTGTTGAAAATACAGACATCCTTGAGGGGAAAGGACCATTATCACTTTGGAGAGAAGCCACTGATAAGAAACTCTGTCACAAGAGTATGATTAAGGAGGGGAATGAGCTGCTCAAGAGATAAAGGAAAGCAAGCAGATAGAATTTGGCAAGAGGTGAATGCACCACTTCTGCATTTTATGCTGTTTTTATCCATATCCTCTTTGTTGCATTCCCTCGTATCCAGCCATGTTTAGCCGTCAGTTTGAGGGTCCAGCCAGACAGGACATTTGCAAGTCGACAAGTCGGCAACACAGGTGTAGTGATTGCGACATCATGGTGACTCTGGATGTGCTCATATGGGGAGCAAGAGAAAATGTATTTCTCCAGAAAAATATTTACCTACAGAGAAAAAAATGGTGTAGTGGGAGGAGTGGGGCAGCTGAAGCAGCCTGAAGTTAAAGCTGAGATCATAACTTTCCCTACAGCTAAAGTAAATATTAGCTGGGGGTTTTTCCCCCTTCCAGAAATATATATATTAAAAAATCCCGTCTTAAACTTGGCAAAGCTCAGGGGGAAGAAGACACTTGTGGACACCTTTCTAACCTGTTTTTCAGGCATCTACCAAAAGGCAGATTTTTCTCCTTGTGATTCAGAGCAGGAGCTTCAGTTTGAATCTCTCCTCATGCAGAATGCCCTCAATAGTGTAATCTTAGACACTTTCATCATAACTATAGAAAAGACATCCCATCCACCCAGCCAATCACATTCCAGTGCTAATAGTGCTAAGTTCCCTGTGATCCCTTTAAGGAAATAAAGGATTTCTGCTGGTTTTGATCTTATTTATTTATTTATTTGTTTGTTTGTTTGTTTGTTTGTTTGTTTTCAAACAAGCAGGGTGTTTGCACCATTTCTATACTCAAGCACAAAGCTGGTGCTAGTGCTCTAACAATCTGTGGGTATAGCCAGAACCATAATGTGAACTTGAGCAGGAATGGTACACCAGGTGCTGGGTTGAGTCTGCTACACAGCACAGGAAGACCAGCTGCAGCCTCTGATGCTCGTGGGACTGCTCTCTTGCTGTCTTGCCATGCAGAATTCCACCACACCTCATCCATTATTTTTGTCTGACTGTAGCCTGCCCTTTGCTTTCACAACTCACATTTCTTTTAGTAAAAAAAGAGCTTTAAAACATTGTAAGTTGAAGTAAAGTGTCTCCTCTTTACTTATTTTGGGTTTTTTGGGAAGTGTGTGTAAAGCAAAAAAAACAACTCCTGCTTTGGCATTGCTGACCTGTAGCAGCCTTGTTCCCCACACACAGGGTCTCTGTAAGACTGTGACTTTGGTAAGTATGAAAATTGGATTGTTAAAATCTGATACAGCTGGGTTTCATGCCTCATACTAGTTTCCACGGATGATAAATAGTTGCTGATATTTATATATCTAAGGACTTGTATTGGCTTTGGAATTTTTTAACAATGACCATTTTGTAACAAAATCACTCTTTTTTCTACTGAGAGAGAAAATTTTACTTTCTTTTCAGCAACAGAAAGGGTTGCTGAAACATATGCAAATAAGCATTTTTTTCGGATACAAACTATGAAATCCAGTGATTTAAAACCACTTTTTTCCCCCAGTTTTCCCATGTAAGGGAAGAGCCAGAGAAATAGAAAGGGTATTCCTTCAGAATCTCATAGTACTGCCTCTGAGCATTAACTTCACATCCATAGACCTCTACCTGGTCTATTCCATTGGGATTTTACTACATGTTCTCTAAGGCATTGAAGTGCTAGCTGCTCTTCTGGGGGTGGGCGAACACCCACAAACATCTGGGTACCTACACACTTACAAACCCGGTTTCCTGAGGACAGAGGAGTCTGGAGATGTTTTGGATGGACACGAGAGTCAAGGGCAATAACTCCTCTTGTTTACTGTAAGTTTTACAGAACTGAAAAGAAAGTAATGGGTACAGTTACTGCACCCCACAGAACACTGAAGGCCTAGAAAACTCAGGTGTTACAAGTGAAGAATGACCTTTTATTCACTCTCCAGCAGTAATGGTTCAAAGATAAGTCCAAAGTGTGGAAGCCAAAGCACATCCATTAAAGGAGCAATTCCCTTTGTCTCCCATAGGGTGGATAATGCCTAAGCCATAGAAATGTTTGCTTAATAGTGATTTTTAAAGTTTTATTTCTTGTTTATTAGCCCTCCAGCATCCTTTGTATATATATACCCATATGTAGAGGGGTTAAACAGTGGATACAATCACAAATCTGTGTCCTGCTCTAGCTCTCCATGCAATATTTATACAGCTTTCTTTGCCATGCATTTGATTACACAACATTATAGTGTATTTTTATTGCAACATCTTTTTATGATGAGAAAATTCACTTAATAAAGTTATTTTTCTATAGGGAGACTAAAAAGTCACCACTAAAAGATCTGAACTGGACAAGTACTGTTGAAGCACATGGTAGGAGAAGGAATCTGTGAGTACAGTGCCAGCAGAGCAGTCACTATGGAACTGTTCCATAGGTCACCTGTTCCACTGTTCACCTCCCTAGGGTGAGTGTTGTGTCCTCTCTGTCTCCGTTTCTCCTCTGTGCAATATGGGTGGTAATGACTGTTCTTCCACTGAGACCCTGGCAAGGGCAAGGCATTCCCTTCTATGCAGTTTTTTCAGAGTGTAAATACCAGCCTGGGGGCACTAGCATAATTTTTATTTTTTTGGTGCTGGAAGACTGGAAACAACAAGCAGCAGGTGAGCTCACTGGCTGCAGTGGACAAACTCTAAAACAATAGGCAGGCTTGAGGTAGGGTATGTGGTTCAAAACTCTCAAAAGCAGCACTGCAGACCTTCTCATTTAGGATATGCAGGCTCATTACATAGGTACATGTTCTGTCATTTAGAAACACAGAGAGATCACCAAATTTTCTGCATCCAGAAAAGATAAATTTTTTAGGAAAATCCTATATGTAGCCACAAGTTATCTTGTGCAGAATTTAATACTTCTGAAACAATTCTTCCAAGACAGGCCCTTGGCCAGGCTCTGTCATCAGAACTAGTAATTTTTTCCCTTCAGAGGCACTGTCCCTGCGAAAGGTTGGGTCAAAAAAAATGGATGCCTGCAGTCTCATAGGAAAGCCTTATATTTTCTTCACATGGTATGAATGCCTGGGAAAACTAGTGCAAGCCAGTAGAGTGAGATCACTCCCAGCATCTTTGCTGCAAAATACTCTACTCTGAGAGGCTCGGTTCTTCCACACAACCCTCATAGCTCATGCACACTCTTCCTTCCCTCTGCATCTTCTCCTGCTGAAAAGGCACAACTTTGTGGGTTTGTCTAGCAGCAGCAGTTCTCCAACAAATGTATTCCAAGCTGTTTTGAAAAATTATTGAGTGGAATTCCCATTCTTCCTTAGGGTACCATTACTTTTATCCCAGCACCATGAAACATTTCATGAATTTAAAGATCCCTGGTTTTGACATGTCTATCTGGCCTATCCAGCCTTTTTTTTTTTTTTTTTTTTTTTTTTTTTTTTTTTTTTTTTTTTTTTAATTGTGATAAATCTATTTTAGTTTAGCTCAGGAAATATCACTTGGTGAGCAAATCAGGACAATCCACAGAATGATGTGTTACTTAACCTGTTTCACCTAAAGACATCAGCCTTTATCTTCTTCAAACTGCTGTGAATCTTTCTACAGCATCAAGGCTGAGAGCACATTTATTGTATCTTCATCAGTTTACTCACCATCATACCACAGCTATTAACTCTTTTTAAAGTTATCTGAAAAAAAAATGCAGTGTGGGTTTGGTTTTTCAGGCCTTCTTGTTCATTTTCCTTAGAACTCAACCTACATTCAGTGGTATCTGGCAACAGAAATGGTAGTTACATATTTAAATATACATATTTAAATATAGTTGCTCTAGTACAGAATGAGAACAGATCTTTCAGTTAGAGAGGAACATTGTGTAAAGAGTGAGAAGGAAGGAGGATAAATAAATCAAGACCACATCTACAGAAAAAAAATCTTTTTTTTCTGCAGTCTTTTTACAGTCTTTATAGCCACACTATAACCACTGCCACACTATAATCACCTTAAATTTATATGTAAAAACAGGTAGTGAAATTAAGAACAATGCCTCCCCTGAGCATGCCTTAATAAAAGATATTTCAAAAGGAAAATGAGCAGAGTCACATGGAAGTAGTATAATCAATCACAAGTATGACCACAAGACATTCCCTTCTTTCTCTGGAGAGGGTGTCCTGGCTTAGTGCAAATTTGGGATAAAACCCCTGAATGGGGTCCCTCTGGGGAGCAAACCCAAACGGTCCCTCCCTCCCACCGGTCCGGGAAAGAACCTCCTCAGAGAAAAGTGGAAAAAACCTGTTTATTTAACAAACTGGGCACTTCTTCTTTCTCTGCTTCACTCTCAGAACCAGTCTTAAAGGCACAGAACTCAACATACAGCACAAACAGAGCAGACAACTGAGATTACAAGCGTCATAAAGACACTCTAGGACAAAGGGACACAGGATTCCTTGCTAAAAAGACAGTCTTGCTACAATCTTTTTACAGCTACACTATGATCATTGCTTAATAATTTTTGATAATTGATTCAATTTCTTATTTCCAGTAGACAAGTGGTGAGAGTTTCTTTAAAATAAGTTAAGACAACATAAAAGACTGTGCAAGATGCCTGTTCCAATGACCCATGAAGCATTTGCTAAACTGTATTTATCATCCGCAAGATGACAGGTAAAACCAACTTTGTGATCACTACCAAACTATTTTTTTAGAGGATGCTGCTTGCCAGGGAGAAAAACAGGGGCTTAGGTCCATGTTCTTGTGGGTTTTTGGTTTTTTTTCTTTAGAAGTAATATGGATATAACCTATCCTCATTCAGGATTAATATGGGTGTAGATATAGATGTTCAGGATATAGAGGTAACTTTCATAACATTCATTTTTAAATCTTGTTTCTTTGAAAAAATCGCCAAACTTATTCGTAGCATTTACATACTTATCATATTCTGCAACAGTTGAAAAATTTACACAATCACTATCCTTGTCAGGAAATTAGGTCTGTTAGGCAGCGATCTTCCGACTGTTTGGGATGTGTCTCTTTACACTATTCAAGACCCAAACAGTTAAGATTTTCCAAAACTCTCAAAACGTGGAAGGTTTGTAAAAGTCAAGGAGACACGACCTCTGGATTTGCCTCCTACCTCTGTGGAAAGAGACCAAGTGATCATGTACCTCTTAAAGGATGGCGTATCAAACCTTAAACAACCCATGAGAACATAATCAGTAAAACACTTTTGTAAGTCTCAGTTGCCGTAGAACTTCTGTGCTTAAGACATAACTTGCATTTTTACAATATCATATAGCTAGAAAACCACCAGAGCTAATAAAGCCGCTTTTCAGAATTAATTTGGCAGATAACTTGAGATCATTCCATCCGCCACAGAAAAAACATACATAATTACAAACTAACTGGACAAACAAAGATGAAAATCATATACCTAGTCTTAAATTATAGGTTTTATATAAATTAAATTGCTTGCATAGGTAATGCAATTCCAAGGCATAAGACACAGAAGTCAACGCAGCGCCACCAGAAGAATGATTTCAGCTGGATCCTTTTCATCTTAGATGAGATAACAACACAATTAATCTTTTTGAAATTCCATTATTTGACAAGTTTTGCAGCAAGATCATTGCTGGCTTTTCAATTTTCTGCAATTTCTGCAAAAACTTCAAAAATACATACTTACATGTTTTTTTCAATGGAAGTAAAAAAATAAGAAATGTTTGCACATCAACTTTTAGACAAAGACTCCTAATACAACAGAGCAACACCTACTTTTTATTGCTTATTGAAGAAGATAACTATCAGGTATAAACAGGCGTGTTAGTAAAATCTTCTTTCAAAATAGAAATGACCTGATTTTTATGCAAAGACCTTTCCCGGGGCTATGCATGTGCATTTGTTAAGCACTAACTCTGCAGAGAGGAAAATATGCCAGCTGCCAAGACACAAATACCATTTCACACAGCACCTGCTGCAAAGTGTTCTCTAGAGCTCTGCTGAGTAAGTGACCTGATGCAATCCTGCAGAAGTGAGGAAATGCCACAGGAAGAGAGAGTAAAGAGCTTTTCCTTTTCTCTGAGTATGAATTCAAAAATTACCTCTATCAACAAAGTTCTGAGATATCTTACTAGCTTTTTTTAACAAAGACTCATGTACTCATGAATTCATGGGCACTACTTTTGAGTTACTGTTGGATTAGGAAAACCAAAGTAATACCTGCAAGAAAAAAATTTGCAGTTCGAAGCTTTGTCAACATTGTTTCCTGAATTTCGTGGAGGACTGCAAAGATGGTCAACTTGGAGAGTCAGACTTTTTAGCTGTATTTTGCATTAGTTTGGAAAAATATGTTGGAAAGAAAACCAGAAAACTGTAAACTTTTGAAACACAGGGTATTTTAAAATCTCTAAACATTTCTGATTAGTAATTTATCGAGTGCTTTAGAAAAGTTAATATCATAATTTGGAAATGTCATGGAGAGATGGAGCAAATTCTATCTTATAAGATTATGTTATGCTTAATTGAGGACCATCATCAGTCCTCGTTTATGGGTATAGAGCGTATAGACAGAGAGCCAGGAATAACCTTCTGCAGGGATAGACTTCCTTTGTCCTGAAGGTATTCAAGTGAATAAAATCAACGGATCACACTCCAGCTGGATCAAAGCTCTTGACTCTGATGGAAATGTTAAATGAAAGAAAACAACAAACCAATTATATGTTTTACAAGGACAGAAATCAGATAGATTCTTTAAATCCTACTAAAAATCAACAGAAAAAAGTATCGTGTAATATATGGTATAAAATAATTCATGCTTGAGATTCAAAGATTTCAGGAATTATGAAACCTCAGTGACAGGGGAAGGAATCTATTTGAAATAGAAAAGAGGGTGGCACTGAGCAGAGATGGGCTGCCTCCGGAGATGGGCCTGACTACGACTTCATGATAAGTACCCAATCATGTAGTGCATCTACAATAAGATAATGTGCCGTAGTTATACTCCCAAACTGAATTCCCATAAAAAGAATCAAGTATTCATCCCTTCCTGGAAAACTTTTCTTCAGATCAGCAGCAAGAAAAGAAACTACATGAATATGCTAAACAAATAAGAGGGACAAAAGAGTGAGAAAACTCCTGTTCCGTAGAAAAACTATAAAAACAGACCCTGCAAAGGCAGAATTTGTGAACTGAGGGAAATTCGGAGCAGTAGAGTCCGAATCTAGGTTCACCCAGTGTCAACCCTGGCTCAGCACTGTTTTGATTGTGGCTTTTCCAAAATTGATTTTGACACTGCAATAGAATCCTCTTTAACTATCAATTTGGCTATGTTGTTTATAACACTTCTTTTGTCTCTGGTAGATGAGGTTGGATCAGATCCCTGTGAGGCTGTTCCTAATTAATTACTTTTCAGTTCAGACCTGCACAGATCTTGTACTGTACAGAGAGGTGTAAATAGTTCTGACCCAGTGTATTGCCCTGGATGCTGGGTGTTGTGGAGGGTGGGGAGGATCATGAGTCAGAGACCATCGTGCAGGAGGTAACAGCCAGCCAGTTTCTGCAAGGATTCATGTTATTCCTGCTCTGCTGCAGAGGCAGTTGGCTGGGCCACTGGAGATCCAACATGGTGGAAGTTTATTAGATATGCAGGTCATGTTTTCAACTCAAAAGAATAAAAAAAGAAAAAAAAAAAAAACTAAAAAAAAAATCTCTGCTTTTAATCTCTTTGCTAGTCCCAGTTAAACTACGCAAAATAAATCACTAAAATAAAAATAATATCACCTCCCTATCTCAATTTCTGAAATAAAGCAATCTGTCTACAGAGAGGTGGTGAGCAATGCTTACAGTTAATTCCTGTGGTAGACTTTGCGTGCCTTGTAGCCAGAGAGAGGAAATTTGAAAACACTTAGATACTTAAGTATTTAAGTATCTTTTAAGTATCTCTTAAGTATTTAAGTGTCTTTTCAGATACTTTAAAAGAATTTCAGAGAAAAAGAAGCAAAAAAGAAGCAACTGCTACTGAAAGTAGTAACATAGTTACCTATGATAAAATTAAGTGTAAAATAGTGTCAGAAGTGATTTCCAGTTTCATGCTCAAGCCCATACCAAATCTCTGGCGTCAATTTCACAACCATCTGAGGGAACCAATAGTTCTTATGGTAGGAGTAGTAGTAGTAGTAGTAGTAGTAGTAGTAGTAGTAGTAGTAGTAGTAGCTTCCACAACAGTTTGGAAAACAGACTGAAACTTTTGATCTTAAAAAATACTTATTCAGAAGTCATTGCTAGAGCTATCCTAGAGCAAAGTTGCCCTGTACCTTAAAATTATTTGTAATGAAAGATCATAATTTGCCAGAGAGCTCTGTGAAACTCAAGCACAACTGCCGAAAATTAAAGTAAACTCTTCTTTACTGGCTTCAAAGGTCTAGAACAATAAAAATAACAAAATGTATCCTTAAAAATGTTTTTAATAAACTCTAGAGAGAATTGGGATATCTTTTTAGCAGCCTGAGACCTAGGGTCAATTACTTTTTCTGTCCTTACTGAACCTAAGCTGCTAGCTCTGGATTGTGTTGTATATTTAGGACTGGAGTATTTCGACCAGTAGTAAAATCAAAAAGGTCAATATTTTTCTATGTTAATTATCCATCTCTTAGAAGTCTGGTAGCAGGAAGACCAAAGAGAAGCACTCACAAAGCTAAATCATTATTCAAAAAATATTGAAAGAGATAGGACTTTAAAAATACTTACCTGATAAGGCCACTTCACAGTCCAGGTTGCCTCCCTCTATAGTACTGTGGATAAACTGTGTAATTTTGTCAATAAAATGCATATATCTACTTGAAGAAAGAGAAATAACATTTATTGCACAGATTGTTCATAGTGATACCCAACAAATTGCTTCTATTTAACAGGGTCTTGTAATAGCTGCCCGTATGGGCAAAACGAACATCTGAAATAGCTTTGATCTTCTGGAAATCATCCTTTATGTTTTCTTATACAACATGAGACAGTTTTTAGTGTCCAAATCTGTGCTAAACATGATTTCAGTAGTGTTCCACATTACTGTGAAGACTTCAAAAATATTGAACATAAAAGTCCCTTGAGAATGTTTTTCATGGGCAGGAATAGATATTCCAGCTGTATTTTAACTTCATGATGAACAAATCCAAGCAGAAAGGTAGAAAGTCTGCAGGTGGAATATCAGTTATCAGCTGGTCTAGTTCTATGACTACTACTCTTTCCAGATTTATAAGCAATACTTACCAGAGACTTTAAGCCAGAAATAATTCTAATTATTCTCCAGGCAAATGGTAATAGTGAATTCCTATTTCTTTTTAGGATCAGGTATTCAATTTACCTTCATTTTTTGTTAAACCTATTTCTGCTTTGAGTGGAAAGGCATAACCGTAAAGAAATAAATGCAGCCCAAATGCAAAACTTATTAGTTCCTGGAGTGATAATAGAAAACATTATTTTGTATTGTTTTTTACTGAAATTATATATTAATTGTTAAAATACTATATGACAAAGTGGAAACATTGTATCTGTTATTCTGTTAAAAGCAATACACAGAACTCATATGAAAAGTGTTCATTTAAATAATTTAATTTGTTAGAAAAATTCTCTCAGAATAAAAAGTTCCCTCTTATTCAATAGTATTTATTTATAGTTTGACTATTTTTGATTATTAATTCCAGAGATATATGAAACTTGCACCAAATCCTATTTCCATTTCCTAAAGCCTCAGATTAAAGAAAATGGTTACTAAATGAAGATATATGACACCTAACCCTAGAAATAAGTATTTCCAATAAACAAACCAGATTTAATTTTTCTAGAGTTTTAATAGCTGAAGTTAATTTTTTCTGTGATTCTAAATTAATATTCACCACATCATGAATATTTTTTTCCTTATTGTAAGAGTGTCAAACTGTCAGTTTCAGTCCCTAGATTGTTCGTGTGTTTCCTTTTGACAGAAAATGCAAAAATGACATGCAAGTGAAGAGGATATTGTGAAATACCCTGTGCAGAGCTGAAATGCTTGCAGGAGGTGCTGGTCAAATTGAAAAACAGCAAGAAGAGGATATTAACAAAATAACAAATCTAGTAACTTCAAATGCACAGATAATATCCTAAGGAAAAAAATCATATCCAGCTATTTGCTAAATTCCTAATGATAACAAGCACACACAAAAAAATTAGTTACTTGGTTTACACTCTCTGTTGTGGTTAATTCTAGAAAATATCTGATTTTAGAAAATTCTAAAAAATATCACTGTTGTAATAAATTATTAGAAGCCAATTCAAAATAACAGAATTTATTTAGCAAATTTCCAAAAACAAATTAAAAAGTCACAATAAAATCGGACAACATCGATTGAATGTTGGGTGGGCAGAGGGACAGTAACAAAGGTACCATCAAACCTCAGCCACACACACTGAGTCTCAGTTTAAGGTTTTTATACACTTTATTTATCCTGAGGCTAAGTCCATTGAAAGTCCAAATATTCAAGTATCTCTTTATTTCCAAGCAAGGTCTTGAAAGGGGTTCCCGTAAGTATGAAAGGATGTTGATAGTCTTCCCGGATTTCTTCTTTGGGATGTTGATTTGATCATCCTCCAGATCCCCCATCAAGATTGATACCAGGTCTTGAGCAGCCATGAACTGGAGGCCCATCCTTGATGAATGGGCCATCTCCAGTCCACCTATGTCATTTTTGTTGCAAATTTTGTGGTTTCACAGCTTGCACAACAGGCCTTGGAATCTCAGAGATGCCCTGGAGTAGCTTTTTAATAGACCAAATCTTTGATACAAGATTTTATACATGAATTTGTCCATTACATTTACCACACTGTCAATCTAGGAGGCAGCTCCCATCAAAACCAAGCAGATTCCCAGTCAGCTGTAGCTCATATACCATAGCTTGACCTCAGGTTAAAGCTGAGCATAACAATGCTTATTAATTTACAGTCTGCTGGTCATGTAGGAGGCAGTGGCCCCTGCTCCAAAACTAGCCTGCCTTTTGCTAGCATGTTTCCAAACAGCATCCAGCACAAAACACTCTATGGGTCAGCAGTTTGGTCCCTTGAGGGACATCCTTGTAATTCATCACACTGTACTTTGGACAGCTTTTCCTGTCTCCAAACAGTCAAGTGATTCAACCACATGTCTTCTGTGGATAAGGAGAGAAATATGCCAAGGAAAAACAAAAGCCGCTGATGTTCAGGTCAGCCTGCAGTGTGTGTGGCTGCTAACCAGAAAGTAAATCCTTATGCTGTGCTGTTAAGAGTCCCATTAAAAATTCATGTCAAACCAGAGTCTTAGTAACCAAACTTACGCTGTCTCATGTAGAGAATCAAAACTCCCAACAAAAATTGAAGAGCCTATTCTAATTCTCAGAGCTGCTCTCTCTGTATTAGATTTAGAAACTGAAATCTACATCCTCTCTTATAAGAATTAAGACTTATAGGGAGAACAGGAAAACCTTAAGGTACTCACTGGATAATGAGTAAAAAAAAATATTTCTCCTTTGCAAAAGTAATGGGAGTTTAAATAAAAATATTCACGGATTCATCTATAACAGTCCACAGGATGGTTTTTCAATGTTGATTCTATTAAAAGGCTAACAAATTATCAACTGATAGTCAGCAACCAAGCATTAGTATAAAAGCTGTGAAGTATCTAATTTACCTAGTGGAGCACCTCTGAAGGCTTTGAGCTTTTAGCTCTGTAAATAGCTGAAAAATGTCCCTGGTTTCCAATTTCATTGAACTGGCTGATGGGTGAGACATCAGCAGATGTGATGCTTGATATTCCTTTTTTAGTAGTACATTGTGTAATATTGGCTAACTCATCTTGTTCCTGGCTGATTTTTCCAAGTTTCTGGAATGGGAAAGGACACCAAAGTTCGGTGTTTTCTTGTTCTGTTTTGTTCTGATTTGTTGTTGTTGTTGTTGTTGTTGTTGTTGTTGTTGATCTCCCCAATTTACTTTGTGAGCATCTGGCGAAACATTGGAAGGACAAGGTCTTAGAAAAAAATAATGTCTACTCCAGTCTGAATATAAGGTTTATATATCCTTTTTCTCTATGTAATGATTCTCTCCAAAGACTTGCAAGGGAACAAAATTAAATAAAATAGAAGCACAAGGAGGGGAAGAGACCTTGAGAGATCTGTAAGACCAACTTCCTGCTACAAGCAGGGTCAGAAGTGACATCAGATATTGTTGCTCAAGGCTCTATGCAGCTAAGGTTTGGATATCTCCAAGGACAGAAGTGGTTTCCCCTTCCTGTGCTGTATGTGTTGGGAAAAAAACTTATGCTTACCTCCAGCCTCACTGGCCTGGCTCAGCTTGCTGCATGCCAGGGCACAGAACAGCCCCTGGCTCCAGTGCATTACTGCTGGGATCTGCCTGTCTGAGGCAGGGCTGCCCCATGCAAGCTGGCCCCTTTCTCATCCTGTCCCAGACTCTCCACAGGGCAGCCATGCCCTTGAGTATATTGACTGATCTGCTCCCACTTGGGGTCATCTGCAGGTGACCAGTGTTTGCAATGAGTGATTTTTAGTTTTAAAAAGTATTTATTGTAACACAATCAAAACTGAGGAATTTCTTCAGAAAGGTGAAATGAAAGATGGAAAAAAGAAATTTAAAAAATGACATAGAAAGAAGATCAAGCAAATCTCTCCCTCAAATATGTAATTTAGAGACAACTGCCTGTTGACAAGTGTAGCAATAGACATCCAAAACTTCGTGTGTTTTGGGCAGAATCTAGGCAAACAATCTTGGAAAAAAAAAAAAAAAAAGACAAACCAGAAGACCACGCCTCTGCCTTACAAATACATGCAAATAACCTAAAGGCAGCTGGGTCATGTTGAATTTGTACATGCTGCAGAAATGGCCACAAGAATTTAGTGAAATTTTGGACACTTTCTTCCTTCTTCTGGACAAGAAAATCTGCTGCAATATGGTGTTTCTAGTTTAGATCCAACATTCTTAACAAACCTTTCTCCCAGTCTGAGAGATGTCATGAGAAGAATTATAAAAGTTACTCAGAACTTCAAGAGGGCAAAAAAGCAGAAACACAGAGAGGTTTGGGCAGAAAGGGATCATTAGAAACCCCATATCCTGCTTCCTGTACAAGGCTGGGTTACCTTCAGCAGCAGGTCAGGCTGATGAGGGCTTTATTCAGCCTGACTTTGAAAGCTCCCAAGAGGTAAAATTCCACTGTCTTACTTGGCAGTGTGCTCCACTGCTTCACCATCCTCAAGGTAAATTATTTTGCCTTTGTGTCTAGACAGAATCTGCTTTACTGCAACTTTTTTACCATTACCTCTGCCATACGCTGCTTAAAAGACTCTGATTCTGTCTTCTTAATAATCCTCCTTTAGGATTAGCAGAGGAGATGGTAATCACTATCCCTCATCCTCTGGCTCTGTACAACTCTCATGCAACCTGAGAGTCAGAATGTATTCAATGGAAAATTCAGCCCAAAGTTTGGATAGCAACGTGCAGCTTTGGCTCCAAATACCTATCTAAACTCCTACTTAATACCGACCCTTCAGAGGGATAGATAAAGTGCCTATATGTCGAAGCAATGCTGTTCCTTGCTGTGAGGAAGGGCTGATCACACATCCTTGGTCTCCTGTGTCCGCATCCCACTGTGCATGAGAGGCAGCACCCCTGCAAGCAGAGAGAGTTCAGTGCTGGGGCAGAGCAGGGTATATTGCTTTTGGCTTCAGAAAAGGTTTGTTCCTGGGGCAGGATTGCAACACATGGCATTTGTTAGTGCTGTATGTCTGTGTCAGCCAAATGTCTCAGTGACTTTGTTTTTTTGAGTAACAAGAAGGACAGAAATCCATACATTCATATGCATTTTACACAGCTTCTGAGTTTTCCTCAAGGTTCAAAGCAGAGGCAACATCTAAAGACCTATCTCCTGTTATTTATCAGCAACTGAATGTCCAAGACCTCAGATGCCTTGCTTCTGCAATATGCTATTTCTCCTATGCCATGACCCCCAGGAGGATCTCCCATCCATCACCATTAGCCCCAGGCATGGAATCAAATAGCTTTTTAATAGCTTTAATCTCTCAGGTGTGGACATACACTCAGCCTCTCTTATTTCTGCATAAGGCCATCTCCTATTCAGAAATGATGACTCAAACACATACAAGTGGTGATCCACTTGTAGATGGTCCTTCTTCATAACCAGCTGCTGGGCCCGGTGCCACAGAGGGTCTGACTTCTGGATCACTGACCAATGGGGATGGGAGGAGGCAGCTCTCATGCAGAAACTTGGCACTGTGGGCATGGAATTTCTGTATTGTCACCAAGGAAATTGAAGAGATTTCCAGATTGCAGATAACTTTAATCACAAGCTTGATGTTCATTTTTCTGCTCCTTCAACAGGTGGGAAAGAGGGTCAGATGAATGCAAGATTTTTACAAGTGTAGTCAGCAATCTGCTAAAGAGCCCAGCTCCTGCCTATATGTCTACTGCCAGCCTGGTATTTGAAATTTTCCGTGGTAAAAATACCACCTTTCAAATCCCACAGACCCCTTCAGCTCTTTTGCTACAGTATCTTGGTTAATGAATTCTCTATGGACTTGTAAACATTTCTGCACCTCATTACTTGCTGCTTCTGGATAGGAGTCTGCTTGAAGCTTCATTAACAAAGATTATCATTGTGAACCATGACTAATTTGTCCCTAAGCACTTTCAGCTCTCATGGTCATGTCTAGGTTTAAAAATAAATGCCAGCTGTCTCATTTGCTGGTGCTTGTATAAAGTACAATGGCAGCCTGACAAGATCATTACTGGACTGATCACATGGTTTGTGTCAGAGGTTCGAAAAGGGAGTTTTTGTTTTACAGATTAGAGAAGAATTTCTTGAAAACTTTACAAGAAATAGAGAATAAAACCTTGCCGTTATGCTGCCATGCCATCATGCTGGCAGAAATAAACTTCATGAATTAGTAAAAATGGAGGGACCAAAAAGTAAACAATTATTGATTCACTTGAAACAAGACAGAAGAAGCTCTGATTTGTTGGAGCTTGCAATAGTGTTTCTTAAGTTTCAGTTTGCAGTCACTGTTATCCAAACCAATTTAGAAAAGGAAAACAAAACTCTCCACCTGCAATGCCACACTTTGGGCTTTGGTTTTTTGCTGTTATTTGAAAGTGCAGCCTACATAGCTGCATATAGACGGTTAGGCCAAGCAGATTGTACAGTGCCAGTTTAGTCACTGTTCTTCACTGCCTGTAATTCAAGGACCAATAAGTTTGACTAGAAGGGTGATGCCTTAAGTTTCATCTTTTTTATTTTTTAGATGCTGTACTGCACTAGTTTGTAACTCTGAACTTCATACAGAGTGTTAGTAATCTCTCTTCACTGTTTGGTCAGACAAAACAATCCTTCCACACCTGAGAACCAAGGTTATGATCACAGCATCAGGCCCTGAAAAGTATAAACAAAAGTGAATTGAGCAGGTACAAACTGTGGGGATATGACTTCATTACCTGAAGTTGTATCTGGACAATTGACTTCTGATATACAAATAAACCAAACTTTAATCTGCCTGAAAAACTTGTGACCACTGACCATCGTGGGTGTAGCTTCTGCAAGGCATTTGCACTGCCCAAGGTATATCTATTAAAGGCCTTTAATAAATATCTACTTTATTCTTTTAGCTCTGTCTAGCCCTTGTTCTAGGTAGCCATTCCAAAGCATCAAGGGGTGCCTCACACTGTCTGCAATAGCCCAGCTGATAGTAACTGAGTTGTTCCTTCTTAAAGTCATTGTGACCAGGCAGATTCATACCAACAGGAAATACAGTCTTCAGGTTTTAGATGCCCATGAGCACAAGCTCCTAGTAAGTCTTGAGAAAAGGGTCTATTGCTTAGAAATGTCTTCATATTCAGCTGACAACTCTGAAGAGAAGTGGGAGGGTTGAGTGCATTCCTTACTGGCACCCATGGGAAGGGACAGCTGGGAGTGTCCCTGGGAGTGGTATGGTGCTATGGTGTCCCTGGGAGCGTCCTGGGAGTGGTATGGTGTGGCAGTATGAAATTAAGCCTGGTGTTAATTGAAGTGACTTGGTAGGAACAAGCTTGGGAAAGAAGAAGCTTGAACTCTAAAAGAGGAAACAGCCAAAATGGCAAGTCTGTGTTTTTTGTTTGCAGGAGGCAGACAACCCTTGAATGTGTTTAGTTATGCTGAAAGGATGTGAAGCCTGGGCGTGGTTATAATTCATTGTCCTCCTGCACTTGTGATAAAAAAAAATAAATCCATTGTAACTCTCATGCTGACCCAAGGCTGACCAATTATTTGCATTTTCCCACTGCAGCCAAGGTAGAAGTAGAGATCAGAGAATGATGCCCCTAAGATATATTTCTTATACAGTTGACCGTTTTATTGTTTTTCAAATATTTCAGTGATTTCAGAACCTCAAATAAAACCTTTGTATTTACTGGGCATTGCTTTTTTTTCTTTTTTTTTTTTTTTTGGCAGTGTTGACACTTTGCACTGCAACATCAGATAACTGATTTCCCGACTTGACCACAGAAGCATGGCAATATGAGTTGACATGACTGAAACAGATTCAGAAAGGCTTCTGTAGAGATTGGCAACACTTGAAAAAATATTTGCTATTTCTTTGGAGAACCAATTTGTGGTTTCTCTCTCCCCATCCTTATCTGCCCTCTCCATCCTTATCTGCCATCTTCTTCTGTTTTTCAGTGATGTTGAAATGACCGTGTGGATTCACTGACAGCCTTGGTGTACACAAGGCTCACTGCAAGAAACTTGAACACCTCTGTCAATAATTTGTGATGCTTAATTTGAACTCTCTGATGTTTGCTGAGGTAGTTTTCCCAATTGAAATCATGACTAAAACAAATTTTCTTGTTTTATCTATCTATTTCAATACAAATTATAAAAAGAAATACAAATCCTTTATGCCAGCTGGTGGATGGGGTCCGCCGCTTGGGACCCAGAGAGCCACAGCCACCCCAAAGGATGTCTCGCTAGAAACAGCTCCTTGGGGGGTCAGAGCGCTCCTCAGCTGGCAGAGGGGCTTCTCAACAGCGGGCAGAGCAATGATTTTTCAGCTCAGTGATTTCAGCTTTCAGTGATTTCAGCTCAGTGCTCTTAGCTCATGCCCTTGTGAGTTAGCCCCTCTTTTAGCCGGCCGTGGTGAGAGAGAGAGAGGTTTCGTATGGAATTTCTGCAGGTGGTACTTTATTGAGAGGGTACCAGCGAAAGGGATCCAGGGACGAGGAACCTCTCCCGACCAGAGGAAACTCAGGGGTTTTTATGGGACACCAGGGTGGGAGGAAAAGGGTACAGAACCAATCAATTGTAACAGATCTACATAAAATCCTGAAGGGGCTTGTGGGTCTCCAGCCAGGTCACCGTAGCTAGGAGGTTTGTCTTTGTCTTAGGTGCTCTGGCTGAAGTTGCGAAATTCTTCCTTGACTCCTCAGCTTGGCTCCCTCCAGAGCAGAGCAGCCGGGGCTCCGCCCACCTCCACAATCCTTCTCCTAAAGTTTTCTTCTGGGATGGCCACTGGAAGATTTTCACCCTTCCAATGTAACCTTCCCACATTTCCAAGCTGCAAAACTCATATTGGGTATCAAGGCCTCCTGGTGCTGGATGGATACAGCAGAGGACCCTACTTCTCTTGTTACTTTCTTAAAAACCCCAGCTACCACTTGCCACCCCTCAGCTCCTATGCAACCTTTGTGCTTCACCAATATCTGCCCAAGCAAACCTTGCCAGCCACCACACAGGTTCTGTTACCAGATAACAGATACGTAGTTCTGTAACATAAACTCATTAAACTCTCAGGTTTTGGGGTGCTCTCAGACTGCTTCTGTTCTCTCTTAAATAGCTCTTCATCAAGTTTTCCTACCCCTTTTTTTCCCCTTTCATTTGATTGCTTCATTTGTTCAGTTTCTCTGGAGTGAGTCTTCTGCAGTGCTGGAGGCTGTTGCTGCAAGTGAAGATGATGCTCAAGCATGTGCAGATGATGAGCCAGCTTAGACCTCTGCACCAGATACAGTTGCAAAGTTTTCTCCACTCTATGATATTACTCCCTTTGCATATAAAAATAGTTATAGGAAAGTCTTTTTCAGACCACTTCTTTCTGTCTCCCTTTCTCTGTATCAAATCCCTTCTCTGCGTTTCTTCTTCCTCTGTGATATTTTCTTTTCTGTGAGAGCATCGGGAAGGAGCTGGTTTTCTTTTAGACTGTAGCATTTAGATTCCTGGTGTTTTCAGAGGCTGGCAGGCATCTCAAGGGGGGCTGTCACAAGAGAAAGACCAGTTCCTCCAGACTAAGTGTGCTCAAAGGTTTGCTTCTCTGGCAGGCACATGGGGCGTGGGGCTTCCACCTTGGTAGTTTGGGACAGACTGTTTTCATGTACATATGCCACATTGGAGGCTTGTAAGGGACTTGAGTATCTCTTGAAACAGAAGTCTGCAGACAGGAAAGTGGAGACTGGTAACTTGTACTGTGAAAACAGTGGCAGTGATGCAGGCAGAGAAGGTCTGTGCCTGTGCACATGCCCTAGGAACCATATTACATACATGTATGTATACAAAAAGAATAATAAAAGACATGATTGCAGCCAGTCAGAATGAGTCATGAAAACCAGCTCTTCTTGAAGCCAAGGCAGGCTCTGCCTTTATTAAAGATGTAAGCTGGGTTAGTGAATCTTAAAAACATGTAGATGAGCACCAAAATGACATCTGCCATTCATTCTGCTTTCACTGGCATGGTAGGATCTAAACTCTGATTTGGTCTCTGTAGCAAAAAGGAGGTGGTTACAGTCTGAATATTTTCCAGTTTTACTACTCACTACTCCTACAGTTTTACCCAGTCAAGCCTTGCTTATTAATCAAAGTTTTTACTAGCTTCCACACTGTTCTTATTCAGTAGGTCAAAATCATAAAAATATTTGATCTGCATCCTCCTTTCTACTTTTCTCCCTTTCTTCCTTTCATTCTTTTTCTTTTTGCTCTTTTTTTTTCCCTTTTTGATGGCTAGTAAGAGTATAAACAGACTTCTACTTGCCGTATTAATGCAATATCACTACCCAAATGGTGATCACTAACCCCTTCCCCCATCCTTCTTCACAGTCATCCGTTTTGTTTTCTCTCCTCCTTTGCACATTTATTCTGTAAGAGCAAAACCTATGAGTGACTCAGTTTCCCCAGCTTAATCCACCTCAGAAACTTTTTCTTCCTCACTCAGAGTATAGATACAGTATCATACTGTACACTGACCTATGGAAGTGACACTGATACTGAGGTTCAGCTGTGCAGCTATGTCCTTACATGAACTGGAAAGGAATATCGTAGCAAAAGGACGCCATGGGCAGGGAAGGGTCAAAGTCACATGGATGTTTCTGAAATGAAATTATGTTTTCTTCATTACATTGCCACTTATTCCTGCATTATGTCCCTAGCTGCAGTCTCAAATCACCACACAGAAAATGATGTATTGGGAAGCATTTTACTTTGTCCCATGGCATAATTCTTCTCACATTTCACAGAGAATTGTGCTTGTAAATTGCATTAAAACCTCTGTGCAGAGGAGCAGTGCTTTTTTCTTGTTTTTGAAGGGACTGTGTGTGTTTGCATTTTTCACTTAATAAAGATTAGGAAGGAACTCCTGAGGATTCTGTTCACAGGGTTCCTTTCTCACCACGTCTGTGTTCTTTTCTGCCCATCCCTACCAGGACAATTGAAGGCTGCTTGGATCCTCCAGCTCCTGTGGCACACACTGACACCTCTGACTCTGGTAATTGCAGTTGAACTGAAATGTATGTGCTGGGGCAAACCACAAAAGCTCAAAATTTGAACTTTGTTGCATTCAATTAGCTTTCCCTTGCAGCCAATCCCTGAACCTGCTGGAAGGCTGTTTTTTCTCTTCCACCCAGGAAGTTAGCCACTTCCTAGGGATGAACCCCAGGAGACCTCAGACATGGTATGCCTGTACCTGGACACCAGGTCAGGTATATTGTGACACAGAAAGATTAAAAGCTCAGATACCCCTAGTGCCCAGATTCATCTGCATGACAGCCCTCAGTTTATCCCAAGCTGCAGCTAAATGCAGGGGCTTTAGGGAGACACCTCCCCTCCACACTTCCTGCCTGTAAGTCCTACTACATCCCCTGCTACCTCTGGTGGCCAGAGCCTACGTGCTGTTCTACAGTGCAGAAAACTATCCACCTGTAGCTTAGTGTCCTCCAGGGATATTTATCAAGAAGAAATCAAACAGCTTCTCTGACAAGACCAGCTCTGGGGGGAGATGCCTGTTCAGAAACATTCAGAAGCTTGCTTTTACCAAACTTTTATTTGTTTAGACAATCACCTTCTCACTTTTATTCTGGTAGTCTTAACTATTCCCCTACTTTTCAAACAAAGCATTTTGAGTCACAGGTAATACACCCTCTTTCAGTCTCTCTGTTTTGGGCCAGTCTAACAGATGACATGCATTAAAGACTGAGTGATTTCAGGGAATATGGGATGGTCTGGGAGTTTTCCTACACTGGGCATTTTGAAACCCAAGAGCCACAGAATCATATATGGTTTGGGAACAATATTTTACAGATCAGTCACAAGAGTGATGCATGCAAAGTGAATCACCTGTATGGGTTTCTCTCTGGGACAAGCAAGACAAAAGAAATGCAGATTGAAGAAAAGCCCTGGAAATGAGCTTACTGTGATGGTAGCAAACTAGAGTGCCAACAAGTACTGCCAGTGCTCTCTGGCATCTTTCACTTATCATCCTTCACTAGGAGTCTCGGTGTCAGCTTGTGCCAGTGACAGATACTGAACAATGGCTACAGACTTCTGCTGTAACTATCCTTAAACCCATAATCTTTGCCACTGAAACAGCATGCATGGTGTTTGAATGGCCCTGCTATCACTTAATTAATAGCCTGGGACAATTCTTACTTAAGTTGTAATTTTGCCCTCCTTCCAGTTCTTGGTTTCTGAAAGGCTCAACCAACAGAGCCTGGGTGGCAGCAGAACAGAAGTCTCCCTGGCTTCATAATAAATAGCAAGTTGAACCAGTGGAGCATGATTAGCCTTGCTAATCTGCCCAGTGGTTGGGCTACTCTGCGAATGCTGTTGTCCTGGTGTGGAAATGCAGGTGTCTGCTAAGGAAGACAGAAGCCTCCCTTGAAATGGAGAATATAAACCCCCTCCCTCACAATTATAATTTTGAAAATAAGGGGTTCTCAGGCAAAGATATGGGAATAGCAATAACAGTTATTTACCGGGAAAGTTAAAATAAAAATGTAGTACTAAGAAAAAGCAAACAAACAAGAAAGAAAACACTACAGAGTTGGAATACAACTTGACACCCTGTTGGTCAGGTTGTTGGTATCAGTCCAGTTAAGTCCTCCTGGAGTGACAGATGTGGTTCTATTGGAGCAGAGATGATCCTGTAGAAAGGTGTAGTTTTCCGCTGAAGGTCTGCTGGTGGTGACATGGGTCCACTCCTCTGGGAATCCAGTGGAAACAGGCTGCCTTGGTTCTGATTCTCAGATTTTATGGAGGTAGGAATGTTTGGCTCCTCCCCTTGGGTGGAGCATCTCACAAAGCAATGATGTAATTTTATCAGTCATGCAGTGAGCTTTAATGGCCCCTTAATAGAAGACATCCCCCTGGAGGGAGGATGGGTCATGGAAGAGAGAAAAAACACTGCCCTACCTGCTTTGAACAGCTGGTAATAGAATGCACACTTTTGGTTACATCTTGCATTGCAACCTAAGACAGCTGTGATGACTAATACAGGCTAAACACTTGGTCCAACGGAGCATGATTGAGGAAGAAGGAAATTATCAAAGCGTATGTTTCAATGAAAAAGGTAAGAACTGATGTTACTTGGGACCACAGCCCCTTGCTCAAATGCAGTCAACACTGTCAAAATACTTTCAAAATAACAGTTATCAATGTATCTTCGCCATTGTGTTCTTTCAGTGCTGGACAGGAAAATGAAAACTCTTCTTTTTTTCTTTCCCTTTCTCTTCATGAGGCACTAACAGAATTACTTTCTTTTTCATGCTCTTATTTGCAGGCTTAGTCATTGGTGTGAACCTTCTTCTGTGTCTAGACCCATTGGCAACACACATACCCCTCCCCACTCATCATTTACATTTTAAGAAAATCTGGGCTTTTTTAAAATCTGGCTGTAATAAAACAACATATATGATGATGGTATTTCTCTCTGGGCTGGACTTTTTTGTAGTCCACTTAAGGAAACTGTGAGAAGTTGTTGAGATACCTAGCCAGAGGACCTAGACTTCAGATCATCATCAGAAAGAGACATCCAGTTCTGCCTTGAGGTAGAGATTTTCAAGGTGTTCTGGCTTCAGAGAGGGAATGATAGAATTAGTATATTAATCAATCCTGACTTCAATTACTGTTCATACAACCTAAGGAGATCTAAATCAGTCTATCGTCAGTATGATTCTCAATCACTTCCTTCCACCTCCTCAGCACTACCTGGAAGTTTCATTTTGCTAAAAAAAATTGTTCCAGCTTTAAGGTCTTTCTAACATATATCTAGAATGGAAAGAACCCACATTACACACTGAAAGTAGTTAATTCCTTAAATGCTTGAAGTATTTCTTTAACGCAGTTTGGAAACTGGTGTCCTTTTGAAAACACCTGATCCAAGACACAGCCAAAAGGTGCTGAATTGTAAATGTTCTCAAGAACAAAAAGATAGTCAGATAACTTAATGTACAAGCACATAAATATTGATCTTTGTGTCAGTGTGCATGCATTAAATCAGTGGTTTATGCAAAAGAAATGTACAAAGAAACATACACATTCAGGTTCCATCATGCCATTTCTTTTTCTTTTGTTCTGTTTTGTTGCCATTTCTGTTTCTTTTTGTAGAGTAGCAGCTAGGAAACTAGTTGGGGTTTACTGTCTGTGCACAACTGTGTTGTAAGGGGCTGATAACTCCATCTGTTTGTGAGGGAAGATTAGCTGACAACAACGGGAAGTAAGTGTTTTTGGGCTTTCCCCAGAGAGGTAGTCTCTACCTTCTTTGTTTTCTCATTTACTTCCTTTTTCTCAATCAAAATAAAATATCTCTCTGATGGAGGGTCATATCATTGTCTTGCCATGATTTCTGGGGACCAGAGAATGCATAGGTGTTTTGTGGGTTTGGGCTCCTTCCATCTGCTTCAGTGGTTTTCATGGCTGTGCTCTGATTTTGGCCCCTGCACACCTGAGATGATGCTGCCTTGGCAGAGCAGCAGCCCTGTGGCAAGGGTAATGGGGGGTCTGCAGTAGGCTGTTAACCTGATCCCTCCTCTGGCCAGATTAGATCGAATCGAATCTGCCACATGGAAATGAAAACATGAAACTGCTGAACACAGTGACTGCAGCATGGCTGCTGTCACAATCCCTCCTTCAGACAAGAAAACCAGAGCAGTGATAGCTCTGAAGTACGCAGCTTGGACATCATCCTGACCATATATGTCATCCAAATTTTGTTGTGTTTTTTAATCTGTTTTACATCTGATGAATAACATGGTGATAAGTCACAGAGCACAAAATATCCTCACTGAGAACAGCTAAGGCATGGAAAAACAGACCAATTCTTGAACTCAGTGGTTCTTCCTGCCCTTAGGGATGAATATATCACTTACAAATGGGTTTACAGAACTGGAAGCCACCCTTCCAGGCAGCAAATCCCTGCACAGCCTGTATGCATTCCCCTCTAAGACCTACCCAGGTCTCCTCTAGCTGCTGTCTGCTGAGAATATATACACAGAATAAAGCCAAATTGGTAATTTCTGATGCTGGTTAGAGCTGCAGAAAACAGTACTTTTACGTGCTTCCTGAGTATGTGTAGTGCAAAGTGTGTAGAGCAAAGAGGCCAAGTCCACGCTTTGGTTTTCCCTTTCCGAAAGTAGGGCAAGACAAACTCTTATCTTCATCCAGCTGGGCAGGTGCTCATGGTTTCAATAGGATTCATGGTGTGTGGTAATCCAGGTAATGCAGATGATTACCTTGGGTTGCAGGCAGCATTTTCAATCTCTTAATGTCAGAACAAATCCCAGTAGTTGTCTGTGCTGTGTGTTGTGTGACCTGCACAGATGGAAAGCCCAAATGGTACACAGGTGGAAAGTCCAAATGAGCAGCTAACTTGGAATGGTAGTCCGTATATAGAGTGGGACATGCTACTAACATCTCTGAGGACGGTAATAGGATCATCTGGAGTTCTCTGGTTATCGCCAAGTGTCCCATGGGGTCTGACATGTGCTGTCATTTTGGCCAAACTGTGATTTAGTCAAGGCAAATCAGTATTGCCCCATCAATCCAGTGGAGATAAATTACCTGAGTCAGCAGGATGGTCTGTTTTGGAGGCAAGGATCTTGTGCTTTCCCAGTAAACCAAAGGTCTGTGGTGCAAACCAGTGTTGGGCTAACTCCCAGAAGAGAAGTGAGCAAGCCAAACCTAAACCTTAGGGCCTCTTTCATGTTTCAGCCTTTGCCCCATTACCTCTCCAGCTGGTACAGTGCACACACCACTGCACAAAGTGAATGCATGTTACATGACATGTTCCAGCACAGATGTTTCTTTGAAAAAGGCAGATCAAAGCATCAGATGGAAATTCAGGTTGGGAGATCTTCCTGGCACAGCTGTACTACTTCTCTTGTCCTTGATATCTGAGCATAAACAGTTTTTGGTGTGACCCTGGAGATACCTTTTTCCCAAGAGCACTGCAGCCCAGTGTCACACACTCTGAGTAGTCTGTGCTAAACCTGAGCTGGACTGCACACAGGCATTCCTCACTGCAGATTTCCCCCTTTGTCAGATGTGCTTGTTCTCCAGAGACCTACCAACAACTGTCCTTGGTCATGCTGTCAGAGTGGATCTGGATTTTCCAGAGCCTTGTCCACTTTCAGACATCACCTGATGAGTTTCATGCCATGCTTAAAGTAGTGACACAGCAACAGGGTGACAGGAGCCAAGCCCATGTCAGGCCTATGCTCACTGAGCAGCAGTCAGGATCATGAGTTTAATTGTTGCCGTTTACATGCATTTTTCCTGTTAAAAGTTTTAGGAGCAGATGAGTGATCTGGTTGGACTTCCAGACATGTCCGTGGTCTGTCCCTTAGACTCTTACAAGTGCTCTTGTAAGTGCTACAGGAAACGCAAGAAGTAAAATGTGCATTTGAAACTATCCAAAAGAAAAGAGGAGCATCTCTGAGGTGGTTCACAAGTCTGCAGAGTCCCTTCCCCAGCTGAGTCTGTTGTTTCCAGGAGAATTTGGCTTGCTAGCCTCCTTGGGTCATTTGTAGTCTCTGCCCTGTTAGAGCTGCCTGTGGGAGTAGCCACATCAAAAAATGGGTTTCCCAGCCCAGCAGAGAGGACCTCAGTTTTGAGACCTGGCTTGATCTAGGCTGGATGGGAATCACTGATCTGGAGATGGCAGGCCCATTCCCAGTTCTCTGAGCTGTGTGTCCCCTTCCAGTCCCATAATCACCCAGCTGTGAGCTGCCCCCTTAGAGTGCAGCTCCGTGAGAGTAAGAGGCCTATGTTCTTGAAGCCCTTTGCACTTACCTTCCTGCATCACTGTCTCTCAGCAATCATCCAGCTGCAGATATGATGGGGAAGAAAACCACAAACCTTTTTCTTCCATCACATATGGGTTTATATCTGAATATTTTTTTACAGTTTGAATTCAAGAGGATCGCTAATTTACTTGCACATTAATGCAGCTCTCATAACCTCTATCATCCTTTGTAGGTTTGAAAACTTGAAATATTTAGTATTACAAGAAAAAAGAAAAATAACTGCAACTAAGATCTGAGGGCCAGAGTATCCTCTTTTTGTTTGAACTACTCAGGCTTGCTCGTTGGCAAGATGAACTGAGCCCACAGATTTTATCCCTGATACTTTCACAAGCACTTGCTGTATTTGGTGGGTCACTGTCACTATCCATCATCCCAAGCTTCAAAATTACAAGCACATGATCCTAGAAGCAGCAGCTTTCCAGGGTAATTGGGTGGAAAAAGATTGCCAACAAACCCCCGGGTGCTGAACCACTTTTCTCTGCTGGTGGAAGGTACCCGCTCTACTTGCAGGCATCTGAGTGAAATGTATCTGTCCCCCTGGGTTTTAGTGGTTGGTAGAGGAAGCAGGCAAGACACCTCCCTGTTGTGATCACTGTGCAGAAAGCCCTTGGAGAAACAGAAAAGCAGTAACAAAGCAACTAAAAGCAGCCAAGTGAGAAAAGTCATTAGGGAGGAAACAAGAGAAGCAAAGCAGTGACTGGAAAACTGTGGCCAGCACATTCTGGTGTTCACAACATCCTAGGCCAGGCTAGCGCATCTGTTACAAATGTTGGCTTTCAACTACAAAATGCAAGACATGTTTATTGGCACGTTTAAATAAAAGACTGCTCATGGTACTGGCAGCTGGCTTAGTAGAGCAATTTATGGGAACAGTGTTGAGCCTGTGGTTAGCTGTTTTGCTGAACAGAGAACAGTCCTAACCTCTCTCTCTGCACAGAGATAGTTGTTTCTCCTAATGAGGTCTCAGCCACAGCAGTGTAGCCAATTTGGAGATGACTGTTTTGTCATTTCCTGTGATACATATTACTTTTGTGGCTGAAATGTGGACTTTCTCCCCTCTGCTGGGGCAGCCACTGCAACAAGCAATAACACAGATGTAACATGCATTAGCAGCTGTAAGTGTAAAAGAACACTCAAAATAAATAAAGGACCAAAAATTCCCTCTGTTACCCCCCTGCTTTCCTCATCTTAACGTAATTCGGCATAAAGTATTTCTAAAACTGTGTAAGGTAATCTGCTTAAAGAAACAAAGTTTAGAAGGGGCAGGATCTGGAGTTCCCCCGAATCTGCATGCAACAGACAAAAGAAGAAGTGAGTCCTGCTGAAAATCTGTTGATTAAAATGGTTCAGGAGGAAAACATGATTTGTTTGTTTGTTTTTCAGCACTGATGATGAAAATTATTGTCTACTGTTTACAAGGTCTGGAATTATACAGCTGATGCTAAAGTTGTTCTGAAAGTGACACACAAAATGCTGTACTACCTCCAGCAAAAGGCAAGCTGTGTGGAAATCTGTGGGGCTTTTTGCACAGAGCTGGGATCCACCTGAAACTGACCTGCTTCAATGGGTCTAACTAATTGCAAAGTCATTGCCCTTCACAGATCTTGGTCTCTGACTGACCCCTGCATTGCAGGAGGATACTGTGATGGCTTGCAGGGACACGGTAAAGGTGTGCTCTGTGAGAAATGTGTGTAGAGAAAGCAAAGATAGGACAGCTGCTTTGCTGCAAGTAGGCATGGCCACCAGGGATTATCTTGGTTTGGGAAGACAGGTATCTGCCAGGGAAAGCTGGAGTTTCCCTTAGAATGGAGAATGTAAACCACTCCCCGCCCCCCCCAACCCCCTTCTTTTTTCCAATTATAAATTTGAGTTAAAAGCTTTTAGGCAAAAGGGTTTGGAAATAGTAGTTCTTTACTAGTATGTATAACAAAGCAAACAGACAACAACTACAGCATTAATAACAAAAACAGTACCAAAAACCTCGAGGACTTTGCTTCACAAAAACCCAGGGCAGTTTGATCTCGGTGCCTTTGTAGGATCCTCAGAGCACCAAGCTGGAAACAGTGGAAAAGTCCCGAGCTGGTAGCTGGGATGGCAGGATGTCCCAGCAGGGCAGGGGCAGGGTGTCCCAGCAGGGCAGGGGCAGGGTGTCCCAGCAGGACAGGGGAATGTGGGGTCACACTATAGCAAGAGGAGCAGTGCTGACAAAACCACGATGGCAGAACAGGGCTGGCCCAGCTCCGGCGGGGCAGCAGAGAAGCTCAGAATTCCAGGGCGAGCAGACGATGGTAGATTTCCCACGACTGGACCCCTCCAGAGAGAGTGAACTCTTCTAGCAGCAAGCAGCAATCCAGCCGTTCTCTCTCCCCGGACGCCGAAAAAACCAGAAATGCCAAACTGCCTCAAGCTCTATCCTTGACCTGCCCTCAAAACTCATGTTATCTCTCCCTCTGAGCTTTGACCACCCCTTTGTTTTTTGTTAACTAGCGTTAAGGATCCGAAACTTAGTTTCCTTGGTAACTTATGGGGAAAAAAATTCTTTAGAGTAAAAAGAACAAACCTAACCCTCAACGGGGATGTGCCAGGTAGGCATTTGGAGTGAGTGTGCCCAGGAACCTAACCAGGAAGGTGCCTGTGCCCCTACCGTATGTATCCAAGCTTGCTGGGCACCTCCTCAAGTACACAGCCATGGGACAGGGTTTTCCCCCATATTTGTTCTTTTGGTTCCCTACAGCACTTTGTTTACAGGCAAGAAAGAGCAATAAGGATGTGTACCACATCTCTGCCTGAGAGAGCAAGAGAAGCTGTGTTGCATAAATGCTTGAGAGAGACAGAGGACTTTAGTGTCCTGGCAGCCTTGGAGGCTCTGGCTGTGCACTGCAGAGAACCTCTGGGGTCAGGCTGGCGTTGTTTCACCTGTGTCATATTTGCTGCCCTGTTCTGGTAGCCACTAAACATTCAATAGGTATAACTGTGTTGAGCTCTGAAGACTTACCAGCTCTGTTTCACACAAAAGAGCCTGGTGTCCTCAGAAGGAAAATTAAAATATGTGGGGTAGTCCAGGCCTTGTGGCAGAGAGAGTATCCCACCTTGCTGATGATAAGGAGACCTGTGTGCTCTGAGATGTTGCATCCCCTCTTCCACGTCTGTCACCTGAAAACTGTCCTCTTTACCGTCTTGGTCCCTGGAGCATCACTGGGGGCAAGGCAAGAGTGCCGGGGAGTGGTATCTGCCCAGCTGGCAGTACAAAGGGACCCAAGGGACCTGGCATTGCTTCTAGCACACTGTTATAAACGAAATAGCTGAATTGTTTTATATGAAGAAATTTATTAAAGTCAATTTGGTTACAAAGAAATAAAAAGTCCAGCACCAAAATAACAATAAAAACAAAAGAGAGACAATTCACCGGAGTCGGCACGGTGAACAAGGTCGGACCAGCGGTCTATCTGGCAAACAGTCCTCCCCTGGTTCACGAGAAATTGCGGCTGGAGCCTGGATTTTTATACAGTTTTTGTGCCCTCAGGCTAGACCCAGCGATGTAAATCTCCTCAACCATCCGGTATGGAGTTATCTATTCTTATCAGCTTGCACTGAATAGTTCTTCCTGGGCTTACTGGAAGCCCTTTTGTTTTTCCCTCCCAGTCCGGTGATGTTGTCCAGGTGGCACCAGTAGTCTGGTCAGGGAGTGATGACCGCTCCTTGCCTCTCTCCAAAAAGATGCTACTTCGCCCTGTGCCTTCAAGTGCAAATGAAGTCTCTCCCTGAGTTTAGGTTTTGCAATCTGAGTTTTACAAAGGCAGGGGGGTGCTTAGTATATTTACTATATTTGACTTTCAGCACTTCATATAAAATATTATTACAAGCATGAATTAATTCTTAGCTTCCCTCATAACAACACCTTCCCCCTTTTTCTTCCTTCCCAGGTTAGCAAATTCAACCTTCCATCCTACCCAGCCCCTGCTTCCTATTGTGTCCATCCAGGAATTGATGCCCACAGAAGAGAAGTGAGGGGAAAGAACCTAGGGAGCTCCAGAAAGCACTGAAATACGTATATTAAATAGGTCAAGTAATCCTGAAGGTTACTACCTGTTTTCTCCCAAGCCACCTTCTTCTTTCACCTTCCCTCCTCACCAGGATAAATCAGGCGTTTTATGCTTGTATTTATGAAGAAAATCCTAATCTTTCCCTCACAACCCAGTTTTCAAGCACAACATAATAATAAAATAAAAAATTCATGTTGTTATCCTGGAGCTCATGTTTGTGAAAGGAGGTGTGTGGGGGAAGCAAGCAAAGCAAATAAGTACAAAAACAGAAAGAGGAGGGGACAGGGAAATGTGTGCTAAACTCTGTGGTGTATCCTCTTGGTTTACTCACAGTTCCTTCTTTTTTTCTTTTTCTGTCTCTTACGATTTAAAAAAATCTCTTCACAATAATGAATTGGGACTCAATCAAGAAAGGAGGCTTTGTACAAACCAGTAAACCATTTTGGAAAGACCAGGTATTTCCTGTCAACAAAATAATTTACATTTCTTGGCCTAGCAAAATCTCAAACTTTATAATCTGTTTTGTATTGCATGTCTTATAAATAGGAAGTTAAAATCTGGCACATAACAATACTGAGAAAAACTGTACAGGTAGGAAAATCAGAAATATTACAGGCAGAATCATCTGCTTGCCTGAATTATTGCCAATAATCTGGGTTATTGACTTCTAAATATTTTGCCCTGTTTAGACTGGTTGCTATAAAACAAGTGTGCTTTGAAAGATGAGAGGACATTAGCTACCCCAAACATTTTCTGCTGTAGTCAGAAACCTGATGCAAACTAACCTCTGATCAAATAAGTCTGGAAAGTGGCACTGTTGCTAAGCTTGTAAGCCTCTCCATCTTTTTGTTTGAAACAAAAAAAATTCTGTTTCCTTTGAGTCATGCCCACAACTCACGTGAAGCACCTACCTGCTTGTGAATCACAGTAATGAAAATATATAACCAAGAAGAAGAATTACTGACAGATCACATCCACCATGTTTGTCATGGAGAATTGTCTGTTCTTCTAAGCGGACCCTAGCAGAGGCCTTTAAATCCCTGTATATACACCAGAACTGTTTGACCCCTCTGCAACAAATCTCTGTTCATTTGGCCATACCTGCCACGCACAGTGCACAGTGGGCTGAGGGGATGAGGTTGGCAGCAGAGAGACACAACAGTGGTGTCATGGGTGTGCCCTGGCAGCTCACCCAGAACTCACTGCTTGCTATCCACCCCTAAATATTATCCTTCTGGGGCTTGCTTTTTACAACACCAGCCATGATCCCTCTACAGCCCAAATATGTATCTGGCAGACTGTGCCATGTGAAAACATTGGGGGATGTGGCATTGCTCCCGTGCATTTGGGAAACTGCTACCTTGCTGTTTGGCACTGGCAAAGGCTGCCTAATAACCACCTCCTGGAGGCTCAACACATGGGAACACATTTGATTTTCTAATTTCCTAATTTCCTGCCCTGAGGTGGTGTCTACATATCATATCAGAGTTATTTAAGCAAGCCTCCTTGTGTGTTTGGCTGGGTAGGCATTTTTATTTTAGCACTTCTTTAAGGTAAGTTGTAATATTTAAAGTAAGTTTTAAACATTCTCATATGTATTGTGTTCATACAAAAAGCAGCTCTGAAAAGGGTTGGTGGTCTGTAGAAGCAGCTAAAAGTTGGTGTTCTTGTGACATGCCATGGAAGATTAAAAGGGCAGACCTCGAGCTGTTTATTAAAAACTTTAGATATCTGTTTGACATCTCTTACATACATGACATTTATGTATTTTTAAAAAGTCACTGAACAATGACAATAAAAATGACAATAGAAAAGCTTTGCAAGTATTTGTTTTCTGAACCCATGAGGATTCTCCAAAAAAACATATTTACAGTAAGATGTCAGTGAGCAGCCTGTCCCTGAATCTAAACCTCCTCTTACTACTGGCATCAGAGGACGAGGATACAATGTGCTGTTCAAAGGTTTTAGAAATGACAAACATTATTGAGCTGTTTTCCTTTCTCTGTCTCTCCCTCTCTCCATTGTTCTCAACTTTCAGGAACCTGTTAGGTGAAAACAACAAAAATCTTGAACACTGCTGACAGAGAAGCTTCTCCCAGTCTCCCTTACTGTCACAGCACATTTCAAAGAGCTTCAAAGAGAAAAATATACTCAGTGACTAATAAAGTAATGACAGAAGTAATCACAGCTGGAATGCCAAGCTGGGATGGGTGCTTCCAGCTCAAACCTCCACGAAAATAAGACAGCAGCTTTTCCCTTCCCTTCCCTTCCCTTCCCTTCCCTTCCCTTCCCTTCCCTTCCCTTCCCTTCCCTTCCCTTCCCTTCCCTTCCCTTCCCTTCCCTTCCCTTCCCTTCCCTTCCCTTCCCTTCCCTTCCCTTCCCTTCCCTTCCCTTCCCTTCCCTTCCCTTCCCTTCCCTTCCCTTCCCTTCCCTTCCCTTCCCTTCCCTTCCCTTCCCTTCCCTTCCCTTCCCTTCCCTTCCCTTCCCTTCCCTTCCCTTCCCTTCCCTTCCCTTCCCTTCCCTTCCCTTCCCTTCCCTTCCTCCAACACTTCAAAGCACAAACACAATCAAAGACAGGCCTGACATCTCTGCAGAAATCCATCTTCTGTTTTGTTCCAAGCTTGGTTTTTGAGCTACAGTAACACAGTGTTTCCACAATAGGATCACATGGTCTAGTACTTATTTTTCTGAGTGGTAGCTGCTGAGACGTACTGTGTTCCTGGCATTATTTCATGTGTGAAGTCAACACTGAAGTTCCTCTTGGCCAAAGCTTCTGTCTCCAGCTGTGGTTTTAGTTCACCAATATCACAGCACAGAATAGGGACCCCAGGAATAAGATTCTGTCAATTGCGCAAAAGGCACTTGGGGGGTTAAAAGTCATTTGCCTAAAAAGTACTTGAACAAAGACAAATGCAGGCCACCATGTAAACCCTTGGTGCCATTGTGCTAGCAAAGAAGCAGGGTGTGAGAGGAGGCACAGGCATGCCAGGAGCACTGTACCTTCTTTCCTAGGATGCGTTTTATGAGAGCAAGCCCTACTCACACATCCAAACCTTCTGGTATCTTGGTTGGGAAAGAAGGACAACACCTTAGGACTGACTAATGGAGGCAGAATCAAACCTCCATCTGACTTTTCAGAGTCTGGTGCATTTTTCCCTTTCTCCTATAATGTACAGAGACTAAATGAGCCCCAAGCCTTGACTCATCCCAGCCTGATCACCAGTTGAGCACGTGTTTGTTTTAAGGTTGTGTTTCACGGCAGTAAGGGAACAGGTCAGGAGTCATCTTACTGGCATGGAAATAGCTGTGTAAGTGATGAAATGCCAGTGCTCACTTGACACTGCTCCAGTGTGGTAGTGATTGCACAACCCTGACACAATGCCTGCCAGGGTGTTGATGTTTTGGGATTACTTGGAAAAAGACACTTGAGCCATAGTACAATGTTTCTATGAAAAACTGCTTCAAAACACCTGCCAATAGGGAAGATGACTTGGGATGAATAGCTGTCCTGGTTTGGACACCATGTGGTGTTTCACCTCAGGACAATAGCCTACAAGGTGAGTACATCATAATAATCTTGGTATCTTTGCTGGAAAAAACCACCAAAGTCTGCTTTAAGGAAGGGACAGAAGTTCAGTATTTGTGCAACAGGAAAGGTGGAGAAACAGAGGCAGTCAGGAAAATTCCCTTACTTGGACAAGCGTTTCAATGTAACTGTTCTTTCTTATTTCTTTTTTTTTTCCTCTCTCTCTCTTTCTCTCTGACATATGATCTTCCTGCTTCAGCAGAACTACTACTGATTGACTTCAGCTACTGCTTTTAGATGATTTTAATCATGAGGCCTTTAGCTGGTAGCCTGCCAAAACTATTCTGTGACTTTCATCCTTTTGCAGACCACAAGGGCCACACCAGCCCAAAGCACAAGCTGGAGCAGCCCCATGGTCCCTCAAACTTGCGCTGATGAAGGCGTCCCACTGAAAAAACACTGCACAGCTGGAGCACACAGCTCTATCTGGCTCCTGGACACAAACAGGAGGATGGTCAGGAAGAAGTGGCAGACAACACATAATAATATCCCTGGAGCCATTGAGAGCACTGCAGCACCACCAAATTTCTGCCTTGCTGCTTAAAATCACTTCTACACACTTCCCTGTACACCACACTGCACTTAAGCCTCCAGTACATAAAACCCCAAAAGGTGATGTCTAACCAAAATGGAAAAAGTCTGCAAAAAAAGTGAACTTCAGCATTTCCCAATACATGTCAAGAAATATTTGCCAGACAAAAGAACTAAATTAAAGCACAGTGAGGACTTTAGGATTGGTTTAGGCCATTTTTTTAATCAAGAAAATTTTCTGACATTCCTTCTCAGACCTCTGAACCTGGGTCTGCCACTCTTTTTCATAAGGACTGGTTGTACAAGCTCAAAACACTGTATTTGTGCAAGTGAGAGGTTTCTCTCCTGGCACAGGAGAGAACTGGAGCTTGCAGGTTGCTTGAGGCAGGGAGCTCTCCAATAAATAGACCTGAGGGAAACAGGAGGCTAACTCCCGGGATATTCAGGGCTGAAGGACAGGCACTGAGATATCATGCTTTCACATGGAAGCTTGCTCATGTTACTGCTTCTCAAATGGTTGCTGTCCTAGTAAGGATGCAAAAGGATGCATGAGGAAGGATGCATGGTGTTGCCCCCAGAAGAAATGATATTGCACAGGCCAGACACACAATGGCTTCAGACCTTGCTGCAGAGGAGCTGCAGGGATGGGTGCAGAAGGCTGCTAAAACCCAGTCTGTACCCACCTTTGCCATGCTCAGCTGCAGCCCTGCAAACAGCCAAAACCCCCTTTGCACCCATCTACTTTTCCCCCTTATCATCCTACTTCTCTGCCACCACTACAGTGACTTGAGCTTCCCATGTGTGGACATATCAGCGGGCCAAATTTTGTCTTGCACAGGGCACAAACCCAAGACACACTAAAAATGGCTGCTGACATCTGGGGTCAGGTATGAAAGCACTGAAGTGTCCTACAACTGAGTGCTGTGTGCCTTCAAAGCATGGCGTGGATGTTTCCTGCTGCTTGGCCTCCTGCAGTCCAATAACCAGAGGAAACATCTAAGCACTAGTGATGTTCCAGAAGAGTTGATATTAGGTCAGCCTGGGGCCTCTGTGTTACTGTGGGCTGTTTCAGATGCGTGATGCTGCTTGAGCTGTGCCACCAGTAACAGTCCTGATCTCTTGGTACTAAGAGAGACTCTGTTGATCTCCTGGCTTCCTCATCCAACAGATAAGCCAGGGGGCTGCCTGGAAATTTGTCCAACATCATGGCTTTCATCTAAACTCAGAGATCAAAAAGGATTAACTTTTGCTGCTTTTCTTGGAGAGACCTCCAAGCTGCCAGTCTTTACTTGGTAACATGCACTTAGAAGCAAAACAGAGCATTTCTTGAGCTGCAGACACACCAAGAACTGAAGATGGGTGACAGCACCTTCCCTAATTCTGCCAGGCTGCATCATCCCACACCCATGGTACTGAGCCCTGCATTAAGTCATTCCAGGGAGGTGTCAAGCCTCAGTACAGAGCTGCCCAGAGGGTGTGCAAAATTCTGGTGCTGAGAAAAAAATACAGTGAGGAGGAAGAGGTGTTGTCAAATGCAATAACTCCTTTTTCCATGAAGTCAATTAGACTGAGTCAGGTAAATCCTTTACCAGGTGAGTCTTTCCTGCACTGTGCCAAGAGGTAATTACTCATCCACTGAGTTGCATCACTAAAGCAAAGGGTATCCACAAAGGGTGATACTGAAGTAATGGAAAAAGACGTCTCTACCAGGAGTTGTGGGGAAACTCATTATCCATGGTGAAAAATTAATCATCTGGAGAAAAGAGGAAATAAGATTTGCAAATATTTTCAGAGTGTTTAAAAATGTTTCACCTGTTTAAAATGATGTTGAATTTCCTGTTTTCAAAACTCTGCTGTGTGCTGACTGTTGCAGCTCTCTATATGTGGACTTGCCAGCATCTATTTTTGTATTACAGGACTTTTTTCACACAACCAAATAAGATGCTGAAAACCCCCACTGTGGGGAAAATAAAGAGCAAAGCAGATTTCCTGAAGAGTTTCCTAAAGAGTTTCCTAAAGGGTTTGCCAGATTTCCTATTTCATTACATGCTGGAGCAATAATTAAAGAGAGACAGCCCAGCAATAAAAAAACCAAACACCTATTTTTCACTTTTTTTCTCATCTTCTGACCCTCAGATGTGGGTGAACAAGGCTCAGAGAACTAGTGGAGAGAGGAGCAGATGCTCATACAATATAATGGCAGCATCAGGGTTCCAGAGCACCCCCTCAAAGGAAATATACATGAGTTTCAGAGCTCTTGTTTATCTCCCCACAGCACTGCTGCTGGATCTGCAGCCAGTTGAAAAACTGAGATGATGGTATCCATCAGGGAGAGGGACATGGCAAAATGAACAGGAGATGCTCAGTACCCTGAGTTGTCCAGGGCTGGTGCAGAGGCTGGGTCTTGTCTGTGGGGTATGTTTGGGGCCAGACACTTCCTGTGTCCCCGGGAGCCTGGTAGTAGCAGCACAAATGCTGGTACAAATACCACTTGTACGACTCACATCATGAGCACTGCACTTGCAGGCCCCCAGCCCTGTTTCCCAAACAAGATGCAGAAGAAGGTCAAGGAGAAAAAGGAGGTGACATTAAGGGGAGCAGATGGATGGGGGAGTCCTGTGTGAAGTAAGAAAGGTGGAAAGAGGTATGGAATGCAGGAAAAGCAGGGGGAGCAGTGATCCTCAGCAGTGTCCTGTCCTGTCTGTATAAACTTTCATGGAGGCCAGCAGATGGAAGGTAAGGGTTTGTGTGCATGCATTTAGCTGATAGAAACATGAGATAATGTGTTATTAGCTTGGCCTGTAATAAAAGGACATTACACAATGTTGTTCTTGTCACAGTCAGAGTGTGTTCTCCTGACATTCACAGCAGTCTAGCTTATATTCACTGATTCCACACAAATGTTGCCAATAAACATCTTTCATTCCCATGCTCAATGTCAGAAACAGCAAGGTCTTAATCAGCTGTTGATGACTGGCACAAGATGTAGGTTCATAATACTCAAGCTCCTGGTATGGCTTTTCTTATTAAAAATAGTATTACTTTAGTAAGGAAAATACTATTAAAAAGAGAGCCAAAATCTTCTAAGTGTGATCTGGGTGATACAGCCAGCAAGAAACAGATGTATGTTGCCTTCAAACAACACCACACCAAAAAGGTTAGCATAGAAACACAGTAGTGGAAGAGCTAATCAGTAGAATCAGGTATGCTGCTGTTTGCCCAGAAGTGGAAAAAATAAATCAATGAGAACTGAGGGCTAGAGAGGCAGAAGAGGAAATAAATATTTCTCTGGAGTAACACAAGGTTATGCCCAATGCTGATACAGCGAAGTCTATCCAGCTGGGAAAAAACCCCAGGAGTTATTGCACAAGGAAGAGGGTCTCCTTGTGGAAGAGGATCTCAAAAAGAGCCTGTAGGAGATCCCAGAGGTCCAGAGTAGCCTGATCAGACAGTTTTACACTAAACACAGCCATTGCAGTCATCTGTCTCTCTGCCTTCTACATGCGGTCCACACGCCCCTGTCCAGAGTTACCACAGCTGCAGATTTGGCTGCATTTTCACAACGGATCCCATTTAATATTCAAGATTTTATAAAAATAGCCAATGGATGGATCAAGTTTATCTCAGGGACAGCCTTGTATCAAGTGTGGTTATAAGTTGAGAAGTGGAAGTATAGTTGTGTAAATATGTTGTCTGAGCAAATGTGGGTTTTGGAGGAAGAATTCCCATAGTCTAAAAGAAGGCAATGTGTTCCTGGTGCAGAAAATGCTCAGACCAACATGATGTTGGTCTGATATGATGATAATTTCACTTTGTGATTGCTTGATATCACAACAGGTGAAATAAAATTCTGCCTTGTTCTGGCTGACCATGGCCTCTTATAATTTCACCAAGAATTTACTCCTGTGAGCTTTATAAATATTACCTATTTTAGTCTCACTTGATTCCAGAAGATATTTCTTCAGCTTTCTGTGGTTTGGATTAATGATACATATTTGTCTTAGATTCATATGGATTTTCTCACTTCACATTTTGACCTCAGCTAAAAATTCCTCCCTCCTGAAACTGCAGAGGGTGATGAGCAAAGAGCAAATATGCTCATGCAAGATTCATCACACCTGCATTGCTTCTGGTGTGCTCCAATGGTTTTGCCTGTTACCTGTAACCAGACCCTTCTGGTTCAGACCAGACTGTAAGCCCTGGCTGCTGGGAGAAACACACAGAGAAACTCTGTGCCACTTGAGCTGCTGGGAGTGCTTAATTTCCAAGGCCAGTGTTAGATAAATAATAAATAATAGACGCAAGTGCCTACTTCTGCAAGGGCTGAAGATCCTTCTTATGTCTGTGGAAGCATCTTCATGAAAGCATCACACTGCACAAGTGAACAGTGAAAGCAGAAAGCAGTCTTGTAAAAGGCAGATGTTAGCAGATGACAAGGTGGGGAGAGGATAAAGACTCTATCTGATCGCTATAAACGGAGGAGAGTAAAGGTGGCTGTAGCTAATAATGACTTGCCTGAAAAAGAGGCTGCAGACCACAGTTGTTAACGCATCAGGTGCTGGTCTTTTATCACAACTAGAGGATCTGGCAAGCCCCAGAGTGCAGGACAGCTGCTGAATGGGATGTTTGTAAGGATCTGATGGCAGGGTTGGCTAAATGGTTCAGTAATGATAGCAAAGTCCACAGCCACACAATGAGAGATCCAGAAGCACATGCTAACAGCTGCCTGTCCATTACAAGTCCCCCTGCAGGACTGTTCTTACTGCTGCTTGTACAGCCCTCCCCTGTTGTAGAGGAGGATGCAGTCAGGGCTTTGTCACGCAGCAAGCTTAGTCTCTGAAAGTAGGCACCACGCTGTGGGGCAGAAGCTTCTGGGAGAAATTGAAGTGTGGGATAAGGTAACTTGCAAAGCCAAAGCTTCCTCACTGGGAGACTGTCCTGGTTACAGCTGGGATAGAGTTAATTTTCTCCTTAATACCTGGTGCAGTGCTGTGTTTTGGATTTGGGTGAAAATGATGCTGAAAACACACTGATGTCTTATCTGTTGCTAAGCTTATCCTAAATGAGGGACTGTTCAGTGTTTGATCATGGAGTGATCTACAACAGTGCATCAATGGTTGATGGGATGCATTCTTCTCAAAAGAGGAAAACCCTTTTTTGCACACATTAGCAATGCTGATTGTTAGACCTTTAAACTAGATTGGAAGGGGGAAGGGGAAAAATAAGTCTTGCCAGTGATATGCAGCAGGATGGTGCACCAAAATTTGAGGGCCAAAGTACTGGTGAGATGCTTCAATTGGCTCCACAAGGTGACAGCTGCAATGAACCACACCTGAAACCCTTCTATACCAGCACACAGAGCATGAGGAACAAGGAAGAGGAAGCAGAAGCTTTGGCTCAGTTCCAGAGATATGCCATCATTGGGATAAGCAAACCTGGTAAGATGAGTCCTCAGCCAGGATGGATAGTCATAGACTCTTCAGCAGGAACAGGCTAGGCAGGTGAGGTGCAAGTGGTGTGGCACTGTAAGTAATGGAGCGGCTGGAATGTGTATGGAGTTTTCAGTTGGCAGTAGCATAGCTGAGAGCCTCTGGGTAAGGATTAAGGGATACATAAATAATGCAGATATCATTTGAGAGCTGTTGTAGATCATGCAGCCAGGACAATGACACTGATGAACTACTCTTTGAGAAACTAAGGGACACCTCCAAATCACTGGCCCTTGTCCTTATGGGGGATTTCAACTTCCTAGATGTTAACTGGAAATATCACACAGCTGCCACAATCAGGTCAGGAAGATTGCTAAAACACCCAGATTGTAACCTCAAGATACAGGTACCAGATTTGTTGCTTATTAACAGAGAGGATATTATGAGCAAAGTGGTGATGAGCGGCCACCTTGGCCACAGTGATCACGGAGCATCCAGTTGTTGTCAGGAGGAAAAGTGCCAGCAAAGCCTCAGCTCTGGGTATGAGGAGAACAAACTTCAGGCTGCTCAGGGCACTAGTGAGTGAAGCCCCCTGAGACAATGCTTTTGTCAGTGCCCACGTCCATCAGTGCTGCTCACTCTTCAAACATCACTGCCTAAGGACATAGGAGGGGGCAATTCCCAAATGCTGGAACGCGAGAAGGCAATGCAGAAGGCCAGCTTGCCAGAATGGGGATCTTCTTGTGAAGCTATGGCAAAACCAGCAGGTGTATGGCCAGTGGAAGCAAGGTCAGGTGACATGGGAGGAATACAGAGATTTTTTTGCTACTGTAAGAGTAAAATTCATGAAACTAAAGTTCAGTTGAAGTTATAGCTAACCAACACTAGGGAGAACAACAAAAAAGTTTTTTCAAATATATTAATGGGGAAAGTCAGTACAGAAATTACATCAGCCCATTACAGGATGAAGATGGTCATGTCATAAACCTGTACACAGATAGGGCAGTTTAATTATTTCTTTGCTTTGGTCTTCAACACCAGTGACAGACTCTGGGAACTGCAGTGGCCTGAGCTGGAGGACCATGACTGAGAGAATGATGAACTCCTGGTCAATCTTGAACTAGTGTGGGATCTGCTGCTCCGGCTGGATCCCTGTAAGTCTATGGTGCATGATGGGACTCATCCCATAGTACTCAAAGAACTGGCTGATGTTCCTGTGAGGCCTCTCTCAGTGATTTTGAACAGCTTTGGAAACTCACAGAGGTCTTAGCTGATTGGAATCTGGTTAACACTGTCCAAATTTTCAAGACGGGCAAGAAGGATGACCCTGGAAACCACAGGCCTGTCAGTCTCACTTCACTGCTTGGTGAAGCTATGGAGAATATATTCTGGGAAGTGCTGAAAAACACCTGAAGAGCAATACAGTCACTGGTCACAGCCAGCACGGCTTCATGAGGGGAAAGTCCTGCTTGTCAAAATTGATTTCCTTCCCTGACAAGGTAATCCACGTAGCTGATCAAAGGAAGCCAGTTGATGTACTCTTTTTTTATTTCAGTAAAGCCTTTGATGCTGTCTCTTACTGGATCCTTCTGGACAAACTGTCCAGCACATGGCTGAATAAACAAATTGTGTGATGGGTGAGCAGCTGGCTCAGGGGTCAGGCACAAAGGGTTACAGTGGATGGGGTGACCTCAGACTGGTGACCTGTCACTGGGGAGGGGCTCCATGCTCAACCGTGTGCTCTTCAGCGCCTTCATAAATGGCTTGGACACAGGACTGGAAGGGTTACTAAGCAAGTTCACAGATGATACAAAAATGGGAGGAGCAGCATCCTCCTCCCTCCAGGGCAGGGAGGCCCTGAAGAGAGACCTTGACAAATGAGAGAACTGGGCAGGCACCAGCTGTGTGAAATACAACAAGGGCAAGTGCTGGATCCTGCACCTGGGATGGGGCAACTCTGGATGCACAGACAGACTGGGAAAGGAGAGGCTGGAAAGCAGAAATGAGTGCAGGAAAGGGACATGAGGGTCCTGATTGAAGTTGAACATGAGCCAGCAGTGCCCTGGCAGCCAGAAGGACCCCCGTGTCCTGGGGTGTATCAGGCACAGCATCACAGCTGGGCAAGGGAGGGGATTGTCCTGCTCTGCTCTGCACTGGGGTGGCCTCACCTCGAGTGCTGGGGGCAGCTTTGGCTGCCACAACACAAAAAAGACATTGAGCTGTTGGAGAGAGTCTAAAGCAGAGCCACGAGGAAGATGAAGGTTGTGGAAGGGAAGCCATATCAGGAGTGCCTGAGGTGACTTGGTCTTGAGAAGAGATGGAGGGGAGACTTCATTGAAGTTACAACTCCCTTGTGAGGGGAAGAAGAGGAGCAGACACTGATCTCCTCTCTCTCATGACAGTAATAGAACCTGAAGGAATGGCCTGTAGTTGTGCAATGTGAGGTTTAGACTGGAATTTTATTTCCAATTCTCCTCCCCAACAAGGGAGCAAGGAAGAGTGAGTGATGAGCTGTATGGTCCTCAGTTGCTCTCTGGGTTTAAAACATGAGAGTCTCAACTCCTTTGCACATGTTATTAAAACTGTAAAGCATCTCCATCATCAACTGGCCTCTCTGGTAGACTGCCCTCCAACAATAGACATACCCCTAAGATTGTTCTGTGCCTCTTTCAGCCTCTCCTGCTTCTTCTTCAGCATACACTTGCCTCCTGCAACAGCCACAAGTCACTAAAGGATCCTCCAGGTGCCAGAAAACCCAGGGCCTAATTTCCCTTGTAAGCCTGGTCAGCATGCCTAGATTTCCATTAACTGATAGTGACTCATCAGTCATTGCAGAAAAATCTATGTGGGACTATGATGGAGGTTCAAAAGTCCGTGGCTTCAGTAGTGACTCATCTTGGAAAGACCTAGATTAGTTGGTGGAAATTAGAACCCAAACTTTCCATTGATAGCCAGCTAAAAAAACCCCCTATGATTCTCCTCTGAACTGCAGTTATATTTAAATAGCATGCAAGGCAAATAAGGCCTAAATCTTGAAACGTCATGTGACATTAACCTTTGTCAGCTGTACATGAATTGTATTAGCCCTTGCTATCTCTGTGGAAAGAAGATGCTCACACAACAGCAATAGGTGACAAGGTTAACATTTAAAGGAAAAAAGGGAACCGTTTGACTTATATGGAAAGCATCTTGTTGAGATAAAAATGGTTTTCAACAGAAGATACTAGATTTCTATCATAATGAGTAGAACACACAGTTTGAGTCTTAGTGTCACCAAGAAAATGTATCTATTCTGGAGCTGAGTCCTCAGAGGAGCAGCAGGCAAAGCAGTAGATGATGTTTTGGGGGGCTACAGAACAAAAGCAACCGAGAAGGAAGGAGTACATGAATGGCAGGGAGACTCCAGTACAGGGGAGAACAAAGTCCCTGCCATCACAGAAAAAAGCCTACGGTGACATAAACATCCAGCATGCTGCAAATGGCTCTGATAGCAATCACTGCCTGGATCATGCCAAAGGTTAGAGGAGGCAGCTCTGGAAATAATTACATTAGAGCAGCAGAAGTCATTGTTCAACTACAATCTTAAAGGTGACGATAGGGTTTAATGAAACTGCAAAGTGAATGAATCTGTGTAGTTGTGCAATCCAGGTGTGGAAAACAAAGAAATACTGCAGGCTCTGCAAACATGTTATGACATTTCTGTCCCAAGCACATAATGAGTAGAAAATGTAATTTGAGTCTTAAGATCAGTGAGCCAATTCATCTGCAGGAAAGTCATCCCTAGTGTAGGTTCTTTTACCAAACACACATATACACCTCCATCCCTCCCATCCACCCCTGTTCTCTGGCTATTCAACCAATGCAGCTCAGCTACAGTGATCATCACACCACTTCAAGTCACATCACAGCATCACAGCTTCAGGATGTTGCACATTTTCACTGAACCTTATATCCTGTAGCATTATTTCAAACTTCTTTTCCATATTCCCCCTTACATACCAACCTCTCTCCACTACCCTTTATGTTCCACTTAGCAATCCAGTTCACCTTACCCTCCAGTTAATTCCTTCCAAGTAGTATCAGACAGAGCTATCACGTTTTCTTGCAACTACATGATAAATCATCTTGAAAATCTTAATACAAGGAAAAAAATTAAGGAATTAAGGAAAACAGTACCCTGAGCCATAAACTCAACACAGCACAGTCACTCAGAATATCAGTGCGCTGCATCACTGGTGCTATGTACATCAGGAATAAACACAGTGCTATGAAAATATCAGAGAATTGTTTTCTTCTCCTTTGAACTGCCTCCCAGGACACTCACTGAAAAAAGGGAAGGCTAAATGCTGTTGTCCCTCTCTGGCCAAGACTCAAGTACACCCTTTAGATGAGAGCCTTTAGCTAAGAGAAAGAATTCAGGGAATTACAATGCTTTTTGAACTAAAAACCACACACATTTTTATTGTACATAAGGATATGTAGGAATCTCTATGCTAATGCAAGTCTGAGATCTGAAGGTTATTTTTGAAGTGTCAAATGACATCGTTTTAAACCTGAAGTTTAAAACTATGCTTTAAATATATGTTTATATGTTTCAAAAACAGCAATCCTGGATCATCCAGTTGTAAATGGCACTGAAGCATTGCCACTCCAGAGCACACAAAGCAGACCATCCACCTCCAGCAAGTGTATGCAGACAAGCAAAAGGCATTCAGCATGCAGCCCAAGCTGGCTTCATTGTCAGCCTCCATTTTTTGATTTGTTTATTTATACTGGGGGAGGAGGGGAAATTCGTGTGTTTGTACCTGTGTGTGAGACATCTAATCCGACACATATGTGGCGTTTTCTAAAGGAACATAATGAAGATGTGTAAATTCTGCTTAGACAAAAACAGTTGTTTTTGTATTAAACAAAGGGCAGGCATTTAAACCATTATTACAGCTGCCTGCAAATGCATTCCTGACCATGTAAAGACAAAATGTGCAGCACTGAGGGCAAGCACTTTCCTGAAAGGAAACAAATTACATTTGTGGTCACAAAACTAGCAAATTAGCTGCCACTTAATCAATTTTGTATAGAAAACGTTAGACATAATGCCCAGAGACAGATTTTCAAAATGAGATATTAGCTGCAAAAGATAGATTTTTTTTCCTGAGGCTTTTCTTTTCTCCCCCAAGGAGATTATGTCTACAGCCCTGTGAGTTCCATTTTTTCAGAGATCAGATGTGGCATTTTCAACTTCCCCTTTGGCTTCTCGTCTCAGAAGATCTAAGCCCTTCTTCTATTCCAAGTCACTGCAGATAAAAAAAAAAAAATCACATAAGTAAATCAGTACAGAACCCATGCACTGACATTATGAAACAGACATAACACTTCCTTAAAATCACAAAATCAAAATTAGATTAAACTTCAGTGAAGTTTACACTGAATTCAGAACATTCCAGTTTTCAAACAGTATCAAATATATTGAAGTTGGCCCAAGCAGGCCAGGACCAATCCTGGAAGCATAGGATTTAGCTTTCAACAGGAGTAAATTTAGTGTGCACCTCAGTAAGGTAGCTGCTGTAGCGATAGGCAGCCTTACTGCTCTTGGCAGCCCTGTTCTGCAAGACAGGTGACACTTCAAAAGGGAATGAGTGGTTTCAATAAGGTGACTTGAAACTCATCCCTTGAAGTATAAAAAAACTGGTTCCAACTGCTCAGGTGTGTCTCCTGTTAGGTGTGCTATGGTAGCCTTCTCAAGAGGCTTACACCTGCAGCCAGGCTGTTAGCTGTGTCAATGCAGCTGTAACAGCTAATTGCAAAAATAGTATCCTATTTCACCTGCACATTTTAAAGGTGCTCCACAGAAGTGAGAGCCTGCATTTGAGCAGGGTCTTCAGGAGAAGGAAAACATCTGTGTTTGCCTCAGATACTGTCTTTTCTCTGTGTCAGCCACGTGGAAGGCCTGATCCACAAATAGGATTTCTCACTGTGAGCGAGATAATACAACAAACCAAAAATCAAATTACTCCTTTTACATACTAAGCTACTTCCTCCAGCCAAAAACTTCTGTATTTCAGGAGTGTTTCAGTACATCAGGCAACCAAACAAATATCTTTTCTTCAGCCTTATTCCCACTGCTAAGTGAAGAAAGACCAAGGTACAGACCCTGCCCCAGCTATGGAACACTGCTGCTGCCCCCACCCCACTGTGCCCTCTGCTCAGGATGAGGACAAGCGAAGGGATATTTTCTTTTGCATTTTGATTGTGAGTGCTAGTGCTTGGATCTGGCAGCACACTTATTTGTTTGGAATTAAAGGAGTGCATTACAGTAGTGGTTTTCAATTTGCTTTCATTTCCAAAGCTTCCAGGCTTTCTGATAGATGCAGAGACCTATTCCTGGCAAGTGAAGCCCTTGAGCTATAGGTTTCTTCCACTGATTTGCTGGCCTGGTAGGTAGAAAACCACCAGTGCAGTGCAGAATGACACAGAAACCACAACCTGACATTTACTGGCAAACAGAATCGTGAAAAGTGCACAGAAAATAAAAAAAAGAAAACATGTCATGTTTAACTGAGTTCAGCAGAGAGGCAGATTAAAACAAAAATGAAAAACTCACACAGCTGAATCCCCCTGACTGAATTGAAAGGAGAAAAATCAGAGAATCAGAGAATCATTAGGTTGGAAGGACCTTTAAGATCAGCCCTAACATCTCAACTAAACCATCGCATTGAGTGCCACATCCAATCCCAGCTGCTCTCTCAGTTGGTTCATGCTTTTGATGGTTTCCCATGCAAGTTTCTTTACTTTTTCTTTCTGGGCTTATTGTATAAGCGATGTGGATATAGTGGAGTAAGTCCAGAAAAATGACAAAGGGCCTGAAACATTTCATCTGTAAGGTAAGGCTGAGAGAGCAGAGACTGCACTATGAAGAAGAGCAGGCTGAGGAGGGATCTTAGCAATGTACAAGTGTAGGTACAATTACCTACAGAGGGGTGCAAAGAAGATGGAGACTGGCTTATTCCATCAGTGCCCAATGACAAGACTGGAGGCAATGAATGAAATACAGAAAATTCAGCCTGAATATCAAGAAAGACTTCTCACTGTGAGAGTGATTGAATGCTGGCACAGATTGTTCAGACAGGTGGTGGAGTCTCCATGCTTGGAGATATTCAAAAGCCATCTGGACATGATCCTTGGCATTGAGGCCACCTCCTGGTCCTGCACTGGACTATCTTCAAGAATTACACCGTGTACCTGAAAACATCGTCCAGATTCTTCTTGGACAAGGAGAAAATGAAAATTAAAAAATACCAGCAAAATATACAAAAAGAAACAAAGTTCCATATCTCTTCTGGTGTCGTGCAGTGCTTTATGAGGAATAAACCACGTCTGAATTGTTCCCACACCTGTGGAAGAGGAAGGACATTTGTAAAGATCAAGGAAAATAGAAAGAGGAAGAAGAGAGGGAAGATAAAAAAGGGGAAATCAGTGTTCAGTGATGTATACAAAGAAAGGCCCAGGAATTGTGCAAGCTACCCTAAGGAAACCAGTTGATGCTAACATTTTGACAGGAAAAAATTTACAACAGACTAATTATAGAGACCTCTTTGTCACATAATTTGGATCACTAAGGATGAAGCTCTTTTTAAAGACATATTTTGCATGAATAGTGCTTTATCTGTGCTTAAAATACCCAAAATTTAATATCTGTATATGGATATACATAAGCATTTGGCTTTATATATAGTTAGAAAGTACATTGCCGTTAGAATTTTTAGATGTTAAATAGTTAGAAGATCTCAAATAATCTTAAGATTCAGAACAAGCATTATAACACAGACAGAAGAAACAGAAAGACAATCTAAAAGTCAGAAAAAAGTGTTAAATCCAGCACAAGGATAGGCAGGTACTGGCAGAAACAAGAACATGTCTCTCAGGCTGTTACACCAAGGTTGAGCTTTCAGTAAGAGATGGCCATAGTGAGTGCTCTGAAGTCCTGCTGCATTTCCAAGCATTTCAGGCTCCTCTCTGCAGAAGAATCAGTAACTTAGAGAGCATGTTGGACATCTGCAAGCACCACCCTCTGAAGGGAAGCCCAGGGACAACTAGCTCATGCCATTTGCAATTACTAAACACCAGATAATTTATAATTTGCCCAAGCCCCGGTACTTTTATTCAATTAAAATTGTGAAACCAGTATAAACTCCCAGAAGATCCAAAATATTAAGGAGTTCAATAAGACAAATGTGCATGTTGTAGTTACCTTCCTCTAGCACATGCCACAAGATGATATGCGGCAACATGCAGTGTCACACACTCTGACCTCTGTATGAGACTGTCAATGAGCCAAAGCTGCCAAAGCTGACAATCTTTCTCTATGTAGGAGGGTCAGTGCCTGCTCTGCATGGTGCCCCTAATGCTTTGGGGGATAGACTGGACCCTTACCCCACTGGGCAGTGACTTCCAGTCATCCTGGCCACTGAGTCCCACAGCACAGAAGCCCCTGAAGAGTCTTAGAAAACCTCATAGAGAAAAAAAGTCCTTTTGTTTTTTCAGCGTTTACCAGAAGAGCACAATGACTCCTAGGCAGGAGGTCTGGAAGCCGGTAGTCAAAGGGATTAATGGTGTTTGCAACCTGGTTTGAGAGATGTAGCCCACTTCTTCCTCTTCTTGGGAAAGCACAGTGCCAGCTGCACTGTGGGAAATGCTTCCCATGCCAGTGGTTTCTCCCACTGGTTTTGCCCATTCTGCAAGGTCCACCCTCTGCTTATTACTCCTACCCCTCATGTCGGTCATCCTCAGCCACCGGCCAGCAGATCTCCAAGGTGTTTTCAGAACTGCAACTTTCTGCACTTTCAGTCAAAATTCTATCTAGACTTTTCCAGTTACACTTTTATAACTCCTCAGGGCCAGAAAGTGTTCCTTTGGTGCTTTGTCTTTACTTGGAGTTTTGGAGGGAGGTGAGGAAAATAGGAAATTTCAGGGCTTCTGGAAAATAGCAGCTTTACCAACTCCTCTCCAAAATAGATAGGCTTTTGCTTCTCTTTTAAAGTGAAAACATTTGTTAAATTAATTACTGTATCAATTTTTATGCATGCTCATTACCTCACAGGAGGACATCTTGGGAAGAAAAAACTGCAAGGAGGCTGAAGTATTTCCTCTCTTACAAACTTGCGAAAACACGACTGTGATTTGACATACAGATAAAAATACTAATATTCCATTTCTATACTAAGGCCTCCCAGGTCACCAATGTTATGACGGTTGCACCATTGGAAAACTGTACCACCTACAACAATGTTTTCTGTAGCCGTTTCCCACAAGGAAGCTATGACATATGAATATATGAGAGCAGTTTGCAAAGATGTGCAGCTGCCTGCCCCCATACAGCTTGTTTGGTGCCACTGGGGCCTTTCTGCAAACAAAAACTAGGCTGTTTCATGGACTCTAGATGTGTCTGCCTGGAGTGGTCTGATCCAGGGTGGGCTTCAAGAGAAAACAACCCCTCACTCACCATTTGCAGCAGAAACTAAAGGGCCAGTTTTTGCATGGTGACAGCTAAAACTGCCAACAATGTGACTATTTACAGTGTGGAAGAGATAGGAGCAAGAATTCCCAAGATCTGCTTGCAACGTGCCCAGATTTTTGGATAGCAAAAGCTGAACAAAATCCACAGTATGACCACAGCCAGAGATATTTTGGCTTTGCACATGATGTATCTAAGGAAGTTTTTAAATTAAAAGCTCCTCTACCACACAGAATTGTTAAGCCTTGTTCCACAGGCCTGTCCCAGGTCATTGCTATGCACCAGTATGTAAGAGTTTCCTTTTGGGCTGCAATCCAAAGTTTTTTGACTGATTTCATGCAGATCTGGCTTAATGCAGAAGTTCCCAGGATTTAGAAGCCTTTTTTTCACCCTTTCCTTTCTGCCACTTTTTTTCAGTGCTTAAGTAGAAACATTTATTTGAAACACTGTCCTAAAATTATTTCAGCTTGAGGAATCATGCTGCAGGTAGCTTCCATGCCTGCATATTTCACACTATTTTTATTCCTTGCATAAAACTTTTATTTATGACTCACCACACTGCAAAGCTGTGGTAGAAAGAGGCCAAGGAGCATTTCAAGACAAATAGAACTAAAGATAGGCCTAACTAAAGCAGTGCAGGCTGCTTCCTTTCTCAGAAAGAGTACATTGGTGCTTTTCTCTCTTCTTTTCCATTCTGCACTACTCAGCAAGGTGAAATCATTCAGTGCTGCTGGTGAAACAAAAATCCAACAACAACAATGATGACCAACCACAGGCTTGCACGAATTTACATCAGCCAGGCTCACTGCTTAGAGAGTTATTTTACTTTGTACTAGAGCCTCAGATTGATCTCCCACTACTTTATCAGGCCTTTACAATGAAGGGTCTTATGCTTAGCCATTTTGCCTTGCTGTGCAGCTAAAACAGTCTACTGTAACAGTAAAAAAACTCCAATATGGAGCAAATATTAACTTGTTTGTCCTGGCTGACTGTTGTGGGGGTTGCAAAACTTATTACTAGAATATTTGACAAGTGTTCAGAAGGTAAATCAGGGATGGGCAGCAACACATTTGCCCACTGACAGAAGGTCTATCTCACAGCATTGCTATCTGTAAGTGCAGATGGCTCAGGTGCATATGAGTTTACTGGTCTTTAACCTTCTTCTGATAGTCAGCAGTTTCCTGGAATATGAGGTGCCAGGCCCAGTGATACTTCAGGAGTACATACACAGGAAATATTCCTGTTGTCCTCCAGGCACCAGTCCCTTTGATATCTTGGAGAACATACATGGGAAATATTTGCTTCACACAGCTACACCTGATATCCAGTCTGTGGTTAAACACTGTCTCTCCTGGTTCTTGGTATTTCTTCTAGCATTTGCAGTTTTCATGCTCCAAAATGCAAGTCTAAAATGTCTGACAAAACCTGCAAGCTGATCAGCGTCTCCAGAGAGGTGTGAACCTTCTCTCCAGCATCAGGGATTACAAGTTCCTGTCATTTCTCTGAGCTTTAGAGGAACTGACTGGCACAAAACAGATGTGTTATCTGGCAATGGGTTGGATTAAGCTGCTGAGTATTGCTATTTCCTATCCAGACGGCAAGAGGATGAGTAATATGTACACAACAAGAGCAGCTGGGCAGAGGAGGTTTTTCATGTGCTTCTCCTAAGTGGCAGCACTGACAAATCTTGGATTACTGCTACAAGCATAATTCTCTTCAGTATGTTTCAGAGAGCCTTATGTTCTGGAAACTGCATTACGTTAATCCTTTTTGGAAAGAAGAAAGAAAAAACAGGAAAAGTGGACCTCTGTGGTATTCACCATGTGCTAACTGAATAACCAGCACTGCTGTGCAATGCCACAGCACCATTTGCTGAGGAGAGGTTGCTGGTTTTTCCCATCTGACCTCACAGCAGACACTTCCAAGAGCATGAAAAAGTGAAGAGAATTTTTGTGAGCATCACTAACAGGTTTACTCCCTTTGGTAGGGGAGGCCTATTCATGGAGGTCTCTGGAGAGTGGGTACCTGTTTTTGGGAGCATGCTGCACCACAAAAGGGGCCCTAGGCAGTGCAGCACCACTGGTAGCTGTGAAGGCCTGCAGAGGTCCCCATTTCATGTCCCCAGATGATCACAGCTAGCCACAGGGTAGCTGTGCACACAGAATAAGGAACAGGGTACTCTCTGATGAAAGATATTAGTTGCTCCCAACCTTTACCCCTAGGGTCCTGCCCTCTGTGTGAATAAAAGACAGTTGGCTCTGTCTGAACTCCAGATTCAGCAAAATTTTTAGGCAACAGCTCATCTCACAGGTATTGCCTGCACCTCCTGCAGGCTGCCCCAAATACCCTGAAGGTGATGCCTGGACCCTGCTGGGACATGCAGGACCTTGTGATGCATCTCAGAGGGCTGATGCTGCATGGACTGCAGGGTCCTGGTACTGAATTGGCAGCTCTTGGGTGGCAAGGAGACTTCAGCAGTGTCAGGTCCTTGGAGAAATGGAAATCTAATTATACAACCTTGACACTGCTTCCCAAAGCCTCAATAGGGCTGGCAACACCTCTTGCACTGGCAGCACCAATTGCACATGGTGATTTTGCCAACTCTGCCACTTCTGCCTCTCTTTACACCCTCCTCCAGAACGAGAGTATAGCAGCAAAATCCACTCCATAGACCACAGCAGAGGTTCAACCTGTGCAGTGCCATGAGAGAAAATGGATTATGCTGACTAGTTGTTTTCAGTGGCATCAGTGATGCTGAGGGATGCTTCCCTGTGCAGTGATAACTCCAGCAGGGTTGACTGAGGACTCATAAGAATATCCTTCCAAATGATTTCCTCCCAGCCCCAGGAAGTGGGAGAGTAACACAAGGTTTTAGGAGTTAGAAAAATGCCTTCATGTCTCCATCCACCCTCCTTGTCTTTCTCTGAATTTGCCTTAAATCTTCCCTCAGCTTCTGCCCACAGAAGCCTCCTGGCTGCCACAGTAGGAAGTTTGCAGATAACTGTGTGTATAATATTTTTCCATCCATCCTGGCTCAGTCAGAAGTGGTCCAGACACCTGCACTCCCTCTAAGTGAAAGGGTTTTTTACCCAGCAGAGGCTTGATCCTGGTGCTGAGTCAAGTCTGTCTGTTTGCAGCAGTAGGAGCCACACTCTGGGACATCCATTTCTGAGGAAAGGAAGTGGGGAAGGATGAATAATTTATATTCTTAACTTAGGATTATTAATATTAACTAATTATTAATATTAACTTAGGATGCAGCAGGCATCCTCAGACCTGCTTCTGGCTCAATATAATTGGCACTGATTACAGGTTTGCACAACCTGTAGCCATGATTTCTTGTTTTTAGATTGATCAAGGTTTAGATGTAGTTAGTTAATGTGGAAGTAGGACACCTGAGGAATGCCCTGGGCATTGTTTGCCCTGGGCTGCCCAAAATACACTATCACCCACTCAGCAACTCCAACGCCCCAGAATCACCAGAGACCACAGCACTACATGTCACACAGGCTCTGCTTCCCAAAAGTGGAGCAAAAGCACATACACAGCATCAGGGTTGTACTCTTGGTTAAACGGGGAAAGGGCTGCTTATGAGAAAAACAACAGCGTGCAGTGATACTAGAGCAAGGTTTCCAAAAATCTTACATCACAGAGCTATTCAGCCACCAGAGAAGCAATGCAAGAAATAGGCAAGAGAACAGTGCTATCTGCAAAGTACATTTAAGTTCAAAAGCTAATTCAAAATCCTGTCGGGGGGTCACAACTAAATACTCAGAATAAAAATAATACTAGAAACAGCCTAGAAGAAAAACAGTTTCGTACATGACATGGGTTAAAAGCACTCACCTTCAGTCTGCATTGGCTCAGGCTATGGTTCTAGATTGGAGATTAGGAGGAAATTACATCTCATGGGTATTGATGATGCACAGCAGGGTCTCTGGATCTTCACAACATTTACTTGCACATCAATGAAGCCTCAAGGTCCTGAGCCTGGTCCCTGCTCAGGAGTGTGTAGCCACTTCCATGGGTATACAGCAAATACCACAGCAAGGTTTTCTCACTGCCTCTTGTCCCAGGCATGAATGCAGTGCCCTAGTAGGTGTATAGAATTTTGCCACATGTGTTTCCAAGAAAAGAAATGTCCACCTCCTCCTGTGGCAATGTCCAGAGGCTATGTCTAACTCCAGCATATGTTACTTTCTATGCATTATTTTTCAGTACAGACACAAAACTTTGTGCTCTTTCTTGAGCAGAGAAAATAGCCTGAGAGAGTAAGTCTAAGGTACACACACAGAGTGATGTACATCTAGAGAAGACATTTGCAAAAAAAGAGACCCTAGAAAGGTTAGTTTCCATAAGACATTGGTTAGGACAAAACAGTAAAAATAGCCAAGTAAACCTTATTCCAAATAACACTGCTGCAAGTACCACTACAGCCATTCAAACAAGACACAGAGAGGACACAATCACTGCCTTATACACCATTATGTCAGTCAAACCAGAATAAAGAGAGTGGAAGGTACTAGATTTCAAAATTGCAGTGTTTTATGTTCTTTCCCTCTCTTTCAAACTGGAACAAATGATGACAATGAGGAATCCAACCCTCTAGCTGCTAGATAAATAATAAAGCTTCTCAGGAATAGGATGTACCACCTGGTGAAAAAATTTTAAGCTGAAAACTGGTTTGTTTTTATTTCCATAATATCTGGTACCCTGCTGAAAGAATACTCTGTTTGAACAAAAGGTCCTTTTAGCAAGTAGGAATGCAAACAAACTCAGACAGCACACAGGTAAGCATGGAAATCGACAATTTTTTTTATTTACTAAAATAAAAATGTCATATCTTTAATATAAACCAAAAGGGAGTAAATTAAGACCACATTTTCTTTTTTTTTTTTATTTACAAGCAAAACCTATGATCACACAATCACATCTTATGTTTATTTAAAGTTATTTAAAATATATCCTGCTAAAGAATACAAATCAATTATTAATATGAAAGTAAATATATTTAGTTTGAAAGTGTATATATTGCATATAGACAAAATATGCACAGGGTAATGTTGCTTAGCTAGCTTAAAGCTAAAACTAATCCAACACGTAACTCCAATTCCCATAGCTTAATACATTTTATGACTAAGCTGCTGCTTTAATGGCCAGTCATAAAATCTAAATCACTTAACCCAACATGCAAAACTCAGCGTGTGCACTGAAATCTGTGCTAAGCCATGAAAAGCATTGCTGTCTGAGGGTGCGAGCCTGCTGCAGCTTATACTGGCATTGACCACTGCAGTTGCCTTCCTCAGCCAGCCACCCAGACCCTTCACTGAGGTCTTCCAACTTTAAAGCAACACATAAACAAAAAAATCAACCCCAAAACTCTCCCAGACCCAAACTTGACTTCTTCCCTTCATTTGTGACTGGCTTTAGTTTGCTGAAACAGACTTGCAAAGGATTTATCAATCCCTGCAGCCAGCATAATGGAGGGGCATTCAGTATCTGTCTGACTTCCACAGCTTGTGCCCAAATGCACCTGTTCCTGGACAGTGGCAGATGCTCAAATTTCTGCTGTGAAGGATGTATTTCGAGGCTTAAAATTTGCAGTACTTCGTCAAGCTCAGGAGCCCATGACCACTGGAGGACCAGCACTTCTACTTGCCTAAGCCAAGAGAGATGCACTTCTCAGGGGCACAGGTGCTGTACACACTACATCTCCTTGCACCATCTTTCTGGATGCCAGGATAGCCATGAAAAACACAACACAGAAGAAAATCCTTTGTTTTATTCTCCAGCTTGGCATCACCACTGCTTCAAAGAATCTGTGGAGCATCCAGGACCCCATTCCAGCAGTCCCTGAGCACATTTAGCAGGTTTTAAGCAATGGGTTCAAAGGTTATAGAGCCTGGAGGCATCCTAAGCTCAGTTGAAAGCCATGGTATGTAGGAGATGGCTGGCTGCGAAAGGTCACATAAACAATCTGCAGCTGGATAGTAACAAGATACTAGCAGCTCTTATCTTTACTGCAGCCCTTTTCCTTAGACAGAGACATTGTGTCTCTGGGGTCCTTGAAGGTACTTCTGGACAATATCAAATGTGTAGCAGAAGCCATAGGAATGCAGAGGTGGGAGTCAGATTCGCGCTTCTTCATTTAACCAGTAGTATGCTTACTTTTAGTTTTATGCATGAGCTTATTAGATGTGCTATATATTCTGTAAACGCTTCTAATAAACTAAACCTTGCTATTCAATCGTATCAATTTGTGACATTTCTCCCGTCGACCGTGACATAATGGTGACCTCGACATGATTCAAACACGCAGCCTTCTGGTACATCCACCACATGTGCTGCCCATTCCCAGTGTTTACCATCCCCCAGGCATGGAGGCAGTGGGACAGACTGACTGTGGTCAGCAGGATGGTGACCATCAAGGCACCACGGCTGCCTCTGCATTTCTCCTCCAGGAGGAGCAGGTTCATTCCAGATGTAAGTCCTCCAGGAGGGTGCACACCTGCAACACATCCATGGTTGGCTTCTGTGTGAACTGGTACCTCCTAGAAATGGAGAAAAGCAAACGTGGAGAGAACCATGGTCAGTCCCTGCACCAGGCACAAAGATGAGGAAATGCACTTCACTCCCATGGATGTGTGGTTGGACAGGGAGCAGCAACCTGTATCTGTACTTGGCTGGAAGGGAAGAAATGGGAAGGAAGAGCAGAGAAAGCAAACCTAGAGATAAGAAAATAGCAGTAGGAAACCTAGAAGTAAGATACGGCCCTGGAAAGATTGAGCAGGTGAAGGGGAAACCTAGCAGAGAGGCTGGAGGCATTGGGAAAATAGGAATGGTTATTGTGAAGGACAAGTTGTTGATTCCCTCAAACAGACAACATGACTCATATCCAATATGCAATGAAGGCACTCAAGTCTGTGCCAGATATATCAAGGATTAACAAAACTCATTTATTCTCTTTTTTTCACCCAGTTATTTCAGGAATTAGTGATGCAGCCAGTAGTTACAACCAATTATTACAATCAGTAATCCATTTGCATTGTTTCCATTTCAGACTGAGAAGAATATATTTTGCTTTTGGTTTAGACTAATAGAATTTTATTCATATTTATACTGAAGTAAGAGAACTTCAGATTCATGCTCCCTTTTTACACCATGCTGATGTACAAATGGCAGCCAGGAGGTCATGTTGTCATCCAGAGGAACCTGGTCTGTCTGGAGAAATGGCCCAACAGGAACATCATGAAGTTCAGGCAAGAAGGAGTTTAAAATCCTGAACCCAGAAGGGAACAGCTGGGGCATGGAGGCTGACAATCTGGAAAGGCGCGTGATAAAAAAGGATTTGAAGGACCTGGTTGAGACCAAGTTGAACTTTAGCCAGCAGTGTACCCTTTCCATAGAGAAGTCTTGGGCTGCACAGAAAGGAATGATGACAGCTGGTTGAGGAATGGGATCCTTCACCATTACTCAGCACTGGTGAAGTCACAACTCAAGCAAGTCCATGGGAATGCCACAACTACAGTGAAGGAACAGAAGAATATGACATATGAGGAGAAGCTGAGAGAGCTGCAACTGCTCAGTGTGGAAAAGAGAAAGCTCAAGAGCATCTTATCTGCATTTACAAATACCTGATGAGAATGAAGGAGATGGAGACAGACTTTTCTCAGTGGTGCACAGTGCCAGGATTAGAGACAATGGGCACAAACCAAAACACAGGAGATTGCTTTCAAACTTTCCAAGATATTTTTGCTGTGAGAGTGGATGCACAGGATGGCCAGAGAATTTTTTTATCTACATGCTGAAAATCCACCTGGACCCAGTCCTGAGCAACCAGCTCACACATCCAGTCTTGAACGGACTGAGGGGCAAGAAGTTCCTGTACTGCAAGAAGATTTGGAGTGGGCTGTTGGGTGCTGTTTCAAGCAGCAGTGATTACCAATCTTATACTGAAAATCTAATACCCATTTTTTACCGAGGAGATCTTTATGGTAGCACAGATGGTCTCTGGCTGGAAGGAGAAACTTCTTTGTCATATAAAGTTTTCTTAGAGTAGTATCTTCTGATTCATTGCCTGTGGACTTGTGGATATCTGTAGACTACTTCCAAAGGACACAGAGATAGTAATTAAATAAACTGAGCTTGTCACAAAAGGACTTAAGCACACCATACAGGAAAAAACCTTATGCATCTATAGCTTGGCACACAAAGGAAAATGGACATCTATGACTGAGTCATGGAATCACAGAATGACTAGGTTGGAAGAGACCTTCAAGATCATTGAAGGGCATGACCCATGCCCTAACCCCTCAACTAAACCACAGCATCAAGTGCCTCATCCAGTCTTCCTTTAAACACATCCAGAGGTGGTGACTCCACCATTTCCCCAGGTATATCATTCCAGAACTTTATCACTCTTTCCATAAAAGACTTTTTCCTAATATCCAATCTATATTTCCATTGGCACAGCTTAAGACTGTGTCCTCTTGTTCTGTCAGTTGCTGCCTGGAGAAAGACACCAATCTCCCCTTCGCTACAGCCACCTGGCAGGAGGTTGTAGAGAGTGAAAAGGTCACCTCTGAGTCTCCTTTTCTCCAGGCTAAACAACTCCAGCTCCCTCAGTCATTCCTCACAGGGTTTGTGCCCCCAGCCCCCTCCCCAGCCTCGTTGCCTCCTCTGGATGCGCTCAAGTGTCTCAATGTCCTTCCTAAACTGAGGGCCCAGAGCTGGACACAGCACTCGAGGTGTGGCCTCACCAGTGCCCAGGACAGGGGAAGAATGACCTCCCTGCTCCTGCTGGCCACACCATGCCTGATCCGGGCCAGGATGCCACTGGCCTTCTTGGCCATTGTTCTGGGTTGACCTGCCTCCTATCCCATATATCCATCCCATATCTTGGATACATTGTTATGTCTCACAGCTGAATCCCTCCCTCTTGGGTGGGTGCCTGCAGTTCTTTCCTTTTTCTTTTTTTCCTGTTTTGGCTCTTGCTTTTGCTAGCTCGGCTGCTCTTGCCTTCTTCGCTTTGCTTTGCTTTGCCCTCCAGCTGCCCCTGCCACCGTTTCCCCCCCCCCCCCCCCCGCTGCTTCTGTTTGGGTTTTTTTTCCCTCCTTCCTTCTTTCCCCCCCCAGGGTTTGAACCGGCTCCGGACCTGACCTGACCTGAGAAGTTGGAGAAGTCGGAGAAGTCCTGGGCCTGCCAGAGACGCACCAGCACCCTCCTCATCACAGTAACCCATTTTCCCACTATTCGGTGTTGGGGAGTGTATTTTTGTCAATAAACTGGTTTTTCCCCTTTTCCTCCAAGGTATTTTCCTTCCTGAACCCAGGGCTGGAGGAGGGGGAAGGGGTGGTGGAGGTTTGGTTTAGGGGACTCCTTCTGGAGGTTCTTCCCTAATTTATTCCAAACCAGGACAGCCATGTGAGCACATTGCTGGCTCATGTCACACTGCTGTCACCAGAACCCCCAGCTCCCTTCCCTCCTGGGCACTGTCCAGCCACTCTGTCCTTAGCCTATAACACTGCAGGGGGTTACTGTGGCCAAAAGGCAGGACTCGACACTTGGACTTATTAAACTTCATCCTACTGAACTCTGCCCATCCATCCAACCATTCCAGGTCTCTCTGCAGAGCCCTCCTACCTTCCAGCAGATCGACACACACTCCCAGTTCAGTGTCGTCTGCAAATTTACTAATGAAACACTCAATACTCATGTCATCAATAAAAATATTGAACAGAACTGGCCCCAGCACAGACCCCTGAGGGACACCACTGGTGACTGTCCCCAGCTGGATGCAGCACCATTCCCCACCACTCTCTGGGCTCGGCCATGCAGCCAGTTCTGAACCCAGCAAAGAGTGCTCCTGTCCAAGCCGTGGGCTGCCAGCTTTTCCAGGAGTGTGCTGTGGGAGACAGTGTCAAAGGCCCTGCTGAAGTCCAAATAGACAACATCCACAGCCCTTCCTGCATTCACCAGGCAGGTCACCTGGTCATAGAAGGAGACTTGGCTGGTCAAACATGACCTACCCCTCCTAAACCCATGCTGGCTGGGTCTGATTCCCTGGCCATCCTGTAAGGACTGCATGATGATACTCAGTATAAACTGTTTTATAACCTTACTAGGTACTGAGGTCGAGCTAACTGGCTTATAATTTCCAGGATCCTCCTTCCCACCCTTTTTGTGAATGGGTGTCACATTGGCCAGCTTTCAGTCATCTGGAACCTCACCAGTGAGCCAGGACTGATGGTAAGTGATGAAGAATGGCTCCGCAAGTTCATTTGCCAGCTCCCTCATCACCCTGGGATGGATGATGCCATCTATGGGCATAAATCTATGGGGTCATCTGGCCCCAGAGATTTATGAATATCCAAGTAGCTCAGCAGTTCTCTGCTTCCACGTGGATAACCAGGAGACCATTCTGCTTCCTGACACCACCTACCAACCCAGGAGGACAGTCATCCTAAGAACAAGCCATATTCCCACTAAAGACTGACACAAAGAAGGCATTGAGCACTTCTGCCTTCTCCTCAAACTCAAGTGGGTAGTGATGGAGCTTTCTCCTTGCAAAACAATAAGTTTCAGCTAAGTATGGAGAAGAGCCCAGAAACTGGAAACATTTTCTGGGAGATGTGTAGGAAGGACTGGGTTTTTTAACAGCAATACTACAGCAACAAAACTTTTCAAACAATTTCTTTTTTCTCTAAAGAAATGTTAAGCAAATACCTTCACCCCCCATCCCCCCATCCCCCCTTTTTATTATCACCTTGCAAGAACCATTTCCCAAAAAGCGACTGCTAAGCATCAGTGTATCAGACTTAAACCATCTGCACACTGTGGTACATGGAGAAAAGGTTCTCCAGCCTTAGGTCCTCTCTTAGCAGGAGAGCTAAGTGCTCTCTGATTTACACAGCAGGGAGGAGATGGTATATTCCCTTGCCAAGAGGAAACACATTTATCCACTAATTGCAGTATTGCAATGGGAGCAAATGGCTCTCATAGGTGCAGCAGACATCAGAAGTGGCTGCAGTGTAAACCAGATGAAGGCAGCAGAGCACCAAAATGGCAGAACTTCAGTCCCTTCAAACACTTGCTATCTCCCACCTAGAAAACAGAAGAAAACTGTGTACAACCTATTTATGATAACATCAGCTTCCTGGGGACTGAGAAGTTCGAAACATTTCACAGCCTACAAGGGGAAAAATACCCCATGATGTTGGGCGTTATAAATTAGACAAAGTCCATGACACTTTTTCAAAGGGAAATCTACTGGGTTTTGGAGGCAGAAACAAACTTTAGTTAAAAGGACTCCTCTATTCTCCAAGATACTGTCATTTAGGATATAATCTGTGTTTAGGCTTGAAACAACAGCAGGAAATGCTACCTACTCATGCAATGCAAAAAAATTTCATGGTCAGAAAACTGGCTTCTGTGATCCTGCAAAACAGCTATTACCACCTATTTGAAGGACTTGAAGGGCCATTTCCCCTGGATACCTGTAGCATTTTGACATTGAAAACCCAATGGGTACATGGTCTCTTAGCATGAGTCTACTGCTGGCCATAGGCTACTTTGCAGTGATCCCACAAAAACCAGCCCTGAGACAGACTGTACAGAAAAATGCAGTCCTTCCTGGTGTATAGACTTGGTTTATATGTTCATAAAGAATGAGTCCACTGTTCAACAGTAACAGACTGTGTGAGGTAAAAATGCACCAGCATCTCTGTTAATCACTGGACAGAACGCTGGAAATGCCAGATTTTACTTCTGATGTTCATTTCAGCTATGTTTTTAAACTGAACAAAATAATCTCTTTAGTCATCACCTGTTGCATACAAAAGCAATCTGTTCAACAGGCAAAGCACAAAAATATTATGCAGCTATATTCTGGCTGCAGAAAGATTGTTTTTATGTACACAAAGATATGAATGTCAAATATGACTGTTGACTCCTAGCAGAGGTAGTGTATCACTGATGCACTGTGATGAGATCATTGTTTGTGTCAGTCTGCATACAGACAAGATATGCTTCACATTCATGTGCACTTATCACTGCAGGAGGATGCCTGAAACACACCAACATTTTAAGCCTGAGATTTTAAGCTGTAGTAAGAGGCTTCCTAATTCATACTACCAGTGTAGTGGTGAGTGGTTCATACCACTCACAAAGCAACATTCCCAACATCTGCCTTCTTCCCACTAGGCACTGTCTGCTTTTAGACACCTCAGTCTCACAGTTACAGCAGAGACCCTTCATGGTACAGTCATCACCACATCATACCTTCTAAGACTTAAGGTTCTCATCTCAAAGACCGTGGCTGCAGACATTCCCAAACATGCTTGCTCCAGCTGGCGCTCCCTCCCCACTCAGCCAATGGCCCAACAGTGACAAGTTGTCCCTATTCTACAAATCATTGGCAGAAGGGCAAGCTCAACACCTCAAGACATGGGAAGCCAGAATAAAGCAGCCTTGTTGGGGGTTAGGTTTGTTCCTTTTACTCTAAAGAATTTTTTCCCCATAAGTTACCAAGGAGACTAAATGTCATACTTAAGATTATTTAACAAAAAACAAAGGGTGGTCAAAGCTCAGAGAGAGAGATAACATGAGTTTTGGGGCAGGTAAAGGACAGAGCTTGAGGCAGTTTGGGTTCTTTTCAGTGTCCGGGGAGAGAGAACGGCTGGGTTGCTGCTTGCTGCTAGAAGAGTTCACTCTCTCTGGAGGGGTCCAGTCGTGGGAAATCTACCATCGTCTGCTCGCCCTGGAATTCTGAGCTTCTCTGCTGCCCGCGGGAGCTGGGCCAGCCCTGTTCTGCCATCGTGGTTTTGTCAGCACTGCTCCTCTTGCTACAGTATGACCCCACATTCTACTGCCCTGCTGGGACATCCTGCCATCCCAGCTACCAGCTCGGGACTTTTCCACTGTTTTCCAGCTTGCTGCTCTGAGGATCCTACAAAGGCACCGAGATCAAACTGCCCTGGGTTTTTGTGAAGCAAAGTCCTCGAGGTTTTTGGTACTGTTTTTGTTATTAATGCTGTAGTTGTTATTTTTGTTTGCTTTGTTATACGTGCTAGTAAAGAACTGCTATTTCTATTTCCAAAATCTTTTGCCTAAAAGCTTTTAACTGCAAATTTATAATTGGAAGAAAAGGGGGTGGTGGTGGTGGTGGTTTACATTCTCTATTCCAAGGGAAGCTCCAGCTTTCCCTGGCAGATACCTGTCTTCCCAAACCAAGACAAGCCTTTGAGAGGTTTGTAATCCAGAGACAAGAGGTGGAAGTTGCCACGTCTTGCAGAGTGGGATGCAATCCCGGCTGAAATGCTTTCCTCCTTTTCCAGCCGTACAATATAACGCTTAAAAATATTATGCTGAAAGCCCCATAAAATTCATGGTAATAGGCTTATTCTAGATACCGAGCCTTCAGGAGTATCTCAGAGGTCTCCTGCCTCTCTCTGAGCAGGAACTCTTAAAATTTAAAGAATCTCTCTGAAGCTTCACCTCTTTTATTCTTTCTTGTTACTCAATATGTTGCAGAAGTGGCCAGATTTGCCCGTACTTCATTCTGGAGCATTAGTCACAAGCAAATTTAACACTGCATCCACTAGTTCTACCTCTCATTGCTGTTATTTCTCCTTCCCATATGTTTCTCTCCTTGGGAAGACTCTTTTATAAAGACCCTTAGGAACAAAATAGTTGCCCCAGAAGGGAGGAGCAGAAGCCAATGAAACTGAACAGAAAGGACGCAAGTGACAAAAGTATGCGCCTTATCTTGCTCAGATTTGGGGGGCTGCCAGCTAAGGAAGCAGAGTTTCTGAATTCTTAGAGGAAGATGCAAAAGCCTAGATGGATAAAACACTGTTCAAACTAGTAAGTAAAAAGTCCAGGAAGAAAATTACAGGTTTTGAGTTTCCTCTGTCTGCTTACTGAAACGTGAAATGGAACTGGATACTAGACCCAGTGACTAATGATTTATTTAACTTCGTGCTGCTGGCCTTTTATACTAGCAAATCATTAATTTACCTGCATGGTCCACTTACAGAACGAATAGGTTTGTAAAATTCAAGGCTTCTTACAGGGTTTTATTTTGGCATTATTATATATATATCAGTTCATATATAAAAAATGTATGCACATATACTTTATCTATGTAGTGTGTGCACATGCAATAGAAAACTAAAAATTATATGTACAGATTCCCCCAAAGGCTCCATAGTTTCTTTCTATTTCCTCATTTCTGTAGGGTTAGGGAGTCACTTTTGAATGTGTTACTGCGTTTTACATGTGTACCCTACAGGCCTGCTGTTGTCTCAGCACCTCTCTCAGCATTTTGGTATTGGAGAAAAAGCAAAGTTATCCCTACCAAAAATAAGTTACTGTTCAACATGTAAAAATACACTACTCCAGGCACCATGTAAGCCTTAAAAGAAGAACACCTATTCATCATACAGTAAAGGCAGGGGGGAGGGCTAGCAGAGCTTTAAATTGGCTCGAGCTCACTTCCACCCTGTGAGTAGATCTAAGTTTAACACAGGCCCAGAGGACGGAAAGACAAAGTCAAGAATAATAATTCCCTTCATGTCAAAGCCCTGTGAAGAGATTTGACAGCTCCTGCTTTGTGCCCCCAGTGAATTTACTAGCTTCCTGCACAGGCACATGAGCCTGATCTCTCCCATTCACCCACAAATTGTCTACATATAAAATGGCCATTAGTTCCAGCTGGCACATGGGGTTTTAGCTGAGACCCTCCCTTCCTGTCTGAAACTGGGAAAGAAGTGTTGGGGGAATGTGTGGAGGGATGAGACAGAAAGAAGCACCAATCAATACACTTCCAGTGCAGGGCTCCCTGGTCTGCATGTCTTAATTGAGCATCTGCAGTAACACCAACAATTAGGCAAAAATCATTTTACCCCATTCTGATCAAGAAGCAGCATGTTCTCCCCAGAAGCACAAACTACACATAAGCAGCAGTCTACTCTTGACCTGATGAGAATTTAAAAAATAAAGCATTCTAAAAGCTGTGTTGGAAAGCATTGGAAATACTTTACAGGATTAAGCTGGCTAGTTATTTTAAACTCAGCTAAGTGTGAAGATGGGCAGTCCAAACACCTTCCACTTAAAAAGGTTGTTAGACACTTGTCCTTTCAGATACACTCTGCACACCTTCAGCATGTGTCCTTCAGCATGCAGGACACTAACCTAGAACTTGCCTTTGAAAAGGAAACCCACTGGACACAACCTTCCAAGAGCACAGCTGAACATCAGCAAAGCCTTAGGATCCACAAGACTGGCTGGTATGCTTACACCTAATACTGGATTTGTAGGAAGAACTGGACACTGCCTCCAGGTAGGACTTAAAATTGAAAACACAGCCACCTGCCCTTAGAAACTGCTACAAAGAAGAATTTAGGGGCCTGCAAAATAGCAAAGAGCAGAATGTGGTGAATTTAACCATAAGAATTATGACTTATTCTCAATTGTAGGATAGCTGGCTATTGAAATTGGTTTGTGCAGCATAGAACAGGTGAAAACATTTTAAGCAGTCCAAATTTAAAGGTTCAGAATCAAGAGGATGCACAAAGTCAGCTAGGCTTCGCTCTGTGGTGGCTGGTTTCTTGGGTTGTGGTGGTTTTTGCTTTGGTCTTGTTTGGTGGGGGATTCTTGTTCATTTGTTGTGGTTTGGGTTAGTTTGTTTTTATAGGGGTTTTTTGTTAAAAGCACATCCCAGGACCCTGATTTCAATTACAGTGCAGTTTTACAGCACTAACATAAGAATCTTGCATATATTCTCCAAAGCCAACATAAAAGCAGAGATGACTTTGTGGAGGGAAATTCTCATCTGCCCAGGTAACTGCATTATAACACTAAGTACTGCGTATGACACAGATTATAGTTCAGGAGGTAACAAAAAAACTTATGTAAATCTGTCCATTCCCTCTAAATATCCAAGTAATAAACCATTCAGTATAATCTGATCATTAGTTCAAAACTAACACATTCTCAAACCCAAACGATGGATTAAATTTGAAATTATTGCCATTCTGTATAGTGCCATTCTTCCTTCTAAGTGTTACTTATGCAAGCATAGACACCATAGAAGCTGAAATCTTTTCGTATAACTATCAAAACAGTATTTAAAGTTTATCTACTGCCGTATTGAATTTCAGTCTTCCTTAGCCTCAACAGTCATCACTGGTATCAGAGATGTTGGGGAAGTAGTTCAATCCAAGAACAGCTGGAGCTCAAACCCACTCTAAAATTAGGTGATCAGAAATTAGGTGTGAGACTTAAAAGTTTTAAGATGAATGAAACAGCTTTCGAAAGTCATTTGTGAAAACAGCTGGTTAGAGACAAGCTTTTCCAGCTGTCAAAACACACTTGAGAGGAAATGCAGGCAGCCAGCACTCAGCAGGAAACAGAAGAGTAGCAAAAGGAATTCAAAGAAGAACGACTTCAACTGAAAATACAGAATAAAATGAAAATGTTATTTAACAGTAAGTAGGAAAGTAATAAAAGGACCAAAGAAAGAGGATTTTAGTATTGTGCTGTGTGGCTGCAAATGTACTGAACACAGAATACACTCAGGAATATTTAATTTTCTATAAATAGTCTTCAAGTGATTCCAGTGGCGTTCGCTTATGCCACGCATGCAGGATTCCAACAACTCTTTCAGAAACACAGTCTCTTACTAAGTTTCACATGATCTTCATAAATGATAGGGAAGAGACAAAAAAAGCCAAGTTAGGTGGCAGAGCAAGTTCAGAGTGCTTTTGAGTTAGTGTACCTGAAAGCAAAGGCGACATTACTTCTCAATGTCAACATATTTTGTGGCAAAAGTATCCTCTCTAAAATCCAAATCTAGGCTAGTTACAATAGATATGGAACTACGCTGTTCTCCTGTAAAAGTTTTGTACACTGAAGTAATTTTAAAAAATTTAGGATAACTCAAAATCAGTTTAGCGCATGAGTTATTTTCACTCAAATATAAAATCCAGAAGAGATGGTGTAGTTGTAAAAAAACTTGAAAGGCACACCCCTTTATTAGCATGAAGATTAATTTGAAATATAACAAAACTGCCATAAACACTTAAAGCAGGCATTACAGCACCACTGAAGAAAGGAAAAAAGTACTCCAAACAGATTGTATTCAAAATTTATTTTTAAATAAAGGAAAAAACAAGACAATTATTTTAAATAAACATTATGTATTATTCTACACAGCTGTAGATGAACATAACTTTACATCAGCTGTTTATAAATTTTACAAGTTCTGTTGCAGCATTGTCTACAACATTTGACACTGTTGGTTTCCTTTTCATCATCAACCAAACAATACCCAAATGAAACCATTTGCTTAAGCAAAGCTTTATTTTTCATAGCCAAAGATGGCTCTACTAATACCAAAGCACCTGTTAAACAATTATCCCCACCTAGTTTTTTAAACGGAAGTCTGTTTAGCCTTTTTTTTGGTTCTGTTCCATTGCCTGCATAGAAATCAGCATAAAGCTAAGTAGCAAGCTAAGCTTCACTTTAGCAGTGCAATGAATGGCATCAAACTTCATGAAACAAATGAAGATACAAACATTGTCAGTAAAATTGAACTATGTAAAATATATATTAATAAAAGAATGTTTTTGTGGGTCACAAATAGACTATGTTTCAGTGTAAAACTTTCCTCAGGAAAAGTGCTTCTTCCTGATTCACATGAAAAGAACGAAGCATGCATCACAAGCCTTTGTTCAAACAGAAATGCCCATTAAAAAGTTCCATGTTACCATAAGGCAAAAAAGATATTAAGGTGGATGAAGCATCTTGGCCCAGAGTATGTTTTACAACAAATACCTACGCATTACACTTGTGTAGCATCTGATGGGTAAGGGATTGGCTCAGTAAGGTAGAAAGTCCATTTTTATAAATACATGTCATTATTGCTAATATGCTACACATCATCATCCAACTTTTAAAGCTGCTTTGTTGACATAACCTTGTAATTAGCAGTTCACCATCATGGTGAAAATATGCTATTCCATACGACAAAAAGTAAAGCAGCATAAATACAATTATGAAAACAAAAGGCTTATGCAACAGTCTTCTCTAGCTTTGCTGTTTTTTTTAAATTAAAGCATGTTCAAAGAAAACAAGTCCAGTTCACCACAAACTAGGAAATTTCACAATGAGGTTGAAAACCAAGTTACAGGGAACAGAGAGAGGAAAACCATGGCATGCATTATAATCTAGTCCTTTTAGTCATACCACTGAAATACAGAAGTCCAATTTAAAGGCTAGACTAACAGGCAACCAGTCAAGAGTAAACTTAATTTGATATCTAAATTAAGACTACAGTTTTAATCAGTAACAGCAAACTCACCCTGCCTTTTAATATATTCACAATATCTACTGCAATTGAATACTTAATTATGACTAGTATAGGTATGTATGTTCACTTTACAAAGATATTAAATACCTGCATCATGAAATTACATTCTTAAGACATTGTGTAAGAAAATAGCTCATGTGTGAAATGTTTCTGAAATGTATTTCTGCTCCCTTCTACTCCCTACAATGTCCCACACACACCCCCAACACCCCCCACCCCCCACCATGAAAGCATTCACTCACAGGGAAAAACAAACACCCCTTAGAAAAAGATGGAAGTACTGAGGGGATCACCTTGGCTAGTTACAGCACAGTGCTTAACAAGGTTCAAGACAGAACCAGATCAGACTTGGCCATAAGATGCCCATAATACATGCCTGACCAGTAAATCCTTCCAACTCATTCTTATCAAACTCAGTCCACTTTTGGTTACTGCAATGATTAAAATATTCCCTATATACATATAAACACAAGACTACAGGCTTACTTTAGTTTGTTTTTGCAAAGCAGTTTACTCTTTCTATTCATATTGTTCTGCAGCAACTACAAGAGGTAGGCATAAAACATTTCAGAGCTTCTTTCCCAAGGTCCCATTACTAGCTCAATTTAGTGGGATAAAACAAAAATCAGCTGTACCTCTGTGATTTTACTAGGTACAGCCTTGTGCAATCCAGCTGGAAAATAGCTATATGAACCCTAGATTTGCCAGTGCAGCACACCAAGGAGTAAGAAGCTGTTCATATCCTGGAGGATATTTTTTTTAAAAAAAGTCTACTGCAGAGCATTTAAATAGAAAGCAGATTCAGGACCAATTCTCCCTATTTTTATTTGTAAATAGAAGGAAGGTACCTTTTGGCCAAGACTACAGTTGTATTTTCACAGATGCAAGTGCCATGCAAAAATAAAGTGAAGAACAGATACCAAACATACAAGTAATAAAACTACTGAAGGTAGATTTTCTTGGAAGTATATAAGCAACTTATAATACTTTTCTTTCCCCCTTCTCTTTTTGACATTCACAGTTACAAATGCGTGGCTATACATCAATAATTTCTTCTGCAGTGCCTCCACAACGTAATCTGTAGCGCCCTGTTCTCCAGCTAATTGTGGGGTCCCACAAAGCAGATAGGAAAATGTAAATTGTCATGGATTCTCTGATGAACCAAGCTACAGCATAATCAAGTTTTGAAAAACACAGAGCACCACCCTAGAAATAATAAAAAAAAAAAGTATTTAATCATACTGATAACTCAAGAAAAATTTGAAAGTAATTTATAACATTTAAAAATGTTTTATAAAACTTACTTTATAAAATTTACATATCAATAGCATCCTTCATTAAAAATCAAGTATATTTTCTTGTTCAAGATACAACATCCCATATTAAATATTTTCTACAGCATTAGAAGAAAAAAATGCTGTTCTCATCTGTGGCACCTTTCCGTACTGAAAGTTTTATGAGGCCTTGGAGCCAATGAGGCCAATGAGCTAGCTGTTCTCCTAGCTCATTGTTAACAAATTAAATGAAAAATGTATGCATGAGTACACACACACCTCAACAAATATTAGACAAAGTGACAGCTAAAAATAATCAACCCCCACCCCCAAAATAAAATCCCACAAAGCTTCTGTTCTTGTACTGTCAAAAGAGCCTAAAAATTCTGCATATGCTCATGTAGAGCAGATTTGAAACATGAATATTAATTAAGGGGACAGAAACTTTCAGAGCCTAATCAGAAGTGCATGCAGCATTTTGTAGAATACAAAACCACAACCAAAACAACTTCCTTCTTTTCATGATACTGTTAGGAAGAGTAACTTAGTCTTCCAACTGAAGGTGGAAGACTAAGTAGTAACAGGATTGGACATGTTATTTCCTGCATGTCAAGAGAATTATTTTATGGCTGTAATAAAGCTTAGTTTTTTGCTTAAGTCAGTGGCAACAGTAATTTTAGTAACCTCCTGGAAAATAAAATTCCATACCTGAACACCTTTTAGTTGAATGTAGTCAAATATAAACCATGCCAAGCAGTGACACATGAAAAATACCATTATATCCCATCTAAACACATGATGAGCTGCCCATCCAATAACTAGACTGGCAACAAAGCACTCTGAGATTGGCTCACAAATTATTGTGGCAGGCAACATATTAATTCGTAGTTTGGCCCACCTAGAAAAGACAAACAAATCAGTTTTGACTTTGCATTATTCATTACCTCCTCCTCCCCACCTCACCAAATGAGCCATCATGGTATTTTCTAAAATGCTAATCTCATTTAATTAACACCTGCAAATAAAATACTGCAAAAAAATCCCTTTCAAAGATGCTAGGGATAGCATCTAAAAAGTAGTAGTAGTAAGGGCGGGGCATTTTAATCTTTTTCTTAATACTTGTAACAGTCATTCTTCTGTGGAAAGTCAGTGCCTCTCTCCTAGCACTAAAAAAGAAGCATGCATCAAGCTGTGCACTCAACTAAGGCACACTGGGCATTAGATCAAATTAGCTGGGGAAACGTATTCCCTCTCATTACCAGGTTGCCCCCATCAGAAGGAGGGGCCGGGGATGGGTGGTAGGTGAAGTAAAGACCAAAATCTTACCTGATCATTCTGGACTGAAACTGAGAAATAGAATATGAACCAGAGTTTTGCATTGCAACTTGTGTGGCCATTGCAAATTTCCAGCCCCTGAACAAGGAATTTGTTATTATAAAAATGTGCAAATAAGAGATGCAAAAACCAACTAGAAAACAAACACCCAAGAATTTTATTAGGCTTCAAAGTTTCTTTGGCATATGTGCCCTATTATTACAATAGGTTAAGGTATTCAAAAGAACTATTTTATCCAGACTCTTCTTTGGAAAAAACCCCAAATACTTAAATTGAGTTCTGAAACTTTTCTCTAAAGGAATTGACAATGATATGGCTTAATTATTTCTACAAGACTTACATTGATAGGACAAAACACATGTCATTAACATGTTGTTAATGACATACTTACAGTATGGAACACCTATACTTAGAGTATTCGCCATGTGTTTAAAAAAAACCAAAAGCTAACAAAAATAAAGATTTAAACTGCACCTAACGCAACAAGCTTATTGCAAAAGTCATCTTACCGGTCAGCTATAGCTTTGGCCATGAAGTAATCTTCAGCAATATACTGTGCAAAAGCTATCAGTCCCCCAGCTTGGTCCAAGACATCCTTCCTCATCAAGCATGACATTCCTGTTACACACTTGAAGCCAGTTAAGTTGGCTGAAATATATGACCTTGGATGTGAAGTTCCAAAATAGACCTGTCAAAAGAACAGAAGGCATTTAAAACTCTGGATGTAAATACTACACTGCCAAATTTTTCCTCTGAAAACATATGGAGGATGAAAAACACTAGATGTGGCCATTTATAATGGTGTATTTGGAAAAACTTTTAGTACCACTGTAAGAAAACCTAGTGTATCATCAAACTGAGGAATCTATTGGTGATACTGGCTGTCTTTTTCGAAATCTAAAAGCAGGTTTTAAATCCACATACTGAACTACTGCACTTCATTTTGTATTTAATTTCTCATTTACTGAGGTTTTTCTCAGGAAATATATGTATGAAAGATCCATTAAGTAACAGATTAATTGTTACGATTAATGTATTAATGTGGTGATAATTGACAGATACGTTCTCTTTCCTCTTGTGAAAACTACCTGTATTCCTGCATACACATTCTTAGAAACTTACTATATGATTCTATGGAAGCATGGGAAATTTGTTTACTTAGCACACTTGCAAACACAAATAGTAAAGAAAAAACTCAAGATTGTGAGCAAACCCTTTTACAAGATACAGTTACAATTAGGAAAGACCTACAAAACAGCAGAGGGAATGAGTGCTAGTGACTCTTACTGTTATTTAGTGTAGACTGCCTTCACACTGGTACAATAACTCATTCAAGAAAAGGCATGCTCATCTTGCAGTATACTGGATCAGCAGGCAAAAAGCACTTCCAGGAATACAGAAGCAAGCGTTATAATTGCTGCTCTAACAAATAGCAGTACTAGGAAATTTGTGCTACAGGTCTCTGTTTTTCTCTTGCAAGTGAAAATTCAGACTTTGTATCATTAAAAAAAAAAAAAAAAAAAAAAAAAAAAACCAACACGAAAAAACGAAAAAACGAAAAAAAGAAAAAAAGAAAAAAAAATCAGCACAGAAGCATCACTCATTTAAAGCAAAGAGTACTGAATTTCACCGCACGTTCATTTCCCATATTTCTGTCTTTCATCGCTATAAGTTAGCCCTAGGGCCAAAATGCCTTATACAGGCCAATGTACAATGCCTCTAAATAACAATTGATGAAACTACATGCCTTGAGACACAAAGAACAAAAAAGCAAACTCAACCTCTTCTTCTACCAAAGAGAACTTACTGAGAAAGAGGAAAGGGGAGAATAGGACAGAATGAGTAATATGAAGATGATGAAAAGGAATCAACTTCTTACTTTATCTTTCACTACAATTATTATGAGACATGAAATAACACTACAGAACAAGAGGCAGAGTAAACTAGATACAGATCCTGTAACATAGATCTATGCAACTTCCCGGTAAAAAAAAAAAATTACACGAGTTAAAAAAATTACATGGACTCAAAAAAATAATGGAAAAGTGCATTTATGAAATCTATTCTTACTGAAACACTATTATATTAAGGATTAGCAAATATACAAGTCTGCTTCCTGCTCAGGTAGTCTCTTAGCTGAAAATTTCAGAACACTGAAGCAGTATTACAGGAAAGCAGGATATAAGCCTTGCTTTTGTTCTATTTTTCTCAAAGGCTCTGCTTCTAAATCCTGCTGGAAATAAGATACTGTGTAAGCTGGACTTAGCTTTGACTTGTCATGGCCATTTTTGTATGCCTTTTCAGATATCAAAATAGAATTAATTAGTCATTTCTGACTAAGCACTAGAAAGCATTCATCAGTTCAATTCTTCAGTTTTTTTAGTAATTTTAAATATAAAATCCAAAATGTGTATCCTGTAATCTTTATTGTTCATATTGTAAACTTGAATATTTTACAGCTTAAATATTTATCGTACAGCACTACAGAGGAATTCTGGACCATTTAGAAGTTGTTCTAATTATCCTGAGTTTGAAGTGTGACTGCAGCTAAGAATAAACATTTCCTCATTCATAAAGTACAAGAGGCACAATACAGCTTCCACTCAGCAAGGTTTTGCAAGCAAAAATAATAAAACAAAATCCCCCCCCCAGCACTGCACTCACCTGTTCAAGGGTAGCAGCAAAACCCTGTCTGTCTGCAACATAGGGAAGCCCATGGACCAAGCCCACTTTCTCAGTCATTTGATTGGCCATATCTGTCAGTGTGTCTGGTGTTACTAAGTGACAAATGAAAGAATGACACTTGATAAAGCAATTCTGTCATTAGCAGACTACTGCAGCAAGACCCTAATTCTCATTTATTACCAGTATCCAGAGTACATATGCTTTGATGCATACTATCTTATATGAACAGTTCTAGAAAAATAATATTAGTGCTTAACAATTATTATGATTAACTACAAATAAAATGGAAACAGTCTGAATAGTATTTTTAAAGGTATTTTCTCCTTTAATTAGACGTTAATCTTTTAATTAAAGTTCTGCTTATATTCTCAGTTAAAATAGTCTCCAAAAATGCTTGCTTACAGTGAATAAGCACAGTTTAACAGTTACCACATACACACCTACCTCTAATTCCACTATCACAGATCCATATGAGATCATATTTGGCAACTTCATAGCCAGGCATTAAGTTATTAATCTTGGGATTAATGCCAACTTTCTTGCCACCTGAAAAATATAAACATCATAAAAATTAATGTATGGGGAGTTTCTGGAATTCAGATTCAATACCCAAAATACTTAAATATATAAACTGAAGAACAATAAGTGTTTACACACCAATTCTTAGTCCACTTTTACACAGGGCATTTACATCTTAAGTATACCTTCAATTCTATATTTTATAATTGGAAAAACAAAAGGAAAAATATTCAAATGCTTCCTTAAAATCACAGGATAGCAAGATTAATGTAATTAATCTATAAAGCTTATTACTACATTCTTGTAAGGTAAAAATTATTCATCTCTTACTTTTTAAGACTATGAAGACTGTATTCTACAGTAATTTCAGCATAAAAATAAAAAAGGAGCAGAACAAAGTAAACACTCCTTTACATCCAGCTGACAAACATGGTCAAGTTTGTTTTATATCAGAAAAAAAAATCTGAACTACATTTTACTACCTTGTTCTAATACCCCTTTCCTCCACTAAATCAAATATAAAGTGAAGAAAGATCCATACAGCCAAAGCAGATGAAAAAGGACTGTTGCAGGATCTCAAGCTCAAATACATCCACAACTCTTGAGTCACTTCCTGCACATTTAATTCAGTATAAAGACAGGATTTACACAGATGTTTTAAAATTAGAAGGAAAACTTGCAGGTGGTTACTGAAACCATTCTTCCTAAAGTTTCCTTGGACTGATGTCACACACTGTGGCTACAAACTTACTTTTTACAGCAAACTAGTGATTAAGCTACAGAAGCAACACCGGCTGAACAAGACAACTATTTATTTCTTTTAAGTCCATATAAATATGGAGTCTTCAACACCATATAGAGTATTCTATACAGAGCTGAAAACCTGTCATTTTACAAGTCAGAGTCCCACCTTCAAGTTGTACTGCTTACCTATAAACAGTCTAGCATCAACATTTGGGTATTTGCCAAGGAGCTTTTTGCACACATCAACAGCTGGATCATCATGATCTTGTACACAGAGTAGTACTTCATACTAGTAAAAACAAAAATATATACACTCACATATATAGTTACATACATACAGCTAATATGCATACGGTCTACGAAATAAAGCTTAATATCATAGTAAGCTAGAGAAATAGAGTGCTGCTACAGAATTGAAAACCAAGAGGTTTTACAGCTGAATGAGTCTAGTTCTTTAATGCACAGCCCAGTACTTGTGAAAAAAGAACTAAGTAAGGCTGTATCTTAATGAGCTCTTTTACTGATGAACATTACTTCTGCTGCTATTGACAGGTTTCTATCAGTCATGAAATAAGATGTTTTAGTATACAAGGTAAAATTTTTGTTCCCACTTCCATTTTTGTTCACATACGAGTCTTATATACAATATTATATTCAATGAAATGACACTACCTGAAAAATTAAAGAATGAGGTTGTAACACACCATGACTGCATACCTCTGAAGTACATCTTCCATTCCTTTACTTTTATAGATATATATGCAAAACAGAGTTGGAAGACAACCCACAGAGACCAGTATATGTATGTATGTACACTTAAACGTACAACAAAGCTCAGGAATATGTATATGGAACATACCTGTATTTTAATTAATAGGGTAATGGCTGAAAAAATAAGTAGTAAGGGAAAAAACTGCAGCTGCTACAAGCTAGTGATAGTGGGTGAAGAAATAAGAATCACTCAACATTGAGGCAGCTTTGATAAAGGTATTTCTGCTTTTGCAATAACAGCAAATTTGTTAAAGATTTCTTACTTGATATGACTTTTTTACCCTATTAATATTAGAGCTATTAAAGCTCCTGTACAAAGACTAAAATACAGAAAATACAAACTTCTGATCAAGATACCCAGAAGCCATTTTTACAGTCCAAGACTGAAAAATTCAATCACAACAAGAAATAATTTTGTTGGCCCACACTGGCAGTAGCTGCTGTAAATAAGAATCCCAACTAGCAATCAAAACAGTTCTTATTCTCCCTTATAGTATTTTATCACCTAATAGTATAATTTGGTTTTTGCTTAAGTAGTTTAGTGAAAATAATCTAAATTTGAAAGTTCCCTATTGGCTCTATGATGAAAATTTCTGATACTCTTGTTCAGTAAGGGGTATTACATACAACAGAAGATATTAAATTATATATATATTTATAGTATATATGCACTTCCAATTTAAAAATGGTAATGTCATACACAAAAGCCTGAACTATCCTAACATCCTTCAGAATACTGAGGAAATTTAAAGTCATTTAAATGGGAGTTAAGATATGTTCTAGTACTACAAACTATCAGCCAAATATTGCTATGTCTTAGAATGCAAACTCAAAAGTCAATTTGGCTAAGAAGCATGCAGTGTTTGATTTCTATTGTCTTAGAGCACAGAAAATCGATTTTAAATGAATTGTCTTACTAAGTAGACAAGTAACTTCTCATCTCAACAGAATCTTGACAGCATGAATGCCATAGAAATAAATAACTGAAGAAATTAGTTTTTTACTGTACATTAAATAATATTTGTAAAATAAAACTGATTTTATGAAACATTATATAATTTATCTTCAATTCACAGAAGCAATGACATTTCTACACTCATATTCTCCAAGAAATTCAACCAAAAGTAAGCCAGATATTTCAGACTCCAATATTTGAAGAGAAAAAAAAAATAGCCTTTGTATACAGTAGCAAAGTAAAAAACTAGAAAATGTATGATACAGCAGAACAAAAACAAAGATACTGATCTACACAAACGTTACCATCAGGTTCATTTGAATTTAACATGAATAGAAAAACTTCTGCAAAATTACAATATACACAGTAGTTGAGAACTCTTCACTGATAAAAATATTATGTGTAAGTCCTGCAGTTCTGAGATGGCATAATTTGATTCCATTCAAGAGAAGAGTATTTCACACATGGAGTATCACAGAAGATAACCATTAGCTCTGCAGGTTGAATTTAGCTTCACTTGAAACAGTTACAGGTTAATCTTACATAATTTTTCACTGCACAGCTGAACTTTGAAAACCAGGTAATACTGTCGTTCTAATTTTTCCAGTCAATCTCTTAAAGTAGTTACGCACAGTAACTATAAAAACATTTTTCAGACAGTTTGGGGACCTTGCTCATGCTCTCTACAGTAAACTGAAGCATTCACACATACATTTTCATTCTTTTTGGAAAAAAAATTATTATCTACTATTAGCTGAAACTCAAATTTGTGTGGAGTAGCAACATTTTAAGATTATTATCCATGTGTTTTCAGAACTAAGGACCAAGACTACTTGTAAAGTATGATCCAACACAACTGGTTTTTTTTTAATTATTAAACAAGTTTCATTTGTAGTCAAATGTTTCAGCTGCATAATGTTTTGATGTTCATTATAGGTCATATAATGGCTTATGATATTGCTGAAGATTCTTTGCACTGTTTGCAATATTGGCATACACAGCATGCCTCAAGTATGTTTTAAAATGTGCTTGGCCACACTTTATTGCACTTTGTTGAGTTGAAAGGATTGATATTTTCATGTCTGAAGCTTTCCAAAAGACCCAAAGCTTCATTACAGAAAAAAATTCCAATTTCTGATTAGTTCCAAGTGCTAGGGGTTTTTATTTGTTTTACCCTGCCTACTTAGGTGCCAATTTAAGGCTCTCAGTTAGAATACACAAACAAAACCTGCTGTACAGCTTAGACAAACCTTCGACCTTTTATAATTGGAGCAGCAGTATCACAAACAGTTTTGAGAAGAACTGAGAGGAGTTTTTATATTAAAGCTAAATTTCAAATTTCAGAATCCAGCAGCTACAAATTCAGTAAAAATGTATTCTTCTTTCCACCCACAGGAGCATATTTCAAACATTGAATGATACAGCAAACATTTGCAGACTTCTTTTAAGCTCTTCAGAGCAAAGAGGATCTGACATGCTTATCAATTATACTGCTTATTGTTTGTATTACAAATTGAAACAGTGCTTAACAACAAATGTGAGCTTTTATGAACTATTTGCTTCCCAGCACCAATACATGGCTTACATATTACCCTACCTACCAACAACTGGTGAGGTGCACTACCTCATCATTGAGCAATTTTTCATTAGATGAGCCATCAATGAGACCAATCAAAAAGTTTCAGGCTATCAGTTAAGTGTTCTCTATTGGAGGATCTCTTACAGAGAAGCAGCCAACTGAGGAGAATTTCTTGCCTCTCAGGTGATCTCTTACAGCAGTAAGAAACACTTAAATCTAAAAACATGACAGTGCAAAGATAGGAATAAAGATGAAGCAAATCTTAGTGGAGTATAGAGTATGTTTCACCCCCATGCCTTGGACATTGTTCTTCCTCAATAGACAGCTTTATAAAAAGGAGTAAGTTTTGTTTGAAACATGTAAAACATGTAATCATACATTTTCTACAGAAGGAAGAACAACCCAAGACAATCAAGCAGCATAGCTCCCATCCAAGCTTTTCAGAGGAGTTTTTGATGCAAAGGAGAAGAAAGACACTAAATAAGATACATACTTTTGGATAATCCAGCTCAAAGAAGGTTTCTAGGTTGTTTATCAGGTTAGGATCCACTCCTTTTAAGGGCTTTAGAAGTGAAACACCAGGAAGCTTGCTATATGGCTGTTTGTCTGTGGCTTTCTTATTGAGGTGGAGGCGTCTGTAATGAGAAATAGCATATAACACCACTTAAAAAATATGCTCAAGAAAGCCATGCAAAATACAGTCAGAAGCAGGAAAGCCGAGGAGTTAATATTGCTGCAAAAAAGAATTAAATCTAGTTGTTGAAAAAACAGCTATTTTTCTATCTACTAGTTGATGTCAAACGCAATGCCTAAAAAAAAAGACACGTAGCTTACACTCAGCTTTAACTTATTTGATATTTCAGACTACGGCTTTTTATCCTATGCATTCCGAGAAATAAGAATATGACCTTTTTTCAAACTGCAGCAGAGATGAGATTTTTCTGCCACCCTCCACAGCATTAAAATTCCCAGTATTATAACAAAATAATCATAAAACCCAATTTACTATAAACAAGGTGAAAAGCAAAAGGCTCAAGTGCTTTTTCCTGCATCAAGTTAACCAAAATTTAGAACAAACTGAAAGCACAGAGGAAACAGTTGACCTTACCGACCAATTTGTTAACAACTCCAAGAAAAGATAAAGGCTCAATTAACTGTAGTATAAAAATTCTAACTGCAAGCTGGGTCAGAACCATAGATAAACTTTTACATGCAATTTCAAACAGTTGTTGGTATTTAATGAATCAGAATTGTTTGTGTTTTGGAAAAGCCATTTAAGATCATCAAGTCACACTGTTAACCCAAAACTACCAAGGCCACAACCAAATCACATCCCCAACTGCCACACTGAATATTTAAATGTGCTGGCAATAATGTCACAACTCACTAAAATGAGTGCTTAATCCTACACTCCTGTGTAAATGAATACAAAATTGAATTCTGAAAGATTGACGGGTGTTGGAGACTGAATGTTATAATTTATGGCTTAAACATCTTTATTAAAGACTTTGCCTATTACAGCAAAACTGTATTACAAAAGCTGCAGAGAAGACCACCACATCCTGGATAGGCGTCCGGACTGAGGCCTTACATTGTTCCCTAAGGAAGATGAGATAAAGTAACAATGCAGGGCTGGGGACATTCCCAACGCACAAGTTTAGCACATTCCGGGAGGAGCCCACCGCCCCAGGGCTCTCCGCTGCCCAGCTGGCACAGCCCCTCGCTCCAAAGGCGGCGGAGGAGAGGTTGTGGCCGTGCGCTGGACAAGCCTCTGCTCAGAGGCTCCGCGGCCGCCCCGCTCCCTGTGCAGAGGAGATCGGCCGCGGGGCCTTTCCCCGGGAAAAGCTCACCACAGCAGAGGGTGCCGTGGCCACCGAAGGCCCCCGAAGGGTGCCGGACCCGCCCAGAGCACTGCAGATGGTGCAGCAGCTCCTCAGGGCTACGAGGGACAGTGTCACCCCGGGCTGCAAGGCGGGCGCTGGGCCTTCCCCTGCCCAAAGCTGAATGAATCCGCGGAACTCCGCACCCTGCCAAGTGTGCTGGCAGCGACGGGGGACCCTCACCACCCAGAAACCAGAGATGGAGGGGAGCCACGAGGCAGCGTGGGCACCCCTGGATGGGAGACATGCTTCCTTCCACCTAACCCCTGTCACCCCACTCCTTACGCACCCTTCCTTCTCTATCTCTTTCTCCTTTCTCTTTGCCTCTTTTACTATTAAATAAAAAATATCAAATTTTTCGCACCAACATCTAACCTATAAAACCTATTTGGTTTTAATAATGTTTTTTGGGTATATTTCGACCCTTTCTGCATCCAATCTCTTATTCACAGAGTAGTTTCCTTTGGTCTTCTGTGTTAAACCACTGGGTAACAATGGGCCAGTATACTATCAAATTTACATCAAAAAATATATATACAAAAGCAACTGAAGGACAAATTTCTGCAGAAACATAAAATTTGCAAGTTAACATATATACCGCATACTGCGGTTCTCAACTATGAAGAGTAGTCAGATTGAAAGGCTATTTTCTTGCAATGTGTACCTAATGATATCAATCGTCATCTTAAACTTTCACCAAGTAAAACTACTGAACCATGAAGTAGCTCCAGCAAGAAAAGAGATTCCAGTAGATCTCTAGAAAGTTTTTTTCCCCCTGAAGTAAGACAGTGACATTTGGTACTTAATCAGCCCCAGCCAGCATGTTTGCCTTTTAGGCAGGTCAGTGGCTAGACATCATGAGCATAATGTTACAGAGACTAAACAATGTTTATTATTTATTGTTACAGAGAATAAACAAATAAAAGACAGAAGAACAAAGCCGATTATGTCCTAGCGCTGTTTTTGAGTCCCGGCCTGGGCTCCGCAGAGGTAAATTGAAACAGACTTGCTGAGCATTTAACTGCCAAAGGATGGTCAGGCCAAAGAAAAAAAAGTAGTAGTTCAGATAGCTACCCCAGGCAGAAATTTTCCTAGTAATGTTCAGAAACGTAACAGGAAATAAGTCCTTTAGTGCCAATAAAAAGAGAGAATAGCAGGAATGCAGTTTTGACCAGGAGGGTCAAAAAGTAGATAATGCAAGGCATGGAGCTTTGCACAGCAACAAAAGCCAAGACAAACAGGAAAAACTAGAAGGAAGTGTCAGAGTAATAAGTTGTGCAGACAGTGTTGAGGCAAGACTGTGGTAAATAAGCATAAAGTGAAAATACTGCAGACTCTTGCAAGGGAACATATTACAAACCATGCTGGCACAGTATTATGAAAGTAATTGAATCACTGTAAGAGAAGCCTACACACTGTGCAAGAGAGAGAAACCTTGCAAAACACACAAATAAGACATGCAGCATTATCACAATCTATTCACCTCTGAAACACTGTACAGTTTTGACAGCAAGTGGCAAGACTGTCCCTAACATTCTATCTTAAGACTCCAGTCCATGTGCTATTCATAACACTGCACAGAAGTGGCAGCATGCCCTTCTGAAAGCACTGAGGTAACTGTGACACTAAAGTACCTACGGTGCTCTATTAGAGGCCATGTACCAAACAGCAAATTAACAGTAAACCAGACCATTTTACACTGAGGATAATTTGTAAAGTGGCACATTCTGAAAAAGAAAGTTGCAAATGAAAACCTAACAGGGAAACAGGCCAACCATTAAAAACATTACAGTATTGAAATTCAGGCTAATGTTTAATGGGGACGTCAAAAATAATAGACTACATTTAAGCAACATTAATACTGTTGATGCAAATACATTTTAAGTTAATCTGCTACAGTATATGCAGCTAAGTCTCCAAACAGAGATGAAGGTGTTTCTGAGGACTAACTCGTGCTTATGCTCCATCACTTTTCTCAGACATGCATTGTGATCACAAAGGTCATAATTTCTACATTACTCTGCATATAAATGCATACATTTCAAAATGATAAATTTAAGCAATCCTTTCTTAAAGGTTCATATTGCGTATAGGGTAATATATGCTATTTTGCATTGATATTAGCCCAAAGCAGTCAAAACCACCAGTGACATCTGAACTCCAAAACATTGCTGAGATGCTGGCAGAGCAGTATTTGTAAACACTTTCAGATAACATGTGTGAACATAGACAAGTTATATTTAAGCACTTTTGCACCCACATTTATTTGATTAATCACCCTGCAGTCCCTAGGTAGTGAAACAGAATTTTTTTTTATACAGTGTGGTACTGGCATACGGAGATGGGGAAAGAAAAAAGAAAAAGCAGACATATGATAATGGTGTCAAGAGCTGTAGTTGCATTATGCAGTATCATGGAAAAAGCACCTTCAAAATCTTCGAACTTTGTTACTTATCACAATAATAATTAACCCACAAAAGCACCAGATTTCCCTGTACACTGTGTGTTCCCCAGATTTCCCCACAGCCGAGGGAAAAAAGTCTCCAAAGACAAAATACTGACAAGTTATTACTGCTCAGAATGAATTCTTGCTAATCTGTACTAAACCACGAAAAAAAAAAAAAAAAAAAAAAAAAAAGCCAAGACAACCTCTCTCCCCAGCTCATTAAAGGCACAAGATTATTATCATAGAATTACGTGGGTTCGAAGGGACCTTAGAGGTCATCTAGTTCCAATGCTCCCATTTCATGGGCAGGGACACCTTCCACTAGATCAAGTGGCCCATAGCCCTGTTCAACCTGGCCTTGAGCATTTCCAGGGATGGGGCATCCACATCTTCTCTGGGCAAACTGCTCCAGTGCCTCACCTCCCTCACAGTAAATTTCTTCCCAATATCTAATCTAACCTACTCCACCAACTTTAAGCCACTCCCCCTTCTCTTATCACTACATGACCTTGTAAGAAGTCCCTCTCCATCCTTCTTCTAGCAAAATAAAAAACTGTGCTGCAGTACACAAGCTGCTGGGTCTCTCAGACATACACCTTTGAAATGTGGCTGAAAAAAATCTCAAGAGTCGTTATTCACTCATGTTAGCCTTCCCTCAGCAGCTACTTTAAATTAAAGAACTATCCTGTTAGAGAGAGGTAAGTAAATACTTAAATATTGCAAGATGGCAAAACAAGATGCAGAAAGCACTGATGACATTCCTACAAGACTGTGGTTTCATAGGCCATCGAGATAAAGTAGCAGATCATTAATTCTGAAAGGGACTTATTTTCCTGCTTCTTACTTCTGTGTTTTTAGTGATCTGAAACATCTCACATAGGTCTTTGTGGAGTGTTGGTCTGCTACAGAATAGAGAGCATAAGGTCTCATTTTGAACAGGAATAAGAAAATGTGAGATTATTCTCCTTTTGAAAAAAACAAGGCAAAAAGGATGAGCTCCTCATATCTTCTTTACTTCACGTATTTTATATATATAATGAAATATATATATTTATATAATTTATATATATATAAATCTGTTTAATGATATATTTAATGTGTGTATATATATATTGTGTGTATATATATTTAATGTATATAAATATATATATATTTAATATATTTGTATGTATATATAGTTGAAACACTCCCAAAAGTTGGTACCTTTATTCACAAAAGAAAAAAATTGAAATTTGCTACTGGTATATCAAATTGGTCAGTGCATTCAATACAACTGAAAAAGACTGGAGGATTTCAAAAAGCATTACAGACAGCCCATAAATTCATTAAAGTGCCAACAGCATCACAGCTTCACCAAAACTAGTATTAGCAGACATAAAATCCTAGCACTCTTAATGTAATAGTATAAAGACAGTTCTTCATAAGAAGTCATAGGCAGAAAACAAAAAAGTTCCTGTATCTCACAGCTATAATTTTTTACACAGTCATCTGATCATTTTACAATTAAGTAACCAAGAATACTTTTTGAAGCTCTCAAGGGGTCCAAGCCCAGACAATGAGACCCCTTTGAGTTTCCTCAAGACTCAGCCCCATGCTGACTTAATGGACAGAGACAGCTTTGATCCAGTTGTCCAAAATGCAATTTTAATAACACGAAAACGACAAACAATAAGGCGTCGACTGTGCGGGAGTGAACTGGACCAAGGCAGTAACAAGGGGCCAAAGGCAAAAGGCAGGGTCTAGGGTCAGAAAGGGGTATTTACACACCCCGGTGTGGGTGGGGAGTTAAGGCGGGGTCTGAGGGAAGGGTCCAGTGGAGAGAACAATTAAGAATATTAAAATTCTTGCACCAAAAATTAACTTATGACAACACAGAAAGCGAGGAGCCTTCTAGTAACATTTGCATACTTGAACATGTGAATAAGCTTCTGGCTTATGACATTTTGAACGGGGTTGCCCAAGGCATTTTTCCCAGGTTCTCTTCTTCCCCAGGGAAAGTACCCTCTACAACTTTCTATAATGAAATAGTTCTATTTCTTCTATATGTAAAATAATGTATGCACAATAATGTCCTTGGGACAACTGGTTACAGGATCAGAACACAAATAGTTTCTCCTCTATTGTATCCTTCCAGTTGCAAAGAAGGACGAGAGAAGAAACATCACAGGAAGATGAAGCAGAATATAACACCTGGCTCCATAACTGGTGTCACCAGCAGAATTTTGGTTTTCTTTATCCATGGTTGATTTACATGACACCATGGCCTGCTGGCAACAGATGGGGTATACTTGCCCCAAAGAGGAGAAAAGGATTTCTGCATAGGTGTTGTTAGCAAGGCTCATTGTAAGAGCTTTAAACTAATTTAAAGGGGGAAAGGATAAAATCAGGCATGCTAGAAATAAGCTTGGGGACAGCCTGTCGGTATTGAAGGGACAGTATGCTAGCAAGGGCATTCAGTCTGCCAGCTCAGTGGAAGCAGGGGATTGAGATCCATGTTGCAGCAAAGACACAAAGGTTACAGATGTCCTAGAAACCACAGATGTGTTTGAAAACTGGAACATAGACCCCTTAGACATACAAGTGTCTGGGGCCAGATGGGATCCATGCAAGGCTAATGAGGGAGCTCATGGAAGTGCACACAAGCCTCTTTCAGTCACTATTATCAGACTCATGAGGGAAGTCCCAGTTTACTGAAGGTGACCCAACATGACAGCCACCTGCAAGAAGAATTGGAAGGAGGATCTCAAGAACTAACTACAGGCCTGTCAGCCTAACCTTGGTGCTGGGGAAGGTTCTGATGCAGATCATCTTGAGTGTCATCATATGGCCTATACAGGACAACCTGGGGATCAGCATAGGTTTAGGAAAGGCAGGTCCTGTTTGACCAATCTGATCATCTTCTGTGACAAGGTGACCCACTTGGTAGATGAGGGATGGTATTGTCTACCTTGACTTAGTAAAGCCATTGACACTATTTCCCACAGCACTCTCCTGGATGAAAATGGCTCCTCACATATTGAACAGATGCACTCTTTGCTGGGTTAAGAACTGGTTGGATGGCCAGGCCAGAGAATACTGGGGAATAAAGTTAATTAGTGTCTGGTCAGCAGTGGTGCTCCCCAGGGGTGAGTAGTGGGTCCAGTTCTGTTGAATATCTTTATCAATGATCAGGATGAGAGCATCGAATGCACTGTCAGTCAGTTTGCAGATGATACCAGGCTGATCTGCTGGAGAGCAGGAAGACTCTGCAAAGAGATCTGAACAGCCTCAATCCATGGGCCAAGGCCAGTTGTGAGGTTCAAGAAGGCCAAGTGCCAGGTCCTGCACTTGGAGAGTGCAGGACTGTGGAGAGCTGCAAGTTGGGGAAGGAGGGGCTAGAAATCAGCCCAGAGATAAAGCACCTGGGAATGTCAACAGTGGCTGAACAAGAGCCAGCCATGTGTCCACGGTGGCCAAGAAGGCCAGTGGCATCCTGGCCTGTACCAGCAACAGTGTAGCCAGCAGGACCAGGACAGCAGCTGTCCCCCTGTACTGGGCACTGGTGACCCTGTGCTTTGAGTGCTGTGTTCAGTATTGGGCCCCCCAGTACAAGAAAGATGCTGAGGTGCTGGAGTGTGTCCTGAGAAGGGCAAAGGAGCTGGGGAAGGGTTTGGAACACAACTCTAATGAGAAGAGACTGAGGGAGCTGAGGGTGCTCATCCTGTAGAAATGGAGGCTTAGAGGTGACCTTACCATTCTTGACAACTCCCTGAAAGGAGACTGTAGTGACACAGGGGTCAGTCTCTCACAGCAATAACAACTGACAAGACAAGAGGAATCGCCTCAAGTCGCAGCACTGGGGGAAGTTTAGGTTGAATATTAGGAAAAATTTCTTCACCAAAAGGCTTAGCAAGCATTGGAATGGGCTGTCCAAAGAAGAGTTACCAAACCTGGAGATAATTAAAACCTGTGTACTTATGGACATGGTTTAGTGGTGGATACAGCAGTGTTTGTTCAACAGTTGGACTTAATAATCTTGGAGAGCTTTTCCAACCTAAACCATTCTATGATTCTGTATTTTCCTATGTTTCCTATGTGAAAAAGATTTTTTACTATGTATAGTATTATATAATAAATATACATGAATATAATTACATTTTGGATAATAAATATATATGTGCCGGGTTTTGTCTATATGTGACAGTCGGAAGGATGGGGCATATGTAAGCAACCATTACCACAGCTCTAGTACATCTCATCAGGAAGCAAAACATGGAGGCAGAGAAACACAAGGGGACATTGCAATGACACAAGTAGGCTGAATAACATACTATTATCAAGCACTTATTTCTTATACTTATCTGTCCAGATTTAAGCCCACAGAAATACTACTGCTGCGTTACTGTGGAGGCTTACTACACTATTACTCTTTATTTAGAGACCTTGTAGATGTCAGAGAGATGAAAACTGAAAGACAGATCAAACAGAAAACCCAGAAACACCTGTGGCCACTGGTCTCTTAGTAAACTGAAAAAAATTATTCTTAAAGCAAGAATTAAACACCTTGGTCTTGTTTTAAACCTTTCTTCCCCTTGAGAGAAGCTTTATAATGTAGCTGAACCAGTTTCACCACAGAGTACTGCTCAGAGGCACTCCCTCTTTCCTCCTTTGTCTTCTTCAGGGATATCCCTGTGCGGACATTTGTTTGATCCCACAGTGAACTAGCTGAGATTCATAACCCACCACAAAACTATTACTCAACATGTAATATTAGAATTTCATCAGTTGAACCTAGCAAGCTTGAAAGGATGAAACAAGATAACCATACAGCTCAACAGGCAGCAAAGGTCCCCCAGTAATCCTTCTCCTGTGCAGCCATCCATACCAGCCAAAAAAGACATTGTGCCAGTACTGATGCACATACAATCCTGCTTCAAATCACTCCCCCAGCTGAAAGTTAAATCTGTCTTTTGTTTTCTTCCACTTAAGATTGTCTTCTGCCAAATTAGAGTTCAGGCATCTTACGGAACGCTGCACAAAGCTCCAGAGCACATTCAAGAAGGCTCTGAATGTACTGCCAGGATCATACGAGAAGAGGAGGAATAGGGTCTCCTTCTATCTCATGCTTCAGCAGGATTCCAGAAGAGCTGAGCTGATCATAGATTTGGGTTAGGCCCCTAAAAACTGTTCTACAACCAGCTCTACATCACAGTTTTCCTTCACAGCATTCACTCCCTTATAGGTTGCTCCTTATCCATTAGAAAAAGGTAACTTGAGTTAATCAGTAACAGAAAACGCTGCTAGTGTTCAAAAGTGACTCTTGAAGTAATACTTGAGGCATACTCCTCTTCTACCTTTCTTAACTTAAAAGGAAGACACCAGCCTAGAGAAATATGCTAGTGCCAGGCACCCTTGCTTAACTGCTGGCCTGAGTCAAATCATTGCACTAGTCAGTCATCACTCTCAGGCATTCTTTCCAATCCTCCCTTTTGTCAACTGCTCACATCCAATTCAACAGCCATAAGGACATATGGAAGCCAATCCATCCACTCACCAGCCTAATAGTTACATAACCATCAGATCCAACAATAGGGAGGAGCAGAAACAGACAGGTGTGGACAACAGCAAAGCACGTAAGGGGAAACCCTAATGTCATTAAAAACATTTAACAAGTCACCTGGCCTTGATAAAATGCTCAGAGATAGGAGGAAGTAGACGAGTCTGAAAGAAGAATATGGTAGGTAGGATTCAGGTGTGCACTTTGTAGCACAGACTTTGTGTGGCTGTCTGCCAGCAGAGAAAGAGTCATAGGTTTGTGCACATCTGCAAAACCACTGAAAACAAAAAATGCAGTTCTGTCTTTTGCATACTAGGGGTTCATGTTGAAAAGCATGGTACAATTGTGCTTCATCACATACCAACTGAGCATACAAGGCAAATAAAACATTTCATTCACTTTCAATGCATATTTTCTCACTCTCAATGCATATTTTCTTCTGTACTACACGTAACCTCCCCAGACAAAATGAAAAGGATATTACAATGTAATGCACTGATATAACAATAGGTAGTGGAGAAGAAGAGAAATTATTAAAAAAAAAAAAAGAAGTTAAGCTAAAAGAAGCTCAGGAGTCAAAACTAAAAAAAAAAGAAAAAGGTCAAATAAAAGGTCTTGAACTGGAATTGATCAAGAAAGAACCAAGATTGTGATCACTGTTAGTTTTTTAGGTGAAGGTTCTCAAAACCCAAACATCAATTTGCTTTTTCAATTTTGGAAAGGAATCATTCCATCTGTGGCTAGAAATAAAGACAAAAATCTTAAAATGTAGAAGAGTTAAAGTCCTATCTAGTGCTATTTGCCATTTCAAATTTAAAACCTCTTTACACTACTGAAAATCTTTAACCAGTATTTTCCAAGTATTACCATGAAGTCACAGTCAATACATGCAATCCATAACTTGATACAGTCTTTTCTAAAACAGGGAACCGGGGGGGGAGGGGGAGGGGGGGGGGTGTGAGAATTAAAAATGCTTTTAAATCTGTTTTACAGTTTTAAGTAGAAAAAACTCCGACCTTGTCTTTCAGGAATAAGAGAAAGCAAACCATTGAGACCTCAGCTTTAAGCCAGCAAACAGTTCCTCTCCTACTCCCCTCCCACTCCCTCAGGATAAAAGGAGAAACAAACAGCAAATACAATAGGCTGTGGCTGAACCTGAAGCAATAGCAGCCCTTTTACTGACCAAATCTTTGACAGCTCACAATCCAGCAAGCTGGAGTTGACACAGCAAGTTGCCTACAACACATCCATTACTGCATCATGCTAAACATTAAAATAAACACACCATTTTCCCTTGTAGTCTATCTGCAGTCTGCCATCAAAATAGCAATTTATTCCCTGTTTCTGCTTTCCCACACCCTCAGCCCACTTGTGACTATAAAACAGTCAGCGCCACAAGACAAATTGGATCAACCCGCTGATCAAACAGGGAACTACCCCACAGAAAAAACTTGCTTGCTGATCTGAGTCACCACATAGCCACATGCTCACAAAAGGCAGATCAGAATGGCAGAAATGTTTAGAAAGGTATAGCAGAAGGAAGACATTTGGATTATCCTCTTGAGCATCAAATCAAGATTCACTAAGGCATAGAAACAAGTTTTTTTTGGTACTTCTTGCAACAAACACTATGCAAGTTTAGAGAACTGCTGCACCCAACACAATTTGTGTTTTGTTTATGAAAACAACTCCAGAGGATGGCCATAACTCTGGCCATAACTACTGCAGACATCATTTAGTACAGGACCAATCCATCAATGTTTGAGAGCTTCTGAAACACAAAGCTTTAGAACAATTTTATTTTGAGACTATTCAGTTTGGTTTTCTGACTTTTATTTTGAAAATCTGTTAAGATTAAACTAGCCCAGCCTCAATTATTTAATAAGGCACAAGTCTAAATGACAACATAATTTGCTAAACATTACATAACGTGCATCCTTCAGACCCCAGGCTGCTCCTTTTGCGCAGCTTTTTCTGGTTTCTTCTCTCTCAAAATTTCCAAAATAGTTAACTGCCAGTAACAGAATTATGTCAATGGCTAATGAGAAACTTATATTAACAAACCATATGGCAGGTACAATGCCAACATTTTTTCTTTATTTTCAGTGTATGACAGTCTGATTTTTATTTCAGCAATTCAGCAACAAGTGTTTCAGAGTACAAAACAGCATTCTGCTGAGAAAGACACTCAAACACCAATTCACACAAGTCTGAACATACAGTTTGAGATCATATTACCCACAGCTAGGGTAATAAATAAGCTGTAAACTTTGTCTGGCCTACACAGCTGTCAGTGAGAGGGTCATTGCCCTGGTGCTGCAAATGCCTTGGAAAGCTTGAATAAGTCTCCTGTACAATAAAAAAAAAAAAAAAAAACAAAAAAAAAAACATACTGAAGGAAGCAATTATATAAAAACAAAAACGCTTTGAAAGAAAATGTTCAGTTAAAAAACCACTTCTACACTCAACATCATGTTTGACTGCATTTCAGAAGGGCTTTTTTTTTTTTTTTTTGTACATTTCCAACAGACACAAACCAGAGAAATAAATTTGGCAATTTTTACCTGTCTTACATCTACAAAAACCCACAACACTAGGTTTGTACTATCAAAAAAAAAAAATCACTGACCTCACCACTACATAATCTCCACAAAAGAATCTTCTTGGAAATGCAGGTATAAAACATATGCATAATCTCTCAAAAAATGCTTAAAAGGAAGCATGGAGTAACAACTTTGAACTCAATTTTTAACTCAAAGTATTTCAGTATAAAGCCCTTGGCACATTTCCTCCATAACAGCTCAGTACATCAACCAATACCTGGTTTTAATCAGCTCAAGTATTTTAACAATGTGTGCATATGACTAGACAAGTGATACTTCCACTTCATAAAAAAGATGTAACCTACTAGCCACTATTAAACCAAAGCAGCAGTCATCTGAGAAATCATTACAACATGGGGAAACTGAATTAAGATCAAGGCAAAGTGCTTAATATGAATAGGACCACTGCAAAAAACACAAAAGTGAATGGTTAACTTCATTTACAGATTCCTCCTCATGGACTATGCTGTTAACAAATCCAAGATGAGACCTATCAACAGAGGAGGAAGAAAAAACAGCATTTGGTTTACAAAGTGGTATTTCTAATAGTGGAACTCAAGTGGTTGAAACCAGACCGAAACAGCTACCAGCACAAATGGGCAAAGACAGGTTGCTAGTTTTCTTGCGGCTTTAATGAAAAAAGATGGATCCAGTAGAAGCACCCAGCAGCTGTTCAAAAAAACTGCTATAAGAAATAAAACAATTCCTCAGCAAAGCATTGCAAGTAGCACTGGCAAGAAAGTTCTAATCTTTCACTCAGTACAAAGCATCCCTTCAGCTTTCTATCTTACAAGCTGACACTTGTAAGAATGTTTTTTACCTTAGCTGTCCAAAGAACAGTGTAAGACTTTCTTTATACAGGCTGAAACTGAAATAATTTGATTCAGGGTATGAATTCACCCAAGCCATTTATGAGAAGATATTGTCTTGCATAGGTCCTCATCACCTACTATTAAAAATAATGTATATAAGAAAATGCAAAACGAGTCACCTTGCAATTAGCAAAATGAAAATATTTTCTTAGTCTATAGGAAAACATCTCTCACAATAAAGTAATTAATAATTTATTTTAAACAGTATATAATTATTATTATAATTAATAGTTTTTTTTACATTCAGTAAAATGTAAAACCAATATTAAGTTTGTCAAAGCTACAGTACTTTATTTCAGTTAAAAAGCAATTTAAAAATCCTAGTGAATTCTGACACCACTACTTAGCATTACACCATTCTCCGGAAGCGATAGATACAAATACTGAAGGGTGCTCTAGCAAACCAGTAAAACTATTTATGTGCTCAGCATGTCATGGAGCAGCTAGGACAAAAATTTCAGATTCAAATTTTTAGCATAGTTTATCATCTACCAATCTACTCATCCACCTTAATCAAAATTCATGATTTTGTGGAAACACTTCATGTAAAGCATCAACTTCTTTAAACATCTTTGAAATCTTTGTATCCTGACAAAAGCTGACAGAAAGATTATATTTTTCCCCATCCCACAATACAGCTTCTTCCACTCCAGGTCACATACAAAGCTGGATGCTTTTTTTGCCATATAAGAGCTCCACTAATCCAACCCATTTCATTTCCAAATTACATACTCTGAATCTTGCACCCTTCTATCCTCCCCTTCCCCACAAACCACTCTAAGAGATGTGACAAGTAGGCTTTAAAATCAAAACACATCTATTGTACTATCTTCCCTCTTCTCAACATAAGTACACCATCCTGACTGCCATGATTCCCCTCCTTTAAATGAACACTAGACAGTCTGTAATCTAGGCTTAAGTTTCTTGCATTCTGGTAAATCACCCAGGGCCACTAAGACTTAAATGTGTACCCCAAAGTTTACAGTCTGAGTCCTATCCTCCTGACTCTTACTATTAAGAAACAGGCCTGCCATAATCCTGGTTTTCTTCCACACTGTTAAACCACTCTCAGACTTCTGGTCCTGCACTGTTTAGCTTTCCCCATTTATCAAGCTTGTAATACAGAAACTCATTCAAGCATAATATTAGTATATAAAAAAATCACATCCTGTTTTTTTCAGATATGTCTTCCCCTAGGGATTATCTACATCTAAGCCTTATGATTACCTGGTGTCAGGTAAATTTCAGCTTGCTTAAAACAAGCAACACACAAAACTTACAGCCTTCACACAAGCTCTTTCTTAGTCTATTGCTCCATAATAGTCCAGACAGCTGCCTCAGTGTCATCTTTCACCAAAAAAATCACCACACAGCAGAGGCTGGAAGGCATCTCTGGAGGTCAGCTACTCCACATGCTTGGGTCTAAGTGGGGTAACTAGATTAGATTGCTAAGGATCAGACAGTTTTTCTGTCTCTAAGGATGGAGCCTCCACAAACTCTCCAAGAAAGCCTGTTTCAATGTTCAGAGATGAGTGTCTTTTTTTGCTTTAAAATTACAGTCCTTCACTTGAATTTGTCCTTGTTGCTTTTTGTCTTGTCACAAAGCACCACTAAGAGGAGTCTGGGACCTGCCAACCTTCACTTCTCCAAACAATCAGGTACTCATACACATTAATGGGATCCCTCTGAGCCTTCTCCATGCAGAGTTCCAGCTCTCAGTGCCTCCCTGAGCGTCGGATGCTGCAGTCCCACCATCATCTCTGTGGCCCTAAGCCAGACTTACTCCAGTATATCCATGACTCATACTGGAGACCAAAATGGTGCTCTGCACTCCAGACACAGCCTTTCTGGTGCTGTTTAGAACAGATGGATCACCTTCTTCAACCTGATAACAATGCAGTGATAGCCAAAAGTATGCCATTGCTCATAATCAAACTGATGTTTGATTGGCTGACTGGTACCAATCAGCACTCACAGCTTTTGCCAAGCTGTCTTCAAGCTTAGCCTGTGCTGATGATGGAGTTATTTCTGCCAGGTGCAGGACATGTCATTTTCCTCAGCTGAGCTTCATAAGCATCCTGTCAGACCATTTATCCAGCCCGTCTGGATCTCTCTAAACTCATCTGGTCTATCAGCCACTCTCTCCAGTTCTGTACCATTAGCAAACTTGCTGACCATGTCACATACTCCATTAATGACCATGTCATTAATGACGATGTCAAATGGCCCAGGCAATCATTGACACCTGATGATTTTGTGCATCTCAAATTGCATTCCTTCAATAGTTTCCATTTTCTATCACAAGCTATTATTATCATATCAATGCACTGTGCATACAGCAAACTATGAAAATTTGCTTCAGCTTCAAGCAGCAGGTGGAACTTAACCTTCAACTGGCACTTCCAGCCTAAAGCACTCCAATTTCTTTCACTTGTTCCACTCTGGTGTACACTGATGCAGCCTCCCTTCAGGTCCTGTGTCCAGTTTTGGGCACAACAGTATATTAAAAAAATAATAAATATAAAGCTATTAGAGATAATCCGAAGGAGGACAACAAAGATGATGAAGGGTCCGGAGGGGAAGTCTTGTGAGGGAGGAGTGGCTGAGGCCACTTGTTTGTTCATCCTGGAGAAGAAGAGACTGAGGGGAGAGCTCACTGCAGTTACAACTTTCCTGTGAGGGGAGGAGGAAAAGCAAGTCTTCCCGGTGACTGAGGGAACGGCCTGAAGGTCAAGGAAGGTTTAGGCTGGATACTAGGAGAAGATTACCACTGCAAGGAAGTGATCAAAGCATCAAGTCTGCCAAAGCTAAAGAAGTGTTCACACAACACTCTCAGGCACACAGTGTGACTCTTGGAGCTGTCCTGGGCAGAAACAGGAGCTGGACTTCCGTGATCATTGTGGGTTCCTTCCAACTCAGGATATTCTTTTTATTCTGACTTCTGCATTCCCATACCCTATCAATTTCCTGTGTTACTCCCCAGTAACTGTACTTGACTTCCAATCTTTGCATTACTGTCTTTCAGATTTGCCTCGCTACAATGTATCCACTTGCTGAAAAGCCATACAACATGAAGTTTTATGGATGTAACACCTGCAGCAAACACCTTGGTATTTCTGCATAGAGTAAGGCCCACCATCAGTGCGCAGATTACAGTAGCTAAGGGTTACTCAGAGAAAAAGCAGGAAGATAAAATGCCACCTCTGATCAAACAGAAGCCTCAGAACACTTTACAACTTTTCCTGCCTCTCCAGTGTCCCAATTTATGGTCAAACACTTTAGTATTTCTTTTGCTTGTTTTTGACTCTCAAAGTACTTTTGCAAAAAGACACTGCTAATCAGATCATGATTTTGCTTTGTTCCACACATGCAAGATCACAGACAACAATCTGTTTGTTGTTAGAGTCACCAACACTTTACATCATCCTTATCATCAGCTACAACATTGGAAAAGCTAATCACCTTGAAGGAGACAACCTGCATAAACATGTGTAAGTAAGTTGTTTCAAGTTGAATAAAGTTTTATTTAAGTCACATACCCAAAACCAGACATGGTATTCTGCATGTGCTAGACATCTTCCAGCCACTTCCTGGAGAAGTTCCAATACAATCATACATTGAAGTTCTCTGAGTTTGGTTATCCACAGGAGGCAAGGGTACCTCTCATCTCATAAAGAAGTAGTTGGATTATCTCCATCTAAGTCTATCAAAGTAGTAGTAGTCTATCAAGTTTGTTCACTTGTGCCTTGTAACACTTGATAGTAACAGAAGAGTTCTCTAAATACTGCCTTTTAAATTAGATATACACGACAGCCTACCTGGCTCCTATCTGCAACAAGATGTGTCCGCAGCAGTTCCACAAATCAAAGAAAATGCAACTCGGCAATAGTTAACTGAATAGCTACTGCTGCTCTTGACAGCTATCTTACCCAACCTTTTGCCAAATGCTGAAAAATATAACATAGTCCAAAAGAGGAGACAGTCCCACCAACACACAAAAAGATGAAAATGAGAAGCAGAGAGCAGGATAAACCTGGACACAAATTATAGACTGAGAAGCAAGAGGTGATCAAAGAGGAAAAACAATAGGGTTGAGAAGACAAACAGGCCCAAGGGAAATAAATTAAGTGTCACGATTACTACGCAATAAGAGATTATTAACAAAAATATTAACTTCACATTTTAAAAAAAGCAGAAATTAAACATCAGCTATGTGGAGGTTTTTGCTTAGGTTCGGAAAACATGTTTAAGAAGTTTTTTAATGGTTGCAGAAGTACCTCGGGAAACTTGAGTTTTATGCGTCTGTGCAAACTGAATTCCCTCCTTGTGTCCAAACCCACAATAAGGCTATTAATTATTTTAACTGCAGTTACACCTAGGTTTTTTGTTACCTTTATGTGTTTCTGAAAAGTCTTGATTTTCACTCAACAGAGAAGGCCCAATTACAACAAAAATGCAGAATTCATTATTTCTTCATTGACTACTGTAACTAAAAGCCTTTTAAACTAATTTCTCTAAAACAAGCAGTATGTTTATCAATTAAGTGACACACACTACCCTTCCTACTTACACCTGGGAACCAAGAAAATGAGCAACCTCAATATCAGCTGACTGCCTTTAAGTGATTTCCATTAAGTGCCATAATTAGAATTGCCACTGACAAGTGGGACAAGAACATTGAAGACTCAAAGCCAAAACATGACTTCACATGAGTTCAGTTTTTTTACTAGATAAATAAAGACAGAAAGACATATAAGCTTAAGAAAGTTACCAAACATTATCTAATGTCTTTAACATCTTTACTGAGGACCCAGACAAGGGGAAGTGCACAGTATGTTGACAATGACAATAAATTGGCCAGGAGTGTTGATCTGCTGGAAGAGTAGGAAGACTCTGGAGAGGGATCTGGATCGATAGGCCAGGATCGATTGTGAGGTGGTGCTCCACCAAGGTAGAAGTGATGAGGGGGTGCAAGTGAGCTGCTGTGGGTGCTTAATTTCTGTCTGGGCATAAGCCATGACAATGGTTCAACAAGCTGAACTGCTGGGTCCTGCTCTGGAGTCAAGCAACCCCATGCAGTGCTACACACCAAGGGCAGAGTAGCTGGAAAGCTGCTCAGCAGATAGGGACCTGGAGGTCCTGATCAGCATCTGCTTGCACATGAGCTTGGCATATTTCCAGGAGGCCAAGAAGGCAAATGGAATCTCGGCTTACATCAGAAATAGCATGGCCAACAGGACCAGGGCAGTGATTGTCCCTCCTTACTTGGCACTGGTGAGGGCCACACCTTGAATCCTGTGTTCAGTTTTGGGCCTCTCACAACAAGGAAGAAATTGAGGTGTTGGAGCTTGTCTAGAGAAGGGCAACGAAGCTGAAGAAGGGTCTAGGAAGTAAGTCCCGTGAAGAAGCAGCTGAGGGGTTGGTGTCCTCTAGGCAACAGGACAAGTGGAAATGGCTTCAAGCTTTGTCAGGGGAAGTTCAGGTTGGGTATCAAGAAGAATTTCTTCATGGAAAGGGTTGTCAAGTATTGGAATGGACTGCCCAGGGAGGCTGTAAAGCTGTCTTCCCCAGGATATTCAAGAAATGGACACAACACTTGGTGTAAGGCTTAATTGACAAAATGGTGATCAGTCAAAGGCTGGAATCAATGATCTCGAAGGTATTTTCCAACCGAAATGTTTCTGTGTTTCAAACCTATTTAAAGTAGAGGAAAGAGGTGGCAAGAACCAGATTTTGCAAATGCAGTATACAGGAACAGTACCTCAGATTTCCAAACCCTAAAAGTTTGAATGCAATTACAGCATAAATGTACAGCAATGCAAAAGAAATATTGTCTTGATCTTACTCTCAACAACTGCTGAAAGCATTTCAAGATGAAAAAAGCTTACTTGAATAACTTCATTTATCTACTTAATTCACATGTTCTAAGTGTTTTGCTAAATCAAATTTCTTAAATATCAATGGGAAACCACAGAAGGATGACTGTCTAGTCCACAACAGCTTTACTGACATGTTACAAGATTATCTTAGTAGCCCAGTGGGACAGATGGGACCTTCCAACTCACCAAAACAGCATGGCTAGACACAGTGCAGACTGAGTACAAGGAGTACCTCAATGACTTTAAAAAAATTAAACTAACAATACCATCTGTAAGAAAAAAACAGGAAGACTACAACTTTCTTCTTTACTGCCTGTAATAGGATCAATGTGTTATTCAGTATATGCCACGTATGTCATTCTATTCTAACACTGCATCCTCTGACATAAAATGCAGTTTCTGTCCATAAGGGAAGACCCTTTCCTATCTCAGGGGTCTCAGAATGGGTGCAGTGTGCTGCGTCTGCCATCCAAGACGAAACTAGTCTCTACGAGATGAAGGGCACTAGTAACAGTGTCTAGCCACACCTGCAATCACCTTTCATTTCCTCATAAACATGCTACAGCATTCAAAGCAAATACAGCCCATCACCTCCTTCACCTTCCCTTCACAGGACTGTCTTGCTTGCAGGGCCAGGCCATTCCTCCATGTACAGCTCCATCAGACAACCTCTCAGCCCTCCTCCCTTGCACAGGGCAATGGTAACAAGTGGAGCATGTTTCAAATTCACCAGCACAGTGCCCTCTCCAGCCATCAGCTACACCCCACCAGTTACCTGTTTACCATCACCACTGCAGCTGCTTCAAGGACAGTTGCCTGGGATGGTGTCCGCCACTTTACTTTTACTTCAAAGGGCAGTTGTGTCATCACAACATGGGGAGCTGTGGTCCTTTTTCCTCAGATCTGCTGAATCACTATAACCAGGGCAGCTTCTCCACAACCGCTTGGGGACCCAGAAGAGTTTGCAGTTGGGTCACCTCAGTGCTACCAGCTGCTCACCTCCAACCATTTTGCACTGAACACTTAAATACCCCTGCTGCCATCAGCCCATTACCCTGTCAAAGACAGCTTCTGAATCTGGCCCTACTGAGATGACAACTCCAGGGCCCTGCTAGAAGCAGACCAGGGGCCTCAGAAGCTGACACTGGATCACGCCAGTTCTTACTCACCCCTGTCACAACTGAAAAGTTTTCCACCTGTTAACACACAGCTTATACATGCACTTGTAATAACACAAATTCCCATTAAGAAAAAACACAACTCTTTCCAGATTTCACACCACCACAAATACCCTAGGTGCAGGCCATACCAGGTCCAGCTGCTGCCTGCATTCCCCACCAATTACTGTTACAGGCAGAACTCCCTCAACTCAGGCAATTCTATTTAAATTACTGGCAATGATCAGGCAAGTAATTATCAATTTGGGTATTGAGGAAAAAAAGACAAACAATCTAATTTTCTGGAAAGTACCTTTTGTCCTTCTTCCCCAGGCTCTCCTGCAGTAAGAAATATTTTCCCCTTTACCCCTCTATCTGAACTGCTCATTTGCATGGTTCCTTAAACTCAGTCCCTTCCCAACCTTTCAACAAGATGACACAGGAGGTAAGGGTCAGCACATAAAGATTTTTCTGCCTTGCCTTACTTTTTACTCATTTTCTTCTACCGATGGTTGCATCTTAAACTGTTACTCTGCCCTAGCAGGTGTAACTGTTCAGGAGTGCCTTGTACGTATAGGCTGCAATCCCTCTGGCAGAGTCTGTGCCCCGGTATGGGCCTGCCATGGGCTGCATTCTCCTCAGGGGAGAGTAAACCATGGGGCTGCAACCCCAGCACGGGTTGCCCACGGGTCACAGTTCCTTTAGGAGTGCCTTACCTGCAGCCCAGAGTACACTCACGAGTGTCCCTGCTCCAGTGCTGCCTCCACAAGAGACAGTCCCTTAGAGGGGGTAGCTCCTGTGCCATTGACTGCCCAAAAGTGCACTCCTCACTCTCGCTCTTCCCTGTTCTTTCTTCTCACATGTCTTAGCATATCTCATCCTTCCGTACCCTGCTCATACTCTTGCACATCTTCCTCATTTGTATCTCCTGCCCATTTCAGGTGGCACTTATTCGTAAAAGAGTTATGAGCAGTAGCACCACACATGCTCACTTGACAGGATGAGACCTGAGCATGGAATGGACTGTTTTAATTAACTTTAAAGCTGACAAAAATCAGCCATGCCCAAAGTACTCTCTTACCCCACTAAGCACTGTTTCTACCCCCCAGTACTAAAATCCTGCCAGTTGTGTCGAAGGTAACCTATACAGGTAGTTGTCAAGAAAGAAGTTAATTATCCAAGTGATTATAAGATCTAAGTATAACTGAACTACAGTAGAAGAAAATAAAACTATTAAAGCTTATTAGTGATTTCATATTAAAAAACAAACAATCCCAAACAAAGAAAACCCTAACAGAACAAACAAACAAGGAAGCAGAAGCAAATCTTTGGTATCCATAAATTCAATTCAGAAAGTGTGGACTGCATGAGGAGTGAAGTGGACTGAGAACCAGCTGAACAGCAGATCCCAGAGCCATATCCAGTGGTACAGGGTCCAGTTGGAGGCCTGTCTGTGGTGGTACCTCCCAAGGTTCAATAGTGGGCCCAGTCTTGTTTAACTTGCCCATCAATGACTTGGGTGAAGGGGCAGAGGCTCCTCAGCAATGTCACTGACAACACAAAGCTGGGAGGAGTGGCTGATACCCCAGAGGGCTGTGCAGCCCTTCAGAAGGACCTTGACACACTGGAGAGATGGGCAGAGAGGAACCTTCTGAAATTCAGCAAAGGCAAATGCAGGGTCCTGCACCTGGGGAGGAACAACCCCAGGCACCAGCACAGGCTGGGGATGACCTGCTGAGAAGCAGCTCTGTCCAGATTGACCTGGAGGTTCTAGTGCACAGCAAGCTCTCCATGAGCCAGCAGTGTGCCCTGGTGGCCAAGAAGGGGCTGGGCTGCATTCTGAAGAGCATTCATTGCCAACAGGTTGAGGGAGGTGATCCTGCCCCTCCACTCTGCCCTGGTGAGGCCTCACCTGGAATGCTGCGTCCAGTTCTGGGCTCCTTAGTAAAAGAGAGACAAAAAAGTGTCCAGCAGAGAAGTCTGAAGATGATTAAGGGACTGGAGCATCTCTCATATGAGGGAAGGCTGAAGGAGCTGGGCCTCTTCAGTGCTGAAAATAGATGACTGAGAGGGGACCTCATCAATGTCCATGAATATCTGAAGGGAGGGTGCCAAGAGGATAGAGCCAGGCCCTTCTCAGTAGTGCCAAGCAATAGGAAAAAAGGTGGAAACTGATGCACAGGAAGTGCCACCTGAATATGAGGAAGGACTTCTTTATTGTACAGGCAACTGAGCAGTAGAACAGGTTGCTCAGAGAGGCAGCAGAGTCTCCCTCACTGGAGATTTTCAAGGACTGTCTGGACACAGTCCTGTGCCATGGGCTTTAGGATTTAATGGCTGGACAGGATGGTTGGACCAGATGATCCACTGTGGTCCTTTTGAACCTGACCCATTCTGCAAGCTTTGCTTTCAGCAAGGGCTGAGGTTTATCACAGGTACCTATCAGATGCAGCAGAGCAGCAAGAAAGGAAAACAGATAAGCACAAGTAAAGCAAACAGAAATTCAGGTATTTTCTAATCCTAGCAGTGATGCAAGAGTGGCCTTTTACTTAAGAGAGCAAAATGACTATCTACAAAGAGATGCATTCTTAATCCTTTCCCCACATACCCACAGAAAATTCCTCTGCCAGGTTCTATCTGCTTTGTCAGTCACTAAAATGCAAACAATGCTCACAAACTCTAAAGGCATTTTTACTTGGACTTACCCAAGAAGGATCTGACTCACTACATATACTTCTTTTACTAGTACTATCATTTTTTCTCAATACAAAAAAGAAGTATGCTTATGTTGGCACAGAGTACTGTGCTCTTTCACTTATTCTGGCGTAGAGCCGTTGCAGTCAAATATCATACATTTTCTAAGTCCTGTGCACCCTGATCTCCCACTCTCACCGGGAAAGCCAGACTTTACAGGTGTGTACCAGCATACAACTAACACCAAGCCCTCCCCAGCAGCACTAAGGACAACGGAGCAAAGATCACCGCACAGAGCAGGAGGCAGAAACAAACCCAGAGGACGGTTTTTACCCGAAGAACGACGGCAGGGACACAGCTGTGCCCTGAGCGCGGGCAGCCCGACCGCCCGGTGTCTCGGCGGGGTCTGCGGGAGCCACACCGCAGCGAGGGCGGCGGGCTGACACCCGGGGCAGGGCAGCCGGCGGCCCGGGGCGGAGGCGGCGCGGCGGACGGGGCCCGCTGCCCGGGCGCTCCCGGGCGCGATGGCGGGTGGGTGACGGAACAACGCCGGCGCCGTCCCCCCGCACCCCAGCGCTTACGTGTAGATGATGGACATGAAGTGCATGAGCCAGAGCACGACGAAGAGGATGAGCCCGAAGATGGCGAGTCCCTCCGAGGCCAGGGCCAGCACCGCCATCCCCGGGGGGCGCGGCGGCCCGGGCAGGAGCCGGCGGCGGAGCGGGGCGAGGCGAGGCGAGGCGCGGGCGGCGGTTGCTGCGGGCGGGCTCCGGGGGCTCCGGGGGCTCCGGGGGCGCCGCTGCTGCTCCGCACCGGCCTGCGCGCGGCCGCCGCTGGCGCACCCAGAGCCGCCGCCGCCTTTCTGTCAGCGCAGGAGGCGGGGCGGGCGGGCACATCCGTTACCGGCCCGGCCCCCTGCCCGCCGCCGCCGCCTGACCTTGGGTCCGTCCCCCTCGGGCTGCCGAGGGAGGTGCGGGGCCGCGGCGGCGGTCGAGGGGCGGGTGTGGCCGCCCCGCCCGCTCCGGCCGCCGGGGAGGCGTGCGGGCGCGGCGGGGGCGATGTCTCCGTGTCGGCCGACTTTGGTGTTGGTCGCTGAGGACACCGCGGCCCCTTGTCCACAGAGGCGGGGACCGGGGCCGGCCGGATACTGCCGGTGTTTCCGAGCATCTCTGAGGAGGGACTGTGGGAGCTGAACCTGTTCAGTCTGGAAAAGAGAAGACTGAGAGGGGATCTCATTAATGCGTATAAATATCTCAAAAGCGGGTGCCAAGACCAAAGTGCCAGAGTCTTTTTGGAGAGGCCCAGCGACAGCACAGGGAGCACTGGCCATAAACTAAATCAGAAGTTTCACCAAGAAGTTCCTCTCAACGTGAGAAACAATTTCTTTACACACAGGTAGAGCACTGGAACAGGTTATGCAAGGAGGTCATGAAGTCTCCTTGTCCCGAGACATTCCAAAGCCACCTGCACTTGTTCCTGGTTCACCTGTCCTAGGTGACCCTGCCTTGGCAGTGGGGTTGGACGAGACGATCTCCAGAGGCGTCTTCCAAGACTAACTGCTCTGTGATTCTGAGATCTAGTATGGGGAGCTGAGACAGCTCTGCATGGCCTTTGTTATTTTTCGTATTGCCTTTGAGTCCAGACACTTTCTTGGTGATGTTGAATGCTGCAGGGGGGGATTGTTATTTCTTGCACAGGTGTGCACCTGTGAGTTGCTGGCAGTTCTGAACTCTGTGAGTCAGAGCGGCTGCTCCAAGGACTGGGGCGGTTTCAGCAGTCATACTGCCATCTGTGGAGCCTAAGCAGTGCTAAAGCAACCTGGTGACTACCAGCCTTTGCTACGTTTGAGTTAGTGCCCAGTTAATGAAAGAGTCAGTTGCTCATTACTAATCCTCTGAGCCAGCTATTCTTGCCTTTATTTCATTACAGTGTTTATGGCAATTCCTATTACTGTGATGTAATTTTTGAGAGGGTTCATATGCAGAAACCTCCCAACAGTTCTGCTCTCTTTTACAGCTCAGCATTTTTGATCTAGGGTAAGAAATATCAGTTTATCTTTCTGATGGGGGTTTTTTGTTTTGGTTTTTTTTTTTCTTTTTGTGTAATAGGCAAACATGCATTGCATTAACTGTTTTAAATTTAACTCCATTAAGCTGAGATATGCTGTGGGAGGATAAAACAACTTGACCAGCTATGTCTGCATACTGAGCTTGCCAGAATAAGCATAGCCTTACATAAAAGTTTATGTTTACCTGTACATGAGAAGGTATACTTTTTCTCAGGCGTCTTGACCAATAACACACGCTGAACATTGCAAATGTTCATGTATGCATGTTCTGTAATATGCATTTTTTCTTTTTTCCTTCACAGCTCTCTCTTACTAACATAGGTAAAGGAGTGTTCATAAATTCTGCTAAGAACCCAGTTGTGGTTCTGAAAAGTATTCTAGTCATCACAATAACTGTAGAAAGAATTGTTTCAAATTAGCTCTAGTTGTATGTGACAAGTAAGGAAGCAGGAATTTAAAGGCAACTTACTGTCAGAAAAGATATGCTCTCACTTGGTGTGGAATTGACCAAATTAAAAGTATAATTTAAGACTAAAAGTAAAAAGCTACTAATAACTGGTAGGAACAGGCGAGGTTATCAGTCAATTCTAGTGTGAACACTGCCTGTGTATTCTGTTAGTTCCTGGTTAATGTTAGTTTCCACATAAATAAATCATGGGGCTAGCAACATGCCTTTTCACTGGCTTCAGTGATTTCTTATTATAACTTCCTTAAAAATAACTTTTCAAGTAAAACAAATTACCTTAATTTTCAAATTTCCCTATTGTGTTTGTATGTCATTTGTAACTGAAAGTGGCAGTTTTTTTCTCTGTTTGTTCCTGCATTTAGAGTCTAATGATCACATTTATATTGATTTAAGATTGCCTCAATAGCTTTATAGGCATTTTAGCCATGTTTTGAATTACCATGCTCAACGTTGGCACAGTCACAAGACTAGCTGAGTCAGAGAATTCAGAGCTGATACATAGGAATTGTTAAAATACAGCTCATATAACCTTTACCTGGGTGGCTTGCATCTCTCTTCTAAGGCAGAAACAGCCTATGCAAAAGAGTGTCTTGGCTTAAAATGTGACAGTACAAGTAATTGAGGAAGACTGAGGGCCTTTCTCCAGTAATCAGTAAAACAACTAATCACAGTTCATTTAACTCAAGCAGTAGAGCTTATTTTTTGTCCTAGAAGGTGTTTCCCTGGGAAATTAGGTTGAGAGGCTGTTTATTGTGCAACAGGTAGGGTTAATGGCTACATGCAAACAAACTTTGCTGAGGCTTCTTCAATAAATAAAATAAATAAAAGCACTGACTCCTATACTTCAGCCAGCCGTACTGATGAATGAGCAGTTCTCAAGCAATGTTCCACAGAAAAACACCAAGGTAGTATAAATTTGTCTAGAAAAGTATCCACCTTTTTGCCATGCCTTCTGGGATGTCATTCTGCCCTCTGATTGTGTGGGAAGAAAGAAATCTCTCATGTTTAAGGTAAAAAGCTGCAGCACTCAGTGTTCAAGTTGATGTATGGTTTAAAACCAGAATCTTTAATATACTTTCAGGATTGCAGTGGAGGGAAATTAGGCATGATAAAGCCTTCAACCTGAGCAACTTCTCTAGTCAAATTTGCTGCCAGATGGATTATTTTTACAGGTATATTAAGATCAGTGGAGGAGCAAAGAGTAAAGGTTGCCCCAAGCGTAGGGCTGCCTGGAGTTGTGACAGTTCAGTAGCGGGGGACGTACACTTGGTCTTCCTTCTGTAAGTGTGGAGTGCAACAATTCACCGAGAGCAGTGTTTTTCAAACAGGGCAAATCTGCCTGCTCAAAAGTGCCTCATTATGCCTTGGGGCATGATACACCCTGGTGGTTTAATGAAGTGCTTGGGATTTAATGGAAATGTGTACTATGTTTAACTTAAAAACAAAATCAGCCTTCCCATGGGCTATAAAGCTGCAGTTCTTGGTTCATTCAATCAATTTTTTGCCAAAATATTGATTAATTTTAACAGTGTTTGAGTGTTGCAGACTGAACAAGATTAATTTAATAGAAATCTCCATCATAAAGTTCCTTGGTGGCCTAGATATGAGACTTGTTCCAACAACAAAAATGATGCAATAGAAACACTCATGTAATTTTTAACTGATAAAAACAGATAAATATAATTAGTTAACAAAGGAACAATAGTGGATTAACCTGTAGTGATACTGGTATTAATGCTGAGTAGGCTGTGGAAATCAAAACCACTAAAGTTTCTCTTAGTGGCATATCTATGAAAGGTTTTAACCCTATACAGACCTCCCAGTTTTCTTCTCAACCATCAATTTCTGTTGAAAACCTTATGCTTACATAAGCTTTGGAGAGGGAAAATTGATCTAAGTCTCCATCCTCAGATGGCAAGACAGTTTGTCACCTGGATTACAGTTAAAATGGAATTTAAAATCTGCTGAAATGCTATTTCAGAATTTGTATTAGTGTTTCTAGGTATATATTTTCCAGTTTGCTTTACTATTACTGTTTCTGTTTAGAATGGTAACAGTGAGGTTCTGGGCAAAAAGAAAGCAAGGATAAATTTCCTTTCTCTTCCTTATGTGTAATTTTCCATATGAAAATGTAAGCATAAGGGGACACAGAGTGAAAGTTTTCTCTTTGCTTAATGATTAGATCCATCAATGCATCTGCACTCTGAAACTGCTTTGTAAAATACCTTATTATAAAGGGAAGGATTTAAATATTGCTAAGGATTGTATGTCTTTGAAACTTGGTTTTAGTAATTAAAGTTCTAAGACATCTGTCTTCGTTTATTAAAAAACCACTTTTGTTCATTTTCTTTTAATTAAATCAAAGAAATATGTGTATTACAGCTCTGCATGTTTGTTCTTATATAAATACTCTGCCTTGCATCTTCCTCTTGTTTAAATATTTAGAGTATAAAAAAAGTATGCAGTTATTTGTTGGATTCGGTACAGAAATCTATGCAATTGCTCCCTGCTTGTTAGCTTCCATGCCTAAGTGAGTTCAGAACTTTATTTAAATCCTAAAGCACTTGTAGATATAAAAGCCTGTCTAGTAAGGGCAAGAGAGAGAGAGCAGAAAGAGACAGTTCTGCCAGCATCCTCTTTATTTGGCAGTAGCAAGCTATCTGATCTGCGTATGTGAAGTGCTTGTAAGGTTTGACAAATGTAGTTCTAGCTTAGCCATAACACAATCTTTGTCTTGTCTAGTACTGCGTCTCCAAAAATTGAACACCAGAAAAATTAGAGACCAGAGCTCTTATGCCCAAGGGTTGAAAAAGTAAAAGTTACAGTTGCAGTAAAAACTCAAAGAACAAATCTGAAAGGAATAAAACCTCAGTACTTTTGATTTTCAGGACTAATTTTGTAATAGAACATGAAAGCAGGTTTTTTTTTAAAAAAACCTCAAACAATAATGTTTCAGGTACATGTATTTTTCTTGACAAATTGATCCAGGCTGATTAACCTCTAAACCTCCCAAGTACTGCTGTTGGAAATAACTATGCTTATGTACTCAGCAATAAATTGTGGACTACTTGGAGAATAGTTACATTTAGAAAACCATAAAAATTTTTTCAGAATCACAGAATAGTTGAGTTTGATATAGATCTCTGAAGATCATTTATTCCAACTTACTGCTTGAGCAGGGTCACTGAGAGTAATTTGCTGAGTTTAAAGTCAGTCTCCATCTTCATTACTCCACCCAGTGAGGTATTTATGCACATTGGTAACATTCCCCTGGGACTTCTGCAAGTTGAACAATCCCATCTCTTTTGTCACTCCTCATATATCTGTCAAATGCTTCAGTATCTGTCATCTTTGTGACCTTCAGCTGATCTATTTCCATGCTACTACATGTAGTGACAATACACATAACAATGAAAGCCAGGATGATGTTGGTCTGCCTTGTCTAAAGGGTGCATTGTGCTTATGGTCAGCTTTGTGTCCACCTGCACCTCCAGGTTCTTCTCTGCAAAACTGTTGTCCAGAGAGTTTGCCCTCCGTGTGTACTGCTGCCTTGGGTTGTTCCTCCCCAGATGCCGGACTTGGAATGTTCTTTCTTGAATTCCATGTAGTTCTTGTCAGCCCATCCCTCCAGACTATCAAAATCCCTCTGAAGTTCAATCCACCTATGTGTGTTATCAGCCACACCTCCCAGTTTTGTATCATTTGCAAACCTTCTGAGGGTTCAAACAGCACTGGCCCCACTATTGACTCTTGATGCATTCCAGTAGTGACTGGCCTCCAGCAGGAGTTCTTGCCACTGATCACTGATCCAGCTTGGAGCCTGGCTGCCCAAACCAGCTTTCAGTTTACTTCACCACACCCTTATCTGGTTAATTCCTTGTCATTTTGTCTGTGAAGGTATTGTGGGACACACTGGTAGAAACCTTCCTGAAGTTCAGATTCACAACTTCCAGTTACCATTGCTTATTCACCAAACTAGTCATCTGGTCATAGAAGGCTACATAGAAGGTTGGTTCCTATTGCAGAAGTCCGTGCCAACTACTCCCAATCACTTTATTGTTCTTTGTTTAGAAATGGTTTCCAGGATAGTTGATCCATCACCTTCCCAGGGACTGAAGTGAGGCTAACCAGCCTGTAGTTTTATGGCTGTAACTTGTGGCCCTGCTGGAAAACAGGAAGGACATTTGCTTTCTCCTAGTGCTCAGGAACCTCCCACATTCTGCTGATGTGTCAAAGACAATCAGAATAGGCCTACTGGTTCAGCACTCATGTGCATCTATCAGATGGAATGATCTCCTGTGTGTCCAGACCATTCAATGTTCCCTAACCTGATCCTTCTCCAGTGAAGGTAGGCACTAAGTCAGTCTTATCCATGTCCTTTGTCACTAGGCATCTGCTTAAGCAGTGGTCTTACATTTTCTATGATATTTCTTTTGCTACAGGGTACTTCACCATCCTTCATATTCTTCATCAGATGTAACTCCAGACTGGCTTTTCCTCTGTGCTCAGAAAGTGTGTCTGTATTCCTTCTCAGCTGCTGATACCACCTCTTGTAGGATTCCATTTAATACTTGATTTTGATAAGGAGACCTTGCTTATTCATACAGGCCTTTTCAACCTTTTCCCTTATATGTTCTGAATATTTTCCATTTCTTTACTGCTCTTTCCTGACTGTCCTTCGAAGTTCTTATTCACTTCAGCTGCCACATTTTGTAAGGGTTTGTTCTCCAAGGCCCATCTCCAAATGTTTGCTTTGGCTTGTCCTCTAGAATGTCGTCTAGAGTTTCTCCATTTAATTTACAGTATCAATGAGCAAGAACAATAGGACTTTGTTGTAAGTAAGCATTAACAGGTATTTTTTTCAATTTTCATTTGCTCCCTTTTTATTCCTTTACCTCCTCTTGTCTCTATTCTTATTTTGAAATTGGCAGAGCAAGGATTATCTCTCTGATAATCCTTTTCAATATACAGACTGTCACAAAATTGTCATATCTACACACCAATGTATTTTTATTTTTTAAAAAATGTCCTACAAACAAATTATATGCTCCTTTTGGGGCATATTGTGCTACCCTTACATCCTGGAAAACAAAACCATCTGGCCACAGTGTTTTGATCAGGCCAAGGAGGATGGCCAGGAATATCTCCTGTCTGGTGGTATGAGAAGAAGAGGATGGTGATCAGGAGTGAGAGCATCTGATTGAAAAAGTGTGATAGTTATGGTATTTTTCATATCCAAAGTACAAAAGGAAACAGTAAATCTATCTATATCTCTATATATTTCACAGAATCACAGAATCAGTTAGGTTGGAAAAGACCTTGGAGATGATCGAGTCCAACCTCTAACATCACCTTGAAAACTCAACCTGAGTTGAGTTCTCACTGAGTGCCTTGTCCAGTGTTTCCTTAAACACCTCTAGGGACAGTGACTCTACCAGCTCTCTGGGCTGGGCAGCCCATTCCAATGCCCAACCACTCTTTCTGTGAAGAACTTGTTCCTAATGTCCTAAACCTGCCTTGGCACAGCTTAAGAGACCCTGTCCTCTCAACCTGTCTGTGGTAGCCTTGGAGAAGAGACTGACCCCCACCTGGCTACACCCTCCTTTCAGGGAGTTGAGGAGTGTGACAAGGTCTCTCCTTTTTTCCAGGCTGCTAAACATCTCTCAGGACTTGTGTTCCAGACCCTTCAGCAGCTTTGTTTCCCTTCTAAAAAGATATAGATATATAAATTATATGTTCAAATTTTTTTTTTTAAAGCTCTAAGTCTTCTCATTTTTGGGGCTAGCTTTGCTTCAAAAGTAATCTCTCTTCTCTGGTGTTTTAAAAGTCATATCTCTAAGGAATATTAAGCAAACAGGTTCCTTTTAAGAACAAAATCTGTTGCAGATATTATTACCCAAAAAATCAGTAAAATAAAACTCCTTTGTAGCAATGTAGCATTAAGAAGCTGGCATTCTTTATTATGGCAGTAGATGCACACGGGATATTTCCACCAGTTTAGCTGAATATAGAAAAGCTCTTGCTTTTATACTGAATTTTACATAATATTCATTTTCCTGGAATAAACATACACTTGATAATTATTTCCCTGAAATTATTATTATTAAATGTTTCCTCCGATGTGCACATATGTTCTTAAGTCCCAGGGTTTCCTCTGGTGGTCATACACTCCAAAGTTATAGCTGACTGCTGGATAAACTGATGTCACTTCTCAAACATGGAAGTCACTTCATTATTTTGCACCTCTTCTTGGTTACTGTTTAACATGATCCTGCAGAATAAGCATTGTGTGGTTCCACTGGCTATTGGTTTTGCAGCATAAGCATTGTATTTTCCCACCAGCTGAGCAAATAATTCTTCATCTGACAACAGTATGTACATGGAATTTACATACTGAGCAGAATATATATCAATATATAATTGTGTTTTTAACCAAAAAACACGTTAGAGATACATTGAGTACAAGCATAGAGAGGGAAGAAGAAGGTAATTTACATTTACATTTTATCTGTTTAGATAATGTTTTAAATTTATAATTTTCATTAACAGTTTTGAGAATACAGTTGGATTTTTTTCAAAAGTATCTAAAAAATACTTACTGTTAGTTGTCCAGTTGGATTCACACTGTGCATGGACTTTTCACTTAGACTATAATTTATTGTTTTATTCATAGAACTTTACTGGCCATTGACATCACCTCATAATGACCAATCTCTTCTATGGATTCTCAATTTTATAAAGATAAGGGAAAAAAGCAAGCAAAATTGCAAATTGATTAGAAAGCTACATATTTCATGATTTTCAGAAGGGTAAGCATTCATTCTGTGGGAGAGTTTCTGAGTTTTCATCAATGCAAACCTTCTTGGAAATGAAAAATGCTGAGTGCAAGTTAAAGATGTACTATCCTTAGAAATATGTAATCAAGTTTCTTTTTCCACCTGCTAGACCGAAGCAGGCACTCAGGCTTCTTTGCATCTCTCAACTCTTTTTACTGCAAAACTGTTGCATTTTTGTTTACCCAAGCAATGATAGCCAAGAGCACATTCCCAAGTCTTAGTGGATTCAATGAAGGGCAGGTTGTTTGGGACTTAGGAACCAAAGACATACATCAAGGGCTTGAACTGGGAAAAATAATTTGGCAAGAGAGAAACAGAACAGAAATTGCAGTCGGAGAACTCCCCCTGGGGATCAAAAACATGACTGTTTTTGTAAGCCAAGAGTAGAAGCCAAAGAGGGTGAAATCCAGGGAACAGAAGAATCCAGTCACAGAAGTGAGCTAAACAGTGATGTTTCATGACTGAATGGGACACTAGCTCTAAAACTGATGTTTGTTGCTTCAAAGAACAAGTATTTGATGCTTCAAGAATACATATAGATGCAAAAAACAAATTTAAGTGGATCTATGGATACTGACACTGAGATTAATCCTTAAGAAACTCTTGGGCCCTGACACTGGCACCATGGTACGAAAATGGTGGCTAGGATTGGAGGTGGTTCCTGAGCTCAGTCAAAGCAGGTCCAGGAGCATCTGGAAAGCTCACACTGCAGCCATGACTGCCTGGAACCAAAACTGCCTTGGCCAGATAGGTGAGCAAAATTGTAAAGATGATTTGGTCATTGCTTATCAAAGCTTAGAAGGTGGAGGGAATCAGTGCTTCAGAAAGATACCTGTCTTAAAATCAGGCTCAGCCCTGCCTTGAAGCTGAATGCCTGGCAATTTCTGAAGTCCACGTTTAAACACTGACGACAAGATAACTTGTGACTGAATGTAGTCCAAGATATCTCACAGGGTTTCCTACTCATGTCTCAAGGGCTGGAATTACAGCAAACACTATTAACTTCATCAGAGGCATCCCTAAGGAATGCCTCTTTCCCAAATGGCTGAGAAGATATGCGTTGTATTTGAATCTTTCTCAGCCACTGCAGAATTGTCAAGCCTCCAGGAATCACTCTGCACTCTTTAATGGAGTGCTGGGATTTGCCTTCTGATACCTGTGGGTATTTGCATGCAATTTCCCATAATATAAGTGGAGGTGCAGAGTGAAGATGGACAGAAAGGTTATGTGTAAGTAGTCAGAATGCACTGAGACATCTGTTCTAGCCATGTACTTGGTTCTCATCACAGTCACAGATTCATAACACAGTTTGAAATGGACATCTTGACTTGTTCAATTTCTGCCTGTGTGCTGCTGAAAGAACCTGAGGACAGTGTAACCTAAAGACAAAAATACACAGCTAAAATTGTCAAGAGGAAAATTTGTCTGGCACATTAAGAGTACTGTTTTAAAATGTTATTTTAAATGCTATTCCTGAAGTGGTTTAGAAACAGTTGTTTTTAAATAGCTGTTAACACAATATTTCAATCAGATATAAATTATTCCAGAGTTGCTTATTTAGCTGTTATTGCTGCTCCTCCATCTTACCACAATGTTTTCTGATATCCCAGTTCCTTTATTTTGTGAAACTAAGCTCAGTAATAAAGGTCACAGGAACATGATAAAAGCCGCTCTGCAAATATATTTCACAACCACATTGAGTAAGTTTTCCCAATTCTTTTTGGGAACGCCTCTTATTTACCACATCTTATAGAGGTATTCATCCTGCAAAAGCTGTACTTGCATTTCTTTAAAGGAGCTGCAAGTAATACGCTGCTGTACCTGAGAAGCTCTGCTGTTCCAAATTGTGTTATGTATTTATAGCATAGTCCAGACCTGCTATTTCAAACAGATAAATGGGGATTTTTTTCCCGAACAAAAGAACTGTTTTGCTCAGGACTTGCAGAGCCATTTTCACAGTTGTCTGCTGAAGTGGGCTGATAGCATCACGACTTCAGTAGCTGCTCCTGCATGTCTGGGAGGTGCATAGGATGGGGTGAGCCAAGACCAGCTGAAATAGTGGGGTTCTTCATGCAGAATGTTTGCAATTCGTGCCTCAGATGTTCCTTACCCAGCTCACAGGGATCATATATATTTTGACCTATGCCTGTTTTCCACAGCAGTTGCAGACTCTGGCTTTCCACAGGGATGTGCATCCAGTTAGAGTGACCTGAGATGCCTGATGTGCCAAGTTTCCTGTGTTGTTGGTCATTTGTATTTCTGCTGTGGTTATTTCATTACCACTTTCACCGTGAAGCAGCTGTTAAGTGGCTCGTAAGACTAATACACACTCAGTCTAGACACACACGGTTTGAAACCTGAGTTTTCAGTTTCTCTCTAGATAACCAATATAAACGATGCTATCTGAGTTTCTGTTTCTAAAAACATTCATTATTTCCATAGCATTTTCCTGTTCTTTGCAAAGGAAAGACTTTCCTTAGTTGTGTTGTTACATTGTTCTTGACAGGAGTTATTCCTTAAAAATGTGGGGGAGACTGCTTAGGAAATTGTCAAGTTTCAGTTACTATTTAAGCCCATTAAAATCATTACAGTTTAAGGTTCTTCTAAATTTCTTTGCAAAGGAATATTCTTATAATCAGGTGGACAATAGATGAAAAAGCAAGCTGAACTTTGATTTTTTTTTACAATGGGGTCAGCTCTGGAAAAACCTCTTATTTTTTAAATAGCAAATTAACAATTCTATGTACATTTTCCTTTCTCTAAGCAGAACCTGTTTTAGTTTGTTGTAAATACTAAGTTGTTAGATGTTGTGTGAACTGGTTTCATGTTGGGGACTGCTCAGCAGTAGAGGAGATGAGGGGTTACTAGAGCCCTTAACATCAGGGTCTTTTCAGGTAGTGACTTCTGAGTAAAACTCCTGTTTTATTCAGGAGTTCTTCAGTTCAGTTTTCATGTTGCCCCAGAGAGTGACTGTAATATAAAGATGTACAGATAGGAATTCATGTGATTTGGTATGGATAAATGGTAGAATGTTCTCCAGAGGGATGCCCCTGAAATGAAATATTGACTCACCTGCTTCGGGAATCAACTGATCTTAGCAACCTGCCAGTCTCCTGTCAGCCCTGCTTACATTTGTAACAGCAGAGTCTTGCCAGGAACAGAAGTATAAGCAGCTGGTTGTTGTTGTGTTAAGGCTAGTGATATCAATCTGGACATCAAGGATGAAACAGTGGGAACAGCTGCAGAATCAATCAAAATTTCACCTTGTTCAGGAGTGTGATCTGTTTCAGATACTGACAAAAGTGAACAAACAAATGATTGAGTAATTTCCCCTAATTTTATTTTGGTTTGAGACCTCAGCCCAGACTGTGAAAGTGAAAGCCACAGGGTTTTTGATCTGTCTTGCTTGTCTGCAAGCCTTCTACTTGTCCGTCCGTCTGTGCCAAAAATCCCTGTGGTACAAAAAAACTGCTCTTGGATCAGTCTTATCTTGAGTGCACTTGGAGGTGTCATGAAAGCATTGGCACTGTGTCTGGGAGACACAGCTGCCGTGCCCTTTGCCTAAGGACAGAAAGTTCAGCCCTTTACCAGTGAGTCATAACTGGGTGGATCAGCTGTAATACAGGGAACAGGTTAATTCTGCATGCTTGTCATCATGAGCCATCGTTGCATCGCGTCATGTATTCCAAGCCCATGGTGTCAGTGTAAGGTGTGACAGTTGATTTTGATAAGTAGGAAACAAGAGTCTACAAATTACTGCATCCTCCAAGGACTCCAAGGGACTATTAGAAGATTATATCTTCTCATCCATTACTTCGAGACTTGTTCTGGTATTTATTACAGTTAAAGGGCTTTTTTTCAGCATATAATTGTTGTAAGTTTGAATATGGAAAGGCTGTATTCTGTTTCTGTGTGTCACAGCCCTAAAGTCCTGGTCAGTTGTGAAAACCAGTAGGCATTTTGTCTTCAGATGACTTCTTCACAGTTGAATCAGAAATATTTTATGCATTCCCTCCTAGTAACTTTTCCTTTGCCCTTTCATTCTTTTACCCTCTCAAGCAAATAGAAATACCACTCAGGCACCAAATGTTTTGTATGTTTGTATGCGTGAGAAAGTACAAACATTAGATATGGTTAAATCAGCAAAGTTTCTCTGCAGTCTAAAGTAATTTCCTTCCATATATGTTTGTGGGTTCAATACGGCCTTACCTTACTTTTCATTGGGCTGTGACATTTTGTTTCTCAATGCCATGAGAGAGCAGGCAGCTCACCTAAGAGGCTTGTATCACATGGACAGGTGTGGCTTTGAAAGAAACTCCAGACTATTTCCAGCAGGAACTTATTCACCACTGAGTCTTTTCACAGTTTTGAGAGTGGGGCTGATAAACAAACTCTCATTGGCAATGCAGCTATGCTTGGCATGAAGTAATCAGCTTTTCTGAAGGTTAGAAGAAAAACTACTCTGCTGATTCAGATATTTTACATAGCAATTTACTCTTTGGTTAGAGAGCTGTGTGGCCAGAGATACTGGGATGTATTGACCAGAGTGCTTCTCTCCATCCCTGGGGAACAAGGAGTAGGTGTCACACCTTTCATGGGGAGCAGGCATATCACAAAGGGTCTGAATACAACTTCTTTGAGAATCTTTAGGGAAACTTAAATATGTGAGAATACAGGCCACCAGAGTCCTACAGGCAGAGTTTGGTACAATGGTACAAGTCTACACCTAGGTACTTAAAGGTTGTAGCTGTGTTAGCATTAAGGCTCTAGCAAAAGTACTCCCAAATATTCTTCTGTACCTTTGCCTACAGGTATTCTACCTTGTATGGGGACATTTAAATATCAAGGAAATGTGAAAAAGATGTGACAGACAAAAGTGATCAATTAACAAATGTTAAATTATGATTGTGAATACTTCCACAGCATTTATCTTATTCTGGGAAATACAAAATAAATTACTTTTTATTTAGATTGGTAATATAGGTTGGTAATATATGTTCATACATGCTATTATGCATAAATATGTAGTCCATGATGAAGTATTGCTAAAGCAAAAGAGTAAGCAACATGTCGGCAATTGTCATAATTGGTGTCCCAAAGCTGACTGCATACTGGTGCAATGCACTGACAGCTCACACAATCACAGAATGCCTCAGGCTGGAAGGGACCACAGTGTGTCATTTGTTCCAAGCTCCCAGTTCAAGCAGGGTCATATGAAGCACATGGCATAGGATTGAGTCCAGATGGTTCTTGAGTATGTCCAGTGGGGGAGACTCCACAACCTCTCTGGGCAGCGTGTTGCAATACGTGGTTACCCACACAGTGAAGAAGACTTTTCTCATGTTCCTCATTTATTCCCACTGCCCCTTGTCCTATTGCTTGGCACCACCAAGAAGGACCTGGATCCAGCTTCTTGACACCCTCCCTTCAAATACTTGATGAGGTCCCCTCTCAGTCATCTCTTCTTGAGGCTGAACAGACCCAACTCTCCCAGCCTTTCCTCATAAGAGAGATGCTTCAGTCGCTTAATCACCCTCACAGTCTTCTGCTGGACCTGTTCCAGAGCTCCTTGTCTCTCTTTTACTGAGGAGCCCAGAACTGGACACAGCATTCCAGGTGAGGCCTCACCAGGGCAGAGTGGAGGGGCAGGATCACGTCCCTTGACATGCTGGCAATGAATGCTCTTCAGAATGCACCCCAGGATACTTTTTTTGGTATCCTGGTATTTAACACTGACTGTAATGGAACTATATTCACCTATACCTAGCCTGGCACAACATTAAAAAGACACACTTCCAGAAATTAAAGTAAGTCTATGCTGCATGTCCAAGAAATTCTTGAAATTTTAATTTTTATCCTAGAAATGTTCTGAGGTTTTAAAGAAACCTCAGTGCACCCTCTTTTGCAAAGACTCAAATATAACAAAACCGTTTTTTTGCTCTCCTGAAACATACTGTGGTATTTGAAATATATGGTGTTTTCACATCTGATCATGCTGAATTACTTTATGCTTATCTTTTCCTACTTTACCTATATTTACAAAATGGAAGTTTTGCTAACAGACTATTTCATTTGACACAGTGAATTTCAATATATAGTGTTTGTAATTTTTACCCATTTCTGAGGGCTAGGAAAATAATTCTCAGTGCTACAATTTCCAATTAATGCAATTTTAAAATGTTTTACTATCATAAAATCTTAGCTGCTAATATGCAAAATGCTCCAGATTTTTATTATAGTTTTATTTCACTTCTACTCTAAGTATGTTGCATACTCTGTGGTACTACAAAGAGACCGGACTTTACCTCAAGCATCTTCTTGTCAGATTTTAGCCATGATATTACAAAGGCAATAAATAAAGGTGGGGCAATAGATAAGGGAAAATAAGGTTACAGCTAAAACATTTAATTTTAATACTGTGGAGTACAGAGATGTTAGTTTCTTGTATAGAAATCCAATTCATAGTCCCTCCAGAGCAATGCAACAAATATAAAATGCTGGAGCCTCAAGCACATATTTAAGCCCAGTAGCTGAATCAATTTTGCTGTGATAATTTTGGCAAATAAGAATCAAGTTGTTGGCATGTACCCAGAAATACAAATGATTCAAAGATTACAAAGTTATTTTTCTATTTGAGGTACAACATCACTTTCTAAGATGCTGCTAAATTAGGGCTTAATTTTAAATCATGCTGTCCATAAGAACAAGGGTTAGGTCAACTGTATCCCTTTTTATTAGGCACATTATTGAGTTCTGTTTGTTACCAACTTAAAAGTAAAGGGAGTTCCAGTGGATGCATTGGTAGAACAGTGAATGATCCTCAGCAACTTTACAGAGCCTTGTAAACAGCAAAAAATGTCTTCAGGACATGGAGAATACTTAACATTTGTTACAACAGTCTTAAGCTGCTTTCTGATTCTGAAGGTTACTCAAGTGTTTTGCAAAATGTTTTCATTGGAAGAGAATCTCTTTGTTATACTTTCTAAGAAAGTTGGTAACAGTAGATGGTTCCTATCTGCGAACTCCAATGACCTGAGGCTTGTTTTTCAAGACAGTAACATGAAGAATAATTTTTTTCTAGTATATTGTTTCTTTATTTAGTATCTAAATACTATAGTTATTTTCTGATAGTCATATCTCACACACTTTCCCCCTATAGTCCCAAAGCTTGCTGCACTTCTCTTATTTTTCCTGATCCACCCATTTTCTTCTGAATGGGAATCTGTTCTAACAGACATCTTTCCCAGTCTTGCAAAGAACTAGATCTGTCTATTGTACAAAGATATGTAGAGACATGTATCCTCTTTGGAACCACAAAGGAAACATGTTACAAATCCTTTCCACCAGAAACTGGGCTCCTATTCAGTGGCAAAGGGCTCCATAAGAACATCTCCAAAGCAAAGAGGTAATATGAGAGGTAACATTTATATCACAAATGCCACACATTTTCTGCTGTGCCATGTATAGATTACTGTCTATGGATTCAACTTTTGGCTTCAGTACACTTAATATCTGTATGTCCCTGAGCAATGTAAATGCTCCCTGAATAGTCTCCTCATTTTTGTATGCTATGCACTTCTCCTAACTGAATCTGTGAATCTGCAATTCTCTTTTTTATGAACCTCATCCTTTTACATGTGGGTGTAAGAGAGGAGTGCCTATCTGATTTCAAAGGGCCTTCCTCCACCCTGCACCCTGGCTGTGCTGCCCAACCCCATGTCTGTAGTGGACACTCTGCTCAGACTTTGCCCTTCTTTCTCTCTCTTCAGAAGGTCATTCCCATTATACAGCTGAAGGAGATCTACTCCTGGAGAAATGGGCTGAAACAATCTTAAAGTAAGAGGGGAGGTGATGCCCAGTTTACAACATGAGACTGAGTGCTCCAAAAGTCTGTAAGAGACTTGGCATAGTTTGTTTGCTGTGTTGGATGTAAGTGCCTGGAATAGTGATACAGGAATAAGGAACAAAAGCTATCATGATATTCAGAGGCAGAAGAACCTCAAGACCTACCTCTTCTCAGTGACCCTGCTGTCCAAGCATTTCACTTGTTCCAATGCTCACTTTTAGAACCTTACATGTGCATTTACTGACACAGCATATAGACTCTTGTGCTCTCACTACTCACTATAGGTTGATGTTAAAATTTCCAGCAGTACAGTTGCTTTGTGCTGTCTATGTTTTCCACAGTCAGGAGTCTACACTGCTGAAACTTTGTTTAATGAGTAATTTCTTCATTTCAATCCAATTTTGTCTCTCTTACTTTCTATTTGAGGTGCCTTCCAGGCCCTTAACTTCTAAAGAGAGCTAATTAAGGCACTCCCACCTTAGTGATACAAATGACAGTAAAATTAATTACATGGTAAATGATACTTAAAATACAGGTTTGAGATTGTTTACCATACATGTAGGCCAAGGGGAAAAAAAAAAAGTCAGCTGTAAACTCTCCAAGTACGTAGTCCTGTAGTCCCGGAGGACTAGCTGAAGTCCAGAAACCCTTCTGGCATGTTTCTATGTGCTGCAGGTCTGCTTAGACCATTCTCAGCACATGCAGCTTGTTCCAGCTTCTTTATCATCTCAGCCTTATTCTCCTGCAAGGCAGGGTTTCTAAGGAGGTCTGTGGATCAGACATCTGTCTTCTGAAGTGCCTGCATGGAAAAAAATTTCTCCTGGAAAGATATAGCAGTTTTACTTTTATTATCACTTTTGCTTTAGATTTGCTGTAAAGGAGAAAAGATTTCACATATCTGAGAAGAGGGACTCCATAACAAAAAAGAAGATGAAATTATATTGTGTTAAAGCAGAACAAAAATGCAAATGTTTTGTTTTAAAACAAAACAAAACCCCACAACAAATCAACCACATGCCAAAATATTTTTTGTTCAGCTTGGATCTGCAACAGAAAAAGAGGATCAAGTCAGAGACATGCAGGCCTTCATAAACCTTGACAATTACCAGAATATGTTTTAAGAATGTAGTACAGAAAAATAGGTGGCAAGAGTGTTTGGAAACATACCTATGTGCTGTGTGGTTTTGTGGCACACTGACAAAGCCCATGTGTGTGCCTAGCTTGCAATAAGCATTGTGTGTTCAGCTTACCAAAGAGAGACACCCTGATCATGTTTTGCAAGTTCTATTTCTCACTGAAATGAATTAGTAGCCAGCTGGCACAGCAATGTGCAGGAATGTTTGGTCCACAGAATATTATATTTATTATTCTTTGGCAACAGTAGAAGTCATTATTAGCTAAGAACTTGATTGAGAATATTTGCAGCAACACTTGTGTATCTCTAATGGTTGGGATTACAACACATACAGTGCCAGCCATGCTATCAGCAATACGCAGGGCAGAAAACAAACCTCTTCCTCCTTCCCCAAGGTTCAACATATTTTTCCAGCTTTTTCTTCCTACTTATATCCATCTATATGACTTCTTAATTTTTTTATTCTGCATTTTAGTTATGTGTGGTCTAGAAAAACCTCCTTTTTCCACAACAGACAGAACTAAAATGCTGTACTTATTCACAGCCAGTTCAGAGAGGAGTAGGGTTTTGTTTCTATCCATGTTGTCAGGGCAGTGGTTTTCCATCACCAAGATCACAGTTGCTGTCACCTCACAGAAGCTTTCCCCCACTACAAATACTAACCACAAGTTCTGGAATTATGTAGTCTCTGTGTCTTTAGAGTAATACCTTTAAAGATTTTACAGCTTTATCAAATTTTTACTCTGTCTTGGTCTTCCACTATGTGCTAAGCCTTCCCAGCAGATAGTCAGTGATAATCTAGTGCTAACTCTCCATTGCCTTCCCCTTCTATTTACACAGTGGACTTTTGACAAAACTTCCTAAAAGTAAGACAATCATATTTATGCAACATGTTTTGAAATCTTAACTTGTAGGAAAAAAGCTAATTTGAGTCACTATCAGATCACATGAATTCAAATGGTGTGGAATTTGGTAGTGATTAAACAAAACCTGACCATATTTATCTAGAGTTTATGGCCAGCGAGACCATGGATTTTGATTCCAATCAGATTAAATTCCTTGGATCTGGCAGAGAGGAGAGGGAGCTGGGAAAATGCGATTTAAAAGCCATTTAATTCAGTGCTTGGGAAAAAGTAAATGGCGTCTGTTTGCTGAGAGACATGAGCAAAATTTCGACACAAGATGCTGTGACTAAGATTTTAATTTCTCTCAATTATTTTACATTTATTTTGCTTTATTTGGCTTTGATTGTAGGAAGAGGCCCAGCATTCATAGAGCTCCTTAGTTTGACAGGCATTTTAGAAAATGAAAACCTTTCTGTATGGATGCAAAAAGCAATCCTAACTTGAGAGTAATGTATACCATTGTCACCAACAGTCAACATTTTCAGTGCTGTAATTATTTACACAGCAGTACAGGTATTAGAGAATTTGACTGTAAGAAGGCAATGCATTCTGAGCTCTTTAATTTTGCCCAGGGCCTTTTGATACCTTACTATCTCCATGGCATTTTGATAAGCCCAAGTGCCAGTCGGGTCTTTCTATTCAGTTCATGTTGTATAAGAGTGTATAAACATGCAGAGACTTGCTTCACTAATTGCACAGGTGAAGCAACTATGTCCCATTTCCTGTTACCAAGTGTACTGCTATCTATAGAGCTCAGTAGCTTATAAATATTGCTACAGCTTCTTATCAGAACTACATCAGCCACAGTGTTTCGTAACTGTTCCATATGAAAGTGTTCCCAGCTACCAGGGTGTGGTCAAGAAGGCATGGGAAGAATACTGCCCAATCCCATGTTAAGCAACAGCAAATAAATGCATAGCCTTCTCTTCCTTCGCTTGTACATCAACCCCCGCTCTCGTGTGCATTTTCCATATGATGAGAGATGATCCTCAAGATCCATGAGCAGATACTGCTGCAGTACTGGCCTGCACTGCAAGTCCTGCCAGAAGTGTCTCGGTATTGTTTTCATGTGCCTGGCCTCTTTTGTTCTGAAGTAACTGCTATGCTATATTTGGTGAAGAAACAGTAAAAAGCCTACATGGACTTTACCTGTGGTCTTTTTCATACCCTTTCAGTGGGCAAGATGTTTTGGAACAATAATTTATTCTCACAACTCTTCAGGGAGGCAAGTAGATACAGTTATCACATTTTGCTGAAAGGATAATTGAAATGCAAAGTTCAGTGGACTTCTTAAGGTGCTACAACTAAGGTGGTGGCTTTTTTAATGGTTTTTTTAACAATTCAGAGAAGGGAAAATCAAATGCATTAATCCACTTCACCCAGGTGTAAATGAGATTCATTGACTCCAGACTAAATTACTTTTCTTCATGTCAGCCAGGGAGATCAGCAGTTGGTTAAATTTTGCTTAACAGTCCAGCTGTCCCCCTCCAGAACCACTACTATCATCCTTCTCTGTGACAGCTGCACTCAGCAGCAGCATTCTGCACAAGTTTTACTGTAAATCACTTTGAAAGCAAGTTTGTAGTATATGTGCAAAGTCTTTCATCAGTAATCTTTCATTAAATGTAAACCTGTCTTCTATGATTCTCTTTGCCCTGGCGAAGGATTTCTAAATATACCTAGCACTGAGCAATAGGAGCACTTGCAAAGTGATTTAGCATGGATAGTAAGAAAGATATTACTTAAAGATAGTAATTTCACTCTTCTCACAGATGTTTTACTCCCTTTGTAGCAACATGACCCAGCCAACCAACCTAGGAATAGAGCCCCAAACCCCTGGGCTTCCTCATTCCTATTTTCATCTTCCCATCTTATCAAGAATAGAGTAGGGTAGAACTGCCATGTCTTGCCTTAGTTTCATGGCAAAACAACACTAACATGCCAAGCCATCATCAAAAATACCACCATGCACTAGCAAAAGTATCAAACTGCATTTGCCAAATATATTCCTTTCTGAAGTTCACTGAAGTGCTGCTTTATAAGATAGAGTAGATGGAATATTTTTTGAGCTTGTCCAAGCTGAGAACTTCCAGGAAGACAAAAATTAAATAATCCCCCAGAACTTAAAACTTAACAACTAGTTTCAACTAGAAAATTGTCATGATTGTGCTCAAAAATTAGCATGGTTTTCTTTAATCCTGGTAGGATTAATCCAGGAATATTACAAGAACCCAGCATCAAGAACAGTGGTTTCAAATTTTTGTATAATAATTAATGCTTTATAAAATTCTAGGTTACAACTGTGTACTGTACAAATCAACAAATAAATTGTACAAATCTGGCAAGTTGCCTTTGACAAAGAGTAAATTTCCATTTTTTAGTTTGATAGAAGGATTCAGTCCATGGATCTCTTTTTTCACTTATGTATGTATTTCTGTTAATAAAATACATTTAAAGTGGTATTTGTCCTTGTCTATTCACAAGCCATGATATATTGGTTTTGGTACTTCACAGGCAACATTCCTTTATTTGGCAACAATTTTAGTAGTACTGAAGGCCTTGCCAGCAAAGAGAGCCTCAGGAAGCTTTGCCCCAACCTTCATTTCTACTGGGCAAGAAATATAATGCTAGTGTGGCAATAAAGGAGCAGAAGCTAGTATAATGCACAAAGGTGGCATCCCTGGCACTTAAGAGCCTAAAAGATACATTATATTGCAAGGCAAAACCAGGAGTGTGGCCAGGTGCAGTTTCTGCATGCTATCGCCAAAGTTAAGGAAGCATTGCTGCTTCTTACTTTCATGTGTGGTTTATATGTTGCTTGCAATTTACAAGTAAATTTTCCCCTTATTATGGCATTTTCAATAATGCCTGAAGCTATTACAAGTATGCTATATACTTTCAGCTGAATTTTGCCCTTTATGGACTGATGGAGCCAATATGCTAAAAATACATAACTTGTTTCTTGAGGTATACAGATTTATTTCTAAGAGAGTACAGTTTCTTCCATCCTGTCTCCTACTAAAGCTTTCTTTGTTCTGCCTCATCTAAGCCACATAAACAGCTTGCAGCCACTCTTTTGAACTAGCTTTGCTGAACTTTCTGAATCTTTCCTTTCTCAATTATTAGTAGCAGAGTTAAAAGTTCCCATGGAAACAATGGGGTAAATAAAGCAGGATCTACTGAAGAACTGCCTGTAAGTGGAGCCTAAGCTGTAAGTGGAGCTTCACATTTGTATCTTGATGGTTCAAGGGTCTTTGCTTGAAGTGACCATGTAAAGTGTTAGAGAACAAGTAAATGAGTCAGTCAGGAGACTGACTTTGGGGATAATTATAATAAACAGGCCTACGCATTTTTGTCTAGTGTCATAGAACCACTTAAGGATGGGGGGTTTTTTGCTATTATCTTGTGTGTCACAGAATCGTAGAATGACTTGGATTGGAAGGGACCTTAAAGTTCCTGGGACTCCTTGTGATTCTAAGAACAAGCATATTTTCATCATTTGTATAGCAACATCCATTATGATATTGAGCTATTCAGCTCATTCATTATTGCTGTTGATTTTACACAAAAAGCTGCTTTTGAAACTAACAGTTAAGAAAAAGTGGCCCATATTTCTCTGCTCCTCGTGTGATAAATACTATTGATACTGGGCAATCTGACCTCCTCCTTCCAGCCATTACATTATTCTGTCAGAACACTAAAAAAAAAAAAATAGAAATTTATCCAATTACGTTTTTCCATATAAAGAATCTAAGCAATAGTGTCTTCGTTTTTTGCTGCTACAAGGACTGGACAGGACCAATGCCATCTCTAAGTCCTAAGCTCACTGCCAGGTCTATGTCTTCTGAATAAATTTAAGCTTAGGATCCTTCAGTTCTTTTTCCTTTCCTGAATAAATTTGTCTTCCTGTTCTGCACCAGCATTGGCTCACAGTCAAAGAGGGGCCGGCTCGATACAGACTCTTGTCATTGTGAGTTCATGGATGCTGGGTTTCCACTTCATCCAGCATGAAAGCAAGCCTTGGACACAACTTCTCTGACAGAGGAGTACCTAAGGACTGCAGCTGCGGGATTGGAGGTGTCTTGGTCATCCATGGCTTACATCAGGTCTATGTCATGGACTGCTGCAGGGTTCAAGGGTCATCACTGTCATAGTGGCATCAGCTGACCATGCAGTGCGCATTATCCTATAATCCTTACCCCACAGCTTACCCCCTAAGCTCTATAGCTATTGCATTGAGTGGCAACAGTGATCATTCTGTCCAGGAAGGTTACAGCCGGGAGCAGAGAAACAGACAAGTCTCTTTTGTTGAACTCCAGAGTCCATTTATTTCCCCCACCCCGGGCGAGGGAGGGGGTGAAGACAAAGCAAGCCAAGGCCAAGAGAGAGAACTCCATCCCCGTCTCCCCTTAAGCAGAGAGTCTGGGGGCAGAGCAAAGGGCAGGTAAGGGCATTGGCCTGAAGCCAATAGAGACACACCGAGGGGGAAGGAACCACAAGGACAAGGTCATTGAGGAGGAGGGGAGCAGAACTGACCAAACCACTGTGCCCAGAGCACACTGGAAGCATCCCCTCAGGCAGGAGGGGTAGCTGTGGTCTGTCTTGCCAAGGCCAGACCCTGGGTATTACATCGAGTAGTGGCTGAAGAGACTCCACATATAGTATTCAGACTCTTATCTACAGATCAATTCAGGATAAGAATGTTGCCATCATTCACAGCTAAAACTCCAAAATATTTTTTAAAAATGGGTAAATTTTTGAAAAGTATATGACTTGAGATTTATAAAGTGCTATTTTAAAAGGGAGGATTCCACAGTTCTTCCTGAAGTACAGACAAAACACCCTTAAAATCTCTGCTGCTGGAACACACATGTCACTTACTGTTCTTAGTTACTGTTTACATTGTGAGTAATGTATAGAAACTTCAGGTATGGATAGGAATGTCACAGTAATTGATGTCACACTGACCAAGAATGCTCTTGCTCTAAAGATCCTAATGTTTAGCATGCAATACTCTACACAGGAAGAAATGACAAAGATAATAAATCAAAATTGGGATGCAGCTCCTTGCTGTCTAGAGATCTGGGCAGTGGCAGTGCCAGAATAGTGCATCTGCTGCTGGCACACACAAAACTGTGCTTATCTCATACTTTTCTCTGTGTGGGCCCCACTGCAAAAACAAGTGTAAACATCTGTGCAGGTGTTCTTCGGGCAACAAACCGAAGAGAGAAACTTCATAAAAATATTTGATTTTCATGAAGTTTCTCTCTTCCCCAAGGAATACCCATCCCCACTGAAGGCTCTGAAGAATGTACTGCATTCCTCTACCTGGCTGTTTTCCTGAAACCGGGCTCCAATAGCTGCAGACCAGAGGTGAGTTTGTTAGCTGATGGAACTCCAGTGGTTGTTCTGAGGGTAGATATGTTCCCACAAGATCTCTTGTGTTTATGCCAGAGCACATATGCATCCTTAATATGGACAACTTACTTCAGTTACATGGTCTTTCCCCACAGCTAGTGGTGACCAAGGCCCTGCTGATCTCAGAGCTGATAGCAGATAGAGCAGGAAGATATTCTCCCTTCTCTGTGACATTAAAAACTGTAAGTACTTAAGGAAGAGATCTGCAAACAGAAGTTTGTTCAAAACACAAATTTCTAATCATGTTCCTATCCTGGATCTAAAGAGGTGCTGGAATTCACCTATTCTGTCAACATGAGGTGAAACCTTCATCAGAGCCAGGAGCCAGTTGAGAGCTATTGTTTATGTGAGTACTACATTATTTCAAACTCAAGGAATTAAATAAAATGAAAAAAGAGAAAGATCTGAACTTTTTTTAGTTTGAGCTTTTCTTTCTGATTGTTTACTTTTTAGTCACCTTCACCAGCAAATAAACTCACTTCTGATTGAAGCAAAATCCTAGACTGTACTGTAACCACAGGACTACAGCCTGCAAGGCAAATATCACCCATTACAACAGTCAGAGAAGGGGTTGCTAATACTGTTTATCTTACAGTAGTGCTTTAACCCCTCAGATATTCTATTTTTTGTGGTACTGCATGCACTTATTGAGGGACAGTCCCATCTCCAAAGAGCTAAACACTTCTACTTAGCTGTAGAAGACAAGATGAAGAGAAGAATAACTATGTTTTAAACATACAGGTTTAGAGATAATAAAGTCTAAATTAGAACTTAAAGAGAACTAATACCTAGATTCATGTTACCTATATCTGAAGAATGCCCAAACTAAACATCTAAATGAGCCCATAGTTTTCTTCTGTAGTAAATGGAGAGAGGGCCATGTCTGCAGAGGAGTGTACAACTCAACTCAAATATGTGTGAATAATCCCCCTTTTCAGGAATAATTTTAAAAAATCATTTTAATTAGGTATTATTGCAACAATAGCTCGTTGGGATTAATCATTCTGTTTGACTTACCCAAGGACACACCAGAAATTAATGCTGGAGTATGACCCAGAGTCATCTGTCTTCTTGGACAACCTGGTTTTAAACTGATGTACTGTGTTTTACTTCCCTTCTGATCCAGCAGAAAGTTCAAGTAGTTGATGTAACCTAAGAAATAAATGGGAATTAACACAAAATATTAGTATTCTCAGATCATTTCTGTTTGTATCTGCTCTAGTTAAAGGTCTTTCTTTTCACAATAATTCAACAATAATATTTCTGGAAACATTCTGTGGCATTTCCTTTTAATCTGGAGCACAGCAAGTTTCACAAAAGCCCTGTTAGTTGTGAAATATTGCTTAAAAATATACTGCTATTCAAGTAGGAGATCAAAGCTGCACTTAAAAATAGGGTACAGCTTTTTTAAATTAGACATCAAGAGAAATTATCTTTTCTCTCTACTGTTTTACTCATTATCTGCTTACAAAAATGCTCTGTCTAGTATTTTTTGTGTGATTCTCCTATATCCTCTGAGAGTAAAAGATCATCTGCAGTTGTTGGAGACCAGGTAGATCACCGTCGGGCTGGCATTTGGTTTAGGAGATAGCCAACATTGTGTAATTCCCTCTCTACTCTGAGGAATGCAAGTGTCTGGGTGTTAGTGGTTTTGGGGACTGATATTCTTTTCACCCATGTTAACTTCTAGTAATCAACTGAAAGTTCAAACAGAAAAGATAAGGGGTTTTTGTTCACTCTCTGAGGTCCTGTGACTCTGCATTACACGAAGATTGATAGTGAGGTGGTCCTACTGTGCTAACTGGCCACCAAATCATTTAGCTGTAGCCAACAGCAGTCTGTCACAAACTGGTGTTTCTTGGAGCTGTAAGCAGAGAAGTCCTCACATGGGACAAACAGGTTCAGATTGGTTTCTGGTTCAGATTGAGATTTTTCCACAGGGAAACTCTAAAAGTTGTTGGTAACAAATGTGCAAGTACCAATGCATGCCATGGACTTTTCAACTAAAGAGATGTTAATGAAAACTACATTGCACTGGTGTCTGCAAGAAGAACAGAATCATTTTCTAATACTGTGCATGCAGATGTACTGGACAGAAACCTGTGATTCTGCAGATACAAAGACATAAAACATCTTTGATTCTGACAGCAGCTTGCTCAAGTTCCATAGATGATCATAGAGTTTCCTATGATATTTCTCATGTCAAGACATGTTGCTATATATGCTTCATGCAGAGAAACTGTAAAGTAGTTGCATAGGCAGTGACAACATTTCAAACTATTTTGTTATACAACTTCCCCATCACAACACAGGAAAGAATATGGGAGAGATGGAGGAATTGTTTGTACCTGGTGAGTTCATACAATGATAATTTTTCAAGATCATTAACCTGTGGAACCATACAATTAAAACTATAAATATTACAAAAATTACATAAACCAAGGAAAGGAATAAGAAACTATACTTCATTGATCTAAGGACTTACAAGTTAATGAACTAGTCCAGTTATGCCAACTTTTCTCCTTATTTAGGATGGTTCATAAGGCGGTCAAGCATAACTTTGGGATCACCAGCCACTGGAGACCACTGGAGGGACATCTGGGACAAGAGAACATATGTGCCAGTGGGAAGAAATATATGGTAATGACTCTGGGGAAGTGCTTATCATATCTATCTATCTATCTATCTATTCTGAAAAACCTATCTGTAGTATCTAAAACAGGAACCTTTTCTGTATTCAGAATGTATGGTATTTCAAAGGAAATATTCCCTCATGCATCTGGTGTCAAATAAAGAATGCTTGTTTCTTTTTGCTACATTGGTGTTAAAATTTTTTGTTGTACTGATTTTTGGTAAAAGAGAGATGCCAAGTGCACTGCTCTACTGAAGCAGCTTACACAGTGCAAAATCAGAAAAGGGTACTTTCACTGGAAAGAAATATTTTTGGCCGAATGCCTCAGCAGAGGAGTTGTTCACTATGCTGTTCTGTAAATCCTGAATAGTCAACTGTGTGATCTTCATCTGTAGTCTTTCGTATCTGGCAAACAAGGTGCTGTGATGAATCTTGCAGTATTATTTGCAGGTAAAAAAGAGCATCTATGATCTCAGGAATGCTGACAGCAAGCCTCAATTCTTTCTTCATTTATGAATTATCACCCTGTTATTTTCTTCCTAGGTGTATGAAGGTTTATGCCATAAGTGATCGGACTAAAAGACCAGATGTTTGTAAATTCCTTCACTGCTTTGTTTTATTTAAGTAAATAGTCTTATTACAACAAATATTTCAAGCATAAAATCACATATTTACTTTGCTTTTTTTGAGATTTTCCATCTTATTAAAGGCCTAAGAAATGATGCAACTTTCTGCAGAGTTTGCTCTGATGTCTAAATCAGAGGTGCATACCTGTGCAGGATCTATCATCTCTTTGTGCCTCACCTTCTGCACTTACAACATTCCCATAATTATGGCTTAAAGAGAGAATACATACAAATTATTCAAATGTTTGCCGTCTCATTCCTTTGGGTGTTGCTAATTCCTGACCAACCTTTCCTGAATTAAACTCATAGCTGTTTTCAAAAGGAGCTTTTCTCCAGATACACAACTATGTTGGCAAACTGACCAGGTCTAAACCATCAGCAGAAGCCACATAGCAGAGTCTGGATTTAAAAATCAGTAAAAAAAGTTAGACAAATAATAATATTGACATATCAATAGTCTGCGCATTTCAAGTTCCTCATCTGTCCTCTTCACGGATCACGTTGAATGAGACTTAACAGTTTGAAAAAATCTGTATTTTTTCAGACCCCAGCTAACTTTATGATTAGGTGGGCTGTGCTGCTATCAAAATCACAAATGTGTGTATACATGAGCCATTACAAAACTCAGATTGCAGAAAGTCCATAACTAGGACAATTTCCAAGCTGCAATTTTCCCAAACACACTTTGCTACAAATTATCTATCTTTTGGGCTTTAAAGATGAAGATGTGGTTAAGTACATCTGTGCATATATTTTGCCCCATTTTAATTGAAGTCATGAGTCACAACACTAAAATAATGGTTGGGTTTGAAAATTATGAAGTCTGCATTTTTCTCTTAGTGAAACAAATGTGTATAGTTGCATTCAGAGCTTTTAATCTCCTTAAACTGAAATTTTGACCATATATCAATGTAGCTTCCCTTTGTTTCATAATATATCACATCAGTGGAAAAATCTCTTTAAAAAATCCCATCATGTTAAGAGGAAGAATGTTGCAGAAAAAGCAGTGCAAAATGTGGGAAGAAATCACATGCTAAGAGGAAGAATATTGCATAAAAGTGTTACACAACGTGGGAAGAAATCAGCTCACTCCTGTCATTGATGATTATTTTCTTTGCAATGTGTTTGCTACACCAAATCTGCCTGGTGATCTTATAGTTAGGATCCAGTTTTATCCTCTGTGTCATTTGCATGAAAATACTACAAGCCAGTTGCACCAGAAAGTACTTCTGCTGATGAAATCTAAATGTACAGGCTCCAGTTGAAAGAAGGCCTTTAGTGCAAAGCCAGTCCTGTGGCCAACAGTGAAATTGCCATTATGCTCAGAGGTACCTATTTATCTTAATTTAGTCAGTGCCTTCCCTGTTCTTTCCTTTCCACCAAAAAAAAACCCCAAAACCAAAAAAACACCAAAAACAAACAAACAAAAACAAACAAACAAAAAACCTCACACTACCACAAGCGCACAAAACCAATTTATTCCCATTCCTGTACTTATTTATGGCACATCTTCTCAATCACTATGTGCAAAGTAAAGGACCGAAACATCTCAGCTAACATATGCAGCAAAGATTGACAAGCAAACTTGGCAGCCTTAGAAGGGGATTTCCTAAAACATCCCAATCGATCAAATAATTATCTTAAAATGAAATCAAGCAAGGTTTGATAATTGTGCATGGGAGTACATTTATATCTTATTATTATGCAAATAAATTTAGAAATCCAAACTGCACGTTGGCTTAGCTGCTACTTGTTCTTCTATGAAATGGTAGTTGGTACAGTGTTCATTTAGAATTAACAGGTAGGACTGAAAAAACTGAGTAGAAAAAACCAGAAAGCTACTTTGAATTATAAGAGTAAATCCAAAGCTTGAAGGAGCAGAAATTTTCTTCTCTAAGGTGTTATAAACTGTACAGTCTGAATAGAGGGAATTGTGTCTTCTATTTCCTACATGGGCTACATTTGCATCAGCAAAGAAACAGTGGTAACATGGTATTTGAGATTAGTAATTTGTTAACAAGAACAACAACAAAAATATAAAGCCATTTCATTCTGTGCATCTCTTTAAAGTGTTGATGCAGTTTGACACTAGCTAAGAATGCTCTTCAGCAGGCTATTTTAAGTAAAGAGTTAGCTCATTGAGTTAGCCCTTGCTTGGAGCAATGACAGATGGGAATCTGAAGTATCATTAAGCCCATGATAAGTAGTCTTATACTCAGTGCAAATTTCCATTCTGAAGTGGAGAAGCAAAGCTGGTTCAAGGGGGTTCAACAAGGGGAAGCACCCTTGTGTAACAACCTCACGCAGCTCTACAGGCTGGGGCAGAGTGGCTGGAAACCTGCCTGTCAGGAAAGGATCTGGGGGTGCTGCTGAACAGTGCTTGAACATAAGCCAGACATGGCCAAGAAGGCCAATGGCATCCTGGGCTGTATCAGCAATAGTGTGGCCAGCAGGAGCAGGGCAGAGGCACTGCCTCCTGTACTGGGCACTGGTGAGGCCACACCTGGAGTGCTGTCTCCAGTTCTGGGCCCTTCACTACAAAGTCATTGAGCAAGTCCAGAGAAGGGGAACAGACCTGACAAATGGTCTGGAACAGAAGTCCTGTGACAGCAACTGAGGGACCTGGGAGTGTTTAGCCTTGAGGACACTCAGGGGTGACCTCATCACACACTGCAGCTGCCTGAAAAGAGGTTGGGTCAGTCTCTTCTCCCGTGCAATCAATGACAGGACAAGAAGAAGTGGCTGTGCTAGGGGAGAGTTTGGTTGGATATTGGAAAAAATTTCTTCACCAAAAGTGTTAAACATTGAAACAGAGTGCCCATGGAAGAAGTGGAATCACCATCCCAAAAGTGTTCAAAAAACGTGTAGATGTTTGTAGTGGTATAGTAGTGAGCATGGTGGTGCTGGGTTAACAGCTGGATTCAGCAATCTTAGAGATCTTTTTCATTACTAGTGATTCTCTGATCTTTTAACATTGTCACTGGGTTTTAAAAGATAAGCTGCATTACCATGTGATGTGGGAGCTGGCCAAGCTGAAGCAACTCTAAACCATGGGAAACCCTTTCTAGTTGTGGCAAGTAGTAAAGGTTCATGGGAGTTTGCATGTTAATGAAGTTTTTCCATATAAGGTTATGGTTTTATATTTGGTCAATTATGATGTACCAATATGGTTATGTTCCTGGATCGAGTTTCTGATCGGACTCTTACCCTCAGATCTACCCTATATATTGTCATGTTTTCCCTAGTTCTGGGTCTTCAGTTGGTTACCCCCACAGAATTCTCTTTGCTACTGTGCATGGTTTTGGGGCACTGTCCCTATTTTATTTGTTATTAATGTGTACTTTTTCTAGTACCAACAGTCATTCCCTCTCCTAATCCTTTTCTTGCCCTGAAGTCAGGGGACCTAAAGTTTTGTTGCAGCTATCCTCATTGTGACAACATCTGCTTGAATTTGTCCACAATTTTAAATATATATATATACACATACAGATAGATATAGATATAGATATAGATATAGATATAGATATAGATATAGATACAGATATAGACACATACATACACACTCTGGGAATATTAACACTACCTAATTGTGAGGATTTGTGAATGTAAAATTGTTCATCTTCTAAAAACATGTGGAGGGAAAATGTTATGAAAACAGAAAATAAATACATTAGTGGGGCAGGGTGCTTTCAAATCATCTTGGTGAGAAGGCTAAGATGGAACACGTAAGAATTTGAGAGAAGGGGCTTTGCCTCTCAGTTTGTTTTAACTTAGTTGGTTTGTGCTTTCAGGGTGTAGCATTTGAAAAAAATTTGAAAATGGGCGTCAAATGGAACATAGCATCAGCTAAAATGACAACTAAATTGAGAACAATGGACCACACCTGAATGTGTCCCTATAGCATTTTTCAGCCAACTATTTACCTATCGCACAGGTGCTCTTTTTTAGGTAAGACATTATTTTTTAAAGCAGTAATACAGTACTCCTTTCAGAACTTTAAATATTATTGAAGAACTTAAGTCCAGGAAAAAAAAATCCATTTCAGGCTAGTTTAAATGATATGACAATATCATTTATTATGTGCTTACACTTTGGATCTAATCTCTACCATAACCTTTCAGGTGCTCTTTAATGCAAAGCACAGAAAGAAAAATATATACTTACAATTGATTTAGGCTAAGAGAGAAGCTTTCATGCAGACTGAAGCTATTTGGCATGCACTTAGGCAATCTATACTTGCTGTCATAGAGAACAATGACATGCTACCTGAAAACACAAGAATACAAAAGAAAAAAAATCTAATAGAGAAATCACAGATACAGACTAACCATTACTTATTTTTTCTGCCTTCATCTATGGTGAGAGGACTTTATGTATGTATTACTGCTTTCCTGATTTACCTGGTAGTTACACCTATGTGTTAGAGATTGAGAGTTTCATGATTTGAGCATCATTATTTAAAAAAGTTGTTTGCCTGCTAGAGAGCAAATACAAATTATGGGTATTATAGGTGCCTGGGGGCTTTTTATAGGTAATTGCAAAGTTGCTCTCTCTCTGTAAGCCACCTTATCACTCGTGTATGGTGCTTAGTTCAGGTCTAAAATGAGGTCACAGCATAATTTAAATATGAACATATTCTTTGTATTTGTAAGCCTGTAATCAGGCTTTTGGTTCAACTCCTCCTCAATATAAAAGAAACTAGAGTAAGTTACTTGGGATCTTACTGAGTCTCCAAAAATGGAGAACCCAAAAACCTGTCTCAGTGGTGCCTTTACTTCAATGATGAAGTTTGCTTGAGAAGCTCCTGCCTCCCTGCTTTTCTTGGTCTGCTGCTTGTCACTTTTGGGCCCTCCCACATTCCTACTCACTGCCATGCAGCTGTCTAGGGGCTTAAAAAATTATCCTGGTTACAGATCAACCATTTTTTCTGATCTGAGACACAGATAATTCCAGAAGCAATTCTGTTTTCCCTAACTGTTTATGTGTTTACAATTCATCCCATCACTGTACTGTCTGAATGCCATGTCATTTGACAAGTTTTATATATGCAGCAAAGATTGACAAGCAAACTTGGCAGCCTTAGAAGGGGATTTCCTAAAACATCCCAATCGATCAAATAATTATCTTAAAATGAAATAATTTTTAAAAAAATCATATATATTCCATCTTGCCAGAATTTAAGGGATGGAACTCACCAGCCATATCACCAGCCATTATATCTATCATAAGGAAATCAAATATTTAAGGAGGGGGGAATAATTCCCAGTTAATGGATAGTCACATAAGATGGCCCATGAGGCACCAGTACAACACAAACAATAAATAGTAACAAAAATAACACCAGCTCTTACTCATCTTTTCCAAAAGGTAAGAAGAAGTGGATTCAAGTGGCTACCCTGTCTGCTTAAAAAAAGCAGCTGTCTAGGTTAGGGTGCAGTACACACAAACTATAATTTTAGCTACTGCTGAAGACAGTGTTTAAACTATCCAGCCGCCTTACTTCTCTCTCCACTCTTCTGTGCTTGCTGCATCTCTTCCAACAGTATTGATGTTTGTTTAAACAGCTTGATCACAGAGTTAGGCTGACATAAAACCAGCCCTATCAAATAAATAAGTGAATCGTTTTATCCTTGTTTGGCTTACTAAACTGACTCACCACTTTACTTCTGTAGTATGCTCCAGTTTGTGTGTGCTGTTTACACCTCCAAACATGACAGTAGTACCCTATCTCAGATATCAGAAAGCATCAGCCAGAATGTGTGTGAATCAGCAAGTATGGGTTTAATTTGTTTGGGTTTGCTAGTATTTGATCTGAGGGTAATAACTTTAAGGAGAGCTATATCATACTGAGGAAATGTTTTATTTAATGACTTGACACAGAGCTTCTGAGGACAGAAACTGAATTCCTTTATGTTCAGAGAAACATACTCAGCAATTTCTGCATCAAGCCTGTACCTCCTGCATGAGCATTTCTGCACTGCTTTTCAACAAACCTCCAATGCTGGAGATGAGGTATCTCTAAGCAAGTGTGATTTCTAGTTATTAATTTGCTTTATTGTTAAAAATTCATGTCTTACTTCAAGCCTAAATCTAACTAGTTTTGACTTCCAGTCAGTGGTTCTTCTTGTACTGTTGATCCCTTGACACAAGTGTCTATTCTGTACAACTGTGGAAACAGCACAAGAAAAAGCACTTTTATAAACAGTTATTTCACTGTTATCAGTCTTAAATATTGCTGAGAAGATGTACATTCCCATAAATCTTTATAATGTTTCCTTCATCTTTTCCTAATTTCTCTAGAGAGAGCTGTCAGGGAAGACACCTTAGGTGTATTCATAGAATTTGTTGCTCTGCAAAATTCATGCAGTCATACCCCCCAAAACCTAGAATGATTTTGTTTTTCTGAGAACAACACACTCAACTTCCTATGTATTATGTGGGGGCAGGAGGGAGGCTGTGGGGTGGGGTTCAGCCATTATCTGAAGTGCTAGACAGTGGCCACAGCAAAACAAAAAACATCAGGTGGTTGTGACCCACAGGGTAGGAGTGATACCAAGATGTCTGCTCTTGCATGCACAAATGATCCATCAACTTCATCAGCAGACTTATAATCTGGGATGATCTTTCTAAGGTTTGACTGGAACAAACAACTGGTTTTATACATTTTGCAGGTGAAAGGTAATATTCTGTTGGATTATATGGGCATATGTCATCAAAGCATTAGATTACAAGGTCAGGGTGGTTTCACTGCATGTTGAGAAGACAGGAAAAATGGAGTCCAGGTTTGCACTGACATCCATGTAAGCCACCCTAGCTGTGGTTAAGGCTACTCCATTACAGTCTTGTGTATTGTGAAGGCAAAAGGGCATACTTATGGATGCTTCCTAGCCTATAAGAAAGCTTTTATCTCATAGCATTAAACTTCCATGCAGGAAGTCTACCTTCTCAGTCTTAGAACTGCAGAAAGCATTTGTGACATTCAGTGAGAGAACCCCACAAACAACCAGAAAGAAATCCTGTCAAGTGCATTTGTTTTAGGTTTAGGTATCAACAAAACTTCATTATTTATTTTGCTCTTAGTGTAATATATATCAAACAGACACTGACTTGGCTAAGTGGGACCATATTTTCCCAAAACTCAAGACTCTCACAAAGAGGACAAGCCCCTACAGGATAGCAACGTTACCACCAACCAGGTTTGACACTGCATAGTGTATGTGCTGCATCTCTGCAAATGTATGCTAACTAATATAATATTTAATAAAATTTAATTAAATATCATCAAAAAGGAATAATCAGTGTCCCCAAAATTTCCCAGAAAGAAAAATCCTGGAATACCTTCCCTAGCTTTCATGTTAGGTATGAATTAGTGATGAAATAACCTTCATCATCTTTAAATTTGTGTGGTACATCACTTACTAAGTTTCTAAGATGTTCCCACAATTTAGTCACATGAAAAAACCAGCTGCCTCATACAGCTGCATGCATGTGTGCTCTCACAGCTGGCCATGTTGAGCCTCCTTTTGTGCGTTGCTCACTAGAAGCAGCAGCTGGGATGACAATCCTTGCAAGTGTTAAGACAGCGAGCAAATTTCATGCTCTGAATTTTCCTGTCCATTAATCTCCAGCTGTCTTGGTTCAGTGGGACATTCTACTGCCCGAAAACTTCATCGCATTCGCCAACAGAACAAGCCCTACTGATGGCTGACCAGCAGCATTGTCCCAGAAGAGGGCTGAGGCTATACAGTGATGTGCTGCCACAAAGCAAATGCTCTTCACATCCCAGTTTTAGCAGGGAAGATGAGTCCTACACTCTTCCCTTCCAACTTCGTCCTTTTACAACAGTGAAGGAAATGATTCAGTGAAGAAGGGGCTAAACCCAAACCCATGGTTATCTGTTTCCCATGGTGACTTGTGTAATCCTTATCTTCATAGGTACTCTTTATAGTCTTTCAGGGAACAGGGACTGGGTAAGCACTCTGCAAGCCAAAGTCACAGCTTTGTATATATGTACAGTCCATGACAAAAATTAAGTGACTACTCCAGGCATGCTGATGGCATACACAGACTGCACAACTGTGAAACAGAGTGTGCCAACACTCTGCAAACTGCTCTTTGGTCTGCTCTTACGCACTGCATTGAAAAGTCTTGCTGTCAACATGCTGTAAACCCTTTGTGAGTGGAGCTAAAATAATGACATTTCTGCATGAAAAAGACCTGGCACAAAGTAAGCTTTATCATAGTGCTACATTCATGACCTGTTCAATTTAAGACTATTGGTTGCTACAGATTTAATTCTGCTACAGTGTCAGAAAAAGCCCTCTCAGCCTTACAGTCCCTTATACTAATTCCTATGATATTACTCTGTAGCATTCTGACTTTGTGGATATTTCTTTCTGGTAACAGGTGTTTCAAACATGTATCATACACATTTTAATATAGCAGATGGGGATTTCATACGTAGGGATTTCAGATTTACTGAAATTTACTTTTGTTTGTCTGTTTTTCTGCCACAATTTCTAAAACTCACTGCTTTTCCTGATTTAGACAATGCCTCCTCAAAATCCAAACATCTTGTTGCTGGATACATTTCCAAGATTAGCCAGTCGTGCTAAATCCTGAGCAGTTTCCTGTTGAAATGTCCAAGGATTGCAACTCCATTCAGCATGAATTTGTGAGACAAAATGTGCATCTGCAAAAATTGGCTTAATATATGCATACTAGTAAGCAAGGTGCCTATTGCCTTTCACTAGTAATCATTCATCCTGTTTCCATTTTCTCATTACCTTTTTCAATCATGTCCAACCTAAACTGCAGTCCATTTGGGATGGATTCTTTCCTTTATCTGTTCACTTAAGTGACAATAATAGAATTACGTAGAACTAGTCACAAAATCAGAGGTGGAGCTTCTTATCACCAAGTTTCACATAGCTAAGTACTGAGAAGTAGGGAGTGGATTTTGGCAGGCCAAGGAAAAAAACAAATGGGTTTATTTTTGTCCTGCATTGTGATAAATCTTCTAGCCATGTAAAAATGTCATCTCAAGACCTAGAACTTCAGGATGTGAAAACTAAGTGAAATGTGAGTGTGGAGTATGAATCACTGGGAGCTGAGTCATTGACACAAAGAGTTTTGTAATATTAAAAATACTTCTCTCTTCCAAAAAGATCCTACTGAGTAAATACTTCAGTATATAATACTGATCCTGACTAAATCAATACCTGATTTGCTTATAAGCACATTTGAGGCTGAAGCTCACTCACTCATGAAATCTACATTCCCAGTGCAGCATTATAGTGCTCTGGTTTACACTCATATCTTCCAACCACCAGAACAATTATCAGCCACAGCAAGGATTACTATCTTAAGTCTGCACAAAGCACAATGATGGATGACATGAAGATCAGGGAATGGAGTAGCTGACTTGTTATTAAGGGTGAATTTTATCTTTGCTTTCTTATATTTCAATGTCTCCAACACCAGCTGAAGGCAGGGACATAGCTACCATCAGAAAATGACAAAACTGAAGAAAGACTTTGCTAGTTTGATTTTTTTTTTCCCAGCTGAAGCAAAGATTCTATGTTCCCCCTGTGTTCCTGTGTCCTGTGTAATCTGTGAGCTATGAATTGCTTCTTTGCCTCTGGATGCCTGCCAAAAGAAACCATAAATGGGATTACTTTGTTGCTTAATCTTGCTCTTGTAGCTTTGAGTAAAGTGTTGAACGTCTCAAAAGACATTTTACATAACATGAATTTTGAAAGTGTAACAAGCCACCTCAAAAGAACAGAAGGAACATTTTGCCTCACTTACGCAAAACCGCTCTTACAAGCTTTAAGAACAAAAATGATCAATAAGTTTTCCTTCAAGTAAAAGTTAGATAAATTATTATTATAGTGTGAATGAAGTTCAAATGAAAAACAAAACAAAATAAAACCAAAACCAAACAAAACTGTTTGACACTGTGGTGTTGCCAATTAATTTCAGATCATGGCACATACTAACAAGGAAATTTCCTTGGCTGAATCTGGCATTAATGAATAATCAAGGCATGCCTCTTAAATTTTACAGCTAAGAGTCTCATTCCTGAAAAGAATGCCATAGTTTTGGAATACAAAACAGGAAACAGGCATGGGATGCAGTTTATTGAATACAGCCTGAAGTTTTTATAATTTTTTATCATTTGTAGTACCAAAGACCTGTCCTTTTCTCCACTTCATGTTAGATAAACTCATAACGGCAATAAACACATCAGAAATATCTCTATATGGACTTTTACCTTGCTTCTCTCTGTTAAAATTATGAAAATACAAATTAAGCATTGTTAAGTTTGAATCTCTGTACAGAAATTTTAGTTTCATACTTTTGCTATTCAAGAGTTCTCTCCAATAGTAATTCTCTGCTCTTGTCACCCTGCTCAGGTAAGGAGAGCTGGCTGGACTGAAACTTCAGCTGGAGTTCCTTTTAGGCCACACAACACACATGATGAAAACATTCCCTAATTTTCCAGTGTCAAGCAAAAGCTGTAACAAATGTCATATTAGTTACATGGGAATTCTGACAGTCTCGAAACTTCTGACAGTGAGTGAGGCACCAAAAGCATGACAAGATGTATCAACATTGCAGAAGACAATATGTCAGAGTCTTGTAACTATGCTCCTGTCTTCCCTGCAGTACTGATGGAACATGCAATTAGGCTCTGGAAGTGTAACTTCACCTGTGTTATGCAAAACACTTCTTACATGACTGTATCATTCTTACACCTGTACACTACCAATCATGTAGTGCAAGAAGCTTTCTCATTCAAATAATTTACTAATTTTATAATTTAACATTGCTCTGTGGCATTGCAAGGAAACTATACATCATGAATGAAATGGATGGATGTTGGGAAGGGGATGTCAATTGAATTACTGGGCATGTTGTGACGGTACAAGCCTTCGTACTTTTCTGATCCTGAGTTTAAGGAAAGGGTGTTTGATTTTTAAACATCTTCATTTATGAACTTGAATGTTTAGACCTTCCTGATGTTAAAAAAAAAAAAAAAAAAAAAAAATGCAGTAGTGTGACTTATTGTAGGCCAGGTAGGCCTAGGACAGGAGTTAGGAGTATCAGCAGGAATTAAAGATGAAGCCTACTAACCAAAATTGCTCTCTCCTGCTGACTTTCTGTCAATACAAAAATGACCCCACTACTAAAATAACAGTACAGGTGTCTCCAGGTGAGTAGAAGAAACTGGCTTAGACACTGCTACTGACACAGAACTGAGGGTAAATAATAGGAGACATGAAGGCTTAAAACTTAAAATGTCTGTGTACTAATTCATTTCATATTGAGGGCACTCCCAGCACAAAGGCTCAGATGACATACATAGCAGTGATTGAATACTCTTGTGAAACAAAAGCAAATGCTGCTTGTCATTACTGCTTGTCACTGCAGGTACAATCCAGTGGTATTAGGGACACATGACAAACCCTCTTTCAGATAGGTATTTCCATATGTGAACTTTTTGCTACTGCTACAGCTTCCAAAGCTGTGTTTCTTCCACCTTTTCCCAAAGTACAGCGTAATTAGAGCCTATTGGGACAGTTTATGCATATAATCTGTTCCAACTACATTGATGACCCTAAGAATTTTCACCAGCTCCATTTCTCTCTTTTCCATGACTATAGCTGTTCAAATTAAATGTAATGTTTCAGTGGGAAACCAGGCAAAATCACTTTAATTAATTTCTGTGGTATAAAAAAATCTGACCTTCTGTACTGCAGCCAAGATAAGAAAGAACTACAGCACAGAACATTAATTACCCTTGGAAGGTATCATACACCAAATAATTTGTTCAAATACATTCATAAGCTGAAACTTGACTTAAAAACATTTTGCAATAATTATGACACTTTGATCCATGATCCTGAAAGTATTTAATGCTGTAATACATTACTCAAAGTCAGGCTTGGATGAGAATAAGTATTGGCACCAGAAGTGAGAAGACAGCCCTTAACCAATAAGGCAAAGCAGGCTGTATCTTTTTAGTTTTATCACTGTTTCTTGGGCAACTAACATCCTCAAAATTGCCAGCCTCAATATGTTAGACACTGTGTGTTAATAAAAGCTTGTGGCTACCATCAGTCATATACATTTTAGAAGAACTGCACCTTTTCCTTAAAATAATCTATCCCTGCTACAAAGTATCTATAGAATCTGTTTTCTGTGTCATAATTTCTCTTTTTTAACCAAATCAAACCAAACTAAAAAAAAAAAAACCAAACCAAAAACCAAACCAAAAAACACCAAACAAACAAAAACAAACAAACAAACAAAACACCACCAAAAAACCCACCACCCCCTCTTGTTATATGTTTTACACATCATCATAAAGAGTGATGCATACAAATATTTATTAAAGACCACAGTTTGGAAAATATTCTATTCAATAATGCTTACTATGTCAGCAAATGACACTTCAGTAAACAGTGGGCAATGGTTTTTCAGTAGTTAATATTTTATGGGATCTTAAGGTCAGTTCAAAACAAGCCTCCGTCTGTGGTCCATCAGGTGTAGAAGATGAAACCAAACAGATGATGAAAGTATGGAGAAACCAAGTAAAAATGCCCAGTGACTCACAGATGTTTTGAAACGTAATATGTAGCTTTCTACATCAAACCACTTTATATCCATCCTGGTCTCATGTCTCCTCCAACAGCTACCGACATTCATTGTTTCTGCTCAGGGAGTAAATGGATAATATCTGTTGGTGTAGCAAGACCCAATGAACAGTGAAAGGTAAAGGGGAAAGAAATAAGTCTGTGATTACTGGTCCACATTGAGGTTTTCTGACCATAATGCTACCTTTCACCACCAACAACTGTTTGGGGAATAGTTCAAAAAATTGCAGCAGGAATAGTATCAGCACAGTCCTAAGGCAGACATCTTGAGGTCTCCTAAGCTCAGATAAATTTTGAGCTTGATCATTATGTCAAAGATTCTGTCTAGTTAGAAAAACTGAGCTCTGCTTGGAGCTACCACTGCTGTTGCAAAGCCTTGAAATATTTAACTGCAGAGCTGTACTTATTCTAGCTCTTAAAAAACATATCTTTTCGAGTCTATCTTTTAGAGGCCCTTCCCTATACCAGACATCACAGCCTGTTAACACATTAGCATTCTGGAAGCATTCAGTCTACACTTAAGCTTATAAAAAAAGAATTCACAACCAGCTGTTAGTCCTTGTGAGATCACGATGTCAGTCCCTGCTCACTGCCCACTGTAATACAGACTGAGGCACTTACCTCAAACACAAAGAATTTTTCATTGCAGATTCTGACTTCCTCAGACTCTCCAAGTAGGAGTGTTTATTCAAGGCCCTCCATTCTAACAGTCATAAGGAGCTGCTGATTCCTTTGTCAGAGGGAAAGACCAATTTAATTTTGTTCTTTTTTCTCATTATTGCCTGAAGTGCTTGACAGAAAGAACAAGCCATCCTTCCAGCAGCAGAGATGGAATTAGTCAATGCTCAGACTAGTTCTCCTGCTCTCCCATTTATAAATCATATTTGTTAGATCAGTAGAAACTCCTGAGATGATATCTGAATTACAGTCCTGTCATTAATCTGGTTAACTGGCTTGCAGAGCCGGAAGATACTATTACCTGTCAAACTTAGTATGCAGTATGTCAATAACTTGGCTTCACTTCAGCTCAGACCAGAAGATGTGAGTCTGACTGTGATAAGAAAGCACCCAAAGGAACTGTCAAAATTCTCTAAAACCTCCATTTATGCAGGAAAACTGCTCCATCATATTTACAACAGCCAAAATGTTCAGACAGTTTCTAAGTACACCTGTGCTTCTTTTCACACTAACACCAAAAATACCTTCCTGTAATGAAAAAAAATTGTTGCATTAAATAAATATTCTTTTCTCTATGATTTAGTGAATATCAATGTCATCCCAGCCATTAAGAAGAGGCTACAACAATGAATTCTCCCTATTCAGAACACTTACAAAAACTCATGGGGTATAACACTTCCTAGCACTGTCAGCATCTCTTTGTTTCTGTTACAGTTTTATATCCTGATTAATGTAGTTTTCCAGGTATAACTGAAGTGTTATTGTAAAAAATTGCTAAACATTAGACTAAGTCAAGACATTTGGAGTCGCAAATCATATTACTGTGCATTTACCACAGTTATTCTTCATTTTATGTGCAAAATGTTCGCTTGCAAAGATCTCCATATTTTAACCCATATGTAAACCTCACAAGAAAAAAGCATATATCACTCAAGCAAATAGAATTTACTAAACTTTTACATTGGAATGCAACACTTCATAACCTAAGCCTCATAGACTTGCCTTAGCATTCTATCAGCAATCTCAGTCCACAAATACATCACCAATTATTTGACTTAAGTAATTATATTTTTAACTGTATTATTCAAATTTTGTTAATTTTCTATTCATCTAAAAAAATCAGCCACATGAGCAATAAATACTGTGACCAGTGCTTAGCTTCTCCAAGTCCAAATCCCAAGACACTTTGTTCAAAATGACTGCCCAAGATGTTAGAGCAGTTTTGTTCAGCTGTAGGCCTATTTGGGAGAGAATTATTCAAGCTATTTACAAACATTTACTGAAGTCAATAGAATACAAAGCCTACAGCTTATCAGCAATCTCATGTCAGTATTATGAATAGCTTGTTGTGGTTTTTATTAAGAATTTCATTAATACGTGAATTTTCACAGTTCTGAATACACAGAAAAACAAATGTAAATGCCTCAGATCCATCATCAAATGAGCTCACAGAAAATAACCACCACTACAAATACTTAGCAAGTGCAGAAAACATGTATGAAACAATGCCTGAAAGGCTTAGTTGGTGTAATAACCACACTGAGACTTGGAAAACTGTCTTTAGTAAAAAGAATACAGGTTGTACTAACTACCACCCAATAACACACGCAGATTTTGTGTTCATCTTTGTTCCTTATCCATTTTTCTGTTTGGTTTCCTCTACCTATACACAGTATCTAGTTTCAGACAATTCCTGTTGGATACACAATCACTAAGGACATTGTAGATGTATCTTGCCTGAGTTTGAACCTTTATATTTCACACCATTGTAATCTTAGTATAATTCACAAATGTTGTAAAACCTCTAAATAAAATCCCTGCTTTCCTCCTGTTGACTTGGCTGTATGTTGTAGTGAGACCTTCCTAAAACACACAGCAGAGGGGTGTCCCCTCTGCCTCTTCAGCCACTCTGTTGTCAGCATGTTGCCTCCTTTCTCTTTTCAACCCTTCACCTTTCCTCTATTGGCAGCTTGGGTGAAAGACAAGCTGTTTTTCAGAAGTTGTGGATGTCCCAACCCTGGAACTGTTTAAGACCAGGTTGGATAAGGCTTTGAGCAACCTAGTCTAGTGGAAGACAGATATGCCAAAGGCAGGGATATTGGAACAGAGGATTCTTTAAGGTCTCTTCCAACCCAAAAAATTCTGTGACTCTATGCTGCAGGTATCACAGTCCTGAACATGAATACTCCATTCACACATCACAGTGGAGCAAGCTACTATCAAGTGTGTAGAGGAAATGTTAAATATATGGTTTCCCAGCAATGATCCCAGATGCAGTGAAGGCTTATATTATTAAGCATTGAGGGCATGTGGTCTACTGATCAGGACTGAGAGCTCCAGCTTTTAATGGAGGGCGGTATTTCAGATTTGGGATTCTAGGTGAGGTGTTGTCCTTAAGCATCATATATTTGCATTACCTGGCAAAAGTTTCAGAAGTTGCTTTGAAGACAGCATAGACAGGAATGGCAGCATGACAACAGGACCCAACACAGTAAGGAAGACGTGGATGTTGAGCTCTTTTTAATGGCAGATGGTCACTGCAGGATGGTGTTTCTAGCCCAGAAATGCAACCCAGGACTTCTGGGTGTAATCCATCCAACTTTACATTTTTCATATATTTAAGTTCAGGTATAGGCTTGGTAGCTAAGGGGAAGAGTAATACACCTCCCCAGTCTGTGCAATGAAATACAGAGCACTCCTCTAGGCACTGAAATACAGAGCACCTATATCAACTGTGCAGGGAGCCTGACACTAAACTCCTTGAATTAAACAATGTATGTACCTCTCTAGTGATTAAAAACACACATGACCACTGAAAGGTCCAGAATTTTATAAGCCTCCTACGTGTGTAGAACAGAAAGGACTTGCTATTGCTGCTCAGATTTAGACTCAAGTCACCATTACTAACTGTCCCAGGAATTTTTTGATTCATCAAATATTGCTGCACTTGTCTCAGATAGGTAAGTGACTTCACTGAGAAACACTGAAACGAATATAGCTATTTTGCCTTGTACTTTTCAGTGAAACAATGCTCAGATGGGAAGGTTCAGTCAAAAGGTAAATATCTTCCAAGGCAGAGCTTTATGCTTTCCCCACATTTCTACAGCTAGCATGTAGCAAAGTACTACACTACATTATCCCACCACAGAATGTCTTAGACCAATTTACAAAATAAACAATAAAAAAGCTCTAATCTTAAAGGTATCACAGAATAAAAACATCTCGCTCATGTTGTTTAAGTTTTTATGCGTCTCCAGGGTTGTCTGTGGCTAGCACATCTTCATAAGGTCACTTTTAAATGGGTTTTCTCCACCACACAAATATCCCAGGACTGGAGTCATCTTCTAGTGTCACTCACTCTGATGCCTACTCTGGTTAGTACAAGATAAAGTTTGCAAATGTGTTTCAAAAAGCATTCTTAATATTACAATCACATTATTCATTTACTTGAACTTCTTTCAGGGCTTAGTGAAATACATGTGACAGAAGTAGCCTTCATATCAAAATAAGAAGAGATAAAAAAGGGTAAAAATATTACCTGAGTAATGTATCCTCAACAAACAGGATTTGCAAAAACAATACACAAATCTTTAGTATTGTATGCCAATGACTACATACCACATATACATGTTTTTTCTAGGAACATTGCTTGATTATTTGCAGTATTTGGGAACTGTTAAACAAAAATAAGGTCACAAAATTTATGTGTCAGCATAATCATTTAGTTGTCATAAACTTTTTATTTTCTCTCAAAAGCAAGCAAATAAAACAGCAAAGAAAATACACCAACATTCCATGAAAGCATTGTACTTTTATTTCAGAGACTATCAGTAAAGCCTATTCCCCCTATGAGATTTTTCCTTTCTGACAGACTTTGGGCTAATACAACGACCCCTTGAAAGCAGATACCTTGAGATCTGCAATGTTTCTTTTTCAGTCCCTGTGGGATTTTTCTGCCTGCACTGTGCTCTTGCAAGAGAAAACTGTTCACCTAGATGTGTGACAATGACAGCCCCTAGTGGAGCTCAATTATGTCCACAGCAGCCTTTCACAAAACCTCTTCCACAACCTCTCCTGGATTTGTAATACACGGATGGGCATTTTCCTACAAATGATGAACAAATATGGCCATGTTTCTTCATTTTTCATGCACCCTAGCTAGAAATTAGCCATGTGCTCTGTTTCATCAAGTTTTTCTATTTTTCTCTTGTCACCATTTCTAGACTTACCAATTATATTTTCCAGTTACTTTTTATCTGAAATGGAAGTCAGTTTAAGGTTTTATTGCTTTTATCATTACGCTAATTTACAAGTTTAAAAAATAATCTATTTGTTCTTTGTTTTCACTTGAAGTGTCATGGCATTACTTACTGGCAGGTGCTTACTCAGATGTTCTGAGACAGTTTCTAGATAACTGAAGCAGAATTAGAACCTTTGACAGCATGTGCAGCTGTTGCCCGGTCTTGGAAGCCTCCATTTCTCACCCAGCTGAGTCTCCTTGCCCTGCACTGGTGGTAGAACACACACTGTCTCTCAGACATTCATGGTCTCCTTGAGTCTGTCCCCCGAGAATAGAGCTCAGCAAGCTTGCATCTACAGTAGGGGCTGCTCCTGGGGAAAACAACCCAAGCCAGGGGTGGATTGGGCAGGTGGAGGAGGGGCTGTGGATGGATTGCTCATGCAAGCTGAGGAGGAGGTGGTATCTCCAGTGGTTCAATTCCCTGTGTCCCTACAGGCTGCCATGTGTGGAGCACATCTACAGGCTGCATCAGGCTTTTGGGCAGGGCTGTTCCATATCCAGGCTCATGCAGCATGGGTGGAGAGCCAGATGAGCCCCATCACCTGCTGAGTGGGGGCATCACAGGTGAACCAGGGGGAGGAGAAGGAGCCATGTCTGTCTTAAATAGCACCAGGGTGACAGGGCAGAGAGGAGAAATGTTATTATACAGAGATGTCTGCAGTCTCCTGCTGCTGTGGGAGTTATGATCCTGGAGCAGAACAAGGACCTTCTTTTGGGTGCCAGGCAGGTCCAGACAGTGTAGTAGGCAAAGGCAGTTTCTTGAGCTCCTCCAGCAGTGACACCAGGAGGACCTGGTTCTCCTCATGCACACCCACAGGTACTATACTTTGGTCTGTGTTCCCCTCCTATGTAGGGTCCTTGCCTATACCTCTGTTAATTTTCTCTGGGGTGGGAGTGCTGGTCCATCCTTGGGGTAGGCAGGCACAGAGCCACACCAGTGTTGTCTTGACGGAGGCAGAGAACAGCCTCACATGTAAGCCAGGGTCTGACTCTCACAAATACTGTTTCATAGAGGAGGAAGAAGGGCCAGTCCTCCTGCCAGAATATCCCTGGAGTTCTAGGTATGTCCATGAAAGCAAAACATTTTTCCTGCTGCGATCTCTTGGGTAGGAGATAGATGAAGATCGTGAAAGACTCTGATGGGCAGCAGGAGGTAGGGCTGTGGTGGGAGAAGGAGCAGCTGACAGCTCAGCTCCTGCTGCAGAGCCAACACAGCTGCATCCTATACCCAGGAGCAGGATGCCCTGCTATTTAAAGGCACATTTCAACAAAGTGGGATTCATTCCAATGGGACCTTCAGGTATTGACTCTGAGACATTAGCCAAGTACAATCATAGTGTGGACTCAACTCTGCCAATGAGTTAATTGGAAAAAGTCTATCCAGATGAGGCTGGCAAAATTGTCTCCCCTTGACAAAAGTGTCTTGGGAATGAGCAGAGGTGGTGATCACAAACACAGGCAGTTTTCCCTGCATGTAGATTGGACAAAGAGGGGGTTTATCCCACCTGATACTGATGCCATCTTGCTACTGCCTCTTCCCAGAGCAGAGGGACATGGAGGAGAAATTGAGATGGTTCCAGGAGATGATTGTAAAACTGAAGCTGAGCAAGCAAGACTCAGCTGTTGGAGGAGATGAGCCCATGCTATGATGTCTGCCTGGGTCAGCTCTCTTGTTCGGGTATGTGGCATGTGTCCTGCCCACTGGATGTCCGGGACTTGGAGCTTCTGAATGGCATCTGTCACTCCTGTGTCCAAACCCAGAAGCACTGAAGGGCAATGGCAGAGCAAGTCAAAGTAGAATCACAGCAGCACTTAATGGAGGAGCAGTGATCATTCATGATGCAGCAGCTTTCCATGAAAGTGAGAAGAGCTGGAGAGGGCAAAGGAGAGGTGGGGCAGACATGTTTTTTGTATGTGCTGTGAGTCTGAGCAGTGGTGTGTGGTGCAGGAAAGATCTGAGTGCTGGGCTGCAGCCTCCTTTATCTGCCCTCTACCTCCTTCATCCCACTCCCTTGCATACAGAATTGTAATCCAACAGATCCTCTGGCACAGAAGCAACAGACAAAAGCTAGTGTGCCTTATGCACGGATATGTGCATATCCATGCTGCTTCTCAAGGAAGCAGAGCTCTCCACAAGGGGTGCTGGTCAGGCACCATGGGCTGGAACCAGCCTTTTGATATTGTGTGGGGTTTAGTGACAGTGATGGGTTAAAGGAGAAAAAGCCTACAGTAGAAGGGATTTAGGGCATCCTCTTTGCTTCCCTCGTAATGCTCTCCAGAGTGCTTTGGTGGAGGAGGTGAATGGTGCAGAAGTTCTTGGAGGAGTGAGGGAAGCTGGTGGCCACATGGGCTGAATTTCACACCCAAGAGAGGCTGCTGAAGGAATGGCTGTGGCGTGACATGGAACAATCTCAGCAGATGGGCTCCAACATGATGATGAGACTCCACTACAGTGGCGGGGGGGGGGGCTTCCTTTGGTCGCCAGCACAGCCTGGCAGTCTTAGGGATAGATCCTGCATGCAGGGGAGACACTCAGCACTTCCTTTAGGTATTTAAGATAGAGGCATCTCTTGGTTTGGTGAGAACCAGGCTATTCCAGGATCAGCTTCCACCAGCCTGTCTTAGATGTCACCTGTCTCACTCCTGTGCCTGGGAAGAGTTTGGGCAGCCAGAGCAGGCAAAGATGCCCCCCTTGTAAATCTAGTGAGAGGAAACCACCAAGGTGGGCTAAGCAAAACCTCCCTGTGCCTTGGGAATGTGTCAAGAGTCAGTTCTGCTCCTGCCTGGGACTGACAAGAGGGGATATGTGGCACAGACTTTGCATCAGAACTGCCTTTTTAAGGGCTACCAGGGTAGAAAATAACCATTCAGTCTGAGTTTTTCCACTGCTGGCAAACTGTTATGCCTTGAGCTTGTTTTAGGGTGTGCAACATAGCTAGAGGCTCTGTCCTTCCTGTGAAGGATTCTGTGTGTCTGTGTCTGCCAGTCCTGGCTGCCCATCCAAAGTCAGATACATGAGGTCACTGCTCAAATACCTGGTGGTGTTACTCTGGTCCACATGAGAAGTTCAGCTGGAGCATATCTCCTTCATGACTTGGGAAGACATAAGTGACACAGTGTCCAGGACAAGGCAGGTAATACACTGGTTTCCCCCATGTCCATCCTAGGAACAGGCAGAATTGAAGTTGTGGGGCTGTGGGCTGAGAGACAAGGAGGAATAGCTGAACATGAACAGGGATCAGACGGATGAATCCTGGTATAAGCTGATGCAGTAGAAAAAGATGAGCTGGGCAAGACATCCAGCAGTGCGGGAGAACATTCAGAGCATGACTGAGATCAGCAGAGGATCTACTCTGCAATTCTACCTGTACCCCAGGGGCCATGACCATAGCTGGGGCATCACACCCCTCCTGAAATCATGAATACTAATCCTGACCCTGATGGGAAGTAAGGGGATGCACCAACATGCCCTGCCACAGGCAGCAAGAGTCCCTGTCCCCTGCCTCACCAGCCACCGTCTTGCAGTGCTTATCCCAGGAAGGGGAGCGAGCCCCCAGGAAGCATGCAGTATGGAGTCTGAACACCTGCAAGGCTGCAGGCCATGCAGTGGCAGTGTAGCAGCTGAGGCAGCACAAAGAGCTTCTGCACCAGGCAAACTCCCTCACCATTCCCCTTCAGCCTGGGGCCTCTGTGCCAGGGGCCTAATCTTTTGCCAACAGCTTCTCTTCCTTCTGAGGATGGGGTGGGATTGTTTTACCCTAAGCATGGGTAAAACATGCATTTCCCTCTATTCCAACTGGAGAGGATCTTCTGAAGTATTTCAATTAGAAGTTAGTGGGTTCTTTATTGTGCCTACTTGGCTTAACAATTAATCTCCTTAGAGGGCAAATTAGAAATATGTTATAAATATATAAATATGAAGAAAATGATAAATTACTGGCATTTGCATTTTTCATCGGAAAAACTGTTTAGGAAACACTGGCAATATGCCTGTGACTCAGCTAAACCCATCCTCAGAATTTAAAATGTTAAAAATCAAAACAAAATAACAACAAAACCAAAAACAAACAAAACAACCCACCAAATCACAAACCACCCAACACCAAAACAAAAAAAGAAAAAACACCAAAAAAACCCCACCCCCAAACCCCAAACAATTACTTCATAGCAGTAAAGAAAGCATCTGTCATACGCTTTTTATTTAACTTTTTCACTCACTGGAATGTACAAATACTGATGGAATTCCTGGAACCAGAGTGAAAAGTGCAAATTTAGTTCGGCACAGACAAACAGACCTCATCTGGAACTTAACCTGCAATGAGTTCTTGGAGGAGACACGCTTTCCAGACACTCCAAACTATACTACTACAGCAACTGGCAGAAAGCACTTGGGCAGCATTGCTAAGGGTTTTTGCACTTCTGAGGCGTTCTCTATGGTAAAAAGAGTAGAGGGCATGGATGGAAAATAAAATGGCTTTGTGGCGCCAACAACAGTAAGGTGTCATTTCAGCAAGCAGGACTGTGTGCTAGGGTGAGTGTAGAGTCGCATGGTGCGAGGCAGGGGAGGGGAGATGGGGCGTTCCCACTACTGCTGAAATTTTTGTCATTCCAGGGATTAGTCAGAGTCTGAGCACTGCAGAAATCTGACACTAAACTGCCTTCTGAGAAACAAACCCATTTGTTCAACAGGCAGCAGCCTGAGGGTTGTGAGCTCAATTTAGGCAGCCATTGGGGGGGGTGGGGGGGGCGCCGAGGAAGAGGCCTTTTTTTTCCCCTAAGTTGACTGTTTCTTGTAGCCACTGACATTTCACAGGTTTTCCGAATGTAGAAGAGGAAGTATTTCCGGGTATTAAGCTGTGGTCTCGTTCTATTTCCCTTCCCCAGGTAACAGGGAGCAGCCCAGCAGCTTCAGATACGATCCCCTTAAAAACTAACCCAATCCCGTCCTTTTAACTTCTTTTCCCACGCAAGCTGCTACCGGGGGAGCAGAAGTTACTTAATTGCTTTTCCTTATGAATTCAATGTTTTAAAAAATATTTTCAGCCTTGAAAGTCGTGTAAATTTTCCTATCGGCTGACTCCTGAAAGTCCACCTTCCTTGCGGCAGCGAATAGAGACGCTCCGCTCCAGAGGGCAGGGCGGGAGCAGCGGCAGCCAGTCAGAGGGGACAGCTCAGCGAGATAGCCAATCAGAGGTGAAAGCTCTGGGAGCCAGCCAATCAGGAGGACGAGTTCGCCGCCCCGAGTGGGCGTGGCGAAAGCGCCGCGGCGCTGAGGGAGGAGCGGTTGTGGTGCCGTGAGGGGCGGAGGTGGGTGATGGTGCTTGGTCCGTGTCCGTGCCGCTGTAGGGTTAAAAACATTTGATGGTGGCAGAAGTATTCATCCTGCATACTTCATTTACTGAAAGAACTGTTCCCTCGAGTCCTTGGAGAATGAAACAGGGTCATATACTGTTACAGACGCGTTGTTTTTCGTTAAAATACTTTGAAGGCTTCCTTGTAGTCTCAGACTGGTATTTCTAGGTCCCACTTTTTCAGTTTTAAATTGGAAAGTTGGAATGTACCCGGATGCAGTGGTCTTGTTGTTCACTGATTGACATACCCTTAAGAAACTAGTGGTACTTGGAGTGACTGCTAAGTAGTTCACTACTTCTGAGTGTATTAATTTAAATTTTAACACTGGGAGTAGTAATTGTAATTCTATAGCTAATACCTGAATTAAGGCATGGTTATATTGCTATAAAGAAGTTCTAGTAAGTGATACACATCAGTTCTGCTAAAGTGTAGTTCTGTCCACTGCCCTCCAGCACTTAAGGTGCAGATCCATCTCTCCTTACAAACCCATCCCTGCTTGCTCCCACACCAAATCTGTTGGATGTAGGTCTGGTGGAGGGCACGTCAGGCTGTCCATAAGGTTTGCTTTAGCATCTTGTGATTTTATTCCACTGTTTCAAACTATCCACACTCCTTCCCTTAGAATGTTTCTCTCTACTTTGTTCCCTGTATGATTTTGTATACCTTATTCCCTGTTTTGTTTCTCTGCCTGAAGCTACCTTTCTACCTCTCCTGCACCTTTTTTCTCTACCCAGACGCCTTTCAAGTAACCAACTACCCCCTAGTTACTTTTTCCTACAATGATTCCACTTCTTTACATCCACATCTGACATTGGTATTTCCAAATTTGTTAGGTAGGCATTTTTAGCCTCATGTCATGATACTTACTGTTGCATACATGAAGATTGCCTTGTCACAGGTTTCTTTTATGGCCCTACAGTTCATTTTGATTAAAATTCAATTACATCATACACTTTTTGATAGAATTATCTTACTTTGTCTTTGACTCTTTTACCTATATTTAATTAAGAAAAGTACTGTCTTATCTTATGCTGATCCCAGCTACAATATATCCTGTTTTGCATTCACACTGTCTCTGGCTTTGTGCAGTTTTTGCTTCTTTCTTGGTTCCCCTCAGAAGCATCAACTAACTTAGAAACCTGGTGCTCCATCAGGGCTTCATGCTTCAGCTAGCCTGTACAATATCTGCTTTTTGTTTGTAAAACTGAAAGCGTGGGGGAGAGTTCCCTCACAAATACACGAGGCAGTAAAAAGTTAATAGTCTAGACAATTGAATTAGTGCCTTGAAAAACTAATTTATAATCCATAAAAAAGTCACTGAACCAATAAATTTAAGAGTCATTGCGTAAGAGAGGTGATTTGTATTGCCTACATTTACTTAATTGTTCTAAATGTTTTTTGAGAGATAAACACCAAGAGGCATAGCTGAAAAACCCACCAACAAAAACAAACAAAAACCCTCAAAACAAAGCACAAAAATAAAAACCCAGTTCTTTCAGATAAAATCAAATATTCATGGCCTGTAGTTGGTCTGTTACATTCTTCCAGAGGAAGAATGCTGAGTGCTTTGTGTAACCTTCTGCAACAGGATATTGAGTCCATGGTGCATGTGCTAGAAATTATGAAGCTATTAATAATGAACCTGAAACTCGACCTTCTCTTTCAATATTTTCAGGTGATATAAAAAGTTTTTTAAATGATCTATATTCTGTATGTCTTCCAGACAACTGAAATGTTGAAAAAGTCACAAAACAAGATGTTTACAGCTTTGAAGTATCACTCAACTGACTATTTATATGAGGTATGGTTTTATTATTTATGTTAATAGTCTGAATGAAATATAGCAGTTAGTGATGAAAAGATTAAGTACACATTAAAAAAGATAACAATAACTACTTTTTTTAGAATCCGCTTTCAGAGAGGTTGTTGTGCTGCGCTTCTGGGTTAGCAGTGACATGATTACAGGACTTTTTTAGTAAAAAATTTAAGTACAATTTTGCACAGACTGAAAAGCATCAGTTATTTTTAGTGTCTGTTGCATTTACAATTTACTTACCATGCACATACAAGTTTCCTGCTTAGAGCTTGCTTTGGAGAATACACTATGCCTTCTAATGCATTAATTTAAATTAGTTACTTTGTGGAGAACTAATCCAACTTTCTAGCTGCTTTGGCATGTTTTAGAATAGCAATACACAATGCTGTATTCCTTAATTATGGTAGGGAAAAGTTTTTGCAGTGTATTAGATGTAATTCAAGGAAAGGAGATTTTTTTTTTTCCATACCAACAATGCATATATTGATTTTACAAATTTTGATCAGGTAAGATCTGGAAGCCTTGTGAAGTCTTGTTTGTTTCCTGTCTCCCTCTGTGATGTTGCCAGCCTCTTATCCCTGAACCACCCTGTCATAATTGGGTTTTTACTTACTTAAATTTTCAAAGAAAAGCCACAATCAAGCACAAGACTTCCTTCCCTAGAGAAGCAGAGTGGCTTTGCCAGAAGGGGGCATTTGTAACGTTTCAGCAGAACAATGTATCAAGACATGATGCCTTCTGAATTCAGGGAGAGTACCAGGACACAGGGAAGCATTCCTAGCACATAACTGGAGAATTGCAGCCTGGCAAGTGGTCCAGCAGTAGTACCTGCAGTTAATCTGTGATCCATGTCATGAAACATTGCCCACATCCTTTCCTTAGAGTACAGTGGCTGTTCTGTAGAGTGCCAGTGTATGTACCTACTCGTTTATTAGGTTGTAGCAACCAGAACTTATTTTTCTATTGTAATTCCAACAGTATGCAGTCTGTCATACAGTATTTGGGTGGAAATCTTCTCAGTGTAGTTCCCTTCAGCTCAGTTACCCATTGTTTCCGTATTATCTATGAATAAAAAATAGATGTGTTAGCAAAACATATTAATGGCTATATGCAAAAGAGAATTACATAGGTTTTCTTGCCTGGGTTTCGAGGAAGATGGTGCTTCCTCAACTGAAAACTTTTGGAAGAGAAATGGCAGAGTGACCTGCTGAATGGCTGCTCTGAAACAGTGTAGGTCTTGTACTCTAGTGCTACCAAAGAGGTTAATGGCTGTGGTCACACATTTAAAGGTATTACATATCTGACTGCAGGGAATATGCTGTGCTCAAACTGCAGCTTCTGGTTCCACTCTTGTGCCTAGTTGCTACCCTGTAGAGAAAGTTACATTTTGTTGATTTTTCATGTATCAAGTGTACAGGACTAAAGCTTCCAGCTTTTAGGAACTGCTGGAAGTCAATGACCTTATATCAAACTGCTCCTTGCACATATCTGACTCAACTGGATGCACAATTTTGCTCCTAATATACTTGTTATGCACTTATATCAATTCTAGGTATAGTTTTTCCAGCTCCCCTTTATAAGCATCTTTGAAGAAAGGAGCCTTTTTAGTCATCCTAGACGATAGAGTTACTTATTTCATGCTCCTGAGTGTTGCAGGTGTGATTGCAAAGTCATCTTGGTAGTGCAAGGTTTTCTAATGTTGTAAACTGACAATACATGCAAACTGAATGGAACTGGGAAAATGCACACAGTATCTTTCAGTTAGAAGAGAAATATCCAGAGGCCTTTGTATTTTCTTGATAAACAGGGGTAAAGATGCGCTGATGGAATGCTGCAGCCATTAATAATGGCCTTGAAAAACACTTACATATTTTTTAGAATGGCAAGAAAAGTTCTGTCTTATCATACTTTATTAAGTGATCAAATTCAGCTTAAACTTTACACTTAGAACAATTTAATTTAAAATATTTTGTAAAACGCACAGTTTTCCTGTTTTGAGGCTATTACCTGTGATGCTAGCTCTAGAATGTATTTCTTCCATTTCACAAGTATCAGAAAAAATTCATCAGTGACAGAAAACAATTTTAGCTATTAAAGTAAAGTTAGCCTCTATGTAGTAAAACTACATAGTGGTGTTTCAAATTTCTTTCTGATCTCTGCTTTATTATTGCATGTATTTATTTGTTCAATAGCTTCTACTTCTATAGTAGCAGTAGCATTCTTCTTTAACCTGAGAGGCCACTGACAACTTTTATGTTCCAATTCTGACAGCTTCTTTTAATGAAAAGAGGGGTTATCCTTAGCATTTTCTGTTATCTATATTAGGAAATTCACTAGCTGCCCTTTATTTTGGGATAAATGCAGTTGTTTCAGCAGTAGACTTGCTGTTTCAGAGTAAACTTCAGTACAGTTTATCTAAACTGATATATGGCCAGTAACATGTAAAAGACATGGGTCCACCTGCCCATAGTTGTCTGATTTCTTTATTCAGAAAGTTTATTATTTAGTCTGTCTTCTTTATTCAGAATCTGGGAAAGACATCACTGAGGAAATGCCATGGTTTGACTTACGCAAGAGGGACTGACTTCATTGGACCAGATCTATTTTTTCACAAGAGCCTTTTAAGAAAAAGATGCTATGATGGCAGGAGTTTTTGCTTTTTTTTGTTAAAATTAGGTAGCATTTACAAAATTGTAACTGTCCCACAAAGGATTAAACTGAAATGGAAACAGGGTTTGTATTGATGAAGTGACAGTTTTTGTTTTCATTGCTTCCCATGTGTTTGTTTGCTGGTGTTGGTTTATTTTGGTTGGTTTGTTTGAGTTTTTTGGCCCTAAGTTTCTCATTTCTTAGACAGGAATGTTTGAAAAGCACACCAATAGCATGGTTGTTCTAGATGCAGTCCAAATCAGTGAAATATTTGAAATATTTCTAGTTTGTTGCCTGAGATGTCTAACAGTACAAGCTATATTTGGCTTGACAGCATATGTTGGAATGGGTGGGCAATTCTGGCACCTAAAACAAGGCAGCTGAAGTGAGGCAATGGGTTTACAACTAGAGAAAAGTTTCTGGTCTCATTCATTATGTTTTTCCACAGGACTATAGCTACTTCTCTTTTCTAATATGCCTTTACTCTACAGAGTAAAGTCTACTCTACAGACTTTTAAGAACAATTTCTTTCTTCTTCTTTCTATAAACTTGCTAAACACAAAAGTGTAAGTGTTTTTTGTTTTTTTTTTTTGCTTCCTGAGCTCACTGGTTATTCTGTGTTCTTTATACAATACTGGGCATGGGTTTCTGTGACAAAATAACTGTAAGATAGTTTATTGAACTTGGTATTCTGTGAAAAGTTACTAAGCTTGCTATACAGACTATTTAATTCCAGAATTCAATTGATTACTAGTCGTGGTTTTGGTGAAAATTGAATGCTTTAAAAGGGCTTTCATTAGCTCATAATGGCACATGAAAGACAAGAGGCCTTGGAATATTAAAAGCACTTGAAACAAGAACAGTAGGAATGACACTGAATTTCCCGATTGGTTCCTGAATTGTGTCAATTCAGGAGACCATTGCAAGTGTTAAGATCAGCACTTGTAATTGTGTGTTCAAAATTTAGTTGGAGTGTAGCTAAGCATGTACAGTTCTGCATACTCAGAGGTGTAGATTAAAAGTTAAATAGCCAATCAGGTAAAGGTTAGTATCTTCTCTTAGTTTGGACTGCATTAGCATTATGAAATAAGGTTTAATTAAAATATGTTGTGTTCTAGTAGAAAACCCTTGAGAGCAGTGGGAGTGTTTGAAGCACAAAAAGAATGGAACTGTCTCTCTCATGATTTTATCACATGCCTTTTTTTATTCAGAGCACGGCAAGGCAGAAGTTTTCCATCTGGAAATTATCACTTTGCTTTCCTCCTTGTTTACATCAAGATGAAAAGTATCATCTCACTGGACTCTTTGCTGATGACAAGTATAGGAAGCCATGGACTAGAAGTATGTTATGTAATCCTTAAGCTTAGTTTAGATTTACTGTAAATTAAAGGAAAAGCTTGTGTTTATCCATAATATGATAAATCTGGTTAAAGAAATGTTTCCAGACATAACACTATCCCAGTTCTTATAGCTCTAGAAGGTAGAACATCTTCACTGCCCAAATTGAAACAAATGTGTAATGGATATTTGAGTGGCACCATAAATTAGATGATATTTGATTGGTTTGTAGAGATCTCTGGAAACTTTTCTTTCCAGAGAAGTGTTCATGGAAGAAAAGCAATGATCAAAGATAAGTAAAATACCAAACTTGATTGGTTGGTAGAGGTTTGGAAGATGATGCTGAAGTTATGAGATGGGAGGAAAATGAGGTTTTCAAATGACAAAGACAAATATAAGTATAAAAGTGTTTGGATCTTTCTTGTGCATTTGTATTACTTCTGCTAATGGAAGCTGAAGGTGTTGTTTCTTCTGTTGTACATATGTAAAGTTTGATTGGCCTCTGCAGTGATTTAATCAATATATAAAAAATAATTTTAATATTTTCTGTGTGACTTTTTTCTCTCCTTTTTGTCTTAGTTGGTTCAACACAGAACATGATTGCTATATCAGTATTGGATCAATGGAAGAAAAGTTTACTTGTTGAGGATTTCCTGGAAAAGTCAGTAACTTTAAGTTAAAAACATTTATGATTTCTTTGGTATCATTCAGGTACTTTGTGAATTATAAGTTAATGATGATAACAGACTATAAAGGTGTTTCCTGACAGCAGCAAGTGTGCTGGAGCTGTACACACTTATCAGATAGCTTAGAGGTGGGTTTTTTCACCAAAAGTAGTACTGTGTTTTTGTGGAGTTCACTGGTTCTTTGTATAGTTTTTTTAATGGTTGAGAAATCTATTTATGACATTGGAGAAAGTCTCTGAAAACTGCATGAACATAAAAGTAAGCTTCTTTCTCCCCCTCTTCTCTAAGACAATTACCTCATGTAACCATACAAACGTAGCTATATTTCCATTCTTAGAATAGTCTCCATTTAAATATTTGCCATTTTATAGAAAAGCCTTACTAGGGCTTTGACTTTGGAAGAGGTGGCCTGTATAGTCTCAAAATAAGCAACTCAGTTAGGTTTGTTCTATCTGTAAAACTATAGTGAAACACAGTGATTTCAATGAAGTAGTAACTTGAGCAGTGTTTTAAGGTTCATGGAGTTTCAAAGGATTATGCCATGTGATTTGGATATTACTTTCTATCATTACCATATGGTTATAACTTGTGAACTATATTACTTGTAGCTTCAAAATTAACTTCTGAACTATAATCAAAATGTTGTAAAAGAGTTGATTTTTTAAAAGATATGTAGCAGAGATTCCTCTCTATTGTTGTTTACACATGAAGTCTTGTACTGATTTTCAGAGGTGCACTTATACACTGATCACTTTTATGAGAATTACCTTTAGTTGACTAGCAAATTGCAGGATGGTGTAATCCTAAGTGTTACTAAAAATATGAATAAATCAGTAGGATGCAAAATGAGAAATCAGTTGTTTGAAATGAGAATATTAAGTACAATAACTGTAGATGAGCTGATTTGGATGCTTCAGAAATGTCAGCACTCATCAGAGTTACTATAATGTTGCAGTCAATTTATATGGGTAGCACAGCATTAACACATATTTTAATCAATTTTCGTAGCTGCTTTGTCCAGGTGCATGCTTAGCATAGGAAAACGATGACTTTTTTTTTTCCTTTCTGTAGTCAAATGATTTCCTACTTCTTCGGCAAATGGTAGGGATGTTTTCTTAATAAATAATAGTAGTAGTGAGGTTAGTATGAAAAGTTACAGGAAATTTAAATGGTTTTGTGTCTTCTTATCCTGTATTTTTTGCATTGTTGTTACTTGCAATTTCTTCATGGTTTTTGAAACAGAAGTGTACATTTAACCCTACAGCAAATTTCTGTCATATCAACAGGTTCGATTCTTTTTTCTTTTTGTTCAGTTTGATGCTGGGTGTAAACTTAAAGGACTTTTTCTCGGGGAAGAATTGAACATGTAGTTTAACCATAGATCCAGTGAATACACAGAGAACTCTGTAATTTCCAACCTTCTTTGGTGAATATGGTGGTTCTCAAAGTTCTTAGAGCACCTAAGTGCTGTGGATTCACTGAGAAATCAGGAAGTTATAACATTGATATTGCTACAGCTTAAGTGTCAGGGTTTTTTTCTGTTTTTTAGGAAACCTTTCTCCTCTGTAGAGTTTCAGGCTAGTAATGATTTAATAGAAGTTATTCCAAGTTCAAATCCTTACTCTCAGACTAACACAGAAGAACATTTTTTACTTACGGAGAATGGTTTTAAGGAAGACTCCACCCAAGACAAATATTTGAAGATTTACTATGCCACTGAATTTAAAGAACCACAGGAAGGTGAAATGTTCAATTCACTGTTTTCTAAGTTTTGATAGCATAACCTTGTTAACTTCCATTATTTTTGCACATATTCCAGAGACATTGATGAAATCATTTGGGTGATCAAAAACTTTGCAGTTGTATAAGGTATAACCACTTAAGACAGAATTATTCCCTGGAGAAGCAGGGCCTGTATTAATAGTTCAAGACAGATGCAAGCCAAAAGAAGTTTAAGATAGATTTTTTTTTGGTTTGGTTTGGTTTTGTTTTTTAATGGAAATCTGTTTGAGTTAGCATCATAAAACAGTTTGCTGAGAACATAATCAATGTCTATCATTTCCAGGCACTATGAGAGAACTGAGTTACAGATAGGGAGTCATCCAAGGAGTGAAAGGGGGATGAGGGAGTAAAGAGACTTCCATACTGGTAAAAAATAAGGAAGAAGAACAAAAAACTCTCTTTGCCCTTCTGTATATATTACATATGTGTAAAATATGTGTGTAGATATATATGTATTTCATACTGCAAATATAAGGAAATGTGTCAAATGTGCAGTGGTTACTGCATCACTTCTGTCTCAGGACAACAATAGTTTAAATTTTAAAGAAATAGAACAATGTGGTGATTTAGGTTGGAAAGGACCTTTTATGGGAGTCCAAATCCCCTGTAATCAACTCACATTTGTCAGATCCTCACCCATCCTCACCTGGAACACTTCCAGGGATGGGGCATCAATCAAATCCTTTTTTTTTTTTTTTTTTTTCTCCCTTGTAAGGAAAAAACTGCTTCCTTACATTTTAGTTAAATTATCCCTCTTTAAGTTTAAAACCTTGTTGTGGTTTGAAAACAAACCAAGTGAGAGACTCTAAGTCAGAAATACAATTTAATGAGAAGAAAAGGAAAAAAATAAAATAAAATAAAATAAATGCAACAATACAAAAAGAAAAACCACTGACAGAGTCAGAATACAATCTGATGGAAGCAGTCCAGACGAGGTGGTCTTCCTGAAGCAGTGATCTCATAGAAAGGTCTGGTAGCTCCAGTCCTCTGGGAATCCAGTGGGTGAGGGCTGCTTCTACTGTCCCAAATCCCAGCTTATATCCAGGTGAGAATGCTTGGCTCCTCCCCGTGGGTGGAGCATCTCACAATGGGATGATGAGTCATGGAAGAGGGCCTTGATGGCCCAATAAAAAGAGAGATAACTTCCCAACCTCCCGGAGGGAGTTATCTCTGAATCATGCACAAGGCATTGATGGGCCATTAGCTGAAGATGGTGATAGAATACATCCTAAACTACAACCCAGGACAAACCTAAAGTCTAAAAGGTCTATCCCCACCTTTCTTATAGGTCTCTGTTAAGTACTGCGAAGCCAGTGTAAGGTTTTCATGGAGCCATCTCCTCTCCAGGCTGAAGATATGCCAATTCTCTCAGCCTTTTCTCAAAGGAGAGGTGTTCGTTTCCTCTGATTGTTTTTGTGATCCCTCCTCTGGACCTGCTCCAAGAGGTCCATGTATTTTTTCTAGTGAGGATCCCAGAGCTGGATGCAGGATTCCAGGTGGGCTCTCACCACAGGGGAGACAGAATTCCCTCCCTCTCCTGCTGCCCACACTGCTTTAGAGGCAGCCTGAGACATGTTTGGTTTCTGGGCTGGGAGTGCTCATGGCTGGATCATGTCCAGCCTCTCATCCACCAGCATCCCCAGTCCTGCTCACAGGGCTGCTCTTGATTTGTTCATTCCCCAGCCTGTGTAGATACAATAATGTCATCTTTCTTGAAATCATAGTAATTTGCAACCTTTTTTTGTAATTTTTTTAACTTCAGAGTTAGAGAATCTGCATTTAGGTTTAGACATGTGTAGAGAGAGTGCCTCATTCCTACATTTAAAATTGTAATGAGCTAAGTTTCTTGGCCAGAACCTTCCTTGGAAGTTCCTTCATCATACTTGGAAGTGCAAACAAGGAAACAGAAAGAAAATATCTTTTGTTTTTAATACGTATTATGTTAGACAAAAGAAAAAGCTAAAGAAAACTAGAAGTTATCATGTGAGCCATGGAAGGCTGGACTTCATTGCACTTTAAATGTTTTAGGATTTTTAAGCTTAAAGTAAAAAGCAGTTTTTGTTTTGCTGACATTTATAGTATTGCAACAGTTGCTCAACAATTATCCTTATTCTGATAATCCGTAGTATTTTTATCTTGTTTTTAATGTGTTTTTTCTTCTACTTTGCCAGATTTATGTTTGGAAGAAGAGTTGGTTTTTATCTATAATCTTGAAACTTTTCATAAAAAATTGCCAGCTTTATCTATACTTCTGAGCAGACTACAATTTTTTTTAGTGAAAGATCCCCTTTTAGATTCAGACGGACAGATTTTGACAGCAGAAAATATTTTCAGGTACCTACAAATTGCTGTATAATATTAAACATAAAAATAGTCTGTCTTTAATGCCATTAACATTTTAACATTTGTTATATTTTGACTTTAACTAGTTTATATTTGCAACAGATAAAGACTTCAGCTTTCCATCTTAGGAAAAAATGAGGAGGGTGAAATTTATATGCATTAAAAATCTAGATTAATGAAATTGTCATTTTTACACTCTATAGGTGTGAATTGCAATCAGGATATTAATTTTGGGATATGAAAAACTGTACATCTTAACTGTACACTGTCCTCCCTCAAACTGACTGATTCTCTATCATGAAAGTATCACTAACTTTAGTAGGGCTAGGATTTTACATATGCTTCCATGCTTCTTTTTGCTCCCCTCTGAGATGTGTGGCCAGTAAATCCATGCTCTTACCCATTGAATTGTATTTCTTCAAGTTTAAATATTAATTATTCTTATGATTTTGCTCAGTTTTGTATTACTAGGTTGATTGAATTTAATTTAATAACATCTATATCATGAATTTGAACAAAATGGTAGATTAAAGCCAGTACATTGTATCAAAAATGGGCCTAGTATTTTGTTAAGACAGACATTGTGCACATTCATTCATAAACTCTGGCTAAATCTTGTACTGTTTTACTTCATGTCTGGACTACTTGTGCTGCTTCCTTTGCACTTGGAGAGGTTGCATGATTGACAGGCAAGGTAAAGCAGATTTTACCTGAGCCAACCGTACCCATGTAGTAGAACATGGAAGAACTGGGTCGTTTGCCTGTTTTTTCAAACATGAACCCCAGTCTCGCAGTGACTCTTGGATTTAACACTGTGTGAATACTGTAAATACCCAGTGAAGATAACATGATCCAAATTCTGTAATGGCTTTGGGAAATACCAGTAATGGGAGAAAAAAATGCTAGTGTGAAGCTTTACAGAAATAGCTCTGACGTCCTGATCTGTGATTGAATAGCAAAATCATGGACGTGTCCAATGTGGGGAGTCCAGATCTCCTACTGCAGCGCACAGGGAGATGCATTTAGAGAAAAGGACTCAATTAGACAGACTTCAACTTCAGTTAAAATCCATGAGCATCCCAAGGCTGCACAGGGAACAATTTGTACTCTGCATTCTGAAATATTCCCCTAGGAAACAGTGGTATCAGGGACCAATGAGGAAGTTAATCCCCTAAAAAGTCACTGTAGATTTGGTGCCTGTAATAAGCACAAAGGGCAAGCCTTATGAAGAATTTTATTTCTACATGACAAATCTTCATCCCTGTGCTGCTTATGTCCTTGCTTTTCAATGCAAGTAGTAGATCCATTCCTGACTTTTACATCCAAGTTTTAAGGTTTTTCTGTTAAACCAGGAAAATACTTTTAGTTTTCAGTTTAACTAGTAATAAGCACACTCTGCCTTCTCTCATACTGAATCTTTCCTGAAAATATAGATGAAAGGTGGCAAAAGAGAAATAAGGCAAATAGATTACAGTTTTTATGTATAGTAAAAAAATTGACATTGGACGAAATTAGATCTGCAGCTTTTGCAGAAAGTAGTTTTACATGAGGGGACTTATGTGCTGGAAGGTTGAAGATTTATAATATGAAGCATCTTTTTCTGTAACTGTTTAAGGCAGGCCCCAGTATTAAATGTTTCTACTCTGCAGATAATACATTATTTATTGAAAATATTTTTTGGTTAATTACACAGATCACTACACCATCACTTGGAACTTCTTAGAAAAGGCATGGATTTAGAAAAACATTTGCCATGTAAATGGCTAACAAAACTATTGCTGAGAGTTTCGGTCTAAGACATTAAGTAATACAAAGAAGTCACTTACTTTCTTTTATGATCTTTTAAAGAGAATGTTTGACTTTCCAAAATGGAATGAAGATAGAAGTGAGTCAAAATGAATTGCAGGGGATTGAAGAGAGTTTCTGTACTGTATCTATAAAAGATGAAGAGGTATCATCCTGTTGTTTCATAATATATATTATATTGGTGGTTGTTCTATGTTATATGTATGTGTTTGGTCACCTGCAAGTCATCTTAATGAGTTTTTTTATATTTGCCAAATATTTTGAGCTTTCATGTTTCCAAGATTAGAAAACACTGGTATTATTTGTGGTTTTTTACTTCTTGGATGCTGTTTTTAGGACTCTCTACTCTGACCAGCTGTTTGTACTGGTACTTGATGTGTTTGAAGTTTTATGTAGATACTTGTTACACTAAGAATAAAAATTAATCCAGACAGGAAGCTATGACATGAGCATGGGAAATGGAAAGCCATGAGACATGTTCTGGGATTTGGGGGACCAGCTTGGTTTTTTTTTTTTTAAAGAAGTCAAATCTACTTTTGGCTCTATGTTTCAAAATTCTAAAAAAAAAAAAAAAAAAAAATCAGTAAAATAAATTTGGATTGTACTTGGTCGGGAACTGTAACCTAAGACACTTTTTACACTGTTGACTCAATCTGAAGTTGTGTAACATTGTATTTTACCCTGTATTGAGGAAAGCTTTCTGTGTGCTGTGTAAATGTGAAGTGATCCTAAGAGCTCTTATATTGGTTTAGAATTAAATTATTACAGGATTTTGAAGAAGCTTTGACTGTACAGTAATATCAAAGGAAATTTACTGGCCATTCTGTTGTGATTAATATTTTTTCCAGTATTTCCTGTTGCCTATTGAGTTAGAATTCAGCAAACCCAACAACAGCAGATCTGATTGTGTTAAGATTCCATCATACTTGCAAGTAAAGGAGGTGTTAAATTTAGCTCCAGTCACTGTAGATGATGAAGGCCTTTGCAAACAAGTGATCAGAGAAGGTGAGAGCTGGTTTTCTGAAGTGCTTGACCTAATATTCCTTTCATTTAAACACATTTAATACAATCAAGGTCTTTTTTATTGAGTTCACTTATAAATTACTTCACAATTTATCAGATGAGAATTTCTGTGGATGAACTAAGGAAGTGTGTTACACTCAAATTTCTGGTATTAGAAATGTCTCCTTAAGGGGTAGTAACCACTTGTCCAGGGTTCTGCTGTAATCTTGGACACAAATATAATATGAGCCATGATTTGCTGATATATAATCAACCATAGCTATAATCATTTGTTCTTGTGTTCTCTAATACGTTTTTTAAGTTTACTTTCAGAGACAACCCTAAGAGGATTATATGCAGGACAGTCATACCATTAAAAATGCTTGTGTTGCATTGTAACTACAAACGCAAATTCAGATTTCTGGGGGGAAATGGTTAAATATTTATCCAAGGATAACAGTATTATTCTAAATGACAGTAATAGTTTCTTAAAGTAATTTTAGAAAAATTACTAAGTGCTTTTAGGCTACTGATAAATATAACTTTAACTACAGTTATTGGCTAATGGATTGATTTGTATAACAGTATTTTGCTTAGTTAAAAGAAAAAGGCATTACCTGAGAGTTGGTTTGGTTTCATTTTAAGTCAAAATAAATAATTTTCCAGTTTTGTGGTGAACAGGAAACAGTTCAAAGAAGGAAGATTAATGCTTCTGAAAAGATGGAGAATGTGTGCTGAATTTTGTGTCTGATAGGGCAGCAGTTTGAAGTAATGCAGTCTCTTACTGGAGACAGAAACAAAACTTTTGAAAGTAGGTACTTGACTAAGACAGTTTCTTGTGCATTCCCCTAATGTATTTAGTATGTGCCATTTTTCAAGCTGAGATTGCAGAGATTTGATGATTCCGTACATAAATGTCAACCTATTGGGGTCCTTTTTTTTTCTGTTTTAGTCCTTTTTTAGTGGCAAAAGAATCCACATACACATACTCCTAGTGAACTATATTTAGGCTACTTAGTTGTTCTGGAAATTATTTTAGTCATAAGAGCTTGGAATAACTCAGATAGTGGCTATACAATATTGTGGGGGACTTTTTCTGTCACTTAGGGGATGAGACTGAGCACTGCTCTAATCAACTAAAGCATCTGCCATTGCTAAGGATGACTAATTTTTCATAACAATATATATCATGGAGGTGCAGTAAAAAGACAGAAAGCTCTGACTGGGAAAATTAATAAATGGTTCATTTATGGCACCTTTTAAAATCTGTTTTCAGATCTCAAAGCAGAAATTACATACAAAATAGAAATTTCCAAGTACTGTGCCATTCCACAAGAGGTTTGCTCCAGTATTAGCACAAGTATGTTGGAATTCTGTGAGTCAGGTAGGAAGATCTGTATAAATCAAGGGGTGATATTTAAAGTAAATTCATTAAGTAGTTTCACTAATATTCTGATCATGGGAGAACATGTACCAGCCACATAGATAAGAAGATTCACTTTGTATTATTTTGTACCCACACCATAAGGAGGTAGAAGTGCCATACTCCTTTCTAGAGCTTTATAATCTAAACACAAAAAGCCTTACAATTCCTTCATGTTACTTTTGGCTGTAAGAGATGTCTATAACTACAGCACTATTTTTAGTTCTTTTTTTTATCTAGCAACTTATCTATCAAGAGAGGGCAGATGAAAGTTAAGGCAGATTGATTAAAATTGTGGAGTCAAAGAGCACAGTTTAAAGTTTGTTAAAGTCTTAATTAAATGCTTTCAAAAGAGAGTGGTGGAGAGCAATTCAGATAGAAGTGCTGTGTTTTTAAGTTCTAGAGATTCAAAACTCCTGTGCAGACGTTCTGTTTTGCAAACGATTCAGTAATTACATGTGATTGAGAAGTTATGCCAGAGCTGTTTACTACAGAAATAAACTCCTACTATTGAATATTTGCTAATGTGCATTGAATCCTTGCTCCTGCTTTGGGATCAGGAAATACACTCTGTGTGTCTACCTTTAATAGCTTGAAAACCCAAGTTACCATCAACCAGTGCTGAACAGCCTTGATGTCCCACTGCTCAGCCTAGTCATCCAACCTTAGTTAAAGTTTCTTCGGGTTCCAGGTGTAACCTTTCAAAAAAATGTACTGTCTTTGCCAGCCCTACTACATTCACAGCTAAATTCTGGCTAAGCAAAAATGGCTGTGCTGGTGACATTTTTCACCTTTCATTTAATGCAGAAGTGCTTGCACAATGAGTAACATTTACAAATTAATGTAATCTGATTAGTCTCATCCTCACCTATATAGTATCTATGAAAGATCTATCCACTGTTGCATTGGACCATAGCAGTTTTATCCATCAGTGCTTGTTCACTTGATAGTTTTCCATCCAGAAGTTAGTATAGTACTTGAGAAATACTGAGTTTTCTCAAGAACAAGACCCTTCTTATTGTCTTAGTTTCAACAAGTTTTAAACTGAACTGATAGTTGTCCCCTGCAGGCTAATAGCACTAATAGTATCATGCTTCAGATATTGTATTGTAGTGGAGTTTTGATTGGAAAAATCATATTGTTTCAATGTGTCTGATATAAAAGCTTAATGCAAATACACCAAGAACTGTTTTACATCTGGAGATTATTGTCTAGCGTGATAAACTGTAATCTGTGTCTAGCCAGCTTTCTGATTGCTCTTTACTTCTAAAACTTCCAAGCAGGAGGGGCTTAAGTGGAGTAGATCTGACTCTTCCCCTGTTATATATAATAATAATAAATTGACTGTAATCTTCTCTAGGATATTGTCCATTCTTCTGCAGTAGATGAGTAGTCAAGCCATCTTTAATAATCTTTTAAAGAAAATGGCTGCTTTAATCTTTATTACCAGTTGCTTTCTTACCTCTGCTGTTGAATCAGGTAGAATTATGTTGTTGGGACACAATTGTCTTCCATCTCTCTCTCTCTGGTGGTTTTTTGTTTTGTTTTGTTTTGTTTTGTTTTGTTTTTGGGTTTTTTCAGGTTTTTTTCCAGGTTAGACTCGGGTCTGTAGGATAGAGACCTACAAGTGTGTGCAAGCACTGCTAGAACACCATTTGATAGGGGAAGTTTCTGTATTGGGTGTCAGTTTTCAACTGAGATACCTGACAATCTTCTCCTTCTAATTAATTTTGCTCTTTATGAGTTACCAGAAGTAAAATATATTTGCTTGAATTTGGAGAAGGTGAAATCATAAGACTAAGCAGTAAGCAGTCTTTCTCTAGTCATTGAGTTTGTTTAAAAAAGGCATTAGGAGACAAGATATATCTCTGAGTCAGTAATGTTCTGAGAAGGGGAGTGTTACTCTGAGTGTAGGCAGAGTTTAATGTAGCTGATAAAAAATTCCAATCTCAAAGGCAAAAAATAACTAGACAAGAACAAATATTAATAGTATTGCTCAAAGAGAAAGAATAGTAGATATGGCAGGTATTTTTGCTGTTCTGAGATCAGCTTCTGTCCTGTTCAAAGTCCTAAAATTGTTGCTCCTCACAAACACCGGTTTGAGAGCTTAAGTTTGTTGAGCCTTTTTTGTTCTAAGTGGGAAAGAAGTTAATACTGACTGGAAAGTATGTTGCTTTTTTTTGTACCCACTTTTATTTCTTACCTTATTTTTCCTGCTTTTCTAGTATGTTTGTGTCCTCTGGCTTTACTGTCCCTTACCCTTCCTGCCTGAGGAGAAGCTGTAAGCAGCTGGGCAACTGACTCATTCATAGCCTGCTTTGTGCCACTTGGCCAGGCAATGTGGGTATGATGATTGCATCTACTTCCTGCCTGGTGGAATGAATAGGGAATTTATTATAAGTGTTTTGCCATGTAAAAGCACTGATTTACTCACAATTTGTCTGCCTTTGTTTTCACAGAGCATGGAACAATTGGTTTTTTTGTGATTTCTACTTTCTGGTTAGTTGAATGCCAGAGAGATTAATACCAAGGCAATCATGTGAACCATCAAAATCAATAAAGTTGCAAATTTGTAATAAGACTTGAATAAAACCCAATAATCATTAATATCTGCACCTTTCATATTATTGGAGGGAGGAAAAAGAATAAGAATATTTAAAGTGACTCGTAGAGGACTTTTAACATGCCAAGTTTGTTTGTATACTGCTTAAAAAAACCCAAACAAACCTGGTGTTGTAATTGATTTCAGTGATCATTCCTAGAAATTTCAATGAGTACTAATTCTGCTTAAAAGAGTAATTTTTTTCCCATTAAAATCCTGACTGTTTTTGAAGTTTCTGAGGTTGTTCTTACAGCTGACACAATATTGCCTGTGTTCTCTCTCTCAATTAATTTATGGAGGAACTACTTAAGAAGGCCAACAGGCGTGAATATCAAAATCTCAGCCATGGAACCTGGTGATTTACTTATAAACATAGTCTTATATGTGAAGCATATGTACCCAGAACTACATCAGAATCGTGTGGTTTACAATTTTTTCCCCAAATTGTGTGGAAATTGGATATGAAGTATTTGGGGTATATAGCTTATTGTATTGTCCCATGAAAATATTTTCTATTTTAATTCAGAACTTCACTAGTGTAAGATTGTAAGCATGTGTATTTCATTCACAAGTAGCTTTGTGATTTTGATTTTTATTTTGTTTTGGCTGGGACTTTATGCAATTTCCAGCTGAATATATTTCGTATTTGAAAGATGAAATGGAAGTGCCTTTAACTCCTCCATGCAGACAACAAAGATCATGGGTTAATTTTCCATGCGGAGGACTTCAAGAAGAACCTATTTCTCTCTCGGGTAACAGGTAATATGAAGCCTTGGTAGTGGCACATTCTTTCATAAATACTCAAAATTATTGAAAAAAATAACTTCAGTGTATTTATGAATTTGTACTTACATTCTTTGAGCTGCATAGATATGTTTTGTGTTTTGTGTGATAGAGTGACAGAATGCACAATCCACGTGTGTGGTTTTCTAGAGGAGCCTGAATAAGGAAAGGAAGTTGCTTCTGCTGACCTCTTACTCTGGGGAGATTTAATAACCTGAAAATCTATTTTCCTTTTTGCAGTAGGCAACAGTAAACATTTAAAATATTTCACAAGTATGTGTATGGGCATATGTGTGTATTTATACCTATGGCGAGCACATACATTGCACAAGGATCACCTGCAAAATGTCCAGAGGAGATGTAGTAAGAGAGTATACTCTGTTTTGGGGATATTGTCCAACAATAGATTTCAGGCCTTTTCATGCTGACATAGGATTAGGATTGCTCCATCTTCTCCTTCTCATTTTGTTTGATTTCTCGCTTTGCTATCTTTCTAACATATGCAGGAAGAATTTCAGTATCCCTTTGGGGTGGGATACATGGTCTAGACAGAATTCTCATTCAGTGCTGCTTTATTTCATGACCCAGGCTTGATGGCTCCACCTCTCACTCTTGCCTGTTGTCCTCTGTATGGATAGGAAAAAAATTTAATGAATGAGTGAATGAATGAATAAACTGAAAATTTAAAGACAAAGTATGTCTTTAAAAGATAGTTTTATATAAATCAAAATTCAACAGATAATGCTGCTAAACTTCATATCTACAAGTTTTTTGGTTTATTTTAATGTTCTTCATAGTATTTTGATTGCAGAGCCCTCTAGGGAATTCTTAGAATCTTTGGTATGGCACTCAGAGAAGTATCGGGATAATATGAGCTCTCTTTTGCTTGTCGGTAAGGATTTCTAATTGATGATCAATTTCTAACTGATGTTTAAAGGTTCTGTGTACACAGAGAAATATTGCAGAAAAGATAATGTGTTACTGCAGAGCATGTATTTTGAGCCATTGAAGTTTATCCAATTACTATAACCCTGTGAAGTCTGGATAATGTGATTATTTTAGTACATGTAAAAGTAACAGTATGGCAACATAGAAGTTGGTGTGCCTTGTATTCTTCTATGGAGGTAATTTGAATAAAGAAGAGTATTATTTTTTTATTACAGTGTTCACTACTATTATATACAAGAAATAATAGCTGAAATTTGGTAATCTTTTTAAGTCCTTCCTGTGTGCTATTTTCCCTTAAATAATGTTCCAAAGTATGTAGCAATCAATACAATAGTACTGTTAGTGGAAAATAATATTGTAACTTCACAAAAATAGAAGAGAAGCAGAATACACAAAACCAAAACAAGCTGCAGGCTATTCATGAAAGTGCCAGAATTTGTATTACCACTATTCTTTCATTTCACTTTATTTGCCTCCATTTTAAAAGTCTCAGGATTGAGTTATGTGTATTGACTTGTTTTGTTGTCCAAATCATTTGTACATTATATCAACATATATCGTTGAAAATAATGTATGATATGCTCATTACTGTTTCAGGTGATTTTTTTTTCAGATAAGGATTATGATAAGACTTTGTAACCATGACAATAACCCATAGATAATTAACAAGATAATTTGTAACTTTAGTAATGCAGTTACACATTATTAGATCTGAAAAAAAAATTGAAGCCTTCACCCCTCTTACTCAAAGAACTCAGAAAAGCACACTTGCTTTGGTAATGTTAACTGCTTTGCTCTTAAATCTATTGGTGGACACAGAGTTACAAATAGAAGTTTGAATAATAGATATGAGTAATAGGCCAGCAATACTTGGGAACTTTCATTTCCAAAAGGACATTGTTTTCATCTTTCTAGTTATTGATATTATATGTTAATTTCTGGTTCTTTTGTAGAGAATCCAGCTGTTAACCTTGCACATCAGCATCATTCACTGACAGAACTGCAGAAAAAGCTGCCAGTTGAGATCGAAGCACCAGTGCTTGGCTCACAAGAGGAGGACTGCTGGCTTCATAGGGGTATAAATCCAGCAGCTGTAGAAATTTTGGAGCAGTTGAATGTGGATGGAAGTAATGCAAACAGTTTGCTTCCTACAGAAGCAGAGACATTCACACGATTTACATCAAATCAATTAGAAAGTAAGTATCTTCTTCTTTTAAAAACACGATTAAAAGGCAAAGATAGATACATTAACAGAGAGTCACACAGGGGGTTACATATCTCCAAGAACAAAGGAATTTAATTATTTCTCATTCTTAAGAACAAAATGTTTTACATTAAAATGAAGGAAGGGCACTACTGCAATTAAGGTGTACCTCATAACTTAGAATAAATTGTAGGAACAAAAGGTTTGAACAAAGTAATATTTTCTATTACTGTGCAGATGAAGAATAGCTTCCACTGGTTATTTTTAATAAAATAGTTTCATACAGGAGAATTTCTTAAGAAGTATTAGTTTTGCTTTGGAATATTTTAATAAAGATATCCACAGGTATGTTTTTGCATACTTATACTCAAACTTCAACAAAAAATACAAAAAGTTTCTCAGATGTTGTTGTATAACTATGACCAGACTGCAAGGACTGCAGTTATACAACAAAATCTACATAACTTTTTGCATTTTTTGTTGAAGTTTGAGTATAAGTATGCAAAAATATCCATGAGACATCCAGTTGTAGCTGTAGAACTCAAAAAATTGACAGTAACTTGCTATATTGTGAAACACATAGACACTGCTCGTACAGCACTTGCAATTAACTGGCTTTTCCATTTCTTTAATTGTTTAGATACTGTGTTTCAGATGGATGTGCAGCCACAATGCAAAAAAGTTGTAGCTGTAGTGAAGCATATCTTCAGAGGCAACTGTTGGCATTCTTCATTTTGCCCTCTAAAAAACAAAAGAAGAAGTTTTTCTTCCTAATAAAATGTGTTGCGACGCACTTCCTAGGAATCTGACATCAAGAAATCCCATGTAGATAGTAAAAAACTTGAAACAATAGTATGGCCTTCTGTGTCTTAATATTGTGCATTTTTGCTTAGAACTAGTCAGTGCAAGTTCTCTGAAAAGGGGTCCTAGTGATCTGAGAAGGCAGAAAGAAATTTTTAAAAATGCCTTCTCTATAAATTGTCCAAAGTCTTTAATTCCAGTGAGGAGAGAGAAAAAAAATCTATGTCATGCAAAGAAATTAATTTGTGTTTTTCAGGATGGCTTGAAGAGAAGAATTCTGTGACAAACCAGGAGCTTCTTTCTGCTGAAAGACATCAGCCAGAAAAAGTTGTTAATCCTGACTTGTCACTGCAGATTCAAAGGCAGTACTTTGCCATACGTACTGTGTCATCTGCCAAAATTCACATTACAAATACATCTGTGGAAGGGCTTAGTGGAAGAAGCCTAAGAAAGATTAGGACAGAAGAGGCAAATTGTTTCTTAAACCAAGGAAAGAAAACCTCCAAACCATCTGAATCAGACAGCTGTAAAGATGTGTCTTCTAAACTAGACAAGTCATCCTATAGTGGAAAGCCTGCATCACTTGCAGTTGCTTCTAGATGGGCTAACGATGATTCTGATCTGAACAACTTTATTATGATGAGATCTAAACATACACTAAGCCAAAGAGAGGAAAAAAAAAATGTAGATAGACCTGAAAAAGGTATGTGAACCAGATTATTTTATAATATTTCCAGATTTAATTCTTTTATATTTCACCAGTTACAATAGATGCTAGTTCATCCTAGTCAATTATTTGAAGTGGCAACATTTTTTTGTCTTAAATATAGCCAGATTTTTAGCTAAGTATCTTGCCTTTTGTTGTTTTCCTTAAGATATATTGGAGGATTTTGGTTGGTTGGTTTACTTGGGATGTGGGGGAGGGGTGCTTTTTTGGGGGACAGGATTTTTTTTCATTGGAAGTCATATTTCACAAAATAAATACTTGAGTTTATTCCTATTCTGACAAAGTAACTCTCAATGGTACTTACTTCAGGAGATCTCTTCCATCCATATTTTCTGAATTGGCTCTCCTGGCCACTTTGGAGAAGTAGTAATCCTCAAATTCACTGTAGTTACCAAGTAGCAAATATCGGTAATCTCACTTCTGTAGCCTCGAAATGAACAAGAGGGTTAGGGTTAGAAATAAGTGACTATTTCTTGGTAAAATTCTTGTGTTTCTGGCACTGTTGAAGATGCATAAAACTTTTCGTCTGGTCAGAAAGCAATAATCCAAATTTTAGAAGATACCGAGGTAACTGGGGCTTTATGCTGCCATCTAGTGACCCCTGACCAGACCTGCATCGCCTAACAAGGAGTGCAAATTTGTTGAAAGACGAGCTGTCACATTCACTCACAGGCTTGGGGAGGTTTAAGAAGATTCAATACCGATTAGGGTATGTGTACAGGTAGACCCCAGTGTTGCCGATCAATTGTGCCTGATATATAGAGAACCCACTAAAATATGGGGGTCTGTGATAAGCCAGATCAATATAGAGATTATATAATCCTTTTGCTATAAAGAAAAGTTTATATCACGGGTTGTTCTAACTCTAACTGAAAATTTAGAAAGGCCAGCAGAGCTTGTAGGCCTCTTGGCTGTTTCACTTACTTTTTTAAAGATATCATTGTGTGTAATGTTTAGAAAATACGCAGGAGGAAAGTAGAGGAAACAATTCAATGATTCTATTTTGAGCCCCAAATATCTTTTTGAAATAGGGCAAGTTATCTAGGTTGACTAGGAAAAAAATTCAGTTTTTCTTTTCCTTCTGTCTCTGTATTATTAGTTTGTTTTCTGATGAAAGTGGCATTCTTAAGTAGAAAAATCAATAATATTTAGAAGAATATTCTTATTCAGTAAGAGCCCCTCTAACAGAAGGATAATCAGAAATGAAGAGATAGAAGAAGCTTTCTGGCCAGAAGTTGTAGGTCATGCATCAGTATGTATCAGGAAGAAGGGAAGGCCACATAGAAATATTAACAAGTTGCAAAATGTAGCTAGAAGACAGGAGAAAAATTATTTTCAATATGCAATTTTTATTTTTTTTTCCATTTGCGACTTCTGTGTTCTTTCTGCATGGCTTAAAGTATCCAACCTTTTCTACTCACACTCACTGATGTATTTTTCATAGTTTGAGCTCCTTATGGTCAGCAGCACCTTGTCTGTCATGCACCGTTTTTTCTCCATGTAAAGGCATATGAAGGGTATGGAGCTATATTATAGAGCAGTAGGACCAGATCCTTAACTTCCCGAGCCTGTATTTCTGCCCTTAGGAAGAGCAATCTGATAATGCCTGACTTCTTGGCCTGTGAAGGCAGGCAGAACCTAATCTGGTTTTGTGTCTTGTGGATTTTTGTAGTGTATAAGCCCATAAAAACAAAAAAGAATTCATGAAGAGAAAATGTTTGTGTCACAGAAGCAACTTAATTTGAAAGTATTTCTGCATGTTGAGTTATTTATAGAACAGCTTTCTTATTCATCGAGCTGGTTTTGTGATATTTGTAGATAAATATTCACTTGTGGTTTCATTATTTAGTCGTACAGCCTGAAGAGCCGCATATGCATGTTCCCAAAGAGGATGATTCTTTTCATGAGACTGTGAAAACAGAGGAAAAAATCCAAAAGAATGAAGACAGTATCACCATCAGTGTTCAGCCATCAGGTATACACTGTTTTTGGAATTGGTTTACCCTTTCCTGGGTAACAAGTGACAGAACCAGAGGAAATGGTATCAAGCTGCACCACATGAGGTTTAGATTGGATATTGGGAAAAACTTCTTCATTGGAAGGGTGGTCAGGCATTGAAACTGGCTTCCCAAGGAAGTGGTGGACTCACCATCCCTAAAAGTGTTAAAAAACCTGAGCATGTGGCACTTGGGTACATAGTTTAGTGGTGAACATGGTAGTGCTGGGTTAACAGTTGAACCTGATGATCTTGGTTATTCTATGATTCTATATTGTTTTGTACTAGAATTTTATATTAAATAGTGTTGCTCAGACAAATACAGAAATTAGTAGTCTTAGTCTCTTCTCTTTGTGCCTGAAAGTATTGCAAGTAGATGGATATTTATTTTGGCACAGAGGTGAGGGCAGGTTATGGAGCTCCATCTTAAGACTAAAGCAAATTGCTTGCAGGATGAAAATAGTAATTTGGACTTTTGTCTGATCAAAATTAGCAGACTTGAAATCTCTTAATGCCAATCAGTACCTTCCATTTATTATTCTGCACATTTTTGTCTGAGAAAATAAGAAATGAGGATGGAAGAGCTCAGTAATTGTTTAGGTAGGAAAAGTCTTTAACACAGTAGAAATCAACTAAGTATTTATCTCATACATATCTGGGCCTTACCCCTTGAACTCCAGCTGTTGTACCAGGCATTGTATCAAAGAACATAACTGACAACACTTTCCTCATGCAGTAGAAAAGGTAGACGAGAACCCTGAAAATCTTTGTCGAAGCTATTATATAGCCTCAAATTAAAAATACCCAGCCCTAGGAAGCTGTAGGATGTACTAATCTGTAGCACATATTGGTTCGACTTTCCATGGAAATGCATTCATTCCAGCCATGTGCTTAATAGGATTTTCTTTCACAGAACCAGTGAAAGAGTAGAGTAGTCTTTTCATTTGTCCTCATCTAAAATGGGAATCATAGCTTTAATTTTATTTTTTTAATTTGTTTTTCTAATAAATTTTGAAGCAAAATTCCTTTAATGCAATTGGGGAGAAAAATTATGGGATTTCTGCTGTCAAAGCAAAAACTAGCATTTTTAAAATGACTGTGATGTAGAAGCAGGCTGTAGAACATTTGAATAGTAGAACTATCTTATATGTGAGTCACAGGAGTAGAAAGTCCTAACTTCTCATCATGGAGTTTGATCATGTTATGAAATACGTGGAACAATGTGGTTACCTGCTGAGGATCAGCTGATTGCTCTCATTCAGGAGGCTCTGTGGCAAGTGACTTTTTTTCCAATAATGTTGCAGCTTTTCTGAACAAGATAAAGTTGTTAATGTTTTGCTAGGCCTTTTGAATGTTCATGTCCAGTAGTGGTATGTGAAACCAAACTTCATTATTATGCTTTGTTCATTGTACAGAAAGCCAATGCCAGGCATACTGCCTCTTGGAAGAAGCAGCCATTCCTGTACTAAAAGAATTGACACATCTGGGTGTACTTGCTTCTGTCACTTGGAGCTTTGACAGTGTTAAATTTGATCATACAAGGTTTTTCTTAAAACAGCAAGAGAAAGTGATATGTGATAATTTTAAACAAGGTATGTCTTTTAAAAAACATCTGTTCTTTACTTCTTTAAAACTACTACAGATTTAATTAGTGACACAAGGTTCAACATGTTTTGTAAATTAATAGTAAATCTTTTAACAGTTTATCTTATAGAGTTACAGCAGCTGATTTCCTCTTTTATTTCAAAAATGTCTCCTCGTTGTTCAACATTAAATTTATTAACCTCAGTATTGCAATACAGAAGTATTCTAATTGGATATCAATTTAAAAGATCTTACATATACTTCAGAAATGTTGTTTCTATAGCAAACAGTGTTTAAATTTTTTTTCATGCTAGATTTTAAAATTAAAAGTCGTTTGTGTAGTTTTGTTGTTTCTTTTCTTTTAGTAGCTGTATTCTCTCACACCTATATGATGCCTAATACTGTGCCCATGTTAGAAATGAGGAGGGAAAAAGTCCATAATATTTTGGTTTCTGTCTGACTTCTTTTCTCTCCTATGTGGCCTGTGAAAGCCCTATAAAACCAGAAAAAATAGAAGGAAAGTCATAAAAGTTAGTGACCCCTTACAAAGATTTTTGACTCTAAAGAGAGTCAAGAAAACTTCACAATGAAGTAGAGACTAGTTTGGGGCATGTTGTTTGAGGCACGTTTAGAAAGTTACTTGATATTTTGTGTTAGTTTTTGAGTTGTGCAGCTCGTAGGTGAGAACTAGTTGTAAGGATAACATAGTAGGCTGTCTACTACCTGCCAAGTTTCTATATTATGTCACAAATTACGCAATAAACTCTTGTCTCAATTTCATTACTTTCTGTGCTTAATTTTTCTCAAAGAAAACACTAATGACCATGAAAAAACAAATGAGAAGGAAGGCAAACAAAAAGAAACTGTAGTTGGCCCTGCAGAGTGACAGCCTGTGATCTATAGAATTACCATATTAAAATTGTCAGCAGCAGTGTTCTCTCAGGGTGAAGGGGCTTACAAGAAAACTAACGCCATCTTCACAAACATGAGGGACAAACATGGTATCTATATCAGTGACTCACAGAAAGGAAAACATTAGTGAGAAAAATATACAGGGAATTACTACTGTTTTTCTGAATCAGAAGAAAAAAATACATAAGAGTGTATTTCAATTCAAGATTAATTTAAGAAAACTTACGTCCTCTTGAATGCAGTTTACGTGTTACAGAATTTGCATTTTTCCTCAACTAAAGCAGCTGAAGGAGCTTTCTTGCTGGAAGGTCCACAGAAGCAAGAAAGAAAATACCCAATTCATTACTAAGGACTATTTATCTATCTCTGTAGGAGATACAAAAATCGTCCTGGTAGCATACTTCTTTTTTTTTTCCTCCCTGGTTTTAAATAGTTTCACAATATCCAGCCTCATTCCACTTCACTCCAGAGTGTGCTGATGTATTTGCTCCTTAATCCCTGAGTGAATGTAGAAATAATTTACTGTGATGGTAGTAATCTATTAGCAGATTACTATTCCCCTGCTGGTCTTTTATGTATCAAATATCACTAAGTGCTCCAGTCTTTCATCATAAAATGCTTTCTTACTGTATTACTTTGTTTCTAAATGACCTGTATTCCTCACTGAGGTTTTATGGTGATTGGTGTAAAAAGCTGGACATAGTCCTTCACTAACAAAAGTGAACATTCTATCTTTTGATGCAGAATAGTTGCAAGATCTTTGCCTTTCGTGTGGTTTCCAGCTACATCCTTCTGTGTGCTGTGTCCTTCAGTTGATTTTTCCTTCCCAAGTACTTTGTTTGTCTTTTTTAATTAAAAGTTATGTTAATCCCAACACACAGAACTAGCTACTATTTTCCTACTAGAATGCACCTTCAGCTGTAGTAATTTATTCTTCAATTAACTTCCTCAACCTTTTTTAGCATCTTGAAGTATGTATTTTATTATTAAGCATACTTACTCTGTAGTTGAGTTTTCAAAAATTTCTGGTTTATGATAATGAACTGCATCATTACCTGTGTGCAATTCCCAAAAATACCTTCTGTTTTCAGACTAGAAGTTCCTTCCTGTTCAATCAAGTCCTATAATATTCATTCAAAATGGATACACAATACAGAATAGGATAGTTATAAATTTGATGTCTGTTGGGCTAAGAAGAAGCAAATGTCATTCACCTTCTTGAAGGTGAAGATTCTCATAATGAGATGTTACTTAGGTGCAGAGAATTGCCACACTAAAATCAATAAAGCAAAGTGGTTTTAATGATATACCCAGGAGAACTGTTGCCTCCTCCTCCAGCAAGCACCATCAATCTGTACACACTTTTCAAAAAAGTGGCCTGTGTGCCACTTGCTCTGGGTCTGATGACCTGGGAAATGGTGTGCTATATCATAAGCTGTTTTGGCAAGACCAAACCTGATCTAAAGGATAACCTTTGGAGGATATCTCTGTTTAAGTGTGTTTAATGAAGATGCTTAAATACCAGGATCTTTTAAGCTGACTACATGTGTATATATATATATATAGACCACACCTCTGTCTTCTATTTGTAAAGGTAAAATAGATGAGAAGGAGATCATGCTGTTCAGACACGCTGCTCTGGTACACCTGCTGGTGACAATTCGAGATCTGCTACTAACATGTGACTTGGATACAGCTCTAGGTTTGTCTTCAGTACTGAATAATGATACCCAGAAACCCAAAGCTTTATGTGTGTTCTGCAGACTATTTCTCATGTTTGTAGCTGTGACTCTGCCATCAGAGTATATGCTCAGTTCATGACTAAAAGACCACTGTCTGTATTATTCTATGGATTTGTTAAGAAGTTCCACATAGATGATATGTCTTGTATCTCAGAATGACAAATTTTCATTGGAATCTCTGTGTGGAAACTGAGGAACATGCAAAAATTTTAAGTCCTTTTCTATTTATCATCTATCTTTTGTGCATGTGGAGCACTTTCCACATAAAATATTGTTACGGTCTGTGGAAGTGAACTACTTCAATCTGAGAGCATTTAAGCAAAATCTTGAACATTATCTAATGTGTCATGAGGAAAGAGGTTTGAACTTACAACACTGGACATGTATAGAAGGGGTTTTTTTTTTAACTTTTCTGGCCTTGTTCCAATTTGGAATATGACAATCCATTGTAACCTCGTTGAATGCCTGAAATTATAATATTGAGCTTGTCAAATTCCCATAGTCATGTGTTCTGAATTTTCAGATAACTCTATCAGGGTAGATCTATAAGGAGTTGAAGACAGTGTTTATGAGTGCCCTAGGAAAGTCAGACTCCCTCTGTCTTATAGGAGATAAAGTCACTTCAGAGCATCTACCTTCAGTCTGAACTATACCTTAATGGATCATGTTTCCTTAAAATTGATGTAAAATGTAAAATATCTTCCATAAACTGAATTGTAGGGGAAAAAAATTATATTTCCTTAAATATTTCTAGCAATAAAGGAGTAGGAAGAAGAATACAGAATGAATATATAAGTAGAATCCTAAGTAAAATTCTTTTCTATCATTACTTTAAAAATGTAGAAGGATGGGAGGAGAAAAAATGAGCAGTTCTTCCTCCACTGTTTATTGTAGCAGAAGCACTCCTAGATGATATTTCAGAATTACAAAAGCACCTGTGTTTCTATACCTGCACAACAGCTCACACAGGAAATTGTACAAGTAAAAAAGATTTGGAAAAAATGTAGAAAATTGAGCGAGGTACTAAGTAGACCTTGTAGTCTTCACTGTTGTGTGGTGCTGTGTGATTCATCATGTAGTTATACTGGATGTATTTTTTCTTTATGCATTTTCAGACAGCCCTAGTGTTGTTCTCCATTTTTACATAGAAGGCATCATTCAGAGTTGAGAATAGTTGTGGTAATATGGCGAGTGGTAAATACATAAGACAAATAAGCTTTAGATGAGGGTGATACAAGTACTGTTGTTACTTTGTATAAACAATACAGATTAGTTCAATATAAGAGTGTTGCTGATAGCATCTGCAGCTTTAGGATGCAATCTTGTGTAATTCTATCTGGAGTTACATAGCAGATACTACATAAAGTACAGCAGTTCTATAAACACCATTTATGTACTGAATTACTGGTCATATTCTCCCTCCTTACTGGGGTGTCATTAAAATTTCATCCATTTTTGTATAAGATACCTTCACATAGATTTTAAATTGATGTGCATATAGAACACAATGCTTGACAGTTATCTTTTGTCACTTCATTTACTTCTTTTGTTGCTTTATTAACAGGTTATTTGTCCAAGGCAAAGGATATCTATAAAAATATTTTAGAATCCTGTTTGAATAACATCTGGAGGCAGTTGAAGATTGTACAGTACAGCAGCCAAAAAAAGCATGAAACACATCCCAAAATAACAGCACTTCAGTGTGAAATGTTAAATTGGATGAAAAGTTACGGAGAGAAACACAGTGTTAAGGTTAACAAACAATGTAACCAATTTCTCTTAACAAACAAAGTTGTTCGAGATTACATGAATAATTGCAAAACTATGTTTTAACAAGAGTTTGTTTATGAAAAAAACCCTCTAATAATTACCTCATGGTATCTATTAAATAAGGCTAACGTAAATTTTAAGAACTCTGTCACAGCAGTGCAAGTTTTTCTTTGATAAAATCTCCCCTTGTTGCAGGCATGAAATAACACACAAGAGTTTTAGCATTGCCAGGGCTTTATCTTGTGGCAGGTGATTTCGTTTTCCTGATAAGTGTATTGTACCACATCAGTTACTGAAAATAATAATATAACCTTTTATTTGAAATCCTCACTCATTGACACAGAGAGAATCATAGCACAAGACATGACTGTGTGCTTATGTGGCATGACTTGGAGAACACATATGCCAAGGAGTGTGTGGATGGTGTAATCCACAGAAAATCTCTGCTTAAGCAGTGTAGCTGGCCAACCTCCTGGCATTTGAATGATACAGGAAGCAAATGTCTGTGAGGGATAGCTTTGGCATGGAAGGATAGTTAAATTGTCCAAAGATTCTCTTTTCTGATATGTGAATATTCTGGGTGATACGATACAGTGCAAAACACCACTTTCCTTTGCAGAGTATTTATTATTTTTTGTTTTTTACAGAATACTGATCACATTAGGAAACAGAATGAAATGCATAGTGTTTAAAGTGTTCTAACTATTTGGAATAGAATTTATGATCCTAAACACAGCCAAAAAAGATCTCTAAGTTTATTTAACTTCTTTTTGTACTTCACTTCTTGGGGATTCTTCCTGTGTTTAAGAGTTGCACTGGGAGCTCTGAATATATTTTGATTAATTTTGCTGAGAAGAACAATATAACAACTTATTATATACCCTTCTAGAATTTAAAATTAAAACAAAGCAACAAAAATAAAATGGCACTGGCTGTCTTATTGTCTGTCCTTCAACAGGATGATTTTGCATCCATTTCATCTTCTTAAGAGCAACACATTTTGCTCTGTGCTACTAGGATTGCATTGTAGTAGGAGGCATATGAGAACCTGACGTCACCTTGATGTCGGCTCAGTGATAATTTGGCTTTTCTTCTGAACTCAACTAGCCACAATTTTTTTTAAAAAAAATTAGCTATAACTACTGAGTTTTGACTTTCTTGCTTGATTTAGTCATGCAGAGATATGTTTACTGTTTCCTAACAGTAATTAATTAATAAGCCAGACTAGGTAGAAGGAGTATTCCAGGTTAATTAGAAGTTGTATTCAATAAACTATTTAATGTTCTATTATGTCACATCAGTATCAGTTATTAAGATGTGAAATATGATAGTCTCATTATCCTTTTATTAGATGCAGGATTGCAATGGGACATTTCCTTTGTAAGGAAGAAGTTACTGCTGGTTTAGGAAAAAAGATATTTTTTACTCTTTGTTTCATTATCTTTTGTACTCATGATTAGGTAGAAAATGACTAAAAAATTCATCTAGCTTACGTGAACATATAATGGGTCTGCTGTTGAACTGTGTGTGGAAAAGCAGATCTACATTTTTAAATGCAGTAGTCTGAAACTGCTTATACACATACCAGTGGATTGTTGAGTGGCTGTTCTATGCACCTACTGATGGAAATTGAAATCTGCTTCATTATTGTCTATCTGACCAGAAGTTCTTTTCTGACAAGATCTAACACACTTTTAATATTTACGTGTACAATTATCTCATGTCTGTAAATCTTAAGAACAAAACAAAGCTAAATGCTTTCTTAAAAATCTTATCTTGTCTACACCATGAAAAGTGTCTGTACAATGGCATAAATGTTCAGAGAGCATCCTGTCAGAAAGTGTGGTGTACGTATGTAGGTATTTTTTCTTCTTTATACACATGTATTTAGTTTGTATTAGTTGAAATTATGGACAATATAAACACCTTTTCTGGGGGGATTCTTTTTAAAGCTGTGTCAGTTTGGTAGATTCTAATCCTTTTCAACATATTTGTCTTAAGCAATATTTAATGAGTCTCAGATCTCTGGCAGAAACACTTTTGTGGCTCCATATGCAGATTGGGAAATCTTTCTAATTAGTTCAGCAGTACATCCAGTACCTCTCTCCAGTACATAAGTACTTTTCAGGCTTGAGAGACAATGCAGTCATTGACTGCAGCCAGCGCAGGTTCACAAGTGAAAAGTGCTACTTAACCAACCTAATTTCCTTTCTTTTCCCACTTATGACAAGGTGACCCATATAGTTGACCAAGGGAAGCCAGCGAGTGTGGTTTTTAATTTTAGCAAAGCTTTTAAAACTGCCTCTCACAGTATCCTAGATTAACTGTTCATCACAGAGCTAGACAAGTCTGTAATACTGGATTGCGTGAGCAATTGATTGATGGGTTGAGCTCAAAGAATTGCAGTGAATAGAATTACATCAGGCTGGTAGCCAGTGACCAGTAGTGTTCACCAGGGGCCAGTTTTAGAGACAGTGCTCTTAAATGTTTTTATAAGTTGTCTGGACACAGGAATCAAAAATACATTAAGTGATTTTACTGATGGCACTAAATTAGGAGGAGCAGTTGACTCTCTTGAGAGTGGCAAGGTCTTACAGAAAAATCAAACTAGAAAGCTGTCCACTCATCAGCTCTATGAAATATACTGAGAATAAGTGCCAGATTCTCCACCTGGGATGGGATAATCATGGTTCTACATACAAATTGGGAAAGAAGAGACTGGAGCCCAGTGGGAAGAAACTAGAAGTCTGTGTCAATGGCAAATTCAGCCAGCAGTACCCTGCCAGACAGGAGGGCCTCTGTGTCCTGGGGTGTATCAGGCACAGCATAACAGCTGGGCAAGGGAGGGGATTGTCCTGCTCTGCTCTGCACTGGGGTAGCCTCGCCTTGAGTGCTGGGGAGAGTTTTAGGCACCACAATGTAAGGAAGATCTCAAACTTTTCAGTTTTGTCTGTCCAGAGGAGGGGGACCAAGATAGTAGGAGACCTCAAGGGCAAGAAGAGGGTCAGCTGAAGTGATTTTTGTTGTTCCTTATGGAAAAGAGACACCCTTGAGGGGTGACCCCATTACAGCCTACATCTTCATTAAGCAAAACAGCAAAGGGAGAGGTGCATATCTCCTCTCTCTGGTGACCAGTAACAGGACACAAGCAACTGGAATGAAGTGGTGTCAGAGGAAGTTCAGGCACATTCGACAAAGGATTCTTCACGTAGAGGGTGGTCTTCCCTGGAACATCCGACATAAGTGGATAAAGCACCAAACCTGTCCAGGTTCAAAACTTGAAACTCTTGGATACAGTCATATGGTTTAGTTTAAGGTAGTCCTGTGAGAAGCAGGGAGTTGGGCTCTATCCTTATGGGTGCCTTCCATCTTGAGATATTCTATGATTGTCGTTGTAGAAAACTCCAAAGTTTCTGGTTTTGCCATCTGTTTATTCAGTCTTGTGTTTCTATGCAGAGGAAAAAGAAAGATGTATGCAGGCTGAAAGAAAAAGAAAATTAACATTACTAGAGTTTCTTTTACTTGTATTCATACAGATACTAATCATTACAAGGATGGACTCTGAAAGAGAAAAGGATGCCTTCATTCACCCCTTATCTAGGATAGAAGGTAAATAATTATTTAATGTGTATTTTTGAAATAAATAGAGGCTGTTATTTTGTATATGGCTGCATTCCTGTTTGAATTCTTGGTGAAGGTATTTCTCCCTTTTCTTCTCATCAGGAGCCTTTCTATATACTTTTCTGGCTGTTTAACATTTTGTAACTCTTCCATCAGCCTTTTATCTTTGAATTTTATTTTCTCCCATTTAAGAGTTCTGGTTTAATGTTTTCTATTGCAAGAGATAATTTATCTGTTGAGTCAAAGATTTTTTTAACAGAACATGAAGGACCTGTGGATGGGCCATTGCTTAATTATATTTGCATCTGTTATCTTGATCAGGTTGTCTCATTGTTTTTAGCTTATCACTGGTCACAAGCTTTCTTCCTTGCGAGTGTATTCAGAGCAGTTAAATTTTAAAAGTCTTGACTAAACTCCCCAGCACAAAGCCTTGAATGAGTAGTCAGGTACAAATCACATTTTCCTTTAACTATATGTTGCTGATCTTGTTTGCTAATTTGTTAAATATGTCACCATAAACTGAATCAATCTATGAAACTCAAGGCAAAATATATTGTTTCCGATATCCCACCTCCCCACTGATGCAAGCAGCACCTTCATCGCTTCAGCATTTTACCTGTGAGTAATTTCCCAAGTACAAGCTTGTTCAACAGCACAAATTCAGCTGGTAAAACAATCATGTTTCAGGAAAATTATAATTTGAGCCTATAGTTATGTTTAAAACAAGTCACTGATTCCTTTCATGTTGTTTTTAAAATCTATTTTCATAAATCCTATGTGCTTGAACCTTATCTAGCATCATGCATTGTATTGTTCTTTTGCCTTTAAAAATAAAGTTAGATTTCCTGTCCCCTTAAAAGAAGAAAGCCTGTATTTTAGAATGTTTTGAAAGGGAGGAGGCATGTTCACTGTGCTTTTACTAATAATATTTAATGAAAATAGTTTTATTTGTTTTAAGATCTTAAGGCTTGGTTGCAAACAGAGGTCAATCCAACTACACTTGAAAAGAGGCACTTGTATAGTAGCAATATTCCTTCTTAGATACATCTTCCAGTAAAAAAATTCAAATGTATAAAAAGTGTAAAGAAATTTAACTTATAAAGGGGAAAATTTTGTATTACCCTTTAATTTTTTATTTTAAGGTAGTAGGGTTGTGAACTTGTGAGGCATGAAACTTGTTTGCATTACTTTTTCCTTGGGTTCTGAGAATTAAGTTTCTAAATCATTACATCCAATAGTACATTACAAACAAAAATTGTATAGGACTTCAGCAAGACAGATTATATAATATTTAATATTTTAATAACCTGTGTTGTTCCACATTTGCAGCTTACTGTTGTGTATTGAGTCATAGTCATGGATGCTCATTTATTTTATCAACTGTTTAATTTTTTTAAGCAGGTTTGAAAACTGTGTATTTGAATTATGAGAAAAAAGGAAGCCCTTTAAGTTGTAAAGAGATCATAAGCAAGTGAGTTAAATTCTTGATTCTTGAGAACAAATTATTTAGTCAGTACTAAGTGAAACTTCAGTTACTTTAGTTCATTTCCATGTGGCTTTCCAGTCTGGAGTAAAGTTTTCATTATATGAACCCACAGCTTCATTTTTAGAGATGAGAATTTCTTGCACTCTAGAAAAATGCTTAGTGAGGCTTAGAGGAACTTCAGGGAATAAACAATTGCATGTTCTTTATATGTTGTTTTGCCTGTTTAGAAAAGCTTTTTTAGAGAAATGTGTAGAAAAATGATTTTTTGCATTTTTAGAAGAAGGTGGTAAAAGGGCATAACAAAAGAAATGACAAATTATGACTTTTCTGGAAAATATTGTATTTCAGGCACAAAATTGTAGGAGGAAGAGTACAGTTTTTGATTTTTAAATTAATTTTTAAAGGAGTTGGAACCTTAGCCAGGAAGAGTGTTTTTGTAAACAGACTTTAACCGGTTAGAATTTGTCAAAGTAAACTGAGTCTATTTTGTTCTGAAGGTAATTCTACCTTATTTTTATTAACTCTACTTATTTTTATTCATGTTTTGTTGGGTTTTTTAAGTCTGTGTAGATATTCCTGCATTATTGTACATAATCAGCAAATTGGAGCTGATTTCCCTTGGACACACTTCTCATTAGTAATGGAATATGATTATTCTGAAAATTCTGGCTGGAAAAATCTGTGCAAAAATCTGAATGTTACTTACATGACTTTTAAAACCACCCTCTCTGAAACAATACAAGTGGGTAAGTGCTCTCCAGAATTGTAATAAACAGCTAGACATGAAAACATTTTCTGTTCCATAAAATGCTATATTCATATTCCCATGGAAGAGAATGAGTAAGAAGTTATGAGGCCTAAAGCTAAACAAACAGAGCTGAGATATCTATGCAGCAAGAAGGTGTTTTTATTTGAGTGTAAACCTTGTTTTGGCCAGGATGCAGTAGTACATGTGGATTTGTAAGAGACTTGTGCCAAGTTCACAAGTTGTTTATAGCTTCTGCAAGTTATATCCACCCTTCCTCATCTGAAGGGAATGTTGTAGATCTAAAAAAAAGTCTGAATTAAAGCATAATTTCAAAGAGATTCAAAGGATTTTCATTTTGAGGAACAGAAAGTATAGTGTGGAATATTTTATTGGAGATGAACAAAAGCTCCCTTTTTGAATGCCCATTTGATTAGTTTTTTGCTTATTAAAGTATTTATTATGTTTATTAAAGTATAGTTTTTTCCTTATTAAACTATTAACTCACATATACAAAATGTTTCAGGGAATCATGGTAGTTCCTTTCTTCTGGAAGTACAGATTCCATATGTATTTCTGACAACTGAAGGTCTTCTTAATATGCCAGATATTCTTCAGCTTTTTGAATCCAAGTGAGTGAAAAGAACCTATTTACCATGTGGACTATATATTTTTAGACTTTCGGGACATGTATGTCGTTCTTTTTTATCATTTATTAGCCATCTATTTGGCTAACAGGTACATTTTTGCAAGTAAACTATTCGCATTTTAAGAGACAAGAATATAATTCTTTTCTGTTGAAGTTGATAACTTAGTCCTAGAGATCCATACACATGCCAACCAGAATGGAATTGGCCAAAATTTTTAATTGTAGCTTGTACTTTTTATTCAGAACAACTTTTTTAACTGTCTGCTTTTCTCTGAAAATCCTGTTTAAAACTTTTCTTCAGGACTTCTTGATCCTTGGAAAACTTTGTATTTAATTCTTCATAAAAATTGCTATGGGATCTTTTTTGTTGATGTTGTTTTAATCTAGTGGATTAAATGCTCAAACTGAACAATAATAAAACATCGTATTTTCTGGTGTATCACAGTGTTTAGGAGAGGCTAAGTTTAAAACAAAAGTTAATTTATTCAAAAAATTCAAATTCACTATTCATTTAATTTTTAATACTCTATAACCTGTATGAAAACTGCTAGGGTTGTAAACCATTGTGCTTCTTTATTATTTCTTTGTTGTAATTTTTTTGAATTTTGCTTGGTAAAGCTACCTTTTATTTCATGAGGGGAAAGGAAAAAAAAAAAAAAAGAAGATAAACAAAGAAACAGGGACTAGAGCAGCAATATCTCTCAAACATAGTAACAGAGATACAGGTAGTTGATTTCACCATGTTGTGGGAGAGACATGCCAGTTTTAATCCTGGCTCTATCTTTGAATCAGCTGTGGTCTTGTGGTTTCTAATCACACTTCAATTGAGGGAAAAATATATGTCTTCAACATTAAAAATTTGAACACATTATCTGACATGCTTTTAAACTCTGACTTGTTCAAGTTCTCTGTTCAGCCTGGCTATAAGCCAAATAGCTGGGAACAGTGTTTTGTTACTTTTTCACTAGCTCCTTTTAGCACTGTTGAAGGAGTTAAAGAGATGAGCAAAGAGCTGTACAATTTCATAAAAGGTAAGAGTTTACTTTTAAAAAATGTCTGAATACACTGTCCATACAAGTTTCTAGGGGACATACTGCTGGCAGATTCAGATTTAGGTCTCCGGTGTTTCCTAGTAAAACACAACAGGAGCCTGTGTTGCTGGCAGTTCTAAGTCACTCAGAAATTTAGGATCATACTAATGGTCATCAGGCAGTTTGCTTTGCCTTGTGCTGCTCAGTCAAGAAAGGAGGAAAAGAAATGCAATATATAAAGTTAGTCAGAAGAAGTTTCTATCTTAGTTTCTATGTTGCCTTTTTTTTTTTTGTTTTTGTTTTGTTTTGTTTTGTTTTGTTTTGTTTTGTTTTTTGTAAACTCAAAGCCTGGATGTCAAGGTCATACTCAATGCAGTTAGCATTGATTTTACTAAATCACTGCTACATAATATGTATTGTTCAAGTGTGTCTTAAAGTGAACTGAGCATTTGAAAAAGATCAGGACTGTAAGTTTAAAAACTGTATTAAGAGGTGTGTTTTATCCATTTCCTTTAAGAATATGGTATCATTTTACTTGTCTGAGTTTTAATGAAATAATTTTGGTCCTTCAGGTACAGCATTACCTTTGTTGAAAGAAGCAGCAGTTACTCCTTAAGGCTCTTTGGAAGTATAGATCGATACGTTGTGTTGACAATAGATGCATGTACTGCTGTCTTAATGCAGGTACAAAATGAAACTACTGTGTCCATGTTCTGTTATGTGTTTGGTCACTTCTAGGCTATGCCTTCAGGCTTCTGACATCTTTCCTTCCCCATAATCATATTTAGTTCATACATTGTTTCACATCACAAATCATTAACCCTAAAATTCTGTCTGTGTTGATTTGACTAGTTTAAAATGTTCTCAATTTCTTCACTGAAATAACATTTTGACCTGTGATTTGATTATACGAAATGTAATTAAAGGATGCATACTTGAAAATAGGGTTGTATAAAGAAATTTTGTAGCAACCAATTAAATGTATTTACGGGTCTGTTCTCTTACCAATGTACGTACTAATTCCTCCCATTTCAGTTAGTTATCTGAATTAGTCTATAGAATAATTAGTCCTACTTTTAATAAAAAATAATAGTTTAAGCAATAGCATAACCTTAAATTGGCATGCAGCAAGAGAGATTACAGGTAGAAGAGCTGCTTCTGAAAGATATATACATAATAAAATAATCAATTAGTAATACAAGTACAGTGTAGACATTCCTACAAGCTACTGCAATTAGTGATATACTTTCTATACAACATTACAATTTTAGTTGTACTTCCTATAGTTAGTGTAGGTATGATATGATTTGTATAGGCCAAGTAAGTACTTCGGAAGTTTATAACAATATTTTGCATTATTAAAGTTCACAAAAAATCTTAGGAACAGCCTAAAAAATGTATTGACAGTGTTTATTTTTAGAGAAAAGAAGAGGCATAAAGCTATGAATCAGCTTTTTGAAGTTCAAAGAAAATAGAAGTTGGGAATACAAGCTTGTTCTCCCAATTCCATATGTGTCCTTAATGCTTACATTATTTAGCTGTATTTATGTTTAATCTCGTTTCTGTGTATTATATTGATACTCATTAAAAGCTTGGGGTAGCCATGGTAGTGTATTTATTTAGTTTTTACTCTTTATTTAAAATTCATGGTAGAGTATGGAAGAACTAAATCATGAGGACTCCTGTGACACTATAATATCGAGGCTGATGGCATTATCACTCCAATACATGTGCTGTTGGATTATTTTCTATTCCAGAGAAAGACTGAGTTTAGAGTAAGTTATTAAATTCTTTTGTTATCCTGGCATTTTTAAAACAAACTTGTCACTAAAGAAAGCTGCTTATTAAAACAAGTTGACACTCATTTATCTTCGAACTTCTCTGTAGGAATACACTTCTCTTAGAACAATACAAATATTGCAAGCTCATATTTCTAGTGTGCTTTGAGTTTTTCACTTAGTTACAATGTTGTCAGGCTCCTACTGAAAAACTCAGTAATATTGTAAAAGTAGCAGTGATTACTGGAGACCAGCAAAATGTTAGAAAAGTTGGTTTTTTATTTGTGAGGTTATTCTTAGTCTTAACACAAATGATAAAGAAATGGTTGTTATAAAATAACAGTGTTTGAGGCAGGCAATACTAAGATGAGGTGTATTTCAAATCAGCAGGTCCAGAAATTTCACAACTCTAAGGACATGAAATATTGAAATTATTCTCAAATCTGTTTGAAATAAATTCAAATGGTTATTAATTACTGTGTTAATATCACTGTGTGTAATTTGCAACAGGGAAGCATTCCTCAAGTGTTCTTCCACTGTATCAGTAGTTCTCCTTTTGCTATGGAATAACACCCTTTGTTGACATAAATTAATGTTTATGTACTATTACCTCTTCTGAGATTTTTTTCTATAAGCAAGCAGTAATTTCCTCTCTGCTTTTTCTCCAGTTACTGACCTTGATCCAGACCTTTTGCTTCAGACAAGACTTGCTTTTCTGTAGACTGACTCTGTCTTCTTTCCTTCAGCAGTCAGTCCCTTAATGTATTCTAGTTTTCTTTCCACAGATATTAATGCTCAAACTGTACCAGTATTCTGAATTCCAGATATTTATGAAGACATGGAACAAATGGTTTGAGATTATTACATGTGGATTTTAAATATTAATGAACTAGTGAAACTGTTTTACAGATACAGTCTCAAGGGAAATACTCTGCTTAACCTTGTCTTAATTTATGCCACTCTAATTGAACTTACACAGAAGTCAGAAGACTTTGAAGTGAAGGTAATTTTTTCTGTATTAATCTTCATATGGTATTTCTGAAAAGCTCGATTAAGTATGCCTTCTCCATCAGAAACATAAAATAGCTCAAAATTACTAAAATAAGAAAAGATTTTAATTCAGTGCAGCTAAAGTCAGTGAAAAGACTGGGGCTGTTGATTGCAATACAAGTTGAATCAGATTCAAATAGCAGTTGAAGTCTTTTTATGACTAGAAGTCAAAAAGTGAGATTGTACTTTTAATAAATTATTAGAATATATATTAATCTTTCTTATATCTTAATTAAAAGTTTCATATCAATATTATGTTGCTGATGTGACAAAAGAAAAAAAGAAATAATTTACTGTCCACTAGTTTGTTTTTTTAATGTGTCAAGATAAATTTACTTTGTTCTTTAAAAATCAGGAAATCTAGAATCTAGACAATCTGTTTTAGCATCTAGAATAATCAGCATTTATAAAGGCGACAGAAGTTTCACTTGGCTCACCAAATTATTGGTTGCTTATATTTTTGAACCAAGTGGTATCTTTTTAGGCACTTTTTTCCACTTATTTGCTGCCAATGTTGAGTGCAGATCTTTATGAGAGTCATTATTACTTGCATATTAAAATTTGTATAAAATCTACCTGATCAAATTAAAGTTATGAGGATGAAGAAGCAATGAAGTTTTTTTTCATTTCATGTACTCAGCAGTGTAGTTTGTGTAGAAATTATAGCTTAAAAATATTACACATCTTCTTAAACTGTAATAGGCATCTCACAATTGCCTGTTTTATTAGGAACTCATATTATACCCAGAAACTTGATTACATATAAAAGATCTATAAGATAAATCAATTAATTTTGCCTACATAGGATTAGCATAAATAAGGAGTTTAATTTGCAGTCAGGCTAGTGGTCAGAGGTTGCAGTTTTTCTGCATGACAAGCATGGGTCAGGTTTAATTACTCAGCAGTATTAACTCTTGTGGTCAGTGTGACCTTTAGTTTTCACCTCAACTTCTGTAGGAAATTAAGACACTAATTAGAGGAAGTTTTAACCAAGAATATTATGTATCACTTTTAGGTAATTCTTACACCAGGGATTGAAGAGACAGCACTGGTAATTCGTCAGATTGCTGACAACATTTTGGTATCATCTAATATCAGTCCTCATGAGTGGCTGGACAAATCCTGGCTTTCTGTCTTGCCATCTGAGGTTTGCTTCTCTTCCTATGAATTTACAGTTTTCTTCCTGTTTCTAAGATTCATAAAGTTTTAGGCTTTTTTGTTGTCGTTCTGTTAAAATGTATTATTAAAATAAGCATTATATATATATGTATATATGCAGCTAGATATACAAGCATATTTCTAGTATATATGCAAAGATATATATATACACACACATATATACATATCTATATATGTATAGTATTTCCATCATCCTTGTCAGCACAATTAGATGCAACTTGGACTTCTCCTGTGCTTTCACAATTAACCTGTACGGAAGTGTATCCACCACATCTGCCTATCAGTTTGTGCAGTTCTATAGTTCTAGGCACTAGGTTTAAAAAACCTACCCAGGTTGTAAAAGATAAACATACAGTGACTCACTTGGGCGGGAAGCCAAATTCAGCAGGGCTGATCCATTACTGAAGTCAATGGCATTGCTTGCTGACTTGCTGTAGTAACAGATGGTAAAAACTTGTGTAACTCGTGCAGTTACTTGTTTAACTCATTCCAGTAAATGCTGGAACAGGCCCATCAATCACCATCAAATATATCCTTTAACTTGTGTAATAAGGTTCTCAATGTATGGATTTGTGAAATGTATGGATTTGTTCATTTAACGTGACAGCTTTAAACTCTTGTAAAGCTGAGATTGTTTTTGGCTTTTGCAAAATTCAGAAGAATTATAAAGCAAGTATTGGCATGGCCTTTCAACAGGAGGGTATTGGATTATAGGTTTTCCAATTTAGAGATTAAGGATACTGGTAAAAAGTGGAGAGGAGTCATTGTATTGTGTCTCTGTTAAGGATATTTGATCCTGGCACTGATTTATGAAACCAGGGAACAGGAAGCTGTCACTGATAACAAGCTACTCTCAAGTTGCTGCCCTGTTTGTGACATTCATTGTCCCCCTGACAACTCCTGCTTTTGCCACCTGTTTCATTGCCTTTAACAAATACAGTTTTGTAAAACAGAACAAGCTTTGTCAGTTTATATTGATCTAGGTAATTCACTTTAAAATGGAGAATTAATAGTAAATCTATAAATGCATTTTAAAATCAAGCTTAAGTTATTCACTGGTTTTAACCTTTAGAAAAATAACGATATTTAGACGTGCTTTTTGTCAAATGGTTAAGCAGAACTTAACTGTTTTTCAGAAATGATACTACGTTGCATCTGTAATAAAAAGGAGTTTTTATTAGACTATAAAAGTGCACTGCTCGAAAGTTGTCTTTCTATGATATACTCTAGGACTTATTGAATAAGAAGTGACTTTGTAGTAACAGGAAAAAGGGATAAAAAATTTGTCAAATACCAATCTAACAAAATAATTTCCATTTCAAGACAGAGAAATGCCTGCTTGCTTTTCCATGTATCAATCCTTTGGTTGCTCAGTTAATGTTAAAGAAGAGATCTTCACTGAACAGTTTATTTCTTGCAAGCTTTTTTCAACTCCAGGAACTTCTGCCAGAGATTCCAAAAAAAGTTTTAAAGGTTGGCCCAAATTATTTTATGTATCAGATCAATTTTTTTGCTCTGTTGTAATAGGTGGTTGTTTTGTTGTTTTGGGTTTTTTAATCTGATGCTACACATGCATTTGCTAGTGTTATTAAAAAATTAATTACAGGTTTTAGCATATCATTCATTTCCAAAATGTTGAGTCTGCTGATTCTCAGAAGATTTTGTCAAGTCACACTTTGTTTCTCGAAGATAATGAGAGCATTTCCTTAACTGGAAAAATACGCATTAGATCAACTTCCTCCTCAGACTTCACTTTGAGTATTGTATCAGTGTGCAAGCATTTGTGTATTTCTAATGTGACAGATGATTTACAATTACGTATTTCCAGGATTTCCTTCCCTCCTTCCTTCCTGCCTATCTCCCTCCCTCCCTGTAAAAACCTATCACTTAGCATTCATTGTACTAAGCATTTGATAGAGCCCCAGAGATTAGGAATTGTGTGCTCCTACTGTTCCAGTTGGTCAAGCCTGGGAAAATTATAGACTGAATATAGTCATCTAATTCAATAAAAAATGCACGTATATTATCGTTCAAGAATATTGTTGAGGACACCATTCATTTAAGGTGAAGGATTCCGTTAAGGTAAAGGAGGAAGTGAACAGGTATTTGGGCACTGAATGTGAAATTGTGCATACTATTGTTTTAACTGTATATGTGTAAAGCCATCTTCATTGGCAGAAAAAGCTCAGTTAAATTCCTCTGTGATGCATGATAGGTGCCAATCCATTGCAGAAACTACATCCTACAGTGTTAGAGTAATGAAAGATAATAAACTGTATTAAGATACTGCTTTTCCTGTGTTTCAAGACAGAAACTATTACCTAATCTGTTTACAGATTTAAGACAGGTGGTACATTCTGTACATGTACATGCCTCTCCTGCTTTGCTAAGTCTTTTTTGTTGTTGTTGTTCCAATAAACAAAAATTATATATCTTGGAATGTTAACAATTGATTTAACTTCTTGTACTTGGCAGTACAGACATGTACCATAAACATTCCTGACAACTTTCTTTATCATTTCAGCATTTCAGTGACATGGTATCTTCATACAGTCTAAATACTGCTGCTCCTCTAGCAAAAACTGTGAAAGATGCATCACAGCCAGAAAAACAGAATAACTTCAACACACTGTGTCTTGATAATAAAGAAAATAATGACATTTTAGACCTGCTTAATAAGACACAAAACAGCGCAGGTAATACCTTGAATTACTAGGAAAATGTCTGCTTTGAAACCAAGTGAAAGATCTGAATGTATTAGAATCTTTGTCTTCTAATCATGGTAAGGTCAGTTATTCTTATGAGACAGACTGCAATCACAATGCTCAATGACATCTTGGTTTTCTCTTGTAAAAAATAAGCTAATCTTTCATTCTGTAAACAAAATGGTTCAAATTTTTCTCTACCAGGAACATCTCCTTTGAATTCTGAACCCCTAATTCCTCCACCGATTCTTCTTAAGGGTGTTTTAAAGTCTGATCTTCCAAGTAGTATGCAAAAGAAAGCGTGCTCGTCAGATGTAATCACAAGGAGGAAGCCTGACTTCTTTGCTGTATCAAATGACTATGAAGATTTTGCTCATCAAAAAGTTAAAAATTCTCTCCATGTTCAAAGACAGCCTTTGAAGATGCATGATAGGTCTGATCATGCTTCCAAAGACTTTGAAAAAGAGGATTTCTTTGCAACTTTAAGTAACTGTGTACCTCAGGAGAGCTCTAGGAGTTTTCTAGAAGAATTTAGAGACACAGCATTTAAAACCCCAGAAATTCAGATTGGCCAGCCCCTGTGGAATGATTCTTCATCAACAGACCCACATACTTCATTTGCTCAAGATAGTTTTCTCTCTGACTTCTTTGATGGTAGGGATGAGCTTCAAAATATGAATTTTAACCAAATAGGTGGAGCATCTAAAGGAAAGAGAAAACAAAGGCCTCCATTCTTATGGACAAAAGAAAAAATTAAAACAGGTAAGTCCAAAGTAAGCAACTTTGTTACTCAACTACAAAGTTGTAAGGAGTACCTGTAAGACTATTTTATCTTTTATTTAGATAGTTGTTACATCAAATTTAACCCAAGAATTGCACACTCCGTTTGCTAAAACTTATTTGCATATATATTTCTTCTGTGATAAAAGGTTCCTTATGGGTTTTGTTTAGAGCATAAAGATGTCTTCGGGTATTAAAAAAAAAACAAAACAAAAAAGGCCAAACAAATTCTAATTCAATTAACTAGAATTGTATTACTGCCATTATTTTTCCCTGGTAAAAATTAAAAAGCATAGTTCTTCAGTAGTGTAAGATTCAGCTTCTTTTCTCTTTGACAGTGCCTAAAATATACATAATGAACAAGCCAAAATTAATTTAAAAATTATGAGGAAGATGATTCTGTAAACATAGTTTTTGACAATGGTAAACAAAAGATTCTATTTTCTCCATAGGATAAAAAGGAGATTCAGCAAATCCTGAGAGTGAAATTCAGATTCTACTAATGGCTGTGTTTTTCTGTTGGCATTAATTGGAGTTAAAAATGACACACTGAAAATTCTCTAAGTTTGTTTCATACATTTCCTTATTCTTGGAATATTTTTTTAACTAGCATCTCCAGGGGTAAATTCTCCACTTGAAATCATTCCAAAGCTTGTATTTTCAAAGAGATGGCATGATGTGTACTTCAAAACTTTGTTTACACTGAAAATGTGTACAGTCCTTACACAAACTATTAGGGTTCTCTTTTTTTTTTTTTTTTTTTGTAATTTTCTTATCCTTGATTTACTCCATCAAATATAGTAAGCTTGAAACCTTTTTTAATAAGCCATAATACGTGTCCATGGAGTCTTGTAACTATGAAAGTCCCTGTCAGACTATGTATTGTGGTATAATTTATGGTGGTAATTTTTTAATTTTCCTATTTCCCCGCAGGTGAGATGCCACATTTTTTAAATAAATGGAAGTTTAAGTTTGTTTTAAAACAAAGTGCCTTACACCTAGTACAGATCACTTAATTTATGATTTGTCTGTAGCTGGCTGTCATTAAATCTCTTGGTGGTGCAAGGTCAGCACAACATTAAAATGCTTTCACTAATCAGATTTGACTCATTCGTGAAAACCTAAATAACTAGTTTAAATCACTCTTTAATGGACTGCTTAGGGTAATTATGGAGGTAAAGAGAGAAAAAGTTAATTGGATATGGTGAACTTCTTTTCATTTTCAACCTATGTAAATTTAAATGTTCATACAGAAACATTGAAGAGACCTTTGGCTTTTCTGGAATTAAAATTGAGACCTGCAGTATTGCTGAGTAGGTAACAAATATTCCAGTAACCTGTAACTGGCTCTGATAGCATAAAATTCTAATGCAATATATTTCACTAGAGATCAGGGCACATTCTCCTGATATCACATTTTACAGTGTTCTGAAAATACTGTGATCTCCAACTGATTAGCTTTCTGCATTATTCTTGCCCAGTAGGATAAAAGTATACTTGAATGTGAATCAAATCAAAACAAGGAAAAGTGATTTTTGGGTTAAGTTTTGGAAGAGCAGGCTTATTCTACTTTATAATTCACTAACCAGAAAAAAAATAGGTATACAAAATAGTTTTGCACACTAATCCAAACCCTCCCCCACCCCCCACCAAAAACCAAAACACCCAAACCGACCAAAAAAATCCCCTAACTTCACTTTAATACTATAAAAGCCTCTGAGAGCAAAAATTTAAGAAGTATGTAGAGACTCAAGTTAAAAAGACACACTGGGAACAAATTCCAAGGATTCTTCGGGTTTCAGATCAAGCTCATTAAACCACAGATAATTCATGACCATGTCAAGCCAATATTTCCACTGGAACAGATCAAATTCTTGGTCAATTTTAGCACTTTCTGACAATACTTTTTGTAAATACTGAATATAATTTCCTTACAGTAACTTGTTTAGAATAAGCAACTTCTCAAACACATTATTGTAAAAGCACTTGAATCTCAAGAATGTAAGTAGCTTTTTTAAGCAACTTAGAAACGTGACCATGTCTGGTTAAAATATACTAAATTTCAACAATTATAGAATACTTCTAAGTGTAGTATTAAATAAAAATAAGCATTAAATATTTTCTGAAATATGTTTAAGTATAGGTTGATTTATTTATTTTGTATAAGGTCCCATTTTCCTATTACAGGACAATATGTATAAAATGGGTCAGTAGCAGTAAGAAGTAGCAAATATTGATCTGTACACATTTTTTTTGATGAGTTGATACTTTTCTTAGAGAACACACCAGTCAGAGCTGAAGTCTGTTACTGCTTCTGGGAAACACACAATTGAGTCTGAACACATGCTGGATTTCTAGTTTATCATGGTTTCTCTTTTTTCCACCTCGTTTTCAGATTCAGGATTTCCAGAAGCACAGGAGTTCAAAAAAAGGAGATTAACATATGAAAGAGTCCCTGGAAGAAGAGATGGACAAACACGTCTTAAATTCTTTTGAAGAGAGGGGGATTTGCATATTGCATACGGTTACATACTTTTTTTTTTTTTTTTTTTTTTTTTTTTTTTTTTTTTTTAAGGGGAAAGAAATTTTTTTGTTAGGTTTTAGAAAGAAACTAGGATTTGGAAATTCTTACTAGCTCAGGATTCTTCTGTATGTTTTTAAAATGTTGCTAAACAAGCTAGTTTCTTGAAGCTGGATAATTACTGCTTCTCTGTTTTCATGGGTGATATAGAGGTACTTTATCACTCTTTATATTAAAATAAATGCATGGAATAAAACAGATGCTGAGGCTCACTCTGAGTTTTCAAGGCTCCCTGAGCTTGCTGCTTTTCGAACATAAAGATGGGCTAGATCTGCCAGAATCTCAAGGCTTCTCGAAGTCTTAGACATTTCTTGCAGTTACAGCTCTGACTTTTTATAGCTTGTCCCTCGGGCTCTGTTCCACTTCTCTTCTTCTGACAGCTCCTTCAGGAACGATGTGATAACTTCCTGAGCGCCCTTTATTCATAGTCTAGGAAAAAGCTCTTTGTTGTGTTGGCAACACGTGAAGACTGTGTTGAAATTTTACACTCTCATAGATTTGATTCAGGGAACTAAGCTGTGACCCCCACCGTTTGCATAACCTGCTGGAGGCCATTTGTTGGCATCCACGTTTTTCAGCCTTCTGCGGGGCATTGACAAGCAGGGGGATGAAAGTCATCAGGGAGGCAGATCCAGATATTATAGGGTTCAACTAGAAAGGGTAAAAGATTGAATTAAAGAAAAATCTGATTCAGTTGTAATCTAAAGGACAAGATAGAATAGTACCGAAACCCTCACTTTCCATCAAAAGATTTGGCAACAAAACTGCAAATATGTGTGGGAGCAATGGTAGAAGTAACTCCATTCTGCTGCAGGAATGCATAAACTGTTTGCACAAGCATGACAGCCAACTCCAGAATGTCTCTCTCTGTTCAGTGGCCTTCAGCTGAGATAATTCAGGTTTCAAACTCACTAATCTTTTTAAGTTTGGTGCAGTAACAGAAAGGGGGGCGGGGCAGGGAAGTAATAAAAGAAAAAACACCAAGTTTAAGGTTTATGCTTGCACTTAAATACTTCTTTGACATTAAGCCTTCATTAAGCACATTTTCACTATTTGAGTAAATTAAACCAGCACTTAGGGAAAAAAGATTTGGTCTCTCAGAGAAAACAATGTGCTGGTTTTTGACTGAATTCTTAAAAGCTATGACAGCACTAACTGCAATTGTAGTTCATGGTAATATCCCTGAATTATTTGTACACTGATTGCAAGATTTGAGAAAATACCTTTCACAAGTGGTAACATAAAAAGATTTCTAGTAAAACTGCAAACAAAGCACTGTTTCCTAGAATAGGAGACTGAAATAAAAGTTGCAATTTATTTACTATCCATGGCCCATTTTTGTGGTCACTTGAACTAACCATTTTACTTCTTTTGCTTTGTGGGTTATGTCATTCAGAACTAGCTCCTAGATTTCCAGAACCAGGAATCTGGGTTTTTTTGAAGTCCAGCTCTACAAAGTCTCAGTCACAGATGGCCACAGTTTGAGAAAATTGTAGCTGCCAGTACCAAGCTATGTATTTATGTTCTCCTCTTCCACAGGCAAAGGCTGACATGAGAACTTCCACATATGAACAGCTGTGAAAGCGTAGCACAGATTAGATAATCTGTAAATAACTTCAAAAACAAAGGCATGTTGTCTGCATTAAATAAAAATTTCAAGTGCTGTCTGTGTTAAGTAGAAAAAATATCACTGTACAGTTAAATGACTGGTAATGTAGTGGAAAATAAGGGAAAGGGCTTGCAATGACTGACTGGGTTTTACTGTATTTGTTTATGACAAATCTCAGTCTCTCACAGATAGGGACACATTGACAAATTTATAAAATAGTACATTCTTCCCCCTCCTTTTTGTGCATTTAATGCAGAGTAAAATTACTACAGAACAATGCTGCCCTTCCCCACTCCCCACCCCCCACCAAATTACCTATTACTATGAATTAGGAAGCAACTAATTCTTAGACAAAAAGACACAGTACAAAATCTACTCTCTAGCCTTACATCAGCAGCTAGGAATACTTCATTCCTGGAACAAGTTTATAAACATTTTAGTGACCAGGCAGGGCAGCTGTAAGTGGAGAAGAGCCTTGCTGATCAGCTGGGAGAGATGACAGTGAGACAGGGGGGCTTGTGGCTCCTGTGAGGCACTGAGTGTAAAAATGTGCACACTCACTCAGTCTTCTTTACCGTGGGTGTCCTGTAGGACTTGGTGTCATCTGATGATATTGAAGGCCTCTGCGCAGCACATAGCCCTCTTGGATAGTCTTTGGTAAAGAAAGCTAAGATGCTGCCCATAGTTGTCCACCTCACTGGAGATCACACCTGTTGGAGCAGAAGTGGCAAAATGTGATGCTTGCCCTGGTCTAAGCCATTGCTGAGTTCAATTCAGCAGTTGTGCAAACGCAGGTACACCTGCAGCTGTAGTAAAAACATTGCCCTGTAGACAGGGTAGGTAAACAGACAAGATGTTTTCCTGCCTACAGAAGCAAGTCAGCTGCCCAGGCTCATTTCTCATGTTCTTTAGTTATGCCAAGGAATAGGGACCTGCAAATGCTGAGCCGCTGAGATGCGACCGCTTCACCCAACCAGCACAAAATAACCAGCAGTACCAAACACACTTCATCAAACTGATTGCCAACAGGAACCAAAGAGCCTCAGTGCCAACCAGTCCTGTTTTGGAGCTTGTTCTGATGCTTGACTTCTCTCACAGAACATGCCCCAGGAGGGCAGAGGTAGCATTGCTGTCACTCCTCTCCCTGCTTCTACCCAGCAACTCAGATCCACACTGCCCTGAGAGCAAAGAAGTGCAGCAACCACGCTTGTCTGAAAAGGCTGGAATCCATGTCTGAGTAATAAACACCATGCTCAGAGGGATCATTGGAGTGGAGCTTTCCCAATCCTCTCACAACTGCTGTACAGATCTTTCTAGTCCTTGTTGGTGCAAGACACTGATGCAGCTAGGTCCTGCAGTAGGCGCACATACTGATGTTGCCTGGTGCTCCAGCTGCAAGAGGCCAGATGGAGCTGGGCAGGGCAGCCAAGAAACAACAGCAGTTGACTGGCTGTCCAGCAGTGGTGGTTCTCTGCTGCACACTGTGATTTGGCCGCTCCTTATGTCAGCTCAGCAGCCACTCCAAAACCCAAGCTCCAACTCATACTGCTGAGCCTGAAAGTGTATGCAACAGGGGTTCTGGGGAGAGAAACAGGTGTGAAGATGAGAGGAGATTTTATCCCTAGAGGTAGAAGAAATATGAAGGGCTTGCCTGAGAGGAAATAGGCAGCAGCCATATGCTGGCTGTCCAAAGGCTTGTGATGTTTACACTCAAAAGTATCTTTGACATTTTGGCCTCAAACCAAGCCTCTGATGGCCTCTGTGCAAGAGTAACTTGGCTTTCTCTAGACTTCCATACCTGTATCCAGTACTAACAGAACTGCCATATCCTTAAATAGCCCACGGAGAAAGGAAGTCAGAATGAAGAAAAGCTCTGAAGGAAGGACATTCTCTTCTGTATTTAAAGGCACAGCACATACTGAAGTACTACAGATCTCATGTTGGTGTCTATTTGCAGGACAGCAACATGAAAATACTTTACAAGGACTGTACTGCCTGGAGGACACTGTTACGCCATTTCAGTTAACATTCATGAACACTAAGTACTCAGAGTTCTTCCTTACAGCTTCAAAATGTGGAAGCCCCATAACATTGTTAGTATTTACAAATGTGGTCAATTGATATGAATGGGATTTTTCTACTAATAAGATACAGTTTGTAAAAATCCAACAGCAACCTTCTCTTCCCAAAAAAAGCAAAGAGCTTGAGGCCTTCCTTCTCACTGCAAAATCCAAGTATCCTCTTCCTTACAGTACCTGCTCTTTGTTACAATTACACAAGGACTTCAAAGCCAAGAGGGATAGGAATTTTATTTCCAAACTTCTAAAAGATTAATACAAACAATAGAAAGTAGACAAAATTAAAAACCTATTTAAAAAGTTGTTCTTGTAAAAGTGCTCTATCAAAAAAGTGAAAGCAAATAACCAAGTCCATTTTAGTAAATTCTGGGTATTGCAAACCATGACAACAATGCATGCAATTACCTTTGGGTGTTCACAGATTCTTCGTGTCTGTTTTGTTTTACATTTTACATACATCAAGAAAATTCCACCACAGCAGTACTGTTACAAATACAAAGTAGAAGAAGGCTTACAGACTAGAAGTATTGCAAGAAACATGCTTTAGGAATCAAGCCTCTGCTATATATTGTACTCAGCAGTTACTAAAATGTGTCATTTATGCACTGAGATGCACTTGAAAAAAAATTAAAGTTGGTTTCGGGTCTTGCTAATGGAAGCTAAATGTCCCCTGAGGGCATTTTTTCAGCACTTAGCTTTAGCTTTTAGCTAAACAGCATTTAACTTTATACTTTAATTAGTCACTTTTGAGTTATTTTATTCTAGAAAAAAAAATCCCCTTGAGTATTTTTTGCTATTATTCTGGTGTCACAGTTTATCAAAATCAGAGTTATTTGGTTAAATTTGGTTAAAAAATCACTTTTATTTTTTTTTTTTATTTCTTAAATGTAAACCTCCCAGGTGATATTTGTATAGTTAGCATAGTGTAATAAAAGTGGTGATGGTTATGGAAAGAGTAGGAGTTACACTTAAAACGCTTCAAGAAAATTACTAAAATACAGTGGAATACAGATTAACAGGAACACAGACATATCTAGGATGCTGTTTTAGCCACATAAAAGACAGAGACTTTTCTTGTGAAGGAAAGGCAGTTGTTATTCATGTCATGCTTGAAGGCAATTCTCCAATGACCTTCCCTACAAGAAGAAAAAAAAGGCTTATTAAATTCCATCTTCTTAAGCTGATAGATGTAATTTCTCTTACAAATTACAACAGAAAAGCTCCTTTGCACTGAGAAAAACCAAATAATGACTTTTCTTTGCTGGATGTTGGATTCCTCTCAATATAATAAAATTTTTAACTAGCATTTTACTTTGCTCTGAATTTCTTATGATCCTAAAGTAACACAAGAATAATAAACTCAATATTTGATCTATCACCAAAAAAAAAAGGCCAAATGATGTCGTGGACTGAGTTATGCATTTTTAAAAGTATCATAAATTAATCATCAAGTTCTTCTGGGAAAGTATTTTGTAATGTATCTGTATCCTGTGATCACCTCAGAATACCTAGATATACATATACACACACACACACACATACACACACAGAGAACCACAAAAAACCAAAAAGTAGAAAGGCTGCTTAAATAACAGAAGAACATATGCAATGGTCATTAAAAATTTTCTTATTTGCATGAGGAATTACAGGTAGCACCCAAATTAGGAAAACCTGCTTTTGCTTCATGGTTTCCAAATTTTTCCAGAAGAGCATTTCACATTCAGTTGTTTCCTTTCTTTACTTCAATCCTGTTTTGTTAAACCTATGTAGCAGCAATCAAAGCCATGCTATTGATGAGGCAAAAGCTCAAGTGCGAGCTCAGGAACAGTTGCCAGCAGCAGGGGGAAGATTTTACAAGTACTTTATGTTTTATCTTAAATTCTGCCCTTAGAAAAAGCATTTTTTTTTTCTTTAATAGCACTCACATCAAAAGAACATACTTCGGTGTTTCTTCCTCTCTCTGTAGATTTTTCAGCTCTTCAGCAGGAACTATTTTTATTTTTTTCTTCCAAGGAAGAGTAACCCCTTCTGAATATCCTACTTCCACATTTGTGTGTCAAGCAAAAGAAGTAGATTTTCCAAGTTATGGTGTGGTTCTGCCCAAGACTACTAGCATGCATGGCCTTCCTTTCTTCTGCTACAATCACTGATAATGTTTGTGGCAAATGGGAGAGGCCAGACTGGGAATCATGGAACTGAATCCCAAAGGTTTGTGAATGCTGGACAGCCACCCACCCACCTATTCTGCGGGTGCTACAGGGGGACAGGCAATGAAGAGCACTAAGGCAGAGTTCGGGGAATAGCATATCCTTTAGATCTGTGCTGAAAAAGGTTACAAAGGATGTGATTACAGATTGCCTCAGTTCCTCTCTGCTTCCACTGGTTTCAGTGCTGTACTAACAGTAAGAACAGGAAGAGCCTATAGATAGACACAGTGAAATGAACTGCAATATGACATTAAAGACCTAAATGTATTTTAACATGATTCTTGCTTAAGCTGTGAGCCAACCATCAGGACACGTAAAATTGCCACAGCTTTGTCTTACTTCTCCAAGCTAGGTATGTGACTGTCTACTGTCTGGCTATCTGTCTGTTAAACATGTGTCTTAGACAATTTTAATTACTTTGGATGCTGCCAATTACCTTATTGCTGCATAAACACAATAATACAACCAGCCAAAAAAAAAAAAAAACCAACTCATAGAGAAAACACCTCTAGAAAGAGCTGTAGAAAAGAGACATGTTTCACCTGCCACACCTAAAAATTCCAGAAAATCAGTTGTAGAGCCAGCAGAGAAATAATGAACACTCAAGCAAGAACTCAACACTTAAACAACTATCACTATGTGTCTTTGTCCCTCCAAGGGCTTGAGTTTCAAATTAGATTGGTTGTAATGGCATCTGTGACTTTACTACCTGATTTCAGAGCAGAGCACAGGATCGGGGTTCTCGGAAGGGATTGCTCCCTGCAGGAACACCAACAAGCAGGGCATCTTTGCAGGCATTTTGCATACAGTACTGCTGGAGTTCTGCAGCTGCCTGAGAGACCTGAAAAGGAAAAAAATTCAGAGAGGAAACTAATTATTCACAAGCATCTATTAAGCATTTCCTCTTGAAGAGCTATCAAACAGAGCTGGAATGCAGCCAAATCACCTCTCAGACTCTAGAACATCAAGTAAATCAGCACAGAAGCACAATTTACAAAGCTCTGATGAAGCACACATGAAATACTATGCCAGTGATAAGCCAGAAGAGTGTAGAGGACTGAGGTGCCAGCGTGATGCAACTTCTTCCATTATAATGCTCACAGCAATTTTCCAATCTACCATGGTGTTTGGAGGTTTATATTTGAACTCTTATAGCCTCTGATATTTTCTTCAAAGGATTTTAATTCCAGCACAGAGTTGTTGTTTCTTCTAAACAACACAGAGTATAACAAGGAATGAAAGCAAAAAGATGAAGATGAAAGGCTTTTGCAGTCCAAATTGTCATTTTTCCCGAGCAGTGAAGTGAGAACTTCAAATCCACACTCTGGCCCCCTGAAAGTAGAGTCCAGAGCTGCAGAATAAGCCCAGGATCCCTAAAATAAAATGTCCCTAAAATAAAGCACTGAACTCCCCTGCTCTTCTTGTGGATGGCATATAAGTCATGTGCCTACATTTTTGAAGGAAAATGTAGAGAAATTTCCAGTTTCCCAGACACATATTAGGAGCAGCTGCAGGGAACTGTCAAAACCCACACTGTCTGATACACAACTTATAACAGGAAATACTAAATATATTGATCGAACTATAAGTTCGCCCCCGACCTCACCTGTGGCTTTGTTACAGGACTCCTGAAATACTGACTTTTCTTCCTACACAACTCTGCAGTGTTATCAAAACAATAACCAGAAGGATCATCCACACTTTCCAGCCAGGTGTCTAAATGAACCACCCCAGAGCCTCAGTGGAATTCTGGTTCTGGGCCATCGCATCTAACAGCATCTGGAAACACATGGGAAATCTGGCCTCACACACACACTTTCATTTGCTGTTTCGCTGTTCTCCTGTTCACTGTATTCCAGCCCTCCTCAGGCTCTCCTCCAGGACACTCATCCTATTAACTGCCTGAATTTAGCCAGCAGTTGCCGGCACTTCAGGGAGTTGTTATGAGAACCGTTTTTCCCTCCACCTCCCAGGTTCTCTTGAGCAGAGTACAGGGAGAAGCATCTGCAGCAAGGATTCTTGCTAAGTCAGCAGGCTTTGTCACTCCTTCCTTACCTGAGGAGAAGCTCTTTCTGGAGGCTGCAGAGGTCTCCTGCCCTGCCCATTCCCTTGGATCCCCCTCCAACAACAGCACCCTTGCATCAACCCCAGTGCCTGCCCCTTGTGGTGCCCGACTGTGCAACACGTGGCAATCAGGCAGAGATGCCACCAGCCAACACTAGTCAAGTCAAGGCTATGTGGAGCTTTTTCCTTTGACAGTTAGCAGTGCCTACAGCACCCCCTTGCACTTTGCTGCCATATCCCCCAGCACATACTAAGCTATGTATACTCTGGTATAGCCTCAAAAGATAGAAACCAGATCTGCCTATTCCTCATCCTACCTATGCCCCATAACATTCATCTTTTCTCCTGTTCACAAAGTTTCTGCAGTATTTCATCACATGACAAACACACTGCCTTCAGCAGCCTCCTGCATGCAAGATGTGTATAGGTACTTCTTTCCTACTCAGTTTCCTCTTTCTGAAAATATTGTTCCTGTCGGCTTTTTTAGCCACCAGGGTAAACAAAACCATCATTGGAACTTGACAGTATGGAATGTATTTTTAAAAATCCTTTCATAATCGGCTTCCGTCTGGAAACATATTGTCCATTCAAAGTAGCTGAAACAATGTTTTCTCCCATTTCATTGCTTGCTAAAACTGAACCAAATGAATATATTTTGAGCTTATTTTATACTGTATGTTGAAAAACCGCATTGACACAATTTATAGGACACATTTTTAATAGTGTGTCATTTCAAAGCCATGAACAGGCTCCTAGAACAGCAGACCTGGAAAGAGACTACTGTGCACTGTGCTGCAAGAAAGATGAGTCTGAGGTCCATGAAGGACAAGCCTCCCTGGATTACAGGAGCAAACTCATAAAAATATGCAGCCTTGAGAAGTCCAGCTCCAGAATATGCTACTGCCACAAAGTAACACCTGTAAACTACAAGTTATGTATTTTATAGCCACTCCTCACAAAAAAAAAAAAAAAAAAAAAAAAAAAAAAAAAAAAAAAAAAGGAGTAGAGGAGTATATGAGTATTCTGAGTTTATGACTCAAAATCTCAAAATGAGCAGGAGCAGAGATCCAGGCACCAAAAATAACTGGTGGGCAACCATTTCAATGTTTGGCAATACTCCTCTCGCCACAAGAGTCTACATTTCTACTCAGAAACATACTGTTTTTCACATATTCCCATACCTTATTGCAGTGATAAGCACAATCACTTTTAGTGAATCAGGCATCTGCTGATTCTGTTTTGCTAATAAAATGTGGTAACATTAACAAATTTATTGGATGATATCCAGGAGCCAGACTGGTTTCACCTTGCAATGAGCACTTCAAATTTTCACCAGCCCAGGAAAGGAGTAGTGGGAACAAGTATTTTGAATTATTTTTAAATCAATTAGCTAAGTTACTGCAGCTCAATGTGCTCGCACTGCTGTCTGACTGAGGCAGCTGGTCTTTTGTGACTGCCCAGAGAAAAATGGCGAATACAAGGAGACAGACAAGGAAAGCGCAGGATATAAATTAATTTGACCTCCATCTCTTCACAGACTATGCTGGATTTTGTGCTTGGTGATGAACCCCCCACATCTGCTGGAAACCAAGAGCTGTCTCGGTAAGGTCACCAAACCTGAGGAGCTGGCACACGACAGAACCGCCTCATCATGCCGCCTTTGTCTGGAAATGTGCAAGCAGGAGAGGATTCATGCATGCGTAACAAATCGCCTGCCTTCCCCAAGTGTGCCAGCAGGTACCACCCCGCACCGCCTGTCCCTGCAGATCCTGCCAGCGCAGGGGGTAGTCGGGCTGGTTCCGCTGCGAGGAACTACCCCCGATTATCTGTTTGCTGGTGCGGAACTAACGAGGAGCTGCAGTATTATTTAAGCTCCTTCCACCAGGGAACAGCACTCGCTCCATCGCTCCCGTGCGGCCAGGGCTCGAAGCCCGCTGGGCACACGCACGCCTCGCCCCCTTCCTTCCCAGGGCGGGCGGCGCTGACCAGCGCGGAGGGAAAGGCAGGAGCGGCTCCCCCCTCCCACCCCGCCGCGGTGGTCGCCGCACCCCGCGCCTCACCCCGGTCCCCGCACCCATCGTCCCGGCTCACCTTGATCCTCTCCACGGCCGCCTCCAGCTTCAGCTGCTCCACCAGCCGCTGCATGGTGCTCAGGCTGCCGCCCGACGACATACCAAAGCCGCGGGGAGAACGGGGAGGATGAAGCGGGCACACAGCGCGACTCCGGCGGGCTCGGCTCGGCTCCCTCCGCCCCGGGGAGGGGCCGGGGCCGCTCCGCCCGCAGCTCCCGCGGCACCGCCCCGGGGCCCGGCCGGAGCCCGCAGCGCCCTACGGCGGCGCTGCCTGCGGGCTCGGGCCCTTCGGGCACCGGAGACCGGCTGGTTACAGCACGGCCGAAAAAAATAAAAGGGAAAAGAAGAAAACTTCATCAACAACAACAACTACTACTACTACTACTAAAAAAAAAAAAAAAAAAAAAAAAAAAAAAAAAAAAAAAAAAAAAAAAAAAAAAAAAAAAAAAACTGGGAAGAGAGGGAATGAGGGAGGAGAAAGAAAAAGGCCGAGGAAATGGGAGGAAAAACAGGGAGGAGGAAGAAAAGAGGAGGGGAAGAGGAAAAACAGGGGAGAGAAAAAGGGAGAAAAGAAGTGAGAAACAACAGGGAGAAGAAGAGAGGGGAAAGGGAATTCACAGAGTCATATAATAGTTTAATTCGAAAGGGACTTTAAATATGGTCTAGTTCTAACCCCATCACTTCCAGCAAGGATGTCACCCACTGCATCAGGTTTCTCAGAGCCCTATCAAACTTGGTCTTGAACACTGACAAAGGTGGAGTCCTAAACATGTTCTTCTTCATGGAGTTCTTCTGTCCAGAGGCAGCTGTTAGCTTCCACCTGCCTGGCAACTGCTGCCAGTGCTGCTACATCTTCCCTCTTCCCACCCAGCACTGTTCACCACCATTTCAGCAGTGACCATAAATAAGTCCTCTCACTTTCTGATAGGGGTTTTCCAGCTATTAGTTTGCTGGCTTGTTTAAAAGTTGTTGGGATGAAGCTCATAGCCTAAAATGGTTGTTCTGAACATAAGACAACCAGAAGTTCAGGCCCAGCCAGAATGGGTTTGTGGAAGACAGGTCCTGCCCGACCAACCAAATGTGCTCGTATAGCAAGGTGACACAACTAGGGAACGAGGGAAAGGCTGTGGATGTTGTCTACGTAGACTTCAGCAAAGCTTTTAACACCATCTCCCACAGCATTCTCCTGGAGAAACTGTCACCTTATGGTGTTTATGAGTGAACTCTTGGCTGGGTAAGGAACTGGCTGGATGGCTGGGGCCAAAAGGTTGTGGTAAATGGAGTTAAACCCAGCTGGCAGCTGGTCACTAGTTGTGTTCCCCAGGCATCAGTATTTGAGTCAGCCCTGTTTAATGCCTTGGTCAACTATCTGGATGAGAAGATAAAGTCCACACTCAGCAAGTTCATAGATGACAAGTCTTCATCTGAAGAGCAGGAAGGCTCTGCAGAGGGATCAGGAGAGCCTGGATCGATTGACTGAGGCTAATTCCATGAGGTTCCACAACACCAAGTGCTAGGTGCTGCCTTTGGGCCACAACACCCCAGGCTGTGCTACAGGCTGGAATAGAGTGTCTGGAAAGCTGCCTGGGAGAAAATTACTTGGGGGTGCTGGTCAACAGCAGCTGAACATGGCCCAGCATGTGCCCAGGTGGCCAAGAAGGACAACGGCATCCTGATCTATATCAGCAATAGTGTAGGCAACAGGACCAGGGCAGGGCTGTGCCTCTGTACTTTGCAATGGTGAGGCCACACCTCACATCATGTGCCCAGTTCTGGGCCCCTCACAACAAGAAATACATTGAGGTATCGCCAAATTTTTGGAACTCGGACATTTTGGAAACACAAACAAACATTTAGGTTTAGAAAGGAGATGTTGCTTATTGTACAGAGAGTGCAAGGTGGAAATTTTCCTACAAATCAAGCACACTGCAGAGTAAAAATGAAGATAATTTATACACAAAATTTTACATAAACCTGCCTATCTAGTACCTAGTTACCACCTGCCTATGCATAGTCATTTAGTTTGTGAAGCCTTATGGCGAATGCAAAGGCCTATTATACTCCCAACAGGTGAAGCTTGAGGTTGACTCCTAGGTTTCTAAAACTGATCACACACAGGATCTGATGCCTATTATACTCCCAACTAAAAAGGAGATACAAGGCAGTTTACAGTGTCCAAACCACTTTAGAGGTGATAGGCACTGAAGCACAGCTCCTCCTGGTATGCTGGCTGTCTGTGATGTTCAAGGGGAAGATCTCCTCTACACATCATGCAACCAATGTTACATGGAATAAGTGGGTTGCACAAAAAGCTTAGATAGGAAACCTTGCATTCAGGAATCTTAAAAGTGATCATGGACTGACCAGAAGGCAAATATTTTGGAATGTCACCAGAGAGAGAGGTAATATGTCCTGGAGAGGCCACACTATGTAATAAATTAACAGAAAGGAAGGAGCAATATGCCTTTTTTCTTTAGGTCCTTGCTGTCTTGTGGGGAAGAACTGGAGATGGAAAGCAGCTGTACGGAGTCCTCCGCAAGAAGTCTAAACTGCTGAAGGATAAGATGAATCGAGTCAGTTTGCAGAGGTGAAAGTCATCCAGTTGGCCTTAGACATTGCTGAATGAGAGAAAAGGCTAATGCTTCATATTGATTCACAAATGGTGGCAAATGCCCTGTGGGAGTTGTTGCAGTAATGGAAGCAGAACAATTGTCAGTGTAGGGGTAAACACATCTGGGCTGCTGCATTGTGGCAAGATGCCACAATGATGCCTGGATGGAGAGCCTGGCTGTGAGGGTCCGTCATGTACCCAAGCATTGGGCCACTGAAGAACATCAGAACAACCAGCAAGAGGATCAGGCTTCCAGGAGCCTCAGGTACTGTACTGGCAATTCAAGGGTAAATTATTTCTAGTTTGGTGGGCCCATGACACCTTGGGACACCAAGAACACTGGGAAGAGATGTAACATAGAGATGGGCTTGGGATCAGGAGGTGGACTTAACCAAGGACACTACTCACTGGTTATCCATGAATGTGAAACATGAGCTGCCATAAAGCAGGCCAAGCAGGCCTTTTTGGTATGGAGGATGATGGCTGAAATATAAATACTAGGCAGCCTGGCAGATTGGCCATATCACACCCCCCAAGATCTGTGATGTCAAGTGCCATGTGCTTATAGTGGTGGAAGCAGCCACAAGATAGCCCTGTACCTCATGCCACTGTTTGGAAGAACACCATCCCAGGCCTGGAAAAGCAAGTCCTGTGGCAACATGGGAGCCCAGACAGATCTGGATCAGACAATAGAACTCCCTTCCTAAACATCCTCATACACATTTGGCCCAAAGAACATGGAATTGAGTGAATGTATCATATGTATCATTCCCTACCATGCACCTACCTCTGGAAAGAATTAATAATGTAATGGGCTGTTAAAGACTACACTGAGAGCAATGGGTGGTGGGATATTGAAATGTTGGGATACATCTTTAGCAAAGGCCACCTGGTTAGATACCAGACTGCTGCAGGCTTTCTCTGCACCAGAGGATCTGGTAACCAAGCTGGCCCTGCTGAAAGTTTTTATGTAGTTTAGAAGAGCATAAATTTCCTGTAGTGCATACTAAAACCATGCTGGGGAAAACAGTCTGGGTTATTCCTGCACCAGGCAAAGGCAAAGGCACCTGTGGGACTGCTTTGCTCAGGGACCTAGGTGCACTTGATGGGTAATTCTGGAGGATACACAAGTCCTGTGTGTGCCTCAAGGTGACTTGATTTTATGTGAAAATAGCCAATGAATTAAACTGTATCATGTATGTCATTATGCAAGAGTCTGTTACCACTTCTGTGTGTAGAAGTGGTAATAAGAGCTGTGTGTGTATCACCTCACAGAGCACCTCACAGCATCCATCTTAACCACAGCTGTTCTGGGGATCTCAACCTGACTTCTCACTGATCATCACACTCACAAAGAATGAACTTCGCCAAAACTGGACAAGCGGAACAGCACTGGGACCAGAACTGGCTCAAAAGTGCAGCATGCAACAATCCAACACCTCACACCATCTTTTCTGCTTGAAAGACTCTTACCAAGGATGAAGGCCAAAGTCATGGACTAAATTAATTCAACAGACTTTTTTTTAATTGTGTGGATGTTTTATGAACACTTAACAGAGTGTTCCATTGACTGAGAGAATGAGGTTTGTATATTTATCAAAACAGATAAATAGGAAGGTGAAGGGATACTGGGGAGTGTGAAACTTGGCATGACACAGATGATATGGAATAAGAAGTGGGTATTGTCCTGGTTACAGCTAGGGTGTTTTCTTCTCAGTAGCCATCACAGTGCTGTTTTGGATTTGGAATGAGAATAGTAACACAGCTATGTTTTGGTTTTTTGCTAAATTGTGCTTATCTGAAGTCAAGGACTTTTTTTTCCTCTTGGTCTCATGCTTTGCCAGTGAGAAGATACACCAAAAGAAACCAAAGTCGGAGCCTGCATAGCTAGGACAAGTGATCTGAACTGGCCAAAGGGATATTCCACACCAGAGAACATAATGCATGGCATATAAACTGGGGGGTTACTCAGAAGATTGGTGGATCTGGGTACAGGAAGGGGAGTCTGGCATTGGTCAGTGGCTGACATGCAATTGCATCGGGCACCACCTGTTTGTTTTCTTTTTATTACTATTATTTCCCATTATTATTGTATTTTGCTTTTCAATTATTAAACTTATCTCAACATATACATTTTACTTTGACTCTCATTCCCATTCTACCAGGGTGAGGGGAAAAGAGAGGGGAGTTGAACAAGTGGCTACAAGGTGTTTCAGCTCCAGCTGGGCATAAAACATGTTTTTGAATATGTTATTTTAAACAGAAAACTGAAACACTTCAAAAATGTGCAAGAGGTCAGGAGTATCAAGTTCAAAACCTGCACTCTCCAAACAGATCTCCACAGAAGGCAGCTAACAAGACACTGTTTTCAGCAGTTTCCTTCTAAGGAATTTACTTTTACAGGTGTGATGATAGGAAAAAGACTATGCTCCCATCTTTCCTTCCCCAGTAAAATTACTGAAGAGGAATAAGGTAGCAGAATCCCTTTTACCATCCAATCACAGAAACTCTCTGACCTTTGCTGTTACAGAGGAAACCACAGACTGCTGTTATGCATTATTTATTCTAAGTACTCAGAGGTTTGATCAGAAGAGATAAATGGAATGAATACTTAAGATTTAGAATTTAAAACTAATTAAGTATGCACATATAAACTTTTATTTACATAAGGCATCAAAATTGCCCTTTTTAACAAAAGGGTCATTTTTCCCTTTAATGAATACTTTGGTGAAAGAAATGTCACATTGAATAAACTAATATTCATTGGCATACTTGTTCTGAACAAGCAGGTATAATCTAATGTACAAGATTAAACCCCACAAGATGTCCAAGCATACTGTTTCATTAATTACTCTGTAGAACAAAGAATTAAGGCTTGCTTGCATCACAATGATGATCAATCATGCATCATTTATTCCCACAAAGAATAAAATCCATTTCCAAGTGAAGCAGGAATAGCAGTAGTCTTGTATAATCCCCATACTGTTTACATGAGAATAAAAAACCAAACAATTTGGCATCGTAGAAATTAGATTGGAAAGTAGGGGGAAAGAGAGGAAAACAGAAGATGGTCCTTGCTTCAGAATCCTTTATAAGCATTTTCAGTTTCCACTTGCAGGAACCCTTCAATTTAAAGAGGAAAACTGGGACTTGTCAAAGTTTGAACTAAAAACATTTTCAGAAAGACTAGAGTTATGTTTTTATTGATGATGAATATGAAAGATCTAGAAAAAAACCACTGTTTGGAATAATGAATTCCACACTGATATCCCCAAGTAAATGGCATATATACATTAGGCTGAGCCTGTTTAATAGGTGTGATTTATAAAAATGGTAAACCTGCATTATGCTTCGGCCTGATGTAATAGTTCCTGAGTTTTAGATCACTGCTAAACCACAGCAGACAAAACTCTGAATGATGTAATGAAAAGTTTTGCAAATCACTTTCAGCAATAGGACACATTTTGTTCAGCAATTTTCAATCATCAATAAAAGTCAGTCTTCCAGGTCCTTCATTTTTCATCCACCGCCGGTATCTCTTCCATCGAGGATCCATGGCCATCTTCTTCTTTAACTCCTCCTCTTGTTCTCGTTTATACATCTGGTAAGACAGACAGAAGTTTTTAATAAGGATGAAGAAAAAGCTTAACTGAGCCTCAAGTGGGGTGTGTTTATAGTCCAATCATTTGCCAGCTTATTGTTCTTACATAAGACTGGATTGCAGTGCAAAAGCAGACCCTGACCAACACAGAGTGTTGGAGCACCTGCAGCCCAAGAGCCTAGTGCTGCTCAAGATGATTTATGTTTTTGCTGAGAGCAGAAGAACTACCTTCCTGTAACCTCCAAAACATTTTTTTTTCTACAGAAGTAGATGCTCAATGAATTCAACAAGAGAAAATAGACACTAAATAATGGTTAATATTCTAAAAAGCTAACCTTGTGAGTCCCTTGCAGCACATATACTGCTCAATGCAGCTGTTCAGCTCTTTATTTTAGCTGTTTCCCCTTTTCAAAGTCATCATCTAACAGAACATCATTAGGGAACTTTTTGTTCCTAAGTAAGGTTCTCAACAAAGTTGAGAATATCTCAAATATCTCTGCATCCAGTGTTTACAGCACTAAAAGATAAACAATTATATTCTGTCAACAAATGGTGTCACTGCAATGGAATCTACAGTTATCAGCAAAGTCAATAATCTTAAAAAAAAAAAAAAAAGCCAAAAAGCAACAGCATCTGCACTTTTATTCTGGAAGGCAGTTTATGTAGAGGCAGCCAGCATAAATCTCAATACCATCCATGATTTTATCATCTCAATGTCATGTGACTTAGTCTGACTCAAACACCAGTTAAATTTAGAGTTCCACTATGCACAAACAAGATTTTAAAAATTTATTATAGATGGCTACAAGAATACACAAACTCAATGCTCAGTGATCATAAAGGTTTTAAGGACCATTAGGAAACAGCAGAAATACTGTGGAGCTCTATAATGCACCTGTGTATTGAATTCCTGGGCTTTCCCATCCTAAAACAATACTGGAAAACTGAACAATATGTAGATAGACATCTCCAGTGATGAAGGAACAGACAAGCCTTTGGGGAGAAACACTGCAGTGTTATTTTTCAGCCTACAAAATACATGACTATGTTCCAAGTAAGGATACAGCAGTGGTACACAAAAGCACAACTAGCACAATAACAGAATAAAGCATGATTATTCTGCATTTCCAGTAATAGTGGAATGAGCAAGAGTCCAGGTGGCTTCAAAAAAAATCCTCTTCTATCACCTTCTACAAGTATTGATCAACTTATGACCAGATGGCACAGCAGATACTGAAAACTTTAATGCATTCAAGTGACTAGGTGAAAACTCATTAAAGCAATTACCTACAAAGACACCATTTCCTCTTCAGAAAGTCACAAAACTGGAAAATATGTTGGGATAAATATCACTACAGAGGTGCAGCTGTCATGTATATGTCAGGGAAAATCAACTGCTGGCCACCACAGGAGACAAGTGTGAGCTAAAAAGATTTCACCTGTGGCAAATACAGCTCTTCCACATGCAGTGACCAAAACATCCTTAGCTGAAAACTGCATGGATGAGAAACCAGGGCATTTTTTTCCTCTACTACAAGATATACATCCAATCTTTTTCCATTTTAACATCTGCTTTAACTGGCAACATTACTCAGTCTTTGGACTTCCAACTGTTTTCTAGCAAACCCATCCTAACTGAACACATATACATAACTGGCAGCTAATCCTATCCTTACAGTAACATCTTTTTTACTATTTTCCTCTTCAAGTTTGTAGGGCAATTCACCTATCTGCTTTTGAAGAAATACTCACTCATCTTTGGTGTCCTGCCACCATCCCATCTCATTTCCCAGCATATGCAGAACAGCAGCACCACCTCCTTTTCCCCTTAAGCAGACTAAGTTCATATTCTCATGTTTTTCTTTAGAAACCTCCCATCCAAACAGCCCACAGATGCTCCTCTGTGGAACAATGGAAGGGTTTTGTCAACCTGCCACGTCCTAGCGTCCCAAGTAATTCTGGACTGCAAATTCCGTGCTGTGGCTGATGTTCCTTCTCTGCTCTCACAGGGTTTTTTTCTTAAATTAAATAGTGACTATCTAGTATTGACTACTGATTTATTGACTATCCATGGCAAGAACAGAAGTTGTGCCCAGTGGAGGTTTTTATGCCATCCTTACTTGAACAGGTATACAGCTCTCATGACTCACCACAGGCCAAAGAACTATCAAAGGACAGATCAGAAAACCAAAACAAACAGTAACAAACAAGCAATCCAAACCCCCTGAGCCAGAATTAATAGCTTAGAAGACTGATGAAATAGGAGTTTCAGACAATTCAAACAATTCTTATTACAAACTACTGCTGTCTGGAGAAGACACAATAGTCTTCAACCTACCATAACAGCACACTGCCATTATTGCTCTGGGAGTGCTGGATAACTAACATTAGCTTTTCCACCAGGGCTACTGGTAGATAATATAGAGAAGAGAAATTTTCAGTTTCTCTGAAGCTGCTAGATTTAAGGTCAAACTTAAAGACTAATCAGCAAAAAAAGCTAGATGTATGTAAAAGTAGCTGGAACCAGCGGATGAACAGATAATAAGGAATACAGTGGCATTTTTGGCATGCAAAAAGAAGCAACAGCACATGCCCAAAGAAAAAGTTCAAGGAAAGGTCACCTGCAAAATTGAAGCACTCAGTCAATCCAACCATCACAGACCCCTTCAGACAACCCTCTAGAACCATAAAAGGACTTCCAGCAGAAGCTGGATGAATGCAAACTAGCTCTAGGAAAACTGATGTATATGTATTAGCTAAGAAGTATATTGTAATAAATATGTAATCATGATGGAATAAATATCCCACTGTAAAGTTTCATGACACACATTCAATTAGAGGATACATGCTTTGGGTGTGTCCAGTGCTGTAATAAGGAATGCCTGCTTTCTAATACTTCAAATAGTGTTAGTCTATTTCCTGGCTGATTTCAGTATCGTATCGCTACCCACCTCGTAGTTTTCTCGTATCCATAGTTGCCGTTCAAGAAAGGTCTCCTTTTGATGATCTTCCAGACTGTCAAACTGAGACTGAGACATTTTCATGTATCTTCGTATGATATAAAACTTCTCTTCCACACCATACTCTTGCCCTTTAATAGTGAAAGAGTAAATCCACCAACAGTACCAAACTATGTATTTACACCAGTAAAAAGGAGCAAGAAGGATCTGAAATAGAAGGATATCATATATTTTGGGCTTCTGATAACCACCCTTTATATCTATTTTATTTTTAATAATGTCTTTGATAATTTCTTCCTCCTCTTCACGAATTTCTTCTTTAGACCGCCTGTTCTTGCCTTTTTCTTTAGTCTTGTTGAGTAAACCTTGTTGCCTGGCAATCTCAGTAGCCTGTATACGGTATTTTGGCACAGATGCTAAGTAGTTGATAGCTTCATTGTAACTACTCCACCAGCTGAAGAACTGTAATTTAAGAACAGTAAAAGTAAAAACCATATTTTAATGCAGACACAGTCCTATTTGGGGGTTTGCCAGGAAAAGAAAAAAGTAATGCTGTCACATACTTTTAACCACAGTTACGTTACAGTAATGGCAAAAAGTGAACCTAACAGTACTTCTGTGGTATCACAGAAGCTATAATCATCCCTCCAGACTCAGTGAAGCACCTGAAAAATGGATGTATAGAAGTGCATCTCATAGCAATTTATGATGACAAGGAAGGTCAAACAGACACTGTTTTGAACAGTTTTGTTCTGAAGCAGATGGCAATCTCCTGCAAGTTAATACCAGGCTGTGCCAGCCATTCTCAGAAGCCCTTCCTCCTATATTTATAAATATAAGAGCTAGTATATGAACATTTAAGTATAAAATTTTTACCCATTTCAAACAATTCACTGAACACAAACTAAGTATATGACAATTCCATTAGTCTGGCAGTGTTCACTTTACAGGACTCAACATACCTCTCTGATCTCCAGCTGCCTTCCGGATTTCAAGAGGGTGGGGGAAAAAACCCCAAACAACAAACCAGAAATATACTGCCTGAGCCAACAAAGAATCATAAAACATGCTGAACTAGAAGAGACCCACAAGGATCATGAAGTCCAACTCCTAGCCCTGTACAACACAACCCTGCAATGCTTCCTTCTGAAGACTGAAGAAGCACAAAGGACTAGCTGAGAGCTGGTGTTGTTCCCATCTGGTGTCTTGTAAATGACCTGAGATGAGGCATGGAAAACATGGAATAAACTAGATAGGCACAGGACAGAAGAAGTTAGCAGCTCACTTTCATTCTTGGGACACCCAAGCATGTCTCACTGAAGCAACATTTTCAACAATGATGCACCTCACACCATTTACCAAGACAAAGTGCATACAACAACCTTAGGAAAGGCCAAGAAGCAGAAACAGAAAGCAAGATGGGCAAACCACTTTACACAGATGCTTACACTGAATTTAGAACCATTTGGTAGTTGGTCACCAGGAAAGTGAGTGTCTACACTTACTGACAAAATAAGAAATAAGATGTGAAATGAAACTTTGCCATTGGAACTAAATCTGAAGAGAAATAAGAAGTTTGGTTGAATATGCCAATAGAACTTATTATTCCAAGTTTTCAAATTCTGAGCAACATACTTTTTATTCTAACTTCCAAGATCCCACTAAACACTGAGCTACCTCCACCACACCATAAACGGTATCTTCATCTCTTAGAATTCTTGAGTGTTTTTAATGATGTTTTGAACCAGTGGTTTAAAAGATACTAAAGAGATGCATTTTCATCCTCTAGTCAACAACACCACAAGCTCCTTCATCAAGAACACAGGGGGTTTTCTTGGCCTTGGATCTACCACCTTCAGTCAACTCTCCGAACTGAATTGGCTTCTCTCCTGAACTGAATTGGCTCCTCTCATCTATGTAGTGTTTAAAATACTACAAGAGTCACACATTAGTAAACTCCTGATATTCAGTCCTATCATCTGAATTGAGTCTTGAATTCAGTTTACTACTAGTCTGGGGTTTTTTTTTAACTTACTCATGCATCTTGACAAACTGACAGACGGTATTTGAGGCACTAGTCCTGCCTGAGCTACTCTGAGCCAGCCAGAAGAACCAATATGCACCTTGTCTCAACAAGGTTAAAAGAAACTAATCTTTGTTCAAGATACCAAGGGCAGACAAAAAACTGCTAAGTACCCCCTAACTTCAGGATTTTCATGGACACCACCCAGAACTGGACCACAGCACACAGGAAACAGGGCTCCTCACTGACACTTTTTATTAAATGGCACATTCTGAGAGCTGCCACTACTACTCTTCTTGTTCAGAAACTCACAGAGCAGTATGATGTAAACATGAAATTTTACCTGAAACACAGAGATGGCACACACTGTAACTAGGATCACTATTGTGACATCTACTTTAGGTGCCAGTCTCCTGCTGTAGTAGTGGTAATAATGCCTGTAATACTCTTCAGGATGATCCAGCATATAGTCATAATCTTTACGTGTTTCTTCATCCTGCAGGATGAGATGAAAAACTCGTTCAGGTTTTAATTCCTGCTTTCACTTGCTTATTATAACTCTGTTTTACATCTCATTAAGGACCATGCTGCTGTAAAATTTGTGGCAGCCCAAGTGAGTATGAAACAGAAGAAATTTGTTCTTTTCCTATATTCGCAATTAATTTGTTCTCACACTTATCTGCCCATGCATATATGACATGTTCAGTCTTAAAATGAATAAGCAGGCACTGTGCAAAGGCATTTAAAACTAGAAAATAGCAAACAACTAAAATCTACAGAGTAAGTTGTTTAACCTCAGAATGGGAAGTTCAGATGGACTGGAGTTAATAAGCATTGCTCAGGAAAAGATTTTCAGACTAAGAACCTATTAGGAGATTGTTTCACAAAACTTAAAGGAATTAGTTTTCAGGGCTACGGAATCTGTCCAGTGGAAGGCCAATTCAAAACGTCATTGTTCTCATGTTCTCTGAGTTTTTCATAATTTTCCTCCATGTAATTGTGGGATGGGAAATTTAATTTTGCCAGGCTCAACTGCATTCCTTTCAAACTCCGTCCCCCCCTTCCCCCTCGGAAAAAAAACCAAACCAAACCAAACCAAACCAACAAAAAAACCCTTCCCTTTTCTAATTCCTTGTAGCCTTAAAACACTTACAGGTCTCCTTCTTCCACTCCTGGGTTCCATCTTTGGCCAAGTCACACATGCTTTGCCCTGAGAAGCCTTCCCTTACAGATCCCATATGCTATTCGAGTCACTGCTACTTTTAAAGCTATACCTCCAAGATAAAGCCCAGTCGGTTGGTTATAAATAAAAAATTAAAATAAATAAAATAATAAATAAATATAAAAATAACTAATTCTAGACACAGAAGGATGTGTCTTTTCAAGAGCATTCCATCCTCCTTCCCGCACTCTCGGGGCTGGTTACGGAAGGAGGATTTTTCGGGGTGTTTCTCCTCCCCTCCCTGACTGCTTACCGGAGCGGCTCCGGCCGCGGCGGTGGTCCCGCTCTCTCACCTTGAGGGTCTCGTAGGCGGCGGCGATGAGCAGGAACTTCTCGTGCGCCGCCTGCGCCCCGCTGCCCTCGCCGCCTGCGGGCTCCCCGCGGTAGCGGTCAGGGTGGTACTGCCGGGCGAGCTGCCGGTAGGCGCGGGCGATCTCCGCCTTGCTGGCCTGCCGGCTGACGCCCAGCACCTCGTAGCAGACTCGGCGGCCGCAGTAGAGGCGGTCGGTGAGGCCCCGCGCCGGCCGCGGCAGCAGCGCCGCGCACAGGCACAGGCACAGCGCCCACCGCCCGGCCGGACACCGCGCCGCCGCCGCCATTTCTCCGCCGCCGGGGCCGGGCCGCGCTCGGCGCCGTGCGCGCGGCCGGCGGCGGGGCGGGCGCGCGGCAGGGGGCGGGCCGCTCCGCTGCCCGCGCTCGGGGGCGGCGGGGACAGGCGGCGCGGCCTGCGCGGGGGCCTTTTGTCCCCGATTGGTCACAGGCTGCTGCCGCCCCGTTCTTCCAGCGGCGGTTGTGCCCTTCGGTTGCACCCGCGCCAAGGGAATCCTGGGATGCGTTCGGAAGAGCACTGCCAGCAGGTCGATGAATTGATCCTGCCCCTGTACTCAGCCCTAGTGAGGCCGTATCTGAACTGCTCCACAGCTCAAAAAAACAAAACAAAACAAAACAAAACAAAACAAAACAAAAAAAAAAAAAAAAAAAAAAAAAAAAAAAAAAAAACACCACCCCACCAAAACCAAAAACAACGGCGATACTGGGAAGGGGTCCAGAGGAGACCACAAAAGTGATTTGTGGTCTGGAGCATCTCTCTCATGAGGAGAGACTGGAGGAGCTTGGCCTGTTCAGTCTGAAGAAAAGATGACTAAGAGGGATCCCATTAATGTATATAAATATCTCGAAGGCGGGTACCAAGAGGGTGATGCTAGACTTTTCAGTGGTGCCCAGCGATAGTGTGAGGAGAAAAGGACATAAACACCAGAAGTTTCACCTCAGCATGAGGAAGAACTTTAAACTGAGGGTGGCAGAGCAGTGGAACAGGCTGCTCAGGGAAGTCGTAGAGTCCTTCTGTCTGTAGATATCCGAAACCCAGCTGGACACATTCCTGTGTCACCTGCTTTAGGTGACCCTTGCCTTGGCAGGGGCGTTAGAGTAGATGATCGCCAGAAGTCCCTTGTAACCCAAATGATTCTGTAATTCTTCCTGGGAAGAAACCTTTGAAGTACTTCCTAAGCCTGTACCTGGTTTAGGCTTTCTCCTGGCAGAGCTCAGGGTCTGACTGTAGCAGCGTGGAGCAGATGGTGGTTGCTGCTGCCTCTCCCCAAAAAGCATCTCTCCTGGAGAAGCCGCTCGGGTGGGCACACGGGCAGGCTCTCAAGTCACACACACCATGGCTAGCTCAGCGAAGAAAGGCAGGAAGGGTATCCTCTGTAAGTTCCAGTGAGGTTTATTTTGCAGATTCACGTGAAAGGTTTCAGGGATAGAAACACCCAGATCAGAGGAGTGCCCAGGGTTAAGTATGGGGTCAGGAGGCAATGGTCGGAACACAGGGGCGGTAGGAGGGCAGGGCAAAGAGCAATGACCTGTAGAGGATATGGGGGCAGACCATCAGCGAAACCACAACCAATGGGGTAACAGGGAAAGGAGAAACCTTCTCGAACTGGGGACGTGTATGAACAATAGACATGGGCCAGTGGGAAAAGCAAAACTGAGGTAGATTAACATAAAGCTGTAGAGCACCCTGGGGGAAGCACTTTTGCTCATCCTAAGCTATGATGTATTCTTGGAGCCAGTGGTAGATTCTTCTAGGTCAAGGCCCTATAAATTTCTGTAACAAGCTTAGCAACCTCCACATCTGACCATCTGTCCTGTGGGATCCAGTGGAACCAGATACCTTCCAGCCTGACACATTCTGTGATTTTCAGTGATTCTGTATGCACAGCTCCCTGAAATGGTGGCTTTGACAGTAGGTCTGCCACCTGTGATGTTCTGTACCCTGTCCTGTCCAAGACTTCTCCTGGAAAGGAGGATTACATTTCTGCTCTGGCGTAACTAGCAGGAACATCACCTCAGCGTTTGACCTTTCCTAGGAAAGCAGACCTGGACTTGATGCTGTAAATAATCACCACAAAAATGCTCAGCTCATGGGAGAGTATGTGTTGTTCTATAAGCTAGAAATGAGTGTGCCTCTTATGTGGTTGGTCTCCTCTGCCTATCTCCTTAATGCTTATAATTTCCATCACTTGTGGATGGGTCCTAAATCTCCTTCCTCAAAAAAAAGGCCACCTCTTTGCAGTTCAGTAGAGCCCAACCTCTCAGCATTGGAGTCAACTCCTCAGACCCTGACCTTAAAAAATTGTGATGCATTGACTTGGGCTGGGTGGCTGGTGCCCACCAAGTTGCTCTATCACTTCCCTTTCTCAGCTGAACGGGAGAGAGAGAATAAGATACAAACCCACTCATTGGTTGAGATCAGGCAATTTACTAAAGCAAAAGTGAAAATTTATACACGCACAAAGAAAGGGGAAGAAAATAATTCTATTTTTTATTTCCCGTCCACAAGCCATGTCTGGCCATTTCCTGGAGAGTGGGACTTCAGGTTGCATAGAGGTTGCTCTGGAATGCAAACACTGTAAAAAAATGAATGTCCCCTGTTCCTCCTTCCTTCCTCAGCTTTTGTATGTGACCTGACACCATATGTCATGGAATTTTGCTTTGGTCAGTTTGGCTCAGCTGGCCTGGTTGTGCCCCTCCCAGGATCTTTCCCACCCCCAGTCCCCTTGATGGAGGGAGGAATGTTGGAGAGACAGCCCTGATTCTGGGCCAGTGGTGCTCAGCAATAGCCAAAACAGTGGTGTTTTACCAGCACCTTTCCAACTATCGATGCAAAGTGCAGCAAGATGAGGGCTGTTGTGGGGGAAATTAACCCAGCTCAACCAGACACATTGTGCAAACAGAGCAAAAATGGTGCACAGAAGCTTTTGACACCTTTTTGTTCCTGACTCGAGCTACTCTCTGACACTTGTCACTGACACTCAGGTCTGCCTCGGGACTAGCCCTGGAGCTTTAGGGAGACGTCACCAGCTGCCCCCGTGCCACCTGCAGGAAGCAGTAAGGGAACTGGGGAACAGGCGCCACGCTGTCTGCTTCCAGAGGTGCCCCAGAGACGCCTCGGCCGGGACATCTTGCCAGCATGCTCCTTGAAGAGATCACATATGGCATCGTAGAGTTTGGGAGAAAGACGCAGTGTGGTGGTCTCTCTGAGCAACCCCAGAACTGCAGGAGAGGATTTCTACGGAGCAGCTTTATCCCTTTCGGGAAACGGCTTTGGAATAGAGGCGCCACCGCACCCCTGGCGGTAGTGGGCGTGGCCTGCCGCTCGGTGGGCGTGGTCATGCCGGCTGTGGGCGCGGCTCACCCGCCCCACCACAGCCCGCTTGCTCACCCACGGCCGCGCGGGGGCGCCGCACCCCGCTCTCGGCCCGGCCCGGCCCGGCCCTGCGCCTCCGTGCCGAGCTCGGAGCCGGCGCGGCCGCCATGGAGGTCAGCGCGGACTCTGGTCAGTGCTGCCCGCGTAAACCTCCTCCTCGGGGCCCGCCGGCGGGGGGCGGCGGCGGGGCCGGGCCGCGTACACGACGGAGGCGGGCGGTGGGGGACGGCGGCTCTCCCTAAATATTAACCGGCAGTGACAGAAGAGAGAGCGCTGCCACTGTCGAGGGGAGCCGCAGGGAGCAGGACGAGGAGGAGGGGGTGGAAGAGGTGGAGAGGGAGGAGGAGAGAGGCGGCTGCCGGCCCGGTGCCGGTGCCGGAGCGGGGTGGGAGGCGCGGAGCGTCTCACGCCGCCTCCCCTCCCTCCTCAGCCGGCAACATGGCCGCGGCCGCCCAGGACGAGCTCAGTAAGTGCTCGCGGCGCAGGGATTCGGAGCGGGGCCTAGCGGGCGGGCGGGAGAGCGACCCGGCGCTTCCCCGTAGCGTGTCTCCTCTGCGGTGGGGCCAGGCAGGGCGGTGACGGCAGCGGGGCCGGCCCGGCCCTGGGAGGCCATCTCGGAAAGCGGAAAGCGGGAGCAGCGGCACCTCCCGTATCCCCGGCCCCTCCGCGGACACGCCGGCTGCGTGACCTTGCGGGGAGGTGGGGGCGGCTTCTGGCCGGGACGGGAGCCTGGGATCGCCGGGACCCCCGGCGCAGCGGGAGCGGCCTCCGTCCACTGCTCCCGAACGGGCGCAAGCGGCAGCGTCTCAGCCGGTCGGTGCTTTCGCCCTGCGTTGTGCGACCGCCGTGTTTGAACCAGAGCAGCCGTGTGAACACAACGCAGGCTGGCGCGTCCAGGGGCGGGTTCCCCCAGCGCCCTGGGGTGCTGTGCCGGGTGCTGGATACGAGAGCGCATCGCGGCCACCCCTGCAGCGCTCGGCACATGACCGGAGGTGCCGCTGCTGCCGAGCATTCGAGACGGCGGAGCTCGGCCTTGCCTTCTTGTCACCTCCAAAACCCTCTCTCAGACTCTCTGAGGAAGCACACGATCAGCTGCTCCTTTGGAGAAGCTTATGGAGCTTCCAAATAAAGTGTTTTTTTCTTCCCTTGCTTTTCCTAGCCTGGCATAAGGCTAGTTCTTATCTGTGAAGAATTAATAGCAAGATAGCATATGACTCAGCCAAATGAGAGGGCCTTTGGTGGCCCTGAAATAGTACTTGGCAGTCGTCAGAGAGGAAGGGCAGAAGAAATACTTTCAGCATATTTGAACACTGTTTGCTTTCAGTACTGAAGAATTTCTGTGTGCTGTTTCTTCGTTTGTTGGTTTGTTTTTTTAGTTGTGAGCTGCTCTGTAGACGGCATTCTTATTCTGCTCTTTGTTGGATATTACTGGAACTAGGCTGAGTGATATGGTAGTGGTAAGGATGTCCCTTATATAGCCAAGGTTCCATGGTTGAGTAGAGAAGAGTCTTGATCCCGTACTGATCCTGGAACTGGAGGACCCAAATGCCAATCTGTTTTTTTCCATTGACGACTGGGATAAATTGATGTAAGGACAGTGAAAGCTCTCACTGCTGCTGTCATCCAAGAGATTCTATTGTTAGTTTTACAGTGCTAATGTGATTCCCCTTGGTGAAACCGAGTCAGTGTGAGATGTCTTCTTTGTAACTCCTTGGCTTTTATCTGTGTGTAATCTAGCTTTCCAGGCTCCAAATCTGATCCTGCAAAAAATTAGTCGTCAGCCACGTCCCTATTGCTGCACAGCCCTTTCTTTTAAGCTGGGCTAAAAAGACAAATGTCCCTAGACTGAGATTAATAATTACAAGTTTTGAAAACTTTTTCTTTGGGTGGGGGGATGAATCTCTTTTTGAATGTTTTCTTTTGTTTTTGTTTGTTTAGTTTGGGTTTTTCGTGGTACCTTTCTCACTGAATAGAAAGTACTGTAATCTTAAATAAAATTTTATTAAAGTTAATGAAAAAACGAGGAACTTCATGTAGAGAAAGAGGGAAACAAAGCCTCCATGTGGGCTTACTGTCTTTTGATACATTCAAATAATTAAATTTCAGCATATTTGGAAAGAAATCCTTTCTTTTATAGGATGATGACTAGTCCTGAAACAACAAGAATGATTGGCATTAGTTTTAGATTGAAAAACTTGGTTTTCCTTGCTTTATATTCACATGGCTGTAGGAGACTTTCATCTATAGCCCCTGTCAAACATGGAAACTCTGTGTAAATGCTTTGTAAGGAATGCTTTTCATTTTACAGGGCAGCAGTATATCTTATGCTGCATTTGAAGGCAGCATAAAATATGACAGTTTAAAAATTAATGCAAAATCAGTAAATTGCCCCTAAAGCCATATGAGTTCAGTTGCAAGAGAGGCAAGTTAACCTTGAGTACTAGTAGTCATCCATTCAAATGGAGAACCTGTGCCTGGCATATTGCAAATTATTTGGGTTCTGGTGTACCATCGAAGCTTTTACATAAGCTTTTCTATAAAATGGAGGAATAGGATGGGAAAAAACCCCATAATATATAACCATAATGTCCCCCCTCCAACAGGCCTTCCTAGCCTTTTGCAGTCAAATCTTGTAAAACAGGCGGGTGACTGGTGTGTCAAGTACAAGTACTTCCTTTAAGGTTTTTTGGTTATAGGCACACAATGGTTTACTGGTAGAGACAGGAATAGCACCAGCAAATCCTGACTCACTGTTTGCTGCCATAATCATACTATATATATTTTCTTCTAGGGTCTAGTAACATTTGAACAAGAATTTGACTTCTATTTTAGTAATTGCACAGCAGATGAGAACTTTATTTTTTCTTCTGCATGTGGAATAATGCAGAAGCAGTTGCTTAGTTCTAGAGAGACAAAAGGGTGTGTTAGAGCTTTTGCTTTAATGCGAACCTGCCCCTAAAACTACCTCTGCCATCCAGGAGGTGAAGTTGCAATGTTTTTGTGCCCAGGACTCTGATTTAGGGCCCTTTGGAGAGAATGTTGGGGGATGGTTGTGCATGTAATGGTTCTACAGAGTTCAGGTAATAGGGAAAGGTTTCAGGGGTTTTTGTCTGATTTACTGAAACCATTGTAGAAAGTATTTTGTAGCAGTTCCACCAATCTGTCAAACTGATAGTTGTCAGGAAAGTGAAAATAAATTCTGACTTCATGCACAGATCTGCTCTGTTTTGCAGAGGACTCAGACATTCTTTATAGTTCCTCAGATGTTTTGTGGTTAACAGTCAAACTATGAAGTACAGTTAGTTTGACATATCCTAGCCCCAGCAGTTTCTTGAGTCAGTTTTCATAAAAGGAAGGGTGTGTTTTTTACTTGATATTCCGCTACACAAATGTGCATTGCTGAGGGGTCTGTGTGGAATAACTGGTGTGCTGTACATAATATTCATAAATGCCAGAGGGAGCTGATTTGAAATGGAGCTGTGCTTGGGTGAACTGAGAGATTTCTGTGATAAAAGTACAGAAAAACGGTGGCATAGCTACCTCAGTGAAGCCAGGCCTTTTTTTTTAGTTAAAATAATGAGGATAAACTCTTTGAATTCTTGACTGTATTGAGGTAGCTATTTCACTGTTTATCCATATTTTTATCCTTTTTGTATCTATCGGTTCTCTTTGACAGGCTCCATGTTCAGTATTTACCAAATAGAAGGAAGGGGCATGTTTTGTCTGTGGACAGGCTGTGGGGTTTTACTGTTACCTTGTATGACCACAAGTTCAGTTCTGAAGCAGCAAAACTTAAAATAACTAAATAATTCTGCCCTTTTATGGGTGGTATTGCAGGATTTGGAAGTTAGTGTCTCATTGTCAATGTAGCTTTTTTGTAGAATTTGTATCCATTATCTGTGTTTTGAAGGTGATTCCTTTCTTTTTTGTCTTTGCAAGGTTGTTAAGTGCTGAAACCTTTATTTCTCCTTGTAGTCTTAAACGGAGATTGGAAAGAACCAGAAGGGAAGCATGCATTTTCTCACAGATAGGTAGCTGCATTGCCATGGTAACTTGGAATTGCAGATTCCAAATACACCGTGTCAGTTTACACAGATTGGACACTGGTGTTAGAAATAAGGATACAAAGATATATCTTGTTTTTTTGCCCCTTTGTTTCATTTACATACAATGAAGGAAATGTCGTCTTCATATGAAATGCCTTTTGTTTGGTTCTCCTTATTTATCTTTGCCTTCTTGTAAATGCCTTTTATTTCCTCAAGAAAGTGCAATAAAATTGGCATTTTTTTGTGAAAGTATTACGCAACAGCATGAAAAGAAGTGACTCTGTGAAAATACATGAGTAATGGCTTCAAATTCTGCATGGACTTAGTTGTATGTATTTTAAAAGTATAACTACTTATCGATTTTTTTACTCATGCACCTCATTCCTTATTTGTTGTGGTTTTTAATACACAGTAAAATGCTAACTGTTACAGCTGTGGCACACGTGATGCTTCCAAGATTGGTTTCCTGTTGCTAAGGCTTTTCCCAAACAGTTTTTGTCCTTTCTGCCCCCCTCCCACCCTCCTTGGTATGTAGTAAAGCAAGTTGGGCATCTTGCTTTTCTTATTTCTACTATCAGATAAGCTCCTAAAATTGCAATTGTGCAGTTTTTCAGTTGGCAGTAGGGGCTGTAAAGTCAGATGGAGAAGATTTTAGCTTTATACTTAAAAACTTTGGAAATGCATGATGTAGGGGATTGAGACCAGTTGTGAGAAGACTGTCTTGTTTGGTGCATAGTGGTCTGCTGCTGGCTGAGACTGAGTGGAGGCTGTGAAGAGACATGAAGGAGGGAAAGACACTTTCCGCACGTCAGCCAGGAGGTCTGCAGCACACATGAAGATAGGACACAGCATCTGAGACCCAGATACTTTTCCACAGTTACTTTCCTGGACCATTGTGTGTGGTGCTTTAAATCTCCAGTGTTTATGCATTCCCGTAATGAATGCTGTCAGCTTGAGAAATGGTCTTAATTGTTAGTAGAATAAAAACCTTGGAGGAAATGTTTGATGTACAATACTGAGGAGGTTTTATAGCACTTTGTTTTCCTGTTCCACTGCTATAGATACGGCTTGTATCAGCATCATAGGAGAGTGTTCTGACAAACTCCTGACCAGTTTCTTAACTATCCAGGTCACCAATATCCTTGAATTTGCTGAAGAGTCTTGTCATGGTAATGGTTAAGGGAAGAATATCTGATGACAGTGTTAGGGTTTAACTGACTTTGCAGCAGAGATACAAGAAAAGTAATGAACTTGTCTCACAGGCAGCATAAAGAAGAGGGTAGTTTTTGTCTTGATCTCTGTTGCTATTGTTGTTGATATTATTATTTTTTCCACCATTCTGGTTGCTGCTTGAAATGAGAATGATGGAGGAAGCTGGAAATGGGGCAGGTGCTTGCAATTCAGTGCATTTCCTCATTTCCTGAGTGCACATGTGAAATGGTTTCTTTGCCTTTCAGAAGGTGTGTGTGTAGTCCAGTGACTACCCACAAATGGCTTTAGAACCAACTTCTCTTGTGTTTCCTTACATTTGTTTTTGATCTGTTGCTATGTGAAAGAACATGTTGAGAAAATTCCTCAGTTGACTCATTTGAGGATGATGGATCTGCAATGTTCTCCTTGAGTTCTAGGTCGAAAGGGAAAGATTTGATAGTTTTTATTAATTATTTGAGTACTTTCAGCTGCTTGATGTGACTTCTGTAGTCCCTTACTGCCTGTGAGATAGTGATACACCAAGGAGGTCCTTGAATGGGGGCTTATTGGGATACAAGGGGCAGGGGAAGGGTGACAGAAAAAGGAAGGTGAAAAGAAATTAAACATCATGATTTTTAAAAAAAATTGAAGCATGACATAAGTGTTATAAAGCCATTAACTAGCTGACAGTGAGTGGTCTGTGAAATCCCTCTGAAACGAGATTGACTGGTATCTTCAGTTTATATTATAGATACAAATAAACTGCATTGTTTTGGCTTGTAGTTTCCTTGACAATAAAATTTCATTGTCCTCTGTCTATTCAGCTGCCTGTCATATTTGCTCAGCAGAAAATGAAATCTTGGAAGTGGTGTGTTTTTGTTTAATCTGCATCTGGCAGAGGAGGGAAGATGCTATGAGTGCAGGGATAGCACAGGTTTTAAAAATAGGCCAGTAAATGCTTCTGAAGCTAAATCATCCTCGGCTTGCTGGTTAGAGCTGTATTTGCGTTTCACCATCTCTTTTGTTTGCTTTAGTTCTAACCATATCCGTTCACCTCAATCTTTACTGCTCTATACCAGCGCTTTTTTCTTTTTTTTTTCTCCCACTGTAGTCCTTTACACTCAGCTTAATGATCCTCCTTTGCTGAAGGAGGCCTCTCCTTGATCTCCTCCTAATCTCAGCTTGCTGTAGGTCACTTTACGTTAGTCTTTGGGGAAGTGATTTCCTCCTTGTAGGATGTCTTAAGACCTTTAACCCTTCAAAAGCATTGGGTCTTCTTGCTTCCTGTGGATCTGGACTCCATTGCTGCAGGATGAAAAACAGATGCTCCTGGTTGTGTCTCCAAGGACTCTTCTCAGTCCAGCTGTTGGGACTTGTTTAACCTTGTTTTTATAAACACAACTCAGTCTTTGTGCTTGAGCTATTGACAGAATATTTTGTTGTCATTTGTTTTTGTGAAATTATTTTTTGTTCATTCCATTCTGGGTTCGGGGAGTAGATCAGCTGGTCAGAGGAAGGTGAATTAAAACATTCCAGCCACTTTGTAGAGTGATAATAGGATCACAACAGCACGTCTTACATTTCACGCTTGTGCTCTTACTCCTGTTGATGATAGTGCTGTCTTTTTGAAAACGGATCATCTACTTACAACAAACAAGTAACTGGTTCAGCCAACATATGTTCAGATTTTCTGTGATACTAGGTGCTGGACAAGTTAGATGTCAAGATGTTATATGAATACTCCTGTAACCCTAACCTGTGAGTATCAAATATATCCTGGAACAGTTGGAGCTTCAAAAACCTGATTTTTCACTCTAGCTTGTTTCTTGTGCTTTCAGGTGTGTGGACTGTATATGCAAAAGCAGCCTTAATTGCTTTTGTCTTTGCTATGGGAGACGTCTCCGTGTACTTGTGAAAGCTGGTACTGGAAGCCATCAGACTGGTTTCTACCATCAATAGTTTTGTCAGTATTAAAAGTCTGTGATAAATGCTGTTGAGATATAAGTACTCTAATGACATTGTGCAGTGTTTCCTGTAAGTCCGTTAGGGGGTGTTAGAAGAAGTTTTCTTGCTACAGGAATTTTGAGTTTTCAACCAGTTTATCCTTTTTTTGATTAATTGCAGATCAGCTGGAGCGTGTGTTCTTGCGTCTTGGCCATGCAGAAACAGATGAACAGTTACAGAACATTATTTCCAAATTCCTACCCCCTGTTCTCCTCAAGCTGTCCAGCACACAGGAAGGAGTTCGCAAAAAGGTAAAGATACATTGCCCTGATCAGGGAGAAGGAAATGCCCATGATGTATGTAACATGATCTGCTATGCTTGGATGTTCTCTATTGAGAAAATTACTCTTTGAGGAAAAATTATCATTACCGTAGTAGAGAATTGGTTCATTACACCTGTTAAAGCTTGAACAAAGCCATCAGTGCTTGTGTCAGCATGGGCTTTGCAGACATGTGAAGGCTGTATTTGTTTCCGCTTGAGGCCAGCTAGCTCTGTCTTAGCCTGGGAGCAAGGCTTGCTGCCATAGGGACAGTTGCCATGGCTTCCAGGGCAGTTAAGCTTCCACCTGACTTAAGGCACTTGTGAAGCGAGCTTGCTTCTGTGCACAAAATACCATGAAGCCATACTCACTGATGCCATTCACTTGGCTAGTAACTGATATAAGAGCAAGAACCAAGTAATTTTGAAGGTGGGCTGTGATGCCTACCTGAAAAAAATTCAGTTCTCTGGTACAGAAGGCAGCTTTATCACAGAATTTATTCAGGTACCTTTTTACTTGAATGACCAAAACTGTTTGATTTTTGCCTGTAACTAGGCATAAGGAGTAAGGACCAAGTGGTTCTAGTGGTAGAATTTAACATTTAACTGGGGAATTCAGTTTCCTGCATTAGGTTTCCTGCATAGGAGTGGACTGAAATGTTTTGGAGCAGAGTGCAGATGAAGTGTTGGGGGCTAATGGTGGAAAAGAAATTTTTCTTAAGTCCCTCTGTCTTGTAGAAATAGGGAAATTATCATACTGTCGCTGCATTTGTAAGTAGATTTCAGAACCTACAAGTAACGGTAGCGTGGGTTTTTCTCAAAGTTCTGCACAACATGGTCCTAAGAGTGATTACATGAAAGTGGATCCATGGATGTCATGCCATTCCACTGTCCTGAAGGACAGATACTCCAGCTCAGATGGGGTGTTCTTCTGAATACTTGCTTACCGTGTGTGCTTGAAGCTGTGAAGAAAGGCATTTAACCAGCTGGTGAAATTTTTTAGGGTATCTTTGTAAGGGTATCTTATCTCTAAGCTGGAATGTGTTGTCGGTTGCTTTGGAGTGTTGGATGATTCAGAAAACGGGGAGGACTAGCCTTTTGAAAATTAGATTTTAAGAAGCCTCTTGGAATCAGACAGCCTACTTAAGGGTGTACTGTAGTAATAGTTAATAGTTCTTGCATTAGAGTGAATAATGAAATAAAATTTATTTCTTCTTCCTTTTAGGTGTTTAAACTATTGGTTTTCATCCACACCATGATAATAATACAAGCAATTACAGCACTTCCATGTACTTCTTGATACTTGTGAAATGCATTGCAATCATGTAGCTTACCCTGAATTCTGCCTTTGCCATATCAGTGAAGGGCATTTGACTTTTTCAGTATTGTGTTTTCGTAATAAATTCAAAATGTAGAAAGAAGGCTCTGTATGTGTTGATTTTTAAAATTTTCATGTTTTTCACATAGCAAAATAATTTATCTGTGAGACAAAGATGAACGGTAGACTGTGAGTGTTTTATTCTAATTGATATCAGTGAACATTTACTATGTAGTGTATAACCTGCAAGTAAATTTCTTCCATGTGCACATTCTCCTTTTCCATTACTTATATTGGAACTCAGCTTGCCAATTTTCTTACCCTTATATGTTGTTTAATGTAGTGGGAAAACATGCTAAATGCTAAAATTCTACTGCCTCTTCAAATGTCTCACTTTCCATTGCTAATTTTGCCTGGTAGATAACTGAGAATGTGCTTGTTGTTCAACACCAGCTTAAATCATGTTAAGGCAAAAGCAAGATGAAAACATGTATTTTTTAACATCAGCTTTCAAGTGATTGGAAAACTGATCTAATAAAGCTAAGAAATTGAATAGAATGGAAAGAGAAGGGCAAACTCTTTATTAACACAATGACTCCTATTACCAGTGACAAAACTGACACCCTGTGTCATGTCTTTCTCCTGCAGTCATTGTTATGGTTAAAAACCCATATACCCACCAGCATCAGCAATAAAAAAAGTGTGCCAATATAGTTAACCATGCATAAAATTTATATAATTTTATATGAATTGACAGTGTAGCTTTTGATAGTAGAGATATGAACAAATAAGAACATTTGTGTGTTTTGAGTATACTGCTAAGTATAGAACATTACAGCTGTTCAAGCACTTCGTTCACCCAACTTTAGAGACACGATTTGGTTCACAAGTACACCAGAAGGATTGATTATGTTCTAATTTTACTTTGACTCCCCAGACTAACTTTGTCCTCATGCTTGTACTGCTAGAATAGATAGAGGAAATTAAATTACATTTTTCCTCCTGTTGCCTTAATGTATTCCTTTGTTGGTTTTATTGCTGCCCATAATTTTGTGACTATTAGGTCACTATTGCTGCAACATTAAGTAATTTGAACTCTGCCCTCATAGATTTTCAGATCTAGGATGTAGTCTAACTGTGGGGATAAGCTTGTCATGCCTATACCTTCTTAATCCATTTAGGGTAAAGAAGTAATCCTTTTTCAGACCACAGTTTGACAAATGGGTTAAATTTTACTCTAAGAGGTCTTCTACAAAATCAGTTATCCTAGTGATGTCACACAAAGAACTAATCCAGGGTAAATTCACTCTGCTTCTTCATATGAGCTCCAAGAAGTGTTTGTGCACTGTCAGCATTTGTGCCAGACTGGATACCATTGTCACTTTAAATGTGACCCATGTGAGGCCTGCAAAAACAAAAGAGATCAAAAGTGCAGACATTTTCTTGAATCAGGTCTGAAGAGTATTACTGATGAGATTCTTAGCTCACTTATTTGACACTAATGATTAGAGAAACAGAGCACGAGCTAGGTCCTCACACATACCCAAATCCAGCCACATCTTTTTTTACCAGCCACCATTGGTAATTTGACCATGTTTCTTGCATTCTGTCTTGGTACCTCCTGCTGTTTCCCAGAGAGGTCTGTGCAGACAGATTTTTTTTTTCCTCTCTAAAATACTATGAGTCTGTAATGGTTGCAATAAATTCACAGCAGCACAATTTGGTAGCTGTCAGTGTTGCTTAGTTCGTTAATTTATCTCTGGTTTCAGTTGCATGCATGCAGTCAGCTCTTCAGTTTCTCAGGATTATAGCTGGACATTATTTTGTTTGAGACCTAGTCGTGGAGCAGATGTAAAGATGATGTCTAAGAGGCTGCTCATATGCAGCTCAGTGTACATATGCTTCTGCAGTTTACATTATGGGCTTCAGAGACCGGAATTTAGCTGCTTTTTCAGTGTACTATGACCAAGGCAATGATTCTTCAAAAACAGATGACACCCTGGCTTTTTTGGCTTGAATTGCTTGAAGTCAACATGAATCTAGGACTGACTGTGACTGATTTTGCTGGAACTGAATAACTCCATCTAACGTCACTTCCATTTTTTTGCACCAGCTTTTCTGAGAATCTGATAAAGTTTGCAAGCAAGGTGCTGTGATGTTCAGTGTGATTTCTTAGAATGGATAATTGTTCCAGAGTAGAAATTGTAGCTTTTCCTTCATTCAGTTATAATACCTCCATCAGGAGACTTACAAATGGCACTTTGATGATGCTAAGAACTACGTAATGTAACTGTAAAATCAACAGGATAATTCAGCTTGGAGGGGACCTTAGAAGGTCTCTAGTCCAATCTCCTATTTAAAACAGTTCATTACAAGTTCAGTTCAGGATGAAGGTGAAGATTTTATTGAGATGGGTTTTGGAAAACCTCTGAGGATAAAGACTGTACCACCCCTTGGAAAACCTCTGAGGATAAACCCTCTGGGTGACAGCCACTGTTTGGTAGTCTTCATCATGAGGGAATACTACAGTGCACACAGTCTGGCCCCAGTTTTGCTTGCTGTCAGAGCCCAGGATCATTCCCCTTGAGCAACTGCTTGTTCCCATTGACATTGCTGCTGGAGCTCTGCCTGCCCAGGCAGGACTGCACATTGTTTTTGCCTGACATTCACAGCGCTCCTGTGGACTTCTCTTGTTTGAAGGATTTCAGTTCTGTAATGTTCCATTCCAAACAGTTCTCATACACTTATTTGGTAACTTGATTATGGGTGGGGATTTTTTGGGGGGGCAGGGAGGTGGTCTATTCTGTGAACTGGAGTTGTTCTGCAGCTCACTATAGAGCAGCAATGCAGATTTCCAAGCCAGAGTCAGCTCTGACAGATAGTAACCAAACAGTGGAGAGAGCTGGTCATCTTCACTAATCCTTTCTTATATTTCTGTTGATGGATGTATTTGATTGTGGCACGGTTTGGGACTTCTGTGTTTGTCTTAACAGTGATGTGATTTCAATATAGTACTTATAAGATAGTATATATGATGGCTGCTGTTTTCTTACAGATAAAATAATCTGTTAAATCAGGCTTGATTTGCTTATACTAAGCCTGCCTAATGGACGAAGCTTGTTGTTTGGACCCCGAAGTAGCAAAGTAGCAACATTAATAGTGGTTCTTTCAAGTTGTTTGTTTGGTTTTTTTTTCCCTTCCTATCAGGTCATGGAGCTGCTGGTTCATCTGAATAAGCGCATCAAAAGCCGACCAAAAATTCAGCTTCCAGTAGAGACATTGCTAGTTCAATATCAAGATCCTTCTGCAGTGTCATTTGTCACTGTAAGTGTCTGTTTTTCCAAGACTGTTTGCTGCTTTACTTTAGCAAGCAGAATATTCTTTAAAGCTTCTGTATTTAGCTCTGTCAGTTTTCCTAGTAAGTATGTAATTATTAAGAGACTGATGTTTTAAGAGATTTTTTATACTCAGTTTTATAGTCTGGTGTGGGTGAAACTTAGTTTCATAAAGCATTTTGCCATTCGAATTACTCACAGTTACTCTTGATGTTTTATGATTGCATGAATTGTCATTGCTTGTGTTGTAAAGGGTCTGTTCATTGGTAGAAACTGCATTTTGCAGGCAGCTACCAATCCTTATCCTCATACCTGCAGAGTCAGATTTACTTCTTTTTACTTAAAACACCTTTATCTCTTTGAACATATAGGACCTGTATTTTTATGTGGTTTTAGGATCAGGACCTTAGCTGAGCAAGATGAAAAAAAAGTTATTTATAGATGGTGAAACTTTCATAGATTATTTCATTCAATCTAATTCAAAAAGTGAAAATAATTTTAAAATGTTTTTATGAAACCATGAAACAGTTTACATTTCAGTTTTAATAAGTCTGTTGCAAAACATCATGTAGCAAAAGTAATTAAATCATAGGGAAACTTAGTACTTCTCATTTTACTATTCAGTCCTCTGTGTAGCATAAATTAAAAATATAACATTTTAGAAATGTATGGGGAAATATTTAGACTTTAAACAGCAGTGACATACGTAAAAGTACTCTTAGGTTGTCCTAAGCAAGTGGCATTATCTGTAATTCACTTTTTAGAAATGACCAGGACTTCTGTAGTGCATATGTTTTGTAGAGCAAACTGAACCATCTTGTTTAAAGACATACTTGATGAACTATGCATTTGGCTGGACTTGTCTAGAACATCTTTTTGTTCATGTATCTCAGCGATGTATATTGCTTTGCATCATAGGGCTTCATAGCATTTTAACTCAAGTGTCACCTACAAAGCAGTGTAGTGCACTACAGCACTCCTCTTTGGCACTTCTTTCAGCCAGGTCATGGAACACAGCTCTTACCACTGCAGTTCTTGGCTGGATTTAGATGAACAGTGGAACAGTTAGATAGTCCAGTATTCAGTGTTGCTCTGCTGCACTGTCCTGCCACTGGACTCTTAACCGCATTTACAGCTTTGAAATCAGGTGATTTAAAAACATGTTTTCAACAGATATTTTGTCTATGCCGCTGAGTTTGTATTTATTCAAAATTATTTTCTATTTTATTTCAGAAATAGGTAAGAGAGATCATTACATTTACTTTCTTTTAAGCTGTTGCTTAGTCGCAGATGCTTTTGGTGAAATTGGCAGTGAAAAAGACAAACCAGATCAAGTTTTTTTCATTGTGTTTTTCCACCTTTTAAAGTAGAGGCCCAGCAAGACCTGCTCTGAGTAGTCCTTGCTGAGTCTTCACTTCAGTGGTTGTCAGTCTGATAAGTCTTAGACTTGAGAAATTTGTCTTACAAAACATATGTTGTTTCCAATACCCAATTATGTTACAGGACATACAAGAGGAGCTTAAGGAACACACACTTCTTTTCCATTGCTGCTATACTGTGTGCTTTTTCTACCCCTTTAGAATTTCACCATAATTTATGTTAAGATGGGATATCCCCGTCTGCCTGTGGAAAAACAGTGTGAATTGGCTCCAACCCTTCTCACTGCAATGGAAGGGAAACCTCAGCCACAACAAGACAGGTATAACTATTTACTCTTGGGGTGGATTTTGTTGGTATTGTTTTAGTAAGATATTTTGTATCAGTTGTTAAAAGATTTCTTTTCCTTAGTGCTGTCTTCATTACTTAGGATGTAATTCAGTTATTTGGATCAGTAATTCAGTCATTTGGGTGGTACAAAAGAGTCTAATGGTGTAATGATAGAAAGAATCAGTAGCAGCGGACTCCCTGTATGATAAGGGGTCTGTATTATGATGGAAGTGAAATGCCTGTCCATATCCCCCATGCATCTTCATCAAGTTCTGGTGGCCAGCTTAAGGCCAGACCTTCAGTAGATACCCTCTGACCAACTGCAGGAACAGCACTAGATGTCTCAGATTTGCCTCTTTAAATTGAGAGATGGTGTTTCAAGTAAATAGGAATTTTAGCTAAGTTGTAATACGTGAAAAAAAGACTGTCGGGGACTCCTGTTTACTAAGAAACTCTAGAAAACTGTTACTGATCAACCTGGTTCTTACCTACACTGAGATGAATTTCCACTGTGTTGGCATTGGAAAATGTCATTAAAATCATGTCTTCATTCATTCTACATACTGTGATGGTGTAAAAATATTTTTTAAGTTACATTACTGAAAGGTCTTGCAGTAAAATCTTGCTTCATGAGATTATTGTGAAAATACTTGGAGCATGTTTTTTCTCAGTTTAAAAGGCAAGTACATGAGTGGGAGCTTTGGAAAATCTGGCTGTACTGGTGTATAACCAGTGTATTTGCCAGTGTTTCTTAAGGATGAGACAGTCCTAGACTGTCTTTTGTGACATAATTATAAAACTGCCAAAAATCTAGAGCTAGTGACTCTAGCTCTCCAAATATCTGCATATATGCAGACACATGTGTTCCATTTTAAGGAGAAATCCAAATTTATCTTTTGCTTTCTGTTTTCAAGTACCTCAGGTGGTAAATAGAGGCCACTGGATTGTGAATGTGTTTAACTTTTGTTAAGATTTTCTTTTTTTTTGCTATTAAGGATGAGGTTTGTTGTAAAAAGTTTCTCTCTTGTATGTTATAAATAAACATGTTTTTTTTTTAATGGTTGCAGTAAATGTAATTGTTTTTCAGCCTAATGCATCTTCTAATACCAACCCTTTTTCACATGAAATACCCTGCTGAACCACTGAAAGCTGCAGCTTCTCCATTTAATCTTGCTGAAAAACCAAAGACTGTACAGCTGCTTTTGGACTTTATGTTGGATGTTCTTCTTATGCCTTATGGGTGAGTTGATACCAGTCTTCTCTAGCATTGATGTGTTCTTTATGTGTGAAACAGTACAAACTACACCCTTGAAAACTCATTTAAAGTACACTGTTACTTCCTGGCTCGAATGAATCTGGTGGAAAAGTACAAGAGAAGTTGATAATTTTAAGAACAGGATCACCATATTCCTTATTTTACAAAACATCTCTTTTCTACTTATTTAGGTGTTACACAATCCTGTCTTACCTATTTTGAGATCAAAGTGAAACTCTGAGACATGTGAGCTACCTGCTACATAGGCAACCCTTTCAAATAGAAGCTTGACAAAAACGTGTGCTCATCTTTCTGCAGCTGAATTTTAAGGCTTATTCCTCTGAGGTCATAATCAAGAATAATCTCTAAAAGCTTGTACTTTCCAGAGCTGAACCTTTGAACAGGATTTGTCTTTTGTCTGTCTTCTGGTGAAAATTTTTCAAACTACAATGATGTTGTCTTAGTGTGAACATTGTTTTTGAAAACAACAAGAATGTACAAACCAACTTGAATTTACTGATCATTGCTTGTTAAGAACCTTCTAGTATCTAAAATCAATATTTTCGCAAAATATTTTTTCCACTAACTGTTTTTTCTGTGTCTTTGTATTGCTAGAGGAGCTTTTGCTTTGAAAGAAAATATAAATAATTTTGATGGTAGAACACATTCCTATTTTTTCTGGCAATAGAAGTCTCATAGGATTGGTGCCAGTATGATTTTTTTGAGCTCATAACTCTTGCTCACTTGAATGAATTAACCTAAAGGAATGAACTTAAAACAGTGATCACATGGTCTTTCTCCATGTAGATATGTTGGAGGCCGTGCTCCTCATCAGGTAGTTTGAGGGCCACTTCCCATTTGTTTGAATATACAGAATCTTGCAGTTTATAGTTTTGAGTGCCTGTTCTTCTGTTCATAAGTCACACTCTTCAGCTGGCTCAGGTTAAGTGCTCTTAGCTCCATCCATGGCTATAACTTCAACAGTTGAAGTCCTTGGCCTTTCCAGTGAGACTTCACTCCCTTCCATGCTTAATACACTGGCCAAGAGTGAGTTTTTAAATTACAGAATCATTTACTTTTGAAGAGAACTCCGAGAAAACACTCAGAGACACTGAAAGTAGGAGGCAAAGGTTTTAATTTTCTTTCCAGAAGGTGCTAGAGAGTGTCTTGAGCTAGCCTGTGGCTCTGGATGTCTGTCTATTAAAGTGAAGCTGTTTGCACTGGTTTACAGCTAATTTATGCTTGTTAGAACTTGGTCTGTTTGGTGCAATAAAGCAACCAGAAAGCTTAACTGTAGGGCTTAAAATTCATATTAAAGTGCTTAAAGTTTTAGCTAATGGGACTTGGAATGAATCTTTATTGTTGAGGTTGTTTACATCTTTTTGTTGGCTGAGTGCTGAATGCAGAATGGCAGGCTGGCTGGGGCAGAATAATTCTTGCTGGTCTCTGTGCTGCAATTTTGAGGCCGTTTTGCCAGCTTCCAAGGATACATGGGGAGGTATTTTATGAAATACCATGGAGGGGTGGCTTTTATGAAAGCATGGAGGTGATCACAGGGCAGCTGGACTGGCCAGCTTTACAAAAGAGCAGGCTGGGTAAACTTTTTTTCCTTTGCTTTCTTTCCCTGCCCAGTACTAAAACTGCCATTTTCCAAAATCTCATTTTTTTTAATATCAGGATTTGTTTCCTGCCACTTGTGTTGCATATGCTTCATTGCTTTCCCTTGTTAGATCTATGGTTTTTGTAGAAATCATGCAAATGTTATTGGAGCTTTTAGCATGAGTTTCTTGAATGTAGTACTGCATGAGTATTGACTTCTAATACAAAAGAGATAATTTTTTCTGGTTTGTAAGCTAAGAACTCTTTCTGGAAATGCCAGTGGATCCTTCCCTTTTCTAATGTTTGTTTTCATTTACAATGACATTGTTACGGGTCTTGCAGAATATGTTGGGATAATTGGTAGCAGAGCCTCCTAATTTTGTCTTAGGTTAGAGTCACGGGATTAACTAAAGAAAAATTATCAAGTTGGACAAGCTATGTGTCTTTCTCAATTCCAGAATCTAATTCAGTTGGTAGTGTGGATTGGAAAAGGCTCTAATAAATATCTTTCCCTGCCTGCTTAGGTTTGTATTGAATGAATCTCAAAGTCGACAAAATGTGCCCTCAGCCCAGGGGTCTTCATCAAGTAGCGTGGGAGGTCCTGGAATCCCTCAGCCACCTCCAGGGATGAGCTTTTATGCAGCCAAAAGGGTAATTGGAGATAGTCCGTGGACACCAGAGCTGCTAGAACAGGTATTTAAGGCTGTGGGGCTGGTCCTTGGTGAGCTGTGGGTGGTAATGCGGACAGTTGTGTAGGGAGGAATGGCGAGCCAGAGGGAGAATACGTAACTGGTTCTGACCAGGTCTTTAGTTGCTCTGAGGGAGTTTATGGAGGGATTTTGCATAATACCTTAAGTAATTTTGTAGTGGTGGAGTGGGGAGGAAGGTGATTAGGAAGCAGCCATAACTTCAGCCTACAATTGTGTTTTACTCCCAAAGCTTGCAACAGTGTCTTCTGTTTCTGAAGCATCCTTTTTTAGCAGTGGTGTAACAGAGTATCCCATCATGGTAATACTGGTAATTGCTGCTGATGCCTTTGACAGGAGGCAGGCTTAGAGATGGAGGTCATGTGAACTTCTTGAGCGAACAGAAGCCATGATTTCAGACAGCTGAGTGGCTACAGTTACTGTAACATCCATTTTCTTGTCAGTAACACTGTCTTTCCCTGGTGTTGAACAGTGTAAGCTGGGGATAGTGAAGTTCATTGAAGCTGAGCAAGTGCCCGAACTTGAAGCTGTTATACACCTGGTTGTAGCCTCTAGTGATACAAGACACAGTGTTGCCACTGCAGCAGACCTTGAACTAAAGAGCAAACAAAGGTAAGGTCTGGATGGTTGGACAAGATTATACTAGCTACACCAATGAATGTAGCTAGCTGCAATGAATGTAGCTTCTTCAGAGAGGCTGTGCTTGAGGGGAGGAAGGCTGAAGTCCCCTGTATATCTGTGAAGCTGCCATGTGTTCCCACTGGGCTGGGAATGGTGTGGTTTGCAGTCTTGCAGCTAGAAATGTCACTTGGCTCCAGAGCAGACCATTTTAGCTGTGTGGGTTTGACCATTTTTGGTTTCACTTTTGAGCCATTTTCTTAGCAAATCATAAAGAATAATGGTGGTTTCCACATTGCCCTCCATGGATTATCAATTGTCAATAAGGCTTTAGTAAATGATTCCCAGAAAAATATACTTTCATTTAATTTATTATGAGAGTAAAGAGACTAATTGTGAAATGGATCATGATCTAGAAAGTTTGGCAAGCGCTGTTGTCATTATCACTGAAACTTTTGCTCACCTGCAGTTCACCCTTCATCATCTAAAGACAATGCTTCTGTCTATAACTCACCAAGAGGCTAGAGTAATGGCTGTTGATACTGTTTGCTGAGACAAGGACAGTGGGAGATTTGCTGGCTGATGGAGGAGGTTGGAGCAAGACAGGCCCATCCTTGAGATGTGTAGGTGGCTTCTGTAGGACTATTTAACATAAAGTCAGATTTGTAATGTGAAGCCCTCTGCAACTGAAGTCTGTTCATGAGCCTCAATCATGACAGGGGAGATGATTCTATTAAATGATAAAGCCTGTTTAAGGAAGCTGGTCTCTCCTTTCCTTCTGAGTTGGTATTCTTTGCCTGGAGAGAAAAATAACTGTGTGGACAATATGTAATGCTGAATGTCTTTTATGAGCACTGTATGCTACTTCACAGATTACCATTTGATATTCAACTGGTATATTACTGTGGTCTGTATGTCTTTTTTCAGTAGGAGAGAAGGGTGCATGTAGTTTTCTAACAAATTACTTGATACCATGTTGTCAGAAATTGTTGAAGTATAATTAGTTTACATTCTTTAGGATTATATGTTGTATGAACATAGGAAGAGAAGTTACAAGTCAAACTGAGAAGTTCTGTGCAAATTTTGGGAATAATATGAATATGATATAAAATGCTGTATTTTAAGAAGTAGTCAAAGATCAGAATCATAGCATGTTGGTGTTCAGTGGTTTAATGTGTTTTTTTCCTTCAGTTTAATTGACTGGAACAATCCTGCTATCATCAACAAAATGTATAAAGTGTATCTTGGGGATATACCACTGAAAACCAAGGAGGTAAGATTTGCCTTCAGAGTTCTCTATCTTCTTAACTGCTGAAGAAATAATTTTAGTTGTCTCATTTTATTAAAAAATATATATTTCTTAAATCTATCCCTTCTTTTGATATCTGCTTTCACTAAATGTTTATGCTGTTTGAATATTTCTTTTTCTCTGTGCCAATGGTTTCTGATTTGCAGTAGAAAGTAATTTTTTGGTGTCCAGAGATGTTCTGTTTCATCTCTGTTTCTGACAGGGATCTGTTCTGAAACCAGAAATGAAACGAGAGTCAGTCAGCACCCGTGTTAAATTAAAGATAGTTCCTCATCTTCTACGGTCCCGGCAAGCTGCAGAAATGTTCCCAGCTAACATTCAGGTGATTCTTATTTTCCTTATTAGGAAGTTACACTTCCTAATCAGTGTGATGGTACAGTTCCTCCAGTACTTAGAGGTAGGAAGCACTGTTACTGATCACAGTGCTTAAAGGAGAGGAGGAATGAAAAATCTTTGAAAGTAAAGCCAGACACTCTCTAATCTGCTCCTTCCTTCTGGTCAGGTGGTATATGATGGACTCTTCGGTTCAAACACAAATGCAAAACTGAGAAGTCTGTCTTTGCAGTTCGTGCATCATATTTGTATCATGTAAGTAGTTCAGAGAGCACAGTGCCTAGGCTATATTTAGGCTATTTGCCTAGAAGCCACTCTGTTTAATAAAGATATAACTGAAATGATAAGTACTAGAACTTAGAGAAAGAAGGGGTTTTTTTTTACTTAATCCTGAAAGCACACAATAAATTGTAATTTCTCATCTTAACACAGTTGAGAGAAGTGATACTAGAGAAGATCCTTTTCAGGGATGCAAAAGATAATATTTTGTTGGTTTCTCTAATTGCAGTTGTCCAGAGAGTAAAATAAAGCCATTAGGTCCAATGCTTTTAAATGGACTTACAAAGCTGATAAATGAATACAAAGAGGTAAGATGAAAAATTCTTTACTGTAATTCTTCACGTGAATGTAAGCAAAAGATAAATAAATAATCTTATGATGGAAAATTATGATTTTTTTTTTGGTGTTTGCTTGAGAGGCTGCCAGAGGATACCTTTTAAGATTTTCTTTTTGTAAGAGAGGCAAATATTTTTTAAATGCTATATAGGAAAACTGTTCTGTTTATTTAACGCCACGTGCTTGGGCACCAGTTGCAAAATTTCAGGAAACAATAGTGTTAGTAATATAAAGAGAGCACACAAGAACCTCAACTCTGGATGTTTATCCTATTGTGTTAAGCATCTGTATAGGCCTGCTTGTTATACATTCCATCCTATCTATCCAGGGGTGATATTACTGTGGGGTGTTACCAAAGAGAACTGCAAATGCCAGTCTGGCCTGATGAGGTGTTTCCAGTGTCATTTCAGAAGTCAAATTCCCCGTGTTACTCCTACATGTACCTTAGAAAGGGTCATGTTGTGTATCACCTCTTCTGCAGCTTTGAACTTCTTTCTGCCTCATTTGAACTTTGAATGTGACTTTCTGGCTAGAGTTGGCATTTCAATGTGTGGGACACCCTGTCATTGGGAATGGAATGAAAAAGGAAGAAGTAAGCCCCTATGTATATATGTACTGTATTCGTCATGCACTGGGTGCACTGTGCAGCTTCCTTTTTTATGGCTGCTTTGCAGAGTTAATGGAAGGTTTCTGTCCCTCTGCTACTGTTCCATATACTCACTGAATCTCCTTATTTATTTCTCTTGAACTAAAATGTAGTTAGCTACGGAAGAGAGATTTACATTTTGCCACAAGTTGCATATTCTCTGTTTCTTAGACAGAAGTGTGCTCCCTGTTTCTGTATAATGTTTTTATTCTTGGACAGAAATGTTTTATGTTTTAGGATTCTTTTTCCATGGAAGCCTGCTTGAAGTCAGAATTTGAAGTCAGAATTTAAAGTAAATGTTTATTTATAAAAGATACACCTGTATGTGTTTCAGGTTTTGCTAAATTCTGTGTATTGTTTTATTATTCAAGGATTCAAAACTGCTATCAATGGCATATTCAGCAGTTGGAAAGCTCTCCAGGTAACCGAAGCATCATTTAAGCAATGGGACATTGAATAACTTTTCCAGAGTAATCTGTTAATTTATCAGCAGCAAGCTTTATGCCACCTGCCAATTTTGCAGTTGAGTGCACAGTGCAGAGAAAAGCATTTTTCTTGTGACAACTCCAAAGATGTAAATAAAGAAATATGTTTCTAGCTGATAGCTTCTCTAGCAGTGATTAATGGCAGCTCATGAATTAAGCACAGAATTTAAGAAATGGTTCTGCATTCTGGATTGTGAGAAACACAAATTTAAGGAATGTAGAGCAAAGACCAAGAGTGCATGACACTAGGCAAGTGGTCTGTTCAGTTATGTGCTGGTGATCTAAGTGGTTGTCCATAAAATGTCTCACTTTCCAAGCTGTGTTAAAGGAGGGAGAATATGCTGCTTTATGGTGGATATGGCTAAGATAGAGCAAACTTTCTGTACTGGCTCTAATTGTTTGACGTTTAAAATTTGGAATGAGGGGAAGACCAATGAAATGTGAAGTATTTCAATTTAAAAAAAATATTTCATGGAATAAAATATCTTGTTTCAGCCGAATGCCTCAGCTCTTTACCAAGGATATAGCGCTGGTACAACAGTTTTTTGAAGCCTTATGCAAGGTGGGTGCTGATGGGGATTTGGTAAATCATTGTTTCCTTCTGATTTTGCTCAATTCTTGACACTACACACTGTAAAGTGAAAACTCTTGGGTGTTTTTACTGCAGGAAGATGCTGATACTAGGCTTGCCATTCAAGAGGCGTTATCTATGATGGTTGGAGCATATAGTAACTTGGAAGGAGCCCAGCGTACCCTGATGGAAGCTCTTGTAGCTTCTTATTTAATAAAGGTATTTTCAGTGGAGTCGAAATCACATACCTTAAAAAAAAAGCAATTCATTGTCTTCTTGTTTCTTGACACTTCCTGTTAGATATTTCTGGAGCATATATTCCTTTTCTTACTTGAATGTACTGGCCTGTCTGGGAGAAGGCAGGTTGTGTATGCTCTGATAAAACGTTTTTAACATGGCTTGGTGAGCACAAGGAAGGTAACACTGCAGTTCTCTATTTGTGTTCTGTTTAGCAAAAAACCAAATCCATTGCAATTGTGTTGTATGTTTCTCATAGTTTTCTCCTTAGAAAACTTTGAGATGTAGATGCTTCAAGGACAGTCTTCTGAAATGCTTGGGGGGACATTGAGAGTTTGGTAGAAAGGATCATTCACTGCTAAGTGGGGTTTCAGCAGACTCTGTGTTATCTGACATGAGGCACCTGTGAACCTTTCCAGGAGCTCAGCCTTGAGACGCTAGTCTAGACTAAACCAGACTTGACTTAGTCACACTTTGAGTACCTTGTTTGTGTTCAGAATACACCAGAAGTCTGGATTTTCAAAAGGAGTGAGTGTTGTATACTCTGTTTGCATGGCTACTCATGCTGAGTCTGGAGATGTATGTATTTCTAGTGTAAGAGATAATTTTCATGATGATAACTCCTTTGTTCAAGGGATCTTAATCTTTAAGCAGTACCTTTTTGAGACTATCTGTACCTTAGAGACAGAATGACCACCCTAAGCTGATGTTTCTTTCCCAACTCTGGCTGGGCTGCTTCTAAGCATAGCTCTGTTTTCTGTGGAGAGATTATATATGTCAGTTTCATTTCAAAAGTGCCTGGATGGAGCAGTTCAGTTTTTCAAGAATTAGTATGATTCCCCAAAGTGTGCATGTTCTTAATTAAACATTTAATTCCCCATTGTGTATGTATGAAAAGTTTGCTTTTCTTTGCCCTATCTCCTGCCATATGAAGTGTAAGCATGAGTAGTGTCTCAAAATATCTAGACTTTTTGAATCATGTTGGTAACCATGACTGATGATGTACAAGTGGTGAGTGAAAGTCATTACTGCTGTCATTTAAAACTCAACCCTATTTTTGTGTCTTTTCCCTTTAAGCCTGAAGTTCAAGTACGTCAAGTGGCTGTAAAATTTGCTAGCACAGTGTTCCCTCCAGATCATATCCCTTCCAGATACTTACTCCTGTTAGCTGCAGGAGACCCGTAAGTTGTTTTCCTTCATAAATTATTTTCTCAGATGTATATATATGCATATGCACACACACATGTATATGCATTCAGTATATATTTGCATTAAATGTGAATACATGTATCTGTGTGTGTGTGTAAGTTTGCATATAAATAACTCAAAGAAAATTAAATATGGTAATTTGGAAATCAAACTTCACATTCTTGATATTTCTATGAAGAACTGTTACTGTGCAGAGTGGCGGTCTTAAGATTGTTTTTCTTAATTCAGATGAACTACAGTCACTAAAGCACTTCATATTGATGATCAGTTGCAATTGCAAAAGTAGAAGTGCATTAACTGAAATCACTTTTACAGTGTGCAGAAATAATTTTTCCTGACAAATTCTATCAGTCTCTTTTTAGCTTGTATTTGCAGAGAGTGGAGTATGCAATTTTGAGAGTTGCCACTCTCTGCTACGAGTAGGTGACTAGGTTAAATTAAAGTAATAATTTCATTTGTGGTTTTCTGTTACTGCAGTGTAAGTTGTGGGGGGGATTTTCCAACTTAGTTTAATTACTAAATTTTTGATGAGAGTAGCTATTGTGTAACCAAGGAAAGCTAAACAGATCAGTTGCAACAACCAGCTCTGTCATTACAGTGTCAGCACTGTTTCAGTAGCTATGTATTGTTAAGTAGATAATGATAAACCTGGTAGGTGGCAGCTGAAGAGTGACTGTAAGAAGTGATAGGGAGAAGTAGCAGATAGAAAGTCCAAGGATGTGGGAACCAGGAACTGATAGTGAACACTAGAAGGATGGAAAAGGAACAGAAGTGAGCTCATCCAGACAGTTTTGCAAAGACCACTCAGTACTATCCCTTTTTCTTTCCTGTCTCTAAAATAAGCAAACATAAGAAGTTGTAGTGGAAAATTTTTTTTCTCCCTTTCTTTAGGAAAATCCCCCACATCTCATTTAAAAACTTCTCTCTGCCCCAGCTTCCCAACATATCTTATTGCTCATTAAAGGCTGTTTGTTCTATGCAAATAATGTCTGTTTCTCATCTTTTCTTCTGAAAGGCGGGAAGAGGTACATGGAGAAGCCCAGCGGGTGCTGAGAACATTTTCTGGAAAAAATGAAAAGGAGAGTTCTGGGAAGCAAATGCCTTCCTTCCCTGAAATGGTCTATTACATTCAGGATAAGGTACAATGCTTCTGTCACAGTAAATGACAAATAGATGCGTGGTGCTCAGATATGGGCTTAAGTGTGGTCTTGCCTTCCCTGTGTCTGTTTGCTACAGCTGCCCAAAGGACTAAAGTTAGTGAAAATCAAAGTAAGGACCACACATTTCATTGCCAAGATTACTACTTATCACTTTCTGCTTGCCAGCAATTGCAAGAGATCCAAGTGTAAAGTAGCGAGGGAGATCTTTTAACAAAGTGAATGTTTTGCTTTCTTGCAATTTATACAGATGATATGTGGAATGAAGAATCCAGTTTTCAAGGCATGTAATCCATCATGTTTCAAAACACAACTCCTAGAAGTGCAAGAAAATTACTTTTTTTGTGGTCCAATGAACAATAATGTACATAGGCAAAAAAACCACCAGCAATCCCAGGCTAAGAAAGGAGATACTAGGACAGGAGAAGAAGCATGATTTGTTGACCCAAAGGCCTAATTTTTCATATTCATTGCTATTTGTGGAATAACGGCCCGGTAAACAGCCTTTCACAAGTATAGTGGAATGATGCACCATAAATTGTGCCACTCCATTTACTCACAACTGTTTGTATTGAGAGCTCATCTAGCTAAGTGCTAGAATATAGTCTGTTATGCACTTGTGTATATAGTAGCTATATTAGGCTTATAAGCAGTAAAGGAGATGTGGAGAGTCACTGTCAATATCTTTTCCTGTGATAGCCTACTTTTTAAATAAGTGTCAGAAGTATTGTATTGAAGCACATGGGATTTTGCAAAATCTGCAAAAAAATTTTGCAAAATTTTCTGTGATAGCAGAACTCTCACACTTGAGAGATTTCTTGTGAAATATGTGCTCTGATAGTGTTGTACTCTACTAATACTCCGAAGTATTTGAAGTTCTATGAGAAAGCTTGCTTTTTGTCCAAACTCCTGACTATTTAGGTAGATATAAAAGAATTAACAAACCAAGATTGAGTTTTTGATAACATTCTTAAATTCTGTCCCTCTGAAGTTAGTTTAAAAATTTTCCATAACATTTGTGATATCATGAAATAATTATGGATCAGTGTAGTTTAATCACTACTGATGAAAGCAAGAGGCTCTCAATCGAGGAAATTAAAATTTTTGAGCACTTTTCAGATCCTCTTTACGTGTCCTGAAGATGTATTAAAAAATCCTAGAGGTATAATTATTTGTTTTGTTATCTCAAAATGTGATTTTTCACATATTATCAATAATCTGTGACTTCTGGAGATGTTGGAGAATTTTGTATGCATTGCTTGGCACAGCTGGTTGAGATGAAAAATGACTGCATGATTTAGCACGATCCTTTCTTCTTCTAAGGAAAATATATTTGAGAGTAGGACCCAGTCTGCTAGGGAAACCATTCCTCAAGGGAGTCACTGTCTGTTCACTTGATCAGGTTTTCTTTAATAATTCTGTATGTCATTGAAATTAGCATTGCAAAAGGTCACAGCGCATTGAGTGGAATGAGGATCTGTTGTCTTCTGCAATTGCCTTGTGTGTTTGCTTTAGTACAAGTCTGCCTGACTGAATCAAACCCTACCACTGATGTGCATGTTGTCCGTTCAATATATACATATTGCTTTTCTGCAACGTTTGCCATGGGTGTCACTTAAAACCTCCTGTTTGGAAGTTTTTCTGTTGATATATCAGCAGAAAAATTTTCTCCTGCTTGTCAAAGGTATCATTTACATGGAAAGAAGTTGCTCACTTGCTGCTGCACCCTTCCACATAGCAAGTAGAGAGATTCCCTCTGAGTCTCTCTCAGTCTGAGAGGCTCTCTGGACTTAGCACAGGGCACCCACCTCCCAGTACTGGGGAAGATTGGCTGCTGCAGCCTTTCCAGGCACAGCTGCCATTTTAAAGCTTTCTGGCTGCCTGCCAGGGAAAAGGCTCAGATTTTGGAAGTTTATGAGGTACTTTACTTTTCAATTCTAAAGTGCTTCTTTGTTTCTTGAAAAGAAGAGTGTTGTACGCCTTCAGCCTCCCCTGCCATTCCCTCTCATGCAGAGTTTCCACTTTCCAAATTTGTGTAAAGCAGATTGATCTGATTATTACGAAGTGCACTGTGCTCTTTTTATTACAGAGCTGTTACACATTTTCAGTTTCTAAGTGGAGGATTAATACAGTCACATCAGCAAAATTTCACTGAGCTTTCCAACATCTCTGCTATTATGGGTCTGAATGTTCCACTCTTACTCTGTTGTTTAGGCCACTCACCGAATGAAAACTCCAGCTAAATATATGACTGGAACTGCAGCTTTGCCTTTTAATCCTGCCACATTTGGAGAGGTAATTGTCTGGTTTTACTTCCTCACATATGTGTACCAGTATTTATCTAGAGGACAGCATAAGAACCTAACAAGTACCATAAGTCACCCTACATTCTAAAATTCTTTGAAACACATGTTGGGATTAACTCTCCATCGTTTGTCCTCAAATGGCAGTCTGAACAAGGTTTTCGTGAGGGTCTGGGAGGAATGTTCACAAGGGGGTTGCTCCACTGCTTTCTGCAGCATCTCTAATCAAGTTGCATTAGATATCAGGCAAGGCAGTTCTGTGTGGAGGTCCCATTATGCTCCTTGGGGCTCTTTTTCTAGCAGAATCCCAGGCTTCAGTGATACGTAGACACAAACTGAGATGGGAAGCAAGGTCTGTATTAGCAATACGTCAGGTTGCATTTGTACACGTGCCAAATTGGTATAGGGTACAGGCTGAACTCCCTGCAAGGAGTTATATCAGCTGATGATAAACCAAAAGGCTGTATATGATTTAATCTTTAGAGAGTGATGTAGGGTTGTCAGGCCTATTGCAGAAAGTGGTCCTAAGGTTTGTTACATTTTGTATTTGTTCCTGTCTCTATACTGTCTTCTGTCTATATTTGATAAAAGAAAAAACTATTCCATTTTGGTTGCACTGAATGCAGCATGCTACTGGGATACTGCTCTTTTGTCGTCTGCATGGTTTTTTGAATGCTTACGCATTAAGGATCCTGTGTTTTTATCTTCTTTATTTAGATAGTTCTTTATCTGCGGATGTGTCTTGCTCACAGTGCTGGTGTGGTGCCAACCTCACAGAGCTTGGCAGAAATGCAAGATCATGCTCCAGCCGTTGGACGTTACATAAGAAACCTCATGTCTGGCAACCACATATCTTTCTCTTCCTCCTCCTCCACTTCAAAAAGTGCAGAAACCAACCCTGTACATATATATATTGGCCTTCTTCAGCAGCTCTTAGCTGGTGTTGGAGGTAAGAAGCTGTGTGCAGCACTATCCTGAACAAATAAATGTCTTCTCTTACTAGAAATGAGTTGTCTTGTGCTTTGAGCTTGGCTTCAGCAATCACAGAGTTGAAACACAGACTGTATACTGTTTAGTTTAAACTTGTTTTCTTCTGTGCTATTTTGTAGGTGGAAGAAAGCATGGCTGTAAAATTGCAGCATCGGTTGACACAATAGTGTAAAATTGTGAAGCCGTAGTTTATAACAGCTTCCTCACCAGTGAATGCTGTGTCTTCCTCACTCTGATAATAGCCTGTCTGCCACAAGTGTAATATAAAACATGTGAATGCATTTTGAACATATTGCTACTAGAATGTTTGCATTTATTAGTTTCCCTAATATGTCTGAGAAACATAACAACCTATTATTCAGTATTGTTTGTTATTCCTAATGAGTTACAAATAAATGCTTGACATGCCCGATACTTCTTTACCTCTTTTTAGCACTGAATGTATTTACAATGTTGTAAATACAACAATGTATTGTTTAATAACCTGGTTCTTTAATTATTGTTTAGGTTTGCCAGTCATGTATTGTCTTCTAGAAGTTGTGTCAGTGTATCCAGAAAAACTAGCCACCAGATTTGTAGACAAAATAGATTGGATTAAGGTATTGTGAAACCCCCTTTTTTTGGTGTTTTTTGAGGGTGGATGGAATGTGTTGTTAGCAAAATCTGGCACATTTCCCATGGTGAAACAGAGTATTTTTTCCAAATACGCACTTGATTTGAAATGTGTTATTTCTACTCAGAGTCAACACTTGATAAAATGTTGTATGTGCCAGGATGGGGAAAAATATTTTTTGGTTCTTTTGTATTGCTGTTTTTGTTCATTCACTTACATATTCTAGGTAGTCAGTTATCTATCCTATTGGTATAGTCATCCATTTCTTTCTCTGTGGAAGAAAACTGAAGGCAAAATTCTGCATGTTTTTGACAGTGTGAATGTTCAAGTGGGAAGATGTGAATGACTAATTATGTCCCTAGTTGTTTTAAAGACTTTTCTGTGGAGATTTTTTTTCCTGTTTATTAGCCCCAGACAAAAAACCCTACACTGGAGTCTGCTTGGGAATAAGCCAAGAGAATTCTGCTTTCCCTAGATTCTTTTCTGAGCAACTCTTTGCTTTTTCATGATTTGCCTTAAACATCTAGGATTTTGGAAGGTCTTACAGGTTGCCATTGCTTTCACTGGGGCAATCTGGCAGGAACAAATACTTAGTCAAGGTTAAAAAGCATTAGAATGTGTTTTAATAGTTTCTCCTGGTGATATCTGTGCTGCATTTCACTGTATGCAGGTTATCACTTCTCTTTTACGTGCGGATATGGACCGCACAGGAGAATACTTAAAACATTCCCCTTTTCAGTATTCCTCATCAATTGCAGACAACTCTTCTTTGTCCTTGGCCTAGTGTCCATTTGCAGAATTAAGCTTCTAGGGGTAGTTATTGATAGTACAGAGTTTCAGAAATAGTGTTGTTAATCATATTTCATGTAGTTTTGCCATGCCAAGTGAAACAAACAGGTTGAGGGGTTTGTTAGAAGTCAGATATGTGATCTGATGCTAGGCTGAAGTTAACATTACATTTCATGACCCTGGCGGATCATTTCATGTTTGTTTGCCTGCTCATTGTGGTTTCTTTGTGATGGCCCAAGGTACTCAAAGATTTGGGTATGAATTTTTCATGGGAATGTGTTGCATTATATTACTGGTAGAGGTAAGATTATGTCATAGCAAATTACACAAAGCTTCCAAAATTCAAATTTCAATAACTTATTTAGACAATACAAGATCTCATGTAAAAATTGGGTAATTTTGCTTTGAGAACTGTGATTTCCTGAGCACCTTTTTTTTTGTCATAGTTGGATTTGAACAGTTAACCCTCTTGAGGTATTTTTCCCTTTGATTAATAAGAAGAGTATGGAAGCCTCTTGCAGCTTAGGGAAAGTAGTGGTTTAGGGTGTGGGGTTCTTTAGCACAGTATGAATGCAAAACCTGGAAGCTCTTAGCTGAAGACAATTTGGCCAAGAATTTGATCTGCATGTTTTTGACACAGGACTGGTGGATGGCCCTCTTGTGGCTAATGGATTTCTTTCTCCAAAATGCTCAGTTTGTGAGGAATGCTTTGTTGAATTGAGGGCTTCCGTTCTTAAGTGATAATGGTGTTGGTTTAGAGAGTGCTTTCTGAATTAAGAACTATTTATGTATCCCCATGACAATTGTCTTTGTATGTTGAACCTCATTTTGAACACACTGGGTAACAAGCTGCTCCCATATTTCATGGTGGTTTTTTTTTTTAACTCCCACAGAACCTGATGAACACTAACAAGGAGGAAATGCGTGAGCTTGCAGCTCTGTTTTATTCTGTAGTGCTGTCTACCATGTCTGGAGATGAGCTTAGGGCGTCCTTGGAGCAGCTGATCAAGTTGACGAAAGACAACCATGTAACTACTTTCCTTTGTCTGTTTCTTGTTTTCTCTCGTGTCATGCAACTGATTTTAATCTCACCATGTGTCCAGGATGTATTAACCTTAATCTGAGTGTAAAATTAACTAACGGACTTTCAGTTGGATGGTGAGAAGGGATTTTTATTGTATGTGAGTGCAGCAGATCTTTAAATAAATTAATCCATGGAGCTGTTAAGGTCAGTAGGAGGATTTTGTGGAGGCATGTCCCAAGCAAAGCACCATCATGTGTTTAACCAGTTTTAGCCAGGTAAATAGCCACATCCCATTGAGTGGTAATGGATCACACTACCTGCTTGAAACTGTTTACCAGTTCCTTATTCCTGAGTACCACAGAATCAAGAAAATTTTCAACTTGTTGAATGTTCAACTCATCCCCTCCTGAGCGATAGTCACCTCCTGAGTCCTCACTGCCTTAGGATCTTGTGCTGTGTTAGGGCTGTGCCTTCTTCCCTCTTGCCCCACATGGACTCCTCAGCAGCCCTCCACAGCTGTGTCTTTACGTGCTGGGTCTGCCTGCCTTCCCTTCTCCAGCAGCTCCTTCCTCTTGCCCTTATCCTTATTTCTCCATTTTGCCGTTGCAAACATGGAAAAGGAGTCCTGAAAACAAATTGGTCTGGTTTCTGTGCTGGTGTGTCTTGAAAGCATGGGGAAAGGAGTAGCATTTCTAGGTTCTGTTTCCCCAAAATGGTTATGTATCAGTCTCTCTGAAAGACTTAAAGGCCCACCATTTTACATTGCAGGTAACAGGCTGACAAGAAGTGCTGATTGCTTTATTTAACAAATGTGATTTATTTTGCATCAATGAAAGCTCTGCCTGTGAGCAAAAGCCATGTCATTGCTCATTTTTGTGTAGGGCACAGCCCCTGCAGTCATGAAACCAGTATAGATGGGTCCCAATCCTCACTGCTGCTTTCAGCCCCACTCACCCATGTGAGCTGTGAAAGTGAAAAAAAGGAGGATGTTCCCATGCCTTTGTGAGTCTGAGTCAGGTAGAGCTCTGACTTGCTGCTACTGTACAAAACCACTTGGATTTGTACAGCTAGGGGGTGTGAGCCTAGTGTCTCAGTAAGGACTGCAGTGTGAATGGATAACTAAAGTGGAGTTAGGGGAAGGATCCATCTTCTGCTGGTTTGCTGCAGTTGAGACCATGTCAAGTAACAGTCCCTGGTGACTAGGCTAGGTTGAGGATCCCATTCTGGTGGCACAGTTGCACCAGTGCAACATTTGTAGTGTTAAAAAACAAGAGGTATGAACTAATCCAAGCTTAAGCCACTTCCCTTTGTTGTTTTGTTTTCAGTTAGGTAGCATTTGAGTCTCACAGCCTTGTTTCTCCACAAAATCCTCATGCTAGAATTCTGTTGTAGGAATAAACATAGTCATTAAATAGTTCCATCACCAAATCAGCACTGGAGAAATCGGTGTTCTTGGGATTTAATTATGTTAATTAGGTTTCAGAATTTGTGGCCTGCAAAACTGTAGAGGCATTGCCTTCAGCATAGGCCAGTTGTGTTCTCATTCTTAGCCATGCAAATGTGGAGCAATTATCCTCTACTGCTTTTTACCAAAGAGTACATTTTGTCCCTTTAGTCTGCATATGTCTGGTTTTTAAGTAGAGAACACGTAGTTTGAGGGTTTTTTAAGTCTAGCTAGCAAAGTGTAGTTTTAGGAATGTGAGTGCTGGTTATAAATTCCTAATCTGTCTCCTAGATCTCTTTTAAGTTTTGTTAATTAATCTTAAAGAACTCCATTTATCAGAGAGCACTAACAGTATCAAACTCTCTGTTGTTTTATTATGTGTTAGAGCTCTGCATTCTTCAGGGTGCCTTCTGGTCTGGCTTGTCCATATGTGTTTTTAAGTCAGTGCTTTGTGCAAAGTGTTACTTGCTTTGAAAATGAGATTTTTTGCACTGTTGGTGTTGTCTGTAGAGCCCGGAGGTCCAACACGGATCCTTGTTGGCTTTGGGATTTACAGTAGGAAGGTACTTGGCCAAAGGGAAAATCAGAACAATGGAGCTACATGACATAGAACAACCAAACACTTCAGTCATGCCGGAGCAAGAACAACTTATAAAGTCGACAACAGAGACAATAGGTAACTTCCTGCCTAAGACTTTGCTGCATGTAAGAGTTGTTTTTTTTAATCTACCCCAGGCTGAGGATTTTTCTGAGATACTCAGCCTATGGATAGTGTAATCTTGAGTTCAGTTTTTGTGATAGAATTTACAGCCTGTAAGAATATAATCTGATTAGATGCATAGACATTTCAACAAAACCTAGGTGGCCTTTGTGACTTGCAGACCAACACAACACAATCAGGAGTGGTGTCATTGCCTAGATTCCTCTCAATGTCTCCTTTCACTTCTTTTTTTGCTAACATAATGCTTCCTACCAGCTGTGGAGGAGATTAATGCTTTGCTTCTTGCATGGGTAAAATATAAGTGCTGCCCACTGCTAAATAATAATGATACAAAATCATCCTGGTTTACTTTTCTCTGTAGGTTCTTTTCTGGACAGTAGCTCTCCCTTCCTTGTGGTGGGTGCTTGTATGGCTCTTGGGGAGATCGGCAGGAATGGCCCCTTGCCAATCCCCAATGAAGGAACAGGATTTACAAAGCTGCAACTTGTTGAAAACTTACTGGCCCGAATCCCTTCAAGCAAGGAAACAAATAAGGTGAGATTTTTGTAGTGTTCTTATGATTCCTGTTTATTTCTTCAATGCTCACTAGATGTATGTATTACCTGCAAAACTCTGCCTTGTTTTTTAAAGGAATTAGGCTTTTGCTGGCTTTAGTGAGTTGGGTAGGGTCAGGGTCTTTGTAATACTGTTTAGCACTTATCACTTGTGCTTTCTGTAGTCATAACTAGGGGCATAAAAGATGAAAATGTGAATGGTCTTAATTTTAATTAAAGAAAAATGGGAATATCTTGTTTTACCTGCACATAATCCTCAGAGGTAACAGGACATTTGATCTGATCTACTTTGGAAAAGAGGTGCACTGATTGATCTAATAAGCTGCCTGTGTGTATATGTGATACCTTGGGTGAAACTTCAGCAAGGGTGAGAAATACTGGGTTTAAAGTGCATCTTCTGGACTTAGAGGAAGGTTATGTAATTGTTTTATTTTTTGTTTGTGCTTAAGATGAAGGAACGAGCAATACAAACATTAGGTTACTTACCAGTGGGAGATGAAGATTTTCCCCACCAGAAGCTACTGCTGCAGGGTTTAATGGATTCTGTTGAGGTGAGACACTATCGATGTATTGTCCTTTATACAACAGTGATTATTCTCTTTAGATGCTTTTTAATGTACTCTAGAGACAGATTTACAAAGGGAATTGATTTTTTGTAATAGTGCCTCTGGGTTTTTTGAAACTGCCTTGAAATAGAGAGGTAGACTTGGACCTGCTGAAAGGTTTTATGCCACAGTTTAAAAACTTGCTAGTCCAGATCTCTGCCTCAGTCTGAGACAAATTTTCAATCCCCTTCAGGAGGCTTATGGATTTTTTTTTGTACACCGTATGAATAAAATCTCCAGAGTTTAAATTAATGAAGCCTTAGGCCTGTACTTTGGCCTTCAAAAGTACCCTGAAAGTAGGTGGTATGAATACAGGTAGTATAAATACCTCTGAACTACGTCAGCTAATACAACTCACTTGAATTAGACATTTATGGGAATACATGTATCTCTTGTCTGTCTGAATCCATCACTGAAATGTTTGTGTTGTTTCACAGTACTTCAGAGCTTCTATACACATTCCAATATGCTGGATAACAGAATTAAATAAAACGAGTTTTTTAGTGTCCTTCATTTCCAGCTTGTTTTACCTTTCTTTCTTGCTGATACTGACAGGATTTTGCATTGTGGAAGTGGCTATTGGGTTTCAGACAGGCAAGCTTTGCTGGGTCCTCCAGTTGTGATCTGATCAAACATGCAAGAACCATAGAATTATAGAATGGTTTGGATTGGAAGGGACCTTAAAGATGATCTAATTCAAGCCCTCTGGTGTGGGCAGGGACACTTCACACTAGACCCAGTTGCTCAAAACCCAATCCAGCCTGACCTTGAACACTGCCAAGGTTGAGGCATCTATGAGTGACCTCTTCCAGTGCCTCACTACCTTCACTAATGAATTTCTTCCTAATAATTCATCTAAGCCTACTTTTGATTTGAAGCCATTAACCACTTGTCCTATCACTATACTTAGAATACTAAGAATACTGAGAATACTGTGTAGCCAAATATCAAAAGATGTTTCTGTGTGCCATTTTTTTTTCTGTAACTGCATAGGGACATTACAACTTTCTTTATAAAAGGTGTACATGAACAAATGTATTTATCTTAGATTGCAGGAAGCTAAGTGCTTAATTCTGTAAGAGCCTGAGCGTTTTGTGCCTCTGGAGTATAAGGAAAGCTATCTTGAAGGTACTCAGTGGTTATGGAAACCAGTTCTTAGAACACAGAATTCCTCATAAGTACAGACAAGAAAGTGGCATATCATGTTCCTGAAGGCTCAGAGAATAGTGTAAGGAGGACAGGGAAGCAAAACAAGTACCATCTGAATTCTTTTAATGTGAAAAACAGGTTTCTGCATCTTTTAAGAGATCAGTTGCGGATGGAATAACTGGAGACTCTGTATTACAGTAAAGCTGTAGTAATTTTCTGTAATCACTATCTCATAATTTTAACTTCTTTTTATTTGATTCAGTTGAACTCTTTCTTTTCACCAAGCTGAGCTTCTGCAGAGACTAGTAAATACTTTGTCAAAGGTATGCTTTTAAAAATGTAGAAATTTAAGCTTTTATCATTTAATTCAGACAGTTTGGCATTGCCTCATTTTCCATCAACTTCAGTGTGTCACGTAGTCTCAGAAGCTCACCAGAAGAGTGATCTTGCTGATCTTACTGTGCTGAGCATTGGGACTGGGAAAGAGACTGTGGTTTTGTGGATTAAGTGCCAGAAGTTTTGATGTGTGCTTAGTTAATATTGTCAGTGATGCTCTGATGTGTTTTTTCAGGCCAAACAGATAGAGCTACAGTTCACTGTTGGTGAAGCTATTACCAGTGCTGCTGTTGGAACCAGTTCAGTGGCTGCACGGGATGCATGGATGGTCACAGAGGAGGAATATATCCCTCCTTCAGGTAGGCCTTCCTAATGTAGGGGCTGGGTTGGGAAATATTCGGACTAACACTTGGCTCCAAGCTACATTTCTGTGGTGTTTGGTTTGTAACAGAACATGCAAGAGAGGTTTTGTGTTTGTGGTTATATACAGGTTGTTTTACCTCTTCATGTCCATCTGCTCAGAGGGCAGAAGGCTATGCATTGGCTGTTTAAATAGCTTCTTATGTAATTCACTGCCACTTCTCTCTGTTTGAGGGTTTTTTTTATTTTCTGTTTGCCATGTTGAGTTAGTTTGGGGTTTTTAATGCACTTATCTTTTAAAATACCATTTTGAAGCCTGAACAGGAAAATAGGGTTATAAAATCAAATTGCAGGTGTTTTCCAAGAACTTCAAGTGAGACAATTAAGTGAAATTTATGCGCAGTAAATGCAGAAATTCTGTTTAAGGACTGAAGTTCTATACTCATTGAAACAAAAGTGTGACAGAAGACTAGCTTCAAATCAGGCGACTGTAAATGTCAGTCTCCGACCTGCAAACACATGTTTTAATTTTGTGAAGGTGGTCTTAGATGTGTAGTGTACACAAAGCTGAGCATGTGGTAGAAATGGAACCCTGCCGTTACTCCAGAAACTGAGAGTCCTAACAAAAAACCGTAAGTTTTGCCCTGAGTCTTAGGCAATGTGAATGGGTGAATGGTACCTCTTCTTGGCCACAGGCTCTGAAACATGTTCATGAAGGGTTAGGAGGATATTCTGTATTTCTATTGTTTATTCTACTATTATTGCTTTTCCAGTGACTCCAGTGATTTCCTAAATAAGCAGAGATTAAGGTGTCCTCTGAGTACTCTAGAGTTCATTAGGTTTTTCATTATTTTCATTTAAATGGGTGTGGACAGTTCTCAAAGTTCCTCTCTTCCACCTTTACTTTTTTCATATAGATTTAAAAGTGAATGATGTCGTGCCCTGGGTCCTAGACCTTATTTTAAACAAGCACATCATTAGTCCCAACCCACATGTGAGGCAGGCAGCTTGCGTCTGGCTTCTGTCATTGGTGAAGAAGCTGAGCACCCACAAAGCAATTAAGGTAAGAAATATAGCTTTTCCTAACACTGGCTTTTTGTCCCTATTCTTGATTCTCACCTTGTTTCTGTCCCTTCCTTCCCCTTCACTTCTGTTTCCTCTTTTCTCCCCATGCTGGTATAGTCTTGACTGAGGGCTTCTTGAGACATGACCTATCTTGTTTCTAGAGGAACAGACTATCTGGCATATGAACAAGGGTGAAGATGTCACCTTTGTAAACATCTGACTTCATCCAAGTCAGAGTAAGCTCAATGTAAATAGCTATTGTAAGATGAAGTAGCACTACATCTTCTCTTGGGAAGAAGAGTTTGGTATCTGTATAGTCTTTAGAATTTATATTGGGAAAATATTTAAGAGAGGTCTAGGAGGGGAAGAAGAAGGAGAACAAAACTTAACTTGTTTCACAGTGTTTTATCTTTAGTACGTAGGAGCAGTTATGATGTGCTTCATGTACTGTATTTTTGGTATGCTTTATGAACCTTATAAATTGCTTGTCCATGATGAGAGAATGTGAAAAATCTATACAAGGACTAAATAAAACATTCCCAACCAAAATGTCCTCTATCTTCATAGAGGTAGTATGGACTGTAAGGGGACCAGGTAACCATTTTGTACTCTCCAGGTATTGACAAAGAGCTTTGGGACAAGCTGCTTAGCGACTGTAAGCTTTTATATATAAGACACTGCCACATATTGCACTCATTTATTCAGTGCGCCTTGTAAGGAGGTGACAAAACTCAACAATTTGGGGATGGAGAAAGCCCTATCTGGCTGCAAGCCAGATTGATTATGCATTGCTGCCTTGTATTAAACAAGGAAAATAAAATATGTGGTTTACTAATGCACGGTATATGTACATGGTGGGCTGGACAATTAATTGTTACATTCTGTGAGTGCCAGTCAGGCTGTTACTTGCCTGTCTGGAAAGAAGGGCAGCTCTTGTCATAAATGTGACTCAAACGGGCAACTCCATTGTTACTGTTTATTTGTTAGAAACTTGTTTGGGGACCAAACGAAGGATCCAAAATAATGCCCTTTTGTCTCATCTTACAGTCTCATCTCAAGGATATTCAAAGTGCATTTGTTTCAATTCTGTCAGATAGTGATGGTAAGTACTGTTGCATCTTAAAGAGTTATGTCTTTTTTTGGGCATTTAGTAGACTGGAGAGAATCTTTCAACAGGCAGAGAATCAACTATACTCTGTCAGTCAGCATTAAAAGATTACTGTAGAAACTTCCCATTTCTTATGTTAGTAGGAATGATTTCTTTTCTAGGCATCATGTGCATAGATAAGAAGCACAGCTTTTCTGTGCATTTGGCTAAAAAGTACACTCCATTTGCCCCTTCAGGCTGTAGTAACAGAAGTGGTGTTACTTCTGCTCTGTTTTGGGCAGCAGGATGTATTCATTGCCACTTGATTCATCACAGAGTTCTGCATGGACAGACAGTTCTTCAAGCTAGTACATTTTGGCTTGCAGTTCTGCCCATTGCAGACAGTGGAAAGAGTGGTGTCCAGCAGCCTATGCACAGCTCACTGAAGTTTTAGACAATATTACCATGAATGATTTCAGGTGCAGCTAGCATGTCAGAATACCTATGACATGGAGCTCTTGGAACTCTTTCTTCTGTTTCAAAACTTGCAGTAACAAGTAATAATTGTGTGATGATGTCACCTAATTTGAAGGGGTTTAGACCTTGAGAACAAATTGCAGCTTCAGAATGCAAAGTTTGTGTCATGACAGACTAGATTTGCACTTAAATGGGGAGCTGAGAAGTGCAGCACAGAGCTGTGTTTGCTATGGCCTGATTTTGGCTGAACCTTTCTTTTGAAATTTGTCTACTGCTTAGTTACATGCATATCTTGAATTTTGCACGGCAAAATCTCTTGCAGAGCTTAGTCAAGATGTTGCTTCAAAAGGTCTTGGGCTGATATATGAACTAGGAAGTGAACATGACCAGCAAGAGCTAGTCACTACGCTTGTTGATACCCTAATGACTGGCAAAAGGTACAGTGAACTCAGAACACACTGAGAGAGTACTCTGAGTTATGTGTCTCAGAATAAAAATATTACTTTTTTGTGTGTGGAATGAGAAGTTTTGGGGCCAAGGGCAAGCCAATGTCCATTCACAGAGAGTCAAACTGGGACATTTCATAAATCAGCTTAGACTATTTTGTGACTGAAGTTGTTCTGTTTTTGTTCCATTCAACAAAGCTTCAAAATAATATGTCAGTCCTGATTCAAGCAGTTCAAATGAGTTGGGATTTGGTTACATTTGCTACTTGCTGCGTTGTGTAATTGCAGAGAACAGTGACCACTTGCAGCAACTCCACACATTGTGAATGTTGCAGAAGTGATAACTTGCTTGTGCTGAAAAGCACCTTTTGCTAAAGAAGTGTTGTTAATGGTTGCTTGTCAGCTTTAGTACGAAAAATGCTGGTCTTACAAGACTCATGGCTAGACATCATGTTGGTCAATATTGGAAATGCTCTTTAATAGACTTCTCCTGTCTAACCTGGAATAGGTTTGGCCACTGGGTGGTAAAAACCTAGGCTTGGAGTATAGGGATTCAGTGGTGTTAAGTGGGAAGAAATAAGATGAATGGAAATGGTATTTTTCATTTTGAAGTAGGGATTCACTGTCCATGATATGGCTTATGTCTGGACAGAACTAAAAAGTCATTCAGTATTTTGATTTTCTGCCTTTGCACAGTGAAACTCACTTGCTGCAATGTATGCTTAACATTACATGTGATACAGGTTAGTGACATTCTTTGCAGTGTGTATAGCTTTGCACACCTATATGTTTTTTGTGGGATTGGAGCTGAAAAAAATGTGAAGTTCCTGAGTTAATAAAGCAAAATTACCTGTTCTGTAGTGCATAGTGTATTCAAAGGTAGAGTTTGGTAACACTAATACTGGACCTCTTGTCTATCAGAGCCAAACATGAGATGACTGGAGAAACTGTGGTATTTCAGGGAGGTCTGAGTAAAACTCCAGATGGGTAAGTTTACTGATAGCCTCTGACAGACACACAGTCAGTGCTGAAACAGAATTCCCTAAAAAGTCTGCTTCCTGACCTTTTGTTCCTTCTTGTTCTCTAAGTTACCATAACTATTTCTGTGAAATACAGATGTGCTACTCCCCTTTCTCTGTCTGCTTTAGGATGTGAATTGAAAATAGCTTTGGGTGTTGTAGCATTTGCCTACCTAGAAATAATGACACTGATTTCCTTTCTGCTTTTCAAAGTCAAGGTCTTTCTACCTACAAGGAGCTTTGTTCACTGGCTAGTGACCTCAATCAGCCAGACCTGGTATACAAATTCATGAATCTGGCCAACCATCATGCCATGTGGAATTCTCGGAAGGTAACGCTCTGCTTTCATACAACTTCCGTTCCCACTGTGAACTCTGGAAGCAAAAGTCCATTTCTTATTCCTGGTTATATGGCTTTATGAATAGCTGCATGTAGAGGGTGTTGATGCTTTGGTATCAGTCCAAGGCAAATTTAGCAGGCTGAGAAAAAAATTCAGGATTACTTGAAATTCTTATAACAAAACTTTGGTATCAGAATGTTCATATAATCCTACATTTCCTTCTGAATCTGACATCCTTCTATTTTTTTGAATGTGCCTAGAAAGCCAGTCTTTAATGTGTTCAAACCGTGATAGTGTTTTGAAAACTGGATGAATTTTTGGATGCAAAGGAAAGTGGTCTTTGTTATCTAAGGAGGCAGAGCAAAAAGTAATCTTTTTAGCAAGTTGCTAAAAAGCACTGTTGTCGAAAGTATCCCTTTTTAACTCAAGTTTTGATATTTAAAAGCAGCTGGGAGCTTTAGCAAAGCCAAAATACTATTGAATCTACTTCCAAGGGAAAAAAGGAGCATTATAAGTTTGAAGATTTAGGTGTACTATTCACAGCTTTGATGTGGAGACTCTTCACTGGCTTTACAGAAGCATGGAAGAACTTGTTTTGCGTCTTGACAGCACCACTTAGTGCAAAAAACAAGTCCCACCTTCAACTATTACCCAGAGTTTCACAATTCAGCACATATCTCAAGACCTCTCTCAGCCCTATGACTCCAAAAGCAGAGGAGCATGGTTAGGCTCCTGACCCTTGTGGAATTTCACCATCCAGGATGAATCAAGAAAATCCACTCAGAAGGTGTGGGCTGAGCTTTGACATTTGAAGAATTTGCAGAATCTTTTAAGTTGAAGGAGACATCTGGAGATCTGTTCTCTAAACCCCCCACAAGAGCTAAATGGAGCATGCTGTTCAGGGCCTTGGAGGCAATGTCTTGCTTTTCGTTATACTTTCTGCAACTTCCTGCTTTTCATGGCAGTAGTCCTAACTGAAAATGTGTCTTCATTGCTGTTTTCTAGATTAACCCAAACAACACATCCTGTCCTGGGAAGTCCCTAGTGTGGGGTTTTGAGTGGCAGCTTTTGACACTGCAAGTCAAAAAACATGCAGTCATTAAAGGCAGTCACTGCACTGCCTTCATTGAGTAATTTCTTCTTGGGCTATCCTGCCAAATCCCATGGGACTTCACAGGCATAATTTCCACTGTATTAGAAGTGACAGTGAAACTGATGGTGTTGGAGAAAGAAAAGATCATAGAAGAATACTTGAGTTTAAAGTAAATATGGACAGGTGCAAAATAGAATCCCCAGAAATTTCAGATTTTCGAAATAAGGTGGAGTTAGTTTTTCAGTTCCTAAGTTACTGTAATTCTTCTAAATCAGCAGAGTTATAAGGAAGCAGTGGCCCACCCTCACCAGTTTTGCAAAGAAAGAATCTCTTTTGGAAGAATGTATTTGAATATCTTCATAGTTTTAATTCACCAGTACTACTTCTGCAAATGAGATCAATCAGTATCTTGAAATAAAGGTTGGAAGAAAGTTTTGAAGTAGTATGTTGTCTGCTGAGTGTGATTGAATGCTTGAGATCATTGTGGTACTGTAGCAGTGAGGCTGGGCTAAATCTATTACCATTCTAGACCTTTTGATTTGGTCTAAATCTGAACCATGTCAGTCAACTTTGCCTCTGACCGTGGTGTGCCCATGAGCAATAACTGAGTGAATGAACAATGTTTCAGCACATACTACTTTGTTGTCATTTCAGGGAGCAGCTTTTGGTTTCAATGTAATAGCTGCCAAGGCTGGAGAGCAGCTGGCTCCATTTTTGCCCCAGCTTCTTCCCCGGCTCTACCGTTACCAGTTTGATCCCAACCTGGGCATTCGACAGGCAATGACCAGCATTTGGAATGCACTCGTCACTGACAAGTCAATGGTGAGTGTACAGCAAAATGTGGCGAGGGACTTTGCTGCCAGCCAGCAGGGTAATGGAGATTCTCATGGGACACATGCATTTTATGAACGGAGGGGCAGTGCAGAAAGAGGTATTACACTGAAAATGAGATGTTTGAATCCATGGATGAGCTTGGAGCTTGCACAGAGGTTTTACATTGTCTCTCATGTGAAAGGATATTGCAGACCTTGTTAAAAATTTATGAGTTACTTAAAATTAAAATTTATGAGTTACTTAAAATGAGGTCCTTCCACTTTGATATTGCTTTGATACTGCTTATGAGAAGCTTTTCAGGAATCATTATGGTCTAAGATACCTTCCTAAAGGAAGAGCATCTAAATGCAGATCCTCAGTTTTAAAGTGGGAGGAATCCCATGGTTGGAGGCTATGCCATCAGTTTGTGGAGAACGTCTGTATTTCTAGAATAAGTGATTTTCATAAGATGTCCTTGATCTGTTTCTACAAGGGTTGGAATTGGGTTTGCATTTTTTTCTTGTAGGAAAGCTGATCTTAATGTGAAGTCATTCACTCTGATTCGTCATCAAAGCACAACAGTTTCTTGAGTAAATACATGTTTAGTGTTGCATTTTAACAGTTCATCTGATAAATGCCTTAGGGGGCTTTTCTTGTTGCATCTTTCACAATGTTAAGCACGTGAGCAGTGCAGAGAAAGGCATGTCTAAAGCAGAGTTGGAGAAAGTTTGCACAGCACTGGCAAGCATTAGTTCATCTGATATGGTGAAAGCGTGTTGTATTATCCAAAAGGACTCTTTTTTTACAGACTACTCGACAAGGATGCATAGATGTGCTTGTTTCATGACTTTTCCTTTTTATAATTATAGGTTGATAAGTACATGAAGGAAATTCTTGAGGATTTGGTCAGTAACTTAACCAGCAGTCTGTGGAGGATCAGAGAATCAAGGTATTGCTAGGAAAAATATTAGATTTGTCTTTGAACTGAGTTCTTTTCTCTTGTTCACCATAAACTTGTTAACCTGAAGAAGTTGAGAGGGAAAAGAGGACCATATTCTTTCATCAGGATAGAGCCCGCCCTTGTAGCTTGCCCTTGAAAGTATGATACAATCCTGAAACTATTTGCCTGAAATTTTTTATTGCATGTAGCTTTACACCAAACATTTTCTGCAGAATGAGTTTTCTGCTTACTAGTTCTTGTCTGTCCTTGAATCTTAAATAGTGCTTTCTCGTAGAAAACCGTGTCAATCTGACAGTTATGTACTTGGCAGCAGGATGCCATTTTTAATAAACTGCTTTTTGTTTTTAATGGCTTGTAGCTATGCTGTGTTGAAAACCTCTGTTTTCATTTCAATTCCATACTTTATACTATTTTGGTTTCTTATCATATGCTTAAAGAAAAGAAGACTAAAACCGTTTTGTCACTGGAATGTTTGCAGTCGCAGTTTTCTGCAGCCTTTTTCACCTCCTGTCACCTGTCTCAGGTTTTACCTGAGCAACTGAGCATTTTTGTCTGTGCTAAAGGAGACATTCTTGTGACAGAGTAGATTTAGCATTTGGGGAAAGTAAGGAGTGTGAAACAGTTCTCATTTATATGAACTATTTATTTATATTTATAGTCCTATCTGTATATATACACCTATATCAAGTAAGAACACTGTGTGAAAGAAATAAAATTCCCTGTTTGCAGTTGTCTGGCACTAAATGACTTACTAAGGGGAAGACCTTTGGATGACATCATAGACAAGCTTCCAGAGATCTGGGATGTCCTGTTCAGAGTACAAGATGACATTAAGGTAATGGAACTGAGAACTGAATAGGAGTCTTCAACAAACAGTACAGTGATCAAGCTCTGAGCTGTTTAAAGAGAGATTCTCTGACAAGTCAACTTGAAGCCAATAGGAGTTTTGAGTATTAAGCAGACTAGAAATTCATGCTCCTTGAAAGTAAAATTTCCATGCCACCTTGGAAATTCTCTTTAAGTTTGAAGTGCTGGGTTTCAATCCTACTGTGCTTATTCTAGATGATTTGAGATTTTTCCTTAATATAAACAAATTCCTGAGTAGTTGCTTAACTTTTGAATATAGAAACATTTATTATGGGCTGCTAGTGTGCTGAACTGATATATGATGTGCTGAACTTGGATGTATGACGTCAGAGTCTTTGGGTCCTTTCAGGTTTCAGCTCTGTCAATATGTTGATTGTACCAGATACTCAAATAAACCAAAGACAAAATTTCTTTTAACGATGTTCTGATATTTTCTTCTAAAGATACTGCTACTTTATATTAAGTATTAGACATGAAGATAGCCTTGTCTATTCTAGTGTTAATGCTTATCAGTTAATAATTCTAGAAGAATAAAAATAACAGAAATAATTGTTGACTTCATTTTTAGGAGACTGTGCGAAAGGCAGCAGAACTAGCCCTAAAAACTTTGAGCAAGGTAAAACTCGACAGTATTGTCATATGCACATAATGACAAGACATGTATGGTTTTGATGTCAGGAGTGACCATAGACTGTATTTACTATAGACTGTTGTCTTCAGAGGATCTCTAGTGTAAGATCTAGTTGTGAAAGACTGAACAGCCTCCTAGAAGGCAATCATCATAATCACCGCATACTCCTCTGTATTTTTATTGATGCTAGTGAAGTCCTGCTGATGGAGGGTAAAGCAATGTTAAGTAAGGGCTGTAGTTGGGAGGATATAATTAACTGTGTTTTCTGCATCTGATGTTGCTTTTTCTTTGCTTGGATGTGGAATTTAAGTAAACTTACTGTAACTTCAATAGTTTACCAAGACTGACTGATCTAGTTGACCAAGCTTGGCGGTACTGGGATGAAACAGAGTAATTGTGTATGGACTTCTCTGTGATGCTGTAGCTGACATGGTTTTATGGGTGGAGTAAACATATATCACTTGATATTTTGTTTGGTAATCCTCTAAAAACATCACATTGGTGGCAGTGGATCTAAAGTGCTGTATTTGAGATTACAGTCTTCATAGTGCATGACATTTTAATGCTGCAAGTGAGGATCTGGTCCCAAAGTGTTATTGGGAAATGTTGCAGTTGCAGAATCTGTTCTTGTTTGGGGCTTACTGCTCTGCTCTGTGGAATGCTTGAGTCCCTGTGGCTGAGATAGGCTGTCCTTCAGCTGAGAGGGCTGTTTGGTTCATCTGTTCATCCAGATTCAAGTCAAAGCCTGCTAGGCTCTGAATTTGCCTTTTGTGAAAGTGGACTATAGTTGAAACTCCTTTTAGGGATGACTCTTACAGCTTCACTACCTTGTGGAGGGAAGATGACGTTGAAACAGAGCCTGGGTTTGGCGATGAGCACTTTGTCTAGTCGCTGTTAGCTTCTTCTGTCTGAAGGAGAATATGCTTTAATATAATCTGAGGGGGAGGTTTGTACATGTTTGCAGCACTGATTCTCACCTGTCCCCCAGGTCTGTGTGAAAATGTGTGACCCCTCTAAAGGAGCAGCAGGTCAGAAGACGGTAGCTGTGTTGCTCCCTTGCCTCCTAGACAAAGGAATAGTAAGCACAGTTGCTGAAGTCCGGTCTCTCAGGTTAGTTTTGCACCATGTAAGTTCTCTGGTGGTTGGGTCATGATTTGTCCCAATGATATTAAACGTACTCAGCTAAGTTGCAGAATGTTTTTTGCGTTTGAAGTGACAAGTTGCTCCCCAGAAGAGCTTTCTTGCTAAGTTATTTTTTTCACACAGTTTAAATAGCAGCGCTGAGAACTCTGCCTGTCTTTTGGGAGTATGTGGCCTCTCTGCAATGCCCAGATTCAGTTCCCAGCAGGAGATTCTTTTCTCTCTGTACAAATGGCAGGCTGATCCAGAAGCAGTGTGCCATGCTAAGTCTGTCCTTTGGGCCTGGCATATCTGGACTGCTTGCAAACAAATAGTTTCATGGTTCTTCAAACAGCCATGTCTGATTTCGCAAGTGCTTGTGAATATTGACAGTTCACATCCCAGATGTGACTGCATTTGGTCACACTGTTCAAATACATTTTATATCTTGTCCCTTGATGTGTTGGGACTTAATATGCTTGTCAGTTTACAATCTTGTTTATTCTTTCTTTTGACTGAGGGATAAAAAATATGGAAAATTCAGAGTTGGAGGGTAGCTAGGTGGTCTTCACAAAAATAATTATTAGGAAAGCTAGAAGGCTTCAAACAAGAGAATATTTCTTGTACATTTTTCATTCCTTTTGAAGATACCAAAACCCTTTGTCAAAAAGGGTTTTGCAGCATGAGAGATGTGATCAGTCTGAAACTGACTAGTAGGGTTTTAATAGATAATTGTAACTTGTCTTTTCTTGGGTGGAGACAGTGAATGTCTCAGGGTGACTTTGCCCAGTGCTTGTTTAAAACATCAGGGTCTGTTATTTCTTCCCACATCTGTCTGCAATACTGTCTCTTTGCCCACTCCCTTTGTGATTCCAGGGCCAAAGGAAACAGTTTCTGGCCAAAATATATATAACATCTCTTGGAAGCTCAGGGCTAGGGAATAATTTTGTTTAAGCAAAAGTTAAACGTGGTTTTGTTTGAAGGAATGTTTATATTGGATCTGGATTACAGTAGATCAGAGAGGCTTTTCAGATCAGTCTCTGTGTATCACTGTTGACCTTGTTTTCAATCTTCTTCCAGCATTAACACTCTTGTGAAGATCAGTAAAAGTGCTGGGTCTATGCTGAAACCTCATGCACCAAAACTTATCCCAGCCCTGTTGGAATCCTTGAGTGTGCTGGAGCCCCAAGTCCTCAATTATTTGAGCCTTTCTGCAACAGATCAAGAGAAAGTAAGTGCAGCTATAACGAGGAAGGATAAACACAGCACAGATAACAAAGATTTAATCTTCATTCAGTGAACAGAAAAACAGCAGATTGGTAGAGAGGTGTTCAAAAAGCAAAGATAAATAGCTAGTAAGTTACTGAAAAGCTAGGTCACAGAATATGGGCTGGGTGAATCTGAGAGTATTTTTGAATGATCGGGTTTATTTTTATTCTCTAGACTGCTGTAAGTTTCTAAAACTGAAGAGCAATCTTAGTAATCTGTTCTTAAATGTCACTGCTGTTTTTCTCAAGGGATGAATTTCAGGACTTCATATAACTTAGATTGGAAGATGTGCCATAGCCCTGTGGGCTGGAGGTGGATGTTGTCAGCACCATGTCCTTTTATTGTTAAAGTACCATATTAATCAATCACAGTCTTCTTGGGAAAATGGTTGAAACCCGTTGATAGGTAGAAATTTAGCTAATTTTGTTGTGGGAGGGAAGAGGCTCAATTAGATTAGCCCTTTGCGAGTGAAAAGGGAGTGAACAATGTGAGCAGTAGTCCAGTGTGAGATTTTATCTCTTCCCTATGCCCTCCGCCTTGTTTTCTCCTCCTCTCTCCCTCCCTCTAGAACATTCATAGTATGTAGGCATAATAGCTTTTTCTATGCACCTGAAGAAGATTTTAGTGTAATGTAGTGAGTTACAGCTGATGTTGTTGCCCTTTCTACTGTTTTCATGTTTTGTTTACACTTGGATTTGTTTGGTGTTTTTTCCTGGTTGTTTTTTTTTTTTAAAGACTGCAATGGATAGTGCCAGACTTAGTGCTGTCAAGTCATCGCCCATGATGGAAACCATTAACATGGTAAGTATTGATTTCATCAAAGTTCCAGTGTAAGGTATGTTGTAGAAGAACAGGAATTAAACTGGAAGCTTTATAGAATACCTCTTCAGGGTTCATTTTCTAATCATATCTCTATGTGGCTGGCTGTCCACTTCCTTTTTCATGTACAGACTTCTCATCGTGCCACCAGTGCTTGCCCCTCAGATCAGCTGTGAATAACTTTGGCTCCATTTGGAGTCACATAGATTGCATCTTCATCTGAAGACCTGCCTGCCTTGATGAGGAGGGCATCCTTCAAGTGCTTTTCTTTGGATGGGGGCTTAGCTGGTTCTGGGTTATTGCTAGCATTTCTCTTAATCTCTGGCCCACAACTCCAAAACCAGCTTTTCACCTGGGCCTTCAATTGATGATAGTCATTGTTGGTAAGGCATAAATGCTGTTGAACTGTTGCCTTATGGTGCCTTGGATATTCCTGTCTGGGCCTTGCCCGTACTTTCATGGTGGAAATACATATTTAGAGAAAATTATTAAATCACTGGAAACGCTGGCAGCAAGTGGTGTTTGGCACCGCAATTTCCTGCTGATGGAGGAGGAGTTGCTGATGCCCAGATGCTGTGGTGTGGGATCTGTCCTGGCAGAACTCCCTGTTCTCTGTAGGGAACTGTCCCTTCCCAAAAAACCACCCTTCTTTTCTGCTCAGGCATTGCACACAGCCAGGGGCATGCAAGCAGGTAGAAAATGTGAGGGTTGAGTAAGTTTTGGTGGCTACCAGAGCAATTTATTGTTTCTGCGACCTACAGAAAAACAGAAAGAGCAAGCCCTCCTGTACATAAAAATGTGTGGAGTTGAGTTTTGGTGTCAGGTGAAGTGGGTTCTATTAATAGAGTATAAAGCAGTTGGGAATGAAAGGCTCCATGTAAAAGTGTACTTGCTGCAGGCTGTAGCAGCTGCTGCCATCCCTCCAGGCCATGCTCTACCCTGCCAGCCCTGGGCGAGCAGCTGTGGTGCCTTGACCATTGATTGGGATTTTTTGGGGTAGGGGAGAGATAGTTCATAATTACTTCTCTGGAGTATTGTGAAGATGTCCTAGCTTATGAGACTCCTTTATATTCTGGGGCTAGCTGGGAGATTATATGGGTGATTTCCTTCACCATACCAGTGATGGAGGGGGAAGTAACAGTTGATCTGACCTGGGAAGTATACCTTTAGTATATGATCTTTGAATTTGATAGAGAATGGTTCTCCTCTCTACAGACAGCATGTTACACAGAGTGCTGGTAACATGAGGCTTTCTATTTTGTCCAGTGGCATTTTAGGCATAGCAGCTTAAAAATTATACTAATTTTGTGCATCCATTTTGTACCTTTATGTCATTTATGCCACTTGTTTGTCTTGACCTGTTTAAAAACTGTCTTGACTTGTTTCATGTCATTGTCTAGTTTGGGTATGTTATTGCTTCCTGGTTTCAGAGAGTTGAGGAAATGTTGGGTTTTGTCCTAAGATGCAAATGCCTTTGCATCTCGTTCTCACTAGTGTGTTAGTTTCAGGCTTCCTGAAGAGTTGCGTGTAGGAGCACATCAGTTTGAGAAAATGCTAGTTTTAGCAAGGTCAGCTCAGCTGGAAAGTGAGACACAAGAATCTTTATGTGGTAGAATCCATGTTAGCTTTTTCTCATCATGCAGCAAAGTCTTGTGATTCAGCTGAGAACCAGCCAGCACTGCTGAGGCAGCCTCTGCTAGAAATACATCAACTTCAAGTCTGCCATCATGACTCTTTTTTTAAATTTATTTTTCTTTCTTTCTGTTTTTTTCTCTCTCCCTGTCTCTTGCCTTTCTCTAGAGCTTGCAGTATTTGGATGTTTCTGTCCTCAGTGAGTTGGTCCCTCGGCTGTGTGAACTGATCAAAAGTGGCATTGGCCTTGGCACAAAGGTATGTCTGTGGTTTTAATAGTTCTTTCAGAAATGAAGAAGGGAATATAGAGCAGTGTCAATAAATGGTTCCTTTGACTGTGTCTTTTGAAGCAACAGCTTGAGTTCTAACATACTGCAGTCATTTGACATCTGAGTCCCACTCCACAACATCAATCTTCTGAATGTGTGCTGCCCTAACCTCTGCTAGGCTACATGGCTGCTGTGCTTTGTGACACATTAGTTCAAAAGGTTGTCCCTGATTGCTGCAAATTTTCTAGGATCATCTATTCTGAGTGTGGGTCATTTTCTGCTTCCTATTTCAGTTCTTGTCATTCATGTTTTGCAAACCTTTGCTGCTTCTATTTTTATTGCTCTTGGATTATGAGAATAGAAGTGAGTGGGTGTAGATCATGCCTCACAAGTGCAGGTAGCACCACAGCAAGTATTAACAATAATAACCAGCAGCAATTACTGTTTTATCTTACGTTTGTTTTCCCTTGCAAACTTCCAGGGGGGCTGTGCCAGTGTAATTGTGTCATTAACCACACAGTGCCCTCAAGACTTAACACCTTATTCAGGTAAGATTTCTCTCTTAGTATCGGGTTTTAAAGGTGCTTTTTGTTGCTGTGGTGTTTCTTCTTTAGCACAAAAATTATCCTTACATGTGTATTTTTATCAGAGAGCTGTTTGAAATTACCTTTTTTGTTTGAGATTGGCATGCTTGGAGTAGGTTCAGTACCTCACCAAATTGGAAGAGGTGGAGGAAGGAGTTGAGGGAATTCACTAGCACTGAGCAAGAATAGGCAAAAATATTTTTTTACTTTTTTGGTGCAGTCTAATACTGCCTATGTTAGTGCAGCACTATCAATATGCACTTGTTCCTTCAACTTGAGCTATGGGTGGACCGTGAACAGCAACTGTGTTTCATTTGGTCTCTCCTGATAGTAGAAAGAGCTTCGCCTTTCTGTTGCAAAATGGAAATTAGTCTGAAAGCATGATCAACTGGAATGCTTGCATATAGGAGCATTTTCAGTCAAGGTGTAAAAACCGCTAGTACTAGCTTAAACATAAGGACTTACAGACTTACAACCCCACATGCATGGAATGAGGAAAAAAGCATAAATTCATGCAGTCTAATTTTCATTAGACTGTATGTAATTACAATTGCAGGTTATCATAATTCTTGCCATAGCAATAAAACATGACGCTTTTGATAAAGTAAAGTCTCTTCCAACAGGCAAACTTATGAGTGCTTTACTTAGTGGCCTGACTGATCGCAACAGTGTGGTACAAAAGTCTTTTGCCTTTGCTATGGGGCATCTAGTGAGGGTGAGTTGGCCTTTAAGTTTTATTTTGTTTCTTCATTGGTTGTCTTCTTTGAAGCATTTGAATAATTTCATTCTCTTCTTTGTTACAGACTTCCCGGGACAGTAGCACTGAGAAGCTGCTGCACAAGCTCAACAGCTGGTACATGGAGAAGGAAGGTACATTGCTTTTCATTCATTTACAGCATACAGTGCAGAAAAAGTTCCTGGTGATAGCAAAAGTAAAGAAACATTTCTGTATTGTGATGTTTGGTTTCACTGGCTGAATAATTCCTATACAATGTTACACAATACCGTGCATTACTCTGCTTTCCAAGAGGCAAACCAACCAGTTAAAAGGATAATCCTGCTTCCCAGTCATAGTATGCTTGTTTTGCTCTTTCAGAGCCAGTTTACAGAGCAGGCTGTGCTTTAACTGTGCATGCTATGGGACGCTACAGCCCAGATGTACTGAAGAACCATGCCAAGCAGGTGGTGCCCTTGGCTTTTCTTGGAATGCATGAAATTCCTGAAGAAGAAAAGGGAGAGAAGGAAAATTCTACTTTGTGGACTGAAGTTTGGCAGGAAAATGTACCAGGTATGTTGTGTTAAGAATAGTGAAACCTTCTGGGAATCATGGGACAAGAAACAGCATACTTTCTGGAATTTCATTTTGCAAATAGGGAATTCTCATGGTAAGAGATTTGGGAAGCTTGTTCCCATTTTCTTCCTTGCTCTAGATTTCTTGTATGAAGATTACCTTCTCTGGCTATTTAAAATAATTACAGGGGCATTGATCACAAGGATGGACAGGCACAGTACAGGTATTTTAATATTGTAATACACTGATTGCCATTGTAGTATGGCCCTGATGATACAGATAACTAGCCATCTTTGGAAATTTTGATGCCAGCCTTTAGGGGCTGCTGCACACTTCAAAGTTACAGGGGCTTTGGTGTTTCTCTCTTGTTGGTAATACCTGCAGTTTTAGCTTCAATGAATAAATCTGTGCTATAGAAGTGAACTTCTTTCTATAGAAGAAAATCTGGATCCATTATAGTATTGTTTTACTGACACTGCTAGATTTCAGATCTGGTTACTCAGTCACCAGATGATTTTTATGGAGTCTGAGAAAGGAGCTGAAAAAGGTTTTTTAGTAACTTGTTCTTGGAAGAAAAAAAAATAAGAGATGTTATATTCCTTGGAAACAGACTAACACAACGCCTGCTATACAGAAGGACTAAAATGAGCTCTGTGTCTAAATACACAACAAAAACTTTTTTTGAAACTTTTAGAAAACAATTTAGAAGCTTTTAGAAAACAATTCATCTTCATCCAGGCTGAGAGGAATTCTTCACACTTCACAAAGGCCTGAAGTAGACCTTTCTCATTTGTCTCATAGCCAAAAATCCCAAAGATCTGTAACTGGTTGGGTTTTTGTTTTTTCAGGATAAGACTGGCCTTGTTTGTTGATGGTGTTTTTTGTTGTGTTATTTTGGGTTTTTTTTTTTTTAGTAAGATCAAAGGTTTTTTTGTTTTGTAGCAAAATTAGTTTTTTCCTCCATTTCACATGCAGGTACTCAGGGTGGGATCAGACTGTATTTGCAGGAGTTGATATCCATCACCCAGAAGGCTCTGCAGTCCCAGTCCTGGAAGATGAAGGCTCAGGGAGCAGCTGCCATGGCATCAATTGCCAAACAGACAGGCTCCCTTGTACCACCACATCTGGGAATGGTGCTCTCTGCACTGCTGCAAGGCCTGCCAGGGAGAACCTGGACTGGGAAGGTAAAGAGGGAATTGTCACTTCATAGTTTACTATGAGCCCAGCAGCATGCCGCCCTTGAGCCAGGAAATGCAATGTTTTCTGCTGCAGAGCAGCATGATAAGACTGCAGATGCGGGGAGTTTGCATTTTATCCTACATTTAGTAGATACAGAAATGACTGGGAAGATAGGTAGATGAAATTCAGACTGCCTTAGGAGTTGGGTGACCACTTTGACTAATTCCACTGCACCATTCCTAGCCTGGAGGGATAATAGCGTATGCTCAGAGGTGCTGCAAGATCTCTTTCTGCTGTCAGTTCCATGCAGATTGAAAGCTAAGTCCTCTGCAGGAGGTGTAGTAGGAGATAGAGAGACATTGCCTCTCCAAACTGATGTCACAGGCATGTTTCTCCACTGCCCCTTGTAGAATATCACAAAGGTTTGCCCTGTGCAGTAAGGACTGTGCGTTTGGCTGTGTGGCACTTCTCAGTGATGTCTCTTCTGTCATTGCAGGAGGAGCTGCTAAAGGCCATTGCCAGTGTTGTTTCTGCATGCAGGTAAGTGGCTTGAATGAGGTAGTACCCTCAGGATCTGAGATATCAAAAGGGAGGTTGTTATACAGTGTTACTGCATGTAGGGTAGTAAGGAGATTCTAGAAAGTTTGTCATCATTCTGATCTCCTATCAGCATGTGAGGAGCAAGTGATGTTTCAGAGAGATCTGCAGAAGTAAATGGTTGATTTAGAGAGGAAGAGGAGGATGTTGAGAGGCCACAATTGCTAAGAGGAAAGCAGAGACTAAGGAGGAAGATGGAGACCTTAAATGGGAAAAGGAGGAAGAGGTAGAAGAGTAGTAGCAGGAGCAAGTGCCTTGGAAGAATATGAGAAAAGAAAATAAAACAGGGAGAATGCACAAGGAGTGAGAAAGAGCTCCCCATTGTAACTTAGTGGTAGGCAGCCGAGTGCCTGGACAAAAGAATTAATTCCTCTCTGGGAACAGTGGGTTTTGGGAAGAGATTAACATGATGGTGTCCATGTGCCTTGCATTTCAGTTCAGAGCTGCAGAAGTCAGTGCCTGGTCAGCCCACCATCACAGATGTCATCCAGGCTCTCCTGAAAGAATGTCGTAAAGAAAACCTGAAGTATAAGATGGTGGCACTGCGCTGTGCAGCTGGGGTGCTGCAGGCAACAAAGGAAGATCGGTTCCAGGAACTTGCTGATATCACCTTTCCCATGATAAAGAAGGTCACAGCTCAACTTCTTGAGTTTTCTCTCTTTAAAAGCAGAACACCCAAGTGGTGACAGTCCCAGTGACGCTGGCTGCGTGCCAGGCTTCTGCCCAGAGGGCTGATGATGTGAGGGACTTCCCACACTCAGCCGGTCTCTGGTAGGGGCTGAATATCAGACAGTTGGTGAGCCCTGGGGTGGTTCTACCTGTGTTGCCCAAATTCTGAGTTAGCCCAACTGATCTCTAGACAGAGTTCTGCCTGGAATGTCCACTACTGCCCTGTTACCACTTGAAAAGTTTAATTCCCAGCTGCTCTACTGGCAGCAAAAGGCTCCTGGGAAGCTGTTTAGAGGGCTTAGTATCAGCAGAGCCTTGCAGCTCTGCAAGTGGGACTCATGTAGCACAGGCACACGAGTGTTTGGGTGCCAGGCCGCAGAGCCCACTGTGCCCCTTTGCAGGCTGCCAACAGTGCCAGAGCTGTGCACGAGGGCTGGTATGTGCAGACTGCAGGGGAAGACTGAGCTGCACTGCCCTGTGTGCCTAGCCTGCCCTCCTTCTGTCAGTCACACCTTCCCCCATGATCTCTGCAGAACTCTCTGGAGAGCATGGGAGCAGCTTTTACAAAGCATGATGAAGAGGATGATGACATGAGGGAGAAAGAGGTTCAGATGGAGTCCCTGATTTGTGCCTTTGAGACCCTGGGCAAAGCCTGGCCAAGGAGCCCGGAGACACAGTGTAAGTCAGCTGATGACATGCAGAACAAACTATCTTATCTTAAAATAAAAAGTGGAAGAAGGGAAGGACCTGGAGATCACATGCACGGTGCAAAGAGTGCAGGAGAAGATGCAGGATCTCAGTGCAGGCAGCTTGTAATGGTCTTCAGTGAGAAAGCTGCCCCGACAGCTTTCCTGCAAAATAACTCATCCTTGAGAAAAATCTTTACTGTTGTCTTAAATTCACTTCACCAAAATATTCTAAGTTTATAGATATGCAGGATGAGTGAGGTGGCTTGCCTAATGAAAAGAAGCCTAACTCTGCTGCTCATGTTCACATTTGCATTGAAGCTGGTACAAGGTGGAAGAATTGGGAATACCTGGAGATGGATGGGAAAAGGTTGCTTTTATTAGCATGCCAGAGTATGTAATGCAGCTGTTTTGGCTGCCAGCATTTCTAATGAGTGAGTTGATGTGAAGATTTTTAGGGTCACTCATTACAGGATGTTGACTTGGTCATATGCAGTAGTTAGCTTGCTGTCATTTGTTAAGGAGCACTTTGGAGACAGACCAGTAAGTGTTTCCTTCTGCATTTCCCTGTGGCAACATAGTGATGTCCTTATTTTCCTATAAGTTGTTATTTTCCTATAGGTTGTTATCGCCAAGAGTTTTGCAAGTTAATGTGTGACCGTCTGAAACTCAGCACATGGAAGGTGCAGCTTGGAGTGCTACAAGCCATGAATGCCTACTTTCAAGGGTAATTCTTCTTTCTGCAATCTAGTTCAGTGATTTGTCTTCTTCTTTTTGCTTTAAACTGTTTCATGAACTTAATGACACTTAATTCTTGACAAAGTTGAGCAGACTTCTGTCCCAGTGATGCAGGGTGCCTGACTGTTTTTGCATTTGACAGGCTAATGCTGTTTGATGAAGAGCACTCTGACCCTGTGGCTTTAACAGAAATACTGATGGAAACCTGTTCCTCTATCACGCATTCTTTAGGTAAATGGACTTCTTCTGGTTTGTGATGGATGATGAATTGCTTGTTAATACCACTGTCCTCTGGGGGGTTGTGTGGTAGAGGAAATGCAGAATTAACAGAAGTTAATTAACAGAATTAATTAACAGAATTAATTAACAGAAGTTAATTCCTTGCACTGCACTGTGATTATTGTGAAGTTACAACATTCAAGACAGTACTATGCAGTTCACAGAGAAGTGCATTCCCTCTGGTGCAAGAGAGCTCTGCAAGGGGAGGGAGAGGCAGACAGTACACCATGCAACCTCTCAGAACACAAGCTATTCCTGATTTAATGAAACGCAAACTTTTCTCTGCCATCATTCAGATGTCTTAGATACATATGCATTATGTATCCAAGATTATAGTATCCAAAAAGTACCCCAAATTTTCTCAGATAGCTGGGGCATGAAACTCCAAGGCTTAGAGGCTCTACTGAAGCAGGACACCCATATATAAGTGCTGCTTATGTCATGTTGACAGTCATGGGCCTCTTTGTTACTTTGGCAGGGTTCCCACTTGTCCTGTGACTGTAACAGTGCCCCATATCTCACACCTGCATGTGGTCTTGTTTCTAATATGCCTGAAAACATCACCTACTTTAGTGCTAGCTACCAATTCAGAGACCCCTTTGGAGAAAGCTTCTTTCAGGTATCAGTACTCATGGAATGAGGACTAGGGTACTCACCTTAGTAAGATTTTAGCTCAGAGACTAAGTAACTTTCTGTGACAAGCTTGTGCTTGATGGCTGGCATGGGGTTTATGTATCCTCACTCATTGCTACTTGTGAACATTTGCATGGTCTCTATCCAGTAGGACTAGCTAGAACATTCTGTTACGCACAGAAGTTGTCTGCCATCGCCCTACAGCTATGGCAGCATTTTGTTCCTTGTTGGAATATATAAGCGCAGTAGCTTAGTGGTAATGGCACAAGGTTTAGTTGACTTGTCAGCCTCCCGTTGTTGACTTTCTGCCCTTCAAATGTGCCTGTTGTTCAAGTGGGCACTGCAGTCTGACAGCACAAACGAGCTCAGTGAACTGTGCTAACAAAAGTGGTCTGAAGATCACAGAGGTGACTGCTTTTTGTAAGGTTAGTTAATTTGGTTCTCAATGTGGTTTTGGGTTTTCTTGTCTGTTGTTTTCTTTAAATCCCTTAGAAAACAAAAGCTACACATCCATAAGAACAGAAGCTTTGTCTGTGATACAGCTGCTGCTCACCAAACTACAAGGTGAGATGTTTTACTTACCACCTGGAAGAGCCATTGCTTGGTAAAGATGGCACCTGGCTGTATGGCCTGGAACTCGAGAGGGACGGCCTTACCTTCTGCTTGCAGCACTGGGCAATACAGGGGAAGCTTGGATTTGGAAGTAGGAGAGGCCTTGAAGTAACCAAGGCTAATATCAAATTCTAAAGTACTGTTGGATATTCCTTTGGTGAGGAAAACGTTCAGCAAGGAGGGTCTCACATGGAGCTCACAGATTTGTCTCAGCAGATCTGAGTTAAATTTAGGCTCCACAGAGGGGATGCTCCTCTTAGTATGAAAGAGTGATTGTTAACCTTTTCAATGTCAAGTTTGGTTTCTCATTATTATTTAGTATTCAAGCCTTGCAGAACTGACTTCATAGGATGAGGTCTTCTTAGGTCTCAGGTTTGTAAGTGTCTGCAGTTGTTATGTAGCAAATTTTTTCCTTGCGTTTCTGGTTTGCATTTCATGTTTCCTTTATTCTGGCAAAAGTATTACATGCCTCTTTCATGAGCCGGTTGCAACATGGGAAATGTGGTTTTTCACGCCCTTGTGTTCACATGTTGCAGGCTTAGACAATGACACCTGGTCTAGAGAGATGAACTCCCTGGCAGGAGGCATCACATGCACCTGAGCATCCAGGTGAATCTGAGTTCCCCTGGAAGCGCAGTATGGATGTGAGTGAAAGGTTGAAGCAAGTAATTCTTTTAGCCTGTCTGAGGAAAGCAGTGTGCTTTTGGAATTTTTTTGTTTTGTTTTCTGGTGTTCATGTCCAATGTCTGTCTGTTTTTATCTACGCAGAAGCTCAACAGTGGCAAAGCCTGACACAAGAAAGCAGAGAGCACCTCATTCATTCGTTGTCTACGATGACATCAGATAGCAGACCTGAGCTACAAGAGAGGGCATTTGTGTTGAAGAAAACACTTGAAAATCTTGACTAAGTTGTAAAACATAAATTTCAAAGTGCCATGTAAAACAAAAACAAAAAAGTGCAGTGGTCTGAAAAACAAGCAGGGAAATGAAGATTACTCTGCAGGATGCATCATTCCTGGCCAAAATTAAAAATGCCTTAAATTCTTTTCCCCATTAATATTATTTTTACTCTTAAGCTGATTGTTAGTTGTTTTATCAGCAAATACCTCTATCTGCCCTAGAATGTTTGAGTGTGCAACATAAAAGCAAGGGCGAGTTTGGGTTTTTTTTTTTGTTTGTTTGTTTGTTTTGGTGGTTTTTTTTTTTTTTTGTTTTTTTTTTTTTAATTGTCCACTGAAGAATGTTACTCAGACCCCCTTTCTCCTTCAAAAAAACTGTTGAATATCCACCAGCACAGAAAGTGAAAAGCATATTTAGTTTTCACATTTATTTGTATGTAGAGATCTGTTAACTGGTGTCTACTCCAGTAGTGCTGGTGTTCATTATCTGTAGAGACCATAATGCTTCCCTTGATGAGGCCTGTGTTTGACTCCTGTGGCTTCCCAGGGACACCTCTGCTTCCGCTTGCTCCTCCCTTGCAGCCTGTTGTCTGTGCATTATGAAAGGCAGAGTACTGTTAACTTCACTCCTTCCTCCTCTGACCTCAGTATGGATTGACCGAGACTATGCCGTTCCCAACTGGCAACCTCGGCTTCCCAAACTTTAAATGAGAACTTTTTCCCCAAAGGATGCACAAGAGAGCACTTTACTGAGCTGTGTGGGACAAAGTTGAGCCTAGTTGGTACCCAGGTGGAACACTGCTCTTCTCAAAGTTGTTTTGCATGGACACTCCTTAGCTCCAGGAAATTTAAAAAATGGAAAACAATCTTTTTTAGATATGTTTTTGAAGAGCGTTTGAAGTTTGAAATTACCCATTTTTTAAGAGTAGTAATGTTTTATTCCCTTCCTGTTCGTAAAACTGTTCTGGCTTTGGAAACCTGTAACAATTTAGACTTGTCAATATTTGTAAGAAACTGAGTCATCTGTCATTTATCAGAGCCCAAGTCATGCTGGTTTCTAGCAATTTGCACTTAAGATTATACCTGCATTAACATGGGAGTAAAATTGCTATATGGTGATGTGGCCCTGCTACTTGTCTCCTTTTTGTTCCCTCCTCTAACAAAAGACAAATCTGACCACTATAGCAACAAACTTAATAGTGTGAATATATAGCACTGCTCCATAATCTGACCAGTATGTGTACAACTTTTTGGGGATAAATGCTTTGCTGACGGTGAAATAAAATCATTAGTATGGGCAATACCATATTCATGGCTTTCAGCACCAGAAGGCTTGTTTCTTTTCTTGTAGTCTGCAGCTCCTTTCAGATCTGCTCTGTTAAGGAGAGGATTGCTCAGATGATGTTTTCTTCATGCCCATTTATTCAGATTCAGGTATGCAGTACCTACTTTCCCCTCAGGTGCCATTCCCCAATCAGTGTTTCCTGGTACTGTAACAGTCTTGTTGTCTGACTTGCTCTCCATTGGAAAGAATGTAATTTGTGCACATCTGGTAAGAGAATGTCAGGAAGAAATGGGCAGAGCCATCCCACTGTGGCTCTTGTGTAGCAGAAACCTCAGCGAGCACTATTGCATTGTACATTAGAACTGGTCAGTGGGCAACTCCTCGGTGCTGGGAGCTGGTGCTATGTTTTAATTTACATCTTGTTGCAGGGAGCTGCTCTTTGTTTACGTGTGGTTTGAACTATTGAGCACAGTGTACATTTTAAAATTTTACTGAGCAAATCATTTTGCAGTATCTTTGAAAACTTGCTTACCGTGACATGTAGTGTCATGAGTGTTTTGGGGTTTTTTTTAATTAGGTGAATATTACCAGTGATGCTTTGCTGTAGCAGTTCATTGTCTGACTTGGGTTTTTTCATATTGGTGAGTGACAGTAACAGAAAAGCAAGAGCCTCCATGTCTCTGGTAATTTGAGCTTTCACTGTGGACTGGAGTATTCAGAGACAATGCCTACTATGGTCAAATGACTGTACGTAGAATAACTATAATGATTGTCAATAGCAACCTGAATTTCTCTATTGGGGATTTACACTAGAGGGAAGAGCGCATTCTAGGAACTCTATAAAACAGCTGGATTAACAACTCTGGCCAAGAGTGTTGGGAAAGTTAGAGATGGTATGACACTTTCTGAATCACAAAGCAATACGTCTTTCTCATAATTACAGAGCAGATTCAGAGCTCCTCTCTAAAGCATGTGCCTATACACAAAACCTACCTGTACAGAAGTTAATTAATTCAGAGGTTTGATTTCTACCCCCCTCACATTTGTAAACTTGATAGGATTTAAAAAAAAAAAATAGATGTGGCCTTCCTAGAGTTTCTCCTCTGAAAGTGATTGCACTATGTAAAACACACTGTACTTTGCCCAGCACGGGCATTTCTTGTGCTGCTGCGATGCTTTGTATACCTGGAGTGCAGTGCGCAGACTCAACTCTAGCACTCTCGCTCTGACTTACAAGCTGTTGCTTAAATGGATGTATATTGAGAAAAGTTTTCTAATGTTGCAAGATCTCCATCAAATTTACTGCAATCTGTACTGTCCAAACATGTGAATGTCTGACTGAAAGAAAACCCTCCTGCTTACCAAAAAGATAAAAACTAAATAAAAGCTGCATGACCTGTTCCTTGGAGTAATTGGCAGTGTTTTTTCTCCTGCGGTGGGTATTTTGTAGTGTTCCTGTGCTCCAGATTCAGTGTGCTGCTGTTCTGCTCTGTGCTGGCCCACTGCCCTGGCCTCATGGAGGCACATGGTGGCTCTGCAGTCCTGGAAGGAACTGTGTTTTTGAACCCATAGTTTGGTCTTCTGCAACCAGGCAAGGTTAGGACATGTGTATTAGAAAAACACATTCTTTACATTTATTGCATTTAAAATCTTGTATGTATTACATATGCATATTAGATGAAGCCATAAGATTAAAAACTTCCTAAGATAGTATTTAAGAACTTCAGTATTTCCAAATTATTCTAGACATGCATACATTTCCTCACCATTCCTCCCCGCAGTACAACCTCACTTATATTTGCTTTTCTAAACAGTATTCAGAAAGAAAGAAAAAGAAGGGACACAAATGAGGTAAGCAGAGGACAGCATGCAAACACAAACCCCACCAATGCTGGCCACCAAGTGGCTGAAGCATCATCTAGCAAGGGAAATGCTGTCAGACCATACGCAGATCATGCATGGGTTTTGCTGTGGTGAGCAGAGACCTGAGCTGCAGTGCTATGATAAAGCTGGTTTGGGCTTGAGCACCACAGACATGTCATTTCTCGCCAGTGAAAGCAGCAGGATACATTCAGGTAAGTTAAAAATTGAGAAAGGGTTCAATTCTGAGAAGGCAATGTTCAGTGAAGAACGTTGAAGAAGGAAAGCGCACACAACCAGGATTGTGCAGTTACAATTAATAACAACAGGTTATAAATTGTAGAAATAGCTTGGGAGTTAGTTGTTGATGATTGTTACTACACTTTGTAACAGGTCTTCTAAATGCTGTAGAACACTGGTAGTTGAATCAGCTTTTCCTCACCTGAAGGCTTTAAGTTTGCAAAGCTACTGCTTATGTACATTTATGTGTAAATATTACAGAGGAATGGCAGGAATTATGGCACACCATAAGGCTTAAAATTGTCCAGCTTTCTGAATAAAACAGACTTCTATGAGTATTTCCAATGAATTACAGCAGACCTTAAACATAAAACACATTTTGAAAACATTTAAAAGGAACAGGGAACACTTAAAGGAAGGTGCTACTATGCATCAACCATCACTACTTTCGAGCTTTACAGCTTGTTTCTCTCCTTCAATATTTTATATGTTTTCTCATCTTCTCTGTGGGCAGGCTCCTTTTTTCTGTTTTGATCCTGACTGTATCTTGCAATAGTGGATACACCATCCAGAAACCTGGTCTTGTAAAGGACATTTGCATTGTTGAACATTCCATCTTTCAAGGACACCACAATAAACTGAAACAAACCAGAAACACTTAAATGTTGCTATCCAAACACTAGAAAAAGCTTCAAAAACCAGAACCCCTTGTCCTTCATTTGGCTAATACCTCAGTAATAATCTTAAAAAAATACTCTAACCAAGGCCAAACAGAATGTGCCACACAAGTCAATGTACACCCACTTTTTCTGCAGCTAATGACACTTCTGTCTATATCCCAGCACCTGGCCTAGGATACAGTTCACAATGCAGGATCCCTGTTCATGATGGAAAAAAACATGGAAAAAAAACTGTGCTGCTAATTATGAAAGAATGTAGGATCTTACCTAGTCAAAAGATACTACTCAAATAATTTTGCAATACTGCTAACAAATATTCCCCTCCTCACTTACAATTTGGAATGGACAAGCCTTTACATCAAATAGAGATGATTTTTTTTTTATGTACAAGTCACAATGATACAGAGATCCTTTCCAGTAGTGCCTGACTTATTTCAGTAGGGTCAACATGAAATATCCTTAACCTCAAGATAAAGATGTCTAGGCAAAAAAAATAGTTCAGGATGTTGTCATGCCTGTAATTGAGTGTGTCACAGATACTGCTGCTTGTTGCTCCATTTTAACCAGGCAACAAAATTCAAGTTTCACCATTGCCATGTCAGTCTAGCTTTCAGCTGAAACAACTCAGAAATATAACACGCATTACTAGGATAAAAGAGCTAAACAGCTCAGAGTCCTCAGTGCCAGACTGCCTTTGGATATAATGGACAGAACTCTGAGCAATCTGGCCTGGCGGAAGGTGTCCCTGCCTGTGGCAGAAGACTGAAACAGATGATCTTTAAGCCTCCTTCCAAACCAAACCATTCTATTACCACAATAATTTCAAGATCATACCTGGGAGTGTTTGAAATGAGTCTGAAGCATCTGCCCAATATTCTGGGTGTGAGAGAGATCAAGGGCCGCATCCACTTCATCCAAGATGTAAACTGGGGCAGGCCTGAAGAGGAGCATGGCTAATATCAAGGATAAGGCCACCAATGATCTAGTACAGAGACAAGAAAAATATTATTTACTCTAGTCTGAAAGGCTTTGGCTTTTGAAAACAATTGTTGAAAGGCAAAGAAGGTGGAAAAGGGTCTGAATCATGAATCTGATGAGGAGCAGGTAACTGGCATTGTTTAGCCTGGAGACAAGAGGACCAGAAGGGACCCCATTGCTCTCTACAGCTGCCAGAAAGGAGGATGTCACCAGCTGGGGCTTGGCCTCTTCTCCCAGGTAATGAAACAGGTCAAGAGGAAATGAGTTACAGCAGGGTAGGTTTAGATTGGATATTAAAAATTTCTTCACTGAAATGGTTATCAAGCATTGGAATGGGTTGCTCACAGAAGTGGTTGAGCCAGCACTCATGGAGAGATTTAAAAGACTCAGATGTGGGGCTTACTGACGTGGTTTAATGGTGGACATGGCAGTTAAGTTAATGGTTGGACTTGATAATCTTAAGAGAGCTTTTCCAGCCTAAATGATTCTATGATTTTAAAATGCTCCCTCAAAAGTACATTACTGCTATGATTCGGAAAAGATGGAATGATAATTTCCCCATTTCAAAATATGAAGTCTTCTCTCAGAAAGATCATGTTAGTTGGGTGATGTTATTTAAAATTATGCTGTTGTTCTGTTCCAATTCTAACTTTTCCAATGATGTTTTTCCATGTCTGGTTCTTTAAGTATTCTGTCCTTCATAAGGTTCTGTATCTCTGTCTCACCTCTTCCAAAATTCTATTTGTGCTTTTCAGTTTAAGATTTTTTCCTTAGAAATTGCAAAGAACATGCTCTACACAGTCACCGTAGACACTGGAGAAGAAAACTGTTGCCATGACACTACTTTTATACCAGTAATACTTGCCCTGGTAGATTATATAGATTTTTTGTGGTTACAATTCAAGGAGAGGAGCATTTGATTCAACATTACATCAGTACTACCTAGGGTTAAGTGTGGTTTCTCACCATTCATTTCTTTCTTTTTTTTTTTTTTTGCCAATTCTGTGTGACAGGAGTAAAATGTTATTTGTTATCTTATACTAAGTAAAGCATTTTTGTAAGTCAGAATGTATTAACAGTGCTTCCAATATTGAGTCCATTTGGAAGGAGGCAGAGTCCCTGACTTGACAAGGAAAAGATTAATTTTTTGTTTTCCAGGACTTTATTTAGACATATTAATTATGGAAATGGAAAAACAATGGAAAAGAAATGTATTCACCAACCTTTGTCCTCCACTAAGTTCTGTTAAGTTTTCCTTCCAGGTGTTTCCTAAGGCAACTCTGAACTCTATACCAACTAAGACATTGTGAGTTTTAGATGCTCCTAGCACAGCTCTGGCTCCAGGTAGGAGTGTTGAGAAAATGGAACCAAAGTCTTCATTCACCTAGAAGTCAGACCACAAAAGATGTATAAATGTGCTTTAGATCAAAAGCACAAAGAGTGAAAAATGCAGTGGTGAGCAGCACAGCACTTGAGACATCTTTCCCAGTGCAACATGGTGAATTCCTACGTCACGTACTGGACAGTGAGAAAACACTAGCTTTAATTTTTTCTGTACTGAAGAGAGAAGCAACACCAAAGGATATATAACACCTCCTACTAAGCATCTTAGAAGGATCCAGTGAAAGATGTATTGGAAGACTTTTTATGCTATCAGCCAGGGAAACAGTTATGCCCTAACTCAGATTTATTAACTGGAAAATTGCAATTTCTCCCAATTAATGGACTAGCAAAAGTACAAGCACCATGTAAGGGATACATTCTGACATCCTCCCCACTCTTTTTCTTCCTAGGTTTACTTAAGCAATGTCCAGGTATGGGATGGGAAACAACTTTGTAAATGCAGACTAAAATTTCCTAGGTTTAGGAATTTGTCTGAAAACACACTTATTCCACCACGTGTGATGCCTTTGTATTACAGCTCACTAATTTTTGCGCACAAGTTCGGCTGGTACAGCAGAATAAAAAAAAAAAGTCAAAAGATTTCCATGTAGAAAGGAATAATTTTATACTTCTGTTATAGTTCATTATGAGAGACTTGGTAAAAAGGCAGAATGCCTAGGTAACAGAAACATAAATCAGACATTGCTCTACCCCAATATTATGTATCCTGACAGTAACAGGAGCAGTACTTCAGGTCCACAGCCCTACACTGTAGAGGACAACACAGAACCAGAAAAGTTTAACTTTGGTAAAATACTGGTTTAAGGAAAGAAAAAATACTAAAAATAAAACCTGACTATATTTCAATACGCCTTAACCTTAACAAAATTTTGTGGGCACTAAAAGAGAATAAGAAAGTAGTTTTGCAGGTTTAACTAGACCTTTACAATGCTCAGAAAATTCATGTCTTATTCTCAAAAGTGAGAGTAAACAGGAAAAATGAAGTGGTTATTTTTAATAATAGGTCAGGGATATTAGTTCTGAAAACAGACCTTTTTTCCCAAGGAAATATGCAAAACAGTAATCAGATAAATCTGATCCTCTACTAAAACATGAAGATAAATTTCAAGTGTCATACCTTTTTCCAAGCAATATCCAAAGTTTGTTTTTTCTTCCGGTCAAGCTCTTCAATAACTGCAAGAATTTTTATCTTGTCATTCTCTACAATCCTTTTTTTCTTCATTAAGTCATTATACTGGTGCAATGAGAAGAAAAGATTGATTTAAATAAACTTTGTGCTCAAATGCATTTTGTGCTAATCTTACAGCTTCACTGTATCATTTTGTAGGTATCAAATAGTAATTTACCACAAGATTAAAATCCAGTGCATATACATTTAGCTGCATGAGGGATGTCAGTTTTGGGATTATTTGCAAATTAAAGCATCAGAATTTTCAACAAGCAGAAAAGGGGAAGGACAATACTGCTCTGAAAGTTGCACTTCCATGTTCATAATTTGCTTTTCCATAGAAGAAAGGATGCTGGAAGCTGATAGGAGTAAATAGTGCTATTTGAAATATTACTATATGAAGAGCTGAAGGATAAAATCAGGGGGCAGTTTTCAGACAATCCTGGAATAGCCTGAAGATACAAATTAATTCAAGACAACCTTGCTGGTACACCATCAAGCTATCATGCTTGAAGATGAATTTTTTTTGGTCTGCAACTTTTAACACAGTATATAGTTCTGAGATACTCTAATGGATGCCACAAAGTTTGCTAATGCTTAAACTTATGATGAACTGGGATAAGAAGGAATAAAATAGTATTTTTTACCATCCAAAGTCAAGATTTAGAGTAACCTAAAAACTTGGTGTGCCAATGAACAGTTCAAAGATATAACACTAGTATGAAAGAACCAGCAAAAGGTTTCCTGCTATCTCAGGAAGGTTTAGTTTTATTTTTGGTGTATTGAGAAATAGAGCACATGAAAACATAAAGCTACATTATATATATCTATATATAGTATATATACCATATGACCAGCCTGCTCGGTCTTTATAGATCAAAGCACAGAATGTTTACCCTTTCCTCTGCATCGGAAAGCATGTTCATAGCTTTCACGTTCACATTCCTTCCCAATTTCTCTTTATGCTCCTGTAATTTCTGCAGTTTCTGACTTGCTTCTTTAGGGTTGCTGCTTTTGAAATCATAGGCTGTGTTTGGCTGGCCAAAGAGTGGTTTGTCTGAAGCTATCCACTTGTATTCTTTCAGCATTTTGCTCACCTGTAAACAAAAAGATATGCTGAGGCTTTTTTCTTATCATTCTCAAATGTGAACTAAGAATTAAAACAAACAAAACATCAACAAAAACCCCACCTACATTCTGAAATAATTCTACTACTCCAATGCAGCACAGGTACATTTTTACAAAGCTTTGTGTGATTTCCTTCATTGTGGACAAACCAAGAATTTAAGGTGCATTTCATGTATATCTTACATACTTACTCGAAGTGCTTTTTTTCTACATCTGAACTACACCAATGTCACTACATCACGGAATTACCTTCTTTAATTAGTTGTCTGATTTGCCCATACAGTCAGAATGTTCTTATTGTCACTTTCTTACTGTGATCTATCCTCTGCTACTCCATACAGATAAGCTCTTTGACAATGTATAATTTCCACTCCCTCTTCCTCAGATAGAACTTTTCACATTAAGAGCTGCAAATACGACAGTGCTTAAAGAAAAAGGCTATTCCCTTTACATATGGCAAGGGAAATAACCATCCTTGGTCATAAGACGTGAAGAAAAATACAATTTTGAAATACCTTGGCAGCAGCATCAGCAGACTCTTGTTGACATTTGGTGATGCTGTGTTCTAATTCTTTAACTTTAAGCTGTAATTCATTCTTTTGTTCTGTGTATTTTACCATCTCTGCTGATTTGTCTTTAATTGCATTATCATATAATGTGATTACTTCCTTTTGCTTAGCAAGCTCCTTCTGTGCTGTCTCTACAGATTCCTGAAAAAACATATCAGCAGACATTTATTGGCCTCTTCTAAAGCTGGCATTAAAGCCTGATCAGAACTGACACAGCAAGGAGAAAAAATCCACACATGAAGCAACAAAATAACTACCTAGGATTGAGGGTGATATGCAGTTACGCAGAAAATAGTGCACATTATAATGCAAGATTCAGAGGATCACACAGAGTAACATCAAAACAGAGAATGAAACACAGTATTCACCTCTTTCTTAGCCACTTCAGCCATCATAGCATTAACCTGATCCTGGTAGGACTTGATTGCTTCTTCTGTAGCTGTTATCTGTTGTTTATAGGAGGCCTGCTCTTGTTTCAGCTCTTCAAGTTCCAGAACTAAAGCTTTGACTTCCTAGAGAGATGTTTTCCAATTTATTAGTTATAGGTAAATGGAAAGAATTGATGTAGTGAATGCTCTAGAAGATTAACAGCACCCATTCTTGAGCAAGGGTGCAATCTCACAAAAACAAAGAAAGATAAATAACCTCAGTAAGTGACTGTGTCAGTGACTATGCAATAATATATTAAGTCCCCAAACTGAGAGCAGTAAAACCTCAGGAGAATCAAACTTTCTGATTTTTGCAGCCACTTTGAACATTGAGAGAAATGCCAACAGAAGTGAAGTTTTACCTGCTGCATGTCTTTTATTTTTTTGCTTGAAGTGTATGCCTTTTTCTTGGCATTTTCTAGTTTCTGCTCCGCATTTTTTCGTTCTTTTAGACACTCTGCTTCTGCATTTTTAATTTTATTCTCTAATTCCTTATATTTTTTTTCTGCTTTCTTTTTGCTCTCTTCAGTTTTCTTTAATGTCTCTTCACAACCCGCTGAATCAAGAAGTAGAGTATTGAGATTGAGAACTGTTCTCATGTTTAAATTTACATCGTAAACGCCAACCGAAATAAATCTCTCTTTGCCTCCCACAGGAAAAAAGTAGTTGAATTCTCACTAGTTGCTGAAGTCAGATATTTCAATGATTACTCTAAGACAGTGTGCTGTTGCTACTGGTTATTGGTATGGGACGAAATAGCCATTATGAAAATATGACCTTTTTTCTGACACAGGGAGGACTATGGGATCCACTGTGTAAAGTCTCAAGATCAAGAAGTAATTAATGAGATGGCTACCTAAGAAGATATCATCTCATCCCTAGAACACTATGTCTAGATACATATCACTTCTATCCACTTTTGAGACATTTTACTGGTTGCTGCATTTTGTGCAATTTTGTCTTTTTTTTAGCTTTATGAAACACAATTTCTTTCCAATGCTTTCTCATTACGCAAACTATAAACACTAACCTTAAGCATCTACAGAAACAGATAGCTTGAAAAAAGCAAAGGCTACTCAAATATGGGATTAAATCCATTTTTAAACTTCCCTATAAAGACATATTTTCCTTTACTACAACACATGTAAAAACATTAAATAAGAGCATAACCTTCCCTATAAGAGAATGACCACCTTTAGACAAATCACCTCTATGCAACTGTGATTCTGTGTTTGTTGCATGTTCCAAACTATAACGCTAGTATTTTTAAAGTGAAAAGTAGTTCTTTCTTAAAAAAAGGTTCTGTTACTCAAACGGCCTGATATCCATCTCATTCTCAGCAATTAGTTTTCAGTTAAAAGATTAAGAACACATTTGTCACCTATGGTTTTCCTCAGGGCAAGCAGCTCTTCCTCTTGTTTGTGGTAAGCACTTTGATGAAGCTTCTTCTGCAACAGCTCTGCCTCCTCAGACTTCATATCCCGTTGCTGCTTCAGTTGCTGGTACCTTTGGAGACAGTAGTGACACACACTGCTATATGGTACAGTACCCAGCATCTCACTTTCAAAGCTGAAGTAAGTAGATGAATATCTATATTCCATTTCTCATGTGAAATACAGTGATGACAGTAAGGTAAATAAACTTAAATGAATGAAAATCCATTATAATTACTTTAATAATAATTGTGAGGTTTGCATGTATGTAATTTGTTATACATGCAGTTCCTGCTATTTAGCCCTGATCTGATATAGTAAAACAAATTCAACTCATGGAATTTGGAAACAATTCAGAGACCACTTTTTTCCAACTGACAGCATTACAGATGTTATGCTGAAGAATTAAAAGAAAAGATACCTAAAAGCAAAAGTTTTTTCCTCCTCTTGGCTATGTTTCTGGAAGTTTACGGCAGCTCAAAACAGTTTGAAAAAATAAACCCAGCTGGTAGATAGCAAGTTATGCAACACTACCTCCTTATGGCATTTTTGCAGAAGTGACTAAATATATTTTTCTATTCCATCTTTTAATACAGTATTCACTAACTGAATAGCTGAAAATCAAATATACCTATATATATACCTATATATATACATCAAATATACCAATATACCTAAAACTATTTAATTTAAATGCTTACAGCAGTATCACACTACAAAGATAGTCCTTTTAAGCATCTTTTTATTTTCTTGTAAGAAAAATAAGAAAGACCACAAATCTGAATTCTGTGCAGGTGTTAAAAATATGTCTGCAACAGATCCATTCTTCAATAGACTTCATGAAAATTCAATCAATTTCAATTAGCCATCAGTGTGTACCCTTTTTTTGCCTTGTATTATCCAAAACAAAGGGGTTTTGCATGTGTTTTTTAAAAACTGAATTTGCTATTTGATTGCTGAATGTATTAATTATATTGGGAGGAGAGGGAGGAAGGGAACTATTTTCTGCATATTACATTCTCAAAAAGCCTATGGCCTCCCAAAACAACTCTTTATATTAAATTTACTCAGTCACATTAAGAGAAATGATACACATTGTATAGCGCAAACCTTACCTTTCAGCAACCACCTTCAAGCTTGCCAACTCATTCTCTACAGCTTCAAGTTCAGATTCCTTTTTCTTGAGTTCTATTTCAACATCTTTCACTTTTTGAAGTTTAGACAATATTGCTGCACTCTGTGAGAATGTGCCTGTTCAACGAACAAATTAAAAAGCCGGGCTAATTGGAGTTGGACTAGTAGATTCACCACTGGTAATTGAAAATTCTAAACATCAGTAATGAGGCAGGTTGATGATTTTAGTTGAAATAAGGCAGCTAGGCTAAAGTTAGAGTTCTCAGAGGAGAAAAGCTACCTCCTCTGTTCCAGAACCTAGTTCTGCAGGCTTTGAATACTACACATGCATGCCTTATGCAAACAGCTAACTTTTCATAATTTATGAAATTATCGCAAATCAATGATGAATTACTTCAAAAAGTGCTTGAATTCCAAGCCCTTTGGCTTCCACGAGGATTATACAGTCAAATAAGATATAAGCATTTTAAATATAAATTATTTTATGTGAAGTTTGTCAGTAATTTTCTCTTAAAATAATCAATAATATTTCAGCCCAAGAAAACTTTAGCTCAGATTATTCCCAGTATGGGTCTAAACAAAAAGGTTACTGTTGATTTTTACAAAAAACATGCAAGAGCAGTAAACATAATAGACACAAAATACTATTAGTATTATATGAATAGAACCAGCAATTGCCTCCATGCAGAGTTCCTTGGGGATCAAACACATCTCCATCAAGAGTAACACTTCTCATCATTATCCTTTTGTCGAAAGTCACTTTCTTAGCATTATCCATGTTATTACAGACCAGTGTTGTTCCAAAGACATATTCCATTGCTTTCTGCACATCAGGTTCGTATGTTATTAGATAAAGGGCTAAATGCAAGTTATCATGGCCAGCCTAGAAATCAAATGAAATGCAATTAGTATGCCTTAAGTTACAAGAAGTTTCAAATTTGATTTCTGTATTTTGTTGATAACTCTTCCAAAAGTGTCATTAAATTTTAAAACTATTTCAGTTACAAGTGGAACAATTTATACCCATTGAAACCTTACAAAATTGAAAGAAAACAAAGGAAAACAAAATCAGTATATCCTCAAACCCTGTAAAAATTCGTATTACAATAACCATTAAGAATCTCAAGTTTGTAGTATAAAAATAAAATGAAAATGGGACAGAAGCAACATAGAGAGTAAAGAGAGTATTTATTTACATACCAAGCTTTGGGCCAAGTTGACTGTGCCTTCTTGAATACACCTGGCTGAAATTTTGCTTAATGGAATGATGGTGTATTGATGCTTTAGTTCACCCTTTTCTAAAAGCTTTTTGCCAGTAACCTCAAATGAAAAATAGTTAAAAAGCATACCTGAGTACACAAGTGATTTTGTAAAGTGAGACAGTAGGGCACTGGAAGAAGAACACATTGCTGCCACCAACATGACTGTGCATGACTTTCGTGACCCAATTAAAACAGGTACACGGGTCCACACCTCTCTCAAACATTCAGTAACAAGGCACATGCTCATCAACCCCCAAATCATATGACCACATCTCAAAATGCAGAGTTCTGTACTACCGCAATAAACTTACTTCTGTGTCCACAACAATATTATAGAGTTTCCCTCCAGCCACTGCTTCCAGGGCTTTGGCATTGGATAGATCTTTCACAGTGAAAAGAGACACAACAGGGCCTTTCACATGGTTTACATTCCAATTTTTTTCTGGATGTCTTAAAACAAATATAAATTACAATTATGAATCATGTTTGTTTTTCTCTCATACATCTTTTAAAAATTTATATTTAAACCCCATGATGCTTATTGTTCTTGTATAAACAATTCTAAATTCTATCAGAATAAAAAACCGTAAGCAAAAAATTATTAGATTAAATACTTCACAGGAAGAGATTTGACAATAAAGGGTCAGTTACACAGTCATTAAAAGAATGTAATTCCCGATCTATTTACACATTTTTTCAGTATTTTTTGCAATGGGTTATTATCACACCTATAGGAGTATATTCAGCCTATTACATAAAAACTAAACCTGGGGAGGCAGATATTTGACTGGAGTTGACCTCCAAAGAGCAAATCTACTTGTGTCCCCAAGCAGGAAACAATTATATATTTCCCTTTGGATTCTATGGCTTTCACTACTGAAGTTATAAGTTGAAAACACCATCAGACAAAAATTTTAAATTCTAGTGACTTCGGTAAGATTATAACATTTCCTGACTTTCTCCCTCGCCTCCCTCTTCACTTTGTAGCATGGGTAAGACATTATTCACTGGCACTAAAAGGAAAGCAAGAGCTAAGATATTGGTAGAATTATCTGGTTAAGGGCCTCCAAAAGCCCTTTCAAGTGTCTTTCAGGATCACACTGAGATCTTACTTGTATGTAAACTGTACATGAGGAAATTTTGCCATTAAATGTTCACTCAGTTCTCTTAGCCGGCTGACATCAGAAATCAATGCCTTCTTTTTTGCTAGGAGGGCGTCTCCTTTCTCTTCTTCAGAGTTGAACGCAAGCGGTAGACATATATCCAGAGCAGAGAAATTTATTAGCTTAGAAATTAGTATTCTACACTTTTTATCTACATATATGTAGAGAAGACTTTCTGAAACTATTTGTACATTTTCAGACTAAAAAACTTAATACCATCATGACACCAAACATGTAAAGAAAAAGTTTAAACTGCAATGTTCTTCCCTAAAGGTTAATCTGGAATGTCAGCTAACAGTTTTGAGTAGTGTCTGAAACAAATGGTACCTGGCATAAGAAATGGAATCAAAGAAGTGTTTTAGGTACAGAAAACCAGAATGCAATAGGGGTGTTGATCCTTTAGTCCATCTAAATTTTAGCTGGGATTTAACTGTGCCATCAAACTTTAAAATGCTTGGCACAAAGTTGATATAATCAAATTATTTTAAGCTGCTGTCTGTGGAAGTTTAAGAGTTTGCAGAGCTTAGATCAATTTAGAAGATCAACTTAAGAGAAATTTCTTTATGCATGAAAGCAGTGTACTTGATTTTTCATATGCCTCCTGCATTGGGAAGGGGGTAAGATGGAGATAACACCCCCCACCCCAGCAACCCTCGAAGTGTTGTTCTTTATGTTTCTACTAAAAAAGCATTTTTAGTATAGGACAGGATATGGGGTCCAAAGGATATTCCATGCTATTATGAAGGTGTGCTCATCAGTAAAAGCTAAGAGAAAAGGGAGGGAAGGGAGCATCCATTATCAAGGCCTTTGCCTTCCAAAACAGCATACTGAGGTCCTACTTCACAGGAAATGGCTGAATATTGCCTCCTAACTCCTGATAAGAAACAGAACATAAACTTTTTTGTTTTCCTTTTTTTCTGCATCCTCCAGTTGGCTGCAAGACAGAGCCACCACTGGCCAAGGCCAAGACCATTAGTGATGATGGTGAAGCCTCTGGGATAACATATTATAGAAGAGGAAAAAAGGCCAAATCTATCTTCAGTGGCTGGAAAGAGGAGTGACAATATGTGAGAGGAACAGCTCTGCAGACACTAAGGCCAGTGAAGGACAAGAGGAGGTGCAAACCATGCTGAGGTAGCCATGCCCTGCAACATGGACCATAGAGGTCCACAGTGTAGCAGACATCCACCGGCAGCCTGTGGAAACCAACACTGGAGCAGGGTCCTGTCAGAATATGCAGACCCACGGACAGATGAGCCCATGCTGGAGCAGGCTTGCTGGCAGGATGTGTGACCCCCCCACAGAGGGGGGAATAGAATAGCCCATTCCTGAAGGACTACAACCAATGAGAGGGACCCATGCTAGAGCAGTTTGTGAAGAAATGTAGGCCATGAGAAAGATTCACACCGGAGAAGTTCAGGGAGGACTGCCTCCCTAGGAAAGAACCTCGTGATAGAGCAGGGGAAAGATGCCCCTGAAGAGAGAGTGGCAGAGGCAATGTGTGAAGAGCAGAATGCAGGCCCTGTTCCCTATCCCGCTGCACCACTCAGGGAGAGGAAGTATAGAAAATGATAAACTAAATAGAGCCTGGTAAATTAAGTTAAATTGATTTCCCCAAGTGATGTCTACTTTGCTCATGATAGTAATTTCCAAGTGATGTCTCCCTGTCTTCATCTCAGCCCACGAACTTTTGCTGTGTATTGTCTCCTCAGTCTAGTTGAGAAGGGGTGTGATAGAACAACTTTGGTGAATACCTAGCACCATCAAGTCAGGGTCAACTCACAACACTCCTATGCTCCTTTGCAGACTGCCCCAAAATTATGCACCAGAAGCCTGTACAGACCTGAGTAGTTCAGCTCATTTATTTGTTTCTCCAGGGTTATTTTCATTTTTTCAACAGCTTCAAATGCTTTTTGGTCTTTCTTGTAGCCTTCATCCACCTTTTTAACTTCAGCTTCTTTTGCCTTTAATTCTTTTTGTGCATAATTCAATTTCATTTCAGCCTATAAGGAATAAGCCAATATGGAACCAGATCTTCAAAGACAATATTGCAGGTGCAAATTTAGAACACTTGCACTATCAAGCTGCCCATGTAATTTACAAAATTTTCCACTGGTTGCAGATATGACAAAAACCAGGCTTGGGTTTTGAAAATAATGGCACGGGTTATTCAGAAACAAAAACACAGATCTTGTATTTAAATATTGTAACATGACCATGAATAGTCTGAAAAGAAACAAAGTAAAAAAAGGTGGGATACAGCTGTCCCTGTTACTCTTAGCAGAAGAATTTCTGTGACACAAGGAAAGTGATCATCGGAAATTTAAACTCCACTATCAGAACTACTCCAGCAGAGGTTTTCTATCTTAAGACAAAACAAATGTTGCCTCTTTCAGTCGTGTGATAAGCATACAATTTAACTAAGGAGAAAATAGTTTCTCCCAGCTCTCCCTTTCACAATCACAGGCATCTTTATTTTGATTCCATTAAGTTTAACTGTAGAAATCTCTTTGTGTATCATGGACAACAGCCCTAATATCTTCCTATTCAATACTATTGATCATTTGAGTACAGTGAACCATACTTTACATCTGAAATGCCAGTTTTTAATACTTCCTCACAGCAATGCTACAGCATTTTCCTGTGCAAGGATATTTTGTTTATATTTTATCAAAAAGTTAGTTTAATGAATATGCCAAAACGTAAAATATCTTGCATAGATGTTCTGCACCTCTTTTCATTGATCTTTCAAGCATGTGTGAATTGGTTTTCAGACAATTTTCAAAAGCATTAAAGGTAGGTCTGATCCAGGCAGAGCTTTTTTACTTACCTGTTTAGCCTCAGTTACTGCTTTGCTAATTTCATTTTTGCAGATCATCATCTGTCCAGAAAGAGTAGCTTCTTCACCATCCTTATTGCTGGACAGGCCTGCAGACACAGCATTAAAATGCTGCTGTGCTGCAGCTAAAGCATCTGCATCTTTTTCACTTTCTTCCAGTAAAACATTTAGCTCTTTCTCTAGATTCTTTACTTCTTTCTCCTTTGACATTAAAGCTTTAGAATCCTTCAGCAAAACAAAACAAACAAACACACCACAACAAACAACAAACTAAGAGAGAGCTTGAGTCAATTATCTTGAACTTCATGTTGTTTAGGGGAGGAGCACCTAAGTAGTTTCATCAACTATATTTCTATGACATGTGTTAGATTTTGTGATCTTGCAATATGTCTTTGTACATTTTCAAATGTGCTACTCCCCCCATGAGTGTACTGAATATCTACAGAGAGAGGAAATACAGGAAGTGATAACAACTTCCCAAGAACTAGGAGAATTAACTTGCTCTTCCCAATATCTAAAAAATGATCCTCCTGTATAAAAAACTTTGTCAAAAATACACAAGGCAGAGATTTCTCATTTAATTTTAAGAATACATATGTCCAGAGAGCATAATAGTTTGAAGCTACAGGGACCTCTGCTGAGCTTAGGAGAAAATATGGAACCATAAGGAGTTGCACTTTATTTGTATTTGCATGGTATCTTTTTCTAATGGGGAACCTACTACCTGTGCTGTACAAATTAAACAATGCCTTTAGCATTTGTCTCTGCTTCCTCGATGTAATTTTTGCCAATCACAGGAAATCATATGATAATAGGTAAGAAAAACCAGCTGTTCCCACAATCTGAATTAATTTAGTATGTAAAGAAAATTATATACAAATATCTTACCTTCTGCATATGTGTTACCAATTCATTGTACTTAACCTCTTCACGTTTTAAGTTTTCCTTCTTGAGATCAAGAGCACTTCGTGCTTTTGTATTAAGTCTTTGATTTTCTGAAAGAGCAGTTTCCAGTGCATGGAGTCTACCACCAACTTCCTACAATCAGTAATAAAGGAAACTTAATTTAGCCTCTGAAAAGAATGCAGTATTTGTGTTTTGTCTTCTATCCAGAGCTTTATGTAGAAGGAAATATGATCAGTGGCAGTAGTCTCCAATACCAATAGCTCAGACCATCTCGTACTCTGAAATCCATCCTAACTTGAAGGTACTATTGAAGACTCACATCACTCCATTGATGGGACACTGCCCCTGTCCTTCTGGTGGATTTAACTCCATAGATGGGACACTGCCCCTGTCCTTCTGGTGGATTTAGAAGTCCAAATCCAGAGACTCTGTGGGCCATCCTATATCTCATTAAATTTACTGTTCTCAAAATTGAAGCCAACACTGATTATTGTCAAACAAAACACGGCTTACTTTTCTTTTGAGACATTAACCAAAAGGGAGAAAAAAAATGCACACAATGGAAACATGAGGGCAAACAGATTTTATGCTTCAGTTATTTTTCATTTGCATTTCAGACAAAAAACCAACCTAGACAAAACCAAGAATGAACCGTCAATGAACAGTGCATAATCTAAGCAACACACCAGAGGATAAAAATTCAAGGGTATATTATCTACAAAAATAATCCCAGTGTCTTAAAATTTTTTGTATTCAGATATTCAGATGAAACAACTCTGTTTTCATTTACCTTATCCTTTTTCTTTTCCATCTCTGCTATGTCTTCATTAAGTTGTTTTACTCTCTGTTCAATTTCAGCCATTGATTCCTGAAACTTCTCTACATTAGACTGCATTTCCTTTAACACTTCAGTGGAGGATGTCTTTGTTTCTTCAGCCAGAAAAAACTGATAAGCTACACAAAAGCGGCTTAAATGCTCTATTTCTCGTACTAATTTTTGGTATTCTAAATAGGATGTTCGTTCCTGAATAGCCCAAAAAAAAAAAAAATTTATATATATATATATATATATAAAGCCTCTAATATTTGATAGAAAACCAATGTTACATAAGACTACTACAGAAATCTTTTAAGCGCCTCCAAACATCAGTATTTGTAAGTAAGAGGAAGGTTTCTTCATGTTATTCTCAGCTAAAATAATATTCATATAATTGACTGCACACTAGAAATACCGTTTGACTTAGTTTTTCTAAGAACCACAACACTTTAAAATCTATTTTTATCTAGTTCTCGTTTTCTTCCTTCTCCCTACATTTCTCTCTAGGATTTCCTGGAAGTCCAAAATGTCACATTGTCTGTATTTGGAAATATGACAAAATTCTTTCTCTTACAAGACTCTACACAGCATAAAAACATGCTACTGTTTTAGCCAAAACATAGTGGTTCAGGGTAGCTGGAAGTATTTTTTCAGTACCTGAAGGACCTACCTTACCACCCTTCTAATTTTTCCATACCTCTTTCAGTTTCTGTAAAGTTGGATTGATCTCCTCATTTAAGACCTGAAACACATGAGAGAAGATTTATATTCTGATTTGACTGAACTCTAAACTTTAAACGTGTGTAGGCATGGATATCTAGTTCCAGGTGCAGAAATGAAATATTCTACAAGTCAAAGTCACCATTAAGCTAGTTGTTGTTGAGATATCTTTAACAGACGTGAATTAAAGTATACTTTACAACACATAGTACCGTTTGGATGCTTTTCAGTTTTAATTCCTTCTTCTCTATGGTTTTCTGGACAGATATTTTCTTGCACTCATACATCCTAGTACCAGCTGCTTCTTCAATCATAGCTAAAATCTAAAAAAAGCAATGCAAAAAACTTTGATGTTTCTTCTCAGGTTAGATTGGTTCAATCAAGCTGAACATCTCATCTCCCTCCAACCTTTATTTCTGTTGTACCCCTCTCAGCATATAGATTCATTTATTCAAATCAGTTCAGTAAAACTTCAGACAAAACTATTCGCACAACTTTCCTACCTCTGGTGGCTTCATATTTAGAACTTTGGTAATTTGTCCCTGGTGACAAAAAGATAAAACAAGAACAGCAGTTGAGTACCATGCAGTAGTAAAAAGAAAAACCAAAATCCCAACCCCCCACTCATGTTTATGCATTGCATTGTGAGTTCAAGCACTCTTTTTTTTGTTTGTTTTTTTTTTTGCCACAACAAAAATCTAATTTACTCAATTGCTTTGCACTTTAAAGCTCAAGTAAGTTACTCTTCCAGGTAATATAATTGAAATGGATATACTTTGTATCTTAGGCTCATCCTCCACAGTCCTGATTACATCTTAAAGGAGCAATGCAAGTATTTTTCCTAGAGTCTTACTGGGTTGCTAATGTTGAATAAGTTCCTAGTCATAAACCAGCTTTTTCAGTGATGTAGCTGATATATAACAGGGAGAAAGAGTATGTACAAAACTGTCCCCACCTTTGCCATCCACTTGGGACAGTTACACTTTAAACAATAAATCCTGCTCTGTTTTATTATTCCTTGCAAATACTTCCAGGATTTGCCTAGTCCCTTACAGTCTATTCAATTTGTCAGCTTTCTTTTGGTAACTGCGATATAAGAAGGTACATATCTCCACTTCACTCAAGACATTGTCTAATACAGAGCACAAATAATAGGAAGTAAAATCCATAATTTTAGAATATTTATAAAAGCAACATCTATCTTCTAAGGAGAAAAAAATAGAAAATAAAATGGAAACATATTTCAGAAAATTTTGCCAACATGAGGTCTTGTGATACAAGACATGTTTTAGGGTCAAACAATGATGTATTGGAAATCTTAGCTACTTAACAGACTTCATTTTTACCTGGTAAGATGTCACTCTAATTAGGAAATTAAATGTTTTCCAACTACCTCCCCGTCTTAAATTTAGTGCAAGCCCTATTCTTTCTGGATATTATAAAGATGCACACAATACCTGCATGATGAGAAAGTGAGGATTATTGACATTGAGTCCAACTGAACAGAAGAGATCCTGCACACGACTGTTGGAAGCATTTACACCATTGATAAGATACTTACTTCTACCTCCAACAACAACCTGGAGAACAAAGAGAAAAAACTGCTTGGTGTTGTGAGAATATAAACTGTAATAAAGAATAAAAAAATCTGAGCAAATCACACGTGTTATATCTTTGTATGCACATATATGTGCATACTGTGCAGAACATCAAAACAGAACTTGTTTGACGTTTAAAACATTTAACTAAAATACAAGAAAGATTAGTAATCAAGGACAATACTGTCAAGAAATTTTCCATAAACTGCTTTAAAAAACCAAACAATAAAAAATAATAAAAAACCAGAATCCCAACATTTTAATCAGAAAAATAAAGGTTTCTTTGTTCTTGGACACCACGTTTAATACACAGTTCAGATATTAAAAGAAATAGCTGTAAGATTTTTAACTTGCTTTAAGAACATTTCTAGCTAGTACACTGGATCTTCTCCTAGAGTTTGTGTAACTAACTACACTGTAGAGGCAACATAGAAGCTTCGCCTCTACTGTAGAAACTCAGGGACTTTAAAAATTACCTGTTTTCTTCTTTGCCTGCTCACGAGCATGGTAAATTTTATATAGGTTACAAAAAAATACAGATATTAAAGACTCACCTGCCTAGTCACAGTGATCTCATCACTAGCTTCAAATCCCAGTGGACTTTGACTCTTGTTTGAATTATTAAAGGTAATAGACACGGTTGCCTTTGTAATTCCAGCTTGCCCATTCTTATAAACTAGATCTTGCAAGTTGGAAGCTCGCACCTAAGTCCAGGGAACAAATAAATACTTCTCTGAAAGTAACTTCAGTACTACTGTAGATTTTGGCGAAATTAATGAAAAAAATGAAGATCTAGCTGCATATTTACGATTTCATGTGAACTGACATAGGGAACCTGAAAAGTGCTACCATTGTAAAACTACAACCAGTGTGTGCCAGTCTAGTTTTACTTATTCAGCTGTTTCTGCATGAGGCTCCTGACAAAGACTGAATATATCTGTAAAAAAAGCTACCTAACAGTAAAATTATTTAACAAACATTTATTTTTCACAATACAGTTCATAGGGAAATGATTCAGAAAGTGTTCCTTGGAGGTCTGCTGGCTTTGTCTACAATTGGAGGAAGATAGGGATGGGAAAAAAGGAAATTAAAAAATCAGCTTCAGATAGAGATTAAAATTGATGTCAGAGCGCACAGTTTTTTATGAAAATAAACCAGATATATTATCTCTTAAATTAGCCAGGCATTAGCAGGCATTGCAGGAAAACCACTTCTAAATTATTTTCTGATGAACCAGGTAGCCAGATTTCAAGACCCAATCCAGAACTGAAAACATTTATTCGAAATGAGTAAGTTAGTGCCTTTAGATGCAAAAGACCTTTGGCTTGATTTTTTTAGCTTTCAAATGGTTATTTTCAGTCTATTGTTTTAAGCCACATACTTTGTGTAACTGTGGTACGTGGACAAAGCTGTAAGTCAGCCTTAATGTAAGATTGACAGAGATCTAGATACATGTAATGAAAAATCCAATTAATGAAACTATTTCTTCCAAAGAAGCACCATTTCAGGTCTTCTTTGGGCAGCTGCTCACTAGAGCAACACGAGAAGTTGCTGACCGAAGAAGAAAGACCCTTCTTAAATGTGTCCTGTCTCTTTACCTGTGACAGATTGTTGATTCCCAGCACAAAACAGATGGAGTCCAAGACATTGGATTTACCACTACCATTCAACCCAGTAATGGCATTGAATAAAGGGTCAAAGCCTTTAATTTCTGTCCTCTGAGCATAGGATTTAAAACCTTCAAGAACAATTGACTTGATGTACATCTTCTCGACGTTCCTAAGGGACTAGGCAAAGTATTCCTCTCAGAAGCACAAAGAAAGGTATCTGGATTAGAATCCTATATATTTCAGAGTAAAGAAAAAAGAATAACCAAATTAATCATACTGGCAAACAAACAACTATAACTGTGAGAAAATGGAATGCTTTTACAACAAAAATATCATGCATTTGTAAACGGAAAAAGCCAGGCAGACCGGATGCAGACAGATCCAGACCAACAGTGACCTGTACTCCAGCATTTCTAAGCGACTTGCCTTTACACAAAGTTTATCACGACACTTGGGTATTGATAAGACTCGCGCGCAAAACCACGGTCTGTCCCAAAGCTGGCTGCTAGCGAAGGGGAAAGAAAGGCCCGAGCGTTTCAGAACACGGCAGATTGTCTCCCTTTCCCGCTTGCAGAATTGCTGTACCTGCTTAGCCACACCGCCCGCGAGGGGCAAATCCCAGGGAAGCGGCCTAGCAGCCTCGGCTCTGAGGCGCCACGAACAAGAACTCGTCAGAGCCCCATCCCCGACCCCGCCACCTTTCATCGCGCTGACCCCGCGGTCCCGCCAGCGACCCTGCTCCAGCCGGCCCTCCCTCCTGCCTCTGATGCCAAATTCCTCCCTGGTCCCGGTGCCTCACTCGCCTACCCGCGTCCGGCGCCGCTCCCCGATGCCCGCCAGGATCAAATTTTGGCGCCGAGCAGCTCGGCCGTTAGGGGAGGCGCCTGATGGCGCCGCCGCCCGGCCCGCCCTTCCCGGCGGGACAGGGGCGGTGCAGGGCCGCGCCCGCCTCCTGCGGGGAGAGGACGGGAGCGGCGCGGGGGAAAGGCGGCTGGCAGCGACGGCGCACGCCCCGGAGCAGGCATGGCTGGGAAAGGGCTCCTCCGGCCGCGCGAAATGGCGGGTGCCGGCCCCCTGAGGGAGGGCGGCAGGGGGCCTGAGGTCCCCGGGAAGATGAGGGCGGACGGGAAGGCTTTAGCGGGGATTCTGTAGCGGGGCTGAGGAGCTTGAGCGTTAACTCCAGCTGCGGCGGGACGTGTCTTTGTATCTGCTTGAAATTTTATTAAAATGAAGGAAGTGCTTTCTATACTTTCTACATGCATTCCATCTATGCCATCCCCACCCCCGCCCAAAAAAAAAAAAAAAAAAAAAAAAAAAAAAAAAAGAGAGAGAGAGAAAGGAAAAACAGATAAGCATCATCTATGCCTAAGTATTTTGCTGTAATTTACATAGCCGTGCTTCCATTCAAGCAGAATTAGGAGAACTTGTTCAAAATCTGTAAGTACGTGTTGCTGGAAGAACAGTAGCTGTTGATTTGACTATGCAGTGGTCAAAGCAGGAAAGTGAAGTTGGCTGGATGCATTTACTCATTCCTGAGCCTGCTTTTGTCGTACTGTGTAGTAAGACCAGGACTTTGCAGGCGGGCTCCAGTCTTGTACTGTCAGCTGCACAGTGTTACTGCTGTAAAACTTACTGAATTTGATGTTATATCAGTAATTTGAAATAATTCAGATTACTCAGATAATCCGGACTGCAGGTCTACATTACATTAGGAAAAAATGTTTCTTTGCTTTAGGAATTACATTGGATGCAATTGTTTAAGGAATTAGTGTGACACCACTACAGCCGGAAGCACTTGATGGTCCCTTATCTGCTGTTCACTCGCTTGTATCTGGAAACTGTACTGGGAAAAATTATTTTGAAGTATGAACTAGAATCAGATTAATACTGTATAACTATACAGCCCACTCTTTATTAAAATGTTCCCAAACTGTTTTTGAATCTACCGTCTGTGGCAAACGTGCTTGAGTGTTTCTTGTCTGCAGGAGGGTTCCTGGTTTGTTCCTGTTAAAAGTGGTTGCTTGGGCTACACTGAGGGTGGCACCTTCAAATGGATAAAGTCGTTCTCAAAGTGTGATTGATGGAGCTGGTGGCTGGGGAGCTATTACTTTGCCTGCTCCAGCTGCTCCTTTTCCATCCAGACTAACACAGCCTGAAATAAGGAAATGGAAATAGAGCAGAACCAATTCTGATATGAGAGGCTTTGTCCTATTAAGGTTTGTTCTATAAACCAGGTTTGTTCCCTATTTGCATATGACATGGTAAAGAAAAAAAAAACCTTAAATATTAATAAATACATTCTTAAGTCTGTAGCAGCTATGACACATTATAAGGCTTAAATTTGAGTGCTTCATTTTAAGAAAAAAAATCCAGTTGTAACTACTTAACATGCAGTTAGCACATTGGAGTAAATACAACACATGGTTTGAGGAAGGAAAATCTATTTTTAGCAACTGGTTATCTAGGAGGGGTTCCGTTATTGTTATAATAACTTTTTTTGTGAACTTCAGGGAAGCAAGCTTCCAGCTGTTCAATGAGCTAGTCAGTAGAACCCTCTGGGAAACTGCCCTTTTGGGCAAGGGATGGAACAGAGCTGCATACTTTTAAGGACACCTTCCATACGACACAAAAGCTAGTGATCCCCAGTCACAGGAAATTGGGTAAGGAAGGCAAGGAAGGGTGAGTAGGGAACTGCTGGTCAAACTAAAAGGCAAGAAGGAAATGCAGAGGCAGTGGAAGCAGGGACAGGTATCTGGGAAGAGTATAGAGAGTCTGATTATGTAGGCATGGGCTGAAGAAGGCCAGGGGTCATCTGGAGCTGAACTTGACAAGGGGTGCGATGAATAACAAGAAGGGTTTCTGTTGGATTATACCCTTTTCTGACCGAGAGATGGGGCAACTGAGAGGTGTTTTAAAAACTTTTATTCAATTTTCACTCTCATGTGAAGGGTGAGGAAGTACAGATGTTACAGTTCATGCCATCACAATCAGAAGCCAACTCTTTCTTAATTACAATGTGTTTCTTGGCCTATCAGCTTTTGCCACACAATGCTGTTAATGCGTTAGAGCCAATCATCTAAAATCACCTCTCGTGGGTCCTACTACAGTGCACCTTTCATAGTTCTATTTCTTCAAAGTATCTAGTCCTATTTGCAAGGCCATCCTTTGAAACTTGTTTCTAGTTCCATTTCTCTCTCAACAATGTCTGTCTTATTCCATGGCATTTCTAAGTCAGCATTTCTTATCTGGATGTTTGCATACACATACATACTATGTGAGCCTTCTGTTAGGCTTTGAGAATTCTCAACAGATCCATTTCCCACAGGTTTCTACAGGTACGTGACTCAGGAGAGGTCAAAGAAAGCATACACGCACATACCGCCATAGGAAATCCCAGGCTGGCAAACGGGTAGCAAGGGATGAGAAGGCTGAGGTGCTCAATGACTTTTTTTGCCTCAGTCTTCAATGTCAAACCACCTCTCTTTCCACACCCTTCAAGTGAGTGAACAGCAGGGTGGGGACTGGAGTAGCAAAGTGTTTCCCACTATAACTGAAGGTCTAGTGGCAGGGTTGCATCTGTGAAAAATGCCATCCTAGGGGTTGCAATGTCATGACAAAGAAGTCCTGCAGTGACATATGGCCACCTGACAAATTTGCCTCTTGCTCCTAATCAACACTGGTCATGGGAGTGGGCCCTGACTGAGATATTTCCTATGATTTGTAAATGTGAGTGTTCATCTAGCCCTACCTCAGAAACAAACTTATGAGACTCAAAGAGTCTCCTAAGTCTAAGAGTCTCAAAGAGTCTCCTCCCCCTAAATTGGAGGATTGTCCACTGCAGGACAAAGTCCAGTTGGCAGCCCATTACTAGCTGTAAATTCTGATATCCTTATGAAAGACCTAGACAGTCATGACCTGGAAGGGCAGAATCTTTCCCCAATATCCTGAACTTGGCTCCAGCTGCATCCAGAGTTCTCAGTTCCCTAGTAGAAGAAGGTCACTGATACACATGAACAAATCCAGTGTAGGATCACCAAGATGATGAAGAAAAACCAACAGAGAAATGGCTTTGTTCAGTGTCCAGAAACAAAAGTTACTGTTTCTGCTGCCTTCTTTAGCTGCTTAACAAGACAGTATTAAGAGAATGGTATTCAGCTCATCACTGTAAGAGATGATCAATGTTATTTGCTAAATAGTGTTTTCCAATGGCACATGGAGAGTCCTGAGATTTCCTCCTGGTTTCTGCCAAACCATGTCATGTTCAGATATTCGAACAGGTTGCCTGAAGAGATTGTAAAATCTTTTTCTTTTGAAAGTGATACAACTTCACGTGTCTGTGTGCAATCTGATCTTTTCTTCCACTCTTAAAATTTGTTTCCTTGGATTCTAGTTGACATCTTTTTTCTTTTTTTCCCCATGTCCCTCTAATTTTTCATTTATCCATCTCCTTAATATTACAAGATAACACGTAACAGATACCAGATCAGAGATATGTATATGCAAAGCAGGGTGAAGCAGTGAGTTTCCATCTTGAGGGAGAAGTTGGTTGTGCATGTTACAAGCAGGAACTTGTTCAGTGATGAAACTATCCTTGTAATATTACAGAAATCCAGCAGTGGGCTTCAGAGAGATTGCTGGTGCTTGAAAGCACCAGCTTGAAGTTTGTCATTTCCCTTCCAGGTTCACTTAGTACACTATGCAGCAAGAAATGTGTACGCTGCAAGGGGGTGTTCAGCCTTTGTAGAAATCTATGCTTTTAAAAACTCAAAGTTTTCTTTGGCAGCTGTAAAATCAAGCAGATTAAACATTTCTCTCTGTGGGGCAGTAACAGGCCTGTTGCTTCAAATCTAAGAAGTGAAACTGGGCTGTAGGATGTCTCTACAGTTTTGATGAAATTTTGCATTTACTGATGTTACAACGTGTTTGTCCTATATTAGCATTTAAGTAAGGCAGAAGTAAAAAATGTGCCTGAAGGAAGTTTGGGGTCCTGTGCAGTGGCTGGGGAAGTACAGTTGGCCCTTGAAGAAGCTTCAGCTTTTTTTGTCAGCCCTCATCAACTGCTGTGCCCCGTGGAACCATAGAACTTCTAAAGTTGGAAAAAGACCTTTAAGATCATCAAGTCCAACCTAGCACCACCATGTTCAGCAGTAAATTAATGTAGTTTGTCCATGTAGGTACACATGGCCTCATGTTCCTTATCCACACTTCCAGGCATGGTGATTCCACTAGTTCCCTGGACAGCGTGTTCCAATGCTTTACAGTCCTTTCTGTGAAGAATATTTTCATAGCACCTATAGTAAATCTCCTTTGGCTCAGTGTAAGCTCATTTCCTCTCATCCTGTCACTTGTTACTTGGAGACTGGCCCCCACCTGACAACAGTTTCCTTTCAGATAGCTGTAGAGAGGGCTAAGGTCTTACTTTCTGTGCAGTTTCTGAGAGCTGAATGCAGTATTTCCATAATTTTGTTGACTGCCCTTTTCACCTCCCCATGTTAACTTGCTCCTTTGAACCTCTGTTGGAGTTGCAACCTTGTAACAAAGTGTACAGTCATTCTGCGGAGTCACCTAGACAACTAGTCACCTCCAATCTTTGACCTTCTTCCAAGATTTGATAGTATTGCGTAAGTGTAGTTGGAGCTTTATTGTTTCATAATGCAGTGTCATGCTTTCTTGGATATTTGCAGTATGCCAAAAGTAGCATGGGAATGGTTTGCCTTTACTTTGTTCCTGCCACAGGGAAAAAGAAATACAATTGAAAAAGCATTGTGAGAACTAAGCCAGGGAGGAAGAACAGGTAATTTTTGCTAAAGCTTGTAGGCACGTAGGATTTGAGGCCATATTCACTCCCAAGTAATTGGTGATCCTTGTATGTGTATGGGAAGTCCTGAGGTAGCCTCTGGATTATTACTTCCTTGGCAGCCTCTACTTCCCAAGAAGTCCTTTTATGTTAGTTTGGGGGGAGGGGGTTGTGGTTTCTGTGTTTGTTGGTTGGTTGGTTTTTTAAGGATATGTTCCCTATGCTGGTTCCTGGCACTTTGCTTTGAAATGCTGCAGAAGACTAATAAATTAGATCTAGGGGCAGAAAATAGATAAGATGATGATTACTGAAATAACTAGGCTGTTGTGATGATGGGTGAATTTCTTCTTAGAACCAATCTACAAACTATGTCTGAGATATACTTTACTCAGCTTTTAATCATACCCTTTTCCTCCAGTATGGGTGTGAGCATAGGTGTAACTGCTTCAAAATGGAGATAAAAGGAAAATTAGCACAATCACATCTGCAAATTGTGACTGTCAGGAAGATGAATTGTTAAGCTAACCCAAAATTTGAATTGAACTCATGCAACTGACAGATTTCTAAGAAGATTTTGTCCTCAGGATTAGATTTGGGCAAGTCCAGGCTAGGAAACCATAACACTAGTCAGGAATAACAGCTGAGGTTACTTGAGAAAGTAAAACTTTTCTGATTTGACTCATGCTCTCTTCACTACTTTTCTACTTTAATATGATGATTCCCACATTTCAGGTATCACCATTAGCTCATCAGCTTTCAGTCAAACTATTTCAATTTTCTCAGACTTGTCTGTCTCTTTTGTTCCTGACCTTCTTTTCTAGTTTCTAGTATGTATTACAGTATTCCAGTTTTCACTTCTTCCTTCTTCTCTTCCATTTTCCCCTAATTGTGAATCTTCTTACCCATGCTGATTTTGGGGACTGAGCTATGATTACCTGTGTGAAGGTGCTTTCCTTTCAGCTCTGCTGCAATTTGCAGCAACTGCACTGTCTGAACATGGATGGGCTTTTTGCTTTGTTATATATATTGTTAGTGCAAAAAGCCAAGACTTCCCAATCCATTATTCTTTCCTTGATAGTCTTTATTATTTGATAACTTGATGGGCTTGACCGCAGGGTAAGGAGGATTTGAAGGACATCAAAACAAATGCTGTCTTGGACTTCAATTTTAACAAAGGCTTTGATGGTCCTTTTGTAAAAAAATCAAGCAGAAATGCATCACTTTATTTTTAAAGGAGTCTTCTTATCACTGTTCTTTCTCCAGTTATCATAGCAGTCTCTTTACTGTAATGACTGTAATGGTCTGTGAAACCCTTTATACTGAAAACACACAGAAGTGCTACAACGAGTTTTGAATCTACCAGCAAAAAGCTGTTTGATGAACATTCCTAATAACAAATCTGAGTCAAAATTTGGAACATATTGGGAATTTATTTGCCAGAAATGTATTCAAAGAAACAACAATTTTCAGGCATTTATATACAATATAACATCCAGGATTTTTTACAGACACTCCCAAAATTTGCCTAATTTATTGCATCATAGTATATGTGTTTCTTTTAATTACTTCCAGAACATTTAATCTGTCTTTGTTTAATGGATAACCCGAGTTTTATCCAGCTAAACAGTTCTTTATTAAATTTCCTGGCCCAGTAAGACAGTTACTATTGATTAAGTTTTCTGGGGTGTACTCAGCTATGAAATGGCTCCCTTACTGCACCTGCAATGTATTAGCCTAGTTTTCTGGGATGTGTACACCTTTGACTCCTTAACTTTCTCAAGATATCTTTCTTGTTCTATGACATCTAATTAATCTCTAGTTAATTGATAACCATTAAATTATTCTTTTTTGAGTTTTGTTCTTCAACTGTGGATTAGGTTCTCTAAGAGGTATGGGTCCATGGAGTTCCTTTCTGCAAGTACAGTGGGGCAGTGTCTCAGGATTTTCTACTGACATTCAGCCAACAGAGATCTAAATCAAAACCAGCTAAAATCACAAACAATTTAAAACTAATTAAATGAAGTTCATTGCACGTTTTTTTTTAAATCACAAAACTCTTGGTTAACTAAGATATAACTGACTGTCAAAAGAAATTTATTGTTCAAACCTACTGATATTGAAAACAAAGTAGTATTACAGTTTACAAGAGCAGGTTACAGTTTTTGGAAATGAGATTGTGGCTATGACGTGCTTGGTCCAGTAAGATTTAACTGGAGCCCACAAATGTTGTATCACTGCTGTGTTTCCTTTGGAGCTATTTAATATAACAAATTAAGCAATGTAGTCCTTACCACTTCTTATGATTTTATATCTAAATATATAAATAATCTGGGTTCATTAACCTGGAAATTAGTTTATGGATCCATTAATCAAGCATGTGTCTGTGTTGTTTTCTGTTAGGTTTGGGGCTTTTTGCTTTATGACTTACAGGAAAGTTTCCTAGCCTTGAAGTGGCTAAAATGATACAATTTCAGTAGAAAAAGAGAGATAATAAACAGAAAATTTATCCTGTTTCCAATATTAGTCCTAAATATAATAAAAAGGGGTTTAATGAAATTAATCTTTCAATATTGTTTTTAGGCAGGATCATTGCTCTGCTGAAAAAACTCGGGTATTCAAAAAAATAGAGATCTTTGATAGGTGAAGATTTGTGTGAATGAGAGATCGGAGAGTGGAAGCACCCAAAGAAACAACAGAAGAGGGGCAGTACTGAGAGCATGTAGATTTGCAGATCATCATGATTATGGCGCGTTTGAAAGAGACAGGCAGAGAAAACAAAGGACATCCCGAAGCAAGTAACAAGTTCCTGGACTCAGACTTGAAGACTCAATCTATTAAGATAGGATAAGGGGAAAGAAAAGAACAAGGCTGGTGCCTTGGAAGCATACTGGCGACGGAGACAAAAAGCAGGGAGTCAGTACTGATGATTCACAAACTTGTGATAGGTTCGAAGACAAAGCATTTCTGAATCACTGTTGGCTACCCGGGAGTACAAATATCACATCAGTGAATGGCTGCCAGCCTAGCCAGCATCCATTTGTCCCTCATCATTCCTGGTTGGAGCACTTGGGTACCTATCTGAATGCAGGGCACACAGGTGGGACAAATCCTTCTCAATGCCTGGGAGTGTAAGCTAGTGAATGGGATCAGTTTTGTCTTACTCTGAACTCACGTTTTGCTCCTGTAAACATGTTTCCTGGCTTTGCTTTGTTGTTGCTGCTGTGTCATGGTATTTTTTTTTTACTGCCAAACACTGTTGAATACCAAAGCAGCACATAAAGCAGCATAAAGCAGCACATAAAGCAGCACATACAGTTGCTGACTTTGGCTGCCCACTTACCTACTGTGGGATGCTTTGACATTATTTTTTATGATACTTTCTTCATTTTGTGAAAGGTGATTTCCCCAGCACACATTTCTGGCGCAAAAAAACCTTCACTTGTGTTGTATTTCTCTGTCATTCAGGAACACGGAATATCTGTTTCATCACAGAAAGTTGTGGAGTGCTGATCAGTTTCTGGATTTAACGACTTACTCTTTTATCTAAATAGTGGAGAGCTTGCCCTATTCTCCTTGATCCTTGCGTGTACATCTTTAATAGTCATATCTTGCTTTTCTTCCTTAGGTCCTTGTTACTAATTAGCACTTCTTTCTTCATGAATTTTGTAGTTGAACATGTCAGCTATGTATTGGTTTCTTTACACTTTTCACCCTTCGTACTGTACGTTTTCACAAGAAAAACAAAAGCTGAAGGCAATCCCCTGCACAAAGTTTTCTCCCTCGCTACATGCCTCATTGCATCATGCCTCATTGCAACATAGTTGGGGCAAAATTACAACGTTAGCTATTGTTTCTTAAGGTGGCTCCTAGATAGAGGCTTAGCCACACAAGCTCTCCTTGCGCTGGGAGCAGCGAAAAGGTTCAGGGCACACACCATAACTGGCGAACGTATGGACCATTTGCTGTGTTAAAGTATGAATTGAGTAATGAAATGGACATTAGTTTTTAATTGAATATTTTTGCACAGAGGTAGAATTCTTAAGAGTTTCAGGGCTGGATGGGTAAAATGTAATTTGAAGAAACTTCTGTTATGGTGGATGGTTTTGGTCTCCCGACTGCAGTATTTTGTGGGTTCTAGAACCACGGGTTTTATGCATTTAATGCATAATATAATATAATATTTTAATTTTTTTATATTTCATGCTTGATATAAATTATATAAATATAATTTAATATTTCATGCTTGATTCAGTGCCCAGCCAGTTGCAACTGGCTGGGCACTGAACTGGGGGGGTTGGAAGTGTTGATCTCAAATCTTAATGCGAAAAAAGTGAATCACAATGGGTGTGCCTTATGCTATGTTTACTGAAGGTTTACATTTACTCCTGGGCAAGTGTACTGAGGGCGGTACCTACCGACAGCGGACATTTTCACCTTTTTAAAGCGTGTGTTACTGAAGAAGTCCAGCCACTGACTGAGCTGGAAGCAGGTTATTGACTTGACAGCAGAAGACCCAGTTTTCACCTGTCTGCTCTAAGTATAAGCTTCTCTTTCTTTGGTCTTGTTGATGCACTTGGGTGTAAGAAGGGAAAAGGAACTGTGAGGATAGAATTAATGAAAGTAATTTGTTTGTTTCTGTCTTGTGTGGAAAATGTTGCAATGCATGTATGCAATATGGTCCCAATTTCAAGCTCTAAGCTTTGCAACTGGAGAAGCGTTTTCTTTCAGTATGAGGAGTGTCACAGAAAGAGGTCTTGCTTGCCTTTGTTTTTCAAGCACGGAAAAGTTTAGGTTCAGTAGACACCATAGGTAATGGGGGCAGTAGCCTTACGTTTTTATGGTTTTTTCTAAAGGGATTTTTTCCTCCTAAAAATAGTAGATTTTCCTTCTTTAGTATATTTAGAATGGGAGTTGTACATTTTGCTGGGATGACTTCCCACATGAGGACTTGCTGCCAGCAGGCAGAGAAGTCTGACAGGAAGATCTGGGTTGCTAAAGCAATGAGGGGACTTTTCTGACATTTTCCTAGCCTGGTGATATTAACACAGAAGAAAGCAGAGGCTTTCTTGTGTAATGACACATTATGAAAATAGTTGTTCTGCCTGATGAAATCCAAACGAGTCCTCTCACAAGCAGCCCAGTACTGTTGGATATTGCTTTGACAGGTGTGCTTTGTGTTTGTTGCACAGGATGGTGTTTGCCAAAGCATGGGTTCTAAAGAAGCATTTTGATGGTTTTCCCAAAACCAGTGACTTTGACCTGAAAAAGATAGAGCTACCAGATCTAAAGGATGGAGGTGAGCAGAGTGCTATCTGTTACTACTAATTTTTCTGGAGGTTATATGATTGCTGATGTGTGGCCGTGGATCTATAAAACTGCACATTTCTTTTTGTAATTTCAAAACTTGCTGGCTTACAGCAATACAAGCTGTGCACCTTAAGGGAAAAGGACAGATGCTGGAGAAGTATATTTCTTGGGGTATGGAGCTGGTGGTTTCAAAGACACCTCGCCTTCTGATAAGGCCCTTAGAAATAATGATCGAGTTCTAAGTCCATTACACAGCTATTGTGGTATACCTTTCACAGTTTCATGCTGCCTAATCACACTTGCTGCCTGATGAAAAAGGCATTCAAATGTACTTGCAAGTGGAAAAAATTCCAAAGTGATATGGCCTCAAAACTGACAATCACAAGGAAAACAGGATTTGTTTATTGCAGAAAGAGAGAAGTGGACTGTGATCCAGAACCAATGAAGTAACTGAAGACCCTAACACATTTTACTAGTAAAATATTTTTATCTACTTTAATTTGCAAAATCCTTTGGAAAAAGATGTAGAATGTGATACCCTATAGGAGTAGGTTTTCAGTAGAATTTTTCATGCTGATAGGAGAAATATTGAGGATAGTGCTGGTGGAGAGCAGAGTGACTGCATTGGGAATGAGCCTGCAGCTGAAGGACTGCGGAGCTGGAGTCAGTGAAAGCTGGCCTTTTATTTCAAGAAGTAGGATGGCAGGTTTTCCGCCTGCCTTTTTTTTTTTTTTTTTTTTTTTTTTTTCCCCAAAAAAAACTTATCTGATCTGTTGCAACAAGAAGAGAGGTTGAAATATAAATAGAAAAAAAAGAGGACAGTTTTTATTCCGGTGTTTCTCTGTTTTGAAAAGAGTAAGGAATATGATAACTTATATCAACAGCAAGAGCTGTTGATAAAAGAATGAACTTTGGTTTCACATGGATATTTGTACCATATTTTCTTTAGCCTCATCCCACTACTTGTAATTTACAAAAGTTACCACACTTTATAGGGTGCGCAGAAGGAATTGTGCAGGAGGATATTAAACTGCCAATTATGTTTACAACTTAAATGTTTGAAAACTCATTTCTTTTACATATGTGGATACACTTAAAAATTTAATGCTTGTGGATGTTTTAGAATATGGAGTATTATTTTCCTTCCTATTTTAATTGCTAAAGCAAAAAGAGGCATAAGTTCACACTACAATAACACTTTTAAAGGTAATGGCCTTTCTTGTTATGTTACATGGCTTTCCTGCTCACTCTCATGTAATGGGAAGGTATTTACATCTGGGTACATTTCTAGCATGTACTAGCTATACCACTCCAGTACAGGCAGTGAAAAATATTAGTAGGTAGAGATGAATTTGTAAAAGTGCTGTGGAAATGAGAAGTTTAAAACATGTTTAACAATGTCTTTCCCAAGAACTGGTGTTACTAGTGACAGTAAAGTGGATTAGACTACTTATTAAAGATAAACTAATGCCTTCTCTTTAAGGCAGCCAAATGGTCTGTATTTGACCTGTGCCACCCTCTTCTGGCTGAATCATAAGATGACATTTTATATACATCAAAATTAAATGAGAGTTTAGGAATTCTGTAGAGAGAGGAGACACATGCAAAATTGCAGGGTTGAAAATAAGATACTTTCCTAAATCTACTGAGGAAAGTTTATTTTTCAACAGCATACCAAGAACCCAAAACTTATGAATGTGGTAATTGTTTCTGGTAAGTTTTCCCTAAACAAAGATGAGATATGGGAGTTTTGGGCTGTCAGGAGTTCATATCAATTTAGCTGAAAGACTGACTTGTGGAAGCTATGCTCTACTGCACTGTTAATATCCAGGAATTTGCTTTGTCTTTCGTTGCAGAGTTGCTGCTTGAATCAGTGTTTCTCAGTGTTGATCCTTACATGAGGTATGCCTTTTTGTAATTTCTGAATTTCTGGTCAAAGCACTTCATTTGATATGCCACTTAAACCTCAAACAACAGTGGGCAGTACCCACTGTTGCCAGAGTCCCGATGCCTTTGTCAGCTTTTCAAAAAATGTATGTTAATGTTAAAGACTCAAAATATGGAGCTGTGCCAGATTTAACTATGCATTGGGGTAACATTTCTACTGCCCTACTTTCCTTGCAATCATCTGTTGTTCCTTGTCATGTTTTCAGGTGGAATGCAATGTACTTGAATTTGACTGCAGCCTCATAGCAGTTCCTGCTTAATTTAATGTAGCAAACTGGTACTTAAGGACACATATTCTAAGTTGGACATTGCTGATATACCCATGTCATATGGTGACTTTGTGATGCTTGTATCCCCAGTTGTCTGTTCTGTTTATGTTGTATATTGAGTACATGTTTAAGACTGGCTTTGAGAGCAAAAGCGGGGGAGAGAAGAAGCACGCAGTTTGTTTGAGAAACTGCACTCACTCCTCCACATTCTGCTCCTGGACTGTGCTGTCAGTGGACAGACAGAGAGAGAGAACTCTCCTTTGCTTTTTAGTTAGTTTTAGGCAGAGAACTGGCCTTTCCCTGGCCTGTTTTTTTCTTGGAACTGTTTAAACCTGAACTGTTTAAACCTGCACTGAAAACCCAGAAAACTCCCAGAGCACATGCTTGCAGCCCACTTGGGCCTAGGACGGTGTTTCCAGCACCAGAGGGACTGATGAGAGTCTGGGCAAGCTGAGCTATAACCCACAGCAAGGACCTGCTCAGTTTTGCCACCTCTCTTTTTAGAGAGAGGTTTTATTGTTTAATATTATTCTTTTTTTCTTTTTTTTTTTTTTTTTTCTGCTTGTAAACACTTGCTTGCTGAATAAACAGTTTCTTCCACTTTTCTCTAAGGAAACCTTTTCCTGGACCAGTTGGGGGAGGGGCAGCTTGGGTTTGCTTTCTGAAGGGACCCCATTTGGAGGCTTCCTCCCAAATTTGCCCTAAACCAGACAACCCAGTAGGCAGCAGTTGAAGCACAGGGAGAGTGGTAGGTATTGTGGACATTAAGTTCAGAGATTATTCTCTGAGTGTCAGGCTTTTTGTAGTGGTGGACTGTTGGAAAAGATGGGACAGGAAGAGCTTATGGATATGACTGTCTGGTAAGAAATACTGGAGATGTAAAACCTGTAGTGAAATAGAAATGAAGGCCAGCTTTGAGATGTAGGCATGGCAGGCAGGAAGACAGTGATTAACTGGAGATAGGTCAAAGGACAGAAAACAAAAGGACCCAAGAATGCAGCCCCTCTCCACCCTGCCAAAGCATCAAGAAAAAAGTAGATAGGAAGAGTAGTCTTTAGAGTTTAGAATATAGGATGATATGGTAATTTAGTAGTTCTCATAGGTTGCATGCAGTTTGTAGGTTTTGTATCTTGCACCGGTTGGTCACTGTAAATTAGAATATTCAACACAAAAGGAGACAATGTGTTGGAACAAGGTCCTTGCTCTCTTTTCTTCTCACTCTTTTTTTCCTCTTGCCTCTTTGCCCCTTCTCTTGCCTGCTCTCTCTGTCTGCTTCTTCCACCTTGCTCTCTCCTACCGCTCTTATCCTAGCACTCTTCTTACCTCTCTTACCCCTCTTAACTTTTTTACCTCACTTACCTCATACTCCCCTCTCTCTCTCCCTCTCTCTTTAAAGGCTTTGCTTCAGCCGAGGCTGGTGGCTGACAGCAGCCCTCTTTACCCACGACCTTTGCAATAAAACCATGTGTTTCTAGAATATCTCAAGTCTGCAGAGTTCCTTGTCCTTGCCGTCCACAGATGCCCCTACAGTGGACCATGCTGGGAAGATAAATGCTATCATCCCTCCAACACTCCTGCCCAGGATGCCCAAGTAGCTGTCTTGGGAAAACATCTGATTATGCTGTTATGATAAAAAGCCGTTTGTGAGCTGTTCAACAAAACTGCTGATACTCTCTTCCTGAGTCAAACAGTACTACTACTTCATAGTGTGTCTGGAATATTATTAAAGCTGCATACAGTAAGCTGTGTTTGCCTGTGTTGCAGACCTTACAGTCGAAGATACATGAAGGAAGGCGACATAATGATAGGCACACAGGTTGCCAGGTAAGACCTTCAGTTCCTGTTATCAATGTGCATGGCAGAGCTCAACATGAATATGCTGACACTGGAGATATCTGCAGCCTGTTACCCATCCTTGACTTGTGTGTACATGCGTCTGCTACTGACATTCTTACCGGTAGCTGATTGGAATGTGTTTTTCCTCTAAGAACCTCTTTTGCCTTTCTAGGGAGCATTTAGATCTATGATAAAATCTATGTGTTTTTTCTGGTGATAATGTCCTCTAAGGCAATTTTTACAAGTATAAAGGACTGACCATTGTACTTGCCTCGCATTTTAAACTTCTCGTTTTAAAACCTGATGTGCTAGCAACTGCATGTCTCCAACCATGCATGCTTGTTGCAGCATCCCTCTTGTTAGAGGGTAGAAATGAGCCAATACACAGACTTCTTGTTTATCACAGCATGAAAAATGTCCTGGTTTATTCTTCTTTACAGCTGAGCCATCCTGACTCCAGCTATTCAATGACTCTGGCTGCAGCAAGCTCCTTCTGTATGTTTCCCTTGCGGCCTCTGACTGCTGGTTATTTCCTGCTAAACTATGACTGCATGTGTTGGCTTGCAGACTCTGACTGCAGGCTTTTAGCCAGCTAGACTATGATTGCAGGTTCCAACAACATCATCTAACTGCAGACCCAGACTGACCTCACAGCAGTGATTCTCTGTCCACAAGATCTGGCTCTTCCTTCCTCATGATGCTCCTCCTCACCAGCTAACCTACTCCTTTTATCACACTTACCTTTATTGGATATAGCTGTTACTCATCAGGAGTAAGGCTGTATTGGGTAATTAACAGAGCTGTTATTTATCAGGGAGAAGGTCACCTGTATTCCCTTTTCCTGCACATGCTATCTACTCCAGCTGAAAATGCCTCTGCATGACCAAAGACAAAGCTCTAGCCAAAGGGTTATATAACCTCAAAACCATCCTTTTCCCAAGCTTGTGGTAATGTAGCTACACAGATGTTTCCTTCTGTCAGCTTGTTCCTGCTGTGCTGCCTGTAAGTTGCTGCTTGGGAGCATCTGTGGCCTTTGATTCTTGTGTTTCTCTGTGGAAACATTGAGGGCTGGGATACATTAACAGCTGAGTCTGATGAGTGGAAGGTCAACTGTTTCTAATAATTCTAAGGTGACTATCTACCTCTTTCCAATGCAGTTTTCTTGTTGAGCTAAGGAAGTGGAATTTTCATTTGGCATAGAATCTGCTGATAGAGATATCTCCCTGATTTTAGATATTGTTTTTTATTTGATTCCATTATGAAAGTTCCATCTTCAGGATCTTCAACTTTCAAATGAGGTTCAGGCTGTCTGAGAACAGACAGCCTATCAGCAGCTCCTTATTGTTCCATGTTTTAATTCCAGCATCCTCTTTCCTGCATTCTTACTCACAGAAGCCTGGTCTGCTCTCAAACCAAACTGATGCTAGTCAAAGAAACAGTTGGCACTTCTGTGGGAAAATGTAGTTTGTGTTGGTGGGGCTGAATCTAAAATAATTTTGCTAGTATCTTCTTCATGATAAGAGGTTGTAGACATTTTAGGAAAGACACCTGACACCTACAGCATCAGAGGTATAGGATAAAAATCATGACATGAAATATTTCTTTTCTGAATCACAGGAAGAATGAAAAAGCCAGTATTAATCTGTGTCTATTTTCGTTTTGTTTGTTTGTTTGTTTGTTTGGTTTTGACTTTTTAAACAGGATTGTAGAAAGCAAAAATCCTGCTTTTTCAGTGGGGTCCTTTGTCGTGGGTGACAAGGGCTGGAGAACTCATTTTATCTCTGATGGGAAAGACCTACAACTCCTTCCTTCCAATTGGCCAGAATCACTCCCCAAATCTCTAGCTCTTGGAACAGTTGGCATGCCAGGGTAAGTTTTGAGATGAAAAGGCAATTATCCCCTTGATTTTGTTGTCCAGGAGGTTTCTGATTGTCTGGATTGACCTTTGTCTTGTTCTATCAGCCTATTGTCTATTCACACTGGTAAAAAAGGCATGTTTCAGGCCCTTGCCCTGTAATAAGGCATGAAGTTTGGCCCATCTTCTGCATAAGAGATTTGTCTTGGAGATTACTGTGCCTCTCCTTGAGGAGCTGTAGTAAGTCAGAAAGAGGATTCAGGAAGAGCTGGAAAGAATCTAGTTCAGTCTGTGTTAGCCTTAGTGGAAAGTCTCAAACTTCACTGGCACCTGGACTAGTCTGCTTTTAATGCCTGGACTCTGTTGCTATCACTGTATTTCCAGAATCAACCCCAAAATGCAAAAGACAGATGCTGTATCATACAGTAAAATAGATGTCCTTTAAATTGCACTGAAGCAGACAGAACGGCTGTGCAGTCTGATCAGTCAAGATCCATGTTTTTTGCTAGATGTCTTATAGAGGAATTCAGTTACATCTTTCAGTTGAGACTGCATGGGAAGCTCTAAGCTTGAATTTAGAAATTAGAAGAAGAGTTTTGTGGTGTTCTTGGCCAGTCAATGAGCTCCTTCAGTGGCTCCTACAGATTGCTAGTGCACTGGTGAAACCTGAAACACTGTTTCCAGTTTTTCCCTCACTACAAGAAAGAAAGAGCTGCTGGGGCATATCCAGAGAAGGGCAACAGAGCTGATGAAGGACCTGGAGCACAAATCTGATGAGGAGCAGCTGAAGGAGCTGGGCTTGTTTAGCATGGATAAAAGCAGGCTCAAGGAGACCTTACACTTTTCTACAACTACCTGAATGAGATTGTAGCCAATAGGGGTCAGTCTCCCAGGTGACAAGTGACAGGACAACAGGAAGTGGACTCTCAAGCCGCATTAGAGGATGTTCAGGTTGGACATCAGGAGTAGTCAAGAATTGGAAGAGGCTGTCAAGGGAAGTGGTGGATTCATTATCTCTGAAAGAATGCTCGAGAAACAACTGGATGTGGCACTTAGCATTAAGGTTTAGTTGACAAGGTGATAATTGGACGAAGGTAGGATTTAGTGATCTTGGAGGTCTTTTCCAACGTTATGATTCTGTTTTTCACCCAGTAGGGATAGCACAATTGTCCTTAGGAGCAGTGAGCTCATCAGTTCAGCAAGTTTTTCTCACCTTTTTTATCTTCTTCTATCTTTGATTTGTGATAGTATAATTTAATCTAGTAGATACCAACTGTCAACTGTCCTCTCACTTCCTCTACTGTCTCTTCCACTGTGTAACTGAATTGTCACAGAATTACTATCTGTATTTCTCCTTTTTACTAATGAGCACAATGAAAGTTGTTTTCACCTTAGAGAGATTTTTGCCTTAACATTCTCAGCAGTATATCTGTGGTTTTTTTCTGTGATGGCTGTGAAAAAGCCAGATTAAGAAGGTTGGATTAAATTTTGTATTTTGCAGTATAGGAAAACCTGTTGTGGTGGTCACAATATCTTGGTTCAGAGGGTCAAGTCACATCTCTGTGACTGTCATTTTCTATTCATCACTGAACATTCTTTCCTTTTTCTTGCAGCCTCACTGCATATTTTGGTCTGCTGGAAGTCTGCAAGATGAAGCCAGGAGAGACAGTGCTGGTTAATGCTGCAGCTGGTGCTGTGGGCTCTGTGGTGGGGCAGCTCGCTAAAATCGGGGTGAGTGGCTTGAACTTGCTGCTGAGAAGACATAGCTTTAAAACAGGCAACAAGGCCATGAAAGATCAGTAGGACAAGCATCTCTAAAGGCATACCTGCACTAGGGTCTTGAGATGGAAAAGCTCCTGAAGACACAGCAAATCTAGTTGGATGTTTCAGGAACTCATATGCTGCCAAAAGTCTTACTTTAAGGGTGAGCCGTTCACCCAGCACACACTGAGTCTCATTCTATAAACAGAGAATGTTTATAAGTGTTTTCCTCCTTTGCTTGCAGGGTTGCAAAGTGGTTGGCTGTGCTGGCTCAGATGACAAGGTTGCCTATCTGAAAAAAATAGGCTTTGATGAAGCCTTTAATTACAAGACTGTTAAATCTTTGGATGAAGCGCTGTCTAAAGCCTCTCCTGATGGCTACGACTGTTTCTTTGACAATGTAAGTTGAGAGAGAAGGCCTTGCCTTGAGCAGTTGTCGTTTTCTTTAAACTGTGGCACAAACTCAATATTGTTATAATCTAATTGAAGTCTACACCAGGATTTCAATATGGAGATCCATTTAAACAAGTAGTGGTCCCTGTAGCTTACTGCTTTTCAGTTCCCTTCCTACACATATTTCTTCGGCTGACTTGAGCAGTAACAGAAAGAACAAAACTCAAAAGGCAAAGCTGGATTGTTGGCAGTTTTATGAGTGGAGACAGAGAAGTTTTACTTCACTCCCTGAAAAGCACGGCACAATTTTGAGAGGTGACGGTCGCGGTAACATGAAACTTATCCAGCCCATTCCTAGCCCCGCCTTCGGCCACAGGCAGTTCTCTGCTGTTGCTGAAGGGACAGTGTGTGTGAATGGCTCCACGTTATGTGATCATGGAGGCTGCATTGGTACCTGTAGGCAAAACGTCGCAAGGCAACTTGCAAAACTACTGAAGCAGCCCTCAGAAAGTTTCTGACATCTCCGAAATAAAGCTGGAATTAATGGGCACTATGTACTGTTCTTGATACGTGTTTGAATATGAACATCTTATTCTGAGGCTAAGAGGGTTTAACAGTATGGGTGCTGGTAAATCATGTCAGTTCACTTACAAGATAAAGTCTCTTGATTTCCTACTACAGCTAACATATCTGATAATACAATACCTGGCCACAGGGGTATTAGCAGATATATTGGCCTTAAACTCTCTGGCTAGCTATCAGCTTTAAGAGAAGCCATCATCACCTCTTTAGCATGTCTTTTCTTCAGCAGTGCTTCTGCCAATCCAGGGATGAAGGCTGTAGTGTTTTGCCTTTCTCTGGCAATTGAAAGGAATGTTTGGTGTCAGGGCAAAGTGCTTATCTCTGTGGCAGGAGCTCCTGCCACTTTGCAGTCACCTCCTAAATTTCACGTCCTGTGCTGCTAAGGTCTTATATAGGTTTTATAGTCATGTCAATTCCTTTCATTCTTATTACCAACTTTAGTGCAGAGCTCCCCACAGCAGTAAATTTTCTAGCAGCTTTTCACTGTTAAAAGCTTCTTTTCACAGCACATCCCTGTTTTGGAGATGAGAACCATAAAGTAAAATGTTTATATCACCACAATGTAAAGATACTAGTGTGTGGGAAAAGTAGAGCTGGTGCTTCTTAGAACTCTTAGGAGGAGGGATCTATGTGTTAGTCCTGCCTGATGCTTCCAAACCAAGCTTCATGAAGCAGATTTGGAATTAAAACTCATTCCCTACATTCATAACTGATTTTTAGAAGAATGAGAATGAATCCTCATAGCACTGTGTAAATGCAAGAATTTCTGCAGCTACCAAGTGTTTGGGGTAGCGGAAATCATTGCCCCTGACTGAACCTGTTGGTGCAACAATGCAATGTCATCAGACTTTGGCAGTCAGTGCTAAACTCTGGATTTCTCTAATGCTGCGCATGCTCCGGTTCTTGTAGGTGGGTGGAGAATTTGCCAGTGTTGCTATCAACCAGATGAAGAAATATGGAAGGATTGCAGTCTGTGGTGCCATCTCTCAGTACAATGACTCTGTGCCTCAGAAAGGTGAGGGCACAATCATTTATTGTGATTAAATTGATTTTCTCTTTGGTGATGGCAGAAAGACATAGCGGCATTGTACTCTTTACTTCCCTGTGCCATTTAGGTCTATATATATGCATACATTTGGATAACTAGCTGCTGCTGTGGGACACTGGGACCATGCTCCTTATGTGTACATGCACTCATCCTCCTTTGTGCACACTATATGGTGAACATCAGCTGATTAGAAATGAAGGAGTGGCTAAAATGCTTAAAACAGGGCTCCACACAGCCCTATGCTGATACACATCAACAGAAGCCAGAGGCAGTGTCAGGATGCCATTTATACAGTAGTACATACTTTAAGATGAAATAATGGTTTTCTCCTCAAGTTTTTAGATTATTCAGCTTAAAGTTTTTGGATTTTTTTTTCCCTATAAGATTTCAGCTTTAATAAAACTACTGAAAAATGTGGCTGAATGAATACTCATTTTCAATACCATTAAATTTTCCAGATTTGCCTTCTAAAAGAAATAGGACGACTGTATTCTCTTTGGTAGCTGACCAGTTCTTGACTCCCACGTTACCAAAAGCCTGTTCTATTTTTTTTTAGGTAATGAGGATACTTTCACACATTTCTGTGATTGAAAAAAACGTTTTTCTGGAGTTTGTAACTGAAATTTTGAGAGGTAGAGCATGAGAGGCTGTCAGGCTATTAAACAACATGTTAAAACAGTGTTTTTGAAATTCAGCTTAAGTCCGTCAGGTGAAGCTGAGGTCCCTTTATTTCTGAATGAAACTGTTTTCAGAATTGTTTAGTCCCATAGCTTTATAGATCAGGTCTTTGTCTCCCTAGGTGACTGTTTGTCCATGAATCTTCATTTTTGTGCTGGAAATTCTCTTTGAAAAAAATATCTGTTGCTTCTGGCTGAAACAAAGTGATTCAGTGGTCTTTACCGGCTAAAAGCTCACTTTATGCACTGGAACTTATTCTGTGAAACTGATATTACAGGTGGCTTGCTGGTTCTTTTCTCTTGCAGGGCCTTATGTGCAGATTCCCATGATTTTCAAAGAGCTTCAAATGGAAGGGTTTATTGTGAGTCGATGGAACAACCGCAGGGAGGAAGGTCTGCAGGCCCTGCTAAAGTGGGTCGTGGAGGTGAGAAAGGAAGGAGCAGTTGTTTGTAAGGTGTACTCACACTGCAGATTCCATCTTTACAAGAGATCTCTTGTCCTAGCTGTTTAAGTGAGGTCCCAGCAAGACACTTTCTTTCTCCGTGACTTGATCCTTCAAACTCTTGGAGGCACTTAAACCATAGTAAATATGCCTGATCCCTTCTGTTTTGCTGAGACATGTGATATCAGCTTGGAGACTTTGATATAAACCATAATACATGTAGGCTTTGAAGAAGCATGCTTCCAGAATAATTCAAAACACCTGGTAATGAAGATTTTCATATTTAGAGCAATTCCTGTATTTCTAATTTAATCATTTGTAGTATGGGCCAGGATTTCCATTGTAGTATTGTGTTGAAATTACTGGCAAGAATGAATGTTTTTATAGTATTGGGAGCTGGGCTTTAAAGGGACTTAATTAGGAATTTCTTTTATTTTATTTTTCTAAATGGAGGCAGAGTTAGTAACCAAGTTGGTTCATGGCTGTGAGAAGTTTGTGAGTGTGAACACTAAAGGCTAAGAGACTCTAGCTTTTACAAACATGAGGATTTGGGATGGGTCAGGTTTTGATCACTGGATTTGCAATTCCATACTTCTGTATGGGCAGAGGCAGGCCTGGCTTTGGGGAAATGATCCCCTATCCCCAGCTGTTTAGGGACCAAGTAGCAATAAATCTGTCCTCCACAGCAGTGACTTTTGCTCCCTGTTATGACTCCAAGTACAAGGTTTTAGAACAAAAGCAGATCTTCACAAGAGCCTACTTGGCTTTGCAGTTATCCAGCTGCATGCCAGCTTTTATGTTTCAAATGAAATATATATGCTAGAGAAAATTTTGCTGCAATTTATTCCGTTTTGGTGGATGAAAATTCAGCAATTTACTTTCTTTTGACAGGGAAAAGTGAAGTGCCGTGAACAAGTCACTGAAGGATTTGAGAACATGCCAATGGCTTTTATGGGAATGTTAAAGGGAGAAAATCTTGGAAAAGCTGTTGTAAAAGTGTGAAGATCAGATATTCCTGGAAGACTGGCACAGGAGAATGTGATTTTGTTAAATGCTTTTAATTCACTTGTTAGGTCATATGATCAATACGTTTCAATCACTTTGCTGGATGTTTGGTGATCGTAACATCTGTTAATAATCTGGCTAATAAGTCTAAGTATATTCCAATTGCTTTGCTCTTGAAGAAATTGAGAATTGCTTCCCAGAACTACACAAAACAAAGTGCCTTAGAATTGCTGAAAATTAGAACTGTAATAGATTTGTTAATAGCTTGAACCTTTCTACAAGCAGACTGGTAGAAAGGAAAATCCATTTGAAAAGCTTTGCAAACTGATGGCACATTTAATTTTTATCTATTGATTTGGCCCAGAACTTTGCAAGGGGGATTTTTTTAGCCCATATCAAGGGGCAGAGAACAAGCTAACTAACAACACTTGGGGATTCCAGCTTCCTCTCTAGCTGGCTTTTTAAAAAAAAAAAAAAATTATTAAACAGTGTAGCTGTCTCAGTTATTCTGAGAATATGAAAAAGAAAAATCTCTTAATGTATACTTTGCTTGTGTTACAGTTCTATTTGTGGAAACTCACTTCCTTATGGTTAACACAGCAGAGCTAAAATATAACAAGGACTTGCTTGTCCCAATATATTTCAGTACATGTGATATGAATAGAATTTCCTTGAGAAACTTGTTTTTGGTGTCCAAGCTTGGAACTGACCTTACCTTAGTCTTCATCCTGGCTCACCTGGAAGGTGAGATGAACATGATGGCCCTACTGTGTTAAATTGATGTCCAGCACACACAGTGTGCCAAACAAAGAGACACACAGATTAGCAATACTAAATACCTTAGATGTTCTGAAAAATAAAGGACCTATTACTCTGGGATACAGACAGGTATTGAAGGTGATGGTGATCCATTTTCACTCACTGTGGAGGACTTCTTGGTTAGTTTTAAGGTATCATTATTGATCCTTAAAGAGAGATCCCTAGCAGCCTTAATTTGCAGTGCCCGGATTAGATGCTCTGTATGTCAACAAAAAGAGATCACTTATTTAAGATGTAGATTGACAATACTTGCTGAGTGGACTTAACAAAACACACCCTGAAATGCAGGTAAACTGGCCAAATAATGAATCTTGGCACAAGTAGGGAAGAGGTTCTTGTAGCTTTACAGTGTTTTCTGAGGAGAATGAATTGACAATTTGAGTTAGTTCCAGTGCTACGGCTTTACATTTGCCACTAAGGAAGATCTAATAGCACTGCATATCATGTAAAGCAGTAAACCAAAAACAGAGAACTGGTTGTCAATAGGCTTCAGATGCACTGAGTAGAGGTGAGCTGTTCTGTGGTGGTTTTTAGCTGAGAAATTTTGAGGGCTTGCAAATCCTAAAATACTGAATTCTTTTAAGTCCAGTGAAATAATGATCTCATTTCAAGTAAAGTGATGATGGGGAAACAAACTAAGAATAGCCACATTTATGAGAGCAAGAGAAAGAGTTTATTTAATCTTGAGTTGTAAACAGCTGCAGGGTTCATAATTTGTTGGCTAAATAGTTCTTCATTTATACAAATCATTATTTCTAGAGTAGTGGTTTAACTGCTTAACACCTTATATCTTGGGTTTGGGTTCTTTTTGCTCACTCAAAATTCAGGTGGTGGTTTGAGAGTCTTTTACCTCTGAAGGCCCTGAGCCAGACACAAGAATGAAACAAAGTCTTCAAGGTCTTGTTTTTTCTTGGTTTCTCGTGGTGTTTGTTAATTCTTATCTTACGGTGTTCTCTGTGCCCGGTCAAGGTGTTCTGCTGCTCGGACACAGGACAACTCCCCTCCTGATGGGAGGTCACAGCCTCTTTATACAGATAATTAATTACGTGTATATTATTTTCAGTTATGTGCCAATACCTATCACCTGTGCTAACAGGGTCATCTCTACTCTGACCCAATCCCCTTGAACTACTTTGTGCCATGGTCACACCAGAAGATGGAGGCCAGGGGAGAAGAAGAACCAAGGGCACCACCCTAAGTCGCATCTTGTCCCCCTGTAGCTATATTCTAAAACCCCAAAACTACAAAATTTTCCACCCTGTGATAAACTACACTACTGTTTTCACACCTTTCACACCCCCCTGGCCAGGATTCAAACCCTTTTGTTTGGGTCCCAGTCCTCTCTACTGTGGTCTGTGACCTTCCACGGCGTCCAGAGGAATGCCCTGGACTCCAACACTTATGCTTGCCTGTGCAAAATGAAGCAGGCTCCAGAGTTGTTCCAGGCTAATCAATATGTAACTTTTGTGTCCTGTTCCTAAGCAATGTCAAGTTGGGGCTGGTGGCAATAACTTATCTGAGCTCAGGACAGTGGGTACCCTGCTTCAGGAGTTCACTGTGGCCTGCCACACCAAAGGTGGCCTCAGGAAGCACTGGGAACCCTTGCAAAGGGCCATGGATTGTTGAAAGCAGGGAGCTATCCCTAGAATGCATTGCTGCCTGATGAGCTTCTCTCATGGTCCCCTCCAGGGTCAGTGCCCACAGGCGGGGTCATGAGCATCCATTCCTAAGTGATGTGAGATCAGCTGTTCCCCAGCTGAATCAAATCCAACCTTAAACCTGCCACCACCTCTGAAACAAGTTCTGAAGCAGTACTGAAGCAAGCAAGCCATAACTTGGATCTTTTATTTTAATCTTGCACCCATAATTTACTTTAATTGTACTTTAATTATTCATCTCACACCATCAGCTCCAGACAGGTTATCTTGCTGCTGGCCATTACCTGCAGTGTAGGGAGATACCTTCTGTCCCTATCCTCAGCCCATCATCACTAGCTCAGTGTGGGCTCAGCCTCCAAGGAAGCTGAAAGCCTTTGGAGCAATCCTGCTAAGTGGTGCTAAAACTGCCCATTGTGTTTCCTTGATTACCAGAGATGTGAGATGCTTCACAGATGTGAGTAATGTTGATGGTGTGTGTCCTTGCTCTTTCCCCAAGTACCCCTCCTCAGAGCAACTAGAAACTAGAAAAGAAGGTTGAAATACCAGACTTCATTGTCTCCCTGAGCAAATGTGATGGACTTAGTCAAGTAGAGGGGAGATGACACAAACCCGGTCTAAAACTCTTCCTCCTTCTATGCCTTTGAACCTAATGCCTGGCTTCACCATCCCATAGAGTCTGTTGATGCCTCTGTCACATCCATGACAAACGCTCCAGTTCCTATAAACCAGGCAGATGGTGCCATCAGGATAGTAGGAGCCCGCCTTCCCCCATGCATTCCCCTCTAGCCCATTAACTCAAGGTACAACCATCACCCCAGCACTGTCAGAGAGGTATTAGCACAGGGCATTCCCAGAGCCTCCCTGCATACACACACGTGTATAAAACCCACAGAGAGCCGCAGCCACCTTGTGGCAATCCGAATGTCACGTTTGTGTTTGTCAGCTGCAGATAGGAATAGAACTTCATGCAGCTCCCATGCCTCCCTCACCTTGACTGTCTGCCAACCTGGACCATACTGCATTTCAGGTGGATGTCCTTCGTAACCATCTCCTCAGGTTTTATCAAGTTTCTCAGACTCATCTAGTTCATCCTTATCAAGGTTTTGTTACTTCAGGGGTGGCTTATTGTGAGGACCAGAAGCTGCCACCACATCAGATAGAGCCATTGAGAGCCTTGTCCAAGAGGGACTTAACCAATGGCCAAAGCCAAGCCCTTTGTGTTATCAGAGTTTAATAAAAGCTCAGAACTATAGCAGCAGGGAGAAAGGAAACAAGCACATGAGAAAAAGCATCTTGTAAGACACCTTCACCAGGTCAGACTGTCCCACCCTTCACCAAGGGCCAGGGACCACCACAACACAGTCAATCCAGTGAGGATTTCAACAGTATGCTCTTTAAGCCAAATCCTTTGGTGGCTCAAAGCTGCATGGCAGTAGAGCACAATACAGAGGAGCTGCTATGCCAGTTTGTTTGCACTTTATGTATGAAGAGTTAAGAAATTAAACATCAAAATTATTACCAATACTCTTACTAGAATCATTCCAGAGGGGAATCAAAGTCTAACTTCATTCAGGTCAAGGAAAGAATGGAAAGCAGATGGCTAGCTGGAGTTGAAGTTAGGTTGACTGCTGCAAGAAATCAAAGAGATATGTGGGTGGCTAAGCACTTCACCTGCATAACATACACTTCCCCAAGTGCACAACAGTCCTTTCAGAACCCTTGGATGGAGGTAAGGAGTGTCACTATTCCAGAGCAATTTGATCATGCACTCACTGTGACTCCTTGGCCCTTCCTTTCATGTTAGTTGGTCCTCTCTCATTAAGCCTGATTATTCCAGCTATGTGTTTTAATTGCTGTACTCAAGGAAGTACTTGTCTTCCTGTTGGCCAGCCCATTATAAGCAAGCTATATAACAGGCCTGGAGAGGAAAACATCTTGTTTTTCTTGTTTGACAGCAATGCACAGATCCCAGCTGTCATAGCCAAATGACACAGACTGCAGTCATTGCCTGAGGGGAGAACTTCTTCCTGAAACTCTTATTCCCAGAAGAAACTTTTCCATGTTTTTTTCTATGCCATGTACATTTTTTACCAAACATTCAAGTCAGCTGGCCATCTACCCACTATTCTGTTAGAGACATCTTAGCAGATCACTGTATCAAGCAGCCAATTCTGTTCATGCAAGCAGTGGAACACAGAGTTTAATGGGAGTGAATGTTGTGCTGCTGCCTGACACATAGCAATATTGGCCTTACACCTTCACACAAAAAAACAAGCAAAAAAATGCACCGAGCTCTCTATGAAGTATCATTACTTAATACTCACAGGGGAAGGCATGTGGCCCTATGCTATATAAGGATACTCATACCTATTCCATTTAGAACAAAATGTTTATTTGCTATACTTAGGCTTGTTAAGGACTGAAAGAGCCTGTCCTTGCCTCTTGAAAGATTCAAGCCAGTTCCCATCCTGAAACTCAGGTTCTTTCCTCCCAGCAGGGGCACTTTTGCTCTAGGAACTGAGGCTCCCTACATGGAACCAGAATAAAGCATAGGCTTTGCTTTCCATTACCTGTAATGACAAGGACCAACTACAAACAGTCAAATTCTGGTATAACTCTGCATTTGAGGACCATTTAAAAGGAAAGTTTACCTAGCATGGAGATTTTCACTGTACATTCCTCAAAGATCCAAGCCTTAAAGAACATCTTTCAAATTAGGCTATACAGGTTATTTTCATCACAGTATGCCTACATACCAGTTCTTGGGAGGGTAAAATATTGCAGCACAGGGAGCTGAACTCACTGCCCTTTTAAGAACTGCTTTGCACCCCTTGATTCAGCACAAGAACTATTCCAGCTATTCTGGTCTTCCCGATCATGACTTGAATTTCCAGTCACTGCCACCTAGATTGTCCAAGGCTACTGCAGAGCAGGATCTCATTAAAAAACTAAACGAAGTGTTAAGTTAAACTCAACACACAAGCAGCAATACACCATTGATGGCACTTTTCCCCTGCAACAACCTGGTCTGGTCTAGCCTCTGCCACCTGGGGTAGTGGTTTCCTACTTACCTTTTAACAGTTCAAACATGCAGCTGGACTTCTCTTAATCAAATGGCGAGAGCTACATTGAAAATATTTCTCATGTCTTCTCACTGCATAATCACAGCTCAGAACTTACATCCAAGAACCTTGATGGCTCATCCTCAAGTAAAGGGTGTAGCCACTTCTTGGACTAGAAAAATCTTGTTTCAAATTGGGAAAATATATATAAGCCATTCAAGGCTCCCCGTCCTCCAGAGCCTTTAAGAAATTCATGCATGCTTGTGAGGTGAGTGTAAGGCTGAGTCATGGGTGAGTTCTCTACCACAAAGGCAAGAAGCTCACTAATTGTTTGCATATGCAGCAGGAAGTCTACCTTTTCCATGAGTGATACTCAGTGAGCAGAGCTCACTAAGCTGTACCTATAGCCCTGCTCCCTTTTTTACCGAGTTCTTATACAGGACAACATCCAAGCCAGCAAAGAAGCCATTTTGGTACAGTTGTTCCCCTTGGTTACAGTACCAAGAGTAGGTGAATGACAGGTATAAAAAGGCTGACAGCTCAGCATTCATCTAGACAGCCTGATTCAGGATTGGAGGACTAGAGTCCAGTTCACTGTCCTACACAATGTCAAATGTGACAAATGTGTTTTAAGAGTGCAACAGCACAATCGAGTGAAAATTACAAGAGTACATAAATCTAAAATTCTCTTGACCTTAAGACATTACAAGTTTTACTTCTTCAGTCATTTGTTCCAGACTATTGCCTAGGAACAAATTAGCCCAACTCAGACTAAACACACTTTTTTACTAATAGAACCAGAAGGTACACATCCTAATGGCAAGGCAAATTGAAAAGACAAAAAGACAGCAAGTCCAAGTCCTACCTTGCATTTCCATGGTAGGATTTGTCTTGGGCTCTGGGAGGATAAGTCTTAGCTTTGAAGTCTAAAATGCAGCTTGAAACGTTTTTGAAGTCTTTTAACTAAAAAGATGTAACAAAAGAAAGAACTATCCCACCCAGTGACTACCCTCTTTTCTCCAACTCCTCTTTCTGTATTTGTAAACCAGATTGTAGCCTGGTGACTACCATCTGAGTAGGGTAGCCGCAGACTCTTCCTAAAGCAACTGTCATGGCTATCCCAAGCCAACAACAGATGTGGTTGCCTTTGACAAGTCTTTGTATACAGACAGTACTCCTTTAACACAGCAAAACTTGACACTCGACATAATGGAATTCTTAAGACTTTTGTTAAACACACAGCAATATCCAAAAGTGAAGAGTTTATACTTTATTGCATTCATATACATGGACTAAGAAGATAATTTGCACCACTTAATCTAGCTAGCTTGTTTAGGATTTTTTTTTAAAGTAGAAAAGTCGTAGGCTGCAATTTAGCCAAAGCACTCATTTTTCAGTGTCTTCATGGTTGGAGATTAGACTAGACTTTTAATGGTCTCTTCCAGCTTCTCTTTATTGGCCCCAGAGAACTCCTGCACCTGTAAAGAGAGACTGATCTTTAGAAATCTTGCTTTCAATGCTTCTTAACATTAGTTGCATAGCATGCAGTCCCATACACACCTATTCGACTCTGCTAAAAACCACAGTTTTTCGCACTCTCAAACAGGGAGTATTTTGCAGATGTTAATGTATTTATTTCCTGCTTAATTCAACTCATGCAAAAGTTGAGACAAAAGAGTATCAAAATTCACTTCCAGACTACTACTGATCCTGAATCAATATTGTGTAAGACTCAAAAGTGGCTTGAAGAGACTCCTAAGGTACCCACATACCAGAGGCAGCTCAAAGTCACCTTGAGTTTCTCAGGACACTACCAATCAAATTCTGGAAGGACTATTCCAAATGTGCTCAGTTTCTCCTGTGAGAACTGTTCTTCTTGCAACTTGCAGGGCAGAAATATAGAGGCAACACTCATCTGCTGTCTCAAGAACAGCAGCTCTGTCCTCCTGTATCTACAGAGGTGCAAGGTATACAGCAGACTACACGCTACAGCCATGAAACTGCTTGCTTGATACAAAAAGCTAGACATTAACTGTTACGCTGTAATCACAGTTCTTTTAATAACATCATGAAGTTGCAGAAGTTCACCCTAACAGAATTGTCAAAGGTTCATACTGGTCCCATACTGACCTGAAAGTCACCCTACATGCAACACTCAACTATCCAAGGTGGAATTCCATTGCCTTCAGCCATGAAATTTAGACCCAAGCATCGTTTTTCTTTAGAAAAGCCTACCTTCAGCTTGCTTAGCAAACTAAAATCCAAAGACAATACATTCAGGTCAGCAATTTCAGGCAGAGAGCTACTCAAACTATCCTGCACAGGCAGCCCACTGTGCTGTCAGAGCACAGTCTGCATCCCATCTCATCCGTCTCTTAGCAGAGCAGACACAACAGGGACAGGACCTTCACTTCAAAGGTTATACAGCCTCTCTGTGAAATAAACTAAAGAGTTGTTTCTTGTACATAACCTCAACCAGGTTAGAAACTTCTGTTTGGGTGGAATTCCATAGGCAACTGTACTCATGTCTCTGCTTGAGCAAAAGCTGCATTCAGATAACAAACACTGATCAAGTAAAAAGCAGGGTGCATTGACCAGCAGTCTTAACAGAGGCATCTCACCCCACTATCCCTCATGAAACTGTAAGATTAACCTTTAACTAACTCAGTTCGCTACCTCTGAACAACACAGACTGCATCACCAGTTAACTGCTGGCTACATTTGCTGCAATACTAAGATGAACTTGGCTTGCTCTCAGGAGTGTCTTAATGCTAGTGGTACCACAGAGACAAAGCAGACTAAGTAGTCCCACTCCCAATCTTCTCTCAAGTGTTCAGCTTCTCTGCTCCAGTTCCAAAAAGGCAGAGCTTACCTTCTTTCCATTCTTATAGAACTGGAATGTTGGCATGCACTTCACATCACAGTGTGAAGCAACATCCTGAAAGAGACCAAAAAAAAACCATCTTCAACTGGGCATATTCTTAAGGATGTTAGATTTAGAACCCACTCTAGCCGACTTCCGTTTAGGTGAGAGGGTTAAGCCATTACTGCTCAAGATAAAGCAAAAGCACTTCTGCTAGTCCATCAATAGCAAAACCAGTGCAGTGTTAACATCTACCTGAAGCAACCCTTAAAGATCCCCTCTTCAACATTTAATTCATGCAATAGCAAAAATCTCGACCTCTACTCTGTGTTTGGAAAAAAAACCAAACAGACCACTGCATCCAAACAGATGTCAGCTTGTAAGATCCAAGAGCCCTATGGCAACACTTGTACTTCCATGTGATGCTTTTCAAGTACCTATCTGACCATACTGAAACTGCAATATAGCAGACATTTTATTGTGCTTGTTTTGTTTCAGTATGTGTGAAGACATTTAGAATTCTTGTCTGTCACTTGTGTGGAAGTCCTTAGCGGTCCTCCCTCAGCATCACCCCAGATCTTACCTGGGCATCATCCACATCGATTTCTATGAACACCACATCACCATACTTCTCACACAAACTCTACAAAGAAATAAAAAGAACTGTGCAGTTACAGTGTTCTAGGAAAGCTTCCTGAAAAGATGTGTTCATATAAATTGAAAGGCTGGTGCTTCTTAAACTGCTAGTGAAATATGCTTTGTCATCTTAAAGCAGCTATTTTACTACCAGAGCAAAAATTTTCTGTTCTGCTGCAGACTGTTTCTGGAGGAGTCTGTGGCAACATAATCTCCCCAGAAAGACTCAAATATCCCAAGACATAGTTGCAAGGCCTTCTCTCAGCTTATCACCAAAAGATGCATACTTCATCAGCAGTAACATGGCCACCTGAATGCAGCCAGAGAAGTACATTAACCATGTACAGAAGGATAAGCATTGTTTCCTCTCAGTATCCCATACTTGCGGCAATGCAACTGGCAGGTGTCTATGGACCTGAAATGCATGTAAGCACCAGGACAAAATTTAAACCTCATATTATTCCCCAGCAATATCAACAGTCAGTCTATTTCACTTGATAATCTTAAAAATAGATACTTCTGCAACTTCTCACTTTTCCAGAAAATGCTGGCAATCACATAAGGCAAAAGGAACTTTCCTCCATGTTGTTGTCAAGCAACACAAACATTTACATACAATTTAATGCAGAAATACACCCAGAAAAACTACTTACGTGGAAAAAGGGCTTGATCATTTTGCATGGTCCACACCATGTGGCTGAGAAATCAACAACTATAAGCTTTTCACCAGCAGATTTCAGCTCTTCCTCAAATTCAACCTAAAAAAAATTTGAACACATTGATGATTTCCCCCTCCTTTCCTAAAGGATATAAGCTGGCTTGCTCTCAGAACTAACACACTAATCATTATGGCAAGTCTTATAACACGTCACTGGGTTATTTCTACCATCATGTAAGTATGAATTCAGTATGAATTCTTTTCAGTATGAATTCTTTTCATATGACTCATCAATTAGAAAGAACCACAATGCTCAGTCAAACTCACTGAATTGTGGAAACAAGCTAGAAATTCTCTAGTTATGATACTCAACTCTGACAGTTTTGTGTTAGCCCCCAAAATATGATCCTTAGAGTTTTTTATAATCCATATTCTCATTTCTGTCTTGGCAGAAAATTTCATTTTCCTCTGCAGAATTTGAAAAGGACAGACACAAACCTTTGTACAGTCTTCCACTCTGGTGACTTTTCCAATCAATGGCTAACATTAAAACGAGGTAGTGACTTTTATTCTATAGCATGTTTTCAAAAGCAACCTCATAGGATAGTTATTTTGCCCAGGGAACCAATGTTTGAGCAACTATTGGGCGTTTTCTTGTGAGGTCTGTATGTGTAGCACTGCTCTGCCTAATGATGTCAGAGTCCTCAAGTCTGTGTGTTGCACTTAGTCACACAAATCATCTCTGGACAGTATTTCCTGGAACTAAACATCCTTACATGCCATTACTCATTTTTACTGGTCAAAAAGTGAATGCTTTAATAGAAATAAAAAAAAAATTAAAAGTAATAAATACTTGCATGCTAGCAAAAGGCAAACAAATATCTCTGGCAGCAGCAGAAAGTGCTGATCACCTACTTCCTAATAGTGTTTGTCAAAGAAGGTAGAAGCCACTTCAATAATTTTCTACTTTGTTGTCTTGGCTAACAGCTTCAGGAAAGCTGTTTTAGTCCCCCCAACTTAACAAAGCAAAGTGCTGGAGTCCTGTCAGCAACAGCAACAGCTGACTGAAGGCAGTATGGTTACTGCCAGATGTACACAGGGTTCGGTTTTGCAGTGCAAGAGTTAACTAATTCATACCTGCTTTTGCAATCAGCCACAATAAGTTGCAACTTTAGTAAATTAAAGAACGTTGTGCAGGTGAGGAACCAAAAATCAAACTGGACATGAATATATTTAACAAGCAAGAAGAGATCCTGCATGAGCATTCTCATGTAGATATAATCATATGTGAAAGTCTTCACGGCTTCCTGTAGCTTCAAATAAACTCAGCACTACATCTCCCTGTTAACAGGTGTTTCCCCCCACCCACAGCTTTCTTCAGAGGCACAGGACCCATGTTGGTTTTTTCATCCTTGCATCTTGCACAGTCATAGTCTACTCTCCTACAAGATGAGTAATAACACTCCACACCACCTATTCTCATTCTGAAAAAGATCAGAACAGTTAAGATTTCCCATCTCCCTATACTCCCCTACTCCTGTATGGATGTAGTATGCATTCCTGTGCCCATTCCCACCAACAGTGCCTAATGTCCCTGTACACAGCAATCCACACTCCCTGCCCCCTCCCAGTACTTATACCATAAGTTCTTCAGTCAAGCCTCACTCCTTTTGGCCTTGAAATCCTACTACTGATTTTCAGTACAGCTTCTCAGACCGTAGCACTGTAACATCACTACTCTATTAATTCCACTTCCCATAGCTACCAGTTAGACCATCTTCTTTTAACCCCTAAGTCTTCTATCCAGCTACATAATTACTGTATCCTGCTAAAGAAAGCCCAGCTCTGGAATGCATACATCATATGGCCCCATGCCTCAGGTTAGCTACTGCACAGAACAAAGGGAAAGTGGCATGGCATCATAATTACAGCTGGTCACATATACCATTCACCACAGGTGACCTAGTCTTGACTACAAATTAGGTGTTACCCTGCAAATCATCTCTGCTATCAGCCAAAATTGCTGCGGGACAGTGAAAAGATATGCTGAGTCCAAAGGCATTACCCCTGCAAGTTAAAAAATATTGAACTAGTGAGGAAGTTCTTCTAATAAGATGCATTTCCCTGGAGGAAGGAAGACAGTAGCAGGAGCAAAACAAAAAACAAGCTGCTTGACCTGTCCGACTGACTTCACTAGTTGTCTTTCATGTTAACTGTAAAGTGACAAGCTTTTTTATTAAAAAATGAATAATCTGTTACAAGAAAAGGAAGCTTCCATCACAAGACTATTTTACCATGCTTTGAGAGGCTCTTACAGCTTTGTTAAACAGCATTTTCTTCAGGTAGTAGCTCACGGGGGGGGGGGGTGGGGGGGGTGGGGGGGGAAACCTCAGCTAGCATGCTGGTCAGTATTGGTTTGTTCTTTGTGGTATGTTTGTGGAGGGGGTGGGTTTTTTAGTTTTTTGGTGTTTTGGAGTTTTTTGGGTTTTGTTTTGTTGTTGGGGTTTTTTTTGGGGTGTGTGTGGTTGTGGTTGTTTCTTTCTTCTTAAATATTTAACTACAACCTCCCTGAGCACACACAAGACCTCAGTTTACTTGTACTGTTGTCCAGCAGAAAAGGGCATGCTACCTTTAACAAACACATTGGTAGCAGGCAGCTGTTCCCAAGGGCCAAGTAAGAAACTCTAATTACAAAAGTCTCTAGTGCCTCAGAGGTTCCCAGCACCAGGTGCACTTCAAAAAGGAGGCTGTTTGCCACAGGTGGTGCTGAAAGGAGTCTGCTGTCCTCAGAAATAGATAATACAGGTCCACACTATCTGGTAGATCTGATTAAAGCTTCATCGTAAACATTATTTTCAACACATACCAAGTCACCCTTGAACTTGCCCAGTTATCAGTTGACTACCAATGGTTACTGTGTAATTTAGTAAGGTTTTTTAAATACAGAAGCGAGCATAAACAGACCAAAGGTTCAACTGCCTGAACTCATTAGCATATACCACTTCTAAAATATCACTTACAGCAAAAGAACAATTTTTCAGAATTTTCTTTAACTCAAATAACAAGAGAAGCAGCTAGAATGAAGAGAAAAGCTTTGGCAGCACCAGCTTTTTAAGTTTATACACCCCATTAGCTTTGGCTATAGAAGGCGGTATGTCCCATAGTCAAACCCTCTTATAAGTTACACTAGTCACTCATCTCAAGACCACTACAAAACAACCAAAATACGGCTCCTTCTGTGCCACAGAAGATATTACAGAGGGATCAGTCAGGCACCCTGAAAGTAGTCATTCTTCAGAAGCTAGTCTGTTTCTGAAGACGTGTGCAGGGAGCCACATCTAGCTAGCTCTCACTCACAGAAGCTCTCGCAGATAGTGCAAGAATGGGGTTTCCCCTTTGTATCAGAGAAAAATACAAACCTGCTTTACTGAAAACAGGAATTAATCCAGAAATCCCAGCTGCACTGTGCTCGAATACTCTGCATATCACTGACGTCAAAATGCTGATGTCAGCATGCCTTTTGAGTCCACACTCTCCATGAATGAGTGACAAAAGTATGCCTTAACTACAATTGAACTACAGCAGACTATTAGTCAATGCTCATAGCTAGGAGGATAGTGGAAGCTTAGCTAACTTAGAGCTAAAGACAACTCTTCCTTGTCTTCCTCCAGAGCTGGGTTTGACTTGCCATGTTTAACCTGTCCTTGTGTGTAACAGAATCTCGACCCTTACACCAAGTTTGCCCCTCCTGTGCCACCATAAACAGAGAAGGGGGAAGAGATGCAAGGCAGAACAATTGCAGGTTGCACTCCCTCTCCAGGTCCTGAATGGTAAGGCATTTCATTCATCCTAGGGCGCTTCCTGCATTCACCGGTTTTTGAGCTGTGGTCACAAGTGTTAGTTTGTATATTTATGTATCAGATGTCAACACTTTTGCGGTCCAGCGGGAGAGGTCTGACACGATTTTCATTTATAAAGTGAATTGACTGTAGAAGACTACAAGCTTTGACGTGTGAGAGACTGGAAAGACTGACGTATCAAAACATTTTGGGATGTAAATGTGTGGGGGAAGGTCAGGCCTTGCTCTGGTTAGGCAGTGCACTGCCCCGCACCCCCTATCCCTAGAGCCTGTATCCCAGACATCCAGTGTCCACCAATCATGGGCACACTGGAGACAAGGGGTATTTAAGGCCAAACATGCTGCTAGTGCATGTCTCGACCCTACCTCCTCTTGGAATTTTTATCTGATGAACACCGCTGGGACCCAGCAGTTAGTAGCTATATGTGCCCTTTTAAATTTCTTTCCAATTCCTTGTCTCAGAATTTTTGAGTAACTTGAAATCAAACAGGCTTAGAGTTTGCTAAGTTGAATGGGCTAAGTGAATGCTTTGAGAAGTGTTTTATGTTGACTGAATGTTGCACTAAAACCTTTTGCCAAAGTTCTCTGATTTTCTGAAGTTGCCAGTGAAGTCTTTTTTGTTGTTTTGATCTCTCAAGAATATCTCGTTGGTATTTCTTCCCTGCTTCTAACTTGGAGTACAAGAACAATTGTAAGCCCTGTTAAAGACCAAGCTGAGTGACTTTTGGGACCTTACAGGATGCCCACACAGCATCACTCGCAGATGCCTCAAAAAGAGATTATACTGACGCTTGTACCAAAGTTCAAGTTTAAAAAGTAAGACTAGCCCAACAGGATTTTTCCTGAAATGAAGAACTTTCTAAGTTTGCATGGAGAATATTTTTTGAGACGTGGGTTCCTAAGTTACAACTAACAAATACTCTACTGTTGTCTATCAACCACATCAGCTGCTGTGCACAAGACCACGTGCTATTTCATCACCAGCAGGGTATTCTCCATGTGTTGGTCTAGGCGTTATTACTATTCTGTACCTCAGAGCCACAGATGTGTTTGTATTCACAGAATCATCCAAACAGTGCTGTGCTGCATTAAGGCTGTGACTCTATCAGATAGCTCATAGGGAAATACTTCTTACGCCAGCAACTCCTGCCGTTTAAGTATGGGGAACGCGCTCTAGCAGATCCTTTCAAGTCAAGAATGGATGAACTTTTCCATGATGTCCTACCCAGAAATGCAAAAGAACTTAGGCCAAACTGTAAGAAAGCCACCTGGTCCCCCACACACTAGCACTACATAAGGCAAATCGGGAGTATTAAATTAGGGTACTGGATCACAAAATCATTTAGGTTGGAAAAGACCTCTGAGATGAGATCATCGACTCCAACCTGTGACCCAACGCCACACTGTCAAACCACAACCACGGCACTCAGTGCCACGTCCAGTTCTTTAAACATCCGTGGGGACGTGACTCAACCACCTCGCTGCGAAGCCCATTCCAACACCTAATCAACCTGTATTTTAAGAAATTCCTCCTAATGTCCAACCTCAAGCTCCCCTGACGCGGCTTAAGACCGTGTTCTCTCCCCCTGCCGCTGTAGTAGCTGCTACCCACTTCAGAAACGAAACCTTAAGACTTTAAAGTGCGATAAGAAGCAACCCGTTATAACGTGACACTGCATCACCTCCCTGCTCATTCCGACTCCCCAAAGCCTCAGGTCGCGCAGATATTTGCTCCCTCCCTCTGGTCTGACCGAGCCCTCCGCGCAGCTTCCCCCGTTCCCGCCGCATGCCTGAAGAAAGCTCCGCCTGCCCGGGCAGCACACGGGCTCTCCCCCGCCATCTCCTGCAGCCCAAGGCCTCTCGGGAGCACAGGGAAGCCCCAGGAGGGTCCCTCGCCTACCAAGCTGCCCCCGGCAGCGCTCCCTCCCCGTTCGTCCGTTCGTCCGCCGGGGAGGGATGCTCGTCCCCCCGCCCACCCCTCTCACGGCGAAAGGACATGGCCGCCTCGCCCATCGGACTCACCAGGCTGCCCACAGTCTTCACCATGGCGGCGACGGCTGGGAAAGGAGGGTCGGTGGCGTAAAGGCAAGAAACCAAGGGCTTCACCGCCGTGCTCGGCACACTTTCCTCCCCCGTCTCCCGCGCCGCGCCGCCGCCCTTTTATTCCCAGCGCCGCGCATGCGCAGGGCCCGGCCGACCCGCCTCCTGCCGCTCCCCGCGCGCCCCCGCCCAGGGCGCCGCTGGGGCCAGGGGCGGCGGGGCTGCTGAGGGGAGCCGGCGAGGGCCGAGTGCCGCCCGAGCCGCGCAGCCCTGCCCGGGAGGGGAGGGTGCGTCCCTGCCGGCTGCTAGGGGAAACCGGCAGCAGCAGCGGAAGAAAGGAAAGCCCAGGAAGGCTGGAAAAGTGCTGTGTAACGATGAGCAGGAAGTGCTCGGTCTCCCCCCCCGCGTCCCCCGGCGGAGCGGCTCTGTCTCATTGCGGCGCTGTGCTCGCATTACGAAAAAGGGCGCTGGTGTTGCTCGTAAATGCGGGCAGAGCGGGCGTGCTGCAAAGCTGGAAGGCGGGGATAAATCACGGGAATTTTTTTCGTTTTCCTTTCTCTCCCTTGTTGTTTTTCTTTCCACCACCAAAAGCACGGAGTGGCCCCGATTCCCTGTGGCATGCGGGCCTTTCTGCAGCGCAGAAGGCTCAGCGACGCGAGCGGCGCCTTCCCGGGGTAAACGCTGGCCGTCTCCCGTAGCTCCCCTCATGGAGTGACTCAGCCAGGATCAGAAAGATTCCTCATGGAAACAGCTCAGCCTTCCCATCCGAGGGGACTCTGTGGTGAAACCTTAAGTTCCCATCTAGTTTTTTTTCTCTGTGTTTTGGAGATTTCCTTTGTTTCACCACGTGCTGCACCGCTGCCCACTCCACAGTGCAGAACAGGTCCGCCACAGCCCTCCTCTGTCTGTTTGGCTGGTAGGATTTAGTGTTGGACTCTGGAGGTTGCTGACTCCAGCCCTCACTGCACGGGAGCCCGAAAAGGTTAGATTTTGGGAAGCTGGTGCCAGGTGTGTCACAAATGGGCTGTTTCTGCAGGTTTTAGCAGCTGGGTTACCAACCTGTGGAAAGTTTGCTCTGGGATACAGCTGAGCAGAGGATGGGAAAGCTTAGATAAAAAATATACTTCTTCCTTAAAAAGAAAACAAAACACAGTTTGGCTTGGATACAGTACCAATCCATCCCAACAGGATATGTCTTCATATGTTGCTTTGCTTGTGATGGAAACTGTGTAAGTAATTTTTTATTTTGGAAGTTTATCAAGTGTGTAGCATACTACAGCAGCAGAACTAGTAACCTCTTTTCTGGCCCTGTGGTTGCATACCCTTTGCTCAACTTTATTGCACCACAGCAGGCCACCTCCTGTCTAGCTCTTTCCAGACCTGATAGTTTTGTCTGCCTGAAACACTTTGGATGCTATTCTCACTGCTTCTTTCCTTGCCTGTTAGATAAGCATCCCCTTTTTTTTCTTTTGATAGCATCACTAAAGGAGCCCAGACGCCTGTGGGTGAGAAGCAGCACCTTGAAGGCTTGGTGGTTTCTGTCAGCTTTCATAATGTTTTCCAGCTTCCTCCAGCTGGTCCCTGCTGCCTTTGTGTCCATGTGCCCTGTGGGTGACAGACACAGCTAGTACTGTGCTACTTTGGGGAGGTGCAGCTGCTGCTGCTGGCTCAAGAGAAAGCAGGAATTCCTCATCAGCCAAGGCAACTTGCTTTACAACCTGCTGCCTGGCAGGATAAAATTATAAGAAGCCCAGACTACCTTCAATGCCCCACCTCAGCCAGGCATTGTGTGGCTCTTGCAGAAGCCGGTGCAAGCAAAGGCAAGAAACAACCCACACAGATAATAAATTTGTAGAAACCAACAGCTTTCTATAGGCAAGTGTGGGTGAGTATACCCTTTCAACTAGGAGAGGTGCCTCTCTCCTCAGGTGCCATGTGTGACCACTTGCCTTCTCTTGTGCTTACAGTCAAGTACAGGCTTAGGCATACAACAGTTTGAAGTCCAAAACATTGCTCTAGGATTGTTGTATGGATGCCTAAAATAACTGGACAGTAATATAATTTATGTGATCTGTGCTTGGTTCTTAGACTGTAGTAATTACTATGATGACAGCACATTAAAAAAATGGTATAGAGGAATGTGTGTCCTCTAAATGGGGGGAAAAAAATCTACACACCCAGTAAACACACCCTGTTTTCTTCTGCCTTTTTTTTTTTTTTTTTTAAGTGTAGAATGTCTCATTGTTTAGCTCAACAATGTTGTAGGTGTCCCCTGTACACACTCAACTGACCACTCAACAGGGCCTCAGCTTCTCATGTGTGCTCAGTCCCACCCACCTTTCTCACAACCACAAGTGCAACATACTTCTCTCCCCTAGGCTGCCGGAGAGTGGATGTTAAAAATATGCAAGTTGACTGTGGAAAAGTTGAAAATCACATTAATTTCATGCTTCAGCAGACTGCTATATGATGTGTCATACCCAGGAGTCACTGAATAGGATGGTGGCCAATAGGTGGCTCTTGGCAAATGTGGGGTGATGGGGGACCAGGAAGCATTTAAAGACACTCAGGAAGTGTGTTTGCTTCATTCTGAAAGTCAGAGAACGTGGCCTGAGGAGGGAAGGGGTAGAAACGCAATGTATGCTTCTAAAATCAGTCCCTAGATAGTTTCTCTTGCAAGAGACATAGACAAATGCCTGGGCCACCCATGCACTATAAGTAAGGAGGCATTTGCCACACTGCTTGATTGTGTGGAAAAAGCATGGGAGAGAAAGTCAGCAGGTCTAAATTTAGGTGCCCTCAAGAGAATTAATCAGTACCACTTAGGTGCAGGCCAGTTAAAAGGACTGTATTTTTTGAGAGCTCATGCTATGCTATGATCCTCACAAACATCCAGGTTGGAATTCAGTTTGTCTTGTTTGAGTCACCTTTAAAGCTCCTGTGATGGAAGGCATCAGGGATTTTTGGGGGTTTTTTTTTACTTTGCTTGTGCTGAGTTCTGTCACCTGTTAGGTGAGAGCAACATGTGCCAGCAGTAGGGAAGAGCTTCACCCAGAGCTGGAGGTGAACTCAGGGTGTGCTTAGGGTCAGACATGCAGTAGGTTTGGGAGGCTGAGCAAATTACAGTTTCAATTCTTTCTGAGCTGCTGGGAGAGGTGGGAAGCACGGTAGGAAAGGTGGGCAGCAGTAATCCCAGACAGAATGACCAGTGAGGCAGGTTGTAAATCATGGTGTCCATCTGGATGAATGACCCAGAGCTGTGACACATAATCCTGGTGTGATGCCCCCCAGCTCCATGTCGCTTTCCAGATCTGTTTACTTGTCTGTAGTTTAAAGGCTTTGGAGCCATGAATCTGCTTTCAAGGGCTTGCTTTGTCTTTTCTCTCTTGTGTGCCAGTACCTGTTAGTGGATGGAGGAAATTACATGGAGTGTTGGGACCCAAGATAGGGTGGAGGTCTGCCGCTGGACATCCTGAGGGTGGCATTCCAAAACACCGACCAACAGAAAACCTGCTCTTGGCAGGCTTTGGACTCTGGCACACAATAGTCACTCATGTTCCGTTTCCTCATTGGCATGCAATGGAGAGTGAGAAAATGTGAAAAAAAGAGGGAAAAAGAAGAGGAAGAACAAAGGAAATGGAAAAGGAAAAAAAGAGCAGGAAACCAGATCCAGCAGCTTGTGCTAACTTCTTGCAAGTTAACCTGTCCAACTGCCACAGGTGTATTGAAGACAAACTTCTGTCTCCCAAAACCCCTGTTCAGTCTCCTGACTTCTCAAATGTGTCGTTCAGTAAAAGGCACAGCTACAAGGATTATATTACTACAGACATGGCACAGATGGTCAGTCATGTCCAACATTAAGAAATAGTGCATCCAATTACAGAAATGAAGAAGCTGCTAGAGGCAACAACTCCAGCCATAGTGACATCAGATTTTACCATAGGAAAGCCTGGTTATTTGCCAGTGTCTCACAATGGAAATTGAGATTCTAACACCTGGCTCTGACAATGCAACAGAGCAGCAACTTTTAATTGTACTTTCCTTTTCCTTCCAGCCTGCTCTTCCAGAAGATCTTACTTTTATAACTGACCTATTAAAGGTGCAATAAATGTTTTGTAATTGGGTAGGTGTGCTTTGTGTTGTGCCAGCATAAGTCACAGTGGATAGGCTTCTTTCTCTCTCAGGCTAATGCACTGCAGATGTAATTGCCTAGAATCTTTTGAATGCTTGGTGTAGCATGTCTGGTTAAAACTGAGAGGAGAAGTTGAGTGAAATATGAGGGAAAAAAAAAAGGAATAAAAATCTTGGCCACGGTTCATCTCTCCTTACCATGGGGGGATGTTGGTTGACAAAGCACTTCTGGAAATCTAGAAAACATCCATGTCACTTCCTTCACACTCATTTTTGCTTCATTTTTAGTAAGTTCTTTGGAGAAAAGAATTTCAAAACACTCCAGAGCTGATGAAGCTGCTACTTTTGGGACTTGTATTAGAAGGAACCTGTTTGTCTTTTGTAAAGAAACCATCTGTGAGCTCACCTGGGTTTAAGGCATGTTCTGGGTCTCCAGAAAGGAAGATACCCTGACATGAAGTCTGCAAACATGGGAATGCTTATCTGCACTCTCTGGTATCAAGGCACTTCAGGTTTCATGTTAAGACAAACACGTGCTGTGTATTTGCTTAAAGTTCTCCAACTCAGTCACCTCCTCCATGCTCACAGCCTCCATTCTTCCTTGGGTAGCAGAGCAGGCTGGAGCAAGCAGACCTGCATTTTTCCTGTGAGACATGTCTTTTTTTTTTTTTTTTTTTTTTTTTTTTCTGGAGAACTGCATCTTTTTTTTAGAAGATCCTTCGTTTTCCTAGGGAATGCTGCTGAATCTGTTTGTGCCAAATGTCCCCTGCTGCTACTCAGGAGCAAGACACTGTGGGAGGAAGGAGAGTATTTCAAGGCTGTTGACCTTGAGGACAGCAGTAGACAAAGAGGAAAAGAGAATTTCAAGAGAATGCCAAAGCATGAAGCTGAACTTTAGCACTTTGTGGTTGCTGTGCTTGTGCTGGGTGTCTACAGATGGGAGACCAAGAGACTCCTGGAGAGGAGATATTTTTGCTTTCTTGGGAGGTGCATTTTCCCAGCTATTTGTCTGGAGGACAGTGTCTGCTGATTTGGCCTGATCATAGGCAAAATTCAGGACAGGTAGAGATACACATGTGAAGATGTCTTTGAGGAAGCAGGTCATGTGGAGTAAATGTGTATGTGATGTCTATGTAGATGACAAAATGGCTAGTGTGCGTTTTGCTTCCAGGTGTGGCTGGTTGACCTTGACTGGCCATCAGAGCCCCCTTCTGAACTGCACATTATAACAAAAGTCTTGTGGGTTGAGTTAAGGACATACCACTGTTACTGTCATAGGCAAAATAGCCTCAGCTTGGGGAAATTGTTGTATTGGCTGTTAAAATCACAAATAGGATAATGAGAAATAAGAACAAACCTTAAAACACCTTTTCCCACCCCTCCATTCTTTCTGGCACAACTTCACTCCTCATTTTCTTTACCTCCTAGCCCAGTGGCACACGAGGATGGGGAATGTGGGCTGCAGTCAGTTCCTCATATGTTGTCTCTGCCACTCCTTCCTTTGCAGGGCAGCACTCACACTCCTCTCCTGGGTGGGAGATACTGTGGAGTGCCTCCTATGGGAGACAGTCCTCCATGAGTTTGTTCAATGTGGTTTCTTCCCATGGGCAGCAGTTCTTCATGAACTGCTTCAGTGTTGGTCCCTTGCTTGGGGTGCCATTCATCAGGCACAGGCTGCTCCAGCCAGGGTCCCCTGGGAGGTCAGAAGTCCTGCCAGCAAACCTGTGACAGTACAGGCTCCTCTCCCCATGGGTCCATTGGTTCTGCCAGAAGGCTGTTCTAGAATGAGCTTCCCATGGGGTCTCAGCCTCCCTTGGGTGTCCCCTTGCTCTGAGCAGGAAGTCCTTCACGGTCTGCAGGTTCTGCTGGTTCTATATACTATGAACTCCCATGGGCTGCAGTGGCAGAGACTACTACATTGTGGTCTTCACCAAAGACTGCAGAGGAATCTCTGCTCTGGTGTCTGGAGTACCTCCTCTCCCTTCTCCTTCACTGACCTTGGTGTCTTCTTAAATCTCTTACCCTAGACGTGCTAGCACCTTTGCTGACGGCCTCACATTTGGCTGGTGGTACGTCCATCTTGGAGCTGGCTGGCATTGGCTCCATTGGATATGGGGCAAGCTTCTCACAGAAGTCACCCCTGCAGGCCCCCAGTTACCAGAACTTTCACAATAATTGCCATTCATCAGAGATTTGGTCCAGTGCTTTTCAATTAGAATTTATCTGAAATGCCCTAGTTCCTGGAAATGACCAGTGTATATATTTCACCAGAGATGGTTTTGCTCTTTGTTGTGTGGGCAGGACCCTTTTCATCAGAGAGTCTCCAGGAAATTATCAGGGCTCAGCCAGTTTCAACTAGGACAATTTGCTAGGTGCTCTTGGTTTTCTTTCTATTAAATGCAAGTTTGTGAATGAAATACACTGAGTTGGTGTGTTACCAGTGAACTAACACTCACATTTATGTTAAAAAATTGTATTGACATCACACGCGGGTGCTTTGTTAGGTAATGCAGAGAAGTTGCAAGCTCTAATTATGTTTAGCTACCTTCTCAAATCTTGTTCACAGACCAAAAAACGTCCCTATGCACCTGACTTAGGCTCCTGTGGTTCTGAAGTGTTTGTTCTGACTGCCACCATTCAGATGTCCTTGCACCAAGCCTGGCTCTGATCTCCCAGTCAAATGTGTAGGAGCGCCAGTTTTGGCAGCTGGCTGTGCCAGACCACGCTGTGCTGCCTGCAAGAAGCAATGTGAGTAGGGCTGTGGGGATAAGGTTCAGTTCTTCATTTTTCTTTGCATCACTTTCAAATTATAAATCAGTGTCAATGACAAAACATTGTTTTTGACTCTCTGCTGCCCAAAGCTGTTTTACTTTGTTTCTCTTTCTCTTTAAGCTTCACCCTCTTCCCTGTCTTGTTTATTTTCTTATTTTCTGACCTCTCCTAGTTTTTTTTTCTTCTCGCCATGCTCTGCATCTTTTCTTCTGGAAGTAAAATGCTACATTTCTGTGTAGTTCTGAATCTGCCTCACAAACCTCTGCATTCTTGCACTACTGGCAGGCTGAGGGACCCAGGTGCATAAGCCACACAGACACTGACCTTCAGCAGTGATGCATTTGTCAGGTCTGATTTAAAAACACATCATGTGGTTTGTACACAAAGAATTGTTCATGGCCTTATTGGGAAGGTGTTGGGCTCACATACACCCTCTTTCCTGTTTTGCACACTCCCTGGACCACTGCAGAGACAAATCTGGCACCAGAGTCCCTAAATTTAGTGTGTCTATGGTCCTCTCTGCTCCAAAAACTAGAATGTATGTAGGGCATTGGGTCATCTTTGCTGGCTTCAGAAGAGCAAGTGTTAGCTCTCTCAGGACTCTATGCAGCTTTTACTTTCATGCTCCACTTGCAACCCTGAAATGGGTGATCTGATGTCTGGAGACAATGCAGCAGTGCAGTAAAGAAGCTGTCAGCAGCATGAAGGAAAAATGATGGAAAGAGAAACGCGAAATAGCTTTGGGCCTGCATCCCAAGGCCTTCATGTGTCTCAAGGCCTTCATGTGAGACAGCATCACAACCCTCCCACAAGGTGGACCTCAGAGGACTCGAGCACTGCCTTAGTACTCTTTTCTGTCCTTGTACCCATGGCTGTCCCTAGGTTGGAGGGTTGACGAGTGTCTTGAAATGCAGCTGTATGGTTGCCTCTTGTGGTGAGTAGGCCCTGGGTGGACACCAGGTTCTCTTCTAAGCTGCTCTGTCATTCTGCTTTTCTGCTAGACAGAGGAGAGAATTCTTGTGGGTTGAGATAAGTATGGGAAGAGATCACTCCCTGATTATCATCACGGGCAAAACAAACTTGACTTGGAGGAGAAATCAATTGGATTTATTACCAATCAAATCAGAGTAGGGTAATAAAACTAAATGCTAAAAAATCACCTTCCACCCCATCCTTCTCTTTTTCCTGGCCAATTTCTCTACTTCATCCCCCAGAAATGCAGGGAGTTAGAGAAGACTGCATTCAGTTCATCACACATTCTCTCTGCTGCTCTTTTCCTCTACAGGGGGAGGACTCCTCACATTTTTCCCATTCTCTTGCCTGGATTTCTCCAGAGGCTGCAGGTGTATATCTGCTTTACTGTGGAATTTTGTGGGCTAGAGGAGAACAGCTTTACCATGGTCTTCATTCCAGGTCCCTGGAACATCTCTTCCTTATCCTTCTTCATGACGTTGGTGTCTGCAAAGTTGCTTCTATCACATATTCTCACTCCTCTCCCTGGCTCTCTCTTCCTATACAGTAACTTCTTCCTCTTCTGTTACTCAAGAGGAGCTATCTCTACTCCTGATAGGCTTGGCCTTGACCAGTGGTGGCTCCATTTTGGAGCTGCCTGGCATTGGTTCCTTTGGACCACTTCTAGAAGCTTCTCATAGAAGCCACCCTTGTAAACTACACCTCCCCCCACTTCCACTACGAAAAACTTGCATTGCAAATGCAGTGCATCCATAAACCATCAGTGTCTCCTTTTCTTACCCAAAACAAACAGCATTTCATCTCTTGTTGCTGGCTCAGGTCAGGGGATGATTGTGTGTGAATATGGAGTCAACTTTAAAAACCATGTGATTTGTGATTTCCTAGATGCCTCTTTAACAGAACCATGATCTTCACTGTAGAGAGATGTGCCCAAGCTTCAGTTTCCAAAAGTTCACATACAATTGCATTTCTGTGCCTAAACAAATAATGCTGAAGAGCCCATGTTTACACTGCAGAAGTTGTCCAGCTGACATTTTTTAAAGCAATTATATTTTTGGATGTGCAAATATGCAGAGATGAGTAGGAAGATGATCACCACATCCTGGAAAAACTTACGATCTTTGAAGACATCTGTAATGAAGCATTTGAAAAACAGGGCTGAGATGCCTTAGAGCAGACAGGAAGAAACAAAACTAGCTGGCTATCTCATGAGACGTGCACTCTTGCCCCTTCCATAAGCTTGGAGGTTGCTGTGATTCATGCAATGACAGCAAAGCTTGAGGAACCACACAGCCAGAGCCCCAGGACAGAGGAGCCTCCCTTCTAGTCAGACTTACCCATCAGACATCTCAAGCCGCTGACCAGGCACAAGAGATGCTGTAAATGTCACATCCATGCTGGTGGCAGGTGCCACCTCTTTCATAGGGATTTCACAGCTGCTTTGCCAACATATATGCATGGTTTGTGGGTCTGTCCATATGACCAGAGTGACCACTGATAGATGGTACTCAAGTGTATGACTGGCTACAGGTCACATGAGTTCCAGTGATGTATTCAGGCATCTGTCAGCACCAGTTTGGTCTATTATAGCAGAGGAGTAAAAGGGAATCTTTTCCTAGTCACCAGCAGGCCATGAGGAGAAGACCCGGCCTTGGCTTTTCTGTGTGCCACTAAGGAGCAATGGGTCCTTTTCTACCCTCTCTACAGCCAGGCTGAACCTCAGCCTCCAACCAGAAGAGGTTTTCAAGTTACTTAGCTATGCCACACACAGACCATGGCCCTCCCAGTGAAGCTGTGGTCATATGCCTAGTGAAGAAACAGGCGAATGTGTGGATCTTCCTTTCATTTTCTGCTTGCTGGAAAGTTGAATGCTGCTGCAGCCAGTGCTGTCATACCAATTTCCCTGAACTTCTTTAGGGCAAAGACTATGACAGTGATTAAAGATGCAGGGGGCACAGAGCTGCTGTTTTTCCTTCCTGTGTTGGAGATTTAACTCCTTGTTAGCGTGCTGTCATCTGACAGGATCCTTGAGATAGCCCACCTCCAGATACCACCAAATGAAAAAAACCCAATTTTTTGGAACTTGAACACCTGTATGTATCACATGATTCACACGATTCTCAAAGATAGTTAATGTTTACCACCTTTCTGGATAATTAACAGGAACCAAATAATTCTGCTTTATTGCAGAGGAATATGCAATAAAGGGGTATGAGGCAATATGCAATTTCCTCTCATGGTAACTCCACAATGACTTATGAGACATTTCTGAGAAGTGTGATACTCATTAACAGCCTTTGGACGCCCTGTGCTTCATGAGAGATGCTTCTGCATGAGTGCAGTAACTACTGCCTGCCACCAGAGACGAATGGGCTGGACACCTGCTGTAATGATAGACATCAATTTCTTCCCTGACTACCCCATGTTTGGGGTCTGTGTGAGGTGTTGGAGCAGTGGGGGTTTCTGCAGGGGGGCACGGGGAGAGTCTACATGAGCTGGTGGGCTTCTTGGTCATCTGCTTTCTGAAAACTCCTGACTTTTCCCACAAGTGTTGCAGCACTGCACCAGGCAAGCATCAGTGTACGGGGATAGATGAGGCATTTTCTCCTCCAGATAAGAGTTCCTCCTGACTGTGGTCTGAGGGAAATCCTGTCTCAATCAGAAGTTTTTTTAAATTTGGAGGTTTTTGTCAGATTTTTTGCAAATTTGAGTTGTAAAATTGAACCTTGATCTGGAGCTCAGCAGGACCCTTCCCTTGAGGTTGTGTTGCACAATGACATCTGTGCCAGACAAGCACTTTCAGGCCTAAGTTTACTCTTTAGCATCATATTTATGTATTTTCCTTCTAAAGCAATCGCAGTCCTATCTTTTTTTTTCCCAGCAGCTACAAAGCACAGAAACTTAGCAATACAAAAAACAGCTAAAATGGAGAAGTATGGGTTTTTTTGTTAACAACTAAAAGAAAAGAGGCTGCAAGCAGGAAATAAGGTATGCAATGTAAAGAAAATAAATTTAATTTGTGTGTGTGTGTGTTCCCAAGCTTTAATTTCAGTTGTAGTAGAGGCTACAATAACTGTCCAGACACAGAGCTGGTCTAGACAGGCCAATTAATGTTTCAGAGTCCTCTGAGCTCTTAACAAGATTAAGGGCTCCCTTGACTTATTTCTCCTTTCTGTATTGCATAAAGGCCCAGATTATTTTAGCAGACTCTTACGGAAAGCATGCTGTCATTGCAACAAACTGGTTTATTTTGGAGAGGGTTGTGTGCAAAAAGGAAAGGGTCCAGTGGGAAGGCTGGACCCATTCCCAAGTGCTGTTACTTGAAAGCTTTCCTCCTGATCTGCTGAAAATAACGTCATAGGGAGACAGGATCAACGTTCCTACAGTCTTGTACCTATCTGGGAGCCAGCTTGCATCATGAGGTTTGGGACACTTGTTTTAGGTTGCAATTCAACCTAGCAGTGAAACTGGTAAGTCACTGCAAACACATTTCATTTGGCAGCTGGTGGCCAGGAGGGGGAGTGAACAGAAAGTCAGAGTTTGGCTGATGGGTTTTCTTTGGGCCCAGCCCAGGCTTGCTTCTCTTAAGAGCGAGGCCAGTGTTTGGCTGGCTGAGGGAGGTCAAAGGCAGGTTAACCTACAGTTTCTGAAAGCTGCAGTTCCAACCCCCCACAAGGGACTTGGTCAGCTGACGGGGAAGTGAGTCAGAGAAAACCCATTTCGCTCATCAAACACAGACTTGGAGGAGTCTTGGGAACCGATCACAGGGAAGCTAAAAGGGAAGGATACGTTCCTTTGAGTTCAGAAAATTGGTAAACCTTTTAGCTATGGGCTTGGTGGGAGCCCAGGACACAAAACAGAAGATACATTGCTGGCCAAAAAACCCCACAACTCAGCTCGCTGGACAGGTAAGTAATCCAGCAAAAAGCAGAACCCAGTTTGTGATAAAACAGTTTGGGAAAACGTTCTCTGCTCTTAGCAGAAGCTAAGAAGGAATTCAAAGCAAGACCCACCAACAAGGTAAGAACTTTTATTTTTAGGTTAAAATATAATGGGGCAAGGAAAAAAGCAAACACCAAAAAGAGTCCAAAAGAAAGTACACCCTCGGAAAAGAGAAGGGTGCTTTCAAAATCCCATGGGACAGCCCACTGGGATGGATGCTGGTGCATTGGGAGAAAATTATTTACTATTGCATAGAGGTTTGTGGAGGCAAGGAAATAAAGAGTCATGTAATTTGGCCCACATTTGGCACATTTGAGAAATGGACCTGCAAGGCATTATGCAGTTGCGTGAATAATAAGAAATTGCGGGACCATGAGGAAAAAGAATATGCTCACTTATGGATAGGATCTAGGATAGGATTGTTTGCCATAAAAACTAAGAAGGGGACCTCAGCTCAGAATGATGAATGGCATCTTCTTGAATATCTCCCTCACTCATATCTCGTCTCAGCGCCGCCACCTATACAGGTTCAGGCGCCTCCCTCTGCACCCCCGGGACCCTTGAATCAGCCCCTACCTGTACTGGGTCCTTCGCAAGGGCCCCAATCACGGGATCGGACCAAGCCTCCGTATCCCTCCCTACCCCGAGTTCCGAGGCGACGCCTCAATTACCTCTCCTGCTTCTACCCCTACCCCCGGATGGGCCGTCAGACCAGACACCCCTCCTCACGCCGTATGTAGTCCCATCAAAATCCTTGGCGCTGTCTCCTCAAATTCCAGAGGCACAGCACTTGCAAGCTTTGGAACTACAAATCCCAAAAGCCTCCTCGCAGACCCCATCTTTATTTCCCTCGCAGCCATCGGAGGTAGCTCTTCCCTTGCCACAAACCCTGATTACCCCATAGCTGCTTTTTCCTCTGCCCCCACCAATCCCACAGACCACGGGAGCCAGAAAACCAGTCCCAGAGTTCTCCTCCAGCAAGCCGAACCCAGAGAAGGGTTAAGCAAATGAGTGAGGAAAGGAGTGAGAATGAGGATGATAAACAAAATTCCCTTTATCGGAAGTGCCTGCAGCACCCGGAATTATTTGATTCATAAACGTTCCAATTAATACTGGGGATGTGACAGCTTTTAAAAAGGAAATGGGTCAATTATTGGATGATCCATTCAGAGTGGCAGAAAGGCTGGATGACTTTCTGGGAGGTAGCATTTACACTTTTGAGGACCTTATGGCCATCTTAGGGTCACTATTTAACACTGAGGACATGATCTGATGGGCGAGGATCCAAAATTGGAAGCACCGCAACCCCCAGGATACACCTGGAGACCAAAAATGGCCTAGCCAAAGTCCAGGATAGAATTCCCAGACTGAGGAAGGTAGGTGAAATATGATAAATCTTAGGAATATCATAATCCAAGGTATACTGGAGGCAGTACTGAGGGAACAAAACATCAGCCAAGTATTTAAAGAATGCCAAAGGAAAGAGGAATCTCCTCAGAATGGCTGGATCAGCTCTGGAAAAGTTTACAAGTTTATTCCAGAACGGATCCTAATTCATCCATTGGAGAAGTGGTGTTAAAAACACAATTTGTTGCAAAAATTTTGGGAAGACATTAGGAGAAAACTAGAAAAAATGGAGAATTGGCAAGAGAAAAGCTTGCAGGAGCTACTAAGGAAGGCTCAAAAGGTGTACCTGATGGGAGGATGAGAAAAGTCAAAAGACATAGACCAAAGTACTGATTGCAGCTGTAAAAGAGGTGCAAAAGCAGGAACACTACCGGGACCAGGTAAAAAACAATGCAGAGAAAACAAATAGATCCGTCAAATAGGAACCCAGGGTCTAAAAAGGAACCCCTGGAGTGTTTCTACTGCAAAAAGAAAGGGCACATGAAAAAGAATTGTTAAAAGAGAATAAGGGATGAAAAGATTTTTCAAGAGCACTAGGGCTGTTGAGGGCTTTTTATTTTGAAAACCAAAACATCAAACAAACCCTTAGTAAAGCTAAAGGTAGGTCCCCAAAAGAAAATAGTAACATTTTTAGTGGACATAGGGGCAGAACGGAGCACAATGCAAAAACTGCCTTCAGGTTGTTTTAAGAGCCTGGAGAAGATGAAAAATGTGGAAATAGAATCTGATAATAAAATTTGTTTAAGGAATTTTCTTCTGATGGAAGAAGCAGATTACAATTTGTTGGGAAGAGACATGATTATAGCTCTAGGAATAAATCTGACTGTAAAAGACTCACAATTGGTGGTAAGCTTATACAAGCTAAGGATATAGTGAAAAGGGGAAGTTTCTTTATGAGAGACTGAACAGAGATAGGATGAAATGGACTGAACAGGATGAATTAGAATTTAAGAGATTAAAAGAAGTATTAATAACTGCTCCTGTGTTGAATTTGCCAGACGTAAAAAGGCAGTTTCCGTTGTTGGTAGATGTTAGCAATCATACTGCTCATGGTGTTTTAACTCAGGACTGGGCAAGGACCAAGAAGCCTGTAGGATATATTTCTAAGCTTTTAGATCCAGTAAGCAGGGGATGGCCCACTTGCTTGCAGGCCATTGTAGCAGTAGCTCTGCTGGTGGAAGAGGTTAAAGGCAAAATTTTGGGCTCCCCTGGTAGTATATTCACCACACAATGTGTGGAGCATTCTGCAACAAAAGGCAGATAAATGGCTCAAGTATGAGGCTATCTTGGTGCATTCACATGGTTTGGAACTTAGGACAACAGCTGCACAGAATCCAGCGCAGTTTTTGTTTGGAGAGACACTGGGGAAAACCTCCCATGACTGCACAGAAATGGTAGAACTGCAAACCAAGGTAAGACCAGACCTGGGAGAGAAAGAATTAGAAGAAGAAGGAAATAGTTTATAAATGGATCAGCAAGGGTAATAGAGGGAAAAAAAATCAGTATATACCATAGTAGATGGCAAATCTGGAGAAGTGGTAGAGTCAGGGCCTCTGAATGCAAATTGGTCTGCCCAAGCCTGCGAATTATATGTGGAAAGTGTCCTTGTCTCCCAGAGACTTGAAGATCAGATTACAGTGTCACCATAAACGAAAAGAGGAGATCGGGTAAATTGTATAAAGCCAGATTGTGAATGTTTCCCCTTTGTTTACTGAAGTGTGCATGCTGTAAACAGATTTGGGTTGCTTATTATAAAGTGGGGCATAGACCAAGTGGGCTGTGTACTAATTGCTTGGAGGAAGAACAAAAAGAGACTAACATTTTATTAGTAATTGCCACTAGCTTGGGTCTACTAGAGTTAGATCCTCCAGAGTGCTATCTAATATATAAAAAGAGAATAAAAGGACAATTGGTTGCAGAGGCTGAAGTGCTCGATGTTGAGTGCCAGAGGACAATCAAAGTACCTTGCTACTCAGATACGGTCAGGTTGTCCCGGTGGAGTGTCTTTAAAAGTAGGTTTGCGGCTCAGACCCACAGGACCCCAGAAACATACTCCTGCTGCCAAGAAGATGGGTTACCCTGCTGCAGGCTGCTACCCCGTGGGCGAAGGGAAAGGCAGAGGAGTGTTGTACTGGGGAGTCCTTGTAATCCTGAGCCTAGTCCTGAGCAAAGCAGGGGGATTCCACCCCAAGAACCCACAGAGGCTGACTGCCATGAAGTGTGAACCATGCCTGGAGGTTACACAAGAGGAACAAGCAAAGAACCTGAAGTGTCAAACACTTTATGATTGCCCAGGGGATAAGACAAAGGGATATTGTTTCTTTAATGGCACTCAATATAAAATTTGTGAATCAGAAAAAGGGGTGGTGTGCCATGACTCAAGGTCAATTACTAAAGACAGGCAGTCCAAGGCCCATGAAATTTACAAACGGGAGACAGGAAAGATGCCAAACTATCCCCGTTTGTGACCAATGTAACTGGACTGTGTGGACAGTTGGGAAAAAGAAGTCTACTTTTCTGGGGTACTGCCAAATCAATAGACTGTTTATGATAAAAACAAATTAGAAATCTGTACTATGGATGGGAAAATTTATTGGGTAGGAAAGAACATAAAACATGAGGGTAAAATGCTTTCAGGAAATAAACCCATAGTATTAGATCTCCTCAAACAAGATGATGATAGAACATGTTTGCAATTTGATGAAACCTTCTATTTTTCAAAAAATGAGGAAGGGCTAGACCCTGAAAGTAAGATGCAAATGTTAAAGAAAACATATCCTTCCAGAAATACTGTAAAATAACGCAGGAAGAATGAGATAAGTATGATAGATCCAAGGATAATTGATAAATAGAAAATTAAGGCTTATGAAACATGAATTTAATGGGTAAATAAAAAGGTGGGGGACTGTGATAAATGTAATGTATAAATTTGTGTATAAAATATTGTATCAAAAGTTTGGACTATTAAAAGGCTACTCGAGGGCGTCTCTGAGATTCCAAGATTCATCAAAGATGGGCTTCCAGTTCATGGCTGCTCAAAACCTGGTATCAATCTTGGTGGAAGATCTGGAGGATGATCAAATCAGCATCCCAAAGAAAGAATCTGGGAAGACTTCTGAATCATCTTTTCATACTTATGGGAACCCTTTTCAATACCTTACTTAGAAATTAAGAAATACATGAATATTTGGACTTTCAACAGACTTAACCTCGGGACAAATAAACTGTATAAAAACCATACACCAAGACCCAGCATTCGTGGCAGGGTTGGATGGCACCTTTGCTGCTGTTACCCTGTCCACCCAACATTCGATAGATGTTGTCCAATTTTATTGTGACCTTTCAATTAGATTTTGGAAAAATTGCTAAATAAATTATTTTAAATTGGCTTCTAGTAATTTATAACAATGAGAAGTGAACATAAGCCTTTAAACCACCTTTTTCCCCTAACAATGCAGGAAGACCAGGCATGGGGGTTTTGGTCATTTCGTTACTCGAGGTCTTCTGTTCACTCAGGGAGAGGAATCTTTTTCCTGCTATGCCATGGGGTCCCTCCCCCAGGCAAACAGGCTTTCCAAAACTGTTGTGGTGTGGGTTACTTGTCGACGAGGTGCAGTCTTTTAAGGACAGGCTGCTCTAGCTTTGAAGCAAGGGCTCTATCTCTGGAAGCAGGGGCTCTCTCTCTACTCGGGTCTCCCACTAGACCACAGCTTTCTCTGGCCTCCACCTGCTCCACTGGGAACACTTTCCCATGGGCTGCAAATGTATCTTTGCATCCCCCGTGGACTTACTGCATTACAGGCTGACAGTTTGTTTTGTCACAGTCCTCACCTTGGCTTTTCCACTGACCTTGGTGTCACCACGTTGTTTTCCCTCCCATGTTGTGCCCACTTCCTCCTCTTCTCTGACTAGAAGCAAAACTGCTGTTTGTAGGTACCAAAAGGTACCTACTAATCCAAAAGGTTCTACTAATTCAAAGATTCTTGCAGGTTCCACGATGCCGAGAGGTTGATCTCGTCCAGGTTCCACGCTGGGGAATTGCTCACCCTGCTTCCACTGCCGGCCAGGCAGCTCCGCCACCATCCCATGGGCAGTGGTGGCCGCCGCGGCGCTGGCGCTGTTTAATGCCTCTCTTCGTGCAAGGCACTGGGAAGGGGGAGCCGCTGTTCCTGCTCCTGTCTCTGTCCCTGCCGCTGTCCCTGCCCTCTTTCCCCGCAGTGTGCCTGGCTCGCTGCACGCCTCCCCGAGATGGTGGCAGCTGCGGCGGCAGATCGCCAGCGCCACGCTGGGGATGGCTCCCGGCGCTGGCGTTTTGCTACCTCTGGAAAAAAAAAAACAAACCTGCACCTGTGCTGTTTTGATTTTCTTCTTAAATATGGTATCACAGACCCGTTACTAACCTCTCTAATCAGGCCAGCAGCACGTCCATCTTCAGGGTCATCCGACATTGACTCTGTCGGACATGGTGAAAGCTTCCAGCAGCTTCTCACAGAAGCCACTTCTGTAGCACACCCCAGTACAAAAACCAGGCTGTGCCAAGCTAACACAACCATATAGGCTGGAAATCAGCTGATGTACTTTACCTTGGGCATCTCTCTTGAGAAGCACTGAGCATCTCTCTAGCACCCTCTCAAGGCTCTAATTTCGGCAGCCTCCACCCAATATACAGCCATTCAGGAGCCTGTAAAAACAACTATTTTTTTTTTTTTTTTTTTTTTTTTTTTGTGTGTGTGTGTGTGTGTGTGTTTTTGTTTGTTTGCTTGCTTGTTTGTTTTAGCACAGATTAAACCCCTTTTTAGCATAGATTAAACCCCAAACACTAGTAATGCCTTAAGACCATAGCTCAATCACTCTGTAGGCAAATGGTATTTGTTGGGATGCAGTATCATTGAAAGGTGCCTAAGAAAATGCCTAATCTGATGTCTTTCTCTATTTGGTTCTGAAATTGAACTCTAACCAGCCTTGGAACTGTACACCCCAAGACTGTACATGAATCTGGGTATACGTGGTAGTGCACATCCCCCACTTACTTCCATGTCTTGACCACTCTATGATCAAGGAATTCTTGTTAGCCTTGGCCTTGATTAATGGGCAGTTAAGTTACCTTTGAGCTTATAAAAAACCCCTGTCTGTTCCCAGGAACCTCTGTTGTCTAATGACGTCCAGTTTTCTAATGGTTAGCCTTAAACCTTTATTTTTGTCTAAATACCAGCCCAAGTGAAACAATGTTATTGGACTTTTTTTGAGGAAAATTCCAGTTAAAATTCCCCAGTTGTGACCAGGATGACTAAAGCAAATCATCTAACAACCCTATGAACAGTGGTTTTTGGTGAAGCACTTTGAGGTCTCTTGGACCACAGCAGGCTCTGACCAACATCTCCATCTGCATTGGGTTTGTGTGGCAAGGTTCTGGTGGCAGGAAGGTATGGGAGTGACTTGTCTGACAACCTTATGGAAGCTTCCCCCATGTCCAACACAGCCAATATCAGCTGGGTCCAAGATGGACCTGCCACTGGCCAAGGCCAAGCCCTTCAGTGACATGGTAGCATGTCTATGATAGCATATTTAAGAAGGAAAAAAATTACTATTGCACAGGAACAATTGTAGCCAAAGAAGAGTAGAGTGAGAATATGTAAGAGGAACAACTCTGCAGACACCAAGATGAGTGGAGAAGGAGGTGCAGGAGGTGGTCCAAGTACAGAGCTGAGGTTCCCCTGCAGCCTGTGGTGCAGACCATGGTGAGGCAGGATGTTCCCCTGCAACCCATGGAGGACTCTAGTGGAGCAGAGGTCCACTTGCAGACCATGGAGGACCCCATGCTGGAAAAGGTCGATGCTGAAAAGCAGCAACCACAGGCCCGTTAAGTCTGGGAAAGAGGGAGGGATATGGGCAAGCTGTTTTTAAGATTTTTGGGTTTTTACTTCTGATTCTCCTATTCTGATTTTTATTAGTAATATATTCAGCTAATTTCCCTAAGTCAAATCTGTTTTGCCCATGGTGGTAACTGATGAGTAATCTCTTCCTGACCTTTTCTTGACTGATGGAGCTTTCTTCTCTGTTCATTTGAGGAGGGGAGTGATGGAGTGGCTTTGGTGGGCACCAGGGTGGTGGAGCTTTGGTGAGCATCCAGCCAGGGTCAACCTTCCACACTTTCTGAGTGGGATGCCTCTTGCAGCTTACCAGCTCTCACATGTAGGACTCTGGAAACTGTTGCCAAAACTTGCCTATGGCATCGGGCTGATACCCCTGCCTCCTCAAGGGCCAGTCCTTTGCCCATTGAGAAAGGCAAAGGTATTTGACATATTTCACTGAACTTGAGGGATACTTTTAAACAGGCACATGTAACTTTGTACATACTTCTATGTATCTGTCTGTGTGCATATGTGAACTGATTCACTCACCTTATGGCCTATAGCAAGTGTACAAGCCTATACAGTATAGCCTGAATGTTGCCATCTCTATTTTACTGCTATGGTTACAGTACACCCTATTGAGTAATTCTGTAATTATTAAATTAGTCAATATTTAAAGGATGTTAAATCTTTTAGCTGTAAACTGTTCTGGGGCTGAGTTTGGGCACAGCCACACCTAGGTTTCATCAAGAGTTTAGAAAGAAAGGGAATCTTCGCCAAACCTTGCTACTCAATGGGAGGGCCTCTCCTTTGTGTCCCCAGCCTCTGTATAAATAATTATTAAGAGATTCTAGTAAAATTTTCCTTTGTGTGCCTCAACTAGGCAGTAAGTATTAGAGTGGACCCTTGTGGAGGTGGGCGGAGCCCCGGCTGCTCTGCCCTGGAGGGAGCCAAGCTGAGGAGTCAAGGAAAATTTTGCAACTTCACCCTGAGCCCCTAGGACAAAAAGGCAAACCTCCTAGCCACGGCGACCTGTCTGGAGACCCACAAGCCCCCTCGGGATTTTATGTAGATCTGTTACAATTGATTGGTTCTGTACCCTTCTCCTCCCACCCTGGTGTCCCATAAAAACCCCTGGGTTTCCTCTGGTCGGGAGAGGTTCCTCGTCCCTGGATCCCTTTCGCTGGTACTCTCTCAATAAAGTACCACCCGCGGAAATTCCACACGAGACCTCTCTCTCTCTCACCACGGCCGGCTAAAAGAGGGGCTAACTCATAAGGGCATGAGCTAAGAGCACTGAGCTGAAATCACTGAACTGAAAAATCACTGCTCTGCCCGATGCTGAGAAGCCCCTCTACCCAGCTGAGGAGCGCCCTGATCCCCCAAGGAGCTGTTTCTAGCGAGACATCCTTTGGGGTGGCTGTGGCTCTCTGGGTCCCAAGCGGCGGACCCCATCCACCAGCTGGCATAGAGCCTGCCATTGAACTTTGTTGTGCTTTTACAAATTTATATTAAACCTGCTTTTGCTGATGGTGATTTGTTAAATGACCTAAACTATTCACTCATGACAGTGTAAACTTTGAGTTTCTAGTTCCCATTTTACTCAAAATGCACCTGCCCTTTATCCTCATGGCCTGTCTATGTTGAGCCCTCAGGACTGAAATAGAAGCAAAAGAGCAATGTTTGAGTTGCATGCTGTTTTCTCCCAGCAGGGCCAGGTCCAAGCCTGGAGAAGATGAGGCTCCAGTTATTTATTGACACATATAGAAATAAGTGGCTACTAAATACAGATGCTATGAAAGGTTGCTCTGAAGCATATTTTTGAGAAAACACACCACCCTCCTGCAGTTCAAGATGTGTTTGCATTTTGTCCTACAAAGTCTGTTTACCCTTCTCAGGAGATCTGCTTTTTCCTGATTTCTTCTTCCTCATTTTTTTCCTAAGTGTTTGTTACAATTATGAGATTTGCTCATGATGAGAACTAGTCATCTCTCCAAATTGTGTACCAAGCTGGGAATTTGATCAGTGACAAAAGATCAGGATAAGAAATGTCCAGCTAATCCTTCATTATCTTCCCAGCAGATGGCCAGTAACCCTCTCCTATTTTTTGCAATAAAACATGATGTTTTATTTGTCTGTGTTTGATTTGGATTTGCTCATCCCTCTCTCTATCATCTTACAATGATCTGGTAGCTTGAGTAGAACAGGACTGTTTCCAGAAACTAAGAATCATTACCAGAAAACCAAAGGAAAAGGTGAGTTTTATATTTGGTATGTTAATATCACTTGTTTAGTTGCTCTATATTCCATTAACACTAAATAAAATGGGCAAAGATTGGCAAAAATATTAGAAATATACACTGGAACTCCCTTTCTTATGCATATCTCTACCGCCAAAGATCTCTACTCAGTAGGACCTAACCTGATGTGACTTCCATCATGCAAAGCTAGAACTAGATGCCCAGCATATATTTCCAACAAACCTGAATCAGTGGGTATTTTTGGGTGTTTAGTGCTGGACTCATATTCCAATGTACTTGAGACTTTGGTTGTGCAAGAATCAAATCCAGGAACAGTTTGATTCCTTTCTCATTTTATAGCAAAGCTTAGTTGCTGGAATACAGACAAGAGACTTTGAGAAGGGGAAGTGCCTGTTTCTTCATGCCTTACATCTCCTTTGTACCCATGCTGCCAAATATTACGTGCAAATATTAGTTTACTTACTGGCCTGACCCTTGAAAAGGCATCCTCTTGCAGTCAACAGGACTGCTTTACTTGAAAGAGCTGGTTTAAATTCAGAGACCTCTCTCTGGGGAGGGGATCTTTGCAATTTGGATTTTGTGCTAAAGACATAATGTTGACAACGGGACTTTATAAACAGAAAAAAAAGTGGCTTAGTGTTTGTTTTACAGCCCTTAACCAATATCAGACTGACTTCAAAATTAGAAAACATTATATTGCTCATTCCTTTTGGAGTAGGTAGAATAAATGAACTTGCCACCATGACAAGTAAGAAGCCCAGCACTTTTCAGCACTCTGTTTGCAGCATACCTGCTGTATTATTTTACCTGAGTATGCTGTCTTCGGTACATAGACTCATGGGCAGAGAAGAGCTGCAGAATGTCCTTGAATGTAGATACATTTGGACAGGCTGCTCTTTCACAATTAAACCATAGTACTTACAAGCCAGTCACTCCTTTGAAGTGCATTTTCTTCATTCTCTTGAAGTTGAGAGATGAGCCCTATTTCCTCCCATAAGAAGATATATAATTGCAGCAGTTTAATGCTAAAGCAATCCACTGAGGCAGAGTCAGGAAGCTTCTTTATATTTCCACTGTGCTTGCTAAAGACAGAGGATCCTTGTAGCACTGCCAGTAAGGGCTTTTTTGTGAACATTACACCTGAGTCTATACAAATGCTTGGCCTGCTTATGATGGGGGAGGGATTACTGGTGAAAAAGAGAAGAAAGCCAAGCAAAGTATCTTGTACCAAATCTCAAAGATTTGGGGAACTTCAGAATTTTCTCCTAAACAGGTGCTGCATTTCACCCTGCACTTCTGTTTATCTGATCTTGTAGCTGCAGAGATGGCATGGCTTGAGCTGAGTGCTTAGGGTTTGGGGTTTGTTTTAGGATCAGAGTAGCTGCCTGTGGGTGGAACCCACAGGGTGCTGAGGGCTGACCTGCACTGGGGAGGCTTGAACAGCTGTCAGCATGAACAATAATTCTGGTTGCCTCTGCCAGAATCAAGGACACTACTTTTTAGAGTCCCTGTGCTGCTGGGATTAGCATTGCAACACAGCGCTTTCTTGTTTTGTCCTCCAGAACAGAAAATGTTGCTCCCTCCACCTAATCCCAGCTTTTGTCTGTGGCTTACTGTGCATTAGCAGATTTCTCTGCCTGATTCTGAGGTAGTGCCAGGACACAGTGCAGCACAGCACCCCAGCACCACAAGATGCTCCTGTGGTCTGGGTTGTCCAAGCAATGCCCGGCACTTCCTGCAAGGTGAGCAGGCCCCAAACCTCTCCTAGCAATGGGGGAGCTTGAAGGGTGGTCTTCTTGTTCATGGGGGTGTAGCATAGCACAGCAATATTCTGGGACAGAGTGACAAGGATGAAGGAGTTTTACCTGTTACCTCAGGACAACCAATTTTAGGTAAGGTCACCTCTCTGGCATGCCATAACACTGTATTTTCTGAGTTGTCACTCTTAAGAAGAGCCAGAGGTTATTTTTTGAAAATGTGCATAATCCCCCTTCCCCAAAATTTTGAACCTTTTCATCTCCTTTGAATCTTAAGCATGAGCAAAATTTGGAGCCAAACCACTCAGAAGGACTTGGTTCATATGAGATATTTCCATTCTAGGCATCGTTCTAATTGCTCTGCTGAAAGCCCATCATTGTGCTTTGAAGCAGGGCTGGAAAAATAACCATTCTCAGCCTAAATGGTGATTGTTTTACTATTTTGTAGCATTAGTTGCCTTTATTATAGGTGTTCATTAAATCCCAAGAGCCAGGATTCTGCTTCACTTTCATCCTAAGCAGCAAGAGCAGTGTCTGGCTAATGCACTGAGAATGAGGGGTCGAGGGTCTCTGCTCTCTCAGAGTCCAGAGAGGTGCTTTGCTGGGTGCCTCCCCACTGCAGTTGATGCCTGATCCTAAGCACAAGCTAGCAGGTCATTCTGACCCAGAAACATTCTTATTCCCTGGGTAATGAGCACTCTCTGAGCAGCAAAAAATGATGCTAAAAGCCACTGTAGCTTTTTTAAAATGGCTGCCAAATTCACACTAGAAGAACAAAAGACTAGTCTGGGACAAACTGAATAGAACACAGTGACAGACATCCTACTTTATCCCTCTCCCATTCTGCACTCAAATACACAAATCCACCACTCCTACCAGAGCAGATGCAGTTGCCACAGCAGTGCTTTGCTAATGGCTGCTGTGGAGGTGACAATGTCACCCAGGGAGCTTTAAGGGGCTCATGGGCACTGGTTGAGGGCATGCAGGATGGGTCCTTAGCCTCTACCTTCTCTCTACTCCACTAACCCAAGAGTTTTGCTAGCCTATACCTTGGCTCTTAGGGAACTTGCTGTATCTGTAGGCTGAGTTTGCTCTTACAAGAAACAGCAGATTCCTAGGGAAATGCCTCAGATCTGAAAAAGGGGCCCTGGTGAAAAATCTTCTGTGCTGTCTGGACTTTGCAAAATCTGAGGTGTCTGGCTTTGTTCACACAGGATTTTTATACTAGCTCAGCTCTATTCTTGGTGCTGTGGCACTCCTCCTTTGTCAACGGGTGAGATCAGAAGGAGAGCTTGTGTAAATCCACAGAAACAGTGTGCAGCACACACCCATCTACCAGGCAGTCTGTGTATTCCCAAGAGTTTTCTTGAACTTGGCAATCTGCAGACTACTGAGTATAAGTCATTCATATCAGCAGAGTTAAGAGATAGTCAAAGGGTGTGATTTTATCAGATGACTCAGAACTGGGAGTGTTTATTACTCTTGAGCACCTTTACATCATCCTGACTCAGCAAAACAGGACCAGTTCAACATTTTTTTTATTTAGCAAACTTCCTAGGGATGTTTTCTTTCAGGACTCCATTCTGCACATCCTGGTGGTTGTGCTCAGGAAATCTCCTTCTGCAGGCGAGGCACTTTGTCCAGGTGTCGACATCAAAAAAGGAATCCCAGTCTGACAATAAGATCTGGCTCAGAGTTTTTGGGCAGCAGCACATGCCCTGTGCATAGGTGTACCTCCGTGAATGTCTATCTGCACACATGGGTTTTCCAGTGTGGGGTGGTGTGCCACTGTACCAGCACTGTAGGAAAACCTCAGAGCTGGGACATTGGACTGAACATGGTTTTTGTCAGTGGTCACAGCTGGCTGCCATTTATCAGCATAAACAATTTCTAATCTACAGTGAAACATTTATTTTTCCTTTTGCTTGCTACCAACATCTTACCATGCAAACCCAATACAACTGGCCAGAGGAGAGAGGGGCATATCAACTTTTCTGTCCATTGGCTAAGGAGAAGTCTGTGGAGTGTGATGTGGTGATGACCTGCCAAAAAGAAATGCCCATCACACTTGAGTGGTTTGGTGGTACGATGTATTTGAAGTGCTTTTGCCTGCCTGGCAAATCCCAAACACCCATTGAGCCTGTTGTTCAGGCCCTGACCTGTTCCATTAAATGTACATTGCACACAGTGCAATGTGCAACTTCCCTGCCACGAGTGCAGCAGTGCAGTGATTATGCTTTTAACCTGATTGTGTTGCCAGCTTTGTGAGCACCAGTGCGGGAAGGCCGGTTAATGAAGCTCATGCCTGCAGCTTGTCTGAAGGAAAAAGTACCAGCAGGACATTCATGCATTGGGTGAACATTGTAAGTTAATGCCTCTTCCCAAACACAACTTTTTGGTAAAGACCAAAATCTGTGTTTCGCAGTACCCTGTCCTTACTGTATTGCCAGTGTAAAGCATAAAGTCCAGCATCCTCATTCTCATAAGCAAAGCCACACAGCCAAACTTCCTGCAAAGTTGCCTCTTCTGCAGAGGGCTGTTTGAATCAAGCAGGAGCCAGATGAATGGCAGTGGGGAGGTAGTGACAGCTGAAACGTATCTGGCATTTACAACCTGTACCTTCATGCAAGCAGAGTTTGCAAGTGAAGTGTATGTTCAGAGAATATAATCAGGTGGGTAGACTTCTCCTTTGAGGCTGTTTCATTACAGAATACCTCAGGCAGATCCCAAACTTAAATTTGTGCTTTCTGTGCTACTTAGGGGTTCATGGGCATTCCAAAAAAAAAAAAAAACCAGTTTTTTGTTGATCATTAAAAGTGTATTTGCAGTAGAGGAAGTGAATTTTTAAGAAAAGAGTGGAAGCTCTTTCTGTTTATTTTTTGCCCTTTTTTTCCCCCAGTTTTTACGCCATGCAAGATTTCAGTGTGACAGCACAAGCAGATATAGTGCTAGTCCCAGTAAATACATATAATAATAGCTGCCTGTGAGACTCAAAGTGGAAAACTAGATAGCAACTTTTGGCACTGGAAGGGCTAAAACGGTTAATTCTGTATTTGCATCAGTCTTAATTTTGAGCTGCAGGCTGCAGTTGTTAAACTGTAATAGCAACCAATGAGATTTCAGCCAAGTGAGGAGAAGAAGAACCCACAGCTGTGAGACACTGACATGTTGTCATGACCTGACAAAATTAATCTTCAAACAATGCAAGAGTTGGCTCGGTCAATCCCAGAACTATTTGTAATTACCGCTGAAAATTTGATGAAGGCAGGGAATGTAACAGAAGACTCAGAAAGTGCATCATGACTCCTGCACAGCAGATTGTTCTATAAAAACCTGATTTCCTCTGAAAGGAGGTAAGAGGTGATGGTGACATGCAGAAGCAGGACATCTGGCACATCTCTTGGCACTGCCAATGCTTTTTGTATCTTCTTGGAGGCTTTGTTTAAATGAGATTACTAGAAGGTGGGTGCAGATTTTGTTGAATGATTGCATCTGGTGACAATTACTTCTGGCCGCAATGATGAGATACTTCAAGCAAACTTAAGAAGTTCTTGATTTATTATTATTAATATTATTGTTGTTGTTGATTTTTCTCAGTCTGGTACCAATTAGTGTTTTTATTGTTGATCTGAATGCAGAACTGTGACATGTGATTCTGACATCTACAGATGATTATGAACTGGGATGCACTGCCCTGAAGCACAGGAGTAATGATAATGATCTTGGCAAACTGGAAAAGTGGTTTGGTTAATAAAAGGAATTACTCTGAAGAAGGACAGGCACAAACACTTGTTTGTGCAAACAACTTGTTTGCATCCCTGCAGTATGTCTGGGAAACTTCTTCCCCTACTGATAGCTGGCAAGCTGTTCCTGGACACACAGAATATAAAAGGAGACATATAAACCCCTACATCATCAGCACAAGACATGAAAGATGCTATCTCATACTGCTTATGTGTGCTGACCAGAGATGTCTGGGAGGTGGCTGAGGCAGGGGATACCACATGAGGGTGCCTGTTGGGAATCCTTGTCCATGAAGAGGGTGAACACAAGAACACCTTTGGACATTGAGGCCTTGAGTACTAGGTGGCCCTGAGGTCATCTCTCCCTGGAGAGATAGCCTTGGAGATGCCTGGACTTGGAGGCAAGGACTGCAGAGGAAAAGAGCAGATATTCTCTTCTCCCTGTCTTCTTACCTCTCCCTCTTCCTTCCATGCACCTTGTTTCTGTACAAATAAAATTAGGACAAACAGGAATCAAAACACCCTGGGGGACCATGAACAGGTGTAACAAAGGATGTAGCGAATATAGATTATTTTGGAAGGCATGGGTTTTCTGCCATTCTCCTTTCCACAGAGACCAGTGCACTGGTGGGGAACATGAGATCAGGGATAACCCCATGTACAGTACTTCTCACTGTAATCCGCAGTATCTCCTGGGTGCCAAGAAAACCAACCAACCAACAAAAACCAAAAAACAACCCCCCAAAAAATCCTCAAAAAACCCCCGACCAAGCAACCAAGCAACCAAGCAACCAAGCAACCAAGCAACCAAGCAACCAAGCAACCAACCAAAACAAAAAAACCCAACAAAAAAACACCATCAAAAAACCCCCACAAAAACAATAAACCCCAAAAAACAGCCCCCCGCCACACACACACACAGAAAAAAACCCAAACCCAAAACAAAAGCAGTAGAAAGTGGAAAGATATGTTTACAGACACCTTTAAGAACAGGATCTATGTCCAAACCAGGGCTGTTGGGCTCTGAGAATGGCAGCTGTGGAGACACAGCAGCATTGCAGTCAACTCACTGGGATGATGGGAGAGATGGAGTTGCAGCCTGGGACTGTGAGTTAGGCTTCAGCCTATACCTGGGGCTGGAAAAGGCTTTTCCCTCAGTGCAACGCACACTTGGATGTGGGCTTGTCTGTGCCTGCCCAGCCAAGGCAGCTCCTGTGCAAGGTCTGCAAGGCAACTGATGGGGGATGAGTGGTTTGTTCAGGGACACACCATGAGCTCACAGCAGGGCTGGCAGGAGCCCTGGTCCAGCTTACTGGGATGCATCACTGCCTTGAACAGAGATTGCTGGAGCACCTATTGGGGATGCACAACGGACACCACATGCATAAAGGCAAAAGGCTCTGGCTGGACATGGTTGCTGAATCTCCAAGGGAAAGAAAAATACAAACAGAGTAAAGGTAGGGTTAGAAAATACAAAAAAGCTGTACAAGATGTTACAGAGATGGGAGAAATATACAGCTGCAGTTAAACACAGCACAGAGAAAGCCAAACTGTGTCCTGGGCAATCCCTCTATGGCGGCCTGTTCAACTCTGGCATGGAGAGACTGATGTGGGAAGGTATGGCAGCAAAGGAGTTTCTGCAGAGAGCGACAGGGCACAGGCAACGGTTTCGGACTTCCACGAGAATCACTGGCCTATTGTGAGATATAAGTATTTAAGTTAGAGTTCAGAATGCTCTCATAGGAGCATTTTATTTGGACATATCAATCAGACTCCATCAAATCCTGGCTGAAACATCACAAGGCTGGAAGGAAAACAGTTTCGTTGTTTTTTTTTTTTTTTTTTGGCAAAACTGGAGCAGTATATACTTGCTTTGCTCATATGGTAAAAGCAGTACTTCCTCCCAAAGATGGAAGACCAATGAAAACAGCCTGTTTTAGGAAAAAGACAGCAGCTAAATGTCGGTTTTCACCAAGAGCAGAGCAAAGTTCCTTCAGAAAAGGACCCTCAAGGACTGTTCTACCCATGGTAGCAAAGATTTTCAGGTATCTGGGTACAAGCATCATTTTCAGGGGGAAGGTAGAGGAGCTTTTCATTGTGGTGCCATGTAGACCTCTTTTCTACACTGGTATGGGAGGTGTGCATTGCTCAGTGGGGATGAAGGATCCAATCTCCCAACAAAAATCCCACTGTGGGGAGCCTCTCTTGTGGGGTTTCCAGGCTGGTCTGGGTAAGGAGCTGTGTCTGCAGGAAAAATACAGGCTACTGGGACTCCAGGTAGACAGATTTGGGGTTGTGTGGCTATGGGAGTTATCAGCAGGGCTAAAAGCCTGTTCTCAGGCATTCCATTGTTTCTGTCCTGGGTGGGCACTTAGGAGCAAGGGTGACGGCTGCCTGTTGCCTCCTCCCATCATGCAGGAATACATCAGGTTTGACCTGGATCTTTCCAGACAAGACTGAACACCATGAAACATGTCTGGCTTTCTTTGAGTTTCTCTCTTTTTTTATTCCTCTATTCTAACAGGCACCTTCAGCAGAGGATATGCAGTTGCAGTACTTCACATCTGGTTGCATCAGTCTCACAAACTGATCAGGTGGGCAGTGCTGCTGATGCAGTGGCTAGATTTGGAGGGAAATTGAATTCCTGCCATTTTCTAGAGAAAGTTCCTGAGGACTAAGCAGCCCAAAGCCCTGCAGAGTACAGAAGGCAAGGCTCTGCACACTCTTGCAAAAAGGTAATGGTAAGCCTGAAGGCCCAAACCTGTTGCATCCTAAGACTCATCTTTTTGCCCACTCAGATATTTTTTATTTCCCAGTGCTTCTAGTTATTTTCTGCTTTTATGGTTCTGGTGATCTAATGTGTGATTGGACATGTGGCTCTCTCTCCCAAGGTTTCTTGAATGCTCCTCTGTCTGCCTTTGAGGCAGAGGGTACCTTTGTAGTGGTGACATGTGGCACTTTTCCTCCTGCATCCTCAGGCACCTCACTACACCCCTCAAGCCCCAGCAGCCACTGACTACAAGCTCTACTTTGGAGACATGGGCTGGCAGCAGTACAGCCTGGAGGAGGAACTGGGACATCCCATCTTCAGCCCAGAATGTATCTCTCCATCTCCAGCGCATGGCTGTGCAGATTGCTGATGCCTGTGCTTTAGTTTCCCCATCTTTCTAGATGACATCAATACCTGCAAGCCTTGCTATGGAAATTAATTACGTGTGGCTGTGGTCTGAAAACTGGTCAAGCTCACACCCACTGGCAGAGGATCTGCTGTGTGACACTCAGGACACCAGCCTGGCATCACACCAAGTGACATCCACACCTCATCTCGTCAGAAGAAGAGTGGCAAACCAACCCAGCTGCAGCAACACATGGGTGCAGGCAGAAACTGAGGGTGGCAGCAGCGTCCATCCCATCAACTCATCATATCTCGGCAGGGGTGGCAGAGGAGCCTGAGCTTCTGGCTTTCTTTGTAAAAGTCTGGGCTGCTGCCCTGGCAGCCAGCTCTGCCTTTGACTGCAGGGGAGCAAGGAGTTCTGTAGCTCTGATACAATACAGCAGGATGCCACACAGACATAACATTCCTCTTGGAGGCCAAGCCTGAGTTTTAACATGACAGCTTCATGCACATTTGAGATACAGGGGCCAGTGCAGCTCCCTGTCAGTCTGCAGAGGGACAACAGCTTTGTTGCCCTGGAGACTGACTTTCCCTCACAAGACCCTCCAGACCCTCCAGTCCCATTTGCCCTGCTCCCCACTGGGTGAAAGCACTCCTGCTTCCTGCAGGAGGTGTGGCACTCACTTTTGGCCTTAAAACACCCCGCTGCAGGGCTGACTGCACCCAAGCACTGTGGAGATATACACCCTGTACACATCTCCTCCAAAGCAGCTGAGACAACACGCAGGGCATTGCTTCTCCACGTGGCTGCTGTGTGGAGCAGTGCTGCCCCTGAAAAGGGTGTGACTCTGCCAGGCTGCAGGGCACTGGCTGCTGTGCATCTGACTTCCTGCTCTGTAGTCCTGAAGATGCCTGCTTGCCTCACTGTGCCTGCACACGCAGGGCACAACTAAACCTCCCACCAACAGGCTTTTGACATTTTTAAATTAGGGGAAGTCAGTTTAACCATGGGCAGCTCATCTAGTTTATCCTTTGCAGCCCACTCTCCACCTATGCCTAGGGAGATGTGGAAGTGGCACAAGAGTCAGCACTATTTCCCCACAAGTGGCAGACAGTGGCTCCCCTGTGCACATGTGTGTGCATGAGGGAGGTATAGAAATAACTTATTTGTTGGAGAATATTGGCAATGAAGGTTTTCTGATAGCAGAGGTTGTCTGGAGTAAGTGCTGTCACTTTGTTTCCCAATGAAATTTTTTGCTGTGTTGGACTATGTGGAAGATCCAGTTGTAGTCTTCTTGTCTTTTTACAGGTTGTCAGCCTGGCTGTTATCTTCTGTGCTAGCCCACTGATGCCTCATATAGATCCTGATCCTTGATTTGAATTTCATTAAACTACAGAGAAGGGCCTTTGCCCAACTATGAATACTGATTGCTGGGGATATCTGCAGCTGCTTTTTCATCCAAAGGCACTCACTGGTGATGAGGACAAGATAGAGAGAGCATGTACCCAGCTACATGTCAAATGTGACAAGGTCCCGAGCCTTTTTGGGTTTGACACGGAACTTGGCGCCAGTGAAGGCAACTTCTTGTGCAAACCTACGTCAGGTATTCTTTGCCTCAGGGTAGTTGAGCTGAAAGGCAGAGATATGGAGTAGAACAAAGTCCCTGTAATTCAAAGGGAAATGGTCCCTACTGGTGTACCCCAGGGTTCAGTGCTGGGGTCAGTTCTGTTTAAAATCTTTATTGATGATCTGGATGAAGGGACTGACTGCACCTGCAGTCAGTTTGCAAATTACACCAAGCTGGGTGGGAGTGTTAATCTGCTGGAAGGCTTTGCAGAAGGATCTGGACAGTCTGGAAGGGGGGGGGGGGGGGTGAGGCCAATTGTATGAGGTTCAACAAGGCCAAGTGCCAGATGCTGCACTTGGGTCACAACAACCTCACATGATGGAGGAGTGGTTGGAAAGCTGCCCAGCAGAAAAGGACTGTGGGACACCAATCAACATCTGGCTGAACATGAGCTGGCAGGGAGCTCAGGTGGCTAAGGACAATGGAATCCTAGACTGTACTAGCAATAGTTTTGGACCGGGACCATGGGGCAGTGACCGCCCCCCTTGTACTGGGCACTGGTGAGGCTCCACCTTGAATGCTGTGCCCAGATTTGTACACCTGACCTTGCACACCTTACGTAAGAAAGACACTGATGTGCTGGAGCATGTCCAGAAAAGGGCAATGGAGCTGGGGAAAGTTTTGGAGCATAAGTCTCAAGAGGAGCGACTGAGGGAGCTGGGATGTTTAGCCTGGAGAAAAGGAAACTACTTGAAAAGAGGTTGTAGCCAGGTGAAGGTCATTCTCTGGTCCCAGATAAACAGTGACATGACAAGTGGAAACAGCCTTAAGTTGCACCAGGGAGGCTTAGACTGGATATTAGTAATTTTTTTTTTTTTTTTCACTGAAATGGCTGCCCAGAAGTCACCATTCTTGGAGTTACTTAAAAGACATGTAAATGTGATACGTGGTTTAGTGCTGGTCTTGGTAGTGCAAAGTTAACAGCTGGACTCAATGTTATCAAAGCTATTTTCCAACCTTAACAATTCTGTGATTCTGTGGCTCACTTCTGCTGCACAACTTTTACCTCTATTGCCCTAAGGCTCAATTTCAGATCTTCTGGGAAATGTAAGTGGATAGACAGGGCTCTGTCTTCTAATTCTTGGTCCTTAAGTGCTTGATGGTTTTCAGAGTGCTGGTGTCTGTATACAAATCATTCATCCCCAGCCAGACTGCATTCTATACTACTTTTGCGGTTTTTTCTTTTTTTTTTTTTTTTATTAATAACCTGAAGTCTCAACACCCCCCCCCCACCTCCCTCCCCCCCCCCCCCAGTACCTTCTTGAAAGCAGAAATGTAAGATACCTTCTGGATTGAGCTCTCTGACTGTATAGTGTGCTTATTATGCTGTATCATGTCTTGTTTTCCACCAAGTCCAGTGTTCCCTTAGATGGAGCCCAGCCCACAGGTAGCCCAGAAAACTCATATGCTTTTTGGTGCAATTGGGTATCTGCTCGACTTACATTCAATTTTTTTTATTGAACCCCATAGCTACCACCAGTGACTACTTTTCAGGTGTTCTCAAACATGGCATTTATTCACAGTAGCCACTCATATCTGGTTTATGTAATCTAACCAGGGATGAAATCAGAAGAACTCCATGCTTCTGGGACATTTAGGTTGCAAAATCACACTCTGAACAGCTGCTGTTCAGTGTGATCTTTGGTGGCATGAACAGGGTCTGCTTGCCCCCTGCCCCTGGCTGGCTGTGTTTATCTTCCCTTATCTATCTGCCATTTTAGAGCATCATTTTAGAGCAACTCAAGATTTTGTGACACTCTTTTTCCTCCCATGTGGACACCAGCTGCCAGCTTCATATGCCAGTACATACAGGAATGGCAGCAACATTATCTCACTGGTGCTGGCCAGAGAAAAGTCATACTACCAAAACTAAGATGAAACAAAATAAATAAAAGCTCTGTTGCTGCATTTGCCCAGTGCTGTGGGCTGGTCTTGGTTTGTTCTCCTCTCATCTGTCAGTGTACTCTGCCAGTGTTGCTTGTTTTCAAGCATGAAACCAAAGCATGGGGGTGGGAACAGCCAGGTCGCCAGCCTATGTTCACGTTTCCCTCCCTCCACAGAGGCATTCTTTTTTAAATTTGGTGGGGGGTTTTTTTCCCCTCAGGAAGCACTGTCTTGTCATTTCTAACTTTATTTCACATCATTTCCCTTTAATGTGATTTTCCTTTCTTCATGTAATTAATTCTCACAGGTGCTTATAGCACTTCCCTGCAATAAACAAGATTAATTAATGAGCTGTTTGTCCCTTACCCTACATTGTTAACCAGGCTATTTAATAAAATCAAACCAGACATCTGGCCTAGCAGTTCCTGACTGGGCAGCCACCTCTTTTAATAGCTTTCTACATTCAGCTGATGGCAAATATTCAGTGCCAGGGACTTAGCAGCCATCTCACTAGAGTCTGCAGGCCAGACACAGTTTTTCATATTTATAATAATCTTGTAATGACTAAGGCTGCAGCCCAGAAGTATGCTTAAACATGTCTTAAACACGTTTTTAACTGCATAGATGCAATTCAGTATCCTTAATGGTTGTATGGCATGACCATATACTTAAGTGCTTTCTAAACTGAAGCTCTCTTGAGGTTTTCATTCTTGTCATACCACACAGCCTTCCATTTTGCCATCCCTTCTTTTCCAGCATAGAAAAATGTCCCCTCTTCTTTGAGAATTTTCAAATGTCTCATGCTAGGTGAGATGGATCTGGAGTTGTGCCCAGGTTCTTCCTGGGCAGAGCTGTAAGATGGTCCCTGTTCAACATTGCAATAACTGCTGCAGGCATTTCTGCCGCCATCATACTTGCCAGGGATGGACTATGGTCCTTCCTGGGCTCCCACATCTATTTCCTGGTGTTACTGCCTGGCTCTACACTCTTCCAGGATGAACAGGCAGTGGCTGAGCCAGGACAAGGTTCAACTCCAAGGTTTTCGATTTTGAGGGTGCTGTGAACCTACCTTTTCCTTGAGGAATTGTCTGCCTCCCCAGCTGAGCCAGGGATGGGCATGCAGCCTGGCTTTGGTGCTATGTGTGTCTTGGAGGCTGTCAGTCGATGTTGCAGCCTCCAGAAGCAGCCAAGAGCAGCAATTCCCTTAATAACTCCCTTGGCACTGAACAATATTTGGGACCTGCCTATAATATCTCATGAGGTATGTATACATGAGGTAGATGGGAGTCTCTGCATTTTGCTGGACTCCTTTATCTCGTACACCAGCCTAGAACCCTGCTTATGACCTCACCTATGAAACTGCAGCTTCCTGGACAGAGCTGCACAAGGATAGATGCAGAAATCAGTTGGGACCCACAATGGTGAAGCAATTGTCAGGGAAAAGGGCAACCCTAGGTAGCTGCAGTGCAGTGGGAGAAGGTAACAGCATCTTCTCCCAGCTATTGCAAGCTGATCTGGGTGCACCTCTGCTCCGTGCCTTTGGTGTCTGCCTGGAAAATGCAGACACATCTCCAGCAGCTGCAAGCATAACCTGTATCTGTAAAACAAAAAGCATGGCCAAGGAGTGCAAGAGGAAGAGCTGGTAAGGTAAGGCGAGGCAGCAGCAGCTGAAGGAGTGCTCAGCTCCTAGCAGGGTTGCCACTGTGTGTTGCAGAGGCTGCCAGGCCTGCGTGTAATGGCAACTGCAGAGCCTCATCACCCTTCACACTGTGCCTCCCTCCCAGCCAGTGAGGCTGCTGCCTTCACATCCAATGAATCCTGGTGACTTCAGAGTTAACTGCAAAAAAAATCATGCCACTCCCAACTGAGAAGGAAGTACTACAGTAAAACTATTCAAGACAAAGTGAAAAAAATTGGACTGTACTGAGGAAAGAGCTAGAAGGAGATAGGAAGGGAAGGCATGACTAAGGCTGCCAGGAAAGCCCTGGATTTAGTTGCGGAGTATAGATGAGTTGGGGGTGGTGAATGATAGCTGGGAGTGGAGTGGTGATAGCTGTGATTGTTCTTTGCTGCCTGGCTGCATAATGAGAGATTGATTTCCTGAGACTTCTGGGATAAAGCACAGCAAAATCGTCATCAAGATGTGGAGAGCACTGTGTGGAGATCCAGGGTCAGTCCTCACCATGCTCTTGGCCTGCTGTATGGTGCAGGCCAGCAGTATCCCAGTGACAACCTGGCCCTGCCCAGCAGCCTCCTTTTCTGGCCTTTGCCATGCATGTAAGCTCTGGGTCCAAACAGGACTGGTCCTGGTCTGGGCTTGATGACATTTTCACAGTCTCAAAGTTTCTGGAGACAGAGAGGGAACTTGAGTTTGCAGGACAATCTGTTCAGGAGATGTTGGTTGCAAATGAAAATTTGAAGGAGGAAGATTTACATTCAGAAAAGATAGCAGACTGAAAAGATTAAGGTTAGTGCTGAGCTAGCAATGAGGCGTGCAGAAGACATGTGCATAAGGGCTATCATTAGTAAAGATGATAATCATGTTTAAATTTCCTCTGTCATTTTAAATATGCAGCACCTTGAGGGAGAAGGAAGGGCTCATCTGACCCATAAAATGGGAATATTTGAAGTGACTTCGTTGTGGTGGCACAATCTGCTGGGAGAAACTCAAGTATCCTCTTCACCAGGCTGTGCATGACACTTCTTACAGCACAAAGTGTCCATGCCTTCCTTCTACAGGAAGGACTTTTGGCAGGATGGACAAGCCTGCACTGAAGAATCATGTCCACCAGCTTGTGAAGAGCATCAGCTTTTGTAGTGCTCCAAGCTCAGCAGGGAGAGGTGGCAAGCAGGCATTAGCAACACGTCAAGCTAGAAAGCAAGGGTAATGGGAAGTGCAGCCCTGCTCCTGGGAGAGCAGCTGGCTGTAAATAGGATGGATACTCACATGTAAAAGGGTGAAGAAGCGCTCTGCATCATGTGCATGAATGGAAATAACCTTAGAGAAACAGATCAATAATGATACTGCATATTCCACCTGGCTTGCCTCTGGGTACTGCTATTCCTGTCTCTTGCTGCTAGAAATGCGTGGTCAGAGTATGTTTTCCCAGAAAAGAATCTGCAGTGTGGTAAAAACAGTAGGGATCCTTTCTGCAGTGAGGATCAAAACTGCTCTAAGACAATTCAGAGGTGCACAAACTTCCTGTGCTGAGATGCAAAAGAGATCTCTGGTTAGACTGTTAAAGTGACTCTTCATGTTAACAACTGCTGGCACACACTAACCCTGTCCAATGCCCCCCCGCCACCCTGTGAGATCAGAGTCAACCATCAAACATTTTCCAGTGTGCTTCCAAGCAGAGAGACATAGGTGTCAGTAGACTCCTTTCAGAGTTTTAGTTGTTCAGTGGTCACAACGAAGAGAACAGGGCCAGGGAAAGAGCCTGTTCTTACCACACTTCCCTTTAAATAAGGCAGTTCTCTAGGGCATGCACAATATCTGGGTCCATGTGCACATGCATCCCAGCTGTTCCCACTCAGGATTTTTACCCATATTTCAAGTACTGCAAATCTGAGATGCAAATTTCTATCTTTTCTGTAAGATACATATTAAATTTCAGGGCTTCATTAACAGCACTACAGTAACCTCACACCATCTTTTGAGTTGCTGGCTTAGGAGAAGGCCATCAAACATTGACCACATTTTGCACTTCCAAGTGCAAAAGTATTAATACCCATATATCCAAACATTGACAAGCTTACAATATTATCTCCAAAAACTTCATATGCTAAATCTTTTCCTTGTTAATTTCTTACGTCATTCCTTGTTTGGAGGAATAGTTTTTGAGTTAAAAAAAATTCTTTCTGCTACAGTCATTCTTTACCTCATTTCTCCAGGAATTTGGGCATTTCTATATGTTTAAAAATTCCAGTAGTGGTGCAGAATAAAACAAGTTGTATCTCCATCAACTAGATAATGGTGAGTGAAGATTTTAATCTGTCTCTTTATGGCAGTGGTAAATTTGGACTTTACAGGTTTAAAAATATGCCCTAGCAGAAAGAACGATTTGAAAAATGAGGTGCTAACTGCATTTTTATCTGCAGATCAAAACTGGACTAATCCAACACAACCTTTTAAGATTGCTGGCAATTATTCTGTCTTTTTGCTTGAGTGCAGGTCTATTTCTGTAGTTTTTGCCAGCAGATCCTAAAGGGTAGGTTAATATCATTGTTGTGAAGGTTTACAAAAAGAATACAATGTTGCCTCTACACTGGTACTAAACAGGGTGCAACTTTATTTACAGTGTAAAGTGCATGACATGGAAGTCGGTTAAAACACACAACAAGCAGTGACATAAATGACAATACAGTACGGGGCTAGGAGGGGAAAATATTCCAGCAAGTATCAAAACATCATCAATAGCACTAAGATGACAGCCTCTAGTTTCAGCTATTCTGTCCTAACACCACACCTCCTTACAAAACAAGTTGACTGGGTTGATCCTGGGATTCCATTTACTAGTCACTAGTCACTTTTAGCACTGGGGTACTAAAAGCTATTCTGCAGCCCTAAACTCTCCAGCAATGTCCTGCCAGATCTAAGCTAGATCTAACTCTCCTCACCACTGCTGTTCTGCTCTGGAGATGACCTCTGGACAGAGTCAGAGGACACACCAGAGAGGCACACTGGAAATAGGACAAAAACATGAGAATGGCATATAAATAAAGATCTGCTTTTTTCACGTATGCACTCTTTCCCTTCCTATGTTGCTATGAGCCCTATGTTGCTCACTGCAGCTTCCCTTCATTTGCTGTTAAGGCAGCAAGGAAGTCAAGGAACAAAGTGCCTACAGATAGTGGTGACTGTGTGTTGAAATGTGGACATTACTTACTGAACACTAGCTTCAGTCAAAGCTGTAAACATTGATGGCTGTGGAGCCGGGAGACAGAAGATTTTTGCTACGCGCTAGCAGAGTTCATTAGAAAAAGAAGGTTGCGGGAGCTAAAACCACAACTCTTCAGCTGGTTGCAGCTCCCACTGGGAAGGAATCTACATTCACATTAATTTGATCCCCTAATGACTCCTATTCTTTACTATCTGTTTTTCTTTTAATTGGCTGAAAGCTCCTAATGGCTGACAACTTAGCTTGTTTCTTTCTTCCCATTTCTGGTCTTGGGCTGACAGCCATCTGTTATGTGTCAGTATTTACTAGAGCCCTGTTACTGTAACTGTGAGCTCATTTTGGTGTTGTATCACTTTCCTGTATCAGGGTTCATGCACAAAAGGAAGGAACATCCATGGGCGGGGTGGGAGGGGGGTGGGGCAGTTCTGCACACTCTTAATCTCGAGGGTAACTAAGCAGGAATAAGAAGCTACAGAAGGTAAAATTAATTTCCCAATGATAACTGCAAATTACGCTTTTCTGTTATTACTGGGGAAAATGGAGCTTCTAATCAATGACTCTCAGATTCTAAGATATTTTTTATAGATCTGACTTTTTGCTAACTATGACAATTACCAAACATGTGACTTGGAAAAATGCATGTGATTTCTGCCTTGTAATTCCAACATCCTACTCAATCATAAATTTTTACATTACAAATCATCAGAGCATGACTTAATGATGGCATTCATGTGTGCTCTCAGTATTTCTCAGTCAGCTGTGCATTTCTGCCTGTGTGTGATCTCAAGAGAGGCATTTTCCAGTGTTTTGAGGATTCTGCATTACAAAACTGCAACGTTTTGGCAATCAGATAGCAACCTTTCATCTGTAAACTTATCTGGTGCTTGCTTTCTCCATCTCAGGGGCAGTCAAATCGGGACCCAAACCAACCTCAGATATCAGAAACATTCACCTAGCAGATGCTGCTAGATATGTACTTCATTTCTATAGGAAAGGGATGGCGGTTACAGGCAGATGGTGTGTCCCATGGCAAATGGAAAGTGCAAGTTTCAGAGATCTACCTGCTTCCTACTGCTGGATCCTGGATTACGCAGCTTAGAGCTACACCTGGACGGCCTGTAGATCAGAAAGCTTCAAAGGTTCCTGCTGGCTAGACTTAATCCATTCTTCTCTGAATGAGATGATGTTTCCTTATCTCTTTTAGTAAGAAATCTTCAGTAAAATTCATGCTGATGCCTCCCATTAAGTCACTCTCCAATGAAGTTAATGTCACATAAACTACACTACAGAATCTTCTTTTTATGCTCACCAGAAACTGTGGTTACAACACAGACCTTATCACATGCAGTTATAATTCTTATCAACTGAAGTTCAAAGACAGGCCCAATGCAGAGTTTAGTGGCTCATTCAGCCTTGTGTAACAATGTTTACTGTTGAGTTGCCGGGCAGTAGTATGCTTTGGCAGCTGGTAAGCAGAATTGCCATATTCTGTTTAATCATGGTTGAGAGTATAGTACAGTTTAATTAGCATAATTACTGTAAGAAATGGGAGGGACTTCACTTTAAATAACCACTTCCTCAGTGGATTGTAGAAATCTTTACATTTGTGTGTTTATGTGTGTATGACACCTGTGTAGCAGCATATATTTGATAATACTTTTATAAATGAAAAATAAAGAGGATTTCCTTAAAAATTGAAAGATGTATCACAAAATAAAATACAAAACAAGGGAGCTGGGGAGGGGTGGAGGAAGGGAAACAATGATTTGATTTACAATGCATTAGAATCCAAGCCCTGGTTCCTAGGCTGAAGCAAGATATCTGAATGTAAAATTGCTGTGCTGATGTTAAAAGGGGTAGAATCCAGCCTTCCGTTTCCTGCATCAAAAAACCCAAACAAAATAAAATCAGTAGTGCGCTGAACATACCAAATGATCAACAGTGAGGCATAAGACAAGGGTTTCTGAAAGTGTACCAAGGATTAGAATGCCCTCAAAGAGGGGGAGAGAGTGGGCATGGGGAATAGATATAACTGACATTCAAGTCATGGCTCATCACAGAGTAGTTTGGAACTAATATTTGATAAAAGCTTTGGGACCTTTCAGCTTCTCTTTATAAATCCACACCTTGTTAACCTGCAGCAGGGAATCTCTGCTATTGTGTCATTTGCCTGTATTATTTTAGAATTCTCAGAAAGGTGTCATACCCCATAAAAAGCCACAAGGAACTGAGGCCAAAGCTTAATAAAATGTGAAACAGATCTCAGAGCTTGTTTCTCTCTTCACTTCACCTACCCAGTTATCTCTGGGAAATGCCTTCTCAAACAGCTTTGGAAGGGACAAGCTGCTAGACCCCCAACTCTGAAGGGCTAAGACCCACCTTCTCTCAGACTTCCAATGCTGCACAGAGCTATGAACTTGGACAAAAAAAACACCCAAAAAAACAACAAAAGAAGCAAAGAATAGCCTGGTTTGGGAATAGCCTAAAACTTTGCTTAGGCTCTCATGATATAAACTCCACCATTTTTGGCTATTATGCTCATTGGATTTGGGCTTCTCTGCTAAATGGAAATGCTACCGGACTTCAGATGTATACCTTTCAATCTAAGCTGAAATCTACTGTTTGTTGGCAGTACATTTAAGTTGATTCACTAAGGCACATATAATCACAGCTGACAAATTAAAACTATTTATTTTGGACAATTGATTTTTCATCAGGTGGCTCTCCTATAGCTTTAAGGTAAACTGTGTATCAGAGAGATAGGAAGGAATGTCTATCCCTATCTACCCAGAAAATAGAACAGAAAAAAATACAATGTCACAGGCTTCATCTGTTCCCTGCAGAAAAATATTAATATTGACATGATTCTTATTTAGCTCTCCAGGATAATTACCACTGTGTTCAGCAGGGGGCTGTGTGAGTTGAGCATTTTTTGCTATCATGGCCCTAGAGCTGCCAGGAGACTTGAACTGAGACTTGCCTCAGAGGCAGCTTGTACTCTTTAAATGGTTACATCACTCAATGCTAAGTGTAAGACGACTTATTGTTTATGACCACTGTTGCATGACCCCAGTCTTGAACATGGACCCAGCTGAGGTACATACAGTTCGAAATAAAACACTAGTAAACAGTAAGCCACCAAAATTTCCTGAAGAACATTCTGTATTACGTGTCAAAACCCCACTTCCATTTATATAATGAAAAATCAGTCAAAAAATTGTGGGTCTGCTTAAATGTAAAGATACCATTTTCTGAGTTTTCTACCAGTCTGGCAATCATTATTATTAATAATGATTAGAGTACTTAGAGTACTCTCTAAAGTCTTTACATATTGCCCATAAATCTTGAGTAATCTAAAGGTTACTGATTTACAGAATCTAGAGATGCTCAAAATGTTAAAATTATTTGCTCATTCTTCATATTCAGAGTTCAGTAGGGTGTGATTCAGCCTAGCTCTGGGATAGTGCTCAGTGACACTTACCTAGAGCAGTCAGGTCCAGTCCAGGAGGAGGGACAGTAGCACCGATTTGGTCGTATGCACTTCCCACCATTTAAGCAAGGCAACTGGCAAACAGCTGCACACAAACACAGACAAATTTGTGTTAATGAGCACATCCACAGCAAGCTGATTTAGTAGCAGGGCACTGAAAATTCATTCTGCCTTCTTCTGTTAAGAATGGAAAGGCTAACCTGAGAAGCACATGTCGGCTAAGTGTGATTTGACTCCTGCTACTATTTTTGCTGTCTGATGCATTGTATGAGCTGTATAAAACAGCCAGTATGTATTTTTACATTGCCTTTAAAAATTCTGTTGTTTTTGATTTCAATTAAGACAACAAAAGAATGCAAGCAGAAGCAGGATGAAGCATAAGAAGCACAAGATAAACAGGAGAACTGGAATAAAATGTAGATTTTTTTTTTTAAGGAACGTGACAGCTTAACACTAGCCAGGATAAGCAGACAACACACATGAGCAAAAAACCATAGAAAGAGACAGCACAAGCAGGGGAAGCTAAAGGTCAGAAAGCCATGTGCAGATCAACAGCAAGCAAGGAGTAAGACTTCAAGCAATGGCATCTGTACAGACAAGGAAAGGAAGCAGAGAATGACAGTACAGTCCTGAAAGACACTGGATAGCCCTAAGGGATGAGACTAGGTGCAACTAGGTGCATTAGAGAAAAAACCCTTGTCTGCCTTACAGGTCATGTTGAGCCTGGTTGAACATGCTTTTGTGTGACAGTCTAACCCAAGGGTATCAAGTAACCAAACAAAAGTCAAAGTTTCAAGTCTTCCTATCAATTTTGAGATTAAAAGGTAAAGAACCACACAATTTATAGAACCAATTTAGATACACACTTAATGACGTCCTCCAAACACAGACATTTATATTGCAGGAAAGATGTGAATACTTCAAAGCAGATAATGCCATATGTAGAGGACAGACCTAAAAAATCTAGTGAGGGTAAAGGCTGGGTAATATTTTTGCAAGGAATATGCGTTGGGAAGCACTGATTATTATAGAATTACAGGAGATGGAAATGAGTAGTCATAGGAATGCAAAAAACCTACTCAAATTCCTCTGGGCCAAACAAGAACAATGAGAGGACGCTATAGTGATAGGCCATCCATATACAATTAAGTGCACCAAGTACGTAATGTTGAATATTACTTCTGATTTTGGAATGAAGCATATGGCCAAAACATCTTTAGGTGTCACTGAAGTATTTTTCTATCACAGCAAAATGTCAGTATCAGTGGCTGAAACAAGAAGTGATTAAATTACTTCATAAGCAGTGTTTATGATGCAGATGCAGTTGTTCACTATAATTTTCCCTTTAGCTACTGAAAAGTGAGTCAAGCCGGTACAGATTTGAACTGCTGGCCAAAAAGCAAAGAAGCCATCTATCCTCCTCAAGCACCTATTATAGCTGCAAAGCTTATGAAATATGAGAGGAAATGATGCATTAGGCAAGAGTCTCTTCAAAAGACAATAGTTCAGAGTAAAAATGTTCTCTCTGGTATTTCAACTTTCTGCAGAAGGGTTGGGTTTGCCGTGTATTGCACTGGAATATATGTACTGCACTGTACAGCTTACCCCCCAGATTCATTGTTCTTATCAGTTAAACAAATACCATGAACATTCGTTATCAGAGGCATGGACTCTTTCCCAGCTCACCCCATCAGCTACTTTAAAGTCTTACAGGAAGGTAAAACTGGGGTTTCATGTTAAGTCTCTGTTAAAAATCAATTAAGGTGCACCTGGACAATAAAAATACAGTGAAGAAATTGAAATATATTCTTAAAAATAGCTAATGTTTTTAAGTGTTTAAGATTTAATAATGATTGAAACACATTTCAGTTATCATTCTGTTGCTGAATTTTACTGTCTTTTCACAGGAAAAAGTCTTTCAAAACCTGGTGTTTGTTCAGTCTTGATATGGAATCCCATATTCTAAACTCAGGTTCAAGTATTTTCCATAACTGCAGCGAACCTCATCTCACACAAATGGGCTGGTTAGGACACAAACCTGGACACTAGAATCATCCCCCTCCTACCCCTCACTATTTTTGTGTGCTCCATCACCTTCACCTTTGGTTAGGTGCAAGTAAGAGATGTAATAAAAAGAAGTGCACATTGAATTTGTTCAGAGAACTTAGATGACACCTAATGTAAGGTACCCACGTGTGATGTATCCATTAAACTCAAATCACCCTTAAATCCTTGCTTTGGTATGCTCTCTTTCCTGTTACAGTACCCAGGAAATCAGTGGGAATCTACCAAACCAGGCAGCTATGTGGTGAAAAACCTCTATAATATCTGTAGCTTGCTTGTGAATTTGATGATGATCTGAACTTCTGGAAGATGAAAATCATGCATCTGGAATTGAGAAAAATAGTTTTATTCTTCTCCCTGGAAATCCTTTCGCCTTTGCATTGCTTTTTGCAGAGTACTTTTGTGACTACTGTCTGTCCTTTCTCAGAGCAAGCTTTTCTGAGAGTTTTAAAGACTCATCAGGGAGGGACGCATCTGAAAGCAGTTTACATCTGGGAACAGCAAATCCTCAAGGAATATTGTTGTAGGCCTGGGTTTTCCTGTGTCAAGCTTACGAGTTCTATGAGTCCCTAGAGAACTGTGCTAGGTATTGCTAGTAGAGTCCTAAAAAGTGAGAAAAAATGCAGGTGAGAGGTTTTACCCATATGGCAGCGTGATCCAGTCCATCCATGGGGGCAGTCACACTGGTAAGGGGCCACACAGTGACCTCCGTTGAGACATGGCAGAATGCATATTGCTAAGGAGAGGAAAAGAGAAGAATTATCTCCCATGAAAGCAAAGAATAGCGTGTGCAAGAGATGAACTTATGTTTGACTAGAAGCTCCACTGCCCCTTTAAGTGTCTGCATGGACTATCAGCAGAGTTGAGCAGGACCTACCCACCAGGCATGAGAAGCTAATATGACTGGCAGGGCAGACAGATATGACAAAGAGCAGTGGCAAAGAAATGGACAGGCTGGAGCAATTGCTTCACCAATTGCTGGAGTCCTTCAGACGCTTGTAGGGAAATGAGCCAGGGCTGTTTGTATCTCACATGTAATATCCAGACACTGTCCACTTCTGTGATGGTGCTAACAAAACCAGTTCATGCTTTAATTACAAAAAAATTGGATTGTGTGTGACTTCTCTAGGCTTGTAGATGTAGCATCCAAAACAAGTCAACATATGCCCTGCCCATAGAAAAGCACTTTGTCTAGGCCAGTGAAAACATTCTGAGACAGGTGAGAGACCATAAGCCACTTGGGGAAAGGCAGCTTGGATACAAGGCATTTTGGGTGAAAAAGGCTAGGGCTGGAAGCTTTGGGAAAGAAGCAAAGCATATACCAAGCAGCTGATGATCTCTGGACAGAGCAACAATTGAGCTACACTGCTCCTGTGAGCAGATCTGCAAAACTCCCATGTGTTCATGCTTTAAGCATCTTCACAAAACTACCATCTCCACTATGCTAAGTGAAAAGTACTTGAGCATACATGCTCTAAAAAGAGCAAAAGTTGAGCTGGGTCTCAAATTTGGACCTTCAGGTGGCAGTTAGAGTAGAGTTTAATACTGGGAGGGTGGGTGGGAGCTGTAGCAGACAGGTAGGGGTTCTTGTGCTGTTGCTGCACAGCAGAGATCAAGCTGAGAAGGTGCAGTCACCTTGGGTAAGAAAATAATTTCGAACTTCCATGGACTTCACAGAACTAACCTGTATCACCGGGAAATACTCTTCTATATCATTAAACTTGTTGTACACTGCAAGTTTTTCAGAATGATCAGAAGTCTCTTAGGAAGATGAATCTTGTCTTTTTTTCTTGTTTAATGTACTATGAACTACAAGGTGACTGAATTATCTCAGTGGCATTACTGTGGCCTGATACTGAACGGATCACTGCTCAGTGCTAGCACTCAAAAATTCCTTGGGCTTCCAGAACAGGCCCTCAACATTAACTAAGCCTGTTTTTTTCTGTTCATTGGTGTGCCTTGTTTGACAAGCAATGCAAAATTGGTGTTTCACTGACCAATTGTTAAAATTTTTCCCCTCTTCTAACTACCTATGTCAAAACTAAAGGAAAAAGAAAGAAAGAAAGAAAGAAAAAAAGCCAATACTTTTACCTGCATGAAGTATGACCTGGCTAGTCAGCTGCCAGTTTGAATTGGGATGATGACTGAAATGTCTGGGATCATATGAAATGGCTGGTTCTGAAGCATGCTTCAAGTGTCATTACTGATGAAACTAATAAACTCAATTGTGGGATACCAAACATAGTTTTGTCAGACACAGTGCAATCCTCGTCTGCTGAGACTATGAGACTTACAGGGCTAAGTTGCATGTCTGACTGTGGTGATACTGCCAGGCATAGGGAGAGAAAAAGAGGGGCTGTTTGAATGTACCACATAGTTGGACTATTCCATAAATGCAAAAGGACAAAACTTGCTGAACCTCTTTTTCTTATTCTGTATCTATCACTAATTTGTGCCATGTGCAACTGGCACCACCACAGAGAACTTTTGAAAGATGCAGAGATAGATTCAGAGGATGATTTTAACATATGCTACATTTTAAATACTTGAACCATATTCTTTTTTAGATGAGAATGTGCACAATTTTTGTAGGTTTCTATGTATCCTCAGAGTCAGGGGCAGTGACTCAGATTTGGGGACACTGACACCACCCCTGCTGTAGATCTTGGACACTTTAAAGCCTTACATCAGGGCCATACTGCACACTAAATACTAAAAAAGGGCACTTCCATTTTCTATCCACATAGACCCATGCCTTACTATACATGCTTTATTATGATTTATTACAGTAATAAGGTCGCTCATGCAGCAGCTATTCCAGCCTGAAAGGCTTAAATCTCCCAAATTTCTTGTGCTAAGACCACCACGAAGAGAAACATGGATCAAATGGCATCCCAGTGTCACCCAGGGAATCTTTTGACAGAGCCAAGAGTCAGATTTGGCTCTTTTCAGTGAGAGCAGATCCAGTTCTTTAATAATCTGGAGATCCATGACAGGAAAAGCCAGTCTAGAATTTGTGAAGCACAAGTACACAGGTCAGGAAGGGCAGCATGGAAAAGATGACACATTATATTATTTGAACATGAATCGATGAAGTTCATTACCACAGACTGATAAAAATGAAGATAAGAAACTAATGCATCCACCCGCAGAACACTCAAGTCTCTTCTCTTCTAATCCCTGTTCATTCTCCAAAACTATCAGGTATTGCTATTAGAAACAGACTTTGGAGAACTGAAACAAGGTGTTCTTCAAGCACAGTGAAAGAGCACCCAGAAACCAAACCACATCAATTTAAGAAGTGCTTGTTTTGCTTTGAAGATGTAAGAGAATGGTTACTTTTCTAGAAGCCAAGTACATACCTTTCTGTTCTCTTTCATTTGTCAAGCAGAATATAATAATGATTTTTATGGTTTCAGCTCTTATGCCTTTTCTGATGCACTGCAGTAGATTTGTCTTACCTACGACACCCTTAAGAGCAGAGTTTGGGATGATATACATACGCTCTTCGCAGAGACGGCCCATCCAGCCATCCGGGCAGGAGCAGGCGTTGGGGCGCTCGCAGACGCCGCCGTTCTGGCACGGGAACCGGCAGACAGCTGGAAACACAGACAGTTCATTACAAACTCAGGACAGCGAACTACAAGCCTAGTCACTCAGCATCTTGCACAGACCTCCAAGACAGTTGTAAAGCTTGGAGCAGAACAAACAAAGGCAGTGAAGTTCAGAAACACTGCTTGATTTTGATTTCAAGGGCTACCTCGTCTTCTGGCTCTTGTGCTTGACTAGGTACTGTAAGCCAGAGTGTGGGAATTATTAAGATAACCAAAAAATTGTCCATGGAAAGAATAAAAATGTAGACATATTCATAGTTGAATAAATTATTTGGATAGTTTTTCAAGGCTGACACTATTCTTTATCTGATTTTCTCACTAACTTCCGTAAAACAAAATGAAAATACCCATAAAATACACCATAAAAACCTATTACCCTCCTCACCCCTTCCCCCCAAGCCTTCTAAATAGACTCTGGAATAGAATCAAGCTTTCTTTTAACCTGGGTATGAATCACCTAAATAATGCCAGCTGGCATAATACGCAGCATGTCAAAAGTAAGATTAACTGTGTGATAGAACAGGCAATTTTTACTGCACTATCATTCAGCATGAGGAGTGACCAAAAAGCAGCAGTGGCACAGTAAATGTTCATCTCTGGAATTCAAAGTGTGACTATAAACCTCACCTGGCATTCATGCTGACTGGTGCCCCTTGGCTTCCATTCTTATTAATAAGCACCTGATCATAAAAGTGAGGAATATGGAGTGCAATCTATCATGCTGGGCCAATATGTTGCCTGGACTGGACATACTTTGGACTTCTTTGTCACTTCTATGACATTGTACCATATCTTGGTGCATACATCTGGGAAACCAGGACTACTTTAGAAAATTAGGTGGAAGCTACGCACAAACATGTTATACTTAAAGATCATTGGAGAAAGTGCAGTCTTTCTCAAGATTGTATGTACTATACAGAGAAAATGAAAAACTGTGGCTTTGAGACAACACCACAGAACAAATAAATAATCAAGACTGACAGTAACCTCAGGAAACTCAATCTGAACTGTAATTGCATCTGAACTTCTATCTTTAATTAGTTATTAGGTGAGCAAAATATGCATTTAAGCTTTGAGTGTTTTAGATCTTGATATTAGCATTAAATATGGACAGTGGGCTGGCACACTGAAACACTGTTCAGACCTGAAACCCACATTGGAAAGAATGCAAATCATTCCCTCAGAGAGACAAACTTGAGTCATTCCTGGAACTAAGCCATGCCAAAATGCAAGCTACAGCTTGGAGTCTGGGAGGTTGAAACGAGGCCAATGCTCTGCCATTTTATTTTCAACCTCAAGAGCTTTCCCAACAAGTGTCAGTTGATAATGAGAATGGGAAGAGACCTCTAAAAGGTTAACATAGTTTGCAATATTTTAAGAGTGATTTTGAAATTTTTTGTAGTAAAAATACTTATTACTACACAGATGGATTGTCTCTGGGTGTTGACTAAAGCAGAACAGTGTGCCAAACAGGTTTCTTTTCTGCAATAAAAAAGCCATTTAAACCTTTGTGTGATCAACACCACTTAAACAATATTCCACGAATGTATAATGGGATGTGAGATAAAACATTCATGCATAAATTATATCCCACATTAAATTCAAAGCCCATGAAATAAGGTTTCAGAAATGTATTTTCTCTCTCTATCAATGTAGAAGATGCAGGTATTTAATGAATTACAAAAATTGCTGTGGACGGGAACTTCATGCTACTCAGCAATCCGATAGGTAGAGACAGACTCTTCCTAGTTTTCTGTCCAGGTCCTGATTGTGAAATGAAATGAGAACGTATCAGCCCTAATGCACGCTTGTTATACACCAATTTAGGCAAAAAGAGCCCACTTGTCTGTAGGTGTGAGGATTATTCTTATCAACAGACAAGACTAGAAAAATGCTTGGGACTGCAAGTTAAACCGTTATCTCAAACTCTCTCTCTCCCCCCTCCCCTGCCTTTTTTTTCCTTATTTTCCTTTTTTTTTTTCCTCTACTGTAAAAGCAGACAGAGCAAATGCAGTCCTGATGTGCTGAGGAGATGAGGAGACAATAGGAATGATCAGTTGTTGACATTTATTAGTTAATGGCAATAAATGTCACATCCATGGAATCAATCTTTTATACATCCCCTTCTTAATTTATCTACACAGGACAAAAAGGCATTATAGTGCTCAAGTCAAACACGTCAGAAGGGGAAAAATAAATTCTGTTATCTGTTCTCAGCTTTGCAAAAAATTTCCTCAGGCCTCAGCTTCCTTCTCTTAATATTCTTGTTTGTTGATGGGGTACAAACTTTCTGGTTGGCAGCTCCATATTGACCACTCACAGTCAGGAAGACGTGAAGAGGACAATCAGAAATGACAGTTTTAGAGCTCTTCAGAAAGAAGAAACTGGAGTCAGGTAAGCTGTATGCATCTGTGCAGCCTAACAAGTCCTACAGATATTTACAATCAGTAGATCCAGGCTAATACTTCTCATCCCTGAAACTCAGATCAGAATCTGGCCAGCAACCTCTAACCACTGGTGATTTAGGCAAGTGCAGCTGTGCTGAGAGCTCTTCCAAAGAAACTAAAGAAGTCTGCTTTTTAATTATAATATTTACATTAACTAACCTGTTCAACCGGGACAGAACATTTCAAGCAGGCTTAGGACACATTAATGATCAACTCACACAGCCATAAACAAGAAATGCAGCATGAGTCATTACAAAGAGTGCTTTCATGTTGTTTCTGATGTAGACCACAAAGGCTTGGGTCCTGTAGGACTTTTGTTAGGAAAATCACTCACATGAATTATAAAGCAGTTTTGAAAGATCACTTTGACATGTATTATGAAAATGCAGGACAGTCCTCTCAGAAACATCTTTAGTTCTTTTTAAGTCCCCTCTTAGAAAAGAGGAGGGAAATTATTATTCCCCTCCCCTAATACACAGGTTATTCTCCTTTGTTTTCCACCTTCATCATCTGTCCACCTCGTCACTGCGTTTTTTGGAACTAGTTTTCCCTAATACTTATTCCTCTGAACAGTTCCAGTAGACACTGCAGTATTGCAAACAGAATGTTTGACAGTGCTTTGCAGATCAGCCCTTCTTGGTTGCTAGTTATCAGTGGCAGGAACCTTTCCTGGCAGACAATCATATCCCTTGGCATAAAGTAGAGGGGTTCTTTGAAACTAATAAATATTTAATAAGAATAAAAAGTAAAGCTGGTGATATTAAAGGGACAGTTGAACAATTGAAAGTGTTACAATCAGAACAGATAATAATCAGAACAGATAATATGCAAATAATTTTGCTAATGAATTCTAGCTTAGGTAAAGTAGCTATTATGTAGAGATCCCCTGAATTCTATAGCCATCACAGTTTAGAAATACAAACTTTTCAGAAACAGCCTGGTGCTCTGGGAATGCAAATTTCCAACAGGACTTTTGGATACATCATGACAACTGAAGTGACTCAGATGTCTTTCCTTCAAATCTTTTCTACTTGGCTGCTTGATGGGTAATTCTTCATGCCAGTGGCAAGCCACGGTCCCAGATCCAAGACAAACCTGTTTCTCAGGAGAAACTACTCTATTCCTGAAATATTCAGGAGTTGCAAGCCCTCTTGTTTGATTCTGGTTCTCATTACAACACTCTACTGATCCATGATTTTTAGGAAAGATGTTATAACTATCAGATACAGGAATTTAGGTGAGTACCTGCTTTCAGAGGCAGTTGTGCCTACAGAGTAGGGCAACTCAACTTGTTTAGGTGTCAGCATTCATAATATTTTGCTGTCAGAATTCATGTAAAAAAACTGAAGAGGGGTCCGTGATTTGTCAGGCTTAGCAGAGTTTAGAATCCTCTGTCTCCAAATGGCTTCTGACCTAAACAGAAAGTCTCTGAGGAAGGAAGAACTGTTGCTTGTATTTTGACATGGGGAGCTGAGACTTGCAGGAGGAGAGGCTGACCTGACAGTTCTGATCATGGCTCCAGTGTTCCCAGGTGAGTGTCCTTGAACTTCTCCTCTTTTGTGTGAAGAGGAATGGGGCTGCTTGTGACTGGCCACTGCTGTGTTGTAAGGTTTTTTGCTTCCTAAACAAAATAACTAAAGCTCAATTTGTCATGGTGACTGTTCCACAATGTGAAATAAGACTTCAAGGTGCAGCTAACTCACTGCTCCTCAGCCAGCTAGCAGCAGAGGGCAAGTCAAGCTTCTGATACGGAAATGGCAGATGGCAAGATCTCTTCCACCCCAAAGCCCTATGACCCTAAACTCTTTTTGTTGTGCCTCATCTATGGCTTCAAGTTAGTTTTTGAATGTGCTTACATATATTTTTTACTGTTGAGTTTATCGTCTCTTCATTTTTTTGTTTCCCCCATTTTCTGTTCAAAACTTTTCATTTATTTTAATCTTCTAAGTGGAAGAGTTAACACTTTGCTTTAAAAATTGGATGTGTTTTGGTCTCTACAGACCAAGAAATTGCAAATACCTGCTGGCATACCAAGTGCAGAAAGCCTGGAATTTGGTATATTGTTACAACTATGAATTTTATAGACTGCTCAGTGTGTATTATTTAGAGATATAGCAATCTACCTCTTATTTCAAATTCATTTTCAGGAGCTGCTACACTTAAAAAATAGTGAGGGACTAAACATCCATTTGTTCTGTTTTGGTTCCTGCAGTGTTCAGTTTTTGACCATGAAAAACTGACTGGTAATGCTTATCTGAAACAGCTTAGCTTGTCAGGAAGACGACTTGTCCTGTCACTTTCTCACAAAAGATCAGGAGAAAAGATCCCAAGTGTGGGATACAGCACTGTAGCAAATGAAACTGTAAGACTAGCAGGAGCTAAAGAGAAAAATTATGGAAGCCTTTCTTTACCTTGGAAACAAAGCAATAACCTGAAATTAAATGCTCTGAGTGAAACCATGACTGCACTAAAACTAGCAAAAATTTCATTTTTATTGCACCTAGGATGAGACCTCTGTGTTTATGGCAAGTTAAGCTATCATTCTGTTAATAATAAAAGACTTACCTTTGCAGGTAGGTGGTGTTGTCCATGTTCCATTTTCTAAGCAAATGCTCCGCAGGGGCCCCTCCAGCATGTACCCACTGTAGCATGAATAGGTGATCATGTCTCCATACTGATAGAAGCTACCACGAATCAGAGCATTCTCTACATGAGCTGGAGGACCACAAGATATCTCTAAACAAAAGAAACCATCCAGATGTTGGTGAGCTGCACATGATACAGGTTTTAACCCTGATGCTGTCCGGGGGAGGTACCACAGACACACCTCTGGTGGTAAATCAGCAATGGAGTCCAAGGATCTGGACAAACTTAACAAGTGGGTTCATGAGAACCCTATGATGTTCAACAAGTCCAAGTGCAAAGAGCTGCACTCAGGTCAGGGCAATCCCAAACATGAATACAGAGTGGAAGAAGCCTGAGAAGGGCTTGGAGGTTCTTTTTGGTGAGAGACTGGACATGAGCCCGCGTTTATGTCCAACTGCATTTTCAGATGCAGCCTTGAAAGCCAACTGTACTGTGGACTGCGTCAAAAGAAGTGTGACCAGCAGGGTGAGAGATGGGATTATCTCACTCTATTTTGCCTTTTGAGACCCCATCTGCATCCATCCCTGGGATCCTCAGTACAAGAAATACACTAATCTCTTAGAGTGGCTCCACAGAAAGGCCACAAAGATGCTCAGAAGGATGGAGCATCTCTCCTACCGAGATAGGTTGAGAGCGGGGTTATTCAGCATGGATCGAGGAGAAGGCTTCAGGGAGACCTCACTGCAGCTTTCCAGTTTCTTAAGGAGTCTTATTAAGAGGAGGTAATATTTATATGGGAAGATGGAGGCGGAACAAGAAGCAATGGTTTTAAACCATAGAAAAAAGGCAGGTTTAGTTTAGGTTTCAGAAAGAAATCTTTACCCAGACAATGATGAGGTGCTGGAACAGTTGCCCAAGGAAGCTGTGGATGCCCCATACCTGTAAAGTGTTCAAGGCCAGGTTGGATGGGACCCTGAGCAACCTGATTTAATGAATGGCATCCCTGCCCATGGAGAGGGGTTGGGACTAGACGATCTTTAAGGTCCTTTCCAACCCAAGTCATTCATGATCCCATGAATCTAACAATATTGCTTGCAAGAAGTCAAAAGGCTTTCCAACATGCTTGCAAAAGGACACTGCCCTCTGTGTGTATCAATAAATACAAAAAAAGGTAGCGTATCCTCCAGCAGCTCTTGTCTCATCACCCATAATCTCGTGGGAATCACTCCTACGGTATTTAGGGTATCCAACAACCAATCCTAGCTCCAGGGCTTGCAAAAGGTAAATTAAGAAAACATTTACAAAAGGGCCTAGTAAACAGTAGGATGAATACTGTTGAAGCACCAAGCCATACAGATGTATTCTGAATCCTTTTAAAGGAACAAGTCTGTTAGAAAGAAAGAAGACACAGCTCTTCTCTAGAGCCTCTTAGAACCCTCTGGAAAGTACCAATCCCTGAGGAACTGTGTGTCTTGTACTTACTTTCACACTTAGCTGTGGCTGGAGTCCAGGTCTCATCAGCATTACAGGCGATCACAGACTGCCCCTTCAGCTGGTAGCCTTCCCTGCACCTGATGGATACATTCTGGCCAACATAAAAATCCACCTCTGATAGAAGGGCATTCTCTGGGATTATGAAAGGCACAGGACAAGGGTTTGCTGTTTAAAGAAAGGGTGTGAGGGAAAAGAAGAAGGGCAGAAAAAGAGAGGAAGGGAGACCACCTTAGAATAGTTTCTGCAAATTTCAAACCCAAAACATATGAAAAGCAATAGAAATGGAGGCTGCACATGAGTCTAATTTAATTTGAAATTATGCAATTTGGGTCATAAAATAATAATCAAAAATGCCTACTTCACTGCTGTCACATGGCTTGGCTGATGTCAGGAGAGAACATACTAAGGATTAAGGGAGAAATATTCTACTTTTTACAGTGCAATCATTCTCTCTTGTCCTTCCTGTTTACCATAACCTTTCCACAAAAAAGAACCAGACCTATCCTACTTGATGTTTGGAGGGGCTGGACCAATAAAGAGCAGCAAAAATTCAGATGTTTGATTAGAGACTTACTATGATATTCATTAAGAGTTTAGAATCTCTCTAATTTTATTTACTGCTGTCTGTAAGCTTGCTGGGCTATTTGTCTCATCACCAATGGGGAAAATATTTGCTCTATAAAGAGCAGAAATTTATGTCAGTTTCTTGATACTAAAATGAATGAATACTTTGTGATACAAAAATTAAATGTCTCAACCATCCCAAGACTACACTAGGTCTTAAAATTAGTTACAGGCACATGCAAGGAAGGCTATTGTGGGTGTGGGGCACTGCACATATACATAATGTGCTATTTCACAGAATTGCAGAAGAATTGATACAGCCATTGGATCCAACTTGCTTCTCCAAGCCAGGCCAGCTAGGTCAGAAGTTGCTCTGGAACTTGACCAGAAATTTGAGATAAATTTGAGTAACTGTGGATGGAGATCTCATGTTCTCTCTGGGTCTCTGTTCCTCTGTTTGATGGTAAAAAGTTTCCTCAAAAACTTCACTGGCGCTTCCTTTATTGCAGCTAGCGTTCATTGCCTTTCAGTCTACCACTGTGCAACTCTGAGAAGAGTTTGGCACTTTCTCCTTTACACCCTGTCAATATGTCACTTGTGGACATCAATAAGATCTCCCTTTTGCCTTCTCCTCCAAATCATTCTCTCACCTCCTTCTACTATATGTTAAGTGGTTGACTGTAATAACTCCATTTTATGTCATCTTTCCAACCAGAGGGAGCTATGCAGAAGACAGCTTGTTATTTTACTGTCACAAAAATACACTCAGAGAAATGAATGCTTTAACTTGTATCACTAAGTGCTCCTGTTGTTTCTCTGCATAAACTTTTCCATTACAAAGCAAACACACACGTTTACAGAGAGGCAAGGGATTACTCCATCTTCCATCTCTTGTGCACTCTGCTGCTGGTTCTCCTTCCAAGCTGTATCCTCTCTCACAGAGATATGTTACTGTACTGCCAACTGTATTGTTTTCATAAATTGCTTTCCCATTCAGCAAGGAAACTGGAATTTTGCATCTGGTCTCTGCAAAAGAAGGGGTCTTATTAATTCAGCTTGATATTAGTCCTGGACTTAAAACATTTCCTGAATTAATAACACAATAGGTTTAAAGTCACCATAGACTTGTGAATCATGAAGAACATTGATTCAGTAGCCCTGGGAAGGAAATGTCGCCAACCTAGAAAAGAAGCTCCTCCTGGTGACAGAGAAAAGCCCCAGCAAAATGGGGAAGTGAGGACACATTTATGACTTCATACTGGGGCCAGTAAGGCAGAAAGATGGAAATCATTATTTCTTGCCACTGACAGACTCTCCAGAAACCCCATGTTACAAAATCACTTCTCAAAAGCAAATCGGTTGGATTATATGATATGCATGCATAAGAGAGAAGCTATTGCTTGTCCCAGATCGGAATGTTCCAGGACATGAAACCAAACAGTTACCTTCACACAATGGCAGGGGTTTACTCCAGCTCCCATTGGCAAGACATGTGATATTCTGGGGCCCAACAAGATGGTATCCAGAGCTGCACACAAAGGTTACATTACTTCCATATGTGCATCCAGTAGAAATGGCCTCTGCTTTTTCAATAAAGGGATGCAGCCCGCAAGTAATTTCTAGGAGAGAAGAAGACTTCTGGGTTATATACACACAATGAAGACTATTCTTTTTATGAGTTATACACTATCTGATAGCTCTATTTTCACCCTGAATTAATGGAAAGACAGCAAGGAAGAAGCTGTGAACTGTTAAATGGAGAAAGTAATGTAATTCCTTCCCCGCCCTTTCTCCTGGGGTTCACACTGCAGACACCAGAAAATGTGTCCAAATGTATTTGGTGGCGTTATAAGATACGAGGTATGTTCAAACCAACAGATCCAGAATATTTCTTCTGTGCAGGCCTTAAGCTGCATTTTTGGTCTCCTTTGTGCCCCTACAGTGGAAAATTATCTCAGTATGTTCTCAAGAACAATGGCAGTAGTTAAGAAGAATCTTGACCTCTGTCCCACACTGTGGAGACCAAGTAAATTCATCAAAGGTGAGAAGAATGCAAGGCATAGGACTATGACATCAGCAAGAAAAGATGGAAAATGATTTATTGGTAAAGACTATAAATATTGGCATTTTATTTTTAAGCTGTGAAATAAGTAATAAATAAGTAATAAATCCTTCTTTCTAGGCTTCCTCAGTTACTAATTTTCTTGACAGAGAGCCAAGATTTGATCCTAGGGAGCACAGCTGTCATATCCAGGCACACTGAGTGGTGAGGATATACTTGCTTTGGCATGGCAGGGATGAACGTGATGTCCAAAGCTCTGCACACCACAATTCAAGGCAAGCCAGATACAGCAGGCCACATTCCTACCCTACTGACCTCAGCACAACCCTCTCTATGCTTGTGCAATTTCAGTGTGCCAAAAGGACATTGCTTCAGAACAGAGTGACACTGCCAAGGAGAATTTCTCTGCTGGTTTCTCCTCTGTCTCCTCCTTTTACAGTCCCTCTGCTGGAGGGAAAGACAGGGAGGAAGCCAGACAAAACACTCTCCTCCTGCCCTAGCTTTCCTGGACATCACGTTGCTCTGGTTGCTACTTACGCATGCATGTAGGAGCAGAAGGGCTCCACTTTTTGTCAACGTGGCAAATCCTTCTGCTTGGCCCCTGTAGCTCAAAGCCAGGGTCACAGCCGTAAAAAACTTCACTGCCAAACAGGAACTCCTCTCCCTGAACAGATCCATTTTCTATCATGTCTGGGGGTCCACATGATATTCCTGTAATGTAAGCAATACTTTCCAATCAAACAAAATGTATATTGTCCTGTTCACAGCTTCTCCACAGGTTTTACTCTGAGAAACAGGAAAGAACACAACAGTTATCTGGTCATTGCCAGGAATTTGCTCCCGAGTAGCAAACTTGGTGCTTTCATTTCGTGTTATAAGTAAAAAATCTATTGTGACTGTGCTCAATAAAGAAGCCTCAGGAAACTGTTGCCTCTTTCAGCCAACAGATGAAGTGCATGTAGGCGTTTATGTAGAAACTCCTATTTCAGCACTGGAATCAATGACATCACAGAGAAGTGATGTACCTTTGAGAATGACATCCACAGAGACGAATTTAAGAATGCTAAATACCTGTGACTCCTGGCAACTGTGTTCAGAGGTCCTCAGTAACCTCAGAACCCACGACCTCAACTGTTAGAACTACTTAAACCTGGAAGCTGCAGAGGAGCAAGGCAGAAATGTGTAGAGATTTCCTTCACACTAAATCCTGCACACACCAGCAATTCTGCCTTTCCAGGTTGTTACCAGTGGTACTTACCAAAAATTTTTAGGTAAATGCAGATAGTATGAGTTATAAAGCAAAATGGGCATTAGTGATTTCTGTTGTGTGATATCACCCTTGACCAACATTAAGTGATATACTCAGGTAGGACGTACTTCTACACACTGGCACAGTGCCACTCCAAAGCTTGTCTTCTTGGCAAGTCCGTTCTGCATTACCCTGTGAAACAATAGAAAATGCTCAAAGAACAACTTTACTTTAGTTAACTCTTTCCTCCCACCAGCTTTAGTATCCAACAAGGTGAGGGGGCTTTTTCTGCCTCCAATGTAGTCAACATGTGCCACCAATGTAAAGAGAAAATGAAGTGCTACAGCCCAAGCCCAATGAGTAGAATTTATGGTAGAACTTTCTGCAAAATGATGGGTGTTCTTTATAAGCCAAAAGTTTCTGGGACCAGTTAGTTAGTTCTCTTGTCCTTATATCTCTTAAGTATCTTTTTTGTCAGGTTTATAATTTTTATTCCTAGGAATGTGTTGGGATGACAAATTTTCTCCTTTCAGGACTCACTTATAGGAAATTCAACCAGCAATTTTTCAACAACAGTACAAGCTTGTGTTTGATACACATGATGTGCTGATTTAAACACATCCCAAACACTCATTCTTTATATTTGCCTGTAAATTACATTATTTCTTTTTTACATACAAATTTTATAGGCAGGAATTAGTCTAATAGGACTTAGTCTACAAGTCTAATAGCTCAGGATTTAATTCTTTTTTTTTTCTGAGACATGGAGAACAATACTTAATCCTGTCCTTTACTATAATATACTTTCATTACAAAGCAGACCCATGGATGAACGGCAGCTGGTTGACCCGCTGTTGTACAGCATCAGACCCAATGGACTGCTTCCCAAAGAGAAAAAGCAGGACTTCTCTCCTGCAGTGGGGACACAGTTTGACACTAGGTGGCGAAACTGGATTATGAAGCTCGGAAGAATTTACTACTGTATAACAACATTTGTTTATTACTTCCTAAAATTATTTGAAATGGCAACTCTATCTTTTTTTATCTGGTCTGAATACTAACACCTTCACCCCCAGTGATACTGCATATTTGACAACATAATGAAAATTAAAGTCATTGTTACCTAAGCATTCTCCAGACTCTTCTTACTTTTATCTTGACTGAGGGAATTAACTTCTGACTGGGTGATTTTACATGCACGAAGTTCTTAATTAATTACTGGTGTTATAACAGTACAAAGGAAGGGCAATCCTGCACCGTGCTTGGCACTCACAAAAGCAGCTTAGGAGCCCTCTGTCCTGGAGACACCTCACCACCTCATGTCTCACTCTGTCATCACCTGGGGCAGTGGAGATCATGCTGTGCCTTAGCAACTTACTGTCATTTCTGAATACACTGCAGCTTTTGAAAACACCCCTGACGCAGCTCTGAACTTGTCAGCCTGAATCCTGATACTGGGATACAATGCTGTTTCAGAGCTCAGGTGGGATAAAAGCTGTAATAAAAACAATGGACAGGAAAGAACTTTGATTCCTCCTCCGTCAGGGAATGAAGCTGCCATTGAAAAAAATGGAATACCTTTGATCTATCACTTTAATACCATCTAGCAATGTCATAGAACTGAGGGCAGTGGAGTTTATGTGAACTTTAAGTCTGGAAGGCACAGTTCTTGGCACAGAGATATAATGCTTGGGACACTATGAAATGGAAGAAAATACCCCACAGTCTAACTCTGGTTAAAGAACCAGGTCAAGGGAGTGATACGTGAAAAATTACCTCTTCCATGACTTATGGTCACAAGTATGTGTAATATATTTGCAGAGGGCTTTAGTTAAGAAAACTCAAATGCTGCAAGACACTTGCTGGACATATACCTCTGAACAGAATTCCTATATTTGCTTCAAACCTTAAGCCATTCAAAGACTGCCCCGAACATACCCATGAACTCTCTACAGACAATAACAATAGCAGCACACACTTAGCTTCTATGGCATCAATATGAATGAGTCAATCCACAGCAATCACACAGGAACTGAAAATGAAAACTAAAAGCTTAGAGTGTTGGAGATCTGTGCTTGCTTACTTGTAATTCATAGCCAGAGTCACATTTATAAAGAGACACATCTTTGTAATTGTATTTAGTGCCAACCACAAATCCATGCTCTGGAGACTCTGGAGTTCCACAGGACACAGGACTGCAGATGTCATCAGAAAATGGTGGCACCCAAACACCATTTTCCTGGAAAAAGAAAATGTAATTAGAAATATAAAAGCACTGCTTTATATCTGCAATTCATATCTAATTGAAAAAGAAAAATCATAGTAGAAGCATCTAGTTGCTGTGGGTGTAACGATATAATATCTGTTCAATCCTTTATCAAACATAGTAATTTAAGTAAAATTTTTAAAATGTTAACATAGGCTGGGGTTTGTCTTTGGCAGAAACACTTAGCTTAAGACTTAAAAGATGTAACAAAAAGTAAAACGGGGAAAAGAAGCTTGGAAAAGCAAGTGCACTGGTGCAAGGTCACCTAATCGCTCAGGAAACACAAAAGAAGAATGAAAACTACTTCTGCCTGATTTCATGTTTTGTATTTCTCTCTTGGTTGAATGTCTAGTGCCATGACTTAGTGCTTCAGCAGCCTATTCCGACTCACTGAAGGAAATCTGATACCTGAAGAAACACTGTGGAAACACTTCCACAGATATTTGATAGAGCAAAATGAGGGGAAAACATTTAATAAGAAAGACTTACTCTGCAAACCCACACATGCTCAGTTTTTCTCATAAGAGCATACCTAGTGACTTTAAAAGTCTACTTACAAACTTAAGATGAGACTGTCCACAGTTAATGTGACAGGAGGTTATCAGTGGACTTGATGAAGATGTTTGTTCTTTAATACTCAGAGGATTCAAGTGTCTACAGGTGTACAGTGGATTAAAATGTCTGCTCCTGCTATTCTGGAGAAAAAGCTCTGAATGCAATCCTCAAAATACATTAGAAATCTTGGACACAACTTTTTAAAATCTCAGACATGATTTAGTGCCTAGAATGTGATAAAATGAATGCTTTTCTAAAGGACAGCCTCAGCTTTTGACAGAAGAAGAAAATATTTTCTAGTTCTGAAAGTCTACACTTAGAAAACAAATAATTGTTCTTATTGGGAAACATTTTTTGCAGAAGCATTATTTTGCAGAATATGCTTTGAATGTTTTAATGTTTTAGGAAACATTATTTTGCAGAATGTGCTTTGAATTTTTTTGTTGTGGTCAGTTAAGGGCCAAAAGGTAAGGAAGGTATGAGAAGGACTCTTGAATTCGAGAAGGTCAGCAGAATGGAAGAGTGCTAATAAAACTATACCTTGCATGTAGATGTGCTTGCTCCCACCAGAGTGTAGCCTTCTACACACAACAGAGTGATGCTTGTGTTCACAGTGAAGTTGCTCCCAATTGCAACTACATTAGTGATATTTCCTGGAAGGGGACACTTTCTGGGGCAACAGGAAATACTTTGAGGCGACCATTGCCCATCTTCCTGGCAAGTGCATACATCCACTTCTGTTGCCATTGTGTAGCCTTCCAGACATCTGCAACACAGCATGAAGACCCAACCACAGAGACACAGTGGAGGATGAGCTAACCCACAAATTAAAAAGTCAGGACAGTAATTTTTCAGCATTAGTTGTTAATAAGTGCATCTTGAGGTTTCTCTATTATTTCAAGGTAAGCCTTTAAGAAGTATGTCTGGATGGAATTAATTCTGTTGCAAGAGATCCAGGCTTCATTTCCAGTTGTTTCATGCTGCTGCAGCATCACAATGGAAAATAAGTTGGTGGCTTTAATACTCAGAGAGAACTGAAGTTTTGGTGCAGTTCCTACACTGCCCATCTCTTTTCTAGAAGGGCCTTTGGTGAGGTAAAGAGAGTGTGTGAGCACCAAGCAATTCTAAAGATGATCTTGCTTTCTTTCAAGAACAACCCAAGCCTTAGCGTGACCACAGATCATTTGCTTAGACATTTAAGGCTGACTCAATGGTGCTTTACCAAGAACAACTCAACTGGCTTGCACTACTGGGTTTACTTGTTGAATGGCAGCAAAAGTACTCCCTTCACCTTGTTAATGTTGCATGGGAATGACTGATACAACTCAATCCATCTCTGTCCTAGTTCTGTCCATACCATTATCTGCTTTTACCATCAAAAATACATATCCCCTTCATCTTGGAGAAAGAGATCTCAGTGTATACACTTCAGGAAATTAACAAACCCCCTCAGTTTCTCATAGCTGACAAAACATTCTCCAGTGCTCCAGACAGCACAGTGCTGCAGTGCAGAAAATGAGACAAGAGGGATATCAGCCCTTTTGTATTACAACAGGCACCTGAAGCAGAAAGCAAGCATAAATGCAATACCAAGAGCAGAGAAGCTGCACACCCTGCTGACTGTTGCTGTCATCTGATAACAAAACATGTATGTTGAAACCAATGCTTCCAAGGTGGAGAGTAAGAAAACAACTGGAAATGGGAAATTAAAGTCAGTGGAGCTGTCAGCCCAATAGGCTGAAATGCCTTTCTGGAGTTTTCATGAGTGGTTCAAATAATATACTTTAAAGTGTATGGCAATGTGGGCTTTCTCAATCTGAGCATGTAGAAACTGGCACTAACTGAGGGTACATAAACCTTCTGTCTTCAGGCCTTTAGGATCTTTTCATAAAAACAGAATAGCAGCATCATCCTTACCTGTACTGGACCTTACTTCCATAGGTGTAAGTGTTCCCAAGAACCTCTGCATTTGGGATAGATGGTGGTGGGCCGCAGCTTAAGAGTTCACAGCTTGGGTATGGCTTCTTCCACACACCAGTGTCCACACAAGTCAGTTCTGGACCCCCCTTCATGACGAAACCTGTCAAGCAGCTATAGATGATTGTGTTCTCATGTTCAGAGCTGCTCCCATTGATAAATGTGTTGGGGATGATGGGTGGTGCACCACAGGAAATCTGTCCACAGCGAGGAAACCCTGAACTCCATTTGCCAGCTGCCTCACAGGTGACTTCAGAAGGCCCCAGCAGTTTGAAACCCTCCAGGCACTGAAACTGTACACTTATCCCACAGCTGAAATCTGTACCCAGAACGACCCCATTTTGAATCTGTGGGGTAGGACACAGACAGGGTAGGCAAGAAGGAAGGCTTCCGCTCCAGGAGCCATTGGACAAGCATTGCCGTAAGGGATTGCCATGCAGCTCATAACCAGGAAAGCATATATAGTGCACAAATTCCCCATAAGTAAAGGCTGAGCCATTCAGAAAGCCATGGGAGATGTCTTCAGGGGGTCCACAAATGACTGGTTCACAGTGTGGAGCTTCTGAGTCCCAGGTACCGTCACTCTGACAGGTGAGCGTAGATGCTCCTTTCAGGCTATAGCCGTCATTGCAGTGATAGTGCACTTCTTTAGTAAAGCTGAAATCTGAGCCAGTAGTTCTCCCATTGAGAAGAGGCAGCGGCACAGGGCAGGTCACAGCTTTGCAAACCGGAATGATTCCACTCCAGCTTCCGTTTGCAAGACAGACTCTACTCCTGTCCCCGTCTAAAAGGAAACCTTTGTTGCAGCTGTACTCTGTATGCCTCTGGAACGTGTAGTCTTCTCCAGTTACCTGACCGTTCTCCAAAACTGGTGGTGGGCTGCAGGAAACAGGAATGCAGATTGGTTCATTGCCATCCCATTTCTGGCTCTCTTGGCATCTCCTCTCTGCAGGGCCATTTAACTGGTAACCAGGATCACATTCATAGTAGACAACACTCCCATGTGTGTAGTTTTTCCCTCTTACCTTCCCATTCAAAAGCTGGGTAGGTGGATTGCACGTTACTGCTTTGCAATAAGGAGCAGAGTGGCTCCACTGCCGACTTGGCAAACAGAGCCGTATGTCAGAGCCAACCAGTGTGAACCCTGGCCTGCAGGTGTACCGCACTGCACTGCCCAGTGTGTTCTCTGTGACATGCAGAAATCCATTCTCTGGAGGGGATGGCAAGGTGCACTCTATTGAAACACAGGCAGGAGCAGTGCCGTTCCAAGCCCCATCTTCTTGGCAAGCTAGAATAGGGTTTCCCAGCAGCTCGTAGCCAGAGTAACATGTGTATAGGATGATAGTTCCAAATAAGAAAGTGGTGAGCTGCATTGCATTGCCCTCCTTCAAGGAACTTTTGAAGTCTTTCATGTTGTCAGCCAGCAACATATGTGAAAGGGAGGGATTCTCTGTGACACCCTCCTGGTCAGGACGTCTCTCCCCATGTCTCAACTGCATGTACTCTCCGAAGTCAATGTGGGGAGGGAGGCCACAGTCTGTCGGAAGGCAGGCTGGTGTAGAGCTGGACCACCCCAATTCTTCACAGGTCTGCATGGCAAGGCCTGACAGCTGGAAGCCTGGCACACAGCTGTAAATAACCATGGCCCCGTAGCTGTAATCTGCACCCTCCACAAAGCCATTCTCAATGGGTTGAGGGGGCTGGCAATTTATGGCCTTGCAAGAGGGAGCCTCTGTACTCCACTCTCCTGTTTCTAGGCATCTCAGTGTTTCCTCCCCTTGGAGCTGGAAACCTCTGTCACAGAAATACCTAACTGTCTGCCCATAATGGAAATTTGTGAATGAGTATTTGCCATTGAGAATCTTCTTAGGCCTTGGGCATTGAATGGGTTTGCAAACTGGCCTTCCCCCAAGCCATCGTCCATCTTCCCCACAGAGGACAGTTGTGTTCCCAAGCAGTTCAAAACCTGGTTTACAGGTGTAGAGGGCTGTGCTAAGGAAGGTGAGGCCCTGCACATCAACTATGCCGTTCTGAATTTCTTCTGGTTGAGGACACTCCACAGGAATACATTCTGGCAAAGGCAAACTCCATGAGCCATCAGCCTGGCATCTGATGTTGGACTCACCCTTCAGCAAAAACCCATCCACGCAGATGTATTTCACAGTGCTGCCAAAATTAAGGGATGAAGTCAAGGGGTCCCCAAAGGGGATATAGGGAGGTGCAGAACACTGTACAACCTTGCAGAAGGGAAAGGAATCATTCCACTGCTGGGAGGGCAAGCATTTCAGTACAGAGGAGCCATGCAAAACATAACCCTCCTTGCAGGAGAACTGTACAACACCGACTTGGTAAGATACTTCTCTCAAGACCAACTGATTTTCTGCCAGGGGTGGTTCTGGACATTTTGTTGGCACACATTTGGGGCTTTGCTTTTTGCTCCATTTCCCAGATTTCTGACATGTCCATGAAACATCTCCAATCAGCTCATAGCCTTCATCACAGAAGAACTCAACTTTGGAGCCCATATCAAAAGTTTCTCCCTTGGAGTAGCCATGCTGGATGGATGGTGGTTTTCCACAGCTGAGGGGAGCACAGTAAGGAGGTGTTTCACTGTACCACTGCCGATTTGCTTGGCAGATAAACACTGGGCTCCCAACCATGTGGTAACCAGAGTCACACTGATAATTTGCTTGATTTTCAAAGAAGTGTCCAGTGGTGTCCTGGAAAACAGTTAAGGCAGAGACATGTCTGAAATGAAGATGCATGATTTGGGCAACAGGAGACTAATTTAATTTCTTGTGTTCTCCGGGTCTAGCTTCCAGCTGAATCCCTGCCAGTAATAAAGGCTGTCTCAAAAGGAATGAAGACAGGTAACTGGTACGAAATATCCTGCCTCAAATGATGCACTCTGTTTTCAGGAAATCTGAGACCACCTCCAAAAGAAAACAGAAAATTCAAGGCTTAAAAGGTAAAAGCTGGAAAAGGATTCCTTCACTCTCTCCCTTCCTGATTCATGAGAACAAAACAGTTATGAAAAGGAAGATGGAAAAGAAATAGATCAAGGGAAGCTGCCATCAAATGGCCTATTGTCACAATTCTTCAGCTTCTAGGTGTATCTAAGGTTGGAGCCCTCAAATCTACTGCTACTAGGAGACATTTTTAAATGCCACATATGCAGCTGCAGGGCTTTGAGCAGGCAGCTGAGGAGCGCCTCAAAGTTGCAGTCTGGGCTTTGACTGAGGTATTAAATAATTTCTCCAACTGTAAGGAATATATGAAGGAGTGATCCTACCTAAGGAAGACAAAACAGAGTGATATGCATTAATTAGAAGATGCATTTGCGTGGGAGTTTGAACAGAAATTGTTATTACTGCTGGAAACTCATGTAGGAACTGGAATGTCAACCTCTACCCTCCAAATTTAGCAAATGCAGATTCCCTGGTATCTGGTATTCTGGTGTCTTAAATCCCTGGAATAAAGGAAGGAAGAGGGATGTTCAGAAGAAAAATGCTTTAAAATTCAATCTTAAATCTTTACAGTAGTGTTTTTTATCTTCCTTACCACAATATTATCCTTGTGCACCAAAGCAAAACACGTTGTTGTAATTTAATTTGATAAGGAAAGGAAGTTCTGACTTCAGTAAAGAAATGTTTGCTTGCATCAAAAGAAGAAAAATTATCCCTTTCTGATTTATCTATTGCATATCAGATTTTTTTTATAGCAGTGAAAAGATCAAGGCTTGTGAACTGACATCAGTATTTCAAACATCTCCAGAAGGCACCTGAAAGCTACCCAAGAACCAAACAAATGAAGAGTAAGGCATTAAGGAAATCAATTGAATGTCATATGGCATCTTGAGTCTCCTAACTAAAAACCTACTTTATGACAGGAAATCCCAAGGAAGTATTCACACTTTTCAGATATGATTCTGCTGCAAATCCACCTGCTTTTCCCTTTCCTTATTCTATCCAGCCATGTACTTCCTCAATTTTAACTGAAGAGCAAAACAGAAGAAAGAAAACCCCAACAGTAACAGTTGTGAAGACATACTTAAGTTTGCCAGGCAGATGAGAAAACTCATTCTGTACCTTAATAAAGCCATTCTCAAGCTGCGGTGGTTCTCCACAGGACACTGGGTGGCACGTGGGCAAACTGCCACTCCAGTTGCCAGTGGCCTCACAGGTCCGCTTCTTCTCTCCCTTGATGTAGAACCCCTTGTTGCAGCTGTAAGCCACCACTGCTCCAAAGCTGTAGTTGGACCCGCTGGCATAGCCATGGCTAATGTGGGGAGGCTCTCCGCAGCGAACTGGGATGCACTGGATGCTCAGAGGAGAAGGATTCCACTGGCCCCCTCGAAGGCATTCAATCTTGGCTGAGGTGTTCAGAACAAAGCCTTCCATGCACTTGAAGCTCACGACAGAGCCAGCTGCAAACTTGGCTTTACTAATGGACTCCAGGATGCTGTATGAGACGGTGGATGGCTTTTCACAGAAATCAGCTATGCAGCGGGGCATGTCCCTGCCCTCTGGAGGCACCCATGTCCCTTCTGCATTGCACAGCAGCTGAGAGTTATCAGCCAGGCTGTAACCATCCGAGCAGAAGTAATAAGCTATATCACCAAAGAGGCGGTGGCCACTCTCCGGTGATGCATTTTCCACATGGGGTGGTTCGTCACAGGACACTGCCAGGCACTGCTGGTGGCTCACACTCCACTTGCCACTGGCTAAGCACTCTATGGTTTCAGGGCCAACTAATGTGTAACTGTGGATAAGGAAACCACACAGGAAGTCAAAAAGACAAGAATTGTCAAACTCTGCCTAAGGTTTCCTGAAGCCCTTGAAGTATGAGCTTGTTTGCTAGAACCCCAGAAAAGCAGGATCCTTTAAAAAAGCTATGATCCACTTCAAAAGGAAAATCTTAAAGACTACATGTCCACAGGTGAGGTATCACAATGGTGGATATCCTAGCACACCTTGTGCATATTGCCTCTCTCTCATCTGTCCATCCAATTACCATTTCTGAACTTCCATTTTGGCTCAAACTACTACAACAACTAGTGCTGTGGTGGTCCATGCAATCCTCAAGGACATGATCCCACTCAGAGATTATTTCTGTTTAGCAAAACTGATGGAAAAGAAGGAGATGAAAAACCCAGAAAGGCTTTTTTGTTTCTGTATCAGTCCTATCAATCTATTTTCACACTTGCAAGCAAAGTTAAACCTCTTAGTGAGTTACCCAGAGATGCTCTTACGAATAATGCATACAGAAATTTTAAAATAACTTCTTCCTCAAAATCCACTGTTAAAAAAATATTAGAAAGCCAATAAAGAATTAATGCTGACTGGAAAAGAACCCCAACAAAATGGTTTACAATGAAATTGTACCACATGAATACTGTTAGTAGCTGTAGTTCTCCAGACTGTCTCTGAGATGCAGGGACAGGCATTAATCTGTGCTGCCACTTAAACCCCGGCTGCTTAAATATGCAACAGGCAGTAGTGTACTCACACTTCCTTTGACTATTTTCTTAGTTTTTTTTTCTCTGTGGTGTGCTCTTATAAAAAGCAAAGAAACAACTACTGCAAAGTCCCCAGTGACTTTCTAATTGCAGGCTGTTCAGATTTTGAAGCAACCTCTGTAAAGCTGTTAGGTCTAATTTGCAGGATTTGTTTTCAAGGCCTCATGACTAGACCCCAGAAAAAAGATGATATGATCCACTGTCACAGACAATATTAAACAATGTGCCAATGTTTAATATGATCCACTGTCACAGACAGACAACTGTGACAATCTTTAAATGCTGATATTCTAGCCCATTCACAATCCTTGCATGGGAAAGAGAAGCAGCTTTTAAAAATCATAATACAGTCTAGAAAACATAATAAGGATGCTTTGCTTCAATTATATTTCAAATAACATTGCAAAGCCCATTTATAAGAAAAATACTGGCTTGTCAATTTACATTTTTACACCAAGAAAGAGCAGAAAATCCTCCAGCCGCTTTGGACCTAAACTGGCAAAAACTCTGCCTACCCACTCTGCCTTTTAGACAGAACAGTTCCAAGAAATCTTATGGAAGTGCTCACAGGTTGTAAAGATGACCATCTGCAAAGGTTCTTGCAGCATCAGAGTCCAGCATTATACTTTCATGTTTGACATCATCAAAACTGAGCCTCCTCTTTGATGAAATAGAGTCTGAAAAATTCTCTACACAGAGTAGATAAAAATAAATTTAAAATAATGCACCTCAATAAACAAAGAGTCTTTATTTTAAGGAAACAGAATTTAGAACACCACAACAGTTGTTAAACTGCACCAAAAACATTCTTACACCCTGATGAGATATAAAGAATTTCCTATGATTAGAGCCTGGAGTTTAACACAGAAGTACTGGTTCTGTAACAGCTCCAAGGAAAAGGGTTTCCTGTTGAATTGTGCTACCATTCCCCTAATCTTTCTATATTCTTCTCTTCCTGGGTGTATTCAGAAAATGGAAAACTGAAACCACTTTAAGAAATGTCTGTGTCTCATGCTAACCTGACAGTCCACAAAAAAACCCCAAAAAAACCAAAAAACAAAAAACTCCATCGCATTTAACTTCCAAAAAGTTAAAGACAGAAGTAGTAAGAATGAAGTAGTGTGCAGTTATAAAGGACTTGTGAAACAGTGCACTAATTTTACCCAACCTGAATATTAATCCAGTAGTGGTAATCTACATACCCTTCCTTACAGGTGTAAGAGACTGTGTTTCCAAAAGTAAAGTTATCTCCATTGATGACTGCATCTTGGATGGCAGGAGGGGATCCACAAGACACAATATTGCAAGCTGGTGGTGTGCTGTTCCAGTTCCCTGAAGACGCACAGACAAGTACAGAAGGCCCCTGAAGGCTGAGACACAAAGATCATTATTAAGGCTGCCATTTCATCCCACGTAAGTGATAAAGAATGAAAGAGCTGCTTTGCTTTCTGGCCCCAGTGAAACTAAGGAGTCTTTCTCACTGACTGCAGTAGAGGCCAGAATCTCACCCTTGGTTCACGGATGCTATCAAAAAAAGGTGGTCTTCGCAACACTTTGAAGAACAAGCTTTGATGGTGGATTTGATGTGGAACCTCAATGCTCTGTGCAGACACATGCCATTTCTGCTGTAGCTCTGCCCATCTTTGAGCACAAAAGAAATAAATATTTGTTTAAGCTTAAAAAATTTACTTGTATGCCATCAAGAACATGCCAGTCTTGAGACTTGCAACAAGGCCTCTGCCTGAGACCTGATTCACTCAAGGACTTAAAACACTATCTTCATTCAGAACACTGAAGGAAACGCTCCAGTTCAAGTTTGTTCATAAAAAGGCATTCAGTTCCTCCAGGAGGTAAAGGATTTTGCTTGAGTGAATGGCCACACACATTCAAAGTCAATGGTATGTTTTTGTTTCCTTAGCTGAGGAAACAGGATTGGTTCAGAGGGTATGACTCTGATGTCTCAAAAGAGTGTGCAACACCTCCCTGAGATGCTTTGGGCGAAACCCAATGTCTCCAGATGCTCGGTCAGCTATCTGTGGGTATCCTGTAGGGCCCACTTCATATCTGAGAGTCCTGCACAGGAGTGTCTGATTCCCTGCAATTTGGTCTCAAATGGTATTAGACCCCCATGTTTAGATCACTGAAATAAGTTAATGGAAAAGAACACTGACCTGCAGTGCTTTTACAAATTTGGCACAGGCCCTTGTCAGGGAAGTAGGGCTTTGCCTACCCGTGGCAGTATGTTTAGGACTAAAACCACGTAAGAGGTGCTTGAAGAAAGAGACTGGGTCCAGAAATAATGCATAAGATGGACACTGTTTGAGAGGGCTTCCTCTGAAGTGGTAACCACAGGAGAGAGGACCTCTCTCACCAAGGTATTGTAGATGGGTAAAGACAAAGAGTCAAAACCAATGTGGTATTTGCTGCTTACGTGTCCAAAGTCCACAGTCAAAAAACTCATTGGTATTGGCAAATGCATTGTCTGGTTTAGTGGGGTACAGATAAGCCCACAATGTGAATCTATGACTTAACACTACACTGAATTACATTTGAGGTATCCATTTGTACTAACACGATTAAAACATTTACCAAATGAACACACCTCACCTACTTGCCTGCATCTGGACAAGGAAATGATTGCAGCAGGAAAATGTAGGAAAAAAAAATCCCTAAACAGATTCATATGGGATCACTTATGTCAGAGTATATCTGCCAGAGGTACAAGCAGATATGAGAGGAGGCAGAAACCTGCATGTACAGCCACATTGTTGTAAACAGCATTAATGTGTTGATTTTTAATTGAAGCATGCTAAAAATGTGGTTTTGATAAAATTGCTTAAAAATGTAAAACAGAACAAAACCTTAGAATAAGCTGCTAGTACAAAGGATTGAAGGAATAAATGAGTAACTTCCAGAAAGTTCCTTCACACAAGTGTTATAAAGTAATAGAAAAAAATAATATTGGGTATGAACTACAGTTGTAGAGGTATAATGATCTTTAAAGACAAATGAAAACTTTCAGAAATAATGAAAACTATTTTCTGAATATTCAAAATACTTTTTTAAGTTTGATGGTAAAACAAAAGCATTACACACATATATAGCAAATCCTGAGTGACTTTTCTGAACTGCTCTAGTTCAGGATGAAATACAGAAAGCACCATCAAGGTATAAAGAAGTAATTTTCAAGTCTGTTTTAGTATTTTATCATTCTGAGCAATTATTCCACCTTTGTCTCTTTCAGATATAAGTCAGACCTCCTAACAAGCATGCCACCTGCATTTGGCTCAGGCACGTTCATGCATTTACCTATATCCATTGTCACAGGTGTATGATACAGAGGAGAGGTAGGCTGTGCCACTGAGTGTGTACTTTCCATTGCTGATATCCTGTGGCCTAGGGCACATCACCATTTCACAGGTGGGAGGAGCATGATTCCAAATGCCACTAGCAAGGCACAGAATTTCCTTTTCACCCACTAAATTGTATCCATCATTGCATCTGCATTAGAAGAAAAGAAGTGCTATCAAACACAGAGCCTTTCAGGCACAACATAATCAGCCATCCCCTTTTTCTCATCATCCACACCTGCATTTCTTTTTGGAGACCAGAGAATTAGTGCTGGAGTAAACATTCAGCTCTGATAATGAACAGCCACTCCATAACCAAATGTCTTTCCATTATTTTAATCCCATCTTGCTCCTCTCCTTCATTTCAACCAATCTCTCAATTCAGCCATACTCTTATTTGCTGCCATATTGTCAATCAGTTATTAGTACAGCACTTCAAACATACTGAATTCCTACCTGTACATCACCTTATTATGGTAGGTAAAATTTGAGCCAATAATGGCACTGTTCTCTGGGATAACTGGAGCACCACAGGATATAGCTTTAAAAAGACAGGAATACAAGAGAGGTTGATATAACACAAACAAAAACAAACAGAAAATTAGGATTTGCTTTGTTTTCTCTGAAAAGATTTGAAGAAGTATAAAACCCTAGGTAACAATGAGTTCTTGACTAACCTGTAAACGACATTTGGGACTCTTTATCTGAATTCACCTTACTGAGAAACTAAACTAATTGGAAATAGGTAGTTATAATCGCTTATAAACAGCATGTTGGACTATCAAGAGGACTCCAAATCTACGTCTCTTTATGGACAAAGTAATTGTTTTTTTGCTTAGTCAGTCTTAGTCAACTCTTCACTTTACCTGTTGCTTCACCTCATTTGTTCTGGTTTTCTAAAGAAACAATTTCTGCTATTACACCATGAGTATGTACATGCATCAGCCTGTCCTTTCTGGTTGCCTTATATCCACTGAGAAACAGTTAATCATCTTTAAGTTATTGATTCCTTGAAAATGAAAGGCTGGGTGGAGAAGAATTAGAAGAACACTTCTAATGATTGCATTAGACTGACTATACCTCTGACGCACTGGAGAATCTGTGTCAGAGTACCACTACAAATATGAAAACAGTACTTATGTCTTCAGAGAACGAAGACTTCAACACTGAGATCCAGATCTGCTAGGACAGGGTTTCATACTCTGCCATGGTCTCTAAAGGTTCTTCACTATTACTTTGCCCCTTCCATCTCTTTAATACTGAAGTCACATTGCAGCATGCATTCTCCCCAGGAACCACACCTTCACAATAGGGAATTGGGTGGCTCCACTCTCCGGACTCCATGCAAATAAGTTTCGTTGCTCCTGTCAGCTGGAACCCTTCTTTGCAGGAAAATGTTACTTGGCTGCCAACAGTGTAAGCATCCCCATATAAATGGCCATGCTCTGGATTTCCTGGATTATGGCATTTCACAGGTTCTGAGGAGGAAGAGGGAAACTACGAATAATATAATTAAGTGTCAGGTTTTATGAACAAGTTGCAGGAGATATCCTTAGGATTTTGCTGAGAGTAGGAAGGCAAAGCACATGGAAAACATTCATAAGTAGTTTACAGCTTTTTCTGTCTTATATGTAAGTGGCAGACACTGAAGACTCATGCAAATAAGCTAATCTTGACATGGAAGAGCCCTCTAACTGAGTTTACATTAATTATCAGAAGTGAACACATCTTACAGTCATTTCTCCCTCTGTGAGGGAAAGCCCATTTCAGCATGTCCATCCCTGAACATAAAAACCACCCAGCTACCTTTTGTCTAACCTATGCCACTGTATTGTAATCTTCATCCAAAGTTACTTTGTTTAGTATTTCCACAGGCAGCTCTAGTCCTACTCAGAAGCCAGTTTTTAAAATATTTCCTCACTGCACAGCTCTGCTCTGCGCAGTGAAACACTGCGGCCTTCTCAGGTCATGTGTTCTGTGTCCAGTCAGGTTTTTGCATGTGTGTATGTCTGGAAGCAGCATCCTAATGACAGCTGGATCCATACGGAGAGGTGACTTTTCAAGAATCAGAAGGCTTTATCACAGCCTCATCCAGACTAAACTGACCTAGAGTTGAAAACATGTCTGTCCTACATATCAATTATTGTCTTTCAACTGGAAGGAGGAATACTGGCCTATACAGAATCTTGGACAGGCCAGCTGGATGTTTTTCTTTCCCATACCTGCACATTTTTTACCATCTCCTGTGTAAGGTGGGATGCAAGTGCAAACGTAGGATCCGTTTGTGTTGAGGCAAGACGCGTGCTCATCGCAGTCCGACCCAACAGCGCATTCATCAACATCTGCACAAAACAAAACAAACCCGCAAACCCCACGTCTCTAGTGTGCTATTAGTAGCAAGTGTTTGCTTTAAATTTCTGTCTTACTGTCAGAGGAATTACTTTAAGGAGTATAATTCAAAATCACTTACTGCAATCACAGTTTTGATCTGTTGGTAAAAATACTTAATATTTAAACAAATTTTTATAACTCACTGTAAACTTTTATTATAATTTTAATTACAATTTACTCAACAGTATTGAGAAAATCAGAGACAAATCTTATTAACCTTCAGTCACTACTTCTATATAAAATATCTGGTTTCCAAACTGCAAAAGAACAGATATTGTAACTACTGTTACTACACTGTGGGCAGACACAGTGAGGAAGGATTTTTGCATTAAACTCTTGCTTGCTTGGGAAATCTTTCATATATCCACCTTCCTACTTATAAGATAAGAAAACTTGGTCAAGAGGGGAAATACTCTGAAAATATTAGAGCCTCATCTCTGATGAAGAGAATTAGGCCCAAGAAGAGCCTGTAGTTGCCAGAAAAGTTAAAATAATTTCAAAATGTATCAGTTATTATAATTAACTACTTACACGACAGTAGCCCTTAGAAATCCCAATTGATAATTTATGATCCGTGTAGTTTGGTCTATGCAGAAAAAACCATATACATATACATATACATATACATATACATACATATATATATATATATATATATATAAAATAAATAACTAAAAAATCCCTCACTGCAGAACACCTCATAAAATGTTTAAATCTTAACAGCAAGGAAATGTCCTTGGTATGAAAACAATGAGTCAAAATTACAAAGAGTCAATTTCAAAGTATCTAATTGAAAAGTGCTGGCACTAGGGATTATTCTCAGGGATTATTCTCTTTCAATAAATGTGCTTGTTTCAGACTGCTAGAGAGAGAGAGACAGTTCGGGTTTTTTTGTCCATTTCCAGTAAAAAAAGCACTGATTATAAAAGCATGACAATTTAGTGAATTGGAGGGTTTATTTTTCACTGTTGGATGAGTCTGATCAGCATGATGACAACACATAGAAAAGAAAAGGAGTTTCTGATATTCAGCATGATAGCTGCACATTAATACCAAAACAGTTGCCAATGACACAAGTATCAGGAGAATGCCAAGTGCTACCACAGCAGAACTGGAATGACTCCCTCTCCTCTAATGTCTTGTTAGGCAAGAGAGTTCCATCACGCGGAAGTACAGTGTGATTCAGACCCTAACAGAACAAAAAGAATGCTTCAGGGCACGGGTGTACCAGGTTTTGTTGGCACCTCCCTGAAGCATGAGTCAGAAAGGTAAATGGTGGGTCAGGGTGCCAAATCCACTCTTGTTTTCACTTTCCCATTACTCTACTTTATGCAAGCAAGCTGGAAGGTGGGGCACAGGCTTTTTCCTTATGAACATTGTGACTCCTCTTGCATAGGAATTGCACTATTTGAACAGCCTTGAAGGTCTTGAGATGATGTTTATTATTTCTGAAGGAGTGCTGCTGGACAGGATGCTATGAAACCAGATGGATCCTACTCCAAAGTGAATTTTGACAGAACTAGAAGACTTCTGGCCTTTCTTTTGCTTGTCTTGACTGAAAAAATTATGTGCTATACCTATAAAGGATTAGGAGTCAAATCAAACAGAAATCTTTCCAGTATTTTGCTGTGCAACTCCCATTTGAGGCATGGCTAAGATCCAGAACAACCAGAGGCAGCTATTCAAGTACAGCTAGGTAGTGGATTCCAGTAGGGATATGCTGGAGACGTGACCCTGCAAGACCAGCGACACCTAGTCCTCTGCACACAGTACAGTGCCAGTCTGTCACACCTTTCAGCTTGTGCCACTGCACCTGGTACATCAGACCTGGCTAACTGTCAAATAAGTTACAGAGTGGCAACTACATGAACTGTGTCCACAAGTGCACTCCCAGCCTTCTCAATGCTGCAGCTGTCACCTAAAAAATCCCACAAAGGAAAAAAAAGTGTCTGAGAACACTGGCAAGGGTGATCTACCCATTAAGTTTAGGGACTAAGGAGACAGTAAGCTGGCCTTTCTTTTAGGTAAACATCAAATAACAGTTGAGTGGATCAACTGGCAGTGTAAATGCTTCTCCTTGAGTTCATTAAAGAGTGTGAATGTCTTTCTGAGTCAGCCAGACCAGCATGGAGGAATGGACATGAATTCATGGTCAACATGAGGTATAAATGTCAGACAACTACCAATGGGCTTGAGCTGACCTTAACCCACACATTCATTCCCAGATACTGGGGTTGTGCAAATTCATGATGGTGAACATATCATAAAGCTTGATAATGGGAAACACTGGAGTTGTGCCTAAACTGTGTATTACAATTGCTTTTTGGTTGAGTAACTTGATTTTTTTTTTAATATTGTGCTATGCAATACATTTTTTATCACTCTGCTTGACTGGAAATCCTGTGCAGCATCTACTGTCTTCAGGTGAGTACACCTGATGTTAAATACTACAAAGTCCAATTGTGAAATATCTAAAAGAACCGGGTGGGAGAGCGTGGGACACTGACAGCATGCTGGAGAACAAGAAAATGTGCAAGCCAAAAAGACAGAATGCAAGGATTGCAGGATATTGGAGGAGAAAGGCTGGGAGTAGAATGCAGGCCTATATAATAATTTTATATAGTTTGATAGATGCAGGATGTGGGGCATATAAGAGGATGGACAGAAAAAGTGGTTTTAGTAGGACAGAATGTAGTTTTGGTTTCACATAAGGCTGAGCATGGTATTTCAGAAAAGTGAATATTTTGGATTATAACTCTGGGACTGTGGTTAGCCTCCACAATTTCAGAATGAATGTCCACTCAAACCTAAGGGCACAGGTAAGATTGTCAGTGCATGCAGACAAATGTATGGCACATGTTACCAAGGCAAGATGGTGAGATGCTGTTCCAGCTTCCATTGTCCAGGCAGAGCATCCTGGAGTCACCCAACAAATAGTAGCCAGTGTTACAGTGATAAGTAACAGTACTGCCAGCAAAAAAGTCCTCAGCTGAATAAAATCCATTTTCTAAAGTTGGAGGCACTCCGCAGCTGATTCCTGTAACACGGATGAAAAGAGGGCACAGGCATTAGCAGAGCAGATCATCTTCAGAATAATTCCACATGAGAGCCACTGCTGCATATTTTGTCTCTGCAGCTGTACCATCCTATCAGCAAGAGGGCCTAGCTCTTTTATGACCTAGCTAATTGATTGAAGGTCTCGTGGAGGGTCTTGTTTTCTGGGCTTTTCTTAATAAGAATGTTAGCAAGACTCCCCAGCTCCTGCTAAGAAAATTTTGCTAGCTTTGAAGGAGACATCTGTGGCTGAGATCCAAGCACTTCAGTGACAGAACATTTCTGATCAATTATCCTTGGTGAGTTTTGAAGAAAAAGGAAAACTGAGTTTGCCTGGCTGGAGATTGTTATTTCCCTTTGCTGAAAAGCAAACTCAGCACTGCAAAAGTAGCCAACAGAGACTGCTAACAGTTACAGTACTGGCTTGAGATGAGGGAGCGCATGAATGATGGAGAGATTGGAACTGTCCTTACATATAACCCCGGGCATCTCTTAGATTGACTTTAGTAAATAAGCCCATCTGATCCCGGTTGTGCCAGTAGAAGGCATCCCTGTACATGCCTGCCAGAGATTTTAATTTATTCTAGCAGTGTTGCTTCTGTGCATCTTTAATTCAACCAAAAAAGTGAAAGCTCCCTCTGGCAGTGAACTTTCCTTCTGTCCAGCAGGACTTTTGGGTAAATCCCCATGGGCATGCTGCTCTTTACACAGAAGATGAGATGGACTGTGGAGTTTTGCAACAATTAACTGAATAAAGAGGAAGCCATTAAAATCTAGATAAAACTATTTTAAAGGCATTTTTAACAAATCAGATGATTTTCTCCAAACTACATACAAATTCTAGAATTATGCAATGTCTACTTCTGGAGCTAATTTACTATTCTGCTGAAATGAAAAATGTAATCAGCTCCAACACAAGCAACTGCAGTCATGTGCAGTCACAACAGAGGAGGACCAAAGGAAAGGAGAAAGCAGGAGCAGAAATTATAGAACCAAAAGAAACTTGGCAGCCTAAATGCATACAGCTCAGTTTCTTTGAAGAAATCCTGTAGATTCTGGAGCACTTCCAAGTCCTAACAGAAATACCTGCTGCCTTTAAAGAAATTAATTCATAACTTACTCAAGTTAAGGCTTCTACTTCAAACCAGAGATTCTCAGTGACATCTAAAAATCACAGAGATATTCTAGAATTTCTTGTGCATCTTCCACACTCCTGATACCACTGAGGAAGAACGCAGCAAATTGCTGATCCAAATGGATTAATTTCTCTAACACCCATGGGTGTTAGAAACTGACTGAAAAACATGTAAGAACCTGATCATGGTACAGTTTCTGCTCAGCAAAACATGAGCTTAGTTTTAAGCATATATGTAACATGGTGCTGTAACACGGATGGATTCAAGTGCACAATAGCTGCAAAAAACCCTGGCCTTGAATAGTGATAGGATTCAAGTAAACACAAGGGTTTCCTAATCCTGCCAGCCCACTGAGACAACTCACTTTCACATCGGGGAAAGGGCCGTGTCCACTGTCCCAGGTTAAGGCAGCGTTGAACAGAGTTTCCCACTATCTGGAATCCTGGGTCACAGGAAAGGCTCACTTTTGACCCTGGCTTTAAATCAGCAGAAGAGGCCCGAAGATGTGGTATGGATCCTTGCAAAGATGGACAGTCTGTGAACAAAATATATGCATACAGTATGAGGTACAGCTACATGCTGAAATGAATAAACTTGTTATGTGATTGTTTGATCCCGTATAAGTTTATCCAGGAAAAAGCTTTTGGAAATGTTAGGCATGCTACATCCCTCTTGGGTCCAAAGGGTTTTGAGAATCATCAACATATAAAATCAGAAAAGGAATTTACAGAAAAAGAAGCAAGGAGGCAGCAGCTATTTTAATACCACATGACTGTTCTTTGAATAAATGCATTTTTTTTTTTCTGATCCAGTACGATCATCACTTTTTTCCCATTTCAATTCAGGAAGCAATAATTTTTATCAGAAATTTCACTGAACTTTTGTTACAAAACCCTGGAATTTGAAGAATGAAGGACCGCATGTTCTAACTGTCAGATTATCAAAATAATTTATTCAAGGTTAGTAGATCAAAGGCTGCAAGCTAGCTAGTTGACCCCATAAAAGAGTCTTACAGAATTCTTCAGAAAAAAATGGGATCTAGGAAGTAAAGTTCTAACCAGCACAAAATATACTCTTGTAATCAATCTTCACTCTTCCAACAACTCCTGGCAGGAAATCTGGCCAGGCTAGTACATTTCCTTTTTGCAGTTCTTCTGGACAGGATGTAGCCAGAGATTCTACCTATGGATTTAAAACAGTTAGTCAGGTGATGTTTAAGGACAGTGTAGGAAAAGAATATTAAAAAAAAATATATACCCTTCATATGTGCATGCAACACTAGAACAGATCCTTGAGGGAGTAATGCTCATCCTTTCTAGCAAAAGAGGTTCCTGGCTGAAGTACTTATTATTCTGTTCTTATAAGCCATCTAGCTATGGACAGTTCATGCTGAGTCACTACCTGAAGGACTACTTGACATAGAAACAAGGTATGGAACACAGTTCTTCGAGACACAATTGCATTTGTTAGTGTAAATGAAAAACACATCTACGTCACAGAAAAACAGTAATGAGGACGCAACCTGAAGAGAACATTTATCTATTTGCAGAAAATGTCAAATAGGAGCCAAAAGGAACTTAATGTTCAAGATCCGTGCTCTGAAAACTGCTAGCACTGCACCACATAAGGGACAGAAACACAAAAAGGAGCAGCTTAATACGGCAATTAGTTTCCAGAACAAAACTTTAGTGAACTGAATTAGCTACGCTCTCTAAAACACTGTAGGCAAGGCCCAACCAAAGTGGGACATGGACATAACTAATGGAGTATAGAAACAGGAACTATATAGGCCAGGTTAATAGGCCCAGTATATAAGTACAGGAGGAACAAAGGAACACACCATTAGACTAACAGCAGATTAGCATCTTGAGAGAAGATATGTCTCTGATGGAGAAGTTTTCTCAGATGGGTGATTGCCTTCTATCAAGTTTCCAGTGCATGAAGTCAACTACCAAGAGTAATGTTCTACAGTGCCTATCCTTGTGAGAAAGAAACATACATCAGGAACTTCAGAGGGATTTGTTCTCACACTGTTCCTACTCTGGGCTCATTGAGGCAGGCTGGACTTTTCTAGTGTCGCTACAGCTGGAGAAGAAACCAATGATCTCTGTTTATTCTGAGGCCATTTCAAAGTTCTCATTTCAGCCATCTGTGCCAATGGAAACTGCTAAGACCAAAGGCTGCAAACAAATTGCAAGGAATCCACATGAAAAAAATTCCAGCATGGGGCAAACAAGTCTGTGAACCAGCCCTTTCAAGCCATATGATGGAGAATGGAGGGCCAGAAAGGACCCCACAGTTCCCTATACACTACTTATATTTCAGCTGCTGTCTATTCAATAACAGAACTACCACAGTGATAATTCACCTATATCAAATTAATGTGCAAGTGGGTAAGCTGCTAAAGCATGCAATGAAAAATCTTAAAGACTAGATTCCATCTTCCTTTATCCACTAGGCAACATATTCTGTCACCCTGCTTTCCTTCATGGCTGAGAATGGAAAGGCAAGACTTAATGAACAGTTCCAGCTGGCCAGACCAAACCTAATGGTAACAGATTACAATAGCACTTTACTGTTCCAGGCTCTGAAGTGAATGAGGTAAAAATTGTACAGGAAGCTTACTTGGCTCAGCTTCCTGTCTGGTGTCACATCTGTCTTTTCAGATGAATAATATGGACACTATAAGTGAATGGTAGGATTTTCTTCCTTGTCCTAACTCTACTGCATCTGAAGAAAGTGGTAATTCAATCAGACTTGTCATTAAAGAGGGGCAACTACTGAAAAAGTTTCAGAAAGCTGCACTTAAAACTCTTCACCAGTGTGCCCTGTAAAATCACATGTACACTTATCAGCTTCAAAACTACTAGTAAACAAAAACTTGAAGATTTGACTTGGCAATGCAACAGTTGGTGACCCTAAAAGTCAAGAACAGTAGCAGATGGTTGGGTACTTTTAAACCCATCAGAGAGGCAAAGAAGTAAAAAACCAGAGAAAGAAACAGAGGAGACATCTGGATGCTGGAAGCAAAGATTCTGCTTTACTTTTTTTTCTGTTCATGTCATTATTTCTTATTTGGACCATGGAAAACAAACAACTATACACCATCAATTAATGATACAACTTCAAGAAAAATCAGAAGAGCAAAACCTAATCCAAAGATTCTTCCCATGAAGAAATGCCTCTAACTTTAAACATTTGTCTTTGTTTTTCAGGTGTTATCAGAAGTTTAATACTTCTGACCTTCAGGACTGAAATACTAATGAGCAGGAAGTGGTGATGGAGTGCTGTCATCAGGTTTGCAGATAATAAATATGAAGCTGGTGATAATATCACCAGTCAGTGCGCTAAAGGACAAAATTGCATCCATAGCCACCTTGACAGGCCAGAGCAAAGGGCCAACCCAGACTTCAAAAATTCAACAAGGAAAAATGGGGAGGAAAAAACTTCTGAACAATATAGTGAGGAAGGCCAAGAGCAGGAGCAGCTTTATGGAAAAGAACTGAGGGACTCTGGCAGGCAGTGAGATGAGTACTGGCCAGCTGTGCACTGTGCAAACAGTGAGGACCAACAGCATCCTTGGCTGTGTGAATAGAGTCACCATCAGAAAACCAAGAAAATCATTATTCCTTCTCAGTGCTTATTAGATCACATCTGGAGCACTGCATTCCATTTTGGGTTATTCACAGCAAGAAAGACATTGATGAGTTGGAGCAAGTTCAGGGGTGGGATGGAACATTTACCCTGAGAGTAGAGCTTGGTTCAGCCTAGAGCAGAAAGAGCTTTGGGGACACCTCTCAGCAGCGCTGTGTGTATGGGGAGATGGCCAGGTACATAGAGTCAGGCTTGTACAGCAGTGCATGGTGGAAGACACAACCATATATGACCACCAGTCATAAAAGCAAGCAGGAGGTCCCAACTAGGCATAGAGAAACAAATTCCACTCTGAGGATAACTGAGAAGCTTGTCTTCCAGAAAAGTTGATGGATCACTGTTCTTGCAGACATCTTTCAATCTTTATTAATTTTACTCAGTGGAAGTTTGGTGCTGCCAAGCTTTTATTTTAGGTACCTGATTAGGTGTAACTCAATATTCAGATATCCTGCCCTTTCAGACTTTTCCTGAAATTATATAGTTCAGATTTTTCAGTGTCTAATGCATTGACAGGAATTCTGATATCTCCTCTCTGAAGTTTTAACAGCAGAATGAGGTAACTGTATGAAGTCTGTAAAACAAGCACTTAGCTTGTTTCATTGGATTTGTCGCTCTTCTAGCAGTACTGTTAATGTTTATGCATGATTTCCTTCCTGTTTCAAAGCCACATACTACAGAAAGGCTCAATCAAAACAGAAGGTGACTTAGTGTTGATTTTATCAGACTTAGTTTTGCTTTTAGCTTCTTTACTAACTACACTAAGAGCTCCATCTGGTCCCCACTGACTTCTGTGGGAGTAGGGGTCTACCGAATATGCTAACCTAGAATGCCTTTTCAAATGTTCATCCTATGCTCAGAGCCCTCTGCTAAGGACTTACCTGCTGTGGAGAAAGTACATGGTCCCAAATGTTGAGCTGGCTGATGGAGCCCACAAAAGATTCAGCTGGGTTGAATCCTTCTCCTTTTTGATCTTGCTCTTGACCCAATACAAGTGCACCACCACCTAAACTCAGAATTTGAAGAGAGGTAGGAAAAAATGCCTTACAGCAGGGATTCGTAAGAAGATTAAAAACTAAGCAATACAAAAATTTTGCTGCCCTATGTTACTAGGATTTTGCAGGGAAAACCAGACACCTTCAACAAACTCTCTCAGTAAAACCTCTGGGAAGCCTGAAGTTAGACTGAGGTGGGTCAACAAAGCAATCTGGAAGTTGACTGTCAAATACATACGGAAGCAGAAATCACCTAAGCAGCAGAAATGGCTGCTTCATGAATGATACTGGCTCAAAGAGATCATTTGTGGGTCAGTATTTGAAGCAGTGTAAAATGCAGTTTTGACCAGGTGGGGCATATTTTATAATACTAACTTGCACTTCCTGCCTCAAACGAAAACTTACAAAGTCATAGAGGTCATATGTGATTCCATACCCTCAGAAGCACACTGAAGGTAGTCAATGCTGTGAGACATGACACACAAGTTAAATTTATTCTCCTTAAGCAGTAACATGTAAACATGCATTTCCTACATCATAGGGTATGTGGATAAGGTCAAAAAGTAATGGAGGCAGCACAGTTTCTTAGGTGTTATCCCTGGAGAGAACTCCAATTTATGTGGGAAAGACAGGGGCAAACATAAGGATCATGGACTAAAATCCGTCAATATTTTAATTTTTGTTTTAATAAAATATTATTTTGAAATTCTATGTAAATTTGGATAGTGGCAGTATGCAAACAGTATCAAAACAAAACCTCTTTGCAACCAATAACACCAGGCTTTTCATAGCTCCTCAATACTGAAGATACTCCTTTTTATGCCCTCTGATATTACTCTATAGATGACTGATCACAGGAAACAATGAAATAGCAAACCTCACCTTGTCAGGAAAAAAACACAAACATAACTTCATATATATGGCTGAAAAAAACCAGGAAAAGGCTAAGTCAATCAACCCTGCACACATATGTAAGGGAAATGCCAGATCAACTTTATTTTGTTGAGTGAGACACTCTCACAAAGCCATCCCAGAACCAGCTCTGCACAGGTTCCTTTGTGGACTAAAGTGTGTTGTCCATAAAACAAGTTACCTACCACTATAACCTAGAAATGTGCATTTTGTCTACAGTGATGCTGACTGAGGGGAAATTTCTCACAAAAAAGGACAGCAAACACGAGCTTTTCAGAAATGCTGAAAACGTGCATATATATTAAAAACATCTAAATATTTTCTTGCATATTCTGCAATAAAAACAGAATGAAGGCAAGAGATGTGGTACAATATAAATGAAGCATACCAGGGATTTTTGATCCAACAGAGAGCCCACTGCCTCCATCAGACAGTTTTCCATCAATGTACACCTTCCATGCCCCATCTGTGCAGGTCCACGTCACTGCAATGTGATGCCATTTACCGTCATTCACTGAAGGACAGTCTGTTATCTTCTCTTTCCCATTCACATAAAGAACCCAGCTGCATGGAAGGAAGACACAAGCATACTCAGCTGATGCAGCTGCATTAAAAGCATCATCTGTCCCCCATGACTCAAAGAATTGTTATTTGACTAACAAGGTAGCTGTGACTGTATCAAATGAAAAATATCTTTTGAAAGATCATCATAGATGACACCTCTCTCCCCGAGGACTTGGAAGCTGGTTATCATATGTAAAGCATGGTGAAATAAGCAACATGCTTCTGCAAAAAAATATTAAGGCTCAAGTCACAGCAGCATAGTGGATTCTTAAATTTTCCTGTTGAGTTTCGAGTCTCAATACAAGTCATACTCTGCTTTTGTAAAAGTGTAAATCATACTCAGCTTTTAGAATCATGCCAGAAGTACTCTAGTGCTGAGCTCCATTTATTCCGCTCATTGTCTCTATGAGCCATTTAGAAAAGACGTGAATGTAGTTAGGAAAAAAAACATGTCTAAATTTACTGCTCTCTTGCCCTTACTCTTTTATAGAGCAAAAAGTGATGGAAACAAAGTGAGGAGAAAAACAAAACAAAGAGACAACTCTGTCAAGTGTGTTTGGATGCAGATTTTTCTACCCCAAAGTAGAAATAGCTTATATTCAAACTTCTGTTTTACACTTCCTTTATCAATCCAAGATGTCTGTAGATATAGAAAAACAAAACTGTGATTTACCCATTGTAATCGGTCAGAAGAAATGCATTATCACTTCCATTTTCTACTGCATATGAAATAGGAGTACCATAGTTTGTGGTGTCAGTGGATTTCATCCAGAACGTACAGGTGATGCCACCAAGAGATGGTAAAACACCATCCAGCATGACATATCCATAGATACCAGAGACTTCAAAATCAAGATTGAAACCAGAGGACTGTTCTGGAACAAAGACAAAGAGTTTTCAGAAAAATATTCATGCAAACATGGAAAGAGTATCCAAAGAAATCTAAGCAAATATAATAAACTGCAGCCCAACAAAAATCATTCACTGAATTGAACTGAGGTAGAAAGAACTTTTGGCAGTCTGACATCAGCCAGTATCCAGAGCTTCCCAAGGCTAGAATACAATGTTTCAAGACAAATACCTGGAAAAGTTGTTGATTATCTAGCAATGAGCATAAGCCTTTCTTCTCTGTCCTCTGAAATGACGTATCTGTCTACCATCTACCATCCAACAACATAAAGACATATAACCAGCTGGTTCCATTTAATCAACCTATGAAGAAAAACTCCAAAATAACCCAAGATTTTTCCTGTTCTGGACTAACTGAAATGCCCTGGTATGGGACAGCACTTCTGTGCTGCTGTTCAGTGCACCTTATTAAGGTGACATGCTTTACAAGGATGCTACACGTAATGTTATCAAGTGGAGCTCTCCTGAAAGGTGGGTGTTAAACTTGGACATAGGAAGGCACGTGGAAATGTCCTGCATGTCTTCTACTGTCTTTGTGAAACCAACATAGCTTCTGTTTAAAAATTCACCAGCTACTTTATAATTTTTGGGGAGAGAGATTTGAGCCTTGTGGTTCAAATGTCTCCAGTATCCCTCTGCGCTAGGAGCGTAACCCATGCCAGCTGTCCACAGCAAACTTGATACCCTTTTGCATGTAGGGAACTTGATGCCTTTAGGACTTCTGAAGCTAAGACTACCCCTTACTAATTTCTGACCCTGTGATGCAAAGCCTACACAAAACAAAAGAAACAGAAAGATCTATATACACAGATACACAGAGAAAATACAGATTAAATTCAATAGACTACTGGGTACTAAAAAGACAGAACCATGCCTTAGTAAAGAGAAATTATACAGACACATGCTGTTACTTGTCTGCAATTACACTTATTAATGCTGCAGTCACACAGGCTTCACTCATCCTCTCGCAGTCCCACCACCCTAGCTACTTTTTGGGGAAGCTGTATGAAATCAGCCCAGCCAGTGCAAATTTTGCACAGAGACTTAGTCAAGCCACCTTTTTCTTTCACTTAGTCCTGTGTACCTGTTTCACATCTGCTGCCTGTAAAGCCAGGGGGACATTTACAAACGTACGAGTTCAAGGCATCCACACAGGTAGCTTGGTTTAAGCAGGGACTGGAATCACAGTCATTGATGTTCACTTCACAGTTCACTCCTGTGTACCCTGTCACACACAAACACCTGTGGAGGAAGAGAAGCACACTTCAAAGGTGACAGCTGTCATAACAAAGAATTATGGCTATGGGGCCAGATCTGCCAATGAGAATGGTATATATTAATACTAAAAAAATCAACAGATGATATACTACAGAATTAATGGAGGTTTATTTTGGTCATTCCTCTTAAGCATTCTTGTATTCTATTACCTACATAATATCACTTCTAGACAGGGACAATGCAGTATTTAAACAGCATGAATTTCTTTATGCGAAACTGTGAGTCACCTTTATATACAGGGAAAAGCAAAACCAGTATAAAGATACCAAACCCTCTGATACTTGGAAAACCAAGGTGCTTGAAAGGCACCAAAGCTTCTGGGGCTTTTGGGAGGGAAAGACTTACTAAACACAAATGTTAACAGCTGGCTCACCTACAGTGATCTAGGATATGACACTTCTACTGCCATTTGTAGCTTCTGATCTAAGTTCAGATACCTTAAATCATAAAATTAAATAGCCGCAATTTTCTACTGGGGTTTATATCTTAACCTCTATAGGCTCAATATGTACAGCTATCCTTGTCTTCCCAAGCTACAGAAATGTAGTATTACCAGGTACATAACTGGCCATCGTGTATTATTCCAGTGGAAAGCAAGATAAACCCCTGAAGTTTGGAAAAATGGGAATCTTTTGGAAGATCAATAGTAAAACCATGAGTCCTGTCATGCTTACATTTCAAACTCTGCATATTTTCTTTTCTGTTTTCCTTGGAATTTTTAAGGAATTAAGTCAAGGATATAATTTCTTGTCTTTTAAGATCTCCTTTAGTGAAAGGGATCACTTATTTTGGATCAGGCTGCTAAAACACGCTTCCTGACACCTAAGAAGGCTGAGGCATCTCAGCATGTCTGACTTTCCACATTATATTACATCAGTCATCTGGTTTTCACCTGAAGCTGTTGATACCATCTCTGCATGTAGCTCCATTCCTACAGGGTCTGCTAAGACACTCATCAATGTTTCTTTCACACAAGACACCAGTAAAACCTGGGAGACATTTGCAGGAAAAACTTCCAACTCGATCTTCACAAACAGCCCTATTAAGACATGGGTTTGAAAGGCATTCGTTCATCTCCCTTTCACAGTGATCACCTGAGGGGGAAAAAAAAAAAAAAAAAAAAAAAAAAAAAAAAAAAAAAAAAAAAAAAAAAAAAAGAACAAAGTAACAGCTCTAGATTGAATTAACCTAAGAAAGAAGATTGTTAACCCATCTCTGCTTTCTATAGGATGTTGCTGATCTTCTGAGAAAAACCAAACATCAGAGTAGCCATGCAGGCTTGGAATTTATGTCAACAGAGGTTAAGTAAACACAGAAGAATTATGGAAACCATCTTAACAGTTACAGAAATAACATGTAGCAACCTGTTGAATTACTAATTTGGGGTGAACCAAGGACATCACCTGAGGAACTGTTCTGAGCAACTAATGAAAAGCTATTATAAAAGACCTTTGGCTGAAACCCTAGCTGCAAGGAGAGATATGAAAGCCAGAAGCACATGATTCTGTGACTTATAATGTGAAAGAGGGCCTATGTCATAAGCACTAAAACTGCATGGGATTTTACAGTGGAACTCTTGGGCAACATGATAATCAATAGATAGTTGTATTTATTACAGAAATCTGTGAAAGCAGAGTATGGGACTGGGGAGTAGTTTTAATAACAGACTATTTTATCTATGGTTAAATATTTTTTATTTTAAAATAAAACTAAAAATAATAATTTGAACCTATCAGAATGCTGCTATTCGTTCCTTAACATCACACAGCAAGTTCATGGCAAAATTAGTAATTGAAGTTCTAGCACTCAGTAAATCTTTCTGAAGTCACATTAACACTACAGAGAGTTTGAGCGATTAGATGGACCTAAGGAACATTTATAACTTACATTAATATCAACATGTAATATATTACATAAATATTGCTATATAACATTGAGATGGAAATACTTTGGGTAGGGTAGGAAGACACATTTTTTTGGTCAGAAGGAGTAAAGGCTGATTTGAAGGGAACAAGGTGTACCTGTGAACCCTTTTGCACATGTGCAGCGGTAACCGTTCTTGCCATCAACACAGTGGGCTCCATTCAAACATGGGCTGGAGCTACATTCATTTATGTCTTCCTCACACAAGAGACCTTTGAACAGCAAGGATTGCAAGGCATGATCAAGACATTGTCACAGACTGTATGCTGCAGTGACTGGATGTGCACAACAGAACAACACCTTACCACAAGTGTGACAAAAGGTTACCGAAAGTGGGTGACAAAATTATGTGACTGACTGTACTACTGCAACAGCTACAGATATTATCTCTGTTATTTAGATGCTGGGATTAAGATGCAAAGTCCATTGTGTATCTTTATGACATTTAAAACTCCATCCAGCTAATGCTGCTGTTGATAAAATGTATAGTCATAAACATGAGCAACGAGGGAGACCATTTCTAATGGAAAATACAAAGCTTTTTATGATTACACAAAATTATCTCTTCAGTAGTTTATTTCCATATTTAGAAATCAGGTGCTCTTTTGGCCAGCTATTCAAGCATTTTAGTTTCCCTGCAGACCTCAATACCTTCAATGTGAATGTAGGGGACAGTTAAAAACATTGAGAAAAAAATATAAGCAAAAGCCCACTCACTTATTCATAGGGCTGCAGTAAAGCAACTGCATAAATGCTGTGTTTAGTTGGGCAGTCAGTCTCACAAGCACTTTCCCTGTTAGTACTTACTAATTCCCAAAACCTTATTCCTTTCTTCAAACCAGAAAAGTCACAAAAGAGAACACACACACACAGACATACACACTCCCACACTGTGTCCTTGGATGCTTCGTCCTTTTATTTCAAAACCTTTTCACATACAGTAGAACCTTACTCTAATATGATCTGCATATCATATTGTTTTCCTGTTATAATTTGATATGGAATTACACAGCACTTGTGCTTTTCGTTACTTACTTGGCACAGAAACCAAGCCTGTCTGAAGAAAAGCTATGAACTTACACAAATTACCTGAATAACCTGGTTGACAGTGGCAAACAAAAGTCCCAATGCCATCTTTGCATATTCCATTGTTTTGACATGGAGATGATTTACACTCATCAACTTGTGTTTCACATTTCAAGCCTAGAATGCAAAATAAAAGACTGAGAATAGGAGGACAAAATTTAAAATTGTTCAGAAAAGTGGATGCCATGACTACCTAATTTAGGAAAACATGATTAATTGCCTACATAGCAGACATTCAGGTTTATTATCTTTTCATTAGATTATGCTTTAAGACAGACCTGAGACAAATGTTAGAAAGGTGTGATGCATGCTGGGCAACAGACTGATCAGCTTCAGAGAGTGGCAGTCAAAATAACTTCTTAATAATAGCTGAATTGTAAGACATCTCTTTGATTTGAAGCAACTGGGTAGCTAACACTGAATACAAGTACAGGCTCCATACAGGTGTAATTAGTTGTCAACACTGCAGATTTCTAGCTTTTGTTAATCATAAATATTTCCAAGTGATAGGATTTTCACATCCACGAATTCCATTAAAAGACATACCATTCAAAACCTTTTCTGCAAAACACAGCATAATTCAGCAAGGACATGAAGAAGTATCCATTATCTTATATATTCACATATATCACATATATTCATATATATTCACATTCATCACATATATTAAGTATGTGATGATATTCCAGTAAGTTAGGCCATACTGAAATGCTTTGTTTTTTTATACTTCTTAATTTTAAGGGCATCATGATGCACTAGCTACTTCACCTGCTTCCCAGTTTTTTACCTGTATATCCAAGTGGGCATATGCAAATATATCCACTTCCCAATTGCTTGCATGTGCCATTATTGTGGCACGGTTCCAGAAAACATTCATGAAAGACCTGCCAAAGGCACAAATGATACACTTACCGCAAAACTGCCACACAATACTTCAGTTTTAAACTGTATACCCCATTAGCCAATTTGGAAAGATGGGATAAAAAAGTCACCAGCACTAGCTTCTAGTTGCTCCTCTGTCTTCTCAGCATGCTAACAATTTGTGATTTTTTCCTACTGAAAAATATCACAAATCTGAATATTATTTTAAAATTACATTCTAGTTAGCAAAATCTCCTCCAAAATATCTAAACTATGATCCACAGTTTATATTAAGCTATATTTATACGCAAGTTCTCCACTTTGCATCCCTCTACATCATTTAATCACTTCCTGCTACTGGCCATAGCTGACCTGACAGGAAACTTCACCATGTAGCATTATTTCTCCTATTCTTGCAAACCTGAATTCATCAAACAACTTGAGTAAATGGTCTACTAAATCCATACGAGACCAATTTGTCACCTGTCCCTGTGTTATCTAATGGTTCAGGCCAAATTTCTCATGAGTCAACTTTGCTCCTATTTACACAATATCCCAAATTCCTATTCAGTCAAAGCACTCTTGTCAAGAGTTGCAGACTAGGGGAGAGGGGATGGGGTAAGGAGGCATCTCCAGCAAACACTGTCACTAGATCAGTTTCACATGAGGAGTTGCCTGTATTTAAGAGAGGTTACTCACAACAGAAGGGAGCTTTGCTTGCCTCCTATTAAGTGTATCTGTGTTACAATATATAAACTCAAGATACCACATTTGAGACTTAGATGTCCAGTAGCATTTTCTGGAACTCAGCATATGGAAGACCTCAGACGATTGAACAAGGTTACTATACTTTTTCTAGATACTTTGTCTGAACCTCTTCCATGTAGTTTACTTTTCTTTTACAAATGCAGTAAGTATTTCATACATCAGGTGAAGGCTTGAAAGCTAGAATTTAAGACTGTCAACAGCTGATGCCACTTCCTCTGTTCAATGTAAGTGCTTTGATGATTACAAAGAGAGTCTGAGTACTCCTCTCTTAATTTTTTCTTAAAAAAGAAAAACATTGCTTTCATCTCTTCAGGAAATAAAATCAGCAAAAGAATTACAGCCAAAAAGGTCTTGTTTACTGCTGCATGAAGTGCTTTTTCTTTCATTTCAGATAACACTGGAAAATAACACTTGTCCTTACCTGACTGCTGACTTTGTACTCCTTGCTGATATTTTCTGGGAAGGCTGGTACCATAATTATACTTTCCTCAGCTGCTGAGAAAGTAGAGCCAAAACCTAAAGAGTAAAGATATGAAAGCACTGTTAACAACACTGTAGCAAGGTCTCTATTCCATGGGGGAATTATAATTGCATGTTAGTAATGTGCCTAAAAATATGCTGAAATAAGTGAATTTGTGGGAATAAAAAGCAAACCTTACAGTATCTGTTGCAAAAATATGTATTTGTAAGGACATATATTTCTAAAACATACACATGTGTATACACATAAAAATATTTTATATATTTTTATACTCAGATACCTGCATGCATGCATATTAATGTATATTTACATCTATTTCTCCCTATACCATATGTGTTTAGCACACACAGGCAACAGTCACACACTGCACATGTATACTCTGTTTATTGAGCCTTGGCATGTACCAGAGTTAGTCTTAAAAACAGAGACAACACTGGTAGGCACAACCAGCTGAGAACTTCACTGCTTGAAATTGAAGTTCTACATCTGTCCAAAGAGTATGTGGGATGTTTTCTGTTAAGACTACTTCTGGCTATCCTTTACATGTCCCCCTTACTCACTTTATCCAGTAGAGATAATTTGGCTTACTTGAACAATCTGTGATGGATCTGGCCCCAATAACAGTTGTTGTTCCATAAAAGGGACAAGACAAGCAATAGGACTTTCCCGGGTCTGGTTGATAGTAGTCTCTGGGACAAGGGTAGCAAGGCGTCAAACCTGTACGAGAGAACTCGCCTGCAAGACACGGTACTGCAAGAGGAAGAAAACCTTTTTGAGTGACCCGATCTCTTGCACATCCACCTTAATTCCCTCCATCTCTTTTTATCACTTTCTCTTCTCCTGTCATAGTCTCTTCTTAGACTTAAAAGGAACAGGATGAAATCTGCCAGGAATCCACAACTCTAGGAAATGTCAATTTAAAATCTACTGTGAGATGCCATGTTGTTCTAAAAGGATTATGGAAATATCTGGAAAGTATTTAATTTTACTACTTTTGTTTTTCTGGGGGCAGCTTTTAAATGGAACTTCCCTTCTACCTTTCACACCCTTCTTTTGGTTGTTGCTGTTGTTTGGGGTTTTTTTTAGTTGGGGAGGGGTTAGTTTCTTTGTTTGTTTTAGTTGTTGTTGGTTTTTTTTCCCACTTCAAGAAGGATTAAGGACAAAGATAAGACTTATTTGGACCATGAACCCTAACAGACTATTTCCCTAGGAATTTTTCTCGTAAAGTTTGCCAAAGACAATTGAAGAGAATTTCTCTGAACAAATTATGGAGCAAACTGTGTTAAAATTCAGATTTTTTGTATAGAAAGCAGAGAAGAAATAATAGTGACAATTCCCTTTCTCTTATGTAAGGAAAAATATTTTATTTTCATTTAGGTACCCACCAGATGTCTCATTTAATTCCTCATTATATAAGAATCAGAAGGAGGGCAACTGGTAACAGGAAATGATCTATCATTTTGCTGGAAAATGTTCCTTGGTCTACACTTAACTAGAAGAGAAATCCAGTCTCAGGCAGATGAATTGGATTACATTAGCTGATGTTTAAACAACAATTTGAGCGTTTTTAAAATTTAGTTAAAAAAAAATCATTACCCTTTTTGTAACAAACCTCCACATGCTGAGACATCCACTGCACCTCTTTTTACTGTTGATGTATTTTCTGGACAAGAGATGCAGTTCCTGGCTCCAAATGATGGCTGGTATGTTCCAAGTGGACATGTTTCACATGTCTCAAGACCATTGGGTGAGTATGTTCCCTGTTTGCACTGAGCTATAAGGCAAAAGAGTTCAGAAAGATTAAACAATGTCCAACAGGAAACGTGGCTCCTGATCTCTGAAAATAATGTTGAAATCACCATGCACCTCACAAGGAACTTTATTTCTGGAGCATGCTCTACTCTGAAGGACTCCTTGGGTACAAAGAGAGGGAGGGGGAAAAAAAAAAAAAAAAAAAAAAAAAAGACAGTTGTGGTAAGGTACTGATACTGCAATTGTGAATTATTAAACAGTGAATTCTCTCCACTCACCCTCACAGATAATTTACTGCAAATCAGTTACTCATTTTAATCAACAAAACTAATGGCAATAAAGACAATGAAAGTTAAATCACACTAGCTATTTCCTTTTCAGAAGAAGTCATGAACACATAGTGATTCTGTGCTGTTCAATGTCTCAGCACCATAGGGTAGGATGGAGAGCAGCTGGCAAGGATGACAATGGAATTATTTTAAGTCTATTAGTGTCTGAAAAATGCAGTCACAGAAATGAAATACAGAAATGAAAGACAAATTAAACAAAACATCAAAGGCTGACTCTTTTCAAAAGCTCTGTGTGGGCATCCTGCATACTAGAGCAGTGATGAAAACTTAGTTATTTCCCTATGCATGTGCATTAAGGTGCAGTTAGGATTGCTCCTCATTTCACAGGCTAGCTTCATTCCAGTCCTTCCACTATGGAATCCAAAAGGATGTCACCAAGAATTCGGAAATGCCTGTCTGAATTAGACAAAGCTTCCTACCTTTGCACTCGGAGATGCTTCTAGAATGCAGATACTCAGTATAGCTACCAGATGGACAAGTTTTGCATTCCATCTGCCCTTCCTCATCTTGATAGGATCCAGTCCAGCAGCTTTCACAGGTAAGATGCTCCAGCGAGTAATAGGTACCCAAAGGGCAGTTGACTGTAATGTAATGTTGGAAAACCTTAGTTTCCCTCACAGTGAAAAATCATACATACCTCTCTTGCCCCTGGAGTTCCCATTTAGTCAAACCATGTCTTTATGAAATGTGATTCTGTTCCTCAGCAGATAGCGTATCTCTCTGGAACACTGCAAGATTTAACTATGCACAAGAAATTGAATCCAATTCCCCATCTTAGTTACACATCACTCACAGGACTAACAGGGTTAAAAGACTGCATACCAAGTACTGTTTTCTCTGTATGGCCAAGCATGGATATGCCAAATTTCCCCCTGGGAGTGGAATCCTGGGTACAAAGCATCCCTTTTCCACAGGCCTTGGTTAGGAACATAAACATCCTCTGGAAGTCAAACTGTGCAAAGCATTTTTACAGTTTATTGTTATGGGAGACCACAAGCACTGGACTGTGTCAAATCATAACCCTCTGCAAATATCATTTAAACCCTTGTTTTGCGAAAGGATTTTAAATACACATAATAAACAAGTCATCTGGCTTACCACACATTCTGCCTCTCAGCACAGAACCAGGCCTGCAGAAAAGAAAGGCCTTCTCAGTCTCCAGTGAGTTGGTGTCAGCTACAATGAGTTCAGATGCAAACTGAAAAGAATACATAGGTTCCTTATTGAGAGTTCTATTCAGCCTGTTTGTGATAGTTTCCAGAGTTTTAAGGAGCCGTCTCTGGTTTTCCAGTTCCAGTGTATCATTCCTTTCATCAGGAAGTGGCACGCTAGCTGGAATATAGACAGCAAACACAAAAAACACACAGATTTTGCAGTCAGCACTTCCAGTGTACTCTGGCATTTATCAGGAGTGCAACAGTCAAGCTCATCAGTGTAAAGTGAAAAGGAGGCCACGTGCACAAAGCTCTCCATGAACATGAAGCTGTGATCTTGCCCTCAAGAAGAAAGTCTGTGAGGAAATAAGGCTATGAATGTGTCCAGAGAACTGCCATCTGCATCGTCACCAGGCTTCTGCGAGCTGAAGAAGTTTTACTGAATGCATTAGAGACACAATTATTAAAAAGAAGGAAGCAGAGAAGTTTGGTATTTTGACTTGTCTCACCTGTGATGTTAAATATTAACTTGATTTTTTGGTCAGTCATCGGAACATTCAGCTTATGCCTTTTGACTCGAGCAGGTGCTGCTTTTACAGAGGCAGAGACATGCGAGGATAAGTCTTCTCCTTGTTCTGCATCAACAAAATCACCATAGGAATAATCCAGGTGGTTTGCTGCTCCCCAGCCAGCAGGTCCTGTGGGACATTAAGAAAAAAAAAAAAACAAAAAGAAAAGCAACATAATGTGGAAAATAAGTACCCGTATTTACTTGTAAAATACAACGTAAATATAATTTGTTTGAAGCTCCAGATGATATGTGCTGACTTTGACTCTTTGCAAGTGGCAAGTATTTTTAATAATGAAAAATATTACTCCTAACTGATGTCCTAGAGCTCCTGAGTGGTGAAATTAGTCAAAGCTTTAAAGAACCAGTTACAGAAGTTATATGTTGCAATTATTTCTCTTCCTCTGTCTTGCATGAATCCTCACCTGCACCCTCACCTGCCAGCAACTTCTTCAACAATTCTGTATTATTCTTGATTCCACTTCTTGCTTTCTTACAGACAGCATAGCCTATGCCACGTCTCCACTGCATCTTCTTCTAACAACTCCTGAACAGTTCTAATATTGTCTGTCCTCTCAGAAAAGATGTCTCTTTATCTGTGTATTACCCCCAGACAGGCATTTCTTATTATGCACAGTGAGTCAAATTCACCCTTGTTAAATGCCCCTCATCTTTCACATGCTTGCAATCAAAATATTTTCTTCTACTTTTTCATGATTACTAAATCTAGAGGGATGTGGTCTATTTCACTGATCTAGATTATGTTTTAAAAAACATGAAGATAGAAAAAAAATCTGCCAATTTTCTGTTAGCATCATCAAGATTATATTTTATTTACAGTGGTAACTAGGACAAGTTGACTCCACAGTTTAATATCATGTGAGTGTTTCACAACTAATTTTCTAAACTGCTATCTCTTATGTATTGAGGAGAGTGCTCTCCTGCTTCCATAGTGTAAAATTATGAGAAACTCCTGAAAAACAGCAACAGGGTTATTCTGGTAAGAGGTTGACATGAACCAGAAAAGAATAGGACACTACATTCCACTGTTTTTTCCACATGCCTGTACAGATTAGTTCCAGCTGTCATTAGCATTCATCCTTGCCCTGATGATAGCTACAGACTGAACATCCAGACCTGCCCTGTGTCTGAACACAAACAAATGCTCTCAGAGTGAAGCATTATAAAAGGTGCTCATAAGCAGGAAATTCTACCAAGTAACTCCCCTATAAACCTGTAAAAGAGACACAGCCCTTTGACATATTCTGATGTGATCTGCAAAATGCCTCCTGCTAACACAGGTAATGTAAGTAATCCATTTTCAGCTTTTCTGCTCTTGGCACCCCTATGGGACTCAGAAAGGCCAAGAATAACAGCAGTACAACATGGACACTAAGCTGTTCAAAAATAGACTGAAAATGACAATTAATTTACTTTGGCATAAACCAAAGTGGGAATAACCACTAGGATGTTTATGGTTTTCACTCTGCTATAACCACAGTCATGGTGCAAAATCTGCCCTTGCAAGAAGGAATTATTTTCACAGCAAATGGGCCAACTTAAGTGAGTATAGCTTTACACAGTGAGGATTCTGTGCAGACCTGAACTGGTATCACAAATGCTCCTCATTTTCTTATCAATCTCCAAATCTATTTATTGTAGCTTTTCAGTCTTTTGGTTTTAAACTGTATGTTTGTAAGAAGTTCCTTTTTCCTAGGCTCATCAAGCAGGTTTCTAGGACTGCGGGTGTATAACTTTTTTCCCTCTCCACCATAAGGCATCCCAGGAAATTCTCCTCCACACTATATAGGAAGCACCATCGTACAAGACATCAAAAGAGTTCCACAATATTTTTATAAAACCTTTTAGGTAATTGCTTATTATCTTATGAGTACCACAGTTACTTAAAAAAAATCTCACTAAAGACATTGTGGCAGGAATCATGCTGCTTTAAACCTGGACGGCTAAGAACATATGGAATCAATAATTACCAATGGCAAATCCATTTTCATAATCATAATTATATTCCAAGCAGTGTTTCCGTGTCTGATCTTCCAATCTGCAGTCAATATCATCGACATCATTACAGAATGATGGAACCTTTCAAAATAAAGAAGAACAACTTTTAAAACATAAAACCACATAGCCCTCTTCCCTGACTTAAAAAAACTTCTAATTACAGTGTAAAGCACTGGTTCTGCCAGTGACACTAGATTTCCCCTTTCCTATCTCTTATAACCCTGGCAAAGGTCTGCTAGAAGATGTATGTTTTATTGATAAAACTTGGAAATAAGAAAGCAACTTCCACAAGCACAATCTCTTAGTTACAAAAGATCATTTTTTTAAATGATATGATGTCAATTCATTATTCTTACAATTAATGACTCTTGCATGCCAAATTCCAGAATACACAAATAAATTCAGGCATTTTTCTCCCTGCCAAAGAGGACTGGAGAGTTCGTATTTATAAAGTACCTGTGTTCTTTCCAGCAATGTTACTTGTAATTCTGTCAGTATTACAACAAGGATGTCACTTTTTTCTAGCTTTCAAACCTTACTTCTTCATATCCACCTCTCCCTACCCAAGGAAAGGGACTTATGCCTCAAAAGATCTCAGAAGAGAGAGAAAGAAATCTCAGGAGGACAGAAATCACCTGTCAGAAAACTCATCAAAAATACTTCTAGTATTGTTTATTTTTTTCCCTCCACAAAAATAGTGGAGGTGGATTATGTAAGAATAGATGAATGCATGATTTTTGATTAATTATGCATTTTTTGCTTTTTCCAGAAAGGTTTCAAGATGATGGGGCCATAGGCCGTGTTTTGAAACAGTTTTGTTTTGTCTATATCAACTTTCATTTGAAAGATGTTCCGGCCCATTCATTCCTACTTTTCCCATCTCTGGTAAAGTTTCAGATTCTTGGGAATAGGAATAAGCATATTCAAAACAGCCTTTCTGAACTTTTTCCCAAATTGTTGCATTTTGATGTAATTTCTTGGAAAGATCATTACCAGTCTTTTCCTTATTATCTTTTACTTGCCAATAGGAATGGTCCAAGCACTGGTGGTACCAGGGAAAAAAACAGAAATAAAACCAGTTGAGATTTCTCTACTGGACAGAAGAAACCTGAATCAGGGCAAGAGATTCATGTCTGACATTTATGTCCAAGAGTTAGACCTTGCCTGACATGCCACCTAAGTTTTCAGCCATTTGACAACTGTTACTGACATATATGTTCCAAAGCTGCAGAAGTTTGCCCATGATCTGTATGTGCTAACAGTGTTATTTAGTTAGCAGATAACCCTTTGTTAGAATATGGGCTGTGTTCTGCAAAAACCCTGTAAAGGCCCAATGTTCTGTACTGGAAAAATGATGTTGCACTAGGCCTGGACATCCACTCCTGGGATCAGAACTCAGCATTCTGCCGCTTCTACTTTTCAGCTGAGGAGAGATTTGTGGGTTAACAGGGAAGATTCTGATATTGAAGTGGAAAGAAAGAGCATGGCAGAGAAGAAAGATAGGACCTCTTCAAATTCAGTAACATGCAGTTCTTAATGATAAGAGTCAGACCTCAGAAACTCATGAAACTTGAGCAGATAACTGCTACCAGATTTACACACCAAACGTGGAGTGCTAGATGTACACACCAAACGTGAAATGTATCCATTTGTACATATATATGTTCATTCATACTTTTTGGTTGTGTATTATGCATATTCTATATAAAATACATTTATTTTATGATCACATCCAATTTTCAAAAACAGCACTGAGGGGAAAATTGATTGGGGGTTTCAAAACTACACAGATTCTCTTTAGAAGCTTACCGAAAATCAACAAGCTGTAGCGCCCTAAACTACCTGAACACTTGCATAAACTCTGTCTCATGCAACTCCACATTGAATACTGAACTAAATTATATTAAAATGTGAATCATCTTTCAATCAGTAAATCATCTTTATTTTTAAAAATAACTTGCTACCCTCTGAAAAAGCTCAGATTTAACTTATGGACTTCTGCTGTCAATTTCCTTGTTCAAAATTAGTTATTTGGAAAAAGTAACAATATTTGTCAAGAAGTATGTAAAGGAAAGGAGTATCTACTAACCTACCATTTTACCAAGTGCACTCTGAAATGCATCAGTAAAGCTGTTTAGAAGATTGTTGTCATCACATCGTGTGGCTTTGTAGAGCATTTCAAAGGATTTGAATCCATGGTTTGCAAAACGATTTACTGAAAAATGTTGGAGAAATAAATTTTTATTGACCAGTGCAAGAGCTTCAGAACTAAAATCAAGACAATTTAGGCAAAAACTGAAATACAAGAAGGTAAGAAGCATAAGTCTCTGAATCAGCAATCCAAATGGATCACTTTACATCTCAGACAATGATATGACCTTTTGGAAGGCATGAAATTTACTGGAAAAGTTAAAACAAATAAAAACCCAGGTAATTTTTCTACTTCACCATTTTCTTAACAGAAAAAACCTATGAATTGTCAAGTAAACTCCATGCTAACTTCTGAGAGGAAAGCAGTGAATATAGAAGTCTTATTACTAATGCTGCTAGACTAAATATAAAAATTCTTATCCAGAAATTAAGCAAACTTCTGAAGTGTCCAAGCTAAGGATTTTGAACTGGTAGCTCTGAAACATAACTCTCATTAGTTCATAGCTGAAACACTGATCTTTTATTGCTGAAACCAAGAAATTGACTCTGATGAAAGTACATGCAAAATGGTACCAAGACTGGCTTCAAACATAGTTCTAATACATTTATTATAAAAATGTCAGGATGTGGAAAATTCCAGCAGTGAAGTTTTCCACTTGTCCCTACCAAAGAAAACACATACACTCTTCTAATCTCTTACATTAGATATGTAAGCACAGCACACACTACGCATTTCAATCAGGAAGTTGCAAAGACTGTTGTATTCCTATTAAAAAGACACTGCTAATGTTTGTTAGCAAACTGTTCCAGTTAACCTGTTTGCTTTGCCATCTTTGCTACTTTTTGATTCCTGGGACTCAAAATTTTATCTTTTAGGCAACTTCAGAAATTACCTATTTACAAGACTTCCAAGGATTATTTCACATTATTTGTAACAATTCAAAGGCAGGGGGCAGAGAGCATTTGTATAAGTAAATAGAAGTCAGATTTTCTAAAATATTTTCATTTGCTTTCTCATTAAATATAGTGTTTCATGAATTGCAGATTCATTTTAGTAACAGTTAGACTTACAGGAGCAGCTAGGCCACTCTGGAGAATAAGGTGGCTTCCAGAGACCATCATCATACGCACAATAGTAGTTTTCACTTGAACCTTCTGAAAAGCTGTAACCCTCTGCACAGTGCAATGTGCAATTAACTCCTGTTTCATCTGATGTGCATATAAAATCACCATTCACAGGCTCAAAGGAAACTTCACAGGGAGAACCTATGAAAAATACGAAGATTTATATTGGTTAATGTGGTGAAATAAGAACCTGCATGAAAACAGCACTGTCAAGATGTCCAAAAGTTACTAGTACTGACTTATCTTGCTTCTGTTGAAGTTTGTGGAAGTATTATTTGCTATATCCATGAAGTCAGGATCAGACTACTGCTAAGTAATTCTCAAATTCTGCCATTGCAATTGGAAAACCAGAAACATGAAGACTTAAAAGAAGTTATACAAATGATTAAATAATATAAAATATAAATAAAAATTTTCACATGAACTTTATACAATGAATTCTAGTAAACTACATTACCTTTGAATTCTGAAACTAAATGTTAACTATTCTGAACCATTGCAAAACATATGAATTGGTTAGAATCATCTTAGGATAATCTCATAACCTTGGTTATGATTCATTTTTCAGGCCCACTGTAAAGGAAGTTGTGAACGCCTGTAAATACTGTGTCACAAACACTGAACCACAAAAAGTCTGAGGTGGTATAGACCTTGATACAATGCCAGTTCAAAGCACTGGCTGGTTCCTGCTAAGACTTAGAGCGTATCACAGACCAGCACATTCATTTGCAACTTACCTTTCCTAAAAGATACAACCAAAATTCTAGTCTGCATGATTTTAAAATCTCTCTTCACTAGCAGATATTTTTATATAGATGTGCAACTGAGACATGGAAAGTAAAAAGCAGATACAAAGTAGAACTTTCATTCTTAATACTTTATCTGCCAAATTATTGTTTGGATTTTTAATGAGAAGGTGAACTGTGGGGAAGAGATGCCTATGCAATAAACAAAATGCAGTAGTATATATAGAGGTACAGGCATATTCCAAAATCCAAAGAGTATTTTATTATCTGCTGCAGTATTTGCACATAATCAGAGAAAAATCGGCAGAAACCTTTCCTTCTGATTATTTGAAGCAAGATTTGAGTAACATCTATTAATACATTTCACACAGCATTGCAAAAACTGTTTTACTGCTTAATGAATCACAATTTCAATGCTTTTAAATGTAATTTGAATTTATAGAACCAAATTCATTGCTGTGTCTCTTCAGTTCTAGACAATTTATTTGTTTTTCAAATATTTTGACTGCCTTCAAGTTACCTTAATATAAAACTGGAATAATTACATGAGGAGGTGGAAAAATCTTGCATCCTTTATGATATTCAGTTAAAAGAATGCCAGGTCTTGGCCAGAATTTGAAGACAACACACCTTTGATCACAATGTGGATCTCACATGTCCTGTGATTGCCAGAAGGATCCACAGCTGTATACTGGACTGTTGTCTCTCCTTTGGGAAAGAGATCTCCAGGTGCATGACTCCTAGTGACAGTCAGTGGACCACCTAGAAACATTAAAAGACAATTTGAAGCACCATTAATTAGAAGAGTGTTGCTCATACCCAACATTGACAAACGGAAAAAGACATGGCAGCAAATCTTCAAAATTATGCATCCTTAAAAATAACTAAGTAAAAGAAACCTCAGCAAATCTCAAACTCCAAGGGATCAAGGGTGAACAGTGTAGTTCTCTAGCCTTCCACTGTTGCATGTATGTTTTGGAGAGCAGTATCTCACCTGAATTGTCTGAAAATTCTGGTTCTTCCCATGTTGCTGGGTAGCCATTCTCTGCTGCTTGCATGGGTGGTGGAGATCTGCATCTGTCAACTACGGGAGGTTCTGCATCTGCAGAATTTGAAAGGATGGAATGATATTAGCTTACAGAATGTTCATATTAGAAGCTACAACAAAGGTGGACACTTGGAAATTGCTGCTATTCAAAGATGCTGAGTGAATGGATAGGAGTAATTATTCTGCTGAAGTTTCTGTAGTGTTTGCCTTCTACAGAGCAAAACTTGGAATACCTGCAGGACTCTTGAATGACACAACTGTCTGACAAATACTTGAATAATGATGTGCATCGGTAATATGTGTGAACTTTGGAAACTTTGTTGGAGTCTTTCAGTAATTAAGTAGAGATTTATGATGAAGGCAATAATAAAGCATTTAATAAACCAGTGTGAGGAGAAACATTAAGAGTCAGAAAGAACAGCACAATAAAATACACCCCAAACTGAACATTGTGTACATTGCAGTGACTGCACAGATGCAAAGCCTTTATGGAGATGACAATACTCTGGGGCTTGTAACTGCACACTTAAAGGCCACACTGACTCACAACCTCTTTCTGCACAAATAAGAAGATTTCAGCTGTGACAGAATCAGCCTTCCCAGTGATTTTTCCCAGCACTTACCAATAACCTTGACATTGAATGTGCACCTTGCTTCATTGCCTGACCTATCGGTTGCTGTGTAAGTAATATCAACTTCACCAATTGGGAGTAGAAATGGTGGTATGAAAGCTGGAGTAACATGAACGGAGACCTGTTAGAGGAAAACACTCATTATCTAAAAAACACTCATTATTAAAAGCTAAAGCTGGTTATTAATCATGTTTCAAAAAGTAGACAGAATCGTATCCTTCAATGTCAAGCCTGCTCATGCTGCATGCAAATAGCCTCTTAAAGTAATGAGGATGGATGTCACACCAGAGTGCTCTATGTCCCTTCTTAAGTCTGCCTTCTTTGTAGCAACAGGGATTTCCCTCGTCAGGATCTGGACCCTGACCTGGTGCAGATTACAGCACTGTGCATTAAGAAAATTCACGCTGACCCTTGTTTGTCAAATGTAACTGAAGGTACACTGTGTCAGCTTCACCTGTTTTGTCTGCTGACAGTTCTCCAGCGGCAAGGGCAGCAGACCTGGGAGAGGAGTGGAGCAGACAGTTGTGGGCCCTAAGTATTAACACACCCAGTTTTAATCTAAGTAAGTGTATGAGCCAATAGCCCATAGATATTTCAGTATGGCACTTGGCTTCTACAGTTCAGTGACTGACCCTGTGTCAGCAGAGCTGTAGTAACTGACCATAGCTGTGCCACAGAAAATAATGTGTGAACTTACATCTCTTTTACTGGGATCGCTCAGTTTCCTAGTGCAAAAAACTCCTGCATTAAAAGCACACACCAACTCACTGTTCCCCTGCTCACTGCTGATAAAACATTCAGTTGCTGTAACTTGATCATGCCTGAGCCTGTAGGGAATGTTGCTCTTTATGAAATAGCTCTGGAGCAAGTTTTCCTGGTAACTCCATTTCCAGACCCCCTGACACACATAGCAGCCAACAGCCACATTTCTGAACCTTGCAAAGGAAAATCAGATTTCTTTTTCTCACCCAGGAAGCTGAAATTAGTTTTTACTTATCACAGTGCTTGTTACCCCTTTAGATTAATGAACTGTTTACTTCCTTCTGAGACCAGTTTATTAAACTTCTTCACATTCTAAGTGCTCATTTTTAAAGCAGCTGTCCTCATTTTATAAACAAGAGCACATTCTTTCTTTTGACCACACAAATTAACCATATGGGGTTTTATGCACTGAAACTCGATGCAGTGTTCTGTGACTGTATAACTCTAATCAAGAGAGAAAATGCTGAATTGTCAATATACAAACTTTCTAAGAGATTTTTCTTCCACTTCTGCTTATCAGAAGAAAGAAATTCCAGTGGATCATAAAATTAATTGAAATCAGAAAGGCTGCTTCCAGTTAAATAGATACAGAACTTGACTTGCCTCATCACCAGAGTTATCCTCGGCTGTTGGTACCTGCCAGCTGATATTAGCAGAGTTCTGATGTTCCAGAGTCATAGTCTCAATATTGTCTGGGCAGTAAATCTCAGGTGCTTCAATATCTGAACCAGAAAAAGACAATCTGGTTTTATATGTAGTATTACAGAAGTAAAATCTTATGATCACTCTTTTTCATATAAAAAGCATATAAATGTATGCATTTTTGTAAACTTCCCATCTCTTTCCTTTTGTAATTCTTGCCTAGAGATTCACATATGAATAGTAAATTCTCCTGTGGAAAGGACTGATTTTTGCTTATTTTTGTTTATCACTGATATTTGCTATCAACGATATTCTGGTTTCTACACAGAACCAAACCTCATTAAATAAATATCAATAATATAAGTAAATGAACAAGAATATATATATAAATAAATATGTAAGAACATCAATAAATAAGAATAAATTTGTTTCTTTTACTTTACTCCATCCCTTCCATCTCCATGCTTTCCTTGTCCAGATACAGGACACATACAGACGAAACACCTGTTTTCTGATAGTCAGCGACTAAAATTCTCTGAAGCATGCTGTGGCACTGACATAAAAGTAACAGCATCAAGAATTCAGGCAGCAGTTGCCAGACAAATGGAGATTTCTTGTGACATGTGACAGTGCCAGATGGTTCCAGAGGACTGGTGGTACAATATGGAAAACACCACCACGAACATCTACACCTCAAGTTTTTCTGACGAACTTGAAGTACTTCTTCAGTTCCCTGGCACAGGGCCTCCCAAAACACTTGTGGTCAGGTTATTTTACTGCTGAAGTGCTTGATAAATGGTATCTAGAATCTTAAGACAAGGACACACTTGGCTCTGAACTCATTTATGCCCAAGAGGCTTTAAAACAACTCAGAACTGATACAATTTATATTTTTATTATGAAATAGTTCCAGTAAAAACATAACTTCGGCAATTAAATTATGTAACAAAGAATGCAAAGCAATAAATACATGTGATTTTGCCTTCCTTTGAACTCATTCAAATGAAAATTTTATTAGAAATGCACTCTTATAAATAACTACCAGTTATGGTTCACACTCTCTTGACCACAGCCTTTAGACTGGGGCAAATTCCACTTAAAAGTGAAATTCTCTAAAAAGGCTAACAATAAACATGTCAAAAAGAAAACGGCTTTTTTGAACTGGCCAAATATGTTGGCAGCAAAACAAAGAAAGATAATAACAAGAATGAAAGCAATTGAAATACAACTGTTCATTTTTACTCAAAAAGAATCATAGTTTCTCAGTGCCTCCTACATTAGGGGTTCATGTACTGGCAATATCTAAAAGCTTGAACCCAAGCCATGCTGTTTTATCTTGATCTAAACACTTCAGCTTGTGCTGGGATCCCATCAAATATTAAAAACTGTGGTTTGGCCCAGGTTTACACAAGAGATTCAGAAAAACAATGTGGTGCATCACTAAATAGGAAACAGTACGTTTAAAGAGAGATACAAAACCTTCCTGGCCTGTAAAGAGAAGAAAAGCCTCAGTTTCTGTTGTGACCTGGCATGATGACTGGCATAACTGTTTTCTGTACTGTTCCATCACCCAGTGGCTGGCAAGGGTCCCAGTTAGCAGGAAAAGAAGTAATTCTTCGAGCCACAATAGCTCATGAAGAGGTGAAGTGCATATTCCCAGACAAACTCCTGTTTTTATACTACCATAATCCAAAGCCAGACCCTTTCCAGTTCAGTTAGGCATGTGTGAGGGAGTAAATAATGTAACACTTCTAGAAGAGGTGGGTAAATATGGCAGAACCATACTGCAATGTGTAACATCACCATCTTCTGCCCAACTTTACACTCTGTGTCAGCCAATACACCTGGTGCTAGTGAATTCTGGTGTTAACTCTTGTGCACTGTTGCTTGGGGCATGTCAACAGCCATAGCCACTCAAAAACAACTAAAATGAACATTTCTCTATAGTCCGTCAGTCAGCCAGGGCTTACACAGCCTTTACAGTTCTGCTCTGACTACAGGGTTTGCATAAACTTGTGCTAGACCAGTAACGATAGTATTACCATTATTATTTTATTTGAAGTGTGGATTTCACTTTGAATATCTTTAAGCTATGAGCTTTCACCTCTACTTTGAAACTTCAAATTTACCTGCACATCAGGCCTTTTACCAGGCAGCTTCCTAACAACTGAGAGATGGAATGCAGGAGAGGCACTTGATAATAAGCACTACAAGATGACACTCAAGGGACATCTGAACTCCATATTTTTATTACAAACTACAAGCAAATCTGACAGGCAAGCTGTAAAGGTACAGGCAATACTTCCTACAGACTGTTTAAGTTGTGCTTTCCCCAGTTCAAGCCTGTCTACACAGTTCTTTGCTGTGTGCTTCTCTTCAATTCTGCACTCATGTATACACAGACATGATTTTGTGCTGGTCTCTACCTTTACACAGAGCCTCCTGGATGTTTGCACTCCATCTCCCAAATGAAATGCACCTTATTTCTTCACTAGCTCCAGACAAGATGAATCCTTGGGGACATCTCAGCTGGCACACAGTCCCAGAAATGGCAGGCTCCAGCCCACATCTGGGAGGGAGAACTGTCACACCTGCTGGTTTCTGGAGGATGGGACAACGCTTTTCTACAAGAGAGCAGTAGAACATGACTTAAAACTGACAGACACAAAGTATACATTCAAAAAATCTGCAAATAAAGTCAAATGGAAAATTTGTGGGAATGCAATATACACAGTCTTTTCAAGAGTCTGTGGGCATATGAGTGCACATTCAAAACATTACAACCTGATGAAACTTTGCAACTTGACTTTCAGCTCTGACTGCAGTAAACAGCAGCTAGTTTATCAGGTCTTCTGTTTTCTTCCTCATTCTCTTCACTGAAACAGAAACATGGTAATTTTCATGCAGATCCACTATATCTCACTCTCTAGATTTGCCTCTTCTTCTTTTCCTTACAACTTTATCTTTCACAGTCACTTCGCAGTTGCATTTCCTTGCTTCTATGAAAACTAGACAATAACAGGAGAGAGGCAATAGAAGAGGTATCTGTAGCTTTCTACATCTTCTATACTCTGTCTTGAAATAAGAAAGGGAGAAGAAGAAGGATACTCTGCCACGATCTCTCTGTAGATTAGGAATATGACACATGATTTTTGCTTACTGCATTCCAAACCAAATGAAATTGGACTTGGTCTTGTCTGTGTTCAAAACAGCTGGAAAGACTAAGAGTGACCATAGGAAACAGCTAAGCTCTGCAAAATCAGGAAGGGTTACTGGTCGCTTAAAGATTTAAAATGGAAGTTTTATCTTATTACTAGAGTTCACTACAAATCCTGAAGATCATTGGCATCAAAGCAAAAACCATGATGGATTTAAACAGGTTCACAAAAGCTTTGTTCCATTCTTAGCTGTTGTTTTTAGGAATTTTATTTTTACTGTAAATATGGAGATATTAAAAAAGAGGGTAAAAAGGGGTATCCCATGAATGCAGTTCGTACACTTTCAGTACTGTTTCTTACAACAGATAATAGGCAAACACACAAGAAAAATGCTGCCTTATTCAGAGCCAATGAGAAGACCTGTAACTCTTTATAACTTGTCAGTGTAGGAATCAGATAGGTCTTTGCACTAAGAGAACACAAACTAACCCAGCTACACAGAAGGGAAACTACTAAGCTCTTAGCAATCGTTTAATGACAGAAAAGTGATTCACATTCAAAACACAGCCCTTCTCTCTCCCCTCCTTTCCCAAAACACACAGCAAGTAACTGAAAACTGTTTTTTATGCATGAAACAAATTTAAAGATTCTAAGCATTCTGTGTATTTTCTGAAATTTAAACCTTCAGTGCTGAAATGTTTAAAAGCCCAAGCAATTAATAACTGCATTTCAATAGGATGCACAGGTCACAAACACTTCTAACACCTTTGTATAGTTCAGGCAGATACTGTTGGCTCTGCAAAGTGAACAACTTCATCAGGAAAAAAACCCCAAGTGCTACGTTTTGTTTGCTCACCACATGAAGGTAACTGACAAATAGCAAAAAGATCACAAATTTTAAAAACAGTATTTGCAGAGGCAAGCTAAAAGCATTAAAATATATATTACTCTGGGAAGAAGTAGAGAAACTTCATGTAAGCAAGAAAAGCAGAGAAAGCTGCTGCTCTTTGGGAAGGGAAAACAGCTGGACCTCTTGCTTGAGACATATCCAGCTATACTAGAAAAATCCAAGTACAAAACAGTCCTGAAATGTCTTGACAAAAATCAGGATAGAATTTGATATATCTAGCACAAGAGAATTTCTTTTAAGTAGGACAAGTTTTTTGCCAGGGAAAGCAACTGTAATACTGTTGCACAGATATTTTTTATCTGTGCTTAACTCCAGAGTTTGATGAAGTCTGGAATTCATTGAGGGTAGAGGGATATCCATGACATTAGTCATATCAATTGGGAATTAATAGCGAAGTATTTCTAAGCAGACACCAGAACCTGCTTTCACCTGCAACCACCTGTGACAAAACACAACACTGTATTATAATTTTCAATATCGAAAGAAACTTGACAAATAGGAAGATTACAAAGCAAATCATGCCTCCTTCCTTCAATCCCTTTGCCAAGACTGTTTCAGGAAAAACTCGCCAGCTGCAATCAGAAGTGTGAACCTTCAACACTAGATGGCATCAACACCCTGGATGTCATTTGTATTTTTACTTCATGAACCCCTGAACAAAGAAAGAAAAAAAGCATCTTGCAAAATTTATTAATTTTAAAGTGATTGATATTAAGCTTTTGCCAATGGCTAGGAAACACAAGGACATGGTTTTGTTTTTCTTCCCCCCAAACTGGAGAAATGACAAAGCATCCCTTTTCAGCAGATATCTTCTTTGTCAGCCACCTATAAAATATATGTAGCCTCCTCAGAATAGCTCATTGCTAACAAAACCTTTAATGAAAAAGACAAAAAATTTAAAACAAACATAATATCCAGACTCGTTCCCAGTCTCTTGGAAAGAGATGCATGACAACTGACCCCACAGAAGTGACTAAACAATCCAGGAAATGTTATGGTACAGTGTCAGTTATGGATACACACAGCTGTGGTACAGTCTCAGTGAGCTAACTTGCAAATATTGCAAACTTTGCACTGATCAGTAAAGAAACCAAAAAGCATTCAGAAAACCAGACAGAAGAATGCCCTGAGGTTCAAGAAATCTGTTTCAAGGTAACAGACTGAAGATAACTCCATTTCAATTTTCTAACAGAAAGATATGAAATTAAAAAATTATCAATTGCAAATGCCTAAATCAAGCAAGATTTCCAGGACCTTTTATATAGCAGACTGTAAATGATGAATAATAATTAGGAACTATTTGGACTAAAAATAAACAGACAATACCTCCATGACAACGATGACAAAGGGTAGCTTCAACCTTCAAGAGGAGGATACTATATCATTCTGATTTGCACCTTTCCCTGAATAAAACTCTACATGTTTATACTGAAGCAGAATTTCAGCAAGCTTCTTCTAAACACCAGTCACAATAAGAAGCAGCAGAGATGCTTCTTAGCTAACACTCTTTCCTTTCTGACAATCAGTGGTAACTTTCTCACTTATTTTTTCAGACTCAGCAAAAATAAGATATTGCCATGGGTAATCCAGGAATGGAGGCAATATTGCATGGTGTGAAGAAATCTTCTGATAAAGAGTAGAGCTGGATTTTATTAATCAAAATGCTAAGCTAGGAAGGATGAATTCAACTGATGAATATGGTTAATCTTCTAATTATAATATTCCAACCGGATTTCAGGGTCCCTTCCTTTTGAAGTTAATTGAAGTTTTTCCACTGATCTTAACAGAAGAAAGATTAGGGTCTTTTAGCAAACTGTCTTGTTAAATTAATTACTTTGGATTATTTTCATAATTTCAGAGAATGTATTTACAGTTAGAAATTTATGCTTGTTTCACATGAAGTCTACATTTTAAAGATCGCAATAAAACACTAGAGAAATAGCCAGAGTTTCAAGTGAAGTCACTCTACAGGCACTGCATTTACTGGATCCAGGTGACATTTATTTCACCCTGGCTTCAGTGGGTCAGCTTCTGGACTGCTGGTGCCTTTTTTTTTTTTTCTTTCTTCCTTCAGTCTATGCTTGGAAGTGTTTCACCTGTATTTCATCATCTTACTTTTCAACGTTAGCTCAATACCTGTAACTAGTCTAAACAGATAATTCTGAAATATACAGTCCTTTATTTTTGGAGCATCAATACATGTCTACCTATCCCTGCACAGCTGGTGTGATCACTGAATCCTGACTCAGAGGTGCTTAGTTCCTAACTTGTGTGAACTCTTATTTCCTTGCCATGAAGTCCAGCCAAAGTGACAACTGCTGCACCTTCAGTTGGCACTCACAGTGCCAGATAACATAAGCTGGTCCTTGCCTGCAGATCCACTTTAGGTTTATGATGGTAACTCAAGCTGCTGGTTGTTCATATTAAATTCCTAGACCTACTGCTTTCTATGTTTCTTGCAACAAACTGTGTGGGACACTAACAAAACACAACAACCTTTCAGTAATCAGCAGTGCACGCTGTATTTAAATGATAATCTGTCCACTTTAACCATTTACAAATTCCTTTCCCCTTCCCCAACTTCTAAGACCTGTGTAAAACATCCATAGACAAATTCTCATTTCTATCCTGGCTTCACCAGTTATTAAAATATGAAGAATTTCTCACCTGTGACAGCCCGTCAGAAAAGGCTGTACTCTAACCTGAACAGACAGAGTTAGATCAGATACCTACCCACACACTTTGGCTCCTTTGAATCCCACTGGGAGTTCCCCTGGCATGTGAGTTTGTTGTTTCCTTCAACTTCATAGCCTTCATTGCAGGTCACAAAACATACTGTCTTGTAGGAAATATCAGCTGTTGAACAATTAATGCGCCCGTTTTGAGGAGACCGAAGTCTGGGACATGTTCGAACTGCAAAGTATAAAGAACACCAGTTCACTCTCAGCAGTGACTATCAGTTAAGTTAAAAAAACCTGTTTTGCCCAGTTTTTCAGAGGTAGAAGAGATACTGTCTTGTACATTAGTTACAGTAGTTTGTACCCACTTAGGGAATAGAGCTAGCTAGGGTCAATTTTTTCAAAGGCTTGATGCCTTCCTCTTCCTGAAACACTCTTAAATGGAATGTATGAGTTTGGGCTCACCTAGGTAATTACATAAGTTCAAACTAATAAACTAACTGTGCATCTGTTACACATTGTGCAGCCAGAGCTGGTAATGTCTACCAGTCTTCAAAACAGGACAGCTGCAGGCAAATGAAATCCAGTGAACAAGTGTGTCTTCTTGGGAGTTTCCAGTCTCCAACAATGTCAGAGAATTTTTGGGGGGCTTTTGAACTGTCAGGCTGGTGTGGGCTGAGTACATACCAGGGAACAGGCTAAGAGCTTATGAACAGGTTGAATGACAGTGTCCTGGTTTTCAGGAATTTTCTCAGGCACTCTGGACTGTATTCACAGAAAATAGACATGTGTAAGCCTCAGCAAATCAGAAGAGAAGATACTCAGCATGCTGGAGGAGACAGAGAGAGGAGGAAGGAATACAAGCCATTTATACGCCTTGTATACCAGGTGCCTGAGAGATGAAAAGGAACGAATTAGGCTGCTGCTGAGACAAGAAAGACCTTTTCAGGTGTCAGGCATGGAGACAGTCCTGGCTGCTTCTCAGCACAGAGGCCTTTGTCCTGTAATGTCTTGCAAACACTGAAAGTGTGCTACCAAGGAGAATGCAGTCCTGTGCAGGATGTATATGTAAAAATGGAGACAGGGAAGTGAAGAGTGATCATTAGATTGTCTTATCGTTTTACTACTGAATCCTGATGCTGCAATCTGGCACAAAGCTATTCTGTAACTAAGATTGATCCCAGAAGAGATAAATGATTTTAGTAAGAAAAAAGTAGCCATTGTATGACCTGGGTTTATATTCTTATGTTTCAATGTTATAACCTGAGATTTTATAATAGGACCTCTTTCCTTTGTACTACCTTTTCAGTGCAGATCCTTTTTAGCTAGGATGTCATGCTCCAGCATTTGTGTCCTTGATCCCCTCCAGACAAAACTCTGAACTATATACACACTGCCAGGCCTTTGGGTCCGTCAAGCTGTACACGCCTTATGTCTGGACATGAGTATGTGATGATGATGATACACCAATATCCAGATACTGGCTTTCCCAAATGAGTGGAAAGCTGATTTAAAACTGATCTCAGCTGAAGTTGGGAGATACTGTTAAGTATTTTCAAAAGAAGTCCAGAAACACATAAGGCCAAAAAGTGTGATTGCTCAAAAATATAACCAAGAAGACTGCGGTTCCCTAAACTCACAGAATCACAGAATGGCTATGGTTTGAAGGGGCCTCTGGAGTGTATCTACTCCAACCTCTCTGCTCTACATTAGCCATCCTAGAGCACATTGTACAGGGTAGTGTCCAGGCAGCTTTGAATATCTCTAGTGAGGGAGACTCCATAGCCTTTCTGGGTGGCCTGTTCCAGTGCTCACATCACTCTCATTGTAAATAAGTTCTTTCTTATACTCAGGTGCAACTTGCTATGCATCAGTTTCTGCCCATTGCCTCTTGTTCTATTGCTTGGCACCAAGAAGAGCCCGTCTCCCTCCTCTTCAGATACTTATATACATTGACAGGATCCTCTCTCAGTCTTCTCCAGACTAAACAGGTCCAGCTCTCCCAGACTCTCATCCCTTCCTCACAAGAGGAACTCTATTCTCACTTGATTTTTTTTCCACAGCTTCTGTTTACTTTGGTGGCAGGAGGGCAACCTCTGGTCATAGGTGGTTTCAGAAAGCTGCTTCTCTACTCTGATTTGGGAATTTGGTTTTACCAATTAACCTAATCTTGGTCCTGCCAGGTAGAAGGCAAACCACAATCTCCTTTACAAATGGACTCAAAGGGAAACCAACTTACCAACCTCTCCTTTCTCCAGTAATTGTTTATTCTGCACACAAGGGGACACCACTAGACACCTCAAACTAATTAATGGGGATGTAAGCTGAATGCTGTTCCAAATGCAAGCCAGCTCTGTAACTACCAGTAACTACCTCAGTAACTACCAGTAACTACTCTGTAACTACCACAGCCCCTGAAAGCTACAAATAACACATGTTAAATAATGTCTTTTTTTTTTTTTTTTAACAGCTATGGTGGCACCTAAGTGGAAAAAAAGTAGCAAATCTATGTATATGGGATAAGAAAGAAGAAAAATAAGTCATCCAGACATACCCAATGTATCTTTATATTACCACTGTCTCATGTTTACTCTCTGAAGGTATTACTATTCTTGTACTTCCATATACACAGACATTCTTTAGGAAATGTATTTAAAAACAATCTTGAAAGGCTCATGTTGTGAGGCACTCTGAGCTTCAGAGCAGCTTCATAATAGGCTGTACTCTAGTACAGGGAGTAAGAAAAACATATTTACAGCTGAATCTTACGTGCTTTATCCACAAGAAAGTAGGCTTGCTCTTTTAAGGTTTCTACAGAAGTAGTAGTACAGAATACCCAATCTGCAGTAAAAAGAAGCAAATTCTACCAAACTCCACTACTGAGGAAGCCTGAATGAATTAAGAGCAGTGAGGAGGCTCTTGACAATGTACAGGTGCCCGCAGAGAAGGCAGTCCCTTTACTACCTGCTGTCTAGCCATTTCTGCTGGTAGAATTACACAGCTGTAGTGCCCTTGCCTTCTCATGAGTTCCAATGTCCACACTTACCCAGTGTCTCAGCATGGCTCTGGCAGAAACCTGTACCTGAGCCCATGTTACCTCAGTCATGGTTCTGAGCATTAAACACCAACCCATCCTCTTATCAGTAACACATTTTCCATGACCATTTCCTTAAAGCCTGTGAAAATAACAACAGTGACAGTATACTCTGCTTGGTCTGGGGCTTTTCCTAATATTTTTTTTCTGGATTAAATATATGGTTTGCAGCCTTTTTTTTCCTGGGTCAGTGTTAATTGCATGACATATGACTGCATTAATCACTTTCTAATAGCACAGCAGATTTTAGCTAGCAAGAGAACTGAGGAGTACTTAATGTCAAAATCCAAAGCAGTGGAAAGGGATTTTCCTTCACTCCCCTCTTCCTAATTTATGTGATAAAATACTCTCGGGATTAACAAGACAGCTATAAACCATGCCTTTGATCTTGCTCTCTTTTCACAGTCTGAGTGAATCAAGACTAGCAGATCCAGCACATGTAACAGTGGGATTTTTAAATTTAGGGCTTTTTTTTAATTGGAAGTCTTCAGTATGATGGACAACCACACAAACAAAGCAAAAATATATCCTTCCAATGCTTCAAAGGATATTAGCTGAATATCAAAACAGTATCTCAATGCAGACTTTTCCATCACCTTCTAAATTCCGTGTTAAAGAAAGATCACACCCCAACACAAAACAGCTCAATTCCTTTAAATGCTCCAGCAAGATTTTCAAGTACTAGAATCTTCCACTACTCCATGAAAGAGAAGATGAAGGATCCCTTCTTTGTAGCTGACTGCAGCTTTTCCCAGATTTTTTGCACAAAAGGCGTCCGTGTGACAGAAGCTTTGACAGATACTGCTCTTTCCCAGTATCCCTGTCTGCCTGAAGCAGCATGCACCTTCAGTCTAAGTTTTGACTGCTGGAAATTCCACAGCTAGTCAAGATACTCTCACAGTACCGGCCAGGAATTTATTTTCTATTGAAACTTTCTCCTCTTGTCACTGGAAGCTAAAAAGGAAACCTAAGATTCCTGGGATGATTTGAAGCAAGTTCCTATAAACCTAAGCTGAAGTAAACTGCTATATGAAAAATGTCCTGAGAGACTAGCTCAGATTCCTCCTTTCAGAACTGTAAGTCACTGTTTTTTTCAGGGCTGCAGTGTTTGCTGTACTGTCATAAAGTGCTAAGTCCTCCAAAGATCAATTCTGCCTTTTTCCCTGAACACAAGGCCAGTACAAGAGTTACAGAATGAGCTGATGGCTTTTTATTTACTAGCTTCCAGTGCAGCACACTAATTCAAGGGCATTCAAGTCAAATTAAACATGCAGAACTAAATCTTGTGGCTGTTGAGGAGATAAGGGCTTCTACCTGGTTTATTTTTTTTCATTCTCTCCTTGGAAGACATACCAGGCAGATATACAGGTATGAGATTGCAGTTTTCCTTCTAAATCATCAAAAACCCAACCTCAGACAGTATTGTTGTAGTAAAACAAAACTCTGTTCCTATCAGAAAATCCAGAAATAATGTTTTCCAGGATGCTCTTTCTTGTGCCTCCTCCCTTTCACACCCGTTTATCTCTAGCTGACATTCTTTTATAGTGAACTCCTAGGGTATTGTCAGTCCTTCCCTATTGAAATTCCACTCAAAATTCTTCTGAAGACCCTGCTCAAGTCCCAGGCTTTCCTATTTTTGGTAAGAAGAAATTGTAAGAAAGCAAAATGGAATTCTTCCATGGCCAATATCTCCCAACACCAACACCCCTCTATGCTGAGAGCGTGGTGGATGATCTAAACCAGCCGGGTGGTAAGGTCTTGTTACGTATTTAAATATGTAATTCATATTTAGGTAGATTCACTGAATTTATACTGTGTGATCCAAAAATTCATAGAAATTAGGTAAACAGAGGTGAAGAGAGGTTTAAGGAAGGATACCGTATATTCACTTGCAAACGACTGTCCATCTAGTAAATCTTGCTCTGCTTTTTCTCTTGTAGAAGTCTTCCTTCCATTTTGAAAAGGAAGGAAACAGAGTGTCTGGGGTGGTAGCCAACCTTTGGAACTTTCTTTCACACAAGGTCTCACACATCAGACCTGCATACCTGACCATGTAGTGAGTAAAGAAAACCACTGATAAGAACTAACAAGAAAAAAAACAAACTTTTCAAACACATACCTCTGCAAGTAGCCTCTGATCCACTCCACTGCCCATTTGGTTGACAAAGCCGGATGCTGCTTCCCACGAGATCAAATCCTGCTTTGCATCGGATTCCACAGGCAGCATTGAAGTAATTGTTGCAGACATTCTGGACGAAGTGTCCATTTTCAGGGGGCTTCAGTTCAGGGCAGTGAACAACTAAATATTTAAACAATCACAACCAAGTGGTTACTAGCTGGAGTGCAATAGGCCACTTGAAGGAAAAAAAGTATTTTAAAATTTCTAACTCAGCTTACACCTTGGCATTTTTGCTGGTTTGGAATGACAGAGAAAATCTTGCATGCAATTTGACATGTCCCTCACAGCCCAAAGCCACAAAGAAAAATTGTCCCAGCACTGCATTGTGCATTCTGGGGGTATTCTGTTCCTGGATGGAAAAACTTACCTTCACAGGTTTGTCCTACAGCATGATATCCCTCCTTGCATGTGCAATCCTCAAGGGAGGTACTTCCTGGTGGAGAAGTATGATTCTCATCAGGACATGAGATGCAAGTGCTGATTCCACCTGGTGAACCTTCAGGCTTGTATGTTCCTGGTGGACAAGCTTTCAGCAAAAGAAAACAGAAAGGAATTCAGGACATCCACCTTTCACCTAGCATATTTTTTCAGGTGTGTTGTTTTACTCTTTTTATATTATTCCTTTATATATTTAGTGTCACTTGGGGCAGGAACATTCTCCACTTAAAGTACTGCAGAGCTCTTTACAGGTTTGAATTAATGCCTACCAGACTCAATGGAGTTATCTATAGTGACTGCCTGAGGACTGACATTAAGTCCAGTATTAATCATCTTGAAAAGAAGCCCAGTTCCAGAAGACACATCAGACTTCCACTGACCAAACCTGTGCAGACCTTATGAAGACATTCTTCATTCAGAAGTGCAAAAAATTAGTTCAGACTTAATCCCTGCCATTCAAAACTACACAGATGTTTAATGCATACAGATTCATAGTAAGAAGCTAATACAAGCCAGCAATGCCCTGCCTTTGATTTATGCATTATGCTCATGAGAGATATATGACTTCTATACTAGATGTGCTAAAATGTGAGAGGCACTAACAATGAAGGGATCAATCAAAGCAACTACTCCTTGAAGCTTTTGCACTCATTTATACTCTGTTTCATATTTTTAATTCTGTGCACCTACACATACAAGCTTTAAAAACATTCAGGTGATGTTTTCTAAGGCAGGGAAAATGCATAGGGAAAAGGTATCTCTCACCAGAGAACTTCAGATGGGCATGATAGCTCTGAGTCTTACTGCTTTCTGCCTTGAATTCTATTCTTCAGGAAATTACCTGTGTTTCTTTCACAGAACATGTGAATTAGGGGAGTGACTAATCAACAGGTGCTGCTAAAGTGAAATTTCGATTGACAGGATTATCACTGAAAACAGAACACATAAACACTTGTGCTGAAAATGGAAGGAAATATTCTGAGAAAGTTAAGCAATAGAAACACTGAAACCCAGAAAAAACCGCTCAGTCCATTACCTTAACTGTCAACAAAATGGCCACAGTTTCTCCTTCAGACTGCAGGTGAGGCTCTCATATTCTCCCTTCAGTCAATTTGTACCATTTGATGTAGCTCTGAATGGTATAAAGAACTGTGCAACCATAAACATGCTCAAGCGTGCCCTGCTTGTGGAGCTGGTCTCATTTCCTGGAGTCCAGACATTCTGGCAGCATCAATCTCTTCTTTGGTAGGTATAAGACCAACTTGGTCTATTCTGTGACTTAGATACTAAGATAATCTGCCTCTTGTCTTACTAATGAAAACCTACTGCTTTCTAGGCAACCGGGGAAGAAAATATCAAAAAACAAAGACAAAAGAAAATCCATTCTCCTTTTTCCTCACCTCTTGTGAGAGAACTAACATTCACCAGCCAAGTTTTATGGAATATACTCCCCCAAAAATCAGCTAATATGAACAGGTGGCAGTTTACGGAAGGAGGATGATTTTTGGATACCTTCCAGAGAAAATACTTTTGTTGGGTTTTTTTTTAAAACTGTGGTGTTTTTTTTTGAAGAAAGCAACTGAGTGGCCTCCAGTTAAGAGGCAATTTTGGGTGCTGAAATTGGATTCACAAATTTGTACTTTAAATGCACTTTTAAAGATACAATGACAATGTCTATTCAGTAAGGGATATAAGTATGAAATAAAGCATTTCAGGAAGGAAATAGGGCAGAAAAATCCAATCAGATTTAGAGACAGGAGTTTTTAAATTTTGTTCTGGGATTTTCAGAAAAGTATTGGGGAAAATTTTCCCTTTTATATAATTCATGTGTTCTTCCCAAGACAATCCTCCTGGGCTTCTACCATTTCTTTCCTTTGTTCAGTACAGAAATTCCTATCTTGGACATCACATGTCTCTGAAATATTCTCTGCTGCTTTAGATGATCAGAGTATCAGAGGCATCACTCTGAAATCTCTGAAATATTTCCATCTGGCACTTTGTTAAGGTCTCTGTGTATCCTTTTTAAAACTGTATCCAGCAAAAATTGATGAAGCGCATCCAAGAGGAGACAGGAAAGACTGAAAATTAAGCATCACAGGGGACCTGCTGCATGGCAGAGCTGCCCTCCATATGCCAGTTGAAGTAAATGAGCATCTTTTTTTTCCATGTATGGCACATAAAATGACATCTAAACTAGGTGTTTCATTCCAAAAAATACCCCCAAAAACCAACAACCCCCCAACCTAATTTCTCTTCCTTTCAACCTCACCTTAAATAAAAAAATAAGCAGCAATTTACTCTTTCAGTTTCGAGAACTATGGGATAAAAGTAATTACCCATTCTGTGATGTGAGCCTTTTTAACAATAAACCCAGTAATTTGCTTAGAGCTTTGAATCAGTCTGGCTTTGAAGAAAATGACTAATTCTGAAATCACACTTACAATTTGCTCTTTCCAGTCATGCAGCAGGAGGTAAATAACACTGTTAAAATAGTTATTAATGTCTCTACACAGAAAAACATGTTTTCCCAAATGTCCTCATTCTTTTTGTATGCTTCAAATGCTTATCACTGCCTTTACAGAAAGTTGAACTATATCCTAACTTGGCATTTTATGCGGAATTTTTCATTGCTCATTGATCCCACATATGCCCTAGACATATAGACATATTCAAAAAATGAAACTCCAAACAAGTTTCCTTCAGAATCTTTGCCAGAAAGCACTGGCTTACAGAGATATTTCCAAGTGTGAGATCTCACTGCCTATCCTGAGATGTCAAAGAGATGGTTTAAGAATAGAGCATAAGCACACTGTGCATTTTCATTATTTCCATAACAGTCACAGAGGTTAGCCTGGCCACATCTCATATTAAAACCATTCAAAATCAGCTGTGGATGAGCAGAGGGCTGGCCATCTTCTCTAGACTGTTCACACTTGACCCAATTCAGACTGCAGACCCATCCCAGCCAGCACTACAGCATGATCCAAGTCTACCCACAGTGATGGATTCAAAGCTAAGCCAGAGCTTAAGGGGCAAGCACATCTGAAGAGCACACCTGACTCAATCCATGACTGATCATACAGTCAAGAATCTCCAAGGATCAAGCAGTGCCAAAATTCATTCTAGTCACCAGCATGCATTCACCAACTCCATACCAGTGAAAAACTGACTACAGGGAAAGATCATATTCTTTGGTGCTAATCTGTAAAAACAATTAAATTTTTTTTCAAGGTTTGCTTCCCCTTACCAGCAATGTCAGGGTGTAAAAAGCCTTAAAATAGTGTGTGAATAAACCCCACTGTAAATAAGCACCAATTTGGCATTGTCAGGAATGACAAAAAGAGCTAAGAATTTAAAAATGGGAAAATCATTTTAACAGTATCAGCCTTTAAAAAGAGAGGAAACTCATCCGCACATTGCATACATGATTTCCTCAACAAAAGATGTGAACTTCTATACGTGAACCATGTTGTTCTCTGCCCAGAAGCGAGGGGAGGAACAAGGAAATGCTTTTTGTTTAATGTAATTTTCCTCTTGAGACCAGAATTGTGAACACTGAGCTACACCAGAGGATTACCTCTTTGTTAGAGGATATCTGGAAGCAGGGATTACTCAATATGCTAACTCAAACAAGCACAAGCCCAAATTCCCCAAGCACATCAAGACGGCTCATATTGAAGATGTCATCAACAACCTGCTTTCATAAAATGGTAGATATTAACCAACAATTCACATGCAGATTCTATTATCTATAGTAATCACAGCACAATAACTTTCTGACCAGAAATGATAATGAAGTAATACATGATTACTTCAGCATGCCTGGTGCATTTTCCGCCTCAATATGTTCTCCTAGGGTATACAACTAACTGAAAAATTCCAAGAAAAGTGAGCAGGTCTCTTCTGGTTCTGAACATTACCGGGCTTGAGGGCACGTTGGACCACCAATGGATTGCACTTCCTTATTTATACTTAAGTGGCACATAGAAAACAAATCACTAGAAAAGAAATATGAAAGGGGTCTGCTAGAAATAAAGACCCATAGGGCAGATATAAAAACATTTCAGTCAACTAACCATACTGACAGCACAACTACATGTCATTATGTTGTTTGAAGCTAAGCAATGAATATGGAATTTTCAACATGGAACAGAAAGGGTGGCTAAAAAACTAGAGAAGAGACTTTCAAATTCAGTAGGAATTCTGTTCGGTCTTCCTACAATTATGAAATAACTGACATTTTAATCTCCACACAAGAATTTAATATTGTAAAAGTGACAACAAAAACAAAGGTTTATTTCAGAGATTCACCAAACAATTAGTATATATCATCCAGTTTGGCTTTTAAAAAACACAAATACTAAAGCCATCAGCAAAGTTAAACCAACTAGCATTGGACCCACACAGTGGCATAAAGACTCCAGTCTGGACTTAAACCCTTGGATGGGACAAAGGCTTCTTCTACTCTGTGACATGGGATCACAATTCTCCCTCTGAATGTACAAGTACAAATTTTAAGGATAAACATTTCTGCCTTAAAAATGTAAAACTTTCAAAATCCCGGGAGGCCAGGCAAACTCAATTTCTTCTCCAACAAGTCTAGTGCTCTAAGTCACCAAAATGGAATTATTCCTCTTATCCTAATGTTAAGAGAGAGAAGACTCAAACTCCACACATTTCAAAGATTAACTTGAGGGATTTTGTATTTTTCTTCAATGCATAATTTCTCCCATTAACTACCTTTACTAAGTAATCCCTGGCATGAACCATTTTTTCCACACTTTATGCTAATGAAGGATCTGATTAAGGATTATCTTTACTGGGACATGGCAGGAATCAGCTAGGCAATATCCTGCTCTCTTCTGCATCAACCTGAGCTCTACTGATACACAGCTACTCTGGTGACTGTAGTCTATAATTCTTATTTTTTCCCCTAAAAGTGCAAAGCCTAAATGAAATGACATGTTGATGCAAATCTCCAATAGTCTTTATAACTCAGCCTCCAAACATCTTCAATGAGGAAGGAAAGCCTAGTTTGCCTTTTAATCAAGTTGTGTTTATGATACTGTAATTCTTTTTATGACATTGATTGTGTGGATAGGTACTCAACAGATCTGTCCCAGAATCACAGTACACCATCAATTACCTCTTCTTACTTGGTTTCCTGGTGCCCACTAAAAATGATGGAACCCATAGTTCACAGAATGTCCAAACACTGAACATGGAGATTTTTAGTTGTGCAGATCTTAGACCTGACATATGCTTGTATTTCTAGTAATTTCTTGGAAGTTACGTGGAATATCCACAACCAATACCTCAAAGTAACTCACATTTATGTCCTTGGAGAACTGGAGTCTGAAACTGTGGGCTCTCCCTTCCACCCCTTTACTTCACCTATGATTGCTATGCCTTGGCAACAGTGAGGAAAAAAAATTGTCACTGTAACCTTCATGTGTGTGAAAGAAGTGCTCTGGTAGATGTATTTGCCATTAGTCATGTTTTAAATTTAACACCATGAATAGGCCTATAGACTATAAAACTTGGTTATTTTACTAAATAGAAATTAAAACTTTAATAATTAAGGATATATGGAGAAATTACAGTACAGTGTCATGCTACATCTTCCTGCTTTCATATCTGCATCTCTCAACATGACGGACTGCATGATCAGATTTGTCTAAGGGCCAAGCACACCCTTGCTTGGAAGCAGCAGTGGGAACAAGGGGCTGTTATGAATTTCTTTTGACAACAGTCTGCCAAATAAAATGCACTTTACAAGGACAAGCCATGGTGTCATGTAGGCAATGGAGACTTGCATTCCACAACAAGCAGTCAAAGACTTCCTGACACCTTCATACTTACTGCTGCAGCAGATGAGTTTCTACACTACTGCTGCAGGACATCCCAGTGTTGCTCAAAGTCCCTCCTGCCTCCTAAAGACCTCTGCTGCTGCTGCTGCATACTGAATGTGTGAGTGAGCTCTGCAATGGAAGAACGTGAATGACATGGGAGGCCACAGCTGCATGGAACTCCCTAGCCCTCTGCCATCTCCGTGTATTTCATAGTGGCATCTCTTGGCTTTTTATCCAACCATTTTATGAGCCATTCTCGGTTTGGGCCAGCAGGATTACAGACCATCAACATTACATCTCTAGAGTATATTTTACTGGACCTGCACATGGATATCTTTAAGCTTGCTTCTCTAAGACTTTCCACTCAATATGTCTCTACTGTAGAAATTACATCCAGAAATTACAGCTTTTGTTGTTACATTTATTATCTAGGAAGGGTTTTTTTCTTAAGATCTTCTATATGGTAGGTTTGTCAGGTTGCCCACATTGTGATTATGAAATGCCTTTAGAAAGATAAGAAAAACAAATCTAAACTTTTGGCAGATAAAGTAAACCACTTTTCTGCAGTTTGCAACACATATGATACTACCAAAAAACCAAACACCAACCAAACAAACAAAATCAAATACAACAACAATGACAAAAAAAAAACCAAGGCAGGAGTATGCTAGGATTACAAATAGGCAAAGAAATGGCTTTAGTTAAACATTTGACATGTAGGACTTGTAACAAAGACTGCAAAGGAAAACCCTGAACTTGACTTTATGTGTAGTGATCATGAAAAGATTTCTAAGGCTTAGTATGTTTTTTCCAGCTCTTTAATATCTCCCATTATTGTCAGTATGTGCTCTGCATTAATTTCAGACACCACTGAACCTGCTCATCCTTCTCCTCTTTGTCAGTATTTTTTAAGCACCCTTCTCAAAGCAACATGATTAGCAATTTAACAAGCTAGCTGTCTCTGTTGCAATTTGAGTATTTTCCTCCATCTCCTTAGGAGTTCTACAAACTTCCTCTCAAGCAAAGGCAGCAGGCTGAAACAATTCAGAAGTTTAGCTGTCTCTATATGATACATAGGGGATGGTTCATTCAAACCTTACAGGTGAGGTTACAGACAGCAAAATTGAAATTCCACTGCCAAGTAGTCTGCAGAATTTCCTACGGCACTTTGAGATGATTAAGGTCTAGATTTTAAAGCACTCCAAACAGTCCTAACAAACTTACAGAAGAAGAAAGTTTTTCTTGATAAAAATGAGTATCTTTGATCCCTTCCTATGGGACAGAAGTTGTTGCCTGGAAGGAGGTCCAGTCCTTGGGCGAGCATCTCATCCTAGTACTGCAAGCATCCACAACATGGAGAACAATCTCTCTACTTGATCAATATAAGCCCAGGAAGCATCACAGCTTGTAAAAGTTAGGATACCAATGAGAACCTTCTCCACAGGGAGGTCTGGCTGTGCTGAGCACCTCTGGGTAGGCTTGGAGCCAGCACATTTGCACAGGATTACTGAAAAGCAAGGACTCTGAATGCAAAACACCCTCCTTGGTCATAGCAGCAGTACTGAGAACATATAGGAAATCCATTATTACCCGCTTTTAAAACTTTTTTTAAGAAGCAGACCCAACTATTATATGTTAAAATCATGGCAAGTGCCTGTGGTGGCTATTGGCTGGCCTGGAGGCCTGACAGCTATAAATAATCCTAATTATAATTTCATAATTGATATATAACTAATTATATAACTGTGGTAGTTTAGGCTCCTTTTTTTCCCTTGCTAAAGTTAGGATGAATAACACAGGAAAAGAAGATGTTGAGTTCGGACTTAGAATGTTTATTATATCTTATCTATTTACAGCATTTACAGGCTCATGAGCTGTGAGCTTAACTAGCAACCTAGGGAAAGGAGGCAAAATGGAGAACTTCTAACTCTTTCTAAGGTCTTTTAAGTGATAACTACCCAATACTAAGGAGACACCTATATTATTTATGGTTTTGGCCCAATAATGACTACCCAAGGCCTGCAATGTGGACCTTTTACACCCAATTACAGAAAACGATCTAAACCCATGAAGAAGAAGGAAGAAGAAAGTGAAGAAGAAGAAGGACAAGAACAACACCCAAAATCCTCTATATTGTCTCATATGTAGTACTATACACCAAAACCCCAAATTCAAAGTTTCCAGGACTCCAACATATAACTGCCTTGGTTACAGAACTGGACCAGTTTGGGCTGCTGGGGACACAGGCAGCCAGTGGCCAGTCAGCCCGGAGGCAACTGGTTCGGCCAATCATGAGCTGACCCCATGGGCTTTGAAACTCCACAAGGGAAACAGCACTGCATAAAAATTGGCTATTGCCACTTGAGTACAGAGTGCTGTGTCTGTCCACCTCTGCTGCTGTAAGCGCCTTCAACAGACTCCTGCAAGGACACAGAGCTGTGAGATGCATTTTAAATGTTTTACAATCATAAAAATAAAGACTGCTATTAGGTTACTATAGAGTCTTTCAGGTTACTATACAGTCTTTCACAGAAGGTAACTTCTCTTTTTGCTTCAATGCATTTCTTTAGAATAAAAAAAACAGACCCTGATTCCATGCACTGTATTGTAACTTTAAAGGAAGTCTATCTATGCTTCATTCAAACTACAAAATCACAAGATAGATCCTGATAATATCTATATACAGAAGTGACATTCAGGTATTGAGATTAAGCTCTTTAAGTCTCAGTGCATTTTAGACAGTTACAGGTTTGCTGTTTGCATGGACATAAAACCCAGCTTTGGGGATACACTGGAGGAGATGCTCAAGCATACATATGCCTATCAGTTACAGACACCAGTTCATGCCAGCACTTCTGATTTTTAGAACTTGAATACTGATTTATGTCTCTATGTCCCCATGTATTTCTAGAAATTATCATGTCAGAAGTGCAAAATTAACTCCAAAACTACAAAAAATTCTTTCTGTGAAATTAACTTAGTTAATACTGTTAAGTTTGCTATACAAATAAAGATTATTTATTAATTTATTTACATGCAAGTGAAAGATCTTTTGTCTAAAACTTCATATGGAGTGAGACCCTTATATAAAAGGGGAAATACAATAAATAGTGAAAGTGCTTTGCTCAGGGCAGCACCGCTATACAGTAGGCTTCTCTGGACATGTTCTTTATCATAATCACACACACACATTCCTCAGCAAACCCTGATCACTAGTGATGTGATAGCACACACTACTATCTGAATAGTACTGTTCTAAGCACCCTGGATAGTATCCTGCTATTTAAATATAAAAACACTGAAAAGGAGGTTCATCATCCTGTACCGTCTACACTTGTTTACTATTTCCGAACCATTGCTGTGAAGCTGCACGTTCATTTTTATAACAGCAAATTAAAAAAACACCAAAACCAGACTGAGTGATCTAAAGAAAATTCCATTAGAGAGAATTTAAACATTTTGTTTCATTTGTGCTACACATAGTTGAGCAAATGTCTGTTTGAGAGATCTAGTATCTCTCTTGTCTGAAGGCACGGGAAGCTCAGGGTTCTCTAGGCCTGGTCTAACCATTGTATCATGTATCAAGTAACTCTACTTGTCCTTTCACCCTTTCACAAAGGGTTCTGGGTGAAGAAGGAAAAGGGAAGCACAATAAAAGGACACATTTGCACCAATACGTCACCTATCTCCCTAACAAGAAGGACAAATAATCACCAACTAGCCGCTGAAATTATCCCTAGACCAGATCCCAAGTGATGGCTGTTAGATAGAGAAGAGTGGAAAAGCTCCACTGGGGTGCAGACTATGCTGCTCAGCTAACTGCTGTGTGAGCTAGAGGCACACACTGGGAAATATACTTCCTTTATCCACAGCTTGAAAGAGGGACTTGGCAAGAGAGAACTCTGAGCTGGGATGAAAAATCTCATTCTTTAACAACTAATGTGCTACACCCAGAGGAATCTGGACAGAAGTGAGAATCTCCACTGCCTGCGACCCCTGGGACTTGCTGAAATTACCACAATCCAGACAGCACTTGCTTAGCACAGCCTGCACTTTCTTCCAGAAGGAAGGAGCAAGAGTCTCATGTTACAGCTAACTCAACACATCACCTTCTCCTGGGATTGCTCAATCTAACAAAATAAGGGAGAAGGGTTTAGAAGCTGACAAAGCATACACCCCAAGCTTCACAGCACTGACAGGTTACTGCACTGAAGGATATGCCTTGTGGTTCAAGGTCCATTTCTACTATGTTCAGCAACTTGAACAGTTTTGTGTTCAGTGATTCTTGGGACTTAATAGTGTAACTAAAAATCAATTTCTGCTCAAACTCAATGAACAAACTGGCTTTCCTGGCAGGTTGTGTAGGGAATCCAGGAGTAGTCAAGTAATGCTACATTTTCAGATTTTCTCATTCTTATTGATACAAAAATTTGTGAATTTTCACTCTGGCAAAATATTAACAGAACCCTGTATGTTCCTGAATAATTTTATTAGTCTAATGTGAAATATTCCTTTTCTGCTGTTGCCTCCAACACTCACTCGCAACAGCTTCTGGTGCATATGATCCTGGACTTAAAAAAAACCCCAAACTTAACTAAAGAACCCAGATACCTATTTCTGCCTCCTTCCTCTGCAGATCAGAGCAGTTCCAGTGTTCAATCACAGATAGGGAACGCAGCAAGTAGAAGTTATTATAAACAGGAAAGAGAAGCTATTTCTGCCAGACCCTCAATAAACTGTCACTACTGCATTAGGTGCCAAACCTGGCCTCCTTTCCACGTCCCTTATTTTTATCATCAAATGTACTTTCAACAACAGTGATTATACTCAAGTAGCATTTCTGAGCACTGAAGATATAGCACATGACTGTGCAGATGGAGAACATATGTCAGTATTTCCATGTTTATTTACTTAGCAGCCCAGGGTAGGAAACAGTTTTTGGTTAACTTACCACGGCTGGAGCACATGCAGTGGCTCAGGCCAGCAATCAGGCCATAAAAAGTGGTGTTTTTGCCAATAATTTTTTCAACTATTGTGAAACTAGCCCAACTGTCCCTGCATAGAGTTCAGTAAGCTGTTGTAATTTTGATGTTATAGTTCCTACTTAATTCCTGGAATCACTACTGATACTCATGATTTACCAAGATAAATGCCATAAATCCCATTCTCCATTCCTCAAGCAAAACTCTTATGGAAACTGACAGGATTTCCTGAATTCTTTTAATATTGTTCAAATATGTATATCAAAATAAAGTCTTGTTTATGGAAAGCAAGAGCACCGAGATAACAGCTAAATCAGTATGCTCACTACTAATTGCTGCTTGCTCAAGAAACATTTGGAAAACTAACTGCTCACTTCATCTTCCCCAATTGTCCTTGTATCTCCCTCTCACTCCTTTGTAAGCTATAAAAGACATCCTTAACAACATATCTGACCCTTGCTAAGACAGTATCTACTTCAGGAAGAAGGTCACTTCAGATCTGAACTGAAGAAAGGATTTTTAAATTCCAAGTCCTCTGGCTGCCAACAAAGTGAACATTACTGCTGCAAAGGCTATGGTAAAAGGGATGAAAAATAAAAAGGTTTATGTTGCAGTACCTTAACCAAATACACAGCCTCAGGCCTCAGTCTAACACAGGTTCCTTCTGTGAAGAACTGCCTAAAACACTTCTGAACCATGCTTTTCATCCTCCACTAGGCAGCCACTCTTCAAAGGCCTAATATTCTGCAATGCAGGAGTTCTCCCATAAAGAAGGAATCCCAGGGCAGTGAGTCATGCATTTCTAAGGCCCCTTTTTGCTATCAGTATTGACAAAAAGTGCTAAAGTAGCATTTGTAAAATCCAAGAACTTTACTGAAGGGCAGTTGATTAAACTAGAATGAAATACCCTGTGGCAGCTGCCAGAAAAGGAGCAGGGAAACACGACAGTGAAGTTATCTCAAGAACTGTCAGGTTCTCAACCTCTCTGCACATTTAAATGAATCTGTGCCCTGTGTTGACTTCTCCATCCAGTTCTCCCTTTCAAAGGTAATTTTTCCACCTTGAAAAGGCAGAATCACTTGTTCTCCTTCCAAAGGGCAGTGAAATTCTTTGCATCTTTTGGGAGAAAAAAGGTCTGCTGCACTTCCAGTCCTACCTTCTCCTTTAAATACATGCTCTCTTTCTGAGCTCTTTTGCCATAAACAAGACCATACATATCTCCAGAGATGAGAGGAGAGAACACTATTAACTGCAATCTGAAGCAAAAAGGAAAAAAAAGGTAAGCAGCAATCGTGATTAAATAACTGCTCAATGGACTCAAGACTTAAAATTATCAAACCACAGAGTTTTAGCCAGAAAATCTACTTCTAAATAGCACTTGATTCCAAATAATTGACTTCACAACATAATTAATGCTATCTAAAAAATCCCAGTTTTTCCTGAGATGGAGCCAAATTCTTGGCTAGTTTCTTGTACTTTTGCAGACTGTGCAACAACGAAGGGTGCAAGTGACGTTTTATAAACTACCTCTCTGATTATGAATACAGCATGAGGTGCTACATTTTCTATTTCAATGCAGGAGGCCTCTCAAAAATTACCTTAAAATAATGAGAATAAATCTATCACCGGGACTGAAATTTAAGATGTTACAGACAGCTTTGTGAAACATCACATTCATAGACCTTGAACTTATACCTTTAATACTTGCCTACAGTCTTGAGGCAAAAACCAGACAAGTAACAGCTGTAATCCATCACCTCCATCTGGAGGGAAAGGTAGGTAAAAACAAGCAGGGGAACAAGAAGGCAATAAGGGCCTTCTCACAAGCTCTCAGAGTGCAAAGTTGCGTTCTTGTCTGTGACAGAGGGGAAGGTGCCCAGGCAGCTGATGATGAAATGCTGTTGATGGTGAAGCACTATCAGGAGAGGGATGACAGCAGAATCCTGGAGGCTGACAAAGCAAGACACCTCTTTTTTAGCTGGAATTGAATGCCATACAAGCTGTGCTCCTGGTGCCATGGTATAGCTCATTACTGCTTCTAGGCCAAACTCCTCTGGCACTTAAGCTGGGAGAGCCATTATCATGGGTGAGTTTTAGGCCCTTCACTACAAGAAAGACACTAAGGCACTGAACCACGCCCGAAGAAGGGTAGCAAAGACAGAAAAGGGTCTAGAGCACAACTAGCTGAGTGAACTGGGGATGTTTAGCCTGAAGAAAATGAGGCTCAGGGGAGGAGCATTATGACTGCCTACAACGTCCTGTAAGGAGGGTGTAGCCAGGCGCAGGTCAACATCTTCTAAGTAGCAAGTTATAGGCTGAAAGAAAATGGCCTCCAATTGCACCAGAAGTTTAGGTTGAATATTAGGAAAAATTTCTTCACAAAAGGTGAAGAAGGTCAGACATCAGAAGAGACTGTCCGGAAAAGTGGTGGAGTCATCAAACCTGGAGGTATTACTAGATGTGTAGGAATGGTACATAGGGACGTGGTTTAGTGACGGACTTGGCAGTGTTAGGTTAATGGTCAGAATCAATGATATTAGTGGTCATTTCCAATCTCAACAGTTCAATGATTCTATGAGTATTGAAAAGGAGTATTACCGTTAAGTAGTGGAAAACATAGGTATGAAGGGAGCCCTCAGCTACTGTTACACTAAAGACATACTGGCAGAGGGTCTCTCAGTGTCTAAGGCAACTAAGATCCTTCTCAGTCCAAATTCTGTGATCACATTACTTCTGTTTTCAGGGGGTTGGAGTGTTGGCACAAGGTGAGATATTGGTCCACTCAAAAAGCCATACATGAATGCATCTTGGCTACTCTTACTGATGAAGTCAAATGACTAATGAAAACTAAGTGTCCTTGCCTTTGTGCCATGACCTAACCAAAACCTCTGCCATGACCTAGCCAGAACCCCTGTGCTGCCACTGGGAAAATTTTTTAGTATTTTTGGCCAACGAGGAAGAATATGGGTGCTCACAGAAGTGCCACGTTTTAAAAAAGGTATTGCATTTCATAAGGCATTTTGAATTTCCATTCAGAAATAAAAGAGATCAAAGTTTATATGTGTGTTTTTACTCCTCTACAATTCACAATGACGTAAAAACTTAAATGAAGGGATTTGCAAGTGACAGCGTATTTTGATACAAAGTTGAGGCAAAGGCATAAGTTCTGAAATGAGGGAAATACTTGCATTTCATGTGATATTCTTTGCCAAGCTGACAACAGGAATAGGCTTAATGGATCAAAATATGTTTAGGCATACATACTAATGTGTCTGTGAGACAGAAAATAATGCAAGTCCAAAAGAAACACCAGATTAACAACATGTAGCTCTTCTGGCATATGACTATGAGGCTTGACAAGCACTACTTACATCCTGTGCTGACACCATGACTCCTCAGAACAAGGCAACTCAGCCTCCCACTTTCCTCCTTTTATTAGAAAACTTTAGTCCTGTGAACTGAGTTACCTGACTGACTTTTGCAGTATTTCATACTCCTGCAAGAAAGGCTCTCCTCCATACCCTCTTTCTTCAGGCTCAAGGCATCACTTGCAGAAAATTTAGACTATTTATCTCCTGCATTTAAAGTTTCTAGAGTACCTGCACACTGGACTGAACTCTCCACAGTGAGCACACACTGTGTTGCTGATGTCAGATGCACTGGTCTTGACTCCTATGATGCTAAAGTTATTGCAGAGGGCTTTAGTACACTGGCATTCCCATGCCTGCACAGGCCTCATGGTAGGTTCTGAAGTCAGCAGGTGGGCAATGTGTGAAATGAGGAATAGAAGGAGAAAACACAGTAAAAGGCCAGCATTTTTTCTAGAGCTCCAGATATTTTTATATAGGCATAAAACTCAGAATCTATGCCTTTAAATTAATGTGCCTTGGGGTATTCCGAGCCCATCATGTAGATGCTTCTGTGTTCCACCAGAATACCGCCTCTATCTCTGTACAGTTTTTAAGTCAGAGCAATGCTAGGCTCTCAATTAATTGTGAAGTACTAACCAACAAACAAGTTGGAATTAATGGCAGTAATCTGGAAAAAAAAAAAAAAAAGGTCACGCAGTACTAGTAGCCTCAGTGTAGAAAAGTTCTAATACTTTATGTCCTAGAATTCTGGTTTGAGAAACAAACCACAGACCACAAGGAGATGGCAATTTTTCATGGATACTTACTGGCATTTACAAGGGAACACCCTTTCTTTGAACTCTCTTGGGACAAAGGTTCCATCCCCTCCCTTTTTTTTTTTTTTTTTTTTTTTCTTTTAACCTGTATTCAGAACGTTCCTTTTGATGTTAGGGAAAACAAAACAAAACAAAACAAAACAAAACAAAAAACAAACAAACAAACCAACCAACCAAAAAAACCCCAAAAAACAAAACAAAACAAAACAAACCAGCAAATTTTGTTAATGGCCAGGAGAAGGAGTCAGTTTTTAGGTTTTTAGAGTAAGTGCAGGTCTGTGTAAAATCAGTGCATCTGCCCATGCTGACACAGATGGTAGATTTTGGCCATTTTTCTATGCTTTACACTGCTTAAAACCTGCAATATAGTGTCTAATTTTATTGGGCTTTGTTTCAAATCTGTCAGATCCAAATTATATCTACATGACATGGCTATATACCATATATTAGATTAGACCATATATTCAACTACATTATACTCAGTTCTGTAACATCAGAGTTTTTTGACTCTCCGCCAACCCCAAGGACCATTCATTCTTCCTATGCTTATTAACTAAAACATTTCCTATTCAACAAATTTCAGACCAGGGAGAAAAAATTCAACTTCACCAAGTACCTTCAGTGTTAGTTCTACTAAAACATCTGCACTGGCAGTGTTGAATTGCTTTTCTGGCTTTGTTTTGTATGGTTACAAACTAAACCCTAGGGTTTTTGCCTGAAGATGTTTCCATTTCATATCTATCCTGATTCTATTTTCATCAAATCACCAAAAAACCCACTTAAAACAATTTCCTGTTTGATGAAATTGATCTGTGCTGCTGCTTTCTCATTCCCTAGGGACCAGATCACACTCCACTATGCAGTCAGCATTGTTTCAGTTCGAGAAATTTGGGCTACCTCCAGCAGATTTTAGGCTGATAGAAGTTAACATGACTGCCTGTAAGAGAGTCAACTAAACATTCTGGCTGCTGAGTACTTGGTGGGTATAATCAACTTATAATAGGATATCTACTGTGTATCTGCAACCTACATGCTGTAATTCTTCTCCAAGCTGAGTGGCCTTTTGAACTCTTTTCATCACAGTGTCCATGGTCTTTGCTTGAGTGGTACCAGAATCTGAAGTGCTTCTGGACCCCTGTGGGTCTGGAGAAACAGAGAATGTGGGGGGAGTGAAAGCACAACTGTGGAGGGCGGAGAGGGTTCTTCCCTGAAGTAATTGTGAAATTATCTGAGGAACCTGCCAGACGATTTTCCACAGAGAGAACAGAGAAGTCAGGTGGACAGCACTGAACCAAAGAGGCAGCAGAAAAACAATCTTAGTCCTTCTCATTACAATGTTGACGCTCTTGTGATAGTGGTAGACAAGCAAACAGATAGTATCAGAAGAGGCCTCTATATTGCCTTTTGGGTACACATCCCTTGAGAGGTTTTTCTTAGGCCAAAATCTGTAAACAAATGACATATTTAGATTTGGGTTATGACCTGATGAGCTTTGTGCACTTTTGCTTGTACGTTTTCTTCTCCCTTTCAGGAACACTAAGGCAAGTAACAGGTCACCATCTCCGAACATTTGCAATTGCTACAAATTGCATTTTATACACAATATTATCATACTGGGAGAGAAGTAGATACTTTTGTTTAAAATATTGAAAGTACTCTTTTTTTACAGGGAAAACACTTTGTACACTGGCTTGGGTAGAATGAATTTCACAGCATAAGTCAAGTAAAGGATTTTTAAAAAGGAGAAAGTATTCCTACACTCCATCTCAATCTGAAACTGATTCCGAGAGCTAAAAGCCAAATTTGTTTGACAGATGACAAATACAGTGTGTACAGTCCATTAAAATCCAAATGTAGGGACACAGAAGATGCCTGACTTTGTCACAATAAGAGTGCTATGCTCAAGTCCAGTTAAAGGAATCAACTTTGACAAGACTTCAGGCACAATTTATGATGGTAGAAACCCTGATAGCTATTCACAACCTCACAGGCACTAGGACTAAAACTTTTGAGTTAACTGTAGCAGAAATCACTTTCTAGGAATGACTTAAGTAGTTAAATGTGAAGCTTTGGAGCCCCAGAGAACCATGAGGAACAAAGTAGGTAATTAAAACAGATTTTAAATCTTTTAATCTCTCTTCACTTCATAAATTAACATTTTGCTGTATACTGCTATTTAATTTTGATGCACTGTTTCAAGGATTTAAATATTTTCTTCTCTAAGAGAAAAGCTACTAAAAAGCTCATAGAATGCTAAGTTGTCTGCATTTAATTTGTGAGACAGCACAAGTTCAGGAACTGTATGTCTACAAAAACATCCTGACTATGTGTTTCTGAAAAGGTAATGAAAGTAAGATGACACTATGTGATCCACACAGGTAACCAAAGAATGTTGCAGTAGGAAATTTTCATTAAGGATTTCACGGGACAGCTATTCCAGTAAGTGCCTGCCATGATGCAAGTCCCAAACCTGAAATAAGATTCTCAAATGCACAAGACCAGTTAAACTCTTATCAAAGGTCCTTGTCAAAATAGTTGGAGCCTAAACTGAAAAAATCAGTGACAACTGGCCGATGAACAGTTTAAGCAGTTAAACATGGCATGTCCAGGGCAAACTTTTAAACTACCACGTCTATCAGGACTGCAGTACTGAAAAAGAATATTTCCAAACCGTGCATAATCTCAGTGAAGGTAGGACAGCCTGCTTTTCATCCTGTCTAGAGCCTCAGGGCAAAGTCTAGACTTAACAGTAAAGGTTTTACAGTCATTTAACTAAAGGCTAAACCTAACTGTTACTGTACTTACGCTTTTGTTAACCTTTTTAATTAGAATGACTGCCTGCAATGTTTAGCTTGTAGCCAAAGGACACGAGAAGACAGGCTCTGTAGAGAGCCTAAGTCCAATTGACACAAAAAGTGGAAGATTATTTCTGTGTCATGTCTATTTCTAATCAGAGGACAGTTTCTGCATGTTTCAAGCCCTTCAAATTTTTTCTCCTCAAATTGCACATATGTTCTGGAGGCTTTATTTTCCTGACATTCTGAGGTGACCAAGACATGTCACTTTGGAGATAAGGAAAAAAGAATAAGTTCTACATCACTTTCTAGTATTCCAACAAATTTATTGCAGAAATGGTTCTATACTTAATAGGAAAGAGTCTGGATTAGCATAGAAACTTATTTTCTAAAGGGGACGAAATTTTAGGAAAGTCGATTTAAATGTAAAAAAATCTGGACTAACATGTTTGCAGGCTTCTGGATGTAATTATTTTGCAAACAAAACACTTGTAAAAGCCATTTTCTTCAGTCTTCATGAAAACAATAATTATTAATGCTTTTACATTATCACTTTAAGATTTCAAAATACTTTAAAAAAGTAATTAACCTATTAAACTTCCATAGCCATGCCTAGAGCATCTGTTTTTCATATCCACCTTTCTCATCCACTTGTCTTGCAGTAGTCTCAGTGAAAAATCACTGGAAAACTGTTTTACGTTTTTCCTGTACTCACCCACCATGATGTTATGCTACTCTCACTAGAAAAACACAATTACATTTCTTTTGTATTTAACCATCACAATGTTTTCTGAAACTCTTACCCATAAAGAGTCACAGGATTTATAAGAAACAGAAAAAAAAATGCACAAAATCGCAGCAAGGAATATTTTTGCCAGTATGAATTAGGCAGCATTACTTGGTTACAAGCATTTTGTATTCTTCCTCTTGGTTTAGCTCCCTTCTCCTTACATGACAGCCAGTCATTTTGACACAGTATATTCACAATAGAACCTCTGTGTATTATCACAGATTGAAAGTCACTCTGTAACAAAAGAAGACTAAATAATAAATAGTAAACTCTACAAACATATCTCATCCCTCCTTATAATTGGGTTACAGAAATAGCACCATGATTAAAGCATTGTTCAGTAAAAGGGGTGAATCATAGGCTGATAGATGTACACAGACAATGGTCTCTCCAGTAAGGCTTTCTGTCTCAACAGCAGGTGAGTCTAACTCTTAAGTCTTTCCAAACTCTTCAGGTTTTGAAAGCATTTCATAATTGCTTCATTATGTACATAGATCCCAACTTCCTTCCACAGCTGTATTTGAAATCATCTGATGTAAAACTTTTGTTTGCTTTCTTGTTTTAGTATATCAAGATTGGCAGGGTTATCTGACATAAAAAACCACATTATCAGCCATTTGACATTTTCTTCAAAGAAATGCCCCTTTTTTAATTTGTCAGTTTTCAAGGGCTACAGGTCTTAAAAGGAGCCCTCTTTTAGTGACAGCTCAGTTAGAAATGAAGAGCATTTTTCTGATTTAGAAATTAAAAGCAAAGGAGGAGAGAGAAATCCAAACAAACTCCCACCCAATTTTAAGACGCAGAATCAGTGAATGAAAGTACTGCTTTGTGAGACAGCAAGAAACTAAGTTCTAAGGATTTGAAAATATGCAGTTCCATTAACCAATCCAAACCTTCAGGTTCAACAGGCAAATTTATCCTGAGATCTTACTATGCTTGAAGACATTTTTTACACTCATTTTCCCCTCCCTTTCTTGCTTTCTTTTCCCTCCCTGTCTGTCAGAATCTCAGAGTACTGTTGGTGGTTCTCCTCCAATCCACAGTAGGCACCTGCTGAAGAGTATAGCATATGTTGTTATACGTGTTGTTAACTCTGGAAGCCTTGGGACTTGGAGGAATCTCGAAAAATTCGTGAAAATTTCCAAGTACCATCTGCCAAGTTCCAAGACAGTTGGCAAAGCTTCATTTAGTCAGTAACTCCTCCAGGGTAGCCAGATAAATACCACCCATAGAGAAATATTGAGAAGGGGTGATTCAGCTCCTGGGGAGTGGAAGCTCCTATCAAAAGGAAGTGAGGAAGGAGACAGCATGGCAGGAGAAATATTTACTTTCCTTTGACTAGAGGATTGGACTCACCACTAGAATTAAACACAGTTCTTCCTGTGTGACTAAGGAAAGAACTGCTAATAGTATATTAAACTCAATTTTTTTTTCTAATTAGAAAGATATCCAGTTTATGAATATCAGGTTTGGTTTTGCATTCTCAACAGGAACAATCCTGAAAATCTAATGGAAAAAATGCTCACATGAAAATTAGGTCCATGGTCCAAGAAACCACAAAATGCAAATCTTCCTGGCCTGGCTGGACCTACATATTTAAACCTACAGTTTACATATTTAAACCTACATTTTAAACCCACAGTTTAAAGTCTTTTCAGTACTGTGTTCTGAATTAATATCTGTAGGAAAAAAAAAAAAAAAAAAAAAAAAGAAGGAAAAAAACCAAGTGAAGTTTTCACATGTTTTCATGTTTTGTTGGAAAGGCTCTTTAGAAATCTAATCCATGTGGCGTTTTGAAGCTAAGACTGTTGCCCTAGGAGCTGTGCATATGATTACAGATATACTACAAATTCCTAAATAAAAGCCTAAGCAAGCTATTAAATATTCATGCAGATGGTGGAATTCAATAATTATACCCAAGTAGTAAGCTAAATATAAACAAAAGAATGAAAAACCAGCCTAGATTACATGGAAATAAGGTACTTGTTCTGCCCTGTGAGTTGCACATCATCTTTACGGATACCTTGTGCTGCAAAAAATGGGGTCTATATGTCAAGCAAAAGAAACTAGTTGTTTTAAGACAACAGTTTCCTAACCTACCCAATAACTGTGGCCATGCTTAGAAGTAACCGATGAGGTCAACATGATGGGTACTATCTTTAGTTGCATCATCTTGAACCTATAAGGTCATCCAATCCAAGAGACCACTTAAAACAGAACTTTCCAAGGAGAATCTTACTGAAAAACAATTGTGAAAATGTCATGTCAAAGACATCTATTCTATTCTCATAAGAGAGAGAAGATACAAATGGAGATCTGAATATTTTTTCACTCTCCTAAGAAATGTGCAGTTGATTTAAACAACTCACGTTTTATGGACAAAACAGAAGAAAGAGCCCTAATGAAAAATTAAAAGATTTATTTTTGCTGCCTTCTGTATTGCGCTTTGGTTGTCTCTAGTTTGTCTAGCTTGAACCTCAACATTTGTAGTCAAGGAAGAGAAGAAGAAAAAGTGTAGAATTACTGAAGAGGAGGTGTTTATGCACTCTGCAGTACTTGGGAGCTGGTCAAAATCCTGCCTCTGTTTTTCCTCTCACTCTCTTCCTTTGCCACAATCATCACAGATATCTCTGGCCACATGAAGCTCCCAGTGTGGGCCAAGAAAGTCTGTTTGGTTTGCTTTTAAATGCAGAGAAAAGTCAGTCTGTTCTTCCTTTAGTGGCACATCATCAACAATACTACAAAGAAGGGGAGTGGAACACTGAATTTCTGCTTTTCAGCACAGAGCACATGGCTCCTATTTTATTTTACAGAAGATTTCTAGAGTGTTTTCTGCTAATTAAGGAATTCAAAAACTGTAAGGATTTTTACATGTTATTCTGATGCATAATTTTAAAACCATAAACAACAGTTAAGGTGGCATAATGAAAATCAGAGCATACAGGAAATAATCACAGAAAAGAAACACAACAGCAAAAAAACCCAGATGCTACACAGAAAAGCAATTTCCCTCTTAATTAAAATTCTTTTTAAAAAGCCTTACTGTATTAGGGAAACATAGGCTAGTGGAATATCTTCAAGTTTTACAAAAAAAATGGTAAAAGTAGTCCAATAAAATTGAAGTCCTGTCACTGTAAACTTGCCACAAATCCTCCTGCACATTATAGAGTGAGGAAAAGTTAAGACGCATTCTTAAGATTCCTTACACTTTACAAATCCACAGTTTTGTATGCTCAGATGTGAAATGTTAAAAAAAGGTTGGGATCCTTTTCAGAATAAAAGTTTGCAAAATAGGCTGGTTTTCCTTTAAAGAACACATGTTGTCTTTTTTTTTTTTCTGTCTGTCTTGAAAAATAGAAGTGTTGAACTCAGCATACATAAAGAAGACGTTTGAGTCACTCAGGTCAAATTCTCCCTAAAATACAGGTATGCAACTTCAATTACTATCACATACACAGCAGATGGCTGCAATCATCAGCTTACTTGCAATGTATCTAATACCAGACCCTTCTACAAACTTATTTCAGAAGCACCTGCCAAGGAAGCAGAAATGAAACTTTTGTCTGCAGCTGCAAAGTTCCCATTTAAAAAAATCTGACCTTTACCATTTTTGGTGGCACTTGAAAGGTACAATTACCCTGTCAAAAGACCCTTTCATGAAGAAAGGGCTACTCTAAAATGATCGTCTTGCTCTCTTTAGGAATATCTCAAAGCAATATTTAATGACACAAACTACTGATAAAGGCAAAAGTCCTGTATGTATTTTGTTCAAAATCTTACTATGGCACTCAAGGTGAAGGAAAATTACTTTATGACAAAAGAAAAATACGATGGAAATGTGGTTTTGTCTTAAATAAATTAGTATAAGAATTGAAAATAAGCAAAATGGAATAGTGTATCTGATTAGAGTTAATTGAGCTGAACAAACGGAGCTGCAACCACTTACATAAAATATGATTCTGATCCAATGAGACAGTGCTGATACTGATTCCTGGCTGCATTCCTCTACTCATGCTGCACTCAAAACTCAATTAATTCCTGCTACATACTGCAAAAAGGAAAGGTGTTCCAGAGGTACAAGGTGAATTATAATGTGAGAACTGGCAGGGAGTGTAATACAACTTTACCGATCAACTTCTGAAGTGTAAACTGTTGTTATTTTAACCATACTTTGAATGCATATGAGTAAAACGGCTTGTCCAAAATGTAGTAACAAAACCAGTATTAGCAAAATGTCATGATGACTCATTCCTGTTCAATGACTCAACTGTTTTCTTCCTCGATAGTAACTAGAAGTCATCACAGGAGAATTAGAACACATTCACATGTGACTCTAAGTTTCACCCAGCATTTATCCTGTAAAGATCCAGATATATAAAGCCCCTCTCTGAACAGGAGTGTTTATGACAGTTCAAAAAGTTATCAGCAACACTCATGAGGGAAAAACGTGCTATGAGCACTTGAAAGCAAAAGATACTACCTCAGACTTGGTCAACTCACAGTCACAAGCTTCTAGTGTGCAGTGTTTTAGGAAAGCTTTACTTTGTCCAAACATTGGCCCTATTCTTAGCTTTTTCCTGTGCATCTCCTTGAGTTATTGCTGAACATAAGGGATGAGGTGCATTTGACTGCTAGAGCTATAATATGTCTCCAACCAGAGAGTTTTCCAGCAGCCTTGGATGCATTCTGACCCAGGTTCATAGCCATAATCCCAAACCGATCTTTTAGCTCTTAGATTGATTAGCCATGCAGTCAGGGGACACAGAGAAACCGAAATACTGAGACATGAGACTCACCTGTACACTCATGTTGTAGTCCTTTCCCATAGTATCCTTTTTCACAGATACACTCAAACTGGCCAGTGTGAGTGCCACATTTACAGCTTGCCATGATGTCGCAGCAGTTTTCGTTCGCCTCGCAAAGATACGAACAATGGGATATATCTTCTTGGATATAGCTGCCAGAGGGCAGGTCTGAAATAGTACCAATTTATTAACAAAGAATTTGAACAAATGTAATCCCACAGTCTCACATTATACCATTAGTGAGACATTTGTTAAAAACCCTAGGCTCCAGTTCTAAGTAGCAGAGATAACACTATGAAGCAGAGCATTGCTATGATCAACATGCAGAAGATTGGTGTCCTTATTCCGGAAAAGGAGCCACTGAAATGCACTCAGACTTTCTCTTCATTTGAGTTTAACACTGCCAGAATCCAATGTTAAACTCCCAACAGTGAGCTGTTCAGACAGCTTTTCCCAGCTTTGGTGGATGCCATATTTGGCATCAGAAGAACATTTGGTTATGGCATGTAAAACCATTTAGTCATATTATTAAAAAAAAATCTTTGGCACATTCACATAGACTGATCAACTTTACCTGGAACAAACAAGCTGGCAACAAAGCACCAGAAAACCTTAAAATCACGATCTTACACTGTTATTTTAAAGTAGCATGTTTTAAAAAATTATAGCAAATAAATTCAGATGGCTAGTTCTAAGCCTCCATCAAGCAGCATTGTCGAACAAATGTTTAATCATGTGTTCTCGCTTGCCTGTCTAAACCTGTCCTATTTTTTGAAAAGAACTTTTATTTTAGGATACAGCAGATTAGAAGAGGAATCACAGTCCAAACTCTCCACATCTTTCTCTTGCCAGTTTTACTGTCAGGTCACAAACTGTGGTATTGACTCTTACACAGAGGGATCTAGACTGGTTCTGAACAGGCTGTTGCTGTTGTGTGAGAAACCCTAAAGGTACTAAGTCTAGTCCTTAAAATGTACACTAGGTGCCTCTAGTACCTGACTACAGGGTTCATCTGTTCAAGCACAAGATACATTGGGGCAAGAGCAGTCTGCTCTTCACAGACAAAATGAAGAGCTGAAGGGATGTGTTTATCTATACACATCAGTGAGGAGAATTTTGCTCACATCTTGTTGGTGATGAGTTAAGCCAAATAAAGTTTATCCTTTTAACTGAGGAACAAACACCTCTGCTAGATTGTATGAGAAAAATAAAAAGGGAATCAACACTACATGAAGTGTAAATTTAAGACAGTACTGGAGATCTTTCTCATCAGACCTCTCTGCTCCCTGTAGATTTCTGAGGTTAGGAAATTATTACCTTCATGAAGAGCTCTTCGTGCCAGAGCTTCAAACTCAGCAAAACTGTGAAGAAGATAACAGTGATCTTCTTTTGGGTGGGATGCCATATCATTCAGTTCTCGGATGTTCCCCTGCCATATCCCAAAGGTGAAGATCTCCACTCCAAGTTCACGCAGGGATGCTGCAATGGGTCTTGGGTCTCCTCCATTGGAATAGCCATCAGTAATGAGAAATATCACCTTGGTAGCGTTTCCACGGGCATGCCGTAATATTTGCTGGAAGAGAAAATGAAGTGGCACACCTCAGCAAATGGTTAACAGTGGCTGATTGGTACACTACTTCCTCCATTATATGACTCTTTTTATTTGAATTATACAGCTAATAAGGCTCTTGCAAGGTCACCCACTATAACAAAGGTCAAACATCTGCATGTACAGCCTGTAGTTGAATGAGTCCAACCACTGAGTCACACTTTAGGTGGTCACAGCTTACACAACCACTATATGTAATCATATATGAAATCATGACACTATAAGAAATAAGACATTTTCATGCTGATTGATTAAGTTGCCCATGCATCAGATTCAGCAAAGGTTCTGACCAGCGCTTAAGTGGCTTTGTTCAGACTGAAGTTTCATTAAGTACAACAAACATTGCAAATGTAGTGCAAGACCCCAAATATTTTAATGCAATATTGTGTTTTGATCCATTAACTATAAACCCTACTGCTGATTTATTTTAAGCCTTCTCCTAATAAGTATTTAGACTGTCGATTATTTTAAACCCAGCATAAAATTCCCCATTTGTCCCTGTTGGACGATGCCTTCCTCCCTTACCACAGTTTGCTAAGATCACTTTATCCTGCCCATCATAGTCTCAAAAATGCCTATAGTCCCTTCTACCCTGCTGCTTGCTCTTCCCAATACTTCACACAAGGCATTTGTGACACTGCTCAGTACTGCCTGAGGGAGAACATGCCCCACAGACTCTTGCCCATTTCAGCCTTCTGGTCTGACAACACACTTGTGCTGATTACTCTCCAAGTACTTTCAGTTTTTAGGCGACAGGGCGAGCAACAGCAAAAAGGTGATGCCAATGTGCCATGGGCTAGAAGCCACCCTATGGAATTACCATACCAATGCTTAGCCACTGTCTGTCAGACCTTGAGTAAACAAGGGATGACAACCAAATTCTTAACTGTGGTCAGGTGCTGTCCACAACCCTAAAGCAGGGGATTGTGAAAATATATTTTCTCCATCCTCTGGGAACTTATGTAGAAAGAGTTAGATAAAGACCTTTAATCTGGTAGCAGGCAAATTATTTCAACCACATTTATTTCAATAGCAGACCATTTGCATTATGCAGTTAATGCAAAAGACCAAATTTAATAGACCTTTGAATAGTACTCCAAAAGACATGTCATTGTATGGTAAGTAGGTAAATGTGATTAAGAAACTCTTAACAAGCACCAATTCCAAAACCAGAGATCAACCAAGCTGAGCTGTTTCATTATGAAATCTTTATGTAAGCCTTATGAAGTAAAATTATCTGGCTTTCAGCTCATCCAAAAGCTTACCAGCTATGTGGGGGTGGGCGGAGCCCCAGCTGCTTTGCCCTGGAGAGAGCCAAGCTGAGGAGTTAAGAAAAAATTTCGCAACTTCACCCAGAGCCCCTAAGGCAAAAGACAAACTTTCTAGTCACGGCGACCTGTCCGGAGACCCACAAGACCCCTCGGGATTTTATGTAGATCTGTTACAATTGATTGGTTTTGTACTCTTTTCCTCCCACCCTGGTGTCCCCTAAAAACCCCTGGGTTTCCTCTGGTTGGCAGAGGTTCCTCGTCCCTGGATCCCTTTCGCTGGTACCTTTGCAATAAAGTCACCACCTGCAGAAATTCCACAGGAAACCTCTCACCACGGCCGGCTAAAAGAGGGGCAAACTCACAAGGGCAGGAGCTAAGAGCACTGAGCTGAAATCACTGAAAGCTGAAATCACTGAGCTGAAAAATCACTGCTCTGCCCGATGCTGAGAAGCCCCTCTGCCAGCTGAGGAGCGCCCTGACCCCCCCAAGGAGCTGTTTCTAGTGAGACATCCTTTGGGGTGGCTGTGGCTCTCTGGGTCCCAAGCGGCGGACCCCTCTACCAGCTGGAATACAGCTAGGCCAGCCTAAATAATCTGCAGAGTTTTTATACTCCATCTCAGTAAACCAGCCCATATTTTAGGACAATTGGATTTTGACTCATCACTTCACTGATTTCAGGTAGATACTATGCAAAAACAAGCATGCACACCATAAATCAAAGCACATACCATTGGCACTGAGACACTGAGGCACTGAGAACATTGCCAAGCAATGTTCTGCTGTTGGGATTGATTTCATTACTACTTGTTTGCAAAACCCAAAGAGAGGGAAACCAAATCCTCTTGCAGACAAAAATACCCTTCACAAATCAAACTAATTGTTCCTCACATTGCTTAAGTTATAAGTGGAAAACCAGAATTAAGTGGAAAAACAGAATAAAATGGGAAACTAGAATGAAAAGAATCAGGAAGAAAAATACAAGACAAAGAGCAGCATGAGGACAAACAGTACGAAAAAATGTACAAAATGCCTAATTGCAAAGTGCATTCTGAAACTGATGCTCTAAAACAAATGACTGCAGGCAGAGATGGTATTCTTATTTATAATTAACATGTATAATTAACATATTTAGCATTAACTGTGCTATTTTAAAACAGAATATAAGCAACTTAAACTTCCACCCAACTTCTTAAGTATTCAGGCTGATATTCAGGATGTTTGTCTAAAGCTATTTTAGTAAAAGTGGCCTGCTTTTTTCAAAAAGACAAGGAAAATATATGTTCCATCCATATGCACTTAGTTTTGTATCATCTCTGAGTTTTGAAAAAAGAACTTTTGATCTGTAAATCACATAATAAAGATGGAAAAATATGCCCAAAATAAATGCAAGCTGTGGAATGTGCATAACTGAGGAAGAAACCACTACTTACACAGAGTTAAGAGACATAATGGAAATTGTCAGTGGAATTCTCTGAAGATCCCAGCTATACAGAGATTGCTCTAGCAGAATATGATTTCAACTCTGATTGTGTCGTAACATGTATAGAAGAGGGAAAAAAGCTTAATTGTGGAAGGATGGCAATTTTCTGTAGTATCCTTCAGCACTGTTTCCTCGGTGCATAACAGAAAAGTTCACACACTTTGCAGATGAAGGTAGTGGACAAGATTCCACATTGTGCTGGCACTTCAGCAGTTAATGCTCATAATCATCAGCAATCAAACGTCCATGTTATCCCTAAACACAGAAACATGTCTGCATGCCCAGTGAACAAGTGAGCTTGAGCCCCAGTAGTCTAGACAGGACTACAGATATCTCAGGACTATTTAATTCTGACTAGTAAATAAGTAGGGATTTTTGTTTTACAAGATTAGACTACAAATGCCCTCTGAAACTCCTGAAACGCAAACCCTCCATGACTTTCCATGTTCTTGGTCCCATGAAAAATAGCTTAGCAAGACCTTTTAAAGGTGTGGGTTTGAGTAAGCGAGCATCAGTAAAAGACCATATTTGAAGAGAAAATTACTATTTTTGAGGGGAAAATATGCCATGGCTACATGACCATCAGATGAGGCAAGAGCCTCATCTTTTCTGTCCTCTGCATCTCAGAGGGCAACCTCCTCAAAGCAGCATGTCTGTCACAGACACGAATTGAGTCAACAGGTAAGAGAGCATGAAGCTGCCTTCCTGCTACCCAGAAGACTAGAATATTCAGGCACCAGGAAATATGAGTAGAGAAAGAGACAAACAGACAAGATTGCTACATATTGCCTGCCCCTGGAAATCAAAACAAAACAAAGCAACAGACCAGCTTGGCCCTTGGCCCTCATGTCTTGCAGCTGTAACTCTAGACACAGAATTCCTGCTGTATAAACACAGAGGAAAACAACAAGGGAAGGAAAGAAACATTCAGCATGGGGAGGGTTTGGGAGGTCAGGGAGGAGGTGGCGGGGAGGAGATAAAAGTCTGTTTTGAAATAATTTGTGTATATTTATCAGTCCACTTAGCGTTTTGTTTCTTTTTGTGAAGACAAGAGGACAGCCCATCAGCCATCATCAGAGCTGCTCATAATGAAAGTATCAGTCTCCATTCCTCTTCTCCACAATACTTGTGCAGCATTTCACATAATTTTTGTTTTCTCTAACTCTTACTTCCCTCTCTTCTGAGAAACCTCTCTCTCCTTCCCTCTCCAGAAAGTTGTTTTTTCCCAACAGAAAGTTAATGTATTTTAATATTTGTTCGACCCTTAAACTTCTTTAACCCCTAAACTTGTAAGTACACACAGAGATGGTTCATCAGCCCCTGCCAACTTCATGGACTGGATCTACATTAAGATTACTTTTTCTTCATGACAAGGCTTTGCAATCCCTTCATAGAGTGTCATGTCCTTCAATAAATGCAGTTTAAAAGCCCTCTAAATAGTACTAGTAAGTTTAAAGCATCCTGAGAACCTGTTTCTTTGACATGAATATCCACATCTGCTTCTGATTTTACCACCAAATGAAACTGAGCATCAGCTATAACTCAAAATACAGGGCTGAATGGCCCATCAAGTAGAGAATTTAGTCCATTTTGTCACTACAATAAATTAATAGAGGTAAGTACAAATAAAACAATGCAAGTGCCCTTGATGATTGAATAGAAATTCATGGGGCCACTAGAAATACCTAGTCTTTTACCATTTCAATAACTATTTTCTTGTCTACACTTTTTTCAGAGGATCAGTCAGTTTCAGCAATCCTTCCAGATCTTAAATAAAACATTCTTTTCACATTAGCAAAAAGCTATTACCATCTGTATTGTGTTCAGTGACTGTTTGGTGTGTACAAATATCTGGCATTCTAATCAATTTTTTGTGCCAAAAAAAGTCCTTAGAATTAAAAAATGAAGTCTTGTGCAACAAAAGAGTTATCATACAAAATCCTCCTCTAGAAATTCACTACCATAATGGAAAACTAAATCCTACCAGTCCAGTCACAAAAACAGCTAAATTCTAACTTCTGCCTTTTTAGCATTAACATGGAGTTTCAACACAGGAGATGAGAAGTATCAGGGCAAAGACTTCTTCAGTCATTTGACAGCCACAGCAATGATGTTGTCAAAGGTTCTTTGTTACTGTCTCAACTACATTTTCTACATGCAATCCATAAACATACGATCTTAGGCCTGATTCCTGTCCTTACTCTCTCTTTTGATTTTAAAGAAGATTCTGACCATACAGAATTGAATATTAATATATCTAGAGGGAAACAAGTAGAAATGGGTTACCCTCTCTCACTTTACAGACCAAGCCACCAATAACATCATATAGGCCCAGGAGAAGCTTGCCTTAGAATGCTTTAGTTGGAGCCAAGCCTGCAAAATAACATCATCCAACACTCACCTTGTAGGAAAAACACTACCTAAGGCTACAAAGCAAATGTTACTTCATATAGATCAGTAAGAACCACCATCTTTGCATCTCAGAAACAAAACAGAAAGCTTTTCACTAGAGAGTCATTGAGCTGTGCTGCTCCAGAAGACCCCTTACACTGGATTTCTTCTCACTTTAGGAATGACATAAAACATACACACCAGGGGATGAGGCGTGAGCAGAATGAAATTATTATTTTTCCGAGATGATCTCTTATTCAATATAAAAGAAATAATTTCCATTATGTTATAGAATTAACTACCTACAATGTAACATATTCATTATTAAGCTTATATTAAAATGAATAAATGCGAGTTTATTAGAAAAAAAAACATGACATAGGTTTGGTCCATACATTCATAAGAATATTAAATATTAAACCAGTATACCATAATTTATCATAGATGGCTTCAAAAGCAGATCAGCATTTCATTCACAAAGGAAAGTGGCAATGCTAAATCTCTTTGCAAAGCTCAGCTTCTGTTCCAAGGTATCTTTGCTTTCACCTTTCCTGCAGGTAAAAATGTCCAAATTTGACAGGAGATTTTACATAAATAAATATTCTATAAAGAAAAAAATAACCAGCACCTTGATCAAACATAGCTTTTGGTGAAGCTGAGACATCTTATCACTGAATCCAGAGCACTCCTGAGGAACCTGGTCATCTCACAAGAGCAACGCAAAGGTAGGCAGTGACAAATACAGTTCCCCTTCCTCAGTAAAATGTTGCCAGGTGAAGAATTGTTTGCACCTGACAGGTTAACACAATACTTATTCTTCAAAACCAGCTGGCCTATGGAACCACACAATGTTAATTCTGTAGAAGAAGATCTGGAAAGCAACCAGCCCAATTGTGCAAACTTTTACCAGTTCACCAGGCAGTCAGGTATGACCTTGAGGTTGCTGATCACCTGGATCACCAGACTCCCAGGACAGGAAGCATGCACAGAGGGAACGGAATGTAAGTTTATGACTTGGGGAAAATGATTATCATATATATGTTTTTTCTGGGAAAACTTATGAATATGTACATAAAATACAACATATAAACATGAGCATGCATTCAGCATGCAAAATATTTTGGAGGAGACATTCCCTCAAGCATCCAACCTGAATAAAGAATGCCTGCTTCTTAATGTTACATTGGTGCTAAGGAGTTTTATTTTACTGATTTTTGGTATAAATAATAATGTAAAAATAATACAAGTGTTATTCCTACACATAAAAGTCCTGGCTACACCTCCTGCACTCCCTCTCTACAACAGCAAAGGTCTGATTTCACCATGTTTTCTTTCAGTCACTATGCATTGCTATTTTCATTGCTCAAATCAAATTAATCTTATCCCCTCTTCAGGCTTCACAAAATTAACTAAAAGACATTCTAGAGTTAGAGGTTTTGGCTTCCAACCATTCCCTCTCTTTTCTGTACTGCTACACTGGCTCTAGACACCAAGCTGTTACCTATCTAGAAGAAATAAACTTATATTGAAACTTAATTCAGAGAAAAGATGTATCTATAGAAATAATTTGGATATTAAAAATATTTAAATAGTTCTTTCAGTAACTGGCAGTCATGACCTAAGTAAATCTCACAACTGTGTCAGACAACCCCACAATATGGATGAAAGAACACAGGTTAAAAAACCAGGCATGGTCATGGCGAAGAAATGTACTGATATGATTTCTGAGCGAAGACTGACAGATCTAGTAATATTCAGATGGGGAAAAAGAAGGTTTAAGATCCTCTTATCCAAGCATAGATATAAATACTTAATGACGGGGGCAGTAAGGAAGATGTGTACAGAATCTTCTAATTGGTAGCATGAAGTAAGAAGCCCATATTTAAATACCAACATTCCCCTTAAAGAGAGGAAGCAACATTTCTGCTGTAAGTGTGATGAACTATTGAAACATGTTTCCCAGAAAGTTTGTGGGTTCTCCATCCCTGGATGTATTCAAACACCAACTTAGACACAGTTTTAAGCAACCAGAACAAAAGCCTGAAGAACCCAAAATTAGCACTGGCTTTACATTTACAGGAGCCATTACACAGAATTTTGACTCACACAGTTGTGTTAGCACTGTTGGATCTGATGATTTGAAATTGTGCGGCTTGCAGTTCTGAGCTCTGAGCTAGAAAGAACAGAATGCACCTAGTTTGCAGGAAACAACTAACATGCTTATCCTTCATCTTCTATAATTTTGAAGGTTTTCTAAACAGGACATTAAAAAACAGGACCTGTTACGTACATGGACATTTTCTAAGCTCTTATGCTATATAACTGTTTAACAAGCTTATTGAGACTTTGCAAAGTTGCTGAAGGCTTTTATATGCTGCCATGTTGTATGCTATTTTCAGAATGTCATTTGCTAACAGATCTTAGTTTGATTTCAAAAATGAAAAAAACTAGTTTTCTTTCTCTGTGAGCAGTTTCTATCATAAATATAACAAAGATGTTATTTGATTTTTTTTAGTACTGCTCTGGTCTTCTGTTAATAATAAAAATAGAGACTCAAAAATATTTTACTAAATACGTAACTGATTTTCATGTATTTTCAGATCAAGCATTCAAATCGCTATTGACTAGTACATCTGCCAAATATTTGTTTCTTTTGTGTTTGCTTTAAACATTTATTACTTTAAATAAGCAGGGAAAAAGAAGAAAAGCTGAACTGAATAATTCATTCCAAAAGGACAAACAAAATTCATGACCTGGCGCATCTACTCCCAGCTGTCACTAGTCAATTATCATCTGAATACTTTTTTTTTTTTTTTTTTTTTTCCCTCCAGGACTGCTAGAGTTGAGCAACACTAACACAAAGTTATCACTGATAAGAGATGTCCCAGACCAACTGCGTGTGGGGGAGCGTTTGGGAGAAATGCATCTCTGCTTAACTGTTCATACTGTGTATACTCAGCAGAGCACCACAAATCTGAACGTTAAAGATCTTTACAGACTGCTGCTTACAGTCAATGAGGCTCTTCATATTCCTGGTTGAGGCTGCCAGTGAGACCTTGAACCACAGGTAGTATTATAATTTTAACAAGAGCTTTTGTTTTGGATTGTGTTAGTGTCATAGAGAAGTAGGCAGTTCCAAAATTTAAAAAGGGTGCTGGTCCTACAAAGAACCTGTTGCTAAAAGTAGTTGCACTTTTAATTTCTGCACCTAGAAAAGTCAGAAAATTCTGAGCATCACAAACATGCTGTCTCACCTGCAAAATCTGACTCACAAATTCCAGTAATATGAGGAATTGGGGACAAAGGGTAAAATATATATCACAGAACATGCAAAATAAACATTCAGAAGTTTAATGCTGAGGCTTATGTCAGGAACTACTGCTAGATATTATGTTATTTTGTTGTAAAGGCCTCTCATAAGCCTAGGAAATTAATTTAAAATAAGCCAACTTATTTTGTCCTGACTTCTTCAAAATTTTAGTGCCGGGGATTTATTCCTTCTCTCAGAACAAATCACTCGTCAGCTTTTCTGGTTTGTGTTTGTATCTCTGAAGCAAAGCACAAGCTAGGACTGATTTCTCTGTGAGGGTCATAACTTTTAAAGACTGGGAATCAGAAGGGACTTATTTTCAGACCCTTCCAAAAAAGGCTCTGAGATAACAACAAAAAATGGTTTTCTCATGAAAAGGCATCTCTATTCCGGAAACATTTAGGATGATATCATCCAGATAAAATAGTGGGGAAAGATTTCATTCATTATATTGTTGGTTCAGCTATCACATCCACGAGATTTTTTTGCAGCAATATGTACCATCAGACTTCCAAATTACACACTTTTGATTAGATCAAAATGCAAGACACAATTTTGTAAGCACAAGTGGAAGAATTCCAAAGAACAGGTTTTCAACTACAGAAAACATTAATCCTGATTAGGCAGCCACAGATATTATGCTAAACAGGGCACTGTTTGCCTGTCCCAGCCAAAAGGTCAGAGAAGAAGTAATACTTAATAACTTCTAAAGGTAGGTCTATTTCAGGCTTTGTCTAAAGGCAATGAACAATGTGCAGATGTGTATCTTGCCTCTGACCCTGCCTTATTAATCTTATAAACAAATCCCATGCAAGGTTGGAGTGTGCAGAACCAGTACTCTTCACAAACACCACACTGATTAGAACTGGAGATTTAGAGCTGACACCACTGATGGCTGACAGGAACACTGCTTTCAATTTGGTAATCCCTAACTACCAGCTCTGCAATTGCAAAGGCGGCCACAGAGGTAAACCAAATCGACTTTAGCTTTTCTTTCACCATATTTCTAACATAGACTTCTATGTCAGCTGGTGGATGGGGTCCGCCGCTTGGGACCCAGAGAGCCACAGCCACCCCAAAGGATGTCTCGCTAGAAACAGCTCCTTGGGGGGTCAGAGCGCTCCTCAGCTGGACAGAGGGGCTTCTCAGCATCGGGCAGAGCAGTGATTTTTCAGCTCAGTGATTTCAGCTTTCAGTGATTTCAGCTCAGTGCTCTTAGCTCATGCCCTTGTGAGTTTGCCCCTCTTTTAGCCGGTCGTGGTGAGAGAGAGAGAGAGAGAGGTCTCGTATGGAATTTCCGCGGGTGGTACTTTATTGAGAGGGTACCAGCGAAAGGGATCCAGGGACGAGGAACCTCTCCCGACCAGAGGAAACTCAGGGGTTTTTATGGGACACCAGGGTGGGAGGAAAAGGGTACAGAACCAATCAATTGTAACAGATCTACATAAAATCTCGAGGGGGCTTGTGGGTCTCCAGCCAGGTCACCGTAGCTGGAGGAGGTTTGCCTTTGTCTTAGGTGCTCTGGCTGAAGTTGCAAAATTCTTCCTTGACTCCTCAGCTTGGCTCCCTCCAGGGCAGAGCAGCCGGGGCTCTGCCCACCTCCACAGACTTCTAAGGCCATGTCAAAACTCAGAGAGCCCCAATGCCGTCAACAAGTCAGTTAGCTCCAGTTGACTTAAGCCACCATCAGATATTTAGAGCATGATGCCAAAGATAACCTAAAATCCGCTGCTCTCTCATTATTAGCTGCAGATTTTGCAGAGACCATAAAAATACACAAACACATGCTTGATAACCAGACAACACACATGATTCTGAATGTTCATCTTCTCAGTGAGAGGCTACTACTTTTTTTCAATTAGAAAAAACTTAACCAAGTACTTAAAACTTACCATGGTAAGAAAAGATTTTTCAGCTCTTTAGCGTCAATAAACTTTTCATTTTAATTTGAAAATGAGATTCTGAATATGAAAATGCACTGAAAATAAAAGCTAATTTTCCCATGTTAGTGGGTAACCATGCTGCATCTTGTACTTTTGTCATTCAGTAGAAACAAAGCCACCATTACTTATTTAAACAAGCATTAAATAAGCATTAGAACTGTATATATCCTAAAGTGATACATGCTGACATTCTTTTGAGGGACGCTTTTAATATTTATTAATTATAACACAGAAATATGACATGCCGGTTGGACATTCATCATGCTCCCTCAAGATCACATTAGATACAAACACCAGATTTCAAAGAGCAGATGCTCAGAAGATGTGTAATCTTATTCTGTAGGTGACAAACCCTCCACTTGCATACGCCTATACCGACTTCAGTGGAGGAAAGATGAATTATAAAAGCAAAAAGATTACCTTTTTAGTTCAACAATTATTTTTATAACACTGAAGAAGTCCCAAAGTCTCCCTCAGCTACCACTTTGCCAGATTTTTCACAACATCTGGCTTGTCTAAGACTGTCTGAGTACTATCTCTGACTTCTGCCCAACAGTAGTACACATCTACAACTTCCACTTCAATTATGAAGAGAAATTGTTCCCATTTTACTTCCACTGAAAGACAGAAATAAAACTATCCTCTTCTTAGAAAATATAATTTATTAACACATTGTCATGTTGAGTAGTTTAAATAATTTTTATTTTCATCTTTTTTTTTTAGACCACCAAAACCAATGCAGCCTCAGGATGTTTAAACTGTCCATCAATAAAGATAGCACACCAATGCTGGCATATATGTAACTGTGATTTTCAGCTACTAAAACAAGGACTAATTAAACTTCCATCATTGCATGATGACCCCTTGGTTCTATTTCAAAACCCATCTGGTAACAAATGCACATGCCTCCCACGAGGCATAATGGGTGCTGTTAGCAGTGGTTATCTCTCAGGATCAGAAGGTCCAGTGCAGTTGCCTACAGGTGTCTCAGCACTTTTCACTACTGAGATCTTTTCACTACTTGTGATCTACTCATTCCTTAAGCATCAGGAGCAACACTTGCTCAAACCTGCTTGTATTTTCAATTCTGCTTTGGTTCTCTCTTGCTGTCACAACAGCTCTCTAGCTTTCTATAATGCAATGAGCAATCTGCTTAACATAAGCTGCATGTAGTGTGTGCTGTCCCACCAACTTATGCTTTGAAAAACTGAAGCCAAAAAGTTTTGAATTAATGAGCTCAGTTTCTTCTGCTTTTTAAGACTGTTTGTATGTGCCTTAAAAGAAAGACTCTGAAAATGAGCACTTGCTAGCTTAAGCATGGCACAAATTCACAAACAGGGTGGCAAACCCAAACATCAATGGTTTTTCAGCCATTCTCACCATGATGCTGTCTCTTACCAATGTCTCTTGTGGTATATTTGGCATATTTCCGTGAATCGCATAGAATTTATATTTAATCTGCTGGACAGGAATGCCAAAGTGTGGTTTACACGGCAAAAGTTAGTAAGGACAGCTTTGACAAAACACAGAACCTTTGCAATAAACTTGTCTGCAAGTGTCCTTTGAAGAGGACACAAAGCTGCAGTGCCAAGGAGAACTCTGTTATGTTTTCAAAGAAGATGGATGCTGTGTGGTTGTGCAACAGCTTGTCAAACCGAACAGGTCTGCTTTTAGGATGATGTTTTGCTGCCACAGGTTCTGAGACAGCAAATCTTGCCATGCAAATCTTGCTCCTGTTCACTCACGTTCCCAGGTCAAACACTAACTGGCGTGATGACCTTGCAGAATTCACTTATCTCTTTGCCTCTGTGGTTTCAGTGGAAGTGTCACAGATCGGAATTAATCACTTTGAGACCTACCAATGAAGAGTGCTGCATGACGATTTAAGCGCTGGGTTTGTTCTAACAATGCACTTTCCTTCATTTTCTGTTACTATAACAAGCAAGTGACACAACCTCAGAGACTTTGTCCTGCTTTGCAGATACTTCTGAGTTTAGAAAAGAAGCAGAGAATTCTGGTCAGAAACATAAGGAATCCCAAGTTAAAGTGTAAAACAAAAATAATCACTAAAAAAGAGGCATTTTAGAAAAGTGAAAGAAGAAATAAATATGGTTATACCAAAGGACAGTTAAAAACGTAAGGCAGCAATCTAAGAGTCCAGAGAGAATAGCAGTTTTGTTATACTTAAAAAACTTTCTAGATTTATTCCCAAAGTAGTATTTTAAACTTAGAACAGTCATTTTCTGAAGAGTGTCTAGAAAGGAGAGTATTCTCTGAAGATGTTAATTTGTCTGACATGAAGAAATCATGCTGAAGAAAACCACAATACAGTATCTTTAACCAAGAACTAGTAAGCAGACCGGAATTTAACCTTGTTATTCTATCCTAATTTTCCCTGTCACCATGCGAGTATTTTTCTTCCCACATTCTTATAAGAACAAAATATAAAATGACAGTCATGCTGTTGCAAAATTTATGCCACAAAATTTAGCTGGGCTCAAGAAACTAAATTGTAGGTTTCTGATGAGATTTTTTGTTTATTCCACTTTAAAGACATCATTAGTCAAGATTTCATATCAAGACAACAGATGGTATTTCTTAAGCTTATATTTTGTTTTTAATGGTTATTTTTAACTTGTATCATTAACTTTTTCACACAACACTCCTGGGATGGATCATACTGAAACATGCTTCACAGTGGAAGATCTAATACAGGGATGTGTTTTCCTAAAGCAGGTTTAGCATGTGTAGCTCTGAAGACATTATACAGTGAACTTGCTTTCTCCTGCCAAAAGTGAAGAAGAGAATAATCTCTGCCAACTTCATATGCCCAGTAGTGATGCACCTCTTGCAATCTCACTTCTCAGCTCCAAATGAGAATGGATGGAAAAAAAAAATCTGTATCTATATCTATATGTATCTTGAAAATGAGACTTGGTTTGGTGGCTGTTTCTGAACACAGAGGCCGAATGAGAAGGAAAAGCCAGGACTAGCCTTGTAAAAAAAGCTTCCTGAGTAGACTAGCTATCCATTAACCATCTACTGGCAAGCCTCCTCAGTAGGATCAAGTGCCAACATATGTCCAGGGGCTGCCTAGACCAAATTTCTGCCATGAGTCTGTATGACAACAAGCACAAGAAGTGATTGTGTTACGGGGTTGGAAATGTTCCTGGGGACATGCTCCCACTTATTGGTATACTGTACGCAGCCTAAGGGGTCCTTTCAGTAAGCCATCAGCAATTAAAACAGACCCCTGGCAAGCGTACGTCGGTATGTCTGACAGCTAGCGGGCACTCAAGTCCTGCTGCCATGAAACCAGGCAAGCATTTCGGATGCCAGACTTGACTCATACGCATCACTTCTGAAATTGAGATACGGGCTCCACGTTCCTTCAAAGAACGAATTTCACACATTAGTTTTCAAGGGCAGCCGAAAACATGGGAGTTGCAGATGCAGACAGCGCCGAAAGATATTGACTAATTATTGCTCTGACCAGACGATTCTGCATCCCACACCACACCATTCCACACCCCAGCGTACAGCCCTACACCCCTTTTCACGGAACACCCTCGAGCAACGCGGAGAACCACATTCCCACACCACACGCCGCCCAGCACAGCACAACGTACACCGAGCCATCGCCCCCCAGGGCCCCACGCACTACAGCAACTGCATCGCCTTCCCTCCGGGCCGAGACTTCGCCCTGCCACAGCGCACCCCGCCCAGCACCGGGGCTGCTCCTGACGGCCCCGCCGCTCTCACCGCACCCCTGAGCGCGCATCCCCCGCGGCCCCCGCCCGGTCTCACCGCCGCCTGCTGGAAGGCGCCCTTGGTGTAGGTGCCGCCGCCGCGGTAGGCGATGGCGGGGATCTCCCGTCCCAGCAGGGCGCACTTGTGCTGCTGCGGCCGCCGCCGCGAGATGTAGTCCACGCGGGGCACCACGTTGCTGCGCGAGGAGAAGGTGACGATGGCGACGCGCGTGGCCGCGGGCACCACCGGGAAATCGGAGAGCAGCTTCTTGACGAAGCGCAGCTCGCTGAGGAAGTTGGCCGGACCCACGCTCGACGACTCGTCCACCAGGAACACCAGCTCCAGCCGCCCGCTGCGCGCCCGCAGACGCCGCACCTGGCGCTTGAAGGCGCGCCCCAGCTTCTCCACTTTGCTCTCCGTCGTGTCGGGCAGCGGCGGCGACTCCAGGGATGGCGACGCGAAAGTTGGGGCGCGGAGGAGGGCGCCCGGCTGGCCGCCCGCCCGGCCCTGCGGCGGCGGCGGCGACGACGACAGGGACAGCGACAGTCCCCCCCAGCAGCAGAGAGCCACCAGGGGCCACATGGCGTGGCAGCGGGCGCGGGGAGACGCCGCAGCAGCGGGAGAAGAGCCGCTGGTCGCCCCTGACGCCCCCACCTCCTCTCACTCGGAGGGGCGTCCGGCCTGCCTCTCCGTCTCCCGGCCGGCCTCCCCGCCGGCCCCAGCAGGTATCCGCGCCCTTTAATCCCCCGCGGCTCAGGCGCTACCCTTCGCACGCCTCTCTCTCGGTATTCCTCTCCTCGCCTTTCGGTAGCGTTCTCCCCCCCGCGTCCCTCCCCGCCTCCCGCCGCCCCGTCCCGCCCCGATGGGTCCCGCACGGCTGGCGGGGGCCAGCCCCACAGCGGGGCGGGTGGCGATCGCTGGAAACGCGCCTGAGCAGAAGCGAAGGGGGGAGGAAAGGCAGGACACCCCCCAAAAGTGAGGAGCGCCTTTTGCCCTCCCTCGCCGCAAGGGTTGGAGCTGCTGCTCGCGGGGACGGAGTGAGGGCTTGCATTGACACGTGCTAAATTAACTCTGGTTATTAACTCTTTGTTTTGCGGGGAGGATGCGCCTGTGGCTTGGAGGTTTGAAGGGTCCATATGCTCTGGTCTCGCTCCTGGCACTGTCACAGGCTCCCTCTCTTGTTCAAGGACACACTTTAGCAGCTTGAGGACTCGGTTTTTAAACTTTCAAGATGTAGCAATACTTTATTTATGTACATCTTGCAGAAATTACAGCGAGGTGTCCAGATACGTGGGGTTAGTGTCCACAAGGGTGTGTCCATAAAGGACAGGGACAGCGCCTGCATGTGTACATCAGCATGTGTATGCAAACATATACATTGATGTAGCAACAGTGACAATAAACTGCGCTCGTTAGGGAAAGTACCTAGTCACCAAGTGTGACATTACAAGACGTTTCTTGGAAGAGGTCCTGTGCTGTCTTGCTGTCTGTGAATCACTTTAAGAGAGAGATACTTTCAGAGAGACCTCCTTCAGAGAGACCGCCAAATTCAGAACACACTACCCTTCAACCAATCTCAGCACAGATTTAATTCTCAAGAATATTATGTGTCAAGAACTTGGGTTTATTTTAGCCATTGGTTCCAAATTGAACAGTTTTCCACTTAATCAACTGCATTTCCAGGAATAACTTAGTCTCAGAAAAATTCCCCTGGGACAGATTAGCCATTTAAACCTGTTGATTGCAACTTTTAGCCTTTTGCTGGTACTTTCCCTCCTTTACACATTTTCTACTCCTCCTCTTGAGTTTGCTTTTGTTGACATATCACAAGGTGATGGAATACACAGGTACATTGGTGCCTTTGCAAGTTAAACTCCATCTTTTGGTTAAATTATACATTCTTTATCCATTCAGGCTTTTAGCTGATGGAAAATTGATCCAATACTCTCCTTTTGATTTCCCAACAATACTCAGATTTCACTGTAGAAGTCAAGAGAATAAGTAACAGAGAATATTATTTAATTAGGAAAACGATCCATCTGATATACAAATCCAACATGTTTTTATGTGTTTTATGTTTATGGAGTAGTCCAAGTGCTTCACAAAAATCTGTTTATTAGGTATACCTCTGCAACTCAGTGCTTGAAGAGAGAATAGAAGTCAGACTCTCGTACAGAGATATATGTGAAGAACAGTTCTGGTAGTGATGGATGTGCTGTGTGATGGATCAGTTTCTGTTCACATTGTAGTAAAATAAAAGAGACAACGTCATGCTTGGGCTACTGTTCTTTGTCTTGAAAGGGTAGCTGAAAGTTGCTTCAACAACTGAAATCCTCAGCAAGCTGATTGGCATAATTGGTCTTTGGAAGATTAAAGAACGATGCTCTAATTGCATCCACTGTGGTCTGACTCACACCACCAAGTATACCTAGTGTTCTTATCTATATTGCACTGGGCTGTAGACTGTGTTGGTCTTTGCACAAACCAGAATGAAAGAATGGAAGTGTATAGGCAAGAAGAGTCTGGTTTCTCAAGGTGCTTCTAACTGAAGTGGATCACTGCAGTTAGGATGTTCTGCTATTACCCACGAGTTTGCATATCATGAAAAGTACATTAGTTTGGGGATTTGTTTGTTGGAAAGCTGTTAGTTCCTTTGTTTCACCAATATTTACATAATCCCAGATTCATATTTATAATTGCCACACATTTTAGGACTCAGAAGCAAAGGAAAAGAAAATTTACTGAAAAGACTTTTAGCAAAGGAAGAACAATTCATGTCAAAAGCCAGTTGCCAGTGTGCAATCAGGTATGACTAATGATGAAAACACAGTAGTTAATTTCAGTTTTAGTGATCTCATCAGGATTACAAATGCCAAAAATAACAGGGCAATTGTAAATTTATTTATATTATATAAAATAATATGATTATTTTTATTGTACCTTAAATTTAAGGTACAATACTTTAATTCAATATTAAGGTATTGTACCTTAATACATGTACAATTTGTGAAAGTGTGTATTTTCTTAAGTCACAGGCCCTCCAGTGATGCTACACAGAAGCTCTTACTGGTTTAACAAAAAGATATATGTGTACAGGGCTGCACAGTGAAGTCATCAATGCAAGCTATATTTATCACACTGGGAGTTTACAGGAGTAGAGAAATAAAGAAGCAAACAGCTAAATCTTGTCTATGGATGCAAGACTGAGATGCTAGCACACTACTGATGTGAAACAAAATCCAGGAAAATTTGAATGGCAAGGGGAAATTTCAGTCCATAGATAATTTGTATTAGTAATTTGTATTTCAAAAGGCTTTGAAAAGAATCAGTGACATGTATTTAGTGAATAATTCTCCTCAAATATTTTCCTTTGTGTACAACACAGGTAACTCTTTTTAATTCATTGACATTCAATCTATTTGTGCAGAGAGGAGACACTAAAGCATTACAAGCCATTGAGAAGTTAGCATCAGCATCTGTAGGAAAAGATATCTAATGGAATGAGGGAAAGAGTGAGGGCAGCCAAAGAATTCAAGTCTGCTCCTGATGTGATTTAACAAAACCCTATAATAATTTCTGGAATAAACTGAAACTTAAAAGCTTGGACTCAGCATGTAAAATCCTCAAGAAGGTATTTTATCCATGAGGCTGTACTTGCAAAAGAAAATGTCATCTTGCAGATGGTGAAGGTCATGTATGTATGTGTAAGCAGCAAGCATTCTGTTCACTATATGTTCACTAAGCTTTTCTGAAAGCAGCATTTCCAGGGGAAATCTCTGTTGTAATGAAATTGCCTTCTCCAAGCCTGGCTCCCAGCTCTTTACAAATCCTTTCCATGTTGGTGTGCTTAAGCTCTTTTCTTTTGATGGTCTTTTCCCTGTTGTATTCATGCATATTATTTGTGCTTTGGTTCATACTGCTCTGTAGCAGATGGGGAGGTGGAGAGCAGAAGGAGTTTTTTCCCACTTAAAGTGTCCCTGAAGGTCAAAATATCTGCCTTGAGCTTCATTATTTGAACAGAAAATGCAGGTTTCATGTGGCTTCTGATGACAGGGTACTTTAGAAGGTGCTGCTGGACTGTGACTCTATTCCATTACAAAACAGCAGGTAATAAAAAAAATTAGATCCTGTGAATAAACTGTCTTTGTCATGTGACAGAGGAGGGCTGACTGGTCCTGAAAAGGAAAGCTTAAGAGCAGCACTTCAGCTGCTTTTACAATCACATTACTGCATCTCTTTAATTGTCTTATTAAAATCCACAGACTTCGTGAATTCCAGTAATTCTTTACTGTCTCCCCACAAGATCATATGGTCATTTAACACCACCCTGATTTCTAAACGGAAGGAAAATCTTTACCCCCAGTTAAAAACCCTTCTGCAAACAAACAGTCTGAGGGGTTGCTGTCCTTTAGCCAAATAGCTTTTTGCTTGAATTAGTCAATGAAACATGGCCAAGCATCTTTCCAAATATAGAGAAGAAAAGCGTTGTTTCCCCCCCTTCCTGTTCCCCCAAATTCAGCTGGACAGAACGCATCCTTGCACTCAGCCCACACAGTATTTGTGCCTGCAGAGACAACACCACAATATCACATACCCTACAAATTTTGAAGGAGTGCCGGTGATTTTTGTTTTTACAGTAAGGATGTTCTGCTAGCAACTTTTGACACAGTGGAAACCCAGCTGCAACTGAAATGTTAGGTCTTCTGCAGGAACTTTACAGCATTCTAGATTTTAGGTAAACTGGAGATAAAATGCAGCTTAAGAACAGAGATCAGAACCTGATGTTACTTAAGCTTAAGTTCTAAGACTCTCTTTGTGTTCAAACACACAATGTCCATCTGGGGAAACCTAATACAATATGTAGCTAGCAGAGTTAGTCTTCTTTCTTCCCCTTCAGCCTTTGCCAGGGTACAGGATTACTCTCTGCTGTCCACTTCCTCTTGCAGATTCCTCAGGCAGTTTTTCAAAAGGGAGCATTTAAAGGACTGTATGAGGAGGAAAGCTTTCAGAAATAGCATTTACAGAGTAGGGGTAGAAATACTTTCAATCTCAGAAAACGACCTCTGAAATCTGCCACCAGGGAGACATTAATATGGTATCAGAGTAGTGCCAGGCCCTGGTAGGTTGTATCCAGCCTTCAAGGTTTAAATGAAAGCAGCAGAGCTGTTCTAGGAAAGGGGAAGAAAGAAAGGGCTTTGGGAAGTTACTTCATCCTCTTTCTTCCTGTGCCCTTTAGGAGAAAGAGCACGTCCAGCTCCTGAGTCCTGGAATGTGTGTATCCTCCTCTTGGCTGAGAACCTTCACCTCTCAGTGTTGCAATGCCAAACCTACTTGCAGCTTCATTCATTGCCTTCAGACTACAGCAAAGATCAAGCAAGACTACAGTCTTGTTGCACAGCAGGGTCTGCTCTTGGAAGCTCCCTATGTTAGAATGCATTGCTGGAACTTTCAGCACTTTCTAAGCTGAAATTTTTAATTTTCTTCTAGTGGCAGTAGTCAAAGTAGAGTGAAGAATGCATTGTGCATTCAGTACTGAGGAGCCAAAGCTGGACTATCAAGATCTTAGTCATAAAATCTGAGTGGATTTTTTTGGCCATTTTAGGCCTCAGCCATTAACAGAACATATGGAGGAAACAAAGAATTTTCTATAAATACAAGAATATTCTCAAGAAGGAGGAATAAAATGAGATAAAGCTCTTAAATTATCCCTTGTTTTATCATTAAAAGTTGGGAGAGATACTTTGCAATCCTTTCAAATACCAGTAATTCACTGGTTGTAATTATTTTAAGATAAATTTTCCAGGACTAGAAACTTGAAGTTCAGATTTCCCATATAAATATTGTTTAAGCACACACAAATTGAAGACTGTCGGCTTTGATTTATACACACAAATCCCATTGACACCTTTGGGATTTCTGACACAGACTGAAGAGAATATATAGCACTTAAATGAGAGGAAAATGTCTGCCCACATGACTTTGGAAAGAGATTATTATGTAGGAGGAGAAGTGTCAGTCTGCCAAAAGTTTCTTCTTTCAGCCAGAGGTCTCTGCATTTTAGTCTTCAGCAAAGCAAACAAGCAATTTGAATGAGCCAAATTATGGGTTATTAGTTCAAGTTATAAAAAAAGAAAAACAAGATTCATATTGCTTCTCAGTATTCAGACAATGATGAAGTTTAGTCATAAGAATTTTGTCTTCACTGATGGGCAAGCCCAATGCACAATAAGAATATCATATGGCTAGCCTCCAAGATTAAAAAAAAAAAAAAAAAAAGGCAGGCAAAATCAAAACATCTGCTGGTCTCTCTTTGCACAGCAGATGTTCACTACATTTCTAAGTTAAGCTCTTCAGAATTCATGAAGCATACTTTATCCATAAGCACACAGTCAGTCTGTCTTTGGCCTACAACATTAATGCTGAAGTGATTATATTTTGCCATATTCTACACCCTGAAGTATGCGCTGTATGAATTTTGGAAGATCCAGGCAAATACTGAATGTGAGAAAAATGTGGAAGGCACCTTTGATCATAAAAGACAGGTTCATATTGAAGGTAACTTAAGATTCTGAAAACTCCAGTGGGGCAGGACAAAAGATATTGACAAAGTCTGTATGGTGATGCCTGTTTATGGCTTTTTTTTTCCTCCTGAATAGGTTGAAACAATTAAAAAATAGGTTTGTTGACAGGCTATTCCAGGTTGCTTTTTTAAACTTGCTGTATATTTTAGCCCTGAAATACAAAAGCACTTGTCAGTCTTTCACCCTGCTAACTTACAGCATACAGATACTGGCTGATTGTGCATGTGTCCTTCTTGAGATGTTCTGCACTAACCCAGCAGAAGGGTGTTCTGGAAGAATGAGGTAAAGTTCTAAATTCTCTTCGCTATGTTAAACAGGCTCCAAAGCATCTAAGAAATGACCTTCACAAACACCATTGGAAAGTGCTTTTCTGAGTGAGTAGTCTTCTGTAATTTCCAGGGGTACTGAAGTTTTAAGAAGTAAGGGAAAGAAGATTTGGAGCATGCAGAGCAGTTCCTTCCAATTGCAACTGAAACTTGCAAGCAGGAGAAGAGTGGCTTTTCTCTGTGGTTAAAGAAAGGATTCCAGTTTCAAGGGATACAGCTACCTTACTAATATTCACACAACCTCTAGTACTGCCTATGAATATGAAGTATTTTAGATGTTCATTTAAGATGCTATGATGAAAATGCTGCTCTCAGACAAGAAATTGTCTTCACCTTGGCGAGAGATAATTGATAAGAGGTATGATGGTGTCCTGGTTGCTGGGAGTGGGAGTGCCTTTCTCTGGGGAAGCCATGTGGGTGTGACTTATCCATGCCATCATGGTTTTGTTCCTGGTGGTGAACACCTTTTTGTGGATAAAACGACTTCTCTTTTTGGATACTTTTGCTATTAATATTGCTGTTGTTATGGTGCATGTCTTGTTTCACTGCTTTGTGCTTTCTATAAATGGTTACCTCAACCCATAGTCTCTGCTTTTGTCCCTCCTTCTACCAGAAGAGGTGTGGGGAAGGGGAGCGGCTTACTTGGGGTTTAATTTCCAGCTAGTGTTAAAACCAACACAGACAAAGGAATAGGATAAGTAATGACTTATGAGGAAAAACAGAGGTGATGAGTAGAGAGAGACTTCACTATCATTTCTAATAAAAAATTACATGGTATTAAGTGAAAATGTCAGGGACCACATTGTTATTTTCAAATTAAGCTAACCCAGGACTGAAAATATGAGAAATTGAAATGCTTTCAGAATTTCTGTGATCCATATCTAGGACAAAGAGCTCTTAACAACCACAGTGCCACAAAAAAGAAAATATACAAGGTTGGAGAAAGAATGTACTGTTTTTCTCTCACAGAAGGAAGTGTGAGTTCCTTAGCTAACTTCAGGGCCAGCAGTAATAAGTAACATTGAGGATTCTTGTAACATTTTTCTCAGCTCAGGATCTGAGCAGACAAAAACTGAAATGATAGCTAGATCAGCAGAAAGGTCCACTCACCTCTTTTACACAGTAATGAGGGCAGCATTGGAGCCAACAGTCATGTCACAGTACTGGGGCAGCTGGAAGAGTGTCAGCCTCCATCCTGTACTCTTCCAGACATCTGCTGCATCTTTTCTGTCCTGACAGCAGGTACACTCAGCACTCCAAGAGCTTACAAACCCTTGTTTGAAGTCACTCACACAACCATGCCATGTCCCTTTTGTCAGCCTATCAGAAGTTAAAGAAAACAGAAAGGAGGACATGCTGTTTTGCATTTGGCTCCCTTGCCCACTTAAAATCACACTAAAAGTCTGTGTGTTTACAGAAGTTAAACTGAAAAAGTATTCAGAGTAATCTTAAGACATCTTTAAGTAGTCTGTTTGGTTCATGTGGGGTTTTTTTCTGCTTGAATAGACAGTCAGGTTATATCCTCTTATTGTTAACAGTCAAAAGTGTCTCCTTTCCTGCCTGGTTAGCAAAGGCTAGATAATACTAAGATTTCAGCAGAACAAAAATAAACATCAGGAACTCAAACTGAGACTCAGTGTTCTGGGATTAATTCTTCCATGCATATTCAAGCATAGTTCATGTTTATTACTGATGGGAATTTTGTCAGGGTAAGGTCTAAGAAAGACACCAAAATTTGGATGGACTTTGGAAATCAGTGAAACCAATGGACACATGACAGTTGACACCATTTCAGAGCCGCAGATTTAGTCTGAAGATAGTCATCTAAATGTTATACCCTTATTCTCTTGCATGGAGGAAAGAGTTGTCTTTCTGTCTTCACACCTATGTATCCATGTGAGTGATGGCCCTAAGTCTGTCTGTCTGAGGAAGGCAGACACATCAGTATGATGCTTAGTGTACTCCCCTCTCTGTACAGTCATCATGTCTGGAAACACATCTTCCTATTTACCTTTTCCATGGTCTTGTATTTTGTCTACTTGTCACAAAGATTTTCTGTGCATGTGTCAGCACATCAGTATTGCATGGCCAAAAAGGAGATAGATGAATCTAGTTCGGTGAACATATGCTCTCATTTCTATTGGTTTTGATATTTGCCATTAGATGAAATTTCTCAGCACGTAAGGCATGATTGTCAATTGAAATAAAATCATAATTATTATCTGAAAGACAATCAATAAAGTTAATTGCTATCTCTTTGAAAAGTGAGATAGAAGATGATTTGTATGGTCTTTTGACAATGGACAACTAGTAACAAAACACACACTATGTTGAAAAAATTGCTGTATGTATCAGTACTGTCACTATTTATAAAAATATCTTGGGGAAAAAGATGTAGAAGAAATTCTTGGAATAAATTTTCTGTATGTTGTACAAAGCCTATATTTGTCATAAATAAATTATTTTGTCAGGAATAAATTATTTTTCTCCACTAAAATTACCTGAGGTGTGCAAAAATTAGGTAATGATGAAAAGTCAAGTCTGATTAATTTAGTGGTACTGCTCTTTCATTTTATAAAGCTATTCCATGTATGTGTACCTTTGTACTCTATTCTTGTTCCAGGTGCAGTAACTCTATTTTAAATCAATTATAATTTCATTTGCTGCTTCAGTGCCATGTTCACTGAAGTCTTTGTGATTCAATTGCTGATTTACTTTGCATTAGACACCAAGTTTGGGGATAAATTTGTCTAAGGATCTCTATTCTGTTGCTGTGATGTAGCCTTTGTCATCAGTGAAGAAAAAGTCCATCCCTATAGCAAGTGCTGTGGGCAAGGAAAGAGATGCCCAGGGAGGGAAGAGCTTTGGCTGAGGGTAGCTAAACGGAGAGGACTTCTTTCTGCTTCAGCTCTGTCTCATCCTAAGACATGCCAGGTTATAGAGCTGTTATCAGCACCATGCACTTAATAGCACTGCATGACCAAGTCCATCTTCAATTAGAATTTACTTCTTCTTGCAGCTTTGCAGTCTTCATCATCAGTGATGTTATGACCACATTTTCTAGGTGAGTTAGGACAGCCTGGAGGATCCTGGTATAACTGTCATCGCTCATGGGCCTCTAAGAGAATCAATCAGCTTAGAGTTGGCTTAGATCAAGTCTCAAGATTATATGAGGGGAAGCTTTAAGCACAGGTGTTCACCAGAAATATGGGCTGGAATCATCTTACTTGTGGAGTAAGCAGTGTGGAGAACTTCTCTTATGGGATATAAATAATACTTACTCACATGCAGGAACAGAAATTCCAAGGCTCTTTTATAGCTATCAGGTAGGAACTGAAGATCCTGGATCATGAATTGTATGTGAAAGTATTTTGGCTCTGTTTTGATTTTTTCTTTCCTGCCTGTTTCACTTCTCCTTCCAAGCTTTTTATTTGCATTTTCCCTCCTCATCACTTGAGTGTACACACAAGAAATACACTCTTGATTTTACCCCCTGTTTTAAACACATCAGGACAGTAACCATGATATCAGTATTTGGTAATCAGGTGGTGTTCTATCTTTCAAATAGACCCTTTAGGTCTCCAAATACAGAAGACATCTGTGCAGGCTTTTACACTGATTTTAAATTCTAATTAATTAATTATAAATTCTAATTTTAAATTTGAGTAGACTCAGACTACTCAGACTGTGATGATATACACACATACCAAGAAAAGGGGGGACAATTTCTGTTCATATCTTTAGGATACCATTATTTCCACAATGAACAGACTAAAATCTCCTGTTTGATACCATCCCTCAAAAGTCTTTTTCTGACATCAGCAGAAGTGTCATAAAAGCACATAATTGGTTTGAAAACTCTCTTTGTGAATGCAAGCAATGGCTTATTTCACCCCAATTTAGGTAGTCTTTTACACTCAAAGCTTCTTCTATATAAACACCAACAATTTATTACACACACTTGTAAAATCATTCCACAAGGAATGCTTTTTCTTTTTTCTTCAGAAGTACAAGAATTGCTTCACTTTTTAGTTGCTGTGTTGTTTTGTTTGTGCATGTGCAAGTGTCACACCATAGGTTACCCTTGTTAGATTGAACTTGTAAAGGCATTAAAAGGTTGTATTATATAATATAACTTAAAAAGAAAAGAGTAAGATATTTGAAAGCAATTTTATTACTTTTTATTACTTAATGGTAGTAATGGGGACACACAGTCTTTGTTTTAATATCTCAAAAATGCACAAGCTCCCTGAAGTGACTGTTACTACCCTTCCAAATAAACACCATATGATAACTCTTTTAAAAACAGTGTAGGTACACCTGACAGCTAGCTATGTATACAAACTAAGCACCTGAAAGATCACCAGCTTCACTGGCACTCAATCATAAAATAGTTCTTTTTGCTGAGAATAAAAATCACCATTTTCCTCTGCTTCTATGTGCTAGACCCATGGTAGCAGAAGTTTGCTTTCTTCTCTCTTGTCGCTGTTGATGAGGATTTTAACTTTTGGATAGACACAGTGGTTTGGCTAAAAAAAAAAAGTGGAACAAATCTTACTTAAAATTAGAGGAATGAAGAAACTGCAGTATGATTTCTAGATGTATTTCCAGACCTCTTACCACAACCACTGAAAAAATGCTCCCCCCACAGAGATTTCTTCTCATTTATTTGGTAAGTTTTTCAAGAACTGTAGAAGGTCAAAGTATCTTGTTCCTTCTAAGAATGGTTCCGTTTCAATGGCTGAATGAAACTGACTGAAATGTTTTGCAGATTTTCATGTTCCGCTTTCAAAAATAAATGGATTACGTGTGTAAGATTATATTTTAAAAAAATGTGAGAAAAAGAAGTACAGTGTATCACAAATCTGTATTGTTTATTATAGGCTGGGAAAGTTTAAATGTTAAAAAATGCATAAAGCACATCCATATGTTTTGTTTTAACGTTCCTTTTATTTTTTGACCTTAAAAATCTATATAGAGGAAAGAGGATGGCTAATGCTGCATGAAATCTAAATCTGAATTTAACTGCTGTAGTATCCTTAAAAAAATGATTAGTTATGATCCTGAAAATGTTTCTTACACTCTCACAGATTCATGAACAACAAAATTCTCAATTTTTTTTCTGTCTTTTGTTTTGTCCTGTGCAATCTCAAGTTCATAGCTGCAGGAGTTGCCAGCAGGCTTACCAAAAGTAATAAAAAATTAATATGCATACATGCATTTAATGCTTCAGTTCATGGATGTAACTCTGGTTAGGAAAGACATACATGAAAAAACCCGTTGAAATCCAAATCAAGTCCAGAGATAGCTAAAATTCCCTCTGAAGTCATTAATTAGTTGGATTTCAAAAAAGAGTAGAAAATTTCAAATCCCAAAGTAAAGCTTGCAGAACTAAAATTGAGATAATAATGGAAACTGCTTTTTGTCCTTAATGAAAGGCTACAAGAATGCAGAAACGTTTATTTCCATGAAAGGCCAGTGTGAGCTTTGAAACCTGTTAATTTCTTTACTAAATTTTGTTACTTTATAATCAGCTGCATGTGTTACAAACCAGCAAGCAAGAATCTTTTAAAATTACAAATGTAGACAGTTGAGCATTTATTTTCCCCTCTCCACTGATTAGAAGGAAGAACTTTTTTCTTTTTTTCATCCTTTTCCTTTCATTGTTTACTCTTGCCTCTTTCTCCTGCAAGCATATTTAAGAGTTTACTGTGAGGATACATCTTTCTGCAGCATCAAAACTCAGGGGCTACCTCCTTCCCCTTAGAGAACACCTCAAAAAAAAAAAAAAATCCAGAGTAGAAGAATGAAGAAATCTTAGGAATATCTGTGGGGTAAAGGAAGTGGTTGTTCTTTACATGTGGTGGCTAGTTTTCTTAGTCCAGCTGACAGGAAAGAAGGGAGGGTGCTTTTCCAGTTTTAAAGGCTAGAGTCAGCCATCCTTTTTAGTGTTGAATATACCATTTATGAGTGAGTATGATTGCTACTAGTGAACTATGCCGTAGAATGCAATGGAGCTGGAGGTGCTTTCTAATGTAAATACTGAAAAGGAAGATCAGGAAATGAAGTATCTATTAGAAAAATAAATGAGAGCATTTCATCCTCTTCCTGTGTCTTTGGCATGACTGCCTGTCTCAAACCTTCTCCCCAGAGTCCAGATGCAGTGAAATGTACTGTCCATTGTTATACCTATGACCAAAGGGTGGTGTTTCTCTGAAATCTAAACCATTGCCTGACCTTATGACCTCAGAGTGAAATGGACCTGTTGATGACTCTGAATTGTTGCTTCTTGAGGATAGCCAAGAATGGATGCCTTAAAGGTCACTAACAAAGTTTAAGATAAAGAGCATGAGGGGAGCCGGAAAGGGAGCAGAAGAGGCTAAGGAATCCTATTTTCAATTATCTAAATCTGATCATGGAAGCAACAGAGGCAAAAATTCCCCCAACAACCCACTGCATTAAGCTTAAGCAAAGCCAGATCAATTGCAAATAAAGACAGATGAAGTTTGTCAGAACAAAACAAGGAAGGATTTGAAACTTATCTAAATAAATGGGATTTTGATGTTAGAGTATGGCTTTTCTCATGGGCATAATTTATTTTAATTATCCTGCACATGGAATAAGAGGATGCTTTAGACAGAAGGAATTTTGCTCAGACATCTTGAACTTATTAAGAGTGCATTGACATTTTATATTTGAATTCTGTCACTAACATGCACATGACCTTGGAAAGTCACATTGATTATTGTTTCATAAAACAACTAACAGTCACATGAAGCAAAATGGGAAAGCTCATTTATTTTTCTGGGCTTTGAATATAAAAAGATTTGACCACTTACACATTAAAATCCTAAGATCACTACTCAAGAATGCTTAAAAACTTTTACTTCCTTGGCCTGCCTTGTTAAATAGTCTGCATAGTTGTGGCTAAAGGTTAAATGGCAAGATGCTAAGTTCACTGGCAGATGTTCTGGCATCCTATGGATGACCATACAGAACACACAAAATGTGTTCCTGTGCACTGTGAGAACAAATAAAACCAGCATGAAGTACATGGTTCCTTCTGGAAAGCTTATGGCTTTGCTCTACTGACATGATTTTTTTACATGCTCACCAAACTGCAGGTTTGTTTGTGCTTTTGTTTTATTTTGTTTTTTAAAAATTTATTTTCAAGACAAACAGGTAGAATTATATTCAGACATTAAATGTAGGAATAAGAAAGGACTAAAATATATTAAAAAGCACAACTTCCTCTCCCCCCAACAAAAACGCCCAACCAAACAAAAAGAAAATCCTACTATCCTTGAAAGGTTATCCAGAGTATTCCTATTGTCTCCTTTGCCTTAGAGCCAGGGCTTCTATGCATCTGTTAGATCTGCAAGGTGACACTTGGTTTAGACTCACTAGATATGTCCAAAGGCTTTCAAAATGCCTTCATTTACCAAACATGATTTTGTCTTAGATACAGTTTGAGAGGATTCTCGAGTCCATCATGACACATTTGCTCCTGAGAGATGAAAAGTGTGTACCCAGGACTTCTTTGTCAGGGGAGATCCATTTTGTAATGATTCTGCCTCCTAAAAGCATTGAAAAGTCTTTGTTTTTCCTTTAGCACACGTTGAAAATAAGTTTTGAAAACTTGAGAGCTGTTGTGAAATACCCATCCTCTGGCAAACTCTGTTGTTTTTACCTTCCAAATATTTTAAAGCTTGTATTTTGTCTAGAACACCATTTTTTTTCCCAGAGAGCCACAGGAAGCATGTAATATCTGTCTGCCACCTTAATCTTATATTTAAGACCACTTGAAAAGTTTTAGGGATACATTCAGACTGCAAAAGTGGTTACTCAGAGGCTGAGAAATAACACAGATCTCTTGTTTTGGCTGTTTGGATAAAGCTGCCTCTGAGTGAGGCAGGAGTTATAATAAATAAAAAGTGATGACAAAATTAATCTTGCTGCACACACTCAATTAATCTAAATTAAGTCTGTGCCTCTCACAGGGCTAGCTACTCCATACAAATATTCATTGTCTGGACCAACAATTATCCGTAGTAGTTTACCAAACATTTAACAAGGCTATCTGTTGATAGCAACAGGGGCTTTCATGTCTGTTGGCTTTATGCTGTTCTTCTGATTTTATGTATAAGCTTATTTCTAAGATGCAACATTATGTGGATGATATACAGAGTCCTTTAAAGTCTGCTTAAGCTGAACATCAGCTTTACCACCTTACACCCAAATGCCAAACACAGGGTGGTAAGTAAATGCTTGTTACTTATTTTAAAAAGCATCTGACTTCATCTTCGAATTGGAAAAGAGATAATTTTTTTAAATTTCTAAGTAATTAAAAAAAAAAAAAAAGAAAATCCAACAAAGGACATAGGGAGAAAACATCTAATTCCACAAATCAACAAACTTTTCAACAATTAATGCAGACAGGTGCATATATAATACTGCATGCTACTTAGATAAACTCTATCTTGCAAAGCAATGCACCCACCAACACAACTCTCCCTGGATTCAGTAGAAAGAGGGCAGTCTTCAACATTTGAGACCACAGTTCCCATTTCCGTATGTTTATGTGAAATGAAACTCTGGTGTGCACCTGAAAATTAGGTCTTCAAAATGTATTTTCCACACTTAAAATGTTGGTTTCATCATCAAAGTAGAATTACTGTTTCTGAGGGAGAACTGACACACACATCCTTCAAGCTTCCCAAGCTGTTTCTTTTCCATAGTTATCTCAATTCTAATTGCATTTTGAAAAGGTGAAATAACACCCATTGCAGCTGACACAGCTCTTGCAGAGTTTGTTTTACGGCGGTACCTCTCTTTTTGGCTGAGCTTGTTGTCTTTTTCCTGCTCACTTAGGAGCCTCATGAGCCCATGGACTCCAGAGAGACAATACAGGAAATTGCATGGATCACTTTATTGTTCTGAGCTGTTTGTTTAGTTATGTGGGGCTTTCGTTATCTCTGACATTCCAGAGAAGCCTTACTTTGAGGACTGTGGATACTAGTTATCAAATAGGTAAAGTTAATCTGTCTGTTCTGCTCTGTCTTCTGCCTGAAATACATCTGAAGGAGTCAAGACAACGTGAAGCAATTGCACATCATGTTAGAAGACCAATAGTTACTTGTTCAAGCTGAATTTGAAAAGGCAATGAGCCAGAAAATGTATAACATTTTTTGTCGATAGGGTGAAGTCAATTTAGTAGGATGAATGTAGGATTGGATTGATTGCAACATACATTGCCAACAACATTCCTCAATTAATGAGTGAAGAAGTGAGCTTGAGCTGCACAAGAAGAATCTCAGATTTGTATTCTTACTTCAAGCATGGTTTCTGCCTGTCTTCTGTTGTGGTCAAGGTGGAGGTCTGATCCAAATGAAGGAAAACCAGAGGTCACTGTGCTTTGCTTATTCTTGCAGCCCATGAATTTCAAGTGCCTATATATGTTGTTGGAAAAATAAAAGATGCAGCTTTCTCTTACAGCTATGAAGTGAAGGATAGAATAAAAAGCATTGCAGTCCTGTATGAACTGGTCATGTAGCCAGAGTAGTAACATTATGTGCCTATTTTCTTGCCTCATCTCAAAGCAAACAAACAGAAAAACGATCATACATGTGAAATAACTCTTGCTTCTGGGAACACAATGATTGAAAATGTAACTATAGAAAGTGAAAGTGTAGAGGATTGAGAATTATTACTGCTAATAATTCAAGGGTTAGAGGCATCAGACATGAAATGAGAAGCAGCCAATTTAAACCAGCAAAAATATGTTCTTTCTCTCCTTTTATTTTACCTCTTCTCTGCTATATACACTACAGAATTCGGACTGAAAATTCCTAGGATGGAATCTTGCCGAGGACAGTGACATTAACAGGTTAAAAGAGGTTCAATTGATTCAAGGAAGAGAACTATGTATTGCTATTAATCTTTATTGTAGTCAGTACTTGAAGAAGAAGAAGAAGAATAAGAAGAATAAGAAGAAGAAGAAGAAGAAGAGCAGGAGGAAAAAAAAGGAGGTGTTAACTTGTCCTGTTGTGAAGTTTTCTTCAGCTGCCATTAGCAACTGTTGTTGGAAACAATTGCTGTTCAGAGCAGCATTTGGCCTCATCTAGCATAGCAGTTTTCCCTTATTTTGGAAATGCATTTTAGAGCTGATAACTCCATTTTTTTTCAAAATCTTTTGCTGGCTTTTGCAAAAACACATTGAAACCCTGTGCTTAAATAGGGTTAGTTAGCAGGCTGTGGTTAAAAAAAAAATCAGTTTGGTGTGTGTGAAGGCAGCAAAGGGAACAGCACACACAGAAGTTATGGACTCAGCTAAAGCCAGCTTACTCTAGGAATGCAGAGAAAAAAATACTTCTCTGCTGTTTACATAACTGGAATGTTTCCCTGCTTGTAAGCAGGTCAATACTTTTAGCACTGGCTGTTCAACAGTGCCAAGATGGAAAGTCTTGTTTCATTCAGGTGCCTCAAAGTACAACAAATGTAATAAAGCAGCCTTACAGTTTATCATGAAATATGCCACCTACTAGTGCAGCAGGACATGTTTTGTAAGCCATATCTAGCTTGTCACCATAAGAGCTGAGTTCTAGACTATGTTTGTGCATGCTGCTAACCTGGACAAAGTCATGAAGAACAGAGCACAATGCATGTCTGGGAGCTGAAAATCAGTTTCCCACCCATCCTAAAGACAGATAGAGAGGGAAAGCTCACTCCCAGGGGTGTTGTTTAAACATAACAATTGTTAGGTCAGAGCCTTGGACTAGCAGTCTGACCGGGACATACCACCCAGGGATGGGATAGCCTGAGAGGTCTGTCCAGACAGAAGAGATTTGGAAATGAAAGCGGAGGAACCCCACCCAGATTCCAAAAATAATGCAGAACAAGACTCACTCTGCAAACATATGGAAAATTTGTACAGATTTTTTCAAGTTCATGATAATTTGAAATTGTCATTCTACTTGTTTCAGGGCCATTTCTTAATCTGTTTCCCTTTGTCCCCACTTGCTCGAGTCAAAATATTTCTTAAAGAAGCTTTCTGTTCAAGTGAGGACCAATGTATATCACATGCAAGGAGGATATTCAGCATCCATTTTAAAGAGACAAGTTCATATATATGCAATCCAGTAAACATTTCTGTTATAATGGCTCTTATTTTTGCTACTGCTTGCATCTGATAAAATGATGCATATAGTTAGAGTGTAGATTCATGCTAAAAGCTTGGCTGGATCACTGCCACGATACTTGTCTTAGAGAATCTGAGGTACAGAGAACAAACAGATTTTCACTATTCTAGTGTCAGTTAAATCATAAAGTGTCTTTGCATAGAATTAGCTATTTCTGTCGAGCTGACAAGGATTTTTTAGACACAGCATTAGCAGTGCAAAGGAAGAGGACGGCTGTGCAAAATCCTCTAGATTTCTAAGACCATGATATAGTTAACCCCCAATGTTTCTGGCTTTGTATGTTGGCTTATGAAGTTCGATTTTTCTTTTCTCTTGAATAAAGGTTTTAGGCAGTTAGGAAGGAGCATAGTGACAATAGGGTGCCCCCTATGGGGATGAAGTGGAGGAGGTAGGTTGGCACAATGCTTTTGTCCCCTTTAATTCATCCTCTTAAAGGCCTCTGCCCTGTAAAAATGTGCATGAGGGGATAAAAAACTGATAGTGGTTGCTGAGTCTCCCACAGGGGAGAACAAGGGCCTCCTGAGCACTGTTTTGGCTGTTCATGTGGAAGCATCTGAGATCACTTAACATGCTAATTTTGTCCTCTTACCCTTAGGTTTTAAAATACTATTTATGCTTCCCATTTGTCAACAGCTTATCCAGGAAAGGGTAGCTCAAAGAAGATGGTTCACTTTCGTTTGAGTTCTTCACTTTTTGTACTTGTGTGAAATGCAGCACCAAAGTCATGTATTTTGGTCAAGCCCAGAAAGAATTTGTATGCCATCAAATATTGCCAGCTGAAAGTCTTCACACCTATAACTAGACCTTGACAGCTACAGCACTGACATGTGACTTGTCAAATATGGATCTAACTCCTTGTGCAGTACCTGGAAAGCCAAGGACAAATCAGGTATCTTAACTCTAAAGCAAACACATTTAACTTGGATATCTTGAGAAAAGAAGAGAGGAAACAAAAGTCACAGCCTGTGTTTCTGAGTAAATTTATTTTTTGTGATATAAGTGTAAATAAGAAGAATTCCTTATTTAATGTGTAAGGTCAGAATAAATACCACCAATACATATTTGAACAGGTCACTGTAGAAAAGGATGTGTTCACAGGATGAGAGACTGAGGACTGCTTCTTCTATAGTCTAGCTACTCCATGAAAATTGAGTTAAAAACCTGTAAAATTTTTTGTGATTCTGGAAATGAACACAATTAAATCTGGTGTACCACTTCCTCATGTTTTTCTAGTCCACTAGTTTCATGTTTTCCCAAATTCATATATATACTGCTATCCAGGGTTAATTTCTCTCAGTTGTAAGCTGTGTATGATCAGTCTGGGCTGGATAAGATTCTTGCCTTATTTCTCCTTTGAATTTTCCAGCAGCGCAAGAACAGCTCCACAGACAAGAGTTTTGTAGAGCAAAGCCTTCTCCAAGCTCTAGCCATATAACTGCACCCATTCTATTTTTCAGCTGTTGCACTGACACAGAATTCCTGATGGAGCCATTGGCAAGCTGTTTCTCACACTCAGTCTGTGTGTCACTTATGAAGCAGAGGAGAACAAATCTCACTTTTCAATCAAGTTGCTTGTGATTAATTCAGACAGATTTGACAGCAAAAAGTAAACAGCATTTGGCAGAAGTCACTCTCAATGAGAGTGTCATTAAGAAAGTCACTCACAGAGAATATGCACACAACTTCTCTCCCTCTCATTTTTTCCCCAACCACTAGAACATGAAAGATTATAATTTAGGTTTGTTTTCCTAAGATTGTGATCCCCATTGCTACCACATCACAGATTTACCAGAAGTCGTTCTAGCTTCCGGTTAAATGAGGCAGGATTTTTGGACATCTGCCCTGCTTGATTGATGCAGATATATTCTGGAAAGAGACCACCAAATTCCAATGTTAAAGTACCCTAAATAATGTATCATGCAGAAGGAAAGAGGAAGACAGAAAAGAGTTGGAACTTCAGGCTTCCAGACACTGGAAGTCTGCTGTCACTCAGCTGTGAATATCCTGTTAAACAAATGGGAGGTCATTTTGGCACAGCATTTTGTCATCTATGCAAAACACCTTGCTTAGAATGCTTTTGGTATAAGATGAAGAATAGAGTTTGGATGTGAATGGATGAGCAAACAGAGTGCTTCAGCTAAACATGTAGTTAAAATTAGGGATGTACTTCCCCCCTTGTAACAGTAGTAGCCTCTCTTCCCTGGAGGGGCTACTGCATCATTGAGTGGGAACTCACCAAAACTGTTCAAGTCACTGTTGTATGATCCAGTTGCTGAACATAAACTGATGCCCATAGCATTTTTTGACATGGTGCAGAAAATATCCTCTTTCCTCCAGGAAGAAAGGGTTATCTGGAAAGGACTTGGTCCAGCCAAGCCTCACACAGTCTGGTGTAGTAGCTGCTGGATAAGCTGAGTGTCTCCACTGAGGCTGGCCTTCTCCTTCTGTGGAGGTGTTCCTAGACACTCCTAAAGTGAGCAGGCAAAGGCAGCAGTGAAAAATAAAAATGTGCCAGTGTACCGATGAACACTGTAGTTCTCTATCTTCATGCCAATGAATGGGAAGTGTTTGAAGTGCACTGAACTTTTGAAGTTTCTGGAAGACATACATGTCTTTCTCTTTTCCTGGCTTTTTTTCTTGACAAGAACTACTTTGGTCCTATCAGGGAAGCCCTCCAAGATAATCAATGCTGGAAGAAAAGAAGTCTGCTATGCAGAAGGAAGTACCTTGGGTCCTGCAAGTACTCACAACTAAGCAGCAGCCATGTAAAGCGGTGCAAAGTCTATTGTGGAAACTACTATTCTAGAACCTGCTTTCTGTAGAGACACTTCTGAAAAGTACCGAAGACGAGGTCCTATTTCAGTGCATTTGCTCTTGAAAGTAGAAGGTCAAAGAACACGAACTGCTCTTGCAATTGCATAAGAGTAAGTAGTCTTTCCACGAAATCTGAGCAGTGAGGCATGCTGTCATATCTAACAACAAAAACTCTTCTAATCCAGATTTAAGTCCCAATTTCCTGTGCTGTCTTTCAAGAGGATAAAGATAGTAAATACTATTACTCTTTCAGGAGGATAACTTCTCTCATGGATCAAGAGAGCAAATGCAGGGTGAGCTAAGACGGGACTCTGTACAGCAGCAGTGGCCTCAACGAAGTGTCCTGCCACCCTCTGGTGATGCTGTAGTGAAACTGCGGCAAGCATTAGCAGTATTCTTGGACGGTCACTAACATAAATGCTTTTTAAAAATGTGATCCAAACCTGAAAAAGACCAAGTTCTGTGCTTGCCTGTCTGATTCTGTAGAACACAGCATGCTTGCAACATCTGGTGAAGATGGATTAAGTCAGGACTTGGCCATCTACTTGGGGAGAGGAAGCATTTGAAGATATTATTGCTTTTTTTTTTTTTTTTTTTTTTTTTTTTAAGCTGCTCTAGTGCCCAAGGGGTCTGAGCAGAATCTGAGCACCCATCAGCTACTGAGATCATCATTTTCATTACATCCACAAGTGATTTGAAATAAACAGCACAAATGAGGCAAAGAAAGTCAATAAACCAAGCAGTTCACCACTTCCGCCTGCTGGCATAATCTCATGTGTCCTCACAGTTCAAGAGGCAGGGTAAAGTGGAGTAGATGGAGTAGGCAACAAGTGGCATTTTCCTATGAAGCCTTTTCCAGAAACATTAGCCTGTTTTGAGACTGAAGAAAATAGGTATCTTGAAGGAAGAGCTGTCAAACTGTGCCATTTCAACACTTTTAAAATTGCTTTTATCCAAAGACAATCCAAATTGACAAATAGTCCTTTTCCTTTAAAGATGAATAATACTTTTTGTCTGTTTCAGCCCAGCATCACGCTTTTTTGGAAGCTTTCCTCTTCATTTCAGGATGGTAGAAGAATGCCAATCTTGCCAGTGAAGAGATGGGAAAATTCTTTGCCCTCTCTTTTCTTGTTCACTCTTCTCTCTGCCTAGTTGCAGCATTTGCTACCACTACCATCACAGCTAAGCCATAGGAAGTGACCCCTTATTTGAGGACCAGGTTGATGCATATGGAGAAATATCCATTAAAATTGTTGATGTCACAACATTTCAGGTGAAGGGACATAGAATGATGCTGAAAGCAGTAAGGGTAAAATGTAGTTCTGAAGTGCTTTGAAAGGCTGATTCAAAATCCATTGAAGCAGATGAGATCTTTTCCCAGACCCAATTTTGTATGACTTCTATTTGCTGCTCTTATTTTTCCCTTGTCAGGGACTTTATGAGTTGAAACAACATTTTGTAGTAATTTTACTTAGATCCCTTCCCTCACAAGCATTTCAGATCACTTAGGGAAGCATGGGGGAGATTACATTACAGAGCTGGGGAGAGCACCTCAGAGCTCCAAGAGAGGCCAAACCTGCAGGGTAGCCTCTCCACCCAGCTGTGTCCTCCACTCCCCAGACAGCTTATTTCTGGTCAGAGCTGACAGCTTGACATTTGCTTGTTGCTCCCTCTGTCACAAAGTCAGTCTGCCATCCGGATCAAAGGAGCCCACACACACGACAACTTTTGCTGTGGGTGGCCATGTGCCCTGCCAGAGCCTCTCCTTGTGGGCATCACTGCCAAGCTGGCAGTGAAAGCTAGGAGAGGATGGCATGGATTTTACAACATGTTGTAAATGCAGATTGTAAAAAGTATCTTCTAAAGGTTCCTATCCTCTAAAGGTTGCTTACATTTTTCAAGGGTGGCAAGCTCTTGTGCTCTAAGCAAAAAACATCCCAAAATACCTAAAATGCAGCAGATCTGGCATGAATTAAGGCACTGCACAGATCTTCCTGAGCACTGCTGCATGGGTCTTTACTTAGCGTAAAACAATCTCCACAGCTCCTGAATGGCTGACATTGAGAGCAAGGTACAATGAGCATGAATAGAAATGACCAGAGGTACAATCTGCAGCCTTTTCCTCTGGTGTAAATACTTTGAGCTTTCCAGTCATGAAGTTAATTTTAGCAGTGTGCAGCTGGAATGCTCTTTTCAGGAGAAGCAGGCAAATATCCACTGGGTAGAGAAAGAAGTAACTAACTATTCAATGCAGTATTATTGCTGAATTTCCATGAAAATTAGAATAGTTTCCCTCATAAGATGTCTGCTTGTTTTTGTGGTTTTTTTTTTTTTTTCTTTTCTTTTCTTTTCTTTTCTTTTCTTTTCTTTTCTTTTTCTTTTTTCAGGAGGCATTGAAATGAATGAGTAACAGTTGTAGTACTCTGTTCAACTTCTCTTCCTCATACAGTTTTCCCCCTGCACCATGCCCCTGACAGTAACAAGTGTGTCTCAGAGGGAATATAAGTTGCAGTGTAACAGGCATCACTACAGAGATGTGAATGGTAATTACAGCCTCATACCTAATTATGACTCAGACTAACCCTCATACCTAATTATCCACAAAGGCTACCATGGCTTTAGGCAAGACATTCCTGCATGTTTTGATGGCTGGGAGTAATATTGTACAGGCTCCCCAGCACACTGACTAGTCTCAGTGCCTTCATAGAATCAGTTAGATATTACATGAAAAAGAAAAAAGTGATGCTAAATCAACACAGAAATTAATCTAGAGAATTTGTTCCAAAGAGATATCAATATTATTCTTTTAAGGCAAAGGAAAAAATGAGTGTCTAAACAAAGACTGTGAGGGAGAAAACTTTCCTGTCTCAGTAATTCTTCGCATGCTGAGATGGTTACCTTCCTAACATAGTTATCTTCCACTTGTCTCGAGCAGAGAGAGGGTTTAGAAACGTCAGCCTGTTGCTAGATGAGCATGTTTTGGCTGTACATATTTTGGAGGAAATGTTCCTGGGGCCAGTGATGGAGGGAAGCCAGGGAAGGGGCAGAGCAGCTGCCTGTGTAGCAGTTTGCTAGTGTGCCTGGGGCACAGTGACCATGAAGGGTGAACTTTGCCCCATAAGGAGGGACTGCAGGCTCCTTGGACTTTGCTTCTGCCAAGTGCTGCTGTTCAGCCACAAGCTCTGTGCAAGGACACAGCAGCTCTTGTCACATGTAGTTTGCATGCAAAATGTATGACCGTTTTGTGAACACCTGGTTGACTTTTCACTGCTTGACAGAGTGAGAAGTTGACCACACAGTCTTAGTGGGTTTTAAGAATATTCGTCCTGTTACTTGTTTCCCCCCCTCACTGTGACTACCACTTTTAAGGGGAAAAGGTCTTTTTTCATGCAGCTCAGAAGAACCACTTCTACGGCTGAGTTGGAGTAGCTCCATGACAAATTAATAATCCTTACAGCCAAACATTGTATCTGCTGCCTTTCTTCTTCACATCTTGTCTATTCCCTTTCATTACAGCTTCCACTGAAGCCATGACACAGACTTTTTTACAACTCCTTGTATTTAGAAGTTGAGATTTTTAGTGACAAACAGGATGTTTTGTGGCCTGAATGTCACGTTTACTCAGCCAGCCCTTAGTTCTTGATTTAGCCAACATTTGGAAATGCTCTTTGGCATGAAGAGAACAGATCTTCTAGGTAAGCATGACCACAGCAATGATCTATATTGGGGACAAGGACAAGGCTGGGTCACGCTGAGTCAGCACCCCTCAGACAACCACTTCACCTCTCTCTGTCTGAAGAAAGTGCAGTGAATGATGGAACTGAAGAAAGTGCAGTGAATGATGGAAACAGAGCTGAGTCTCAGCACTGGTGACTCTGATAGAAACTATGAATTCCTGCACTTCAGTGTTCCAGGTTTCACAGTCTGTTCAGCCGCCACTTTAGGAACAACTGGTTTGTTGGTGTTTTTTTTTTTTTTTTTTTTTTTTTTTTTTTTTCTTAAATTCTTCTTTTAAAGTTTAGTATATATTTTTCCCTACCTTCATGGAATCAGCAAAAATTATGGAACTTATGTAAAAAATTAGACTATCCCTGGCGGAAATGTCTCTTCTGAACGTGAGCCAGTGAGTTTCAGATTGGAACCACAAGGTGTCAGTATGTTCACAAAGAACAAACCACTGGAGATGGTATAAAACTGCAGAAGACAGTATAAGGCTACTTATTTTCCCCTCAGAAGTTAGTATTTACACAGAATCAAAGATTATTCTGAGTACGAAAGGACTCACAAGGTTCATCGAGTCCAGCTCCAGGCCCTGCAGAGCACCACGCCCAAAAGTGACACCACGTGCCTGAGAGCATTGCCCAAACACTTACTGATCTCTATCAGGCTTGGTGCTGCAAACACTACCCTGGGGACCCTGTTGATTTACCCAACCACCCTCTGGGTGAAGCACCTTTTCCTGATATCCAGCCTAAACCTCTCCTGACACAACATCAGGCCACTCCCTCATGTCTTGTCTCTGGTCATGAGAGAGGAAATATCAGTGTCTGTCCCTCCTCTGCCCCTCATAAGGAAGTTGTTACTGCAGTGAGCTGTCCCCTTCAGTCCCCTCCAGGCTGAACAGACCAAATGAGCCCAGCCACTCCTCACTTACTTGACATAGCTTAGGAGTACGATTCATCCTGTAGAATTCAATATTCATATGGAAAAGCCACTAGCATGAATGCACCTGTGTTTTACTCATGGACAGAATCAAGCAGTGGCCATACTATTTCTAGAATCTAGCATTTTTTGTGCCCTCTCTAGATTATATTCCATGAAAGTGCTCCAAATAAAGATAAACCAGAAGAAAAGATGAAAATCAGGCCTGGTGTTTACTGAAAATGCTCATGACGTCTAGATTGCTGAGTCATGGCCATGTATCAGATTTTATTGGTTGAATGCTGATAACCTTTGACAAATGTTTTGTGCTTTTGATTTAATGACCTCCATGGAATTGCTCATGAGCAGACCTTCCCCATGCCATAAAACAATGCTGCTAACACACAAAGCAAGTATGTCAAAGAAACCAAGAAGTGATACTCACAAAGCGTGCACTGCTTGCAAACAGACAACTTAAGGAAGCAATAGGGATCATCTTAAATCTTGTTTGTATCTTAGGCAGTCAACCCATTCTCTCCCACCCAGAAAAATATTTACTAAGTTGACAAGGTCAAAGATGACAATAGAACTTAATTATTTGCATCGTCAGACTTGCAGAAGAGCTCTCCTCAAGTTGAACCATGCACTGGACAGGCTTCCGTATGTCATTCAGTGATAGAATCTACAGACCCATGAAAAAGGAAAGCCACTCTGAAAGACAGCTATCTCAAGAGCTTTAGGAACTGTTTAAGGCTGCATGTGCTCAGCTCTACTTGTTCATTCTGTAAGGCTGGCTAAACCTCTCTCTCTGTATTTGAAAGAGGCAAGATAATGTATTCCTGAATTACCTGTGGGGAGCCAAATTCTGTTTATTTTAAAGCTCTTTGTTGCAGTTCATGCCAAGTCCCAAGAGATCATGTATAATCTACAAGAAGAATTCAGATTTTTTCACTTAGCTGAGCAAATCTTCATGTGTTATGTAGGTGAACTGTTGGTTTGCCTCAGCAAAGCAACACAGCATTCAACACGTGGTGACTGCAGATGCTAAAATGCAATATCTATTGAAAGAGAATGGTAACTTCACTTCTGTTCTGTGTTATTTTGGATAATGTTGTGACCAATTCAGTTAGGAAAATATATACTGCAAAAGCGGTGGGTCAGGAAATTGAAGATTATAAACATGGAGGAAGAGATACAAATTAGACATGATACAAATTAGACAGAATCTTTTCAAGTTTTCTACCAAGTCCTTGGCATCTTGTTCAGTAAATCCGAGAAAATGGCCTTCAGCTCACATATGTGAGCACTGTATATGCTGTAGGTAACATGCTGATGTGATGGTTTTCTCAGGCAGCAGTTAGAGAAATGATGTATTTTGAGAACAAGCCCTCAGGTCCAAACATTTTCTAATAGAACTGAATTAAGTGAAACTGCTATTGGGATAGAAAAGAAGTCCTGCCAACCCCTTCCAGCCCCCTGTTTCCCTCCTCAGGTCCTTCTTTGATAAGTCCTTTTACCTGACACAAGAGAGAGCCATGTTGTAGACCAATATATCATGTAGACTATCAGAAGTCCTGTTTTTAATCAAGTCTGAAATATGCATCTGTATTTCTGCAGTGCTTAAAACTAGACACCCATGGTGAAATGAGGAAAATGGTGCAGTTTGACTGTGTCATGTGTTGTATTCTTTCAGAACTTATGGAATATGCATCAGTCTCACAGAAAGCCCTCTGGAATGAGTTTCACAATAGGATTTGATTTCAAAAGCTGAAATTTCACCTGAAAAAAATGGAGTTTGCAGATGGAAAGCCCAGCATTGCTTCCTCTATTGTATTGTCAAAGCACATCCTGGCATAATGAAACATTTAAGTGTTAAACTACATTTGGAGTCTCTGAGAGAGACTGACATTTCCTTTGTCCATAGATCCTTTCACAGCTGGATGAATATGCTGCACATCCAAGTTGCTATGAGAGCGTAAGCCCAGTGCTGAAGAGGGACCCGTCACCTTCCCAAAGGTGCTTGGGACAGGCACCAGCCTGGGTGAAGGGAGCAGGTGGAGGTGTGCATTGGACTCAGATCTTACTTTTGAAGTACAAGGCAGATAAGCTATTGGCTATAATTCCTCACTGGTCATAGAAAGTAGGCATACTTTCCCAGAGACAAAGCTGGGTTCCTCCACATGTGGATGAGAGCCTTAGGCTTCCTCCCTGCTGGAGTCTGTTTTCAAGAAAAATTGTTTTTCATTTTAAGTTTAATTTCTTACAGTTTTTCTGGCTGCATCACATTCAGACATTAAAATATCACAAAACACTCCGAAGTACATGCCTCCAACTTACAAAAGATTTAAATTTCAGTAAATGCTGAATTTAATTTTTGAAATAAAAATCCCTTAACAATGGAGGAAGGCTTCTTTGAGCTCTGCAAATGAGAAAAATCTCTTCAGTAGAAAGAGTTTAACATTAGGACTCTTATTCTGAGCTCTTCAGAGAGTTTGGAAGCATAGCTGAAGAGTGCCAAATGAAGTCAGCTAAATTTGCAGCTGTCTCAGTCATAACCCACACTGGGAAATGCAGGTTAGGCCACCACCTATAAATTGACCAGGCTGCTGCAGACTTGATGCATTGAAGAATAGCTGAACATATCCAGAGATAAAGGCAAAATGGTTGCACATATTGAACAAATTCCTGCTTTAACTTGCAAAGAAAATGTGAAGATGAATTTTCTTTTATATTTTTATATCAGAATCTACCTCTTTTCTCCTACTGGTTTTTAAAATAAAAATGCTTATGTGCAAAGCTGGTATAAGATTTTGTTTGAAACCTTGTGAGTTTGCTAAATTCAAGGCAGAAAAACTTAACAGGGATTCGAAGCTCGTTCTTCAGAAAAAGAAATAAAACAAAAAAATCTTTCCAAAGACTTCATTAACTCATGGAATAACTCAGATGGGAAGAGACCTCTAGCTGTACAACCCCTTGCATGAAGCAGGACGAATTAGAACAGGTTACTGTGTGCTTTGTGCTATCAAAGTGTTAGTATTCCCAAGGCTGGAGATCTGCAATGACTGTCTTCCAGAGAATAACCACCCTCAAGGTGAAAAACCTTTCTTAGTAAGTAAACCAAAATTAACCTTCTTGCAAATCATGTCCTCTTTCCTCTTGTGCACCACATAATGACTGCACAAAAAGTCCATCCTTCCCATCCTCCTCTCCAGGCTTTACCAGCCCAGTTATCCTCTGCCATCCCTCATATGGTCTATGCTCCAGCTCTAACCACTGCAAGGACCTTCTCTGGTCATCAGGTAAAATATGCATCTTCTTGCTTATTTTTTATGTGGTTTCCCTGTATTATCATTTGAAGGAGGTGACATCCTGGAAAGGGTGTGAAGAAATGAAGATCCACTACTGGCTGCTAAGGGGACAGCACTCCATTCACTGCTATGTTGTCAGCTGAGTTTGGACGGACGACAGCTGGCTATGGTGTCGATTGATAGGAGGCACAACTTTTATAACACAAAGTCCTCAGAAGCAAATTTCTTTGTGAAGACACTAAAATATACTTTTTGAAAGGCTGAAGGAGTCCAAAGCCTTCGTGTGGCTTTCAAAAATTCCTTCTCCAGGGCCTCAATTTCACATGACTGTTCCATTACCTATGCAAACAACACTTAAAATATTTTGGCCATAGAGAAGGCAGTACATACAAGAATGTTCAAGGTTTTTGGTTTATTAGTTCTACTACAGGCACTAGAGCAGATGAATATAGGAGGAGAAACTTGCTTTATAGTAAAGAAAGAGACTTACAGCAGTGACAAATAAATTTCCATCCTGTCATGACTCATGAGACAGTGCTACAGTAACATTAACAAAACGTCAGTTAAAGTCGTAGTAATTATTTCCATTGCTAATACTGATTCTGGTTTAACAACATTTACAGGCTTTGTTACACTGTCATAAAATAAACAGTAGTACAGAAACAAACCAGATTCACTACTTTGGAAAGAATGGACTTTTTCTCTATCTCTGCCTAGACAGCATCGTGCCTTGTAAAGGAAGTCAGAGGTGGAGGCATGAAAACAGCTCATGAAAAATCCCAGTGAGGACTTGCACAAGGCTTTTAGCAGCATGGTATTCAGTGTCAGAAAGGCTGTGTCCTTTGTTTCACAGGCACACCACAGATGAAGATTAGAGGAGTAGGAATCATTCAGTCCAAGTAAACTCTGCAGTTTCCTCTGTGTCACTAAAATGGCAGACTGGTAGGACTTGTCCTCTTAGACATGTTGAATTATGTTAATTTTTTCACATTTTTTGTTGTGCTATCAGTGTCCTGGTTCTTCAGCTGTGAGGAACATCATTATCTGCCTAAGCTTGTGACTAGATCTCCTTGTGGCTTCATACCAGACTATTCAGGATCATGCATTGAAAAAACCCAAAGAGAGCAGGCGTTAACAAAAAAAATTGTTGCAGTAAAACACTTTCTCAGTGAAACTTCATAATGACAAAACAAAAAGTCCCTAGACCAATTATCTTAGTAGTTTTGATTTAATCTTTTTGTTGAGAATGCCCAGTGTTGTCCAGTTTCCAGGCACTGGTTTCTTGAGCTATCGGTGGGTCTTAAGATTGGATGTTCAAAGTAGAGATTCAAAGCATGTAGTTTCATATTTACCAAATGATATTTCTTAACAGCTGTGATCATGAGACAAAAATGGGGCCAAGTCTTAGTCTTCTCCATGAAATGTCTTCTGCCAGTGCAAGCTTGACACCATTGGAAATAGATGCCTAAGTCTCTGAGAGTTTAATAGTAAATGACATCTGAGACCTTGTCCTGTGAGTATGTGTGCAAACGAAGCAGATAATTCTGTATATGTGTCCTTAGCAAGAATAGTGGCTCAGAAGGCAACTCACACAGCAATAGCTCTTTTTCAGTATAAAATTTTCCTTTCAAAATGAACTTATAGCACAATTGAACTTATCTGCCCTTGAGTTGGTTGTTATCTTCCAAGCTCATCCTCAACCTTTCTCAAAATGATCTCTAGTTCAGTAATATGCACACAACCCAATAGATTGCTCTTATGAGCCTCTCTTCCTGGAAGTTCAGATGCCATGGCCCACAGAAGTGTTTTGTTGAAAGACTGACTGCACTGAAGGTAAAGAAGGTACACAATTTCAGATATGTGCCTGAAGTGTCTCATTTTCATACAGAGTGAGTCACTTCAGCCTTTGTAGTCACCATAGCCAGGGACTATGCTTTAAAAGAAAAGCTGTATTTTGTACCAAGTGAGGTTATTTTTCATATCAGCTAACACTCACTACACCACTGTATCCCATTTGTTTTTCCTTAAACCTGAAAACTCACTGCAGGTGTTTTCATAGTCCAAACTAAGCTAGATTTGAGCTATTTTAAATAGAAGTGTAATTAAAGAGGAAGATCATCCATGCTCTATTCCTATGAATTATCAGTACTTTTAATATAATTGAGGCCTTGTATTCCAAAAACCTCCTGGGAATTAGTCCCATGCTGCATTTTGCTTTTTAAGGCCTTACTTATTTTTCTTAGTGTTTGGAAGAGTTTAACTTGGCAGTGTTCAATGATCCCTATTAACTCACTTTTAAAAAGTAATAGCTTTTAGATAAATTCAGGCACTTAACACAGTATTACAGAATGATTATCTGAAGAGTGAATAAGAATCCAACTTAAAATCAAGAGACTTTCCTTAAATTTTGATTCATTGCTGGTTTTTTTTATATGATGTTCTGTAGAATCTGATGCACAGCAAAACCTGTACAGTAGAGGCTTCTGTAGATGACTCCCAGTAGTAATACAAAATCTTGTGAAATTAAACCATATCTCTGCAAAGAAGGGGACCAATCTTTGTAATTCACTTCTGAGCAAAAAACCCCTTTTTTTAAAAATTATTACAAGTGTTACTTTACTTGTTTAATACACTTGTAATACATATAAAATTCAAAACTAACGTGTATCACTACAAAAAAATTTCTGGTACCAGCCAAATACCATAAAGCACAGATTTTTTTTTTTTTTTTTTCATTTGCACAATTCCCCCTTTCTGAGACTTACTTTCAACCTACATAGTGCCTTAATCTTTCAAGGCCAAACTTGACTCCTCCCCGCATCCTTGGTCAACTCCACACATTTCAGGTTCTTTCACTTTCTCTGTCTGCTATGCATGGGCTTGTTTCTCACTTCCTTTTTTTGACTGTTGCCTCCTTTCCTGCCACATGTAATATGTGCTATACCAGTGAGGCACCCAATTTCATCTCTGGTTATTGCTTCCTTTCCACCAGCACTGATGTTGAGGCAAGTAGTTGCAGCGTGGAGGCAAAGGAATGTGTCTCATCCCACACAGACATCAACAGAGACTGTGCATTGTCACAGACATGTACTACAGCCTCAGAGAACAGCAGAGTCATTGCCACAAAACAGCAGGTCTTCATTAGCCCAAACTTCTCTTACCTAATTCAACATAAGGTGCTGTATGGGGGCGTCTAAATTCTCCTATGCTGGAGGACCACATTGACAGATACGTTCTTGGCTGGCACACAAGAAGGGTCACAGATTTTTTATCAAGCTTGGACTGGGGCAAAGTGATGCCTGTGAGCTCATGTAAGGGAGAAGAGAGCCTAGACATTACTACAGTTGCTCAAATAGCAGCTGCAGAGAAAGGATTGTGTAATTTTGTGCTTCTGACAGGCGGGGAGCAGCCCATGAGGATTGCTTGAGTACAGAGTGCTATACTGGCAGCACCTTTGCTTTTGAGGACAATGGCTGATGAGGAAAAGCCTCATCTCTTTTCTTAGCAAAGGTATATGATGCTCTGTCTTTTGTAGCAGAGCTACAGCCAGATATGGCATCACTTGGCAAAGAACTTGTGATGAAGCATTCTTGCTGGAAATGTTGATACATGTTTTCTGAAAAACATTTTGGTCGCTGTGTGATGTATGGCAACAACCAAGGCTGGGTGGATCTGATGGGGTGAATGAAAGGTCTGGGCAGAGGATTATTAAAGGTCTGACAGAGGATTATGGTCACCTGTGTTTCAGGAGCAACACCAACATGTGGAGGATATGACATTTAGGGTAAATCTGTGATTCTAGAATTGTTTCTAAGTATGGATTTTTCCCCTGTCAAATGTGGGAAGTGTTTCTCCCAGTGCAAAGTGCATGGTGACATGCTTAAAGACTAGGAATGCCAGATCCATTCTCAGTGTGATGGTGAAGACTCAGGAACCCGAGGTAGTCTCCCAGCATGAGGATCTTGACAATTGGAAAACCTCTGGTTTATGTTAGGAGAGACCAGGCATCTGCAAGGGCTTTTGGAAGTTTTGGAAGCTGAGAGTTCTTCTTCCTTTTGAATCAAACTTTGGGTGCTCTTTAAAGTTAAGTTGTTAGCAAATAAATAAGTGTATTTTAGCCAAACCTAATGCTACACATGAATGTCATCACAATGTAATATACAGGGACAAGTTTTAGAAGAACACTGTGCATATATTGAAATACAATGGGAGACATTCACCTTGAGTAAAGTCCCTAAAACCTCAGAAGGTCCTTTGAAATGTTGTGCTTTGTTCTGCTAGTTAATTTGACACTGCGGAAGTCTGTCCCTTAGGGGCTTTTCTTTTCTCTTATTCAGAGAGACCTTTTCCATTGAATGAAACAGAGATACCACATAATTTCTGACAGCCACTATCCAAAAACTGCATCCTAGAAAAATTATGTCTGTGAATGACACCACCAAAGCACACCATTCCTGTGGATGTGGGTTCTTGAACCAGCCTTGAAATTTATTGCCAGGGCTACACAATTTGGTTTAGCTCCAGCATTGTCAACTGTTTAGGTTTTGTCATATTATCTGATGTTCTGCTAAATGCCTCAGCCCCTGGGGCTGGTAGATTATGTAAGAATCTCTGTTTTTATTACAAAATAAAGTTTAATTTCCATTTTTTCCAGAAGTATTTAGGCATGTGACCATTAATAGTGCAGACTATGCAAGGTTATTAACCCTCCAAATCTCATTTTTAAGCCAACTATGATTTTTTAAGATCTGACTCATGATTTTTGAATGCCTGAGGGACACTCTTGTATTTTCAAAAATCCAACTGTTTTTCAGTTTTCCAGCTTGATATCTTATTTTCTTGGCCTGACAGAATTGCCTAATTCAGGAATTTCTTTTTCTCTGGATGTTTTGAACACTGTAGCTCTGTAATGCATTTCTGACATTCCAGAAGCAAGCTCCCAGGAGCCTCTGCCATGCATCTGTTGTTGGAGGTGCCTTGACAAGCGTGATACCACACATTAATATATACAAAATTATGCTTGTCCACATGAAAAACCAAAATCAAAATCAAACCAAAAAAACCCGAAACCAAACTAAATAAAAGACTACCACCCCCCGCCAAAAAAAAAACAACAACCCAACAAAAAACAAAAAACAAAAACAAAAACAAACACAGAAAAAAAACCCCCCAAACTCCCCCCCCCCAAAACCCAAACATCACCAAAAAAAACCAAAAAAGCCCATGTTCTTTCCAGATATGGAATGATGTCACTTTTGACATCTTTCTGTGATGACACTTCAGGATGTAAATTTCATCAGGGAAAGCAGATAACTTTCCTTTTCCAATGTCTGAAAGCAGACATACAACTGCTGTAAAGCACCCTCATTTGCACTATGACTTTGTGTGCAGCCATCCCACATTCTTTTGTCACTTTACAGGTACAATTGATTCCTGCTTTTTCTGGCCCAGTATCTGGTGAGATAAAGTTATGTGTTACCCAGACACTCATGCTCTCATCCCCCTCAGGGGACTACTTAAAGAAATTCATCCTGTGTTGTCTGACCCTTGACAATGTCAGTGAGTGATGTTGCCTCTTGCAAGGCTGTTCCTCGCTCACAGGAGGCAAAGGAGAGAACTGAGTGGGAAGAAGACAATGGCTCCACTAGAGTGTAGCTGAATTTTTGTGCTATAGCTCTGGAGAAAGAGGGTAGGCAACAGTGCCTAGAGTGCCTAGTCCAGAGGAGTTTACAGGGATAAGCACAAGGCCTGGGACAAGAATCACCAGCTGGCATTGGTGAGAACAGCTACCAGAGCTAGGGCTGTGGTTTCTACATGAGAGCTGTAGACAGCTGCCCAATAACTGCCCAGCTCAGCTGGGTGAAGAAAGTGATGGTTGTTTGTGAAAGGCCTGTCCAGAGTACTGCTGTTGATGTGAAAAGCACATTGGCATGAATGGGCACAGCGACTCTGGGGCCATGCAAGCTGAGGAATGGCCAAACACCCACATATCCCAAAGACATTTTTGTTTGGTCTAGGCTAAAATTATAAGCTCTCTTAGAAAGGGGGTCCTTGACTTTGGTTGGTTGTTGTAGCTCCTTGTATACCTGTAGATTGCAGCTGTAAATGGTCCCAGGAGCTCAAGGTGCATACTACTCCATGGCTTATGAACTATTTATGCGGTCTTGGGCTAGGTTAAAATATTTCTTAGAGGGGGCTTGCATTTTAGAATAGGCCCTCACCAGAAGGTGGCTGGAGGGCTGTCCACCTTGAGTGGTTCAACAGTATGGATGTAGACTGGTGGGTGGCAGTTGCTGTGATAAAGCCTTCTCATCCTAACCTGGGTAAAAAGAAACTGCATTTTGCCTCACATGGTACATTATAAAAAAGTTACAGGAGTTATAGAATATTCTGTGTTGGAAGGGACCCACAGGGATCATCAAGTCCAAACCTTAAGTGAATGGACTGCATGGGGATCAAAACCACAACTATGGTGTTATTGGCACCATGCTCTAACCAAGTGAGCAATTCAGAAACTTTTTTACAGAAACTTCATATTCAAAATGCAGAATATGGCTTCTGCTCTGATTTGGCTTCAAGTAGGAAGATACATCCACTAAAGTTTTAATTTAAATTCCACACAGTGTCTGTGTCAGAAGTCTTCACAGAGACTGGATTTAAAATATGTCCATGGGCTAAGCAACTTCTTTTTCAGCTGAAGGAAGGGTGTGAGAGAGAGTGGTTCACAGAGCAGAGCAGCTGCACAGGGAAACTCTGAGGTACAGATAAGACAAAGAGCTGAATTGTTAGTGATACCAATCAAATATGAAGTTCTCAAGGAAAGGCAAACTGGCATAGTTTCACTATTGCCAAGGGAATTATAACAGTTGACGCCCTCAGAAATTTGCAGGCATTTTGCTGAAATTCAAGTCCATCCTGCTATTCCTGTCTTGCATCTTCAACTATCTTGTCAACACCATTAGAAATTGGGCCACTGGTGTCCATGAAACTGGAACTTCCAGCTCCTGCTAAGAGAGGAATGGGTCTCCATGCGTACCTCATGGACATCCCTTGTGTCTCTAGATGGCTGGGGAAGAGTCATGAAGTTGGAATGCAATGAAATGCAATGATCCATCCCTTGATGCAGGACAGAGAGGGCTGCAGAGCACAGATGTTTGCATCCTGTGGAGCTGTGTGGCCTGACTGAGCAGTATGGATGACTCTGCAGTTTGACAGGCCTAGTCTGCAACCACACAAGGATCCTGCCATGGGAAAACCCCACCTGCTCCAGACTTACCGGTAGGCACTGCTCAGCAGCTGCAATGCATTAGACTGGTGTTGAGCAGGGGGAAATCCAACTGCTGCATGCCTGCTGCAATGGTCAGAGGAGATGAATTTGGCCCAGTGAATTTTTTATTCATCTGTGTTGTGGTTTGAAAACAAACCAAATGAGAAGCTCTAAGTCAGAAATAAAATTTAACGAGAAGAAAAGGAAAATAAAATAGAATAAAATAAAATAAATACAAAAAGAAAAACCACTGACAGAGTCAGAATACAACCTGATCAGGGTGATGGAAACAGTCCAGATGAGGTGATCTTTTTGAAACAGAAATCTTGTAGAAAGGTCTGGTAGCTCCAGTCCTCTGGGAATCCAGTGGGTGAGGGCTGCTTCTACTGTCCCAAATCCCAGCTTATATCCAGGTGAGAATGCTTGGCTTTTCCCCATGGGTGGAGCATCTCACAACGGGATGATGAGTCATGGAAGAGGGCCTTGATGGCCCATTAAAGAGATAACTCCCGGAAGGAGTTATCTCTGAGTCATGCAAAAGGCATTGATGAGCCATTAACTGAAGATGGTGATAGAATACATCTTAAACTACAACGCAGGACAATCTGGATGCTCCAGAGCTGCTACTGCTACTCAGAGGAAAAAAAGCAAATAGTATGAAAATGTCCAAGACAAAAGCTCTCCACGAAAGCACTGACTGGAAGAATTGACTGATTAGGTTATAAGCTATTTTGGGGACTGAAAATCAGTGCTGCTAGCCAGATATGATTTCTAAGACAGCAAGAAACCTTGGCCACAGCTGCAAAGATGCTCAGGTATCTTACTACTCCTGGGGAACATCTACATCCCTGAGCCCTTACAGGTTTCCCTAATGTGACCTCTTCCCCAGTGACCGTCTCCCCACAGCAAATCTGGTCCAAGGTGCAGGTGTGCTGAAGCAGTGACCAGAAGCCCCCTTCTCCATTTAGAGTGGAAGGAAGGGGAGAAAAGGCCCTCACCCAGGCTAATATCCCTCTCTAGCTGCCATCTGGGGACAAAATGTCAGGGCAGATGTATGTAGGAGGTGTCACTGCCACTCGGCAACGGTAGCTAGGGCCCTTAGAAAGGGCTCCAAGCCTACCTACTTAGTCTTAGCCTCTTGTGGAGTTACCCAAAATGGCTTCTGCCCTGTGTGATTTTCAAGTGAAAGTGTTTTGCTTTAGTTAGCCACAACACAATTTTAGTTTAGGTGCAAACTCTTGACTCCCATCTTTATTATCTCACGACCAGCTATACAGCTAATGCACAATTCATTAGTTAGTCAAAATACAGTAAATGGCAGAAGCACATCCTGCACACCCGGGCTGTAGTGGTAGGCCCACAAACTGTGCACATTGCCCTCACTTCAAACGTATTTAATGATGCTGTGTTGACAACAGACAGGGACAGGACCCTCAGGTCAAGTCCAATGAAGTTAAGGGACTAATGTTGTGGATATGCCACTGTTTTAGATCAGGTTTTCTATTTCCTATTTCTTTTTCAAGATTAAACAAACCTAAGGAAGATTACCGGGCAAGGTTCCTCTGACTGTTGAGCTTTCTTCCCCACGCTCACAGGGCATGTGCAAATTTCCATACCTCTCCCTTTTTTTATCATCTTATGGGGTCTTCAACACCCTCCTCTCACCCTGTGTGTCTCAGATGCTTTTTTTTGCTGGGCTGTTAAATCTGCATAGTGACATAGAACCCCACTGTGGTTCCTGCAGAAAGCACTGTCCTGGCTGCAGCCCCCTGTGGAAGCCTGTTGTCCACGGGGAACTGTGTGTTGCTAAGGACATTTCCTTGAGGCTTCTGTCTTTGGTTATCCTCCCATTTCTTCCCTCATGTCACCTGCATATCACTTTTGCAGTGTTTGCTCTTAAATGTGCTGAATGTGTCAGATGCATCTTTGGGCCATGATCTGCCATTTGATTAAGGAGACGTACCCACATTTACTGCTTTGCTGATTATGGTGCTCTCAAGTAATACACAGCAATGTTTAGATAGCTGCCAATGTGACTGCTGTAGCAGGTAGGTATTGAGATGATCCAAAACACATAGCCAATAATGCCTCATTGAGTGAATTTCACTGGGACCTGATCTCTGCTGTACAAGCCTCTCTCTGACTGGGATGTCACCAAGGATTATGGCTTCAAATGAGCAGCAGGTGAACTCTAAGTAAAAAAGATCACAGGCAACATTCTGCTCTCAGTTACACTCCATTGACGTCAATGGGGTTGCTTGGGGTGAGCTCAGAGCAGAATTTATTTTCTAGTTTTTAATATGTATAGCCAAAACCCCCCCAAATGACTTTCAGCATGTAGCACAGTGCCTAAAAACTTCTCAGCGACACATGCTGTAAAGTTCTTCTTCCTATCAGAGCAACAGAAAAAAGCTATATTGTCTGGAAAAAGAGGGCTAAACTGTTTAGCATGTTGCTGCACGCTGCCCACATTCAGTGCAAGGGAAGGGGATAGGATGCCCCTGGGACCTGTGTGTTGCACACCTCCTGCAGCCACTCATGGCAACCTGCCATCAGCTGGCAGGATGGAGCAGCTCCATTTCAAGTGTCCTATTCCACTGGCAGACAAGTTATTGCATGGGTGCAGGTACTTCTGAAATTTGAGTGCATCCTCATATCACACCCCTATGTTGTAACACCTCTTGGATCCCAGCTGGCTGCAGAGAGGTGCTGTGAGTTTCAGAGGTGTTATAGTGATGGAAAGAAAAGGTATTTACAGGCCTATGATTCTATGATCAGTCAGGACAGTAGATTTCTACACTGTGTCCAGGACCAAAATCTCTCACTTGAAGCCAGCTGTGCTAGACGCTGTATGGTTGAAACCAAGCTGGTTATTTGCTTTTGGCATGACTATAAACTTCCTCTGCTTGCTTTTTGCTCCTCCACAATCTAGAACAACAACCAAGAGCAGCAAATAATGACAGATAAAACCTGAATATTGAAAATCTATTGATATGACAAGATATCATATATGTTTATTTCATTCTGCTTTTCTTTGGTTTTAGCTTTGATTGTTTTAAAGAGGTGTTGACAAGAATTAAAGTATTACTCACAGGAGTTCTGATATGAAAGAGCCAGATTTTATTTTGTAGTGACTGTATTTGTGCAATAACTGCCAATATTACTGTCAGATCAAGCTGAGATTTTATGCATTTCTTGGTGAGAATGTGCAGTACTGTGGGATCAAAATCAATGGGATATATTAAATCCCTAATGTATTCCTGTTGTGAAACACCTCCTTATTTCTGCAAAAAGGGATTCTGTAGGTAGATGCGCTCCTTCATGTGGCTTCCACAGCCTGGAAATCCGCACTAAGTCCCCCCTTTCCCAGTTCCCTGAGAGAGTCGGTAAGAGCTCTGCTATCACTGTATTTAAATGTAGGTCTTGTTTCTCACTTTCTGGGTTGTCATACAATGTGATGGAGAGCAGTTTTTGTGTGTCAGCAGATATCCTGGTCCCAAGATTGCACTCTTCCAATGGCAATCACAGGGTAAAAGACTGAAACCAGAAGCTGAGGAACAATGATCATACATTTTTTGTGGCAACCCTTTTTGGGAAACAGGGCTGTCCTACTCCAGCTCAGCACCATGACAGCATTATCCTCTGAGAGGAGAGGGTTATTGAGGGTGGGGTCTTTCCCTGTGTTGTGGTGTTGGGCTGGATAACATTGGCAGCACTTGAAACAGGAGGCAGATCTCCCAGCATAGGAATTAGCTTTATATATTATGAAATAATTGCATTCATTTCTTCCTCTCTGCTATGTATACCATGGACAGCTAGCTAGGTGCATGACAAGGTTTATTTTTCTTTCTTGACAATGTTTACATTATTTCATTGCCCTAATTATGTTTCATAACCCTACATAATTTTGCCCTGCCACAAAACATAGTATGACATCTTGGATTGTCCTTAGTACCGTCAGATCCTGTGAGGTGAAAAATTACAGGGAAGTTTATAACAAGATGATAGCCAGAAATTAATGCAACTTTTGAGTTTCCCAATTGCCACAAAATCTCAAGAGAATAAAAGAGGATTATTTTAGATTCAGGCATCAGAGCTTAGTAAGTACTGAAATACTAGTAGGAGACAAGAGATTGGTCCAGATGGCTGAAGGTAGAGGCCAAACCAAGTGTGTCTGACACTCCTGAATTTAAACATGAAGTGGGGCTTTAGGAAGGGTCTGTGTTTCTTAAAGAATTTGCTTTAGAGAAAAGCCTTTTTTTAATCTTGACAATTAAAATTTAAAACACTACACAAAAAAGTCTCAAGTGCTGTACAACTCATTCTATTATATATTACCCTGAGTACAGCATTTGCTGTTCTGACACAAGCAACAATACCTTACTGGCCATGTTGTGTTGGAGGTTGGGTTGAATCCCTTGTAGTTGGTGGTTATATGAGCAGCTTCCACTCAGGATCACTGTAAAGTAGCGACTTGCAGTGTGTAATAAAAGAACTAAAATGATGTTTATCTCCTCCTCTAATGCTGGTGTGCTTTGTTAAAAATGCTTTTTCCATGCCAGACCCCCAGAAGCAGTGGGTACTGCTGGCAAAATGGGCAGGGTGGAGTGGAAGGACTGGTGTGACCATAACCCTATGACAACGTGACCTTGAGTAATTTCTGCATTGAAAGGCACATGTGCAGCCCCCAAGTGAGTTTCACTGTCAAATGTTTTGTGAGGATGCCTCTATCTAAGAGGTCAGCAGCTGTGAGCCAGCAAGCAGCATGGGTGCATCAGGCACCAGGTTAGTGCATGCAGGGACATGCGCATGCGTCTATCTGAAAGGTAGACCACACAGTAGATCCTTTTCATCTCTCTGCTGGCTGGAAGAGGCTTGGAGCTGTGAAATGGCAGCCTGGGATTTGAAAACCACTTGTCTTCTGTGTCTGTACACATCTGCTGTCTTGGCAGATTAGGGTACTCATTTTCTGTCTTGCCTTCAGCAAGATACAAACAATCTAGGAGGTTTTTGGAAAGTATTGATGATAACATTCTCATACAAGAGATGGAGAAGGTGATGACTGATACCACAACAAATTTTTGAAAGGTTGTGGTGAGCAGGAGAGGTGCCTGAGAGCTGGAAGAAAGCAAATGTCACCCAGTCAAAGGGCAAGGAGGATCCAGAGATCTACCGGCCAGTTAACCTCACCTCAATCTGAGGTCAGGCAAGTCAATCACTACTCAGGCTGGGTTAATACTGGCTTGGATTATTTCAGTGTGAATCACGAGATGCTTGGGTGGTTAAGGCCACTGTCAAAGCAATTGCATTAAGTCTCTGTGAAGGATGATTTTGTTCTGTGTCTGGACAGTTTCTGCTGGAAATACCTGTCCTGGCCTGTCTACCAGGATGAACATCTGGGAATACCCAGGGAGAAGACATCCCAGAGGGCGATGTGGGAGAAAAGTCAGTTTTCAGATAATTCAGTGGTCAAATTATGTCACATTAGCATTCAATACTGTGAGCTTCCAGCAGAATACTTGGAAGAAGGAGGGAGTGTTCAGAAGTGTGCAGAAAAAGGTCTAGTGTGGTTCTGTCCTGCAAACAGCTTCCACCCATCACAGTGGTGAGATGCCTAGCAATTAACTGACTGCAAAACAATTATCTCTTCTGCCAACTAACAAATTACTACTTTTTTGTATTTATGCATTTATTTCGAATTACTGTCTTTGTCACTTCACAAGCAGTTTGCAGTAGGAAAAAATGGTAGCTCCACACCTTGTCTTGTGTACTGAACTTCATGAGTTGACTTCTTTGCAGTGTTGGAAGTGCAGAGAGATAAGCAGAAATCTGTGGGATCAAAACTTCATCCTCAGTGTCTGAAAGCTGGGGATTGGACTTCTCATTATTGTGTAGGCTGCTGGGAGCTCATCTCAGCAGAAGCCTTGGGGCATGGCTGTAAGTAACAACAGATGTAAATACAATTATCTGTAAACTGCATACATCTCAGCTTTGTTAGGAAAATCCTAAACACAACAGCCAATAAGCAGCAAACTCATAACCCCACGAGTAAAAATTCAAGACGCGTTTTATTTTTATAGGATAAGCCTGGAAAATACTTGGCATCAAAGCAGGTTTGGTGTTTGATTTTCACTGATTTCACTGTGTATAGAATCATCTTTCCCAGATGAGCACAGATCATCTGGGAAAGATGATCCCAGATGATCACCAGCTTCCCATATATATTCTAAGTTAGCTGTGTGGCATGTGTAGCTGGAGCTTGTGCACCTTTGTTCCTGTATCCTCTCTACTCTCTTTTGCTTTGTAAATTTAGATCCTTTCAGTTTAGAGCAGTGGAGATCATTGTGATCATTAATAAAAATATATGAAGTAGATGTATATGAAGTAGAGGAAATGAGAGATTAAGAGCATTTTGGGGATTACCAAAGGCATTATTAACATGTAACAGCCATTGCTGATAGTGTAATTTCTAAATGCTGCAATTGTCAAATAAAAGGGAAATATTAATTTCTGCACTCGTTTGGGTGTTGCAGTTTCAAAGCCCTTGTAACACATTTCAAACGGGAATCCAGCAATGTAAAGGTCTTTGGTCAAGAATCTTCATGAACAGAATTTTACCCTAAAAGACCAAGTCACATTCCTATGGAGCAGTTTAATTGAATATGTCTGGACTTACACAAAAGAAATACTTGTAAGTTCAGCCATGAATCAGTATTTCTGTGTTCCCTGGTAGGATTATTGTTGTTTCATCATCACCTTCTTATTTTGCTTTATTGTCATTGCTAGCTCCAGAATTTTTGGAACATCTTTAACATCTTCTGAGAGTGTTTCTGCCTTTATCCATCTTCAGAGGAACACTTGTCTAGAGATCCTTGTTTCTAATCAGCAATGGCATGTCTCCAAAGTAACATTGCTTTTATGAAGCCGTAGCAAACCATGCAGATTCACACATTCACAGCACTGGTAAGCTTTGCTCCAGTTGGTCCTCAGAAGAAGCACTGCTGAACCATTCATTGCAGAAAAAATGTTAAGAAGCAGTTTGAGTCAAGAGTTTCAGCAAATAAAGGAAATTCCAGAGATCTCAAATATGTGTGATATGTTATGACTGCACATTCACTTTCCTCAAACCATGTATTTTAGTGCAAAGCTCTTGTCCACTCTGCTGATAAAATTATGAAGAGTATGCAGAGTCATGTTCCAAGAGGATCATCATCAATTAGGTTCTTCCTGGACTGATTATTCATTTTTTCCCTTCTCATGCAGATATTGCCCCTGCATCAGCCTTTCCACACTGGTAAGCCTCTTTGCTCTTCATATAAATATTTATGGTGGAAAAACAGGAAATACAAATGACAGTTTTGGAAAATATAACGTAGGCCTTTGTGGTAGACTGGGGCAAGACACAGTGAGTCAGGAGATCTTGATTCTGATGTTTCTTTAAGTCTTCCTAGAAAATGAGTGTTGATTTCTAAGACATTTTGAGTCTTTCATCTAAGCAGAGACCTGCTGGCTAACAAGATATTTCTGGAGATTAAACCCCACAGTCTTATTTCCCTACAGAAAGGCACTTCTAGTCACAAATGCCAACCTCTTCTGCTCCAGCAAATGCATCTGTTAAGAAAAGAAATACTATCAGCAGGGCAACAGGTGGCCTATTACAGCCAATCTTGAAAGGTTATAATAAGAGGGAGTGTGTATGAGTGAGAGGAGAATAACTGGAAAAGAAAGGGACTAAGATGAAGGAAAGGACAATGGCAACCATTTTTTCATGCTGCTGCAGTTAGTGTGCTGGAATAACACAGTTTTCTGGTGACTTTGAAACACTGGGGTAGGGTACTGCCCTGGAAATACATTTGCCCATTGTACTGTTCTCTGTTTGCTTAGAAGGAATTCAAAAGGGATTTGCTTTCTCTTGTTTCATGAGCCCCACACTTTCACACTGACCAAAGTGGATACACAGCAGCTGGCCACGTCCATCACCACCACTGGGTGGGAGAATTCCTGATTATACTTAGATCCCTCAGACCCCACTCTGTCACTCGCAGAGAAGCTCTGCTTGCACACTGCTTCCGACATGCAGCAGGCTGGGATGTCTGCACGCCTTGCCTGAAGAAGCTGGATGCCTTCTGGATCAAACATGAATGACCTGCTGAAGGTGTCCCTGGTGCACGTCTTCACCCTGGCAGCCCTCAGCTTGGCTGAGACACTTCTGAAAGGTTTGCTTGGAGGGGCTTTTCCCCTGCTCTCTTGCCATTTGTTGAAGGAGGTTTTTCAAAGGGGAAGGTGTCTCTGGTAATGGTGGGGTGAGTGGTGCTGTAGCTTTCCAAATAAATAGAAAAATGGTCTGCTTCCAATGGTCACTTCTCTGCTTTTAGAAGGACAGCAGTGAAAATATTCTCATATTTGTGTTTGGAATTGAAGGTTCTTTGTCTGTGAAGAGCACATTGTAATAGGCAGGGGAGACCTTTGGATTCGACCTGGGTGGAAAGTAAATTTCTCATGTGAAAGGAAGCTCAGAAGAGTTAATGGCTGGTAGTACCAATTGCTGCAGAGCCAAAGATTTGTTGCGTTCAACACACCTGTGTAGTTTTGTAATTATATAAAGCTTCAAAAGAAATAAATATCTATGATATCTTTACAAAGAATATGTATATAAGTACAAATATGCACTGTTTTTTATAGCATATTACGTACAAGTTATCATACCTTCTATCTTGAGTGCACACACGCATGTGGGCTTATGCACATGTACTTTTAGCCAACAAAAGAATTGGTAAAAAGATCTGTTTGAAAATATCTTTGAGGTACAAAATGCAACTGTGGTACCATTCTGGACGTACTATTTGGTAAACCTGTGGACAACAATTTGTTGCTGAATGGTGATGGTCCAGTGCAATTCAACACTCATTAGAAACTTTGCAGTTTCAGGAAAACAAAACAAAATCTTAAGGGGAATGCCAGTATTCGCATGTTAGGCCAACATTGCTGCTCTTACAGCAGGGCTATGCTTTTACAATTGTTAGTCAGGTTATTCTCCCCATCCCCCCCAAAAAGTTATTTTCTTTATAAAAATGTTTCGAAATAAAGATGTTAGAATTTTCCTAAGGTACTAAGTTAAGTTTTTGAACTCTACAATTTTTGAATGTTGTGGTAATTTTTGAATGTTGTGATATTGGAGAGATAAGAAAAACAAAGAGGACAGCGATAGATTTTTTTTTTTTTCTGGTGTCACAGTGTAATGAACAGATACATTCCCTTTTCTAGGACATCACAGCTGAGCTGCTTTTTTAACCATAGAAACTGCAGTTTCTAAAGGTGTCTGTAATGTTGCAGAGAAACTGGTTCTGTTTCTGCATTGTTTTGTTTGTCTGGTTTCAAAAGTGTAAATCCAAATCCAAAGCCAAGACATTTGGAAGCTTCTGGTGGGCTGGGGATAGAAGGGGATTTGGCTTTCTCATGGTCCCATGACCAGCCTTGGGTCATTTTTCTATCTCTGGAAACTACAGCTGACATCCAGAAAAATGGCACCTGTGTGGCTTTACACATACATAAATTAATTTATTTTCAATTTATTTAAAGCCACAAGGATACCTTAAAATATCAGAAATCCCCAGTATATGCACATGGAAAGGCCTGGCTCCATTTCCTGTGATAATAGATATGTCCGTATATTGTTCACATTGTATTTTCCTATGTTAAAATTTGGTAATGCACACATCATAGGTTTAGAGTCTTTTCTGGAGCAAACATGGGCTGGCACCAGCGCCCAAGCTGTTTGGATGGCTTTTAGATGTAAGTATCATCTCAGCCATTTTGGGACTCCGTTGCTGCCTCACAAAATGATGGCATGTTCCACTGCCCACTGTCCTAACTTGAGTTAAATATCATAAAGGTAAAAAAGAGCTTACAAGAAAATTATATGTCCCTGTTGCTGTCACAGTTGCCCTCTGAGGATGTAGAATTTGGGACGACAGCTTTAAAATAATTTCTTTTCCTGTTACTGTAGTGTTGTCAGTTTGGACACTATTTTCTTGCAAGTATGAGGTTTGATTCTGCCCCAAAAAGCTGTATTCTGGCCTTCAAAAGGTACCAGGTCAGACCATGTCTATGCAATATTCTGTCATCTATTGAATAAAAGACACACTCTAAAAGTATGTAACTGTTTCTCAAGATTTTTTTTTAAATATAGAAACTCGACAGGTCTTGTTTGCCCAAAGAACAAAATACTGTCGTCATGCATACCAGCTCTTGGTACAAATATAGCCTTATTACTTGTTGGAGTGGCTGTTGTGTCATTGCAACAGTTATAAAACTGGTTGCTTTGAAGTACTGTTGCTGTAGAAATTTACATATTTCCAGAGTTAGAAAAACATCCTTCTAGAGACTGAGGAATATGGACAAGAGCAACAAAAACACACTGTAAAAATTAGATTACAAGACTCTGGGGTTAATGCCATCAAAACCCAATAAGCTCTGTCATGAAATAGCAGGGTCTCTTTTGAAGTAGATAGGATAACCATCAGTGAGGGTTATTCTCCTAAGACAACCTTCAGTAGTAGCTGAATGAAGACTTTATAGAAATCTTCCATTTGGTTTCACTGGCATGGGATTCATCTGGGTAACAATATAGATGATTATTTCTGTTTAATGTGACCTAAAATGACCTAATAAAGTGATGCATGAGACAATTTGAAGCAGTGATCCTATCTTAGATGTAGTTTTGAGACTTACATAAGTATAGTTATTATTGTTAATCAATGATACAATGCGAAGTCATATAATCTAGAAATATTATCGAGGCAGGTCCATTCTAATGAAATATCAAAACCACTTAGAATTTTACATAAACGTGATAGTGGAAGCTGACCCTTTCTTTCTTCTAGCTTCTTTCTGTCAGAACTCTAAAGACATTCTAATTTTGACTTCCATGTAAATTGAAAAAGGATTAAGGTATTGACTTTCTATTATTCTCAGTTACTTAAATCTGAATGTCTTCTCTTTTGCCCATTCCTTAGGGAGAGAAGGATAAAATGGATATAGCTTATATTTTCCTGAATTTGAATCTTGTTGTACTAAGGAGGACCAGTAGATACACAGCAATTGGGATTTTCTGTGAAAAAAACAATGGGCCAGATATTGCTGTACTCAGTGGGGAACAGGAAGACTCCAGAATCCATGATATATTTTCAAAGTAGTGTTTCAGGAATATGATGAAAACTAGTTATCTCAGGAGAAGTCTCACTGAAATTCAGTCCAACCAATATGGATGTGTGTCTCTAGCAGCCATTGATCAAAACATTCAAGTATTTTTGGAGGAAGTGGCTGTAATGAATACCATGAGCAGGGAAAGAGACAGGCTAGGCTTATGCTTTGATCCCTTCCAGCTGTGCTTCAAGTCTTTCACCAGTGATCGCAAATGTTTCTAAAGATGTGTTCGAGTAATGCATGACAACAGATCTGTGATAATAAGCATTAGACATAGCCATTCAACTTCTAACCCTCATGCTACTTGGTTAGAAACTCTGAGAAAAAGAGCGTGTCCTTGTCATGAGACAATCTGAATGACCTGAATTGTCTTTGTGAGCCTGGCTTAGAAAAATATAGTGCCATGTAATGGATTTGGTGTTTGTATATACAAACAAACATGGTGGGGTTTTATTTTGTTTTGGGGGACTTTTTTGTTTGGGTTTTTTTAAAGGTAAACCATTGACTGAATAAATCCTGTAACAAAGAACACCCCCCCTTCCCCCCCCCCCCCCCCCCCCCCCCCCCCCCCCCCCCCCCCCCCGATCTCATGCACTAATAAATAGGACTCTTCCCACTCCAGGGGCAGGTCAGCCTGGCTTCAATTTGTGTGCTGCCCCTTTCACTTCCAGCCTAGGTAATGGCACTCTCATAGCAGGGGGACAGCCTTACCTGTGTCCTTGTGGTATGCTAACCTATTGCTGTGAGTCTCGAGGAAAAGGTGGGTTAGAAACTAAGCCTGTTGGAGCCTGATTTGCTGTTTTGCACCTTGTGAATACACCTCAAGGGAAAATACCACTGAGTGACACTGCAGGGACCTGGCTCCCTCCACCAAACATGCTTGGTGGTTGTGTAACACTCTCCAGTAGGCACTAGAAGATGTTCTCATTTTCTCTTCTTCACACAGCTCCCTTGATCAACACTCCTCTGGAAACAGTGGATGCCCTGGTAGAAGATGTTGCCAAGTTTGTCTGTGTAGTGGAGTCATATCCTGAGCCAGAGATTACATGGACACGCAACAGCATTCCGATCAGGTAGGGATCAGCCCCAGCCCTCACCAGTACCTTCTGCCAAAAATGGAAGTGCTTTATTTCATGATACAGGAGATATCTGGGAATATAAAAATGGGTCTGTGGCAGGAGAGATAATGAGTGGCTGTAATTTTATAGGATTCTGTATTTCTGAGGGTGTGGTAAGAGCACTTGGGGTTTGCTCTTGCATTTTCACACACCTGAGCTTGCTGAGAAATAGTTTCTGCTTCAAGCTATGCAAGGAGATTTTTCTCTAGCTTCAAACAATTCAGTCTGCTCTCTTTCTCAGTTTATGCATTTATGAAGGAGGAGAACACTGTATAATATTTAAAAGGAGCTTAGCAGGACTTGTCTGTCTCAATGTACTTGGAAACTATGTATGGAAGAGATTGTGCTCTGCCATTCTTTTTTGCTTCTTGTTTTGGATCTAGAAATTTTCTTCTCTGTTATCACTGTCAGATGTTAGTCACAAGGCATCAAGATGTCAACAAAGAAGGCAGCTTTCTGGAAGTATGGAAATGTGTTATGGAAGTTGCTGCCATTGCTTTTGTTCTTTTGCTGTTGACACGTTTCTACAAAGTAAAATGTACTTCTAGCTCTGAAATCACATTACATCTACCACAGGTCTTTGAATCAGTTTCTCATTCTACATGGCTGTAAGGGACTTCCTCTATGAGGGAAAATGCAGCACAACCTTTGTGTAACATAGTCGATTTCCGTCCTCTAAAGGAGATGTCCATGTTGGGCAGATGATCACCTGAAGCATGGTTGGCCCTATTGTGGTCAAGCATTCAAAAATGTTTTGAACCATTGGCATAGGAGACTTCAAATAAGTCAGCAGCAAAAGGAGGTCTCACTGCCTGGAAAACTGCTTTAGAGCAGGACAAAGCAGAAAGCTACAAAGATGAATATAGCCCTTTGGAAATATTGGGAAATATATGGATGTTTTTTCCAAATCAGGTCGTATTTCTCCTAGTTCCTTCCCCATCAGTGGCTGAAAATCAAAGCAGGGCGAGAAAGCCATCCATGAAGAACTGTGTCTTTCTCTCCCCATGTGTTAATATGATCCTTCTCCATGTGTTCTAAGGTAATTTGTAATCCAGATGATTTATCATCTCAATACCCTCTTCTAGAAGCCCAACACATCTTTCTTAAAGCCATTCCACTCTGTCTCTGAGACACAGCGCTTTGACCAAAATGGAAAATAAAGATAAAATCACTTCTTCTCGTAAGGCCATAGAGCTCAGGTACTTCATTCCTTTACTGGGACTTCTGAAGCAGCATTAATAACAGGAAGTGTTTCACTTTCACAAGGCATTATATTCACTACTGCTGGATACAAAAGCTCAAACCAAAGACAGAGGAAAAAGATAAGATGAATATATTTGTTACTTTCTAAAAACTCAGGTGAAAATATTTACACAACAGAAAAGCATCAGATCAGAAGACTCCTTTTCTGAAAAAAAAAAAAAAAAACACAACAAAAAAACCAAAAAAACCAAACCAAAAAACCATATAAATGTATTTCTGTGCCTCTGTGTGTATGTGCATATCAAACTTCAAAGGGCTTAGTTATTGAAAGCATTTAATATCAGTTATGTCATTTCCAAAATTTTCTTCTCTTGCCAAGGTCCCAGCATCCTGGGCAGACAGCAATATTAACCTTCAAAACAAAACAGTATGCAAACTATCGACTTCAGTGGGAATAGAGCCAGGACATAGAATACAGTCAGCAGTAGTCTTCTGGATGTGCCTTTCCTTTTGACATCAAAACTTGTGCAAGTAAACCAGCAGGTGCCCTGTGCCGAGTGAAATGGTTACCTGTCCCATCTTTCAGAACAGGGCTGCCCACAATGAGCCTTCCTTAGGACAAGCATGTCTTTTACACTACAGATGACTTCATGGTGCTCTTTCTTCCCATGTTGAAAAAGAGGAGGGGGATGCAATACTGAATGATGAAATGCTGTTGAAAGGAAATACATGCCTAAAACATCATAAATGGTACATTTAAATTAGTCAATGACTATTGTACAGTTTTTAACAGTTAAAGACAAAACCTGACATATGTAGTGGTCAGATGTTTGATTGCCTGGGACAAAATCCTCAGGTCAGAATCCTTTTGCCTCTGTTCATAAGAATCAAAGTCCAAATGCAAAAGCATTAAGAAAGGTGGGAAAATAAAGCACAAAGAAATGTACAATTTGTTGTGTCTATTTATACTATTCATTTATATTTATTATAATTCTGCAATTTCGCAATGAAAATCAATAGCTCATCCCTCTGATTTCTCATCATCTTTCTTTCTGCTTTCCCTGGCTCTCACTCTTGAATACACACATCTCCCCTAACCTACTCACATATTACACTTCTCTCATCATTCTCACATATGAAATTGGTCTTTTCTCCACATACTTTGCTACAATATCCCATATTTTTGTTGCTTCAGCTTCAGGGCTTTATTCAGTTCCCTGAAATATCCAGCTTAAAGCCTGCTGTCATTAAACTACAGCTATCCTTGAATCCTCTGACTTTCAGATGGCTTCAGCACATTTCTTTTCTTGTTTGTTGGTTTGGTTTTTTTTTTCAAAACAAATAGACAAAACCACTCCAGGATGTAGACACAATAGTTCATGTTTTTTGGTTAGTGTATTTTTCACAACTGTAAAAATGTTTTCATAACTTCATCTGTTTAATTAAAAAAAAAATCTTGTGTGTTTTGTTTGTTTGTTTGTTTTTGTTTGTTTTGTTTTGTTTTTCCTGAACAAGATTTCTTTAAACAATTTCAGCCAGTTCTAGTTACTATACAAACATTTTTCTCTTACATTGAGCACTTATGCTTACACAGGATCTGGCTGGAAAGGATTGTTTGTGTTCATGCCTGTTTTGGCCAGTCAAAACCCCAGATATCTACTTACTTTACCAATGTCTGGGTGGAAGAAGAATTGCAACTATACTAGGGATGGTCAGTAACTGCATGGTGTAGTGAGAAACGGAATCTTAAAGCTGAACTCAGGATTTTCAGCACCTTCCCTTCTGCTTGTGGGTTGAAAATCAAAGGTAAATCTCATTGCCATTTGTAGTGACATGAGCAGTGTATGTATTCAAATGCAATTCCCATTCTCTGTCCCTGGTTGTCCCTGACAATCTGTGCTGTGCCTGCAGGCTGTTTGACACACGGTACAGCATCCAGAGGAACGGGCAGCTCCTGACCATCCTGAGCGTGGAGGACAGTGATGATGGGGTGTACTGCTGCACAGCAGACAACGGAGTTGGAGCACCTGCGCAGAGCTGTGGGGCTCTCCAGGTGAAAATGCGTAAGTGGAAATGCAATTTCCTCTTGAGGCCACGTGAGTGTTTGATTGAAAACCTGAGCAGACTCCCATGTATGCTGCCTGATGATCTACATTCAGGGCCGACTCATGTTCTTGTGAAGCTGGGTCAGAGACATGGCACAGGGGATCATAACTTACTGAATTTGTGATTATTTACTTTGAATAACACACGCTTGTTCTAAGATCAGAAGACAGAAACTGACGCTTTGAATAATGCCCTTTGTGCAAAGTGCTGTAAAAGAGGCACAGCTTGATAGATTAGACCTCTGTGGAAATACTGCATAGATTCCTGGTGAACTTTAAATGTAAAATTTCACTAATAGGTTTCTTCCTGAGGATGGCAAAATCAATTAAATTATGTTCAGATGTTTTCAATAGCAGTGTTGAACGGTCTGAAGCACCATGTTGTAAATCTCAGCATCTCACATGGAAGGCAAAATACTTGTTCTTGCAGAAAGCTACATATGTGTCAAACTCAGTAAAGCTGGACTCACACAGCTAGAGTTCTTTACACAAATACTTTAAAGGAGAGCAGAGGTATATTCTGAATAAAGCATCTGTTTGCAGGAAAGGATTTGTCTATGCTAATGAGATAACTCTCAAGGTCTGGTAATTCTGGAACTCTGCATCATCCCAGTCACTTGCAGGTGGTGGCCAGGAGGTGATGCTCTCCGAAACTTGCTTTTCTGCTGGTTCATTATCATGCAAGAGCCTTAAAATGCCAGATCTCCCAAAATACTGAGATGATGATCTTTTAAACTCTCAGCTCAGGTTAAGACAGGCCATGTTCTTTGAGAAAAATGAATTTAAATTGATCCCTCATTAACTTCAAGGGAGTTTGATTGCTTATTCTTTAAGGATCGATTGTCCTTTTCACTAGCATAGTTATAAATCTTTCAATTAAGGATATTAATTGTGTATACATGCCCTTCTTGCTGAGCTAGAGGCAAGCCTGGGTTAAAACACTTTTGAAATCAATCCAATCCCAGATCTGAGCTTTGAGTCAAGACAGTGTTTATACAGTGAAGAATGTCAGAACCTGGAATGCTAACATTCTTCAATACTGGAAATACTCTTATCTGAATTTGGATTTTAGCCTAGGCCCTAATTCAAATGACTGTCAAACTCCACTCAGGAAAACAAATAAACCACGCTAGTTAGCTGCTTTTGCATCCATAAACTGAAACTGAATGCTGTACTGAAGAATGTTTTTCCTTACCAAAGCACTTCTTAACCAGGAAAGACTGCTCTATCTTTTACCAATATACAGAAAAAGCAGTAGATTTTTTTATGTAATTTCTGAATTTGTCTCATTCTATTATCTCTTAGCTTCATTTCAATTTTAGTTTTGGCTTTTAAAATTTTAGGACCCAAAATAACCCGTCCACCTATAAATGTTGAAATAATAGAAGGTTTGAAGGCTGTTCTTCCATGCACAACAATGGGGAATCCAAAACCTTCTGTTTCTTGGGTCAAAGGAGAAGCAGTTGTAAAGGTGAGTAGAGAATGGTTTTCAATAATGATAATTATTTGCTAAAGGTACTGTGCCTAGTAATAACATATAATAGTTATAATACTTGTAAATTCTAGTAGCAAGAAAGGAAGCATTTGGAAAATCCAGGGCTCATCTCATAAATATCTTCATCTGCAATAATTCTGCATACAAACCAAATGTTCTCTCTATTGCATCTATATTTTATGTGAGATATGCTTGTTAATACTAAGTATGGCCAAATACTGAGGAAAGAACTTGTGAGTGTTCTCTTAAATAAGATCTCTTTTGAAGCTCTAAATCACTGATCTGTCAAAAGTAGCAATGGGTGAGTATGTCATGACAATGCTGAACAGGAAGAGCTGGCCCTAAATCCTTGAGTTGTATAGTCTTCATGCATGTAAGCCGAAACTTTGTAAACAGATTTTTGATGCTGTTCGTGAGCATCTTGCATGTAGAGTCCTCACCTCAATTGCTCCTTCCTCTGGCAGGAGACTACTCGCATTGCTGTCCTCGATTCTGGGAATTTAAGGATACATAATGTTCAGAGAGAAGATGCAGGACAGTATCGTTGTGTGGCCAAGAACAGTTTGGGCACAGCCTATTCAAAACCTGCAACTGTGGTGGTGGAAGGTGAGTGACTTTTGAACCAGGCTGTAGCTCCATGTGCCAGACCCTTGTGCATACCCAGTCAACCACTGAATGAATACCAGATTGATTTTTCAGTTTCTGGTCCTTATGTCCTTATGTACTCTGTGTCCAATTCTTATGTACAGAAAGTATTTGCTTTGTGGTGTGAACCACCACCGGTTTCAAAGTGATGATAACAGTAGACAAGGGTACCCAGATGTTGGCAACAAGGCATTCTATCTTCCTGAATCCTGTAAGAGAATTTGGTTTGGGCAAGGGTTTGTGGAGTGGGTGGGGCTATGACTGATTTAGTAGGTGAACTAATTTTTATTTCTGATTCAGGATGACTGTAATGCAGAAAATAGAGAAGGGTCCTCATTTGCTTAGTAAGCTTCATGGATGTTTAGCATAACTACATGTGTGCATACCTGTGTACATCTGCAAGTAGGTACTCTCACACATCACCCTCACATGCCTCTTTTATTATTTTTAGTATCCCTCCCCTCCTACCTCCCCAATCCCACTAGTATCAGCATTTTAAAATATCTCCAAATAAATAATATCCTAAAATTATTCAAAGCAGGAAAATAACACTCCAGTGTTCTTTGAGCATTCATTGTGTTCACAAAATTTATGAAAATTGTTGTTTATCACTTCTCTGTAATAACATTAACATATTTAAAAAAAAAATCTTGGTCCTAGTATTTACTGGAGTCCCCAGCCTGCATAGTGTGGTTTAATATTAAAACAAAATGAATAAACATAGCTGGTTAACTATGAATATTTCATTCAAGGCGAGTGTCCATTCAAAGAGCAGTGTAATTGTTTATGCCTAGCTAGATCTGGATCACATGGATCTTGATTTATTATGTGCTTCCACTTTAATGGATCCAGCATTAGTCCCATGTGGCATTAGTCCCTTCCTTATATGGAAGGGGGCACCCAAGGATCATAGGTCCTTGTGGCTGAAAGGAATGACAAAAGTAAGAAGGCTTGCAAAAGCTTACAAAGTTTTATTAATGAATTACACATTTGGCATGGAAATGTGTGTGGTAATCCCTGACCTCCTATATAAGCATGGGGCAGTGAGTGGGTTTTGGATAAATGGCTAGATTGAAAGGAGAGGGACTGAGAGAGAGAGAGAGATGGATTAAGGAGGAGGAGAAAGAATAAAAAGAAGAAAGGAGGAGGACAGTCCTGGCTCCAGCATCAATCCAGCTGGTGGAGTATGCAGGCCCCTGGAACGCATGTGTACCCAGGGTTTGTAGTCCTTTTTACAGTGAACTTTCCATGCCCTAGAGCAATGTTTCTCACTTTCTATGCAAATGAAACCAGTCATGTGCAGCCCAGTCATGTGCAGCAAATGAAACCAGTCATGTGCACCCCATTTCTGGAAATGGGTTGAAGTCCTTCAGGGATCTTGGGTGCTCTTGATCCCCCTTTACATTCATTCCTGTGCCTCAGCTGTACTCTGTTGTACTTAGCTCTGGGAGCCTGGACAAGGACACTAGTCCCAGAAAAGTACTGCCCTACTTCCATAAGGCCCCTTTCTCCAGTCATGGTTGGTAATCGGCCATTGCTACTAATAATCCTTGGTTGGCTCCACAGCTATGTGGCTAACAGTGTTTGAGACATTCACATTAGCCCCTTATCTTCTGGGCTTCCACATCATGTAATCAGTTTAAGGCATTGTTCAAAGTGCAGAGATGTTCTTGAAAGAATGACTCTCTGTCTTCTGCAGGCAATCAGGCTCCTAAATATACTTTTGGTCAGGCACTTGCTCAGCTTGGCCCAGAAATTACAGCAGGTCACAAGTACATAGAGTGAACTGCACAGGATCCATTTGTTCAAACTGACAACAGTTTCGGTCCAAATGTATACACTACTGAGATACTTCAGAGTACTGCTTGTCTGGTTTCAGTGGTCCAAGGCAGAATTGTTTAAAAAAATACTACTATTTTGATTTTCCAAATATTTTTTCCTCTATTCCTTGTCAGCTTTCCTCAATATTCATAATACTGGCCTATATTTATTACTTTTTATAGCTTAAATATATTTAAGGGTTTATGATTTTAAAAGCAAAGTTGAAATAATTTGAGCAATAGGTTTTAGATGAAAATTCAGGGGCAGTTCTTGTCAGGAAAAAGAAAGCACTGAAGGCCTCTCTTTGTGAAACTGGTTTTTCAATTCCTGATTTTTATCAGTGAATGGGGTGAAGGAGATAAGAATTCTGTGGGTTTTTCACTCTGCACTGACCTGTCCAAAGTTAGGGCAGATTGTTCACTTTCCCAGGACATGTTTCATGAATTATAGAATCATTACCTTAGATCATGAATTATAATAAATTAATCTGGGTCAGGATTTTAATTAAAAGGATTAAAAATATTGCCTTTTTTGCATCTTTTCTCCAAATCTAGGGCAAACCCAGATGAATTTGGACAAGTGATGGTGAAATAATTTTTTTCCTTAAAAGGCATAATCCACATGTGGTAGACACATCGTCATAATGGACCTAATTGTTGGGTTTGTGGGAAGAGCTGAGTTCTTTACTGGGAACTGTGTTGAGTCTATGGACAGCACTTCTCTCACTGAAAGTCTGCCTGGGGTGCCTGGAGGGTATTAGGAAAAGAAACAAGCCATCATCAAAAAAGAAATAGGGGCATCCCCTTGATTTGACATCAGGGAATAAGCTCTGGAAATGAGGGATGAAGAAGGGATAAAAGAGGCAAGCATTGGCCAAGTGACTATGAGTGGCTATGCAAGATAGGCGTCACTCCTGAAAAAGATTTACATACAATGATCTTGGTGTGTCCTGTAGCAGTAAAATGATAAATGTCTTTGGTTTAGTTTTGAAGAATGTCTCAAAGGAGTAGGGTTGGTTCTTTTTGACGTCTGCTGAGGTCATTATAAATTGATTGCTCATTAGTGAGCTGGTTCACAGCTGTGCACCACAGCTGCATGGTGGTGTTTTCCTCACTTGGTTCTTCTAGTTACAGCCTACTCATCTTATAAAAAAAAAGAACTAGTAAAAGTACTGGCATGAAGCAGAAGTGCAATAGGCAGAAACAAGCCTTTTCCACAGTACTGTGCAAAGCCATACAAATAAGAAATGCTGAGTTTGCTGGGTCTGCTAAAACTGGCATTTTATAGATTACTTCCTCTTGCTACTGTACATCCATAGATGTCTACAGAAGGTAACACGTGCATTGAGATAAAGCAACATTATAATCTTGACTGTTTTCCAAGAAATGAGTTTTTAATTTCCTGGAGGCAACATTTTTGACCTGCAGTTTTGTATTAAGTTTCTATCGTCATAAGCATTTTGCTAACTAGCTTTTTAATAATTGCATTATAAATTTTTATAATGTACATTTCTGCAAAACCTCATATACTCAGTGAAGCAGTATATTGCCAAAGGATTTCCACAAATTTCCTGTTGTTTGTGGTATTGATCACAAAGTGAATATCTGACTGAAAGGTTCCTGGATAAATCCAAGATGCAGAACTGTGGTCAAATAGAAGCATTTGCTTTCTTATCTGATCTGTAGTTCACACAGATACCTGAAGGCTGAAGTTTATTGATAAGATCTTGACTGAGATGGCTATGATGTTCCATTTTTATCTGAAATATGAAATCATTCTTTTGAAAATAGAGAAGCAGCTATTGTCATCAACAGTGCTGAGATTTGTCATCGAATGCAGAAATTCCCATTGATGTAAGTGAAAACTCAGGGCAGGGTATAAAGATTTAAGCTGTACCGAGAAGGTATTTTTTGAGCCTCCTCTGAACATTTGAAATCAGTAGGATCTGTAAGACCTTTGTCTTTTTTTCTTTTATACATTGGACAGCTATTTAGGTACATAGGCCACAGAAGGGGAGGAATTTTTGGTTTTTTTTGGTATTTGCATTGACATCAATCCAGTCCATTAATAGGACCAGTTCCACAAAAGCCATGCAAGAACTTTTCAGGTTAACTTCTCAGCCTGCTGCCTAAAACTGTACAGTCTCCAAGATTTGAAGTAAGTTAAGAATGGTATTCTCCATATCCATGAAGTATGAACTGTGTGATACTGAAAGAATATATTTAAAGCCATGAGCTCTTGTGTGGTAAGAGATATGGCAATATTCCTGTTATGAATGTGCTTATCACTCTGACACAGAATGAAGCTGATTCATTAATTTTTTCTTAATATGTGAAATAAATTCCATTGGATGGTTTTGCTTTAATCCCTCACCATCATTTTCAGATATTGTCCTTATAGCCAGCATTGAAATTATATGTAATTCCTGCATCAAATAAGAAGTGTCAATTGCAGAACAGCCACAAACTAGTAAATTTTGTGATGATTTAGGGATGTCATTGCCTGACCTGGGCTCATTTTTTTTCTTTGTTTTGGAGAATGTTTCTTCTTCTTCCTTGGGGGAAGGAAAAGGCCACTTTGTAAATTGGTAGAATTCACATGAAGAAGGGCTCTTGTCCTTCTTCATTCTTCAAAACAAAAAATCACGAAATAAATTGAAAAGCCATAATTTCTGACAGTTTTGAAGTAACAGCTGCTTGCAAATGGAAAAATACCATAAACCACATTTCAGCCTTAACCTTATGTTTAGCTTTAACTATGGAAAGACCTTTTCTGGAAATTAATGGAATTATTGTTGCTGAAATGTACAAAGGGTTTTGGTGACTTAGGCACTAACATAACAGAAGGTAAAATATTTTTCCAAGAGGCATCCTTCCAATCCAACAGCAGCATGTGAATGGCAGTCTTCTGATGTAGGAAGACAGTGTGAATAGTCTACTGGAACCTGCTCTGCAAAAAAGGTTTTTCTTTCCTTGTGGGTAAAGAACAAATTTCCTGTCTTTCTAGGTGTTGCATCCACCTAATGAAACTTCTGAAGTTCCAGTTTGCACGGTGATGTATTCTTAATGTTGAAAAGTATAGAAAAAGGCAATAAACATAGGGACTGCTATGTGGGAGGAGAGACTATGTGGATGACCCTATTGGTTATGTAATGAGCTAGATGCAACTCCATCTTGTGATTTACATGAAACTGAGCTTGATCTCCTGTCCATAGTACTAGAGACTTGTGGAATTCAGTAGTATACTGTGTGATAACTTCTGGTTTTGAAGTCATCATTCTACAGACACATGTCTAGAAATTAACAATCACAGATCTGTAAGGAAACAAACAAATTATCCAGGGCAAATGTTAGAAGATGCAGTGTGTTTAACAAAAAACTATCTATATTCTCCATAAATTTATCAACATTTTTTGGTTCAAATCTCTGCAGTTTCCAACTGTCTGAAGAGGCATTGGTTGAGGACTACTGACTCTTTCTTTAATTAGGCCATTTCATTTATGTCTCTGCAGAAATGTTGCTGCTTCACTTCATTCTGTGCTACTATGTGACAGCACACAAAACAATCAAATCCAAACAAGGGTAGAAGCAAGGATTCTTACACTCCCTCAGCTTAGATGTTGTTTGGTTTTGCATTCCAGCCCTGGTAGATAGAAGTCTTTTCCTGGCCGTGTTTTATTGCTTACTACTAGCTACCAAAATAATACCCTGCCATAGGCCACAAAAATGTTCCCCTGTAAGCCACTTCTGAAAACTGCCTTAAGCTTAAAAATAAGAATTTCCTTTTTTTCTTAAAAAAAGAAATTGGAGAACTATCCCTTCAGAAGAAAGGACCTGACATATTTGGTCCAGATTTTTATTTTAATCATTTAGTCTAATTGGTGTTCCAGTGAGGGGATGGCAGACTAGTTGACAATAGAAAAAAATGCCATTGCTATTTTGTTAAGAGACTGTCCTTGTAAAGTGTAAACCGCTAGCCTCTTTCAGCTGTTTTTTTGGATATCATATGTAGTCTTGGGACAAATTTGCATCACAGATAAATCAACAGACTAGCAAGTCACACCAAAATTTAAGTAACAGGAATGCATGCATTTAGTGCAGACAATTCTATCAATTTGGATAGACCATATTCTGGAGGTGATCTGTATTTCAAATGAAAGCTGACTCTGGATATGTCATCCAGAAAGGTTTTTACACTTTTATGTTGACTTGCTGCACTTGTCAGAGTTGGTGTAGGAAAGGGAGATACTAAGAGACCCATTGAAGCCGCCAGTCAGCACTGTTACCTTGCATTTCCCACATACTAGATTTCAGTATGAAATCTGAGTTTTTATCTGTATCATCTTTTGAGCCAGAGTGTTTTGGCTCAGGTGAATTGCCAACTAGCAAACTGGCAAGGAAGCTTGCAGGTCTTCATATTGGGTGAAATTTCCTCATAGAAATTCTAATACCAACACTGACAAAGAATCTTTGGCTCTGCCTTGAGTAGAGGCAGAAACTCTGTGAAAGGATGGCCTTCCTGTTTGTGTTGGTGCTGGTGTATGTACCTGCAGGCAATGTCCCATGACAGTAAAGGGTGAATGCAGAAGTTTGAATTTAAAAATTGCAAAATGTTATGGAGATGGAAGCATTACTGGGAAAGAGCAAGTTTGCCTGTAATTACACCAAAGTATTTGACTGACTTCAGTGGGGTGGGGTGGGCATAACTGAAAACCCAGAATATCTCATTAAACCTCTTCCTACCTGCAGCATCCACCAGAGTCATCCCAAGGCTCTCAGATGCTGCAGCAACAACCACGGCCCTAATTACAGCTGCAGAGGGAAGAAAACAGGCTCAGACCTTCAGCAAATGACAAGTAGGGGTGAGCTATTCAGTTTGCTCCCAAGGCTTGCTATGCTGTGGCATTGGCATGAGGTTCATGCTGCCTTTGAGTCATGATCACATGGTGGCCTCTGGCATTGAGAAGCTGCAGTGAAGGCCTCCTGGGAAGCATGATGCTTCAGACAAGGCAAGATTCTCGTTTAAGAAGCATTTGAGCCGGTTATTTCCTTTCACAAAAACTTTTTCCCCCTAAAAAGACCTTGGGAATGCACTTGAAAAATTTATGACCTTCTCACATCATTGCATGAATTGTGGTTTTAAGAGAAAAAAAGATATGGCAGCTAGGATCCCTCTCTCTTGTAAACCGTTGGCTAGCTAGAAAGCATGAACTTCCCACAAAACAATAAAGAAGGGAGTAGAGGGGAAGGAATACCCATAGCTATCAGACAAAGGGGACCAGAGCAAACTGAGACAAGTATTCTGAAGTGGCTGGAGCCCTTCATAGATATGCCCATCAACAAAAAGGGCATATCTAAAGGGGGTTGAGAATTTGGAACCAAGATGGATCTCTGATGTAGGAGGAACTAGATGAGTTTTCAATACCAAAAATCAAGCATGAGTGATGAATAAGGTTAGCAGAGAACAGGCTCCTTGCTATCCCCCAAAACAAGGAACATCCTAGCAGCTACTGCTAGCAGCACTTTAAAGTAGGTGAAAGGAAGTACTTTTCGCATGACGTGTGATTAGATTTATGGCATTGCTGTTACCCAGTGGCAGAGATCAGATGTCAGGATGATGCATGAATTATCTAATTTTTGGGTATCCCAGTGATTCCCCATAATTGTTTGATCAATTCTTTAGAGTGGGAGACTTGTGTGTAGCTGTGAAGATTTCAATACATGCACACAGACTGGTAGCAGTCATGGTGGGTTGTGATCATGAATGGAACAAGCAAAGGAATTGCTCCTTGACTTCGGGAGTCTGGGAACTTCTTTTCCAGTTTCACAGGCAGTAGTGGGTAGAGGCTGAGATAAATGCTCCTGATGTGACTGTACCATAGACAAGACAGAACATGAGAGGTTTAAAAGGGTCTTTCCTTCAAAGAAACCAAACACATATATAAGACCAATACTGACATGAAAAGAATTTCCTCATTCATTTCCTTGGGAAGTAATTTGAACACATTATCCTCACTTGTCCTTGAATCTAGTGTTTGTTCTGTATATAGAGATGAACACTTGTACAGAACAGGTTTTATATAGTTACACAGGATGTAAGCTATCTATTTACATTTTACTCCTGTTTATTACATCTTTGCGTATTTGTGGTGTCTCCTTTTAGGATTCCAGAGATATCTACATGCAGTGTAAAGCCTTTCACAGATGAGAAGTTAGTGGTTGATATGTTTACCATCACTGAGTCTTTCTACTAATGCAAATTGTCCTACCAGCCATAAATCTAGGACTCCGCTGTAAAATAAAGTTGCCTTGGAAAGCTGTTGCCTTGCTAGGAAAAATTTGCTTTGATATCAGACACTAGAGCTTTGAATCTGAAGGCATATGATTCAGGATGTAGATTGCTTTGCTCCATCTTACTTCCACAGAGACCTTGAATTGTCCCTGGTGCCCATATCATAGCCTCAGGCTCCAGGTTGAGTGTCTATGCATTGCTGTGGAGTCTAGCCTGTGCTGCTGATGTTTTAAGGACTACAGCAGGACCCAAGTTGCCCAATTAAAATATCAGGAGCCAGAAAAGCTTGCATATTGCAATTTTGTATAAAATACTGATATTTCTGATGCATTGGAGGCTTATCCTCCTCAGTTACCCAAACAACAGAGTGAGGGTCAGTGGATGATGAAGCTGTTTGCTTACAGCTTACTTACAGCTCTTCCTCACCTTGCTATTTTGGGCCCTATATATAATAGTGCTGTTCCTTGAAAAATAATACAGTGATTGTGTGGATTTCTTACAATGTTTGTAAATTTTTGTTTGTTTTGATAACTTGTATATACACGGTTCTCTAGCAATAAGCATGTTTGTACATAGATTAAATAAATTAGATAAGCAATTTGATAGAGATAAATGGAAGTGTCTCATATCAGCTTTTCTGAGTTATTTTGCTCCTCTTTGCATTTACTTGGTAGAAGAATTTACTTAGAAAGAATTTACTTAGAAAAAAGAGTTAAATACAGAACTTAGGTAAGAAATACTTGGAGATCAAAGGGAAACTGACCTTGCAGTTATCATGGGATTTAATTATCAACCCATCCCCATTTTGGAAGTGCTAAGCCACGCACAGAACCTACTGCTGCAAGAGGAGTGGTTGATTGTTCTTGCTGGGGAATTTGTTTGTTCTCCAAGGTGGGATTCAGCAGCAGAGATTGTGTCTTGCCTGGTTAGCCCTGGCTTTTGGAATGTGATTAGCTGCTGCACATAGCTTGGTGTGGCTGTCTCTGTGATTGTTGGTCCATGAACTTTATGTGTGGCCTGTTCTTGGTTCTGGCATTTCAAGCACTGTTTTTATTTCATGCAGGTACTGTTAGAAAACATAAATGCTGCAGGTTTATATATATTTGAGAATGTATTGTCAGACCTTTCCTTGTCTCTCACCAGTTTGAAGGAAATGGTAGGCCCCCTACAAATCATCTCTCCTTGACTGCCTAGTTTAGGCTTGTCAGGAAGAGTGAATAGTTATGGGCTAAGTGAATTTGAACAAGGAGTTAGGCAAATGGACTTCTTACTCACAAAAACCACAGCAGCACAAGTTCTTGGTTCTTCAGAGCATACAGCTGGAAAGTGGAAATGTTTTTGGTTTTTTTAAATGGTTTTGTAAGCAAAGTCCAAGCCCAGACACACCTCTGCAGACAAGAAATAATTCTGACCTTTCACACTTCAGGAACAAAAGAGCTATGGGAACACTGGCAAACACAAACAATTTAGCTAAATAATTACACATGAATTTTGCACAGTGCAAAGTCTTTGATAGGATATTTATGTCAGGAAACCTTCCAAGACAATATGAAGTTTACCAGTTCCTGCAGCAATACAGACACATTGGATCTCAACACAACACTGGATGCGAAGGAAAATATATCATGCACTCAAGATTTGCCTTTACTGTGTTCTGCAGCTTAGCTGCAAAAAAATATGCATGACCTGGTTTCCGTCACCCAAAATTTTTCATTGATAAATACAAAGCAGTTGGGGAAAGTGATGCAGGTTGAGGTAACAGATCTGGCAGGATGTGCACACTGGGTCTGGTTCATGTGTCAAGGCAGGCTTTGGGTGCAGTGGGAAGGGAATGTTGCCAGGTGGTTGCCAAGACAAATTCATCTCCTGGTGCCTTACCTTGGTTTGGAGTACTGGGGGTGCAGATGCTTTACAGTATGCCAGTAGCAACAAACTCTTGGATGTGAACACCTGTGGATGTTGACAGGCTAGGTTAATTAATTTACATGGGAAAGTGTTGCTCATATTCTCTTAAATACAGGGTTCACCAAAGCAACTGTGGCCTCTGGATATAAAGCAACCTACCCCATGCTCCAAAACTAGTGCTTGAATGGTCCTGGTGTTGTCTTTTTCCCTGGAAATGAAACTTGAGGTAGTTTTAGTACAGAGGTAATAAAAGAGCAGATCTTTATTTGAAGGCCTTCAGGGGCAGTTATGGAAAGATATCCACAAAAGCCCAGCCCCCCAAGGATGAGTACATTTTATAGGTTTTAGGAAATTAGCACAATTGATAAAAAGCACCAATTAAGAGGACAAGTGGTGATGTAATTCCACCCCGTCAGGTAAAGCTCCTTCTCTAGAGCCCTCTCTTGGCACCACCTGTACTTTGTCCATGAGAATGTGTGTCAAAAAGTTGGTCTCTGCTTTGATTCTTAGGAGGAACCAAGATAGCACAGAGGCCCTACACTTCCCAGGGCTTGGAGTTTGTTTTGTCCTTCTGCCTAGGGAAAAGTACTGGGAGAAGTAGTCACTAATACAATAGACTACAGAGCTACAAATATATGTGGGAAGAATACAGAGAACATATAAAAGAAAAAAGGCAATACTCAAACAGCATCACTGGTGCTCTGGGCCATCACTTTGTCCTTTCCCCAAAGCAGCAGCATGGCCCCAGACCACCTACACAGCTGCCTGTTTGTGACTGGACAAATCCAGCCTTACTTAACAAAAAAATAAGCCTTACCCAGACTGAGGGTAGGCATCTGCCAGAACTATGGAACCAGACCCCAAACCTGGGAAATGAAACATAGCTCAGTCAAAGGCAATGGGGAAAAAAAGTCACCTGGAAAGAGTTATCCATTCAGCATGGAGGCAGGGGAGAGGACATGCTGCTTTAATCTTTTTATAGTATAAGAATTTTGTGACTGAATTAAAGCCCTACTGTTTGGACTGGATGATGTTACGTAATTCTCAGAAACGAGAGCAGCTGGCCATGGTACAGATGGCCTAGCAAGCCCTGCAGTGCACAGAACATCATTTATCAAGGCTGTAAAAAAAATACATTTATTGAGGGGCTTGGGAGTGAAATTTGACATGCTGGCTTGGCTTTTAGCTGTCTGGATTTCATTTACAGCTCCTCCGTTTCATTTTCTGCTAAAATAAATAAATATATTAAGCTGTCTTTGCTCACTTTTTCTAACTGATTTTTGGCATGCCTGTGGATAAATCCAGTGCAGAGAGCCCAGGGGTATTGATGAGAATGTTGCTAACCTTGTAATGGCAATGTAGCTAAAGGAACAAGGGCAAAATCCCCATTCAGGAGGATGTGGGAAATGGCAGACAAGTGACAGAAGTATTAGAAATCACCTGGTTGTTGAAAATTTTCACTCTGAGGAAAACTGAGAACAAGACAGAGTTCTGAGCCCACTAGAAAAAAATTACTTTTATGAACATTAATTGCTATTTCCTGATTCTTCCTCTTCCTGCCTTTCACCCACCTCTTTTTGCCAGCTATACCACCACCAGATTTGCCATTTCTTCCTTGTCTTTGCCTCTTTTCTTTACTTGTGGAATTGGAGGGGGGGGTGAGGGAGGGGGCAGAAAAATCATAGTTGTGGGGACTGTGTTCCGCCATTTAGATGCAGACAGGTTTCATTGCTTATGCAGTTGCCAAAATGGACCGTGAGCTCATCCTGCTGTTCTTGCCCTGCTTTGCACAGGTGGAAGGTGACACTGACACTGGCTGCACTTATGCAATCCATGCTGACTGTCCCACAGCACTAAGTCTGACAGCAACATCAGATCATCTATCCTTAGATTATGTGGTTGAGAAATAGCTGATGCTATTTTTTTAATACTGTTTCCCAAACTGATAAAAAGCCCTTTGGAAAATGTGTCCCTGGATCGGCCAATCAGCCATGCTCCAAAATCTTTTGGGACCCAGAAAGTCTGGCCCTTTTCCCAGGAAATTTCTCATTTGAAAATAAATTAATCTAATCCCCCCTCTGCATTTTATCCAGTAATACCATCTACAGCTATGTACTTTAGGTACATAGCTGAACTTTAAGTAAAATATTTGAAAGCATGCAAATGTAAGTACCTGAAACATTAAAGAATTAAATCTGTAACTTCAATCTTAAAGGGATTGAAATGTGCACATGATAGCACTGAGAATAGAAAGAATTTCAATTCTTCCACACTTTGGAAATCAGCTTAGTTCCTTATAGGCCAAATTTTATTTAGCTATCTCTCTCTGCAGTACTTGCTACCAGAAACATGTGAATGTTTAGGAGCTGTTAATAGATTTTTTTATTCTTATATACAGTGTTTTAGGATTCTAAGAATGGCCTTCCCTATGCTGGCAGACAACTGCTTACCTAGCACTGTGCTGGGCCACTAAAGCAAGAGCAGTGATCACTGCTGATGGCTCAACCCTGGGAAGAGGAATGCAGCATTGTGACCTCCTCATAGGCACCATGCCAGCCAGAAGCTGGGCCAGCCATAGCGCTTACTGTGGCTTTGCACCCTGCCTGTGCTATTGCCATTTTCAAAGTGTGTCTTTTTTCCTCCTGACTGAAAGATCCTAGCAGACTTTGGGAGAGCAGCTGGTACAGAGAAGGACATATGTGCCACCATCCAGCATTAGGTAACTGGGTGCTGGTAATTTGTCACTGGTATTAACTGGGCAGGACCTGAGCAGCAGGGTCATAGAGCAGCATCAGGTGGGCAAGGGTCCTGGCAGCACACTGGGCAGCACTAGGAAAACACTAAGAGCCATATTCTGACCCTGGAAGCTAACATACTGGCTTCAGCAGGAGCCACGTGAATGTAACTGCTGCCAGAGGACAGGCCCCAAAGTTTAGTATTTCTCCAAAAGAAGTAAAAAAATAATTATGAGCTTAGCCTGCAGAATTGGGTCCGAATTTGTAACCATCTGGTGTTGAGGGCCTAAAGTGAAACTTCAGACAAAGGTCTCATTTTACTTATCATTCATGAGAAAAGCCTCTGGGCCAGTGACTTCAGCTTTGCTTATTACTGATGGAGTTTCATACCTCGCTGAGGGGTAGGGGGGTGCAGAAGCCTGATGCTGCTCTGCTTTGAGTTTAGGCAGGTGACACTGAGCACAGACAGAGGGATTGCTTGGAGCGCACAGAAAAATTAAGAAGCTCAATATAATATTTATGCTCTCACCATTTTCGCTTCACTGACATTAAACTTAATCTTCCTAAAAGCCCTTGCCCAAGAGTTTATTGAATGATGAAAAGATTTCCATGCTGAAATTAACTCTACTGCTACTTATCTATGGGCAAAAGCTGTTATCAGGCTCTTTGTCAAAACAAATCTCCGATGCATACCAGCTCAGAACTGGGTGGAAGCACTATGTGGAAAGCATATACTTTTTTTCAGTTCAACCTGCAATTTTGCAGACAAAGCCTTCCCATCACAAATAGTGGGAACAGATGTTCTAATTCTGAACAGGGCAAACAGAAGATGGTGACATGGTGAGGTAAGTTGATAAGGAGAAATATACAGGTAGAAGTAGCAAACAAGATCTCAGGCTTTTCTGACAGGTCCAAGAGAAAATTCCCTGCTTATTAAAGTTTCTGATGGAGACTTTTAGACATTGCTGTGTGGTCCAGAAAGTGTTATTCACCAAGCATGAGAAATTTGAGTAAGAAATGGCAGTGCTATTGAGCGTGCTTCCATACAGACATTCTGGCATTTCCATTAAAAATTTTAGGTCAAAATTCAAATGTTCCAGGTGGGAAATTTCTCTTCTCTGCATTTCTCTATGTGGTCCAAGTACAGCACCTTGTAAAGACCATTAGGCTTGTGTTTCTGGATCAAGATAAGCTTTCAGCAAAAATACTTCAATGGTTATTTCTGGTCAAGAGTACCCTCCTTTGCCTTCTCCCCGCAAAACACACTCCCCCACAACAAAAAACCCCCCAACAACTAAAGAAGGAGAGGGAAGAAAAGGGGTGAAGAGAATGCTTATTTTGCTTATTTGCAAAGTGCAGATAAGTGGTGCCCAGTAACCATATTTCCACAAAAGATGCAAGAGTCGTAGAACTGAGAAGCCACTTTAAAAATCTACTTTTCCATTATAATTTCATCTTCCTAAATTTTTTGCCAGCCATTCTTTCATACCTTGATGCTTGATGTTAGACAATATTCCTGTAGGGCAGCTTGTTGTTGTGTGGAAAATGCCAGTGTTTACAGCACTCTGTGGCAAACCTTAATAACTACAGTCAGATTGAGATGTTTATTTGACTCTTAACCTTCATGCCACATGTCTACACTGGTAGTCTTTAATGGTTTGGAAAAAGTTTCACAGGAGGTCATTCTGGACAGGGCAGCATGGTAGCTTGCTGCGTTTTTGCTGTAAGCTGTTCCATCTGCATGCTACTGAAGATTTTGCTCCTGCTTTTCTTGCACATTACCTCCTCTGAGGCTTTGGACTTGACAGAAATTTCCAGAGGTAAACTCCTGGTCTGTAAGGTGCGGACCGTAACTAGATACTTTTTTCCTCCTCTTCATCTCTCTCCCAAGGCAGTCAACTTGTAGGGGCATCTGTGGACAGCAGGGACAAGGAACTCTGCAGACTTGAGATATTCTAGAAACACATGGTTTTATTGCAAGGGTCGTGGGGAAAGAGGGCTGCTGTCAGCCACCAGCCTCGGCTGAAGGGAAGCCCCAAAGGGAGAGGGAGAGAGAGAGGGGAGTATGAGGTAAGGGAGGTAAAAAAGCTAAGAGGGGTAAGAGAGGTAAGAAGAGTGCTAGGATAAGAGCGGTAGGAGAGAGCAAGGTGGAAGAAGCAGACAGAGAGAGCAGGCAAGAGAAGGGGCAAAGAGGCAAGAGGAAAAAAGAGTGAGAAGAAAAGAGAGCAAGGACCTTGTTCCAACACATTGTCTCCTTTTGTGTTGAATATTCTAATTTACAGTGACCAACCGGTGCAAGATACAAAACCTACAAACTGCATGCAACCTATGAGAACTACTAAATTACCATATCATCCTATATTCTAAACTCTAAAGACTGCTCTTCCTATCTACTTTTTCCTTGATGCTTTGGCAGGGTGGAGAGGGGCTGCATTCTTGGGTCCTTTTGTTTTCTGTCCTTTGACCTATCTCCAGTTAATCACTGTCTTCCTGCCTGCCATGCCTACATCTCAAAGCTGGCCTTCATTTCTATTTCACTCACAGGTTTTACATCTCCAGTATTTCTTACCAGACAGTCATATCCATAAGCCCTTCCTGTCCCATCTTTCCCCACAGTCACTCACTGGGAAGCCTGCTCTATGCTCTGCTTTTATTCATGGGGCTGTGACTTACTTCAAGACCCACTGGGGAGGGAGTACTCCCATGTCAGCATCAGCCTCAGCTTTACATTGTCATTCAACGAGCACCTTTGTCTTCTCTTGCAGTTTTTGCCAGAATCCTGAAGGCTCCCGAATCCCAAAACATCACTTTTGGGTCTGTGGTGACACTGCGGTGCACAGCAACTGGCCTTCCAGTCCCTACTGTCACCTGGCTGGAAAATGGGAAAGCTGTAAGTGCCTCTTTTTCATACTTTTGGCTCTGGAGCACTGCTATCAGCTGGAAGCACAAGAAGGCTGGTAGTCAGCACCAGTGGTTTCTATTCCTTGCTAACTTAGCAGCTGGTTTTTCAAACTGGTTGAGTACAGCTCATCTCTCTGCTGCAGTTTTCTCCTCTGAAAAAGCATTATACCCCTTCTTCAGGTTGTTGTAGACTTCATTTGTTAGGATCCGGAAAGCCCAAGATGAAGAGTGCTTTAGACTCCTACCTTCCTCCAAGCCAAAATTTCTAGGATTTTTTGTGTATTTCTGCAGCTATCGTTCCTTCCCTTTTTTATAATGTTGTGACAATAACAAGGCAAAACTGCGAATTTGACAAAGTAACACAAACCAAGGAATTAGATAGAGCAAACTGTCTTGAGGTTAAATACCAGTGGAACAGCATTATGCACAGCATATTTGAAGAAGAGAATAGATCTGAAATTTTCTAGACTGACCTAGGTGATGTGAAATATGTCATCAATTTATTTCTGGCCAGAATCATGTTCTCGAGAAAGACGCACCCTCTTCAGTGGCAGGCACCAAGGGATGCAAATCCAGTGTGTCTCACAGAAAAGATTCCTTGGTATAAGGATCCTGACCACTTAACAGGTGCTTGCTTTCAATTTGTCTGGCTTTCATGCCTGTATGTAAGCTACTGCAATGTCTTCGTTTCAGTGAACTGAAGGCCTGCTTGACTCCTAGTATTGTCAGTGTGGGACTGAGCAGGGCACCACAGTCACGGCAGCTCTACAGCCCAAGCCTGCCATGGGTTCCCTTTAGTCTTTATGTGCTTAAGGTGTCTTCGGTCTTTGACAGTTTTTAAAGGTTGTGAGCCTCAGGGATTCTGTGGAGGCAGGCGGAGTGTCTGCTAAATGGAGGCTGGCTGTCACCATCCTGGTTTGTATAGTCCTCTTTCCATACATTAAAACGCATTATTAAGACCTCATGCAGCGTGTCTGCAGGCTGTCTTGCCTTCCTCACCTCCTCTATACCTTAGAGGAGTGCTCAGTGATTTCTGACAATATTTAGTTTGCGACAACTGCAGGTATTTATGTAAGAGTTCTTCCCCACTGTGAATGAAACCTTTTCCAAGAGTCTGAAATTCCTGGCAAGAGCAGTGTATTTCCAGAGCTCTGCCAAGATCCCAATGCATGGGTCCCACAGAGAGCAGAGGTACATGAGATGTGCTCTCTGTGCTCAGCCTCTTCCTGGGACACTGCCTGACTGGTCATATCTGCTCTGCCCCATTCCTGTCTGAAAAGAGTAGCACAGTCCCAGGAGGATAGTGCTCCAGATTGCCTCACTTTAAATATGGCAAGGAAACCTTAATGAGAGCCTGTCTCTGGGAGAGTCAGCAGGAAGCCAGTGGACTAGAGATGGCAAATTTGAGGGCTGGTTCACAGCAGTGGTGAGTCACTTGAAGATGCAGCATGCCTGTGGCATTATGGTCTCTGAACACTGATCTGTAATTGTCCTGAGGCTCAAACAACAGGACAAGCTCTGCTGAACTTACTGAGCTGCCCTGGAAGAGGAGTATGGAAACTCTTCTGTGCAGCAGCTGCCTGCCTTACCTAAATAGAAACACAATTCATTTTCTTCCTGCTATGCACCACAGGACATCATGGACCTTATAATGTAGTTTTCCACATATCCAGGAATAAATGAGCCAGGTGTGAAGATATGAAGAGGTCTCTAATTTCCTGGTGACTGAGGTGATATTTTAAAGGCTAAAAAGAGAACTCCTGGAAATAAAATCTCAGGAATGTTCTTGAAAAGGAGAAGGAATCAATTTACACAAGGGAACATCTTGAAGTTTCCAGTAAAGAAAACAACAGATGGCCAGTGTGGAAGTGCTAGGCACCACTGCCTGTGATTTTCGACTGTACATGGTGCGCACTACTTGTACTGCTCGCAGTTACCTGAGCTACCTCTTTCTTCTGCGTCCCAAGCCAGAAGGAACAATCCCAGTTATCTGTGCTCAGCAGGCACAGTCCAGCATTGCCAGAAGGGCTACACCTGAGGCCTGAGGAGCCAGCGGGGACAGAAGACTGGATTAGCACAAGATGCTCACAGCTAGCAGCCACCTATATCACCAAGATGCTGGAAGGCAGAGTGGCCTATAGGAACTACCTCCTTCCCACTGAGAAGGTCCCTGCACCATAGTGCTGAGTGGCTTCTGGAGAGAAAAGGACTCTAAAATGAAATTTGAGCAGCTCTGCAACAAAAGAGATATCTGTGAAAAAATATCCCCTGGGCTTCAACCCTCTTGAACTGATTTCATGTTATAAAGCAAAAAATATTCCTGATCCCTCTGACATATATGATGCAATACTTAAAAACTGTGTTGGTCTTATTATTTAGTGATTTCTTCCCATGAACATTCTCTCACCCCAACTCCAAGCTGACTCTGAGTGAGACAAAACAAATATATTCTTTTCAGCATTTTCTTTTCATAGAGAATCCAATCTGCTTACAAGACATGTTACAACAGTGAGAAGATCCCTCTTGCTTTTTCAATTATTGTTGTCAATACCTGCGGGTATTTTACTTCACTGAAAGATCTCATTGAAAGCACATTTTTACCGACCTCCAGGGAGGTCAGATTGATATCTCTGTTTTAGTTACATGTGTAGGTAGAGTGTTTTGCTGGAGTGGATCCAGGGAGACAATCTGCAATGTCCTTAGAGTCAGGTCGCACCTATGAGATCCACAGGCAGCATATCTCACTTGAATTACGTTTGATGCTTCCTATCAGTATGAAGATTAGAGCAGGCAATTCTCTCCTTCCTACTGCCTTTTCAGGATAGAGTCTGTATGTACCATGCTCTCCTCCTTTAATGAATGCCATGTTGGCAGGAAAAACCTGATGGTAAATCAAGCAGAACTGGCCCATACCAGCAAGCTTCAAGCTCATTTAAATGGGAATTACTGATCTGGGAAAAGAGCTGCCAAAATTATCATATTTGCAGCCCCTTCCGTATTTCCAGATGCCAGATAAGAATATCTACCAGACATCTGCTGGAGTATTGCAGCCACAGCACTTTCTTTGCTCATGGCTGCTTTGAGAGTATGGCAGTGGTTCTATTAATCCAGAATCAATGACTTCCAGACTACTTTCCTTTCTTCCTCTGTATAGCGGAAGTTCACAAAGTCATCTTGCGCCATTCCTTGCTAAGGCACGAAGAGGTAAACAATCTACTACAAGAAGCCCTGTAGTAATTACCCAGCTCAATTACATAAACCAGACTATGACTATGACTCTCTTGAACTGAAACATAATTGCAGAAATATTGCTGAAGTATGAAATAGGAGAGATCTTTTAACATTTATTTTTGTGTGTGAGGTCAGCTCCTATGAAAGCACCAAAGTAATGCCAGCAACTTTAACACTCTACCACTTTTGTCTCGTTGCCACACCTTCCTCTGCTAATTTAAATGCTTGGGACTCCTGTCTCTTAGATTTTTCCTTTGTTTGCTTGTTTGCATCTTTTTATAAAATTAATTAATTTATTAATTTTTTTTTAATATTACTGTGCTGGACTTTCACCCTTTTAGGTTTCTGCGGGGTCTACAGCAGAAAGCGTCAAGGACAGAGTGGTTGATTCCAGACTGCAAGTGTATGTCACCCGACCTGGCCTGTTCACTTGTCTTGCCACAAACAAGCACAGCAAAACTTTTGGAGCCGCAAAAGCAGCAGCTACCATCAGCATTTCAGGTATGCAGGAAAGAAGAGGCCACTAAGTTCTTAGCCTTTCCTGATGCAGAAGAGGAAAGGGGTGTGGAGTATTCTGGAGGAAGAGGGGAAGCCTTGGAGAGCTGAAAGTGTATGGGGGCCTAAATTAGAGTACAAGTATATCCTCCACCAGGCTATTTCCTCATATACTCTTACACTTTGGAGACTGGCATAGCTATCATTTCCTGAATGTTTGATGTTGTCTTGTACTTTGTGTCCCAGAAGCACAGTGGTAAGTTCATCCATGTGGAGGAAGTTGTGGTCATGGCCCAGTGCTGGTATCATCTAACAGCAATGTGAAAATAGTTTCAATCAGTTCAAACTTCACAAGGGTTTAGCATCCAGAAAGTGGGGTAGTTGCTGTCAGAGTAGTACCCTGCCTTGTCTAGAGTATCTCTTCTCTCAGGAACATCTCCCAGATGTCAATATGAATTTCGAAAGAGAAGAAATACCTCTATCAGAGATAACTAACAGCATTTGTCATACAGGGAGAAAGTTGGAAGCTTGTCCCATCTCTCTTTGGAAAGTCAGGGGGCTTAAGTTAGAGGAATCACACAGGACATGGGATGGGAGCCCTAATCCCGCTTTTAACCAGGCAGGTGTTTGCTGATCTCTCTGTGCCTTAGCTTCTGCTTTCTTGAAAAATTAATCATGCCTTTTCTTACACTGGGCTCTGAAACCTAGCAAGAAACTCTGCCCCATAAGGCACTCAGCTCTTGCTGAGCACTTCCTACTTTTGCTTTTAGCCCAGGCAAGTCTGTGTCCTACCGATGTAGTGGAGCGGACAGGTACTTTGGGCTAGTGGAAGTTGTACTCCTCTAGGCTGTGTGTCCTCAGCAGGAGGAGAACATCCTCCTAGACCTGAGCAGGAGTCTGCTTTGGCCTTGCCCCAGCTCACAAGGCTCCCAGGACAAAAGATGCCCTGGCCCTTGGCTGTTGCTCAGTGCCTCCTCCCTGTGCTGGCTCTGCTCAGCTCCCTGTGGTATTGCAAACTGGGGCCACTGCTGTGTGCCAGTGCTGCATCTCCAGCCCTGGCTTCTCCTACTTGTTACAGCTGCTGCCTGAAGTAATGGATATCTATGTAGCTTAAACAGAGGATGCTACCTGCTGGTTACATAGGACCCAAAAAATCAGGATAAAAGTGTGGGTTTACAGTGCAAGAGTCCTCATCAGCTGGCATTGCCATCAACAACCCACTTCCTCCTCCTCATTCTTTCTCACTTTACAGTGTTCTGTGTTGGCCAACTTTTCCTCCCCATAAGAAGATACAAAAGAAGGAACAGAATTTAGGTGCATTTTTTCGTACAGCTTACGGTTCTCAGACATATTTCTTAGCATGGGAATCTTGACTTATGCTTCTCAGAGGGAAAAATTAACTGTCACTGATGTCTTTTCCATTTCTTCTTTCTCTTGGTTCATCACAATTCCTGGATCTGGTGCCTCTTGGCAGAATGGAGGTAAGAATGACTTTTTGTGGTTTTGTGGAGGCTCTTTCTGTCAGGGAAGAAGAAGAATAATTATGAACCAAGAGGGTTTGGTTAATTGGTCTTAAATGAAGGTGTAGGGTTTCTGCATACCAACTGTCCAGATGACATTCACCCGAAAGGATCACTAAGCTCCTTTACAGAGGCATAATTGGAGACTAAGCTAGGGTAGATAAGGATGGTTTTGAGTCAAGCCAGCAGTAAGGGTGTTTGAAATATGGTAGTGGGGAGAATATTCTGAAGGAAATTCTATTCAGTTACAGATCCACAGTTCCCTTGACCTTATAAATTTTCAGGGCAACACTTATCTACAAGTTAAACTCCTGCCTGTTCACAGTTAATAAATGTATTTGGTTTGGTGCTCACCAGATGAGGGCAAGAGAAGGTTATATTTATTCCAAGCAGAGTTATGGATGAGTAAAGCCACTTACATGTGATGAGAAATGAACTTCTGCTTAGTAATTTTTCCAGGACTGAATTATTTAGCTGGCTTTTTCTCTTTAGAATCCTTTCATGTTTCTACATGCTGCACTGGCTGATTAGTCTGGAAGGAAAATGAGAATGGGAGATGGGCTGGGGCCTTCTGGCCATCATAGAAAAGAGCAGAGCCTGGGAAAGTCTGAGCAAATGGCTTTGCCACTTTGCTGACACAGATTCCCTGCAAAGGCTTGTCTCCATTGCAGGAGTTTGCAACGTTGATTCAGGAAATTTGAAAGTGATTAAGTCACTTAAGATCACATAAGATCACTTAAGATCATCTAATGATGATGGCGGATTTATGCCTTACACCTGCACCCATGCAGGTATGACAGGCGTGGGGACACATATCACAGATCAGGTGCTCAGCCCAACTGTCCCCATAGTTGTTCTTAATATTTGCTGAATGACATTCCCTTTCTGTGACAAACTGCTGTGAGAAACATGTTTTTACTACTTCTCCATTGCAGCTTGGTCTGTGTCTCCTTGCATATTTTAGAAAAGCAAGGAAACATAATGTTAGCACTGTTAGCTCTTCTCAGTCTGCCTCTGCAGGCCCCTGAAGTCAACAGCACATCTGCCCCATGCATACCTGTCTGCTTTAGCCCCTGGGGCACAGGAAGGATGCAACTTTCAGATTAAGCACAATGGAAATCATCAGGAAAATGTAAATAACATTACCCCTGCCATGCCAAGAACAGTTCTAGCAGGGTTCTGGGATCAGTGCATTGCTTTGGGGGAAACTGCTGTGCGCTGGAGAAATGACATGGACTATGAGACTAGTGCAGCATGCCGGTGGACTCGTGTGTTCATGGAGCCTGGGATGATGCAGTGTAAGAGCATCACAGTGATTTTTGTATACCTCGAGGGATTAGTGCCTCCCTGTATTTTTATCTCATATGGCAACATTTAAAAAAAAAAAAAAATCATACCAAGCCCAAAATAGAGCAGCTAAAATAGAGCCAGGGAGTGTCATCTGCAGAGAACAACATCTGAAGAACAGAAATGTGTAATCCTTTGTCCATGTACCTCCAGTTTTCTGAACAAAAAACCAGCAAGAAACCCCAGAGTTAACAATGGGTGATTATTTGGACAAGGGAAAGAAATAAAAGGCAAAGATACAAATAGCTCTGTTGACTGCTCCAAATGGTTGGCGTGTTGTGAATTGAACTCTCTGACCCCAGTTACACTGACCGAATGAGCAGTGGGGACAGCTGCACCCAGGCCTCCTCCCTGCCCTGATTTGGCCATGCTCCACACACAGGGAGCCTGTTTTCTTTTCCCAGCTTTGCCTCCCGTACCAAGGACACTGCATCCCACGGGCTGTCTTGGCAGAGGGTACCTTCTCACCCACAGACCTGGCTGCTGTTGGGTGCCCCTGGGACCTTCTGGAAGCACAGCTGACCTGTGTATTGCTCTTACCCTGCTGCTCCCTTTTGATGGCCACGGGGAGGAAGGGAGGAAGGGAGTGGGTAAGAGATCTTCTAGATGCAAATAACATGGGAAAGATAAACAAACGGCCCTCAAAGAAGATGACCCTACTGTGGCTTTTATTGCTCTTGCTCAGTCTTCATGCTATATGGCAGGACTTCGCAAAATGGGAGATGTGGTGAAGAGAGAAAATGCACCTTGCAGAGAAACACTGGGAAGAAAAGAACAGAGACTTCTTTCTTCCTTGTCTCTGAGTTCCCTAGCTAAATGTGTGGCAGAGGGGCAGGGTCAGGAGTGGTGCAGAAGCCGAGGAAGAGCAGGCAGGAGTTTGGTCTGATCTTGTGAAAAATTCCCTGGCATGTGATGAGTTGAACTTACCTGGCTCCTGCTCATCAAGTCTACCTTAAATTCTAACTCTTGTTAGACAGCAGAGCAAAAAATCCTAAGTTATCACAGGACTGCAGCAAGCAGCATGGCTGATCCCTACTTCAGGGCAGCAGGAAAGTAAAATATTTTCCCATTAGAGCTGAGGGGCAGGGTGAGGGACAATGCTAGGTCGTGCTTCCATGTGCTCACTCAGTCTTTAGTCCATTTACAATGTTAACAACTCTTGGTCAGACCCTCATACCTGGAGCTCACCGCTGCTAGCACCAGGGTACCCTGCAGAAGTTTCATTCTTGGATTATATTAGCTGGTTTGAGTGGCTATAAACCTTTACCATCTCCTCTGCCCTCTGTTAGCCTTACATATACCACTTTATTCAGAAACCAGGGCCATTGTGTTCATGCAGCTGTTTAGATCTGTGAGCTTACTCTGTGTGTGCTCTTGTCCTTGACAGCAAACTGTACAAGGGTGACACAGGCTACTGCAGCACATACAGAGGTGAGGTGTGTAGTGCTATCTTGGCGAAGAATGCTCTTGTTTTCTTCAACTCCTCGTATGCTGACCCAGAGGAGACCCAAGAGCTGCTTGTGCACACTGCCTGGACTGAACTGAAAATGGTGAGTTCATTCTGCCAACCGGCTGCTGAGTCTCTGCTGTGTAACTACATCTTCCAAGAGTGCAATCCCTCGGGAGCTGGGCCAGCTCCAAAACCAGTGTGCAGGTAAATGAAGAAAAACATGCTCATATTCACTTTCATTTTATGGGGATGTGTACGCAGCAGGGGAGTGGTGAGGGACTGTCCAGGCTTGCAGTAGCAAGTGAAGCTGAGGGGAGCTGGGCCCTCTAGGGTTGCACAGGTTTTCCCTTTGCTCTCTTCTCTGCACACACAGACTGATTCAGCTCTCACTGTGCACATTGCTAGGGTATGGTCTGAACTTGAAGTCCAGACCTCTATATTATATCAGGCGTTTGGAGGACAGTGTTGAAAAGAATATCCATTTGAATTACATAAATAGTTTCAATAATTAACATATTGTTATCTGTTAACTCTTTCTAGGCCAGTATGTATATATTTTATTACTATAAAGAAAAGAGTAATTGCTTCTTTGGAATTTTGACTAAATGTGGCTTCAGAAGATGCAACAAATCTGGCCAAGGCAATATGCCAATAGTTTAGTATTTCCTGCTATGACAGAATTATGAAAAAAATGATGAGACCAGACATATTGCCTGTGTAAATATACCTGATAAACCAAAACTCCAATGTGGTTATTGTATCCTTCTATATGCAGAGAAATGTGCATTGAAATTGGGCTGACAGGGACCCTGAGGAGCCCAAAACATCTCTTACTATAGCTAATCTACTGTTGACAGGTATTTGTAACCACATCCCAGTGACAGACACTTCTGCCTCCGTATGCAACCTCCCAAGCAGTCCTTCCCTCGTTGTACCTTGTCCTCCTTGTCCATGGTCATGGGGAAAACTTTCCTTCTTTCCTCTTTGCAATGAAATGTTATTTCTTTCCCTGATTATTTGACTAGAATAAAACAGATTTTTTCGAAGCTCTGCACATAGCTTTTGCTCTTCTGCCCAGTCCAAGTTTTGTTATTTTTAGCTATAATGTAACTATGATTCCTTGGTGTGCTTTGCAGAGGACAGCCCCAAACACATACATCAGAGTGAAGCTTTTTTTTTTTTTTTTTCCCCTGACATATTCAGCCCCTAAAAACTAGTCATTACCCATTTCACATATGGGCAGCTGACATCACTCCCTAAAGTGCACTGCTCTATTCTTGTCTTCCTTGAAAGAAGACCTTATTTACATTTTTAAACACTTTTCAGATTTCTGTTTAGTAGAAGAGCAGCACAGACTCTACTGTCTCAAATAAAATACAAATCTTTTCTACAGACATAGCAAGCACACTGCTTGCTGGACTTGGGCCAGGTGTCTAATGGTAGTAATTTCTCTAGTTATGTAGGGGCTTTTTAGGACAATCAGCAGCATGTTGTTTTTGTAGTCAGGACCTTTTTTTGTTGTTTCTACTTTAATATCTCTAAAACAAAGGCACAGAGGAAAACCTCAGTGTGAATGTTTACCATACATTTAGTTTTTTGTTTGGTACCTATGCTGCTTAGTATTCTACCATCAACACAGGAGTGGCTTATATCCTACAAAAGAAGATTATGTGTTAGTATCCAGAGATAGTCTTGCATCCAAGTCCTACATTTGCTTTTTGCTGGCAGGCTCCTCCCTGCTACGGCACTATTCTGCGCTTTGTGACTGTCCCCTTAAACACATGATCTCTCTGCCTTATTTTCAAGATCTGTGGCAGTATTTATATCTCAGCCACACATGCATAGCTCTTTAGTCAGCTGAGGGTTTTGCACAAAGCTCCTCGAGGTATTTCAGTTAGATCTCAGCCTTGCTTCATTTACCTCTGCTCATGACTGGCCCTGCAGGACCAGAACCCACAGTGATTTAACTGAAGATCTGTATTTCTGGGGCACTACTAAAGTCAGAATTATATAAACCAACATAAATATGTGCTTGATCTTGATGCACCTGAACAGTTACAACATTTGCAAACATGCCTAAATGTTAATGGGCTTGTCTAGAACCATTTTTCTTCAATTCCCTGAGTCAATGCTGGTTTTTATTAATTATTTCTCCCTCCTTCCCCCTCAATTTTCATGCAGCTTCCTTCATAAGAAAAGTCCTTGAATAGCATCCTTCCCAATTCCCATCCTCAGAGAACTTCAGCTGGACAGCAGTTCTTCCAGAGCCCAATACTCCTTTTGATAACTCAGACATCTAATATATACTACTTAATGGCTGAGATCTGGGGGCTCTTGAACAGATTTCACATGGTCTTGGTTACTTTCCAATTCTCTTAACTTATTTTTACTGACAACTTTATAGCTTTCTGCAGAGGCTGGCTAGACTACACAAGTTCTCAGCTGAAATACTTAATGAGTGAGAATTTAACTCTTTCATATGTGGGAGAGTTCTCCCAGTTTTTGAGGGACATACTTCCCTCCAGGTATGTCCATATATTTTTATCTTATTGTTTATCTTCTGCACCAATTTTTCTCTTTCCATGCTAGTTTGTTTTTTTTTTTTTTAATGTTCGTTTGGAACATTAAAAGGTAGGTTTGGAAGCTAGCTGTCAAGAACAGCAACTGATAAGCTGAGTAAAGCTTTTATGAAAGTAACGAGGGGTAAAACAAGATGAAATGAAACAGAAGAAAACCACATGGGAGAAGTTCACTTAATGTAAACTTAGATGCAAATCGTTTAGAATAGAATTCTTAAAGGAAAGCTATGCCTTGTCTCACAATTCTTGATTACATCTGCTTCTTGTCGCTGGCTGTTACTGCAATAGCAGAAGTACCCCCAGTTTCTATTTCAATCACTGCTGATAGGAAGTGATCAGGCTGTAGGGAACAGTCTTGTGTTGGGAAAGTCTCTCTTTGTTTGGGTCTGTGTGTCCCCGCCTACTCTGACATAGTCTCTTGTGATCCCTAGAAACACTACTGGCAAACTTGCTGTCTTCTGCCATTACTGTTCTTTGTCCATCTGTCATTTACATGACATAATATTTCTAACAATAATCTAAAGCAATGTGACCTCAGCAAGCTCTCCCTGCTCAGCATCAGGCGCTACAACCATATGAACCCAGCTAGAAGTGCCTGACCATTGCCCCCCTGGCTGCTTTACCATTCTTCCAGGGTGCAAATAATCTTTCTTTAACCCTGGTGCAGGCAGCATTGCAGAGGAATGGTCTTTTGTGTTTTGCAACTGAACACCAAATAAAGGGCTTATTTAAGGATGCGCAGGATCCAGGAATGAACAGAGCTAATTCAATCCAGATCTCCCAAATCTCAGACAATGCTTCAAATGCAAGTTTTTCTTTTTCCTTATCTACATATTTCTTTACTTCACAAGGTCATTCCTGTTTCACGTGTTGTTTAACATAAAAAAGATAAACTTGCCATCTGGCTGCATGCTGGCTTCCATGGAAGGGAGGAAAGAATAAACCAAGACTGACTAAAACCAAGCACAGAGCAGCTGGGCATTGATGATTTCAGCCTGTTGAATTGAAGAGCATCCATTACAGTTGCAGAAAAGCTGTTGCTCTGGTAGAATTCTCAATGGCCTCCATCCTTGAGGTGCTTTAGAGGGTTTGCAATTTTGTTAGCCATTGCTGAAACTCATGGCCATCTAATCTTGCCAAAAAAGTTGTATAATTAAAGAGATTGCATCAACCCACTAGGCAGTGAATTTGGCTAAATCCTTCACCTCAGACCCTGGAAGTATCTTTCTCTTTCTGCATCGTGTGATGGTTGGAAAAGTTGTGGATCTGGGAAAGGCTTCAGCTGAGTTGTGCAAAATAAATCTCTTTTCTTTTGCACAGCACACAACCTCAAAGCTGATTTTGTAACCTAGACTCTCAAGAAAGGTTATAAATAAGCAAATCACTGATAAACTGACCAATACAACAAACCCACAAACTTCCCAGTATGGTGTATTTTTTTTTTTTTCTGTGCAGGTTCTTTCTCACCCTTCTTCACAAATAATTTCTCATATAAGGCCCATTTAAACATCTAAAGCAGTTCTTGTCAGTGAATGTTTCACATTGTTATGGAGGTAATACATTAGGTGGGAGACAGGTCACTTTTTACCAGGCAATCTAAAGCTTTTACTGCAGATATCTACAGAGAAAAATGGATTTAAAGTTGCTGGTAGACTCAATAAAAATTATATATTTTATTCAGTGAGATCAAAAGTATATGCAAATGTTTAATTAAAGAAATTTAAGAATTGCAGCTCATCTCTTGCTTTTAGTAGATGACACTTCAGTTGTGTCAATTTATAGAAATCATGTGAGATTTTTAGAACATATTGAAAAATTCTAACACTAGAAATGGGAGGGAGACTATTTACAAGAGCATGTAGTGACAGCACAAGGGGGAATATCTTAGAACTGAGAGAGAATAAGTTTAGATTAGATAATAGGAAAAAATTATTTACTGCAAGGGTAGTGAGACACTGGCATGGGTAGCCCAAGGAAGTTGTGGATGCCTCATCCCTGGAAGTGTCCAAGGCCAGGTTAGATGGGACTTTGTGCAACCTGATCTAGTGGAAGGTGCCCCTCTACATGGGAGGGAGCTGGAACTAGATGATCTTTGATGTCTTTTCCAACACAAACCATTCTATTATTCTATGATGTTTATTAATAGAAGATGTCAAAAAAGCTGTAGAAAAAGATAGGAATGAACTCCTTATAGCTTGGTGTGTGTTGTGTCATCAGCATAACCCTGCTTCATTAAAAATGTAGGTTTGTATATTCCTTAAAGGAAGCCACTGAATTTCATGCTATTTCCTGTATGGTTTATGAGCCAGGCAGACTGGCTTTAAAGAAGTGTCACCCCATTAATGGAGCCTGCATAACCCCTGCATATCACTGCTAAGTGCAGCTATTTTTTCCAAGCCGTTGACAGCTGTATTTCACTGTTTTTTGCAAAACAATGTAGAGAGAATTGCCTTGCTGTAAAGGATCTCTACTGCTTTAAGGAATGGCTGTCAATGGAGGAGAACTCTCAGAAGGGGATTTACAAGCCAGGGCTGATGCTGCTCGCTCTTCCTGAATGCAACAGGTTGCCCAGCCTGCACCAGAATCCCAGCTCCTGCACCCGCATCCCCTTCTTTGGTAAGGTGGACAGGCTGCTGATTGTCTAGAGAGCTGTGTCCTTGGTAAGGGAGAGGGTAAAGAGATTACAATCCATAATTTACAACTAAAGTAAAAGGCAATGGTGTGTCCTGTCAGCACCTATACAGGAAACTGGCAGCTGCTTTGGCTGTTTGCCTCTCTTGTGCAACTGGGGTGTGGGAAAAATCCCTCAAGCAAAAAAACCTGGATCTTTATTTAGAAGACCATAACAATTCCAAAAAACAGCCTTAATGATGGCAAAATTTCCACTCAAGTGTCTTTGCAAATAAACAAGCTGTTGAAGCACTGGAGGAGAGGGAACTTTTTGCTGTAATGTGCTTCTAAGTGAGCATCCAGTGATACTGCATCCTGGACAATCCCTCCTTACACATTGTCTTGTCTTTTTACAGATTTTAAGAAGGAGAACATAACCAGTAAGTAGACTTCTCTAGACTATGCTTTTAGAAATGGACATGATATTCTTCATTGAAGCTGACATTTGCACAATATTTTTGTGTTTTCTGCTGGTACTGGCTGGCTGAATTTAGGTTATTACTGAGAAATGCCTGGGTTTCCCTGTCCAAGGCATGGGGAAACACATTTCCAGCTCTTTGGAGTCGGGGAGACAATGGGCTGGTAACTTCTGTGAGAGAGGCATGGTGGTTTAGGTGGTGCCCTTCCCTCCAGTTGTTTCCTTTTCTTTCTATGCATTGCTTCTTATTCCCTTCTATCCATATTTGCATTTCTGATTCTGAGGCTGTCCCCACCTTATATATTAACATAACATATGTCAGGCTGGCCTTGCAAGACCTTAAGCTCCCAGCGCTTTCCTCAAATCGCCTCTGAACTCTGGCAGTTTCTTGTATAAGCCTCCCATGACCAGTGGTGAGACCCAGACATTCCCTGCAGTGCTGCTTTGACTTCCATCAGGCTCCCACCCTGTTGCTGGTCATGGCCAAAACACGCACACTCAACTCTTCCACGCATATGCAATTGCAGTTTTAAGCTCAGACACTGAACTTCATCCAAGCAGGTGAGGTCTGAAGGTTTGGCAGTGTCAGGCACCTTCTTCATGGAGAGACAAGGAAAGTTTAAAAAAAGAAATATCAAGGATTTTGGGGAATATTCTTTCATGGAATGACCTTGGCTCCACCTGACAACCCAAGACCTAGGGGCCTCTTGATGGATATGTGGAGACAAGGGCTTCAGCACCCTCTGGGCCAATGCCTACAGCCTCCAAATGCAGCCATCCCTGCCCTCGTGGATGGACAACAAGGGAGGGGTGTCAGCATATGAGTGGAGCATTTATGGGATGACATCAGTCTCCCCACAGATGTTTAAGAACATATCCTCTGTCTCCTGTGCATGCATGACCTTTATTGTTCAGCTTCCACAGCATTTTCCCAGAGTAGCATTGCACAGATATGCAATATTCAGTCATGAACCAGGAAGATTTTAGTAATATTTCTCCCTCTTTTTTACTTTAGACCTATTGTTACGCACACAAGGGTTTGTTGAGCATGAACTGAACTGTTTTCTAGCTTGTTATCAAATTATTCATTAATGCCCAGATGGACCAGCCATATTATTCCCTCTGTCCTGTTTGTAGTAAGATTGTCTAGATTGTAGCAAGACAGTCTATGAAAGCATTTTCAGAGCATGAAGGATTCAGAGGTTCTTTCTTAGTGTTGCTCTTGCCCCTAAAGCTGTCCACATTCATCTATTAAGGTGTCCCACTGACTTTTATTTCAGATCTTGGAAGAAACCTTTTTCATGTTTATTAGTAGCTCTGTCAAGAGGCATGTGTCAGGCACTGCTTTCCTCGCCTTTGAATATGAAACAAATAAAATTCTGGGCTCAGGTACACAAGTATGTTCCAGGACAGCTTAACAAGATTTCATACCTCTGCAGAACTACAGTTGCCATCATGTGGGGGCTGCTATTGTACTGCTGATGGGAGTCATAAATTGTATTTATGTATTAGTCAAGGAAATACACATTAGAAAATAAAATTATAGAAAACAAAATTATGACAAAAGAATTTCCTGGTTTGTTAATTTTTCTACCAAGGCTAACAATGCAGTGGACCCTAATATATGCCATCTGTTCCAGTGTTAGCCTCGGCTCAGCTGAGTTTAGAGATTAACTACTATGTACTGAAATGTGTAAGGCTGTATCCCCTCTGCTGTCTGCTTCCTAGATTATGCCAGCATGCATTAAACTCTCCTATGAGGACAGGTGTATGTGCAGACATATGTCCTATGAGGGCATGAATGCATATTCCTGCAGTAAAATCTCAAGATTTTCTGCAGCTGGAACAAGCTCTGTGTATGCAGTGACTACACTATCTTCATTATAAAGAACATTGTTTTATACTGATACCATTCCTTAGATCATAGTTCAGATCATACTTCAGGGTATGGTTTCCATGCATACTGAAAACCCAAGACTGTTTCCAAATAATCAAAGAGGATAAGCACTGTACAGAAGCAGGAGAAGGGCACCTTCATGAATCTCAGCTCCCTGCCACCAACCTGACAAACATGAGTGTCTTCCAATTAGTGCCCCAGTAAGAACACAGGCTGTGAATCATGCAACCAGTGCTGTGATTTGCTTTCTGCCTTGATTTGACTTGCGTGGGTTCAGTGTGGTTCTGCCCTGCACTTTCTGCATGATGTACTGTGAACTAGGTAGTGGCAGCTCAACCATCACCAGCACATGGCCTGTTTTCTCAATCTGAGAGAGCTGCAGTGCCCTCTTTGAAGTTTTACCAGATTTCCATGTATGTATTGAATGCAAAATCCATTACAGTGTAAACAAGAGGTTAAGCAGTACCCTTCCTGTCTTGTCAAGTCCTTCTGTGTGCTTCAGATCTGATACTGTCAGATGGTCTCTTGTAATGACATGAGCTTTATCCTTGTGAATCTCTGCTGAAGGACATGGTCTGAAATGCCTTGACCCCATGTTATTTTGGTTTTTTTTCTCCCAGGGACTTGCTACAGTGGCAATGGCCAGTTTTACCAGGGCACAGCCAATGTCACAGCATCTGGAATTCCCTGCCAGAAGTGGAGTGATCAGGTGCGTGTCAGTATGAGATCCACCAAATGGAGAACTGTGCTCGAGGTTTGCTTTTCCAAGGAGTTTCTCAGAGTCAGGCGGCCCAGTCTCAGTGAAAGGGATGAGTGGTGAACAGATTGCCTTAATTCCTGAGCTCACTGGTGTTTTACAATTTTATCGTATATCAGTCTGCAAGTTCCCCTTACTGTGTCAAAATGCATTCTCTGTCATTCTAGGTGATTGAAAGGCTGTTTCAAGGCTCTGCCTTCTTCACTCCTTTGGCGGTTTTTTAAATTTTGTTTTAATAATAATAGTAGAGAAAATTATGCTGAAACACTAATACAATTTGCTGTCCCCCCCAAGGCCCCCCATATGCACAGAAGGACTCCCCAGGTTTTCCCTGAGCTGTTTGATGCTGAGAATTACTGCCGCAATCCAGGAGGTGAGAACGAGCGTCCCTGGTGCTACACAAAGGATCCAGCTGTGATCTGGGAATACTGCAGTGTGTCTCCCTGTGGAGATGGTAGGCAATAGCACTTTGTAATTTCTGCCACTGTGGTTGTTTTGTAGCCGTGCAAGGTGTTTACATCCTGAATACACCAATCTTCTGTCTTCTGGATTCATCTAGGTCTGGGTCTTCTCAGCACTTTTAACCAGAAAGTTTAATGTGCCCCATGAAGAGGGGAAAATGAAGACAGGCAAATCAAGCACCTTGCACTAGGTTATATAAATCCCAAAGATGAAAGACAATGTCCTGTGGAATTCTTAAAAATTTATTTTTCAGACTGTTTAGAAGGTAGGGTTTCAGGCTGCTTTCCAAAGTTGTTTAGTTTAGGGTGATTTTTTCAGTAATAACTTCCCCCAATTTTAACTAAATATAAACCTAAAAAAGTTTGAATCTTTGTTCTTTGACGTTGAAGCTAAGTCTTCCTGTTATTTCTGGTTAAAGAACAGACCAATGTTTTGAAATATATTGCATCCAAGATCCCCAGGTTCTGGATTTCAGGGCTTAGAAATAATGACTGCATTTGGAAACTCCCTGCACAGGGAACAGGGATTCCATGGACATAAGTGAAAACAAGTGATTTTCAGTTTAGTCGGCAATTAAGAAGAAGAAGAAGACTTTAAACTTCTTTCTGGTTTTCAGTCATTGCATGCAGAGAGTAGCATTTTCTAGAATGTCTTGGAAACTACTCTACAGAGAGTTATGTGATTTTTTTCCCCCTAATAATACAGCCAAGAGTGCTTTAAACTAGTTTTCCATATTTTCCCCCTCGAGAGACTGAGATGAAGATTGTTGGGGACAAGAGGATATTTTAGGAAAGTATCACACTGTACTTACTTGGTCTTACACTCCTCCCTGCAGATTCCTTTTAGGACACACGATACATAGTGGTTTACATTGTGCACCACTGATCTTTCCTACTGCAGACATTACTATATTTGAGTACTGTTGAGACTATGAGATGTGACCTCCCATTTGTAACTCTTTCAAATATTCTATACCAAAACTGTTTTGCCAGCTTAATGGAAGTTATATATCGGTCTTACAAGATCTTGGATTTTCACATCTGGCAAGCACCAATAGGTTTTGCTTCCTGCAAACCAAGGTTGCCTAGTATGGTCCTCTCATGTGGTCATATGGTTGTGTCAGTAATTCCTGGAATGACAGGCTAACTCTGTAAATTCCTCTTAGAGAAAGCTCAATAATCTAAAAGAGGCATAACTCTCTGATTTTTTTTGCATTACAGCATTGTTATCACTGGGAACAAGAAAACCAAATGGAGAGACTCTAAATCTCCCCCCTCCTCCTCCATTTTCCCCTACATACTCCATGACCGTTATCATCTCGATCATCTCCAGCTTTGCTCTGGCAGTGATCTTTGGCATTATCACCCTGGTTTGCTGCCATCATCGAAAACAGTGGAAAAACAAGAAAAGGTAAAGATTGGAACTTGCTACAATATTGCTAATTCAGTGCAAGAAATGCCGCTTTAGCAAAAAAGGCTTTCTTCTGTCTAAAAGTAAAGTCCTGTGAACATCTGGTAGGGGACAGCAGCCCTCTCTTTGCCTGTGGCAGCCCAGTGTAAGTTCTGTTGAACTCCAGTGCCAGGAGGTGGCCTGGTGATTAGGGACATGGCATGACACCTTGCTGCAAAGCTCTATCAAGTAGCTCTGCTGCACCTTCCTTTTCCATCCTGAAGGACATAAGCTCAGGAGGAGATGTATCTAGTCATCTCCTGGTTAAGGGCTGTGTTCACACTGACCAAAAATCACTTTGTTGTTTCAGAGAGTCAGAGACACCAACTCTCACCACTCTGCCCTCTGAACTGCTCCTGGACCGGCTGCACCCCAACCCCATGTACCAGCGCATGCCTCTTCTGCTCAACCCAAAATTGCTTAGCCTGGAGTATCCCAGGAACAATATTGAATATGTGAGAGATATTGGGGAGGGAGCATTTGGTAGAGTCTTCCAAGCCAGGTAAGCAGTCTCTTTGTGAGTCTTCTTTATTTGAAAGTACTTGTGAAAAATTGGCATTGGAAATCATCCATCCACCCATCCATCCATCCATCCATCCATCCATCCATCCATCCATCCATCCATCCATCCATCCATCCACTCAAATACATGTGCACCAAGTGGTACACAACCCTTAGGTTTGAATAATTGTTTTTGTTGTCCACTGCTATATGTCAGTATTTGTTAAACTTTTGCCACAAATTACTCTTTTCTACTCTTGAGTAGATGTAATGCCTTACTCATACTAAAGTCTGGTGTAAAAGTTCAGCCAAAAGTACTGCCTATGACATGTGACCTATAGTGAAGTTCTTGAATTTCCCAGCATTTTTGAATTGTTAGTGTATGGTGATCTCCACTGTAACACCAATATTGATCTGTGCAATTACCACAGATTACATTATCATTGTGTCCTGCTACAGTTCAATCCCAACCAAATTTCAGTTTGATTCAGTGGCAAAATCAAGCCAAACTAAAAATCCCCTAAAAAACTTCCCTGCATAGGCCAATGCGGACATGGGGGGTAGTTGTGTATCTGTGGTGTCCCAGCTTTAATGGGAAATGCACACTCAAAATTTGTAGATGCTCATGGGTGAAAGGGAAAGCAAAAGTCAGAGTATCTGCAAAAGTGTACAAATTTTTATTAGTAAATTACACACCTGCCATGCAAATAGATATTTTATAGTCCTTAACCTAGTATATAAGCAGGGGGCAGTGGGTTATGAATAAAGGGGTAGTGTGAAAAGGAAGGGAGATGAAAGATGGATTAAAGATGGATTAAAGATGGAAGGAGAGAAAGAAAGGAAGAAGGGAAAAAAGAGAAATCAGTTGTCCTGCCTCCACCATCAATTCTGCTGACAGGAGGTTTAGGGTTCTGGGGCATATATGTGCCCAGGTTTTGTGGGGATACCCTTTTATAGTAAAATTTCTGTGCCCTCAAGCTAACTTTCTATACAAGTGAGTTATTATGGGCAGCCCCTTCTTCCAGACCTATCTGGACAACGTTTGGGGGCTTTGAAGGTCTTGGGTGCTCTTGATCCCCCACTGCAGGGGAAGAAGGCATTTCCTGCCTTCTTCTGTCCTCATTCCTGCATCTCTGGTGTATAGTGTTATCCTTATCTCCAGGAGGCAGAACAAGGACATTTGTTTCAGAAAAATGTTGCCCTACCTCTGTATGGGCCCTTTCTCCAGCCATAACAATCTTTTGTTGGCTCCATGGCTATCTGGATATCAGTGTTTGAGTAATGTACACGAATTCCCTTATCTCTAGGTTTCTACAGTGTCCCCTTTAGTTAGTTTCTCACTTTTTATTTTTGGATTTTTGCAGCCATCATTACCTGTTTCAAACCTGAGATATCACATGATAGCTCAGTTCTGACAATATCATGGGAGCTGAGATTGTGCACGTTCACAAATATGAAAAATCTTTAATTGACAAATGAGGAGGATGGAAAATGTCTAGTTTTTCTTGACAGAATCTATAATTTCTGCAAGACAATCCGTGGTCAGTAACGGTTTCCTCCAAAAGTCCCATCCCTAAATTCCTAGAAGAAAGTGTACAGGCTGTATAGTTCCCTGCTTAGTAAGGGTAGTTATCTTTGTCCTTTGCAGTTAACAAGTATGGGGCATGGCTGATTTTGTACCTGTATCTGGAGTAGCATATGCTGACATGATAAAAACCTAGGGAAAGACCAGAGTCCCACCATAGGCCAAGATCTGTTGGTGAAATGCTTCTGTTGACTGACAAAGCAGAGGACTATCCTTGCAAAAAGCAGTCATAATGTTTATAGTTAAGCAGTTAATATACTTGCTAGAAAACTAGTTCCATACAGGTTAAATGTGTTACAGCTGGGGAACAGTTTCAATAGCTGTGATGGTTGTTGTTTTTTTTTTTTTTTTTTCTAATGAAGAGATAAATTGTTTTCTAATGGAAGAGAAGCAGGCATACTTTTCTTTATTACAGAGAGAACTAAAAATAGCAAAATTCAAAGGGCACGCAGTGGGATCATCACAGATGCTTAGCCTGTGATGAATTGTTAGCCTGGATGACCAAACATATCTGAGCTTGAAACAAGAACAAAGCTATAGAAACTGTACAAGAGCTGTGCTTGGGGCACTACACACTGACGGCACAGGGCAGCTCTTGTCCCAGCCTCAGCACAGCACTTGGGCTGCCCTGAGGTGCAGGGCACCTTCCTGCTTGTGCTGCAGGTGACTTCAGCTGTGTGTGAGCAGAACAGACATTCTTATTGTCAAGTGCTGCTTTGGCCTTGCTCTGGGAGTTCTAATACAATTTGAGTGCTGCACAGACCTTTCTGAGCTTGAAATCGCTTTCATGGATATTAAGCACGACTTCTCGAAGGGCATTCAAATATTACTAAAGTGCTAGTTAAGCAAGTGCCGAAGTGGTATGAAGACCTGTTATGTGTGGATTTCATCCACTTCAGCTCTGTAATTTCTTTCAATTAAGACTATTTGTTATTGTCAGTGGAAACTGAGAGAAAAAGACATGGGAATAAAAAAGAAAACATCACACCTTATCTAGCATTTGCAAAGGGAGTACCACATCCTGAGAGACGCTTGCTCTCTGTGGCTCAAGGAAGGAGCTACAGAAATATTACTTCTGAGGGACCTCCTCTTTTTATTACCATCTCTTATCAAAAGTGCCTCCAAGACTTTATAATTCCTTATAGTAAGCTATGGACATTTCTGTGCACTGCTGGCAGATCAATGCAGACTGCTGATCCACTATGACAAGCTGTGTATTTATCCAGGTTACTGAAACGATCAAAACTCAAATTATTGCCTTCCCATCTCAGAAGGATAAAATGTACTTTTCTGTGTGTGTTAAATGGACGTCTGAAGCTAAGTTTAGCAATTTTCTTACTTCTCCTGCTCTCATGTTTCTCACTCTTCTGTAAACAAAGCTTTGCACTCAGTGCCAGAGATGTCTTTGCCAGTTGGCTGCTGTGAGTACTGATTCAGTGTTTACTCACTCCTGGGTCAAGCAACATGTTGGGACAGGAAGTGTCTAGCTATCGTTTACTAGCTTCTCCTGAAAGGCTGCTGTCTTCACCAGGAACGGATTTACACTTGGAAGGATAAGGAAGTAACCATGCTTAGAACAAAATTCAGGCTCAGGTCTGTTCCAGCTGGGTCCTTGTGGCTGATTCTCCTTCTGGGAGGACCATGCTGGCCCCACAATCCACCAGAGCACCAGCTCCAGGCAGTTCAGTGCAGACCAGCACACAAGTTTTCTCCCAGAGCTGGAGCTGTGTGGTCCAGGCTAAGCCTAAAGATCAGGGTTGCCTAAAGGCCTGGATGTGGAGTCTTTGCTAGTAGGCTGGTAGACCTACACTACAAATGCACAACTTGTCACTCTTTAGGGACAGCTTTGTCCCTACAGTCAGAGTTTCTTGACAGAAGCTCCTCATGTTCTCTCCATCTACAAAGGGTATTTCTTTGACTTGCTGGCTCATATATAGCTGAAAAATAGTGTAGATGTTAATTAACAAAACCCCAATTTCCCCAACTCCCTCAATAAGCCGCCACTGCTGATTCAGAACAGTCTCCTGCTCACATATTAACTAAACCAAAGGATGGGGTAAAGGTAGATTCCCACCAGACTCTGTAGATGTTAATTGCATTGTTTAATGATCTAAGAGAAACTACCTGATTGTTATGGTGAGCAAGACGGGAGCAGAACACAGTCTCAAACAAATGATTCAGACTGCTCCTTGTTTTTTTAAACAGTTATGACATAGAAACTACATAGTTTCTTCGGAAAGAAAACCTAACTGGGAGCTTTAATCAGACATTTTTTATATAGGCTCGGCGTGAAATTCCTAACTGCACCACTGCTTAGTTCTTTTAACAGTGTGTACTTAAATGCCAGTTGATGCCTCTGGTGCACAAATCCATTGGTGGTGAAGCAGGCAAAGGATTTTTGCCACCCACCCTGTGCACAAACAGTGTAAATTTCTCCTCAGCTTTTAATTATTTGCAAGAGAGATTACATAAGGTAATTTCTTTTGATGCTTCCCTGTTCTAGAAGAGAATTGACCTATTATTAAAAAACCATTCCCCTTTCTGGCTCTTCATTTGAATTTTCCAGGTTCAGAGGCAGCAGTTTCCTACTGCTACCTTGCAGATGTGCCCCTGTCATTGGTGCAAAGACTGTCTTCAGGACATGAAAGGAGTCAGCTTTAATAGCTGTCTGCCAAGACTTCAGATAGTCTCTGCCTCTGTGCCAGATTAGTGTGAGTTTCCCAGGTCTGTTAAGAACTGTACTGTATCACCATGAGCTACCAAAGGTGAAATTTCTGGCTTTTGCCTGAAGGCCAGTTAAAAGACTTTGTGTGCTTAACCTCACTTGGTCACATTTAGGCGGGTTTACATTACAAGATTCAGTGAAATGGAGTAGTTTTGTGTACGTCAGCCTGGGGTGAGTTTCTGTCTCCAAAGTAGGCATAACTGAGCTCTGCCTACCCCTGCTTTGGCACTCTGCTGGGTCTGCTAGTTAGAGGGGAGTGGTAATCTATGAGACTATTTGGAAGACATAAAGGCCTCCTAGTTTTACTTTCAGATTCTCAATTACTTTGTTCAGGATGCTGCTGCTGGCTCTAGTGCTGAGAATTGACAGCAGGTGGTAGTTACTCATACTCCTCCCCTCCTACAAGACTGGAAACTGCTGCCAGCACAGGGGAAGAGAAGGAAGACATTGTGCTGTAATGGAGGCAGCACAAGCAGACAAGTGTGGGATCTGATCCTCTGCGCTGGTATGCCAGACCTCCTTGCCTGAGTGTCTCAGCTGTGATTTAGCCACCTGTGCTTCCTTTCTTGATGGACACCCTGCCATTCAGTGACATTTGACATTTACAGCATCCAAGTGCAACTGCTGCAACTGCCATGTGTCTGAAGTAGAAGACAAGGTAGCTGGAAGTTTGCTTTGGAAATTGGAGTCTGTTCTAGCTGCTACTGAGCAATAAAATAACCTGTCATTCGAGCAATGGGAGGCCAGTCAGGCTGGTGTAGTAACATGACATATAAATGGGCACCACGCTCCGTAGGCTCTGGCTGGCTACATCTACAGAATGTGTTTTAGCTGCATGGCTACTGGGAAGAATTTGCACTGGAAACAAAATGTACATCTGAGGTTTGGTGGATGTTTGAAGAGTGGAAACTTACTCTTCTCTGGCAACAGCTACCCCATAATCTTTGGCAAGCCATCTAATTAAACTTGTTGAGGGTGTAGGGACCTGTGCATAAGAAAACAACTTTGTTGCTCTAAGTCAGGGTTCTGTCTCCTAAGGATTTGTGTCTGTAAGTTTTACTTGAAGATTCACCAGTGCCAAAACCTGCGTATTCACATATTAACTTGTTCTTCATACAAGACACAGGTTTGCTTTGTCCCTTCTGTTCTGTCATGTGTTTCCACAATCTTGTAGAAATATTAACTGTTTTCTAGACCTCAGCTACACTACATTAAATCCAGATAAAATTACCTAATGGTTTTATAAATTGTTGAATTAAAAGTACAAACCACAAGGTTAAAGGTACAAACATGCCACACACACATGCTCAGAGAACAGTAACTAAAGGCTATTTTCCTTAAAAACCGAGGGAATACACTTACTCTAATTGTTACTTTCACTCTAACAGTAGCCAGATATACCGAAGCTGCCATTGTGCCAGGTGTGGGAAAGGAGGATCTCATCAATTTCATAGAAAATAGGTTTATTTTTAACTCCACCATTACACACCAAAAGGGAATTTTTTGGACTGAAGTGTCCATCCTCTCCTCCATTAAGTTTCTGATGTGATCTCCAGCCTATGGAGAAGTTGCTTCTTACCAACCTGTTACTTATTTATGTCTTTACCAGACACGATAATGAGTCTGTAAGCAGCAAGACCAGTAATCATAAAACTATATTGAATTTAGCCCCTCCTGAACCAAATTAAATATCTCTGTAATATTCAATGTGTGTTGCAGTCCCAAGAGATGAAACTGGCTTTTAAGGCTTTTTCTGTTGGTTCTGAGGCCTTCCAACCTTTTTTTTCTTGGTCAGCTTCTCCTTTTGCATCAGAAACAGAATCTAAATTTAGTGTGCATGTATTCATCACTGATGGTTTCCTGTCTTCCCTCTCCTTGCAGGGCGCCAGGGCTGCTGCCATGTGAACCTTTCACCATGGTAGCAGTGAAAATGCTGAAGGAGGAAGCATCTGCAGACATGCAGGCCGACTTTCAGAGGGAAGCAGCTCTTATGGCAGAATTTGACAATCCAAACATTGTCAAACTTTTAGGTATCTCAGTGAAGCATCTATTACCTTAACAGGATGGTGCACCACATCAAAACACCCTGGAACTGTGGGTTTTGTGGGTACTGAAAAGAAATAGCACAAGCCTTGTCAGTTTTATAGGTCCCACTTACTATTGTGATGTCTGAATACTTAATAGCCTTGAAAAAAAAAAAAAACAAAAACAAAATTAAATGAAAAAAAAAAAAACCAGCCACAAAAATGGTCTCTTCCTTTCCTTCCACTCTTATCTGAAAGGACATCCTTCTTTGTTGGATTTTTCTTAGAAAGTCTTGGCACTGTGGCTTAACTATTAAGGCTGACCAAAAATATTCTTTTAGAAAATTGTAATTTTTTGCCTGAAGTAGATGCTGCTGTCCACCTTTATCTGGCAATCCTGCTCTGTGTTGTTGTATGCAGATCTGGTTCTCATGAACAGGAGCATCTGAGATCTTAATTTATTTCAGTAGGAAGCTCCACAACATTCGAAATTGATAAAACACAGTTCTGGGGAAGCTGGGTTAATACAGGTACTTTTGCTACAGAAAAGAAAAGCAGGAAATGCACCAAGCTGGACTAAATTTTGTGTTTATAGTTAACACATTTTAGGCCAGAAAAGGGCAAAGGTGCGGGCACAAAATAATGTTGCATCATGGGGCTGTGGAGAAGCAGCCACATAATTGAAGACAGCTTAAATGATGAATCTCTCACATACACTTGTCATGCTTGTCATATCCTGATATCATCAGATTTGGAACAGCCATTTGTTTTTCCTCAAAGATTCAAATATTAGGTCATCAACCAGAATTTCAGATTTCACAATAATTTGCATCACTGCTTGGTAAATGATGGCCCAAAAAAAGCAAAACACGTACATTTTAAATGTTGACATTAGCTGGTTAGAAGCTTAATGACAGGCACACAGATATTAAGATAACTTTATGAACAGAAGTGTATGCAAGTGTGGTTAATGCTGCCTCGCCAATAAAGCTGATGAAGAGCCAAGCATATGCCCTTCAGTGGGACTGTATTCTGCATCTAACAGATATGGCAAAAGTCTCTTTCCTGCTGTCTGTTTTTGATTTGTCTTTCTTTCATTTTTGAATATCAGCCATGCCAAAAGTAATTCCTCAACCAATATTTTTTGCATGAGTTGTTTAAAAACAGAGAAATCCATAAGGCCATGATTTTCTTTGCAATTCAAGTGTTCCACTGAACCCTTTAACACGCCCCTTGTGAATGCTTTTGAAGCCTTCCTGCTTATGTGTCACCCATACAGCAATATTACTGTTGTAATAATACAATGATCACAACAAATAAAAGAATTAAAAATAACATGATCATAACTTTAAAGGTTACTTCCTGTAAGTCCTTGCAGTTGCACCTGGGAAGAAGCAATGTTTTTGTTAATGCTAGCTTAAGCAGGACTGGGCTCTTAATTAAATATAGCTCCAAAAGACTGTGTTTTACCTGGGATGTTGACAAAAATTCTGCATGTAGACATGCGCATGGCTTGTTAACATCACCCATGGAGCTCAGCATTAGATCTCTGATGAAGGACTTCAAAAGAGGCAGAGTGCATGATGGATGGATGCAAAGCGAATGGCATTTGCATGGTCACCTCTCCTTCTGCATTACTGAAAGTTTCCCTTTTGTGTGAGTGTTTTTGGACTTTTTGGCTTTTGCACAGCAGAACTCTCTCTCTTTGCTACCCAAATGACCTGTGTGGTCTGTCCTGTCCCAGGCGTGTGTGCGGTTGGGAAGCCGATGTGCCTGCTGTTCGAGTACATGGCCTACGGGGATCTGAACGAGTACCTGCGTGACCGCTCGCCCCGCAACCTCTGCAGCCTGGCGCAGGACGCTCTGGACACCAGGCCTCGCCTCTCCAACCCCCTGGCACTGTGCTGCACCAGCCAGCTCTGCATTGCCAAACAGGTCGCTGCTGGCATGGCCTACCTCTCTGAGCGCAAGTTTGTCCACCGGGATTTGGCCACCAGGAACTGCCTGGTGGGGGAGAACATGGTGGTGAAAATTGCTGATTTTGGTCTCTCGAGGAACATGTATTCAGCTGACTATTACAAAGCAAATGAGAACGATGCCATCCCCATCCGCTGGATGCCCCCCGAGTCCATTTTCTACAACCGCTACACCACGGAGTCTGATGTGTGGGCCTACGGAGTGGTGCTGTGGGAGATCTTCTCCTATGGCATGCAGCCTTACTACGGGATGGCTCATGAGGAGGTCATCTACTACGTGAGGGATGGGAATGTCCTCTCCTGCCCAGACAATTGTCCCCTGGAGCTCTACAACCTGATGCGCCTCTGCTGGAGCAAGTTGCCTGCTGACCGGCCAGGCTTTGCCAGCATCCACCGCATCTTGGAGCGCATGTACGAGAGGGCTGTGGCCAACATGTCTGTCTGAGGGTTGATTTCCTTCCTTGTCTCCTGTTTCCACCTATCCAGACAGATCTGGACCAGCCCATGAGGTCCTGAGCGATGGTGGCTTCATACAATCTCCCGCTTAGGGAGGAGAAACATCTTGTTCCACTACCAAGCAAGAAATATAGACTATACCCCTTATACATCTCCTTGAGTGGGACTGTACCCCCCAAACAACAGGGCTGACCTTTAGCCACCAAGACAGGACTCCCAGGTTGGTGAGAGTGCTAGCCGTGCTAACTCAGTACTTACATATAGCATTTCCAGGAGTACAGAGTTGCCCGGGGAAGGCAAACCAATGTTTCTTCCTAGTCACTGCTTCTACCCAGCCACTGTTTCTTCCCTTCCTAATAGATCCCACCATGCCCTTCTGCACTTACGCTCTTGGCTTCTACCTTTTTTCCCCCTTTCTCTTACCTTTTCAAGTATTATTTAAAAAAAGATTACAGAGTTCAATCTTCTTTTGGGGATACTGTTTATTATTTTATTTTTGCATACTGTTTACTATTTTGTTTTTGCATACTCAGTCCTTTTTGCAGAAAAAGGATGTTTCTGAAGCCATAGGCCACTTTCCTCTTTCTTTTAACTTCCACTCTCTCTCATGACAATAACACTGACAGAGTCAAAACAGGAGCCTGCTGGACGACTGGCAGCCACCTACATCTTATGTTACCAAGACAGGCAAATGCCTGTCAAGTGTGACACTTTCCATTTTCCAGTGTGGGAAATTCAGTCACCTTCATTTCATGTTTGTTGAAGTCTCACCTAAAAGCTTTCCTTAAGTATTGCAGCACATCTTTCCTGCCGTCCCCTGAAACAACAAAGCTATTTGGTGCTACGGGAGAAGTTCATCCCAAAGGCCTGGTGCTGCATCTCGTGGGAATCCAAGGTGTATTTATTTGCCACTGCACGGCCCTCACCATGCTGAAAGCAGGGAGAAATGTATCGCCTCTTGCAGAAGGTGACAGGTTGCATTAATGTTTTTTTTTTCCTTTTATTTTACAATCTTTGCCTCCTATTTCTGGTTTTCCTTTCCTGACACACTCTCCTAAGTCCCCCTATAGTATTTGCTGACCAACTTTCCTTGTGCTACCGTTTAGAGACAGAGAAGTAAGGAAGGTGGACGTCTGGCACCAGTGTCCTTCAGAGACAACCTGTAAGTTAGGAGAAGGTGGAGAAAGTGGGTGCAAACAAGGAGAATTGCAAACTGTCCGTCTGGAGGGCAAAGATGAGACTGCCTCAGTGACACATCGCCCACAGCCCATCTCCAAACACCAAATGTTTCTCCACTAAAAGTTCTCCAAATTGTAATGAATACTTCAGAGAAGTGCTAGAGAAAATTTTATTAATGTGGTGACAGGTGTAATCTTTTAGCTCCTTGTGGAGTGAGAAGCAGTTGTCCCAGACCCTCATGGATGATATAAAATGTAGCCTGGGGCGGGGACGTGCATTGTGACTGAAGAGAGGAGTGCAAGTGAATGTGGGTTTGGTGTGGCTTCTGTAACTGGGACACACTGGTTTAGCCTACCTAGAAAGCAGCAGTGAAGAGCAGCTATCCATGGTTACTGAAAAGTAAGCTTGATATGGTCTGTGAACCATTATAAAGAACAGAATTAGAAAGATCATACTTTCCTTTGCTGCTCTCCAGTTTGTTTGGGTTTTCATTTTGTTGGTTTTGTTTTTTTCATATAACTATAGTTCTTTTTAATTGTGGCCAGAATAGCATAATTTAATGTTTTCAGACCACTGGTGTCACTTTCACTTGGAGCAAAGAGCTTGCAATTACCAAAGACAGTGACAAGAAAAGAGGTTTGCGCTGTAAAATATTGAAGTCCTAAAATGATATCTTCACAGTGAGCACAAAGTGGCCATTGCTGTTTTACTCATTTAGTAGTCCTGCCATCGTGCTGCTATGACACAACACTTTATTGAGGTTTGGATGCCAAAGACAAATACTCCCAGGAATTCCCAAAGCCCTCAGTTTCAATAAAAAAATTATACTGGAGTTCATTATATAGCTCTTGTTATTGCATTATGACCACCTTGCAGTGTGCATTATTAAATTTCTGTTAGCTTGTATCAGCTCCCTCTCTGTCTTCCCTGTTCGGAGGAGGCAGAAGTGAGGAGGCAGGCCTGGAGGGAAGGGGAGTGTTTCTGAACTGAGCCCAAATACGGAGCCCAGGACTTGCATCATCTCTGTAAGGGAGGATGTACATTCAAGATCCTTGCAGTGTTCAAGGCATCAGGCATTTTTTTTGTCACTCTCCCTGAAGAGGGCAGGGTCAGAAACTGTGTGGGGGTAGTGGTGTGAGTCCAGGTACCCAGCATTTCCTCTGAAGCCAGAATGATTCTTATGCTAAGCAAAGCACACAGCTAGAGGTGCAAAACCTGCACCATGTGTTAAGTATAAACAAACACCACTTTTACAGTCTGCCGTTCTGCCTTCTAGGATCCTAGGCTTCAGTTTTTCATTCTCTCATTCCCCCAGGAAAATGATTTTAAAACCATAATCACAGTTTTCTTCTTGTTAGCTGCCTGTAATGTCACATGCTTGGAATTTTCACTCACTGCCTTTGTGAAAGAAGGACTCCCACAGACTTGGAAGTGTAGCTTTTTCATCTCATTTTCCCAACCCAAACGCTTCTCTCTCAGTGGGCTTATATTTTGGACGACAGTGGAAAATTCGGTCCTCCTTGTCCAGCATTCCAGCCTTTGCATTATAAGCATGTACTGAAGTGTGAGGTAGTCAGTGTCTGCAGGTCAGGAGGGAAAAAGCTTCCTTTCCTGCAGGAGGAAAGAGATCATTTCAAGGCAGACTTAGAGAAGCTCTCCTGAGTCAGCAACCTGCTCTCCAGGAATGGTAATCTCTCCTCCGTACCGATCCAGCAGGAGGGCTTAGCACCTAAAGGGTGCTGTCCTTTGAGGATTAAATTGTAGTAAGACTTCTTTTGCCTTAGTGTGTAGCTGGATTTTACCATTTCCTTCTGCTGTATGCTTTTCAGCTTGCTAGGAGCTGGAGGTTGACTGTTTTCATGACATGTCTTCTTTCAAAGATGTTTTTTCTCCTCCTTATGTTTAAGATTCTGCTGTCTTTATTCTATGTTCTACAATGTGCTATGCCAGATTCTTCTAGACTTTGTGTACAATTATCATGTAACACGAATTATTTTGAATGGGAGTAAACAAAGGGATTATGAGAGAGTAGAAGAGCAAGAAAAGTTTGTTACTCAAAAACAGTTGCTTGGAAGCAAAAATATTTTGCTTCTCTAGTTTGGATTTATACTTCTTGTAGAGAGAGAGGATGAACCAAAAAATGATCATTTTTGTGTTCATTTTAGAACATTTGTGTGCTGCAAAGTAGAGCGCTTTTCCACATTTAGTTCTGTCCATACTGGCCCAAAAAATATGGAATGCTTCATGAATTCACATGTCACCCTTGTGCAGGGACCATACAAATACACGAATTTAAAATGAACCTTTTTGGTGCTTCAGTTCCCATTCCCGCTTATAGCAGAGGGAACCAGCAACCTGTGGCACTGGATGAGAACCACAAGAAGAGGATTTGCAGCACATTTGATGTATTCATTCCCTTTGCACGTGTGCTGCCTTGAGCACATATACATCTTTATCCTGGGTGTGTTGTGAAATCTGACTGACCAAACAGCACCGAAATCCTCTCATGCTCCTTTGCCTATACTTGACAGTTGCATTTTAAATGCACTTTTATAAGAATAAATTCCATAATTGGTTTGACACTGTTTGCAACATGATCAAATTTGGTTCGAAGGAACTTCCTCTCAAACATTTTATGGGCTAAACATAACTGTCTTGTCTCATTCACCCTAGTAAATACACTAGTTATTATTCTGCAATTGTTTGTTATACCTTCATGAATGATGGCTTTGAAAGACATCCGTAGCAGAGATGTACATTTCTCATTTTCGTAACCTGTGTAACTCATGTGTGCAATATTTTATAAAATAAAGAGACATTGAAAAGGATAATACTAATTCTATTCTCTTTGTTCTCTTCCTTCTCCAGCATGGTGACTTTTTTCATTTGTGTGGGTTTGTTTGTTTGTTTGTTTTTGGTTTGCTTTGCTTTTGTTTGCTTTGGGTTTTTTGTGTGGGTGGCTTTTTGTTTGTTTGTTTGTTGGTTTTTTGGTTTTTTTTTTCTTATGTTTGATGGGTTTTGTTTGGTTTGGTTCATGGGTTTTTCTGCTGAAAATGGACGTATATAATTTTATTAAAATATCTTTTTGCAGCTTTAAAATTGCGTTAGTTATACTGGAGGAAATTGCAGTAATGTTAAGTTTATTGTATGTGCTCAAAGGCATGTAGTTTAGGTGGGCTAAATTTGATACTGTATGAACACATTAAGAAACTTTGCATTAGGAAAACACAATAAGGGCTGGACAAGAGAAAGGAGAATGTTTTTACAGCAATTGGATTGGAGTCCCTTGACCACTATCCCAAGGTGTAAGATGCCTCACACAGATGGGAATGACATCTGTCTCCTTCCCAATATCTGCTAGTATTTGGGCCTGGTTTCTGGTCTCTCACATAGATGTGTGGAATTGAAATGTGATATAGAATCAAAAGGGAAATGAGTTTGCTGTCTGTAGAACATAGCTGAGCAAACTTTCATGCTGATGGGTTTATCTAAAAGGCTATAACTGTTTTCTGCACATGATCTTGAAGATGATCTCACTCAGTAAGTCTATTGGAATTTTAACTATTTCAAAACTAATTGCAAATCCTTAACAATCAGAAATGGGGAATCAAACAAAACTTTCTGACCACAATTAGTCAGGCAAACCAGGAAGTACATTATTTCTTCCTTGCTCTCCGCCTCCACCACCCCCAACAATCTAAAGTGTTTTTTGCAAATCTTCTTGCTAGAAATCTTAGGGGGGGAAAAGTGTTTTGTAAATGTTGTCCTTGCTGAGAAAGTCATTAATGAATTAGGAAAGGAGTTATTTTTTCCTCCTCTCAATCAGACTGAATCATATTAGAGGGCTGACTGTTACATGACAAGTTTTTCAAGGCACAATAAGTGGTGCACTCACTTTTCCATTACAAAATGCACAGATTTTGAATCCGTAGGGAAATATTCTTCTAGTCTGCCAAAAAAGTTGACCCTAAGACAGAACCTGTTGTCTTCAGCAGTACAATCTCTGCTAGGCTTCCCTCCTTCCAACCCTCTTCTGAGGTCAACTGAACCAGACAGCACAATGAGATATCCTCAGTGCCTTGAGTATCCCTGAATATTTTGGGTAATTCAGCCATCCTGCATGAAACAATGAGAGTAACTTGAGGCTGGGAAAAGCAGAAGCATGTAATACATATTTTGTTTTTCCTTGGCTTTTATATGTGATTTTGTAAATGCATATCCTTGTGTTTGTGTATGTGTCTATGAGAAAAGAGTGAGGAAGCTTGCTTTGTAGGGATGGCAAAAGAGGTTTCACTCAGCCCTCTATACAAATTCCTTGTTGTGCCTTTCCATTCACTCTAATACTTAGCATCTTCAGCTGAATGTAATGACATCTCACTTCCTCAAAGGAGACTTGAGGTCTGGCCTTTCCTAAGTTTCTGTCATTGCAGTGATATGGGAATTGCTGCTCCTCTGCTGCTGGTGTGAAGCTCTCAAGTAACATGAAGCAGCTTTTCATATTTTGTAAAGAATTCAGAGGCTGTCAGTGGTATTCAAATGCAGGACTAGGATAATTTTATTATCAAAAAGAAGGAAAAGAAGAAAAAAACCCCTACCAGTTTACCCATTCCACCAATACCAGAGAGCCTGTTGTAATAATGTCACGAGTGTTTTACAAGTTTCTCAGCATTGGGAGAGAAATTATGTACTCGTTCATTGACAAATTTGAGGATTTGATAAAAGACTCACTTTTTTATACAGTCTTGCTGTGCACAGCCAAGTTGTCTCCAGACCCTGGAGGCCTCTGTCCATACTTAGTGGTAGACTAGACAGTTACAGTTGTAACTGTAGAAAGGGGAACATATGAGAAGTTCAAAGTTGCCTTTAAAACCAGAACTAGCAATTTTATTCAGTGCTGGAGTGGTAGCCCTTAGCAAAGGTCATACTTTATACCACTAACATATTCCTGTTCAAACAGAGCATCTTATAATATCCCACAAATTTAGTATTGAATAAATAAGATTTTCACCAGCAACTGATAGACAGAATGTTTTTTGATAAATTTGGACCAAGAAGCTATAAATTAATTAATTTTATCAATTAATCAATTTTATCAATTAATTAATAATTATTTTCTTATACTTATTACAGAAATATTTTTCTTCTGTCTAGAAGGATCCTTTCAATCTTGTGCCATTTATAGGCCAGTGTGCTTACTTTGACTGTGAGATAACCACACCACATGTTTCTGCTGGGCATGAGTGAACATGTTGAAGCACTTGTATATTTATCTGCCCTGCCCCACGGCACTTACTTAAAAGAGTTGTTACACTTTGGGAACTTATATAGGCTAGGTAACTTTCATGTAAACAAAAAGCTTAATGGAAGAAGAGATCTGTGCAGAAATTAGGAGTGCCAGATGAATGAATGGGGGTTATTCACCCTCTGGAGGTTGAGATCAAGCTGTGCTAATTTTGACTTCTTATTTGAAGTAGTGCTAACTTCAAAGCAGTGACACTGAAGAACAGGATGGCTTTGGTTATCATGAAAATGGAGAACTTCCCGTGGCTGGCTGAGAACAAATAGGATAATGTGAGATCACTACATGGAAAGTGCAGTAAGGACCAGGGCATTCCTAAACCAAGGAGAACACCATTTTCCTGCGGGATACAATACAGTCAGTCCTATGCCAGAATCACTCAGATTTGGTTGAGATTTATTTGCAGTGCTTTTGTTACATTTTCTTATTTTCTGGAACACAATGAGATCTCTTGATGGTCATGGTCTAAGACCCTGAACTCTCCACACCTTGTGCTCTTCTCAAGGCAGGACAGCCCTGCTCCCTTTCGCCTCTTCCCAGCAATGCATGACTTTTGGCTGACCACAGGATCCAGACAGGTGTCTGTTTGTGGAGCAGGGCAGCACCAGTAAACAAGAGCATTTCTACACCTCCTACAGTAGTGGTGTGGCTGTTTGGCCCCTGCATAAAGCAGCACTATCCCAGGTGGATACCTGACCAGCAGAACTCACCTATCCCAGGTGGGTACCTGACCTGCAACACAGGTGCAAGTCTGTATGGGGCTAGGAGGCTGCATTTTGTTTGGGAAGAGCTCTTGGAGAGGACTGTACAAGATGTTCAGATCAAAACTTCCAGCAATGAAAAGTCACCCAGGTTTGGGTGTCATTATTGGCCTTGATGAAGTTTGCCAGGAGGATCTGCATGCCGCCAGGCTGCTGAACGGCTGCATTTCAAGAGAAACTGCTCTGATTTATAGCTTGGTGTCAGTAGCACATTGCAGTCCAACAGTTTGGGCTGGCAGGGGAATGGACAAGATGACTTGGTATTGGTATGTCTTACATGTGAGATCTTCAAGTCAACCTAAAAGCATTTTAATGATCTGCCCTCTCATTAATCTCAGATGTGAAAAACTGTGACTGTCTGGGCACCAGGTGACGCCTGTCTAGACAAAACAATAAATTTTGTGGCTAATCTATTTTACTGTGTACCACACCACATACAGACACAACACTAGGATACTTATACACTGTGCTGAATGGAATTGCTGTCTCTTTTGCTAACAATATGCAATACTACCCTGAGTCTACAGGACAGAAGGGTATTTGACTTAGCTTTCATGAAATAAATCCTGTCAATGAGAGGGACACTGCCTATTTGGAAACATACCCTGATTCAGCAAGACTTGCACAAATATTTTTCTTGGACAGCTACCATGCAGTCAAATAGCTGCTACACATTTGCCCTTTTATGCCAATCCAGACAAAGCATTATCTATTAGCAAGAATTTTTTAAAAATAGCTTGAGATAAAATGTTAGATTAAATTTTTACACATGAGATAAAATATCTCTGTCTACAATAAAAAAATCTGCACCATTCATTCTTTTGGAACTCTTTGCCTTCACTGGCAATTCTACCTTTGCTCAGAGATTAGTGGGGCTGATTCACTGCTTCTGCCAACACTAAAATGAAGGGACTTCCAATGATCTTCAAAACAAGTATGCAAAACTTCATACACAAGGCACAATTATATGCACACAAGGATACAGATGCCAAAGTATGAACAGATTTAAAGAAAAAGAAAACAAAACAGCTTACACAAATTTGTATGGGAGAGGCCTGTGAATTTGCATTACATTTAATGGCTTCAATACTTTAGAGTGCTGTTTTCTAGAGCAATTTGGAGGAACAAAGATCAAAAAACCTACTTTATGGGTGTAAATATGACCTGAACTGATGCTTTTCCTAAACTATCTGCTGGCAACAGCTGGAATAATGATATCAAATATCTGTCCTTCAGAGACCTGGTTTGCTGGTCCTATTCTGAGATTCCTTCACAGAAGGGCCTGGGTTCTAAAATCTGGGCTCAGATCACAGCTGTCTCCTACCTGGTTGGTCTGGCCTTGGCATTGGCATGTAGCTGGATGAAAAAACGTTAACTTTCTGTTTTCTTGTACTGTGTTTTAGTTTCTCCTGTACAATGCTTATAACACCTTCTGAATCAAGACCTGAACATCCTTCGATGGGCAATTGCCCTGTGCACACCTGCACGGCTAAAATAATCAGAATAAACTCCTGGTGCAACTCAAAGTGTTGCTACCCACTGGCTGTGTCAATGGCTTTTGACCATGTTTCCAGCTGATAGAGATGTAACAGTATCAAACATTGAAGGGAAATAACTAAAAAGCATAAGGAAAAACAGACCAAGTAATACAGAGTAAGAAGCCAAAGTTTCTGCAGAGGAAGTCTCTAGAGACTGAAACTCCTACAGCTGCACATGGTACCTACACTTCAGCTGGTAGCTAGTCCTGTGATCCCACTGTGGCAGTTGGGATTTCATACAGACATTTTCCAAGTTAAAATCACAAACACGTGCATTTGGAGCCCTTGTCTCTGGGCAAGCCATAGGGAAATGTGTGCTAACAAGAGAATGCACACTCCACTGGATTCTGAAATCCATCTGTGTCACTAAAGCAACCCCTGCACTGAACTGATTTGGTCACATACATCACAGGATCATGTAATATTCTTCCTGAAGATTTGGCAATGTCATAACTTGTAAAACACCAGCACAGTATCATCAGCAGTATTTCTTAGCAAGAGCTCTTTTCACTAGCAGCCCTCAGTCCCTGACTTCAAATGATTGCAGCCAAATGCAGTTCTTTCAGTTCCAAACCCTGGAACCATTGGTCTAAGCAGCTGGCTGCCTTGTGTCTCCTGGGTCAGTCTTTTTCCAAAAAAACTTGTGATTCATCTGCAGATGGCTCTCTGAATCACCAGGCAGCTCCACCCACAGCCAAGAAAATTGACAACCCCAGTTCTTGCTGTCCCAGCAAGGATGTGAACCCAGAGCATTCTGAAATGCTCTCTGCATTTTCAGAAACTTCTTGCTCAGAAAGAGCATTTGTTTCAGGCTCAATGCTTGGCTGGGTGGTAGGAAGGAGAAAGACTTGTGGGATACACTGTTCACCATGGTGGGAATTTGTTTTGCAGAGACATTGTGATACTGCAGGACAACACCTACAAGGCACCCCAGGATGGGTGTGACTACTTTCAGGATGGCTTTTCTGTCATGAGGAACACAATTTGTCCTAGCCAAGCAGCAGCAAGCGTGTTGATGCTGTTACCAAGTAACAGACAAGGTTTGATACAACAGGGATTATCCTGATCTACTTCATTTCCTGGGCAAGGGAAAGTGAGGCAGTAGTAAGACACCCATCCTTCACCCTCCCCTGCATTGTTACTGCTACTTGCTGGCTGTTGAACTTCCCATGATTTTGGCACTACCACAAGAAACTGGCTTGCTCAGAACATGCTTGAAAATGCCAGCCTCACTGTTGACAGCAAAGTTTTTGTAATATGAACAGTTATGCAAGGCAAAGATTTATAACACCTATACTGCTGTAAATAGAGACAGTTTTGATAACATATCACAGTTTCTTGAGTTGCTGCAAATTCATGTGGGAGTTATATAAGAATGACCTGCACTTGGCCTCCCCTGGCAGTTTCCCGCATGCAATTAGAGGTCTTCTGGTGACAAATTTATGGCTGCCTCCAAACATTTTTGCAAATTCCAGATACAGAAATTTATGGTAAGCTGGACTCCAAATAGCCTGATGCTGCCTCACGCATATCTTCCAGATGTACAGTTTTGGTGGCAGATGAACAAGGAAAATTTCTTCTCTTCCTCTTTCCTCTTTCCCCTTGCTTCAGAGATACTTTCGTAAAGAGGAGCCTTCTGGTCACCCCTGGCTGAATTAATAGGTTACAGCAAGCTCTGGGGAAGTGTTCTTTCTGCCCTTCCTATGAGGTTGGTCTTTTTAAAAATTAAATGCATGTTTAAATAAGGCCAAAATTTGGTCATTTGCCACCTACTGCAGTACGATTTCGTGCTGTGAGTCTCCCAAGTCAAAATGATAGGAGGGACTGGAAGTCCCCTGCCTCCTAATGCTTGCAACACAGTGTAGATCAATGCAGCAGAGGGAGAGGAAGGGGGAAAGACAAGGAGACATAAAACACCTTGCTAGGTTCCATGGTTGTCACCTAAACCTGCAGTGGTGGGAAGAGAACTGCTGTAACTTCTGGCTCCAATCAGGCAAACCATGAGCCCCAGGACTTAAATGAAGGCCAGTCCAAGGGTAGCCAGAGGCATAATGCCAGACTCATGGGAGACCCAGCTGACAATAGGTGCTGGGGCCATTGAGATAATACAATTGTCAGGGTTGGAAAAGACCTCTAAGATAATTGAGTCTCATTTACTTTACCCTTAGTTTTATCTACATTCCTGAACAAGCAAATGGGTGGCCCTAGAGCCATGGTGACTTGCTCAGCAATGTCCAGTGAAGCATGCTTTTGTCAAAAAATCATTTTCCTAAGTCTGTCCAAACAAAGGCGTCAATGTACAGCAACAGTATCATAATGGAATTTTTGTGAGACCTACCAGGCCTCATTTTTTGAGGCTCATACAAAATGAGATTGTCTGCCTGTTGGTGAGCAAGGAGAGACTCTCTGCTCCTACTGTGAATGGACTGAGATCAAGATAGAAATTAATCACTATTGTGTATTTTGTATGAGCTTCTGAGAGCTGCCATGAAGTCAATAGGTGAGAATACTTAAGCAAGTTTGCCCTAAGGGTGTGTGCAGTTTATCCCTTTCTGAGCACAAAAGTTCAGTATTTGACACTGACTTGCCTATAAACATCTGACTAGCAAGCAAAAACTTATTGCCAAACAGGATAGTTCTCTGAAACAGGCTCAGCCATGTTCTTCACCCTGCTTTGGGTAAAATACAGACAAAAATATGTTATATATCACTACAGCTGTTACATTTGGCATAACAGGGTCTGATCCAGATTTCATTGAAGACCATTCGCACTGATAATTCCCATTGACCTCACTTAGGAGATGGCTACACTTCACAGCCAACTGTAGTTAAGTTAAACACAAATCCAAACAATCTGAATGGAATAAGGAGAGTTGCAATGGTTGTTTTTCCCTGGTATTGGCATCCCTGAGCTTCAAGATAGTAAACGTACCTGAACTTTTCTTTGAGAATTTATTTTACAAAAAGCCAAGCCCTTCGAAAACCCTTTCATGTATTCCTTTATCCAGCAATGAACAGACTTCTTCCAGAGGCATACTTTATAAATGAGTTAAACTGAAACTGTACTAAAACAGTATTTGAGAAACTGAGGCACAGGGTGAAGATACCCATTCCTTTCTTTCATTCTAACATATATCACTTTATTGCCTGTTCCCCGACTTTCTTTGACAAAGCAGTGACAAATTTCTGCAGTTGTTCTGGGGCATGAAGCACTAATGCAAATCCTTAATAGTGCCACAGAATTGGAAATGGTTTGGATCACAGAGGTTTCATCATCACTAAGAGTGGCCCTGGCTGGGTACCTTTGTGCTGTCTCTGTTTCAGTGTTAGTTGTACAAAGGAAAGAGAAGAGCTGGAAGAATCAACTCACAGTGATTGCCCAAAATATTAACCGTCCTGACTAATGGAGATCTTCTTCCCTGTCCTCCCTTCTAATCCTGAGAAAACAAGGCAATAGCTCACATGACTCTTCAAGTCAGGCTGCTTTACTCTCCTCCCTGTCAATAAAGCAGTAAATTGAGGACAAGATAAGGGTAAGCATTGCACTCAGTAGCGCTGAGGTTTGTGGAGACATGAGTAGTGACTAAGTCTTGGCTGCCTAAAAAAGCTACAGGTTGCATCTGCAGCAAATGGAAACACAGAAAATTAGAAACTCATGGATGGAAAAAAAAGCCGAAATGAAAATCACCTGTGGTCTTCTATCTACACAGAATTAAGAAATTTCAGGAAGAAGTAAGTTTCTCCCTCCCAAATAAAACCCAAAGAAGAGCTATAACTGCTGAGTTCCATGGCTTGTACCGTAGTGTGAGGAGGGGTCACACAAGAGCAAGCTATATGGGTGTAAAGAGTAAAGGGCTGGGAAAGTGGTACACAGGGTTGTGGAGTTCAGATGCTTTGTTGGAAGTATATGTCTATTTTTTAGGGGATGATGGACTGCCAAAATATGATGCACATACAAATCACGGCCACAGAATATGCAGCCACAACAGACATAACATCTCAGAACATATTTTTGGGAGGAGAATGAAATCTGAAAATCTCTTGACTCCCTTGAAGGCAGGTAGGCTTTCCAGAGAGACCTTGAGAAATTAGAAGGCTGGGTATTCACCAACCATGTTAAGTTCAACAAGAGACAGTCTTGCATTCTGCACCTGGAAAAGGCAATCCTGTATCTGCAGAGAGAATAGGGAATGAGAAGCTGGAGACCAGTGTTCCAGAAAGAACTCTGGGAGTCCTGGTCAAGGGCAGGTTGAACATGAGCCAGCAGTGCCCTGGCAGCCAGAAGGACCCCCGTGTCCTGGGGTGTATCAGGCACAGCATCACAGCTGGGCAAGGGAGGGGATTGTCCTGCTCTGCTCTGCACTGGGTGGCCTCGCCTTGAGTGCTGGGGGTACTCAAAAAAGACATTGAGCTGTTGGAGAGTATCCAAAGGAGGGCCATGAGGATGGTGAAGGCCCTGAGGGGAAGCCATGGGAGGAGTGGCTGAGGTCACTTGGTGTGTTCAGCCTGGAGGAGACTGAGGGGAGACCTCACTGCAGTTACACCTTCCTTGTGAGGGGAAGAGGAGGGGCAGGCAGGAGGGGCAGATATCTTCTCTGGTGACCAGGGATGAGATCTGAGGCAGTGGCATATTAGGGAAGGTTTAGGTTGGATATTAAAAAAAATTCTTTTCCCAGAGGGTGGTTTGGCACTGGAACAAGGTCCCCAAGGAATTGGTCACAGTGGTGTTTGGACAATGCACTTGGGTGTACTGTGTGACTCTTGGGGATGCTGCTGTGCAGGGCCAGGAACTGGACTCAATGATCCTTATGTGTCTCCCTTCCAAATCAGCATTCTGTGAAAAGCAAGCCATGAGGAAGGGCTGGATGAAGGTCTGTTAATAGCTTCTTTGGTTCAGTTCTCCTTGCACGCCCTGTGAGGGAGATAAAACTGACTCTTGGCTAGCTGATATTGCTTCCAGAAGGGAACAGAAAAGGTTTACAGCTTTTGTTTCAGGCTTTGTTTCTGGACCACAGTTCTCTTTGTCAGCACATTTCGAGTGTCTTTTTGTGTGCTCTCAAACTTGTGGCAATGTCTGCCAACTCAAACAGTCTCAGGCCACACACAACATCTATGGACTCTTAGAAACAACAGCCGTTGCATTTCAGGGCAGGGAATTAGCTCATAAATATTTACAAGACTGTCAGTTACAGGGACAGACAACTATTAGCAAGACAGCTCTGACCAGAATAGGGGAGATGGGGCTTCAGCATGCTTGACTAATCTAGTCTGGTAGTTGCCCAGTAAACCATTTTTGAACACAAGGAAAGCAGTTTTCCTCCCTCTGCCTCACAGACAAAGTAAGAGCATACATTGCAGGATGGCTGCAAAATCCAGTACTGCTCAAAACATGACCCTTGAGGCTATATTTTTTACTCCATAAGCAAGTATATCTTTCTTTTTATAGAGATTAAATAACTTCTCCCCATAATCTCACATGTTGCTGGAAATCAAGCCTGAATACATCAACTTGATTGTGACCCAGACTCCCAGTTCACACAGTCCTGACCCCACTCGGGCCAAGGCCAACAGGAGAGAGCCAAATGTCACCCCAGTGTCCTGACTCACTGACCTGTTCCTAATGAGATGGCAGCCTTTTCTAGGGTCTCCTGCAGGGATACGTGCTGCTCTCACCCTTCTCTTGATAGCAAACTCCAGGGACACACCAGCAAGGTGCCTCTGCCTGTGGATAAGGGCATGGTCCTAATCTCCTTTGGACCTCCTGCAGCTGGATCACATCTGCAAGGCACTAAATCAAACCTCTGAAGGCTATGCTGGCATTTGCAAAAACGTAATTCTCTGCTGCAAACTGGGAGCCATCCTTGTCTGAAGGAACCAATTGGCACTCTTGGAAGACAGCCCTTGGAAAATGTAATGTCTTCCTAAAAATTTAAATAGACTTTTTTTACAAGATAAAGGATTTTTTGGTAGTAGCATAGTGTCTATAAATAGGAAGCTGTTGGTGTTTGGGTGTTTTTTTGGTTAGGTTTTTTCTTTTTTAAACAGACCATGGAAAAAGACCTGAAGGCTTAGCACAGTGTTTTGAGCAACACTACACCATAAGGGGATAGAAAGGAAAAGATGAGCCACAGTGGATAGGTGTGAGACTGTACCATATGAGGAAATGAGAAGGTTGATATGGATGATCATTTTTTCCCTGATCCAAATCAGAGACACAAATAGAACCCAAATAGTCTGGGAGTATAGGCTAGATTGGCCTGCAGCAAGCTCAACAGCAGAGACTGAATGAAACTTGGAGCTTCCAGTTTGGTGAGAAGTCCACCAAGCTTTGTGAGACTGAAAAGCCTGAAGATGAAAATGAAAAGCCTGAAGCCTCTGTATAATGCACAGAGATAAAGTATATTGCTCCATTTCCAGTTATTCCTTTTGCTTCTTCCTTTCACCCCAGTATGTGGCATTGACTTAGGTCTTGTTCTATCTGGTGTATTTTGGGGCAATACTCCAAGTATATCTCTGGAGCACAGAAGGCTCTCATGCTTTAGAAATGGTATCCTTTAGAAATGCCAATTAAGCACTCTTACTCAGACTCTCCAAATCATGAGCTGCTTGCTTGTTCTTCCTCCCCTTCTCCCTTCCTCTACAGGTGTCTGGAATTGAGAACTGGAGGCACAAAAGGTAAAGGTAACAGGTTGAGATAAGAAAAATTTACTGGAAACAGCAATGAGATAGAAAAAGGAACCACAATGATAACAATACTAATGACACAGAGTGCAAGAAAGAGGCAAATAATTCACCAGGAAACCTCTCAAAAATACTCGACCACTCCCTGCACCAAACTATGCCAACCTGGCAGGGACTTCTTTTCCTGGGAACAGACCCCTAAACCCTTTTGACTGGCAATGACATGAAGTGGTATAGAATAATCTCCAGGTCCTATCCATGCCTCATGCTTTAATTTTTTAGCTACTGCAAAAAATTAACTGGAAATAAGATAAAAGCTCTATGCACATAGATTTAACTTTAGGATTATGTCTTAAAGGCAAGTTTTTTTTGAGAGAGCCTGCCTCTTTTTTTATGTTATCCCAGCACTCAGCTTCATGTATCTGTGACCCCAGTGAAGTCTGGGAACAGCAGTCAAAAAGCAATGGCATGAGAGCAGCAGCCTCTTGGTATATTTTATCTATTAGGCACTCAGTAAAGAAATTACACGTCTTAAGCCATGGATCACGTTCAAGGAGTTTTTTGGTCTGTATTTCTGCACATCACTGGATCAGTGTGGAAAGATTCTGAAATTCCACTCTTTTTGCTGGTTGGTTTGGCTCTCACTTCTCTTCATAGGCACATGAAAATGTGGAAAAGAAGCAAATTTGTTAACTTTTCTGTGGCTCTTGCAAGGCACAGAAGTTCAAGGTGTTGGATAGCTTTTAATATGTACTGGGAACAAATGAACTATGCCTGTAGAGGCTGAAAATCAGGAGTCCTGCTTAATTTTTCCTGCCACATCCACTCTGGGGAAATTCTTGAAACCTCACTACACTTCCTATCTCCAACCTGTTGTGAGAGACCAACACACCCATTTGTTTCACCAGTGACCACATGATACATTCTCATGTCCAGTGAGATGAGACAAGATGAGAGACAGGCCAGGTGTTTTCCAGAGCCTTTCATACAGCAGGAATGGAAGTCATGTGACAGTCATCACAATGGAAGTGTGTGGCAGTCATCACAAAATCTCACGTTTTTGCCAAAGATGACTGCCCATGCTGTCTTCCCCTGAGCCTACTCTCAAAAAAGCATGGCACTGGCAGCTCTGTTATCCTACCAGATGCTGCAGAGATGAACACCTGCAGGGCCAATTCATAACACACCTGAAGTAACAGCATGCAGTTCCCTATCTCCCATGGTATTAAATCCTCCAGCCTGGATGTGTGTCCCGAGAATGTGACAGTTTCTGGTATCTCCACTGAAATCTTTGGTTTCAAATCTGTGTGCACACTCTGTGTATTCTGATCTCCTGCAAAATTATAGAGACTACTCATGACTGTTCGATGTGTGGTCAGGAGGTTCCATTAAGATGCTGAATAATGAAACAGACTCCAGCATGTTCTTTTCACTTTCAGAAATCTCTTGATTTGCCTTATACTATAAAAGACAAACTGTGGGGAACTGAGACCACAAATCTGAGAACAGATTTTGGAGATAAATGTTCAAGTGGAACAACTAATGAAAAATTGTAATGATTAAAAAACCCTGTGTTTTTTTGTGTGTGTGGTTTTTTTTTTTTTTTTTTTTTTTGTTTTTTGTTTTGTTTTGTTTTGTTTTTTAAATCAATGCCACAGTATGAAAGGATTCACTAGAGTGCTACACCTTCTTTGCTAAGGAACAGAAGAAAAAAATACTACCAGTTTTAGTGGAACTCAGTCTTCTGAAATAGAGATAGAGGCACTGTAGAATTTTTTTCTGGATAAAAATCACATCTATACTTCATTTGCAGAGTTCTTGCAGTGGCAAAGAAATATAAAGCCATATTTGTGAAGAATAAAAGTAGATGTCTGAGAAAAAGCGACAGTGAATGCAACAGATATTTTGCAAAAATAAGTAGTATCTGTAAGCAAGATACGCACTTTCTTCAAGACACAGAAAATAATTTTTCTAAGTTCTTTTCTGACAGGTAAAGGTATATATATCTGCAAAAGGTGTCTAACTCAATGACTTAACTCTTCCTTTAAATTATACTTCAAAATATCACCTTTTCCTTATAACTGGCCTCAATTCTACTCCTTTATCCTACTCAGCAAAACAAATAAATGCATGTTTAATTTCAACCATCTGCTTTGCTGGAGAAGAACAGACCCTTACCTCATGGTAGAAGCTGACCTTTGCAGGGGCTGTTGTGATACCCCAGTACTTGGGAAGCAAGCAAGTTTTACCCCACAGGCTTTTGCAGAGCTAGGAATTTGCTCAATTACCCCATGGGAATCTCCCTGTAATGTGAGGAGTCAAGCTCCTCTCTTTAATTGAAAATGGGAGCTGAGATGTGGCTCTCTGCCTGTTTGATTCCTGAACACTCCCAGGAAACTTTTGTGTATCTTTTCTATGTATCATTTGCCAGATCTTATTTTCCCTCAGAAAAGCTGTAGGTCCATGAACCTCTCAGTGATGTTACATCCTTGGACTTTGCTTCTTTGCCCAATTGTCAGGAGGAAGATTGCAAGCTGTAGGGGGAATGTAAAACTTTTACAGGAAGCAGCAAGTGTCAGGTATTGCAATATATATTCTATTTAAGCCTGTATTGGTAACAGATTACTTTTTATGAAAGAACTGAAGAAAGAATGGGTAGAGGTAAGGGTCCTTGGAGAATAACTTGATGTCACTCAAGTTATGTGATGTCACTCACCTATATGCACACCATATAGGTAGGCATCAATAATGTGTGCTGACTTCCCAAAACAGAATAAACTGGTCTTCAGCCAGTTTGTCTCCTAATTAAATCTACAGAGTGTAGAGGCACTGTAGGATTTTTTTCAGAACAATAATCTCCAAAGGCCAGTGTCGGATTTCTGAAACGTTTTCATTACAGGTCTGTGTGTATGTAATTACATCTGTGTGTATGTAATTTATAAAGTCTCCCATTTTGTCAATAGCTAAAAACTCAGGAAGGTACATGTGCCCTGCTTACCCTTTCATTCACATGTACCTGATCAGGTTCTTTCCAAATCTTCTTTTCTCAGTGAAGGTGCCACAAAAATTTCTAGCTGAGGTCCCACAGCAGGTGGGAAAGAAACTCTTCCTTAAAGACGTGATCTTCCTACATTATTCAGTGCAAAAAATGTGCCTTTCCTTGTACAGTGTGTAAAGGATGGGAGCTCCTACAGTCAGGACTGTGAGAAGAACCTGGTCTTGCAGTCCTTGCTTGGCAGGTCCATCTGTGGCCAAGTGGTGGCTCTCATGCAAGAGAAGGGTCATTGCCTTTGTGATATTACATGCCTCAAACAATGGGGCAATGCTTTTTGAGCAGAGGAAGTAGATCTCCCAGAGGGGAACACATACTCTGTTTCATGCTGTAGAAGATGGAAGCTGTTACAGAGCTTTGGCTCTGGGAGTGCTCGTGTTTGCAGCTCTGGATGTCCTCTGTTCCTCAACTCCCTAGCCAAGGGAAACATACAAATAGACAATTAATATTGTGGGGGTGAGTTTTCCAGGAGTTCCATAAAACACTGTGGTCAGTTGAAAACAAAACAAGGCCCAATCCCTGGCAGATGTCCAGGACTTTGGAGGATTGAACTTGAGCTGAGCCAAAATAAATCCCAAGGAGCAACAACAAGTCAGCAACCTCCATTCCAAACAAGAATTTCCTTCAGATTATCCACTCCTGTATCACTAGTGCTTTTAGTGTCGAGGTCCTGAAGAAAGCATTTTCTGAGACCAGAGGTCAGAAAATATTCTACAAAAGTCGTAGACACCTCTTTACCTCTCACAGTGTTCTGGACCACACACTACTGGAAGTTATGGGCATGCCTCCAAAGAGACGAGAGGAAACTTTGGCGATGCTGCAAGCTACAAACTTCAAGGCTTTGCTGCTATTACCTTAAGAAAATAAGTGGTAAATTCCCCCTCTGCAAGCTGTAGAAACTGCCCCAAGCCAGTACTCTTTATGAAACTCTCTGCTATTCCACTGCAAATCCCCTCAATATGAGGGTAAAGACAATCTGTTCACAAACAGGTCTGCAAAGGTATGAGTTGGGTCAGGAGGACTTCTATCTATCTGTAGACTACCACAGAGGTGCCATTGATGCAGGAAAGTGAAAGAAGTCAGTTTAAAACCACAGACTGAGCCTTTTAAGGCAGCTTGCAAAACCTGGCCATTCAGTTCTCTGCAGGCTATGGGGGACCGGAGTGATCAGGGATTAATTGGGGTAGGGTAAAAAGCAGGTGAAAGAGTAACACAAAGTAAACCTCCCCATCTAGTTTCAAACACAATCATGACAATTTATACAATTTCAGATAACAAGTTCTGCAAATGCTGGTTTCAAGTCTGAATCTGGACATACTCTCTGAACCTTTCTGTAGCTGATAGGAATATGCTGGAAAAATTCTAGAGGAGGGACAAGCAGAAGTGCCCTAAAGACATAGTTTTAAACTAAGAATGGCTTCTAATGCCATTCCACAACTTTTGGATGTTTGAATTTAGAGTTACTGCTAAGCTGTTGTACCAAAGCAATGCACAGGTACCATCTGTAGCAAGCATGGTCTCAGTTGCTCAGAGGTCGAGCTCTGCATCAAACCGCTGACATAAACAGAGACACAGTTGTACACTGCATGGTTCTAATGCCGTTTCACACCATGGATTTTTAATGTCTCCATATATTCCCTCAGTCAATCTCATGCTTTGGGTATACTGTTACACAACAGGTCATTGCACACAAAGAGTTATGTCAAACCAGCCATCCAGATGAATTAACAAAATGCTGAAGAAAGAGGCTGCCAAAGATCCAAAAAAAAAAGGGGTGACACAATTACTTTGTGACAGAACAGAAAAAGCACTTATGTATGCATTTGTTTTCTTATCCGATGATTAAGTGAATCAGAAATGATATTAAGTTAATTGTTGACATTTAATATTATATATGATTTAAAAAGATGTAACAGGGTCACATGCTCAAAGGCAATCTGAATTGCTGGATGATTGTGTTAAAATGAAACAAAAGTAAAAAGCAGAAAGTATGAAAGAAGTCCTTAGGGCTATTGCAGAAATCCCTGAAGGGCAAAAACTTTGCTCTTCCCAGAATGGTACAGAAAAGAGTGTGCTCTGTCTCGGGTATGTGTGTAATTTTTGGCTTCATGCAAGCTAGGAATATCACAGAGACCTACTGTTTCAGTTTATTTCATTCTGTTGGTGAAAAAAAAAAAAAAAGGAAACTATTTTTTATCCTGAATGTAATGAAGACCTGGAAGTGCTGAGAATCTTAGTTAAGTGATGGGAGGGTCCTTATTGCAGCAAAAGGGACTGGTCAAGATCTGACTTTAAGGCCTTTGGGTCCAAACCTGTTGCCAGTTAGAAAGAAAGTGTCTAATATTTTTCAAGTGCAAATAGGTAACTTCATGGCAGGCGTGCCAAGAGTGGTGAAAAGTAACAGGGTAAGTTCCTGATGAAAATGGAAAATGGCTGAAAGTCTGTGTGCACATATCAAATGGATATCTTCTTTTTTCTCTTCTCTGCCTCTTGCCTAAGGCCAAAAGAATACAATGATCCAAACAGCAAGTGGATCCTTGCTGTCTTACAGTGACAAAACCCACACATGTCTTTATCCAAATGGTCTGGCTTGAAAGAAGTCAACCAGGGACAGTTTTTGGAAATGGTATTGCAAAATAATCAAATTAATGTATTAAACACCTTAAGAAAACTCAGAACTGGCAAACCTCACACAGGCCCTTGGCATATGATTTCAAAGGCAAAAAAAACCCCAACAAAAAGTACACATATCTTCCTTCATGAAAGCCAGCAGCTTTATGGCCACCTGTCTGCATTGCACCAACTCTTCATGGGAATGAATCACAGCCACTCATCTCCTCCCTTTGCTTTGCACTGTGCTTCTCCTGAGCAATGCAACAATGAAACAAGAGGAGAAAAGTGAAATTCAGAGATAAAAATCAAAAAAAAAGGCAACATATTGAAAATGCATGGAACAAAAAGACTATGAAAGGGCAAATAGCAGGGCTGTCCTGTTCCACTGGGCACTGTAACAAGTCATATGGCTCAGGATTTCTATTATTTTATTACAAGCAGATGACATGCAAAGGGCTGGATCATCTGTCTGGGGCACTCTACTGCTTCATGCTTTTTGGTCTTTTTTTTTAAAAATCTTTTTTTACTCCTCTTCAGGGTTCCGACTTTTGCTTTTGCTGGTCTAGTTCAGTTTCTGACAGCAAGAGGAAACATGATAGTACATAGCATTTAACCATGGTGCAAGCTAGATCTCCACCCAAAAGATTTAGAAAGTGGCTTGTTGGCAAAATACCAGCTTTCTCAAAACATACATCATACTAATCTGCATCATTTTCATGCTGATGTGGATGGAGCAGCATCTATGGGGAAAGGAGATGTCTCATGTATCCCTATGATTTCCAAGTGCTGATCCATAAAATGCCCATGAAGACTACAGGGTGATATGAAACCAGCTGGGGCTGTGGGAAATGTCAGGGACAATGTGAAGCCAACACATCAGAGGCTCATTTTTCAAGGTCTCAGTGTACAGATGGCCCAGCTATGGATCATGAGTGACACACAGTGGAGGGGTCTGTGAGCAGAGAGGGGATGCAGCTGAAAAAAAAGCAGAAAAGCATGCAAAACTAGAGAAAAACATGGCCATGAAGCCACATAGTGCTCCTGGGCTTTCATAAGGGGTCTGTAAATAAAGACAAAGGAAACAGGAAGGGAAGAAAACCCCAAATCTTTCTCAAGGAAAATTTCAGCTAAGAAAAAAACAATATAATAAAATAGATGCTCCTCTCCTTGCCCTACAGTTGAACCCAAGGCAAGCTGGAGGAATAAACCTTCTCTTTCATGTTCCTCTGAGAGCATCAAGTACTTCTTCCAAGTTTCAGCCCTTGTACCAATCTTTGCTATTAACCTCTCCCTGTCCAAAGTGAGTTTCTGAAGATCCTCTCTTGCCAGCTGTGTCCTTAGTACTCTGCTGTGCTAATTCAGGATGGTTAGTCTTCAAAAACTCTACCCAGCTATACAGAGAAAAAAAGGGGAAACTAGTTTACCCCCAAACACCTCTTCATGAGGTTTCCACAGAATGTTTTCTAATAATCTCAACTGGCGTGCAGAAAATCTGACTTTCTAATTGTGTGATGGGGTTTTTCCTAGCTTTATGAGCCAAGCTATTAAAAGTACCTTGTTGCCTACTTTTATGCTCTTTCCTTCTGCAAAAGCAAACAGGCAGTTCTTACTTTACTGCAGAACAGTAAGGACAAGGCAGGGTAAGTTTAACAAGTTAGATACAGATGCATTTTCCAGGGCCAGGGCAGGTGGTTTTGCCATCTGGAGGAGTGTATTATCTGCTGCTCCTATGTTCCTGGCAGATACAGTGCCTCACCCATCCTGGCTCTGACTTCTGCATTGCAACTGTCTGAAAATATCTCATACTTGCTATCTCTCCATGAATCTGCACCCATTTTCCTTCTTTATAGAAAAAAAATCCCACTTCTAGAATAAGACGGTGTGAGATCGATTCTGCCTTCTTTGATCAGTGTAAGTTGTACTTTACTTGCAGAACATCTCCTTTGAAATCAGAAATCAGCAAATGTCATGAGCTCCAGTGAAGTAGGGGCAGTGATTATGTGTTGCATTAGAGGGGCTTTTGTAGATGAAGGGTTAGAAATTAAACATAGATCATAGTTTTCATGGCAGCTTTATAAAAATGGCTTAAAAAAGTTTATTGATAGGTGTTTAATAGATTGCCTTAGTGACTGGTAATCGAAATTTAAGGAGTCAAGCCTCTAGCCTTTATTCATTTCAGAGTTACTTAAAATCCTTCATGACACACATGAAACAGAAAACATTTGAAATCTTGAATTAAAGTATTATAAATATTTTCCAACATAATTTCCATCCAAGTTGTAACTGAAGTTGATCTGCAGTCCACGTCCTTTCCTGTCTGGTGGGTGGATATTCAGAGTCCTGTAGAAGAGGTCTATGCTACTAGAGTTACTCGCCTTTCCTGTAATCTTCAGGATAAAACTTTAGGTTTCAGAAACTGAAGAGTCATTTTGATGGGACTGTGCTAATTAACAGGAATTGTATTTGTAGCTCTGTAGCAGTTTTTCATTAAAAGTAATAGGAGTCATTACCAAACCTGCTAATGATTTCCCATAGTTTTAATTTCAAATCATGTGACTGCAAGGAGAGATTTAGCATGAGGTAATTTTATTTTTCCCCCTTCTTTAGAGTCACTTTGGGAATAATTTTTCATCTTTGCATATGATTGTACCACTGCAACATGATAAAAATCCCATACCAATTCTTTACTTGTAAAATTTATTTCTTACTAATAGGCCTCTGTGGCTAGCCAAAAATTCATCTCAGGACGGTTTCATGGAAAACAGTTTCCAGCTCAAAGAATTTTGATTTATTAACCAGACTGCTGATAGGAACTGGGCTGGGAATAGTCTTGAATTAGTTGTATGAAGTAATCCTCAGACTTTCCCTATGATTTGAACAGTCTCTGTGTGCCCACAGCCACTCATCTTCTGTGTGTGACTACAGGAGTGACCTCAGTCCTGCAACAGGGAAAAGCTGGGACCCCTAGCCCATGTCACACTCAACTATTCTTTCAGTCCCTCAAAAATCAGTACAAATTGTGGTCACAGATCAATGGGTCTAATAAATGGGAAGATACTTATATTACCATTTATGCATCTATTTTTATTCCTGCTGCAGCACCTTTGCAGCTATAGAAGAGGAATGCTTATGGAATACAAAAGGGAGAAATTATAATTCATAAAAAAACCAAAATAAAGTAATGTGAAAAAAGGGGAAAAAAAAACCAGGAAACTCAAATCTATCCTGTATTTTTCCAAAATCATGTTAACTGCTCCCTAAAGTCACTACTTCGTTTTCTCCAGCAAGATTATTTCAAATTGTGGAATCCAGAGAGCACCAGAAAATATCTTGCCTGATTCATATCTTCACTGATCCAAAAGACAGTCTTATGATTGAATCAGAGTCCTTGGAGGAGTAACTGTCTATTTGTTTGAAAGCATTTTAAAGGGCTTAGCAACAGAGTGAGACAGAATCTCAAATGTGACACTCCACACCACCAAGTATGCAGCTTATGAGTTTAGCATGCCATTTCTCTGACAGCACAAATTTTCTCTTGCTTTAACATGCAAGGATAGGCAGAAAAGAGCTTCTCAGATACTTCTTTTTTGTTGGGCAGGCTCATTTAAGATAATAACCAGTATTATTTTGTAATGATCATTTCATGTGTAAAATGCTAAACCTTTTATTTCTTCCTGCTGGAACGAATACTCAAAACATATCCTTTGACCCTAACTTAAAGGGTCTAAATACGCTGCAAAAATCTTGGTGGTATCCAAGGGCTGTCTGTAAACTTAGGACTTTATGGTGCTAGGTAAGGCAAAAGCATTCAGGAAATAGAATAATTTTGTCCTGTATTTATGAAAACATGCAAGAGATGTGGGAAACAAGAGGCCAAGGAGAGAGAGAGGAGAGAGTAAAGTAGCAATATATGCGTATTTTCAGATAGACAAGTGCAGCTAATTTGTTGAGAGCTGTTATTGGAGGACCACCTTCTGGAGCTGTTTCTTCCTAAATTGTGTAAATTGCTTTTGCTCTTCTTACAGCACCTGGACATAAAGAAATGCTGAGATTGAATATTCCTGAAGAACTGTCCTTGGGACAGCCAGGGCTCCAGATGAGAGGTTTTTTCATAAGACTATGAGTTGAGCTCAAACCAGAAAGATATGTACCTTAAATGAAACTTCTGAAAGATAGAAAGATTTAGTTCATCTTCAGGTTCTGCTATTGCAGATAGTATGACCCAGAAATAGAAGAAATCTTTTAATGGAAAGTAAACTCAAGGAGCCCTAGTCAAAGAAAGCAATCAACAGAAAGTAGAACTGACTGGCAGATCATCGCTGAGTCAAGAAGCACTTGGAAGATGAGGAGCATGGGCAAAAAAAGATGAAGAGATGGAGAGATAAAGAGGGAAGAGCCCTGGTATGTGGCAGCAGAGCTGAAGGAATCAACATCTCCAGGTGGTGGAAAATGAGGAATTCTCCTCTGTGTTTAAGGAAGACACTTTGTTTCTGCAGTGGTCAAATGAAGTTTTTACAGTCTGGAGTTATTACAGACAGTTAGATTTTTCCAGACCACCTCTAGACTTTTATAGAAGAAAGGCCACTTAATAACAACCTTTCTTGCAAAAATCCATCCCACAAGAATTTCCACTTATCCCTTGGCCATCACATTGCTGAAACATATATTTTCCAGCTGCAGGAAGAGACCTGTCAATATGAGCAGCCCCAAGTACTGGGATAGTTTTTTACAGCTCAGCTCATATGCCTATAGTGTTTTGCACAGTTTCTTCAGGAGCACATGTTTTGATTCACTTTAAGATAATTTAGAAGACAGACTAGATGATTAATCTGCCTGTTCTGGATGCAGAGCTATGGTATGCAATGTCAATGGATTTTCATATTCCCATTTCACCACGGAGAGAGATGACAGCTGTGGATGAAGAGATCTTCCTGTGCCAACCCACAAGGTTTGATCTGTTTCTCCAGAATTCCACAGTCATCCTGGGGGCTGGCATCAATACAGATGCTCTGTAAAGTGCTTTTAGGCCCTCTGGCACGCAAGGACCACTTGGTGGAAGACAGTGACATTTTCTTCTTGCTGCAGCAATGTTTCTTTGTTCCTCTCAGGTGTCTCAGGACAGATGTCTGCCTGCCTTCCCTCTCTCAGGTCTGCTGGTAGCTCAGATTTCAGTTGTGTTCATAAGCATTTCCTGGCTGCTGTTGTTGGGTTGGTTTAACTCATAAGCATATGAGTTAAAAGCTATTTCCATCCCACAAGAGTTGATGAATAATACCCTAAGCAAACAAATTCTTTGTACTGGTTTTGCTGTTTTCCTCACCTCTAGTGGTATTCTAGCACCAATTTCAGAAACAAGGTAGTGCCACAATTTATGGAAAAAGGCACTTCTGAAATCACAGGGAAGTTGTTTTAAAAAACTATATTAAAGACACATTTTCCTGAGTGAAAACAGTGTGCGCTGGATTGGAATATCCAAGGCAGTAGTTCTCAAACTACTTTGTGGTGACACTACTGCCTGGATCAGACAGAAACCCCTCCACCTGTGCAGGCTGTGATTTGTTTCCATTTCCTCTTTATAGCTCCCATGCTTCCTTTCTCCAAAAATTTCTCCCTTCCTGCTGTTAACACCTCTCCATACCGTGAATGTTGTCATGACATCTCTTTCCTAGAGTCGTCATTCAGCTAAGTTCTCTCCTTACCACAACAACTCCAAGTGCTCATTCACAAAATCGTAGGAAATGCAGCCAGTGTTCCTGACATGTCTGTGCCAATGTATGATGGATCATTTCTGGAAAGACCTCCAGCAGCCCCTCCTCATTCAACTGCATTATTTCTGTTTACTCTGTCAGAGTTTGCTGGTTTTTACTTCAGAGTTTGCTGAAGGCAAGTCATTACAGAGAAGCTCTGGCTCCTCAGCCCTTCTGCTGCAGCTGGAGATGGGAGAGGCACGTTCTGGGATTTGCAAGGGCTGGTTATGTACTGGTTATGTACAGCCTTCTAATTCCCACAAATAATTCTTGGAGGCCATAAATTCTAGGTATTTTCTAAAGATAGCCCATCTTTATGCCTGAAGCTGTGAGCATTCTTCAGCTGATTAAGACCATCATTTTGGCAAATAAAGCATACACCAAAAGTATCCTTCCTTCACCCAGTCTCCTATACATTCCCAAAGCTTTCCTCTCTCCACACCCTCCCATGACCCCTGTTTATAATCAACACAGTAATCAACTCACAACACAGTGAGATTTTCACATGAGGGAGTGAGTCGCCCCTCAGCAGATGTACAAACTTTGGAAATTCCTCCTGAGAACAGCTCATCACGTGGTTGATCTGAGCTGAAGAAGGAACTTGCATGCCAAATATTGCATTTGTATTTCTGGTTGTTCTTCTCTTCAGCTTACTTTTGGATGCTGACTTATTTGCTGAATAATAAATACCTTAAAGAAAATCACTGTATACCAGTGCAAAATTTATTGTAGGTGGCTATCTGACTATGTAGCAGATTAAAACAGTGGCTATCAAACAAAATGGCTAATAGTTTTATCTTCAGGTATTTTTTAGTTTTCTTGAAGTACAGTGAGTAGACAAACACCTTTGAAAAACTGAAAAGTAAATACATTTCTACAGTCAGGTTCTACGACCGCAAGGTTTTAAATGTCTACAATATATAAAAACAACTACAGGAAAAGCAGGTTGTTCCACTTTGAAACCTACCTTTGATAATATCGACAGTGCCTCTGTCTCTTGCCAAGGGTGCCACTGTGTTACTGGGTCTTCAAACACACACTTGCTCCCCAAAGAGGATAATGTAGCAGGGGACAGGCATTATCCCCACTGGATGTTGATCACTACCTGACTTCAGAGCTCCAGTTTTTTGACAACCACTCCTGCCTCTGAAAAGTCTCCAAAATATGTACGCTATGAATGATCCACAATTTGTAGTGGCAGCAGGAGATTATGAAGTAGGGTGGAAGGGTTTCTCTGAAACACATTTGCATTGTTGGTTTAAGATTCTCACTGGTTGTGACAAAGTTAGCACTAATTCTATCTAAAAAAATGTGGAAAGGTTTTCTTTGGAAATCTCAGCCACTGCATTGGCATTATTTCAAACTACAGATTTCATCTTTACCTTAATAAAACTTCAAAAATATTATGAGGATAATGATTAGGACAGTAGGAAATCCAAGATCCAGGCCAACACTCACCCAGTTATTCTGAGTGACCCACAGCCACACTTGTACCTTCCACAGCCTGATCATTTGCTGTCACAGAGACAGCTCAGAATCTTAATTCCAGTCCTTCGTACAGAAAAACTTTGCCCTTGCTCTGAATATTTGTATGGACTTTAGCCTTTGTTTTTATTTTTATGAGTTTTCAGAGATTATATGAAAGACAGATATAACTCCTACTTAAAAAAAAGGTAGAAGGCAGTGCCCAGGTTTTGATCTTGGTCTTAGAGACATACACCTGGATTTGATTTTCTGATTGCAATAGGATCATCTGGCATTTCCAGAGAAATGAGAAAAGACCATGACTGTGTGGCAGATAGTAACACGACTTCCTGTATTTTTTCTCATATGGTTCTGCAAACAGCTTAAAATATTTATTTAAAGTAGGAATATAAAGCTATAAATTGATTTTTCCAGGGTACGCCATCTGCAAAACCATGCAAATAAGTCAATGATCTTGTTGAATAAGTAGTTCCCACCCATGTGCTGAACAGTGCAGCAAATTTGATGGAGAATTCATAAAAAAGGAATACTATTTTTCTTTCTAAAAAGGGCCACTGGCCTGCCTAAAGAGCTTTTGTTTGACCTAATGGAAAAATGTGCTAATAAAGCAGACATGACTCGGTATTGTGCATTCCAGTTAAATCCCTGGTGTGTTACCTTCTTTTCTGCTTCTAGGGAGATGTCCAAGGACTGAGTGGGTACTGACATCCTGAGCATTCTGAACATCCCATGCAGATGCTTGGTGCTGGAAAATATGGGAAACTCTCTGGTGGCTTCAGCCCCTGGAACCATTGGTGAGTGGAAGTGATACTGACATTCCTTCCATGGCAGGGATGTTCCCACCCGAAAGTCCCCGAAGTCAGTGAGTCTTTTCTTGTATCACTTTTAACTTGTCCTGGAAGAAGTTAGCAGACCTCTGAACTCAATGGTCTTGCAAAACAATTTAAATGAGAAGGCTTTCCTGTGCCCTGAGACCATCAGGATTTCATAATTTCAGTTATGCTAGAAGGAAATCCCTTCAAATTGGTCTGCCTTGGATGCCTTGTTCACATTCAGTTATGTTTGCACTTGTAGGGGAAAATCCTTTCTGCCTTTTGGTCTGTCTCTACAGAGAGACATAAGCACTCTGTGATGAGGCATATTTTGAGCAACTTAATTGTTACAACAAAATTCAGGAGGAGAGTGTCAGGTTGATTGTTTCAGCAAAATATAGCTGTGGCCATGGCCTTTGCTCTGGTGTGGGAAACCAGGAACATGTTTCCAGCCATCAAAAAGGGGAGGAAAGAAATAAGCCCAACTGAACTAAACACAACAGGAAACAGGTTGGCAGCTGGATAGCTTGGTCTCCATCCCACAAATAGTGTGGTGGAAATCAGTCCCAGTGAACTTGCAGCTGGCACACAGAGGGTCACTTTGACATGGTCACCAGAGCCCTTTTTTCCCATTTCGTCTTAGTTTTTATGAATGAAAATTCTTGGTTGCCTCTGGAGAATTACCATGCCTGAAAGCACCATAAACCACGGGAGAAAACCTGGGAAAATTCAGGTCATGTTTTTTCATAGAGTTGTGGATTCATGTTCCCATCCAGCAGCCATCTCACTCACTAGTGAGTTTGATGCTGTAGGTTCCAGCCAAGATCATCCATAATGGATCTTTTGTTACCTATGTCTGCTCTAACAAATGCTGCTCTGTTTTTTAGTCATATTTTGGAGCTGATGTCTCTGCTCCCTGTTTTAAAAGCCCATTCCTTTATTTTTCTCTTCCCAAGCACCACAGGCTTCCCTTCAACACCACTCCACAGGCCTACACGATCCCCTTGATTTTCCATAACCCTCCTCAGCAGCTCTAAGGGTCTGGGTTTGTTTAAATGATAAACCTGCTGGCTAACTCAACCCTTCCAGGTTTTCAGGAAACACAGCCATTTCCTGATGGACTCTACTTCAGCATCCTACTTTTCAGCAGGTCCTTTGATGGCTTCCTCATTTCCAGGCCTGCAAAAACTCAAACTTAACAGCCCATTAGTTTTCTGTCTGTGGTTCAGCAAAGCCTTAAGGCGTTTTCCACCTTTACATTTAATCCATTAATTTTTTTTCTACAATTTTAGTTTATAATCAGTGAAAATATCTTTTGCTTTCTTCCTTCATTACTACTTTTTGGAGTCCAACTGCATTCTTATGTAATTCTCTCTTGTCCAAACTCTCCTCCAAGAATGAGGTAAAAAGATTACCAACCAGCTCACACCCGAGTTGAGACTCAGCTGGGTGACAGTTGTTTAACAGAGTTAGTCGAGTCCTGATGTAGAAATGGTCTCATTTGCTGTTGGAAATGTTTTCCCATGAACACATTCATTTATGGCTCTGGGTTCTGCAAAAACACATTACAAAGAGGTATTTCCCATACTGTAGAACACGTGGTGGAAAGGGAGCAGAGGGCATAAACCTAATACCCCTTACTGAAATGGAAAACTGAGGGCTAATTGTCTAGTTGTATATAATGTGTTGCAGAGCCAGGTCTAATTTCTATGTTCAGATTCTTGGCACAATATTTTATTAATTTGGTTTTATTTCCTCTTTCTTTTGATTATTCTTTGCATTTGTTGACTGTGCCCTGGGTCTCTGGATTAGAGGCAGACCAGAGGAGAAAACATGGGGTGGCACAGTGTCTGGACTGCTGCATCCTACCATGTGATAGCCTCATGCATCAGCACTGAGCCCCAGGAGAGAGGCAGACACTGGGACCAGAGCCACAGCCCTCCTCAGAGCAGTGCTCCACTGCTGACTGTGGGGGCAAATCCAGCCACAAATGGGCTGGGCAGGATTAGAGAAGAAGGAGGAAGAGATGGAAGCCCACCCAGATCGGTGGCGGGATTGCAAAGGCTCAGGAGTTTTATTGATGGACAATTATTTGATGAACGACTGGATCTGCTCTGTTTCATTGTATGTTTGAAATTCACACAGTTAACTAATGAAATTATGGGGTTTCTTACTAAAATCACATGTATGTCACTGCTAGTTCATAGCAAACAACATGGCTTCATTGTAAATTTATACACTGTGTAATTTTTTTTTTCCACTCTTAATGGAAAACACACTGTTTCATTTGGACGATCTCCAGACGTTTCAGTTATGGAGTTACTCACTGAAGGTGAAGCATGTGGGAGGTTGCTTTAAGCAACACTACTAGTAAAGTCACTTACTCTGAATATTGGCTGCTCTTTTACTTTATTTGGATGGAGAGCAATATTTTCAAAAGTGTCTGGGCAACATAGGAGTCCATGGCTTACACCAGAAAAATTTCACTGGCACATGGTAGACTGGATGTGATGTTTTTCCTTCAATGTTGTACCTTCAGACAGAAATACAAGACACTGGAACAAAGGTGCCTTTTACTGGCACAGTTCCTAACCAGATTTACCTGGACTGACACAAGCAGTACGAGACTAACACAGATATATTGACACAAGCTGGGTTGCATCTCTTCCATCAAACTCAATAAAAAGGATGCAGCCACCTTTGAACATATTTTAGGCACTTGTGAAGAAAACTGTTTTAGAATTTTTAAGAGCCAAATTACTCTAATAAAACTTAATGCTTCTTCAGCTATGCAAATGTTTTTTGAAAATGCTAGCCTTGCAAGTAAAAGAACAGAGCACACACATTAAGAAACAAACCCAAAAAGGCTATAAAGACTTCTGTTTATACCACTGTTCATTAGAATATGAGTACAAAAAGCAAGCACTTGAATTTTGCATAGATGAATTAGACCTTTTTTCTTTCACCACTGCCTGGTGCTCACTAATGAATAAAATGCCTACTGTGGCTGTTACTGTGCTGCAAGAAACTTTACAAATGCTATTCAAATTCTAGACAGAAAGAAAATCCCACACCCTGTTTCTGCATGTGCAGGGTACATGCATCCTGCTGGCAGTACCTGCTGTGGGATGGATTCTGCTGTCACAGCACAGCCTTTGGGCCAGGGAATGCAAGCCAGAGTTGTCTGTTGTTGAGTACTCACTGGAGAGGCAGAGAGGCCAGCAGGCTGCTATTTTTAACACACACCTGGAAGGACCCTCTCATATTTTCAAAGCCATATATGTTATTTGACCTGTGCTTTTTGGCTGAGTTATAGCTATGGAGCACAATTTAAGAACAAGGCAGAGGATCCCATCCTGAGTTCACTGTGGAGCACTGCAGTACCTCCTGACAACAAGTCTTATCCCAGACAAATGTATATCCTTGCTCTCTGGGCCAGGTCTTGAATCCTTACAATCCATTTTATGGGTTTATTAAAAACATATAGTTCCTTCAATCCCAATTTAGTAGTTCTGCTGTACCCCCCCAAAGATTCCACCTCTTTGTAAAGTTGTAGAGGCAGACAAGAGGGTAGTCTAGCTTGTCTCCATTTCATGTAACTATTGCAAACGTTTTTTGCCATGTCCCTCTTACAATAAGGCCCTGTGGCTCACTTGTGGCTGCTGCTCCTGGTGGGGCTGCCCTGGCACGGCTGCCCACGCCAGGGCTGACTTCACACCTCAGAGAGACAAGTGACTCCCCCTCCACAGCCCCTTTGGTCCCTGCTGCCCTCTACACCATGCAGCCACGGCAGGAGGGTAAACAGAATCTCCCTGACTGCGCCCCCTTCCCTGAACTCACAGGGGGCAGGTCAGGTTCAGAACCTGGCAGCTTCACAGTTTTCAAGCATAGTAATCTTCCTACAGCACCTAGGTTAAACATGGTTTGTTTGAAAAAGGAAGTTGTCATCTATGGATTGCTGTTAAAAAACCAGTAGTTTCTCCCTTTAGTCTTGCTCTTTGTGCATTCCCAGGATTTTGGAACTCTTACTTGGATTCAGGGTATGTTCTGCTTACAAAAATAAAAAAAAAAAAAGTTAAAAAAAAAGAAAAAATAAAGAAAAAAAATGCTGCCCACTGTTTTCCAGCTTTCTGCACAAAAGTAAAAAATAGAAATCAAAAAATACACCTTTCAAGTGAAAGTTTTCCAATCCTGCAAGTTTTCACGGAGTTTGGCTAAGCAAAATCATTGCCTGTGTCACGACTGTGTTTTATGTGTGCCCTTAGAATAAGTCATTGAACATGTCTGGTGTTCTCAGACCAAAACAGACATCAAAACACAGACTGTGTATGTGCCCAGATGTCAAGAAAAGAGGTCTGACAGTCAAAGTCTCAGTTTCCACTCTTCTGTTCACTCTGTCTGGTAGATCAGGTGTGGATGCCTTGTGCTTTTGAGCATGTGGACTGAAAAGCAGGTTTTCCTCTTTATAGAAAGTATGCAGGCTTTTTCAGGAGTAAAAACAGGAGTGTGCATATGTCTGAATTGCAGGAAAAAGGACAGATGATCTCAAGACTAAACAACAGCTCACCTCTAAGTATGTTCATGCAAAGATGTAGGAATGATGTTTCAAAAATAAAAGAAAGTTCAGCCACCTTTTTCAAACCCTTACCCTGTTCCAGCTCAGGATGGTCTGTTTTCCTGATGAGTCTCTTTAAGAAACAACATATGGGCAGTCAGCTTGCCTGAAGAACATCTCATTAGCTGTACAGACCTATATATGATACTGACATTTTCCCTGACACAAGAATTTCTAAACAAAATAACTGTCATTTGTTGGCATATATTTGTGGCGCAGAATCAGACATCACTGTGTCAGACAGGAGAGGGGTCTGGAAGGCAGTAGCAGCTGGAGTAGCTCAAATCAGGCACATTTTTGAGTAACTCCCTTGAACTAAGGAGTGTTTACATATTTTGAAAAGCAGGATTGCAAAGAGACACTTGAGGACAAGAAGAATGTACAAACTTAAAAATCTGAGGCAGAACAAGCAGCAAAATATCCAGATATCATGAACTTTGGAAAAACAGAGAAATAGAGAAACTCCAACCTATACAAGTGATCCTTAAAGAATCCTTTAATCTTTTGAGTGGTAAAACATCATCTATATAAAAAAAGTTTAATTTTGTGCTCAGTCTGGGTGGTAAATGGGAAGGCTTCTCCTTGTTTCAACTGGCCTTTTGATGTCTTAATAAATTAGATACACTTAAAACAGCAAAGATTTTCATCAGAAATAAAAAAAAGTAGTGCCATGGAAGAGGCATTATTCTTTCCTCTTGGACAAAAGCCACAACCAAGAATTCTTTCCTGAACTTGCCAGAATGCCTTTGAAAGGGTTATGCAACAAATTCAGCAAGAGGTTGGGCATGCAAGGGCTAGAGGAGGGAGCAGTAGATTTGTAACCATGTGAAGCCTAAGCAGTTAAGGGGAGAAACGCCTTAGATAAGCACGAAGGAGGCTGACTTCCATCTGCTACTACTGGGTCCAGCTCATGAGAGGCAGTGCTGCCCACCCAGACACACCTGCTCTGAAGAGGCACAAAAAGGCACAAAGCAGGAAGGGAGTGTTGGCCCAGGTGGAGCAGGTAAGTGCAGTGCAGGCTCTGGGCATTGTAATACCAGATGTGCTGGCTCTCTGCTCTCAGATCTCCTGCCCTGTGCCTCTCTTACTGTGCGCTGAGGCTGCGAGCTGTGGCGCTGCACGTGTTGTGTATTTAATGTTAACAGACAGTCTGGCTTTCCCAGCAAATGGTGATCCAGGGCTTAAGCAGAAAATCCCAAAGGCGTTGCAGTGCATTTTCACGAGACGTCATTTATTTTGCAATTGTATGTTTTGGCTTTCTGCTCATTATGTCCAGCAATCAAGCTCTGTGGGGCTGCTTTACATTACACATGCCACGCCACGGAAAGCCCAGCACCAAGGCATTAGTCATGAATCACCAGGATATGGGGAGATGAAAAAACTTGAACTCTTCTCATTTTTTATCTTTGTACTTAACAATGCTTAGAGTGATTAGGAGCACCAACTTCTTTTTCTGTCATTTTGCTGAAGTAGACACTTGGCTTCCATCAGTGTGTGATTGGCTCCCATAACAAAAGGCAGGAGGCTAATGAGCCCTTTACATAAGTCCTCTTTTCTTCAAAATGTGAAATAGGATTTAGCAGTAAAATTGAGTCTTAAAGAACTATACTCAAACAGCACTGAAAGGATAATTTTATTTCACTTCTGTCCCCTTCCTATGGCAGATCTATGTGTGGACACATCCATTTCTATACATAAGCCAACCAGATTTGGTTTAGTTAACCCTCTACGGTTAAATCAAAGCTGGGGACACACTGTAGGAGAAACATGTCAATGCACAAAAAGAATGAAAGGAAGGTGAAGAGCAAAAGGAAAAGGAAGAAAGCAGAAAAGAAGAAATAGGAAGTGGGAAAAGAAGCAGTAAGTTTGTTTTCTCTGTGCAGAAAATGTTTTTTCTATAGCAACAAAATAAAGTCTGAGGTTAAATGGTGCAAACGTTCAAAGAAAAGAAGGGGCGCATATAAGAATCACAAACAGAACGGATTAAATGATTTACTGGAAATAACCTGTCCCCTTGCTGTCCCTGTGTTTTAGTCCTATGCTATCTCCTGGAGAGACAAATCTGTCCCTCCATACAGTCTATGATAAATTCCCCTCCACATCCAAAAATACCAGCTCTCCCGAAAAAGGGTATTTTTTTCACACTCCATATTACACATGCCAAATACTTTATTGTACTAGATACAGCTTCTAAACATTTACAGTAAGTGCACTTAGTAACAAAATTGTTTGCCAAAGCTCATTGGCTCTCTCAAAACTTTTGAATTACAAACACGGCTTTATTTAAACAGGAAAAATTAACAGATTCCTGAGTCTCCTACATACACTTCTGGTTATCAGAATTTTATCACAGGCAAATGGGAACATTTCATGGAGGCTCTTGTTATAATGCTGGCAGTTATCAGTGTGTTGGATATCCATGTACCACAGAAGACAGCAGCATAGTTTAATATCCTTGTGCTCTGGTTTTTTTTTGTTTTGTTTTGTGAGGTTTTTGTTGTAATTTTTTTGTTTTGGTTTGCGTGTTTTGTTTGGTTTTTTTTGCATATAAACCTCTTTTTTTTTTTTTTTTTTTTTTTTTTTTTTTTTTTTTTTTTTTTTTTCCTCCTTGATAGATTTAGAAAGGAGGAGCTGGGTGAATATCTTCTTAGAAAATCCTCTAAGAGAGGAAAATGGAAGAAAAGATAAGGGCACATTTTCTTAAGTCATCTTTCTTAAGGAGTTGTGGCTGGGCAGCTGTGGGCATCAGTACTTTTTAAGCTCTCTCTATTGGTAGTGGCCTTTCCCACTATGTAACTCTATTAGTAGTGGCTTTTCCCCAAATGGTAAAGCCCAAGCAATTTGTCTGAACAAATGAGACTGCAGTTGCAAATCCCCTCCTTAAAGACATCAGTGTATAGCACAGATTGATGCCTCACAGCAAGAACTGGTTTGAAAGGACGTGACAGGTACACTTGGAATAACAGGAAAGCTTTAACAGGACCAGAAAAAGGAAAAGCCTGTACTCACCTCTGCAGCAAGTGGAAAAAAACAGCCAGTTTGCCAAGACTGACTTCTGCCAGCTACATCCAGTCTCCCAGTCAGAAGGGACCCAGAACAATGACAGGGACACCAGGAATGGGATCGGGCCAGGAATGGGGTGCAGACAATGCCCTAGAGAAATGCCTTTGCTCACTTTGCTTTGTATCACCTTGATTCACACAGTCTGGGAAACAGACTAAGGATGTTTGCTGATATCAAAGCCTCCCCATCTGGTGGTGCTCTCTTTAATCCCACCTGGTATTAAATTTGCAGGGTGGATTTTTATTTCTTTCACAGAAAAATCTGCGTGTTTTTTGTCTGTGGAAACCCACTGCAGCAGATCTGGCTGTAGCAGTGTCAGAGACAGAAACCCCAGACGGCTTTACAGCAGTTAAGTGTGGTATCTGGCAGCATACTTCTGAGGCAACAAAAAGGTCAGAAAAAACTACAAAACCTGCTTCAGAAGCAGAACCCACTTGAGTTTCCCCAGACACATTGCTCCTGAGACCCAGACTGGCCATGGTTAAACCCCAGCCCACCACACCAGTACAGATCAAAAGATAGTCCATGGAGTGACCTGAAAAGTTTCATTTCAGTGCAATCCCATACTGAGACAAATCTATACCGATATTGAGAATGTTCTTAGCAGAGGAAGGAGAACTAATTCACTGGACATAAGACATCCTTTTCTCTTTGACATCCAAGTTACCCAGGCTTAGTTTGCCCCATGAAGACAGCAGGCCTGCCCTTTGTGCCAAGTAGCCTGCTCTGAACCTTTGCTGCCCGCTTGTTTAAATACTGCTACAGCTGTGACTATTTGGCAAAGGTAGAGCAAAAACAAAAACACAAACAAACAAACAAACAAAAAACCAAACAAACACACAAAAAAACCCCGAAAAAAGTGAATCTTGTGGCAACTATTTAAAAAAACACCATTACTGGTGCACTGTGGACAGAGAGCTATGCTTAGTTTTAGGAATCACTGAAAAAGCCTTTTTTTGGTCCACCCTCTCTTCTATCTGTCCAGCTTTTAGTATCTCTGTCAGAAGCCAACCTGAAGCTGCCGAGGGATCCCAGAAAACTCAGACCAAAAACTGGTGCTCACAAGAAAATTAATGTGTCAAAATACATAGAATATATTTTCAATCTTTTATAAAAAGGCTGTGCTTTTTCTGACCAGTGAGTTACCTTGCCTCTCACAACAACAGGGAATTAAAATTTAAAGGCCATCTTTTTAATTAGTTTTCATATTTATATTGAAGATACGTGAAGTATAAAAACACATTTTCCTTGATCTGCAAATAAAATTTCTTTTAATACACAACTCCCCATCACTACAATTGCTGACAAAAACATATCACATTTGAACTTCAGTAGGATTTACTTGGATCAGAAGCAATCAGCAACAAAAGAATTTTAATGACTGTGGAAGGATCGTTGGTATTTTAAGAAGTCTTCTAAAACCTTTTGAAGAATTTGAGATAAGTAAAAATAAGTGGGACAATCTTTTTCCCTAAGTACTTCGCACCATGTTTTCACACAGCAGAAGTGAGTTCTTCAACTGCACAATGAGGCTGGAGAACCTGAATAGAAGAGCAAAACTTAAAACAATTCTGAGATGAAAACAAATGGCTGGAACAATTTGAAGGAACACAGCAAATGAATCCTTCTGTTCCAGGCTCTGGTTTATATTCTCTTTGTTCACTGGAGCTTTAATTTCATTAGCTTGCAAAGAACTACTCAATTCACAGATCAGATTTCTTAAGGATATAGGAACAACACATCAACAACGCAAAGCACTAATCAAATTTTTATACAGCAGATATTTGCTCAGTGAGTTCCTCTAGCAGAATTCCAAGCAATGCTCTTCCTGTTTCATTTGGTCTAAAACATTGCACTTCATCTTTTAGAAGAAAGGCCACCTGTTGTTAGACATGCTCCTGGAATAACATACCTGATAACTGAAATTTAATTGCTCCTAAGAGTTCAAAAGGTTCAGCTTCTTAAATAGTTGAATTCTTCCTTGGATGGATCAAAGTACCTGGACAGGAACTGCCATCTATCACAATCACAAGGACAACAGAAAATCCCCTTGGGCATCTGTCTTCACAAAAGGCCTCTGGACCCACCCATGTCTCAAACAACCACACCAACCCTGTTTTCAAGTTATTCATCCACGGCTTCTCAAAACCCAGCAGACTTCTAGCAGGTTAAACTAGGGTGAATGATTTGCTGCTGTTTAGTAACATCATCCTCCCACCCTATCCAGATGAGGTTCAATAAAAGCATGCAAACAGCATTGAAAAGAATACTTGGAAAGGGCAGCTCCCCAGCCCAAGAACTCCCAAGCCCTAGAAAAAAGTGTCTATGACCTTCTGCTTTTGTGGAGATGTTATGAAAAAGTGCTCTTGCTGGACCCAAGGAAGAAAAGAAGTCCAAGCACTGTTGAGAAAAGGATATTGTTTTTCTGTCAGGTGTCCCCCGTCTTTGGAGGCAGCTTTACCCTCTCCTTTCTTCTGCTTACCTGCACTAGTTCAAGTATCAAGCAGGAACTAGAGAGAAGTTATGAGTGGATTAGCAAGCAGATGCTTTTAAATGAAAAAATTCATACAGCCTGGTCTTCTGTTTCTCAGTATAGTTCTGTGAATAAAACCAAATCAACCTGCACATTCACTTGCTCTCAAATAGAGTCAGAAAAGAAGACTGGTTTTGTTCAAAGCAAGTGAACAAAACCTAGGTCAGCTGGAAGACAATGTTATGTTTATTCTCTTTGTCTACTCCACCTTCCACTGTTCACACAAAACTAGCTGGACAGTTCAGGTGGATTTCAGTTCTACTGAAAGCAGTGTCAAAACTCTCACTTTATTGAGCGGAGGCAGGTTTTGTTCACTTGTTTCTTTTCTCTCTCTCAGCAAGAAACTGCCTATTCCAAGCAATTTTATGCTTGGAAGCATAAAATCCAAGCATCTCCTCAAAGCAAGGGATGCTGAAAACACTGGATTTTGCTGGGCTGACCCTCTACCCTCCATTTTTTATCCTGCCCAACATATGTTATGTTACATTCCAGTATGGTACAATGAAGGATATGTATCTCTGGATCTCTGCTTTTTTTTTTTTTTTTTTTTTTTTTTTTTTTTTTTTTTTTTTTTTCTCCCCATTGTTGTTTTTGGGGGGGGGATTTTTTGTGTTTTTTCTCCTTTTTTTTTGTTTTGTTTTGTTTGTTTTTTTCTTTTGGCTATAGAGACAAATTACAATTACGAAAACAACGGCAGGAATTTACTGTTGATATCTTTAACATTGTTAGGGAACACATAATTTCCTGGAAAGAGGTCCGAAGTTTTTTATCAGCAAGATCCTACCTTTGCTTGCATTTACTCCTGTTAATGAGTTTTGTTTACTATCAGTGATTCTTGGCAACTGATATTCACATGAATGACATTTTTCTTCAAAAGAGTCTCACATGAAAAAAAACACCTGTTACCTTAGGTATTTATAATGGTGTACATGTGTGGCTACTACCTGTCATACGGTTCAGTCACTTGCAATGGATGACCACCTTGTAAAGTGCTGACTTTACAAAATTAAATTGGTTCTTAGTAGCCCAATGCTTTTGAAATGGAGGGGGCATCATTTGAGTGGTACTCTATATATACTTCTCAGTGCAAAAATGCAGGTGTTTTGCATCCAGTTACAAGAAAAGTTCCATAAAAACATACCTTTTTCCCATTAAAAATGCATATGCTTTTTGCCATTAACAAGAAAAGCATTCCAAAAATATGCCATAGATAAAATTTTCGCAATCTACCAACCTGACTGTAGCCCTTTAAGCACCTTAGGGATGTGTCCTACTTTAAGAACTTATCCATAAAAAACTTGGTACCCCTCATGTTACAAATTTCCTTCTGCACGTCAAAGAAGAACCTTATATACATTGTGACTAAAGTACTGTTTATTTCATAATCTAAACAAACACTGGAATACAGTCTATGCTTTTCTACTTTCCAGCAGACTTTACAAAGAGCTTTTTTTTTTCATAATTAAAACAATCTGCATACACACAGAACATGCATTCTCTAACACCAGTAAAGAAGGTAAGAAGAGTCAATTTCCCTCATGTTCCTGTTGCCTGTGTTAGAAAAAACCCTTTTCATTTTACTGTAGTTATGACAGTGTGTCTAAGGATACAAAGACTAGAGGACAGTTTTACTCCCTGCACAGAAAATGTTCATCACAAGCATGCTGATGGTGATACATATTACATGTCTATTAAATGATAGGCATATTTTTATCCCCTTTACTCCCTTTTTAAAAATACTAAGTGGCTACATGTAAATGCAGTGAAGCAGGTATAAGCTTAATTAATCAGAGTTGATTCAGACTGGCACCAAGATGCAGCAAAGTCCAACAGAGTCTCAGCAAGGCTTTCCATGGGCTATTGATGACCTCCTCCGCAAAGCAACTACGTTCTACTTTCTCAAAGTAGAAATCAAAGGCTTTGCAGCATGGCCAATCCTGTGGACAGGGCAGTCTGCACTGGCACGTCAGGCCCCCTGGAAAAGAGGCACTTGTAGTCCATTAGTGTTTGAGAAAACGTGAGTGGGTTACCTTCCCCAGGGCCCCGCGCCCACCCCACAGTGTTGCGGCCGCTCTGTGTCGGTGCGGCGGTGGCCACGGTGTCACACCACGGAGTGGTCATTGCTGTGCACGCCAGCCAGGATGGTGTGGTTCAGGGAGGACGCTGACCGATCCGAGCCTTCGGTGGGGCCGTTGGTGCTCTCGCTGCGCTGGCAGCACAGGATCTGCTTGAACGTCGCGCTCATTTCCTTGTCTCGGTAGGAATAGATGATGGGGTTCATGGCAGAGTTGAACTCTGCCAGGAGCAGGAAGAATTTTTCGTAGGCCAGGACATTGCACTGGGGACAGCAAACATCGAGGAGCAGCAAGACTAACCCTGGGGTCCAGCAGATTATGAAAGCACCTAGAAAGAGAAAGAATGGACAAAACACAAAGTCCACAAATATACTAATGCACCATCACTCATCAAAACACCACAAGAACCATCCAGACAGAAGCAGCAATGGTTAATTTTCTCTTTCAAGAGCATTGTTCCCATACTCTCTTTTCACTGACCCAATGAGAGGGATGCCTTTCAAAGATCTGTAAATGGTTATGGGCAGCACATCAAAAGAGCAAAACAAACCCCCAAGCCCCAGCCCCCCACCATCTGAAACTCTGCTTGGAAAATGCATTTACATTTAAAGCTGATAATGAGGAACATTTTTTCCTTCAGCTAGAGAGACCTCTGACTAATCAATCTCTTGATCAGGAGAAACAATACTGCAATTTACTTCTCAAATGAATAACAACAAAAAAACCCCTTCTATGAGTGCTGTGACTGAAGCATCAATAATAGAAAAAGAGTGGAGCAGGCAGCAATTCTCAAGAAAAAGAAAGCCTGGGTCTTGTTAACCCATTTCAGCCCCATTATGTAACGGAAAGTCCTAAACACACATCCTTCTTGCACACAAATGCCAGCCTTCAAGGGATCTACTTCTTTTCTTAGGGCTCTATTCAATCGAAATTCAGAGGCTCATCAGGCCTCAATAGTGTCAAAGCCAAAGAGTTTTACACCGATTAAAATGCTTCTCCCCTCCCTTCTCTGTTTTCCAAAGGTCTGAGTAGAACAAAGGCCAGAACAAAATTCAGAGCCCAATGCAGAAATTACATCAAATGCCCTGTACTGTATTGGGAGTACTGAGCTAAACGAAAATTGTAACTCCTTGCAGAGTTAGAGAGGCTTTAAATATAATCACTGCTGGGGAAACCCTTACACACCAATCAGTCAGAACAAAGACAGGGCTCCTGAGATTTTCCAGGCTCCTTTACTGAGGTGGAAACCAACTCTTTTCATCACTGAGAAGGATTAGCACCAGCAGCAGCAATAAGGGCTTCCCAGCACTGCTCAGAGAGGGCTGTTTTCAAACTGGTTCTCCTGCCACCGTAGTATTTATTTGTTTACATACTGTTTCTGTTTTTTCTTGAGTGATGGTCTCTTGCAGGACTAGCAGCTAAGTCAGTTCCCACAGCATCCAGACTTTTTGCCATGGCTGCCAAGAAGGCGTCAGCAATTTCCAGCTTGGGCAGTGGCAACTGTAAGCTTTCTGTTGGACACCTTTCTGTTTGGACAACAAACCTACCTAGACTGAATAGAAGATTTTCCGAAGAGGTCTGCAAGCCTGCAATATACATACACCAGGTGACAGATGCTGGTTACCAACCAAGAACCCCACTACACAGGCTTTTCACACATGAAAAATCATCCCAAAACTGAGTTTGCTTGCAACTAATGGTGCAGACCAACAAAGCTCACCAAAAGGATGAAGCTAAGTGGGTGAATTGCCAGTACAAAGCATCAAGCCCTGTCACCAGATGACTTTGTTAGGTTCTCTGGCAGCAATTTGACAGCATGAGCATGAAACTCTCCCACACTGAGTCGGAATCAAACACATGAACCCACTCTATAGCTTTTGTCTGCAGCTCACTTGGATTCCAGCAGTCCTAGAAAAGAGTATTTGAAACCCATGGAAAAGACTACAGGCTTCTTTCTATCTCTTCCTTGTACCTGTTCCTGTAAGAGTAGAAAACTGCATCTCCTTATTTGCAGTATTGTCCATGCTGATAGAATCTTCCTCCTGCACACAAAAGCTGTGCTGAGCCGATTTTTGCAGATACCAAGTCAATAATTCAAACTCAACCACTCACTGCTGAAATTGTAGATGTTGTGGATGATGTGTTCAGCCTCCTAGTTAGTAAAGCAGCAGTGGACTTTGTTCTAGCTTAAGCATGTATTTTCTTCACTATAGACTGCCTTGGGAGAACATCAGAGAGGGGAGCACTGCAAGTCATGGGATCTACAGTGCAGGACAAAAGACAATGACAGCATTCTCACTAGGCCTGTAGCAGAAAAGTCCAAGGTGGAAACAATGGAGCTAGCAGGAAAACTCTCATAGCATTGTCCAAAGTGCAATTGAAAGCTTCCAATTTTTCCATTTTTTTTAATTTGTTGCTGAGGAACAGCAGAACATTCTGTTGGCATTATTTTTGATATGTTAGAAACAACAACAAGAAGCTCTACAGTGAGGCAGATAGAAATTTGATCCTGAGAAAGCCCCAAAGACATCCAGAAAAATCCACATGAAGCCCACTGCACTGAGCACTTGTCTCAGATGGAGTTCCTGAGCCTCTCTGGGCTCCTCAGTATCTCAGACAGGCCTGATAACCTATGTACTGAGGCTCGATAGGCTGCACTCAGAAAAAGTGGACTGTGGTTGAGCAACCAACTAGCTGCTCTGTGCAGCTCAAGCTACACTGACAAATGATAAAAACAAAGGTTGCCTTGCCACCCAGGTCTGGAAGGAAGTAACTATTGTGCAAGTTGTCACCTTTCTGCTCCTAGCAAAACTTACCCCCATGCTAATGGCTCTGGCAGCTTATTAAGCGCTTGTAAATGGTGACACAAAAATGGCTCAGATTTGCTCACTTTTTATTTAACTGTTGGTACACTGGGAAATACTGAGAAGCACCTCTGATGGTAAGGATGTATTTGAGTTACATACAAAGGAAAACATAAATATGAGGCCCTTAATACTTCAGATTTAGGAAAATTCATCTGTTAAACATGGAATTCTTTTTCTGGAAGGGAAACAAGGATTGGAATTTTTTTTCCCTCTTACTTAAAATATTTGTTGAAGTAAGCTGAAAGTGAGATTAAGTTCTTCCCGTCCCAGAAATCTGTTGTGAATTGACTTCACCAAGAATGAAGACCTAAAAATATCACATTTAATAAAACAGCGACATCCAAAAGCTTCCTGCTGCCATATACTGGAAAGCCTTAAGCATACACCAAAATACTGATGGTTTTCTGCTCAGAATCAAGGCTGAGCGCAGTCTAAAGTACAACATTAGTAATTTCCAGGCGCGTCTTGACATGTTACAAACTCGGTCAAACCTAAATTACAATGACATTACAAAGCAGATCTATTGCATTCAGCAGTTTGAACCTTTGTGGATATACCATAGTCATACCATGGCACTAGGAGAGCCCAATGTACTTGGAAAAAAGTGCACACTTTATGTCTGCATAAAGGCTGAAGAGGCCCTGTTGCCTGGATAGAGAGCACTTTGTGATATTACCTCCAGGCCTGGAAGTTCTTCGAAGGCAATGGCACTGCAAGAAGCTAAATGAGCTCCTCAGTTGCAGCAGAAGGAACATTCCCATGGAGCACTGCCAAGGTCTGTCCTGAGAGTCAGGCCACAGAGGGCTGGGTGAGAAGAAATGCCCACCAGGCTGAGAGATTAGTTGCCAGCCATTAGACAGGAAAACTTGAGGGAACCAGAGAAATAGCACATCTTCTTGAAAGATTGAAAGGTCCCTATGGACATAAGCATGTTTTACAGCAAGAAATATGAGTTACAAAAAAGCATTTATGACCTAATGTAGTTTTCTGCTGCTGTGTGATATCTCTCATCCCAATGAGAAATGAAACTCCAACTCCTTGTGCATGGTCTGTCTAGCAGAGCTGTTGTAGAAGTCCATTGGAGGCTTTCCAATGACCCTGGTATGACTACATCACATCTGTCTTGAACCCTTGTCTGGTGCATCAGTGCAGATTATGTTTCCATGGTAGCTGGATGTTGGAAACCCTTGGTAAAATGAGACAAGGCCTCACAGCAAGGTTTGATTGCAAGAGAGTAAAAACTGTTGTAGGCAGTAGGCATATGGAACCAGCCATGATAAATCACACAAAAATCAGTGAGTATAAGAACAATAGAGAAAACAACTCCTAAAATCAGCAGCAAAAAAGAAATAACCCTCACAAGAATAAACACTGATGAACTAGTCACTCATTACTAGGATACCAGACTGGATGGCTACTCATGAAACTTCTTGTGTTAGCAAGCAAAGTGTTTCCTTGGAGAGCCTATGTCTGTGTTTATTCTGTGAACATTTGTTTTCCACCAACTCAAAAGAGGAAAATAAAAGAAGCACTTCTTCTGCCAAGTCACACACTGCTGTCCTTCAGATGCTCCAAATGGATGTAGCTCTTGTCAATGCACACCTATTCTAAAACACCCTTTTTCTCTGCCTTAACCACACTGTGTCCCTTTCATGTACTCTCTTCTATTCATCTTATGTGTTAACCCTGATATCTGGCATGGGCTCACACTCACCCTTCAAATTCCTCAGTCTGTGTGGAGAGGAAAAACATTGAAAGGGCCTCTTTAAAATCTCCCGTGTTTGCAGTTTTTTTAAGATTACAGGAATAGGATAAGGAACTAGCATACTAAAGACAAAAAAGAACCATTCCAGCTGAACTGCAGGAACATTTATAACCTGCTGCTGTTGCCCTCCTACTCTTGTCCACCAGCTGGGCTCTCCAAATCCTGTCCTGCCATCAGAATGGCACTTGTGACAGGCAGCTGCCTTCCCCTTGGACGACTGCGACCGAGAGGGGAAAAGACGTTGAACGTCACTGCTATCACTGTTATCAGAACTACCAAGAGGGAGAAGACTTCTTCTGTGCTTGGTGCAGGCTAAAAGCAGGCAGGGGAGAGCTGCCTACAGGGTACCAGTTAGAATGTCCATTTTGAAAAAGGTGCTATAAGAACAGCTTCATTAATTCAAGGTGCCTTTATTTAAGGAAGCTGTTTGAATTCTGAAAGAGTGAGAGATTCATAGCACACCCCTTCTGCAGTTTTTGATTGATTGTAAAATGCTACCTACTCTGATGTGCCTTTGTGTTTCAAGCCAAACATTTATCTGGTGGGGCTGTGTGTAAAAGAAAAAGGAGATATCTCCAGAAAGAAAGAGAGGATAGCAGTGTAGAACAGGAAATGAGAAACAATGCAAAGGTAAATAAAATCTACGTTCATATTCATGCAACACTATCCTTCATATACTTCTCTGAGATGACTTGAACCAAGAGGATGTGAGCACATAAGAGAGAATACACAACTAGAGAGCATATGAAAGGATCTGAGTGATATAAGCCATCAGATTGTCTGTCATAGCCTTATCCCTAGGGATACGTGTTCTAGTCTGCTGAGAGCTGAGCAGCTCCAAATGTGCAAGTTTTAGATAAAACCCTGTCCTCAGCTTTATCAAATATCTTAACTCTACATGAATTCTGTAACTGACAGGTTTGGGAGATTTTTCAGTCTACTGTACCCATAGTATGTAAAGGAGTTTTGGAATAAATTGGTTCTGCTAGTATTGCATCAGATCCCTGATTTCCTACCTTTTCCACAGCTACCTGCACACACACAATCCAACCTCTTCCTGAATCCTGATCTGGGAATTTCAGCTAGTGAGTTTGCCCAGACTTTGCACAAAATAATGGCTGGATTGCATATGAACAGAAAAACCATGTCTTGCTCAAAAATATGTTTCGTCTTCTCAGCAGGAATTCAGAATGTGTCTGCTTCAAACATCTGTCTTCACCTTTGAAGGTGCACAGAATTTTTTTGGTGTTTAAAGCATGGCTATCTTTGTCAACAAGCCATTCCTTCTCTGAGAAACCCATCTGCTTCCATCTTCACACATTTGTCTGGTTTAAAACATGTTAATGACTCAACACCTTGGGGCTCTGCCTGTGCTCTGGCTGGGGTGGGAGGAGTAGCAAGCCTTGACCCCAGAGAATGAAGTCCTGTGTATGACAGCATCACCTGTTTCTGGGCTTTAATATCTAATATTTCATGCACATCTGTTCATCCATCCAATCCTCATCACCTTCTTTCATTTCAGAAAAAAAGTAAAACTCTTTCTAAGGGGACACACCATCTTGACTACAAATGATAATTCTGCTGGCACCCAGACTCCTTTGCTACATCCTGGCCTCTGCTCCACGTGTTCTCTTCCAATACTCAGGGCATCACATTGCCGCTGACAATTTATCATTAAAAACACACTAGCATCTTGGTGTAATCTTTAGGTCAAAGCCTTTCTTTGAAACCAGACACACTTTGGCACCTACACCTGCTATACAAAGGGTCAACTGAAGAAACATCTGACCTATCATGGTGTTTCACAGGGAGCTGACAACAACCATTAGCCAACAATTCCACTGGCACTACTAGCTGCATGACCACTGTCTCTGAGCATGGAGATACTCAGACACAAAATGCCTGTGGTCAGTAGGGCTGCATATACAATGACCACATCTTCCCTTGTCTCAGGGTGGGCCAACATCTATCATCTTCTCTTCCTGCTTAACTTTGCAAGTTAAGACCAGAGGTGATGAAGAGCAGGTTTCCTTCAGCCAGACTCACCAGTGGCAGCTGTGGGAATCTTTGTGAGCTTGCTCTCTGCAGGACCTTGTGCTTACTGCCCAGTGCTGGAGGCAGGGCATGCTGACACTAGGGACTCCTGGCTTTCCTTCTGGAGATCCGATCAGCTGCATGTCTTCCCACCTGGACATCATCAGGTGGACTTCCCACAGAGCTTGGCAACAGAGGTGGGTGTTTCCCATACCACATGGGCTCCAAGCACTGTATCCCTGTATCCTGGAGTATCTAAACCTTTGGAAGTTTGAAACAGCAAACTGACAGAAAAGCTGGGGAGGACCAATAACAAAACTAACTGAAGAGAAAATGAAACTGGGCAATAACAAGCCACCAGAACTGATCTGCTTATTTCATGGGTGATCTCCAAACTATAGCTCAGGTTAACACTTGATGCAACTCCCTGCCTGATGCTTGCAGTCTTGCAAAAGAATGTACTGGCTTTTGGCCAGCTGAACCAGTATTCCACAAGTATTCCACAGCTGACATCTCTGAAGGAGAATTCCAGTGCTAATGCAAATGGAGGAGGCTAGGAGGGTTTCTCAACTGACATCTGCAAACCAAAGGTGTTTGAATAGTCCTATTTTAGAATATACTTGTAATGGTCTTAAAAAACAACTTGAAAAGAGGAATGTGCAAAATGCATTCCAAAAATAAAAAAAGCTTAATCCTGTTGCAATTTAACTATATCCATTTGAATCCCTCAGAACAAGAAAATTGGAATTTACTCCTGATCTAGAAACTGCAGGAGAGAGATGGTGCATTGCCCCTCTGCAAAGGGAGAAACTAAGGCTTTTATCTATAGAAAGCATTTTAGACAAAAACAGGAAGTCATTAAATGCCAGTGGTCAGCATTCTGACTGATTTCTAAATTCATACAGATACGTGAAGCTCTTGTTTGAATAAAAGCTTGGCTGTTGCCAAAGCAATCTGATTATTAATGTCTGTGTAAAGACAAACAGTAGGCATTGTGGAGTTTCTCTGTTGACAAAAAACCTGACACACAGAGGAAATTTTGGTGTCTTTTTCGATTTTGGGGAGGTCTAGGCAAGCCTTTATGCTCTAACTTGAAAACAAATACTCCTACAGTCCAAAATTAGTTCTGGTAGCTCAGCTGGAAAATGAACACGCAAGCCCAGCTGATAAAGGGTTCCTGATACTGGTCTCCCCGGCTCACAGGACAAAGAAAGGCAGGCAAGAGATGTCTGGGGAAAACTAGAAGCAAGAATCATAGAATCCTAGAAACTCTTGGGTTGGAAGGGACCTTAAACATCATCTAGTTCTAACCCCTCACTATGAGAAGGGATGCCACTCACTTCATTAGCCTGCTCAGGGCCCTGCCCTTGAACACTTCCATGATGGGACAGCCACAACACTGGGCGACCTTTCCAGCACCTCATCACCCTCACAGTGAAGAATTTCTTCTTAATTTCTAATCTTAATCTATTCTTTTTCCATTTAAAGCCATTCCCACTTGTTCTATCACTCTATGCCCTTGTGAAAAGTCCCTCTTCAGTGTTTTTAAAGACCCCATTCTGGTACTGAGAACTGCTGCAAGTTATTCTCAGAGCCTTCTTTCCTTCAGGCTGAACAAGCCAGATGGTCTCAACCTCTCCAGCTCTCTTATCACCTTGGCCCTCTGAATCTGCTCTAATGGGTTCAAGAAACAACCTTCAGTTCATACCTGGCAATGTGTTTTCACCCTCTAGTCCAAACAGCTAGGATTCTCTTTAGGGGCCCTAAATTGCTCATGGGAATGACTTGGGACTTCAGGTGGGGGACAGACCTCTCCCTGAACTGCAAGACCTCTCCCTGTCTGAAGGGTCTGGGTAAGGCTTTCAGGTCCCGGATGTGGGGCAGCTGGAGGTCACCAGGTCTTCTGAAACATGAACATGCCTCTGCAGAAGTGAAAGCTCACTGCAAGAGCACATTGGAGGCAGGAGTAGGACAGCGGGCACCCTACAAGCCAGGCTGGCAGACTGGACTCTCCTCTGCCTGCTTCTGCAAGGTGCTTTAGTGTGCTTGGGGCTTGGGTGTTTTGCTGCTTTTCTAGTAGCTGCAGTTTCCAATCACAGAAAAGTAATTCATGGACATGTTGAAAAAGCCCAGTTCTGCCCACCTTTCCTACAGAAATCCATACACCTTTTGCAGTACTCTACTGCTTTCCCAGACAGGGTCAGAATGCTAGGCTCAAACAACACAGCATGTTTAGCAGATATCGAACAACTGCTACATGAGATTGTTTAATTGTATTTTCCTTTGTTGTTAAGGATATTAAGTGTTACTGGTATTATGTTTGGATAAGCTCCAGTTGCAACACAAGATTCCAAATGAAGCCTGGGTGGATGCAATTTAATATGTAAAGGACTGCCTTGATTCTCACATAAGATTGCACTAATAATATTAGAAGAAAAATATTAGCCTCTGTTGGTTTCCTTAATAGGAATAAAACTTTTTTCTCTCATGCTAATACCAAACTCTGAGTAGGAGAAAGTGTTACAAAGTGTTACCAGCTCTACCTCAACTGCAAGAAAATTGTGTGTGCTTTTAATGTACATAGCCATACTAAGATCTATCTGATTACAGCTATCTGGGTAAACTGTGACATCATTTGAGGGAATTGCATTAATAAGATCACTCACACAAAACCCAAGATGCAGAATCCATGCTGACAGCTGTGCCTCTCTGAGGAAACAAAGAGCACAAGCTCCAGAGTGAAGTGGGCAACAGAGTAAGCCCCTATGGATAAGGGAATGCCACTCTAGGACAAGTCTGCTTGGAAAGATCTGCCTCTCTTTGGACGATTTAGTTTAGACAAGTTAGAAAAGTCTTTCTACTCCTCATCTGAATATACCAAGTCTAATTACTGCCTTAAAGCAGAAGTAGCCTTGGACAGTCTGCACATGAGTGGCACTGTACCAAGTTGCCTGCACACCTCACCACCGAAGAAGTGTTAAGGTAATTCAGACATTACCCAGGCTATGAGCCCATCAGGGAGGCACCTACAAATGGCACTGCTAGAACAGAGGGGAGCTGACAGATGTGGCACTGTACATCACAGGAGAAGCACTGAGTGAAGAACCACCCATGTTTTGAGAACATACTTACAGATTATCAAAAGGGTAAATTCTAGGTGTTTGCAGTTAATTCTACATATATATCTTAAAATTATCTAGATGAGGTTGGTATCTAGGGCAGGAAATACAGGTTTTATTCTGCATTTCCATTCAGTAAAGATGAAACATTGTTTAAAGGGATGCAGCTACCTTTTGGCTCTCACAGATTCCTCTGGATTCCCCATTAGGATGCTTGCTGTCCTGCTGCATATCATTTCAGTGTGCTAACAACAGTATTTCCCATACTTCAAACAAGAAATTCAGTGAATCACACTGGAAATGTTTCATGCTGCTGATGGATTCCAGGGGCAGCTTCTGTGTAATATTTTTAATTTGCCATAGCAGAATCTAGATGGATTTAAAATTTTCAAGCAAACACAGAAGAGAGCTCTAATAAAATCTAACCTCTCTTTCAAGTCATACCATCAAGAATCATATTGCCAAATCATGCATTATTTGGGGGGAAAAAGGTGCATCTTCAGCTAGCTGCTTCTCTCAGCAGTACACACTGGTGTAAAACCTTGGAAATGTAGCTACAATCTCATGACTACAAATGAGGGCATCCCAGTCTCATCCACTCAGAGGATTAGTCATTAAAACTGCTCCTGGGTTAGACAAGTGATATGCCTTCCCCCTGTGACTTCTCCCTACAACTAGCCTTCCCCAAAATCACTGCATTTATTGGCGATGTGAGCTTGATTCAGCATCCAGAACAGATTCCATTGGCTTACAGAGTCTTCTACCTTTGGCAGTCTGCTCTCCTGTTCTAAATTTAACCTCTGCTAAGAAAAGTATGGCACCTAAAAGCACCCAAGAATAGTGCTTGGACTGTGTTAGCACCACATCCTTGGTCACTTGGCTTAAAGATTGCCATATAAACCACAAAAAAGCACACTATCATGCTATTTTGAAGGTTGCTCAATCTGCATGTTTCTGAGAGAGTGACTCCTTTGACCTCTGGCAGTTTGCTCTGATCTTCCTATAAAAGATTATAGGTTTTGGCTATATGTATAACAAGGGAAAACAATGATGAAGTTTAAAAAAAGAGGTGACAAGTCTCTTAACTTCTAGTTCCCTTACTCCCACCTTCTCATGAAAGAGCAATTGAATAGCAGCAGAAAACTGAAATAACTGGCTCTACGAAAACTGGGCTGACTCCCAGCCACCTTCATCTCTTTCAGAGGTGTTAATGAGAAGTGCCAGACAAAGGTCATTTAGATCTAGCTCCTATCTACCATGCAAGGAAAGCAGAGGTGTTAACATTGCTGCTTTCTCTGTAGCAGTGCCTTGCCTAATGCTTGGCTTTGTGCTGGGCTTTCTGCTGCTGGGCACGAGCATGAGTCCCCACTGAATTCTTGGCCTCTCTAATGAGACTGTCAAAGACAGCACTGATCATTCTCTTCTGCCACCTGTCTTCAGCCTAAGGGTGATGCCAACTTGTTTCTCACAGTGACACAGAGAAGAGAAGCTGCTGCCAGGGCAGAGCTCGTAGCTGTGCTCACACAGGGGCTGCCCAGTGAATGTGCTGCTTCCGCAGGGCAAGAACTTGAAAACTCTTCCCTTTTAGCACTCTCTGTCTGCCATGGACTTCAGTCCTTAAGTGATAAGGAATTTATATGCCATCCAATGTAAAATCTTTGCCGGCTGAAAATTAAACAATTTAGAATTTTTCAAAGCAGAAGACAGCTTAAACAATTATTTAAGATGTGGACTAAGGTGATCTGGTAAAAATGCACATCACCATTATGTACAGCAGGGTAGAACTCTACTTTTAAAAATAACCCCTAATAACAGTTCCACCAGATGTGGCAGATAGCAATGTACAATGCAGATCACACCAATGGCTGCCAGAGAGAGAAAATACTTGTGAAAGCATTTGCTTCACATTTGGAATGCCTGAGACTTCCTGCAGACAGTGATGAAGCATCCAGAATGCAAGCCTAATTTGTTCTGTCTCATCTGACGGCCCTTATAGCTGTCTAATCTCCTCTGACTGATCCTGTGCCATCACCAGGCATGTCTGTAGAGCACGCTGCCCTGACCTCTCCGTGTGAACAGGCTCTGGGTGCAGGGCTGGGATGCCTGCTCCAAGGGAAGGGACAGCATACAAGCAGGGAGTCAGCCATCAAAGAAACTTTAACTCCACTAACTCCCACAAGCAATTGCAAAAACAAACAGTTGCAATCGGTACAGCTGCATTGAAAGCTAGCCTCTGAAAGGAAAACAAAAGAATCCTCCACACTCTGTGGAAACCCACAAGAAATCTTGGCAAAGTTATCAGTCCTCAGAAGAAGGTGTTAGTATGCCTAGGCCATCTACTGTATCTTGTCCCTATGCTTTAAACAATACAGTGGACGCAGGATTGTGAAATAGAAAACTAAACTAGCACAAGAGCAGCTGTGGCTGCCTGATGGAAGAGGAACCAAAGGACCAAGACTGCTACCAAACCACAAAGACAATTTCCGCTTGCATTACACTCAGCAGCTGCACATGTCTGCAGCTCACCTACAGGGCTGAGGAGGCAGTAAATTGACAGACTAACAGCTGATCAAAAAAAGGACACCTCCTCAAATCCCCTGCTCCCAGCTTTTGTATGGAACACCATGTTAAAAAAATGTACCACACCAAGCAGAAAGGCTGTGCCCACCAGCATATGCCCAGGAGGTAGAACCTGGAGACACAGGAAATATGTTTTATTGCAACACTAACTAATCAAAGCACTTCCGCTGGCTAGTCCTCCTCCAGCACCTCCTAAAATAGTACCTGTGGGACCATTCTGATGTTTTAGTTCATCATTGCTCACAGTAGTTCAAGTCAGATTATTTTGGGACAGACCTGCTGATATATGAATCTGAAAGATTTCTCCAGGATTGTGTTTTCTTATTTTGTTTTGGCAGATGCTTGTAGGCTTGTGCCTAAAGCAAACAGGAAACTGCTTGAGATAAAATGAGACCTTCCAGGCAAAAATGCCCTCCACTGAGGAATTTTTTGATTTAAAAAAAAAGAGATAAACAAGCAATTAGTACATGGTAAGAAAATTGCTTGCAAACCCCTTCTACTCAGCAAATTATTTGCTTCTAAAAAGTACCTCTGCTGTTCAGAATGAAATACAAAGGTTTTTTCCTTTTTCAGAAAAAACGGAAACTCTCCTAACTACTCAGCAATGCACTGAACGGCATCACTTAAAGATGACTTTACTTTCTTTTAAAATGTTTTAGCAATGTAATATCCAAGCAACTGAGGTAAACTCCAACACAGCAGCAGTAGGGAAGGCGCATAAAGCAAAAGCCCTGAGGCAAACTCAGATAAGCTTTTGCTGGACTTCATTTGAAGTTCCTGGTAATACCTGCTGGCTTCTCCTCATTTTTCTACAGAGCTCAGAGCACTGGCCATACCAAAGTCAGGGTAGCTACATGAGGGACAAATGCAGAACAGAGGGGCCATTTCAGTGCTGCAGGAAAAGCCCATGCTTCCAGCTCATTCTCTTTATAACTTAATGGCCTGGAGACTGATCACAGCTGTGCCTTAAATAACAAGGAGCTAAACCAACCACAACTGCAAGCTTTCTATCTGCTGGGCTTTAACTGTTCTGCAAACTACAAGTGGAAAAAAAGAGCAGAAATGTCACTGTCCCTGGTATTTTCTAGGAGAGGCAAGCAATGAGGTATGAGCCCACTTATTTGCCCTCCAAAATAATGAGCATTCAATTCCCTTAAGCACCCAGTGACACCACAAGTATTTCACTGGCATTGGTGTTCTTGCTGTTGTACTGCCATCCAAACCCCGATATTGTAATCATGCTCATTATCTATGAGCATGAGAATATGCAGCTACGAACAGATTGACCTACTGCACATTTGTTGATTTCACAGTATTTTCAGCAAATATTTTTCTGAAAACAAGCACTCATATTTTTTGTTGTCTGTCCTCTTGTTTTTAATTGCATTTATTAGAGAAGGCTTATTCAAGTTTCACCAGCTTGAATCTCTTAAAGAATGCAGCATCAGTGGCTAAGCTACAGGTGTGGGGCAAGTAACATGGTCTGTGCAGGACAGTTTTCTTTCCCTGCTACTTTAACCCACTTTTTGTGGAGCTCATGTGTGAAGCTGGCTGAGCATTTTGCAAAGCCTGCTGTGTTGGGATGCCATATGAGTCTCTTGGGTTGGTGAGTTCCATGCTCCACTGTACAAGATATCATCCTGGTTACAACCCAGCTGCCTTTCCCTCTTACTGACATAGCTTTCATGTGAACTTTGCTCTCCTCCTACCTGACCCATGGGTGGAGAAACTTTCATCAGTACCTACCAGTATCAGTGAGTCATGGGGTTTTATAAAACCCAAGCTGTGTGTGCCTGGGGAAGGGAATGAATGAGAATGGGAGAAGCAGTATTGCTGGACCTCTCTTACCCTCCCCAAACAGGAGATTTTTGCTGCGGTAAGTTATAAACAGTGTTCTCTCAGACAGTACTGGATCTCATGTTTTCTCTGTGGGCCAGGGGAGCTCCACTGAGATTAAAACTCCAACTGTTGAAATACACTTTCTGATGTTCACTGGCTTTGATGTGTTCCATGCTTGTGTAACTATGGCAGCATGTTTACTGCAGTTATGGCTATATGTTTCATTCATAAAAAAAGAATGAAAGAAACAAACCAACGCAGAAAAGGCACCTGTAACTGATCCACAGCCTGGATGTTCTTCATCTCTTCCTTTTTATTCTGCATGACAGACTAATTCCCATATTCATAAGGGTTACTTTGTGCAGGAGTTCAGGGTTGATGGGAAAGGGCTGAATGCAGAGATGTCCCAAGCTTCAGTTGTGGCTGTAAAACCCTGCTGCTAGTTGTGAAGTCTAAGCTTCAATGTTACCGCAATGCAAGCTTTTTTGAGTGGAAAATTCAGATGTTCACAGTGGATAGTGCAGTTCATAGGCAAGAGCAAACTCATCAATAAGTAAGGAAATGAGTTAGCTTGCTAATTGCAGTAGACATTGTCAGGAGGCTTTAAGAGAAGCAGTGAGATGACAATATACAGGGGTCACCTTGTGAGCACTGTCCATGAGCACAGAGAAAGGGAGAGACAGAGGTAGCAATGCCTTGCAAGAGCACTGCATATCACTGCAACAGACACACGTGAAAGTTCATGGATGCAACTTAAAATTTAATCTTTTTCAGAGAAATGTTGTGTTGAGATCTGTCAGCCAGGTAGAAAGAGACAACACCAAGAGCTGCTTTATGGCAGAAGAGAACCATATGTAACTTGCCACCTCTCCACCTTTATCTCTAGCTGTCCTTTCCCAATGTATCCAGGGATGGTGAATGAGATGTACACATCTCCTTACCTGTAGGAACACCTACTGGGTCAGACTCGGCTATACTAAGTGTTAAATGAAGGGAAATTCAGAAAGCTAGCTTATGTTGTCATGCTTTCAGTATATATACTCATCCTGCAACTTAATGCATTTATTGCCATTTGTATTTATTCGTATTTGAAGTATTCACACATGCTTTCACAGAGAGTGTATTGAAAATGAGCAATCCAAGAAGAGCCCTCATCTTTGGTGCTGATGAAATGACATTATTCTGTACCTGGCTGTGAGAGCTATTGAACGCTATCAGATCTTTTCATTCGTGCGGTGAGGGTTCACTGGGCAATGACTAGGCTTACAGTGTATTGTATGGTATTGTTCTACCTGTGAGTCTGTAATCAGAGTAGTTCCCATTGAACACGGCTGGATTTAAAGTGCTTCATTGCCTCTGTATTTCTGTCACTTAGTGTGGAATTTTCTATGACCCAGAATCTAAGCACAGCCCCTTTGATATCTGAGGACCAGCTGAAACACAAGAGCATTTATCTTCCTGTTAAATTTCCTTACTCTTCTTGTGTCAGGAAGATTTGCCTTACTCTTAATGTGAGGACATCACAGAGGTGTCTTTATCAGCTCTTGAGTGCTCTGAATGCTAAGCAAGCCCTGGAGCCAGAAGAGAGTGCCACAATGAGGGCAGCTGTGGTCACAGCAGTAAGGGGTCTTCTGGAAAATCCTCATACCAAGGGCACAAACTGCTATATGCATACAACACCCTTTAATCAAAAAGGATGAAAATATTTTAATACAAGTCCTCTATCTAAATTAACAAACAATTCATACATGAACTGAGCTACTGAATCATTATATATTTCCAGATATTTCTCTTACTGATACCTCTCATGTTGCCTCATAAAGTTTCCAAACCTACTGCTAGCCTAACAACTCCTTTCAGTAGTCTTTAAAAACTTCCAAGTATGTGGATTTTTCTTGTTTTTTTTTTTTTTTTTTTTGTTTTTTTTTTTTTTTTTTTTTTTTTAAAGTGGTCAGTCTGTGTCACAGAAGTGAAGGATAAGAGATAATGTTTGTGGTAACAAACATCTCTTGCTATCACATATTTCAGCACACACACAAGTCCACTATAATACACCTCTGAAAAATGCTGCCTTCAAAATTCCATACCTGCAGATATTTAGGCAATTCTTCAGGGTGCTAGAGCTGTGCACTGTACTGACACTACCTTCTATTAAAAAAATCCAACTTAACTCTTTACAACAGTATCAGAAGCTTTCTGCTTGTGCTGGCATTTTTATTTGTTCTTTCTGCTTTTTCTTACATACATCTGAGAAGCTGCTCAGTGAAACTGCCACATCTGTTGGATATTTATCTCTTCTGTTTGAAAGGAACTGCAGCAAAAAGAGGCAGTGAACTTAAATTTCAAATGAAAAGGTAGTCAGGTTTCTCTAACACAGCCTTTAGCAAGTGCAATATTTTCTCTGTTATTTTGGGAGAAATCTGCAGTCAACAGTGCAATAGTGCCATGAAGACATCCCATAAGAGACACTTTGCAAGATCCCCTGTACTGTAGGAGTCCAAGGGTAATTCTTGAAAGCCTGTGGATGCAGAAAACCACTCTGCAGACTTTGAGGAGAAAGATTAATTGTTTTAAACTGAAGTGCATAAAGTACAAAGCCTATGAATACCTCGTGGTCAAGGCCAGGTTTGAAATCTGGTTCATGTCCCTGCTAAGATTTCAACAGTACTTGTGGAGAAATCCTTATGTTTATACAGACAAATGCAGAACTTCTGCTTCTGCCAGCTCTTTCAACTAATTTTAAATGCAGGAGATTTTGGAATTTGAGGCACTGTTGTATGCACTGCATCCCAGAAAATTGTTACATCTGTGGCTGTACATCCCTCCCAACAGTAAATTCAAACAGGTGTAATTTTCTTATGGATCAAACCTTAACTGGCTATTATTTCTGTACAATCTACTTTTTCAATTACTGATGATCAATGAAGTCTTGGACTTTGGAACTGGAAGTACAAGACAACTACTAAAATAAAATAAAATAAAGTCTAAAAAAGTATATTTTTGATGCTGAGTTTCCCAGAGCACTGAGGAGCAGTTACAGCCTTGGAAAGTCATGTATCCTCTGCATCTTCAACCAGAGGATGTGTCCTAGCCCTGGCTGGTTTCTGTGAGCTCCTGTGGATGCAGAGGGAGCTACCCAAGGAAAGAAACTCAACCCTTAGATGTCCAAAATCTCAGCTGCAATAGTAAATTGACCTGTGCCTGGCCAGTGGCCAAAGACAGCAGGCTCTTTTGCATCATTGTGCCTCTCTTTCTTGGATCAGCATAGTCAGGGAAGCTGGGAAGCAAATGGCTGTCTACCCAGTAGGCAAAGTACTCAATGCTCTTTCTGCTGAGGTACTTCTTTCCTTCAATCAGAGAGATAAATCAATCAGAAGACTAAGTGGTGAACTGGAGGGGTAAAAATGAAAAAGATGGGCCTGTCATTTCACAGCCTCGTTTTCCAATAATTCAGGAAAAAAAAATTTACTCTATTTCTAAGAGTAAATCCCTATACACTAGATATTTATACTTATGATAGTGTTTTGCAAGAAAGAAGGCTACACTTTGCTTTCTGGAAATAGGCCTGGAATTGCTTTTCTATGCCATGCCACAAGCCAGGATAGCCTGGCAGTCCAATCTAGCTCAGAAGCATGTGAGATGGGGCCACTGGTGCTCCAGGACAGGATGGTCTCTATTGTGAAGGCCCCAGAACATCCTTTCACAGCTCAGGCTCCCATAAATTATCTCAGCAGTTTGGCTGCCTGCCAGCCAAACAGGGACAAGACCACATAGAAAAAATTACAAATAAAGAGAGAGAGCGGGGAGATGGGAACAGAGGAAAAGGAGAGGCAGGAGGGTAAAGAATCAAAACAACCACCACCACCAAAAAAAAAAAACCCAACCAACCAACCGACCCCAAAAACCCAAAACACAAAACCACCACCAAACAAACAAGCCAAAACAAACAAACAAACCCACCAAAAAAAGCCCCCTCATAGGAAACAGCATCAATTAGTACTGTGTTCTTTGGAATGTGCTTAAATCTTGTATTTCTGGAGTTCATATGGGGCTTTATCCACATTTCTCACCCTACTTGCTGTGGCAAGGCCAGCGTACCTGAAAGCCTTCTGCTTTATAACAGGACTGCATATGGTGAGCGCAGTACTCAGGTATTTGATACGTAAATTGGCTGAAAGTTCATCTAAAGATTGCTACACTACTTATTTCAAGTACTGGGGTTTGGTTTGTTTACTTAAATTGATCCCTCCTCCCCACAGAGTGAAGCAAGCCAAGCTTTTCTGCTGGAAAGACAGGAACCCACAGCACTCATTTTGTGCAGAACTCTAACTAAACAGGCAAGGACTAGATGCAGATCACCCACAAAAAAAGGACCATTTTCATGGTCTACAGGGGCATTACAGTTTATTAACCAATATGTATTTACTTTTTTTTGGGTGTGTGCATGGGTGTGACAACAACAGGAAAGAGGTTAAGCTACAACAAACATACTCTGGTATTACTCTCCCCTTGTTGAAGGAGGGTAAACACAAAATGCAACTGGAAGGCCAAGTGTGTTCACAAGGCTGAGTATTGAGCAGGAAGCAGGCTGCAAGCAATGATTCCCTGGGCACCCAGTGCCCTTGCAGCTATGTCCTATAACACAGCATCTGTCTAGTTTTCAATTTTAGTCTGTTTAAACAAAGGAAGTGGCAACCATTCTTCACTATGGTTTACATAATTTTTTTTTACTCTCTATATACTGAGCTTTAATTAAGAAATTCATCTCTAAATTACTACTTGTACTTATCTAGAAAAGTAAAAAATGAGCATTTTAAAGCAACTTAAAACAAGGGAAGATGAGAATTATCAATGCCATATGTCAGAACAAGTTCTTTATGAGGTTATATCAATACCAGAAGATGTAAAACAGCTTTTAGAAGAACATGGAAGGTACTGAATCCAGGGGAGTTTGGCAGCTTTTCCTCCTTTAAACAGCTAGATCCCCTCCCTTTTCTTCAGGAGATGACTTCTTTCATGAAGGAAGATATTTCAAAAATCTTAACTGTTCTCAAATATCTATGGTTATATTAACAAACTTGTAATCAGATACCAAGTACTTTATTAAAACAGAAAGACCCGGGCAGATTGCTCTTACTCAAACACAAAAAAATGCAACAGAATTATACTCTCTCACTCCTCTCAAACATGTTTCAACCTTTTTTCTTTACAGTAACCTCATAGGCTTTTAACACCAACATCAAGAAATTAATTACTTCAACCTCTGCAACACACAAGAGGCTATTCTCCCAACAACAGTACATGGCACCTCCATAGCAGGTATGTCTGGGGCAGTTTTACAGACCAAGTTCTCACTTTCCCAGTTGCAAAACTTTAGATCCCTCTATCCACAAACTTCAAAGCACTCATCCCTATTCAAATTCCTCCTGTTTGCTGGCGGGTTTGGAAATCAAGGATTTTCACTTGGAGCAATTCCCTTTGCTCCAGTAAGCCACTAAATAGTGCAGAGTGATGGACAACACCAGAGCATGGAAATTAAATACCTTAGACTTACAAATGATGCCACAGCTTTGGAAGTCTCATGACCTTCCATACAAGCTGTGATGCCTTGCTGTTCTCTAGGCATTGATGGGAAAAGGATCAATGTCCAGCAGTGGACCTGTCACATTACAAAAGCAGCACACTTGAACATAATATCAGTGCTTCTCCATATGGATCCAGGAAAATGAACTTCAGAGTAATTTTCTTATGCTGAGGAAAGTAGAAGTGTGACACAAAGTTTTCCCAAATGAGAACTGCAGAAAGGATGGGGATCTTCTGCTGTTGTTCCTGCTTCCAGTTTTAAAGAATGGTATCAAATGTTTAAGTCTGTGAGAGAAACTTATAGTGGACTGGCTGGGGAAAAAAAGAATGGGAAGGAGAAACACCTAAAAAGATCTTTGAAAGAAAAAAAGAAAGTAAAAACAGTCCATCAAGTGAGCTCAGTGACAGCATCCCGTGAGTATGAAATATGAAAACAGGAAGTTATTATGCTCCCACCAGAAGAACTCAGAACCCTATTTTGCTTTCACATTCAGACCCTAAATACTTTTAAATAAAAAAAAATACAGAAACTAAACCTTTTTGAGGAACATTTTTTTCATGCTGAGGCTAGGATAGAAGCATGGCTGCTGTCTGAAAGCTGTCAATCGCTGCTGACCATTTCCCACAACACTGACTGGCTGCCATACCTCAGATATCTCAGCAAGTTTTGCCATCAGCAGTAACTCTGTGATTTGATGTTAAGAGCCATAGTTTCATTGAAACTATAAAGGAAAAAAAGAATTTGATATTGAAAATTGTTATTCTTCTGTTTTCATGGATTATCTCAGAAAAAACAAACCCAGAATACTTAATCACACTGCTCATGTGCAATGAAGCAATGCAGAAGGAGCACCACTGCTTCTCTTGCACAAAAGTCTGTTGTTGTCAGTGCTTTCAACTGGTGGAAACAAAAAACAGTTCATTGCCTCACTGAATGCAGTTTTACAATGAGACAAGTTAACAGCTGGCTTTTTTGTTCACCTAATTTCTGAAGTTGAGGTCTAGGTGTAAATTTGACTTAGCACTTGAGTGGTGTTTACTGAAACACTGGAAAGACAAATGGTATCTATCACAAGGGTGAAAACAGAAGCCAGTGGCCGGACATGGACCTTAACCTTTACCTTCACACTGCAAATGCTTTCCTTTAAGAGTTGCCAAGGATATATTAGTTTTAGCTGAGGGGGCAAGAAATAAAATCTGGAAAGTCAGTGAACAAAATAAGCAAAACATTTAGAACCAAATTCTCCACACAACTATGTGCTTTCTAGAGGACAAAAATGTTACGTTGTGAGCAGCCATTCTGTAAAAGCACTATTGTTGCCTCTACTAACCTTCTTGTACATGCTGATTTTTGAAACTTCTTGGTAACAATTTCTGCCCTGGGCATTCAGCAAAGTTTACCAAGGCCTCTGTTTTAGAGCAAAAGTCCCACAAAACATGCCCATCTCCATTTTGGAGAAGCCTAGGTTGATGAGTACTCACTCATGGATGTAGCACTGCTAAGTGGAGTCTTAGAGCAAGATGGGTTACCAATTAATATTAATTTGGTGTGGATTTTCAGTAACTGACATCACTCCTTAGTTAGCAAATCCAAGTGAAAATCTTGGATTCTATTTTTCAAGGTCAAGGTGTGATTTCCAAATCCTATTATTAAATTAAAGGAAAATAAAAATCAATTCTCAGGGCCTGTTGAGAAATATACCTATTTTTGCCATTGCAAATAATTTTTAGAAGCTTCTTGGTAGAAGACCAAAACATATGCAAGCAACAGGAATTAATTTTTGGTTTATAATTTTAATCAAAAGGTGAAGTGCAAGATCTAGTTAAGTTTTACTCCTTTCAGGCCATTCCTGGAAAAATGAAGAGTGCTTTCAGCTGCCCTTTAAATTTATTTTTCCCCTGAAAAGGTAATAAATTATACTGAAGTCAGGGGAAAGGCTTTTATTAAACAAGGCATCATTTTCATCATACTTAAAGGAATGTATTTACTTGAGACATTTTTCCCTCTCAAGAATAAAATAAAACTACATTCCTGTCTTGGGAAATGATGGAAGGTCCTCAAAGTGCATTTTCAAAGGATCCTGAATGAAAATCAATAATTATTATTCTTAACTGAAAGGGGAAAGAATGAGAAAACTTCTAAATGGATTCCCCAGGGTGAAGCATTGAGTGCCGTAGAGATACCTGGAATACTTTAGAGAAAAGACAGTCACCAGGCTGCATCAGCTTTAACTGTGGATGCAACAAAATCAACTGAGAGAGTTGGTGAAGAAATTAAGCAAAACACTTGGAATGAGAGTTTCTACACATCCAGGCATACTCTGGGTTCAGAGAGATTTGCCTGGATACAAGGCACCAGTAACTTTTGCCTCATCAAGTGGAGCTTGCACGGGCTTGTTTTGGAAAAGAAAGCTACTTATGAAGTTTATCACACAAACTGACCACACTGTAATTTCCAGACTGTGCTTTCTTATTACTTTTTCTTTTGGCATCCTCACCAACCAACCAGTAACAGGAAAAGACTTGGTTTGGGACTGCTAGAAAAAAGTCAAGAAAATCCACCAGAATTCATTTGCAGGAGTATAAATAATAAAAATGATCAGCGACTGAGATTTTGAGACAGAGCACACATAGTACTGCTTTTATTAGCAGCATGAAATACAACAAGCAATCAAGAAACATCTTACAAAGGGTGTTAAATGTAAAACACACTACAATCAGTGCATAATTATATACATAGATCCTTGGCAAGCTTCCTTCCCTCCATTATTTTAACTGGAAAAAGAAAACCTGACTGACTTATAATAATTCTTTGTGAAAATTTGTCTTCCATTAGTAAGTTCTAGACCTGTATTATATAGTGATCAAGCTGTATTTATCAAGAAAATAGAATACAGACATTTACTTTTACAAACATAGAAATATTATTACACTTGTTATGAATCATTGACTAAAAGTTCTTGTTATTAAATCTGAAGGATTCCAGATCAAATCTGAATTAAACCTTCTAACAAATATATGCAGTAATATGAAGACTTTAACTCCCCTTCATCTATTGCAAACCAAAAGCACACTGACATTACTTAAGTCAATATTAAAATGTTATTAAGATGCATGGGGAAATAAAAAACCCCCAAAACAACAAAACTAAGAAGATAATACATAATACACAATAAGTGGACATGGCAAGGCCTGGAAACCACCGACTCCCTAAACTGCATCTTTTTTTCCTGCAAGGAAGCTTCTGAAGAGCAATCAGAACTACTCCTAAGGCCAAGGGAAAAGAGAAGAGAGAGAGAGAGAGAGGGGAGAGGGGGGACCCCAAGTCATCAAAAATCCAGTAGGATAGATAAGGTATGCTATAAATAATAATTTTAATCAAGATTTCACTTTTCTGTGCAAATATTTGATGATATAGCTTGAAAGTATTGCTGCCACACTGCATTTCTGAAGGCATGTATTACAAACCTTTATTCTCCAAACAATGTAATAAGATCTTATCCATTAAACTCTTTGAGCTCTTCATTTAGAGACATACTTTTAAAACGTACATTTAAAACATACTTATCTAAAAACACTGGAACTGCACATAACTGCAACCTGTGTGCTAGAACAGAAAGTCATTGATGCTCAGACTTGTACTGCCTGCACCAATTACAGAGTTTATTGTCCTGTTTTTCTGTCAGGATTAAATCAATACAGAAGTGTCATTTCTCTGACGTGGGGGTCAGGCAGGGTTGGTGACTCTGAACTGGCTCCCTGTGCAGAACACAGGGTAACATGGTATTTATGACTTCACATTGCACCACTTCCAGAGAAGAACCTGTGAAAAATGCTGCTCTCACCTGAACTCCAGCCTGATGTTACTGCTCAGTCCAACTCCCTATGGAAAATGTTATAATTACAAGGAAAAACACCTGACTGGATGCTGCTCTTCTCCCCATGAGGCCACTGCTACCTGATGGAAGGACATCCCCAGGCTAAAACAACATTCTCAATTTCTCATCTCAGGAAAAATGCTGCTGCAAAGGTCATATCTCTCAACAGCAGCAGGACTCCTCAAGAAGGAGGTAAACAGGTGAAGTTGTCTTCTTACAGTCACTGGGTTCAGTTAAACCCTGGCTTCTCCAGAAGATCATCTTAAAAGCTGCATTGTGCTAAGAGGGATGCTCTCTTTGACCTGCAGGAATAATGTTCCACAGGCAGGGAAAATCTGCCAAAATTTGAATGGTACCATAACCAAGGTCTATCTAGACATGATCATCTTCATCTCAGTCCAGGACCACATCCTTGTTAACTGATGAAATATATTTCATATTGTTTGAGCCTTAAGGCCAACAAAGATTAACCATTCCAGCAAATTACTTGACACTGCACAAGGGATATGGAAATAAAGACATGCCTCTATTGAGACACCATGTCAGGTTGTAGCACTATTTCATAGTCTTTTTCTATTCTACTGATAATCAAGTGCTTTTACTGCATAAGAAGAAAAAAGGTAGTGAAGATGCAGACTGCATGTCAAAATAACCAGTCAGAAAGGTTAAAGTTATCAATAATGCACTTTATTTGCTTCAATGGTATAGCTACAGCATATGTGAACACTCATGTGCATTCACAGTTTTTTGCTGTTTTCCAACCCTGTTTGGTACCTAGATGTGAAAGAAAAGCTACAAAATACAAAAATGAGTTTCATGAAATTCGTAACTGCAGCAGAGAGGGCAGGAAAAAAGCTGTTGCTGAGCACTTCTGCCCTTCCAGATGTTTATATTGAACTTACAGATTTTTTCATTACATTTATTTCTTTGTTAGAGTAAGTAAAGAACTGTCTTCAAACACTCCTTTAAAGACTCCTTTAAATCAAAAGTCATACAAACTCAAAGTTTATACTTTGAGAAAAAAGAACCTTCATCTTTTTTATCTGTGCCAACATTCCCAATCTTACAGCGTAAACCACATTCCTGCAAACAAATGATTCTACAGGCAGGAAAGTCCTAAGTGTCTTTTTACTTCCTAGGAATATAAAGGGTAAACAATTAGGAACTCATTGTTTGGTCTTCCTACATCCTGGGGGTTAGCTGTGGTTCTTGGCTCAAAAGGCATGCCTAATTTTGGCCAAACAATACTGAGAACTCACCCAACATAGAAGACTAATCATCAGGATTAATAAAATACAAATAAAAGGGTTGTTGGTATTGTGCTTATTTGAAATTCAGTTATAAACCTTCAGTATCACAATCTCACAGTCTGAATTCTAAATAGAGAGGAATCCCTAAAGATGAATATGGAGGTATATGGCAGAGGTATCCGCACTGTAAAAACAAATGGTGACAAATTAGAATGGATATTTCATCAGCTTTCAGGCAGGAGAAATATAGGCTGACTTTCCAACAGTAACCTTTTAAGCCAGTACTTCTCTACAAATACAGGTATGCACCTGAAAATACCTGAAAGACCCTAGTCTTTCATGACTGATTCCAGGCTAAGGATATCCAGACCAGAACTAGTTTATCCAGGCTTAGGCTCTGAAATCCTTAACTTGGTGCTTTCATTACTTCTTGGAACCATAGATATTGCCACTCATTTTTGGGCCAAACTTACAACTGGCCCAGACAAATGCTTTCAGAGCCTAACTATGATCCTCAGCAGAAAAACAGTTTAGCTTTGTCTTAAAATGTAACATGAGAAAAAATGGAGAAAAGAAGAGAGGATGCCAAGTTCCAGCTGATGTATCTACTCAGTTTCTGCCTGTTCCCTGATTGCTCATTTAAAGGGAACACATGGTGGTGGGGAAAGGCAAAGTGTCACTGAACTGCAAGCCAAACCAGACATGATTTTATGGCTATGTGCAATACACAGTCCTTCCTTAGTTCCAGTACAAAGGAAAGGCATGGTTTAGAGAAAGAGCTTTATGTTTCTTGTTACTTTCGAAAGATTTCAAAAGCAGCCTTGTTAAAAGAAGAAAAGAGCTCAGCTATGAAATCACTTCCTTCTGTTTAAAAACTATTTTACTCAAGGAAAAAAACAAGAGGGCATGAAAAAAAAAAGAAAAAAATCTGTTCTCTGTTTTTGACTTGTTCCTAGGATTCAGCATCCCACACGCTCTGTGGGATGACGCAGTGTGCCAGATCCCGACCGCTCCAGTCAGTGCGTCAAGCAGTGAGAGCCCTCCCCACACAATCACCCCCTTGTCAGAGGCAGCTGGCACCCTCCCTGCACATGCTGACAGCATCATTGCCTGCAGGACTGCACCCCTTTGGGCCAGCTCTTATCCTCTTGGAGCAAGGCAGCAAGGCACGAGGAGGACAGGCCGCATTAGGCATCTAACAAACAAGAACCTCTTGTGCTATTCCCTCCCCCTCCTGCCCACCGAACACAGTGAGAATGCAGACAGGAGAAAAGATGCTCTTCTGCTTGCAGCAGCAGCATGGCTTTGCCTGGGAGTAAAGCCAGCAGGACAACTCCAGGACACCCGTTTATGGAAGTTTTAAAGTCAAATGAACGGTTCACTGCTGCCCAATTCACAATGGGGTTACTTATGGCTGAGCAGCATTTTAGCAAATATTCTAAGATGAGGAATGGTTTGCCTCTCTATGCCAATGCTCACAGGTTTACCCAGAGCCTCAGTTCTGTTTTCCTTTCAATCCCAGGGCACCCTCTCTCTCCTCCAAAATGAATTGTCTTCTCATGGGTAGAGCAGGCTGACACAAACCAGCTCCCTTCCCCAGTCAACTGGGGGAGAAGAGAGGAGGGAGAGGGAGCTTCAGGTCTGCTTTCTTTCTCACCTTCACTTCCTGCAAAAAGTTGGCTTCTGCCTGAAATCAATGTATGGACTAATTATTAGTATTATTACCCTGATCTGCACCTTTGAGAAAGGCAGAGGTTCTTTTCCCCCATGTTTTTGAGGTTCACAGATGTAGAAAAAGCCAGATAACATGAGATAAACGTTCAGCAAATTGTTCCATGCAGCCTAAGACATTCAGCTTTTCTGCTCTTCCCAAAGCTCCAGTAGACTTTCAGCACTACCTTTTCACCAAGGCACTCAGGAAGTATGGCCCTTAAAATTAAATCTTCTGCTTAAGAAAACTTTAAGCCAGACTTACAAGTAGACTGCCAACAGTGATAGAGCATCAGCACACCTGTCTGATCAACATGCTGACCACACTGTTTGATTGAGAGATATCTGCTCATGCCTGAGATATGTGTTGCCCAGAAGTGCAAATTCAGCAATATGGGATGGTTCTCCTCAGCTGATGGCAACTAATGAACATTTCTCGCAGTGCACCTAGCAGTCTGATAACACCTTGATACACAAATATTTAGCTCCTCAAAAGTCTCTGTGGTTACCCCAAAGCCTACATCTTGACTTCAGTCTAATATTTATTTATTCATTTCTTAAATTAAAAGAATTTACACAACAACCCACAGCTGTTTCCCAACCACTTTGTCTTGCAACTGTGCCTCACAGGTTGTAAGCAGGTGAAAGCATTGCTGCTTCTTTACACTACAGGCCTATGACTGACATCTCCAGCTTTCCTCTAGAAACTGCATTGCTTAGGAAAAAACCCAAACTGAACCAAACCCCAAACCTTTTGCAATATAATACCAAAGTGGGAACTGCAAAAGAGATGAAGAGTGTCAGAACCTACAAGTGCCTTTGTTTCCTTTAAACAGATTTAATGAAATAGTAAGTAATTGTTTTCTCTAAATGGTATTTTAAGCAGATTAGAAGAGATGCTTAAGTACAGTGTGTGCAAAACACTGAATGAAGTGCAGCAGTAACAAGAAATAGGATCCTGTTTGAATTTTGAAGAAAATTTCAACATGTGCCACTTGCACAGTCCTAAAAAATCTCACCTTAATGAGGAATCACCTTAATGAGGAATTGCTGAACTACATCTGCAGCTAAACTGAACTCACCTTTGGTTTAGCTAATGCCCCTTAACCCCTGGAGTTGTTTCACTCTTTCTAGAACAATACCTGAAAAAATATACTTATTAGGAAAAAAAGAATCACTTTATGTTCCTTGTACACCACTACTGTTGTGGCCACAGTGAGTGGCCTCTACATCTTCCCTCTGACCTCTTCTCACAGGAGAAGGAAGGACACTGTGGTCACCACCTGTTCTTTCTGCTGCATGCATACACATACCTCTACACATATCACATACATGCTTGGGATTAGCTGACATTTGCTATTTATTCAATGACTGTTTATTGCTACAACTTGACATTGCATTGGTAGAAGTGCCTACTATTTTCCATCCACTTTTATTTGGTAGTTGTTTTGGGGGTCTTTTGCCTCTTTTTTTTTTTAAAGTCTGAACCAGTCTTTCACCTCGTAGGAAATACTACACTGCTGTATCAACAACACTGTCTTCAAGAAGGAAAATAGAGAACTGTTTTCTAAAAGAGGACTGCAAAAACTAATTTTCCTTTGTATTCTTAACCTCATCTTGCCTTCTGACACGAAAATCATGGAGATGGTGACGGATAGATTTTTGAACCACCAAGAAGTCAGGAGAGGTCATACCAACTGCTACAGTCTCCCTTGCAAAACTCGTAGAAGCTCTTTTCCTGAAGAGAAGATCAGGACATGAAGAAACACAACTTATCAATAGCTTAACAGGTTAGTTAACTGCACAATTCATATTCTGGTTAAAAAGCAAATCACTAGGTCAGAGTAAACATATAAATTCTTAAACTAACAAGTGAGTTGACACAGTGACTCCCACTGAATTTCTGCAACCATTCTGCCATGTTTGTGATAGAAAGCACAAGCTGCAGCGTAAACCTGTGGGAACCATAATGTCAAGGAGAGAAATGGGGCTAAGTTTTGGGCTTTGCATTTGTTAATTGCATTAATGGATATTGGGGCAACCATCTGATGCAACAGGTTACTGAGATACCTAAAGACCCACGTACTGTACTGGAGGCCCTAATTGATGAGAACACATACTGGACAAGGAGAAAACCTGCACCATCCTTGCTGCCTTCAGCTCACTATCATCTTCAGCAACAAAAAACAGAACAAACAGCAAAGACGATCACCAGGGAGTGGTACTCAGCATTTAGGCTGTGCTTCTGCATAAGGAAACTGGGAGCCCCAGACTAAAGCCCAAGTAAAACTATTCACAAAATGGCAAGAACCTCCTGAATCCAAAGTGTGTTACATTATTTCCCTCATGTCAAGCTCTGAAGCAGAGCACCTATGCACCTCCTGAGCAATGTGCTGAAGCACACCAGCATCTCACACGCTACTTTCCTGTATTAGCACATGGTCAGATAGTGATAGGTACCAAACATGATGGGACTGAGTACATGCAGTCCCGCTTAACACTCAGTGTTTTTGTGAATAGCCTGTAGCCCCTCATTGTTCTCCATATACTGGAACACTGCATGAATACACATACCACATATCAGGTGGCAAAAAGGAGACAACAGGTCCTTCAGTGGAAAACTGAACCTTCCCTGTACTTTTTTAAGTTCAGCATCTTCAAAGGCAAAAGGACAAACACTGCATATAATAGGTTGCTACAAAAGGTTTTAAACATGTGTTGCTGCAAAAAACCAGCACATTTTATCTGACGTTCACTAGTTTCATGGGCTAGTTTTTCACTAGTTTTATAGGGCTGAGTGACCATTTACATCAACTTCCATAAATAAGCTTGATAGTCCCAGTGGTCATAGTAGTGAACTCTGGGTGTTCTTATTGTCTGCACCTCTTCTAGTGTCTTCCAAATTCTGCTGACCCCCAAGAGCTGACCATGCATTACCAAAATCACCTGATAAGAAACACAGTAGGGAGAACAGGGTGGGCAAAGTAAGCACTTACCAAGCACAATGACCACAGTCTTGAGGAGGCTCATCATGGTGTCCCGATTCCTGCGGGGTCCAGAACTGTGTCTGGACATTCTCATAGTCCTTTGGCGAACGTACCCAAAGATGTGAGCATATAGGACCACCATGACCACAAAAGTGACCAGGTTGAAAATAGCCCAGAAGACCAGGTAGGAGTCACTATAGAGCGGTGCCATGTTGGAGCAGTGAGTGATATCACAGATACAGTTCCATCCGACACTTGGAATGGCACCCATGACGATGGCCATAGTCCAGATAACAACAATCACAACGACCACCCGGCGGTTGCTCATCCGAGTGTGCAGCTGCATTCGGAAAACTGTAATGTGCCGCTCAATGGCAATGGCCAACAAATTGGCCACAGAGGCTGTCAGACTGGTGTCAATGAGGCCCTGACGGAGAAGCCAGGTGCTTACAGTCAGTCTTCTAGTGTTGGGTCCTGTGTTGAACATTAAGTAAAAGTAGGCCAGCCCTGCAAAAAAGTCCGCAGCAGCTAAGTTGGCCATTAAGTAATAAATAGGAAAGTGGAATCTGCGATTGACATAAATAGCCACCATAACCAAGAGGTTGGCCAGCATTATGAAGATGCAGACAGTAATCCCCAGTCCCATTACAAGCTTGCTGACAGTGTTCCATTCAGTGGCTAGATATTTTCCACTTCGGTTATAAAAGAAGGCAATGGTTTCATTGTAGTAGCATTGTGGTTCGCTCATGGCTGTGGACTGAAAGAAGAGGGAAAAAAAAAAAAAGAGAAAAAAAAACCAGAATGACATCAGAACTGAAAACATATGATTGCCTTCATGGATGAGACATACACAAAGAGCGAGGAGGGGACAGGAAAGGAACATGCTCCAGAAGAAATTTATTTTTCAGACCAAATGGCATTCCACAATTCACAAACAATTGCTCTGAGGAATCTAGTAACAGCAACCAGATTAGAAACAACCAGAAACAGTTTCATCTGCTCTGGGAGCCAGCATGATTTCTGATGTAGCTGTAAATTGCATAGAAAATGAGCTTCTGGCCAAGCAGACCTGCTGAGAGATTGAGTTAAAGGGAAGGGCATGCAATTAATAATTAAGAAAAATTAACTCTGCTAGACACCTTATTTATGTTATCAGTGCACAAAACTGTTGTACTGTAGCAGATGAATAGCTCTTCAAAGAGAAGGAAATGTGCATTACATTTCTAAGCAGGTTTTAACTCATTCCGTTTTACATTATGGGTATTCCTTCTTGTCCTGTCTTAAAACGTGGGAAGAACGCTCTAAATAAAGACGGCCAGTATGCTCTGAGACCATAAATTACCAGGGATGTATGTCCATAAAAAGTGCTTTTATGAACAATAAAGGAAGCATGACATAGCATTTCTATGAGCACCAGCCACATTTCTAGAAATGATTTGAAATACACAGTGCCTTTAAATATAACTCACCAGAACTGACTTATTCCAATCTGAAATAGGAGTGAGCCAAGAAATAAGAAAAGTAATATTTGGCTTAACTAGTGTTAAAAGCATCCAACCTTATTTCCTTCATTAAATGTTGCCATGGCTATGTCAGAGAACACATGACTAATTTTCTTTGCAGAGTACTCCAGAGAACAACTAGGGGGGCAACAAACAAGCCCATATTCCACCAGAATGTGGAAGTTTTGGATAAAACTGTTGGCTTATAAGAAAATGCCTAATGAGTTTCCTTGTCTCAGTTCCATTCAATTACTCAAGGAGCAATTCACAAAAGGCAAACCTTAAGAAAAGAAACCCTTCTGAATAGCATGGGTAAACAGCTAAAAGATGTAAAAAGATGTAAAAATACTAATTAAAAAATGTAAAGATGTAAAAATAATAATTAAAAAAAATCAAACCAAGAAACACATAACAAAAAATTCTCTTTCTGTAAGACCTGCCTTTGCCTCTCTACTTTTATTGCTCTGGAACTCTATCAACTAAACCTGAATTTTTACAAAAACAGGACCAGTTCTAGCAGTGCAAGTAAGAAGCCAAATCAAGGAACAGATCAACAATACTATAAGATAGTAATTTCTTCCTATTAAAACATACAAAGTAAACCATATGTTTTGGACAGCTACAGCTAGTCTGCAGGAAGTGCTACAGGTAACTTAACCTTCTTGTTGAAAACAAAAATGTACAGAACTGGGAAACAGAATTCATAACTTGACTCAAGTGAAAATAGTATCTGATAAAGATCTCCTTAGAATTACCCAAAGCTGTTTCTGTTTCTTTTCATTTCTACATTTGTCAGTGCAATTAAGCCAATTCCAATAAAGCAATATACAAAACTTTCCACCTATATCCCAAATGGACTACATGACATTTAAATTTATGTTAAAGAAAAAGGGCTTTTAAGAAAGATTTTACCTCTAGCCTAAACATTGACCAGAAACATTTGCAGGCCGAGGATAATAAAAGGTTAGAGTAAATAATATTTCTCAGCACAGTAAGTATAATACTTTTATTGTTCCTTGAGGATACATCAACCCTTGGGTTTGAAGCCTTTTAGCTTTAATTATTTAAAATTTTTTAAAAGTTTTTATGTAGGATCTGTTGCGTATTAAAAAAAAATATTTATAAAGGACATTTAACAAAAGGAGACCTAGCTGCAAGACATCTGGCTTTAATTCTTTGGTTAAAGACCTCGTAGTAATAACAGGTCAAGTGTAAGAACCCTTGAGGGAGAGAGGAAGTCATATGAATGAATTAGTGGCCCTTATAAAGACTGCCAACGTCTGCATTAATTATGTAATGCACAGGATTTTTAGTCTCTGTAGGAATATCTGGATGCAGGATCTAATGGATATTTGTGATCTTGAATAAATTCTCTTTGCCTATGTAGTTGTCACTCTTTTTTTATTTGAGATGTCTGCTGCCCACATAATGATTCCTGCTCCACTGTTGCTCCTGTGGAAAGAGGCCTGCTACACCTGGAAAAACATATATTTTTAATTCAGAAATTTAAAATGTGGCAGGTATTATGCTTTTACTTTCTTTTTCCTTCCTTTTTTTCTTTGTATTTTTGTTTTGCACGTGGGCTTAAAATGTGAAACATACCCTGATTTTAAAATATTCTTCCCTACCTTTTTGTTTGAAATCTGAAACAAAATTTGACAACAAAATATGACTTATTCACTAAATATCAAGCCAAGGTAGAATGTATGTACACACATATCAGTACATAAAATGCCACAGAGCCAGACTTGTTCAATTTAAAAGCAGGAAAGCACTTGAGCAATCTCTGAGAAGTTAGCATGAGGCTCACTTGCTGCTTCTTTCATTTTGAAGACAGCAAAACAAAATGCTGTGTTCATTCATCAGAATGAAAGGGATTTTGGAGAAGTTTTGTTTTTAAGGTATTCTAATCTAAAACCTGGGAATTCCTGGAAAAGTAATCTTTTCAGACACACCTCCTGCTCTGTTCTCTGCCAAGGGAAAGAAGATAAGAAGATGAGGTAGTTTACAGGCAAAAGTTCATACAGGAGACTTCCAGATGATCAGTTTCTCAGATGCCAGTGTGTATCTTAAAGGAAGATTTTGACCTCCCAGGTCACAAACATAAAAATCCCAAGGCATCCCATTTAGCTGTGATACTGACTGGAAAGGCTCAAGCAGGAGAGAGTATCACTGTATCTCTCAGTTCTCAAAGTGTTAACATACCACAAAGGCATATGCAAGCAGGCAGACCCCATCCCCTCTCCTGCCCCTGCAGGAAAAGGGGCAGGGAAGTTTACATTATAATTTCCTGAAGTTCCACTCAGTGTGTTTCACTGCCTGTGTAAGCCAGATGTGTGGTGCCCGGAGATTTACCTCAACCATTCAGTATATCTCAGTAGAAATTTAAAACATACTGAGCTGCAAATTGCCCATGTTAACTAAACCTCTAGGATGCATCTGTGTGGAAGAAGTAAACATTGTCTTATAAACCAACAAGACAGATAAAGAAAAATGGAGCAAAAGCAGACTAAAAGCAAAGTCTCCTCTCACCATATGAAGATGACCCAAGACACAGTTGTCCCAAATCAAAGAAGAAGAAAATCACAAGTACATGGAATTAAATCTCTTAATATCATGAGACATAGTTATAACCACAGCATGGTGCACACAGAACAGGAAATTTGTCACCAGGACTTAATAAACAAAACTCACTCTCCTTCAGCAATTAGTCATTCAATTCACGTGGGCACTGGCCTTTCCAGGCATTATTTGCCTGGTTGTCTCCTCTCCTCTGGTTATATGGGACCACACCACAAGGGCACCAGTGGGAACACTGGGAAGAAGAGCCCATGTAAGCTTTCCCAAGTTTTGTGCTTGTTTCATCTTGCTTCTGCCCCACCTCTGCATCACACTCAAAACAATAGGGTGAGGGTTTGGATCCACAGCATCTTGACCATTGGATGTCTTTGGGAGAGCAGCCCACTACTATCTGCCCCTCCCGGGGCAGAGACAGGATTGGAGAACACACTGTCTGCCTGGAGCAGAAGGTGAGAGGGCATTTCTGGAGCCTGCCAGCTCCCTGGTGAATGACAGATCACCTGGTGAGGGCTGCTCACCGGGAAAGGACTGTGAATGGAGAGATGCTTGGGGTGGGAAAAACAACAATCAGAAAGTTTTAAAATACCATAGATTGAGCTCGCGTAAACAAAGCATCAATTAGCACAAGGTGCGTGAGAAGAAGACGATCACTTTACAGACCCCTCTGCAGTCTCAGAGTTTGTAGAATTCCTTGATCCACAAAACAAAAAGAGCCAGGTCACCATCTCCTCACCCCCAGTACCCATGGGTGCATCTATCTCTTGTCGAGAGAAACAGAGTGGAACATTCTTTGAATACTAAGGTCTGATTTTGCAGCACTTTTCAAACTTGTAAACCAGAAAAGAGAGTCCATATCCAGGAAATCTCTTAAAAATATCTTAACCCTAAACTCTCCAAACACAATCTGCTCCTCTCTTTTTTGTCTTTTGCTGACTTAACCTCCACATGCCACTGTTTTCTTACCCAGAACACAGAGGAAATGAAAAGCAATTAATTTTTCTAAAATTGGTGCGATAAACCAAGACTACAAAATCGTAATAACTGTCTCACATCTTTACACTTAATGCAGTAGTGAGTGGAAATCAGTGCCATTGCTCTCAGCTTAGGTAAATACCTTAAGTTCACCAACATCCCAGGAGTCAAGCTAAAAAACTTTAGGGAACTACCAACTTCAAAGTCCCCAAACAAGGGTATAAATTAAGAGTATTTTTAAAAGAAGGATAAGCAAGAAAGTATAGGCATAATTCAATCAATATGCAAATACTTCACCAACCCACAACTGCTAAACATGGCGTTTACAAATGTAAAGTTGTAACACATGAGAAAAAAAAAATCCAATTTGCAAAAACAGTTGTCCATTACCTAACGAAAAACACAGACTACTTTTCAAGCTGCAAAACATAAAAGAAAAGCTTTAAAAATAAAGTGGAAAAGATGTGCTTCCTTTAAAGATAAAACTAGAAGTAAAAAACATCATGAACTCACAAGACAAGGGTTCTGATCCATTACAGCCTTATGCACAGACATATTTTTCATCTGCACAATGAAAGTATGGAACCCTATCACCAACATGGAATGGCTCCTCCTCTTCAGAATTGCATCTCCCAAAGTAACCATTCAACAGACTTAAGGATAAACCTGTATAATAAGATGGGATTTTTTTTCACAGCAGGTTACTTCATTTCACTAGATTAATTTTGCCCTTCTCAAAGCTGACAAGACTGGAGGAAATTAATATCTCTGCAAGGGGAACTCTTTAATGCTATTAAAACATCCTCAAGCATAAAGTTACTTAAGGATCATGTGGCAACAGTTAGTGCACCCAATAATTTTTAGGATGCTTTTGTAGCAGACCACAGAGTCTCAGAGCTGACAAATGTCACAATGACTAGAAACTGAACTGAGAATTTAATTTCTCTGTTTCTACAGTTTATACCTGGGAATGCAGCTCAAAATATCTAGGCACTCGTACTAAAGAGACTCAGTCACCAGCAATACTGTGGAAGGAGACAGCTTTACTCTTAGAAGGTATAATTCACAAGTGTCACACATCCCATTGATTAACTATGATTATGAACTTCACAGACTTCACAGACTGGCTTCCAAAATTCTGCAGGCAACAGAGGATTTAAGAAATTAAAAGCTAGGAGAATTTGAGAGGGAAAAAAAAAAAAAAAAAAAAAAAAAAAAAAAAAAAAAAAAAAAAAGAAGCCAGAAGCCAGAGTGACTTCATCCTAGCCAGCAATTCACACACTGTTGTATTGTTGCTCCTTTTCCACAGGTCCAGCATTTCCATATAAGCTGCGTCCCTCACAAGTACTACGTAAATATTCATAGCAGTTTCCCAATAGAGGAGGAAATGAAGACTGTTTGAATCAGGGCATAATTCTACATCATCAGACCCTCATCAACATTCCCAGAATGGCTTCTATCTGTTGATTACTAAGGATTTTTTTTTTTCTCTGCCATCTCATCTCTGCCTTCCCAGCTCCTTTCAAAGGGAGATCCCCATTGTAATGTGAGGATATTGCAAAACTAAAGCAATTGGCTGTGGTGCAGGTAGCCCAAACTGGGTACCTACGCCCAAAGTATAGAAAGGGCTTCTGCAAGCTCTTAAAACTTCTTTTCCTTTGGAGGAGCTTTCATGCCAAGCTGAGTTTCACAAACACTAGCCAAACATAGGCCCAAGCTCAACACTTTGTGGCTTTATGGGAGATAGGGGAAGACAATTATACTTCATCATCTCATTTAGTGACTGAATTATTCCACCTCTTATGCCTTCAGAAAATGTCTTTGCTATGATGCTGATTGGGCTGCTTCAATATATTGCTCAGTTCAGCCTGAATTGCCCACCTGCCTCTACCCTCAACCTGAACATCACAGACAGACATCCCAATTGCTGTGAGTCCCTGAATGCTGCTGTGAGGATGAGTGCAGTGCAGGATAGGTCTTTATCGAGTACCCTCACCTTGGGAGCGGTTTTCTGGAGAGACGTGCAGCACATATAGTCCTATCTGCATACTTCAAAAGCCAGAGTGGAAGCAGTCAGAGGGGGAAAAAATCTGACCTATAACCTCCCAAATGAGTTCTGTGCATTAATGATTTACAATGGCCTTTAGGCCCAGTTAGTAAACCCAGATGGGAGTTAATTATTGGCTACAGCCACTCAAAGATTGCAATTTTATGCTGAAAAAATGCTGTGGGCTACACTAGGGCTGCTTCCACCTCCGAGACACACCTCCCATCGTTCCCCACCAAGCAAACCAGCAGGGCGAGCACTTGGGAGAGTTCAGCCTACAAGCAAAACTGCTTATGTCAATAAGCATAGCAAGTTTCATTTTGGAACTGGAAATAGAGATTTACAGATGGAAGTAAGAAGACTATTGTTATTGTATATACATTTTTTTTCATTAAATATATGTTAGACGATTTGGGTTTCTTTTGATTTGATATATTGAAATATTTGTGAAATATATAAACAGAATACAGAAAAATCTTTGTCTCAGTGCTTTAGAAACAATGGGGTCTCTATAACTAATTTGTTCATGCATTTAAGACAGTATTGGTCTACTTTAAAAAAAATGGAGATTTTGAACCTTCAGTAATCTCATCTAGTAAAATAACTTTTAAAAATGTCTACTGGTATTTTTAGCTTTACCTATGATATCTGTAACTGGGTGGATATACTTCTAATCACACATTGTTTTTTCCAGACTCACCATTTCCTTTTTTTCTCTTGTTTGCTGAATTTACCACAAACAGAGGCCTGTTTTGGTAACAAGGCTAATTTGTTTATTCAGCTCGAGAGGGGGGACAAAAAAATCCACACACTTGTTGATTGCAGAAACTTGGGCACCAAATCCAAAATGCAAATTGTGTTGCACTTCACTGGGGAAAGGGGTGACAACAGCTATGCCAGCCCACAGCAGCCTGTTCTCAAGCATATTATGAGAAGGATAACCATTCCGTGGCAATGATAGTTTAAATCTCTTCCACTCCAATTCAAACAAAATGAGGAGAAATTAGAGATGTATTCAATTGCACAGAGTGGGAGAAGTGGTTTTTTGGCTCTGGCCATGAAAGGCCATTCTAATGGAAACTACTCTGGATTTCTCTTTGGAACACTGCAAATCAGTTATTTAAACATACTCATTTGCTACTAGCATTTGGCTGGCAAGATCCGCTGCTGGCAAAAGCAAAGAGAGAATGATGAATTTTTGTTGTTTTCTTGTTTTAAGCATTTCTGAGGCACTGTTGGAAGTTCATTAAGTAACTGGAGCTCAAATCATTACTTCTTCAAAGATTTTACAACAGAATTCATCTCATGCCATTCACAAAGAGAGAAACTACTAGTCACTTCAGAGAGTACTTTCATCAGTACGGTCACCACTTGTGATGGTTTTTTTTTTTTTTTGCAAACAGCAAAGCCCTCTGGGATGCTAAATACTTCTAACAGAATTATTTAACTTTATTTAATGCATTATCAGACTAGTCAGGTTTCTACGAGATCATTTTACTTATCCATATTTGAGGCATGAAGTCATACCATGCATACAAAATATCTCCAAACTAAAAATCAAAAAGATCTGTTATGTTTTATTTCTTTCTCTTTAAGAACAGAAAAGCTTATCTAAACAGAAACCATTAGACTGTGATTTATCTGAGAACTGTTTTGCCTTGCAATGAAGTCCTGTGGCAAAAAGCTCAAAGCATATTTGAGAATTTTTTTGTTGCATTGACTTCAACTTCATTCACTTCATGTTGTGAATGCTGTCCCCCAACTATTTTCTATTTCATATCACTACAAACAGGCAATCTACCTTGAAACTTTACTTATCCTTCACTTTCACACATGACCAGGATGCCTGTGCTCCTAGTCACCACTTCTTGTGCCTGATAACAAGATACTGGGGATGGAAAAGAAGAGGGGAGATTTGAATAAACTAGTGTGTTGGGAGGGTATGAAGAAACACGACTGTGGCAAATGTGTTGCTTCGATAGAGGGTTGTAGAGAAGCACCAGAAGAAGCAGGCCCTATGCTGACACACTAGCTGTAAGAATATTTAAGACAGTATGAGCAATTTCACATCTGGTACTCAGGAGTGACTTTCAAAAACTTTTTCAAAGTGTGAGCTTTTGCTGACTGACTCAGAGTATAAATCTTGGGAAAATACCATTTGCCACTAAATTAACAGGAACTTCTCTAATTGTGGTGCTACAATGAACAGCTGTAAGATTGAAGTCTAAGCAAAAACCTATCAGAAGGAGCTCTGGCATAAAAAAAGGTCTTGTTTAGGTCTCTGAGATTCCCTCCCAGGGGAAATAAACTTGTTTGCCTGCTGCAGTTAAAGGACTGATGATAAGCAGAGGACTATTTATTACTGCAATGTATAAACATGAATGCATATACATTCATAGGTATACAAAACAGGTAGTATTTACTTCTGAGTATAAATTGACCAAATGTGAAGTAAGCCAAATATGCTGGCAATGCCAAAGGAAAGTTTAAAGATAAGGATTTAAAAAAAATAAAGAAAATTTAAGGTATAGTAGCAAAACTCTTCTTTTTATAACTAAGATGCCATCTAGCTCATGCAAAAGGCACGCAAGGTTACTTCCAAGTTTAAAAAGTAAAAGTCCTTCCTTAAAACACTAGTCCCTAAATTACTTCTGCAGCACAACAATTGGCATCTCCTCAGTTTCAAAAGGCAAAATAATGTCCTCTGGGGAAAAGAATATTTTAATCAATGTTGTTTTCTAAACTGTATCCAAAAATTCATTCCAAACATGAAAGGCAAAAGCCCATCCAGCCCCAGTGTGAAAGTGCTTTACTTCAGTGCTTAATCTAGCAATTATCTCTTTATGTACATATCTGACTATGTCCTTGTCTGTTAAAAAGTCTTCTTTACTCTCAGAAATATATGGATGCCCACCAGATTGTATGAGGATGATATTCTTTTGTATATGACTGAAGACTTTCATCAACTGTCATATCCACAATGATTTACTGAAATCTGGGGAATTCATGCAAGCATTTAAGTCTTCTCATAGACATACAAATTTTGAGGCTACTTTTACAACATGAGGATGAGAAATTGTTTTTTTTTTTTTTTTCTACCATAATCTCCTACACTGAGATACCAGTCTTTCCTTTGCTTCTTGTAATTTCTTTTTGGCTCTCAAGTCAAATCTCATTGAAGCACAGTTTCTAAAACTTAAGTGTGGAGAGAGACCTCTAGATTACTAATCAATGACCAGAATCATATATTTATTTCTAGTCTTTGGCCTAGTGATATAAGTCCAGGCAGAATTTATTCAGCAAAAAAGCCCTGCAGACCCAGGATAGGTGCATTTATTCAACACAACAGAAAAGGTGATCATGCTGATCATCAAGTCCTTTACAAGGGACAGCTTTTCTTCAGCACATTCTCACACTACAGCTGCTCTTATTCTCCTTTTGAGAAGGCATTTGTCTTGAACAATCCCTAGACACAAACAAATATGAAACATGCTGCAATCAAGCAAACTACATGAGTGAAATCTCCTTGGAATAGAGGGTGGTGGCTGGGTTTCCAATATGGTGAGGGCTGGCAAATTGACTGCATTGGACCACTGCCACAAATACACCAAAGCAAGAGCTACTATAGTAGAGGCAACAACTGTCTGTCTGTCTGGAAACATACCCTGTAAACCATTGCCACTGCTTGGAACACCATCTCAGGCCTTGAGAGACACATTTTGAAGTGACATGGTATACCAGAAGGAATTGAATCAGACAATGGATGGGACTAGTTTTCAAAATAGCCTCATGAAGTCTTGGGCAAAGAAACACCACATTGTGTGGATGTATCACATCCCTTATCACCCATGAGCCTCTGGGAAGATTCAGAAGTATCATGGACTGCTGAAGACCATGTTAAGAGCATTAGATAATGGGGCACGGAAGCACTGGGATGCAAAATTTAGCAGAAGCCATTTGGCTGGTAAACACTAGGAGATCTGCTGGATGCCCTGGTCCTGCCCAAACAAAATCCCTTTGGACTGTGGAAGGAGATACATTCCGTGCACTACACAGGGAAGTGGCTGGGACAGTCAGTGTGGGTTTTTCCTCCTACTAAAGCAAACCGATTTGTAGGACTGTCTTTGCTCATGGAGAGGGATGGGGAGACATGGTGTGTGCCTCAAGGAGATTTAATCCTGGGGGAAAAATATATTGTGGTGTAAGTTATATGTTGCAGGAAACGAAGTAGCAGGAGCGACATGAACTGATTAAGAATGAATTTTATGAGGAGCAAGAAGAATGGGATGGCAACCCAGGCCAGGCTGGCGCTAGTACCCAATGAACAAGTATACCACTTCTCCAGTCCAGACTGGAGATCTGGAGGGATGAAGGAAGTCCATGAAACTAGAAAATAATATCTATCCGGGAAAGAGCAGGGGACAGTAGTTAATGAAAATGTATGTTTGGTAGAGAGATGGTTTAAGGATGTAGTTTGAGTTGTATGTGTCGGTAAGAAGGGGTTCTAGTAATGAGAAATAAATACAAAGGAGCAGTCAGAAGATACGTGAATTATGTCGCAGCTGAGTGTGACATAAATGGTATAGAATAAGGGGTGGAGATTATATTGGGTCTGGCTGAGCAGGAGTTCATTCCCCCATAAAAGCCCCCACAGTGCTGCAGCACTTTGCATCGATAGTTGGAAAGGTGCTGGTAACCCACCACTGTTTTGGCTATTGCTGAGCACCACTGGCCCAGAATCAGGGCTCTCTCTCCAACATTCCTCCCTCCATCAAGGGGACTGGGGGTGGGAAAGATCCTGGGAGGGGCACAACCAGGCCAGCTGAGCCAAACTGACCCAAGCAAAATTCCATGGCATATGGTGTCAGGTCACATACAAAAGCTGAGGGAGGGCAGGAGAAGGAATGGGAGGCGTTAGTTATTTTACAGTGTTTTCTTTCCAGAGCAGCCACTCCAGATGCTGAAGCCCTGCTTCCCAGGAAGTGGCTGAGCATCACTCACTGACAGCAAGGAGATTAATTTATTTTTCCCTTCACTTATACAGACACACAAACTTTTGCCTTTTTTTTTTTTTTTTTTTTTTTGCTTTAGTCAACCTTATGTCAACCTTCACGTTGTTTTCCATATTATTTTTCTCTTCTCTGTTCCACTGGGAAAGGGATTGACAGAGCAGTTTGATGGGCAGCTCCTGCACAGCCAAGGTCAATCCACTACACTCATACATAAAGAAGGCTCGGAAGAGGCAACCCACAAAGACAGGAGGGCAAATGTGTGGTGATGGCCTGCAGGAACCTTTCCCACAAAGGGAGTGGAGTCTGGCAGTAGCTATGCAGCCAGGGACACAAGTGTGCAGCATTCACCTCCTACCAGGTGTTCTGCTGTGCTGTAAAAAACCAAAATCCTTCTGGAACCTTAATGGAGACTCAAAAGGTAACAAAAATACACTAGTTTTCTAGTTGAAACACAGAAGGAAGAGTAGTGCTAGGAAGTCTCTCAAAGGCAGACTCTGGATTTAGCTCAAATCACATCATCACCCAGTAGTGGACATGTTTTTTCCTAAATTCACAGAGTCTAAGGGATCTTTGAAAAACGGCACTTCTCAGTGCTTACTGCTGAGAGCTATAGTCTCCTGAGCCAAATAATCTACAGCAAAGAAGAATAGCAAAAAACCAAGCAAAATAAACACTGAATGTCAAATTTTTCTGATATCTACCTTAATTATTGTGGTGCCTTCTTTAGTAAAAGATACATCCTTAAATGTTTTAAGTTATAACAGGCACTTGGGTCTCTGCGAAGTCAAAAGGACTTTGAAAATGCTTTTCTGAAATGAAATCTTGACTGTTATGAGCATCTCCTTTTCTGTTTGTAGTTTTTACTTTACCAGAATACTCAAGTACTTGGTGTTCAGCACATGAAGCTAAGAAATCACTTTTATAAATGAGTCTGAAACACAGTGGTTTCATGAAAGCAAGATTAGTGTGTTAGTAATGTTAAATGCGTTATTAATTTTACTACTTAAAACTTTCCTGATAAGAACACTGAACCTGAAATTTCCTTTGGTATTATTCCAACTTATCCTCATTACAGCCTCTATTTTGAATTTATTAAACACAGAAAAAAAATCAAGCTATAGTGCAGTGATCACCTACATGGAGTCAATAAAGATCATATTCTGCCATACATTTTCTTCTACAAATAGTACTACAACACATCAATGTTATGTGTCAAAGTATAACACTCTCAGTAAGTGATGAGTGGTTTTAATATAGTATTTCCAGAAAATTCCCCTGATGACTTAAAATGAGAAAGGAGAAAAAGCTAAGATTCAAAGAGGAAATAGAAAAGAGGTTTAATCAGTTACCGGCTAGAGTTTCATTGTGGTCTACTCACCTCAATCATCTCAGGTTGGGACATCATGGACGACGGCACCAAATCGGTGGGGATATCCATGGTAGCTCAAAATGCCACTGTTGTCCTTGCACTGCTCCTCTGCACCAGCAAGCCCTTGGTAGGAACACAGAAGCCCTTCCTCAGACTCTGGTCATACTGATATTTACTCCTAACAGGAGAGAAAAAAAACGGTGAGAACAACAAGAGAACTGAGTTGGCAGCCAACAACCAAGACCCTGGGCTGCTGAAAAACCAGTCTGAGTTTGTACAGCCCCACTTGCTGACATAGCCACTCAGAACAGATTTGCAGAAGTTTCAAAAGGCATACAGGAATTTGATCCAGAACCAGAAAAAAATTTACCCGACAACACAGACTAGACTCACATAAACTGAAATCAGCGAGAAGGCTATGCACAGGCTTGCTTTGCTTTTGCAAAGAAGTATGGTCACCTCCAGAACATTGAAACTGTGTTCCCTCCACAACAAAAGAAAAAAGAAAATCCCCATAAAAGAACAATCATAGAATTACTTGCTGGAATTCTGGATACATTTATTCCCTCAGTTCAGTGATCAAATGAACTTTTCTTCTTTGTTAAGAAAAACGACTTACACTTAAAAATATGACACTCCTTTTTTCCAAGTAGTCATAGATTTGCAGCAAATTAATATACTGAATTGTAAAATTTAATCAGTAGAATTGCTTAAATTGATTCAATTGAATAAAGTTATCTCCATAGCTACCATGGTTATCAAGGTCAATCCAGCTTCCACAGATATGTTCTTTTCTTTTTCTACTCTTGTGTGCAAAGAAAACAAAAAGAAAAAGGTGGAGGGGGAAACCTGTGTAAACCTCATAAAAAAATTCTAGACTAAGACTACTGCTGGCTTTTTCCCTTAGTGAGACTAGATATATACAACACAACTCACAATTAATAACCATATAAAGGATTTTGGACAGACATCTATTGCTGTCTTCATCTATCCCTTCCTATTCTGCAAGTCATGGCAGAAATCTACTCATGCAAAGTGTAATCAGCATCTAATAAACATACCAAAAATTACTCCAAACTTCAGTAGTATTTTTCAAACTTAGGCCATGCTATAGCTACACAGACAACACCAGTAACTTTCCTGGCCATAAGTTCCTTTTTTCAAAGGCAACATTTAGCAGGCCAAGAAAGAACAGATAACTGCTGTAGCAAAGTTATGCTCCACATGCTTTTCTGATTCAGTTATGTCTTTTTTTTTTCCTGTCTTGTTAATTTAAACTCAACCTTTGCACGCCACTGTGGAAATTATTCCTCCTTCTTAAAAAGCATCATCTTGAAATGCCTGCTTCACATTTCAACACATCCCCACATGCCTTACGTCACGTGTAGCTGTCTCATTTTCCAAGCTCTAGGATCACATTTTCCATCTTTATATAGCTTTCCAGTGACCCCTATTCTTTCCTACTCAGTTCTTGCTAGTAGCCTTTCATTCTTTCCACTCCCTGCTCCAAATTTCTTCTTCTCTACTCATGGGGAGGGCACAAAATGGAGATGTAGCATCTTGCCACGATAGTCTTCACAAAGTGAAAGAAAAAATGCAACTTTCAGGTTTCCTGTTTTCTTTCAAAAATGAGAGTTGAACTAATTTTCTGAAATCCACCGGTTTTATTATGGCCAGATGAGGGAAACAGATAGCATCAACTTGGAACTCCGACTGAGGGAAGCTTCTGCAACTTGACAGTGATTTTCAGTAAAACTCTATGAACAGCCTAAAAATCCTCAACCAAAAACTCATTAATGTCTTGTGATCTGTTGCAACTGTAACTTAAATAAGATCCCAGAAGACTTTTTTTCCCGTTCTTCTCATGACATGCTTAAAAGCAGCAGTTTCACTGCATCAACTTTACAGCAAGTCATTTTTAGTTTCTTTTAAAGTATTTTCTCTTAATCCTGATATGCTGCAACTTTTGGAGAATGAAGGTGGGAAAAAATTACAATTGAACCTGACTTTAGGGAATACTGTTTAAATCAAAACCAAAAGTATGCTTAGAATCCTGTCTGTCATACAAAGAGAGAAAACAAACATTTCTTAATAGGGAGCATCATAAAGAAAAAAAAAACTCTGAAATCTATTCATCTTACAGTGTAAAGTACTAATTGATCCCAGATGGGCATGTCCTGTAAAGTCATCAAAGAAAATAAAACTTTTGAATACCATGTAAAAAAGGTGAGAAAATAAGAAAAAGATCTCATAAAAATGTCACACTTCCAGATGTCACATCTGAATTTTTTGCCATCTGAAAGTATTCATTTGGCATCACTCACCTCTGGCAGCCTTTACTAAACAATCCTGCTTGCAATTAATTCATTCAGCTCACAAAAAAAATGCATCACCCCACCATGGCAGCCTTACCAGTCACAAAGAAAAATTAACGCCATCCAGGGAAGAGCAACAGCAACGGCTTGTCCTGCCTAGAATTTCATTTTAATATTTGTTGAAGTGATAGTGAGCATAACAAATGTTTTTCTGCTGTTCCAAATTGAGATAAGAACAATTTACTGGAAACCGCAATGCTATAAGAATATGAACAGTAACAGCAACAATATTAATAACATTAAGTATACATAAAGAAGGTGATTTACATGCAGAAGTGCTCAAAGACTGACCTGGTGCCATGCTGCCCCTGAGACAATGAACCATGCACAGACCTCTGTGCCCATGTTTTTCTTCCCAACTGTAAGCCCTCCCTCCTTCTTGGAAGCAAGATTCCCTTACTTCCATGCCCCTGTGGTGATGTGCATGGCATAGAACAACCACCTAGGCACAGGGCTCCAGGCGCTGACTTCTCATGGCTACTATGAGAAAATTAACTCTGTCCTAGCCCAAAAACAAGCATTATGCACCCCTTATTCTATGCCATCTACATCATGCCCTAATCCCACACCTTCCAGCTTTACACACATACATATATACACATACACATAAACACAGGTATAATTTCCAGAACCAGTGGCCATCTCTCCAAGATGTCCATTGTGTTCATTTAGTCCATGACTGTGGGCTCTACGAGGAACTCACAACTGGTGTATCTGGAGCATCCATACTCATTGTCCTTGGTAGTTATGGCATACAGTGGTAGTGTCATTCAGCAACCAGCATTACTTAATTTAACGTTACAGACTCTTCTCACCCAAAAAGCAAATACACCACGTTTCCCCATCCCTCTGCATTACCCACCAAGTGCACTCAGGTCCTTGAACAAAAACAATCCCATGGATGGGTCTGCCTTTTCTTGAGGCATCACTAATCCAAACTGTCTTCCCTTACACATTTCTCATATGCACTACAGTGACTTTATCCCCTTCTGCAGTACGTGGAGGTTTGAATTGGGCAGGGCCAGCTCAAACTGCAGAATCTCTAATACTAGAGCCTCTAGTGTTAACTAACAGGCGGTCTTCCCTAAATGTAGATCCCAGTGTTTGAAGGTCCCACTACCAATTGGTTTCAATTTGGTTTTTGGCAGTCCATTGCACTGTTCAGTTTTTGCAGACTGGTGCATGGACTATTATAAAACCACTCAATCCTGTGCTCTCTGGGCCAGGTGTCTATTTTTGAAATGAGTCTCATTGTCAGATCCTCTCAGGGTTATTGTGCCTCCACAGGACTTGCTTTTTCAGGCCCAGGATGGTGTTCCGGGCAGTGGCATGAGACACAGGGTAGGTTTCCAGCCATCCAGTGGTGACTTCCACCATGGTCAGCACATAGTACATGCCTTGGTGTGTGTGGGGAAGGGTGATGTAGTCAATCTGCCAGGCCTTCCTACTTGCATTTAGACCACCACCTCCCACCATACCATAAGGGTTTCACCCTCTTGGCCTGCTTTATCTCAGCACACATTTCACAGTCATGGATAACCTGAGAGATACTTCCATGGTTAGATCCACCCCTAGATCACAAGCCCATCTATGTGTTGCATCTCTTCTCTGATGATCAGAGGCATCATGGGCCCACTGAGCCAGAAGTAATTCCTATTGCCAGACCAGATCCACTCAAGACTCTTCAACCTTGGCAGTTCTTCCATCTGTCTGCTGTTGCAATGCTCTTCAAAAGCCTGACTCTTGCGTGCATGTGCATCTACAGCACACACTTTTACAGCAACTCATCTACACAGACAGACCTGTCTTGCCACAATTCAGAAGTCCAGATGTGTTTCCCTCTGTGATGCCAATTGTCTTTTTTCCATCATTCCAGCCATCCCCACAGAGTGTTTGCCACCACCCACAAGACAGTGCAGAGGTAGAGTGCTGGCCACTTCTCTCATTCAGCAATATTCAAAGCCAGCTGGATGGCTTTAAGCTCTGCAACCTGACTTGATCTAACTTTTCCCTCAACAGCTTTGCAACTTGTCATATAGGACTCCATACAGCAGCTCTCCATTTTTGATATATCCATGAGATATGGCACAAACTGTCAGTAAAGAGAGAATATAGCTTCGCATTTTCAGGTGGCTGATTATATGGTAAGGCCTCCTCAGCCCATGCCACATAACCTCTACCTCTCTTATAATAATCTGAAATTTTTGCTTTTGTACCAGTCCATGATGACTTCTGGTGATTTGGATTTCCTATTTGAGCTTGCTTTGTGATCAAACGCAACCCACTTACTTCACATAACATCAGTGGCATGAAGTGTGGAAGGGACTTTTCCTTTGAATATCCAGCCCAGCACTGGGGAGCCATGATGCCAGGAGGATCTATACCTTGGTGCCAATCACTTCTGAAGCAGAAGGATCCCCTTCATAAGCTACCAGATATGCTTTTTCAGCCAGGATGTAGGATGCCTTGAATCCTTTGCATTGCTGACTTCAGAACCCCAGGGGTTGTCCTTGAGTCTCCCCAGATACTTCTCATGAGAGACTCCAGAAAGGTCCATTCTCCCTGGTTGTGGTGTAGAGCACACTTTTACATCTTCTTCCATCCTGACTGGCCCAAGGGCTGCATGAACAATCTACTGCTTAATTTGCCCAAAAACTTGTTGCTGTTCAGCATCCCCCTTAAAATCATCCTTCTTCCATGTCACCTGATAGAGAGGGCTTCCAATCTGACTCTACTCTAAAATACGGATCCTCCAAAAAACCCACAATTCCTAAGAAAGTCTGTGTTTTCTTCTTACTGGCTGGTGGGTACATAGCTGCTATTTTGCTGATTTCATCCACTGGAAACTGACAATGTCCGTCTTGTCATTTTACTCCTAAAAACTGAATTTCCTGGGTAGATCCCTTGATCTTACTTCACTAAAACCAAGACACCACCAAAACATAAGGACAAGCCACATTAATTTAAATTGTTTTAAGGAATATAGTTAATACAAGTAGCTCGGTGTGCACAGGTTGCAAGCTGAGCTACCTGCCTTTAGTGTGTTCCTTAGTGGAAGTGGTTGTGATCTTTACAATTTCCTTCTAATTCTCCCCTCTCTCTGTTCCATGGGGTGTTGTATATGCAAATGAGGATAACTCTGTGCATTCTGTTCAGTACTTAAAAGAACTGCAAGAAGGTAATAGCTGTGATTCAGTATTGGGCAAAAGAAGCTGGAAAGAAATAAAAAAGAATTCCTGAGAGATGGTGCAGACCATTGTTGTACCCTTGCCCTAAAGTTCTTCTGAATGACAGTGAGCAATTTTTTTCCATGGAATGAGACTCCCCTCCATCTATCTCCCCATTAAACTTCTGATGTCTCAGCAAAGAGACTACCATTACTCCTGCCTCAGTAAATGCACTAACAGTTTGGAAGTTAGCATAAACTTAACAGTCCTGGTCAAACTTTGCTGATAGAGTGTGTTTGAATGCACATGTTTAACAGAGCAAATTCTGCACACTGGTTGGTATCAGCCCAGCTCTATTACCTGATACCCCTCTCCAAAAGGCAGGATAAAGAGCATCATCGCATCCACTATCTTATTACCATGGCAATAAGTACTGAAAGAGATCTTGTATATGACATTGACTAAATGTGTTTAATAGTGGTGACTGCAAGTAATCAGCACACCTTCAGACCAACTACTGTCTTAAGTTACAGTGTAAGATGCAACCAAAAGTAAGTATTCTATCACCATTTTCATAAGCTGTTAAAACCAGGTGCGGCAGTGTTCTTTATCTCTTTCAAGACACATCCCTGACAACTCCTCCAAGGGATATCTTCTGCTCATGGGCCAACAAGGCATGACTCAAAATTACATCATCCCATTGTGAGACCCTCTGCCCATGGGGAGGAACCAAACATTGCCACCTGGATATAATCTGAGGTGTAGAACACCAGAGCATCTACCACTGGATTCCCAGAGGAAAAGAGCTTGACAATCACCACTGGAGAAGGACCAGACTTTACTACAGGATTACCACTTCAACAGAACCACATCCACGATTTAATTTGACTGCTATCGCCCCCCTGACCAACCAGGTGTCAGGTTGTATTCTGACTCTAGTCAAAGCTAGTGTTTTCTGCCTTTATTTCAATTTTCCTACTAAAATGTAGTTCTGAATTGGAAAATCAGTGGTTTGCTATCAAACTGGTACAGCTACCAACAAAATGCCAAGTTACACCTGTTCTTGCAGCACATGCAACACCTCCATTGTCCCAGTGAAGACCAGTTCTACAGGTATGTCCACCTGCAAAGCCTTCCTGCCTGCTGTTTCTAATCGCTGGCCAAACCACTTTAAAAACCTTCAGAGCTATACCTTCTTGCCCATCTGGAAACTCTTCATAAGAATAAATAAATTCACTGTGAAAATGGATTTGTGAAATATTACTGAGAGGTCGTGGAAGTCTGGGAGTGCCAAAAACAAGGGACAAGTTCACCACGCTTCCTGTGCTGGCTGCACCATCAACCTGCCTGGGAACAGTCCCTGTCAGTAAAGCCAGACATTTATTGAGTCTTGCTTCACTGTCTAGAGAAATAGAATGGAATTTGCTAACATATGAAAAGGTTCAGACCCAACAATATGAAATCGCTACCTTGCAAATACTGAAATAAAAACAAAACCAAAACCCAGAGTAAAACATAGCTGATGCTGCCCTTTCCCAGTATCAAGAGTGATAAAAGTTACAAAACTAACAAAAGTTACAACCAGCCCTAAAAAATTGGCCAGATTTTAAGGCTTAAGAATAAAGAACAAAGACAGATTGAAGGTACAGTAAAACTGAGCTTATTTGTTCACTTCTGCAGAAGAAACTGAGATCCTCACAGGAAACAAGATGGATTTTTCATGCTGCTGTTGGACTAGCATGATATACAGGGGCAAAAGCTCTTACATATGCACTGAAGATAGGGAATAACTCTACAAAATAGAAGATGCTTATATAAATACTACTTCATCCCTAAAACACAGTGCATATACTTACCAAAATCACAACTGGAAATCAATTTATATCTAGAAACATTTCTTCATCAAATGTCTGTCCCTGTGGAGGAAATCCCTACGGACCTGGGAATTTCATCACAGTTGTCCACAGTTCAGTTCACTTTGACATTAAATGTCAATTCCTTGCAGGTATTGTTCAAGAGATCAGAATTTTCTTTCACAATCTGAGAACGTTAATCCAACAGCATCAATTTCAATTCAGTCTGCTTCTGCTCACAGAACTCCTGCTGTTGATGAAGCATTGCACTGTTTCAGCACAAATATATACAGAGCAATTATTAAAAAGGATCATTTTCCAACCTGACACAAAAAATGAACAACACAGAAACTGGCTAAACAAAATATAATCAAGGCTTAGAAGGGACTGAAGGAGAGGGAAGGAGACCTGCAACAAAAATAATGTAGTATTTTAAATGTTTCACTGTCACCAAAAAATGACATATCAATAATAAATAAATAACCTGGAAACTACAATGGATAGTTGGCTGGCCCAAACCCCAGAACTGATTGGTACTAAGCCTCACTCTTGCACTCTGTGTAGCATAACAATATTTTGTAGCAGATCTGCAGAAGCACTGCCTGAGCTGCATTCACAGGATGTCCTGTGCACTGGGGTTGGGTCACAGGAGGGAAGTCAGTGAGGCCAGTGGGACAGCCTCCTGCCTAGGCACTGAGAGAACAGGACAACAAGTGCCATCACTACCCACCACCTGATCTCCAGCATGCTATCTGACTCACCTCAAAATCTCAGGGGAGACCCGGGTCAAACGGCAGGGACAGCCAAGATCAGAACAAACCACAAAAATGTCAGTATGCTCTTCCAGTCATTGACAACCACCTTCCTTTTATCATCCCATGCATATAATCTGTTTTCTGGCTTTTCTCTGGGTAGGTTTTTTTGGTGTTGTGGCTGTTGTTGTTTGGTGGGTTTTTTCCATTTGTTTTTATGCGCTTTTTTTTTTTTTTTTTTTTTTTTTTTTTTTTTTTTTTTGTGTGTGTGTGTGTGAGTGTGTGTGTGTGTGTGTGTGTGTGTGTTGTTTTGGCTGGTTTTTGTTTGTTTTGGATTTGGGTTTTTTTCCTGTGTATGTGTTTATGTGTTTTTGTAGGATTTTTTTCTTTGTTTTCAGCAATCCAAACACTCAGGACTTTGACAACCAGAAAAACCGGACAAAAAACTGTCCCAATTACAGATCAAATCCAACCACTGAACATGTCAAAACAGGTAATGCCTACACCACTGCTGCCCCTTCAGAATTAGCATGCCCTGAACAATTGTCTTGGAAGTGATTCAGTGTTACAAAGATATAACAAAGAGTCAGGGATTTTATTACTGCTGTGGTTCTATGTAAGTAACACATCTACTTTTGTGTTGGCATGATGCCTGCTTTGATTGCAATTTGTCAGCCAAAACATACATTCAGCTTAATATTAAGTGTAATCACCTTTTTAGCCATGAACAGCATCAAAAACAGGACAGCAGCATATTTAGCTGTGTACCAGGTTGCAGATTGCTTTACTGAAACAGCATCAGCTTGCCAGAGCACTCAGCTTTTATTTAAGCAAATCAAAACAAAATAACAGACAACACCTTGGAAAATTTAACTTCACAATACCTAAAAGGCATCCAACAAAAAACCCCAAACCAAAACAAAAAAAAAAACAAACATGAGCTCACTTAGAGGTCAAACTAAAATGCAGAACTCTCAAAGTATATTACTAACCCGGGAGTAAAAAAAAAAGAAATAACAACAACAACAACAAAAAAAAAGAAAGTCATGTTTCCTGTCTTCCATTCTGCCTTCCATCAAATCATATCCATACACCTCAAAGACTTTTAGATTTTTTAAAAACTGCTGCAGGGAAGTTTGCAACTTCCCGGGGCTAAAACACACTTCCAGTTTACATTACTTCAGTCTTTACTGTCTTTACTTTCAAAATACAGCTGTTAGCCTTTCTTAGGTAAGGAAAAAAGATGAAGATTTCAGCAGTGATTTGAGGCTAGAAATTTATTTCTATAGAAATTTAAAAAACTTCCCTCAGATTCAGCAGGACTCTTCCACAACACAAGGCTCCACAGAGGATCTTAAATCTAAGTCATTTGCATTCACAGTGCAGTCTCTGCTTCAAACAAAAAAAATAATTGTCAGTCATACTTGTTAAAATAGAAGCTCTGTAGCTAATCTGGGGAGGATCATTGTTCTGGCTTAACTAACAAAAGTACTACAAGACTGCTGCTAAGGCTTCACATGACAGAAAAGAGCCTGCAAGTTCTGTGAAGATGCCCCAAGTGGAGCCCCCTTAACCAAGCTAAATAGTTTCACAAACTCTGCAGAGGGAGTGTTGTGTGAAACTGTCCTTTTTCCCCACTGTAAGATTAGGGAGACATCTATCACCTAATCGTTTATCACACACAGAATTAATTTACAACAATAAAACAGTATCATCATGCAGCTGCACTCCCTCAGAGAAATAATCGGCTGTCAGAAAGAACATGGCTCAGCAAAGATAGCTTCACAGTGATCCCACCAAGGGAAGGTTAGAGATCCTGCCCATACCCCCAAATAAAAGCAGAAGAGCAATCCAAATGTATTAAAGGACAAAAACCTCTCTTCCAGATTTTCAATGAAAATAAACAAACAAACAAGTAGAGAATATAATATCCTATATAATATCCTCAAGCCTTTAACTTGCAGGGAAATCTTTTCCATATGCCACTCTAAATTGCCTTCTGAGGATGACAAAAGCAGACTGACCACCACCAAGCACTGGGCTCCACCAAAGGGCAGACTGTTCAAGAGTCTGTAATTAAACTACACATTTACCTTTCTCCTTTACCTGCTCTGAGGTTCAGCCCCAGAAAGAACGTCCAGATGATCTTAAGTGAGTAGACTGCTCCTGAAATTACAAGCTGTTCTTTCTTTCAGGAATTGTTTTTGTCTTGGAGTTGTTTTTGGGTTTTTTGAGGGAGTGGTTTTTTTTGTTATCTGGGGTTTTTGGAGGGAGAAGAAATGTCACATTTTATTAAGTGACAGAAAGCATATTTTGAAAGGACAAACCCATAGGATTTGTCATTGTAACGTGAAATCATGAACACATTCACGCTAAGCCATGTCAGTTGTGAGACAAACTGGACTCACATCAGCAGCAGGGTAATGCACAATGGATGCAGCAGCACATCAGGTTTCTCTGCATACTGACGAAAAGAAATTTACCAAAATAAAGAAAAAAAAATACACACTCCTAATTTTTTTATTAACATCTCAACTTCTTTTTTGCTAAAACTGTCATGACTGTGCTCTCTAAAACTGAATCATACTCCTTCTCCTTACCACATACAGGATAGCTTTTTCTCTGCTACAGATTGAGGCACTTAATCTCATTTGCAGTCAGACAAAACTTCCACTTATTTTATGCAGTTGTCCTCTTCCAGGATCCTTTCCATACTTCCCTGGCCTAGGTCAGTTTGCATCATCCTGTGCAATTCTCTCACTTGCTAAACCTCCTTTCCTGATTATTTCCATATTTTATCTATTCCACACCCATCTCCTGGGGAGAATTTGTTGCTGCTTTTTTAAACCCAGAATGACACCTCATCTTCTGTAGCCTCCTACTTCTCTGAAAAGCTGAGCTTTGTCTGAAAATTCAAAAAAATTCTGCGTGGCTTCCTCAATTTTCTCATTTTCCTGCTGTTTGCCCAACACATTAAATTCAACACATCAGTTTGTCTTCCCATTACTATCCAGCATCTCTAGAATTGTTTCAGTCATCATCTAGCTTTTCCTAATGACTTCCATAAGTGCTTGCTTGTTAGGAATTGCTTAGAGATGATTGTTGCTTTGCCACTGATTAAGGCTTAAGAGTCTCTTCCCACTCTCTCGGGGAAAAGAGTGAGCAACTGCCTGAATGCAAGGGATGTTGGCTGGTAGATGCATGTCTCTTGGGACGTATTACGAGCTTCTTCAACACAATGAACAGGTCAGTGTAAAACAATCACACCAAACACACAAAAATTGCTTTAAAAACATCTCTACTAGCCATAGCACCATCTTCAAGGAACAACTTCAGCAGCAGCTCTACAATTTTTTTTTTTAACTGGTAAGTACAGAAACAGTAAGATATCCCTGAAAGTGAATTTTTAATTTTTGCATTTCGAGTAAAGCAACATGATGTAGGAAGACTCTAGATTAATAATTCATGCAATCATCTAATTTCAACATTATCTCACTACTGTAGACTTCCAGAAATTAAAGAGCAAAAATGCAGCTAGACACCAACTCCAGGAGAATAATGCCAGTTCGATCAGGTTTATGTAAACAAGTCACTACAGTATGGCTGGTCTCTCATGGCACAACCACAATGAAGCTGCTGTCATATGACTGTATTTTCAAAACATACACTTTCAACGTACTGACATCTATAGTACCAAATACTTCTAAAACAAGTAATTTCAAAAGAGTTTCTGAAACTCTTTTAAATTTGTTTATTTCTACTGACAGACATGAAATTTGAAGGAGTTAACTAAGAGGCAGAAAAGGTCAAAGTAACCATGGATAGATAGCTCATAATTTAAGATACATTATTAACTGTTGCCATCATTGTGGGCAATTTGTGTATAAAAGAAGCAAGTGTGGTGGGTGCTTTTGTCCTCTTCTGTTATTAAAAAAAAAAAAAAAAAAAAAAAGTGAGAGCAAGGAGCTGCTCATTAAAATTATTCTGAACACTGGAATTGAAAGGGTACTGGACAGAATTTAGTTCTCAATACATTCATATGACTATTTGGCTTATTAATTAATGTCACTAAAGAAGACAACGGGCAAAGACTTTTGTATCAACTTTATTAATGACACAGCCACAGGGATAGAGTGCACCCTCAGCAAATTTGCAGATGATGCCAAGTTCATTGGTGTTGTTGACACACCTAAAGGAGGGATACCATCCAGGGGGACCTGGACAAATTTGAGAAGTGAGGCCATGGAAATCTCATTAGGTTAAACAACACCAGGGACAAGGTGCTGCACCTAGGTCAGGGCACTCCCAGTATCAACACAGGCTGGGGGATGAACAAATCAAGAGCAGCCCTGTGAGCAGGACTGGGGATGCTGGTGGATGAGAGGCTGGACATGATCCAGCCATGAGCACTCCCAGCCCAGAAAGCCAAACGTATCCTGAGCTGTATCCAAAGCAGCGTGGGCAGCAGAGGACAGAGGGGATTCTGCTCCACCTGGAACCCTGCATCCAGCTCTGGGGTCCAGCACAGGAAGGACAAGGACCTCTTAGACTGAGTCCAGAGAAGGCCACCAAGAAGTTTAGAGGGATGGAGAACATCTCCTATAAGGAAAACTCTGAGAGAATTGGGACTGTTCAGCCTGGAAAAGAGAAGCCTGCAGGGTGACCTAATTGCAACCTAGGACCTGACATGAGCCTTCAAGAAAGACAGAGACGGACTTTTTACAACAACATGTAGAGACAAGAAGAGGAAGAATAGATTCAAAATGAAAGAGAGTAGATTTCGATTACATATTAGGAATAAATCCTTTACTGCTAAGGTGTAAGACCTTGCACAGGTTGCCCAGTGAAGGTGTGGATCACTGGAAGTCTTTAAGGTCAGGTTGGATGGGGCTTTTAGTAGTAACCTGGTCTAGGGAAAATGCCCCTATCCATGGCAGGGGGCCTGGAAATAGATGATCTTTAAGGTCCTTTCCAAGCCATTTTAGGATTATGGTTCTAGTGAGGTATAAATCACTATATCAGAAAACAGGAAGCTTTTCTCCAACTATCACTCCTCAGGAAAGAAAAAAAAAACAACAAACCAACAAAAAAACAACAATAATTTAATCTTCTCAACAACTGAGAAAAAATATTTAGTATTTGTTTCCAAGAAGAAATAACAAAGTGATACAATCCAAGAGTTCCATGGATCAGCAACAGCAACTCCATTTGTAAACTCCACCTTTTCTTTTAAACTCAGAAAAGCAGTAACAGGCTGGCACTCTTCTAAAACAAGTTTGTATTTAAACATTCAGGCAATATCCTTCTGCTAGATTAAAAAAACCCATCTGGATGATAACAAAATGTCACAATTTTCTAAGCAGCTTTGAGGGGGGCCAGCCTTAAAATGAATACTTCCTTTTTACCCCACATCCACAAAACAGATGTTCAATCCTCAGGCAGAATAATCCACCACAAAATACAATAATCTGGAAATGCTGAAGCCAAGGAAGTTCAAAATCAAGCATGCCAAACCCCAAATCCCAAATTACAAAGGCACCACCTCAATATAGATCTACATGCACCATGACCAGTGATACACAAACTGGAGTTTAATTTAGTTTATCTGAAATAGAAATTTGCCACCTATTCCTCCAACTCCTGAAAATACATTAAAGACTTGAATACATAAAAGAAGCCAGTAGCTTAATGTGGCTCAGGCCACCACCAATGCAGACACAGGAACTATTTATCAATCTCTCAAACCAGAAATAACAGTCATGCTCCCTTAGAAATACTTATGCGACATCTGCATTGGTTCAACTGACTGTTCTCCAGACACTTTCTGCGGTGCTGTATTTTGCAAAGATATCCTAAAAGTAGTTTGAAAGAACTTAGAGTTAACAATAAGAAAGAATTATCTTAATGACATCATTTAAATTCCCTATTCTCATGTCACTGCTCTTTCCCAAGGCCACAAACAAACTTATCTGATGGACAGCAGTGACCCAGAAATAAGATCTTCCTTTTGATCTTGTCAAAATGGAGGGGGAGCAAACCCAGTAGCTCAAGACAACAAAAAACCTGATGTGGACAAATGAAAGGTAATTATTTGTTGTCCATCATGCAAGTATCTGATGTGCTCAGAACAATACACCCAGAATCTGTGAATCCCTGCTGTAAAACTGGGGCTGGTAACTATTTTCTTGGCAGAGGTCAACAGAGCTTCCTAGTCCTCACAGCCTGCGTCATGCCCCCTGCTGTCTACAGTATGCCAACTCAAATGGTTGGACTTTTTGTGTAACAGTTGTTATAGGTGATCAAGAAATAACGCACTCCCCAAAGTATCCTGGGAACAGGGAAAGCAGCAGCAGCTGTCAGAGATGCTTGGTAGAGAACTGCATCGGAGTACTGGGTTTTGGCCTTGGGTAGCTTATGCTGATCATTCTATGAATTTCAAGATTTATAAATGCAAAGCACTACTGAAATATGCCCTGGTTTAAAGTTTAAAGCAACTTAGGTTGCTGCCTATCTGAACAAGCAGGTAAATACAGAGGATTAGCTCACAGCTTCACTAATTCACTTTAAGAATTGACTTGGATTTACTCTAAGTTGTGTTTAGCAGACAGGCTCTTGGTGCATACAAGAGGTCACATGAATTAAGTAGGCTGTTATAAACCCACACCATACCTCAGTGATTATTCAGCTTCTCTCACTTGGTCCTCAATATATACAATGCCCAACAGAAACAAAAATATTTCAACCTGAATATTTGGGAGATGCCACAAATTCAAGTGAAAATAGAAATCCAGGAGGCAGAATGGAGTTGATGTAAAAACAGAACAAAACCAAAACCCCTTTCTTCTAACACATATGATGACAGAAATGTTAGTGTCCAAGCACTATCTAGCCTGCCTCACCATTTTTTAGACAACATCCTTTTTTTCACCTTTTTAAAAGAGTAAGAAAGGCAAAAAACCCCAATTCTATTGGCCAAAAGTACAACTGAATATAAATGGATTATTCTTCAAGAAAAAAGAAAATGAAAACTCTGGTAGCTTGCCTCCAGCTCTTCCATTGGAACTTAGTTCACATTAGCATGGGTACAAACTTTAAACACATACACACTTCAAAGCCTCCTTCAGACAGTTTTGTAACAAAAGCATAAGCCATAAAGCATTACTTGGGAACCACTAAGACTTTTTTTGTGACCGCACAAATAAACTAAAGAGTTCAAGGGATCCAGGCCACAAAAGGAGAACGTACTGAAATCCACCCACAAACCAGATTTTTTAGGCATCCCACAATTGCACACACCAGCTGTGTCCATGACACTAAAGCTTGATGCCCATGCACAGCTACTCTCGTCCCTGACACAGCCCACTTAGGCATGCTGGGTCTGATTTCCAGCTTCCTGCTACTGAGCAACCTCTCTTAGGTCAGCCAACCTTATACTCTCCCTCTACTCCACTCTCAGGAGATCCCTCCTGGAGTACTGCAACCAACTCTGAATCTCTGAACAGAAGAAGGAGCGAGTGCAGAGAGGACCATAGAAATGACCAGAAGGCTGAAGCACGTCTCTTATGAAGACAGGCTGAGAGAGAGGGGCTTCGCAGCTTGGAGAAGTCAAGGTTCAGGGAAGACCTTACAGCACCTTCCTAAAGAAGGCTTATAAAAAAAAGCTGGAAAGGGAGGGACAAGGGTACACTACAAGGGGGTAACTGACTAGAAAGAGGGCATATATTGATTAATATTAGGAATAAAAAATTAACTGTGTAAATGAGAGTACTCATTACTGAGTAATGAGATGCTGGAACAGGTTGCCCAAAGAAGGTGTGGATACCTCAACCCCAGGGACTGTTTGAGGTTATGCTGCACAGTTCTTTGAGCACTGGTCCAGTGGAAAGGGTTCCTGTCTGTGGCAGAGGTTTGGGAGCTAGCTGATCCTTAAGGTCTCTTCCAACTCAAATCATTCTATGGTTCTATACAAAAATGCACTATGGCATGCTGGCAGAACTGACATTGTTTTGGAGAAATCCAATGCCTACTACTTGGTCAGCTGCTGCTTTCAGCCTTGCAGCAGCCTCCTTCCAAGGGTACTCCACTTAACCCAAGGAGCAACACTGCCAGGCAAGAAGGAAGAGTAAAGCACCTCAACTTAGCAAATCTTTGAAGTTTCCCACTACAGCAATACTGCCACCCCCCTCTAGTGGAGACACAGCTCATACAAGCAGGAGATGACACTTGCAGGGTCCTGGGAGGAAAGTCAGTCAAACCACAAGAGGAAAAATCAGAAGGATATACAGAGCACAGAATGACTTCCGGCCCAATTGCAGCAGGCAGATGCATGGCAAGTGCACATTCGTGTTTTCTACCAACCAAGAAATTCACCTCATCTTGGGAGCTCCAAGAAAAGTCAGGATTTTCCCCCTCTCCTTTCTCACATGAAGCACGAAGGAGCAGGGTGTAGCTTCTTTGCCAAAGCTGTTCCTGCACTTTTGTGCCACTCATCTGAGGGAAAAAGTTTTCACACAAAAATTATAACAAAGATCCCCTCACAGAGTATTCATAGCATATTAGGAACAATTTAGAAAGAGGAACTGAAAAAGCAGTAAACAAGTCTCTCAAATACAAATTTGTCATAAAAGTATGGGCAACTGATTGCAAGAAACTCCGTGGACAAGATGTTGGGGATGGAAATACATAGGATCATGGCATAAGCGTTTGCTTGGGCATATTATTTTTAAGGCATTTATGTTTTCTAAAATCACGCAATTCCCTTTTGCCATCAGATTACACATCTCCTCCTGAATTTTCTCCTCTAGGCTGAACCTCCTAGGATGCTTTTGGATGTGTAACTTAAGCAATCCAAGGCAGGAAACAGAAACACCCCGTATTTCTTGAAGCAGGCACTAACCTATGCTATTCCTATCAAGTGCTTGCAAAAATTAATAATTCCAGAAACTATTTTTAGTCTATTCACTAAATACTAGGATTGTTGTGATTATAGTAATACTCTGAAATTTCAGTCAGTTTCCAGTCCCATGGCTTTTGAAATGGGCATAACATGGGCCCATGGGCCTCTGAAATAGGACACTGTAACTACTGTAAACAAGAAGCCAAAAACTAGGGGAGCAAACACCAGTTCAGAAAAGTCTTCTTTTGTTTGCAAGGCTTCTGTGCAGGGAAATACTCTGAGGTAAAGTTTTCAGTAGTTCCATAAAAAGCTTTAGGAGAAGCAAAACAATCCTGACATGTTGCTAGCCACCTTGGGACAGCTCTGAAAGCTCTGTGCAGAAACCATGCCCAGGGCAGCTCAAAGATACCTGGCCCATTTCCTCAGAATTGCTCTCCATGTATGATACATTCTGTGTGGGACAGCAAGGAAAATGAAAGACAGAAAGACCAATAAACTTGAGACCATTTATAATGGTATCTTTCAAGTACAAGTCACATTCAAGATGATACTCCTTGAATGCTGGGTACCTACCCACACTTCCATTTCCCTAAAGTTGTTTGTCCCACTGCAGCATCTCAGGAAAATAACTGCTGAATTCCATTTCCTTGACAAGAGGAATGAAAGGGCAGTGACCTACTGATGTGCTGGATTTGTGTCTGCAGGAATGTAGCAACAAACAGGGAGACATGTGGACAGAAATGGCTCAAAATCCCAATGAATTCTTCACTGAAAGCCCAGGCTTTGCTCCTCAGCCAAATCTAATGCTTACGTGGATGGTTAGCATATGCTCAAACACCTCTCCTAGTACATCCCAGTGTTACTGTGACATACAGGACAGCAGGCTCTTGCTAGATGTCTGGTTTAACCTGACAAGGCAGGAATGCCTGGAGACATTCTCAGATAGATGCAGGGAACGTTCAAGTTATTCTCCTGATAATTTGCCAATACAACATACAGCACCCTAGCAGGGCTGTGTACACATCTGCAAAGACACCTGCCAAGTGCAATAGCCAGTGATGCAACACAGTATTAATACAGACCTTACTGTGTTTTACTCTCCTTTGGGACTTACAAGCTTGTCATTATCAGTCTGAACATCTGCTTTTCTATCTAAAATTGCCCTACCAATTTCTCGAATCTTTTTTACTTCAATAATTAGTTTTATATATTCAAAGTTAGCATGCAACGACAGAAATGTGCTATGAATTTTAGTCCTATAAGCACAACCTTAGGCAAGAGAGCCAAATTTCCCCTTTATATCCCACATTACAGCTTTACTACCACATGAAACCCTTCCCACTGCAACACAGAAGAAGACTGTACACATCTTGTAAAACTACTGGTCCAGTCTTTACAATCATTTAAAACACACCTGTCACAATAGGCATTTAAACAACAGCTCTATTATGCACAAAAATGTATAATTTACTTCTATTAGCTGGAGTATCAACAAAAGAGCTCAGAAGTGTCCAGATAGAACATCAAGCACACATAAAGGCTTCCACCATTTGCTACTTCATATTCTGTTACAAGTAACTGTGAAAACGGTTAGTAACACAACCATGAAACCTTGAAAGCTCTAGGACCCAAGAAGTGACACCACTGTTGCACTAAGAGATGGTAAAAAAACACAGTAACCACAAGAAAACAGATCTTACCAAGAGACTCAGTGAGCACCTAACGCGGGCACACAAACCAAAAAAAATACTGACCACAATAATGACCACCCAGCACAAGGGAAGGTCCAGGGCCAAGTTGACCTTCTCCTGACCCTGCCACTGGCTTGAGGTACTAACCTGCAGTTCTCCACCGAGGTCTCCTGCCACCAGCCATCCAACTAGCAGCAGCTGGTGCCACCCTGACAATTTGCCTCTTCCTGATCTAAAGCAGGAGGGTATGGGTGCTCACCACCCGCTGGGCCTCTATGCTGTGAGCTGAAGGGACAGTGACTGTTGCACTGGTGGCATTCCCAGAGCCTTACACTCCTCCTTCCACCCCTCCACCTCACTTGATGCCAGCAAAGCTGACTCAGAATTGAGTGGTAAACAAATTTGAGCTTTCTTCACTAACACCCTGGCTGTGGACACCCACATCCTGGCTCAGGGAGGCATGCTGCCCTTCACACACTGCAGCTGTGCAATGCCACCCCAGTTCCCTTGCTCGTCACCAGCAGCAGCCCAAGGCTTCAGAACACTGTCCGGCAGATCTGACAACCACAAGAAGTCAAAAACAAAAAAAGACTAAACATTTAGTGAAATGCAGCAGCTACAGACCCTTTATCAATATCCCTTTGCAGCAGACAAAACAACACTTGCCACACTTGAAAGCTACGTAGATATGAAAGCTGGAGAGCTTATTAGTCTTTCTGCTTTCCTACAAACACTAACCTGAAGTATAACCATCCTAAAAACAGGTGTGACCCGTACAGCATCTCCCTCAACTGCTTTGATTCCAGTAAGTCTTTGCTAGATTTCACATTCAGCTCCCTGCTATTAAATAATCACCCATTTACTGAAAGATACAATTTTCTCTATGCTGTAAACACTCAATACTCATCCAACATTAACTGCTGTAGCTAACTTCTTAATAAAAAATGGATACTACAGTAGCTATACTTTTCCACCCAGGGTGAAAACAATCATCCTCAAATGGTAAAAAAACTTCTAAGAAAAACTTCTGCTCCCATAAATAAAGTACCAGCAATATTTCATATCTGCCATACACATCCTAAAAAGATGGGGAGGAGGGAGGGAAAGGGGCTTGCAATGAAAAATAGTATGCATTTTCTTTGCCAGATTTTTACCACTCTTAAAATCTCCAGTGTTCTGCACAGAAAGATCTTGCCTTTGATGTTAATCCAATGCTTTCAGGCTTGCTCCTGCAAGCACTGCAATATGCAATACATTTTCTAGCTGGCAAAGAAATGGATGTACTGCATGAAGTGCCTGTGAAATCCATTTTACTCCAAAGGCCACTGTGGGATGTAAATTCCTACAGAAAAGACAGAACAGTCTGTAATATGGCAACATGAGGCCTACAGCTAACTGAGGATTATCATACATGACTATCAAACTCACAGACATTTTTTTCAGCAGTTACAAAAATCTACTTTAGGAGGTGTTTTCCTCATAGTCATAGTCAGAAGTAAAAGCAGAAAGATAATATTGGGCTCTCATATCACCTTTGTATTTTTAAAAAGAAATTGAGAGGACCTCCAAATTTTATCTAGATAAATATCACAGGGAAGCAAAAAAAAAAAAAAAAATTCCAATGCCTGTCAAGTTAAAGAAATCTCAAATAAAGATAGTTCAGTTGGCACAAAAGTCTACATACCGTTCTCAGCAATACAGTATCTGTACTCCCAAAATACATTTCCTTCTAAAAGAGATCCAGCCTCTCCACTCTTGCAACTGAAGGCATTTCTTGTGCCAGTGATCCACACTGCCTACTATCATTTCAGCAGCAGAACACATTGCAGTGTGGGAGTGGGAAACAGCAAGGCACAACACTTTGCTCCTGTTTCCCCAGCACAGCCAGCAGCCAAGCCATTACCCATCACAAAGCCCACCTGCACAAATCTTCAAGGCATTTGGAAAGCAAAGCACTCTGCACACATCCCAGGCCAGAGCCCTGTCCAGGCTATTTATCCTGGGAGGAGGAGGGATGTGGTTCCCCCTCTTGGGCTGTGCTGCTGGCAGGGGCAGGCATGCTCTACCCAGACTCCTTGAACCACAGCAGCCCTGCGAGTCTGTGACTGTTTTTGCCTGCCAAAAGCAAAGGGGGAAGATTCACTTTCTTTATCAGAAGAAATAGTTCTTTACTTCACGTTCTCCTCTTTATGTGCGCTAACATAACTGCCTACAGTATCTGTGTCAAGAAGGTGCCAGATCCAGTAGGAAATACATAAAGGACTGAAAAAAACCATGGTCAACAAACTATTCCAGGCTGTGCCTATCAGGAAATTCTGGACACTTTGCACTAATCCAAGCAAGGCTATTGCCCCTCTGCAGAGAAATACAATGCTTTAACCACCTCAAAGTTCTTTGTCAAGAGCATGTAAGAGAAATGACATGGTCATGGAGTTGCCATGTGAGATGTGGACACACATACACTATCTAAGCCAGCACTAGTACATAGGCTCTATTCTTTTCTAGTGCTCAATGTTGCACAAATAGAAACAGTACTTTCAACAGTTAGATACCAGTCATTAAGAAATGAAAATTGATCGTAGAGCGCAACTTTCAGCCAAACAATTAACAAGATTTTGCAAGCCAGGTGTGCTGTTGATCAGCTTTGGAGTACGGAAAGAGTGTCAAGCAGTCAAGAAACACCACTGGAGGAGAGAAGGACAGGCACTTCTCAGAATTCTCCTCTACTATGAACAAAAACCAAACCAAGGCACCAGACATTCAGATGTTCACTGTCATACTCACCAGTACATCAACAGAAGTGCAAGAATGCACAGGCAATTCTTCCATGTTGTAAAGAAACAAAGCTTGAAATATAAATTAAGAAAACCAAAATTCAAGTGCCCTTACATCTTAGTAGAAAAGCAGCTCTCATTTCCTTGACAGAACTTTCTTCTGCTCTGGGAATAATTTTGTATTTCTGTCAAAGCAACACATCAGCCTCACACCTGACCTAAAGTCATTCAGTGCCAATCCAGATTTTGCCATTTACATCTACAGGCTATGGATGAAGCCTTCAGCTTTTGCTTTAGCTATGAAGAAAAATACATGGAGAAAACCATGAAGTGTATAAGCTCTGTCCTAATGCAGCACTGCTGAGGAATGTCACATCTCTACAGTTTCATCTTGTGACACCTGGAAGAGAAAACTCAAAACCACATCAGATGCTACATAGCCTCTGCCAGTTGAAGCCATTACTGCCTCAAGTACCTCATGATCAAGCATTTCTACAAACCAGCATACTCCCTTCAAATTATATAAACTCCTAAGGCAACAAATGAGGACCATAGACAATTTGAAAGCAAACTTAAAGAAAAGGACATGGGAAGATGGAAAAACAAAAGACAACCAACTTTTGAGAAAGTAAAGTGTTTCTTTTCACTCTACTGAACTGATGGAAAAAATAATACAGCTCATTGTGAAAGATGAAGCAGATGAAATGCACAACATATAAAGAACTAATCCACTTACTAAAGATGCTGGAGGACTCAAATATTGATTGATCTATCCTTCTTTCAGTAAAACAGTTGTATGAATCTTTCCCCTGGCATTATGTGTAGCAGCTACTCTTCATATATGCCATTTATGAATTTAAACTGACTTTAGGTACCTCTTAAATTACAAGCACTTTTCTTTCTGAAAAGGAGGAAATTGCACTTATATAGCAAATTCTAATTTTGTGAGGGAAACAGTAGTGAAATGGACAACTGCCACACAGTACCTGTTCTCACTCTCAAATTCTTCCACGTATCCTTGAGCATCTCCAAGAACGTAAGTGATGGCCTGTGAAGAGTTCCCCACTCAGCTCTGACAGCAAAAGAGCTGCACTCGATTTTCCTCTGCATCCATTTGATTAAAAAAGCCATATACACAGCAACAATGTTCAGTAAATGCTGGCAGGCCACCACCTAGAGGTGCTCAAAGCCAGCTCTTCTGACATCTAGAGACGGCACCTCACCTATGAGAGGGCTCAAACTGCTGGGTACTCAAAGGGGAGATGATGGTGGTCTCCCCAAAGTAATAAACTGGTCAGAAGAATTACCTGCCTTTTGATTTAAACCTCTGAATATGAGACAAAGCAAGCTCAGTATGGAGAGGCCACTGAGAAACAGCTAATGATCAATCAAGGTGTTATTAAGGGCTCATCACAGTGATATCAAAGTGAATCCCATGTAAGTACAAAGCAGAGCAAAACACTTTCTTCAACAACTTCTCCTGGATTCCCCAAAGAGTTTAACTGAGTGACACTATTAGACCAAGTTAAAGACTGATTTTTGGTTTTTTGCATTTTCAAGCAGAGAAGGAATTACATTTTAGTTAAAATCTTCCAGAGCTACTGATGAAAACCACATGAACACAAAGGTTTTTTGCTCATAGTGATAAGATGGTCTGTTACTCACACGTGGAGTTCACATATTAAAGCTGGGAACACAGTGCAGCGTTACTTTAATTTTGCATTTTTCATGGGTTTCGTCTCAAAAGCCATTTAACCTTTCGACCCTCAATATTTGTTTTAAAGAGTGGAGGAAGACCAGCTAATGTTTTCCTCTCTTCAACCAGCACTGCTACTGCTAAGTTCTCAGAACAAGGTTTATAGCAGCCAGTGGTCTAACTACTGCGATCTATAATAGGGAGTGATAAAGACAACACCACAGTGATCATGCAGCAGTGCTTCTCAGTATTCCTAAGTAACATTTCCTTGGTTATTTGCCTTCCAAAAAGGAAAGCAACCACCATTCATGTACAACTGCACAGGATGAGAATATGCCAATCTATTCCGGAGCAAAACAGCATTTAATTTTGTGTGGTTAATATTTAATAAAAACAACAGTAAAACACAGACCTATCAGGTTGCTTTGTAAGTCTGAGCACATATCAGTTAAGGAAAAACATGTGGCACGCCTATAGCCAGTAACAGCAAGCTGCAGGGCAGAGCTTCACTTATGCCTGTGCACACAGAGTATTGCTTCAGTTCACTGGTGAAATTGCCAGAAATATTATTTTAGTACTGCAGTATGGCCCATCCTCGCACAAGAGCAACACACAGCCCTGGCCGCCAAATTGAAACATGACTCCCTGACCTGAGAGTAATTCGTTTTAGACCAAACGGTACAACACACCAAACCTGACCTGGCATGCAAAAACTTTCTTTGAAAAGATAAGAGTTGCAGCAGTTCTTAGCAGTAAAAAGATTGCAGTTAACCAAATTCCCCCACATTTTGAGAACACAAGTAAGTTGCCTACAGGGTGTCCCTCAAGTTATTTTGCCCTGGAACTTCAAAAAAAAAAAAAAAAAAAAAAAAAACCCAGCCAAAAAAACCCCAACAATCCAAAAGCAAACAATTACAATTAAAGAAAGCCCCCACACACAGAAAACCAACCCAAACCTGGAGCAAAGAAGGATGGGAAAAAAAAAGAAAAGAAAAAAAAAAGAAAAAAGAAAAAAGAAAAAAGAGAGAGAGAGAAGAAGAAAGGGGGGATTTAGGCAGCTTCTAACATTCACAGACAGCTGAAATCATGAAGGTGTGAGCTTGTTTCACAGAGACATCCCAAAGAAATTAAATTCAGACATTCCAACATTTTTATGATAACGAAAACTTTTCACATATTTCAATAGGAAGCAGTTTTTTGGGATGGTTCTCACCGCGGAGCTATTTAAAAAGAACATAGGAAAATAAGTGAGAGGAAGAAACTTGGTCCCTCTAGTTCCACCTCTCTCTTCTCACTTCAGTTTGCTAACGGCTTTTGTCCTCCAGCTTCCCTCCTGTTCCCCCTCTCTTGGTCTTTCTTTAATAAATCACACCCTTATGGTTGTCATTCATCTTCTCCCCGTCTTTTACCTTTGCTAACACCACAGATACACGGACATTGCTCCCACATGGCCTGAGCAGACTCTTCGTCCGAAGGACGGAGGAAGACAGGAGACAGAGGTGGCAACCATTTTTTTTTATCTAGGACTTTTTCCACTGCCTTAATTTGGTATAAATAAATCCAAAGAGATTTCGGGAGAGAAGGGGTGACAAAAAAAAAAAAAAAAAAAAAAAAAAAAAAAAAAAAAAAAAAAAAAAAAAAAAGATGGAGAGAAAGAAAAAAAGAGGACAGACTCCACGTAAGTCCTCTTCGTGTTTTCGTGTTCCTTAATCAAGCAAGTGCCCATCACTTATTCCAGGCCAGCCTTGGACAGCAGGAATAGCAGCCTGACCCGACGCCTCGAACCCACGCCAGCCCATTCCGAAGGAGCCCTCGGCCGGAGAGGGCCCCGACAAGGGGCGCCGCCCCGCACACCACTGCGCGCCGCGGGACTCGACCAGGTTCGGAAACACCAGAGAAAAAGCCAAAGAGAGGAGAAGGGCGCCGTGGGCACGGAGCCCTTGGGGAATGGGAAGCGGGCACCTTTTCGCGGGCGAGAATGGTGGGACCCCCCGCCCCGCCCCCGGGCCCGCCGCGCTGCGCTTACCTGCGGGGGCTGCGCGGGCGCGGCTGGAGGGAGCGCGGCGCCGCCGCCGCCACCGGCGCGCACAGAGGGAGGGAGGGAGGGAGGAGGAGGAGGAGGAGGAGGGGAGAGAAGGAGGGAGGGAGGGAGGAATGAGGGGTGGGACGGGGAGGGACAGAGCAGAGCGGAGTGAAGCGGGACGGGCCGGGGAGGTAGTGACGGGCCGGGCCGGGCTCCTTCCGCCCCCGCTCCGCCTGCGCCTCCGCCGGGCGGGGCCCAGGTGTGCCCGCCCGCCCCGCGCACCCCACGCGTGCCCCGCTGGCCGGCGCTGCCTCTGCTCGACGCGCCTTGGCCGTCCGGGGAGGCTGCCTTGGGAAAGGGCGGTAGGGTTCGAGTGCGTGGCGGTGGGATGCAGGTATTCCTGGAGCAGCCACAGTTCTCGTCCTGTGAAACTTTCGAATCTCTAGCCGACGTCGGCAAGAGCCTTTTGAGACCCGCAGTCATGGGAATACTGAATTTGCAGATTCGTCGAGCGCTCATCCTTGGAAGGGGACAGGGTTGCACAATAGTTTTCCAGATTAGAAGAATTATTTTATTATACAAAACCACGTTCAAATTACTTCTTTCCCACCCCCTGCCCCCCATAAGTTTTTACTGTGAAATAATCTGATTTAATTGAGTTGCTGGAGCATCTAGAGGTCACTTTTGCGTGTACACGCATCAAGTGAAAAGATACATGTTGCACACAACACTGAAGAGTTCAGGGCTGAAATGGCTAAGCATTTCTAACCCCTGTAGTGAGATTTCTAGGGAGATTTACTACAGCTATACATTCCATCAGTGCCACCAGCAACACAAAAGCCTATTATGAAGCACCAAGCACGTTTAAGCTCTCATATTTCTCAAGGAACCAGAAAGCATCGGAGACAATTCTCAAGTCTGATCTTTGCTTGTGTGTCATCAATACAGTAATGACACTGCCTACCATAGCTGCTGGCAATATCTGCTCACCACAGCTATGGTTATTAACAAAGGTTTTGGCATGACTGAGAGCAGGTCTCTAGCTGCCATGGCTGGTGAGGTGCTTTCTCTTTAGGAAGAAGTTGTCACCGCACAGACCTTGTTTTTGTACTCAGCATTGTAAGTTTGCTCTGAGACTAGACTTCAACATGTGGGAAAGTTTTGTTAAGTATTAAGTAGGCTATTAACTTTGGAAAGTCCTGGATTTCATCTTCTACCTGTTCAAAGCAAGCTACCAAATGTTTGCAGGAGGTGACCAAAAAAGCATGTTCTGTTACAAGCTCTTATAGATGGTTTATTAACTATACACTGATTATGGTGGTAGGTCTTAGTGGTTTTCTCACCTATGCACAGGCCACATCCGGGCTGGACAATGGCAGTCTTGAAACCCTGTGCTCAAACTGCAGGTGTCCTCCCCTGGTGGCAGAAAAGGGATGACATACACGAGTCACTGATTAGAGAGCAGGTCTTCAGAATGCAAAATTGATTCTTTTAGTCCTGTGCCAGTATATCTGCCACAACTTCATTATAAACCAGGTTTTACTCATCTTTTGGGGACGCAAACTACCTGTTACATGTCTACAAAACCTGTCCTGTCCTCAGCCAGTTGCCCAGATACCACTGTAAGAACCAAGATTAACTTGAAAGCAATCAAAGCTTCAAGCAAAGGGTGATATGACAAGATTTACATCTCTGTGGGTGAGATCTACAACCTAAGACATGCAGAGTCTTCTTCAGTAAGACAGTGCTTGCTGCTAAGAGGTACTACATCTGCAAATTGGAAATCACTGCTGCTTAGCATCCCTATACTCAAAAATTGCTGGTTAGTATGTCCTCTGCAACAACTCTAGCTATTGACCCCTGAAGTAAAATAGCAGAAAATAGCAGTCATGAGCTCATGGGAAAAGGCTGATCTGTGCATGAGATGGAATTATATGAAGGTAAAATGGCAGTAAACATTTTAAAGAAAACTGATTTTGAGACCACTTTCAGCAAACTGATGTAGTTAAAGTAGCGGCGTTTTTTCAGTTTTTTTCTGTTAGTGACTTCAGGCATGCTTGCTCAGTCCTGAAATACTGACTTGTCATTTATTCAAGGGTAATGTCACTAATTCTCCATCAGTGACTCTTGCTCTAAATAGAAAATATAGGGAATATTCAGTAAATCTTACAAACAGGCAAATATTGAAGGTTCAGGGAAGATCACATGTTTAATGAATGTAACTGCTATGAGACTTGGCTGTGGTATTCTCTGGTCTGAGATGTGTTTATGTAATCATACACAGATGTACTGAATTGCATTAGATAGGGAAGTAGTTTTCACATCCTTCAGTATGGAAAAACTTCTGTTTCCAGAACAAACCATGTAAGTTCCATGTGCTCAATTTAGTGAATTGATTAAATTCATAAGTATGCTTAACATGTGCAGACATTGATATACTAATATTTAATTCTCAGCATTCATACAGTTTCAACTGCATGGCTGCAAGATTAGTCATAGAAACCCAGAAAAGTTAAACATCTAATTCCTCTTTAGTCTAGGCCTGGAAAGTACCTCTGATGTTTTTAATTAAAAAAAAAAAAATTCTGGGAATTTACACTTAAGATGTCTCTTCACTCTGTCATTTTTCTATGCAGCATACTCTGGTGTGGGTAGCAATGGATAATTTCATTTTGGATTGGAAATATGATGAAATTTTCAGTGCAATGGATGCTTTGAATGAAACATTCTATGAGATCTCTACTAATTCCTGTGGAAAAAATTGCCATGCTTCAGCACTATCTGAGATAAGAGTAATTAGAGACCTTGGACAGTATTTTCACTTTTTATTGATCAGCTTTTATTTCTTAGAGTCCCACAATTTGTAGTAGATTACTAAACCATGTGTACATTAGAACAGCTCCAACAATTCACAAATAATAAAATACTCTCTGGAGTTTGAATTTTTGCTTATTTATTACATGCATACTCTCTGAAGTCTGGTGCTCATTTGCTGGGCATCTCTGTTCAGAATAGATGCAAATAACATTACCTACAGTTAGAAAACAAGCTGTTTTCCAGAGAAAATTCAGACACATCAGGAATCTCACAAAAAGAAAGCATCCCTATCCATTAAGCTATGTCATCTTTGCTGTGTGGCAGTGCTTGTGCTCTGATTCAGTCTCCTCCGGGCCCCTGCTAATGATGCAGCAGCAGTTCATGGCATTCTGTGATCCACAAACTCTTCTAAGTTCTCAAGGCAAAAGAGTAGGTCTTCCCATGGAAACTCTCTCTCTCCCTGCTTCAGCCTCCTGTTGTCTGGACCTGAGGATATCCTAAACCTTCTGAAGTGTAGCAGATTGCTGCAAAGTTAATGTGGCCATAGTGCTCCTGGAAGCCAAGCTTTGGCTCTTCATGGATTTCTGTCCATGCCCAGCCTCTAACAGCAGGACTGCAAGGCCAGAATTGAAGGAAAAATGGGTGCCCATACCTGTCTGAGCATATTGAGGGTTAGGAATATGTCCACAAAAGTAGAGGAGATGGTTGATTACCATATCCTCTATGGCAAAATCTAAGTCAGATCAGGCTGTTCAGACAAGTCCTGTACCAGAAATAAGAGCAATGTCTGTCCGAGTGACCAAGGCTGAGGTGTCTTTGTGAAAGAAATTTTGGGGTTGTCCTGGCCCTTGTAACATCCACATTGCCCTGAGATGACTGGACTAGGGTTTGCAAGATGCTTCAGGTAGTTACTGCCAGAGATGCAAAGGAGTTCAGTGCATTAATGACTAATCCAGTTACAACCCATACAGAACCATAAGCCTCTGTGTTACTGTTAAGAGTCTTACCAATCACATGCTGTGAGTTGCATCAAAGAGATTTGGTGGCTGTATGAAACTCATGGGGTTTGTGTGGGGCAAGCATTGGGACAGAAGGTTGCCAGGAGGCTCCTGGATGGGAGGCCAGGAGGCTGATGGTTGTGACTTGGCTGTGCTGAGGGAGGCGAGACAGTGAGGAGGAGATACGGTTTTGTGGTACATGCAGGCTCAGGGATGGCTGCAGGCTCCATGAAGGGAAGGAAGCAGGGACATCTCCATGGGATGGCTGCAGCATTGAACACTCCTACGTGCCCTTCAGCTCTGTGGAACACCTGTGCTGGAGCCCGGGGCTGGGTCAGCACCGCTGCTTCAGGGAAGCTCTGCTTCGTTTATGCTGCCTGAACACTGCTACTCATTCAGCCTTTTGTTTTCCAGGTTGTTGAAAAAACATTAGTTTTTAGGGTGTTAAGGGATGAATGGATAGAGAATGCTGTTCTGATTTGTCTTTTTCATCAAGCACAGAGCTCTGGTCTGCCATGAAATGGCTGGAATCCCCCTTCTCATGAGGATTCAGGGAAACAAGGAAAGCTTCATCTTCAGCAACTGCAGCAGCAGCCATTGGGTCCATTGCTCCAGCAATTACCTCTTTGGCTATAACTGCAAGGTCCAAAGATTATAAATTCCTGCTCCAACTGTGATACTTAGCCAATAGACAGCATCTAAAATCCATAATTTAGCCTATCTGTGCCCTTTCCTCTTGAACTGGACGATATTTGTACACCAATAAATTGAGTGGCATGCTCATTCATAGGCTTAAAAAAATAAATTGCTCAGAAAAAGTCAAATGGATGCCTCTGTCCTATATATAACTTTGCACATCAGTTTGGTCTGTTTAAATGTCAGGTCTTATATGGAGCTCCTGGAGTGAGTGCGGCAGAAGACAAAAAAGGGGCTGGAACGTCTCAGAACGAAATGATGAGGGAGCTGGGCCAGTTCAGCCTCAAGAACTGACAACTGAGAGAGGACTTCTACCACATCTATAAATATCTGAAGAGATGGTGCCAAGAGGAGGGAGCCAGGCTCTTCTTGGTGGTGCCAAGCAATAGGACAAGAGGCATTGTACAGAAACTGATGCTCAGGAATTTCCACCTGAACATGAGGAAGAACTTCTTTACTCTGTGGGTGACTATGAACTGGAACAAGCTGCTCAGAGAAGTTGTGGACTCTCCTTCACTGGAGATATTCAGGAATTGACTGGACAATCCCGTGCTATGGGCTCTGGGATGACCCTGTTTGAGCACTGCTGTGGCCCTTTCCAGTCTTACCCATTCTGTGATTCTGTGGGCTTTGAAAAGCTGCTGGAGCTATCACTTGCAAAAAGTAAATAATGCCAAGTGAAAAACTCAGTGCTACAGTGGAATTTTTCCTTCCAGTCTTTCTGGAAGAAAAGAGACAGTCTTTCTTACTGGAGTCTTAATGCTTTTAGTTTTATTTTTGGCCCCTTCTCTCTCTTCTAGAGCTTCAGCAGCAGAAGTCACTAAGTATTTTCCAAGAGGTGCCATGTCCACAATGGGATGGGTAACACACACACAAACCCAAAGGGGAAATACTGTGGGACTGAAGCTTTAACTGACCAAAACTGAAAAAAACCCAAACAAAACCCAAACCCCAGCCTTTCCAAAACACAGGATAGGGCCTGTAATATTAGCTGAACAATAAAGAATTTGGATATATTTAGTTAATGAAAGCTCTTGCTGGAAGGTAAGATTGGGTCATTTATGTCTGTACAATAGCAGCCCCAGTGTAGAGCATATGAATACCAGATGGCTGGAACTGTTCCATTAATGAACTGATGCATTCATTGTTCTGAATTTGATTTTGTAGCTTTTTGCTTATAATGACTTGATTGCATCATTAAAAACCTTCAATAACTTCAGAATTCCTCAGAATGCAAAAGAGGAGATGCCTCTGTCCACACTTTCCACTGACCTGCAGGTGTGCAACACCTCTGTCAGTCAAGCTGATGAACACATTTTGTGCTGTTTTCTTAGTTCCTCCATTTAAATAATGTATTCAGGATCCATGCATAATATATTTTACAAGGCACAGGAAAATGCATTCCAGGTGCACTCCATTATAGTCAACAGGGTTATCCTGTGATGGATATGTAGGACAAAAGAAAATCGTAGCTGTAGGTACGTGGGGAGAAATTCCTTCCAGATATGCACAAATACAGGAAAAATGTCAGGCACTAGGAAATACACTTTTCCTCCAGAGCAGATGCCTCCTTTATTAAACATAATTCCTATTGCAATAATCTTTCCGGTCTCCAAGCTTAATTAATGAATACTCTAGGAACCCACTTCTTCTGTCTGTTACCACAGGCAGATTAATTTTTCTTGCTTACACAACTCCTCTGTAAACTTTCCCTCTGCTCTAATACTCAACTCCAACATTGGCTTTATTTTTACTGTGGCTCTCTAGACACTTTTTGTCACAAAAATGCCTGGTGTAGTTAGGTGACTATCATATTTCTGTCCTTCGTGGCTCATTGCTGATCCTCATGTCTGAACAGACCTAATGGATAGGGAAAAAGGAAAAAAATAACCAAATTTAGACTATGAGAATATAGCAGTGAGCGAAGGCTTTCTGTCACAGCAGGCCTTCTGCTATACACCTGTCTGAGAGGCTGGAAAGGCTCCAATCCTTAATGTCAGAAGTGACAACAGGTCTCTTATTTCTTATTTTACTTCCATTTCAGTCCATTTGAGGTTGCACTTATTAAGAAAGCTAAAATTAGAGTAAAATAAATAAACAACACCCACAAAACCAAAGCAACATAAACAAACAAACCAACCCCCCAAACAACCAAAAAAAGGAACCAAAAAAGCCTCAAAAAACCCCACCCAAACCCCAGTGAAGAACAAACAGGAGGCGAAAAGTGGAAGAAGACAAGTGTAAATGCAGACTGCTCAAAAGACGCTTGTAGGCAAGTTCTTGTCTTCACTGGGGCTCCTCTGCCTCCTTCTTCACCTAGCTCCTCCAAACTCCTGATGGTGTTGGTAGAGATTAGTTATCTCTGATACTTCTTTTTGGGGCAGGGCCACACAGGTGGTAAGGGGAAATTTTTGTGTCAACCCTCCTTGGCATGAAGGCAGGAGACATAGATACCAGATAACAGAGCTGGAAGCCCTTTTTCAAGGTGCTCCATTTCCCTAAGAAAAACATCCCAGGTTTTTCCTGGGATGCTCTGTCAGGTTCGCTTCTCCTGAACTTCAGCATCGTGTCTCAGGGGCATTAAAGACAGGGAATGATCTCCCACTATAAGAATGGTATTCACACCATCTCATTACTTGTTGCACAGACACCGTTAGGGTTATCTAACACCCATCCTGTAGGTATTGGGCACACAAGGAAGTTGCAGGAAACCCTTCTGTGTCTTTCTGGAATAGGGGATGAGTACACTCTGGGACACCTCAGACGGAAAGAGGTGTGTAGGTTTGGATTCAGTTCCCCACCCAGAGAGAATAAGCTAGGATGATCAAGATATCTGAAGGCTTTTCACAGCCCTGCAGGAGCAAAGCCCATGTAATCCTTGGGCTGCACCCTTCGGAGTGCTCTGCTGGCTGGCTGCCACAGCATTGCTTTCCCAACCACACTGATGCTGTGCGCTCAGTGAAATCCACCTACTCTCTCTCACAAGCACTGAGGAAGACTTTGGGGTGAGTCCAGCCTTGTTAGTTAAAAATTGAAGGCCTGGTTGCCTGATACTCCCTTTGCCATTTAGGGCTGAATCACTGCTTGTGTCTACAATCCCACATGTAGTATTTGCAGCATTTGTTTGTAATTGTTCTTGTGGTTCCTTTGTGTTTCTTAGTCACACAGACTTGGGCAGGCAGAGTAAGGGCTACAGTTGAAAACAAGTAGAAAGCCATTTGGTTAATGCCAGCAAAGTGTGGAGACAGAGACCCTGACATCATCAGCTAAAGTCACTTTAAACCTGGTGGAAATCTAACTCCATATTTTTAAAAGATGAGCATACCTTTCTTGGTGGCATCTACTTTTTTGACCAGCTGCCAGAAGTTGGCTTGTACTGTGATTTCCCAAGATTTCTAGATGTCCAGCTCTCATTTCAGTAGGAAAAAGGTGTTCAAGTGCATGGTAATTTCCATAGTAACTCTTTGGAGACATACTTGCCCTGATGGTGACCTCCTCAGCACTGAGAGAAACAAAAAATAGCTCCAGATCCGGCTTTTAAGCTGTGCCATAAAACAAACCTTGGGCCCCATCAGATTTTGGTTTTTATTTTTTTGCATTCAGGAGGCTCTCAGGCAGCAGAGAACAGTCACCCAGGAGGGGCAGGGAGGAGGCTCAGGAGGGCACACAGCCTCTGCAAGACCCTGCACTGGGGCAGTGAAGTTAGGAGTGAGAAAAGCAAAAGTAAAGGAACAACCATGTCCCCTGTGTCATCACCCACATGTCAGAAGAGGCTGAGTGCAACAAAAAGAGTAAAAATGGAGGAACAGAGATGTCAGGTGGAAAGCTGAGATGTTTCTCTATGTGTTTGTTTATTTATTTCTTGGTACTGGGTTGATAACTAGCAGCTTGTTAATTGGCAATAGAGTAAGTATATTGGTTGAGATTTCCAGTCACAGAACTGGGGTTTTTAGAACATGACAGAAATAGACTGTTTGGTAGGCAGAAGAATATGGGTTGCTAATACCTATAGTTTTTGTTGATATTAGTAATGGATATCAGGTTTTTCAGGACTATTCATATTTGAATTCAAGTCCTTGCTCTCCCATGGCTTAAGATCTTCAAGCAAAAAGCATGTATATATTTTTATGGTAAACATGTTTTATCAGTCATCAATTTTGCACAGGGATAATGAATAGCCAAGGCAACCTCTATGGCAGCTATTACACTTGTGGTCAGGCTTAATTACTGTCCTGGTTTAGGGCAAATTTGGGAGAAAATCTTTGAATGGGGTCTTTTTAGAATAACAAATTCAAACGGCCTCTCCTTCAACTGGTTTGGGAAAATATTTTCTTGGACAAAAGAGGAAAAAAACTATTTATTTAACAAATAAAGCGCCCACAAGCATAAAAATGGATAATATGAAGCAACAAAAAATTTCACCGTTCTGAGGAGAGATAGTAAATTACTTTTGCCTGAGCCTTCAAATACAGAAGTATGTAATATGTTGAATGAAAAGGGCCAGCTTGATTGTGCATCAGTCTGAACAAGAAACATCTTGCCCTCCAGAAAGTAATAACTGTGTTAAATGGAAGGGGAAAAGGTGTGCTGCATTACAGGAACAAGGCACTGACCTCTACAAAGGTTAACAGGCAATGTACCAAATGGAGATTTTTTCTTCATTAAAGGAAAGATGAGAGTATAATTAGAAACAGCCCATGCTGTATAGTTTTACCTATGACTACTATTCAACAGAATAGAATAGACAAAGATATTCCCTAGTTTTGGGATTGAATTAACAACCAGAAATTTAACAATGAGTGATTAAAATGGGAATTAATTTTTTTCCCTATAGGAGTATGGAGACAAACCTATAGTTGAGTATTTGCCCTTGACATCAGCAGAATAATGGTAATTTTTATGAAGATGATTTCAAAAATTATTTTATAATTAATGAAGAGGAACATGCACCATTTGAATGATCATTAAGTGGATGTGGTAGTCAAATGCAATAGGAAATCTTTATTATACCACCTGAGACTGATCTCTTCCAATTGTTCTGGAACCTGTCCACAGAAGATCTTGGGCCAAAGTTCAGTCTCCAGATCATAAGCTCTGCATGAAATCTGAAAACACAGACTTTTTCTTTCTTTGATATAGGTGCATGTGCCCTGTGAAGGTTAATGGGAACTGCAAAGACATTTGCCTTACAGGGGAGTTAAAACCCCACATTATTAAAGTGGTCAACCAGAAATCTGGTCTTTAGCAATTACATAGATATATTGAAATTTAGGGTTTTCCCTTCTCAGCAGAAACTCTCAAAAAAAGTTGCAAAATGTTGAGGGTGAACAGGAAGAAATAGGTCAGGGTGCAAGGTTGTTTGTCTCTATATACAGGGAGCCTTACTGCTGAATTGCACACACTCTTGGCAACTTTCTTAAGCTATGTAACATCAAGGCTTCAAAAATCTGCCCTGTTCAGACTGTTGTCTGCTGAACTTGTTCTAGCTGGGAAGAACTCCTTAAGCCATGGATTTGACCCTATCTCTTGGTCAAAGAAATGCCTCCTGACAGAGGTGGAGTAAGACTTGAATCACTGGAAACAGCAGTATCACTGTGGTTCTTTCCATTTGGCTGGCATCTGTTGGACAAGATTCATAGCCCGAAAAAGAAATAAGCAGAAATAATCCTTCTTTTCAGAAAAAAAACCCTCCACATATCATTTTGAGTCACTGATCCATCATCCCAGCAATGCATCTTACTTTCTGACACACAGTAAAAAATACATGTCTTTGAAAATTGCAATGACAAGAAAGAACGATTCCCTCTATGTGGCTGCAAAGAATCTATCTTTCTTCTTCAAGGTGCGTTTTAGGACCATGAGCAGCTAAATGAGTCAAGTGAAGTCCACTTCTCTGGACTCTTCCCAGACAAGGGTGAACACTGGTGCATGGTAGTGAATCTTCTTTCAACTCAGATAAAGTGAGCTTATACAATCCCATGAGCACTGAATAGGTGAAGTTACCTATTGTGTGAGAGATAGGAAAAATCCTGATGCAAAATGATTAAAAAATTTATGAAAGGATTGGCATTATGTACATTCTCTAAATTTTAAATAACAATCTGTACAATGTTCTAAGTAAGCTTTTTGAGTACCATGATTTATTACACCTTCCTGAACTTTGCTAGGATAGCTTTTAAATTTGTTGCATTAAAGAATACATTCTCAGCCAAACTGTTCTGGACCCTATTATTCTCTTTTTCCTTTTTGAACTGTGACCCATTCTTTGTGCCTAGTATGATTCAGCCATTTTACCTACTACAATATGTGAAAGTTAACATTTTTTGGAGAGGTAGTACCTAATAAGAAGACCATGAAGTCATTCACACAGCTACATGCATAATTTGCATGAACTCCAGAAATCAGTAACTTCCACAAAGTACAAAGGCCATCCAGGAAATGATGAGTTAATATTTGGGGTCAAAATCAAGTTCTCAGTGTCATTAAAGGGCCAATGTAATTTAAACAGCTTTTATATGAAAGTGTCCACGCCACTGTCTGTGTGCCTAGGGAGCCTGGCCTGTGACTCCCAGTAATACCTGAAAGGAGTGTGACAGAATAATATCCCTCATACTCAAAATATGTATAGAGCCTTGTATTTTAGCACATTCACAGGAAGCCTGGAGTAATGCACTCCTTGTGATTCAGGACTGGTGGTTTCCAGATGCTCTTTTGGTAAGCCGTTCAAGCGAGGCTTGTGCATAGTGCTGCTCCTCAAATTGCAAACCTCACACTGCTCATTCAGCAGAACAAATACCCGTGCTCCTTGGGATGAAGCCTGAGAATAAAAGGTAGCAGGACTTGCCTATTCTGCTTCCTACTGAGTCAGGAGGTTGGGTTCTGTTACGCCAAAATTTTATTTGCTTTACATTGCTGTAAGTACAAAATACCCCGAGTACAAAAAATAGATTACCTCTCATAGTATGTGTGCTGCCTATGCAGAACAGGAAAGGCTCCTTTCAGCATCCTTGGCATGATGAGAACATACATTTCGGTGTCTGTACCGTCCCATTCTAGTTTCCACTCTGCATCTAAGGGTCTACCAAGAACAGTGAATTTGCTTCTTTTCTACCTGCATATGGATTTTATCTAGAGGATTATCTTCATGTGTATAGTGAAGGGTTGCCTGTAAAATAAGTACCTGCTTTCTAAAAAGTCACCATCCTTAGAAACTCTCATCAACATGGAATAGTGAAGATCAGGCTGGGTGGAGGAGAAGTGGGGGAGGAGGGTGGCATGTGCAGCTCTGGGACACATCTGTGAGCTGGGCACCTGTTGCTTTCCACAACAGTTCCCAGTATTTCTGGAGCATTCCAGGGTCAGAGATTTCAAGAAAGTCCCTTGAATACAGAATTAAGGGGGAAGCCTTGAAAACTCTGAAATTAATAACAGTCAAAAGATATATATTCTCATTTCAAATGCTCAATTTAAATGCATCAATGCGAAACTTAGTCAAAGCAACAATAGGGATTTGTAAAGTCTTTGAAGCAGAAACCAGGCCTTGACAGTCTCCAGAAGAGTGAAACACATTGTTAGTGGAACCCACAAGTTCTATAGTTTAGAGCAAATAACAAAAATGCAGTTGGTGCACAGCCACCCCATAGATCTTTAGCTGTTGGAAGCATGTAGCTCCTGGGTTGGAGTTTCAAATGATGTAAAAGGTAGGTTGGCATAAAATATCCTTACTACTTACCAGGTCTTGCTACATGCTCTTACTAGTACAGACATTGTCCTGGTTTCAGTCTGTGCAGTACATTTCCAGCTCTGTGTAAACTGCCATAATGGCAAGTAGTGTGTCACTGCCATAATGACACAGACATGAACTGGAGCTCCTTGGTGACATCACAGCCACAAGACTAGCCTTGCTCTGCCAGCTGGCAGTGGAAATGTCATGCCTGACTCTCAGCAATACAGAACACAGGACATGAAGTGCAGGGCCACAGAACAGGGAGGGGGAAATAGGGGCCTCTCTGACAAAAGGCAGGCAATCTCCAACAGCAAAACAAATCCCGTGCTGGGATTTTGAAATCATCATGTCACAGCTTGGTGCCACTCTTAAAAGCTCACTGCTGTGCAATGGCAGACTTGGTGGCTCACAGGTGGCAGAACTGTAAAAAGCTAGGAAACCATCAAATAAGAACAGCTGTTACCTGTAATGTTCTCCTTCCACCCTGCAGCAAACCTGAAAGCTGAACATTCCTCCTCCTCTGGTCCATGAAACACTTGACATATGGATAGCTTGGTGCTGGGGACAGCACCAAAGATGCAAACCTTCTTTTAACTCCACCACTGCCAGTGTGCTGCTGCCATTCAGAAAAACTGTGCTAAGATGCCTTTAGTTGAATCACTTGGAGTGAAAAGATTTGGTGTACAGCAGAAATGTTGGAAGGCTGTGTAATGTTCTGAGATTTTAGAGGAAAAATTTATTAAAAAGCAAAAAACTTGAAGTTGGCAAAACCAAATGTCAATAATAATAATAATAATAATAATAATAATAATAATAGTAAAAATAAATGAATAAATGCCCTTTTTCTTCAATATCATCCCATGGGTTTCATTGTTTCCTTTTACAAACAACATTATCTGGAGAACAGACAAAATTTCTATTTTGTCCAAGAACTGTTATACTCTCCAGTCATCTATATGCTACAGGAATGCAGGGGCAGAACAAATTACTTGCTTGCCTTATTTTTTTTTTTTTTTTTTTTTTTTTAAGTTTTGACCATACCTGAAGACCTCACCTAAGATGAATGTTTTAAAACCAAGCATATTTCTCTTTAATTTTTCTTAAAACTGTAGTAACCAGTGATGCCATAAATCTCTCCTACCAGCAGTGAAAGATTTGTTTTGCCCTACAGGCATGACTGATTTTAGATTTCACATTAAGATTTGATCAATACATTGTCTGTGTATCTGAACATTGCAGTTATAAAAGGTAGACTGGCTTTCAAAGGCTGAGGTGACTGCTTGAATCAGAAATGTACATGCCAAAGGACACACATTCCTCCTTCTAATTTGGGTCTCTTCCTTTCAAAGTACACTTACCTCCTTTATCTGTGTCTACTTTTAAGTGCCAGTCAGTTTAGTCTATGAAAGAGACTTCTAAGATAGGTCTAATAAACACCTCTGTCATACTGAATATCTCTTGTAGTAAAAGTCCCCCAGTGTTGTTTACAGACAATAACACCTTCTTGTGTCTTTCAGAGGTATGCTCTGACAGAAGCAACTAGTACTGACCTTGGTAGAAGAGATCATTTATCAGTAGAAGTGGGAGAGCCATAGCTGTAAACATGTAAACAAGACCAAACCAAAGCAGTGCTCAAAGGTTTGTGTCTGTGTTGAAAAAAAACAAAAATCCAAATCCAAACTCTCCAAGAATTACACATCTTTGCTCTTTTGTTTTATCTTAAACTGTGTAACCCTTGTCTTGTGCTGTTAGTTGAACGAAAGCTCCTGTGAGTCATGACTACTAAATTGCTTGTTTCTTGCTCACCTGCTTGCTTACACTTCACTGCATCTTTGTCCTTTGCTGGTGGATCTGGAAACTCTTTCTACTGCAGCAGTATCTCTCCTGCCTCTGAGGCTCCAGCCCAGGGGATCAGGACTGTATTGTGCCAGATATGAACAGGTATTAATCCTTTCTAAAGCTTTCATGCTAAATAAGCAGAGAGTGGGAGACAGGGAAGATGTATATTCTCCATTAAGGAATGAGGGATTTAGTGATTTGCTCAAAGCTGTCCACGCAATTGCTGTCAGAGCTAGCAATTGAAAGGATTCTGGAGCTCCCAAGTGCCAGAATGAAGAAACTAGACTTGTCCAAAATTTGCACAGCTCTGATTACAGAACATGAAAATATACTTTAAAAATAAACTCACATATTTTTATATTTGATACATATCAAAACATGTACCAGTAAAATCCCTACTTTCTCAAATGCAGATTCTGTGTACGGACATACCTGAAGAAGTCATAGTTTAAGTGGGTGAAGTTTGGTTTGCTCATCTTAAACTGTGCCTGTTTACATATGGCTGAATTGGAGGTATTGTGTCTTTCACAACATACTTCATTAATATTTTTGTACAAGTGTGTCTACACTATAACCTCCAATGGCTGTCTATTACTGTGTTTTTCACTTGTTTAAGCTTTTCACCTTCCTGCTGAGTTCCTAATGGAACAGTTTCCTAATGTTCTGGTGTTGTGTTTTTGGTCTTTTTTTTTTTAAAGTTTGTAAAGAACGTCCAGCACTTCGAGCAAAAGCTTTAGTAATAAATATATAACACTAGGACCGATCCCTTTGCCCTTCCTCATTCTGAAGTTCCTCTTTTGATTTCAAGAGCAGAATCAGCTGACCAAGATACTACTCAGCACAAATGATATTGGCAGAAGGACCCACAAAGCAGAAACAGAACTCCTGTCCTTCAGCCAGAAGGCATTATAATTTCTGTGACGAAGAACATCATGTTGCACTTTTGTTCCTACAGTCACAGTAAGAGGAACAGTCAGTTCTCAGAAATACATGATTTTATTTTAAGGAATGTTGCATGGTAGAGAGAGCTGAGCTAACAATGCAGCTAGGCTCCCGCAAAGAAAATCAGATTATGGAAATGGCAGCATTGATGCAGTATATATAAGGCAGAACATGTACTGGAAAAAAAAAGACAGTGCTGCAAGGAGCTCCTTCTTTACCAATGAATGGATTGAGAGAAAGGAGAAAAGGCACACTGGAAGAATAATTGACATTATCCAGATACAACAAACATCAAGCTCTGTGTGGAACTACTGGATATCAATCTTGTGAGCAAGAACTTGACAAACAGAGAGATGTGGAGAACTTGTCAGGAAAGGAAAAGAAGCACAATGAAAACTCTTGCAAAGTTCACTGAAAAACTTCAGGTGGGGGAATGAGGTGCCTGAGAAAGTGGACAGAGGAGGGAAATGCAAAGCAAAGAGAGTAAGTGAAGAAGCAAAAGAAATAAGTGAAGAACTAATGATTGAGCAAAAACTACAGTGAAGTGGGTAAATGCAGAGCCTTCTCTCAAGTGACAATCTGAAAAAGAAGAAAAGGATGAATTGAAGACAGAGGTGCAAAACATCCTCAGGTTTGGGTAGAACAAAACAAAACAAAACAAAGACACGAGATTTCCAGAGTTACACCTTAATATAAAATCCAGTAAAATATGGGAACTTAGCCAAGATATTGTTTATATCACTGTAATAGAAATGTCAGCAATACAAGCAGGAATTGAGAAGATGAAAGAAAACAGAGCAGCAGTCAAAAAAGTTGTAGCGCTAATACTAAAGATATGTGACATGCACAGCTTAAAAGAAACTATGGCAGAGCTCAGCAGCAATGCCTGAGAAAGAAAAGAGCATACTGAAAACACAAAATTATTGTCAAAATGTTCCAAAGTGGGATTGCAAGAACATGATGGCTGGAAACAAGTTGTGAACTGTATCTAATATGAAAAGTTTTCTGCAAGTGCTGCACTCCGTGAAGCAAAAGAAGCAGTTAATGGGAAGTTTTGTGAACAGTTTGGATATAGGCTTAGCCCTGTACAAATCAGATACATCCACTTACTGCACTGTAGATATATGCAAAACAAATCAGTGGTTTAAAACTTGCAAAATAGCTTGAAGAAATCTTTGTTATTGACTCTTTTGGTCCTAGAGAAGCTTGCCTGCTGTTATTCATAACAATAAGGAAGAGAAAAGTTAAGTGCTGCTGAGAAAGAATAAACAGTGATTTAGCATAAACACCTCTTACAAATGTGGCTGCTTTTCCTTTTCATTAGGATTTGTCATGGATGGAGAGTGTCAGTGTGCACTGACAATACTAATCCTGTATAAGTTTCTTCCTCTACACTTTTGGCAGTACAGATATCCCTAGGGACAGCTCATTGCCACGTTGTGTCACAGTGCCCAAGTTCTGAGGAGTGGTCGTAAAAGAAGGGCTAGATCATAGAATCGTTAAGGTGAGAAAAGACCTCTAAAATCATCCAGCTGTTAAGGTAGAACAACCATGTTCACTACTAAACCATGTACTCGACTGCCATTACCACATGTTTTTTAAACATTTCCAGGGATGGTGACTTCACCATATTCCTGGGCAACCTGTTCTGATGCTTTGCTACCCTCTCACTGAAGAAATTTTCCCTCATATCCATTCCAAACTTGGTCCAACTTGAAGCCATTTCCTCTTGTACTGTCACTTGTTACCTGGGAGAAGAGACAAATCCTCACCTGGCTTTACGCTCCATTCAGAGGGTTGTAGAGGGTGATAAGGTCTCCTCCAAGAATCTTTTTCTCCAGGCTAAACAGCCTCAGCTCCCTCAGCTGCTTCTCATCAGACCTGGGCTCCAAACCTTTCTGCAGCTCCACTGCCCTTCTCAGGACACACTCCAGCACCTCAGTGTTTTTCCAGGAGTGAGGGGGCCAAAACTGATGACAGGACTCAAGGTGTCACCTCACCAGTGCCCAGTACAGAGAGACAGTCTCTGCCCTGGTCCTGCTGGCCACACTACTGCTGATACAGGCCAAGATGCCACTGGCCTTCTTGGCCGCCTGGGCACTTGCTGGCTCATGTTCAGCTGTCTGTGGACCGGCAGCCCCAGGTCCTTCTCTGCTGAGCCACTTTCCAGCCACTCGTTCCAGCCTGGAGTTGTTGTGACCCAAGACCAGGACTTGGCACTTGGCCTTGTTGAACTCATTCATTCAGCTGGTCTCAGCAGCCTGTGTTTGCATGGCTGCCTAGAGTGTGTGCACTTCACACAGACGGTTCTTTGGAAGGATGGAAGGATATATGCAAAAATAATCATCCTAAAATTTCCAGTGTTTCTGGCCAAGTGATGAAAGGCAGATGTTATGTCATGGCTGTGACCTGTGATCACTCCTTTTTCATGTGCTCAGCATCCAGCAGTTCCTTGAATGGGTGAACCCTCAAGTTCATTGGGCTGCACACGTGCAGAGTTAAGTTCTGAATGCTTTCAAGGACCTCTGGGAGAAGCTAAAGGGCAGACAATCATCAGAATAACACATGCAAATTGCTTCTTACTGTCCTTCCTTATCTATGCACTTGACAGTAGGCTGAATATATTTATCTTGTGCCAGCAGCACACATCAAGTTACTATCACTGTGGGGAGTCCTGTAACTCACCCTTATTCACAAGACAGATTCATTTTCTGGCTATAAATATTATCAGATCCAATTAAGACTTAAATTGCAGCTATTGTTACTTCATTGTGTACTTCATTCCTCTGCCAGAAACAATGGAAGTGTGCTTATTCTCCTGGAGGACACTTTCATAAATGCACTTCCTGATTTCTTTGTCACAAGTCACTGCCAGGTGAGCTGCCATAACTTCATGATGGCTCTTAAGGTTCTCCTCTTCTGCCTTTTTGCCAGCTAGGCTACAGACCACTGTTGTCACGGATGCAGTCCTTTTGCATCCATACCACTCCTTTTCCCATCCATTTTGCAATGTGGCATTTCTGAGAAGTTTTTTTTGCAAATTCACAGAACAGGTGAACATGTATAGGATGTGACGGCCAGCGTCTCAGATTCACTTTTCACTGCACCAGGTTAGTTAACTTCTTATGAACACACTGGTATTTGTAATGAGGTCCATAGTTTTGGGGAAAGGTTATATCTGTCCTTCTGCTGGTGCTGCTTAACACTGGAGGTCTAAGTCAGTAGCAAGTTGAGATTCTTGCAGAGTTTGCAGGATTTAACTCAAGGAAGTGAGAATTCACTGCCTCCTTCAGTATGGACAGAAAACATTTACAGATGCTCCCAGCAGAGTCTTCAAAGGGTGAGGCAGGAAAACATGTGTTGAACATGTGGACTTCTGTGGGAGGTGGTTCTGCTTGATGGATATTTTTCCACTGCCAGTTTGTGATACAGACAGCAGACACTGAGTGAATAGTGGGGTCACACCTAGGACTGAAAGCTCTGCTTTTGCTGAAGCAACAGGCAGAGCTGCCAACCATTTGCATTTCCAACACTTATACACTGCCAAACCACTGATTTGCTTTCGTGGGACAAGCATGGTATTGCAAGGAAAGTTGAACACATTCTGTAATGGACATTTCCTCAGCCTTGAGTCTTTTCATTTTGTGGAAGCTTGTCAGCAGAGGGAGAAAGAAAGGCAACTCCTCCTGCTTTGCTTCATTGCTTTTTACCAACTAATTATCACTTATATGTTGCACTTGTATAACTGACTATCCCAAAATTAATTAAATCCTTCCAATCCTTAGAACTCCAAACAGCTGGGTTGCTGTATTTAACCATTGTATTTAATCAGTCAGTAGTGGTAGCGGAAGGAAATTCTTGTTTAGAACAGAAAATGGTCGGAATTTTTCAGCCTCTTCTTGTATCTTCCAGGCTCCAGATTCTTAAAGGGAAATCTCCTTACAGTTTGAAAACAGAAGTCATATAAAGAAGGCTCCTGCTTGTTCTTCATGCAAATAACACCACAAGAGCCCCCTCTTTGTCACTCATGACCCTGCGCTGAACATAATGAGTACACAGGGTAACATCATATCTCTGGCTCATCCCATGAAGAAACAAGTCATTCCTTCCTTTCTGTCTCCATCTTCAGCCCAAAGAGCAAAGCTCTGCCTATTGCATACATGCATAACTATTTCTGATGTACTGGCATGACTTCAGCAGCTTCTGCATAATAGATTTGCAAGGAAACTTTGTACCACCAATGAATTGAAAGAAAATTCCGAGACACTAGGAAAATGTGAAAACTGCGTGTGTCTCTTAGCAATACTTTCTTTAGCTGATCAAAAACTGGGTTAGGAAAAGGCTGCTAGTTGCTAGCATGAAGTTTTTAACACAGTGGAGTGCTTTATGCCTTTATGACATATGTAATTTTCCTCCAGCAAAGAAGCCATCATTTTTTCTTCCTTTTATCTGCTAAGATGGATAGTATCTTAAGAGCATGGGCATCAGCCAAAACTTTCTCAATATTCTCAGAACTGAGAAAATTAAAAAAAGTCCCAGCATTTTCATGCACAAAGAAGCTAGAAGCCTGTTTCTCTGGATATTGTTTGTCTCAGTGATACAGCCACTTTGGTATTAATTTGACTGATTTAATGAACAAAGTAACAAAATCACAACATCACAGAGTATGCTGAGTTGGAAGGGACCCACAAGGATCATCAGGTCCAACTCTTAGCCCTGCACAGCAACGCCCCCAGGACTCACAGCACATTCTTCAGAGCACCTATTGTGCAGCAAGGTAGAAAAAATAATTGAGGATATATAACTCTTTCTCAGTTACCCTGAGTGCCTGGTGAGTGCTGGACGGATAGAATGAAAGCCAATGAAAAATAGTATTTTTTCACTAAAGCATCCTGACATGACTCTAAGTTCAGACCAGGAGCACAGCAGGAAGAAATGGAGATGACATTCTTTCATGTTCCAGAGTAAAGTCACATTCCAAGCAAAGAAATGATGGTATCTGGATACAAATTCCTCAGTAAAGGGTGTGATGCTGTTCAGGAACTCTGATATTCCAATATTTTGCATCTGGGGAACAATGTTTTTGATGTACTGGGAAAATAAGACATGCATGCAAGTGAAACAGAGGACAAAGACTCTTGCCACAGGAAAGGACCGTGAGTAAGAGTGAGATCTATGCCTTCAGCATGAATTATGAGCAGGTCAGAGGTAACAAGTGTAACAAATCACAGTTCCACAAATACTTTTCATGCCATTTAATGTCCTACTGCTGCGTAGTTCTATGAGGACATGGACCAATTGCAAACATGTGAATGCAGAATGTTTCCATCTGACTTCAGCAGAGATTTCTATATGGTCTGGAGTAAACTGCAACCTCAATACATTTGAGTTGTGTTTGGAAAAGCTGTTAAATATCCAGATGTCTAACAGAATCTCTTAGTCTGTGCAATTGGGATAGGAGTGATGCAAACAAATCCTTCCTTATTGGGTTTTCTATAAGACTAATTTGCCCGAAGGCACAGACTGCTCCTCTCTAATGGAAACAATTCCTTTCTCTATCTTCATATTGCCATCTTGAAGTTACTCAAAAGATTAAGAAATATGTAGGAGAGTTCAACAATTTCAGCATGAGAAGTTTCTGAGTAAATTTAGTTTCTTCTTCATTTTAGAAGTCCAGATCCCTGGGAGCTATCTGAGTCCTCTTTTCCAATATTAACTTTAAGTCTTGCCCAGTCTGAGGTACTCTAGAATTGCAGCCTTTATCTAAGAAATGCTTTAGACAAAGAGAACTGAGAAAACTGTCGGCATGGAAATAACAACCTCACCAATACCCACAATCCACAATTGAGCAGCTTCATGACAATATATTCTAGACTATGCTTCCCATTTAGCTCATAGCCAGAGTTCTAGTCACATGAGATGCTTAAAAGGAGAAAAAAAAAATTAAAAAAAAAAAAAAAAAAAAAAAGGTGGTTGTTTTTAGAAAATAAAAATCTGTTCCATCCAAATTCTCTTCCTTGTGTGTATGGCACATCTCTTTTCAACAGAAATATTTTCCACAGCAATAACCCTCGTTTGGACTTGTCTGGACTCAAGTGGATACTAGATGCAAACTGTAAGGCGACCTCTGCATTAAACTGGATATACAGCCCTTCCGTTCTAATCCCTAGATGAAAGTTTTCCCTCACTATCAGAAAAATAACTCTGAAGATCCAACACAAATTTCCCACATAATGAGGAGAATAAGCAACACTAACAAAAGAAATTTTATTTTGCTCAATAAAGGCATTAGTTATATAATAAGGACCAGTTTCAATTGATAAAGAGTTAAAAGTTTTGCTTTTGCTATGAGAGATTCAGTTGATAAAGAGTTAAAATTTTTTGCTTTTGCTATGAGAGAAAAAAATGGGCTTCAAGAATAAGAAAAACCTGTGCTTTTAACCTTCTGTGTCACATGGCAAAGAACATAATTTCTTGCAGAGTTATTGAGACTATGTAAATCCTAATGCAACAGAGCTTCCATGACTTAGCTAAATATAGCTGTAAGGTAACCTTTTGAAGTCACAGATTGGCAGAGAAGCAACTAAGAACAGTTTACTCTTCAAATTGCATGCAGACATGTCATAACCATCTTAATCATGTTTGCTTTGGAGGTGGAAGACAACTTGAAGAATCATGAAGGAAACACTAGATCCATCCCTTTTGGGAATTTTGTCTTTTTTTGTAATATGAAGCTGTGTAGCCTTTTCTGCTATTGAGGATATACTTCACCAATAGCAAGTTTTGTCATTATCGAGGTAGATATTGCCATCCACCTGCAGTACTGCGTTGAGGTCTAGAGAAGTGGTATAGGGGGTTCTTTGTGGGAAGTACATAGTGTGCCCATTTGGTGCGCTACAGTAATCCATGGGAATAATCCATGTGTCCCAGAGATATTTTTAAAAAGAGAATTATTCCACTTCGTGAATTTTCACTTTCCTGGATTTTTCATGGCAGAAATCTTATTCTCAGACATAAATTCCCTATCCTGGAAGCTGTCACAGCTTAGCTTTTGTGGCTTTCTTAGAACTCTTCATTTTATATAACTCAAATGGAAACACAAATGTAAGCATACGATAGTAAAAAACTATTTACTCTGAATATACTTTGAGAACTAGTTAACGAAAGGAGTTTGGGATAGTTTTCTCCATAGGTCACTTATATTTCTCAGCCTAAACTTTTACCCTAAGGTACTGCATTCCCATGATATCCTTACTATTGTTATTCTGATTGTTCTTTAATGTACCTGGACTAACAGTAGGCATAGACTCAGACGTAACACAGACGTAAGCCTAATGAAATTTGTATTTCTGTCTGTTGGAAGCAGAAGTCTACTGTAGTAGATTTACTGTTTGCTCCTTTTTGCTGCCATTATGCTTTTAATATCACTCTAGTAAATAAAAAAATAAATCCTAAGCTAAGAATTGCATGAATTGAAGTGGCATCCTGTAGAATGAAGTTTCTACCTCTTCTACTTGAAAGATTGTCTTCAGGGTAATCCCCGACATGAGTACAGATTGGGACAAAAATTCATTGAAGCAGCCCTGTGAGAAGAACTGGGAATGCTGCTGGAAGAGAGGCTGGACATGATCCAGCCATGAGCACTCACAGCCCAGAAAACCAAACATGTCCTGGGCTGCATCCAAAGCAGCTTGGGCAGCAGGGGACAGAGGGGATTCTGCCCCTCTGCTCTGCTCTGGTGGGACCCCACCTGAAATGCTGCATCCAGCTCTGGGTCTCAGCACAGGAAGGACATGGACCTGTTGGAGTGAGTCCAGAGGTCACCAAGACGAGTAGAGAGATAGAGCTCCTCCCTGAGAAGCTCTCTGAGGCTCTGCTATGAGGAGAGGCTCAGAGGCTCAGTGTTGTTCAAACTGGAGATGAGAAGGCTCCATGAAGACCTTATAGCACCTTCCAGTACTAAAAGGGAGCTATAAAACACAGGGAGAGGGGCTTTTACAAGTGTGGAGAGTGTGGGGACAGAGCAGAATACAGTGAATATATCCTCTTGCTTCAGATTCACTGAATACAGCTCTTATCTTAACCCTTGCCTGATTGATGTACAGAAGACTGAGAAGTTTCTCAGGAGCTCTAGAGAAGAAATCTGCTGTCCTAAATTTTTGAAGGAGGGGTGTGGGAACATATCTACTTTTGATGTTCCAGAGCACTGCCCTATGCACTGTGCAGCCAACTGATAGATTTGCCATTTGTCAATTTGCTCCAATCCCTTCTCAAACTTTTCTGTTGTTTTCATTTGAGTAACCTTTCCATTTTTTAAATGCCATGTTCTCATTTTGAAAGCTTTTTAACTCTTACAGACTATGAACGATGAAGGGTTTATTTTGCTTTGGTTGTTTTGGAGCAGTGGTACAGAGTTTACTTTGGCTTCTAACTCCATATTTTTTGAAAGCTCCCTGGCTGATTGTAGGCTTCTTTTCTCCCCTTTTCCCTCCTTTTTAATTTTTTTTCCCCTTGGCTTGCTTTGTCTTTGCCTTGCCTTACCTTTTCTTTTCTTGACTTTTCTTGCCTTTTCTTCTTGACTTTTCTGCCTTAAATATTTCTATTTGCTTTATAGTTTGCTTCTTTTTTGTCACAGTTCCTCTCTTAAAATGGTGCAGCTTTGTACTACGTTTATTTGGCATGCTCTCTTCTTCTATTAACTTAATGCTAGACCTTTCAAATGGAGTTCCTATTCTAGTTCCTAATTTTGTTACTGTAAGACCTAAAATCTTGTTCTGTGAAGTCTATTGACTGGCACACTGATTGCTTCTTCCTGAACTGTCTTCCTAAACTTATGCTTGCCCTAGAGATAGAGACACAAAATCTTTAATTTTTCATTTCAAAATCTAATGTCTGCTCTTGTAAACTTAATGTGGATCTGCTTTGCAGTGGTGTGCTTAATCTTGGTCTACAGCCCCGACCTTCACAAAGCTGCAAATTAATCTTAATTCCAGCCATCATTTAAGCAGTGACACCTTCATTGTTTCACTGATAAACCTAATTTTGATTGTCCCTGAAATAATCTATGATTAATTTCTAAAGAACTGACTTTGAAACATCTTTACTGGAAAAGATAATTGGGGAGCACAACAAAATTATTACAGTTATTGAATACTAATATTTAATGAAAAAAATAGCCAGTAAGTCTAATTTTATAAACAAAAGGAGTGGAAAATTAGTAATTAAATTCCTAGAAACTTCAAAATATGAAGAAAGATGACTATTCTATTTACCATAGCATCTTTTTCTCAAAGGAAGCAGGAGTCTCAGGGTACCTGCTGATGAGAAGCTCAGCATGCAGTGAACCTGAGGTCAGAAGAACATTTTTCCAGATGAGATGAGGTTTTTCACTGTCTAATCATTATAATTGATTTGTGTTATCATAACCGGCTGTATTTAATTAGTTCCTCCTTCCCCCCCCCCCCCACACCCCCCCGGAAGAATCTGTGTTTACCCCAATTTTTGGTTTGTGCTAATCCTCAACAATACAGTTTTGGTCTGTGGTCAGTTGAGTAGTTGGGCAGCTCTTCTTGTTGCTCTGTAACCAAGCCTCAGCTTGCTGGGTGCTACCTACATACCGTGTGAAAATAAAGGTTTCTTCTCCCTAAGAAACCTCATGTGTACAGTGCTCAGTACATCTGAGGTCACTTATCTAACTGAAGTCCAATTTTCACTGTATAGTTTCTACTTCAGTAAACTGTAAATATATTGTTTATTCAAAAATGCTGCTCTTGTATAGATAATACCTTAGGAAGGTTTTCCTTAATATTTTCAGGAATTACTGTATCTAAAACTATACTGGGATTTACTGCTGCCCCCTTACTTTACTGCTGCCCCCTACTCCCCCAAAGGACCTGCCATGGTGGCATTGTTTTCATGGGTGAAGATGGTCTCTTCTTTGTGCTTCCACTGCTTCTCCACTTGATTATCTGGTGAGTTTATTCTCCTCCACTCTTATGAGACCCTGCACTGCTATGTTGGATCCTGAGTTACTTTTTAATGTTACAATGGAGATTTTTGCCAGTGCAAATAATTGTCCCCTATCTTCTAGATCTGTTGCTTCCTGTCTTGGACAATTAAATTCCTTTCAATGGCTTTCAGGGATTGCCATCAGAAGGGACTCTGATGGCCCTGTAGCTTCGTGATCAGGCACTGAGGAAGGATTCTCCAAAATCAACTTCTCCTCATAATTCTTTACCCAATTGTTCTTTATCCTTTGCTTTCCAGTGCTTTCCTCTGGCAATCCGCCATTAAATGCTTCGGGACCCTGTTCTGCAGTCAGCTCCCTGCACCCAGGGATCTGCTACCTGAGCGCTGCAAAGATATTCTCTGGATATCTTGATGACTGTGCCTTCATTTCAGGGTCTTCTTTGATTGTGAGTACTATGGCTAAAACTGACAGTTTTGAGTGGTGAGAGCCTGAAGCGACTTTCTCTTTGGGGTTTTAGCAGTAGTTGGTGTTCAGATAATAAAACAATTTAACTGTTGAGAAAGAACATTGTCTTCACTGAAGCATCACCCATATGGCAAATAGAACACTATACTGAGTGAACCTCAGTTATCTTTTCCTGTTTGATATTCAGTACTGATGGGCTAAGGGAGGTGGTACTTGCTTGGTGCTGTGCTTTGCCAAATAATCCTTCGGAAGAACACAAGCTAACAAATCCCTGACACTGTTGACTTTTCCAGTAGGACTTCAGGAAGGTGAATTTGACTAACTGTTAAGTGACAGTAACTCAGTGCTTTCAGGAAGCAAATTCTCTAGTATCACTTGTATACTTGTTAGCTGCTGAATGGGGTTACTGGAAGTAGCTGGGACTCCCCAGCTCTTCTGGACAAGACACAGCATTTCTGGGAACACAAGTGTGTTTCTGAATGCATGCAAGTGTAGCAGTGTGGATAAGGCAGCACATTCACAATCTCCACATTCAAACAATACAAAAGCACAACCAAACTTCCCACAGTGATCCTCCCACTGAGTTACAGCTCTGAGTTAAGATGTGACATCACATGCCAAAGAGTATGTTGCTGCTTTGTTCCCTGCTTTGTATGGACAGATTGGACACAATGCAATACAGATTGGACACTGCTTATATCTAGGTAAGTTACATCCATTCATTATTTATCCATATCAGTCTCTACAAGATAAAATTTCCCTTAAGATTTTTAGCTGACCCATCTGAAGCACTGTGACCTCTCTTGCTGCAGGGCCTGAGTGCTTTTATGCTTGTAATGCTACTCAACTCACGACCCCACATGCACTGGAGCAGCACAACTGCTCCTCTTAACACAGGCAAAAATGGGAATGTTGAATGGTAAGAGCCCTGTCAGACAAATCCACAAAACAGGTGAGTGCCTTGCTCCTGTACAGTTTTCATGTCATCCTCTCTAGGTGATGCATGGAGGGTCAGGACCTCTATAACCGGAAGCGGTGACCAACAGCATCATGTCAAGTTTTGCTGCAGTGGCCAAGCTTGGGGGTGGGGTGGCACTTTGCTGAAAAAGCATCAAAGGGCTGGTAGATCATTCTTTAATCTTCTTTACAGGGACAAAGAGTAAAAGAAGGATAAGGAAAGACAGAACAGTGTGCTGGCAAGTCTGGTCTGGGAGATGTAAAAGGAGATCTTTGCAATTCAAGACCAATAAAATCCCCTTATCCTTTATTTGCTTGCGTTTTTTTGCAAAATGCCAGGCTACTGAGAGGATGTATGAACCAAATGTCCTCCTGCTATGTTCTTTTTCTTCCCTCACAGTTTCAAGATATTGTTCATAATAAATTTAAGGACAATTAAATGTCTTTCCAAACAACAAGACAGCAGCCAGAGGCAAAGTTCTGTAGTGTCCAGCTCCAGTATGAGCTTTCAGACTGAGCCTTGTCTTCTCCCTGAAGCTCTGGGTTTCTCCAGTGCCAGATTAAAAAAAAAAAAATTTAAAAAGTTTTTTTTTTTTTTTTTTTTTTTTTTTTTTTTTTTTTTTTTTTTTTTAAGAGTTTTCAATTCCTAACGAGAAAGCCATATCATATTTACACAGTCAGATGTATCAGCCATGACTGAAAAAATGGGAAGTCCTACAGTGAGGGAGCTGAACAGTGCTTTCAACATGTCGTTTAAAAATGGTATTTATTGTTTTTGTAGATTTTGGCTACATAGACAAAACACAGCCAGTTAAAAAAAAAAAAACAAACCAAAACCAACCAAACAAACAAACAACCCCACCCAACAACAACAACAACAAAAAACACTTAAAAAAATCTGAAAAATGTCTCACAGGACTGAGATACTTTCCCTTTATGCCTCGTTTAACAGGACTAATTCACAAAGCATATGACATCCTTTCTGCTCTGGAAACCAGGAGGTACACCGGTTACAAACTATCCCTGGGGACCCTTATAGACCTTCAGACACATCTCTGTAGTTGTTCTGCTAACGCGGTAAGTCCAATTTGTTCCAAATTGGGATTCTCTTAATGTTACTGACTTACTTTCTGCTTCTTTTCTGCCATTACAGTAGTCAGAAACCTTCAGCTCTGCACTAGTAGGGCCACCTTCCTCAAGACAGCCTATCATTTCTTTGGCCATGTGGAATGTGAATATTATTTCAGCTGTCTCCTTCAATATAATCATGGTGTTCCAATTCCATACCAAACCTAAAAGAGCACTTGCTTAAAAGAAAAAAGAAATTAAGCAAACAAACAAATAAAATATTCATTTTAGGGTCTAACAAAATTATTAGAGTGGAAGGTAACCTATGTGGCTTTGAAAAAAAAAAACAACAAAAAACCAAAAAACCCTTGTGGATGCCTTGTTCAGCATTTGTCTTCCACAGGCTGTTCAGTGGAGAGGCATAAATGCACTCAGACAGGAAAAAGTACATGAAATCACATGTGTTAAGCATGAAATCTTTCTGTGGTTGTTTTTGTCTATTCCATCAGGTGTTATTGTAGGTCCTATATTGTGGCATTAGGGATGAGGGGGTTATACTCCGGGGTACTTCAATGAACTGGTCTGCAGAGCTGTTCTGTCTATTTATACTCTTGTAAATATCTCTCTGAAATGGTGCAGAGCTAGCTAAAATTAAAATCATATGTCTTTCCAGTTGTAGCCAGTCAAGGAGGATGAAGGCATTCCTGTATCCCATTAGAGGATCCCTGTGGTATTTCAGACATTTTGAGGTTTCTGTCATCAGGCCTGTCCCTACTAAGTATCACTCTAGCCCTGTAAAAAACTCCTCCTTACAACTGTGGTTACTGCCATGCTAATTGCCTGAGGAGATAGGCATTCTCTTGCTCCTGCACCATGGAACAAAGGCTGCTCCCCTGCAAATAACCTCTGTGGGAAGGCTCCTAGAGCCTGGCAGGAGGTCCTTCTCCAGTGGAGGCTGCCATGGATCCAGTCACGTGTTCAGAAGAAAGCCTGAAGGGTGAAATACATCAGAAGAGGCAGAGAAGCAAGAGGAGTGGGCAGCAGAACTCGTGTGGGTTTGGACAGACCAGTTTGTCACCTGGCGTGAACCAGGGAATTAAACTGTGCACAGGGTATTAAGCACATATAACCTCGTATATTAACAGTCACCATGAGAGAGGGAGGGAGGGAGGAATGCAGGCAAGCAGGAAAGAAGACTTTGAGACAGGAGGAGATAGAGACACATAATGTCATACAGCTCCCTCCTTTAGCCACATTCAATGAAACTCTTAAATTTTCTCAGACTCTATAAGACATTTCAAGTTTCCAAATGTGCTAGCATCATCTGGTAAAGCACTTGCCATCTCATTTGCTTGGTACCACTGGATAACAAAAATAGCTTTCATTTGCCAAATGATGTATAACCAAGCAATTGCTTATGGTCATTACATGGCCACAGTGCATTTCTCACACACAGAGCTGCATTGCAGCATGAGACTTCACACCACAAAAGGAAGTCTTGTGTATCTGAGACATCAACAGCTCACACTGGGTATCAGTTCCTCTGCCAGTGTGGCTTCTGTGCCCTTTAATATCAGGGCAAAGGTGTTTTCAGCTGCAGCCTTGGACCATTTCTCTCATCTGTGCCGACAGGTAGACTAAACCAGGTGAGTTAATGTGGGCAAAGTGTTCTTCCACACTCACCTGTGACTATGGTTTTCATGGCAAAATTGGAGGATGGAGATATTGAAATCTATAGGCCATTGATGAGGACAGAGGGTGTGTGGTGTGAGAGCAGTGCCTCTCCTTCCCCTCTTTCAAAGAGCAGCTGCCCCCAGAAACACATCTGCAAAGTGTTTCAAAAGAGGCAATCCACAGCTTGAACACCACTGCCAATCAAGCTTCTCAGAAACAAGCTTTTAGCCATAGAAACAGAACTGAAGACCTCTCTCACAATTTTCCTTCCAAAATGTCTTGTTTTTAAACAGAAAACCACAGTTCTCTGTTTACAGATGAGGATAATGACTTCTTAACTGATATGTAATGACTAGCTGCATGTCAGTAAGAAAAAAACTATTTTAAAATATAATGAAATAAGAATTTTTATTGAAGGGTGTGATGTTTCCTCCTCATTTTAACTGAAGAATCCAGTTTATATTCTAGAACAGAAAAATGTTAATTTCTCTTCTTATTTTAGACAAATTTTGGGGGCTTTTTTTCCTTCTCCTTCCTGTTTGAAGGTCTTTTCTCACCCCAGCTGCTGAAAGTATTCAGCTATCCATTTTTTTCATCAGCCACCACTACCACAAATAAACGAATGCAGTTAAGAATTTCACCAAATTAGAGTTGCAAAGCAATTGTATAGGTTCATCTTTCATCCCTATTTTTCCAAGCCTAAACAAGAGAGTGCTCTTGTGAAACAAAGCCTGCAAGACTGAGATCACAGAGAAGGTAAGACCGAGGGGCCACAGGGACTCTAGATTATACACAATGTAAAGGATAACAACTAAACATTTAGAAAATGATGATGATATTTTAGAAATATAATTTACTTACAGAGTCAGGTTTGTGGTTTGGGTTTTTTTGTGTGGGTTTTTTTGTTTGTTTGTTTGTTTGGTTTTGTTTTTGTTTTGGTTTGGTTTGGTTTTTTTAGGTGACACAAGCTACATGTTACCCTTTGTGCGTATTTTTTAACCAGATTATAGAAGAAACATTTTTCAGGGAGCAGGGTGAGAGAATTTGCTGCCTTGTTAGGATCCAGGGCCTCTCTGAGATCATCAGTAGTTCTTGGAGGTAGAAATAACACCTTCTGTGGGGCTTTTTTATTTTTCTGGGGCAAGGGTGACAGGGTCACATCAGCAGGCAAGAGATGAAAGCAAAGATATATGGGGAAAGGATCTCCTGGGAAAAGGAGAGGAAAAAGAATGCCTTCAAAATACAACTCATTCCCAAACTGGAGTTTCCTCACATATGTATTTTAACTTTGCTTTCTGGAAGTATAGTTTGCATGAAAAATGCTTGTGACCCTGTAGCACTTGCTTTGCAGAAACACTATTTTCTGAAATGTAACTGCTTTGTTTTCTGACTTGTTAGGATCTACATGCTACAAGTACCATACTCCTGAAAGGCGGCATTGAGCAGTATGCTATACAGACCACATAATGGCATTATGTCTAAGAACTTCAAAATAATTACCTGCAATAAGTGCTTAAAAACAAACATCCCCCCCAAACCAAAGCCAAAACAAACCCCCCAGAACCCCCACAAACAAACAAACAAAAACAAAACAAAACAAAAAAGCTTTTCAATTCTCTGGAAACAAGGAACTGTACAGCTGAGAAAGACCTGGATGATAGGAATCAAGTTCAAACTGCAACATGCCCAAAGAATGGTGACGTTTGAATGAAGAACTTTTCATTAGAGCATTGCTACTGCAGTGAATACTGAATTTAACACCATATGCAACACCAAACTCTCTCAAATCTACTTTGGATGCAAAATCTTGGGCTGGGCACATCTCTGCTGAGAATCTTTGGCAAAATCCCAGGATGTCAAATTTGTGCCTGATGAGCATCATGTTGATTTCTGCCCTCTACTGGAAGTGAATTCAGAGGCACTCACAGAGTGACAGCAAACTGGAAATGCAGTTGGTGATAGAAAAATACCTCCTTGCACACACACATGGGTGACTCCACTTATTTTATGCTTTTCTTACAGCTGAACAGTTTCACCTGTTAAACTGCTAATTTGGATGATGATACAAACTGAAATAATTGTAGAATCATAGGTCTAAAGCACTTTTGCAAATGTAGTGAGGATCTGGGTGATTTTTTAAGATGAAGAATAAAAAATGCCCGACCACCACATTGTGTTATTTTTACATGCTGTAGTGCAGTGTAAATTTGTCCCCAAATAAATGGTGTGGCAGTCACATGCAGGTCACAGGGACAAGTACCTATCCCTTCCTGCTAGCCTGACATCCAGGGGATGCCTGTGGCAGGTTTACCAGTGATTGCCAGATTTCTTCTAAGTTACAGCTACCATTATATGGCTATATTGGTTTGTTGGTATGTTGTTCTGCTTGAGAATGGAAAACAGGGGTTTGTTTACGAGCTCGGGGAAAAAAAAGGCAATTAAATATGTTGAGGAATAAATAAGTGTGAAAATATAGATGAAATTATGAATGACAGTGTAAAGTTAAATATGAATGAATGAAGTTTCTTCTCTATTACAAAGGGAAGAGATTTTTATCAAAGGACAAGAAGGTGTTGTATGGTGGAACATGTTCTCATAGTATAGTCCATTCAAATGAGAATCTCAGTTCTTTTTAAGATTTCACTGATGACCTCTTCTCTTTGACTATGAGAGAGTTTTGCATTACAGTGAATCTAATTAAAGACTAGTGTCTGTAACTTCTGGTTCTTTTTCTCTCTTTTCTATGTGTTTTGTCTGCATGGAATCCTGGGCCGGTGTTGCTTGGTGGGTATTTTTATCTAAACAGTTGATCAATATAGAATCTTTGTAAATGCCTGAATAAGAAGGATGGACAGTCTCTTATTTCTAAACTTTCTAATTCTCGTTTCACTGCTTGGAATAACCCAAACAGGAGAGATGGGGCTAAACCATGCCTCTGTGTTTGAGCCTTGCTTATATTCTGCTATTTTGCTTTTCATTTTGTGCCATTTCTACCCATCAGCCTAAGGAAGTATCATACACAGAACAAGACTGTGGGGTTCAAGAACAAGTATTCACTGTGAGGAAATTTCCCCAACAGAGAGTTGTAATGCATTTTCCCATTTAGCTTCTAATCAATATTATGACTGTTTTAACATAAGAGGATTTGTGTTCTAGTAACCATGCAGTATGCTGCCAAACAGAAGAAAATACCAGAGTTTTGCATTTGAAAGTATGAGTCGGTATTTTTTAGGCTTTATGTAACCTTAAGGATTTTCTGTTAGTTTCCACGTCCTGCCTTGAACAAGCTACACATTTTCCCCATTCTGTTAGCCTGCCTTTCATTCTTTGTGACTCCTCAGACTTCTTTCTACCAGCCCTTGCAGATGTGAATTCTCTTGCAGGAGCAGTGGAGAATTTCAAAGCAATTACGAGGTGTGTGGTTAACCTTTGGGAATCTTTGCAACTGGTGTCACTTAACATTACTCTAAACAGTTTCTACTCTAAAGGTAATTAAGCCAGTGCTTCTATTTTTCTGGTTTTGGTTCTGCTGTTCGGAAGTTTAAAATTTTAATTGGAAGCTTTATGTTTTCTGAGCTGGTAGCAGAAACATGCACATTCAAGCTACATATATGTGCAATGAACGGTGCCAGAGAAGTAGGCAGGGAGATGGCCTGTGGAAAAACTTCAGGCCCAACAGAAACCCACAGCATACTTTCCAAAAGCAAAACCCCAATAAAACCTCACTGGATTCGTGGTTTGATTTAATTTCTTCCCCTGCAAACTTCACGAAGGCAGGAGAGCTGGTGACTCAGTCTGTCGCAGCCTGCCGAGCCGTGCTGGGCCCGAATGGTGGTGACGGGGAGGAGCAGGGCCTGAGTCACCCCTGAGCTTCTCTGCAGCACCAAGCTGTGTTTCAGGAGGAGGCTGGTGCAACTCAGCTTCACTTCAAGTGTGTGTTCTCACCGTGTGCAGTTGTGTCACGTGCCTTGTGCGAGCTGTAATTTTTATGCTGTTACCAGGGAGGGTGGGAGGTGGCTGCATTACTACATCCACACACAACTTCACCACCTCTAGTGAGTGCAAAGGAGGGGTCAGCTACGGTTTGTCTGAAACACCAGGGTGTTTCTCTCTGTCCCCCATTTTAGGCCAAGGAGGGTGTGTGCTTGTGCACATTTCACAGCCCTGTGCCCAAACTTTTGGTCAGCAGCCAACCCCCTTCTCACCAAACTGCTGAACTTCTGTGGCTTATGGTCCCCACACCTCAGCCACTGCTGCACGGGTCCAGTATTGACACAACTGTCAGCTTAACCCTGAAGAGGCAGCACTGCCTTGTTTGACTTCAGTTTATTTCACTTTATCTACAACAAGCACTGTCCTTGCCAGGTTTGGTTTTTTCTCTCCCCACTCTTCTGGATTGGAGAGGAATTAATTTCCAGCTGTGCAGAAAAAGAAAGAGAAAAAAGAGCAAAACAATTTACAGTGCAGCCAAATTTCAATTGAAAGATGACATTGCCTTTGCTGATCTGTAAATAAAGATGACATGCTCCTCTTTTATGAAGGAAGGGGAAAAGATTTATACTGATTTATACTGAGCTCTGACTGTCCTAAAACTGATGCTTTTTTTCCTTTTCTAAGTTTTAAACCATGAAAATTCAGAGTAAAGTTAGCCCTCATTTCAACCAGGTATTTCTCTCTACTCCTTTGTTAGGATCTACCCTAGCACAGATGGTTCTTGGCTTAGGATTTACATGTCAGGTGCGGATTTTACCATCCTTCAGAGCTCAGATTCCTAGCCTGTGGTTCAAGACAATATGTGGGACTTAGAATGATACCATTTCACTCAAAACCTTTCCTTCTGGTTGCCAGATTGGGACCATCATTTCTCACCTTTTTGCTGCTCTCAGTCTATTGTTCCATGTGCTTTGTTTGTATGTCTCAGGTACAGAGACACCTCTGTAATGCAGACACAAGAAATGTTCTTGGTTTTTTATGCCAGGGTCAGTGTGCAGGTGCAGACAAACCCTAATGACCATGGCATGGGAGCTAGTGCATGGCTGTGCCATGCTGGCTCTGACAGTCACCCTGCCTTTGGGCAGGAATCCCTCTTACCTGTGGAGACAGATCTGTGTCTCTGCTTCCAAACAAACTTCCTTTCTGCAAGACAGCCCAGTTGCCAGAAAACCACATGTGGCTATGGCTGAAAAACCAAGAATGTGATTCTGTCTCAGGGATTTGCTGCTTTAATGCTGTGCTTTCGTGGCAGATGACATCAGCAGCACTCCTCCAGACCAGCATAGAATATTCTCAAAGCAATGCAGAAACGAATTAATTCCAAGTATTCTTAATCTCATGACACATTTTGTATATGACTTTACTTTTGCACATGCAGGAACCAAGACTTCTTTTTTCTCCTCATCTGTAATGGTCTTGAAGTAACTAACCTTAAATAAACATGCAAGGTTAAATGTATTCCCTACAGACTGCATGACGTTTTTGCAATGTGAGTCTCATTAAGATCAAATGGGCTAACGGAATAGCAAACCTGACACTGAGTAATAAAACAATCATGACAGTCCTTGTGTAAGTCAAAGCTTTTAGAGAAATTTACCACCTAATTCAACATATCAAAAAGTGCCATTTATTTTCACGTGTGCAACTAGGGGACTTCATTGATTCACGTCCTGACTGTCTCAGACTGAATGCAAATTAATAGGGGCACCAAAAAATCAGCAGACATCAATCTCATCTCAGTCGTGAAGCTTTTTGGTCAAAACTCTACAGAGCTGGTAAGAAATATTTTCAGAAAATTCAGCAATTCCTAGATCCCATTATAAAAAAGAATCCCCACTGAGACTACATCTCTTTTAGGGTTTGTTTTATATCCAAATCCATTTGAACAACTCTTGCAGAAAGTTAAATATCTCACAAATGTGTTATATCTGTTTTGACACAGTAAGAAATGGATTTGGTTAGACTGATGTAATTTCACCAGAAGAACTCTGTGGTGCTATGATCCTGAGCTGATTGCCCATCATCAAAAACAGTAAGTGTTCCACCTTCTCTAAACTAGTGTACACAGCCCTGAGCCGCTCTCCACTCATGACGTTGTTTCTTGAACTTCACAGGCAGCTGTAGCACAAGACTGTGCACTGCTGTTGCCGCTGTAGCCTTCATAATGATATTCAGCAGGTAAAAGTGGTTAATAAATGTAGTCCAAAATTCAAATTGAAAATGAAAGGAAAAATAACTATATTACATTATTGTTGGATTTTTTTTCCCTGTGAGTTTTTTTCCTATCAAATAGTTGAGTTTCTCTTGTTCATCCTCCATCTCTCCATGCAGCTGCTTGCTTGAGGCTACACTGTATGAATGAACATGAATGAAGCCTCAGGAAATGCATTTTTACAAGGTTTCTACTGTTCACTGTGATGAAAAAAGCTAAAAATGTGAGTAAAGAAATTGCTGCAGGGCTAGCAACTGTAAAATAGAGAAAGGAAGTCACTACATAGTACCAAAAATTGTTGAGCATGTTTTCTTCTAATCTAGCTGTCTTGAGGCTTTTGTTCAGGGTTTTGTGGTGTTTCAAAATGATATCTCCTGCAGCAGGTTGGACAGAATGAAACTTGAAAAATATGGGGAGACCAAAGGAACAGATTAACTGCCATCTGCTTTACTTGCATTCTAGTGTCTCTGACTACAGTCACTCAGTTAAGAGGGTCCTTTGCATGAGGCCACTGATTTCCCTCCAGTGCAGAAATGCCTGGAGGGGCACATAAGCCTCTGTTAAGGGATGTGACCTCCTGGCCTATTGCACCATTTAATTAGTAATGGGGTAATACTGGGATAAACATTAGCACTAAATAAAGAAAAAGAACCTAGGGCCCCAGATGGTGGTGGTGTTTGACTGACATCATGCTGACACCACAACAGGTAGCATGCCTTGATGGCAGTGACTTTTTTTAAGAAAATGTATGTTGTTGATAACCTCATCATCCAGCACTTGTCTGCAGCAATGAGGCACAGCTTCTTGGAAGCTGTTGCAGCTCTTAAATTCTTGGGGGGCTTTGTTGGGGTTTTTATTTCCAGTTTTTGTCACAATGGACAACATAATTTGCCAAGGATTGGTTCCATTTCCATCTTGGGTTTGCATGTACTCCCAGGTTGAAACTTTCCTTTGGTCATAGTGCCAAAAATACCTTTGCTTAAATGGGAAATTTTCATTGAGCACAGGGGAGTCTGATCCCACAACTGGCACCACTGATCACTAGAAAAGTAAAAGTAACTCCAGGTACACAAAAGGCTCCTGTGTGAGGTAGTGCAGAAAGCCTCTCTCCTTTTCACTGCATTTATCAATACCCTAATAAAAAAACATCGTCAGATGTTTTAACTACAAGATACAACCCAAAATCACATCTCTCATACTCAGATGATGTAGCATCTGTTGCATCTGTAGATGGTGTAGCATCTGTTGGCTTTGTAAGGCTCATGATCTGGTCCTGATGAAAACCACCACCACCCATTTATGAAATGCTGCATCAACGAAGATGATGAGCAGGACAAGTGGATGCTGTGCCACCTGTGGGTCTGGAAGTGACCTCTCTGCTGGTCACAAAGAAGCAGCAGCAATGGTCTAAACATCTGACATACACAACACCACAAAACATAGCAGGGATTCAGATAAGTAATGATATGGAAAATATGTTAAATATTTCTGGGCTCTTAGGGTACAGTGGATGCCTATCTAGGTTTAATAAAACTGAAGTGAGGACACTCCAAAGTTACTTACCATCTCTTTTATTTTAACCACTCCCCTTTTTACCAATAAGGAGAGAGATGAATGTGAGAAGATATAAGTAAGAAAATAGGAGTTTACTAAAAAATCTGAAACCAATAACAAACAACAGGCAAAATAGCAATAAACCATCACTGGATACAAAGTGGTGAGTTCTCACAGGCTTCCTGGAAACAAAGAAAACAAGGTGGGCAGAGAAGCCTCCACAGACAGCCTTGCGTGGAGCCAAAGAGCAGAGAGAGAATGAACTGCAGCAATGACAAAAATGCCCACTTCCCTCCAAAAAACAAAAACAGGGAACAAGGACCAAACAAAAAGAAAACCTGGTGTCCAAGACCAGGGAAATGCCCCCTCAGTCTCTCTGGTGGTAGCTATTGTCTGTCGATCTCTCTATTGACAAAAGCTGCTGACAGACTGGAAGTTCAGGGGCAGAAGAAGCCATCGAATTAGGTGGCATGGCAGTGCCAACCTCTTTGCCTCTCCCATGGCCAGCTCGACCCAGCAGCTGTTGGCACCGTGGTTGCAGGGCTGCTGGCGTGTTGCAGGGGGAAGGAAATGTTCCACCCCCAGCACCGAGGAGCGGCAGCCTGCCTCTGAATGGTCCCAGCTCCAGGCTGCAGACAGGGATTGTGGAATCTGCCAGAAACAGTTCAGGATTGCCAAGTTCAGCCCCTTGGCTGCTACTCAGAGACCTGCCTGAAGAACCTGCTGGGGAGACCAGGAGGAGAAAAAACAGGCTTGTGTCTTGCACCATCCCAGCCTCCCCACAAGAGTGAAAGGTAAAGGCAAGAGAGCTTCTGCCTGAGCAACCCTGACCTCAGAAAAGGTCCTGACATTTCCTGACCTCCACAATTCCCTTTCCAGTAACAATTTTTGACCTATGACATAGCACAGAGACATATGGAATATTTTTTAAGTTATGGAATAACATTTTGAGTTATCCAGTAGTCTCAAATTTTTTAAAATATTCATTGCATTCAGCACTTCAAGTGCAGAGCTAAGTCATCTCCATGGGTTTGTTGTACTTCTACTCTTATCTTTTTATTCCAAACCCATTATTTCATTAAACCCTTAAACAGTTATTATACACATTAAATTATCTTATGTTCAGTCTTCCAGGATTGCAAACAAAGCCTAGGTTATGCTGTTTATTCAACTTCAGCTAGGCTTAGGTCCTCCTCCCTGGTTTTTGAGATTTTTTTCATTGCTGATGCTACTGGTTTTGGTTTTCTTTCCCTGGAATCTTATTATTTTTAATTAAAAGAAATAATTTCAATGTATTTTTCCTGAAATAATGCAGACTTAACTAAAGAATGCTAGAGCAGTTATTTTCATTCATTTCCTTCTAAAATTTCCATTGTAATTGGAACATGCTTTGAACTACTTCGTCTAGTGCTTTGAATATTTTACACTATTTCTTTCATTGTTTCCTTCCTCAAGTGCTGTCAGACAAGCTTTTAAGTTAAAGGTTGCTGTAGATAAACTGTCTTGGTATTTCTGAAGAGGGGAGTGTGTTACCATGGGCTTGTTCTGCCCTTGTGCCCAGGCACACCTGCAGTATCAGCAAGTGCTCAGGGGATCTCCTACAGTGGGATGTGTCACAGAGCTGAGACCATGATAAAGACTTTTCCTCTCCTTAACATACACATACAGTATGTATCAAAATGCTGCTGGCATACATCATTTAGGTCAACAGAAAATCCCCATATTTTTCTTCAAAGAAAGAGACATGCTACAAGGCACCCCAGGAAATATACTGATGTAGCCTGCACCAGTCAGCCTGACAGCTATTCTGAGTGATTTCAGTGGGCATTACTCATGTCCACTCTTCCATTTCTGAAAAATAGCATTAACTCAGTAATAACAGGTAAGTTCCATGTCAGCATCCCTTGGCACATTCACCACTGTTTCAAATAACCCACTCCTGGCAGGTAAGTGCTTTGCAAGCCCCTCTTCTCCAGTTCAATGTTACTGCCTATGGTTTCACCATCTGGTGCAGGCCAATTGAGGGCAGACCTCAGTGATACTGAAAAGATATTTGGACCATCTAGAAACTGTTGTATTTGGTTTGATTCATTTCTTGCTTGAATTGCAGGCAATATTTGCAGGCCACTGCCCTTCTCTCCTGGAATCATCTTTTGCTTTTTTCATAGGTATAAATTATTTTGTCCCAGACATGTGCAGCTGTCATCTCTCCATGCAAAATACACAAAGACAACAGAGTGGTTCCAAAACATAGCAGAATTCATTTATAGAGTGATATCAATCTGTGAAGTTTGGCTAACTAAGAAATGCTTAAGGAAAAAACCAGAGAAGATACAAAAACCACCAAAAATACTCTGTGTTTGAACTCCCACAAAATCAAAAATGGGTGAAAACCTTTGCTGAAGTTCAGAAGCAGCATTTGAAGTGGATCAAACACAGGCCTGTTGTTGGAGACATAGCCCATGCTCTTTTCAAAGCATAAGTTGTTGCTTGCATTGCTGTGATGAAAACAATTAGATAAGCTTGGTGGTTCCATGGAATTTGTTGTTTGTCTAAAGCTGAGTTTGTGGTAAATATCAGAAATTCCTGCTAGGTAAGGGTCTGAATATGACTGAGGTAATTGCTGATTGTAATTTGCTGAAAATGCCAAGGACAGAGATTGTTGAAATTACTAGCAGCATTCAGTTACTTTATGATTCTACATGACTGAGTTCTAGAAGTTTCCACATGACTAGTCTAAAAGTTTCCTAAGATTTCTGAACAAATGTCATTACATTAAGGACTCTGATAATATCATATCATCTTAAAGAAATCTGCACACTAGTGGTGCTTCCTCACTAAAACATGGAATGTTTTGTCCCCTTATAGGGACACAAGTTAAGCTCCTAACTTAAAAAGGAGGCCACCATAGTTATTGAAGAGACTAGTCACTTTCAGAGAGTTCCTGACAGGATGGAACCCAACTAATTCTGGAAAACCTCCTGATTTATGCTGCGGACATTTGCATGTATTTCATGATGTTAATCAAAACTTTGTTGCCTCAGAGGCAGACAAGCATCACTCCCAACTCTGAGTGAGTCTACAGGTTCCTAGCCTTGTCCTGACCAACAGTGATCCAATCTAGTGTTTAAGATCTGCTTGAGGCTCACTGTGCTTTCCTCTGTACAGGCAAGACAATGTTGGGTACACCTCTCTTCTCTCCTGTTTTGCTGCTGTTTTGCATCCACTCTCAAGTATTTCTTTCCCACTCTTGCAGATCCTGGGTCTCTTCCCAGGTGTTTGAGATGTGGGGCTTCAGCCCAACAAACTGCACCATCGCTCAGTTCAAACATCCCGGCCCTTTTTGACACCCCCTGCAAGTTCCAAGGAGTCACTGGGGGGAAACACTGCAGTGGAATTGCCATTGCTTCCCCATAAAGCAACGAAATCACAATTTCCTTCCTACTACCTCTCAAAGCCAGTCCATCAGTTTTGTTAGGTTCCACCTCCTAGCCAGGCTTCACATCTCAAGTTTTTGGGTGAAAAGTTTGAAGGTTTACGTTCAACTGCACCTTCTCTAAATTAAGCATTCTTAGTTGTCTGCAGGAGAAGTCAGGTTATATTTTCAGTTTCCTGTAGCGTTTTGTTTGTTTCTGTCTTTCAGAAAGTGAGGAAGCAAATGCACATTCCTGCCAAGGCTGCCTGAGCTTCAAGTAATTTGAGGGATTCGTCCCCCAGCTGAATCTGCTTAGTTTGAAGTGTCTTCTTTCACCCTTAATACCTTCTTCAACCTCTCCTAAAAATGACTGAATATATAATCATTGAACTCCACTGACTGTGCAGTTACACTGGTTTGCTTTTATGGAGGGGAAAAAAGCATTTTAAATGCTCTTCACAGAAATAGGGCCACTACACCTTGTAGATGTCCAGGAGAAGAAAATTATGCAGTAGTTTTAATGACAAATAGAAGGTAAATATCACTGTCAAAGTCATCCTTATCTCCAAAGGGATTTTTCTGGCTACAAAAACTGAACTTATGTGACCTCTTCCTTCTGTCTTTTTGTAGGTAAACAGCTGGTTCCAATTACCTTGCAGGAATGCCGACCCTGGGATGGTGCAGAAGTGAATGTGCCATACGAAACCTGCAGCCTTAATGAAGAAGGGAAAGGAGTGTCCTGCAAAGATCATTGAATAATGATGACTAATGGCCCATTTCCTACATACATGATCTATCCAGAGACATTATCTGATTGGCTTGTGTGTTTCAGCTTCCCTCCTAAAACAAATGTGTTTCAGAACACAAAAGCCACTGGACTGACTCAGGGAGAGTGTATGCTACACTACTACAGCCTTCCCAAATCTGTATTAAAAATATATTAAAAAATAAAACTTCAGAAATGAATAACTGCCTCGAGGCAAAAATGAATCTCTTCTCTTTCTGTATCACCTCCCAGGCATTAAGTTCTGTAACCTTGTTGACATCACCCTGTGCCACAGACACAAAATGTCTTTAATTATGGAAATGGAATATTAATTTCCACACATATTTAGTTTCTAATCTGTTCTTTTGGTTTCAGACATATAGATAAAGCTTGTGTGCCTGTCACCTGATCTGTTTTTCTGTCAGCAGTGGATGTGTTTGTCTAATAAGAGGTGTCACCTCTCCCAGTAAACCCTCAGTATAGTCACACTGAGGTAACACATACTTAGCACCAGAGGCTCCAAGCACACACACAGTTATGTGAAAGACAGCTGGCTGGTGGGACATGCCACACATGTTTAATATATGTGGGAATGTACTGAACAACCAGAAGGAAGAGTGTTAATTTTCTTTTGTCTTACACGTGAAAACGAAGATCTTTCAGATGTAAGTTATATTATGAATGGCTGGTTTGAATTTGTAATTTTAGATGAAGGCTCAGAAGAGGAAAAGGGGATACTTTTTCAAAACTGAATGAGTTATAAAATTCACATAGAGATTATTTGAAAAATGGAAAAAAATATAATGGCTATTTTATATCTACATGTTCATTTTTCCTGTATTATTTCTCATTTTCAGAACAGAAGTGTATATGTGCAGATTTTAATTACCTCCAGGCATAAAAATTACCACGTGACAGGATAAAAAACATAGCAGGAGAATTTTTAAGATATGAAAATTAGGAAAAAAACATGTTTCTCTATTTGCAGGTGGTAATTAACCTAAAAGATTATAAATTAGTTAAAGAACAACTGAGGAATCCTTTACAAAACTTTGATTTTTTTTCCCCTCCGGAAGATCCGGATGCCTTGGGAGGCTCCTCTGGGAAGAGCCTTCCTAGAGCATGGATCAGTGGGGCTCAGGTGTCTGAGCTCTGGAAACACACCGGCATGTAGCTCTCCTTTATGAGGACATCACAGGTCACACACAAGTTTAGTAATGGACAGGCATATTTTATGCATCATCATTCTGCAGTTTCCAAAGACCTGGCTTGGAAAGTCATGCTGAATCTCTCCAAAGACAGTTTTTCTGTATTTGTAACCATCCTACTAAAAGAATTGTAATCTAAATATGGCCCAGACTCATAAATACACGCCATCTCTAAGAGAGGTACACATTCAACAGGTTGGTTTCAGTGTGTTTCTCAGTGGTTGCCATGAACTACCCTGTAAAACAACTTAAGGGGAACAAACCATCTCATTGGACTGCAAGATTCCCATTTTGAGCCACAGCATTTTATCAGCTGCCCAAGAATTTATGCAGTGTCAAACAAATGCAATCAGATCCAAGCAAGTGATCATCAACCTTTCTCTGGATGAGTTTTGGGAGACCATAAAACTCATAACCATTCTCAGAATAATTCTCTGGGGACAGAGGACAAACTTAAGACAAAACCATTTCCTCCAATCTTATCCTAAAAGACCTGCATTTTGTCTGGAGTCACTGTCTTTAACCAGTGTTTAAACATAAAAGGATGGCACAAGAGGTAATTTCCAACCTTTGTTGCCTGCATGATATCCAAATTCACAGCACTAAAGAAGAGTTTTTTTCTTTCAGACCCTGTACAGTGTAAATCTCAAAATACTAATATATCACTGTCTGATCCTGTTCCTGTTCCTATTAACAGAACTTTTACTACTGCTCATGGTGACAGCAAAATCTGCTTGGAAATGTGCATGTTTCAGATACACCCAGACACACAGGATTTACTCCTAAGTACATCTCACGCTTCTTACATGTAAAGCATTTCCTCTTCCTGGCAGCAGGTTGACTACCTTCCCATGGATAAGAGTAGTATGTTTGCTATTATTTCATGATGAAATAATATTAAACATTTCTGTGTTCATATGTGTATATATGTATGTATGTACATGCATGTAGTCAGGCTTCTGTTCTGAGCAACAACAAAGAAAAGACATATGTAACAGGAAGATATTTTGACACGGGTCTTCTGCCTTGTTAAGGTGTTTTAGCTATATTCATGACACTGTTTTAGTCTCTTATAAGGTTTCTTTCACCAAAAATCTACTGCTGTATTTTAGTTAGATATCCAGAGTTTCAATACCACAACATGGAAACTACACAAATGCAGGCAATCTGCACAGTCACTCCCAAGAAAGGTCATGCCCCATATGGAACCCTTTGAATACTTACACACAGGGGTCAGCAGTTGTCCTTAATATCTGAGATATTCCACAATGATGTATAAAGTCATAAATATATTCGTGCTTAGAAGCTAACTCTGTTATCAGATTTCTAAGAAATACATAAAGATTTTTTTCCAGGCTCCCCCAAAGTCAGAAAACAAGTTATTGTCTATTATTTGATGGCACAGGAAGATGACTTCTGTCATATATACTGGAAATAATGGAAACATTCTCTTGGAAGGAAGAGTGGCTGTGAAATGGTCCATCCAACCAGAGGAGTCTTTAAACATTTTCAGTAATGAATGCCAAGGCTATCCAAAGCTCAATGTCCCAAAACAGGAAATAAGTAGCAACAGCAATGAATGTGTGATCCTCCCATGGTTGCACACATCTGTGGCAGAACCAGAGCAATCTGACAAATCAGGACTGTAGCAGAGGTATTGCAGGTACACTGTGGTATTGCCTAACTGCTTGCTCATTCTACCAAAATAATAGGATTATAGAAGGGTTTGTTTTAGAAGGGATATTAAAGATCATCTGGTTCTGACTTGCCTCAATGTGGACAGGGACAGCTTATACAGGATCAGGTTGCTCAAAGCCCCATCCAACCTGTTCTTGGACACTTCAGGGGATCCACAAATTCCCTGAGCAACCTGTGCCAGTGCCTCAAGCCCCTCAGAATAAAGAATTTCTTCTTGATATTTCATCTAAACACACCTTCTTTCAGTTTAAAGCTATTACCCATTATCCTATCATTACATGCCCATGTCAAAAGTCCCTCTCCAGCTTTCTTGTAGGCACCATTTATATACTGGAAGGAGCTAAATGTTCTCCCTGAAGCCTTCTCATCTCCAGGCAGAGCAACTCCCATGCTCCCAGCTATCTTCATAGGAGAGGTGCTCCAGCCATCATCTTTGTGGACCTCCTCTGAGCTCACTCCAACAGGTCAATGTGCTTCTTGCACTGGGGCCCCAGAGCTGGATGCAGGGTTCCAGGCGAGTACTCACCAGAGCAGAGCTGAGGGGCAGAATTCCCTCCCTGCCCTGCTGCCCATGATGCAACCCTGGACATGGCTGGTCTTATGGGCTGTGAGTGCACATTGTTGAATCATGTTGAATTTTTCATTCAGCAACACCCTCAACTCCTTCTCTTCAGAGCTGCTCCAAATCCAGGGAGATCTAGAAGTGGTCGTAGGCTCAGCCCTACCTGGCTTTTCCACCTAGACCTCTGCCTAGCAAAGGAAATCTATGAAATAATAATCCGTGAGAAAATGAAATATCTTGTATTATGCCTCCAGCCCCACCCATCATACAATAGAGGAATATCAGAGATACTGCTAAGAACACTGACTCAAGTTTATCCCAGTGTAACTTTAGGACAAGCCACAGAGGCAGAGCTGCAGTAGCTGAAACTAACTTACCACATCCAAAACCCAGATCCAATAATGTGTACAATGTGTCCTGCTACATAGATCTCCCAGTTTAAGCTCATGTCCTTACCTTATAAAAGAACAAATGTTTCTCACAGGTAGAATGAATGCCAAAAACATTAATGTTAATTAAAATGGTGTAGCCCTGGTTTCCTGCCTGAGATGTTTTTGTTCTCTGTAATTCTTTTCCCGGGGAATTTTCTGTAAGCAAGGGAAGTGTTTTTGTAAACTGTAACTTTGTTATTCATTCCTTTTCCTAGGAGGGACTTCTCGATGTACCTCTGGTCTGACCAATGTGTGGGAAGAGGTTTGCCTTCTTGTCACCAATCAAATTGGTCAGTGTAAAATAGTATATAAGGGAGACACATCCCAAAAATAAAGGAGTCATTTTAGCCTTCTGAGGCTCGGAGTCTGTGTCGTGTAAAACAGCATCAAAATGGCACTCATAGCAGACTATTACTTCACTACTGAGGCTGAAATGCCTGCTCAGCTCCCATGCTCTGGGAGAGACAAAACTAAATTGGTGGTTCTGTTTTGTCTCTTTCTTGGATGATGCCAATGTAGGTTTTCACATGCACACTTGAGAACCAAGCAACATTTTAATTTTTTTCCTACAGCTGAATCTGTCAGCAAAATTATCTAAATATCTTCTCAAATTTCAGATGAATTCTGCCTGTGGTTGTGATCTGGCCCAAGTTCATATGAAACAGCCAGTTCTGGTTCTCCAGAAAACTCTTCTGATGGAGACCTTATCAGAGTGCTCCCTTGCTGGTCTCAGCAGCTAGAGTGCAGCACCACAGAAAGAAAGGATAAATCACTTGTGATCTCACTTATTTCTGTCTTGTATTCCTGTTCCATTTGTGCTGCAGCAGAGACAACAGATGGGCACAAAAGGGGAAAGGCTGTAGTGCAATGCAACAGACACACAGTGTTAAGGTTCTGGACTGCTGTTCTTAAAAGTAATTTTGTGGTGTTGTTCATAGTCAGCACAGAGAGAGTACATAACCATTCAGAGCAAAGCAGGCTGAGACTTTTACTGACTGCTCTTACCTTACCTTGGGTGAGAAGAACAGCATTGGTCCTGCTGCCCAATGCTCCCACCATAATTCTAGTCTCACAGTATCTTGGTGCAGGATGACAGCAACCCTAAGGGGATAGGATGACAGCAACTCTAAGTTTTATTTTCCTAAGGTTTTCTATTGGATTAACACATGAATTCCCCACAAATTCTTGTGAAATCTAAATCTGTACACAGGGATGACAATGCTGTTCACCTTTTAAGGGTGCTCCTCCACCCAAAAGTAAAATCTCCCAGGGTGTGGCTCAGAGTAACCTCTGACTTGTCTCATTCTCCCCTTTTGCCCTATATGGGGCATTTTCTTACTTTGCCAACACTGCTTACAGCTAGATTGCCTAGATTTGCCCACTTATCAGGGTAAATCTTCTGTTATCAGGGGCAAATATCTTTTACTTTTTAACAAAAAATATTCCTTCAACATCCTTTTTGCAAGCTTTCATTTCCTTGCTTCCCTTTAAGATTCTCTTGCCTTAGGGAATTCACCATTCCAGAACCCTTTTTACCCCACTGAACTGACACAGTTTTCCCAAAAGCCAGACGGATCTCTGAGCTCAGAAAGTATGTGCAGTTAATGGAAAAGAAGAGGTGCTGTATGTCCAGAGTCTGAAGTCCTGGGTTAATGTCAGCAGTTGCCAGTTTAGCATATGATTTGGGTAAATATTTATCTACTCTCTGATCCCAGGGCTTAGTTCAGGCCTAGATGTTTTTGCTGCACAAAACCAATATTCTTTAAAAAATAGAATTGTCTTTCCACATGCATCTTAGCTAGAAAATAATTAAAGAGAGTAAGAAACATCAGCTTGTGTTGGAAATTAAATGCCATGGTGAGGAACAATATTTCACTAGATCAAAAAAGTTATGCAGGATACTAACTTCATCTTTACTTCTTGGCACCACAAGTTTTTGGAATGGGGGGATAAGTTGTTTGTTTATTACCTCCATTTTCCCCCATTGTTGTTGTTGTTGTTGTTAATTTTGTCATGGATAGAGTTTAAAAAAATCTATTGTGATTGCCGGAAAATTCTGGTTTTGGCAAACCAAATGGCTTGACAAGGCAACACACACGTGACTGAATTTTACAGACAGCTTTGTGTCTCTTGTTTAATGGCTTGCAAATGAGTGCACATGAAGAAAAACAGAAGGCAGTGGAGTATGAGTAATCTAGCCGGGAATGCGCTTTGTTGCGGGGATGCAGAGAATGCCTGCTTACAGCATGCATCGCCCATGCTGTCAGCCAGCAGTGAGGGACTCCCCCGCCGAGGGAGGATGAAACCTTCTTGTCACATGGGGCCCAGTGGAGGACTCACTGGTTTTGTTGGACAGAAATAAGAGTGAGGAACACAAGGAACACACCTTTTCTTTCATCTCCTGCACATCTTCTTGACATACATCTTATGGGCCTGGCTTTTTTTGGCTTGGTTGCTTTTTGTCCCCTCTGGAGAATTTTGATTGCTTTTTCCTCCCTTAAAGACTTAGAAGGTGTTTTCAAAATGGCATTTCACTCATCCTGGTTCTCATGTGTCAGCCCTGAAGGTTAGGAGTTGTCTCAGTGCTATGGAGGCTAAACTTCAAACTAAAGTTAAGGTTCAGTTTATGAGAAATTGGACTTCTGGTTAATGCAGGATGAAACAGATGAATTTGAGATCTTGCACGTACATGGACTTCGGTACATGTTTAGTTTTTTCAAGATCTGAGGTTTTATATCCAAATGTAGGCTGGGAAATACATCCTCCCTGCTAGAAATCCCCAAATCTTTTTACTTGTACAGTACACCATCTGCCTTCTAAAGAAAACATTGTTTGCACAACAGGTGTATGTATTAATTTTTAAACTTGGATTTTCTAGGTATTATTGGACTGTAGAAGTAATAACAAAAACCTTAGACTGGTGCTCTGTTTCTCTCAAGCCAATGCAAAGATTATATTAATATCCTGGGGGCTGTTTCCAACAAGAGTGCATGCAATAGTACAAGCTACCTGTCCTCCTTTGCTTTGAAACACAGATATTTCCATAAAGCATGAAGATGTTATAGAAGGAAATCTGTGATTTATCACAACATGGGTCTCATTTTTATACTTGTCATTCATTGGCAAATCTGGGGTGTCTAACCAGCATTCAATTTCAAGTACATTTCTGATAAGGAGAAATGGGGTGCATAGTGCATTTGTCCCAACATTTGTTTCAAATCCCTTTTTCATATGACATCTTTTGTTTATGTTAATTTAACTCTGATTTTCAGAATGTTGGAATGCTTATTCAAAGGCTCTGGTAACGAAAAGATGTTAAGTGGTCTGCAATGAGAATTTGAGGATTGATGTCCAAAAGGATGTTTGTCATATTTTAGGCTTGAGATTCTTGGCTGTGTTGAGACTAAAGCTGTATCGAGGGTTTTGTGAGATTCATGTCTTGGTTTAAGACTGTGATAAACAAAAACCCAAAGTGTCATCAGCATCACACCTGAAGTCCATTTACTTAAGATAAAAGCTCCTTCAGCATTTGTCTTCCAGTGTTTTTACATATTGAATTAATGATGGGCTAGTTAATTTACAGCTAGGATCAGAAATCAAAGTGTTGAACTGGAGTCAGAAGCAGAGAACACATAATTAGACAGAACTGAGGAAGAGTGCAAGAGCTTGTGTGCTTACTACTTTTAATCCACAAATATTTGGAGAATATTAGAATATTAAGTATATTTCTCTTGCAATCTGTCTTGGGTGTGCTCCTCAGCAGAGCCCGGGATCTTCCCTGCCTGGGCCACTAACACCAGGAAAGAACTGGGAAGAGCTATGGGTCTAATGGGAGGGTGGTGTGTGCCCAGGGTTAGGCTTCAGAGTAGGAGAATGGGGCAAGAAGAAAACATTGGCCAAGGTTCAAACACTGTCCATAAGCTGTTTGTCCTTGTCTCTTCGTGTTTTCTGATTTTGGTGGGGTATTTTGTAGTCTTTCACTGTCTTGCTTTTTCTAATAGAGTATCACCAGTAATCTGACAAAGCCCCACCCACACCACAAACCCAAGAGATAAAAATATGCAGCAAGCCACACAGGGTCCTAACTTGGGCTACTGTACTATTCTTAGACTTTTCTTTTCCTTCCGTGTTTCTTCTTCCACCCTGAACTTCAACCTTAATTACAGCCCTTGTTTTAGCAACAGTTTTACATTTGGTCTGGTGCTCTCTGTGAAACCCAAACCTCAACATCACCCTGCATTGGGGATTTTTAGCAAGTGAAACTCTAGTTCAGTGACATTAAAGAAGAACTCAACACTTCCTCGATGGTTTCTTCCTTCAAATACCATAACACTGCTAATTCCAACACTAAGTAGGAATATTCTAATGTGACCCTTATGTCACAGGTTCACAGGTATGTATGAACCTCAGAGCCAAATACCTTGGGCATAATGGTGATACTAATTTCCCAAGTATCTAGTGACCTATTTTCGATTTCTTCCAGTTATCTACTTAAACTAACACCTGACACCTGATACTTGTCCAAGTCATATACCTGAAATCCAGAATTTGAAGTAATTTTGGGGCCAAGTGACTACCAGTAATTCTAAACAAGATTTTCTGGCAATTTTAAATGCCTTCTTTGCTTCAACCTTTCAGTGTCCTTTTCTTGACACCAATCCCATCATAAACATGACAGGAAAAAAAAAAAAAAAGTAACTGGATGGCTATTCTAAACACATCTGTCTCCCCAGTTAACTAATTTTACGAAGTCTAAATTCTAATTATAAACCCCCACACATAGCTTGCAGACCACTAAAAATGGAGGACATAAAAGCATCTCTGTAGCTTATTTCTTTTCAGGTCCCTTTGGAAACTTGTCCTGAAAGTCTTCATCAGAGGTGACGACTCAGTTCTAGCTGCCAAAATCACATTAAGATGCTTGATCATTGTACTATAACCCCACCAATTTTTTGAACCAGAAAATACGGACCCAAGCTGAGAGCAGCTATCAGCACAGCACAGCTGATGCTTCCCGAATTCCCCATTTTCCCTATACCTCTAGTTTTTCCTCATCTCCCTGACCCCTAAAGGTAGCTCCACAAACTTGCTACAATATGAAGCTCAAAATGTTAATGTATTCCAGTCTGCTTTCAGGTCCTTCCTTCCCCTGTATCCCAGCCATATTTTCCATCCTGATCTCTCACCAAAGTTACAACTGGTTTTATTCTTAATGCTGTATCTCTGAAGCCTCTGAAACTTGATCTTACCACTTCCAATCTGCACAAAGGACAGAAAAAATTAGGATGCCTGTGAATACTACCTGCTATTTCTTTGCCTCCTTTAAACCCTAAAGCTGATCCTAACATCTACCCTGACAATAGCTGTAGCCTGGCATGACCCTAAATGTAATACATATCTCTTTCTCTGAGAAATATGACTACAAGTTTAGTCTCACAATATTAATATGTGCAATTATTAGTCTCACAATATTAATATGTACAATATGTAACATCTGAGAGGCCCATATTTAAAATAACTTAGCTGTGTATTTTTGGTGAATTGTTCAGTGGAGGAATCTATTGTTTTCCCACACTTGTACCTTCATTTCTTTCACTCAGTGCCTCTCTTTCCATGCAGCTGGCACTCTGTGTAGGATAATATTGCTTATATTACCATGCAAAACACTTATGTAAACCATGATACTCCTGGTGGGGGCTTTCTCACCTTACAGGAACTTGCACAACAGGAAAGGAGATAGAAAATGCTGAGGTATCCTTTCATCCAGGTAGAAAAAAAAGGAAAACTCTAATGTGCAGAAAGCTGCACATTAGGAAGGCTTTCTGGTAGGAAATGCAGAATCATAAATTGCTCTTAGGTGGATATCACCAGAGAGGGAAATCTGGAGAGGTCCAGCACTGATTTCTGGCTTGCTGGTCATAGCCAAGGGACCCCTGGGGACCTGTGACTCTGAGAACAAAGAGTCTGGCATATGGCCTTACCATAATTAAATAGACTACAATTTGAAAGGATTGGAAGTACACAAAAAATGTTATTTGTCTAATGCATGGTGGTAACTTCAACTGGTAAAAAATGGAGTGCTAATGGAGATATTTTTAGACTTATCTTAAGATAAAAAAGGGCCTTTTCAAACTTTCAACAAAACACTAAAAGAAAATATAGCATTGAACTTTATAAATTGACCTCTACAGCCTTTGGTGAGAAAAAGATGGGAAATAGTTTAAAATTTAAGGAGATCAGAAGGATTAACTTTGGAACAATTGTTCCAGTAAGACACTTCTTTAATATAAAACAATAAAATATTATGATTGATCCCATCCAGCTATCTGCAGTACCCACCTAAAGCTTTTTTAATTTCACACAGGGCCCTTCCTGAAGAAAAAGTGAATAAGTGCTTGTGATGGATGCTAAAAAAAGGTGGTCTTCCAGAGTTTCACATCAGGCACCAGAGAGATGATGCAGACCAGTCACAGGAAATCTATTTTGCATGTTCTTTCCCCAAGGACAGAAGAAAAATTGCTTCCTTTTCCTATGCCCTTGCCATCCAGAGGTCAGGGAGACATTCTAATGAAAGGAAAGCACCCCTGGTTTGCTTGCATTTAGCTTGGTCATGTTTGGATTTGGGCTACGCAGCATGTCTTCTCTAAGGTCACTGCTAGAAAGTTCTCAGTATTGTCTGGATTATAACACAAGCTTTTGCTTAGACAGACGGCTCATTGTGAAGAGTAATTTACAGACTATTTATACAGCTTCACTTACTTCATCAGTGAGCTACAGTTCACTGGCTGTTCTTAGCCACAGTAAAAAGGGTGTGACCTTGCCTTATGGCTGTTAAAAAATGTAACATTTTAATGGCAACATTGCTCAAAGAAGAGTTTCAGTCATGACTGATTTTTTAAAAATTATTTTTGTTTGGAGGTTCTCTTCTAAATGAAGTTCAAGGGAAAAGGACTGTTTGAATTTTACGTTTTGAAAATATAAGGTGAAACTGAAAGAGTAATCTCCCAAATCCATAAGTTTTCTGAGAACAGATACATAGTAAATTTCGTCGTGTGTCACAATGATTTCCTGTTGTGAGCCTCTACATAAGCTTATTTGATGGAGTGAAAAAAAAAATTCTCCCGTTTCATTCACTAATGTGGGGATGAACAGATCTTGTCTTTCGGCTTGCAATGAAAATAACAGTCATCAGTATAAGAGTCTTCTCCTATTGCCATAGCATGTGGGAAAACCTGCCTCCATCTTGGGCAGGACTGCTAATAAAGAATATTGCTATTCCACATGTTTCTGTGAAATGGAGATTCAGGCTTCTGGAGATTCAGGCTTCCTGCAGAAAGCACCCCCTGGCACAGGTTCAGCAGACATCTTCCCATGGTGGGAAAGTGGGCAGTGGCTCTGGTGCAAACAGTACCTTCAGCATTTATTCTCAAATCCATCACGCCCAGTCTTGGTGTCCATCCCTGAAGGGTTTCAATGTTAGAAAAAGACAGAAGCACCTCTGTGTTTTAGGACTTCATTCTTTACCTCAGTTTTTCAAGCTACAAGCTCTTCCTTTGAGAAATTTCTTCCTTCCCCTACTGGTCACATCAGCAGGGTGACATCACTATGTCTACTCAGCCATTTCAGGCAGATGAAGACAGAAGACAAGATTGCTCTGAGGCACAGTGCTTCTTTTGAACACCTCAGTGCATCAGCTCCTGACTAACAAACCTGCTGTTTTTAGTTCAGCTGATCAGATACCTCAGATCCATTCATAAAAGTCAAATCTGGATAAAGAATGGATTTTAAGTAATTCTCTTGTTTGGGTCAATTGTAATACAAAATATTTATTGAAGCTTTGTTTATCTCCTGTGCTGTGTTTATACACATATATACTCCATGAAGTTTTAGATGCCCAATTACATTAAAGGTTTATGTTAAAGCTGTTGGTTTTTCCTTCCTCCTTCCTTGTTATATTGTATTTGTTTAATGCTATTTGGTGCAGCCAATAGATGTACCAGCACTACAAAAAGACACTCTTCTTTCAGCTTTGGAAGGAAATGTTGTCATTGACATCTTAGAGAGACACACATTTCCTAAAACAAACATCCAGCAAACTTATATATTGCTGTCATTTCAGTTAAGTACTTTATGAGTCAGACATCTGGTTCTCACTGGGTGCCTCTGCATAAGCTCTTTGTTCAGGGATATGAAGCAATCTCAAGGCTGTTTGCAAAGACTGCAGAGCAAAGCCTTGTCTTCTCCATCTGCGATGAGAAAAGCATGCATGAGCTGAGTTTCTGTTCCTTAATTTTGTACAGTATAACCCACGGGAGGTTTCTCTGAGACAGTCCATACATACCTTTGTTGTTTAGATTACTATTCTCTCCAAGTAATACCATGCAAAAAAAAGAACAGGAAAAACCTACCAGTAAGGGTTTTATTCAGGAATGGAAATTTTTTTATCTAATGATCCCCCAAATGGATTTCATGTGAGTGACCTTTCAGTGTTTTCAAGACAGAAACTAACAATGATAAGGACAACAGACGTACCCCTCCAAATTCACTGAAAGAACTGTTTTGATTCAAAACACTTAGGCTGCATTTATAAACCACTTACTGGGGCCTGATTTCCGTTACTTTGATGTCAATCTGCTTAGTTTGAAACTCAATGTAAATCAAGTCCTCTTTCAACCCCAGGAAACATGGGGAAGTTGCCAACAGTGAGAAGTTCTTTGTAGGCTTGTTGAGAAGAGCAGATTCTAGACCAGGATATGTAGAGAACTGGCCTTTAGAGCTACCCTCAGGCAAGCCTTAGCTGTAGCCTTGTAATTTTAAATGACCTTTAACAAACAGAGCACTGTGAGGGCTGAACTAAGTATTGGGATGCTCTTGTTCAGGCTGCAGGTGTTTCACTGGAGGATTGTGCATAGAGAAGGAACGTTTGCCTTGAGCAATTGCAATAAGCAGCTGTTCTGCATCCTGACTCTGAACTGTCCAATGAGATATGAAACATGCAAGGAAAAGGGGGCAGCTGAGTTACACAAGTTTCAGGAAGCCAGTGCATGGGAATAGAGCTCCAAATTTTAAAGATAGTGTGTAGATTGAGATAGGGAAAATGTGTAGATAAACATTAAACACATTGAAAAATTTAAGGGTTAAATACCTTAGCTATGTATTGGCTTGGACTAACATCTTCAGGAATATTTCATGTTATCATGCAATGATTACATGAAGGGGAAATTCATCCAAGATGGAGAAAAATCTGAACATTCCCACTACTAAGGATAGCACCTAAATTTAGAAAACTCATGGTATTTCAGGGAGCTTGGTTTCATAACAGAACATGAAATCCCCTAATCTCAGGAAAGCAAACAAGACTTTGGGATCAGCAGTCCTTGAGAATACTGTCTCAGAACAACATGACAACCAGAAAACCTTGCAGGGAGGCCATACCTACTCAGATCTTCTCATGCAGTCAAACTGAGGGAAGACCATTTGTTTCTCCTGCAGTGAATTCCATGTGTGGGAAATACAGCAGTGCTCTTTTTCGAAGTGCACGTGTTTAAGCTGGGATAAGTGCTTGTTATCATGAAAGTATCATATTGTCATTAGAACATCTTCAGCAAACAGCTCTTTTGGTGGCTTCTAGATAAGAATGGAGATTCAGGCTTACCCAAGGAGTAATTTTGCTGCTTCTGTTTGCTTGAATGCATTCTTGTTGATTATGCCTTCAGTAGGGAATAAACTATTTGTGTCTCCACGTCCACAGAAGCAGAAGCCAAGCTAATTGCATCAATTTTTTTTGCTATTAGGCTCTTGCTGATGGCATAAAAGTACTTAAAATTTTACATTTCAATGACCATGCTCATACCCCCAAACCCCCTGACGGTAATGTTTGCCAGGTTTGTCCCTACTGTGGAGCCCAAGATCATCCATCACATTGGAGCACTTTCCACTCCATCCACAAACCTGATCAAAAGCCCAGGAAAGTGACCACAGTCATGACCTCATCCTCTTAAATATGAGTTATGGTCTTTGTTGACATGCCACAGATTTCCAGTACATACCCAATGCCAGATAATTGCCTTTCAGCACGTTGGGAAATTTTTACAAGTAAACACAGGCAGAAATGGATTCCTCAGTAAACCACACCACTTTTCGCTTTACCTATCGTCTTTATAAGCTTATGTGTTTGGGTGTACAAAGGACACCATTCCAGGCCATTAGGTGACTCATGATTACATTTAGTACATACAGTAAGGAAATGAAAGCTTTTATAGACATTATACAAGTTGCTTTAATATTTGCAAACATTCTTCTGTCAATAACAGATACTGTAACTATGTCAGTTATTTATTAACTACATGTAGTTATGTACTAATGTATTACTTATTCTATGTAAAAACTACAGTCTTTAAACCATAGACAAATTGATAACAGCATAACTTTGGACCAATATATGAACTATATTAAAATTATCTATTACATATCCATTTCTGTTTAATCAGATATGCTGGACAGATAACCCCTCAATGCATTTTGTATTTAAATTCTATAAGAACTCTCACAAACTACAGCATTTAACATTGTCCAGCATACATCAGCCAAATTAAAAAATAATGCAGAATAGCTCCAACCACAACAAAACAATCCTCTGCATCTATTATAAGTTTAAAATTCCATGCCTGTGTGCATAGATATATGAAAAACCTCCCCAACACTGCTGCACAAACTGCATCCCCAGTAATAAGGCATTTCAAAGCTTGCAGCTGATCCAGGTGAAATCTCCCTAAACTAGATGTGGGTTCTAATCAAATGCATTTAGCACTTTGACAGTGCTTGATATGTCACACTTGTGATGGTGAGTGTGGGTGACTTTAAGGCTCAGGATGCTCATTTCTTTATGGAGAGGGCCAGAAACATCTGTGGGTGAAATATTGTGAGAATAAAGTGACTTAGGTAAAGAAGCTTGACCTTTTCAGGAAATGGCAATGAGAGAGGTAGTAGTGGAGGACCAAAAGAGAGTGAGGTCATTGGTGCCAAAAGCACAGCATTTTATTCTGATTGATGTGATCTTGCTGTTTTGTGATCCTTTCCTGTTGGTTCCCATTTGTGGTTTCTTATTTCTTGCTTCCATTTTTGTCTCTTAAATGTGATTTTTACTGTGTACTTCATTCCGCATTGCACACTGTGGGGACCTAGCACACTTGAGGGCACTGGCTTTATACAAATAATCCCTACCCAGAGCAGCAATCTGCTGCTTCAAAATGCTGCCAAGCCTCAAAAAAGTGTCAGGCTCTCACCACAATACACACTGCAGTGGTTTCTTTCCTGATTGCAGAAGGAAGTGCAGAATAATCATACTGTTATCTGCTATCCCACCATAGATAGTAGGATTGATGAGGATGTCCATGAATTACTGCTTGAGAGAAGGAAAAAAAAAAAAAAAAAGCCTGACAGATGAATGCAGATTCTGCAACAAACAAAGATTTTGCACCTCCAGATTTTTTCAATACTCCTCTGACCATTCTTGAGTTGAAAAGTGGCTTTCCCCCTTTTCCCCGGTTTTCAAACAGTATTGTTGCTACATTGTGGTTACAACTTCTGAATAAACTTCTGAAATGGCAATTCATTAACACTTTGAGCACAGCTCACTAATGACTGAGGAGTTCTGAAGTATAAATATTTTTTTTTCCTTTTTCTGGCTATGCTGTTTGCCAAACCTATATTCCCAAACAGGTATTTAAGTGGACTTCAATCAGACAGAGTCCCAAGAAGCACATACTCAAGTTCACTTCCTGACATGTTCTGAATTACTTTTAGTTCTATATTTCTGTACAAATACACCTAGCGGCTAAATTAGAGGGTATGAGCTACAGCAAATTACATAGCCTGTTTAGACTTACAGGCCAGCTCCCCTAGTTAAGGGAAGATTTGCTTTGAAATAGTTCCGGATGTTCTCTCCTTGGTCCAAATTTTCTTTATCAAGCATCCCTCTCACCTTTCTATTTATGCCTCCCTCTTCTCTTTCAGCAGCACCTCTTACATTGCTGGAGGAAGCATAGAACACCTTCCATTTGCAAAAAAAGCAAAATAAAAAAAGGCAGCCAGCTGCTTTCCTGTTCTGCTTTCTCCCTCTGTTCTCCAGCCCTCTCTATCACCCTCCTGACAACGTGCTATTTGGTTCTTTTCTCTGGAGCCTGTGCCTGCTGCAGCCTGCTGTAGCCCAACGGCCCAGTGCAGGTGTGTGCATGCCATCTGCAGCAGGCTTGCCTTTCGCAGGGTCTCTGGCCTGGGCTGCTGGACTGGGCTGGAACCCGGTGTTACCATCAGACCCCTCAGCACAGGTGGTGGGTGTTATAAATTGGCCAGGAGACCTGCTCCTTTGAAAAGCCTTTCTTAGTCAGCTCGTTTAAGGGGGAACTCGAGGGGTCGCCTGCGCCGTCGCCGCTCCTGTCGTTGTTCCCGCTCCTGTCGCCGTTCTTGTTCCGGCCACCGCTGAGGAGGTGTCAGACGAATCTGCTGCTCTCGCCGCAGAGCCGGGAGCCCTGGCCTCGCGGGAATCCCCAGGAACTCAACTGGGCTCGTGTGGTCTAGGGGTGTTACTGTTTCCCAGTCTCTTTGGTCATGGCGAGGCGGCAGAAGCAGAATTCAGTCCTTAGGTAGCTGAGGGTCTTCTCGGTGTTGTAGTGTCTCCCTTTTATCTGGATTTTGTGCTGGGTCGCGGCTTTTGGGTCCGTTTGCCGGCAACTGCACTTCGGTTTGGAGTGGTGCATCATGGAAGTCCTTGGATTTTCCTATTAGGCGGGGCCAGCAGTTCGAGGAGCCGGCGGGAATGGCGACAGCCTAGCCCGACGGAAGGGGAAGGGAACCCGGGGGTTTAGAGGGGGTATACAACTTGGAATAAGATTTTTGAGGGCACAAACTTTGGTACAAACAGCATAACAGACAGGTTACAACTGGCATAACATTTGAAACAGTACAACCTTTTTAACAAATGACAGACTGTGTAAGAAAATGGGAATCTCTTACATTTTATTCATTTCAGTGGGGGAGGCAGTGAGGAGGGACAAGGAGAGACATTCAGGCCGTTTCAGGCCGTGTTGCAGTTGCACCTCCGCACACAGTCTTTTGCAAGTCTCTCTTTGCATCCCTTGACAGCAGTGCTTCCTCTGCTTGTTCACCTGCACTCAGCTAGGGTGGACTGGGGAGCCATCAATCCACTTTGTGCTCCCAATAAACATGAAACTGCTGGCTTTTCTGAACCTCCAGTAAAAAGCTGCTTAGCAGAAGTACAGAAACAGCACCAGGACTCCAAATTTTAAAAGTACATACTGGACATTATATGGAATTCTTATTACAGGATGCAGTAAAAAGACCTATTTTAAATGGTTGTTAGCCAGATTGACTTTAGCAGAAATGCAGGTCTCATTAAAAAAAACCCCACCCAAACCAATAACCAGTAATGTGCAGTCTTCATAGCCCATTCATTTGAAATATTTTCCCCATGACCTAATGTAGAATGAAGACATCCAAATAAACATCTTTATGCATTTTGTAAAAATGGGAACTTCACTAGAAACAGCAGGCAAAAACCTTAGTCTCACTGGCCTTTGAGACTGAGGTAAATTTTAAGATACTTTCTTCTTGCAGGTTTGCTATGCCAGAGCACTAAATACAGTTAGAATTGTACAAAGACAATTTTCAGTATAGTCTTTTCCTATCACTGTGGCTACCTGAGGTCCAGACCAGTTGAATGGTTATTTAGAACAGCCCTAAGACATCTCAAAGTCCCATTCAGTTTATACACAGAAATTTAAAAATCAGAGACAACAAGAAAAATAATGAAATTTTGGCAAAATTCATTTTCACAGCGTTCTCTTCTAGTTAGCAGAAGAACCTTTTCTCTCTGTCTCATGTCAAATTCCAAAGCAAGGAGACTTGAGCAGAGATATCAGGCCCAGACTGGGGCAGTCCAATAACTGTGTGGAAGAATAAAACAAAATATAAACAAGAAAGAATAATTCACAGTCAAACATAAAGTTATGATCTTGAAAACCAGATGATGGGATCAAGAAAGAAACTGAGAAATAAAATAAGCAGATGTGGTCAATGGATGTTTATTGTGGGAATGCATTTTGTCAAAAATGAAAATAATGGCCCTATTCCAAATTTCTCTACCAGGACTGAAAAGAGTAGTGGCAAAACCAGAGTCTACACTTTAAAAAATGTGAAAGTGCACCTTCATCATTACAAAGAGTCAAGGTGTGAAATTAGCAAAAGGCTCCGAGGAATGTTCCTAACACAATAGATGTGCACTAATGCTTGTTAACAATGGGGTTTCCACAAGAGGACTGCCAAATGGTAGCACTTCACAGCTTGCTGCCAGCTCCACACCCACAAATCCACCTGCTACACATCTAAACACCACCATTCTCTGAGCTTCAAAATCACAGGAATCAGTAGGATGATGTGTGAGTGGTACCAGCTGCACCCACTAAAGCATTACAGCAGAAAATATAAGTAGAGAAATTACTGATAGGACAACCTAACTGAAAGTACTTTATTAGCCCTGTATCTGCAGCCACATTTCTCTCTTGAAAGTTAATCTCTTCCTCACTAGAGTGGCCCTTTTCATTACAATTACTACTTTTATTATATTTATTTTGATTTTATTTCAATAATTAGACTGTTCTTATCTCAATCCACAGTTTTACCTTTCTTCTGATTCTGCTCCCCATCCTCCCAATGAGCTGGCTCTAGCGACTGTGTGATACTTGGTCGCCAGCTGGGGTTAAACATCTACACTACCAGATGAAATTACTTTGCAATTACTTTTTCATGGCAGCCTCATAAACTGGCAGTGATGAAAGTTCATTTTCCACTGCTTTCATAAGCATAGAGGTAGCTTTGCTATGTCATGGTGACCTGTTCAAATACTTCACCCACTGTTGTTAGTGCTTTTATCGCTGTTATTTGAAAAATGAAATTTCATTGCCTTGAGCTTATGGACTTGTATTAAACCAGACTCCTTGATCACCTTGAAATTTACCATGGCAGGAAGCTCTTGTAGGTGAAACATGGTATTTTTGCTTCACAGAATATCATATTCTTTCTATGGCTACTAATTGCCAGACAAGAGTGTCCAGAAGACCTGTAAATTAAATTCTGCTTGTGGGCAAAAAAAATCGAAAACCACTCTTACTTTTCTCAAGGACAGCAAACTACCCTACATATGTGTCTAACAGGATTACATAAAACCCAGTGGGCTCAGTTCAGAGGCCTTATTCTGCCTAGGTGAGGAAGAATATGGGGCAGCAAGAGAGCTGTGGCTGAGGAAACTATGTCTAGTTTGGAGAATTGGCATCCTGATGGGCCTGGGAGGTACATGAGACACTGGGTGTGTTGACACTCCCAGGTCACTGCCCTGGGAGACTTGGAGTGGCCTGGCAGGAGGCTATACAGCTGTGCATCCCATTTCACATCTGGGAAGGGAGAAGTGAAGGACCCTGCACTCACTTTTTTGAAGCTGACTTAAATTATAAACATGTTGGAGGCTGTGTTTCTTTTCCATGAGGGAAACAGGTCAGAAAAAAACATGGGAGAGAGGAAAGTGAAAGGAGGTAAGGTTCCCTCCCTGTTTTCTTTGTTTACTCCCATCCCTCTCCTAGGTTGTCAGTGCTCTTTCCTCACTTTCAGAGATAAGTGTTTTTTAAAAAAAATCAAAAAGTAGAACAAAGATGAAAAGCAGATTATTCTTTTTAAAAAAACCAACAAAGTTAAGAGAGATGAAAGGCTACAGTGTCTTTTCTAGAATGGCAAAAAGGAATGTTTTCCTGAATTTGAAGTTCTTTCATTAAACAAAGAGTTTTTGCAAAGCTGCATTTTTCAAAAATACTTTTGGACAAAAATATCCATAAACTTTAGTAGAAACACAAACTTCCAACATCCATAGCTAACATGACCTATAGCAAGTGGGGAGAAAAGTAGAGGAATTAGGAATGAGCTGGATTCAGAGGAGGAACCCTAGAAAAACTTGCAACAACACCCTAAAATCAGAGAGGAATGTGGGACCTGTCAGCAGCAGCATCTTCCTGGAAATAGAAGTGCACTGCACCTCCATGCTCTTCTCTCTGCTGTAGAGTAATTTGGTAATCATTGGCTGTTCCACATGCAACAGAGGAGCATGAATAGGTTGTCACTACCTACTTCTTTTCTTTTAGTTGCAGATAAAGCCTGCACTCTAGTGGATTGTCTCTACAGGAAAGTGTAATCCTTTCATGGACTTGTGGACTATAAAGACTGTATTTCCAGAAATGCTGGACTCTCTTCTAGCTTCACCTCTTGAGGATTGTGAAAGACACCAAAATCAAGCAGAAATGTGCTTTAAGACAGTCTTATCCTCACTACAAACCTACGCCTCCAGAGAACCTCAGGGATTCTGGATTTTTACTGCGTAGTTTGAACTTCCTTTCTGATAAATTTCCACACTGAAGTAGTAGGGCTCTCACTTTAAGGGTCTATTTTGAAACCATGAATATTAAGGTAATCGCTTTTTGTTGATTCCACAAGGCTTTGGCACAAGTTTTACACCACTCACTTGTGGAAGATTCGTGCCTATACTTAATGGTAAACTTGTTTAGTTTTAAAAGCATTGGAGATACTAGGAAGTAAACATACTCTTTGCTTTAGGCTTGTCCCAGCGTCCTGTGCCAAATCTGGGCTTATAATATTTACTAATACAATAGAGAGCTGGAGACAATAAAAGAGAATTTGTTTTAAAATCTGAATACTTGAGGAACATTTGTTATACTGTCTTCTCAAATTCCTGTCTAAAACTACTAATGTTAAGCACGAATAAGGGTGAAAAAGAGCCAAGTGTAGTATACTATTAAGTATAAAAAGAAATGTTTCTCTGTGTGTACTTTTTTTGTGCAAAAGGGGGAAGCAACAATACTGTTTCTATACCTCACGGGTCTCACAGGCAGAGGTAAAGCCAATTCAATCTTCCAACACTTCAACCTTGGCACAACTAAAAGACATTATCAGAAATGTATATCTTGTTTGTTTGTTTGTTTCAGTGCATGTGATTACATTCCCTCTGTGCATGATGGGAACAATTAGATGACTGCTTCTGTCCCCCAGCAGCTTTGAAGCATGTCATCCATTCTCATGTGAATTAAACAGAAGGTAGCCCTCCATTTCAGCTGGTGGAAAGAGGCAGCCTATGGAAGCAAATGAACTATACTCATTCCTTCTTAAAGGGAAAAGGAGCAACTCTGTTTCCCCTCCTATACTGGCCCCTCAGACAGAGGGGAGTGATCAATGAATGGTGGTTGTGAGTATCCTTATATTTGCAAAAACAAAACAGAGGTCCTGTTCTATTTTTCAAGGGTTCTTTCTTACCTGGAGTCATAAGGCTTATGCTTAGATTTAGGCTTCCCTGAAGACAGGCTATGCACACTACCTATCTTTCATGTAGATGTTAGTAGTCCATTCAGCATAATAGTTCTGCACAATAGACCTGCACAATAGTTCTGTAACTATTTAGGCATAAAGTCAAAATGTGCAAAGTGGAAATCACCTGAAAGGGAGGGAACGGGCAATTAGTCCCAGTGCTTATGAGCTACTTCCTTCACATTGCCTCAAACTGAGATTCTGCACCTGATAACAGCAAAGGGTTAAAATTTGAGACAAATCAGATGTGACCAGAAATATCAATATTAAAAATTAGGTCAACATGAGTTACTAGAGATCATGCCAGACCAAGTGTAGCTCTGTGTCAACTGGCCATTTCTGTATGACACTCAAGGTATTGAATCTTAGTAGAAAGTTTTCTGCTGTTATATAGCTCATATAGTTAACTATAGAATATAGTTAATAGTGTAAAATTCTTCTAATTTTTCTATGCTTTCAAAGGCTATTGGAAATTTACATCTGTAGTATCTCCATCTTCCTTTATGACATATAAACAGCTGTACTGTAACAACTCTAATAATTAGGATGATCAGTGGCTTTTGTATTTATATTTGGCAGATTTCTACCAACAGTTAACATTACCTAAACTAGAGCACCTAGTCATGAAAAAAGAATTGTAGCAAAAATGGAAATGAAGGCATTTAATGGATGAGATGATGCTCTGGCTACTTATGTCATTGTCAGACTAAACACATCAGTCTGTCTTTCTTAATGATCTGGTTTCTTCCATTTAGTAGAATTTGAAAGTTCATTTGTTTTTGTAACCCAGCCTCTCTAGTATTAATTTCCTTTTGGCTCTATGAAGCATCAGAATCATTCTGCTGACAAAAGCTACTGCAGTCACCATGGGGAGTCAGAAATTCAGGGAGCGAAGTTTGGGTGTAATGTGCTTGTATCTGAATCAGTGCAATTTCCAGTTGCTTTATTCAAAGCCAGCCATTGCTTACAATTCATCAGCTACAAAAACAGGACTTGGAGGCACAGGCAGGCTAGTGTACAAGAGAGTCTGTGATGTAAGAAGAGTTGAGACTATTGACAGTCACGCTCCAGGTTCTCACCTGATAACAGAATCATCCATCACTATATATTCTCAATCTGCGAGGCCCCATCAAGTAATTGTTTAAGCAAGACTCTAAGGCTTTTAAATCCATATTAACATTTCATATCCCTGATAATTTGGTTCAAAACAGGTAAAAAGAGATACGCTTTCTGAAGCCAGAAATACTCCCTTTTCCTTTTCCTTTTCCTTTTCCTTTTCCTTTTCCTTTTCCTTTTCCTTTTCCTTTTCCTTTTCCTTTTCCTTTTCCTTTTCCTTTTCCTTTTCCTTTTCCTTTTCCTTTTCCCTTCCCTTTCTCAGTAACTCCATACCACAATAAATGCCTTGCACCTGGTGTAAATGGCGTCCTAAAAATGCATTGCCATGCTGCAGGTAGGCTTCAGGTGTGGATAAGCTCACCTTTATCTTCATTCCTCTGACATGGTTTGATAATGCCATTTTGATAATGTTTGTTTATTTGATAATGCCACAAAACTTCCACTGGGTAATGACTCCTCATTTGAAACCAGCAAGTTTTATAGTGCTGTTCTCAAGGATCCATCATCAAACTTATAGAATCTTCCAAGGGGATACTCCTCCCAGCCCTCTTGGAGGCTGGATGCCGTCCAGCTCTGAAGGTTGCTTGGTGTTTTGGCTGGGCAGGAGAAGCTCCAGGATGCTGGCCCCTGCCGACACCAGGCTGGCACATTTTGCACGGTAATCGACAGCAGATGGGGACATGCTGTGGCAGCCCTATGTGAGGAAGCTGGGAGCTCTGCTCCAGCACGGAGCAAGGCTGGAACAAGGAGGGCTGACACCGAGCACCGGGACTGCAAACAGGGCCAAGCACTGGAGGAGGGTATGTCCTCTCTCCTTTTGCTCCCCTTGCCACCACCCCCTCTCTCCCTCCCTCCTTCCCTCCAGACAGGCCATAATTTCCACCAGGGAACATATTACTTGCAGATAGGTATTTTCTGAAAGTACCAGAGACAAGTTAATGTACAATTCTAAACAGACATAGAGCTTTAAAAAAATTGTTACTTTTGTAGAAACCATAAATTTATTTTCTCCCCTGCTCTCACAAAAAAGAGTGAAATGAAATCCCTGACAAACCTTATTTTCAGTGTAAACCAGTACATCTACTGGTATTTATTGATTGACTAATTTATTGATTTGAGTATTTAAATTTTACAATGAACACTTTAGTTGAGGTTTTTTTCTGTTTTTTAAGGGGTTTTTTTTAGAAACAAAATCAGAAAGAATTAAATTTTAATCAACAGCTCTTCTTTTCTCAGGAAAATTCTTCAGAATTTTCAAGTCAGATTGTGGTGCTTATGGATGATACTGTGTCACAGAAGTAATGGGGTAGATTAAAAATTCTTATTGATGTAATTACATATAATTGCAGCCAAAAGATGGGGTGAAAGCACTGATATCAGCATACTATGGGAAGACCTTGTGGATCTCTGAGAAATGTATTTTGAATTGTTTATATGCAGGCTTTAAACACCACAGGATATTCTCTCTCCAGACATGCAAACAATATGGAAAGGATCTTATGTCAGCTGGGACTCCAAGTATATCTAAAATATATTATGAAATGTTATTATAATAAAAACAACAGGGAAATCTTCCATCCAGCTGGAAGGAAGTTGGACAACACATAGTTGGAGACTATCTCCAAGCAATTCCATCAGATGAGATATGACTGCCCATGAGAGATGTTTCCTGGACTCTTGTCTTGTAACATAATCATCAGCTACTTATTTTCCTGAACATAGGGAAATCAAGTAGGAAGGGAGGACTGGAACTGATATTTTGACATTTGTGACCTTTAGCCTGTTTTTTGTCAGTTTTGCAATTTATTATGCAGGGCATATAAACAGACCACCACCAATCTTCTGACTTCTGTTTCAGCTCTCAAGATGCTTGTTTTAAGCACAGAATAATTGCTTATCAGTCTTGCTTTCTTGGCAAATTTTGTCTCCTTCTCAAAGGTAATTTTTCCCTCCTGGGGAGAAGATAATTCTTCCTAAAGGGGAAGCATAAAACCTATGCATGGGTACCTGCCACTTCTTCAAATATAGATTTCTGTAAGTCAGGACTTAGGTGTCTTGTGGTTCTTCCCAGGTAGCAGTTACTCCTACAAACACATGGTGGAGAGCAGGCCAGGTAATTTATTTTTGGTGAAGGAGTTGGCTCTGCTGATTACTTCACTAAAATCGGTGGAGATTTCACAGGTACACATGGGAAAATAGACAAAAATTCTGGAGGCATCAAAGGATTTTTGAACATATGATGAAAGTGGTGCGTTCTGATGCAGTGGTGATGCAAAATTTCTGTTTTTCAAGTGAGTGAGAAGAGGATGAGTGATCAGACTCAGGGCTGAGCTCCCAAGTGGTGCCCATGGCAGTTGTCTACAGGCAGAGCTTAAACTCTCATGGCTCTTGGACCAAGCAGTGAGAGGAGATGATTAAAGATATGCCATTGTTGCTGTGACCATATTTTATTGTTTGTGCTGCTAGTTTCCTGTCCAGAAAAAAATGCCCTGGAAAGTTACATACAAGTTATATATGTACAAGAATTGTTTATTTGCTACAGTCAGGACCAACTGGAGAAAATGAACAGCTCCCTGAAGCAGCCCTCTACTTCCTCTGACTGTTTTCTCTGAGCAGCACACAAACCACAGTTTTCAGTGGAGGGGGAGGAGGAGGAAGAGATAATCAGAAGCACATGTAGGCATTAACTAGAGATTTGCTGGACCTTTTTGTAAGCAACTGTTCAGGGAATTTGCCTGGCTACAGAAAAAAGATGAGAAAAAATAGACCAGCATCAGTGAAGCTTAAGGACTGGTCATTTTCCTGCCCTCCTCCACTGCAATTTGCTACCAGGGCAGCAGCAAGACCCCGTGGCCCAGCCTGTCGCTTGACGTGGGGTACTGCTGAGTGAATGCTGTGTCTCTTGTTTTTGGTGAAGGAGTCAGCTCTGCTGATTGCTTCTCAGCCATCTTACAGAATAGTTTCCTACCGAGATTAGACTGGGTTTAAGCTTTCCTTTGTCTCACCACCTGCAAAAGTAGGCAACAGCACTGGTCAATTTATGAGAGACCCAGAGACTTAGTCACAGCACCTGGGAAAAACATCTTTCCCTGCCTTTTTTTTTAAACCTCATTTAGAAATAAAGTCTCAGGACAGGGATCATCTAGCACCACATACACATACACAGCTTAACACTGCATGACTTGGGTTTCCACTGGGGATGTGGGGTTTACACCTACAGCATAAACAATCACTGAAAATTTCTCCTATCACTTCCAGAGTCAAGCAATGACAAGGCAAGTCTTTCCTCTCCCAGCTCTGCTGATGTGAAAACACTTGGACAGTCACTGGTGAGCCAATGAGAATGCTAAACACATCTCTCACCCTCTTTCAGAAGAAGTATTTGGTAACTTTGTTCACCAGCACTTACTTGGATACCACTCTCTTAGGTATTACAATACTAGTCATCTACTAAAGAAGTATTTCTCCCAATTCTCTTGGTTTTTAATGTAAAACATCTGTATCTTCTTTCCTGATATAGTTTGTCCTTTTATTCCCCATGCTTAAAATAAATTGATGAATGAAATGTCTGCTTTGTTTTTCAGTTTGGTTTGCTGCTGTCCAAAGGTTTTGCAGATGCCTTAGCACACATATAGCAAATAATCCCAGATTCTCCCACTGAAAAACACACATGCTGGCCCATGCACATGCATGAAAAATCATTACAATTCATTTTAACTGAAAAGAATATCTTGGACTTCAACCACATGACCTGATGAACTGTAGATTACCTGAGTCAGACAGCTTGTCTGACCAACTGCAAATAATTTTCCTGTTACTGAGAATGCCCTTGGGCCTTTGTATCTTCTCATAGAAAAACTGTTTCCATCTGCATGAAAATGTTGATTTTTGACAGATCTCTCATTTGGAAATAGTTTAAGGAAAACTAGTGAATATTTAGAGCATCCTGCATTGCTCAGCTAGCAGTACTACACTTCCAAAAGAATGAAGATGAAAAGTTTTTTACCAAAACTTTGATTACCAAAAAAATAATTTATATACTTTCCTCTGTTAAACTGAAGCCTAAGGCCAAATGCATATTGCAGTGGAAAACAGTTTTCTGCTAATCTGTTAAGGCTTTAGGGCATGCTTTGAGATGTTCTTTTAGCTGATATCACAGGGAATATGAGATTTCTCATGAAAACAACAGGGAAAATGAAAGGCAAGGCAGTTGTGTACTTCTTTTATTCTCCTGGCTGACATATTTAACTGTGGGAACTATCCCTGAGTGCCCAAAAAATGCAGGGTTAAATAAAATTAACTAACTAGTGCTTCCCTTTATTTCCTTTCAACTAAAGGAAAAAATCACTTCCTTTTCTCAGCACTACAAAAAGTCTTGAGGAGGAAGTCCCTACCTATGCCAGCTGATGGGGTCCGCCGCTTGGGACCCAGAGAGCCACAGCCACCCCAAAGGATGTCTCGCTAGAAACAGCTCCTTGGGGGGTCAGGGCGCTCCTCAGCTGGACAGAGGGGCTTCTCAGCATCGGGCAGAGCAGTGATTTTTCAGCTCAGTGATTTCAGCTTTCAGTGATTTCAGCTCAGTGCTCTTAGCTCTTGCCCTTGTGAGTTTGCCCCTCTTTTAGCCGGCCGTGGTGAGAGAGAGAGAGAGAGAGGTCTCGTATGGAATTTCCGCAGGTGGTACTTTATTGAGAGGGTACCAGCGAAAGGGATCCAGGGACGAGGAACCTCTCCCGACCAGAGGAAACCCAGGGGTTTTTATGGGACACCAGGGTGGGAGGAAAAGGGTACAGAACCAATCAATTGTAACAGATCTACATAAAATCCCGAGGGGGCTTGTGGGTCTCCAGCCAGGTCACCGTAGCTGGAGGAGGTTTGCCTTTGTCTTAGGTGCTCTGGCTGAAGTTGCGAAATTCTTCCTTGACTCCTCAGCTTGGCTCCCTCCAGGGCAGAGCAGCCGGGGCTCCGCCCACCTCCACAACTCCTCCTTTTATATTTAGTAAAAAAGCCTCACCAGCTGTTCTTTTAAAGCAGCGTAGGAGGTATGAAAACATAAGCAATACGATAACAATCACAATGAAAATCCATAAAACACTTTTAACCAAGGAGGCCACCCACCCTGTCAATCCCCACTGTCCAAAAAGGTTGTCGATCCAGTCCAGAGACTTTTCTGTTTTTATGTCTTTTACTAATCCTTCTAGTTTCTGTATGTTCGCATGGATGGATGTTGAGTGTGAAGAAAGGTAACAGGGATGGGGCTTCTGAGAGGGAATATAAGGAAGAGCGATTAGCTTTGTGGTGAGAGGGGGAGGGAGGTTTGGCAGGGGTTGAGGGAAGGGAATAATTTGGGGTGACATAAAGGGGTGTTAAACACATAAACTGAGGATCAACTTTTGGTCAGACTATTTCTGGCCTATGGCTTGGGTTTTTATTTCTGGGCATCTTGCTTGGCTCTGTCTCGTCAGCTGTCGGGTGACGGGGCGGTTTCCTTTCTGGTCTGGGGTCATCCGGCGACGTCTCCTTCTCCAAGCCGAGCTGGTCTGGTTCTGAGGAGGTCTTGTGATTGATTCGGGAGGATTTTTGTCTGTGTTTGTGGGAGCATTATTAGCAGGGCTCAGGTATGGTTTAATGTTCTTTCCTGGAAACCATTTTGGGCCAGATGGCAGTTGGACACAGGCATAGCCTCTCCCCCAGGTAATCAATTTGAAAGGGCCCAAGATCTGGTGTGTTTTAAGATCCTTTACCAGCACTGGTGGTTTTTCTGTGAGGTTAGCTTGGGATGAATTTGAGAAGTGGCGGAGTATTGGAGGGTCAGGCTCTGATGATGTACAGTTTAGGAAGTTGATGACATAGAAAGCCTTACAGAGTCTTTCTACGGGCGACAGAATTTCTGTGTCTCTCCGCTGCTGGAGGAGGGTTCTTTTGAGGGTTTGGTGAGTCCTTTCAATGATGGCTTGCCCTGTGGGGTTGCTGGGTATACCTCTCTTGTGTCTTACCCCTCATTGATTGAAGAAATTTTTCAGCTTTCGGGAGGCATAGGCTGGGCCATTATCTGTCTTGATTTCTTTGGGGACTCCCAGGGTGGAGAATGCCAAGAGAAAGTGTTTGATGGTGTGGGTGGCATTTTCTCCCGTATGAGCCGATGCAAACACTGCTCCAGAAAATGTGTCAACTGACACATGCACATATTTGGATCTCCCAAAGGATGGGAAGTGGGTCACATTAGTTTGCCACAGTTGGCAGCTGTTCAGTCCACGGGGATTAACTCCAGTACCCATAGATGGTATTTGGTAGTTTTGGCAGTTTGGGCATGTTGCGACGATGGCTCTTGCTTGATCTTTCGAGAGCTTGAACATCCTGATGAGGGCAGGTACATTTTGGTGATAGAACGTGTGTGACAGTTTTGCCTGGGCAAAGATGTCAGGGACATTTGCAATCTCTGCTGGCATGGCCAGCGCATCTGCTCTCCTGTTCCCTTCTGCAATGGGACCAGGAAGGTCAGTGTGCGATCTTACGTGCATGATATGGTAAGGCTGTTTTCTGTGGGAGATTAAATGAATGAGTGTAGAAATTAATTGGTATAATTTTGGATTAGGGACTTCTTTGAGGAGAGCATGTTCAGCTCTCATAGCTATGCCGGCAACATAGGCTGAATCTGTGACTAAATTTAAAGGTTCATTTTTGAATTTTTCAAAGGTTCTGACAACAGCTGCTAGTTCTGCGATTTGTGGAGATCCATCCACTATTTGGATGTCTGACTCCCATTCTCGAGTCTTTGGGTTCTGCCAAGTCATTACTGATTTGTGGGATGATCCGGAGCCATCTGTGAAGACAGTTATGGCTTCCAAGGGTGACCGGCTCTGTACTAACTTTGGGGTCAGATGGAAGGCTACATCACGGTTGAAAAGTCTGTGTTTTGGCATGTGAATGGAAATTCTTCCTGTGTAGCTATCTAGGGCGAACTGGAGGCTCTCATTGGTCTGAAGCAAATCCTCTAGATTTCCAGCAGTTAATGGCAAGTATATGCATGCGAACTCACACCCTGCAAGTGAACGGATGTGAGTCCTGGCCTTTTTTATTAAATATGATATTATTTCTTGGAAGGTGGTGATTGTCTTTGTGGGTTGGTTGTTTGTAAAGATCCATTCGAGTATCAGCAGAGGGTCTCTGAGTTGGGAGTCCCATTGGAAGATCAGTCCATGAAATCGAGGGGCTTTGCCCAAAATGGCAAACAGGAGAGGCAGGCTGGGCTCGACGCGATGGGCCTGACGTGAAGACAGGGCTTCCTGGACTCTGGCGATGGAGTCTCGGGCTTCTGGCGTGAGGGTGCAGGGAGAGTTCATGCTCTCATTGCCCCGGAGAAGATTGAAGAGGGGGGCGAGGTCTTCTGTTGTGACCCCCAGCAGCGGGCGTATCCAATTTATAGATCCACACAGGCTGTGCAAGTCCCTTAGAGTCTTTGGGTTGTCTCGGATGGTGAGTTGCTGGGGTATGATGGTCCTCTCATGGATAAGGAGGCCGAGGTACTTCCATGGGCTGGTGTGCTGCACTTTGTCCTCACGAATCTCAAATCCTGCTGCTTCTATGGTTTCAATGGTCTTTTTAACAGCTTTGTCCAGGTAGGTTTTTTCTGCAGCACAGATTAGGATATCGTCCATATAGTGGTGGATTATTGCTTCTGGGAATAGGGTCCTGATGGGAGACAGGATGTGTGCAACGTACCATTGGCATATCGATGGCGATGCCTTCATTCCTTGTGGAAGGACCAGCCAGTGGTATCTCTTGAGCGGGGCTTGTCGGTTGAGAGATGGAACAGAGAAGGCAAACCGTGGAGCGTCCTGTGGGTGAAGTGGGATATGGAAGAAACAGTCCTTTATATCAATGATGGTAAGCATCCAATCTTGGGGCAGCATCGATGGTGAGGGTAGGCCGGATTGGAGGGGTCCTATGTCTTCAATGAGTTCATTAATTTTGCGTAGATCTTGGAGTAATCTCCATTTGTCTGTGCCAGGCTTTTTTAGGACGAAAACGAGAGAGTTTCAGGCACTGGTTGTTTCAGTGATATGTCTTTTGGCAAGTTGCTCCTTTACCAGGTTCTCTAGTGCGCGCAGTTTTTCTTTTGACAGGGGCTACTGCTCAGTCCAGGTTGGTGTATCACTTTTCTAGGTAAGCTGGGGAGTGGCTGGTGGCGCGCTTCTCTCAGTGGCCCCGATCAGAAATCCTCGTTGGAGATTCGGATGGACGCCTCCAATTGGGATAGGAGGTCTCGGCCCCATAGGGTGATGGGGGCCCTTACCACGTAAGGCCGGGTGGTTGCCATCTTGCCTTCAGGTCCTTTGATGACAACATTGTGTTTGCTTCTCATGGAAACAGCAGCTCCACCAATCCCCGAGATTACACCTGCCACTGGCTCCAGTTCCCAGTTGTCTGGCCACTCAGAGCGGGCCAGGATGCTAATGTCCGCACCTGTGTCGAGCAGACCTGGTCGGTGGACTCTCTCTCCTTTGCAGAACAAGGTGCACTCGATGATTGGCTTATTTGGGCCCACAATCTGTGCCCACATCACTGTCGGGTTGAGTGGGAGCTGTTCTGGGTGGTTCTGTGGAAGCAGGAATGCTTGTGCTATTGGTGTTCCCTGTGAAAGAAAAAAAGGGAGGGTCCGTGCAGCAAAGCTGAATAAGAATTTCTTGCCCAGGAAGCACCGTTTGTAATTCCGGCAGTACAGAAATTTGCTTTGGGCCTCGGAAGGTGTCACTCAGGATAAGGATGTCCGACGGGCCTCCTGGGGGTCCATATTTTCCTGTGGGGATACGATAAAAACATTTCTCGACAAGGTTAATAGACAGCGATGTTACCAACTGGCGACGTGTTCCCGTCTGTGAGGCTCCGTATGTTGGGTCCTTCTCATGTGTTCTGGGTTCCCCTGTGATGGCGTGCCGCGATGTCTCCACTCTCTCGGCTCTTGGGTGGGATGGTGTGGCCTTTGATTTGTTGTTCGGACGCGGGGCCTGACCGCGCCCTGCTGGGAGTTTCCCAGATGCTGCTGGTACTGCTGGGGTCTCTGGTACCTCTGGATGCGACGGTCCTGGATGGGTGATTTCTCAGGACACGTCTTGATAAAATGTCCGAGTTCTCCACACAGGAAACAATGGGAATTCTCCTTCAACAGTGCTACTGCAAACACACCAGAAACTCCATCTACAATACCTTTGACAACTGCCTGGGTCATGTTGTTCTCCGTGGATGCGTAGCGTGTGCAGCTTTCAACCATCTGTTCAATAGTTGGTTCAGTATCTAAGGGCAAAGCTCTTAAAATAGTTTTACATTGTTCATTTGCATTAGTCATAGCAAGTTTTGTTAAAAGTTCTTTTCGTCCCTCTGGGCTTTCAATCTGTTTTTCCAGGCTTAATTTAAGTCTGTTCAGCTATGGATCTGAGAAACCAATCAGGTGTTACTAGTGGATATATTTTTATTTGCTTAAGCAAAATAGTGTTTGTCTGTATGAACAGACAAAATACAGTATTCAGGGGCTTTTAGATAAGCTGGTAGGTATCTAGGATTATAAAATGACCTAGAGCACAAATAGTATTTTTCTTGACATCTTTAGGTAGAACTGACAATAAAAGTAGCTTTTTTTTTTTCCTTTTTTAAAAGCTTAAGTACTTTGTGGATTGGGACTCTTGCAGAACTGTAGGTGCCAATCACAACTTTTAGACCAAGAAACTCAAGTGATCAGATATGCCAGCTGGTGGATGGGGTCCGCCGCTTGAGACCCAGAGAGCCACAGCCACCCCAAAGGATGTCTCACTAGAAACAGCTCCTTGGGGGGTCAGGGCGCTCCTCAGCTGGACAGAGGGGCTTCTCAGCATCGGGCAGAGCAGTGATTTTTCAGCTCAGTGATTTCAGCTTTCAGTGATTTCAGCTCAGTGCTCTTAGCTCTTGCCCTTGTGAGTTTGCCCCTCTTTTAGCCAGCCGTGGTGAGAGAGAGAGAGGTCTCGTATGGAATTTCCGCAGGTGGTACTTTATTGAAAGGGTACCAGCGAAAGGGATCCAGGGACGAGGAACCTCTCCCGACCAGAGGAAACCCAGGGGTTTTTATGGGACACCAGGGTGGGAGGAAAAGGGTACAGAACCAATCAATTGTAACAGATCTACATAAAATCTCGAGGGGGCTTGTGGGTCTCCAGCCAGGTCCCCGTAGCTAGGAGGTTTGCCTTTGTCTTAAGTGCTCTGGCTAAAGTTGCGAAATTCTTCCTTAACTCCTCAGCTTGGCTCCCTCCAAGGCAGAGCAGCCGGGGCTCCGCCCACCTCCACACCTACCATTAAATAAAGATATTTCCTTCTCTTATAGTCTTTTTTTTTTAACCTCATCAGGCAAATTCTCAAGGAACAACCACTCCGGGAATGAAATATCACACACCCTAAAAATATATATAACTTTTACATTTAGAAGTCCTGATAAGACAGACAGTAAATGTAATTTTAACAAGACAACTAGTGCTTTTCTTTTCATTAATCCTTGAAGCACCTTCCTCTGGGGTAGCTTTGGGATCATTACTGCACATGTCATTAATACCACGTGCTTTCCCTCAGTAAAACGAGCATCTGTCCTACAGGCCTCTTGGCACAGAAATCTAAGCTAGCCAGCTGTAGGAAAAGCAACCTATGGTTTTTCTTCTGTCTGCCCTCTATAGCAACTCTGAAAGTTCTGGAAAGAGAGAGATTTCAGCATCAGGTGGGACACAACAGGGGATAGTTAGTTTCATGGTCTCACACTTAACCAAGTACTGTTCACCTAAGGAGATAAATACAAATAGTTAGAACTAGTTTAATAGAGTGAAAGAACCACTTTCTACAAAAAGAAGTTCAGAAATTCATAGATTTTGAAGGTCAAACTGGAGAAGATGATCATCTTCATTGGCTTTCATATGGAGCTTGATGAACACTAACAGTAGATTTACAAATTTCTTTCGAAGAAAATTATGTTTTCCAGTGTTAAGCTTACCCTGAAGACATAAAAAATGTATCTCACCGGTCCTTATAATTGATGTCTTCATTACGTCCTGTAACCTAATGATACACTTCCAGTTTTATTGCAGTTTATCTTGCTAAACTAGCTAATCCCTACCTAATAATTAGCTAGTCCCTATAATTCACCAGTCCCCATGCAGACCCTGGAAAAAGCAGATGAAATGCAAGAGGTTTCATTGACACTGAAATTAGCAGAGGCATTCAAACTACTGCACACTTACAGCCCACTTCATAATTTCCTGCACAAGGTTGGAGCAGGTCCTGCAGATGTGCTGTATTTCAGTAATTAAAGGAGTGAGGCACAATTAACCGTTGCTGTTTCAGAAAGTGCTTCCCAGAGCCATCAGCTGCTTGTCTCTGAAAGCAAGAGCTGCATATACAGAGTGCTGTGGGCATAAGGGTCTGTATGTGGCAATTTTTTTCCCATCCCAGAGGATGGATGTTCAGCAGGGTTCTGTAAGAGAAGTTCTGAAATCAGTTTGCCCCTGAACTGTCATGTGTATTTAAAAAATAAAAAATAGGAACCAGGGCCCAACAAACAACTTTTTTTTTTTTTTTTTTTTTTTTTTATTCTTTTTTCTGAGTTACCTAGACTTTGCCAGGTAGGCTTATTGCTGTTTGAATGTTAAACTAAAGGGAGCATCATACACTGCATATCAAAATGCTTGCTCCAGTATTTGGCCAAGGTCTCAGCAGAAAGCTCCCTTACTGCTAAGTATTTCCCAACAGATTCAAATAGCCACACAGGTGAGCCCTCATAGAGCACATTTTAGGCAAGGTATCCCCTAGGCAGGGCAGGAGAACAGGATACTAGCTGGACAGTGGACTAGCTCCTGCCAGACACAGTTGCTGAGACTCAGAACAAACTGCTTTCTGAACTCAGCAAAGTTCAAACTCAAGCACGCTGAACGTCAGGAAAGCATGACTCAGATGAAGTGTTCTTGTCAAATGTTGCTATGCCCAGCATTCAATACACAGTTTCTGCACTGTAAGAAACAAATACTCAAGAAAGCATTGGTGATTTGGCTAGAGGTGCTAGTAAGTGGAATACTTAGAATTTTCCTCAGTACTTTCCAGATGTTTCATATTTCTCAATGGAGAAAAACATTAAAAAAATATGTACAAATCTCTATATAGGCTGGCAATTTAGTAAAATGGCACTGACAATTTATTTCAGAAATGTTGTTACACTATGCCAAGGTTAAGGACTGATGCATGGAAAGCATAATAGGTTTCTTGCAATATGTACTTACGTAGAAGTACTTATGTACTTCTAATCTTTCCATATCTCCTCAGCACGAACTCTGACGCTTGGAATTTGGTTATAAATCCAGCCTACAAGTGCTTCACCTATCACATGATGCCTGCACTAGCCGGAACAAAGTGGCACTAATCGTGCTTCTGCTTTTATGAAAAGCATCAGCAGAGATAATTTTTGTCATCCAAAACATCTTGACTGCTATGACAAAGGGTTCAAAAATCTAGATCATGTTTTTGTGCTTCCAAGAGAAGTTTCAAGGGAATAATAACAAGTTCAATTCCAATGAGCTAGAGAGGTTAGGAAGCAACTTAATCTATCTCAGATTCCTCAAAAAAAACCCCAAAACCAATCTACAAATTTTTTCAGAGTAAGATAGAATTCACATTTGTGAACATAGCCTGTAGATTTTTATATGGCTAAGAAAAAAAAATCATATATATATATATTATCTGCAGAGACAACAAAACAATCTCGTATATATCTCTTTTTGAGTATTTAACCACTGTTGGTGAAAGGTTTGCTTATGCATTAAACTGAATAGAACAGAAAAAAATTTGCCAAAGCAACCACTTCACCACAGGAAAAATGTGTTATGATGGTAATTCTATGCTTGCTGTCCAGAGCTGTGCAAATCTCCTTCAGTGTTACTCTCATGATTTGTGTATATAAATACCTTTTCTTTCTTTTGGTTTTCTGGAAGACATTTTAAAAAAAACAGTCATGTGGCAGATGTATAAGACAGCTATGTTTTTTGGAAAGTCACATCTGTGAATTTGAAAACAAGTTGTGTCCATCAAAAGAGAAGAGAAATGTTTAGAACAGGATCTTATTCATTGTTTTGAATAGTGTATTTTCTTTTATTATTGCTTAGGATGTTAATTTGATAACTTCATATAGCTGCATAAAATACAGCCACTTTTAGCTCTGGGGTGTTTTTTTAGTTTTCTCAAAAACTAGCCTTTTATGCATGCCTTATACCTGCATACCTGCAAAAATACCTAAATAAAAACCTCATACCTAAATAGTTGAAAACCCAAAATCTGGTATATGGCCCACAGGTAATTTGTAAAGTTCAAGAACTATAAAAGTCTGTTCCTTTACTCAGCAAAGGGCCTCTCTGAGAGTGGGCAAAGCCTGATGCAACTTAGGCAGGGGAAGTGTGTGCATGCCAAGGACCCTTAAGTCACTGTGTACTTCAAAGCTGTAACTTGAGCTTCCCCCATGACTTTGCAATAAATCAAATAAACCAGCCTGAGACAGCAGGGGAGGCAGGACAGGCAAGTGAAAAAGATGGGGAAAAAGAAAGTGCTGTGATAATGAAATGAAATGTTCAGGAAACAAAGTTGTCCTGCTGGCCAGTCCACAAATGTGAAGTTACGACTGTTGGCTCCAAAAGTGCTTGCTTTCTACACTCGATCAATTGAACTGTGGCATCCTCAAACAGAGGTAACATTCATGGAGTTTAGGAGTAATGCAAGCCCTGCTGCACTTACTTCCTCACACATAATTTCTTCCCAGTCACACAGGTCTGAGTGTTTTGGTTTTTTATTTTTTAAGTGATGCAAGCAGATGTCACACAGAGACTAGCAACTTACCTTTTTACTGGCAACACCCACCTCACCCTGGATCTCCAGAAGTCCAACAGCAGAGATGCAGGAGGACACAGGAGAGGCTGATAGACTTAACATGGGTTTTGGAGACCATGAACCTCTCTAACTAAAGACCAGCTCCTGGAGTCCCACACACCCAGAAGTGGAGCACTGGATTTGGACTTACAGATGACTGTTTCAAAATGTGATAGTTCACGCAATGTTTGATATGGTTTGCAAAATATTGCTTGTTCAAGAGACAAGCTAGATGCTCTGGGTCAGTCATGTCAAGCAGGCCTATTCATCACATTTCCCCCTAGTGAATCTCTGCCTATTTCTCCACATTGTTGTAGTGCCCTGAATATAAGGCTGTTATTGACAAAGCTGACCCATGTAAATTCACTTTGTTTTCTGAAAGCTGAACCTTGCAGACCATGCAAGGGAATAACTAGTTCAAGGGGACCTAATTTTGCAGACATCAGCCCTACAGACTTGACTAATCTTTCCAACTGGAACACTAGATGAGAAAGGGTTTGCAGTTTTAAATAAAATATTATAAAAATGTTATAGAAAGGAGAATCTGGGTATCATAAGTACTTCTCAACTGAGTGTTAGGGAAAAAAAAAAGAGTGGGCAGGCAATAAATTATTAAGCTATTGTTCAGGAAATCTAGACAGTGGAATTAGGAAGGAAAGGAATAAAATTCCTAAGGATTTATTTCATTGACTGATTTCCAATTTAGAAGAAGGTTAGAACTTAACTCTTCATTTTGAGGCAATGGTTATAGCTGGTTTTGCTCTTTCTAAGGGATTGCTGATGTTTGCTATTAATCATCTTCATCTTCAATGGTGTTATAAACCCTGGAAGGCCTATAAAGTGCAAGGGTGACTGAAAATACCAGTGTCACCTGATGAATGGTCAGAATCTCAGAATTACCTGCAGCTGCATAAGATGATTACTGCTGCTTTAGACATAAGCAGTCCAAGCATACAGAAATGCAAGATCCAGGATACTCCTGGACACTATCCCATGTGAAGGATGGCAAGTGATACCATCAGAGAAAGTGAGCCCTGCCAGCCTTTGTTCTCTCCTAATTTCAGACTCTGGCCATAACACCTGCCCAGGATAAACGGGCTTGTGTAGCTGCCTGGGCCTGTGAGCTCCTGACCTAAGGCAACTGAGAAGTCATTCGAACTTACACCCTATGTGTTGTCTTTTAGAGATCAAAAGGATTTTGTGGGGTGGAAGAAGACCTTTTTCACTTCCTGCTAGTAAATAACAGTAGAAATCCTCTCTCGGGTATGAACTGGGAAATCTGGAAACTATCCAGAGGGTTATAATCAATGGCCATCGGGCTGTCCCATCTTTCTGGAACACAGCTGGCTGAGATATTGTTCAGAGAGAAGGAGTCCTGGACATTCAATTTTCATAATACTGACCCTTCTATACTTCCTCTGATGTACGTTCACTGCCAGAAGACAATGCCATGTTTATCAGTGCTTCCACATAAATCTTCATGAACTAACTCTGGTCTTGTTGGAGCTGCTCCATCACTCCTTGCTTCTAAACCCAGGAACCAGGTTATTTTTCTGGGAACATCACAACCAACTGATGGCAGAAACCCCACAGTTATAATGAATCTGGCCAATCAGTTGAGACTCTCACAGCTTTAGCGAGAGACTGCTGAGAGAGGCATAGCATGGCTTGATTTGAGCCCTGACACACTGAGGCAAAGTATGATCAATTCTTTAAGAGCCAATCATGCCAGTCAATGCTCAATGAATTTCGATTGCCTTTTCAGTACAGCTCTCAGTCCTCGCTCCTCCTTTGCCACCCCACTGTGCCAGCAGAAGGAAATTCAAGTCACACCCTGAGCCTCCAGAAAACAAAATCTGGCCAAGTAGTGAAAATCCATTCTTATGGGCTTTTAAAAATAAGACACCAGATTTTATACTGAATTTATTAAGATGTACATTATTTTTGCTGAGTTGACACTAAATGCAGGAACTCTCAGCAGAGGAAGGGAGGTGACAGTACAGGGCATTAACTTTTCAAACTTCTGCCTCAGTATTCTTCCCATCTTAATTTTAGTGCCTTTACTTCTCATATTTTCCTGCTCTCTTCCACCTCCACTCCTTTTACTTCTTTCCTTACATGGGTGGCATATTACTTTCTTTTTAAATGTTCAAATATTTAGAAATGCCAAGGTGTTCTAGAACCTCTTGGAAATGATTTTCTGAGAGTGCATGGGACAGTGGCAGCTAAACAGCCACTCTTGTTTGCAAAGTTGGTCTGGGAGTTTAAGTCAGTGGTACCCATTTAGAGATGAACCTATGAAACCATATGAAAGAAAATAAGCTGAATTTCCTGAATGAATTTGTGAAGAAAAAATAAGAAGCAACATACGTAATAACATGGTAGGAAGTCATTTGGAAATCAGCAGAAGGGAAAGAATATTTGGTTCAATTCTACCATTAATTTCAGAAAATGGTTTTAAAGTCTCAGCTCAATATTTTTTTACAAAAATAGTAAAAGAGAAGTCTGACTTCAGTTGTTCTTAGATGCCTGGCATTTTGTTCAGGGCTTTTACATGATGCAGCCACCTCTATGAATCTATACTGAAATAAAACATGGAAAAAAATTAATTTACTAGTGATTTTTAAGATTTAAGTATTTTTGATAGTACTGTTTCACTGAATCAAGTGTTTTCTTAGGCTGCTGAGACTAGTATTTTATTTTCAAGATATACTTGCATCTCACTGATCAAAGTTAAGCTTAAGCTTACCAAGTTAAAAAAAAACCCCAAACTTCTGTCTTATGCTGAAGATAGACTTTACAAATCTTCTCAAAAAAAATTGTATCCCAAAAGAAAAAAAAAGTAAAACATTGAGATTTTTTCTTTCATACAGAAAAAGGTAAATCATTGAAAAAAGAACAATCTGAGTCTTCATTTTTATTTTAAAGCCAGGTATAAATTTTAAAGCCAATTCTTAGATGAATTTATCATATTACAGCTGAATCAGTGATGTGTCAAAGTACAGTGAAACTTAGAAGCCTAAATGATTTTCTAAACAACATCTTTGAGTCTCTACTCAGGGGCTTTTCAGTCTAACTTAGATACTACATTCTATAGAATTTTTGTGGAGCCATACAGGTTTAAATTTAACTTGCCGGTGGGGGAGTAGCTTCTAATTTCTGAAAAACCAAGAATAAAAAAGGTGAAGTGGTCCAAAGACTTTCAATGCCTTCCAACATAAGGGTCTGACTTACATATGAGGATGTCTGGAAGAGCTCCCATTGCTGCCCTAAACACATTCAGCTGTCCCAGGGCAAATGCAGCTGTTTATGGAGAAGCTGGCCCTCTGCCATGGCTTACAGGCTGCCACACAAAGGTAAATCAGTACTTCAAAGCCAGGTTTCCACTCTCTTTAAACCTCCTTGCTGCCATGGCTACTGTGCATTAAAAAGAAAATTAAAGAGTGTTTTTTAACTGCTGGAAAGTGCACCCAGTCCTAAATATCCACTTTGTCATATGCAGCTCTGGGTGCTCAAGATGGTGAAAGAGTTGGTATCAGGCCTTAGCAAAGGCTGACAAGAGCTACCAGTTTAGTTCTGCATTTTTGCCCATTTTGTCTGCTTATTGTGAAAATGAATCAAAGCACCATGGCTCCCCCAATGAAAAATGCCTTTTTCAAACCCATTTCTGTGAACAAGCAAGCTTCTCAAAAATTCTTTCAATGGGAAGTATCTAATAATTCATTCTTACACTGGGCAATGACTTTGCTTTTAATCTTTGATCCTATTGTCCTCAGCTAATGAGAAGCAACATTCTGTTCGGAAAGGGTAGAAAGAGATTAAGTCATTGTCTTGTCTTGCAAAGCCCCATAATGTTTTAAATCCTTAACCATCTAAAAAATATCCACATATATGTTCAGAGCAAGTTCTGTAATGTCTTCTGTTTTAGTGATTGGTGTTTCTCTTTTCATTCCTGTACACAGCTTACTTTCAAAATAATAGATCTGAAGGGCTTTTCCTTCCACACACACACAATAATTTTTAAAGAAAATATCACCATCATCTTAGGATTTGAAAATACATCATGAACTCCCACTGCTGATGACTCTCCTCGACAAGGTCCCAAGATCCTCAAGTGCTGGCCTAGGGAAACTGTATTTTCTACCTTGTCTGCCACAGGCATGCAAGACTGCCTCCAATTTGAAGGTCTTATACACATTTATTGAGTTTCCTGACCCAGTAACTATAAAACAGCTTGTGAATCCTATCTGAGCTGGTTTGAAGGTCTTTTAAAATGATGACTGTGGCAATGAAGGATCACCCGTGGCTGTCCTTCTTGCCAGAGTGGGTGCAGAATTATCCTTGTATGCAATCTTTGGGGAAAAAGAAAAGGAAATGGGAAGGGGAACAGGGAAGGGAAGGAGGAAGAGAAATGAGGGGAGGGGAAGGAATGGTAGGGAAGGATCTCCTCCCCCTTCTTCTTCACTGGAATTGGTGGCTGCATTGCTGTTCCTCTTATATATGCTCATTCATCTCTTCTTTGGCTGCAATTACATCTGTGCAATAACTTTTTTTTCATCTTAAATAGGTTATCACTGAAGTGTTATTGGTTGGTTCTGCCTTGACATTTCTGTACCTCTGCTCTAAACTCCCCTTCCCCCAAAAAACCCCCAAGCTCACTGTGGTGACAGAACTCTCTAAGAAAAGCATCTTACACTGTTACACTTGGAACAGGTACTAGACGATGGAACATGCTCATTATTTTCCTTGAGGCAAATAAGACTCCAGTAAAAAAAAATGAAACATAAACAAACAAAACACCATCAAGCTAAAATGAACAACAAAAAAAAGTCTTCAATAATTCTGTTTACTTGCAAATGTTATTTACTTGTATTGGGAAGTGCCTCAAATTTCTTTTCCTCACCTATTGTATCCTAAAATAAAGTATGTCAGGACAGAAACTTTCAAATATTGTGTCCCAGTTTTGTGTTGCCAGGTCTTGGTAGCAGAGCGGGGGGTCCTGGGGTGGTTCTCTGAGAAGATTCTGCCAATATGACCCTGCTGTTCGACAAGGCTAAGCCCATCAATGACCATGAGATCATCTTTGTGATAACACATTTAAGATTAAAAAAAAAATAAAATTGTACAGCAATAAAATAATTGCAGCAGGAGCAGAGTTAAGTGAGAATAGGGGAAAGGCACCACTCTGCAGACACCCAGGTCAATGGAGAAGAAGGGTAGCAGGTACCCTAGGCACCAGAGCTGAGATTCCTGTGATGTGGACCACTGCAAGACAGCTGCACCCCTGCAGCCCATAGAGGATCAAGGTGTAGCAGAGATGCACCTGCAGCCCATGAAGCACCCATGCCAGAACAGATGGATGCCCATGGACCTCCCAGAGCAAGGGGATGTGGGTAAGGAAAGGCAGGTATTCACAGTTTACATGCAGAAGCCTCACAGATGGGGTTACAATACCCCTGCTGCTGTAACAGCATTCTGCTGTACCCCTGTACAGCAAGAGTGTACACCCCTGCCTTGCAAGAGTGTGTGCTCTGTCACAGGTACCTACCTCCAAACAGAGACAGAGACAAAATGTCACAGCTGTGCATCAACAGCCTTGGAAGTCTCACTGCTGATGGTCCAGGAGTGCCAAAGTTTGGAACTGCTGGAAAAGCCAGCAGGGACATGAACAACTTGAGTGCTGTCTCTGACTGAGAGGGGGAAGTGCACCTGGTTCAGAGAAATTTTTGGTTTCATTTAAGAGCTTTATAGACTTCATAGGTTTGAAATTTCATGAATATGATTCCAATGACGTGAACAGGGATGAAAACCAATGAAAATGAGAAGCAAACGTTAATGGTTTTGTGGTTGTAGACCATGATGTTTTGGAGCTGAAGACAAGAAAGTTTTGAGAAGTGCTATGCTTCATAATTAACTGAGGAATTTTAAATAAATGTGTACTCCTTGTTATATTTTAAAATATTACAGCCATAATTTTCCAGTGGAAAGGTTTTATTATTTGGTATTTCATTTCAGTTCAACATGATCAGTGTACAGTAACAGTAAGAAATTCACACAAAGACTGATGGAGAAACAATATGACAAATGGAAATGTTATTAACATGCTGTTAATATACATAAGATGCAAGAATAAATGTTCATTAAGTTATTATATTGTAGAGAATGAAGATATTTTGTAAAGTTCACTCCAACAGTATTAATGTCTAGTGGGACATCTAGAGAAGGAAAACATGAAAACATAGAAAAGAAAATTTTGATGGAAGAACAGAATCTTTCTCAAAGAAAAATTGTAGAGCAAGATTCTTGGTCTTAGATCCAGAGTAAGTTGATAATGATAAATCTGGTAAATGAACTAGTAAAAAAACCTACTTTAAGATGTAAGATAAAATAAGGCTTAAGATAAATGTAATGCACATAAGAACTTGTGTTCTTATAGCTAATGAGAACTTCACAGTTTTTTCTAAAGGCATACAATTTTTTTTCATTAAAACAATGAAAATTACATCCATTTTACCAGTTTTCTTACAAGCCTCAGAAAAAAAGCTCATACTTGGTATTTGCAGATGATCTAGCTCTGGTGTTTACTGATTCCTTAGTAATATTTTTAGCTGGAAAAGTAAAATTTGTCAGAAAATAACATGTGATCCTTTCTGAAGGAAACATTTTCAGAAGATATTATGCCCCATTGATACTGGAGTGACACTGAAACAGATTCATAGGATTTCTCTAAATTTGTATCCATTCATTAGTATAAATGTCAAACTCTTTCTCATTTGTTTACGTTGCAATCATGTGACTATTTTCCACTTACAGTTACTCTTACACAGCTATTTCCCCATACAGATGATAATCCACATTACCTGGCTATTCCAGAAGAAAAAAAAATGGAACATGCAGTTGGTGACCTCTCTCTCTACTTCATATTTGTATAGTTGTTGAAATGAATACAATGTAAGAGATTCCCATTTTTGACACAGTCTGTAATTTGTTAGGAAGGTTATGCTGTTTAAAATGTTATGCTAGTTGTACCCTGTCTGTTAAGAAAGTTATGCTGTTTGTACCAAAGTTTGTACCCTCAAAAATCTTATTCCAAGTTGTATACCCCCTCTAAACCCCCGGGTTTCCTCCCCTTCCGTCGGGCTAGGCTGTCACCATTCCCCGCCGGCTCCTCGAACTGCCGGCCCCGCCTAATAGGAAAATCCAAAGACTTCCATGGTGCACCGCTCCAAACCGAAGTGCAGTTGCCGGCAAACGGACTCAAAAGCCGGGACCCAGCACAAAATCCAGATAAAAGGGAGACACTACAACACCGAGAAGACCCTCAGCTACCTAAGGACTGAATTCTGCTTCTGCCGCCTCGCCATGACCAAAAGAGACTGGGAAACAGTAACACCCCTAGACCACACGAGCCCAGTTGAGTTCCTGGGGATTCCCGTGAGGCCAGGGCTCCCGGCTCTGCGGCGAGAGCAGCAGATTCGTCTGACACCTCCTCAGCGGTGGCCGGAACAAGAACGGCGACAGGAGCGGGAACAACGACAGGAGCGGCGACGGCGCAGGCGACCCCTCGAGTTCCCCCTTAAACGAGCTGACTAATAAAGGCTTTTCAAAGGAGCAGGTCTCCTGGCCCATTTTTAACAATTGTGATGGCCATTGGAGACACTAGGAATCTCCTGCTTTTCCAGAAAACAGGATAATTAGGATTGCTACTGTGTACAGCAAGTACAGGAATTCCCTCTTTTTTTATTTTATTTTCTCCATTCTAGTACTTCACTGGCAACATATTGCTAAAGAGGGAACCAAAGACCAGAGAAATCATGCAATTAAAAGAAAAATATATGTCTTTAGGGATGTGACCATTAATATTAAAAAGCACTTGTACAAAGTGCATACAATAAGCAGAAAGAGCACAAAATTCTTTCCATCAATAGTGTACATTCAGCAGTCACATCCCATTTGGACATACAAAATTAACATCACCACAAGGCACTGGATAATTTCACTAAGTTCTGAAGTGCAGAAAAATATTAGTTTCAACACTATCATCTCTGTGCATAACAATCTCTGGTCACAGGCTGTGAATTGAGCATGACTGGTCTCCTGCATGGGAAGCAGAAATCTCTGCCCTGGGAGCTTCAAAAAGAAGAACAAATGTTCAGTGAAGGGAAGGCATGTGGCTGGCAGCTGGCAGGGTTTTTGCTGAGTGGGGATCCTTGCTGGCAGGGCAGCCATGCACAGGCTGTGAAGGGCTGTGTGAAGGGAGATGGCAGCACTCGCTCATGTCCTCTGTGGTAAAGACTTCTTCTTCAGCACAAACAAGGACCTGCAGAGCCTCCCACCTACAGAGTATCTCTCATCTTCCTTTGTGTTATCCTTCCCTTCATGGTCCACTCCTGCCCATGCCTTCCCCTCCCCCTTTTATTTTCTCTTGCTGAGCACAAGATTTAAACCTCTTTGAAACAGGTGGTTTCCAGATGCAAGCTCCAAGTGCCGCATCAGTAGCTTTTTGCACCTTCTTCAAGGGCTAAGCAGAGCAAGGCACACATAGTTTGCCCCACAATTCAACCCTCCAACACTCACTGAAACCCTACAGAATCTACTCTCTCCCAGACAAAACCCCCTTTGCATCCCATTGCTTAATGTGCTGAATTACCAGCTTGTTTGGACCTGTCTATTTTTCAACTGGTTAGATGTCTGGGACTGGCATTTCCATGGACTTTCTAACAAGCTGGTACTAGTGCTCCATCTGCACTCCCCAGCAGCACTGCCATGTACCATGAGAAAAACCTCATGAGTCCAAATCCAACACCACACTGTGTTTGATTTATAAACTGCACCTTGAGTACAAATCATGTTAACTTTTACTGTGGCCTAGTGTTGCCTCAAGTTTGCCTGTTTTTCACTTTTTGCATTTTGTTCTCACCCAGCTTCAAATAAACTATGTATATTATTAGAATTGTTTACATTCTTCCTCTCTAGGAGGAGAATGATGATTGATGGTGATGGACACCAACGAGGTCGAAGAGGTGGCTACCTGTGTAGCCAATCTTGGCCTGTCTGTAAATTTGTATATATATGGAGTCAGAAAAATAAAGTAGAAGCTTTCCTGCTTGACCTCCTGCTGTCCTGAGTTGTCCTTTCATGCTCCTAACAGCAGCCGCAAGTGTGACCCTCCATCACAGCCTAGGACAATTTAAAAGCACAAATGACAGCACCTTATGTGGCTCTTGTCAGGAGTCTTTGAAATTATGCCAGGCCAAAACAGGTTAATAAATGAAAACCAAACAATATTTGCCACCTCTGTGTTTGAAAGCAGAAAAAAAATATCTGTATAAACCATCAGTTGTAGTTATGCCCAGAAAAGAGCTTTAAAACATGTTATTTAAGTGTACAAAAAAAAAAATCAAACCCATGTGAGTTTAATATTTCATCCCCTTAACTGTTTTTCTGGAAGGAGATAGATTTTTTTTTTTTTAATAAGTTAGAGAAGGGTTGGAAGGGTAATTCAAGAAATTTCAGCTTAGTGTGATTTCAGAGGAACTTTCTGACATCCACAGGCCAGACACATAATTTGTTTTCTGTGCATGTATAGCTGAGCACCCTCCAGCATGCTGCTAATCAACAAGTTGCCTGATAGAGTGCCTAGGGATCGTCCCAATACCTAATTTCGGCAGCCCAGCTGGATTGACCTACTATTTACTATTTGCCTATTTACTTACAGAGTTTTTCTATCAGAACAACAGCAGGCAGTGGGGCAGAGGCACCAGAGACCATCACTCACTATGCTACAGCTGGGATATGGTCTTGTGGGATTTCTCTCCTAGTCCGTAAAAGAGCACTTTGTAAATGGACTAGAAACCAAGGATCCCCTTGCTCTTGCTCAGCTGTTTCGTGGCTGATGCATAAAGAGATTGGCTGCATTCACTGCTGTCATCTGGCTTGGATCTCCCAGACTGCTGCCTTTTTGGTACCTGGTCCTGGAAGATGGAGGATTGGACACAACCCACATGCTTCAAAAGGCCTGTAAAATTAGCCACACTTTTTCAAGAGGACTTTATCCCTCTCCTCCACTTTTCTGCTGCTGCTGCAAAACTGCTGGCCAGCATAGTGGTAACAGGGCAGCTCCATGACACTGGGGGCAAAGGGACTGCTATTCTCTCATGATCAGTCATTTCTACCTTTCTAACTGACTTGAGCAAACAGTTTTTGCCTGATTCCTTCCCTGAGCCTGTGAGGCTTGGCATGTAGGATGCAAAGGCATTGTGCAGTGGTCAAAATCATGCACTAGTAAAAGGGAAATGTCGTTACATGTGACAGTACAAATGTTAAGGACGAGCTATCTCTGTCAATAATTTCTGATGTTAGCTTTATAATAACAACACTAATGCAGTAATGCTTTTTATATTGACATGCCCAGATGTGCACACCACTTCTTCAGCTTCTTCATCACACTCCACCTGCAGTTAGTTTAACAGCATGGTCAGTGCATGGAGAGTGAAAAAACAACTGATCATTATCATTATCTGTCACATAATATGAAGAAACAGTCACAATCTGAAACCAACCAGCTTCCATCACAAGAGAGGCAAAGCCTTATCAGTGAACAAGGTATCTGGTCATGAACTGGCAGCCCACTTTCCTCTCAATGCTTCAGCCAAGGTTAAAGGCTTCCGTGGAAGATCAGCAAGCTCAGTCAAACATTGCAGTGGTGACTAGACAAAACTCTCTCTTCTGAGTTATGCAACAAGTCTGAATACCAGGTCTAAAATGCAGATCTGCAGACCTGGTCAGGAAGCATACAGCTAGCCTTCAGTTGGGATTCTATCCTCCCTGTAAGCTGATGCTAGAGCACTTTTGAATTAAGGGGAAATTTCTAGCACATCTGAAGAAACTTCTGCAGTGTCTCTCAGAAAACATTGCATGTATCCACTGTAAATGTAAGACAAAATATACAGAGCTGATGCAGAGTCATTCTATTTTAGTAGTGGCTAAAGGCTGAAAAACCAATAAAAATTGAAACAACGGGTTCTTACACAGTTACAAATGCAGAACAAAAAGGTATACAGATTTTATTTTTCAGTAGGCATTTTAATGGCAGGAATAAAAACTTGCTAATGCAGTTTTCTACTTCTAAGCTTGCAGATCCAGAATGACTTCCATTTGTTCTCTACAAGGTAATATATATATAAAATATATTAACATAACTAAAAGTTGTAATGAATAATTGAATATATACGTGTTCTAGCTGCCATGGCCATCCAGAATTTCTGATGAAATAATCTGTGTCTAGTCAATGTAAGTTTCGGTGGATCAGACAAGAATTTTGTGGATGGTAATAAAAAACTCCTAGAAAACTCCAGATAATGAATAATCAGAGCAGTCAGCAGGTATGATGTGACAGTAGATGCAGGTCAATCACAGAAAACAATTGTGTCAAGTCATATCTTATTATGAAAGGCAGATTCAAGTAAGATAGGTTGTAAGGTAAAACGATAGTTTAACAAAAGGCTAAAGCCAGGGCTTTAGTTCATAATTACTAAATTATGCTTACTCTCACTTTATCCTAAGACTTGCCAGAAATTTCTGCAACATCTTCATTCAGCAATGCATCTGCTAAGGGAACAGAGCAATCATGGTGGCAGCAGCAGATTCTGTCACATAAGGTGTGCCAGCAACCCAGTGTTTTCAGATGTGCCGACCCCAGCTAGACACACACATCCCCTTTCCCTTGCTAAGAAAAGATCATCTCATCTAATGAGATGACTAAAGATGGATGTGTGCATGCTTGTGGGCAAAGGCAAGAGAGTGGCACACTGCAGAGCACAGCTCAGTTAGACTCAGTGAGCCACCTTGTAGATCCTTCCTATCTTTACATTAAGAACTTTTATATGTCTGTCTATATATCCATCTGAATATTGGATTATAAACCATAAAGGAGTTCAAGGGCAATTCCAGAGGCAAATTAAAGACAGGTCAGAAAATTAAAGACAGGTCCACAATCCATAGTAAAAATGATGCTGTTGCTGTGCATGCAGACATCTGTTTCATGGCCCTGCTATGCCAATGACTAGTTCTCTTTTTCAGACAGAGGTAAATGCCTTGACAAGCTACAGACAAAAAAGTGACCTTAGAAAGAGAACTCTGTTAAAAATGGATTTCTTTTCTTTGCTTCCAAGAGGAACAATAACTATTAGCTGTTATAGTAAATCACCAGTTGCTAATTTATGAAGGCTTTCAAACTCTTGATTTCATCTGTGCGGGTGATGAATCCCATTGTGCAAGCTGCAAAGCACCCTGAGCCCGATCCAGCAAAGCTATTAAGCATGTGCTTCGTATTAGGCATGCAAGAAAACACAGTAAGATCAACATATCTGAGTTTAGCATATGTTTAAGTGCTTTACTGGACCAGGGTCAGAGTGCATTGCAACTTGCAGGATGAACTTCTATAAGACTGTAAGTGTTTGTGTCTCAAAACAACAGTACCTCATGGAGACCCATTTGAAACTACAATCCATTTCCAGATATCTTAAGCTACCATTTTATGTTCCGTTTGGTGAAGACATTCTTTTAAATTAGCAGAGCTACAGCTATGTATCTGCAGGTGGAGACTGATGAATGGCATCTCCCACTCACCTGCCCTATCTACCTCTGAACTAGAGTACAAAATAAAGAAAACCAATCAAAAGCACAGCAGGATCTTCCTTTTCATTTTACAGAACCTTGACATTATCCATGTACCATCCATGTAGTTTTCATCTGGCCTAATCATCTTGACAGTCGGAATCTATATCTAGCTTCAGGAAGATGAGGGGAAAAAAGTATACAGTAAGAAAGATGATAAAATAACTACACAGCCTGATAAGAATCCAAAGGAAGGGGATTGCAGCTGTTCAGCCCTCCCTTCTGCCCTCCAGCAAACATGTTGACATATGCGTTCAATCAGATTCTTTGGGGGATGTATTCCTCTTTCTTTTAAATAATTTTAACTTGACATTAGCAAACTTATATTTCTACTGAATTTTCATTACCTGTGACCACTCACTCCCACTTTAGTTGGTAGAATGTGTGTTTGCAAGCACCAGTACCAAATCAAGCTCTCTTCTCTGTTAAAACCATAGTGTTGCGCACATGCTAATTAAGTGGAGAACTGAGCCCACAATATATGCCAAATAATGAGTGTCTGAAAGGGGGAAAGATAAAACTGCAGCTGGAAAAGGAAAGCAAACATATTATAGGTGGACAAACAGAGATGAATGCAAAGCCCTAGCCAGCTGCCCCCTTCTTCCTGGCTCAGGAAAGAAAATAGTTTTGAAGTCCTAAGGTCACAGACAGAGTAGAAGAGAGGGCAAGAGCCAGACTTGACGCTGAAACATTTCCACATTTTGAGGGGTGTTGTGGCAAAAAAGTAACTGACAGATGATTGGTAGGGGAAATGAAGCACCTTAAAGGGGAATTAATGAATCAAAGAAAGCAAATTTCTCCCTAAAACTATAGTATTTCACAAGTATTAGTCCATACAGCATGGAGTAATAATAAAAGCAAACTTTTATTTATTCTTTGTTCTATGCACCTGCAGCAGCATTCCCCTTATTTAGTTTAATTCTTGCTGTGAATTTAGTTCATCTACACTTTGAAATGCTTTTTACATCATTGTATCTTCTGTGTCTGGACATCTGGCTGCAATCTTATGCTCTATGAATGCAACGAGTACAATGAGATAGTTTTACCCTATCATTCTTATAATTTGTGGGGCAAACCTCTCACAAGCATAAATCACTGCAACTCCTCTGAAGTAGGGAAGCAAGGCAAAGTATCTCTCCACAAGGAGTAATTAATCTGTTTTAATGAGTGTGTTCCATAGCAGAAGAATAAATTCTATTTATTTTTTGGTAGTGGTATAGGAGCCCTCAAATAAACATTATCTTCCCGTTTGCCTCCCTTACTTCACCAGCTGTCTCTAATGTGTGTGAAGCTTTGAAAACATTCCTGCTATTAGCCTTTGATTTCTCCCAGGCCCCTGACCCTTGGTGAAAGAAGGCATGGAACTTTAGATGAAGCTGTATCACTTTAGTTCTATGCAACCTGAGGAATTAAAAGCAGTCACATAGCCACAGAAATGAGGAAATAAGGGCTACTGACTACATGGATGGTCTAGTTCCTCTTATTCTCCCTTCTGGAAAAACCATTTGCAATTTTTTCCTCTTGCTCAGGCAGCACAGAGGGCCTGTCTGCATTAGATGGGGTGGTCAGGGACCAAAAGACATAATCCAGGTAGACTGGTAGTTATGAGTGGGCACAGTTACAGACAATTGAAACAGCAGACCTGAACTTGTGCTCAGCTTTTGACAACACTAAAAGACATTCACACAAGGAGAAATGAAGCAAAAGTTGCAGAATGCATTTACAGGGTGCAAAAAAATAGAAGTATTGAGAGAAGGATGAGAGGAAACACTAGCCACTGACATCCTGAGTGTGAAGGAAAAAATTATCCAACAGGAAAAATACACTGGTATCAAACACCAATGCAATTTTAAGCTACTGCATGATAGTCCCAGGTCTGTTGGCTGTGCCCTGCTGACTGCCATCTCTCTGGGTCATGAAACAGGGAGGTATGTTCAGGTGCCCACATCAGCTGTGCACAAGGTAACCCCTACCTGTTCAACTAAGAACCATGCTGCAGTCTAACCCTTTTCCTGGGGTGTGACACTAAGTGACACCTACAGACAGGCAAGTAATGAAGATGATGATGATGGCGAGATCAGCTCCTTGGTTGCCTTTCCCATCTAGTCACAGAAAACCATATTATTACATATGCACAGATAGACAATCACTGCCATGGTGTTACCCTAGAGCCTATTTAAAGTATGACAGACAAAAAACTCTCCTGTTTTCGGGATTTCAGTGCATAGATGATGACTTAGCATGGACCTTAAGGACTCATCTTATGTGTACAGCTCCTTTACAAGGACAGACAAATAATTCCCATAGTTCTTGAAAACCTAAGGAATTTTTAAGTATTTCCAGTGAGTGGACAGAGACACTGTGACTCCTAGTCCAGTCAGTCCCAAGGTCCATTCTCAACCCTTATAATTGTAATGTCCTTTCTCATGCTGAACCTGAGTCTTATTTCCTCCTACTTTTTCTAAACGTCTGTAGTAGAAGGGACTGCAAATAATCTCCCTTGTCTATGCAGAAATTTCACACATTAGAGTACTAATTTCTTCCCCCTCTGCTATCTTGTAGGCTAAATAACTGTTGTTTGTGTAGCTTTCATTAGCTACATTTTCCAGTTTGTTCTCATCGGTCTCCTCCAAACTGTTTCCACATAATCAACATCCTTTCCTAGACTTTTCCAACAACGTACAAAGACAAGAGAAAGCTATGGAGTTTTGACCTTGGAGCAGGCGAGTTAATGTTATCTTTTACCTAAGGCAGTTAGGACACCTGTTTTTCTCCTCTGAGCACTGATTATTTTATTCTTATAAAAAGCCCTTACGCAGTGGCCCTCTACAGCAGAGTGTATGACTTGTTTATCTGAACTTTGAACTTTCCTGGAGAGGAGCTTTTTGTCTGTACAATGTCTTTCAGATCTTGCCTGAAGTAGTTAAAAAATAATATATGAAATTATTGGACATGCTATTTTTAGCCTATTTTTTCCTCCAGATTTACCTGAAATTAGGGCCATAATCTTCAAATCTGGGTCTATCACATTAATTTAAATATTTCTTATCTAAAAATGATGTCTTTTTTAGGCTCTGGTAAAACCTCTTTAATTCTGTTTCTAAACTGAGATCTCTGTGTTCAAATTGAGACAGAAAATATGTAGGAAGGCAGTCCTAAGCTGTTCTATTAGCTATTCAGCTTGTAATAAAATAACTATATAGGCAGAATTTTTACATTTTCCCTTGAGAATCTGGTACTTGTCTCTTAGACTTGAGTGCACAGGTGGGCTACCGTGCAAATGTGTTATCTACCAACATGATGCTGCTCTGAGGGGAGATGAGCAACAGCCCTGCTCTCACCACAATCTCTTTTCTTCTTCCTTCACCAAAACCCCTTGGCAAGTCCCATAGTACAATTCCCCTCTCTGCACTGACAAACCCCCTGTTCCTTTGTCCCTTGAAGCTTCCCAAGGGTGTTGGAGGACAACCACTTTCATTTAGGTCTGCTGTTCTCTTATACCTGAGAGCTGATGCAGCTGATACACCATCCAGGTTCTGATGGACTTCCAGCTTGACATGGAACTACTTTAGGATGTGAAAGCAATGGCTGAAGCAATCACAATTACTGTACAAAATAGCCTCAACACCTAATCCCTGTGGTATATCTGTCTTATTTTTCAGTGTTTTGCCCACAGGTAAAGCATTTCAAATATTTGTGGGGAGTACATGAGATATAAAGAAATAAAATGATTTGTCATCAACTACTAGAAACTTCAACTGCTAACCCAAAAAGGAAACAACATTTTTCAAATTAAATTGAAATGTATTTTGAGACTTCACTTTCCTCTTGAAGAGACACGAAACAGAAAATCTTCTGTATTTCATATCATACCTACAATGAGAGTGCAGCTAACATCTGCAGCAACGAGTTGGAATGAGATTTATACTTCTGGTACAACTTGATCCAACTTAGTAATTGCAAACTTTCCTTGCACTTTACTCCTTTAAAAATAAAATACATAACAGGTTTTTTAAAAAATAATCTATCTTTTCCTCATTTTTTTTCAAATTTTTGACATCATACACAAACTACTGGTCCTAATGCACAGCACAAAACCAAGGATACCTAAACGACAAGAGGGAGTAACTATTTGCATATTCTTTCACCACATCTTTTCCTAGCAACATGCACTGAATATTACATAAAGTGATTTAAAGTTGTGTAATCACATATTAAAACATACTGCCTGTACTCTGCCTCAGATCCTCTACAGAAGCGAACACAGACTGTGAGAAGGACCAGAATAGGTTAGGTGTAAGTCTACCACAACAACAAAGCAGGGACAAGCCCTCTCCTCTGATCAGTCTACACATGGAATTGCTCTCTTACACTTCTACTTTTCCATCTAGGATCAGGGTGATCTCACCAGGCAAGAATACTGGAAAACTCTGTCTTTTTTTTTTTTTTTTTTTTTTTTTTTTTTTTTTTTTTTTTTTTCTCCAGGACTGTGCAAGCACAGCAAGGGGAAAGTTCTGGAAAAATAGTAACAGTGCATGAGCCAATGGTCTGCTTTGCACAAAGCATGTGTAATTCTTTCCCTCTACTATTCACACATTAATTCCCCTGCCAGAGCCTTGTATTCTCCCACATCATCATGAGAGGAATGATTGCAACAGATTTTAACAGTCTAGTAGCCAACAGAGCAAGCAGCAGTACTGGGGAAAATGTAAACTGAGAAGACAGATTAGCCAAGTAATGAAGAAAAAAACCAAAACAAAACAAAAAACCAACGGCAAGCTGTGAGATATATTACTGGAATCCAGACAAGAAAAATGTCTGTTCTGGCACCACTACAACCAAACAACAATAACAGGTTATGACCCACACTGTACATGGGGAATCAGGCACACAGCCTCTGCATTCAGCCTTCTCACAGGGCTATGAGGTAAGGTCATGCCGTGCTGGTTCACAAACTTCTGTAACTCATCATATTATGAAACACAAATTGGCACATAGAGAGAGAGAAAAGGAGAAAGGAATGGAAACTTTGGGGAGGGTGTTCCCATCCATCCCTCTCATACCCTGACAAAGCTCTTCAGCCACACACTTGGACATTCTCCATCTATTTTATTTTTGTAGAGAGTGTACTGTAGTGTTTACATGTCATGTTTCAGTGAAGCTGGTGAGTGAAGGACTAAACCTCTGGAGTTCTGGGCAGCTGTTTTGCAACACTTGTTATCTGAAGAAACACTGTTTTCAGTTACCTCTGCCATTGTCATGTCAAATCCTGGCCGTATTTAAATACTTTTACTACTTTGTTGACTGAAAAGATCTTTCTTTCTTTCTTTCTTTCTTTCTTTCTTTCTTTCTTTCTTTCTTTCTTTCTTTCTTTCTTTCTTTCTTTCGCTCTTTCGCTCTTTCGCTCTTTCGCTCTTTCTTTCGCTCTTTCGCTCTTTCGCTCTTTCGCTCTTTCGCTCTTTCGCTCTTTCGCTCTTTCTTTTGCTCTTTCTTTCGCTCTTTCGCTCTTTCTTTCTTTCTTTCGCTCTTTTTTTCTTTCTTTCTTTCTTTCGCTCTTTCTTTCTTTCTTTCGCTCTTTCTTTCTTTCGCTCTTTCGCTCTTTCTTTCTTTCGCTCTTTCTTTCTTTCTTTCGCTCTTTCTTTCTTTCTTTCTTTCTTTCTTTCTTTCGCTCTTTCTTTCTTTCGCTCTTTCTTTCGCTCTTTCGCTCTTTCTTTCTTTCGCTCTTTCTTTCTTTCTTTCGCTCTTTCTTTCTTTCTTTCTTTCTTTCGCTCTTTCGCTCTTTCTTTCGCTCTTTCGCTCTTTCTTTCGCTCTTTCGCTCTTTCTTTTGCTCTTTCTTTCTCTCTCTCCCTTCCTTCCTTCCTTCTTTCTTTCTTTCCTTCTTTTCTTCTTTCCTTCCTTCTTTCCTTCTTTCTTTCTTTTTCTTTCTTTCTTTTCCTTCTTTTCTTTCTTTCTCTCTCCCTCTCCCTCTCTTTCTTTCTCTTTCTCTTTCTCTTTCTCTTTCTCTTTCTCTTTCTCTTTCTCTTTCTCTTTCTCTTTCTCTTTCTCTTTCTCTTTCTCTTTCTCTTTCTCTTTCTCTTTCTCTTTCTCTTTCTCTTTCTCTTTCTCTCTTTCTCCACTCTTAAAATGTACATTTTTACATACACATATAAAGAAAAACATCCTGACTTTTTAAGCTCTGAAAGCTTATCTGCTATACAATTCTTTGCAAAAGACACATGTTAGAAATTATTATAGCTGTCTTTTTGATTTCTTGTTGGTTTGGCTGTTTTGTTGTTATTGTTGTTCCCCACAGCAGAGAAATCAGTAGTTGGACCAGTTTTCATTAATCTGATCTCTACATTAATAATTTACTGAACAGGCACTTGATCACAGAGCATTACTTTTAAAGCATGCTCTGGTTTTTGTAGGTGACTAGCTCTCACAGGCAGTCAGCATGACACACAGAGAATACTTACACTCAGCTCCAATGTTTAAGGAGCTGAGTGTAATGTTTAAGTAAGTAATGTTTAAGCAGGACACAGACATTATCCAAGCCCTATGCAAAGGATATTTGAATTCATCTGCAAGTCAGAATTTAACCTAGCAAGAAATCTTAGGTACTGAGCTATTACACCCTTAAGCCATAACACAGACAAGATTACACACAGAAAAGTACAGGCCTGAAATTTCACTGTCAGATGAAGATTTTTCAGTATGTCTTCCTAATAATCATGGTCTGATCTCTGGCCTCCCTATTTCTGACAAACATACATATATCTTTTTGAGAATGTTACTTTTCTAGGAAGGATGCTTTTTATCATTGCTTTTTATCTCTGTTTTAACATTTTCCTAAAAATCAATACTTTTGGAAGCTCCTATAATGCCACATATTTTCCAGAGTTTACAGCTGGGGAGTGTCAGGAGGCGTAGTCTGCCACAAAATAGGCATCATAAGCAAAAAAAGCCTAAACCAAAATAAACCAAAACAAACCCAAGCAAAAATAACCCAAGGAAAATAAGAAAGAATCAAGTCCCCTACAGATAAAAATTATTTCCTTAATGTGAAAGTACTGGAAATATTTGGCCCATGCCTTCCTCTGCTCCTCTGGCGCCTCGAAGCCCAGGGTAGCAGAAATCTAATACTCACTTCTTAACGGAAACTTTCTCTTTCAATGGGTCCAAAAGGTCCAGCACGGAACATTTTCCATCTGAATATCCACAGGTAAGCACTGCTAAGGTGAGTCGTGTCTCTGCTGACATACTCCTATGCTATGGAAATCATTCCCTTGTCAGTCTAGATTTTAATGGAACAGGCTACAACACTTGGCTGACCTATATCCCTCTGAAACTATGAGAGCTCATCACAAAAGATCCATCCATTTCTAGGGACTAGTCACATAAACAGCTCCTTATTCTCCTATATTTTCTTGCACAGAAGATTGGCTTTGACTCAATAAACATGAAAAGTTTCAAATCCTTTAGTTAATTCACGAGAATTTAGGAGAAGGCTGGATTAAAGGATATTTGTGTGTGAGGATGGCTATGGCAATATTCACTTCAGTTAAAATAATTCTTAATGTTTACTTGTGTTTCTTGGGTTTTGGTGAATGTTACACCAGTGAGGGCTCACTCTCTATGCTCAAATGAAAAAGCATGTCAGCTGTAATGCCCTCTGCTCTGCTGGAGAAAACTACTCTGTGTTTCTCAGGTCTTGTGAAATCATCAAATTGCAAAAGAAATGAAACCCAAGTATCTGTTTTACTGATGAATGACCGCAAACATTACTGCTGAGGTACCCCAGCTGACCTGATAATTTGCTCTATGTGATCCCAAGGTCTTTGTTTTCCTCTTTCTTCTCCACGTTTCCTCTGCTGTGATTGTTAGATGTCTCATGCAAAACTGGCATGGGTTTGCTGAAAAACACTTAAGAATACCTGCATATTGACCTAGAACTTCAACTATGTACATGCATTCTTTTCTTTGAAGGGTTCAATACTTACTACTATGCATCACTAGTTATAGTGATAGGCTTGGATTTTTTTTCTGCAAAGTTTAAGTAAAAGTAAGCCTAAAAGGACTGAAAACATAAGTTGCCAGTTGTTTTCTTCATTTTAGGAGTCCTCCCTCCCCTCTGCAAAATAGGGTATCTTGCGTGGATTCTCTCATTTGCTGAAGTGTCTCTATTCAACATAGATAACAAATTTCAAGAACGACTTCAGCTTAGCATAAAAGTCACCCTGCATTTTCAGAATGAGACATGTTTTGAAGTCCACAAAAAGTTAGAGAAAATCTTATGAGTAGGGAAATATTCCAATTAGGTTTTGAAACAACCTTTATAAAACATAAGACTTTAAAAAATCCTGAGCTAACACATTTGGATTGGTAAGTTAATACCAAGAACAGCAGTAAGGCTGAAGTTTAGCAACAGGTAAGTACCTCTTTGCCTGAAATAGACACTAAAACATTCTTTACAGTCCTTTGAACAAGCTTTTTTGACTTTGAGATTACTTTATAACCAACCAATACAAATTATTCACAAAGCCCAGATGTCACAACTGTAGAGATGAAGAAAAAAAAATTACCTGGAGTCTACCCTCAAAAGTCAAAAAAAAGAGAGTAGAATACAATGGAAAATTAGTTTTTTTCAATAAAGAGTAAAAAAGCTATTCCAGGGCCCTACATGACTTTGTACTCTCATATCTGGAGAAAAAGGGAGCAGGGTGTCCTTATCTGAGGTCTCTTGACCTGACTCTTTAGGAGATAAAAGTACTAAAAGAAATACTGAAGCTGAAGATAGAATTCCATTGCAGAGACACAGCAACGGAGACATTAAAAATCATTGACCACTATTTAATATAAAAACTACTCAATTTTCTGCATTATGCATCAATCATTCTCCAAATCGTGAGTATAACTGGACTTGGTTAATATTCAAGTACAGTGAGAAATTGTATTGCAGCTCTCCTAAAATCTTTGTATCCTTTTTGTATCCTTTTTTCTTTTTTGTATTCTAAATTAACAAATATGTGAGAAAAAACAGTAGTTCTGCTACCAGGCATTGTGCAAATAAGTTTTGGTGCTTAGTACATCATCTTACATAGTTCGTAAGAGATCAGGTATTAGCAATACTTAAATGTAAAAATAAATGAAGCATTACATTCCCATCTGAACTGGCTCTGATTTTAATTTCCAGAAAGTCAGTTTTGCAAGACCAATAAACTTTCTGCCTACCTTCCCTTTTACTTACTTCTTGTTTTTAAATACAAAATCACTCTTCTGTTGCCTCTTCAACTCAGTCCTCCCAGTTTCACTCTGTCCTCTTTCCTTATGTTCTTTCAGTCACAAAAAGCTTCTGCACTTACAGCTTTTCCCAAGTGCAGTGTTGAATGCTCTGCTTTTAATAGCATCTGGAATAATGCTAACAATTTTCAGGTTGCTAACACCAGGCATGAGAAGTAGCTGGTATTTCAATGTTTGCATATTGATGACAACCAAGCATAAGCCCCACAAGATCTCTGAGCCTGTGAATCCCTCTTCTTCTTGTCCCTAATTGCGCAAAGAGTTATACTAGACACTTAATTTTGAAAAAGCCTGCTTGTGTGTGAAAACTGTATTCTAAAGAGGATCACTGTTTTAAAAATGTGTTTTCTTTGGACATATGTACTTGGCTTGATTGCAACAGTTTTAGGCATGACTGGAGTGAAAATAGAGAATGATATAATGGCTTGAAAAGCATTTAAGAAAACAGAGCATTCAAAACAAATCAGTCTAAACTAACAAAAGGTGGGAAGGCTCTTGAGCCATTCAGGCACAGATTTTATCCTGATCTGAAAGATGGCTAAAGGGTTCCTCAGGTTCTGAATTTTTTCCATTTGTTTTATGGTGGACCTAATTAAAAGAAATCAGTGGCCTGTAGCTTAAACAACAGAAGATCAAACATATTTGAATAATTTTTGTTTAGCTCAGTCCTGCCTTGGTTTTCAATATAAATATCGAAATCCACATTCATGCGGATTGCCAACAGGAGCAAATGATATTCAGAACTTATCAGAAAAGCTTAGTTATTCTCAAACAAACAATACAAAACAACCCAACAAACACCCAACAGAGAGACATGTAAAATAAATAAAGTGCAAGGATCCTGATTTGCCAGTGTCACTGGCATCAGTTCCCAGGCTCAAGCAATACTCTTCTGCCTTTCCCCTTTCATCTGCTTTCCAAAGTAGACTGAAAATGCAATTGCCTAAGTCTTATTTTCTTTGGAAGCAAAGATAAAAAAGATTTCTCTCTGTGCAAAGTGGCTGGTAGATACATAACCACAATGGGAAATAAGCAAGCCAGCATCTGGGACAAGCTTTGTAGCATTTGACAGGGATGAAACTAGTGGAATTCTATAGATATTAGCCATTTGCAATTTTTTTCAGGTCATATGGTAACGTGGTGTAAATATCCATTAATTTTAACATAGCTGTTAATTTATGTTAATTTTAACAAATCTGTTTTATTTACAGTAATAGCTGGTCCAAGTATCAGAGTTTAGCAATGACCCTTTTCACTTATTTTTAAAAATTTCTGTGAGAAGATATTGAATAGAGCAAGTTTTCCAGTAAATTTTTAAAGGTCTTAAAAAAGGGTTAAATTTTCCAGTCAAATTCTAAAGCTTTTCCATATGGAGGCTAGCTGTTAAAGATCAAATCATAAAACAGTGTCAGCTTGGTTTTCAGAGATTTTTCCTCTCTAAATGAAAGTATGAAGCCAAGTCACAGACCAACAGATTTTTCTTTGTCTAGATTGTTTTCTATACCAAATGAACTAATTAGTAAAATATGGCCAAGGAAATTATTTGTACTCTCTTAATTTCTCATTGCAGAAGAACTGCACCAAATGATCTTATTAGAAATTCTGAGGCAAACCATCATTTCGATGCTTTCTCAATTTTCCTATTTGTTATGTTTTATTACTTAAAACGTACAAAGTATCTTCTATATACACAGTATTTCATTGGACAAGATTTAGTTAAGGACAAATATATTTTCATTGAAAATGGGTGGCTTGCTTAGTTAACATTTAAAAAAAAATTAGGTACATTTTGTAAAAGAATTGTCAAAAACTAGTGTCTCTTAACTTTTGCTTTTGAAAACCATAATTTTAAAGTCTCATAGATTTCAAAATAGTCTTATGAAGTAAAGAAAAAAATGGTTCTTGAAATCTGACTAGATGGGCTTGTTTGACATTTCTTGGAATGAACAGCTATTTGGCTGGCATATAGTTTTCTACTGTGTCCTTAAGACATACAGTATTTTAAATAGTTTCCACAGCTGAGGATTTAGGCAGGAGAAAAAAAGCTAAAATCTTGGAAAACAACAGGAAAACTAAGTTTATATGTTACTAATCTCTGAATCACTATTCATTTTCTCCAGTGAGAAAGCAGCTGCAAGTATATATTTCTATAAAAGAACACTAAATCCTATAGAATTATATAATACCACACATAAACAAGGGTATCAGTGATAAATTACTCTAGTACCTTTTCTTGTCACAGAAAAACGTGTGTGTAAAACCCAATCTTCAGTTGGATTTATTATTAAAGCTTAGTATGTTCCCACAAAACTTGAAAAGGTGGACAGTCTTCCCTTTCATGCACGAAAGCAAAGTGTGCATGTAACTGTGTCTTCTATTTCACAAACTTAAGCTGGAAAACACAACCTGTCTGCAATTTGGTTGTTCAGAATGTAAATAAACCCACTCAGGATGAACTCTTATTGTTGTAAGCTTTGAGGTTTTAAGCCACTTTTAGATTTGTGCAGGGCCTGAAACCTGCTTGGGCTGGCCAAACTACAAAAAATGTAACTGATAAATGAGGCAACCAAGATTTGCCAACTCCTAATTTAAGAAAAAGAACTTGGTTTACTGCATCACTCCTACTTTAGAGGCTCATTAAATGGATTTCTCTTCATTTATTATGTAAATATACTTCCCCACATTTTGGTTTTTTTTTAAATTTCACACAACACTGAATTATGGTTTATAAAAATTCTAATACTTCAAATGTTTTTTTCTCACTTGACCATCCACATAAATACAGCTTTTACACAGTAGTGTAAAATTGATACATTTCCCAGCTCATCTATACATACTGGCTAATAGGAACAGAATCCACTATTCAATGTAAAAACCACTGGTCACAAAGCAAACCTTTCTCTTTACTAATTAATGTGTTTTTTTTCTGGCTAGCACCAGTTAGCCTAATCATACACTAATATAAATTCCCACAACAAAATCCCTTTCTGCTCACCATCCCTGGAGTTTACTCCATCCAGAAAACCCCATGAAAGGTTCAGGAATATCTGAACTCTCAGAGTGACAGGTGAAGCTACTCTTGGGCACTACCTGGCTAACCCCAGCCAACAGGCTTTGTTAGCCACCCCCATGCCCACTGCACAGGTATATAATTTGGGCAAACAGAATCTCAGATACAACTGTAAGCAGCTCATGCCTGTCTTTTCAGAAATCTCCAGTCCCTAAAACTCCATCAGCACTATCAGGCCCAAGTGTGCTCTAGCAATTCCACACAGAAATTTCTCCTTGAGCAGCTTGTGGTCAGTAGGTCACATTTGTTTAGATTTTCATTCTCTTCTATTTTTTCTGAAAAGAGAAACCTCTTGTCCTCTTTCCCAGGTTCTAAAGCTCTCCACTAAATACTGAATGCTCCTGTATCTCTGCAGCCTTGAAGATAAGTGTAATATATCACTGGGATGTATTTTTTGTTCACCTCCCTCTACAACAACCAGCTTTTTGAAGTTGATGCAGCTCCTCATTTCCCCCTAGATGCTGTAAACATTTGATTAAATTTATTAACCAAATAACAAATTGACATGGGATTGTGCTTTTGGGGCATTGTTCTGGGTTGACCTGCCTCCTATCCCATATATCCCATATCCTGGATTACATTGTTGTGTCTGGCAGCTACCCCTCCCTCTCTGGCGGGGCCTGCTGTTTTTATGCTTTTGCTTTTGCTGCTGCTGTCGGCTTTTTCCGCTTCGGCTTTCTAGCTTGGCTGCCTTGCTTCGCTGCTGTTGTTTTTTCTGCTGCTTTCTTTCTCTTTTTCTCTTTTCCTCTCTCTCCCTCTCTCTCTCTCTCCTGCTGCCCCTGCCGCTGGCTTTTCGCTGCTTCTGTTTGGTTTTTTTCCCTTCCTTCCCCCCCCCGCCCCGCCGAAGGTTTGATCCTGCTCCGGACCTGACCTGACCTGAGAAGTTGGAGAAGTCCTGGGTCTGCAAGAGACGCGTCAGCACCCTCCTCATTCACAGTAACCCTTTTCCCACTTTCAGTGTTGGGGGGTGTTTTTTTTTAATTGTCAATAAACCAGTTCTTCCCCTTTTCCTCCAAGGTATTTTCCTTCCTGAACCCAGGGCTGGGGGGGGAAGGGGTGGTGGAGGTTTTGGTTTAGGGGACTCCTTTTGGAGGTTCTTCCCTAGTTTATTCCAAACCAGGACAGGCATCTACAGGATTAACTGTAAAAATGGGGTGGTGGAGATGGTGCTGGTGGGAACAGTGAAAGAAGGTGGCAATTTCCATCACATTTCATTTCAGTGATGAAACACGCATGATTAAGAGGACTCCTCAGAGTGACAGCACTCAAGCCCAGTGACAATGTTTTATTGAATAGACAGGCTACATTTCCTGTTACCTCCTGAAAGATGCCCAGAGCTGCCAATTGTCAAAAGAAATAAACTTCCCTCACCCCCAACCTTAAAGCAAACAAAAATCCTTTAATAATCTACCATCAAGGGGTGTCTTTCTCTCACATGCTTACTGTTTAATGAAGATTTGTGTGACAGTTGCTTTCCCTTCTCGATTGGGCAGCCATGAGTATGATTAGATATAATTTTCTAAGACCTGCCGTTCTCCCCCATGCTCTGATATGAAACAAGTAATGCCCTTCTGCTTTACATCTGACCTTGACAAGGGTGTTTCTCATTTCCTCTCCACTCTTCCCCTCCTAATCCTTCCTGAAAACATGTGCCTGCTGAATAAATCAGATCCAGTGCTTTTAATTGGCATCTTCCTGGTGTTTTTGCCTGTGGTTGATTTTATGGGAATAAGGCCCTTTTAAAGGGATAAGGGAGAAGATTTCCTCTTTGACAACATACCAGCCCTGATCTTTGCTCCTGTTACCCATTGCCATCTCCATGTATGCCTGGAGTGTGGGTGCTCTGCCTACTAGGACGGTGTGGTTTGATGAATGCCATGCTTCAAAGACATGTCAGCAAATCATGTCACCTTCTGCAGGGAGGTGCCTAAAAGGAGACGCAATCAGCCTGTTTAAGCGCTAATAACAAAGCCTTTTTTCTCACTTTTGAGGTAGGTCATCTTGGCCTGAAAGTGAGATATGAATGATCATTTATTCCTGGATGTCTTTCATTTATAAACTAGAATAGGTAAATGAGAAAAGAAAATGAGCACAGCCACAAGGAGAATTTAAGTAATTTCAACAATCAACAAACCACATTTGAGTCTGAAATAATGAACTTGCAGTCTAAGTATGCTACATCAGATTCCATTCTGAAAACAGAAATATGTTCCAAGACTTGTAGGCTACTGTTTAAAAGTTAAGCTCCCTGACCACATTCTCTTTTATTAATCAAATTTATTTTACACAATGACTGAAAACAGAAGATAAATCTTTCCCTTATCAAATGAAACTAATTTCAAATTTCAGAATTGCACTGGTTTTCAATAAAAGATGAAGAATTTTTAGATTTCTTTTTCTTTATTTGCATCACTGCCACAAACTAATACTGAAATCTACAGGAATAACTAAAAAAAATCACAAAATAGAAGTGTACTAGTTTTATAAATTACAGCTGCATGTTCACTTCTTGATTCTTGTTAAACTGCTCTCTTTATGAGACCTCCTCCAATAAAATGTCACTTGCAAGAAATGTGCACTGTTAAATGTCACATTAGCACCCCTTGACCTTCTTGTACTTTCAGGATGTGGCTGAATGCCTGCTATTAGAGGCAGCCTGCAGTGGGACACATTCAGGGCACAAGTAAAAGATCACTTTTGAGGACAATGAAGACATTAAATGGTTCACAGAATTTCACTTATGGTTTGAGAAGGAAAAGGAGCAGGATGGTCGTAATCCAGATAGCGTAGACAGCTCCTTTCCACAAAGGCACACTCCAGCACCAAGACTCTCTGTGCCAACAAGGAAAGCCAAGTCCTGCAGGACCAACAGAAAGGAAGAAAACATCATCAGTCAAAAGACCAGCGAAGCATTCAAATTACCACTCTCACTTAAAATATTTCCTTCAAAATGCTTTGATCGGACTTGTTTGTAAAAGATTTGTTCCAGAAAGTTTTGAACCACGGACTCCTTTGTAAAAGATTTGTTCCAGAAAGTTTTGAACCACGACAGAGGGCAGGAGGGTGTTAATGATCAGGCTTCTTCTATCAATGGAGACATTTACCTGAAAAATGCAACAGGGAAAGCAAGCATCACAATGCTTCGGCTTTTATTTACTTCAGCTGTATTGAGAGTGGAAAAAAGAAAAACAGATCCATCCCTTAATCAGAAAATCCTATGGCATTACAAAAGGATAAAAAACCTGACAGAATTCAACAGGCTAGTTTAACAAAAGGTTATTAGAGGGAATTCTGCACACTGGCTTAAGAGCTGGTTTCCTAACACTGTTGAAATTCCATTCTGCTGCAGTAATATCCACACACAGAAGAATATTCTTATGCTCTCTTATCAATTTCCACTGTTCTTTATTGGAAGAACACTAAATGAAAATAACACAGCAAAACTGCTTAGGGAAAACAGCCGGTTTTAATCACTCTTTCTCCTCATACCTCACCATATCACACAGAGAGAAAAGTAGCTTTCAGACAAATATGACATATTAAAGGGCCAGTATGCAGTTTTAAGACTCAGAGGCTAGGTTTTCAGGGATTTGGAGCTTATGGGGTGTGGGCCAAGGAGGAAAGAGAGAGATTGTCTTCCCTTAAATTTGGCATAATCACATGGAAAAGGTGGCACTGGACCAAAATTTCAGAGAATCCAAAAATTTCCTGCTGACTCCCCAGATCCTGCACCAAATAATAATGCACAGAACTTCGTGTTGGTTAGGTCATACAGACCAACAAAAGTTTGGGGATGCAGTCTCTCTGTCTTTGCCTCTTAAATATCAAATATTTACATTCAGTGTGGGCTGCTTAGGGCAGGGGCAAACTGCCACAGAGCTCCCACCTCAGGAACACACTCTGTGCCATTAGCAACCTGGCCTCCAGAAAAGGTGAACATCCTACGTACACTCACTTCATACACCAAATGAAATCAGGCCAGCATGTCAGCACGGCTTCCAGAAGATCTGCAGTCAGGACAAATCTGAACGGTGTCACCTGGCTGTACAAAGCACCCATACAAAGCCGCAAGGGCTTGTCCACTGTCCAATTGACAGAGACACCCCACATTTGCACATGGAGAAACATTTGATCAGAGTCATCCACCTACTAAAAAGAAAAAGTAAAATAAGAATGTGAATCAGAAAAGTTAGTCTGTGAATAGAGATTTTCATCATGCCTGCTTTTTGTTCACAAATAATTTTTCTTCTACTGCCATGAGCCAACAACAACAAAAAATGTGAACACCATCACAATTAGATTTAGGTATCTCTCTGTCCATTCTCAAGTTCTTAGAGTAAAGCCAGAATGAAAGAGCTGCAGCACTTCTCAGACTAGAAAGCTCTGGCTATAAGAATGTAATCTCTTTTATTTAGCAATACATTATCTCAACTACATCCTAGAAACAAATATGTAGATTTAATTCAGTAAAGAGCCTGTACTAAACTTTCATGATGCAAAAGTTTGAGTCCAGAAGTAATCACCATGCATCTTGTGAAAACAGGCCATAGACTCTTATTTTAGCATAGGGAGGAATGGCCCTTAAAATTCAATAATCAAAAACAAGCAGTGGAAGATTCCTCCCTAGGAAGACAATCAGCTTAGATCGATTTGCCACTTCTAAAAGTACCATCCATAATGATAACTCTAACACTGACTCTAGATAACTTAGTGCTTCCGAGTTTGGATGTTAAATTTGAAATATCAGAAGAGCAAACCCATTTTCTGGCTACCAGGAAAAAAAACCCAACAAATCCTGCCTCTCCCCTTCCCGCCCTCCCCCCCCCCCCCCCCCCCCCCCCCCCCCCACTATAGTACTTTGATATTTGGCCATTTACCTTTAGTTCTGAGGAAGCTACAGGTCTGCCACTAATGAGAAGAAGGAGGAACTGTGGTATCCTCTCCATGAATCTGTGAAATAAATTAACAGACTTCTACACTTTGTATTTGGAAATAAAAGGAAAAAATAATTTCACAAAAGTAAGACAAGCCACTTTCTGCATGCATAGTATCATACATACATCAATAAAGAAAGAACTTGAGGGAGGAAACAGTGTGAATATCAGATATGGGATCACATGCCCACCATGGGGCTGACTCCCTGTACAGATATGGCTAAGTTCTTTAATATTACATCATATGTAGTCAGGTTCTATTTTAATTGCGTGCACTTGTTCTTCATGATAAAAGTGCCTACTGGCAGGGACTTACCTGACACAGTAAGCCTTTAATAAGGAAAAAAAAAAAAAAAAAAAAAAAAAAAAAAAGAGAACAGAGAAAAAGCCAAAAAATGTTGGATTTGTAGGTCCTGCAGCTGCATAAACTTTAGTCAGTGAAGCCCTGTGAGTACTGCCTGTGCAGCACACTGACTGGTGTGCTCCAAATAAGATCACCATTCTCCTCCTGGAAGGGAGGATGCGGGTGAGCTGAGCCAGAGGGTGGACAGATGTGAGTCTGCAGTGGGGAGGGAGAAGAGGAGGGAGAGATGATATAGGCAAATGTGGACCATGCACAGAGCACTTGAAAACTGCACGTTAAGCTCTTCAACACCTTTTCTTTATCCCAGTACTTTCAGATTGGGAGGGCAATCCTCATTATAATGCTGGCAAATGAAGTTCTTTTTAAAGAAAAGCTGACCAGCTGGAAGTCTTAAAACATTGAGAGAGGAAAAAAAAAAAAAAAAAAAGAAAAAAAGAGCAAATCTAAAGTCTCTGGATTTCAACACAGACATGAATCTCATTTTCATGAGGAACAAATGCTATGCTGTCACAATCAGTGGGTCAAACCTCTCATGATTGACTTAAGTGGTGAACACTGTCAGAGTCTAAAACTTCAGGACAGAATAAAGGCCTGAATGTGGGTGAGATTCTGCTCCCTGAAAATAGAGATGTGGCTGCAGGAATTTGTCCCTCAGATCCTCGGGGGGCTCAGGAAGTAGAGTTGACCACAGACCAAATCACTTCTCCAGCTCACACACACACTATCATCAGCCTGTAAGACTGGGCAAGAATTAAAATCAGGCACTTTGAGGAATGAGAAAACCGTAGGATTATTGGATTCTTTCTCAAAACAGTATCTCTTTGGTCTGGGACCTTGCACAGACTCTACCAGACATATCCAAGCCACACAGCTTATGCAATGCTTTGAGACACCTTGCTTCCACTGGCAGTTTTCCTAACCTTAACCTCTCTTCATTCCTTAACCTAATGAATTTGCACTCTCAAGCATGAAGAATGCTGTAATGGAAATTTTATCCCATTTTGCAATGATGATGGATGCTTCCTTTTTTCATGGTAATCTCAGACTCTTTTCAAATCTGCAAAGCTTGTTTTCACAGCAATGCTTGCAGCAACACGATTCAAAGGCCAACTTCATGGTACTATTTCATACTTTCAGTTTATGTAATTTCATGCTTTTTCCACCCTTCAATTTGACTGACCCCAACATTATGAGATTATTTTAAGAGGACATTAGAATGATCTACTTTGCCCTGTACATTTTCATTCATCCTCTATAACACCCCCTTTTCCTCCCCTCTGACCTAAGAAGTTCATTCTTTTTTATCTTTTCATAAGGAACAGCTTGTTATCTTCAAAAATAAGCCATTGACTGTCAATACGAGGAGATGGAGAGGCATGGTAAGAACATATCATGAGGCTGAATGATATAATTACAATTACTTTCACTTCAATTTTCTGCCTCGTTCTCTATGTTTTTATCCCTAATGTTTCAATAAGATGCACTGTGCAGACCTTTTAGTCCCAGCTCTTCCTTTCTGATAATATGGAAAATGTTATAGTTTTGTTTGCTCAAATGCAATATAAATATTGCTTGGCTTCTGAGTGTGAAAATCTTGTCTTGAAGCACCAGAAGGTAGAAAAAGTTGTACTGTAGGGCAGAAATGTTTGCTGGTGTGTTAGAGTGGCCATGCATGCAAATCCTTTATTTCATCCACACACCAAGAGCTGTGCCTCACAGAGATGAAGCAGAACACTCATTATCTTCCAGGAAACTTCTGGAGAAGTCTCCTCAGCAATATAATCACTCTCTGGCATAATGCCATTTCAAGGCAACCTTTAAGACTGCAAATCCAGAGGCTAGCAGATTAGGCCACCTAAGGTGAAAAGACTTCCTAGAGTAGGTGGCTGAGGTGCAGCCTAGCATGCTGGTAAAAGCCTTCAGACTAAATGTCAGTGGCAACCTCTGACTTGAGGAACCTTCTCACACTGTCACCCAGAGTCTTTCCTCCTTTTCCATATTTTCTCTCTCAAAGTAATCTCTGCATACCTGTGTTACTCTTAGTAAAGGACTTGGGGCTTGGGGAAGTGCTCCCAGAAAAGCAGGGTGATTTTTTTTTGAAAAAAATCAAATTAACCATGATGTAACCCTGGAGTTCCTGGAGACTTTGCCTCTCACACAGCTGGTGGAGCACACAGCCACGAGATGCAGTTGTGGCTGAACCAGCAGTGGTCTGGTGTTCACACACTGCCTGCCACTGCTCTGTATGACCCCAGTGACTGATGGCATGAGGGAATGAAAAAATCCCAAGCCTTGGACACCACAAACAAAGAAAGACACAAACTTCACCACAATCCACTTGTGATCCCAGTAGAACTTCATGAATTGTTGGAAATTTAAAGGGCCTGCTTAGCATGTTGGTCACTACAAATCATTTACTTCAATGCAAATGTCACAGCAGCTTCATTGACAATAAATGATCATTCTGAATTTGCACTACAGAGACCAAGGACAGAATTTGTGAATTTTTCAAGTTTTCACTTAAAACTCTAGTTGCGACTTACAGAATGATCCATGCTAAGATGTAAAATATCAGAGCAAAATGTTTTTTTTTTCCTTTTTGCACTGTGCCAGCACTTACCGTTTTTATTTGTAGCTTCTTTTTTCTTTTTTTCTTTTTTTAAGGCTTTCTTTCCCCTGCAAACACCTGACGTAACTCAGCCCACAACACAGGGAATAAATGTAGCCATTATGGACATAGCATGCTGAACAGTGCTCACTTGCTCTAGTGCCATAAAGAAAACACAGTTACATTCATTCACAGAGAATGACCATATTCAAGTCACTCTCTATGCTACTATTTTTACTTCAACCCTATAGTTAGATTCTGTATTTTCAACAGTAGAAAAGAGACAAACTTTCTCACTGGAATCTGTTTCCTAGTCCTTGGGATCACATAAAATGAAGGTCATTGTCTAGCAATGGTTCAAGAGTAATAAAAAAACCCACAGGGTTAGAAATACTGCTTCGGTTTTACAGAAGGCTATTTGGTGCATTAGAGATGGACTATTTATGCAGCTAATTATTTTATAAAATTTTTTTGGTTTCCTACAAAATAGACAACTCCATTTATGAGAAAAATGCATTCCCACATGTTAGTTAATACAGGATGAGAGAACTACTAGTCTGCTACATTGGGCTCTTTGCATTTTGAAATCAGATGGGTCATGAGGTACCAGGGCAGCCCTGTCCTGCTTCACAGATTTCATGTTCACACAGACAGACCTGAATTAAAAGTGCAGGTCTGATAAAGCTAAAGAAAAGAAACTGCACAATCCTGCTTCAATGTTTTGTTTCTACCGCAGCTTTAGAAAGAATCAGGCTCATAACTCACGGTGCTGGTGTGATTTCATTGGGTTATATATTCATTAACTTATAACAAGCAATGATTGTGCAATGAATGAATGACAAAATATCAAGTGCCCCAAACTTGCTCTCAGGTGACACTAGTTAAATTTCTTTGTAGAACATTTTTTTTTCTATCTCAAGGCAATGTTAGCAAAACCTCAATTTATTCTTTTACTTGATTGCTAAATGTCATGCCTTCAATTTTTGGATGAGACCAGAAAGCTGTGGCACAGTTCAAGATGTTTGCAGTACAGTAGCCAGCTTTGGCACAAGGCCTCCCAAGGAAACACATTGGACTTCTAAAAAATACCTATTTATATTTCAACATGAAATGCAGAAATTAAGGAATCTCAGATCTCTGTCAGAAAACAATCCATTAAATTGACTTCCAAAAAACAGTGACTATTTCTACTTTGATGAACTCGAAGCTGTTGTCAGCCATTTGACAAGAACAAAACAATTTAAAAAGCAGAGCACTGTTTTGATGGTATATTAGGCAACATAGCATACTTCAGTAATGCATTTCTTAAACATATTTCAACATTTTACAGAAAGAAAACTGCTCTTTAGAAAAGCTAATCAGGAATGGCAAAAGTAAATTTTGAAAAATTGTGAAAAAATATATTATTTGTTCAAATATATAGTTTCAAATTGTACAATATTTATTTTTCACACTTTCCTTCCCTAATATTTATTCTAAATATGCTGTATCTTTATATGCATGATGAGAAATCAGATAGAACATGTGTTTGTAAAGATAGTATTTTTTGACTTTATAAAGGACCAGGAGAAGTAGCAAGAGTGGTGTAGAAATTGAAATAGACCTTTAGAAAGAACATGAAAATACCTCAGGTGCATGCTGTTTGTTAGCTAAGGGTTTAGATCTCTGAAGTCTGCCGCGTACTATCTCGCCTAGGAGTCAAAGAAAAACTCCTGTTGTTATATTCTTGCAGATTTAGGAAGTCTACTAAGTCAAACAATGAATGCTCTTTTAATAGTCACAAAACCACAACTGTTTCCTTGGTTTTATTCACCCCTTACAAATTAAAACTCTGATTTCATTGAAATTACAGAGCAGCTAAGATTTCATCCAGTATCCACACTGATCAGCAAGTTTAAAGGAAGTCCAGGATCCCCGGGGTTTTCAGTCTTACAGAAACATAAAAAAGTGAGTACCAAACTTGCTGCTTGCTTCCCAGACAGTCTGTGACCCCAGCAGTCTTCTGGCACCTTCTCACCCTGGCCCCCCAGCTGCTTTCACACCTGCCATACGGGCAAAATGGACACTTCTCCCACATGGAAAATCTGGCATGGCAGCACCGGCTTGTTCAGCAAATGCTAATATGTCCAAAGAACCGTAGAGTTGATTAACTCTGCGTAGATTTAAACAGGGTAGAATGCCACTGAATATGAACCTATTCAAAAGCTTTCACTTAAATGTATTTCACTTTATTAGAAGAAAATAAAGGGATGACCTATTTCCATTAAGTTTTCGAGGAATTATTTTTCCATTTATTTTTTTGTAAGAATTCAGAGAGGAAGAAAATTCCATGGAAGCTTTCCCAGATGAAAAAAACCATGGCAGATGAGGAAATGATAGTACTGGTTTGACATAATGGACTTCCTAGGAGGTTTTACATTACAGAGGAGAAAATATTTTCTAAACTTTTGGTGAACTTTGGGAGTATATTTGAAAATTTCTAGATACTAAGTAAAGAAAACTTGAAGAGCACACATACTAAGTCCTCAGTAAAAGAATGTAACATTTGGAAGAATGAAATTCTGGTACTTAAGTTTATTAATTAATAATGTGACTGTGTCACACAGCAAAAATAATCCTTGCTTTTCTTCTGTAACTATACTGCATAGTTTTCTTAAACTTCCTCTAAAGCAGCTACAAGTGCCAAGGACAGGATATGAGATGGGATGGCCCATTGGTCTGAATAATTTCTTTGAACCAATGCCAATCTCACAGTTTAGTCCCAGACAGCAAATACCACAGCCACTCAATCACTAGCCTTCTGTTGGAATGGAGGAGAGAATCAAAAGGGTAAAAGTAAGAAAACTTGTAGTTTGAGGTAAGTACAGCTTAAACAACAGCAGTAATAAAAAAAATTAAAAAAAAAAACCCAAAAACATAAAATCCAATAAAAACAAGCTATGCAAATAAAGGGGGAAAAAGCTTTACGTATACATTTAACAAAATCCACCTTGTCTGTTCGCACTAGGGGCTCTACTAGTCAGGCTGTCCCTGTCCAATCAAAACTTTAATATACTGTATTAGGGGATAATGTTCCTGCACTGGACATAAAAAAAAGCTGGAGGAATCAGTCTGCATTATTCTTGCCTCAGGCAAAGTCAGTTCCTTCTGTGATATTGCTTTTGTTCAAGGACTTAAATGACTGGGGTTTCCTATCTGGGCTTGCTGTGTGATCAGCGGGACTTACCCAACATAGCATCAGCTGAATGATGTATAGAGGAGACCCTTCCTTTGCTTGTGCAGCCCAGAACTGGCAATTGGGCTGCCAGGAGAAGCTTTGCTTCAGTGCCCATCACTTCCAGAGCAGCTTGAAGCCCTTTATAAGCTTCCAGTATCTCCTTTTCAGCTGAACTATAATGGGCCTCAGATCCTCTGTTTGCCCAGCTCCCAAGCCGTAAGGGTTGACCTTGAGTTTCCCCTGCTACTTTCTGTCAGAGGCTCCAGGAAAGACCATCCTCCCCAGCTGCAGTGTAAAACACATTACAGCTTATGATTAATGAACTATCACTCACTGAGTTTATTCAAATTCTTGATGTTCCTCAGAGCCCCATGTGAAAACTGATTTTCTCCCAGTTCCTTGATAGAGGGGGCCAAAACTCAGACTGTAATTTGGGGTGTGCACTCTTCAAAACCCCACAACACCTAAGAAAGCTTGTTTCCTTTTAGCTATTGGTCAAAACACTGCTATTATCTACTTTATCCCATCCATTGGGACATGACTTCCATGTTGCATCTTACTTCTAAAAACTGGATCTACTGCGTAGGTCCCTGGCTGTCACTTTTGTTTAGAGCAAAATCAGACCACTTTCTTCCCATTTTTCTTTTCCAAAACCTCACTTTTTGTGTTTCTCCATACAATGCTGTTAACAATATATTCCAGGTGTTCTGGAGCTTCACCCTGCTCCAGTACAATCTGGATCAGTCCACAGCAGATGGTGGGGCTGCCTTTCCACCCCTGGCACAGTCAGTTCCAGATCTACTGGACATTCTCCAAGTGAAAACAAACTATGGGCCTGCCCCCTGCTGCCAGAGGGATTGAGAAAAACACATCAGAAATGTCAGTGGTGGGACCACTTGGCTGCCTTTGACTTGTGCTCATATTGAAGCTCCAGAATGTTTGGTATGGCAGCACTCAGAGGTGGCATTAATTCAGGTTGTGATAATTTACTCAGTCTCCATCCCCATTAGACTTTTACACTTGCCATATGGGGCTGTTAAGGGGTAAGCAGATCCTGCTGATCACACCTTGGCTCTCCAGCCGGCAAATAACCTCATTACCCACCATGGCAGGCTCATTACCTACCATGCACCATTGTGGTAGTGATTGGCACCTGCTGTTCTTCAGCCTTCAGCAACCCCACAACAGAACATTCCACTGGGACACCAAGCAAGGTAGACAGATGCCTAATTTCCTCTGCGTCCAAGGCACCTACAACAAAGGCCAATTTATTATTTTTGGTCCTTGAAATTCCCTCTCCTGGGATGGTCTATGCAAAGGATGCCTCTAGGTCAGTGATAATGGGTTGCTTTTGCCACTGATTCCCGATCGAGCTGACTCCAGACTCCCATGAATCAGCTATTTGGATCCTCTTATCATTCCAGAAATACAAGTGGGCTCTGTCCCTGGATAACCTGATGGCAATTAGGGTACACTGTTCACTGCCCCAGTGTCTACCAAAGCTTTGTATTCCTGTGGGCTGCTGTGCCAGGCCATCAAATCCATACAGTCCAGTATACTTGGCTGTCCCTTTGCTCCACCTGGCTGAAGGCAAGGCACATCTAAATCCTGGCCATAGTATTCATTATTCGCATCTTGTAAATACAAATCAGAAGTCTTTCTTTATAAAGATCAGAAATAAGACCAGCCCTTCCTGTCTGTTTGGGAACTGCACACTAGAAACTAGAGCAGCAATTTTCCTTAAAGAACACTGTTTTGTGATTGCTTTTTTTCCCTGCAACTCATGTACCCACGCCTCTAGGGTCAGTAGATTTTTCGCTCTCTCTCATCATGACCATGCAAGCAAAACCATAGAGTGGCCCATGGTGTGTACCCACTGTACCTGTGGCAGTGCATTTTTATCTTTATCAGTTTTATGTTTGTGTTTATGACTTGTTTTTATAATGTTATATGTGAAATGCTTTGTTCCATGTACCTCCCATGTCCCTCCTCACTTAGTTCCACCCCTGTTGCAGTTATCTGTCTATCATGTGTCACATAAGCCCTGGTCCTGCTCATCACTCGAAGACCTCTCCCTGAGTCTGGAAGATTCCAGGGAGAGCGTTGAGTGATTGGGCAGGATCCAGTCCTCCCTCTCCTATTCTCTCCCTATGGTTGCTACACCTGTCCATTGCATTACGAGCCACACCCTTGTTGTACCCCATCGGTCCCTAGCTGAACCCTGCCCTGTGTTCCACCCCCCTTTAAAGTTACTGTATTGGAGCACTTGGGGTCTCTTCTGAGGCGGGTGCCCCAAGGTGAGGACTACACACCTGGAGAGCCAATAAACTTGTTGTGGTTTTGCCTCTCGAGAGTCCCTCCTTTCTTCTTCCTGCCATCATCACGCTTCGCTCCTGACCAGCCAAGACCCACTGGGAATACAGGCACCATCAGATGTACTCTCCCTTTTGAGCAGAGGAATGCTTACTCCTAATTCATAAGATACTGATCCCTACACATGGGGAGTACAACCTCATTAAACTGTGGGAATCCCTGGGACAGTTTCTCCACAGGCAGATGCAGGCCTGGAGGGAGGAACAGCGACTTTCTTTGTACTGACAGAGTTATCCAGCCAACTCAACCCACCTTTTGTCCCTCTATGTCTTTCCAAATCATTACTGCCAATGAGTCTGCATAGCACAGTGCTCCACTCCTTTAAAAATGTACACCACACAGGTACTGTACAGATCTTCATATGGATCTGTATGGATAATTGTTCATTGTCCAGGTCATCATAAATCACCTCCAGCACAGCTAATTCCCTCAGGTACTAAATACTGCTCTCAATGGTGGACCACTTCCTGGGCAACATATAATATCTTCCCTGATGGAAGACACCATGGCTTATTTAGAAGGACATGATATTAGAAGAAGAATCACTAGATATCCAGTGTTCCTCTTCAGGATAATCTTTGCATGCTCAGCTGAATTACATAGGCTTTGTAGGTATGCACTGCAGGAGACATAGAGGAAAGGAGCAATTTAGAGTTTTGTGGTTAAATATTTGGCAATCCATGTAGATCATGGTTAATATTTAAAGCCTAACCCAAACCACTATAGCAATTCTCTACTCATCAGACTGCAGAATTCCAGGTCAAATTACCTGAATGTGCTTAACTTTGAAGATATGAAGATAAGAGGGATAGCAACTGCAAGCTAGCTGAGAATAATGTGGTTCAGAAATATAGTGCTGGTAAAGTCCAACAACATTTTCAACCCCAAATTTTATTGCCTGAAGACATCCCTATTCCTTAACCAAAAACAACAACAACAACAACAACAACAACAACAACCCCCAAACCAAAACCAACAACAAAACAAACAAACAAAAACAAAACCAAAAACGATAGAGACATACACCAGTGGAGACTTCCATTTTATCAAAGCCTTGACTTTTTGTGAAGACACAGAAGTTTCAAGCATCAAAATCCCTGATAAGCAAATACCTAAGGACTTTTCTGGTCCAGAGACTAAATGAGATTTGAGACTTCCATTCAGTTCTTTTCTTATGGAGCATCACACATCAACAGTAATGGTACACATTACTCTGATATGAATCAAGAGATAACTTGGTTTGGAAGAATCTTCTGTCCAAAAACAAAACCCCATCACAAACTTTTTATACTACTTAATATTTAAGTAATGAGGAAGACTGTCTGGTTTCATTAATACTAGAATTGGCTCCAAATGGAAAATATACTTACAAGAACAAAGCAGATTCTTTTCTCTTACTTGGGTTGATTGTAAATTTTTATAAAGTATCCAAAAAGTGGACACAGACCAAAGTGGAGGAGTGCACATTTTTTGAGGGAAGACTCTGAGCTGGTATCCTGAGACCAGGAGCAGTCAGATGCCATGCAATCCTCTGTGAATCTGGGCAAGCTTATCAGAGCTTGCTCAGAGTAAACCTCTTGAGGGAGAAATAGGCCTAATACCAGAGAACCTCTGCCTGTTCCCGCATTTCCTTATGAGATAAAAAGAATACAAAATCAAAGAAAATGTTTACTAATGGGCCTGTAACTGTAATGAGCAATTCCCCATCCCTCATCTATGCTTATAAAAATAATAATAGTGAGCTACATTTTGCTTTGCATTTCTTTTCTAGAATAAAGCATCATTTTACATACCACAAAATTAGTCCTCTGACTACTTAGTGAGAAATCTGACTTTAAATTACATCTTCTTAACTATATTTCATTACCTTTGGCATTGAAACTGGCCATCTATGAGTAACACACCTTTCTGAGCAGATAATTTGGGATACAATGACTAAGTGGTTCCTGATGACTTCTTGGAAGCTGAGTTAGTGGAAAGCATGTTTATTTATAGGTTATTAGCAAATGAATTCTCAGAGAAGAGGAAGTACAGTGCTGAAGTGGTCTACCTTGTAAGGATGGTGTTGCTCTCTCTGATGTTCAAAGGCTCTGTATCTCATTCAAACTTTGCAGAGACTAACTTTTAATGAAAGAAAGAAAAACAACAACAACAAAAAAGACAAGCCATCCAGTAGTGATACTTCACTTGTTATGAAGAGCCAGATGCAACTCATTCTACCAGTAGTGACAGTATGCACTGTCCCTATGGTACAGGTAAACAGAGCAGGCAGCTCTTAAAACACTTTCTTCCTTCTCTGTGCCTTCTAGACTTCCTAAAACACACAGCAGTGCCAAGTTCATGGCCATGCAGTGCTGCAAGTGTTTGCATGGAGCCACCAAGAGAGATGTAGGCTAACAGCAGGGCTTTGAGATCTAGTTTCCAGCATTCCTGGAAATATACACTGGGTGCACTGTGTGTTGCCAAGTGGAGCCCAGTCAGCCTTGTCCAGACTCCTCTGTTTTCCAAGGAGTTGCATTTAGATGTTAAATTGTTTATACACCTTCTTGACAGATTCCACTCAGCATGTAGAGACTGAAATGTCTCTCCCGACTGTTTTGAAGGCAAATAGATAGGACTTCATGCTATTATTTAACATAGTAACTTCACTACACTGTTTTGCCAATTTATCCTTTACTTGTAAGGTTGCAGGTTCAGGAGCTGTCACCAAACACATACACAATGCATCCAAGATTAGATAATTGGCATGACATCTTCGAAATAGTGGGGAATAGAAAATTAGAAATATCTTTCTATTAAGTTGAGAAACAACTGAGTGCAACTCTGAAGTTGTTAAATTAACCTTTTAAAATACCATTTAATTATAGTTAAAAAAAACAACCGGCTGACTTGAAATAAGTAACTAGAACTTCTTCCTTCCTATTATTTAGGTGATTTCAAAAATATTTGTGCCTGCAGACTAAGGGTGTGGATGGTACTTCTCAAGTATTTCCGTAGGGAAGAAGTTTTGGAATTCTTATCTTGCCATTTAGGACCCCTCTCCCCTTTAGCTGAAAAGCAGATTTAAACAGGTGTTATTAAAAAAAATTGTAATTGAGACCTGAATTTTCTTGTAAGCCTTGATATCTAGTAGCCTACCTGTAAGGGACTTGATAAAAGACAATTCTAAATTCTATGTTAAAGATCTGGTGCAACTTTCTCCTTCCCTGACTTTTTAATTAGTTGTTGTAGGAATATATTATATCAGATATGGTGTTGTAGAGATGGTGCCACTGACATAGCAATGCAGCCAGTGTAAAGGCAGATGGGGCAGAGCCAGAACACAGATTGCAGTCACATCACCTCAGCAGTAGCTTTCACTTCAGGAATGAAGTTCTGGTTTTGGCTGTGATAGAGTTATTTTTTTCACAGTAGCTGGTATGGGACTATGTTTTGGATTTGTGCTGAAAACAGTGTTGATGATACAGAGATGTTTTTGTTATTGCTGAGCAGGACTCACAAAAATCCAAGGCCTTTGATGCCTCTTTTATCACCCTCCCAGCAAGTAGGCTGGAGGCACACAAGAAGTTGGGAGGCAACTATCTGGGACTGCTGACCCAAACAGACCCAAGGCATATCCTATACTCTCTGGCATCAGGGGCAGAAGAAGGACTGTGAAGATGTTTGGATGTTTGTCTGTCCAAGTAGTTTGTCTGTGTGATGAGGTTCTGCTCTCCTGGAGATGGCTAAACACCCATCTACTCATGGAAATCAATGAATTAACTCTTTGTTTTGCTTTGTTTGTGTGCACACCTTCTGCTTTCCCTATTAAACTCTGTTTTATTTAATCCCAAAAGTTTTCTCACTTTTTTTGATACCATTATCCTGCTGGTGCTGGAGTGAGCAAGTGGCTGTGTGGTACTTAGTTGCTGGCTGGGGTTAAATCATGACATCCCCCAAATCAGCTCTATTTAAAAAAAAAAAAAAAGGATGGTTGCCAACTTGTACACGTGGATGGGGCTTGCAATTGAACAGCTCATCCCTACCCAAGGGACTGCGATTGCATGTGGGCATTTGCATACATGTTGTTTGTGGCCATTCTGCAGGGATATCCTTGTCCATGGCCATTCTGCAGGAATATCCAGTACACCACCCTTTGTTAAGTGGGTGTCAGCACTTACTTGCCTCAGTAGATGAAGCTCTTGGAGGAAGATGTTTCACATGCAAATGTTTCAGGACCTGCATCTGTGTGTCTTTGATGGAGTACAAATCACTTGTTTTGCCCTTGACCATATTTGCACCTCTGTACTGCAGCCCTGAAAGCCCTACAAGGAGCTGTTTCTTGCAGTCTGAAGGGTTGCTCATGCATTAATCTCCTCGTGGGTGGTCTAGCACACACACAGGGAGTCTGCTGGGTATTTCATGGCTCCACCCATGCAGCGACCACAGCATTATTCAGCCTTAGGCTGGAGGGCAGATCACGGTGTCTGGTGTCAAAGGCCTTAAAATTTGGAACAAATCTTAAAAGAGTTTAGAGAACATTTCATATGCAATGTAAAACAGAGGCTAGGAAATAGAGAAAATTGTCTCAATTCAGGTATCTGGAACTTCTTAGTATGAAAGAAAAATAACTGAGTTACAGAAAAAAAAAGTGCTTCTCATTATGTGTCTACAAACCAGAGTTTTGCTGAAGAGTAGCCCCTCTTGCCTTTAAGAAATTTGTTTTTTCCTCAGAAGGCCTCTGACACCAAGCCCTAGTGCTTAAAGGGAGGGTTTATGTATGCACAGAAAGCTTTATAGCAATGCTCTGTGTTAAAATCCTTGCTTGCCTATGCAGCTAAGAGCTAGAATTTTTAATTCTTTTTTTATGGTTCCTAAGCTGATAACTTTTGCTTGAATTCATATGACATCTGCCATGATCTCTAACAAGTTTAATAGCTTGGTCACATTACGGAAACAAGTCACATTTAAAAGAGTGATGACATTTTGCTCTGACAGGTTAGAAGGGAATTTCTATGCTCATCTACTAAAGTCTTCTCCCAAATATTGCAATTTTCTTTCCTGTCCCCCAAAAGCAGATCATGTAAAGCCTATAATTTTTTTTCAAGTGCAAGTTCATTTATTTATTTATTTTCAGTAATACAAGTCAAAGATCTTCTAATTTCATATGTCATCAAAGCCAAAATGAGTGATTGAAGGGAAATCATCTGTTCTGATACAAGAAGGTAAGGAAGTAATGAGAACAAAGAAAAGCAGCATGGACAGGGCTTCAGCTCACACTCTGACTGACCTGCCTTTTGGACAGATACTGTAACCACAAAGAAAATTATAAGAGAGCAGCCTGAAGTTGTTTTATATGCTAGACAGTAGTAGTCAGTACCATGTAGATGGATGGATGGATGAAGGGAACTAGAGGGTAAGAGAAAATCTCCGAAGGGACAGCTTACATTTCTCACTGATCAAAACTGCAAACGTAGAATCATAGAATCACAGAATATGCTGAGTTGTGAGGGAACCATCAGGATGATTGAATCCAACTCATGGCTCTTTGCAGGACACCCCAAGAGTCAAACACTTTTTTGAATTCTATCAGGCTGGTGCTGTGACCACTTGCCTTGGGAGCCTGTTCCGGTGCCCAACCACCCTCTAGGTGAAGAACTTTTATCTGATACCCAACTTAAACCTCCCCTGACAAACTTCAGGCCATTCCCTCGGGTCCTGTCACTAGTTACCACAGAGGTCAGCATCTGACCCTCCTCTTCCCCTTCCCAAGGAAGGTGTAACTGCAGTGAAGTCTCCCCTCAGTCTCCTCTTCTCCAGGCTGAACAGACCAAGCAACCTCAGCCACTCCTCCTACAGCTTCACTTCCACACTCTTCACCATCCTTGAAGTCTGAATGTACACAATTGTTTGCTTATTGCTTCAGTTAGCTTTCCCATAAAAAGTATTGGATATTTTTTATCAGCTGTTTAAGAGCCACTAATCACTGCAAATTAAACAAAATGAGATGTTAATTATTAAAGTTGAAAGATGGAAGAGATCCATTAGGCTGTCTCAAATGGCCAGAGTTCATCCTTGCCAGTACACTTCCAGAACTGTCTCCAATACAGTTATAAATGACCAGACAATGAGAATATGTCTGTTCAGTAAGTCACTAACAAAATGCACAGACATAACACCAACAGCCACATAGATGCTGTGACAGCACAATATCAAGTAAGCTGACAAGTTGGAAGAAAACTATAATCGAAAAAGTGTCATCATTAGAGAGAGGGTGGGGCCCTTCTCAGGGCATGGGTGAGATGTAGGAAAGAGCCATTGCTTTGGCCTCTGTACAGTATGGCAAGAAACATTCTCACCTAATTTCTACTTCATTGATGCAGATAGCAATAAGAGTGATTAGAGATCATCAGAGTATTTCCCTTTCTGATTTTTCATCACTAGAATTTTTGTATTATCTGCATAGTGCACAGCTTGGCACCACAAGAGCTGTGGCTGATCATAGGAACACAAGCCTTAAGTTTAAAAAAGAATTGAAAGTGAAGCTTACTTGGAGGTTACCTTGTGTGGTGTGTAACAGTGCTGGATAGGTCAATGTATAGCTAATCCTTTTGTTTCTGGGAGATTAACAACCCATTGGTCAAAAGTTTCAGGGAAGGCAATTGTCCAGATTTTTTTCATAATGTTTGGACACAGAAAAATTTCTCTTTCAGTCTTCCTTTCAGTCTGTCTAAGGGGTGAACAATGGCAACATCGGTTTTGTCAGTAGAAACAACTGCAGCTTCAACAAGACCACATTCTCACATGAACTAGAAATTATTCAACAGCTTCAAGATGCTTCAGGATGCAATTATGTGCATTTTAGGTTTTTTTCCTGAGAATTTATGCTGCAAATCCTCACCTGCCAAAGGTAAATTGCATTCCTATTCCTTCCCAGGAGCAGTATGGCTGTCATCTTACCAGTAACAGGAAATTGTGGCAAGGCAGTAGGGAAGTCAGAATTTAGATGATTTTCTGTATCTAGATGGGCAAGTTACCAGCAGAGACAGTTAAACCCCCAAGAAGGTGGCTAACCCAGTCTTAAGGTACCAGCTAGAGAAAATGTAGCTCTCCATATGGTTGGCATTAGTCTCAAAAGAGAGTATTCAAAACTAAAACTTGCACTATCATTAAAAATGAAGACAAAGTAAAAGGATTGCTTCCTTCCTTTGCAGTTCTCTCATGGGAAACTCACTGAGTGGTGTATGCTGTAAAATAACCCAATGTACAGAGTTTATCTATCCAGCTGAAGATCCATTAATTTTACACTTAGCAACATTTCCTTTTGTGAACTTCTAGTGCACTCTCCCCACTTTTTTTCTATTTTTTTTTCTTCACAGTGGAGTTCATAGCTGATTGACCTGCATCATGGGATTGATTCAAGCTACAGGGCTCTTTATCCAGACACTCCGGAGCATGCAAAGCTCCTTGTCTTTATTTAATTTTGTTTTATTTCATTCCAACTCTTTATTCCTAATATAACTTTGAACTTGGGGGAGTTGGCGAGGAAGAGAAGAAAGTGTAGAGTTTTTGTCAATTCAATTAAGGTGATTCTTACAACCAAGACCCAGAACAGTGCTGCTCTGCATTACAGCCACACAGATTTCATTTGAAATTAAACACAGGACTAAAACTTGTCATGTAATTTTCAAATGAAAACCAGGTGTTTCCAAGTCAGAAGTGCCATGCAAACACTGTATCCTATTTTTTTTTAGAAAGGTTAAAAAGCTACAAACATCAGAAGAAAATTATCTTGCTCATCAGTCCTTGAAACAAAGAAAATAGAGAAATAAGGACCCTGGTTTTTATTCTTTGTAAATCAGGGTTTGCGAGTAATCTCTGTCTGCTTAAAAAATGGACATCCTTGCTACTTAGTATCATCCCATTCTGGGAAGTTTGTCTCAAATCTGATTTCAAGAAATAAATGGTTATAAAGCTCTTCAGGCCTAACAGTTTTTCAAGATGTTGCTCTGTTCAAGTACCATACATAGTGGATGCCTATGCAACTGAGAGTGTCACAAGCAAAATCCCCATATTCACTAGGAAGAAGACCGTCACTCTCTGAATAATATGAAAAAGTGATTTTCACTTACATCACTAGGTATCAGGCCTCTTTAACAAGGTCTAGGAAAATAGTTAAATAGCCACAGATCTTAGATGAAACTAAGAATATGTGTGTGGAATATAAAGACTGAATTCTGAAAATGAAATTGGGCTCTTAAGAGTAAACAGTGTCTCCCAAATATTGCAACATGACAATAAAATTGCTGTCTCCTCGATATTAAAGGGATATTTCTAGGAGCAAATATACTCCTGAATGGCAATAAACACTGGGTAATAAAGAGCACATTATGAAAGCAGTAAGATTAAATAACAAAGCAAAACAAGTTTAATGTCTTTAATAGACATTCTTTTGTGATCAAATTACTTGGAGGATCAGACTTCCATGACATTCTATACAGTGCTGATGTTTCAGTGTCCCAGATGACATACTCTGTCTGATACACTAGAAAGTATAATCTTTGATCCTCACAATTCATCTAGAAAATTCAACAGCAACAGAATATTCAACTAAAGCTGCATGGACATAAGTCCTTTAACATGAAACAGAAGAACAGGAAATGCTGAACAAAAGTTTAACCTGAGTACTTCTAGTCCCACAGGTTAGTGGTTACATTGTCCTCTGAATATAATTTTGTGGTGGTGTTTTTATTTTGGTTTTGTATTTTGAAGTCAACATTCAGTAAGTCAAAGGGCTTTCATTCATGGCAGTCTTAAACAAAACTGAACAATTATAAAAGCCAGGCTGGACCTGATCTAATGGGCAGCATCCCTGCCTATGGCCAGAGGGTTGAAACTAGATGATCTTTAAGGTCCTTGCCAACTCAGAGCATTCTATGTTTCTGTGATTAAAGGAAGTGGAATTATTCTGATTAGCAAGGGAACATTATCTTCAGCACTCAATGAGGTATCCTTACTTTTCACTGATGCTGATTTATTCAAATTACTCTCTTCTGAAGGACTGCAGCCACAGTTGGAAATACTGAAGATTGTTCTCCACAGCCCAGTCAGCTTTATTCAAAGGTGGATGAGAAACTGGCTAAATGGCTAAGGGATAATCACTGTGACATCATTCATAAAATAGTCATTTTTAAATAAGACAAAAGGGGCTGCTTGAAAGGAGAAAAATAATGGAACTTCCAACCAAGCAGAATGGGGGCTTCAATGCATTAAGAATTGCTAATTAGTACATTCCTATGCAATGCCACCAGAAATTGATTTCTCTTTGAACCTTCAAAGTAACTGATTCACTTAGGAAGTTGCTACATGACTTTTTAGAAACATTTTATTGTACAGAGACCTGGAAGATAAGGTAACAAGCCTATTTTTCTGAATAAGTAGGACACATTTTCAGAGAAAAAGTCATTATTCCTCCCAATTTGAAGTAATATTTTAATAGCAGGGAACAAAGACATACAAGTATTGCCCCATTTTATCAAATTATTTGTCCTTGTCTACACTAAATCTGGTATTTTTAAGGTCAGATGAGTATTTTCTGCACAGAAGGCAAACAAGCACTCTTCATAATGAATAATGCTTGCTATCACTGAAGGGCATTAAAAATATCTGTATTGATAAAGCACTCTTAAAGGAGAAAAAATACCTGCATTTTCCCTTTTTTCTTGGAAGAGGTTGCTATTGAATGTTATTCAGCCCCTAGCTTTACACGGTCATTAATATAAACATACAGAACTCCAGAATTTTCTAGTATTAATTTTGTTCTGTAATTATGGCCTTCTCCTCTGTAGCGTGGTGAAAAGACAAGGGGAAAGCAAATAAATGTTGGGATTGATCCTGCCTCATACAAAAAGTTAAAGACAGTGCACATTTGTCCCTGCATTGTTCCCCATTCTTCTCTAGTTTCAGATCCCTGTTCTCTCTTCTTTGACTAGATCCAGATTCCCCTCAAATAAATTTAGTTTCAGTCCTTTCTAAAAAATCTGCTTTTGTTCGCAAACAACTAATTTCTGAGCAAACATGTTGGATATTCCCCTAGAGCTGTATATGAATATTCCCAAGCTATATCCATGAAGAGAAGCATATGAAGAATGTGATTCCTGCAAAATGAAATGCATAACAAAATAAATTATTTTTATAACACTATCTTGGGCTGATTTCTGGATGAGTTAGCAGAAAATTGATTATAAGGTGAAGTGAAAGTGTTTCTAATCAGCATCAGTACTAACAACAGGTTGAATAAATTACGTACCTTGAGTAAATGTAGGTGATGTGACTCCCAATCTAGATCATAAGTGCATTATCACTTAAGCCATGTGGCACTTTTTGAGCCACACTTGAAATATTTTACTTAGGTGGTTTGAAGAATCTGCTTAAATCATCTTGGTTCTTTGCTGTGGTGGGTTGTTCAGACACATTTCCAGAAGAGCCCAGACATGTCTGTTTCCTTTAACAATTGTGGAGGCTTTACGGTTATTATGTGTTTTATTGCAGAAAAGTCTCTTTGTTTCTGTGCATCTCTGTGAGTGTCTAACTAACAACACCTAACTGCTTTAATAGGAAAACACCTCTGCCCTTATCAGTAGGGATTAGATTATATCAGCCACTAATGTTTCCCTTTTGCCACCTTAAGCCTATTTCTGTTGTTGACAAAAGCTATTTTTCTTTGTGCATCATGGATAAGCATCAGTCTATAACCATGTACTGCAGGTACCAGCAAACAATTATTCTTCATGCCACAAGATAAATGCCTAGCTTTTACAAGCAGTCTAATGACTAGAAACTCTGCAACAAAACCAAATAATAGATTTTTTAAATCTTAACTTTAATGCAGCCAGTTCTACTGGAGTGGAGACAGAGCTGTCATCTATATGGGTAATCGTAAATTTCAAGGATAACTTTATATATAATGTAAAAACATAATACATATTGGGACCAAACACATACACAGAAAGTCATCTAGTGTAAACCATGGTAGAAATACCAACTTCAATAGAGTGTTTTACTTTCATAATCTTCTGAACTGGTCCAACAGTGATGGTTTTAAACATAGGTACTGCAAAGTTCAGGTTAGGACTGATGGAAAATTCAAAGGGACCATGGCTCTACCCTATGATATGTAGATTTATCAGAGACCTGAGATAGAGGATGAATTTTGCAATCTGGCATCTCTTGCAGCCCCTAAGAGCTGAAAAAAGTGGTAAGCATTACTCTTCAGACATCTACCCTGTTTCCTGTTTATGTCCTGACTTTTCTTATCCTTTTATTTTCTCCCTGAGGCAAAAAGTAATCTTGTTTCTCATCAACAGCTAGCAAAGGTTTGTTCCTCTTGCTGAAAAGCTGTCAGCTGTTTCTGATTAAGAATGACTCTATCAGGTAATAAGACAAGCTTTCTGACTTGTATAAACTCTCAGAATAACCTTGCCAAGTAAAAAACCTGTATCACTCTAAGCCTATGAGAGTTTTCTCAGTTTTATTAGGGCCAAGACACAGTTGTAAATATCTGTTCTCCATATTTATCCCATAATTGAAAACTAATTTTTCTGTAAGCAGCTAAATTGATGTTTCTTTCCACAGGAGAGAAACAATCCATCCTATTTAAAATTGCATAACATCTTGTTGTTTGGACAACAAGGACAGCAGTGTTTGATGGTATTTTCAAGCATGTGTACTAAAAGAGGATCTTTGTCTGACTGGTAAGGAAAAAGTTCAATACAAAAGTCATGATATTCCATTAGCCAGAGCAGATTTGGAAAACTCACTTCGTAATTGAGTTATACTTCTTTAACAGTCAAAACAACATTTAACTAGCAGTCTCTGAGAACTCTTAAAGGATATATTCAAAGCTTTGTATGCCAAAATTTTAAAAATCTACTAAAATATTTACACCAGGGAGGATATTCTAAATTAGAACAGTAGATATGTAAAGATGAAGTAAAATGCAGAGAACTTTACAGCTGCTCAGTTTCTGGAAATAGGGAAAACCATAGCTAAAACAGTCTGGAAGAATTTACTGAAGAGGTGAAAACAAAAACAAAAACAACAAAAAAAATTTGATTTTTCTTTTCATACTAAGCAGTTTTGAAAATTATTTACTACATTACATTAACCACAGTATGTCTATTACTATTCTACTGTGAATGAGTAGAAATTTGCTCATTGGCCTCAAGGGATGAGAAACACTGTCATTCAGAGCCATATCAAAAAACAAGTCAGAGATATTTAAAAAAGCAATTAAATTACTTTTAGAAAAATAATAGAATGGAATGAAATTGAACACAATATAGTAGAACAGAATAATTACATCTCAAATAGAAGTAACGAAAATCATCCAGTCCAACTGCCTGACCCTTTCTGGGGTGACAAAAAGCTTAAGAGGGAGTTGTCTCAATATCTCAAACAGTGGCATTGAGCACTTCTCCAGGAAGCCCATTCCAGTATTTCACCCCCACTCTCTGTGAAGAAATGTTTTCTAATATCATATCTAAACCTCATCTGGTAAAGCTTTGAACCATTTCTATGCATTCTGTCACTAACTATCAGGTAAAAGAGCTCAGCACCTCCCTCTCTCCTTCGTCTCTTCAGGAAGCTGAAGAGACCAATGAGGTCACCCATTAGACCATTTTTTTCCAAACTTAGCAAAGCCAGAGCCTTTAGCTGCTCGTTATAGGTCACAAAATTTCAGTTCACATTTAGAGTAAGTTAGCTTACAATAAAATTCTTTTCCTAGGAAATCATATCACATTTTATAGAGTAAAATATATTATTAGTTCAGATTAGTTACTTGATACAAACTCCTCACTTCTGTAAGTAGCGAGTTTCCATTGAAGTCTTTCATGATGTAGAATTTTTTCAAGTAACTTGACTTCAGCCTTATGAGTCAGAAAGTCACCAATGAGACACCTTTCAAATTTCATGAGAAATACCTTGCTATGGAATCAAATGATAAATGAACTTTTAATTTTAGAATCATGCTGACGCAAATTATAAAGACTTGTCTTTTCCATAAACTTCCTCAGGACTGTTAATGAGGCTCAAGCATACTAATAACTACAGCATGGAAAATAAATCACATCTTTAAGGTGAAGAGTCCTCTGCTGGCCAGACAGCATGCAAGCATTCACATGCTGTGCTTTTGGCTCCAGCAGCCCCATTCACTGGCACTCAGTCGACATCAGTATCAGCAAAGACATGTTTAAAACCAGACAGGAGAAAAGCTGGACCACTTTGTTCTGCACGTTCAACAGGAAGTGCTCTATTTTCTCCTATGCGCTTGAAATAGCATTTCTCTGCTTCACCCTTTTCAAGAACACTAACACAAGAGAGATGACAACAGCATTTTCTGCAGCCTAACAGGACCCTACTGCCTAACAGCTGTGCCTGCTGGAAACCAAGATCCTGCAGGTTGAAGTTTTACTGCATAATTTTCTGACAGCACAGGATCATTCTAACCAGCCTATCTACAGAAACATCTGCAGGTTTTTTAGGTCACTTGTGACTGGAGGCCACAACAGGGTGCTTGTGAGCCATCAGTACATTTGATAAAGAGTTTGGAGAGCCAGTGATCTCATCCCTTCTCTGATAGCATCCACAGCCCACGGTGTGAAGTCTCTTTCTCAGAGTTATCTTTAAAGGCAGGATGGCACAGATCTGTCTGCCTCCAGCAGAGAAACAGCTGCACAGGTACTGGGTACATGGACTACTTACACGAGTTACTCTTCATGTGCAACTCTTCATTGCAGTTCCACGCATGGAACAATGAGGGGAGGAAAGGCAAGGCTGTTCTTCATTTGTCAGCCAAAAATGTGGACTTTTAGGAAAATTAAAAATATAACTTAGCTTTTCTAATGATACTTCCAGCATATGATGCTCTAAGGGAGAAAAAAAAAATAATGTTAAGCAAAAGAATCTGAGAAGATCTCCAGAAAATGAAAATCATGCAATGGTTTGGTGGAATCATGGCCTCAAGGATTGCTGAACAGACAGGCTCAGCCCAAGTTACCTCAGATCCTTAAACTCAAAACTGCATGCTGTTGTATGTCCATTTACAAGTCTGCCTACTTTTTCCTCACTTGGAATATTCTTTGTGTCACAAAGAGTACTTTTCCACAGCCTCAGTGCACATCAGTGCAAGAAAGAAAAACTATACAGACAACAGAAGAGTGGAAAAATGTGTTTGTCACCTCGTACTCTGTCATTACCCAGCTGAGACAGGAGAAACCCAGCACTGTCATATGGATGTGAGTTAAATGACATGGCTTTGCCTCTAATGTTTAGAAAGCAGGAGGGGCAGAAGCAGGTGAGAAAATCACAAAGGTCAAGAAATGGGATCCAAAAATAACTTTCTATGGGGAACGTCATCCACAGGGAACTCTATCATACATTTAGTATGATATTTATTATGGATATAAAGCATAGGATAAAGGAAAATCAATTGACAGCCCATGTGGCAAGCCTAATAAGTATTCAGACAGTTAAGTTTTAATAAAATCAAACAGGGTAATTCTCTAGATCTCACTTCACAGGCTTTAACTATATATTCTTTCAATGTTATCTTGCATAGTGTTGGAAGTATTTCTTTGAGTAGATATAAGCACCACCACATGATATTTGGCTCTCAATCAACATAAAACCTATTATGCAGAATGATTTGTCCTTAATAAGTCTATGATATAATGTTTGAATTTATGGTTTATGGAACACATGCCACTCTAGGCCATCGGAAGCATGAAAATTCTTTATGCCTTGTTCTCAATACTTTATTTTTTCTAAAATCTTATGATTGCCTGAGACACGAAGTGCTAGCAATTATACAAAATAGGATGCATATGTTCCATACCGTAAGATGAGGGAAAATCTTTGTGGCTCCAAGATAAACTGATGACAAGTCTGTGGGTTCCAAATGTAATGTACTATTTCATCCATCCAAGACTTTTTCCACCTGTTTATGAGTATCTTAAGGAAATGGGATCTCAAACAAGTAATTTCTCATCTAGTGAAGATACCCTAGAGATGTCATCTACCCAAACCCAGGTAATCACAAGGAACCTTGTGAGAAGAAGAAAGGCAGGAGGGAGAGAGCAGGAATGGAACTCTTATATATTTCTATTTGTCACAAGATCCTGACCTCCAATAGTCTCAGAAATGAAGTGCTGGATGTCTTATCATGTATATCCCTCTTAAATGCAATTTCCACAACATGTTGTACTGTCTCTCCTTGAGTCTTCAATTTCACTTTCACCTATTAAGACTTATCTTTTCTCCTTCAATCAGTTTCAATTTCTTCTCCTGACAAGTCAAAGTCATCCATCCTTCAAATCTCTTTATTCCTCATCAAATTGCAAAGATATTTTTTCTGTGAAGCTGGCCCATTCCACTCCAAAAAATCATAACATTAATTTTGCCTCTCTCCTGATATTTTCCAATAGTCTCTCTCACTCTTGACATATACAGAGATGTTTAGCTGCTATAGCCTTCGCATTCAAAGCATCCTCCTTCTCTTAACAACCTGGTCTCAATAGCAGGGTTAGAGCCAGAAGAAACTTCCTCATCATATCTTCCACAGGTCTAGCTGCAGTTGCAGTTGTTGGAGTCTGTTGAGGACAAAAGGATTAGTTTTGGCTAAAAGAATAGGATTAGAGCATGGACAAGCCCATTGGATTTCCTGTGACAAGGTTTCTCTTAGTTCTAAAGCCTTCTCTTCATAATGGGTAACTTCCTTCTCAAGGTCACAGCAGTGTTATATCAAGGCATATTTCTGGTTTTTAACACAGGATAATGTTAAGACAGGACTTGAAATTTCTCCTTTTCCAATTTCTCCTTTCATCCTTTTTTCAGGCTATGGCCTGTGCTAAGGCTGAGGCCAAAGAAACTTCCCTTTGGGAACAGGTCCAGTTCTCTCTTCTCCAGTACCCTGGACCAGGCTTCCTAACACATCCTTGTTCCCAAGCAAAATTTAAACTTGAAGTTTATCTCAGAGCATTGGACCAAGCTGTCAAACAAAGCTGGCTTCCAAATCCATGGTCCACCAGGAAAGAACACAAAGGAAATTTCACTAATGCAGGAGTCATATGAATTATGCCATGGGTACAAGGACTGAACAATCTTCTTTCTGAATATATTGGCCCCCAATATACTGTAGGCTATGAATACTTCTCAGTGTCTTGATTCTCTGCAAATGCAGAGATTACTGAGAAGGAGGCAAGATTAATGAGGCAAGCCAAGAGCTTTCCCAGATAATCACCCAACAAAGTCCTGCTGCTCTTTGGCCTTTAGGTGCCAGAAAACAAAATAACTGCAAGTTTCTCTCTAAGTCTGAATTTCTTGCTTTTTATCATTTGTAAAAAAGACCTTCAAGGTATATTTCTGAAATACTAGGAAAACAGGAAATTGTACAGTATAAATTGAAGAGATGAAAAGAAATGAAAATTATTATAACTATGAGACACTTCCAGAGCCCATGGATTACCAACAGAATAACCCATATTGGCTATTTTGGCTGAGACAATGGGAGTAGGCATTTTCAAAAAACGACACAGACTAAAGCATAAATATGTTTTAGCTAGGACAACTTTGATTTTACAATTACAATAGCTTGTGAGTTTTAAAAGACAAAAGGAAAATCCTTTAAAAACATTCCTTTCACATTTGAAAGAGCAAGCAGATTAGTTTTGAGAAATTTTGGGTTAATAAATTATACAGACAGCTCCATGCAAAACACTTGTGCTACTTAATAATCAAGGACTCAAAAGGATCAGAGTTGCTGTTTAACACATATTTGCAACAAATATCAGGGATAGAGGTTGAAGAAGTGGAAGAGAGACTGTCCATTAGGAACCTAATCCAACAGAAAAATCTAACATAAAAGTAGAACACAGTTGCCATATATTATATTAAAATGAACAGCCTATTCTTTCTTTCAGTTGACACACTTCCTTTACTTTTGTAAAGCAGATTAAAAAATAAAATGCTACTAAAAACTGAATCATCTGGTCTTTGCACTAACCAGAATGAATGTGTCTTCCAGAAAAAAGAACAGTTTGGGTCATCAATAACAATATTTAAAGGGTCAACATTTGCTTACTTTTCACCAAATCAGAATAATTACCTAATTTTTTTTTCCACTGTTATTTTTTCCCACTGTGTTTACTAGCATGGAAACAGAACACTGAATTTCTGTAAGAACTGGAATAGGTTCTGTTTGCCATTTATGTTGCTGCTATCTTCTTGCCTAATGGTCACAGGTTTGCTATTTCAAATGCTGGGTTGTTCTTTGGTCATAGTGCGAAGACTAACATTTGCATAATCTCCAGAAGACTTTCAGTATGACTTGTGCAAATGTACTTTTGGGCTGCTATTCCTCCACTTGTGCAGAAGGGAAAAAAAAGTTTTCATCTTCATTTCCTGTCTCACTGACTCAGTTTTGAAACCATGATTTTGTATTTGGACAACAATTTCTGCAGCTAGATTAAAGAATTCTTTTAGTTTCTGTAGACAGGAGATTAGGCTCTTAAAGCTGGTCTTTGGGTCCTTGCTGAGCCAGTTTATTCTCTGGTTCTCAATGTCACCCATAAGTTCAATTTTAAATGTCTTCTGGATACATTCCAGCATGAGGCCATGACTGGGGAATTAGGAATCACTATCCTGTAATAACTTGACCCTGCTGCTCCTTGCCTGGCAGTCCTGTGAGAGAAGCTGAAAATGAACCTAGATACTCCCTTCCTTATCCCACACAGCATGGGGCAGCAGCTGCTGGGTGAGTTATCTGTCATGCCTCTGACATAACATCCCAGCCCATGCCATGACAGTGGCATGCCAGAGCAGGAAGCAGGTGGTACATTTCTGCAGGATGCACTGGTGCCTTGGCAAGTGCACTGCAGACAGCAAGTCTGATCATCCCAAGCATGTGGCCACACTTTCAGGCCCCCCAACCATCACTTAAAGAGGCTGTGCTATTTCTGCAGGTGCTCCAGGGCAACAGCTTGGAGAACAAGTGTTCTGCCATATGGGGCCCTGGGCAGGGAGCCATTGCTGAAGATACGTTTGGCACGTAGGCCTACTCTTGGGGAAGAGATTAAAGAATTCTGCTATGAGAGGTGAGGAAGATGAGACACCTGCATGGGGTCTCATCCTGGAGATATCTCCTGGACACACTCAAGAACTGTCTGGATGCAATTTTGTGCAGTGTGCTGTAGGAAGACCTTGCTTGAGCAGGGAGGTTGGATGAGATGATCCATTGTGGCCCCTTTCCAACATGACCCATTCTGTGAGTTGGTAATTCTGTGATAGGCCAGTAGCAGCAGATTGCAAGTAAGTCTTGTTAATCGAATCTGATTTGCAGGATGAGGGGAGCAAAAGATGGGTACAGCACCAGAAACTGAATTATCATGAATGTGAGTCCGACAGCACATTATGCTTAAGAGGTGGCTGAAGGAGAGTAAAATGATTCAGTTCACACACTCAAAAGTCTGTGTTTTACCATCCCTGGGGGAGTCCACATGACCATGGTTTCTGTCCTCTCAGCTGTGTGCAAGAGGGCAGCAGAGGGGACTAGCAGGAAAATGTTTGTGACACAGCCATGATAGCAGACACATTTGAAAAATGGAGCTTAGGGGGGGCATGGAAATCATAAAATATAGTAAATAATAACCAGTTTGACCGTAAATTAAAAAAGAAAATGCAATTATTTCTTCATGAACACCTTTACAGTAACAGTAAAGGAGTAGTATCCTTAGATGTGTTTGAGTTACACTGTGCATTTGTCTCTCTGTCCTGCTGTACTGTGCACTGATTTCCTTCTACATATATAGGAACTTTCTTCCATAATGGCACAACTTAGTCCACAATGGGAACTGACTTCTTAAATTTTATCCAGAAATAAGACTGGAACTACATTCTAAATAGCAAACAATCACAGTGGAATTAGCTAAAATTTCTACATAGGAATGAGACTGCAAATACTTTTGAAAAAGAAGAATTAAGCAGAAGAGAAGAATAAATTAATGATTTGCACTTAGAATCAGAGAAGCCGTAGTTCTAAACCAAAATTCTCTTGAAAATTTAAGCTCCATACTGTTTAATTGTACTGCACGATACCCCAAAAGGAAACCAATCTTTATTATAAGCGCCATGTTTTATGGTGTTCTAGATATATTTACAGCATACATACTAAACTACTCTGCAGAAAAGACTGGCAATATTGGGGTTTGGCAAGAACAAGAAATTAGAAGTTATGTCTTTATTATTTTGAGCTTTTGAATGTTAATAAATAAGCTTCTCACATTCCTGGAGTCACTGAGTACATTAGTTACAGCTTGCTGTCTATAAGCTAAAAACCCTGCCACTGACCCCTTAAATTTGCTGGCACTAATTAAATTAATTCCTAACTGCCAATGCAGGTATACAGTTTCTGTAGGACTTCCTTGATTACCCAGCTTAACTGTTTTCATGAAAACTTCAGTGTGCTCAGCCTCAAGAACATGGTTAGGCAAGAATTCAGTGAAATAGTACCCAGAAGAACGACATTTAGACTATCTGTAAGACACAGAGCTATCTCATTGAATTCAGTCCCCTGGTTAATAAAGTAGTAGATCTCTTTCCCAGAAAGACTAATAGCATTTGGAAAAAAAACCCCAAAACCCCCCAAAAAACCCACTGAATACAGACATTGCAACCTTTCAATATTATTCTCAAGCCAAAGAGATTCTACCCATTTCATGTCACAGGAACTTTGTGGTACCATTTTACAGTCACTCTGTCAAGTGCTTTTAAAAACTCCAAGACTTTTTAACATTATGTAGTACAAGCATTGAATCAGTACAAGCTGTGGTAGATGAAGAAGAAACAAACAGTAGGCAAACAATGTAAGTCTGTCTCTCAAGTATCTCACAGCAGCCTGGATGCAGCCAGGAAAACTTTGGAAACTGACTGCTGAGGTGGCAGGAGATCAGCATGGCCATCCTGCTCTACCAGGCTGCAGGAATCCCCACTGCTGGGAGCATCATTATGGAGGGTGTACAGCAAGGCAAAGCAGTTCCTGAGGCATTAGCAGTCCTTTGGGATGCTAGTTAATAAGAATACACCTTAGAAAGAGTGTGATTGAAAAGGGGACCTCCTGATGACTCCAGATGTGCAAGTAAACATAATGAGTTTCCCTGCCCAGCATTACACAACCTTTTCAGATGCAAGGGACAAACCACTATTTAGACGAACTTGTGTCATTGCTAAGGGCAACTAGCAACAATTCAAATATAAGAGAAATGCAGTGAAATCATATTGACATATTAGAACAATACTGGCATCCAGTGGATTTTAAAAGATGCCATGCTTGGGGGGGGGTTATGATATTTTAGTTTATTTGTTTGATTGGTTTGGCACCTTCTGGTGTTGGTTGTTTTGGTTTTGGGGTGTTTTTTTTGTTTTTTTTTTTTTTTTTTTTCCTGCAAAGAAGCATTTCCTTTTGAGGCAGATGTTTGGCGCATTTCTCATATTTTGTCAACTATGACCTCAGTAAAAACTGTGATTTATTCCTAAAGAAAAATGGAGAATGTTTTGTTTCCACTCTTCCTAATTCAGTTTTTGCACTCCATAAAGTAATTTGTTGCAGCAAGAAATAAGAAGATACAGGAGCATTTCAGTCCTGTATCTTCCAGTCCTGTATCTACCAAGAGCAGAAGAGGCCTTCAAATCCTGCTGGTTCTGTCCAGGTTCCCATATTAGGATATCAGGGTTTCTGCAGTACACTCATTCATGTTACAGGAAGCAGTACAAAGCCTACCTCCCCTCAAATAAAGGAACAGCCAAAAGAATAATTAAATCAATAAGTTAATAAATTAATGAAATTAAATCTTATAAGGGGAACTATGAGGAGTGTGGGAGAAAGAGAAAGGAACAGGCATAGCCTAGTCTATGAAGGACTTAAAAGCAAAGAGTTGCAGTGTTAGGCAAGGAACACAGCTGGGCAAACTGTGGCTTTTCAGAGGAATCCAGGAGTCAGTAGAACAGTTCACGGATTAGAGACAAGAAAACACTCTTGGATAAATTTGCTAGCAACAGTAACTCTGAAAAAGAGCTTTCCTTTGGTCCATATCAAATGCAGGTTGAGCAGTCTTGGGCATACACACACACACTCACAGAAGACTGAACTCCCTCTGCTGTCTCTGCTGACACTCTGACCCAGGACTGTAGGAAAGCAGCTCATTCAAGAGGAAGCTTTTCTCTTTCTGGTATTGTGGGCAGCTGAAGCGAATGATCATTGGGTTTTGTGATAGGGACTTTTCCATCCAACCACAGCATCATCTTTTCGTTGCTACAGACCTGAGAAAGGCTTCACCAAGTAACATTGTAATTGCACAAGCTTCTGCAGACCCTTACTAGCACAACAAGTTTCTGCTGTAAATTTATTTTGGTTTATTTTTAACAATTTTGCCCCCAAATTCTGGCTTTTTAGGTATCTATCTCAAAGTAAACCTCCCAACAATGCACTGGTTTGAAATTCCAATCCCTCAATATATTCACAAATGTAAACACATATTCATTCAACTGGAATCCTTACTGAGGCAGAAATGCAATAAATTTCCATATCTCACTAAAAAGAAACACTGTACATTTCACTGATTTTCCTGTCTTTAACAACAGTTGTCAAATTCTGAAATACCTGTGTCTTACAGCAAACCAAAGTCAAATCAGAAGCAATTATCACTTTATTCTGCTTGGCAAAACAGTGTAAAACTGTATAATTCTGTTGGGTTAGAGAATGATAGAAGAGTACAGTTTACAAGATAAGGCTTATTAGAGCTTGAAAGATCCCCTTCTATCTACTCAGATGTTTTAAAAGCATTTGCACACTGGCTCACATTTGAGTCAGCTCAGTCATATATAGTGTTCCAATTTATTTCCATGAGAAAAAAATAAAAGAACCCCAGGTACATTGCAGGAAAAAAACTTACACTCAAACCTCTGTTTTGAGTGGTTTGAGTAGATTATGGACAGATCATAACACCCACTTCATCAATGAGTGTTTTATCTCTTCCTTTTCTATAGCTACAGGAGTCACACCTTCTGCAGACAGAGGTGAGTATTTATCTGGATAAACAACATAATTAAGTATTTTTTCCACATTTCACCAATTTTACCTGGATAAATAATATAATTAAGTATTTTTTCCACATTTCACCTATTTTCCAGATTATAAATTCTACTATAGTAAATACCATTCAAACATGAGACCAGATGTCTTCATGTTTACAACACCTTCTTTTGGCACAGCTTGCCAATACACAGTCATGGAAAATCTGATAAGGAATGCTTTAATGTAAGTGTACTCCGGTGTCTTTGTCAGCTCAGGCCATTGGAAACCTCATAGTTTTAAATTAGATACCCAAAGGTCCATTCTGCTCACTATATCCTAATAGACTGTCTAACTCACATGCTAATTTATATTCTGTCTCTCACTCCTTTTATACGATCACAGAATCAATCAAAAAAAGATCTCAGAGATCACTGAGTTCAGCTCTTAATCTAACCTTGCCATCTATGCCACTAAATCCCCAAGTGCCAAATCTACATGTCTGTTACATACTCCCAGGGATGGTCACTCAACCAATTCTCTATTCCAAGCCTGTTCCAATATTTGACCACACGTTCAGTGAAGAAACTTTCTCTAATATCCAACCTAAATCTCCCCTGATAAAGCCTGAGGCCATATCCTGTTGCCATGTCACTTGTTACCTGGGAGAAGAGGCTGATCCCCCACCTCATTACAATCTCCATTCAGGCAGTTGTAGACAGCTGTAAGGTTTCCCCGTGAGCCTCCTTTTCTCAGGCTCTCCATGACCAGCTCCCTCAGCTGATCCTTATCAAACTGTGCTCCAGACCTTTCACCAGCTCCACTGCCCTTATCTGGACTTGCTCAGTGATGTTCTTGTAGTGAAGGGCCGAGAACAGGACACAGAACTCAAGGCACGGGCCTCAACAGTGCTGAGTGTAGGACAATCAGTGAGCTGGTCCTGCTGGCTAAACTATCGCTGGTACAGGCCAGGATGCCACTGGCCTTCTTGGTCACCTGGGGCACATGGCTGGCTCTTGTTCAGCCACTGTTGACATTCCCAGGTGCTTTATCTCTGGGCTGATTTCCAGCCACATTCCTCCAATCTGCAGCTCTGCACGGGGTTGTTGTGATCCAAGTGCAGGACCTGGCACTTGGTCTTGTTGAACCTCATACAATTAGCCTTAGCCTATGGATCCCTTTGCAGAGCCTTCCTGTCTTCCAGCAGATGAGCCTGGTGTTATCTGCAAACTGACTGACAGCGCACTCGATGCCCTCATCCTGATCATTAATAAAGATATGCAACAGAACTGGACACAGTACTGACCCCTGGGGAACACAACCAGTGATTGCTCTACAACAGGATTTAACTCCATTCACCCCAACGGAGTTGTGGTGGGCTGGTTTTTTAACCAGTGCAGAGTGCACCTGTCCTAACCATGATCAGCCAGTTTCTCCAGAAGAATGCTGTGGTAGACAGTGTCAAAGGCTTTAATAAACAAAAAATGTACACAGCCTTTCTCTTATCCACTAAACAGGTCACTTTGTTACAGAAGGACATCAGATTTGTTGAGCAAGACCTGCCTTTCCTAAACCCATGCTGGTCCTGATGCCTCATTAGTCCTGCATGTGCCGTATGACAGCACTCATGTTGATCTCCTTCACAACCTTCCCCAGCACTGAGGTCAGGTTGACAGGCCTGTAGTTTTCCAGATCCTCCTTCCAAACCTTCTTCTGCAGATGAGCATCCCACTGGAAAACCTCTGGTTGTCCGGGATCTCCCTTGTTAGCCAGGACTGTTGGCAAATGATTGCAAGAGTCTTGGTGAACTCTTGTGCCAACTCCAACAGGAGAACCTAATTGTGTTAGTTTAAGCAGGTCTTTAACAAAATGGTTTAACTGCTACATTGCTTTCACTTTTGCAGGGAGACTGGGCTGACAGCAGCACAGGAAGAACAATAATATCTTCACTTGGGTAAAGGAAGAGCACTGCTAGAAACTTCTCAGAATCAGGCTGAGTGCAATTCTGGGTGACAAAGTGATATGACACTACAGCACGACCCTCACTAAATTCTACATTTCAGTCCTTCAGAGGTGAGAAGGAGCCTCAGCTCATGCTCAGCATGGGCTTTAATAAGGCTTCTAGTGTCCTGGAATCCTGGAGAGAAACCTTGAGGACCACTACTTCATTGCCTGATTAAGCAGGCATCTGCAGTTTTCACACCTTCCTATACAGTTATGCTTGGCTTCATTATCCTTCCTCACTTCCTCCAAATGAGTTTTGCAATGCATTTAAAATTACATAACACTGATAGGCAAAGAAAAATCCCTTATCTTAGAGGGAAAAGAAATATGAATGCATCTGGGAAAACTAAATTTTAAAGTGATGGGCTTGGTGCCTTAAGTGGATCTGATAATTATGAATGTAGAAGTTTGTTTCTTAGATCCAAACATTTAAATACAGTTTTGTCTTATACCCTTGTATATTTATTACAAAAGCTCAGAAAAGATATTTTGTTAGAAAGACCTGGGTTAGAAAAAGGGTTTTCAAGAAACCAGCTTTTTCAAGGGAACACATCTTACTTTAAGATTGGTTCAAGTGGTTAAACATGTTGCTAATAAAGCTGTAGTCGTGGGTTTGATCCCCGTATAGGCCATCCACTTAAGAGTTGAAGACTCTTTTGGGTCCCTCCCAACTCAGAATATTCCATGATTCCACTTTTGCCTCAGGAAATGGCCATTTCCCACTCAGATCTATCATTGGAAGAAATCCCTTTTATCCTTGCCTTCCTGGTAAAGGGTACAAAAAGGAAGGGCAAGCAATGGACCTACTGCAGAAGGATGGACATATAAAATTGTATGCACACATATGAAATACATATCATGTATAACAACACTTTGATGTGCATAAAAGTTCTACTTGCTGAGGCTCATACTACCAAACCTAACCCACCACTTAGTGTTACAGTTGTCAAGCTGCTCACACACTCACTGTATTTATCAGGTTTAGTTATGGGGATTTTTTAAAGCAGACTGGCATGTATGAATCAAACAACTGTTGAAATATAAGTCTCCATGAACACATGCGTACCTAATGCATGCAGTCTGAAAAAGCTTTTTGAACAGATTCAAAGCAGCATCTTAATTAGAGGTACTTTTGCCCTGTGACTCCAAGGGCAACACGCTGTGTCCTGCCTAGCACAGCAGGAACTGAAATCTGACATTATCTAACAGCTATTTACCAGCCCACATAAAATGAACTGACACGGTTAATTTGACCTACACAGACCTACAGTCAAGAAAATTGGAATATCTTTTACCCTTAAATACAGCACAAGTGACCAGCAAATGCTGTAATTCTGTTCTGGTGTGCAGTCATGGGTCAACATCTACCTAAAAAACGTATTTTAGTATTCTTCCGAACAATTTCTCCAATATGCTGTCCACTATCAATTTTCATATTTTTGAAAGTGAAGAATCAGTTCAGCTAAAGGAAATTTAGCTGAAATTCACATGTTCATGAATTACATTCTCAGAAGCTATAATCACATAGACACACTTAGAACTGCTGCACTTTATTCCACCATCATCTATTAAGATATAGAAATTATATTCTCTTTTCTCTAGTCAGACAGACTGCACATTCTCTGTATTTTAGGCATAGTAGCTGACTTCTAAGGAGAAGCCTGGTAATGTATGCAGTTCTTTATATTTTACATTCTTCTTCCATCTATAGTGACCAGGGTTAAGCAAAAGAGAATGAACATTATAAGACAAACAGTGAAATCTTTGCTTCCACCTGGCGTAGAAAATTTCTTAACTTTGTTTTCCTGGGATTCATACGGTTTATTTTAAAAGTGCAATAGAAGGAGCACTACGTGCTTCTGTACCTAAAATTACTCTTATTAGTCACATCTCTTCAGTTCTGTAACAACTAAGATTGTGTTGCAATAAAATTCAAGCAATGGTGAAGGTCTATAAAGTCAGAAACCATTTGTTGTGTGGATGGCTAATAGAAAAATGGCAGCTGCATTTCCATAGTTGCTGAGGTCTCTCTCCTTCTTTGATAATCATATGCTTCTCCAGGATTTACAGGGACTCTATACCAGTTACCAGCAAATAAAGAAAATACTGTTTTCTTGGTACTTCTCTGACCATAATTCTGTATTTCTCAGTGCGCAGATAATTAGCCTGTAACTTAAAAATTCCTATGAGTTTAAGCATATCTGTATAGTACTGAAAACAAAATATATGAATACGAAGATCGCGCACAACCACTAAAGTTAGGTTTGGTTAAATATTGTCCAGTTTTTTCCTCTGGAAAAACTCTGCAGTTCCATGTTGACTCCATTAATTACTTTCCATAGGTTTTACTTGTATCACACAACATCAGGAGATATCCAGCCATGATTTACAGGCTTCCAGGAGCTCTCCTGGCTGTCAAGACCTTTCAAAGATGATTGTGAGCAGTCACTGCTAGGTGTCCACCAGCTCTCTCAGTACTCATGGATGTATCCCATCAGGAGCCATGGACTTATATATGTCAAATTTACCTAGATATTCTCTAACCGAATTCTCCTTGACCAAGAGAAAATCTTCCTTCCAATACTTCTGTGCCCTCATCTCTTGGGTTGGAGATTCAGAAGGGCTGCTCTTGTCAGTGTAGACTGATGCAAAGATGGTGTTCAGTAACTCTGCCCTCTCTGCGTCATCTTGTTTAGTAACATGTCTGCCATTATCCTTTGTTTTCTTCTTGTTATTGATGTACTTGTACCATTCATTAAATTCCTTTTAAAACGTTATTCTGAGCTTCATTAACAGAACATTATATCTACCACACTTAGGGATGGTAAGGATTTTACATCCCCTGCATAGCAATTTGTCCTCACAAGAGCAACAGAGGAAAAAACCACCATCCCCTGTCTAGGCAAACCATATTCCCAAAGTGGTTTGGCTCACCAACAGGACAGCAATGGAACACCAAACCATGGCACATCCAGGGAAGTTTATGAATTGTCTTTGAGATACTTGCTTTACTGAGCAACTCTTCCTCTACTTTGGCACGTTTCTCTGGGAAAAGGCTGGGAAAAAAGACAGCTAAAGGAGTTTCTAATGGATGTTTTAGTAAAAGAATATGTATTCATAAAGGATAGAAGAAACTGATATTAATGTCATGTTGTGTTACTCCGTTCAGCAACACAATCTGGAACAAGTTACTGTATGTTTGGTGGTGGACCTATATTTGTCTCCAATGACATGTATGTTCCTTATTTAGTACTTTTTTTTTAAATTTAGTTTAGTCTACAGAAACTGCTGCAGTTTAGCTCTACAAAAATTCCATCAAAGAAGAGAACATCTCAACCACAGCCTCTGTTTTGAGTTTGTGAGTTTCTTGTTGTTGGGGTTGGGTTTTTTGTTTGGTTTCGTTGCTTTTTTGTCTGAGGAGCTTTTACTGGACAATAACCAGTTTGCATTTGGGTCACGCAAGTTCCCTCAGCTTGTCTTTCAACATAGTGAGCAAACAAGAAAAACTAAGGTGAGTTTTTCACTCTTTCATCAGACATGGCCTACAGGAGCTATCTGATTTGAGTACAAAGTTCTCATGGTGTGAATTATGCTGCAAATCACAAAGAAACTGAGGAAATCAGAGGTTTTGCAGTTAGTCCTGATCCCCTCCTCAGACCGCAAACAACGGGGATGGTCTGGTGGTTTCCCCGCGGACTGTGGAACTGGCCACTTTGGGCATGTTCCTGAGCACAGCTACCAGCCAAACCAGCTGCAAACTGAGCTCTGTGATTCCTTTAACTTCTTTGTAGCTCGCCCAGCCCTTTACAAACTGAGGCAATCAGCACTTCTCTGCTCTACATAGTGGGTAGAGAAGACGCCTCAGCAGCTGTTAGGACACGCTGATAAAAGTGGGAGAGCTAGACAAGGGACAGCTGCAGGCAAGGCAGCCTGACAGCTGGAGCTTCCCAGAAGGGCAAATGCTGCCCTGGCCAGGAGACCATCAGGAGGACGAGAGCGGAGTGCCTATTGTAGCGAACCCGCACCACCACCTCCCTCCAGCCCTGCCCCGCCCGCCGCCATTTTCCCGCGCCCCCTCGGGCCGCCATCTTGCCCCGGGGCGCGGCAGACGGTGCGCGGGCGAGGGGCGCCACCTGGCGGCGCGCGGAGGACAGCGAGCGCGGGGGGCGGCGCCGGCCGTGCGGCCGCGGACCGGCTGAGGGGCGGCGGCCCCGCTTCGGGCAGGGCGGGGCTGGGCGCCCCTGGGCCCGCGCCCCGCGGGATCGGCCCGCGCCCCGCGGGATCGGCCCGCGCCCCGCGGGATCGGCCCGCGCCCCGCGGTCCTCGAGCTCCAGGCGTGCAAACTGTTGGCGAGGCCGACAGTTCTGTGCTAAAAGCAAATCTGACTTCAGTAATAAATACAGCCGTATTGTTAATTGAAGTAGCTGCATATTAGTTTTTACTGAACTAAATTCAGTATCTGAAGGAAGAAAAAAGAAACATCGCCCATCATTTTAAGTGGTTTTTAGATGAAGTATTTTGTCACAAGTAGTGGGCTTTAGTTTGTACTTAGCAGACGGCTCTTGCAAACTTTTTTAAGAGCAATAACTCCCGAGGTCTGGGTCTCCTGTGAGACGTAGCTTCGGTCCTTTGGAGTATGTTAGCTGTCATTCTGTCAGAAAACAAATCCTGCTGAGGAAACCAAGAAACTAGTCCTGGAAATCAGGTGATTATTGCATGATTGGTAAATTCTTGTCAGACATTTCTAGATTTTTCGAATGTGGTCCTTATTCATTCCCTGGAAAGCCTGAAGTATACCAACTAGCAATTTCAACATTTTGCATATTTTTGAATATTTTTCCTTGTTACTTGTTTTCTGAAAAGTAAGAAAATCGGTCTGTTTTGTTTTACTTTGTCCGGAAACATAATTTGCCTTCTTAATTCTTTATTGTCAGTTTTTTAGTGGTGACACATCCTCTAATTTTGTTGGCTTGTGATGTGTTCTCTCTGGAAGAAAAAAGGCTGTGTGACATGCATTTCTTTCCCAGTTATTTAATCCCACATGCTACTGCATTTCTAAGCAGCCCAGTGCTCTTAAGAATCTGTGGGCTGTCAATAGTTATGAATAGCTAACATTTACATCATGGGTACTTTAAGGTACTCCTAATGCCAATCTCATGGGCATCACATTGAATAACGAAACAATGAATTATGAGAATTTTTTATACACTACAGAGGTGATGTATGTTTTTTATTAGATTTCTGTCATAAAAGTTCACAAGAGCTGCATTTACGGGAAGGAGCTGCATTTGTATTTCTGTTGGGTGATGTTTTTTGCTGTTTTAATCCTGAGATGTTTGCTGTCACCAAAATATGTTGGTTATGCTTACTGTTCCTTCTCCAGTATTTTGTATTTCTCAGTCCCTACAGAAGATGAGGGTTATTTCTAAGTTGGCTTGGTGTGGTTATGTGCAAATACCCCCCAATAGATGATTCTGTGTCCACTTTTACATATGCCCAATAGAACAATATAAAATTTATGTTATGACTCCTTGTTTACATTTTTAAATGGAACATTTTTTATCTCACTGTCTGCAATGGCATTATTGGCTGTTACTATTACAAACCTCCATGGGGAAATTTTAGTTCCTTGTGTTCTTCCCAATGAGTAAATACAAGCAATAAGGGACTACAATAAGGTGCTCAAATTCTAAGCATATAAGTGAGAGCTGGAAGTGCTGTTGATTCAGAATACCAGGAAAGTTAGTGGACTTCTGTTAATGAGAACAAAAGAGAAAATTTCCTGGTAATTTTCAAGTGCTCAGGCTATGCAAAATTCCAGTTTCAGCGCGAATGTCTTGCTGCCCAAGGACCGAATTAATGCTCTCACCAGGTCTCCTTGTGATCTGGTAAAGCAGGGAAGAGTGTTTGCTCTTAATTCAGCACTGCTCACGGTATGTAGTTTCTTCTTAAAAAGCAAGACCCAGAGTTGATATGAAATTACTAAGTAATACGACATCTGGAGCAAAAAAGGATTTGTGGAAAATATCTAGGGCTGCAGCTTAAGTTCTTCTAGGGAAAAAAAAAGTGTATTTTGCAGGTGCTAAAAACTGGCTTCTATAAAGGAGTAAAAATAGATAAGAACAGGTACTAACTGTTCTTATCTGATTAATAACTAACTGTTCTTAACTGATTAATACTCTAATTGGAAAAAGGAACATCTGATTTAAAATCAATATTGAGATCCCAGAAGTTGAAAGTTTTGCTAGAGAGTCTCGGTGATTTGAATTAATTTTTTAGAAAAGGAACAGAGGTGTTATACTCCATGCATTTAATGCCAACTTGCAGCATCTCTCTATAAACATGCATGCATTCACCTATAAGGAGTCCTATTTTTTAATGTTATTGTTTCTCTATAGCATGACCAATTCTTAATGTGTTGTTGCACATTTTTTCTAGAGAGTAAAATGCTAAGTCAAATACATAGTCATTTTTTACAATTCATGAGGATTTCTAACCTGAACATTTTCTTGCAAGACTTAGGTTGAATATTAAAGTTCTCATATGAGTTTTAAAAAAATTAGTATTCAAATACATTTTATAGTTATATCTCACCTTAGAACTGAGCAGCTAATACAGCTCAGTAGCAATCAAACTTTTGTAACCTATATTTTTCTTAATATCTAGTTTGTGATTTAATCATTACCCTGCAGTCTTTCTTCAAAAATAGGAAAGTTGAAGAGCAAAGTTCAGCAAATTGCACTAATACAAAGAGCAGGTCTAGGACAGAGTTGGACCTTTTTCTCTGGTGATCTGGCCTATAATATTTTATTAGTACTATGTTATCTGCATTTTCAAGTTGCAGAATGTCCTGGATGTAGCCCACCAGACCATTCAAAATCTGTACTTATAAAGGATACCAGTTTCCTTTACATTTTCACTGGCATCCGTGGAGCATTTTAGTTTCAGTCCCCTGAGTCAGTGGTAACAGCCATTGGATTTGTTATTTCCCACATCTTTGCCTCTTTTCCCCTGTGAGTTTTGGTTTGTTTACGTTTAAAGACTTCCCTTAGTTATAAACTGTGGCAGACTCCTCAACTGAGACTAGGATATGAAATTGTTAAACTTCAGTTTTTGAAATGGCAGGCCTAGGGATTGAAATACCAGGACCATTTAGTTACCAAAAAAAGGCAAGCCTACATGTATATGCAGATAAAACCTAGCTTCTTTCATAAGAGCTTTGAGGTTTACTTGTGGTAAATCAGCGGCAGACATTTAAAAGTCCTTATTTAAGGAACTATCATAAGTAAGTTTATGTTAAATGTCTGCATGAGTGCAATAAACTGCCTCCTTGGCATTGTTTCAGGAGGGATTTAGTAGAACTGTGCTACTATCACTGAACTGTGCTTATGGAGAGGTGTAACATGCCATAGCACTGTTTCAATAGCAGCCAAATTACTATCCTTTCCAAGTACTGTTGTTTTCTGTAATTAAATGTGATGAGTCTGAGCTGTTTGTTCTGGGTTTTTTTTTTTCCCTCTGGGACAAAGGGTTTAATCTGTTTGTTTTCACTCTGATGCTCTGGGATCTATCTTCAAAGCAAATAATAAAGGGTTACCACCTTCCTGCCTCATTTAGTTACTGAAATTGCCCTCATATTTTGATATATCCCAGCACTTCCTAGATCTCCCTTAAATTCACTTTCCATTAAAGAGAGAGTCAGACATATATCCTGTCCACTAGTCCCCATCTCCTAGAACTAATTTTTTTAATTTCTGCAGATAATAGCACTTTAGGTGCTGCTGACAATTTATTAAGAAGGTTAAATCTGTCTTTTTCTTCCTCTTTTTTTTTTCCCAACTAAATGAAACAGTTTAAGAAGATGTGAGTTAAATTCATGAGACCTGAGGCAAAAATTGAGGTGTTCTAAAAAATATTTTTTTAAAGAAAAGGCTTTTGAGTTAGAAAAATACTGGCAAGTAAATTTTAGGAGTACTTTTAATCACATTTTGAAAGAGAGTGAAAAAATTCTGACAAGAAAATTTAGTTAATCCTGGCAGTTCTGATAGGCTATATTTCTCCCATAATTTAGCAGAGTTATATAGTCCAAATACTAATAAAAACACAATTTAGAAAGTCATTAAGTATTTATAGTGCAATAGTGATGCATCTGGGACAACACTGAAAAAACCTTTTAGCTCATGGATTAGGAAACAATTCTGAAGCTAGATGCTTGAAATATTTTTTGTGCTTATAAAGTCTAGGGAAGGAGAAATTCAGATGATAGTTCTGAAGCCAGCACTAGCTCTAAAGGCTTGTGGGCCCACATGGGCCAAACAGAGGGGTATGCAAACTGAAATGTTTCATCATTCTGATTTGTCTGAATCCTATAATTCTATAATAATGCAAATTATTTTCTTATAATTTGTTCTTGATATAAATTTTCTTTCATTCAATACTGTGATGAAACCAGAATTGCAAAAATTGTTACTAAAGAATTCACCTTCTTGGTGATGTTTCTTTTGTATGCCTCTAACCATGAGTATTGTTACCTTTAACAAGTGAGATGGGATTTGCCACTAAGGCAGAACAGAGATTCTATAGCAACAGTAAATGAATGTCACATACACAGAATTATGTTTGTGATTCCTGCCATGCCACCGTTAAAGAAATTAAGGAAATGTATTCTTGAATTACCTAAAAGTACAAATAGAAGAGCAACATCTTTGCCAATAAATACACAAAACAGACTGCATTAAGAATGGTAACACTCTGGCTAAATAAGTTTTTGGAATCTCCAAAAATCCTTACAGAAAATGATAAAATTATGTCTGTAAAAATGTTGCTTTACCAGAATTTCCCACTATGATTAGTAATGGATGATCACTGTAATATTTATTCACAGTTTTGATTTTTTTCTAGTGTATCAGGTAGAAACTTGCATTGCTCTTTTGCATTGCATAAAACACAAATAATACAGCTTGCTTTATTTGTTTTGGCAGTTTGTGAGACTTCTGTTGTATCAACATGTGTCTTTTTTGCTTTTTCTTGAAGTTCTCAGACAAGACAATTCTTTCAGCAAAACTTTCATACTTTCTTTCTGTGAGTTCCCACTGGCAGCTCCTTGTGATGCTGAATCCTCTCTTCCTTCTGCCCAACTACTTAACTCTTTTCTATCACTCACACAACCACCTAACACTTCCTCCTCACAGCACAGCCAGCAAACTCCAAACAATCCTCCATCAGCTAACCCACTATTTTATAACCGCCATCCTTATCGGACATAGCTGTTAGGGCAAGGCTGTTTCCAGTTTTTGGCAATTACTGCAGCTGCAACTGGGGGGCAGGACTGCAAAAGGGGCAGGACTGCCTGCAGCACTATCTTTATCCATTCTCCCACAGTCACCATTTAAAATGGCATCCTTTTCTCACCAGCACAGAAGTCCTGGAGTACCCCTGGAGTGCCTGGTGCTCAGGCACCTTTCTCCTCTTAAATGCAGAATACATTAGTAGTATCAGTTGCATTTCAGGGTCCACCGAAATCAGTCCTTACAGCGCAGGTGTTTATTCGAAAAAAAAGAAAAATGAGAAAATCTTATGATCCCTGGGAAGCAAAACTTCAGGTGTTCAGAGAAGAGCAGTTTCATTCCTGATTTTCCCTGTATGGCATATCTAGTTCACCTGCCCTGTCTGTAGGTAGCTTGGTTCTTAATCCCCTGTTTGACAGTGGTAGGAGATTTATCCTGCTTCACATGTAGAAGGCTAAGATTTTGTGTATTGTTTTCCAAGTGTGTTACTTGCGTCTCTAAACTTCTCCATAAAGTATGGAGCAGTTTATGCAGCTTGCATGAGATATAAAGACTAATAAGATAGATTTTTCCTTCCAGCTGAAATACGGAGAACAAAATACATATAAGTTAAAGGTCATCTCCTCTTAATGGAGTAAGTACCTGGGGCATGAGGAGAAGATATGCCTCATCATTTTAATGACTAGCGGAAGAGTGATATTATGATCCAATACAACATTTGGTCATGGTCAAGCATTAACCAAAACTTATCAGAGGTAAAAAATTAAAGTGCCTATATCTATTTTACAAAAATACGTAAAACCACAGCCAGTCTGAAGCAGATACTTTGAAGCAGGGCTGTGATATGAAACTGGATATGAAACTAAATCAGTTACGATACTGTCCATTTAAAAATACTACTGAAACCACATATAATCCAAAGATAGTGATAGTGTCTGTGTTTCAAGTTAATGATGCATAGAATTCTGTCCTGTCTTGATAATTTCTACTGAAACAGAAAGGAATGAAAATATTTTCTTGTTTGTAAGAGTAGGTCCTTTAAAAAAATCCATATTTGCAATTAGAAATAGTTTGGCAAAAGATACTGTAAGAGAGTTATCCCTGTGAGGTTTTAAGCAAAGCATTTGCATTTTCCTTTCTGGCTAGAATTTTATTTTATTGTGTATTTAGTCCTGAACATTATTTTTATTTCTTTGATACTTCTAAATTTTTTCACTCCATCGTTATAGCTGAGGTATACTTGTTGAGCAAGGACAGAGTGCTTCATGAGGGAGGGAGATCCGGGCAGCAAGGCAGGCAGAGTACTGTCACCTCAAAGACAGCCAGGTCTACAATGCCGGGGAAGGGCAGTGATGACAGGCCTGTAGATAGTCCGGCCAAAAGCAGAGGTTAACAGATGAATATATAGTCATGAGATAAATCCAAGGTCAAGCCAGGAAGTCAAATCCATGTGGTCAAAGTCAGGATTTCGGTCAACAATTCCTGGCCAGGTGTGGGCATAGGTGCAATATAGCTCTGGCAGAAAACAAGTGTGAGAGCCCAGATCTAAAAGCAGATCTTGGAGAAAGATGAGGAGTCTCTGCAGGAGCTTCTTAAGCAGCCCTCCTGCATGTGGCTTCATGGCTGCAGATGTGCACTGTCCATGTTGTCCCTGACACCAGGCAGGTAGCTTCCAGGAGAGAAGGGCATGCTCAGGGAGCATAGCCGCTTATAACCCACGTCAGGATTGTGTTTCCTTCTTATTGCTTGCTTAACACATTATACATAAAAATGAGATTTTTTTTTTTCAGAACTAAGTATTAGATAGCCATGTGGAGATTCAGTGGGCATCTAGGCCTCTAGTTGCTATTTATGTCTTTGAGAATCTCCTTTTGGAATTTTAAAAACCAGGGAATTATTTTGTAAGAACTAAAATATAAAAGAAATGAGGGGTCTGAAAGAAATGTATAAGATGAGAAGATACAGTTCAACTCCTAACTAGTATTTGACAGAGCAGAGCACTGAAGTACTTTATGGTAGAATCATCTGACATATCATGCTTCTTGCCTACCAGACTGCCCTAGAAATCATTAAGAATTCCACTTTGGAGTGTACACTTTGAAGGGAGAGGGATATCAAAAACAGGAGAACAAGCAATTAGAAGTAGACCTAGAAAATATAAAATGGAAATAGTGGAAAATAAAAATCTTCTTCATAAATATGACTTCATATGCCCACATTTCTCCTTGCAGTAGATTGTCGAATTTTCCATTCTGGAATTAGTACATCATTGGGAAAAGCAAAGACGTGTGCCAGGGATTTCAGTTAAAGTGAGGCTGAGCCCTAAATCAGATGGTAGTGGACTGTGGCTATGAAGGATACCTTATTTTTTTCCCAACAGGTATGTTACATCAGGTATTTGAGTTTTAAATCAAACTAGTTTTCTTTCTGTCTCTTCCTTTCAGTCACCATTTGAACTACTATTTCTTGTGTCAAAGCTACAGTGCAAGTAGTAAATTGATCTCAGGGTGAGGAAGTTCCTGGCTGCCCAGTGTTTTCTGACAGAATAAAGACATGTCTGACTTCAGCAGCAAAAGTAGTGTATCCAAAGAACCAGAGAATCCTGAGTAGCAGAGAAATCTTTTCAGGTTCTGTAGCATACAAAAATCATCTTCTCCCAGCAGACTACTTCTGACAGCTAGTCAGTCACTGAACGTTCTACAAAATGGCATTATGCCAAACTGATTGATGTTAAAGACTGATGTTAAAGATTGATTTTTACTTTTCTCTGTAAGTGACATTTATTTTAATTACAGATTGAGAGTGCTTGCCTAGTAATGATCCCAGGCTGCATTTGCAATGACTTGTTTGCATACAAAGATCTGAGGACAGAGTGTTAATTCTACAGTTGAAATATCTGTTCTGATTTTATTTCTTTTTTTAAGTCTGCATTCATTTCTGTATTGTGTTACTGAAACTAGGGTGATCGTTTTTCCCTGTGAAGAAATGCAAGAATACATGTGTGTAAGGAATTTTGATACATAGTAACTGGCAGAAATCAGAGCGGTGGAGACTTTGAGTATATAAAAAGGACACAGAACAATCTGACTGTTCTTTGTGTTGCTGGAATAAGTATTGAACTGAAATTATAGCAAGATAGAAGCTGGTGGGGCTATAGAGAAACCCATCTATCAAGGAAGGGTAATCAAGCCTTGGATTATGCCGCAGAGGAAGGGACAGAGGCTCCATTTCCAAAGGTTATTAAAAACAGATTAGGCAAACATCTTTATAGCCTGGTATATGCAGAAATTAAATGACTTGAGGAGAGAGAATCTCTCTTTCTTTTGTAGATTGGTCCAAAGAGATGATAAATAAGGCTAAATGTTCCTTCAGTTAGGAGACACCCTGTCTCAGTGATCTCTCAGTGTCTCAGGAATTCCTGATCGTATGACACCCTGGAAACATGGAAGCAATTGTGACTTATGAGGGTGTCTTTCTGTGGGAGGAAAGGGCTATGTGCAATGTCCACAGATGTGCAGTGCTAATTGTAAATAAAAATGTGGGCTTTGGAAAATCATGGAAGTGTTCTAGAAACAAGAATGACTAATACAGTGAGAAGTGGGGAGGACAGGAAAAACTCATTAAGAGAAAAGGCAGATTTCATTTGAATGCCGCTGCTACCAGTGGAATGACCAATGTATCTTAGGACCATAATGCAGGCTAAGCAGAATTGTCCCTCAGCTGCCTGTAACTATTACCAGGGTCCTCCAGTAGTACTTACGAGCAGCCAGGGTTTCTGTTCTTAGGCACTGCAGACATCTGTAATGTTTCTGCCTGTGTGGGAGGACTGAAAGATGGGAGGAATTTGAGAACATCAGTAATATTCTGCATCAGTAATATTCTGAAAAACTCGAAATTATTCACGCTGAACTGGGACCCACTCTCCTTAAGCCTCCCAGGCAGTCACCTGACAAATTGAAATTCATTCTCACATTCTCAGACTTGCTGAATGTCCCTTGAATGACTAGAGCATTGACATGATATGTTACTATTAACACAAACACAAAGATTTGTTCAGGAAAATACCTTGTGCAGAAATCTTATTAAGTTTTGTACTTAGGCTAGGATTTTCTAGTTTAACCTGGATTACTTTAAAAATAAAATTCTTGGTGGCTTTTCTAGGAACTGAGTTAAATTTTTTCTTATCCTGTCTCTTTAGAGGCTTTCAGTTACATATGACATAAAATAACTAACATCACCAATATTTTGTCTTAATGAGATAATCACTGTTACCTGTTAATTTTCTACCTGTGGGTGTTTTCCTTGCAGAATTCTAGATTACTATTGTTCTACCTTCTCTTTAGAAGAAGAAAAATTATGTGTTGTTTTACGTGATGAAAATTCTAGAATGTTGCTTTTTTTTCCACAATAGCTCCTATACTGGTCATTCCTCTAAACAGAAAATAGTCTTATTCTTAAGGAAAAATGTTTCTTCTTCAAGTCTGTGATGTATCCTAGGTGACAGCCTTCATACAACCTGGAGGAACTATACAAGATACTTTTCATTTCAAGTTTTGATGGATTTTCTAACATTTTTGAAATAAGTATTTAGACATGTTTAGTGCCACAGATCAAACCCCAAAGTGCAGGAACAGCACAAGCCTTCCTATGATGCCTCATGAACTAGAGTGAACCTAAGGAATGCATCTATAAAAGCATAAATTTGTTCAGTGTTCCCAGTAACCGTAGAGCGCAGGGAAGACTACCTGGCACCTTCACTAATTAATACCGCTTGCTTTTTTGAGGTTTCTCTGAGTTTCTGAGGTATGTCCAACATTGTAGGTGGTCATCAGAATAAGCAGTTTGTTTGCTATAATTTTCAGTGGCTGTATTTACCTTTTTTACCTGTTTTGCTTTCATACCGCGTCCCTGTTCTGTTCCTTTGTGTATGTATGCAACATTTACTTTGGCTGTAAGTAAACTGTCATCAAAGTTTAATCACCTGACATAAACCTTTCAGATCCTTGAAAACCAATATATACTTCTTTTTTAATGTGTGATTATTATTTTTTTTAGCTTGAGACCTCTGTCATTGAAATTCTCTCAAACTTTTGGTATTTGGAAAAATTTATTAGAGCAATGAAGAGATACTGCAAAGTTAAATGATGGTGTGTGGAAGGCTCAGGATCTTGCTTACTGCTCTCCAGCATTTCTTCAGACTCACACTTCTGTTCAGATTTCCCAGCAGATTGTGGGCACTCAATACCTCTGAAGCTACTAATCTACTAGGAGACTTATTACAATGTTTAGTCTTTTAATTTAATTACCAGTAATTCTAGAGAAAATCAAGTGTTATTTTTTAAACCTGTTAATCCAGGCTCAGATGAGGTGTAAATCTCCCTGAACCATATGAGTTCACATGTCCGTTACTTGATAAAGTGTTTGAAACAAGAATGATGAGAAAAAAGAAAAAAAGGGTGGGAGGAAAAACCCCACAGAATCTTTTTCAGGTAATGCATAGTAATAACAATCATCATCATCATCATCATCATCATCATCATCATCATCATAGCAGTTGTAACCAGATCAGGCTTTTCATCCAGTTGTGCAGTTCATTTCATAAGCAACAGAAAGCTTGGAAGACCAGCACCATGGGGAGAGAACAAGGAGCCCATGCTGAAAGGCCTCTTTTGGCGTCTGTACTTTTTTGCTTCAATGTGGATTTACAAGACAAAAGTCAACACCCTTTGTCTGAAGGGCTGCATTACATTCGTCAGCAAAACCCTTTCTCTGCAGGCTGAAAATGCATGAACAAATGATTAGGGCAACCCAGTGAAGGTGTGATCACTTCCTGGGCTGTGGTACTCTCACCACATGCCAGAGCCCTGGGTATTTATTGTGGCTGCACAGTGCATCTCTGCTTTTGGGAAGGGGTAGAAGGGCACCACTGCTGCCTCTGAACTCCCTGGTGAGAACCTGAAATGGGACAGGTTCTCTGCTATGCTACCGCTCTGTGCTCCATTTGCGACAGTTTGTGCATCAAGAGAGGATGTTCCTTGCACCAGAGGAGGCTTTGCTTAAACCAGGCTGGGCATAGTGGGTGCATCCAGAGTAAGCTGTCTCCGTGAGCCAGGCCGAGCGCGGTGGGAGGCTGCCTGCCGTCGTGCTGCACGGGAGCCACCAGAGAGCAGTGTCAGAGTGCGGGCAGGGGTAGCTCTGCCGGTCCGACAAAGAAAGGCAACTCGGGCTCCGTGTCGTTTAAAATTATTTTGGAGCTGTCGCTGTAAAATGAGAATATGGATAATCTCATATCTCTGCAGTTGCTAGGAACCTGGAGCACTGAGCAGGATGCCAGCCCATGCACAGGATGAACATACTCTGCGTAAGTGGAGTTTTATATACTAAAACCTAAAGTTTTAGCTACTGATTTCACAAATCACATCCCAGTCCTCATGAATCTGATAAATGGTGTCTTTGGAATGCCATAATTCACAAATGTCAAGTAAGCCCTGGTAGCGGCTTTCAAGTTTTTGTTTGGGTTTTTTTGATTATTTTTGGATTTTGGGTTTGTTGTTTGTTTGTGATTTTAGAGGGGTTATTTATTTGGTTGGTTACTTGGCTGCTTGCTTGCTTTTAACTCAGTATCCTCATCTTGGTTCCAAGACAAGAGCCATATGGAAAATTTGAATGTCAGAAAAAATGAATATTTTCAAGGATATCTGAAGCTTTCATCTCACTAAGTTTTTGTTTTGACTTACTGCTGGAAATTGCTACCCTAAAATACTTGGAAGAACATAGGTGGCAACATTTGTTCAGCAATATTGTATCCATTTTTATTATTTGCTGCAAATATTACACATTTGTATTTAAGTTTTATGATTATTGAAACATTAGTAAGAATGCAATAAGAATAAGAATATCTAAATAAGAATAAATAAGAATAAATAAGAATAATAGTATCTAAAGTTTTCTTGCTTGAACTTTTGAAATATCTTTATTTTTCCTGTTTCTTTTATAGTAGAAATTATTATTGTGTTAATTACTGAAATGGAAATAATGTAGCTTAAGTAACCATATGAGTACAGACAACATAACAGAAATATATCTGTAAACATAAAGTGATTAGATAATTTAATTTCAGTCAGTAGAAATGACCTGGATTTTTTTTTTTTTTTTTTTTTTTTTGGGCATTAGGAGATTCTTTGACGAGAAGGAGCCAAAGAGCTCAGTGTTGCTGCACTAAGCAAGTCAAGCAGCAGTGCTAGACTGGGTCTGGCTGTGGTAATAAACTCATCCATGGTATGATAGAATGTTAAGATATTTATGCAAATTATGTAACTGCGTATAATTTAGGAACAGTAAAAGGAGTAGATGTAAAGCAAATATTATTAAGATGAGTACTTCACTATATTAAAATGTATTTCTCATTTCTTTTATATAGAGAGAGTTGTGGATACAGCTGAGCTGTCAATCCTTTCTTTTTATCAAGGTTTATATATTTATATTGCACTGGTTTTCTTTTTAAAATTTCCAGTGCTTCTCTGCTTAAATGCAGAGATGGTAATGTGCGTCTCAAGTGGCTGAAATACATGTCAAATCAGATAAAGTAACTGGGATTGATTGTTATATCAGACAATTGTCAGCCATTCCTGTCTGTTCATCTTCAGTCCAAGATTCCCAAGTACATGTGGCCATTCTCCAGGAATTCTGAATGAGGTAATAGACAAGTAGCTGTAAAGGTAATGTAAGATTTTTACAGTCCTTGAATCATGGTATCAGTGTCATCTGAATATTTGTCAGTCTAATTAAAGAATAGGATCAGTCTGGTAATCTTTTGGCTTCTGTAGTATCTAACAAGTTATAATCCTTAGCTTCCCTGCTAGCAAATTTCTTATCAAGCAAAGATATCCTAAAATGCAGGGCCAATAAAACCTCTCTGAGATGTTAATATGAGTGGGCTGTTGTAAATAGATAATTGTACCAAAAAAAAGGGGGGAAGGGGGGAAAAAGTGGCATGCTGAAATTATCTAAAAGACTTCCATGCAGTGAAACCTATCATTTGGGTGAAATCATCATAGTGAAGTACAAGAAGAAAAAACACCCATGAGGTTTAACATCTCACAACAAACATGAAATTTCAACCTAAAGTGTATTAGTTTATACACATAGCTCTTTGATGAGTGAAGCCAAACAGATTTTTTAATTAATCTGTGGCTCTTTCAAGATTATTTGGGCACATGTTGCAGTTTTTTCATGCTATTTTGATGCAAGAAATAGAGAAGTTCAAGCAGTTTTGATTAAGTTTCTTACTACCAGATTGGGTTGAGAGACAGAATTCAAGAGGCAGCATAGAGAAATATTCAGGAGAGCTGAATCACAACTGAAGATTAGTATTAGCAGGGCTTCAGCAAGCATCGATATTCATGGGCACATGTATGTCTTTATTGTACCAGCATGGCTACACAGAAGTCCGTTTTACCCCTGTATGTATCAGGACACTTGGGTAGAAGTTGTTCTACGCTTTCAGGGACTGAGAAATTGAAGTTGCAGAGCCTCATACAATTCAGTTCGGAAGGGAGCTCAGGAAGCTGGTCAGCTGCTCAGCCTTGCTGTTCATCTGATATTGGTAGCCTTTGCTTGCCTTGGTGTTTATACACTTCTTCTTTGGGCTCAGCTATGCCTCTGTGTTTATGTCCACAGCATCAATTCATCTGCCTAAGGGTCGGATGTTGCTCACATTTGACAAGGCACTGCAAGAAAATCCCCCCAGCTGATTTTCAAGTTTTAAGCAGTAAAGGGCACAAATTTCAAGAGGGTGGGGCTGCCCCTACAATAAGTGGGGACTTTTCGAAGGGTTTCCACAGAGTTGCAGACGGGTATTTCCACCTTGCACCATGAAGTGGAAGAGGAGGGAAGGAGGAGGCAGAACAGCTGCAGCAGCTGGAGTTGCCAGGATCAGCTTGCCTAGCAACCCCCTTCTTAGGCAAGGGCATCTAATTCAGAAGCAACAGCAACATCAGAAGCAGCCCTGAGACTTGGTGAGCTGGGTGCACATTAGGGAGCATGGGAGCTGTGAAATCACCAGCTGTAGAGCTACGAAGCCTCCTCAGTTTGTTGGTAGGTCTACCTAGATCTGCTTACTGTAGTTTATTCCTCTGATCTGTGCATACAGAAAGAACTGTATACAGCTTATTACAGTGAAACAACTATACTAGGCAGTTGTGGATTTTTATTTTAGTAGCGTAGGAACCAAGAGTAATGGAGGATATCTTGGAAAAATCAGTTGTATCATTCTATCTTATTCCATTCACATTGTGTTGTGATAAGCAATTGCATAATACAGTAGATTGTTATGCTTTAATAATATATAAGAAAACAATAGCAGATTGTATGAGTAGAAAATATTATCTTTTACTAGACATAGAATAAACCCAGAATGCATTATCATAGAGTATTCTGATTTGTTCATATACACCCTAAAGTGTATTTTTTAATAAATGACTAATACAATCTGTTATAATGTATTATATATACATATATGATGTATATTTTATTACTGTTGCAATACTGTGTGCTATTATGATGCTGTATTCTACCTATAATAGGCTAATGCTATCCTTATTTTATGTGGCATTATGTATATTAACATTTATATGGTTTAAGTTTCTCTTGTGTTAAAAGTATGACAAAAATTACTCATTCAAAGATTTTAAGTATAAAAGATTAAAAGAATCTGAGCAGTATGGAGTGGGGAGAGTGCCATTCTAAAAGCAGATAGATCTCTTTAAATAACCTGTCTCTTGGCATATGATCCTGGCCTTCATAAAGAACCATTTTGGAGGACAAAGGTTAGTTAAGTCCTCTAACTGTTTCAACTGTTTCATGCCAGTTTGTGGAGAGATCAAAATAACATACTAGTTGTGTTTGTATGGAACTATATATATATATTTTTTTTTTCCCTTTTCTCTCCAGAAATTGGAGAGGTCAAAATATGCCAGCCTATCTTACTGCATTTTGTTTGATTTTCATAGAGGGATTATAAACTTGGGACATAAACCCATCCTTTCCCTCTTCTCATACTCATTGTTTTTTGGGTTTTGTTCTGGCAGGTGTTACTAGTGGAGGGGTGGCATGACTTAGATAACAAAGACTATGACTGTTGGCCCCTGGAAAACCCAGATGAATATAACATGCTGGACTGTGGAGGTGAGTGAGTCATAAAGAAAGATGGTGTCTTACTTGGAAGATGGCTGAAACCCCAAACTGAAGTATTCATAATAATAGTTTACTTATGAGGGATATAACCTGTGGTGAAATGCACCTAAATCTCTCTTCCTAGAGAAGTAAGTGAAAGAAAAAAACTAAAAGATACTTCAGAGTAATTATTTGTCCAGTATATTTTTATTTCAACAGAAAAAGTAAGAACAGCTGTATCCATAAGCCCAGAGAGAAACTGAAAACATTTTCTTTTTCATTAGAAAACAAATTTGAACTTAATCCAGACAAAATATGAAGGCAGTGCTGTGTTGTAGCAAATATACTTGCTGAAACTTTACAATGTGATTTCGAAAGTGTACTGTACTTAATCAGTAAAACAGTAAGAAAAATCACTGATTCTATGTCATGCTTTTCCACATTGCTCAAAACTGTTCCATGAGTAGTTAGAAAACACCCTCAGACCTTTAACCACTTACTCCTGCCAGTTTCAAAAATTAATTTACATGATGAGATAAACAACAACAATAAAAGGATAATTTTGTATGTTGGTAATTAATTGGGATGAAAAAGTAATTAAGGAGCAACTGATACGTGGAAAAATCAATTTAAGTATAAGAAAAATTATCTTATACTCTAGGGTTTATAAAGCAGTAGAAGAGGTTTCTCAGAACGGTTGTGGTTTCTCCATTCCTGGGGATTTTCAAAACCTAACTAGACAAAGGCTAGAGAAACATCCTTGAGATGACCCTGCCTTGAGCAACACAAGCTTGTACCGAATATTTCTGTAGATGCTTTCCAAATTCAACTCCTCTGTGATCTTATGACTCTGTAACAAATAAATAACTGATAAAGGAACCCTTTGTTTATGTTTTAAAAAGGTAGGACCCAAGACAAGTCAATAGGGTTTTTAGAAAAAAACCAAGAACACCTCAGAAGGTGATTCTAATAAAGCACTTCAGGAAATATACTGCTGTGTCACACTCTTAACTCAGTGTTACGCTTAAACATTCTCCAATTAATTTTGTTGGAACAATGAAGTTCAAAGACTTTCGAGATAATTTAAACTAAGACTTTTATCCCTGTATGAATTTACTATTGGTTTAACATTGAAACAGCTATTTATCACTACAGATGCCTTGTTTAAAGCTGTTTTTACTAAGTACAAGGGAAACTAACATGATTAGGTTGCTTAATTAATGTATACCCTTTACAGTCAGTTTTAGAATGGACTTCAAGCTCTATCCTGCTTTTCTTTGTAGGTTTTCTTTGCCGTTTTTTGGGTATTGCTAGAAGCAAAGCAAAACACATACTGATGCCTCATTGCTGTGGAATTAACATAAGATCTTCAAAGATTTTATATGTGGGAGTAACTGTCACTGAAAGAAGAGTTGGGTTTACCTTTGTGAGACCTTGATAAGGAAGTAGAAAATAATTTAACTGAAATTTGTGCTGACCTTTTGTCTTCATTGTCACATATTCTTTGAAGCTCAACTCTCTTACCTTTTAGTAGAAGTCACACTATCAGTTTTTTGAAATCTTTGTATTATAGTTTTTCACTTAATGTTAGCAATTAGCAATTAAAAAGAGTTTTTACTTTTCAAGGGAGATAGAAAATAAAAAGTTCATTTTATAATTTGCCTAGTTAAATATGATAGTGAATTAGGGGGAAAATAGAGGTTTCAGTACAGTGCATGTGAAGAACATACTTGTTAAAGCAAGTATTAGTAGTAGAAGAGGTCATAACCAAACAAGAATAAAAAAAATGAGATCTCTTGTGAGGCAGATTTACCAGTCCTCTGCAGAAGGAATTTAATACTTCCTGAACAAACTGAGTTACACTGCTCCAGTATGTAAGTAATTTGATATGGTGCAAATTAAAACCTTCATCCAGCAATAGACAAAAAGTAGATGAGTGCAGTGGGAAGATTTTGATGGTGTTAAGTTTATGCATTTAAAGCTTTTCCCAACTTTTGTCTTACTTCATTCTCAGGCCCAGAGGAGGTAATATGGAGTCCCAGGGACAAGAGACATTATGAGGATAAATCATCTTTTCCAGTTAAAATTGTGAAAATGGAAAATGACAGATATCTGATAGCCCTCTTTCCACTGTCCTCTATTCTAGACGCCATATGGTTCTATCACATGAGAATGCGTTCTTAAATATGTAATTATTAGTATATATAATTTATGTTTCATGAGTTTAAGGGTTTTGACTGAATTTTGTGTGTGGTAGACTTGTCTGTTCCTCTTCCATAATAAGGTGTGTCTCAGTGAAAGCAGCTGAGAATTAAGGGCAATATTGTCTGAACAAAAGAAAAATCAAATATACCAGAACAAGCAGTAATGCCATATACTGGAAACAAAGTTGATTTACATAGAATGAGCAGATTTTTTGTTGCATTTCTCTAACTGCTTGATCTTTTCCGAGTGTCAGAATTCTTCAATTAATGTGCATTTGTGTTTACCAGTACAGCCACTAAAATACACAACTCTTTTTGGCTCATAAAAGTAACTGTAGAATACTCAGGAAATTACTCTCAGGGTTGTGGAGCACTGGAACAGGTTGCCCAGAGAAGCTGAAGATGGCCTGTCCCTGAAAATGTTCAAGGCCAGGTTTGATGGGGCATTAAACAACGTGGTCTACTGGAAGGCGTCCCAACCTATGGCAGAGGAGAAGAAACTAGATGATCTTTAAGGTGCCTTCCAACCCAAACCACTCTGTGATCCTGTGAATATATGAAAATCACTACACAAAAAGGTTTATGTTTGTATGTATCTTATGTAAATAAGTATAGCAAATATTCTGACCCATGATTGCACTGTTTCTAGGACTGGAGATGACATGGGTGCAAAGTCCTCCAGAAAAGGCTGTGAGTGGGAAATCTTTCAACGTGACCTATGCAGTCTTTGTTTCAGACACTTTTTATCAATATGCTGTGCAAAATGGAATCCTTTCCCACAGGTATTACTTCTTATAAAAATGCTGTCATAATCATGAGTATATGAGGATTACATGAGTATATGAGGTGTACATATTCAGTGGTATAATTGAAACAGAGGCTCTGGGGCTCTTCATTAATTTCTTCTGTCTTTTGTCATGTTTTATAGCTCTATTTTCCCTGCTATTTTTCCGTTTGCTCTCAGACCAGCCATTATGGCATGTTTGCCTGCTGGGTCAGAGACAGGGCACATCACTACTGTCACACTGCAGCTCTGAACATCACTTCTTGCCTTCTCTACACATTGAATTTATAGCTGAAGTTTAAACATGAGTCAGGGGCTTTTGTATCTTACATAATTTCAATAATAAATATAATTTAAGTGCACAACATGGATATGAAAAAGAGCTAGTCCAGCCCTGAATCATTTTAATTCAGTGGTCAACCTTGCTTGATTTATGTGGGATTAAAATCACTCCAAAAGCTTATATATCAGCTCACACACTCTTGGTGACTATGGACATCAGCAGTTAGAGAGTATGTCGGAGTGCAACTCCAAATTTATAGAACTGGATCTGTAAATCCATGGATAATCCACTCTGATTTCACATGTTTGTCTGTAAGTAGCAATTCTCCATCCCTGTATAGGAACACCTGGGACAGAGGGTGGAGCCCCACTTTCTGTGCTGTTGTAGAAGAGATATCTACAGAACATTTTCACATTGCACTGAATGTTCACATTGCAAAGTTCAATTTATAAAAGCTGTTATCCATAGTTATCTTATTTAGTATTGAAGGATGATCCATAATCTATCTGCAACCATAAGAAGTTATTTTTTTTTGTCATCTATGTATTATGTTTTAAAACTAATCAACATTTATCATGTTTTCTGAAATGTGTGGCTACTAATAGTTCTGAGAACCATTAAGCAGATTTTTTCACTGCTTGGCATGAATCTGATTTTTCTAGTGTTCCCTGGGATACCCACTCTCTCAAGTCAGTCAAGTCACTCTTTCCAAGTCAGAATTTGGAAAAATCATTTTCTTTACTTATATGTACCATAAACATAGAGACAGATAGCAAATGTTTTCAAAGAGAGATAAATCTATGCTGCAGTTTTTCAAAGGGATCAAATTTGCATCGCATCTTGACTAGATGGCTATCTGGTTGACACTAAAGGCTACAGTGGCTGACCCAAATATACCCAAGGGTGGTAAGTCAGTGTATGGGCAACAGTGTAATTGGGTGAAGTCATGATGAAGATATTGAATGAAAAGTACAGAAAAATGGATAAATTTTGAAACGGAGCCTTAAAGAAAAGTATGTGGTGGAATTAGACACCAACTTAAGTATTTTTCTTAACTTCCAGTATGAACTCAAAGGCTAATAAATTTTAATATTTTATCTGTTTAGATGTTTTGGAGATTGACATATTTGCTTATCTCATGTTTCAAATATGTTTATGCCCTTGTAAATCTGGTCATGACTACAATCTATGTTAATCTTATCCTCTGTGGTTTTGTTTATTTGTCATAATAAACACAGCCTTCTCATAATAAACAAATCCTACTGTTTTAGATCTACTCATTATTGGCTAATTCTTCCTTCATTAAGAACAAGCTAAAAATAACTCTTGTGTTCTGGAATTGTTTTATAAAGATCCAACACAAGTGCATAACATTTCAGCTTAACTGCAGTTGATTCTGGCTGTATCTGAGTAAATCATGTTTACAGAAAGCAATTTTATCTTACAACCAAATTTATTAGAGTGGTAACCACTGAAAGTGTAACTGAGGAAACAGTATTGCATCACATATTTTGAGGTGAATACATTCATCTTTCAGGAATAAGTTTTCAAAAGTTGTTTTGCAGAACAGTCTGTTCATAAAGTCTATTCTAAATTTGTGGTTTGAGGAATTGTATCTGGTATTATCACCCATTATACTTATTTTCGTCCATTGCACTTATTTTTCTTGACAGTTTAGACTGTGGAGCAAAACCTGGGGCTACATGGTCTGTATGAATTGCATGCATAGATTAAAGTTTGTGATTGAAACCATTGAGACTGGAAGTGGCTAGGGACACATATATCTGAGAGCGGCAGTAGAATAATAGTGACTTTGTCTGTGCCAGATGGGTAGTAACACCTGGTCAAGAAGTCAGGCTGGAAAGAGAAGTGGAGTACAGCACAGTGTCTGCTGGAAGTCCCTAGTGCATGGCAGTAGGCAGAGGTCCTACTGTTGACAACAATCTCCAGTGCTCTGAGAGCACTTAAACCAGAGGACAAATGAAAGAAGCAATTAAGCACTGTTTATTTGACTGCATATGTTTTTACTCCTAATTTCTCTGTGCAGGATAAAGAACAAGCTCTCATGTGTTTGTTGCAATTTTTGTAAATGAGGAATGGGGTGTAAAAGTTTTTCTCTCCTGCTTGGTTAGCAGTGCTGCTGCAGCAAAGGCATTCTGCGAGGAGCATGAATGTCCTGCCAGATGGAAAGATGCGAATGAGGACAACTGCTGTGTCTACCATGCCAACATTCATTCTTGTCCTTTGGCTTTCATGGTTAGTGTGATGGTGCAGTGTTATGTGCTCTGTTCATGCTACTGGACGAGGCATCACTGTTATAAGAAGGTTCAAGTTTGTGAAGTATTTCTGTGATTACAATTGGACCAAATTTATATAATTCACTATATATTCACAAATTATGGCTCACTAAAACCACTGTGGCAATATCTGTCAGTTTTTTAATTTATTTGCATTGGATGCTGAGGCTGCAAGGCAGTATTCAGAATCTCTCATTAGTAGGAGCAGTTTCATCTGTCTGAGTTTATCTGCCTTGGGCCAATGTACAGCCAACATAGAAAGAAAGATAGATCCCTGCATTCTAAAACGAGCAGGGTAAATGGTCAGTTGGAGGTATTCCAGTCTCTCTGTTTTACAGAGAGATAAATGCTTGGATTACTGGAGTTGAGGGGGGTGAGTATCACTGGCTGTGACTTGTAGAACTGAAGCCTATATACCTGTGTCCTGAGATGGAATGATTTTTCTTCATTGTATCACAGCAAAAAAAAAAAGGAATCCAAATACAGAATTACAAAATTTGTTCATGCAGTGAAGAAGGCAAGTTCCATTTTTAGCCTGTCTGCTTGGCATATCCCTCTTTGAATGACTACTGTAAGTTCTGATTCTAAAAATACAGGTTGGAACACCTTTATTTTTTTTATCTGTGTGGTAAGCCTTACCCTGCATAAGAACTTTCATGCAGCTCCCAGTTTTTCTAATTAATCTCCCTTCTGGAAATGTGACACATTCTTCGTGATCAAAGGTGGTGTAATAGGAAGCCTAGCCTACATATCTTGCAGCTGTTTCATATACCCTTCTGTGTGAAGGTCTAATGACTCCACAACAGCTCTAGTTTGCTTCTTAGCAGTCTGTTCTTAAGGACTTGATTTATTAATGGTTCCCTGAAAGCCTTAGCTGGCACCAGGACTTTGGGTTAAAAGATGAGTCCCTGCTGGAACCATCACATCAAATTTTTTATCTAGAACCAGTAAAAAACTTCAACATCCCACTGCTGTGGTGACTTCTCTATTATTTCTATTTTCACAATTAGTTCTGCTTGAAATTATGGTATGGAAATGGCACAAACATGCATCATTTGGTTTCTTCATAATTCTCTAAATGTTAGAATTTCTGCTTAAAGGAACTCTGATCCATTTGACTGTCATACAGTTGAATTTCGCTGCACAAGATTGAACATATACTTCAAAGTAAGTTTTTTTCATTGTTTGAGAGGAGTTTGGGGTTTCATTTTTAATTTTTTTCAATGTCATGTGTTCTAAAGCATTTTATTTAATGTGCTCCATTTCTTTTGACTTGGTCTGCTACTTACAGTCCTTTGAAAGAAGTGTCTGAAGAATTATCTGGAGTTGGGAGACCAGCTTAATTCTATGAAGTAACCAAAAAACTACAAGATCTTTGGACAGCCAAAATTAATCCACTTTGTTTGCAGTTGTAAGAGGTTTACATCTTAATAGCTTTATTGAGAAATAAACAGGCCTCTGTAAACAGGCCCTGAAGCAGTGCCTTCCTTCCTCATTAAAGAAAAAAAGAAAAAAGAAAAAAAAAGGAAAAAAAATAAAAAAAGCTGCTGCATCACATGTGACACTTCAGTAAAACCCCTTGATAAAAATATTAAAAGTGGAATATGTTTCTGGTTCTAGTGCAGCAAATAAAAAAAGTAAACCAGCTTCATAAAATCACTCATTCTGAGTACACAACTGAGACTCATGTTTTAAGAAATTACAATATATGTGAGATCTTAACTGGTTATAGGAACAATTGCTTCTCTGTTATTTTGTCACAGAACCACGTTGCCTGTGTTTTGGCATTTTGATAACTTTGGTTATGAAATAGAACTTTATTTGCTGTTAGAGAACATAAATAATTTTGAGAAAATAAAAGAGGAGGAGCTAAGACTTTCATTGTGTTCTGGTATACTGACATAACCAATATGTCTGCTAAAGGCTAAAGGAAGGATATGTGGTCCGTGGATCCCAGATGATGGTCAGATATTTACTCACACTTTGTCTACTGCTGGCAAAATGAGCCAAAGAAACTGGACTGCCAAGGTAAGGTATATTTATTACATAAAGGATTTTACCTGATTTGCTCTTTTTGGAGCTTACTTGCTAATAATTTAATGCAGTTCATTAATACATTCTCCATTTCATTTATATACATGTGTTATTACCTAAGTTATGCAAATAGCCGAGTACTATCACTTCCCACCTGACCTGACTTGGAAGTGTCACCTTTATACCTTAGGTAGATGATGGAAGGAATGGGGATAGGAGGAAAATGAATAGCATCATCTGTCCCTTTGAGGTCCACACTAACAATACATTTCACTTCTAACTGGACTGTGCTTCTGCCTGAAAGAAATAGCAGGAAAGCATACATGGCAGAACACACAAGGCTGATAGCCCTACCTGGTGAGAGGAAGACACACCAGGAAGGGAATCAGATCATTCTTTCTCACAAGACCTGACTCTCCTGATTTTGAAAAAAAATGTGCAAAATCTTCTGAAGGATACCACAATAAGTCAGTTTATGTTATGAAAGCCTACTACATGCAGGTGAAGTTTTGATGCTTGCTGGTTTGTTCACTTGTTTCTCAGGTTGTTTTAGTTCACTTGGGTGTGACTTCTCTCATCGCACACATCAGAGTTGGGAGAATCCAAGCTGCTCTGGAGGCAAAAACCACAGTCCTTCCTGCAGTAGGTATGATATAAAATAAAAATGTGAGGTGATTGCTTATTGACTGCAAATCTCAATTCTTTAATCATTCATGCATAGTTACCAAAAGCAAAAGCAATTCCTACCCCAGCCTACCTTTGAAAATACACAAATGTCTTCCTGCAAATCTTCTTCACATAACACTGAAGTCTGAAAAAGTGTTTGAGCTTCTGAGAGTTGTATTAATCTAGAGCAGTAGAAAGCCACTCTTGTCAAATAAGTGAAGTCAAATACCATGACCAATGGCTTCAGGTACTACAAAGCCTTTCAGCAGTTTATGGGAATGTAAGACTATTCCTCCAGCTTGTGTTCTGAGGATCCAGACACTTTTCCTCTGAAGGGGAGCAGACTAATCTTAAACATATTGGAAAGACAGAAACACATATTGATTCCCTTGTTCACATTAAAAATGGCTCCCAAGGGCATCGGTCTTTATTTTCTTTAGTATGCCTGTATGGAGGGAAGTAGAAATAACTGTAGCAATTCCCTTAGTGATGTAAAATTTTAAAAGTGGACTTGTTTAATGAGTTAAACACACAACCTCAAGAAAGTTGTTGGCTAAAACAAAAGTGTCGTCCCAATACTCTTGTTAGCTACTCTTCTGGAAGTGTGAGAATATATTTCCCAATGTTACAGAAAAAAGAAAAGAAAAAAACCACAAAGCAACTCCAGTGTGAATAGAAGTATTTATCTATAGAATTTTCTACTCATTTCAAAACAATTGCAGCTGAATTTTCCAGGAAACTTACAATATGTCAGAGAAGAAATTTAAAAAAATGTAGCTCTACTCGTGAGGCAGAAAGTGACTTCTGTTATTATCTTGGTATTTTATATAGGAATTAATGAGGCTGAAACAGAAATATTACTGAGCAGTGGATTTTTTAAAGATTTTTTATTTTAAAAAATTACATAATGATAGAATAATACCTTCAGCTCACCTCTCAAGTCTGAAGTACAGTATGATATTAGTTTAGTCACAGAGGTAAAATTGAAAGACCACTCAAGACATGGGAGAAAGACTTTTGTTATTTAAGACTATTGTTTTAAATTACATCTAATATTGCTGATAATTTATATAAGACCTTGGAGTAAAAGAAATTCTTCAAGTGTAGGTTGCAAGATTTCTGTCTGTCGTCTCCAGTGTCTCCTGCGGCTTCTGAAGAAGATCCCTGGTTTCTGGAGATCAAAAGCCCTGGATTAAATATAAAGAATGCAAAAGAAAATGCAGGCCGTGAAAACTTTGAGTTTCAGGAAAAAAAGTATGGGTAATGAGAAATAAAATAGTAATGAAATGATTTATACACAAAACATGTCAAAGGCTCAGATGTAATTAACATTTAACCTGATCAAAGAGAATCTGTATTACTTCAGAAATTTTTGTATTTTGATCGTATTTTAGGTTGCTGGGATGGTATCTGTGAATTCTTCAAAATTTATTCTTTCTGGGACTTTGAGGTTTCCCAGGTCAAGAATCAGATGTTTAAATCTGAATACAATCTTGTGGATGGACGAAACTGCCTTAAATTTTTCTGATGTGTGTTTTGTTTTCTAATCAGTCTGTGGAGATGGCTTTTGTGAGGAAGAAGAAGGCTGCTCTATCTGCCCAGCAGACTGTGGGGAATGCCCTCTTTCTGTTGTTGTTAGGATAGCAATTGCCTTACCAATATGTTTAGTTTGCACTGGCTTCATTTTGACAGTCGTGGTAAGTACCTGTTCTCTGCTGATTTATTTCCTTTCTCTTCCATGAATTTATTATGCAGAGTAGAGCTCTCTCTTAGTAGAGGGAGAGATTTTCTTCTGCCTGCAGCATCTATGTGCTATGGAAAAACAACTTTTAAAGCTTCTTTATGAGGGAAGTTAAATTATACTAGGAATTTTCATCCTTTAAGAGAGAACACTGACGCGGAATGTAACTGGGGAATGGGTTGATTACAGTAGAGGAAAAAAAGATTTTCCACAGCATTGGGGATTAGGGGATGCCAACAAAGTAAGAGGACTTCTCACTCACAATAAAACTCTGTTATGAAATTAATGGCTTCAAAACCATATGAAGGCCAGAATTATAAAAGATTTAAAAAAAAAATTAGGTAAATTCATTAAGGGACTAGTTCCACAAGAGGCTGTTAAATTTTAGAGTCTACATAGAACTTTAAAAGCAAAACATTCAAGTTGGGATATTCTCAAAAGAATCATGGGGAGAGAATGTTTTTTTTTGTTCTGTTTTTTTTGGTTGATTTTTTTTAATAAGTCTGTTTTCTTAGTGTAACAACCAGCTTGATTCAGTTCAAAGTGATTAATTTTGCATAATAGTTATAAATTATTATAGCAGACTCATGAAGGGAAAATAAAAAGGGAATAAGGAGAGAGGAGTGTATCGATATTGGAGAAGTAGTTTTGGGTGTCTTTGAATGAAAATGTCTGTATAAAGAGAGAATGATATTATGGCTTATTGCTTTAAAGTGCATTTGGGAAAGAGAATGTACATTCCTTATGTGTCTGCATCTTGAAAAAAATGCATTTGTGAGTTTCATGACAGAGGTTTAACAGGTGAATATGATAGTTGTAGAGTCATTGTATTGACTATGTTCAAAACAGGTAATTTGTTTAGACCTTGGCCTATATATCCTCTAAAACTATAAGCTCCTTCAGGGAGCTTATCTTCAGGGATTCTTTCTCTTTCTGTTTTACACTGTAGTTGCAGTGAGCATCTGAGGTAGGCAGCTGCACAGAGAGGGAAGGAGTAGGAGAAAGCTGATGGCACACAAATTGAGGTGCTAAGGGAGGGCTGAATCACATTATATTTTATATATATATATAATATATTCATATTATGTATTTATATGTAATATATTATATATATATTTATTGTATTATCTTTCTGTACCTCACTGTGTGAGTTTGTGAATTAGAAACAGAAGCATTGTTGAAAGCTATTTGAGCGTTCATATTCCACAAGGAAGTTGTGACAATGAGTTTAATAGCAACTGTCCAGTAAAACCTCATGATCTGAAAGAAATATGCTGTTGGACAGATGAGAAGTCAGACAGTCTTAGGTGACTGGCATTTCAGAAAGAGCAGTGGAGATTCTTGGCCTCACATACATTTATTTAAAGTTCTTGTAGCAAAATTATTCTGTTATTTCTGCTGTTTCTCTGTAGGTTTGGAGCCATTTGGGTTTTTTCTTCTTTCATTTCTGTAAGCCATATCCCTGCTAACTTCTTCAATAGCAGCATGGGTTTTTAAAGTTTTATTGGTTTTTACTGTAATAAGATAGGAAAGATTTTTTAATCTTATTCAGGAATTGATATAATGTAAAAGGAACTGGCTGGGAAATGAATGCGTTCTTTAATGCTTTGAGTAGTGGAAGGGATTCCCTTTGATATCAGTGTCACAGGAAGCAAGCCTAGTATTCATTTCTTGCTAATATGTCTTTGTACAGTCACACCTTTGCAAGATAAAATGTAGGTTTCTTTCCTCAGAAGCTTTTTGAAAAAAATGGGATGCCTTAATTTTGATTCAGTGAGCTCTATATTTGTCACAATTTCAACCAACATATCTACACAATCTCCACAAACTGTTCCTTGTCCCTTATCTGGGATTTTGTTACCTGTTGCAATGATTGCATCATTACTAATATTAAATTTGGCACTATAGAAAATGGTATAATGATGGTAGAATGCTGCTTTGATTTACCATTTTGGCATTGACTGCAGTCCTAACAACTGCATAATTTAATCTGTTGCTCCTTTGAAAGCATCCATTTACAATTCTACATGTTGGCTTTGTATGTCAGCTCTACTGAAAATCAGCTATGAGCTCAATGCCTTCTTTACAAAGTAGCCACAGAATCCCTACCTAATATTCTCTGTGATAGAGTATTTGACATAATATGGCCTAATTTGTAGGTCATGGGCTAAAAAAAATTTGTTCCAAGGTATAAGATATATTGTTCCTTATCTCGGGATTGGGAGGAAGTGTGTTCTTGTCATGTACTTAAACAACATAGGGCACTTCCATGAGATGAGATGCTGTAAACCCCTCATGTGATGTCCAGGCTGAAATGTAAATGCATAAATATGGATAATAATGGAGAGTTTGTAGACTATGCAGAACATGACATGGAATTAGTTCTGGAATACAGCGTGTACAATTTTTAATTTATTTATTAGATGCTGTTTTCTTCTAAGCTTGTTATTAATACTTTTTCTATTAATACTTTTGGTATAATAATGTTGCTGTAAGACTAGATGTTGATACTTCAGATGCTAGATGACACTTCAGATTTAATTTGGCTACTTTTAAATTTTCATATTTTATAAAAATAATCTCTGACTCAATTCCTTTAAAGACAGGAGGACTATATTAGGAATGAATATTTTTTTTTACTTTTGTAGTGGTTTCAATACCAGAAACAAAAGATGTTTTGGGATGAAAGCTGGATAATAGACTTCACCTGCATCAAAAAAGGTTAGTAACTTGTAATTTTGATACTGTGATCAGTTTCCTTATTAATTTTGAGAAATAATCTCTATTATATTGTTCTTATTTTCTTCATTTGCAAAAAATGAAGCTGTTTTTGAAAGACATATCTAACATTTCATCCCTGTAACCTCTGTGAGCTGCTCACTCCTATTTTTGTTAATAGTAATAATTTTTTGTCAAACCTTTAGAAGACTAGGTTATTTTAAATATTTTCTTTTTATTTATGTTGATTTTTAACTGACAAAGATAAGCCTACCCCAAAATAAACAGAAAAGCTCTGGAGTTGGACGAAACAAATTGCAATCGCTTCAGTGGATATATCTTTTTGTATAATTGATCTCACTAAGTTGCCCTGGAATTGCACAAATATATTGAGGGATAAAGCACTATCTTAATTTCTCTCAGTGTATGCTGCCTGTGGCAGACTTGCTACAAAAAGTAATTACTTTTGGCCAGAGGTTTGGAGAGGTTTTTCTCTATTTTATCTTCTGGTTATAAAATATGATTTAATTTGTTCTAATAAAACAAGCTGAAGAATAAATTCAGGTGATATTATAAGCTTTATTGTGCTGTACTTAAGATACATATAGATTATTTTCTTTGCTGTTCCTTGGTTTAGCATTCAGAAGGAAAACAATACCTAGATCCTCAGAAAGACTAGATCTGTAGAAGTCTGCTGTGCTGACTGTAGACACTCACATTTTCTGTCTCTGGGAGAAATTGCTTGGCAGATGTCTGCTTTGTCTTTGCTCTGTTGGGTTGCCAGTGTCAAGATGTTCTTGTGATAATATATAGTAGAGATACTTTCAGCCTTAGACTTGAACATTAATTTCTGTATACTTTTCATAATATATCCTTGTTTCTGTAAAGAAAAGATTTTGGCTTAGAAATTAGTTTGATTACAGGAACCAAAATGAATTTCAATCCAGATTTGTGCAAGTAGAAATGGAGAAAAGTGGTTTTCAATACAGCAAAAAGTAACATGAGCAAAGTTTTCAGCTGATAGTAAATTAGAAAATGCCATAAGCATCGCATGTGAGGGAAAGCAATAGAAAGAGACTGAGGAAAATTAGAAGCATGATAAAAAAATAACAGATTAGAATTATTTTGAAAAATCCAAGATGAAATATGTACCTTTCCTGGAAAAAAAGCCTGAAAATCAGCAACACTGTTTAAGAGTATTGCTCTAAGAGTGATGATTAACGTCTTAATGAGGACTGATTACATTTTAAGGTCACCGACAATATATCTTCTCTGGATAGAGTTGTTCAGAGCTGCCCACAGTAGCCTGAAATACACAGATATCTAAATGAAAACACATCAGCAGTGCTGTACCTGGGTATGAAAAACTAGACTTATTTTTTTAAGAGAACCTCTTTTTTTGGTGTATTGCTCCATATATAAAGATATAGATATATATGCAGTCTTATTCTCAAACTATCTCAGGGATATGTAGTGCATTTCTGGTGGAATGCTGTAGAAAGCTTCAAATGTCAATGCAATTTTGAACTGCATATGGATAATACTATGGTGTGGGAACATGGCAGTCCTGATTCAAGGTGAGATGTTGAACTTCCTTAGCAAGATATTTCTACCAAGGAGAGTTTACAGGTCTTAGCAATTCTGAGACTAATTGGCTAAATCTGGATTTTGATTGGAGAATATTGCATGATATGTAGCTCATTAAATTTGTTTTGAAGTCCATTTTTTTACTGCATGCTGGTAATCAGACATTAAAAAATGTACATTGAAAATCACTGGGACTTTTTTCCTCTCACTGTATGGTTGCTCCTCTCTGACTTCTCTCTGGTGTCAGAATCACTTCCCACATTCCTGTACTTTGCAGTCTTCTAGGAGCCCCAAATAGACTTGTTAAAGTATGGCACAGGGTTTACTCTCCTTCCCTTTGTCCTTAGCTTCTATGTAGCAGCAAGGGCTAATCATCTCACGTGCAGAGAAATGAAAATTGCATAAAATCCTGATGATTAGTGAAAAGTATCTCTGGCAATGAATCATCTTCGAAACTTTTTGACTTTTTAGGCAGCAGCCACATTCCAAGCAATGGCTTTCTCTCTTAAGTATTAACAAGACCAGATGAGATACAAAGATTTTGAGAATTCTCCTGTATTTGTTTGCCTCTGGAGTCTCCACCTGTGCATAAATAGGAACCTTTGTGTGCCTTCTCTCATCCCACATCCCATTTAGATTGTGTTATATGGACAGCAACAGGGAGCATGGTGAGTGCTCCCCCAGCACCCAGTGACTCCAATGTCAGCTGTGTTACTGCTCTGAGCTCCTGCACAGCAGCTGCCAACATATCCAGCAGGAAATACTTCACCCAGATTGGGAGATAGTAAGTCAATATGTTACTAATTTTTTGCAGTATCTACTATATTAGTTTCATCTTGATTTCTGGTTCTTGCCCCTTTATGTTGATAAGGCAGAGAAAAAGCTTGAATTTGGCTTGTTAGGCCAAATCTGGTAAGTTAAGATCATCATCTGACTTCTGTACTGCATATTGGCTGTGGAGTATTTTACATGCCAGGCTTCTGGTTTGATTATCATTTATCCTTTTCTCTAAGGGTCTTGTTAAAAGGTTGTTTGTTGGTACATAAGATGTCCTGCATCTGTTAATGAATGTATCTGAAATGTGTCCTTGCTGTTCAAATGTATCTGAAACCAAGACTTATAAAACCTTCTTTTCTAAAATGCAGGCAGACCAAACTAGGTTCTTTGCTTGTAGAAGGGCATCTTCTACAGTAGCACTTTATAAATCTTGTCCTTTAACTAGCTGATGTGACTCAAGATTCAGAGCATTTCTCTTCTGAATCAAATTATAAAGGTGCATATCATGTAACTATAAGGACAAAGGTTATAGATATATCCTGCCATCCAAAAAACAATTTTTCCCTTAGAAGTGATAAATTAAGGGGTAGGAGCAGAACATGTGCAAAGCTGGAAGTAGATAATTTGTATACCTGGGGAGGATCTGTGCTTCGCAGGATGAAGAAGCTTACTTGGGATCATTGGCTAGGGGACAAATTGCCTTCAGCACAGATTGTGAAAAACACAGCAAATTCATTGATGAAATATTGTGTTCAGCACTGATCTTTTTTGCTGCTTCTTTCTGAATGGTGACATTTTCATCATCATCATCTTTCTCAGATGACTCAAAGTCAAAAACATTTATCAAGGGTGAAAAATGTAAGAATGGAGCATTCAGTCTCATTGGTGAAACATCTACAACTGCTGTACTAGACACCCTATACTCTTTATTTATGTAGTGGTTATCACCTGCAGGTATCTCCACTGAATTCCTTTAGTCTAAAAAGGAAAATTACTTTGCTCACTGTCAGGCTCAACTTATTTTTTGCTGAGAATGCTCAACCCCATGAGAACGAAAGTATGTTAAATATCAGTGAAGGATCTGCAGAGCTGTAACCAGAAGTAATTGATACCTAGTAGGTGGCTGTATGTGTTTCTCTAGCTCTGACATTTCCTTTCCTGCTACTCTGTCATCAAACTGCCCCAAATTACTCTAATACTCTCAATTGAAATGTTGTCCACAGATAAAGATTGATTGAATATAATCACTAATGCTTCCTTCATCAAAAGAAACAGAGTCCAGTCCCTTGTCTTAGATTCAGATTTAATTTGAACTACATTTAATCTGAACCACATATGGGCATGCTTAAATTATCTGCCTCATCTCTAGAGAGATGAAGCTGTTCCCCACTACAAAATATATGCAGCCCATTTTTGTAGTATTGCTGGCTTCTGAAGTTGCCCTACAACTGTAAACAGCATTTCTTTCTGTTTCAGTGATGGCAGAACAGTGGCCATAAAGAAGATAATGAAGAAGGCATTCACGTTGTCTAAAATCATACGTAAAGAAGTAAAGCAAGTGAGGTAAGAAGTGAAATCTAAGAACTGTATGTTGTTCTATTTTTACACTAATTTTTAGGACTTAAATTTTTCCAAATGTGATTGTAAATTCATATTCCTCTTTCTTTCAGACTTCCCTTGAAAGAGAGCAAAGATCAAAATTTCCTTATGTCAGTTTTAATTTTTCTCTGCATTGTGAGACAAGGCACTTGGTTTTCCAGTTGCGCTACGAAACCAAGAGGGACATCTGTAAAAATTAGTTGTTCTGTGATTTTTATTGATTTTCACAGGGAACTTGACCATCCTAATCTCTGCAAATTCATTGGAGGTTGTGTAGAAGTTCCAAATGTTGCAATTGTCACAGAGTACTGCCCCAAAGGCAGCCTGAGTGATGTGCTCCTCAGTGAAGATATTCCTCTAAACTGGGGTTTCAGGTAAAAAAAAAAATCCAGCTTTTGAAAAGCTAAATGACACATATTGTGCTCTATTCTGTTTAGGACAAGATGTCAATTTTAGATAAAGTTCTTGTCTAGACAGGACTGTTCTATGATACAGAGGGAAGGAAGGAAAGGAAAGAAAGGAAGGAAAGAAAGAAAGGAAGGGAGGAAATTTGAGTATCCAGTCCAACTTGTCTTTCAGCTGTTTTGAGAAATTGTATATTTAGTTCTTGCAATGCTAAGCCAATGACTTTTCAACTCTTTCTCTAGTTATGCTGCAAAACTGTTTTAAAATAGTTTTTACCATATAACTTTAATTTGTTCCCTAGTATATTAGGTATCCCTATTTAACTAAAACCCACTGCATCATTGTTTGTGAAGATATATTGATGAAATTGTCAGCATACCTGCAAGTGGTTTTATTATTCTTACCAGGACAGGAAATGAGCTCATGTTGTCAGTGAAATTTTCACAAAAGCAGTGACATTGTTTTTAGAGATTGATCTTCTTGACATGTCCTTTCTGCTTCTGCTGTATGCTTGCCTTCAGCAAAGAAAAATGTTTTTCAGGAAGGAAATTCCAAATGAATTAAGGAATAAAATTGTTTCATTTGTAAATTTGTGAAAGTACTCCCAAGGATACAAAAGTACTAAAAATTTCTAGAAGAAACTTTACTGTCTTGGTCTGTGCGCTCAGGGAGATACAGGTTTTCAGTCACCTTAAGTGTTTTGGAAAAATGAGAATGGGGACACAAATTGAAAGCTATTGTTTCTGTAAACTTCAGCAGGCTTGAAGCCATTTTTGCATGAAAGTGGAAATACTGGCTCACTGATTTTTGACTTTCAGGTTTTCTTTTGCAACTGATATTGCTCAAGGAATGGCCTATCTCCACCACCACAAAATGTATCATGGACGGTTGAAGTCTAATAACTGTGTGATAGATGACCGATGGGTTTGTAAAATTGCAGGTAAAGAGAAGGCTAGAAAAAAATTTCAGAACTATCCAGCTAACCCCCTAATTATAGATTTCACACACAACACTCTTCCCAACTACTTTCATGTTGACATTTCATGTGCAATTGCTGACTGTACCAGAGTTGACTAGCAGTGCCTTGTGCTGAAGCAAGTTTCATTTGTGATATCAAGTCATTTAGTACGTGTCACAGATGCACACTTCAGATCCCACAAATGATTCAGTCTGTCCACATCTGAGCAGAAACTCAGCCTCATTCTCTATTTTGATAGAGAAATCTGAGGCATGGACAAGAGATACAGTAATGTAAAATAATGTATCTCTTTACAATCCTGTAAAGAGTAAAGACTGTGTGTAAAGATTGATCGGTAAGCGCAAGGTAGTTTAATGGAGAAAAGCAGACTCAACTCAGAGCTTTTAAGTCTCATTCACAGCATTGAATTGTATTCTCCCAGAGATGGAGCTGCAGGTCATGTCTACTCTTGGTACAGGGAGACAGCCTGTGGGAACAGGAAAACTACTGGAGAGTCTAGGTTAGTTTGCAGCTGCCAAAGGGAATTAAGGCAATGGTAATCTCTTCTACTTTTTTCCTAGAGTAGTAATCATACTTTCTAACCCACTGCCATCCTAAAAGCAGCAGCAGCAGATTTGTTTTTCAGTGGTACATCCTATGACTAAGGCTCCTACACAGGGCCAGACTTGCTTCTCCAACTCGTTCAGTATCCTTCTGCCTTCAGAACTGCCTGCTCTGCTTGGAGCCTGTTCTGGAGAAAACCATAGTTGGTTTACATCATAGACATAGTTGGATTACACCAGACATAGTTGGATTACATCAACTGCATCACCTTAGCACAGCTCCTTTCAATTAAATAGGATATCTGTGAAATCATTCAGCAGCTTCTGTTTTGATTCTGTTCTGTGTCAAACTAGTGTTTTAAAATCTTCATGGTTTTTCTGGGTACAATAATGTCAAACAAACCTCATAAACAACAAATGCGGTAGCTATTAAAAAATGGCCACCACATAAAGATTCAGTCCCTAGGAACATCTTAATTTGAGGTCACTCCAGATAAAACCAGATGTCTGCATCCAGCCTTCACATATACTCAAAAGAGCACTGTTTACGTAAGAAAGAAAAGTTGTTTTTTTCTCCTTCTTCCTGATTCTGAGTCATATGCTAAGAATTCCTTCTATATTAGGCTAGAAGTATAGATGGAAAGATGTTTCCCATCTATGCTGCCTTTGTTCTGATGCTAGTGGTGTTCAAGTAACACCCACCACCAGATTTTCAGTTGTTAGTCTGCCTAACTAGTAATTACTTGAGCAACCTGCCACCAAAGATAAGGATCAAGGGACAAAGTGGAACAAAAGCCTGTATTTACATGCTAACTCTTGCAGTGAAGTGAGACTATTATCTGAAAATAATTTGATAAAATCATAAAATAATTCTGATTGCAGTGGGTTACGTAGTTCAGTTTCCCTGCTGTCGTCCAGTCTTATCCAAATATTTGGTTTTCCAGATGCTACATTTGCAATACTTTAGGAGGGCAAGACCACCCAAACCCCACTATTTCAAGACTAAGATGTGTATTTAGAATACGGAAAATTAATTTCTTTAGATTAGCTGTATTACTGTCTACTACTCTACATGTTTCAGGGAAGTATCCGCTGAATAATTTGCTTCCTCTTTTCTTCCATTTTAGATTATGGCTTGCAGTCATTCAGAAAAGAAGATTCTCCTAATGGGTCAAGTTCATCCCAGCCACATTTGATACAGATTTACACAGCTCCTGAAATACGTACTCTTTCAGATGTTGAACCCAATTCTATGTCAGATGTCTACAGGTAGCTAAGTTTCCCTGATCTGGCTTTTAGTAATGCTGAGTATTCTTTAATGACAGTTAGGCTTGATGTAATTCTGTTGTCACTCCAGGTACATGTTAGATTGTATTTTAAAAAGGATTGGTCCTGGAATAGAGAACAGCATAGATATCACAGGATTTTCTCTTTCAAAGTAGATAACCAAATACTGAATTCACTGACATAATCTAAAAGCAGAGTTTGCCCAATGATTTATAAGGAGACACTTGACTGGTAAGATAGAAAGGCGTAAAGATCTACTATTATCTAATTATCTTTTTTTTCTGTTGTTTCTTATGAAAAGTAGATTATTTTCACCAATGGCAATACTTAAAAGTTAATAGCATCAGTATTCTAGAATGTCGTAAAGCACATATGCATCCTGTAATTCTATAATTGAATGTCAGTACAATTATTTGGGGGCATATTCATGGTGACAATATTTGGTTTACAGAGGAAAATAAAGAGAAGGAAAAAAAAATGGATGCACTAGCAAATAGCTCCATTCCTTTCATTTTGAAAGCCTTTTTAGATCACTTTCCAGTGGCTTTTCCTGCCAGTGGTGGATTGCTTCTATCCAACCACTTTTCAGATAAATGGGAACACAGTTGTAAACAAATGTCTGCATATGTACTTGAACATCATTAATTTTTTATCTATTCTGTCAGATTAACTGATCAGGAACTTGAAGTCTCAGTAGTATTTCTCCCCATAGGCTTCAATATGTCCTTAGAATTAGCTCCAGAATAGCTCAGCTAAGGCAGTTTGGGATTGCACTGATGTTTCTGGCTACTGTTCATTTGTCCTATGTTGGTCTGTCCTTTTTAACATGAAGTAGTCTTTTAAAGAACTGTGCTCCAACTAAATAATAATTTTAGGATTGCTTTATACATTGCAGTTTACCGTTTCCCTGAAGGCAAAATGCGCCCCAAAAAATGTTTCCTTGGCTTGTTGTTCTCACTTTGCTCCTATTCTGAATAGATATCATTATTTGACTTTGCAGGTAACTTCGCCTCCTGAAGGCATTCCTTGCCAAGGGTTCCCCTTTAAATAGTCCTAAGAACTGATTTGCTCATAGCATATATGTCTACAATGAATTTTTGGCAGATTCAGTGAATGTTTCCTGGATTTGTCTTGCTGTCCCACCCACATGTCTGCAAAATCCACATCTTCTTTTATGGCACTGCAGTTATTAATTTCTTGGTTGTAAAAAAGGGTAAAAGCAGTGAGAAAAGCCACCAAAAATGAAGAAGAGCAACATGCAGACAGGCAAGACAGAGAAGTACCCTGTACCATTGAAAGGGTTGTCTCCTTATCTACGCTGTTCTTTAGAATATGCACTTTAACAAATCTTGTGTTTGATGATATGAGCAGGAGGTAAGCTTTCCCAATACATGTGTTTGGCCTAACTGGCCAGGCAGCACTGATACAGTCTTGAAATCCTCCGTTTTTATCTCTGCAAAAAAATCCATTAATATTCCTGAAGGTAAGGCCCAAATAAAAGATTAGTAGAAACTGCAGGAGTGGGACTTGTAATTTAGTGTGCTCTTACAGATGAATCACTTGGTCTTAAAGTTCTCTAGGGAAAGTGTTGGTCAGATGGGAAAGCTAAAATGGAAATGAGAACGGGAACATGAACTCCTGTTTTGAGCTGAAGAGGCTGTTTCCAGTCACAGTTTCTCCTAGATTGGTTCTTCTTGATTTTAATTGTCACATGAATTTCACTATCCAGTGGATCACTAATGGATAGTGAATTTTATTGGGCAGTGTGACTAAAGATATATTAAATCAATACTGCTTTATCAGACTTACTATCATCTAATTGTTATCCTTGAAAATCTGTTTCAGCTTTACTGCCTCACCAGGATTGATTTTGCTTTCTCCTACCAAATCACCACAAAATTAATATAAAAATCTCATCAGATTAATTTCTAAATTATTCATCATGTTTTATATGCATTATTTTATTTTCCAATGGTGGTCCACAAGTGGGCTGAAAGATAGATAGACATATCCTGTTACCAACAGAATGTCTTACAGGACAGTGCAACCATTAGCAACACAACAGACTGAAAACCAATATTCTCCAAAAAAGTAAGTGTTACCGAGCTGAGAGGGATGCAGGAGTAAATTATTATACCATTTCATTATATTAAGAGGTAACCTTATCCAGCCTGTTGGCTGGAGTAGGTGCTTGGTTCTAAGAGATCATTATTCTGAAAGATCTCCAGTGAGTTCAGAAAAAGGACTAAATTCTCTATTTCTACTGTCTTTTTCCATTCTTCATCCTTGGTGAATGTATTTGATCTTTAGTTCAACTGAGGAATATAATGACCGCAAAAATATAATTCCAAAGGAGCAAACAGAAATGCTTCCTATAAAATATCTCCTCTGGACACACTGTGTCATCACAGACCTTATGGTGACTTTCTAGGACAGTGATCTTTTCAGTGGCAGAAAAAAATCCACTCCTCCTACTGGTGATTCTGATGAACCTGTTTGAATGGAGCAAAAATCAGACCTCTGTGTTTAACTGGTAGGAATCATGTACATAAACCTGCATATATCACCTCTGGATTCCATTAATTCTTACAGAAAAAAATTGCTTTGCTGTCCATCAGACTCAAACATCTCTAGGACCTATTATGATGGGAGGCAAGTGCTATGACACATTCCATCACAGAACTCTGAAAACACAAAGTAGCAACAAGTAGCAGGACCACTGCCCTCCTTCCTTTTGAGATACTGCAATTTCAGTCATAGAATGGGGAAGAATAAAAAATCATGAAAACAAGAAATCACTGACTCAGTTAACTGTTACTGCATTAAGATTTTTCTTCATTTTTATTCTGCAGTTATGCCATCATTTTACTAGAAATTGCCACAAGAAGTGACCCTCTGGCAGTGAGTAAAGATGAACTATCTGTAGAATTTTCATGACAACTTTGATTCTGTTTCTTCTGCAGACACAAACCAAACTTTGAGTTACTGCACCTTTGAGTTACTTTTTGAGCATGCATTTTCCTCATGATTTTATGGATGCCAGTTCGGTTTCTATGGAACATGCAGTCAGGGTTTCCACATAGATCTACCAGTTTTCCCTTTCAAAGCTTTGAAGAAGACCATACAATAAAAATAATGTAGCTCCAAAACTGCTTTTCAATTAATTTTGGGATGCTTAATGGCTAGGTGGATGCAGGGAGAATGTATGTATTAATATTTTCCTTTTTCTCCTGCTTCTTCTTTTTCTGTCATTTTACAGGCCCTTTAGTGGAATCTTGCAGTAATAAGAATAACCTAGGAAAGCAAATTAACTGCTCTCCATAAGGAAAATGTCTGTTTTGCGTGTGTCTTTTGATCATTGCTAAATGGCAGACACAAAAAGAATGTACCTTGAAATTGAAAACAGATGGTCTGGATATGTAACCATGTTCTCTCTGAAATAATTTGCTTAACGAGATTTGTAACATTGAAGACTTGAAACTACTATTTTTCCTGTTCTGACAGTTTGTGATAATAGACTAATACAGTCCTTAAAAGTTTCCCAATATCTTGCCAGGTATTAATTTTTTTCAAAAGTTGTTTATGCTGTATGAACACTGAGATTAAAGCCTGTCAGCCATGATAAAGCTTTTTGACAAGGTGACCCGTTTTAGACTGGGTTACATTTTTTTTTATCCTTTCTTTTCCCTTGTGCTCTTATGTAAAAAAAGCTGACTTCGAAGTGATAGTGAGGATGTTATAAAAGTGATGATGATAATAGTAATATATTTTCAGTGGTTGGCATGAGAACTACAACACTTGTTTCAATATTATTTAATCTCCTTTTCTCTAGAAAGATGATGTGCCTTCAGCTGAATATTCATGGTGCTCACCTTTGGCAGAATTAATTTCAGGAAAGGCTGACAATTCTTGCCCATGTCCCACAGATTATATAGAGGTGAGTAAAATACAATATTGTATACAAAAATAATTTATTGAAGTGAATTTACATCATGTCATAGAATTTTTACGGCAACTACCTTTGATAAATATAAATAACTTGGAAATCAAGAAATACACCTCAAACAAGGCAAAATGATAAAATTTAATATCCTTAATAAAAACCCTGTCATTGTGACAATTAAAGATTCAGTTGTCCCCCTCCAGTAGCCAGTGTAATAGATTATGTTTTTAATATTCAATCATTGACTTTTGTGCAATTTCATTTTGTTATAAAGTGTTGAATTCCATACATATTTCATGTTAGTAATATCTAGCTTACTGACAGAGAGCTTTCACATAATGAAGTCTGTCTTGAGCAAATTGTGAGTTTGGTTTATTTCTTACGTAACAAGTCTTTCTCTTCAGTAGCCTCAGTAAAGTACACCCCTTCCAATTTAATGAAATCAGAACAAGATGAGGACATCCGCTTTTCAGCTTAAGTGCTATATAATTCACCTTTGCTGGTTTGTATCAACATGAATGTAAAAAAACCCTCCTCAGCAGCGGTGGTTTTAAACAGAAGTTAACATTCTTAAGGGGTTCTTCAGCTCTTAATCTTTTGTGAAATTTATGTACAGACAACTCCTCTGAAAACAGTGTATGACTGCAACACTCCAGCATAACACTTACAGCACAAAACAAGAGCTTAGGCAGTGTTCACCAGAAGGAACATGCATATGTTACTCATGATTTCCCACAGCAGCATTTTCATGAACTGATAGCCTTCATTCAGCAAAAACCTGTAGAACTCCAGGGGCTTCAGTATAGCTCTGACAATTTTCCCCAGCTGCAGATAGAGCTTCACTCAAGCTCAAGAAAAGAGAAGTTTTAACGTGAAACATTGCTTGTGCCTGGAATAATAAAAGGCTGATTGCTTTTCTCACTCTCTTTCTCTTCTGCAGTTAATCGAAAGGTGCAGAAAAAATAATCCATCCCAAAGGCCTACATTTGAACAAGTCAAGAAGATGTTGTACAAGATGAATCCTGTTAGCCCTGTTGACATGATGATGACTCTGGTAAATTTAGCATTTTAACCCAATCCAAATCTGCTCACCTCAAATAACTTTCACCTCTGTCCTTAAGAGGGGTTTTTTTTGGGTTTTTTTTGTTTTTTTTAATCTTAAACACCTTGTTTGGTGAAAAAATCCAGAGTTATTTGTTCAGTTCTGTTGGGTTGACTGTAGATGCGCTTATGCTTGAAACCCAGCTTTCCTTCACATTCACTTTTTTTAACTTCTCAACTATTTCATGGCTGAATATGACAGCTGAAGGTCTTTTTTTGTCTGTCAGTGTTGTTTGCAAACTATATTCCCCCTTTCCCGTGGCTCAGGATATAGAATCCCTGCATGTTACAAATAGCATGTTTATAAATCATTTTGAGCAGAGTATCTCAAGCTGATCAGCACAGAGAAAAGATTCCTGCCTCCACAGACTATTGCCTCACACAGAGGAGGGATGCAAAAAGCAAAGCATAGACTAGCATAGCAAGATAGTTTATGAAAGAGCATTGTGAGCTTTTGATAAAAGATTAAGACTTAGAAACCTTTTGTTTTGTTAAGATTTTGTCTGTAGGTTGCTCTCTGCATTGGATTTGGCCCCTAAAGTTTGCATGAAATTTGAAAAGCCTGAAATTACCTTCTGCTGTCTTGTGTGTAAACAACAGCCTCAAGTCTAGATTCATAAACTGAAGGAGAAATCTGATCTTTGGATTTTGTGAAAAAGTGTCAGGTATCTTAGACCTGTGCCTTTTTTTAATCTCTTAAAGTTTTCAAAGCAGAATCATTCAAATGATAAAATCCTATCCAACTAGCTGTCTATTTCAGTAAGGAGATGAATTTTTGAAAAACCTTAGAAAATTTTCTGTTATTTAGATGGAGAAATATAACAAACATCTGGAGATACTGGTTTCTGAGAGAACCCAGGATTTAATGCATGAAAAACAGAAGACTGATCGTCTGTTGTATAGTAAGTTACAAAGAAAAAAATACTGGATTTTCTCAATTTTATTTCATCTGTCTAACTACAAACAAGAACCCTTTGATAGGTGATTATTTAATAGGTAACATTTAACTAGCAAAGAATGAACATACTTGTTTCTTGCAAAGCTGGAAAGATATTTAGCTACTTTCTGTATTTCCCCCCTAGAAATCAGTACACTCATCTGAGAGCTATGGACCAAAGTCCACAGCGCTCGGACTTTGCATAGGTGTGGCAGGCCTTTTATATACCTCTAAATGTTGTGGAATTGTAGTTGGTTACTTTTGATGGCAGTGTATGTTCCAGAATTCTGTAAGAAAAAAAGGAATAAAGAGATGGGAATAACGTATAGGAGAGGAAATAAACAAAGGGATGTGAAAGTGCAAGATAGGGGGAACAAAGATGATTAAAAAAAACAAAACAGGGAAGAGTTAGTAAACAAACCTATCACAGGTACAAAGCACTACCAAAGTGCTGACAAAGAAAGAATTAGTAAAATCCCAGATCACACCGTTGGAATCTAACCTTACCCTTTCATGGAATGTATAGATACTGGTTTGTTTGGCCTGAAAGTTATGGGCCATATGAAAAATCTGGATATGTTATAAGTGAGATTTATCATGAATGCTCACATTACAACAGAGTGCCAAAGTGCCAAGTGTATTTTCACCTTCTTAATACTTTGCATTTATGAACATTTTTTGTGCCTTTAAACCAACATGTTATGTTGAATGTGTTCTTTTATCGATGTAAAAAGATTACAGTGCTCTACTTTCTACAACAGGTATGTTACCGAAACAAGTAGCAGATGATCTCAGGCAGGGAAAACATGCACAGGCTCAAAGTTACTCAAGTGCCACCATCTTCTTCAGGTAAATAAAAAATGAAAGATAGGACTAGAACTGTCACCTACAGAAGAAACTTCTAGGCCTTGGGTGGAGGTGAAGCTCCTAACTGAGTACAGAATTTCTATCTAAACTGCCACCTATTGTAACAGATGGCTCTGCAAAAGAGGGGCCTTCAAAATTCTCACATGTCCCTACTTTTCATTATAATTACTTAAATAAAAATGGCATTACTCTGGAGCTCTAACAAACAACACCTCACTTTACATCTGTTACACATGCATGAATGTATGTTTCACAAGATAGGCTTAAGTAAATAATCCACCATTTAGCCTGTGTAAGGAAAATTTATTTATCCTTAGAGTTCACATGGATTTACAGTTTTAATTTTTTTTATGTGTGCAGGAAGCAACATATGAATGGCATGCCTTCACTTAGGAAGAATGAACAGATATCAAGGTCCCTTTTTTTCATTAATACAAAACTCAGAATTGAAGACTGCTTAGTCTGTTACAGATTAAAGTCTACCTGTAAAAATGCTTTACTGCATTGCTAAGCAAAAAGACTTGAGTTAGTCTGTCCTTTTAAAAGAAAGGAGTCTTTTGTAATTTTAAATAAATGAAGACAAAACTATCCAGTAGGAATCTTAGTGAAAGAATTATTGAAAAGAGAAGGTTGATATAATTGCACTGAGAAATTTTCACCATGTGTTTAAGATTACTAATCAGCCATGATTAGGACAGTGGATAATTATGCTCTTTCTGTTTTGTGTTAACAGTGACATTGTTGGCTTCACTGAGCTGTCCAGCAGCAGCACACCTTACCAAGTGGTGGATCTCTTGAACAAGCTTTATACCACTTTTGATGAAATCATAGATAACTATGATGTCTATAAGGTGGAGACTATAGGAGATGCCTGTAAGTTCCTTGAGCTGTGGGCAATGATGGGGCCTGGGGCATCAAGATAGAGACTCTCTGATGACAAGGAAGACCAGATAAAAGGGATTTGGAAAGCTTCTTTACTAGTGGGAAGACCAAATAAAACAATTAGGGGATGAGTCCTACCAGAGCCCTAACAAACTTTAGGAACTTCTTCCTGCATACCTTTAATCATTTGTACAATTGATAAGTGTTGTGAGTGGGACAAATTAATCAACTAAAATACTGCTGCTGTTTATTTGGTCCCTGTGACTATTGAGGACTTATTTTAAGTCTTGGCAGCAGATTAATCCCAGTTGGCAATTTCTGTATCACAGGAACACAAAACTAAAAAGTTTACATCTACATGGGATCATAGATGCCATACCCTAAGCTTTTTTATCTGTCTTTTTTGCAAAAGCCATAACAATCTTGTTTTTCTTAGTATACTGTAGGGACTTGACTGCATCTTCTCTTTGAGTTTGTAGGAAAATGGCTTTATATTTGCTACCATTGCAATTATAGCAATCTAACTATGATTAAAATTGAGTTCTGTAAAACCTCAGGAAATCTAACTGGGCTTTTGGATGAGACAGACAGAATTCCTATATGTTATGTGAGGGAAAAAAAAAAAAGCCCACTCTTTTTTCTCTGTGGAACTGTTGAACACATTCTTGAGCATAAAATTACTGAACAAATGCACTCCACAAATCCCTAAAAGACCATTTTCTTGCCCTACACAGTAACAGAATCAAAGAATCATAGAATATTCTAAGTAGCAAGGGATCCACAAAAAAAATCCACAAAAAGAAAAGGATCGCAGAGTCCAACTCCTGGATCTGCACAGGACCATCCTGAAGAGTGACACCATGTGCCATTATCCAGACTTCTTGAGCTCTGTCAGGCCTGGTGCTGTGACCATCACTTTCCTGGGGACCCTGTTCCAGTGCCCAACCACCCTCTGGGTGAAGAACCTTTTTCTGATATCCAGGCTAAACCACCCCTGACACAGGTTCAGGCCGTTCCCTTGGGTTCTGTCACTGTCACCACAGAGAAGACATCAGTGCCTGCCCCTCCTCTTCCCCTCACAAGGAAGGTGTAACTGCAGTGAGCTCTCCCCTCAGTCTCCTCCAGGCTGAACACACCAAGTGACCTCAGCCACTCCTCCCATGGCTTCCCCTCAGGGCCTTCACCATCCTCATGGCCCTCCTTTGGATACTCTCCAACAGCTCAATGTCTTTTTTGTGTTGTGGCAGCCAAAGCTGCCCCCAGCACTCGAGGTGAGGCCACCCCAGTGCAGAGCAGAGCAGGACAATCCCCTCCCTTGCCCAGCTGTGATGCTGTGCCTGATACACCCCAGGACACGGGGGTCCTTCTGGCTGCCAGGGCACTGCTGGCTCATGTTCAACTTCAATCAGGACCCTCATGTCCCTTTCCTGCACTCATTTCTGCTTTCCAGCCTCTCCTTTCCCAGTCTGTCTGTGCATCCAGCGTTGCCCCATCCCAGGTGCAGGATCTAACACTTTTCCTTCTATAACATGAAATTGGTGATTGCCCAGTCTTCTAGTTTCTCAAGGTCTCTTAGCAGTGCCTTTCTGCTTGTGAGGCAATTTAGTAGCATCAGCACACTCAGTAACCCTTCCAATCTATTCCAATCCATAAATGGTCCAAGCCATTTATGAAGGTGCTGAAGAGCACACGGCTGAGGATAGAGCCCCGTGGAACCCCCCTAGTGACAGGTCACCAGCCTGATGCCACCCCATCCACTGTAACCCTTTGTGCCTGACCCCTGAGCCAGCTGCTCACCCATCGCATCATGTGTTTCTCCATCTGCATGCCAGATAGTTTGTCCTGAAGGATCTTGGGAGAAGCAGTATCAAAAGCTTTACTGAAATCCAAAAAGATTACATCATCTTGCTTCCCTTGACCACCTGGGTGGGTTATTCTGTCATAAAAGGACAGGGCTTTCTGCTTATGAAGCCATGCTGGCTGTGACCTATGAATGTGCTGTGCTTCAGGTGTTTTTCATTACCTCCCAGAAAAATCTTCTCCAAAATTCTGCTGGGCCCTGGAGTGAAAGTGACAGGCCTGTAGTTTGCAGGGTCATCCCTCTTACCATTCTTGAAAATTTGGACAACATTATCCAGCTTCCAGTAGACTGAGGCCTCTCCAGATTTCCTTGATCATTCGAAAAGCGTTTTCAGAGATCTTACAATGACTTCACCAGTTCTTTGAGTACTATGGCATGAATCACATCATGTGCCATAGATTTACAGGGATCAAACTAGAGCAGCAAATGCCACATAAATTCAGGGTTTAGTGAGAATTTATCTTTCTCACAGTCATGGCTGTCCAGTTCAACACTCTGGCACCCCAAGAACCCATAAAGCATAGTGCAGGAAGCATAGGTCAATGCCTAGTTGGAGTCATTGCCTTTTTTAATAACATCTGCCCAATGACAAAAGGTACTGAACAGCCACATTTGCATGGCCTGTCCCAGTTAAGGCGTTCTCATTGGAGGGGAGGATAAAGAAACAAAGGATTGGAGGGAATAAATCTTACATAAAAATAAGAAAGAAATAGAACATTTTTCATAGCTAAGGTAGTTCCACACGTGAGCCATTGTCTGAGCCTTCATTTCTTTCTGGCACAAATGTGCCTTGGGAAATGATGGAATGGGGCTTCTTTCTTTTGTCAAATATTTTAATTTTTTTTTTTTATTGTAGGCAGCATACTTTAGTAAATGTATGTGTAATACCAAAGGCTAACACAGTTGCACTGTTGTGTTAAGATATGGTAGTGTCAGGAGTACCCAAGGAGAATGGGATCCTTCATGCTGGTGAGATCGCAAGCATGGCTTTAGATCTTCTGGATGTCTGCAAGACTTTTAAGATCCCACACAAGCCCAGTACCCTCCTAAAGATCAGAGCAGGAATACATTCAGGTATGTTGAGAAAGCTGCAAAATAGTCTTCCACTGCCCTTAAAAATGCATCTCTCTAATGGCCATCTCCTCTCCATTAAAAATAAAGTTGTTTTTTTTTTTTTTTAATATTCAATGGAACACAACATGGAGATCATCTCAACAGAATAATTTATTGGATACATGGGATATTGGTACCTCAGCTTTGAACACAACATTGGAAACATCCCACAGTCCCACTCCATGTCTTTGCTGATGTGAATTAGAAATGCCATTCTGTATCTGTTACTTTTCCTTATCTCTGTTCTGTTCTCAAAACGTGAGTTGTTTCTTGACACTCTGATCTAGCCTTCACTCTCAGAGTCCTAGCTCCCTGATTTAAACTGCAATTCCTTCTTGATAGACAGAGTGAGACATGTCCTATGCAGCCCAGCATCTGCCAACTAATCAGCATACACTGTCTTACCAAGAAAGCATATCTTCTATGTTTTAAATCACTTGTAAAACAGGGTTGTAACCTGTGTTAATCTGGTTAACAAATTAAATTTAAGGTAGCGTAGGAAGCAGTCATGAGGCTGTATGACTGATTATATGATTTATAATAATACATGAAATGACCTTTTTTTTTTCTCTTTTTTTAACAGGGGCAGTTGTAGCTGGAGTTGTTGGAACCAAAATGCCACGATACTGTTTATTTGGAGATACTGTGAACACAGCTTCCAGGATGGAATCTACCAGTGAAGGTAATGAGGAACAAACTGCAGGTGGGGTTTTAATCATCCCTGAATCAGTTCTTAAAAAATCTTAGGCTGAGTTTTGAGTCCTGACCTATTCAAATGATCCTGAATCCTGGAAAGAGGTTCTTGATTTCTGGGTCCAGTCTGCCTAGGAACAAATTATTTGAGTGATACTCTCTACAACCCTTTTTGTAATCAGATCCCCTTTTTTCCCAAGTCTCAGAAAGGGATTTTTATGGATTTGTAAAAAAAAGTAGGAATAAAACAAAATGAAAGACAAGTGGTTGTGCTTACTGTTTCTATTTGTTCCTGGCACCCAGCTGGATTTATGGTAAAAATATTTTCATTACTCCTCTTTTATTGCTGATAACTTTGTCTAACGGGGAAGACAGTAGGAGACCATGGGAGCTGTGTCTGTGTTTGACCAGTATAGAAGATTATGTATATCCTCTAGAAAAGAGTTTAAACAGAACTTTTGTGGAGGTATTCTCACCACTTCTTCCTTAGAGGTAATAGAGCTCCTCATTTACTTAGCAAGCTTTGTCTTTAGCCAGTATGAATATTTGAACCTCAGATTCTGAAATATTGTAGCTGATCTACAAAAACTGAAAGAAAAAAAAGAGCGATTCAATGTCACAGAACCCTAATGTCTTGTTTTTTTTCATTCATTAAACAGAGCTGAGTAGTTTTATGGCATTGTAAATGAACTAGGCACATACAAGATTCTTCAAGTTTCATGGTAAAAACTGATGCTTTCAATATCTATCATGATCCACTAAAAACAAGGCAGAAAAGCAGGGGAATGGTCCTAAATGATGAATTTGAAAGTTTTGAAAGGATTTGAGAATCACTAACATCCATTCCTTCTCACTATTTTTATTTTTCCAAAGCAAATTTTAACCTGGAAGGAACACATAAAACGTCATTTTCTTTCTATCAATCTTGCAGATAACTCCTTTCATGCTCCTTGTGTTATCTTATCTGAACTCCTTTAAAACTAATACCTTCAAAATCTGTTTCCATCATTCATAGGTTATCTTTTTTTTATTTATGCCAGTCTCTTTCTCAGATGGTGCACTGGTGCACAGATTTGCACTACAGATTTAGAAATAAAGACAGAGCATTTATCTTTCAAGCCTTTATTTTCCCTCCCTCTTTCTCTGGCCACATACTGAGGACCTCAAATTACTTTACCAATTTTTAACCCTAAGATTATTGCTTTAAAATAGATTAATTGCTAGCAATGTGCATTAAAAATGTATCACCTGGAATCCAAGTGCTAGTGTCTTGTTCTCAAGCAAGATGACAAACTGAAATATATTGTATCTACTGCAAAGAATATTTATGAGATATGTGTCTATATTTGTTGAAACATATATCTTCTGATCTACCAGCAGTGTTTTGAGACTCTAAAAAACATTTAAACAAATAAAAGTGGACATTATAGAAATTTCATTTTCTGATATAAGAAAAATCAGTTAGACAATCTTAGCCAATCCCACTATCATCTGGGATGTTTTTTTAAACAGAAGCATAAGGATTGGCTCTGTGTCACAGAATGTTAAGATGGAAAAAGCATTTTCTAAGTTTTTTTTTAAATTTCAGCAAAATTTTGCTTTCCAGCAAAAGTAGAATTTCTTCTGCCTGTCTTCCCTCTTAATACTTCCTCCATCATTTATAAAAGGCAAGACAGGTAAGATTTGCATTGTTTACATCAAGATAAAATTTCAACTAAAGAAAAATCGTGGAATTATGTTATTATCATCTCTTCCAGTTGTCTGAATTTACAGGTTTGGAGTCAGAGCAAGGATGGCTGCTTCTCTAATGTTTAGACTTTGCTGAAAACTAAATGTGCAAAGGAAGCATTGGCTCTTTATTGACCAGGAGGTAGAACTGTGTATGTTTTTTCTTCAGCAGATGAAAAGGATGCTTATCAGTAGCATAGATAGACAACTGTGAAGAGTACAAAAATACTATTTGATGCAGAAAGTGAAGGGTAGTGGTTTTTGACAGCCCCATATTTGTCCTGAGATGCTCTCAAAAAAGGGGCCAGGGTACTGGAGCTTGTGTGCAAAGCACACAATGTTTTGAATAACAAATAACAAGGAATGAAAGCAAAAACTTGAAAAAAAAAAACAACCCCTCAATGGGGAATTCATTAATGAGTCTTGAATTTTTTACACACTTTGGGAGATGAATCTGTCTTAGATACATAAATTGTTTGCTAATAAGATATTTATCTTTCTTTCCAGCTCTTAAAATACAGTGCAGTTCAAGTGCATACCAGCTGTTGGAACAGATTGGAGAGTATGTGTTAGTATGCCGTGGCAATTTAAAAGTCAAGGTGTGTATGCAGCATTTATACTCAGCTTTTCAGAGAGGAGAGTGTAAAAGTACTCTGGAGTCCCTGAATTTTAACCTGTGCAGTCCCCTATATCTTCTAGTCCTCTATATCTCACAGTGCTTTGGTTAGACTAATTCCCTTACCCAAAGACAGCAGGGTCAGGCTTTAAGCCAGGACCAATTCCATGGACTCATTCATGGAACAAACTTGGTAAGTCAGACATGAAGGACCTAGTCAAGCTTGGAAGTTCTTCATGGCACATTCACTGTCACAACTTCTTGAAACCAAAAAAGGTCCTTCAGAGACATCACAAATCATCATGTGAGTTTCACAGGAGAATTAACATACTTGTGGACCCAGTTTTGGATGGGACTTCAAAGGATTGTTTTAATTAATTCTACTGCTATTATCTTTTAAGGAAAGGTTTTATGCCTCATTTTTCCTCTGTGTAAAGTGGCTGACAGACACATATTTCTCCTTTTGGGATTTGTTTTGAGTTGTAGTAAGAAAATTATCTCATAAATGACATATAGTGTTTTAACCCCATGCCTAATATTCTTTCTTAGGGGAAAGGAGACATGGTCACATACTGGCTTGAAGGTAAGAAAGCCTCTGTCACCCAGAAGGCAGTCGTCAGCACTTCTGTGACTCCTCAAGATGCCAACAGAGTTTCATACAGTCCAATACCAGGTGTCCTTACCAGTGATCTTCTCTAAAATCCTGCTTCCTAGTTGCTCATTAACTCTAGTATCCTTTCTGCTTTCAGTCTGTTATGTCATCCTGCTGAATTAGAAGATTAGAAAAAGAGATAACATATTCCTTTGGCCTTGTGAATGTGTTAGCTCAGGCTTTATTTACAGGTGTTTCTCCCAACAGTGGCACTGAAAATACAAAAAAGGCAAAAACTCATCTTAAGGAATAATACATGGAAATTGCCCACCAGCTACCAGAGCAGAAGGTTGCTCCCAGTGTTAACTTCTTGATTTGGTTTTGATGGGAAATCCTCAGCCAGCAGCCACCAAGTCTTCAAAATCAGCTGGTTGGACATTCCAGCCCATGAGATACTCCCACAGGAAAGGAGGTAGTGTAGTGTTGCTGTTTAGTGGTATCATAAACCCTGTGGATGTGGTTGGTTTAGGGCTATGCTAGGGAAAAATGAGGTGTGTGCGGTGTGAAGAAGTAACTTCCATCAAAAGAGGAGGGTGAAGCAGAGAAATTATAGTGGATACAAACTGAAACAAGAATTTGTACTCCCATTTCATCTCCATTGTCTGGAGCATAGAAAGAAGGATTAAGAAGAAAGTCTGTTGTTTCCATACAGCCAATTCCTAATGACACCTGCCATCTTGTTGCAGAGACCTGAAAATCTTGGGAGAGAAATGCAAGACATTGTATGCTGTTGCTAAACAGGAAAAAGTTCACTACTGAGCTGCTCTTGTCTTTGGCTGCTCTGGGATTTCTCAGAAAAACAGCTCTTAACATAAGCTGATGTTATTGCTTTGACTAAAGTGGCAGTGACCCTACTATTCTGAAAAGCTGTCTGTCAGTGAAATCAGGCAGCCCTCTAAGTGAGTCACTGTGCAATTTAGGACACAGTTTAGGAAAGTTCATTCCTGAGCCAGCATTTCCTGTAAAGAGAGAACCATCGCTACAAGTAATCTCTAGATGAGCATGATTCTGTGAGCATTGCTGGTGTTGGCTTTCTTTAAAGACTTACTTTTCGGAGCTAGTCTATTTTGAAGAGTTTGGCCTGTTCCAGTTCAATTGAGCAACAGTCTAACAGAGTAAGTAAAACTGAGAGACAAAGGATATCAAAAGTAAAAGCATTTCTACCATAATGTGAACTAGACTGAATAAAGCTAATTGGGAGGAGATGAAAAGGAAGGACTTTGAGTGACACAGTACCAGTTACTCCTGCTTATTCTGCTCCCTTACCCTCTAGTCTGTCCTTGATCCTAGATAAAAGTGCAAGAACATGCATGTAGTTGCAATTTTTCTGCCATAAATTTGTGTAGTTTAACCAAGCAGCTGTTCATGTTCCTATGTAACAAGCATTGCTACAACTTTTAATTCCAAGTATGTGCTGTGTGATAGTGATAGGAGTGTCACACTACAGTTTTTCTTCAGCTTCTGTGAGAAGTAAATGCAGCTATAATGATAGATTTTTCAGGGATGCCTAACAGAGGTAGAAAGTTAAATATTTCCAAATTATGGGAGGTTTTTTTGGACTACACAGAAAAGATGTGTAAAATTGAGTGAAAGTATGCCTCTGAAGTCTGTGAAACTGTATCTGCAACTTGAATGGAACAAGGAACCCAGCAAGGGACACAGCCATAGCTGACTTTGGCACATGAGATTCCCAACATAAAGTCCAGCCAAATTTTTAAAATAAAAAAAAATTGTTTCAAATTTTTTCTAAGCTTAATAATTCTCTTTTTCTAAGCTTAATTTCTCTTTTTAAAAATTTCTTATTAGAAGGTGTGTTTCAGTCACTGTTTTTTTTAATTTTAGCAGAATAAACCTTTCATTTGCTAGTAGCCCAGAGGTATCCTCAAATACTGCCATTTCCTTTATCCGAATGCTATCTAAAAATTGTGCAAGTCTCTGGTCTCTTATAGTGCTTCATGATGTATTAGTTTACATTGTCTTAATGAGTTAGCATTTGTTTACATTTTTATTAAAAAGGTGCATGTCCTTCTCAAATGTGGATGTGAAAGCATATGCTTTGTCCATAGTGTTTCAGTTTTAACTCTTCTTCTTTATTTTACTGTTGTCTATAGAATTAAAAGATGTTTTTAAAGTGTCTTATGAGTTTAAAATCTTCTAAATAGAAATGTGATGAGTGACCAGCAGCAAGCTTACTGGATTGACAGCTTTAACCACTGACAAGTCCTTGGGTAGTGTTCAAGTTCTGCTGAAGACAGCAGAGACTTGCAGATTTCAGGAGGCTTAGAGTCTCGTGGTTTTCTATAAAAGTGATACAGCCTGAAGACTGCCTGGGTCAGCCTGTCTCAGTCTTATTGTTACTTCCTGATCCTCACCTCTAACAGAGCATCTCCAGAATGAGAACTATTTTCTGTGGACTGCTGAATCTGTCATATCTTTCCTGCAACTTCAAGCAGTAGTCCTTATTAATGTCAGTTTGTCTGAAGATTGTGATGATATGACTGAATACTGATGATATGATTATCTATCAGAAGATAGAAGTACAGTCCATGAATGTTACAGACACAATCAGAAGTGTTCTCAGTCAACTGACAAGTATTTTAAAATTAATCTCAGGCATTTTGACAGATGTAATCAATGACAATGGCCATATATTTGATGCAGGAAATCATTTACCAGCTGGCAAAGCCAAAGTATGATAACCAGCACAGTGCTCATCTGTGAGATGCTTTAAATCCACAGATACTCATGTACCGGCATTGGAGCTAGTCAGCTAATCTAGCAAGCATTCTTTTCTAAAATGGCACTATATACTAGATGTATGGGATGTGTTCTTCCTTTTCTTGATGATACTATCCATGCCAGAAAATGGGAAAGCAATTGCAATAATAGACCTGAAGAAGTGAAAGTGATACGTGCTTTATAGATCACTTCACACAGTGGCCATTCACTTTCCACAGTCATGCGAGATAATACAGAGATTATAAGACTCTGTTCATAATGTGGTGATTTTATGGAAAGATTGTGCATTCTGATTATTGCTTATTGCACCTCCATCCACCTGGCAGTGTGAATGCAGGCAGGAACATTAAAAAATCACACAACACAAAAACTGACTTATGAAAGTCTTTTATTAGTTTGATAAACCTTCACTACATTGTTTCAACTTGAATATTGAGGAACAGACTGAATAATCACAATATATTAAAAAATCACAACAAGTTAAGCCAAAAATTAATTAATGTATTTCCAAGTGTAAAACTTCCTAGATTTTATTCAAACCATGGGCACTGGAAAAGACTGTTTTGCCACAAAGAAGTTATTCTGTATCCCCTAGATTAGGTAGCAAATATATTTTACTTAGGTTGTTATTGGGGTGTGTGTGTGTGTGGTCTGGTTCTTTTTTTTTTTTTTTTTTTTTTTTTTTTTTTTTTTTTTTTTTTTTTTTCCCCCAAACAGAAAAGTATCTGTTTCCTTGTACAGCTAATTAGTCACATGAAATAAATTAATTTGTTTCAATAAAAGGCAAGTGAAATCAGGTGTTCTTTGCAAACAATGCAGGGGCATAAAATGATGCAGTGTCTCTTCAAGGTCAATGTCTAGTATGAGATTTCCCCAGCTTGTAGAACATCTCTTCCACCTACTCAGACTCCTGAAAATTACTAATAGCCCTTCCATCTGAATTGACCTCAAAAGTAGAAATCTTTGGTTTTTACTAGTGTCTTTCTGGGGCTGCCCTTTCAAACCTGTAAAAAGACAAGGCTATGCAAGATTATTCTGATAAAACTCCAGCTGAGTGCCATCTGCTTTTCAGCTAACGAGCACTTTGTCCTCCTAACTCCTCTCCCAATTCTTCCCTACTTCAGTCTAAAACATTGCACTGTACTTTTTTTAACATTCTAAATTGGAACTCAAAGATAAAATATTTTGCAATAAAATGTTCTCTACAAATAAAATATGCGAAAATTGCCTTTCCTCTTAATGTAAATTTTGGTTTAAATTTAAATGCACTTTTGGATGTAGAGATATAAAACAACCAGAGTCTGAAATGTGACAGAGTGGGTGTTTAGAAGTTGTTTGTGTGGGAACCCCTAATGATTCAAATCATCCAAAGAACTCCCATGAGTCTACATGACGTTATTTAATGTCCCATGGCATAGTAACCACAGTCCTCTGGTTCACACAGTGAAACAACCTACTCCACCTTCTTATTTGTACACCATCTTTCCACTGCATTTTGTCTTAAAACACATACGCAATTTTTTTTGGAACTAAATTCCTAAGACTGGGTTCAAAAGCTTTCATACGGCACTGAGTTTAACCTTGAAGCTCCACACGAAATGTTGAGTGTTATACCTTTGTGCAATTTGCCTTGGATTTCAACAGCAACAAAATAAGTACTTCCTACCAGTGAGTGCCAAATATGAAGCTAATGTAGGAGCACTCTTATGTTCATGACTGTGCACAATTGCTGATTATTACTGTATTTCATACTAAAATACAGTGGTGTGAAAGGAAGTGTTTTGATGAGATCTAAAATTAGATCCCCAGTACATGGTAATTTTTTCCCAGTAGTTCTTGTATCATGCCTTCAGGCAGCAAAACACTGTCCCTACTCGAGGAGTCATTTGGGTAAGATATAATACACACATGGAACAGTGTAGTAAACATATAGCTTTTGTGACCAGAATTCAACACAGTTAACCCGACAAAGTAAGAAAATGCTCTGTGCGATACCTTTTTGGTCTCTTGCTTTTATGAAGACTTCTTCAGTTCTACTCTCACTAGAACATGTGAGAATACAAAGCCAGATTTTCAAAGTGTTTAACCCTTTTTCACTCCCTAAGGAGTTTCAGCTTTGGGTTGAAAACATATGCTAGAGATGCATCTTTCAGAACTGACTAAAGGTTCTTGGCTTTTACCAACGGTTTGGGGAAATGCTGAATGCAAAACACTGGAAAAATTCAGATTTTGATCTGGGTTTCACAGGGGCCATACTGAAACACAGACATGGAATGTCTTAACTCTGTTGGAAGAACTGTGTGTTCTTAAAGACCCACAACAGAGTTGTTCTTAGAAGTTTTTTTTCTCCTAAAGAACAGAAGGAATTCTAAATTGCATCAATAGACATGAGGGAGAAAAGCTGGGTAAGGTGTTGGTAAAACAACTCTGAGAAGATCTCAAATTACTATTTTGCTATGATTGTGCATTCTGTTACCTGCCCTAGCAGACAAATGTATAGCATGTATACACACACCCTTCCAGGATGGAGTTTGTAAGTAAAAACATTAAGCAGAAACACTTCTGTGTATCTGACACAAGATTAATCCATGCAACTGTTCTGAACAAAAAATACACGAAGATTTAAAAACTAATGAAAGCTGAATCTCCATGTCTGGTAAAGACATAGAGGGTGTGGAATTCTAGCACTGATAGGACTGCTAAATTAAAGGCAATGCTTACCTATGAACGTTTACCAGGGTGCATGAAAAGTGACTTCTCAGTCCAGTCTCAGTGGTTTCCAGACATAAAAGAGTCCATACCACCAGAGAAGTAACAAGCCCTCTGACAGTTCTCCCTGTAGGGATTGCTTGTTAAGACTGGCTGCAAAGTGGAGACAGGCTCAGCATGAGCTGCTTTGCAGCTGATGCCCCATGTCTGTGTCAAGAGGACACCTCTTGCCTACATATTAGGAAACTCCTCTATAAGCTTTAATGCAATTTATATTGGAAGCATAGACAGAACCTTTCAAGAATCAGGAGTTAGTCATGGCTTTAACTGGCAACATGCTGAGAGTCAAGGTCCTGTGTGCTGATTGTGCTCTGCAAGTAAATAGGTTAATCCCTAAACACACATGAAAATCAGGTTGGCAGTGCTTAGTGGCCTAACACTCTACCTCTAATCTATGGCAAAATCCCAAGCTTGTACTGCAAGAACTGACAATATAATTGAATGTCTCAACATAATAGCTTAGATTGGATGGATGATGTAGTGTCAAATTCTACCACCCTGGCCAAACGCAGGAGCTCACTCCGTGAAGTCTGGTATGTAGCAGCAGAAATGGTGAGAGGGGGTCACAGTAGCTGCTGCTCTGGTAATTACAACATAAAAAATAGTTACTGGAGCTAGGACTACAAAGAGTTTGGATCAGAGGGGGAGGAACTGCCTCTGCAAGAGTATGAGTATTTCTGGAGAATGCAGATCAAGAATACGATTCCAGTCCAGAGGCACATTTACTCGGAGCGCACTCACCCTGAACACACTCACCTCTTGCTTATTCAGTTCCTGGCCAAAAGGACCAGCTATTGTTTTGCACTCAGGAGGGCAAAGTGCACACTGATTAAAACTTGAAATTGTCTGTTAAAGACTTTGCAATTATCAGCTTGTATGACTGTAAAAATGGTACTTCTGACAACAGAAATTTAAACAAAGCAACACAAAATTGCCCTTTTGTTGATCTGCACATCACATTGTCTCTTAAAAGAAGATAAGCTACACTGTAGCACTATGTTAAATGCTATTCCAAAATAAAGTTTGTAAATCTTAGGAAACTTCTCAGAATGTCCAAATTCTGTTTTCCATTAAACGATTTATACACCCAGCCACCCATACTTTAGGACCAAGCAATACGTGGTTCACAAGACATTTATCCCCAAAGATATTTATCCCCCAAACTGAGTTCCCTACAACTTCATGCATTATTTGGAATAGAGCATTGAGGAGAAAGTGGAACTTTGACCCGGAGGTTTTTTAAAGCAGCAAGAACAGAAAGAAGCTCTCACCTCTTGTCATGGCTTGGAGTCACACCCAAGCTGTGGTATCCTGAAGCCAAATTCAGACTAACAGCTGCCTCTGAAAAGCAGAGTGATTATTCCCGCTAATTCTAAGATCAGCACTGGTATCACAAGTTCCAGTGTCCACATGAGCTCAATCAAAATGAAGGCTCAGGTGCTCTCTGATCTGGGCATGCTATCTGCCTAAAATATTTGAAAATGCTGTCATGATGTCTGTGATCAAGTGTGCATTAGATTTCTACATGCAAAACTATAAAAAGGTCACTTTTATTAAAAAACCCCAAACCACCAGAACTACAAAACCCTCAAAACAACAAAAACAAACAAAAATCAAACCTTAACATCTAACTCTCCCAACAAACAAAAAAATCTACATTCCTTTCACGTTCAAATCTAAAAATTCATATTTTTAAAAGGCCAAATTAATAAATTTTTATTTAATTCTCTATTAAACTAGCAGGAAAAAAAAAAAAAAGGGAAAATTAAGGTTTCAGAACCAGTACTAATTTATTTCTCTAATCTCAAATTCTCACACATTCAATAAACAAATTTAGAGGACTATGGTATATTAGCCTAGAAATATTGCTTGAAGTTGTATTTTATTGTGAAATCTTAGCTGAATGAATGAATTTACATTGCCTGTAAATATCAAATTTTAAACACATTTTTAATACCTCTTTCTACATTTTTGGAGTTTTCATTCCCATTAAACTTTGCTTGAACACAAGCATTCTCTTGTTTTTATACTAAGAATGGAATAAAGCACGTTACTCAAATCTGCATGTCTGTATATCAAGTCATATATTTACTATTCCATTTGTCGCTAAAGTTTGCTGTGTTGTCTTGAAAAAGCCCATGTAACTTTTGACAGAGAACATCTAATCCTAGAGAAAATGGAAAAAAACCTTGACTGCTTCCTATAATACATTTGCAGAACTGTACAAATCTAGGTTCCCAGCAGGCTGGTGCCTTGCTCACTTATGCAAGGCAAGCAATTACTCACAACTGCTGTCAAAGGCAGCAGTCAGGACCTAGTAGTCTGTTTTCTCATGGTGAGTCTCATCTCCAGGGATGCTGAGATCCCCTGGGCACACAGTGAGACCCTCACCTGCTCTGCTTAGAACCAGAAAGCAAAAGACCCTATTTGTCATCATGTTCATTAGCAGTATTTCAGCTGTTGGCTTCAGAGGTCATGAAATAAGATTTCCTGATGCCATTAAAGACTTGCTCTGTACATTGCAGAATAAGGTCCTGCAGTGACTAAGTCTAAGCACGAGGCAAGCTGCAAACAACTGAGTGCTTTTATGTGGAAGTTGAGCATGTCAGGGAGAGGGTCTGTTTTTGTGGAATTCCTTTGCTCATTGGATAAAACCTGGGCTGCACAGAGTGCAGGTGTTCATTTATCACCACAATACTGTTGCTGCATGCCTGAAGAGCAGAGCTGCCTGTAACCACCTATTCAGAATTTTTGCATGACTTCAAAAAACTACCTAGTGTTTTTTAATTTATCCTAACAGTATCAGACGCCACATCAAAGCTTGGCCAAAGGGTTAATATCTTACTTGGTCTGAAAGATACCCAAGCTGGCCAGAAAATTGTTACCTTTCTCTGGAAACATCTTCAGACTGGTTGTCTGTTATGATTTGACATAAGTTCCTCAATAAACAAACAAATACACATATTTATATGTATAAAATTTACATTCACTTTCCAAACAACTCCATGGGCATGGAAGGTCTCATTTGAGTGCAAAATTCCTTTTAGTTTTCTACATAACATCTCAGGTTGCTACAAATAAAAGGCCATTTTTCTTATTTCCTACTCTAGTAACTCAGTACATTCCTCTGATACAACTTACGGTTGACAAAAACCAGCTAAGTAGGAACAGCTATTAAGACTTCCATCACACAGAAAGTTTTTGGCATTCTGGGAGTTTACTTATAGCAACTGGGGCTTTGTGAGATGCTAGTAAATTACTCTATGCTTTAGCAACCATTACCCTAAGACCAGAACAATTAGAGTAGCTGCTCAGCATGCACATTGTGTTGGTACCACATCTCTGTTACCTACACTGTAGAGGTCAGGTAAGATATTTATGCACAGCATGGAACATGCAACTTAGTGTTGGAAAGAATAGCCATGATTTGTATTTCAGTATGTAAACTGCAGGCTTGGAATTTGAATGGTTAATCTTCATTACTCATTTTACATTTTCTTGCTATGTATCCATAAGCTGTGAAAAAAACACCTGTCAGTCAGGTCCTCTCTTCCCTTCTCCCTGCAAAGCATGGCTTTGAGACCCTTGAGTGGACTGTCACCATGCGTCCCCCATACAGAAGTATCTGGCATTTTAGAAAAGGCACAAGAAAATGGCATTTTCAGAAGAGTCAGATCCCACTCTGAACGTTACTCACAGAAGTCTATTCCTGAAGCGATTTTTGAGGTACTGAAATATATTTTAAAGACCTGAGTTCACTGACATCTGCTCCTAGTCTCTGCAAGGACTGTGATGTGTTCATGTTGCATTATCCTTGTCAAGGATGCCTGTAAAATCCGAAAGTGTTAGAAACATTCCAGTGAACTCAAGATCAGTGGAAAATTAAACTAACACGTCTATGTTCATGCTGTTGATGATGTGTTAATCTTTGAAAACTCTCCTGAGACTATCTGGTTCCTAGGAGACTTTCAGAAGAGCCCATGGGGTCAGCACATCTATTCCTTGACACAAAGGAAAAAAATATCCTGCCAGGACAAAGGGAGACAAATGACTTCTACATTCCCTGACATCAGACAGCTATTGGAGTTCATGCTGACATCTCTCAATCCCCCCCAAAATGAAGTGACAGTATTTCAAAAACTTATTCAGCTGTAGAGCACCACATTCTTTCCTACAGACAGAGCCAGAGTTTCATTCAGCTCTTGATTTCAGCTGACAGCCACTGCTGCCTTCCAGTGTGCCTACAGGCTTGGGTACAATAAGCAGCAAGAAAACAGAAGGGAGGGAAAGGGAGAAAATAAAATTAAAATGTAATTTCTTCCTTTCCAAAAATGAAAATTTGAATTCTTTAACCTTTAAACATGCTCTTTTACTTACAGAAAGTGTACTTCAGGCACAAAAGGTTTGAGTATCAGTCACATACCACTTTAAAAATTGAAATAGTATCAGGATTGTCCCATGCAGTCAGCTATATTATCCCCTATCAAGAAGTTGAAGTTGCAGTTTCTGTATACATACATATATATAAAGTATGCATCTTTCACACAATGGTCTCCTGGTCTGAGTTGACTCCAGTGGGGTTTATGTAACAACAGTACCTGTCATAAGGGCTGTTATCTTTGTAGGAGCAGACAATTATACTATCTTTAGGGGCCACAAAAATGTTGTCTTCAATGTCAGGGCAAGGAGTGCTGTCCCTGCTGGGAGAAGAGCTCTTCTTCTCCAAGGCACTGTATGTGGAGCCATCTCCCACAAACACGTTCTCTGGCATCTCTGGGTAACAGCTCTCCAGGTATTTCAGCATCTCCTCCTGCTCCACCTTTCTGGTGAGGCTCTTGCACTCTCCCGTGGCCGCGGCGGTGGTGCTGGTGGTGCAGATGAACACGGTGTCCTCTCCCCTCAGCCCTCTCCTGTCCTTGCGGTAACCTTTCCTGGCCAACTCGTCGCAACTTCCCTTGCCAGACTCCAGGTCCGAGGGGGTCCTTAGCAGCTCCATGACATCCCGGTCCTTGATTTCCTTACAGCACGGACGCATGTTCTCGGGACATTTGGTGCAGCCGTCGGTCTTTCTGGTGAGGGCAATGGCGGCGATGCCCGGCAGGCAGATGGCCGGCCCGATGGCCAGCAGCGGAATGTCTCCCAGGGTCTCTCCCTTGATGCCAGACACGGTGAACATGAAGCCGAACACCAGAAAGACGCTGACCAGAGCAACCACCAGCCCCGTCCGAGGGTTGATGTCGTCGGGTCTGAGGGTCCTCGCCATCCAGCTGGTGCGCACGGGGACAGTTCCCACCACCGGAGCCCCCCTCGGGGCAGCGGACAGACGCTCCCCGGCAAGCCTCCGGAGTTTCCCCGACAGGGAGGCACGGAGGACCCCGACAGCCGGCAGCGCTCGGCTTCCCCTCGGCGGAGCCGCAGATGGAGGGCGGGCCGGGGCTGGGAGCTGTCCTGCCTCCTGCCTCCTCCCTCGCTCCCTCCCTCCCTCGCTCGCTCCCTCGCTCCCCGCAGCCGGTCGTAGCGGCTCCCCCGCCTGTCGCCCCGCCGCGCCCTCCCACGCCGGCGGCGGGCGCAGGGGGCTCGAACCCTGCCAAAGGCCGGGGGTGGAGGGACCGGGCGGCTTCCAGCAGCAGCGGCCAGGGAGACAGCTGCCGCGAGGGTTCACCTGCCCGGTCTCCGCCTCCTCCTCCTCGTCCTCACCCGGCCCCGCCGGAGCCCCGCACAGCCGTGAGTACGCGCTCCGCCCGGAGCGGGATACTGCGGGGCCGGCGCCGGGGCTCGGCGGAGCCGCCCCTACCTGATGGCCACCGCCGCTTGGCCGGCCGCTGCCGCAGCCCCGGACAGCCTTTCCCTCTCGGGCGGAGGGGAGCGGACCCTCGACGGGTGTCCTTCCTTGGGAAGCTGGCATGTGCATCCTCCGCACGGGTTCCCGCACCTAAAGCCTCTTCTTCGGTGAGGACGGGGCTTGCGAAGTAAATCCTGTCCCGGGCAGACAGCAGTCCTGCCCCGAGTCTTCTCCCGAGTTAGGCACCAGTGGAGAGCAAGGCTTCAGAAGATGCTCTGTGGCGGCTGGATTTCATCCTTAAGGTGGCCCTTAGGAATAAAGCCTCTCCTGATGTTATTCTCTTCCCAAGAATGAACACAGATGTTGAGGTTCCCTTGGTATCCATGGCCTGCCGACTGTGATGGTGACGTTCTGTCCCTGTGATTTGATGCACTTCGGTGATGGTAATTTGAAGTAAGCACCACGAGCTGAATGACTATTCAGAAAAGGACCTCAACTAGGTAGGAATGTGGAAAGGCAGCAGCATCTTCAGGCAGGTTGCCAGTGATACAGACTAAATGCTTTCACCTGGGGCAGAGATAGTGGGAGATAAAAAAGAGTGATACCAGAAAGCTTCCAAGAAAATTAAGGTAACAGAAAAGGACACTCTGAACTAAAATTGTGAAACCATGGTTTCTTTAAGTTTTCCCATTAACATGATTCATTTTCCTCATACTACAAACTTGGACAGCTAAGAAAAGCCGATTTAGAAAACACTCATATGCTTCTCAGGTCGTGAAAAGCATGGGTTTTATTTACCTGTTTACCCTCCCTACAGTACAACATCAACAGAGCACCTCTGTGTTGTAGATTTCTGACTTGCCTTGCAGAGAGCAAGTCCAAGAACATAATTTTGTAAGTGGGAACAACTCCTGCCTTACAGAACTCTTCATAAATGCGGTGTCAAGTTATAGTATTTACTGTTTCATTTGAAGGATGAGTAAATGGGGGTAGAAGTACACACTGGGGAGAGTTTTTAAGTCAGTGGCATTGGTCTGGGTATGAGATTAAAAGTTTGTAATGGACCATGATCATTGTTTCAACTTGTCCTCCAGAAAATTGTCCAGTAAAATTCACACTGAACCTCTCACCTGTTGCAGAGTGGGCTGAAACAGGAATATTTTGGACTCTGTTAGAAATACTTTCTTGGCTGAAAGATTTAAAGATCAAGACCTTCCAGCCAGCACAAGTTAACTTCTACTTTTGCCACTGTGCAGGATTTAGTAGTATGAGAAATGACAGTAGTATTCTCAGCTCCTGTTTTCCAGAGTGAATATTTGCTGTTTCTTTCCATTTGCTGTTATTCAGATACACAGCTTTTATGTCCTCACGTTGGAATGAATAATGCCTTTTTTTATCTATCAGCTAGATTCTGGATGAAAGGAAGTGATTAACCTCTAGCAAGCCTGTCCCACACAACTAAAATTTTGTAAAGTGCAAGTTATGAAGTTATGAGTATGTTGGTAACTAATATTATGAAAGCCACTGTTCCTGCTCCTAACCCTCCTTCACCTCCCTTAGTGCATTTGAATAGTCTTTCAAAAAATTGGAAATTGTTTTTTTGTTGAAAACAAATTATGATGCCTGGGAAAAGCAATTACCTGAAGCTATATTCATCAACAGTCCTTCAGAGATAGAAAAAGGACACAGAAATGTAAATATTAGTGGCATTAGTGGAGAGGAAAATTGCTGTAAGAGCTGAAGTACATGTCAGAATATCTAACAGGAGTAAAAATGGCCTTTCAAATTTAAGTGACAGGCTTACTGAGATGGAAGAGGGAACATCTACTTTGGAACACAAAGCTGTTAGTGGACAGAAAAACACAGACAATATCAGGACAAAGGTGGAACTAAATGTCTTCAATTTGTCCCTTTGTGAGTGATTTCAAGACAAGATTGTATGCTTCCAGCAGGAGGGGATAGAAAGGGAAAACAATCACCCAGTTCCAGGAAAGCATGCCACAATTGTTAAAATTGTCTTTCCAAGCTAGAAATCAAGAGATCAGCAAGTGCCACTTAACACAACTAAGCAACAATGCAAATGGTTGAATTTTCTATCCTGTTCATAACTAGAGGAAAAAAAACCCAAACATTACTTCTTTGAGGTGAAGTATGTTTCTTTCTGGTGTGGTACACAAAAATTAGGTACTCAACCACATTTTTACCTCAGTTTTCAATGACAATCTCTCTTTCCTGCTCTTCAGTGCAGGATGAGGACTGAAGGAAAAAAAGTGCTCTCTTACTGTAATAGATCAGATTTGTATAGATCAGATCACCTGAAGAACCTGAATGTGGGTGTGTCTGTGGGATCTGATGAGATGCTGTGCCAGTTTTGTCTGGGATAGACTTAATTTTCATTGCAGTGGCTAGTATGGGAATGTGTTTTGAGTTTATGCTGAACACAGAGATGTTTTTGTTATTGCTATGCAGAGCCAAGGGCGTCTCTGCTTTTTGTCCTGCCACAGTGGTGGGGAGTTTGGGGGTGCTTGGGAGGCTGGGAGGAGACACAGCTGGGACAGGTGATCCCAACTCACCAAAGGGACATTCCAGACCGTGTGACACCATGCTCAGTACATAAAGTGGGAGGAAGAAGGAGGAAAGGTGGGACATTTGGAATAATGATGTTTGTCTGCCCAAGTCACTGTTAGGTTTGATGGGCCCCTGCTCTCCTGGAGGTGGCTGAACACTTGGATGCTCATGAGAAACAGTGAATTAATTCCTTGCTTTTATTTTCTTGTCTACATGGACTTAGTGTCCCTATTAAACTGACTATATCTCACCCTGTGACTTTTCTACCCTTCACCCTTCTCATTCTCTCTCCAGTTCCAGTGGTGAAGGGGTGAGTGAGCAGTTGCTGGGGCTTAGCTGCTGGCTGGAGTTCTAGTGTGACAGATGCATCCCAGAGTCCCAAGGAAATTAGCTGACATAGCTGCCAAACCGTTCTCCATGGTATTTGAAAAATCCTAGCAGTCAGGTGAAGTCCTAAGTGACTGGAGGAGAAGAAATACCCACCTTTAAAAAAGGTATGAAAGAGAATTCTGGGAACCACTGATCTCTCAGCCTCCCTGTACTTTCCTATTACAAGCTACCCAATAGCTCTCTAAATTGCCTAGAGAAGGATTTGATCGGTGGATGAGGAATTGGTTGAACAGTCATACCCAGAGAGTAGTAGTCAACAACTCAATCTTCTCATGGAGATTGGTAAGAGATGGTGTCCCTCAGGGATCTGCTTTGGGACAAGTACTGTTTAATGTCTTCCCCAGTGATGGAGAACAGTTGGCAGGTTTTCAGCCAACCTACTTTGAGTGGTTTGAGTGGTGCTGTTGACACACCTATAGGTTGGGGTGCCTTGCAGAGGGACCTGGACGAGTTTGAGAAGTAAGCCCATAGGAATACCCTGAGTTTATCAAGACCAAGAACAAAGTGCTGCACCAGGGTTGGGGCAACCCCCATAATCAACTCAGGCTGTGAATGGACCGAGAGAAGCCCTGCTGAAAGACATAGGGGTGCTAGTGGATGAGAGGCTGGACATGACCCAGCCATGAGCACTCACAGCCCAGAAAGCCAAACGTGTCCTGGGCTGCATCTAAAGCAGTGTGGGCAGTAGGGGACGGAGGGGATTCTGCCCCTCTGCTCTGCTCTGCTGCGGTGAGACTCCACCTGGACCCTGCATCTGGCTTTGGGGTCCCAGCACAGGAAGGACATGGACCTGTTGGAGTGAGTAAAGAGTAGGGCCACCAAGATGATTAGATGTATGGAGCATCTTTCCTACTATGAAAGGCTAAGAGAATTGTTGAACCTCATGATATTCCCATGGGTCCACTTCTCCATCTCGCCCACATCCTTCTGAATGTCGTCCTGTCCTTCAGGACTGTCAATCACATCACTTACCTTGGTGTCATCTGCAAATTTGTGGAGGGTGCAGCAATACCCTTGTCTATGTCATTAATGAGATATTAAATAACACTGGTCCCAATACCAATCCCTGAGGGACATTCCTTGTCACTGATGTCCACTGAGACTCTGAGCCAGTGCCCTCTGGATGTGACAGTCTAACCAATTCCTTACCCATCTAAAAGTCCACTCATCATATCCATCTCTCTCCAATGTAAAAAGCAGGATGCTGTGAAGGACTATGTCAAAGGCTTTACAGAAAATAAATGACATTCACAGTCCTTTCCTTGTTACTGATGTAGTTACTGTATTCATTCTCTGTTTCCAGTCGCTGGGGATTTCTCTTGACTGCCATGCCTTTACAAATACCTTGGAGAGTGACTTAGCAACTACATTAGCCAATTCTCCCAGTACTTGCTGGGATGCATCTCATAGTGGATTCCATACATATATGTGTTCTGGTTCCTCAGATGATCAGGAACCTGATCTCTTAAGGAAGGAAGCACTTTTCTCATCCAGCCGCCACCTTGCTGTCCATCCACTCAAGAGGTGTGGGAAGAGAAAATTGACAATGAAAAAAAGTTGCTGAGTATCTCAGCCTTCTCTCATCCGCTGTTTCTGGTTTTCTAGTCGTGTCATCAGAGAAGTACATTTTCTTTGAACTTTCTTAATTACCATGGAGCAACCACAACAGCTATTTGGATAAGAAGCTTTGGATGTACTACATTCCTTTTGGTTTTTTATGTAGGTTTGAAGATAGAGATCAGAAAATGATGGACCAAGATGGATGTGGTGAAAAGGGTACCAGTTGAATGACAGGTAATTTTTCCTGCTACTTCTTTCTTAAACCCTTCTCTGAACCTGCTGTTTTGCAGATACAATTGTGTGCTTCAGTCAATGGCTTTTTGCAAGAACAAAGACTTTCTCTGACCAAGCAGTACTGCAAAATCCATGGAAAAGTGTGAGCATGCCATATTTTTTGAAGTTAAAAGATCTGGCAGATAGAGTTTTGAATTGACAGCTAGCTTATGTATAAGATCTCAGGCATATCATGCAAGAACTCCACAAGCCCTTAATAACATCATAGATAAAATTAGACTGTAAATTTCACCTTCCAAGCTCTGTGGCAATGCTAAAACTTGATACTGTTTTTGAGTATGGGATCATTTAAGTACTATCTATAATTTGGACATGGAACATGGAACTTGTTTTGCTAGCAAGTTCTGTGTGGATTGGGATACTCAAATTTCAAGCTTTTACACTAATGCACTTGTGCACATATTTGAGCCACCCTATTAGCTTGAGGAGACAGTCAGTCACTCTGCTGAGGTCACTGGTAGGCACTTCAAACCTGCTCAAGAGCTACTTCACAAAAGTCCTTCCTGTCTGCAGCAAGTACTCCTTGCTGAAAGTGGATGCTGAATGCGCAACATCCATCTCCAGGCCTTTCTGTACATTGTGTTTTCTTGGCAGCATATACAAAAGGAAATACTTGATAATTTCTTTGTAATGTGCAACTATGTGCTGTGATCCTCACATACCTCCATTAAAAGATTTTTTATTCCTCTAGTAGAAAATGCTTGTTGTTTACCCAGCATCACATACCATAATTACCTTAATTTATATTTCTTAGAGGGTCTGTGAAGCCACTTCTGATGCCTCTTCCATATGTCTGGATGGCTCTCAAAGGCCCAGGCAGTTCTCTGTGTCTTCATGTCCTCAAGCACAAGAAGTTCACCTGAGGGAGGATTTTTGGGCTCTGACTGTTCACTCAAGCCCCTGGGTCTTCCTCTTTGTAGACAATCATTTGTGCTTGACTGCTGCTTGCTGGCCAATTGGCCGGATGTGGAAGGACTCTGCTGATGAGAGCATCTGATCAATAAACAAGGGGCAAAAGAGAAATAACAGACGCCTGAAGGGCTTGTGTTTTGTCACTGAGCCATCACACCAGGAGTGGGATTCAGAAACCCTGGCAGTGAGTCATGCATCCGTCTTGAGGTGACCTCGGGGACTTGGCAGGATTGCTGTGGAAGAGGTACAGGCTGCTGCGTGAGTCACAGCATCAGGCAATAAATTAGCCAATATAATTCACTGGGAACTTTATCTATCTGCATCGCTCTGCCTGATATGCTCTTTCCCTTTGGGAATTTCTGATTAAATATACTTTATTTCTTCTATTGAAAATTGCTCACAAAACATGCAATAAACTCAGGGGAATCACCCACAAGTAGTGCATGTTATGCTCAATGGTGAATAATGGGTAGCTTGCTTTGTCCCAGAGAACTTAGCAAACACTTCTTTAAAGGGGGTCTGTAATTGAGTTGCTTGTCTATGGAGAAAGAGGAAGGAAAAACAGGTTGGCTTGACCTACCTCTGCAGGAGAAGCTAATAATTTTTGATAAGCTGGAACACTTTTAAGGCAGTTTTAAGCATAATCTTGACCATGTATTAGGGTATGCAATGACTAATTCTTTCTGTGAAGCTTGCTGACATCCTTTCTGTCTGTTTAGAAAAATTAAGTATAAAAGTAAGGGAACTGATCAAAAGGCTGTGCATGTTCCTTGAAGGCTCCGGAAGATTGGAACTTCCCTAGCCAATTAAACCTGAAGCAAATTTAATGGGGATGGATATCATCAAAGTTTATAGCTCATTTAAACCATGCAAATATATCTTTAGAAATATCATCCTATGCTCTGTATATGAAAGAAGAAATTAAATATTTGTCATAACGGTCCTGATTGCTTGACCCATGATTACTTCATGCCACATCGGCACCTTTGGTAAGACATAGCAGCTAATCCAGGAAAACATTTCCAGGCATACGAATGACAAGAAAACAATCAGAAGCAATCAGCATGGATTCACAAAGGAGGAAGTCATGCTTGATCATCCTGATAGCCTACAGTGAAAGAGCTGTCCTGCTGGATGAGGGGAGCATGGATACTGTCTACTTGGAGTTCAATAAGGCCTTTGACACTATCTCCCGTAAGATCTTCCTAGACAGGCAGTTGTTGTATGGCTTAGGTGAGCAAACAGTGAGCTGGACTGAAAACTGCTCAAAACTGCTGAAAACAGAAAATGGGCAGATCCAAATGCTGATGACCGCTGGCACAATATCTAGCTGGATGCTGGTGACTAGCAGTGTACCCCAGGGGTCAACACTGGGTCCTTCAACAGTCTTCATTAATAATCTGGATGATGAGGCAGAACGCACAATCAGAAATTTTTGAGAGAACATAAAACTAGGAGGAGAGTCATGTTGCCATCACAGGGACACCAACAGCCTTGAGAAATGGGCTGATAGGAACCTAATGAAATTCAGCAAGAGGAGATGCCAAATCCTGCACATGGGGAGAAAAAAATACGCTAGGTACTGCCCAGCTGGAAAGCAGCTTGATAGAATAGGACCTGAGGGTCCTGAGGGACACCAAACAATATAAGACAGCAGTGTACCTTTGTGGCAAAGAAGGAGAATGACGTCCTGGGCTGCATTAGAAAAGGTATTGCCAGACAGTTGGGAGGTGGTTCTGCTCCTTTATTCAGAGCTGGTGTGGATATTCCTAGAGTACTTTGTCCAGTTCTGTGCTCCTCAGTACAGTACAGCCTTGAACATATTGCAGAGAATCCATTCTTCAGTGGACACTTCAATGGAAGGGTCATTAGGATAACTGAGGGACTGGAGCACTTTTGCTGAGGGAACTGGGCCTGTTCAGCTTGAAGAGGAAAAGGCTCTGGTGCAATGAATAATGTCACTGAGTGCATGAAGGGAGGTCACAAAGAAGACACAGCAGAGCTCCTTCCAGTGGTGCCCAGTGACAGGAGCAGAGGCAGTGGGCACAAACTGAAACATGGGAGATTCTCTCTGACGAACTTCAGGATACGCTTTTCCATTGTGAGGATGACCAAACACTAGGGCAGGTTTCCCAGAGAGGTGGTGCAGTCTCCATCCGTGGAAATACTCAAAAGTCATCTGGACACAGTCCCAGGCAGCTTGCTGTAGATAACCCTGCTTGATTAGGGTGTTCTTCCAACATGCGCATTCCAGCATTCTGTGATTCTTTTATGGCAGAGACAATGATGGATGAGTGTGAACATGTGTGCATGCACAGACTGAGCATTCTCTCATCACTCTGTGCAGGGGCACTGGAGAGAGATAGCCAAAGTATTTTTTACTGGCGGGGATGCAAGCAGCTCTCTTTGAAGGGGTAAAATCTGCACAAAGGATTTGTGCACCAGGATTTCTTTGGGCAAAAATGTGCAATGGGGCACAAAGTGTGCATATAAGTCACAGGGCAGCTGTGTTCTTGAATAACATGAAATCTGTATTTTTTTTTCAGGAGTCAGCCTGTCTAATACCTGTCAAATGGTGATGGCTTCCCTAAACCATCTGTTCCAACAGATCATCAGCCATCACATTGCTGCAGGCACTAGGAGTAGCTTGCTGCAGTCCCATGATACCCCCTCACTCTCAGGCATTTCCCTGGCAGCCCCCCTTCTTGCTGCCTTTGGAAAATACCTGCTACCTCACCCTCTGCCACCCACCAAGGCAAGTATCTGAGAGGAGGCTTCTCAACCAATGCCATTCAGCAGCTGTGGGGCCACAGACACTCCCTGCAGATGTCTCACCTCAGCCCAGAGGTGCTGTTGGTGGCTGCTGTCAAGAGCTTTCAGGGCCTCTCTAAATACCAGGGGAGAGAGGTGAGCTCTGGCATAGGTATCTGCCAGCTCTGCTGTCCCAGAGATCCATACCTGGCAATAAATACAGCTGGCGATCAGACCAAAGCATGTATACACTGTGAATTTTCCTTTTTCTTTAAATTTGGCTTTTGGGTGCACCAGAGACCAAGATCAGGATGTGACAGAAGTCTGTCCAGGCTTTCTTCCAACACTGTGAACATGCTACGGAAGACTGCCTTCAATTCAAACAGTGTTTGAGTTTGTACCCACAGGTACCCTCCATGAGGATTTGTGAGGAAAAATATGCAGAATTGGTTGTTAAGAAGATCTTGTTTTCCTCCATGGACAGTGCAATGGATGGGTAGGAAGCGGTAGTAGTGGTAAGGCCTCTGTGATGGAGTGGAGAAAAATCAGATGTTTTGTTATCCAAAGAAAAATGCATGTGTATCACCATGGCGCTTGCATGCCACCACTGTCTAAAAATTAAGAACTAACTTGTGCAGACATCACTCATAAGAGTGGCTAAATGTGTACTTCATTAACCTTAGTGCCCTGCCAACTCATTAGGCAGCTTATGGGTCACTGATGGTGAGATGACAACCACCGTAACAAGAGTCATGGTACTGTACTGTGTCAGGGAGCAGTATTTAAAGGAAGGGTTGTGTGTTCCTTGTGCTGGGAGCACAGCTCTGTGAATGCTGTACGTATAGACCAGATACTGGTGCTTACTATATGAGGGGGTGTGTAACCACAAAGGTTGAAAGGCCGTGATGTGGGAGGAATTTGCCAGCATTACATGTATTTCAGCGTAGTAGGGTGTTCTTGTGTTTCAAAGGTATTTGATGCAGGGGTTTATTTTTTTTAATTATCCAGATTATTTAAGTTTTTATTGCTATATACTTGGAGTGCTTGCCACATTTAGAGTTGGCAAAAACCTTGCATACTGATATCAGGGGATATCAAATGGCTCCTAATTTGCGAGTTTGGGTGTTGATACATTGGTTTTCACTCCCCTTCCATTGGATGGAGCTGTGTCTCTGAAGAAAAGGGGAAAGATGCCGTAAAAACAGCTACAAATGTTGCAGAGGAGGAGCAGAGCATGAAAAGGTCTCCAGCCATCACACAAGAGTGAAGGATTGGTGCAAACCAAACCTTCAGCACAGGCTCAGAAGGGCCAGACCTGTTCCTCTACCCACCCTCATTTCCCCAGTGCAGGCCACTTGGGGCAGCTTCATTTGAGCAGGGACGTTCCTTACCACATCCCAGAGATAATAGATTAAGAGGGTGCCAGAGAATATTTACCCAGTGTGTTTACTATTGCTGGCCCTTTACAGCCCATCACCAGCCATTCCCTGGTTGAGGCTCTGTCTCTACATCCAGTATCAGGCATCAGTGTCCTATGTCCTCTGTCAAGGGATCTCCAGCCAACAAAGAAAGCCACATGGCAGGTTCCTTTTTTTTGCTCTGCAGGTTGCTGTGAAATACTGTCCAAAGCATTTGAAAAACTGTTTAAGCCACTTCCACCAAAGAATACATTTTTCATTGGCATGGTGGTAGGAAGGACATGAAATTTTGTGACTTTTTGCTCCTTCCTGCAAAGTGCAAGTGGTTCCTCAGACTCTGATGGCATTTTGGGTCGCCAGGGTGTGTGGGCACTGTCTCTTTAGCTGGCCTATTCCAGAAGCCCTGTGACAATAGGAAAGCTGTCAGAGGTCTAGCCCCAAGACCTGCAGGGGAAGAAGTGTGAACAGGAAGTGTGCTTCCTGTTTCCCTGACTGCTGCACCTGACACAGGATAAAGACCCTTGCATAAGCACATTCTTGGGGCCTCCAGGTGATTCCAAATGCCCTCCTCCCAAGACTAACTTTCATTTTCCATCCAGGAAGCAATGTTCAGCTGAAGCAATAGAATATGGGCATCAGAGATTCCTTGTCTAGACAGACAGCTTATCCCAGGCAGAGTTGCCCTGGCTTGGGTACACCCTCAACCCATCTCCCTGTGGAAAGTGAACACAGCAGAACCTTCCTCTACTGCTGTCATAGTCTCTGAAAAGGAGCAACCAGCCACTGGTGTGAATTGAATTGTACCTTGTGCTTTGACAGGAAGCTGAAATGTGGCAGGATGAGAAATTAATTAGCCTCATGCTGCTGCAAACCTTTCCAGTCCCAGCTGACAAGAGACTAATTAAGAACCTCCCTGTGGTATCTATTTTAGATAACCATTTACTTTGATACAATTTAACAAAAGCTTTTCTAATGGTTTATTTCACCGGCAACTTATTAGATTAATTTATGTGGCAAACAGCAGGAACTTGAGTAGACATTTTGAATTCCCAGCCACCAAAAGTTAAGACATTTTTGCCAAAGAGTGCAATAATTTTATCAAGGCAAAACACATGCTTCCTTCAGATGTTTTTTGTCATGTCATTTGTTTTCCAATGCTACCTCAATCTAAGTCCGATGTTACCTCAATCTAAGTTTTGAAAATTGGAAGTGTCCTTGTAGCTGCTGGTTCTTAGGAGCCCTTGTATGATTTGCACATCACAGTAATTTGCAGTGCTTGCAGACTGAGCATCAAGAGTGCTAAGTTCATCACGTTATCAGTGTTGTCTCTTTCAGCATCTCAGTGAGGAACCAAACTTCCTGCTAGCCCAACGGTCCCTGCATCTTATGACTATGGAAAATGCTGATAGATGCACAGAGCTCCAACTCTATGTGCTTTCACAGGATCTCCCACAAAGCCTAACAGAGTCAGAAAACAGTCCTACATCTCTCAAACAGCAGGCAGGAGTATCCTTCCTTTCTACCTTTACTTTCAAATGTGCAGCTTGACCCTACCTAACTGCCTAAATGCGGTTAGTCTTTAGGAACCTACAGGAGCGCCCCATGTAGTTTGGACCAAAGTAGGGACATGGGAGGAAACTTGGTTTTCTCCACACAATCTGTCCTAATGGGAAAACGCGTGGGAGGATTTTGCCTTCCCTTACTGTCTCTGCACTGCCTCGTGTTCACAAATTACAATTGCCAGTGTGAAATATTTGACTCCAAAATAAGAGTGAGTGGATGACAGCAGAGATGGCAGGTTGGACCTTACATAGTATACGACTGCAGAGCTTGGAAAGAAGACTGGGGCTCTGGCTGGGGAAAGAGAGCAAAGAACATGAGCTGAAAGGCCTTGCCAGGGGAATGGGGTGGTACCACAGGAGCAACTAATTTCTCTGTGTGATTTTCAACAGGATACAGTTTTCCACATGACTGAGATCAGGTTTTTCATTGTCACTAGAACTGGGAAGTTCTTTGAAATTAATAGTTGAACATCTAATATATTTTCTTTTCCCTGGGGGGATACAAACTAGCTTCCTATTTTCAAACACCATCAGAAACTTAGGTTAAAACCTCAGAGATTAATATTGCCTCCAACTTTGGTTGAAGTTGGCTTGTGGATTTGGATACGTAATTTCATTGGACAAATTGCTCAAACTGGGAATGCCTCCTTGTAAGTCATCTGCTCAGAGCTACCTGCTCTGGCACACAGATCATTACTGTTTGTTGATGAAGAGGAGTGTTTCCATGCTCTTCTTTCTAAAATGCTATCCAGAACCAAAGTCCCTATATTCTTGTCTAGGATAACACATAGAAAGTGAAAACTAAAAACATTGGTGGCCTTATCAGTTTGCATTTCTCAGCACCTAATTGTTTGTAATTCTTGCCTCACTCTCCCTTATTCCAAGAAACTCTATGTGACCAGAATTTGGAACATTTCCTCTGTTTCATGGCAACAGAGCTATGCTGTAGAGGCTCCACAAAGCCACACACATTATGATTTCTATCCCTTGTTGCAGGCTGGCCGTGTGTAAACACTTCCTTCGCAGTCCTGTCTGAGTCTTTTTGGATGCAAGCAGCTACAGCAAATATCAAGTGTGACTTCATTTGCTGTAGCTCTCTGCCCTCTGCCTCCTAATCCTTCAGGCTGTTGCTGCTCTCCCCCATGGCTGAATGCTGGGAGGCTGGTGACCCACTTTCTGAAACTGAAGGCTTCATGGAACATAGAGTACCTACAGTGCCCAGCAGCTCTGTTGAAGCTGAGTGCTGACAGCCAGAAGGCAGTGTAAGGACTGAATGCAATTGCCTCTGAAATGCACACTGTGCACTTCCCCCAGCAGATGCTTCTGCCGTAGCCGTGTGACAAACGTGCTCGAACTCACAGGGCCAGACTCCTCACAGGTGAATGAATACCTGCTCAGTGCTACCAGCTCATATTTCTTCCTGCCAAAAGCCTGCAAGGATCCTACTAAGCAGGGGGTTTCTAGAGCTTTTTTTTTTTTTTTTTTCTGAGGAGTAGTTTTATACAAGCAGCCTGTGTCACATTGACGGATTTTTTACTTCTTTTCTGGCTAGTCCTCTGGGCACTTCATGGTGGTTTCCTGAAGTCACTGGCACTGCTCTGCTGACTCCTACCTGGCATGCTACTCCCTTGCCTGAGCTCAGCCTGCCCGAAAAATACCTTTGTCTACCAGGGTACTCATGTCAACTGCTGGGTGCAACTGGATGAGCTGCAGTTTTCATTACTTTTGCAACTATAATTTTTTGTACTCTTTTATTTACTATTAAATATCTGTTTCCAAGAATATTGTGTGGTTTCTGAGGATACTGTGTGTAAGAGTCACATGTCCTTCATGCTTTGGTGTATTAACAGATGGGGTACTTGGGCATGTTGCAGTAACTGAGAGTTTGGCTTCTGAAGCTGACCTGATATCTGCGGATAATTTTCCAAAGCAGAAATTCTTTATGAGAACATGAGACTAAGGCAAGATCTTGTGGATGAGCTGCATCTGAACACCAAGTGACCACAACCCACTGTGCTAAATATTTCCTTGTCGAGGCTTGCTCAGCCCCAGCAGTAACACTGAACAGCACGTTGTACCTGATTGTGCAAATTTGATTTTCAGACTCTAACCAAATGTGTACCATTGATTCCTAGCTGCTCCCTTGCCCTGGGTCACAGGCATTGCACTTTGTTTCATCTACACTCATAGCTCCCTTCAGGGGCAAGGCTGTCCTCAGGGATTACATGGTCTCCTGTTAAACACACTAGGAGCAGCCCATGAAGTGTGGAGTCCTTGGACTTAAACTATAGAGTATGATCTTAAGTCTCTAGTAAGGACATTGGCATTCCTATTGTGAATTCCTGTTCTAAATCCCATCCTGTTCTTCCAAGGGGAGCCACCACGTGTCATGCTATCCCATGGCTTTTTGCAGGGTTGCTGTTTTCAGCAAATAAAGGTTCTAGTGGTGTTTGAACATTCATTCAGACCCTGTGTCCCTGTCAGGATCTTTTTCACATTTCCTATTTAGTTGCTACCTGCAGAACATATAATCAGAGGGACAAAGACTGGATAAAAATTCCTCAGCAACATTTATTCGACAGATTCATCCCCTGTGATCAAAGGCCCTGTCCTTATCCTTTTAAATTTAATGGGAATTTTACTAATAACCTCAGGAGACCAGGCTATCACTCTCCCTGATTAGTGGACCACTATAACATTGTAACTTCAGAAGAAATTCAATCCCTTCCCCTGCTCTTTGGGTGGGGGAACAAGGCATGTATTATACTTCCTCTTTGGATGATGCCTGTTCTCACAACTGGTAATCATCTGAGACAGGAGCTGGTGTCCTGTCAGAAGAGTGTGCTGTAGCAATTTCTCTCATCATCATATATCTAGCCCCAAGTTTGGAAAATGGCTCCTACTAGATGGGAGCTGAGCTAAGTTTACCTCTGTGGTTGCAGCTGTTCATTTCTGCAACCATTGGTGCTGGTGTTGAACTTCCACTACTTTTTATTCATTCCTAGAAGACTTGGTGGAGGGGTGTTGAGATAATTTCTCTGTTTTCCCCTGAAATTTTTATTCCTGGAGTGCATCTCAAATATCCCTAGAGAAAAGGAATTAAATTCAGCAGTATGACTGTGCTAGAAGAGCAAATGTTTTGCCGGTAGTAACTATTTCCTCCATCATGTTAGCATTGAATTTGTTTTGGTATTCCTGAAATGCTTTTAAGACTTCATTTCTTCTTTAGACAGAGCCAAAATGCTCCCTTGTGTGAAAGCTAGCCCTGGGAAGACAGTGCTAAGCCTCTTATGAGAGCAAAGCTGTGCCTGTGTTTAGACTTATTCCATCACCCTCTGTGGCATTTGAGCTGGTTCCACTTTTTATGCCTATCACTTTCTCATTTCCTTTGGCTACGATCCCTCTTTCTTTCTGCTGAAATGTTTGAGGGCAGGCAATTCCATGGCTGCCTGCAGATGAACCCAGATCAGCTTTCAGTACTGAGTTGTGTAACAGCTGCCCGCTGTCACTTCAGAGCCAGTTTTGGGACAGTGTCATCAGCTTTGTCAATCCATATGTCCCAGGGAGATTTTTACTGGATAAAAGCTTAAGTGCATATTAATTGGCTCAAATTCTTAAATGTAAATCTGAGACATTAAGTGTCAAATGAGATATCCAGCTTTCATTAACCAAACAAAACTGTCATTCATTGATATCAGTTATATGAATTCCACATATTCCACATATCCATAGGCACATGATATCTAAAAGATTGTCCTGTGCTCACCTGAGCCTGTATATCAATATGTGGGAATGAGCAAGAAAAAATTTTGTATTCTTTTTGCAAATTTTCCTCTTTTTTTTTCTTTATTTGTGTGTGTGTGTGTGTTTTGTTTTGTCAAATAAAGATTTTAATTGTAAGGTTTATGCTTGTCAAAAGCGTGTGACAAATGAGCCAGTATGAATAGTATCAGAGTTTTAGTTCCACAAAGCACGTGTAAAAAAATCCAGTGGAAGCTTACAAATATATATTGTAGCTTTCTAATAATAAAAATGTCCCACTTGCCTTAGATGTGGGACACTGTGTCCTGAAAGATGTCCTCTTGCTACTTGAACAGCAGAGCCTCCTCCAGTGAGAGCATGCCCTAAGTTGCTCTTTGCCATTGCATTCATTTCTGAACAAGAGGACAAGACCCCAGGGCTGGCCGGCCAGCTGCACACGAGCTGCATCAGATCCCAGGCGGCCTCTGGCAGGAGGTTCAGCACCAGCCTATCCTGTCAGAACATGCCAGGCAGCTGATTGACTCAAACAATGCATGGAGCTGAGACAGCTCCATAACTGAAGTACCATGGTCCAGGTGAGTGGTCTGCAGAGACAATATTACTGAAAAGTAAGCCTCAGGACTGAGTTTGGATTTATTTCCCTTTGTCTAAACACAAAGTCATGATCAGTTCAGCTTGCTTAACTTCCTCAGTTTGTATTAGTTAAATTACACACTAGTCTGATAGTGGCTTAACTTCTTATATTACCTTAATATTTCTTTAACTAACTCAATTTAAATAAGATACCAATCACATCTGGTGCAAAATTTGCTGAATGATAGAGAATTGTGGCTGCTCCAAAGCTGAAAGTCTGACATTAGGTCACTTCTCAATAGATTTCTGCTCATCCACAACATGACAGCTGCCTTCAGGGTGGCCAGAGGAATGAAAAAAAATAATAGAATGCTTATTTATTTTATTTTAAATAATTCTTTTGTTGTGAACAAACTAATAAGCACACCTTAGCCAGGCATGGAGAATTTTTAAATCAGTGTAAGGAGATCAGTTGCTCTGAGAGTCAATTGGTATATACTGATTTGCATTTTTCACTGATCAGACCTGCCTGCATGAGATAACCCCTTACAATTATCTTATATTTAAAAAATGTGCTTGACCAATTTCTTCACAGCACAGAATAGCTTTTAATAGGACCTATGAATCCAGCATTCTGTGTCCTTTTGAACAATGGATTTCACTATGGAGTGTCACATAGTAATTTTTCCAGGAATAACCTGGGATTTTTTTCAAGTTGGATAAATTCCAGCTCAAGTAATTTAACTCTGCCTTCCCCAATTCCCCCAAAGGTCCAATTAATTTAGTCATTCTTAGCACAGAACTGTTACACACTGCTTCTGTACATGGCTAGCCAGCTGTTGTACTTTGCCCCAAAGACAAACACATCTTAGTGGTGTGTGAGCTGATTCCCTCACACCACTCTGATGTTGTGTGCCTGAATGACTCCAATTCTCACAGTCCTCCAAGAAAAGCACACTGGTTACACACACTTTTATCATGGTCTTCTAGACCTGCTAATCTTGATCATCCTTCTTTGTCCTGCTGCGTAAATTCACCCTGGATCTTGAACTGTCATAGGTGGCGAGGGTCTCAGAGCAGGGGATGTGCCAGGTGCACTGGCAGGCTGTACTCATATAGCACATGTTGTCTTGAATACCTGAGAGGGCACCCCCACAGAGGTAATTAGTTACTTCCCCTTCCCTTCCCTTCCTTCCCTTCCCTTCCCTTCCCTTCCCTTCCTTCCCTTCCCTTCCCTTCCCTTCCCTTCCCTTCCCTTCCCTTCCCTTCCCTTCCCTTCCCTTCCCTTCCCTTCCCTTCCCTTCCCTTCCCTTCCCTTCCCTTCCCTTCCCTTCCCTTCCCTTCCCTTCCCTTCCCTTCCCTTCTTTCACCCTCCCTTCCCTCCCCTCCCCTAACCTTCCCTTCCTTTCCTTTGACTTGCTGTGCCTTGTCGTGCCGTGCCCTGCTGTGCCATGCGGTGCCCTGCCTTGCCTTGCCTTGCCTTGCCTTCCCTTCCCTTACTTTCCCTTCCTTTCCCTCACCTTCCCTTCCCTCCCCTCCGACTGCCTAACAGCCATGTGATACCTGTGCTGGCTGATGTCCATCTGTAGTGAAAGAAAAGTTTAAAATATCAGAGAGCAAGTGGAGATAGAAAACCCATAGCTGCAGTGGTGCCTGTTCTACTTTTTCTTTTGAATGTTTTTTACATCTGTTTTTTTGACCAGGTCTCAGTCTGATCCTTGCAACAGGAGCATGTTGCTTTGAGGCCCACTGGTTCCTAGCTCTAATGATCTGGTGTGACTCCTGTGGTTTGTAAAATCAGCTGCAGTGCTCATGTCTGACCCTTGTTGTCAGACTGAAGCCAGCTGTCACATCAGAGTCTCAGAGCTTCTAAATAGAGGGCTCCCCAGGCCTTTCCAGTTTCAGAAAACTTGCCCCATCATAATCACTGTGGTAGTGAAGATGTTTCAACACCAGGGTTGAAAGCAATGGCCTCTTGCTTCTGTAGTTCTGCTCAAAAGCAATGTGAGGCCCAAAGGTAAACCCTGGCTACGCTGTCTTCTTGGAGGGACCTCTGCACTGCTGGAGCAGCAGCTAAAAGCAGCAGGGCTACAATGAGAGAGGGTCTTACAAAAAGAAAGCTGAATATAACAAGGATCAGAACGGGGAAGTTTCTCTACCATGTTCTTTGCTCTTTGAACTTCAGGGATCCTTTTGGACATGCTGTGGGATTTTCTCTTGTGTCAACCCCCAGCATATTCATCCAGCCTTGCAAGATACAATAATAAGATAAATTTTTTTGTGGGGTTGCCATGAGATGGGATAATCCACACTCTGTCTCATATGCACCTGTGGATGCATTTACCTTCCAGCCCACAGGGGCTCAGTACAGCTTGCATTGCTTGAGGGATAGAATTTCAGCTGGCAGCTTCTGGGTCAGGCTAGCATTGGCAGGTGGAGTAGCTCTGGGAAGGAGGTTGTTTGTTCAGTGATGGGAATCCTATGTTAGTCTGTCTCTGATGTCCATCAAGGTTTCATTCAGTGCCAATTTACAGCTTCCTTCCTGCCTGGCTGTCAGGTGTAGCTGTCATCGTACCAGACCCCTCTTCCGACTGAGACATTGGCATCCTCTGACCATGACATGAAGCACGGGTTAAGGCTGCAAGAGGGGGGTGGCATGTGCCTGCCTTTATTGCACGTGCTAGTAGAGTCAGCCAGCTCACATTTCATCTTAGCTCTGTCTGGGGATGAAAACATTCAGTACAAATCCTTCCTGGGGAAAGGCTGTCATCTCTGAAACTTGACTTTCTCCAAGCCCATTGGCTTCCAACATGTGGCATGTTGGAAGAGAGCAAATAAAATAATTAGGAAAACAGGTTTCATTTCACATGTGTAATTGGGCAAATCGACATTCTCTAGAGTGGGATGGGGAAGAGAATTGAAGGATAAGAATGAAAAAACCCATGGTGAAAGGGACTAATTTGATTTTTATTTATGCCTCGACATACGTTACACCGAAGTGTCCTTTAGGGAGTGTACACGTGTTGGGAACCCTGTCCCGGGGAGACTTTTCTGGGCAGCCGATCAGGGCAGAGAAAGCTTCCACGGTCGAGCTGCGAGTGACTCCCACTTGCTGGTGGGGCAGATGCCCGGATGCCCAGGAAAAAACACCGGGAAATCGGGCCGGGAGAGGAGCCTGAACACAGAGAAGCGATTAGCTGCGACACGACCAATGCCATTTTGAATTTCTTGCAGGGATCAGAGGCTCGCCCGGAAGGTCGGCTTGGCCCTCCTCCCCGCCATCGCCTTTCGCTCCCTGCGCTCCCGCTTCCCTGTCCGCACCTGCCCTGCCGTGCTCCGCCGCTTCCCGCGGCAGCTGCTGCTTCCCAGCGCTGTGGCGTTTCCCTGCGCGGAGCGGGCGCTGCCGACACGGGCACACGCTGCTGCCGCCGCCTGGAAACCGCCCGGCCGCTGCCGAGAGCCGCGAAGGCGCTGCCCGGCTCCGGCTGCCCGGCTGGTGATAACCGGGCCTCTACAGCGGGAACCAGCTGTCCCTCTCCTCTGCTTCTTCCTCTGTCTCTCTTTTGCCCTCTCTGCTCGCTTTGCTGTCCTGCTTCGGGAGGAGCACCTACCCTTCTTTATCGATAAACAGTTCTCAGTTCCACAGTTCATTGCTGTGGTTGTGCTTCATTTTCGTCTGAGAAATCTATCAGTAAGAATCCTCTCCAACTCTCCTTTTTTACAGCAGGATGGGACATTCATGTACCCTATTTTCAGGGTCAGACTATAGGGATCATATTTACCCAAACACCATATGGGCTCATATTCTGATTTACAGTATGGCACACAAAAGGAATGCCAAGGTTTTGGCAATATGCAGAATTCAGCTGATCTCTCCATGGATGTAACCTGCTTCCAAGTGGATTTTTTATATCATTTGCATTCCAAAAATGCATGCATTATACATGAAATTTGCAACTGTATGTATTTGCTTATTATCGTCATTATTGGCTTGCAATGCAAGATGCAACCAAAAGTATGTATTCTATTGCCATCTGTTGAAACTGGTTGGGGAGGTGTTTATCTCTTCCAAGACCCATCCTCCCTCTGGGGGATATCTTCTGTTAATGGGCCGTTAAGACTTACTCCTTGACTGATACAATTACATCATACCTTTGTGTGGTGCTCCACACAAGGGGAGGAGCCAAAGATTCCTTCCTGGATAAAACCTGACAGTCAGAACACTAAGGCAGCCTGTTTCCACTGGATTCCGATAGGAAGACTGTGCTCATCCCACCACCACTGGACCTTCAGAGGAAAAGTACACCTTCTACAGGATACTTGCTTTCAACAGAACTACATCTGTCAATCCAGGAGGACTTAACAGGACTGCTACCAACATCCTGACCAACAGGGTGTCAGTTTGTATTCTGACTCTGTCAGTGTTTTCTATTTGTTTGCTTTTTTTGTACTACTACATTTTTATTTTTAATATTCCTAGTAAATAACTGTTATTCCTATTCCCATATCTTTGCTTGAAAGCCCATTAATTTCAAAATTATAATAATTTGGAGGGAGGGGGTTTGCATTCTCCATTTCAAGGGAAGCTCTGGCTTTCCCTGGCAGACACCTGTTTTCCTAAACCAAGACACATCTCATCACCTGTTACAAGAAGAAAGCCCATGACTCATAATCAACATACCCTGTGTTGGTAAAGCTGGGCTGTCTTCTCAACAGAGAGACATCGTTTTGGTGTTTCACCTCAAGAGAACTAAACTAAGCAATGTTAACATTTCAGTCCTTTTCCCCATTCCTGCGCTGATAGATGGCACCTGGTAGGAGTTGCCTATTCAAAATACACCAATTCAAAAGGTAGTTAATTATGCTAATATGTCTGGCTTTAAGGAATGCAACATTGGGCAGTAGCCTACAGATCTTATTTACTGCAACCAGAAGGGTTTTGTGTCAGAAAAGAATGGAGGGATTTAGTCTAGTGACAAAGATGTCAGCAATAAACCCCTCCTCAAATAACTGCAATTCATTAGGCTTGATCTCAGGTTTCAAGGAGGTATGACAGAACTGTTGTTGGAGCCATGTGTAAATATAACATGGAGATAGCCAAATTTTTGTGAGGGTGCAAAAGATAGCATACACTCCATGGAGTCTACAGTCTTATGCAGAACTTCTCCAAAAACAAGTGAAGGGAAATACAGTTGCTCCTGTTTCCCTGAGCAGAAGTGAGGAGATGAGCTGGTAAGGAAGTTGTCTGCGCTCACAGGCAAGGTGAGAGCTAGTCACTGACCACATTCCTCCTGTGATGATACAGCATCTCCCAAGCCAGACAGGGTTTTAATGAGCCTTTAAAAACACAGCTAACATACAATTTCTATTAAAGAAATTAATAGAAATTGTAATTCTGAAATTCTGAAATTAGAAATTCTGAAACTGTACTGAAATACAGACACAGCTGTGATGGGAAATGTGGACTGCAAATTAATGACAGTGGAGAACTGTAGAGATTAGCAGAAATTAAAACCTGAGGTTTCATAGTGCAATGCCCCAGATTAAAAGACAATGAGTCTGATATTAAAAAATCTGAACAAGATCGACAGGGAACAACACTGCTCTGAAGGGTAGGATAGGAAGGGAGACAGTTCCTCTGGGCAGGCAACGGCAAACTGCCCTCCTCAAGATGAAGTAAGTCAGCAGAGTGGGGTATTTTTTACCATCCCCATTGGTTTGTCCAGTAGAAGTGACCACATGGGGACATCAGCCACTCACAGATGATTGATTTGTATTTTTCCTGACAGCTTGTTTCTTTCTGAATGGTCCATTAATTTTGGCTTCCAGCAAAAAAATCCGGTATAAAATCAAACAACAACAACCAACCAAACTAGCGCAGGGAATTTTTATTTTGGATAAAAAGAAATCTTTTACTATAAATAGTACGACAGACCTACAAATTCGGAAAAAGCTTCCATTACTATTCCAGATATAATGGGATATATTAATATGTATTAGGAAAAGGTCTGTGTAAAAATATGTAATTTATTATGCTTTATAATGTGGTTGTATCTCATATCACTAACTTTACCTTTGAATGGATAATAAAGATAATTTGCAATTTCTTGAAATATTAAAATCTCAGAAAATCATGCTTAAGACAGGTTTCAGTAGACTAGAATAAACTGGCTGTGTTTTCTGTGGAAGATTCACCCACAGATAGTCTATGAGTAAGTCAATACCACTGTCAGTTTTTCTTAATTAGGAGGCCTTTGCCCATGAGGAAGAAAGAAACATAACTACATCTCAAAACTACTTTGCTCATGCTTCAGCCTGTTGTTGGCCAATTTATCTTTTTCAGCCACAGTTCTAAACAGCTTCTGGGAAAAGAGTTCATTTGAAGAGTACATACTTCTAGTTTTGGAAGCAATTGTAAAAATAGCTTGGTAGGATTTTTATTAATAAGCATATGTTCTTTTCTTGCTTCCTCAGAGTCAAGCATAACTCACCTATGGTTATTTTTTGCTATTTAAGTTAGATAATGAAACTCTAAGTGATGCTTTAGAAATCTTCTGTGCTGGTTTAAGTGGACAATGTCAGCTGCCACATAGAACTGAGTTACTATTAGTTTTAGGAAGCTGTGCCTGCAGCCTGCTGATAATTAACATTTTCACAGTCATATTTTTCACTAACAGAAATGCTTCTTTCCCTGCCATGTTGTGTGAAAAGCCCAAATTAAAAACAAAAAAAAAGATTGATGGTATGCATGTGAATGTAGAGAACTGTCCACACACCCCCATATGTCCCAGGGGGCAAAATGCAAAGTAGAGGCTTCTAAAACCACTTGCCCTATAGAAAACAAGGCCATATCCACCAAACTAAAGTTTGAGTCTCTTGACATAATCAGCTCAGCAGATGCAAAGTCATGCCTTTGAAAAAAAAAGTCAAAAAAAGCCTGTTTCTTCTTTTGCTACATTTATAAGTTTAAGGACAACTTAAATTGTACCACAAGTTGAAAACTGAAAACTCAAATTGAAGTCAGGTTTTTGCTAAGTTCATGCAATGTTCCTTTGAAAATATTAAAGTTAAATTTTGGAGTGCAAGTTAAGAAAGACAGAGGCAACACACTCTTACTCCACAGTGTAAAAATGGTACTTTAACTTTATTAAAAGCATTGAAAAAGGCTTTCAAACAGCATAAAGAACTAACACACAATTAAAAGCCAGGAGATAACACCTATTTTATATTCCATATTTACAAATCTGTAATTATTTTAAGGACTTGAATCTCTTCTCATGCTGCATGGAGAAGTTAAATTAGTTAGTATGAAACTGATTAGGCCAACATGTGAGAACCTAGACAGATACTGTGTCTTAACAGCCATCCAATAACTAGATGTCTAGCTTAAATTGGCCAACTATGTTTTCATCCTAGGCCATCGAGTTTTTGCTGAAAGACCAGTCTCTTGGTTTTCATCCATGGGCCAGATGAGCATGGCCCAATGAATTACTACTCAATGCTCTGTTCTCAAATTTCTTCCGAGTGTCTTAAGAATGTGAATCAGGCATAAATCACCAACCAATGCACTTATGACCTGCATGAGAGTACAGACATCTAAGGGTAAGGGCTGCAAGGGGTTTTGCTATACCAGAGCAAAACTAACTCAAAAATACATCAAGTGACTTCAGCTTAAACAGTTTAAGGTGTTTATATATCTAACCACTGCCTGAATTTAGGACATTATCTGTATTTTTTTGTTCCTGAAAGTGCCCAGCCTTTTGCCACATATGAAAGTTGTTTGTGACAGGCAAAGATCACAGACTTCTGGCATTGACTCAGTGTAGAGGTTTCCTCTTCTGAAGCAAAAGATTTTATCGAAAAGATTACCTGAATTAATGGATTTTTCGTAAGGGGTATATAGCAGAGAGATGCCACAGGGATGATGCATCCTCAAAGCCAGTGAAGTTCTCCTGAGCATCTCATCTGTTTGGTGCTCTTCATCTTTCCATGGCTTCCAAACTGTGCAAAACTAATCTAATTAACCTTAAACCACAGCTTTTATTAAACAGAATGAACAGAAAGAGAACAACATGGAATTAACCGTGCATGGAGTGAGAGTAGAGACATCTTCAGTGTTCATGTATAATGCCTTTTGATTTTCAGAAAACCATGTGGAATATGAGGTATAACCAGTAAGTTATCACTACAGCTGACCTTGTCTTGTTTCTGGTGCCTCACTGAAAGAGTTATGCATCAGTCACATACTTTATATCCTCCTATTGATTTTGAAAATAGCAACTTGAAACAACACTGTCTAAATGCTTCAAAATTACCAGGTGAGCTTCAGTGAAAAAGTTCCCAATTATGTACAGTGAGAACAAAGTAACAAAGGATCAAGAAGGTATTTTTTACCACTAACAAAGCCCAACATAATCCAACACTCTTCAGCTATCTATAGAAAAGTATATTATCAAAGATCCATTTTCTGGATAGTCTCAACTGACAGTGCAAAAATCAACACCCTTGCTTTTTTTTGCCCTTTCATCAGGGTCTTCTTATGTTACAGTAGGACTGTAAGTTGAACAGAAAGGCATATTGTTAACTTTTAAGTCTCATCTCATACTTCTTTCCCAATACTTCCCAAATCCTCCAGTGCACACAAGAAATTTTATGTTGGCTTTTTCTGTGTAAGGACAGAGCTAACATAAGAAGGAAACGTTAGGAATGGTTACCTGGGAGTGAAATGCATTTCCCACCTAACCATTCATAAGGGAAAGCTGGCATGTGAAGTATGTATCTAAATAAAATGTGTGAGGACACAGGAGTAAGGAAATAGGCAAATTTCATGTGAGATAAGATTTTCTGCTCTATTATTTCCCCCAGAGAAGATCAATACTGTAACAAACTTTGATTTTGTTTGTCCTGAACACGGGGCAGCATCCCCTAACATCCTCATGAATTAAAGAAGTAATACAATAATATTTAAGCAGCAGGTAGAACCACACCTCTGCCTTAGAAGAGATGCTTTCCAATGGCTTAGCCTTGCTTTCTAAGCTGATGTTCCAGGCTGCACTGTCTGCCAGACCAAGCAACTTGATTTCAAGCAATGAGATCCAGTCACGCAGTGAGGAGATTAACTCACATCCATTATAACACCTTTTGAGGCAACTCATTAAATCAGTCTGGCTGCGAAGTCCAGCACACCTGATGGCATTAATCTAATACCTCATCCTGGCCCCGAGGTTATCAGTGGACAGCTGTAATTACAATTGATTGAAAAGACACTTTCACAGAGGAGTTTCTGTTTCCTGTAATTCGGGCATTTCTGAATATTTTTACTGTGTTGCCCACTCCAGTCATTCCAATCTTATTATCTCCTGGCAGGCATATGCAGCTTTTTAGTAACTTGAAATCAAGTATGAAATTGGCAATATTCAGATGATAGGCAAGCTAAAAAGTTAAGCTCTAAAGACATGTCACGTGGTCTTTTAATGGCACTGTATCTATCTTCTACAACATCCGACATCCTCCCTGTATGTTGGAGAATGGGGTGAGAAGCTCCTGCTCGGTTCACTGTCACTCCAGCTGTGACACTGGACTGGTCGCTGTTTCTTGACATCTTCCTTTTTCTCTTCCTTGATGGACTCCTCAGAGTCAGAGGACAGCTCAACCACCTCTGGTGTCTTCTCAGCTAACGGCTTAACATACCCAACAATGACACAATTGTCTGAGGAAGAGCCACTGTCATTTGAGTCAGCATTAGCCTGTAACTCAGTTTGCAGTTTAGCTCTTCGACTCCCTGAAGCAGAGTCCTCATCAGAACTTTCGGATGACTCCAGAGGAGAAGCTATGGTTGCACGAACCTCTTCTGAAATGGAATAGGAAGGCCCTGGAGTTTCATCATCCCAGGGGGCCTGACCAAGACCAGGTACAGACAAACTATTATCTGGCCCTTGTGGGTACGCCCCATCTGGAGATATGGTAATAATGGATGAGTCCGAGTGGCTTCCTTCCTCGTATGACGGCGTAGGACAGTCATAATTGGCATGTTGATCATATGCTTCCAGGTTAAAAGGACAACGAGCAAAACTGATGAATTCATGCAGGAAGTGCTCTGTGCGATTCAGCAGAAAGGGCTTTAAATCATCAGCAAAGGCCTGACTTTCCAGATCGTACCTAGTTACGTTACTCATGATTATGTGCTGCACAATATTGATCAAAGATCCGTGGGCACCAAACAGAACTGTAAGTTCTCGCTTCAGCCAAGGAACCAACCGGTGAAGGCAGGCGGGGTTGCGGCGGAAGAACTCTGCCGAAATCTCCCGGTATCGGCCGCCGTCCTGAATGCTGCGGATACGCACGCCGGTGCGGTACAGAGCCCTGCGGAAGCTGATCATGTCCTCCTCCTGGATCTGCCGCAAAGATCTGCCCTCTGCGCTAGCCTTCCTCCTCGAGGCCAGCCTCCTGATCATCTGCTGGATCTCTCTGTGTCTGGGTCGCCTCGGCTCGCTTGACAACCCTTCAAACAACATCCCGTTATCTGGAGGGGACAGCATCCTTCGGGAAGGGGAACTGCGCATGCGGCGTTCCCTCGTTAAGGTAGTGCGGTAACGAAACCTCCGGCCATCGGGGCTGGCAAAAGAGCTGGTTTCTAAAGGGCTGAGTATGTACTCCTTAAAGTCATCTTCAGCACGAATCGTATGGAAAATGGAGAAAAAGGGTTGCTTGCAGAGCGGGCATTCTGCTTTGTTTTTTGACCACTCCTGGACACAGCGGAAGCAGAACCTATGCAAGCAGCGATCCAGATACGCAACATTGTCAAATCTGTCCAGGCAGATGGGGCATTTGGAGTCAGGAGATGCATCTGTTGGCAGCTTACTGGTGCTGGCTTTTGGCGAAAAATTGCTGTCTTCTGCAAACTCTCAGCTAACAGAAAGCACCTTGTACCTCCTACATTTTAGGGTTACCATTTGGCTAGTCGGGTCGTCCGTGCTGTAAAGTAACTTGGAGCATGAGTCACATCATGACCTGTGAAGGACGGGCTGAGTTTACTGAGATAAGGAGCTTTTCCAAGCAGATGCTCTGTGTGCATCTCCCGTCTCTGTTCTTGGCTCTTAGCCAAAGGGTACCCACAGGGTCCCCACTTTCAGTAGAGATTAGAGGGTTGCCCTTTTTTTTTTTTTCTTTCATTTAGTTCCCTGTAGCCTCAAGGACTGGTCCTAAGCAACCATCTCATCTTGATGTGAGCTGCAGGCAGGTGTCAGATGGCAGCATAGCTCACTAGTAGGTGAATGGGAATTGAGTCAGAAACTCAGAAAGCAAACGTTTAGCTTCCACAGCCACTTCTTTAAGCCACTCAGTTCTCACAATCTAGTGAACTGTTTTATTTTATAAAATAATCATGTTCTAAGAAAAAAAAAATCTGGTTTAAAAGAAAATATTATCATCCAAGCAAAATCACAGACTCAGTCTCCTGGAAACGAAAGGATATATACAGTCCAAACCAGCATCATCATAAAAAAAAACAAGTATGGATACCATGTAGACACTTACCAAAGGGACTGATTATTTGTGAAATTGAATGCTCCTCTTGAGGAGTTCTTGAGGAGTTCTCTGGGTAACAATTGGAAGGGAACATAGAAAGAAATTCAGCATGATCTTCAGACTTTTATTTCTGAACATGGAATAATATTTAATATTCCCTTGCACAGGCTTTCCTATGCAAAGCCTTCAAGCTCTAAAATGCGCTGCCTTCTACCAGCAAGTTGTACATCCTCCCGTCATTCCCCATGCTCCTGCAGGGATCCACCGGCCAAACAATGCCCACATTATCAACCCAACACCTTAAACATATTCAATGCCTGCCCCTTGGTTGGCTGATGGCAAACAAGCAAGTTAAACTGGAAAAGTCAAATGGAAATCACTGAACAGAGCGAGCCATGTTGCAGACACAAAGTAAAGCAAGCAGTGAGTTCTCAAGCTATGCAAAAACTGGGTCAAAAAGGGCTTGAAACAGAAGCTGTTAAGCAAAGGACGAAACCAAGGTTGTTATTTTAAAGACTATCCATGCGGTGATATTGTTTTGTGGCCAGGATCTCCTTTGCTTTTGGCTCTGCTCAAGACTGAAGGCAGTTTTGAACTGTAAGACAGCAGAGATTGTATAAAGCAGATTCAAGCTGCATTAGGAGTAGCAGCCATGTATAAAAGCAGGAAGGTGAGCAGGAAAAAGCAAAAACTATCCTGATAAAGGGAAGAAATTATATCACCTGCTTTCACAGACATGCAAGGACATGGTGTGAAATGTCAAACCTTCTGCACTAACTAATAGGTAAAACCATAGATACAGAACTTTTAACCTTGCAAGGATTTCATGCATATTGTCCTCTTAGGTCACAATGTCTAAGCTTTCAGCCTGTCCACACAATGATTAAACCTAATGCCACAAAAGAAGAGCAATAAAACCAGCAATGACTCCATCCTCCTCAGAGAAGGACAGTATGGAACCCCTGTAATACTGTTTGGTAGGCATTTCAGATCTTACAAAGGTGCTACTTTGTGATCCTGGGCAGCTTCTGGTCCTTCATTGCAATGTATTCAGAGCACACAGCACTGAGTGTAGAAACAGGGAACCTTGGAAAAAGAGATGCATGGCAGGTGTGAACACAACTAAGACAACGCATGCTTTCCCTGGTGGAATGAAGTCAGAAAAAGCATTCCAACCCAGGACTGCAGGAACTGGTGTAAGACAATAGCAGAATCCTGCACTGAAAAATTTACCTGGAAATTTGTACAGAAATAAAAAGGGCACAGTTTTATTAGAAGCCTTAGCCAGTTATCCCCAAATTATCTGTCCTTATGTCTTGGAAAAAAACAACCAACGCTTGTGAACAGGGACTGAAGTGACATCCTACTGTAACAGCAGCTTCTTATAAAGAGGATGAGCCAGGTTGAGTAGAGACTATAAGGGAAAGAATAACAAAGGTAATTCATATATCCTGTCTTGCATCTATGATAGCTGAGCCCTGTGCACAGGAAGGCTTCTGGGGCTCCCTCCTCTGCTTCTTGTATGCAGTGAAAATGCTGCTTTTGTTGTATGCCACATAATTATGCTGCAGCTGGAGAAAGAAAAAAAAATAAACCCTTTTTGTACTTGCCTATAAACAGTCCGGTCATGAAAGAAATAAATTGCAACACATTATGCGATCCTGCAACTCAAACTGCACCTCTCTGCAAGCATAGAGTATTCATAATAGGTAAGCAGCCAGATGCCCATTTAAAAAATTTTCTTTTTTAACTTAAATATACTTTAGACATTTAAGCAGCCAAAATGGAACAACATATTTTATAGCCTGGTTTTGGGACCCAGCATGCTCTGTAACCATGGGAAATTCTCAGTGTCAGGCTGATGCTGCAAGGCATGTACCGTACATTAAGTTATATAAACAACTTTCACTAGAGAATATATAAAATGTCGAAATCTGGTACTATGCCTTATGTATCTCTGTTTCAAGAGTTTAAAAGTTAAAAACTGCTGCAAAACTCCCATAGATTTTCAGTTATAAAGGTACAATCTACATGCTTTGAGCTTTAGATATTTGAGAAGCCTTTTAAAATGAAACTTCACAACATGAGAAGGTTTAAAGGTGTGATTTTTATTTAATTTATTTAATTTTAGACATACTGGAGTTTGGAAAGTTAGGTGTCCAGCTTGATTCCACAGTTTTAACACTTTTTTTTTTTTTTTTTTTTTTAATTCTATGATTGGTAAAATAACCAATCTTGATATATGGTAAATATAACTTATCTTGATGGTAAAATGGTAAAATAACTTATCTTGATATTCACAAAGAAGCAGTATACAGATATAAGCACATGTGCTTTCCTTTACCATGGACGTGATTAAACTGGCTGCCAGCAAAACAGTTACTAAATGCCGAGGTTTACAATCAGCCTGCAATGTAAAAATCTGCACCCCCTCCATCCAAATTTACATGGTATAGTACTGCATAAAAAGATATCATCATTGAGCAGAAAGCAACTACATGAAATAAATGCAGTGAATATTTGCTTATCCAGCCACTAAATAAGAAAAATGCATCCTATATTGAGTGAGAAAAAAAAAGGAGAGTACTTATTTTTAATATGATACAAACTATTATCCTACTCCTGCTTAAAAAGCCATGTGAACAAGTTGAAGTTACCGTGTGATGGAAGGAGAGCACAAGCACACTCATGCTGTGCCACATCATATTCATTGTGTTTTAAAGGCAAGTTAACTCATTTCATGCAGCACTTGTGAAAGCAGGAGAAAAAATAGATGAGGGTGGGGCAAGAAGAGAATTTGAATTATAGAAACAGAGCAAACTCCCATTCTCCAAGTTTCAAAGGCATCCTCATTTGTATATGCATATCTCAAAATTGAAAATGCAGGTTTATTTCTACCCTTTTAGATGTGATATTGTACAAATCTGTAATGGGCCCACAGTCGGAAGAGACACAGCCTGGAGTCCAAGCCATCTCTGAAGCACCAGCAGAATAAAACCTGTGCAAAGATACAGCAGCCAAGATCAGTACATAGCAGCAGGTCAGCCTCTCAGCTTGGTCTGAGGTGCCTGTACTTCAGAGACCATAAAAATAGAAAGTAGGAGGTTTGTAAGAAAGCACCAGCATTCTGCAGTGCTGCAGGTTAATGATATTCTGTTAAAGCCATATGGATCACTGTCATGCAGACACTAAGGAGGAAGGAGAAGGGGACAGGGCGATGAAGAAAACTGAGACGAGAGCGTGGGAAAGCTGAGGAAGAGAAGGAGGCTAGCTGCAGCTCCACCGGTCTCTGTAGCTATTGCACAGAGTCAGGAGGTCATCCTGAAAATGGCAATTTTATATGCCCACTCCCAAGGCCCAGGCAGAAACACTGGTTCCAGTGTCTGCTCCCCACAGGGATTCCCTATCTGGCACAAGGTAAACAGCAAATAAGGAACTGGCTGAGCATCCCATAATCCAATATAATATAATATAACGCCTCAGATATTCCTTTTGTGCCTGATGTCAGACCCTGGGTAATGCAGCATCAGCTCCTTATGGCCCTTCTCCTGGGCAGAGAAAGACCCTGCCTTTGCTGCCTGTGCTGGGATGGCTGCTATATGGGGAGGAAGCCAGCAGGCATAGCTTTGCAGCCCACCTTGAACCAGAGGTGTGTCCCTACAGAGGCACCAAGCTGGACAGCACTTCAGATGGGTTGCGGCACCCCTCTAAAAAGGCTTCAGGTTATCACAAAAACTTTGTCATCGTTTATGTTGGCATCTAAGAATATGAAGAGGAGGGTCTGTGTGGTGGTTTTGGCAATTATTTTCTTCAGAGTGGCAGCTATGGGGCTGGGTTTTGGATTTGTGATGAACACAGGGCTGACACAGAGGAGTGTTTTTGTTACTGCTGAGCAGTGCTTGCACAGGGCCAAGGCTTTGCTGCTCCTCACCTACCCCACCAATGAGGAGGCTGAGGAAAGGAGGCTGCACAAGGAATTGTGAGGGGACACAGCTGACCTCAGATGACCTATGGGATGTCCCAATCCCATACCTTATGATGCCATACGTAGCATATAAATCTGGAGGAAGAAGAAGGAAGAGGAGGAAGTTTGGAGTCATGGAATTTGTCTTCGCAAGCCATCCTTCCCATCTGTGAGGGGCTCTGCTCTCCTGAAGATGGGTGAACAGCTGCCTGCCTATGGGAAGCAATGAATGAATTCCTTGATTTCCTTTGCTTCTGTGGGCGACTTTTACTTCCCCTATTAAACTCTCTTTATCTCAATTCATGTGTCCCATCCTGCTGTAAAAAAGGAGAGTTGGAGAGGATTCTTACTGATAGATTTCTCAGACGAAAATGAAGCACAACCACAGCAATGAACTGTGGAACTGAGAACTGTTTATCGATAAAGAAGGGTAGGTGCTCCTCCCGAAGCAGGACAGCAAAGCGAGCAGAGAGGGCAAAAGAGAGACAGAGGAAGAAGCAGAGGAGAGGGACAGCTGGTTCCCGCTGTAGAGGCCCGGTTATCACCAGCCGGGCAGCCGGAGCCGGGCAGCGCCTTCGCGGCTCTCGGCAGCGGCCGGGCGGTTTCCAGGCGGCGGCAGCAGCGTGTGCCCGTGTCGGCAGCGCCCGCTCCGCGCAGGGAAACGCCACAGCGCTGGGAAGCAGCAGCTGCCGCGGGAAGCGGCGGAGCACGGCAGGGCAGGTGCGGACAGGGAAGCGGGAGCGCAGGGAGCGAAAGGCGATGGCGGGGAGGAGGGCCAAGCCGACCTTCCGGGCGAGCCTCTGATCCCTGCAAGAAATTCAAAATGGCATTGGTCGTGTCGCAGCTAATCGCGTCTCTGTGTTCAGGCTCCTCTCCCGGCCCGATTTCCCGGTGTTTTTTCCTGGGCATCCGGGCATCTGCCCCACCAGCAAGTGGGAGTCACTCGCAGCTCGACCGTGGAAGCTTTCTCTGCCCTGATCGGCTGCCCGGAAAAGTCTCCCCGGGACAGGGTTCCCAACACGTGTACACTCCCTAAAGGACACTTCGGTGTAACGTATGTCGAGGCATAAATAAAAATCAAATTGGTCCCTTTCGAATATATGAATTTATTATTTAGAAGGTACCATATAATGTTACTTAAATACCGAATAATGAACAGCACCCCGGAAGGATTTTAATATGATTCTTGTTTGTAGCTAAAACTGAATTAATTTGCTTTATATCCGGAACATGGAAATTCACATGCTTTTGTATGTGAATAGTCACCTTTAAATCATTGGGAACACAACTATCACAGCTGTGTGAAGTTTGATGTCAGACATGGATATGAAACCTACTGCAGATGTTTTAATAGAGCATGAGTTTTAAAATTGTATGCTTTTTTTTTACTTTGATATGATTATTTGCCCCAAGTCAGGTAACTTGTATGGAATTTGGATTTAATCTTCTAAAGAAAGGAAAAGAGGAAGGAATTGAAAAGGGGAGTGTGCTACAAATTTCTCTTTCTTGCAATATCCACGTCTACCTGCTGCAAAAGGTATTGTCCACCCACAGTTGCATCTGAAAAAATGACAACAGAGGACACAGCGTGTGTTTTCCTGTGTTTGAGAGCCTTTGTAGCAATGTGGAGTGACAGCAGGATGACTGGAACTGATGAAAATGGATAAGATATGATTATCAAGCTGCATAACCAGCAAATTATTTCACTTGTTTAGGTTTAATTTTTTTCCCTTTTAGGCTCTAATACTGGCACTCAGCTTTTGGGTCATGACAAAAACCAATATATTGTCTTAATTACAGTTGATAATTTTAATAATTTTGATTACTTTGCTGCTTGAATCAGCACAAGGATAAAGTCAAAATATCATTTACATCATTTGCAGTGAAGAACTATGAAACCACTCTACCAAAAAACAGTTTGTTGAGTAAATGTATGTTGTCTTAATGACTGTAATCAGTAAGACACATAGTGTGAATGAAGTCTTTATCTGCTGGCCATGTTGTGCTCTTAGCTGCTGCAATTATTTCAAAATTAGTGGAGGAAAATGCATTTTCCTCTTCCTTAGGGTGACTATTGTCCTTCTGTTCTTAGGTGTGATGTGTGCCACAGAGGAACGAACTAAAGGAACTTACTGTCTATGTGTTTCCATCTTACCAAGTCCAGAAATCACTTCTAGAGCAATCATGAACAGCCAAACATCTCTACTCAGTTAAAAGATTGTTATGACATTATTATTATTAGAAATCACTACAGCAACAACTTGCCAAATGAACCATTAAAAGCAAGCCAGGCTCACTGAACCACAGTAAAATCGATTAACGGCTGCTTGGGGCAACATATGGTCTTTGAAGGTCTTTATCTTTTCAACCATTTGTCTCTCAGTGTTTGTAGCAGAGCCCTCCACCACTCTTTCATTTGAATGTAAAGAGCCATTTCAAAACCTGTAACTTCAAGCTCATTTAGTGGTGTGTCACTGTTCATCTGGACCTCTACTAACATGCAGAAATATGAATTAAAGGCAAAGAACACCTTACTGTTAAGGAAAATGGTGCGTTCTTTCTGCTTTGGGAACTTCATTTCAGCTTTTTTTGCTGTTGCTTTGCCCTGTTCCCTGAGCACCCCTTTTGTGGTTGTTGTTCTTGAGGCTGAAGTTTCAGAGATGCTAAACCATTTTTTCTTCATATGACAAGAAAGGGAGGTGGAAACCCTATTTCTGTAAATGTACTTCCCAAAGTTCGAGCCCGCAGTGCAAGCCCTGAGCAGCAGCTTGCCTGTGCCTTAGAGCATGTGCCAACACTGCCGTCTAGCTTCCACAAAGGCTTTACACACTCTTGCTTCTGGGCTGCTTGCGTTCATGTGTTATCACAGCTTTGTCGTGCCTCTGTCACAGAGTCAAGGTCCTGTAGTATTGACTTCTGTTTGGAAACACAGAATCGTTTGAAATGGTCACAGCATGAGATGTGAGATGGTAGCAATAAACAGTAGAGGAGATCTGAAGTGGCAGTGCATCAAGAAAACTCACCGTCTGTGTTTGCAGACAGGGAAATGAAATCCATCTGTCCAAACTCTTAAAAGATATCTGGCAGCACAACAAGGCAGAAAAACCAATTCCATGTCTGCTCAGTATTTCTAATGACAAAGCATTTGAAATGTCATTGAACAGGGTCTCCTGACATATCACCCCCCTGATACGTTGTTTGGGCTCAGTGTTGAATCCTGCTTTCTTGTGTGTCTCTGTCCCTTATCCTTCTCTTCTCATAGCACAAATACATCTGTTTTACTCTTTTCCCAAACAAGTTGTAGCTTTTTCTTCTTGGTCTGTGGTGACCGAGGAGCTACTTGTCTGAAGTAGTCTGAAGTATTGCGTTTAGGTTTTATACGCATCTTTCTTCTGGTCATCTTGGGATTTTAGACATTTGTATGGTTTCCACTTACCATGAACTTGCCTTTGTTTACCAAAATCTGTATTTATGCAGCCTGTAGGTTACAGATGGTATTATATAAATAAGATAATGAAAGCACATAGCTTCTTTTAAGGAGGCAGAAGGCTCTATTCGGACTCTAGTTTGAAATTGCACAGTTCCTTCATTTTCAAACAGCATGTAATGAAGGAATGAAGCAATTATGTTCGAGCTTTCTGGGTGGTGTAACTTGTGAGAAAATGATTATCATCATATATTAAAGTGATTTAAATCTGTATTTAGCCCAGAGTGACCTGACTAATGATTTTGTTTCTTCTTTTTGCTTGTTTTCAATAGCCTTTGTTAAATAATTCAGCTACAACATTAATCAGACAATCATCAGGGCTGGAAAAGACCTTCAAGATCATCAAATGCCACTTTTGATCCACCACCAGCCTAGCATTTAGACCATTACTCTAATTGTTATATCCAGTCATTTCTTGTACACTTCCAGGGATGGTGACTTCGCCACTTCCATGAGTAGCGTGTTCCAATGCCTGACCATCTTTTCAGTGAAGAAATCCACGCTGATGTCCAACATGGAAAACCCTGGCACAACTTGAGGCTATGTTCTCTCCTCCTGTCAGTATCAGCCTGGGAAAACAGGCTGATCCCCACTTTCAGGCAGTGGTAGAGATTAATAAGGTCACCCCTGAGTCTCCTTTTCTGCAGGCTAAACAACCCCAGCTCCCTCAGCCTCTCCTATAGAACTAACTCTGTGCACTCTCCACCAGTTCTGTTGCCTTTCTCTGGACACACTTCAGCACTTCAGCGTATTTCTTGTAGTGAGGGGCCCAGAACTGGACACAGGACTCGAGGTGTGGATTTGCCAAGTACAGGGGGATGGTCACTGTCCTGGTCCTGCTGGCTACACTATTGCTGGTACTGGCCAGGATGCCACTGGCCTTCTTGGACATATGGCTGGCTCTTGTTCAGCCACCGTTGACATTCCCAGCTGCTTTACCTCTGGGCTGACTTCCAGCCCCTCCTTCCTCAACCTGCAGCTCTGCACAGGACTGTTGTGATCCAAATGCAGGACCTGGCACTTGGCCTTGTTGAACCTCACACAACTGGCCTTGGCCCATGAATCCAGGCTGTTCAGAGTTTTCCTGCTCTCTACCAGATCAGCTTGGTGTCATTTGCGAAGTGACTGATGGTGGACTTGATCCCATCATACAGATCATCAGTGAAGATATTAAACAACTGGCCTCAGCACAGACCCCTGAGGGACACCACTGGTGACTGTCCCCAGCTGGATGCAGCACCATTCCCCACCACTCTCTGGGCTCGGCCATGCAGCCAGTTCTGAACCCAGCAAAGAGTGCTCCTGTCCAAGCCGTGGGCTGCCAGCTTTTCCAGGAGTGTGCTGTGGGAGACAGTGTCAAAGGCCCTGCTGAAGTCCAGGCAGACAACATCCACAGCCTTTCCCTCATGTCCTAGATGGGTCACTTTGTCACAGGAGATTAGGTTGATCAAGTTAAGACTTGCTTTTCCTAAACTCATGCTGGCTGGGCCTGATCATGCTGGCTTGTTCTGTACATGCCATGGGAACACACTCAAGAAAATCTGTTCCATAACTTCCATTGGCACCAGATTTAGCTATCCTTACATAATCTCAACAACCTTATGATTAACATGTATCCATGGGTACTGCTTCATATTAATGAGATAAGGTTGTATTTGAAGGAGAATCTTTTGTGTCCATAAAAGCAGCTGTTAAGTGTGGCTGCATACCTAGGTGAATCAACTAATCATTTCATTAAACGAAAGTCCTCTTAGCTATGCTAATCAAAAGCATACTGATCAGTTTTTCCAAACAAACCCCCTGAAACCTAAACAAACAAACCACTTCAAGACTAATAAACCAGTCTTGCTCTGATATATAAGCTATGCTTTATTAAAAAGGATTAAAAAGAAAAAAAAGATCTGAGGGAGATTTCAACAGCATTATGCATATATTCCTTTAGCCATCATCTCTGGTGGTGTCATCTGAATAGTTAATGCTGCCTAAACACAGTTATTTGCTGTATCATTTTGCATGTGACAGAAGACACAGGCTTTCAACTTTAAACTGCATCTTCTTGGGTGAGGAGAAGATAGTGGATACTGAACAATGACACAAAGCTCTTCCTATTAAATCCCAGAAGCAGGCTGAGAGGTTTCTATGGGCTTCTTGACTTCTATGAGCAAGCACATGAGCAGAAGCTGAACAAAGAGTTTGAAAAAGAAGGAGAGGTGGAATATATAACACTGTCAGTGAGCAGCTTCATAGACAGCTTTTGCAGAGAGAAGTAGATCAGTGTATCAAAAAATGAGACCACTAGCTTTAAAACTTCATACATGTGGTTTAAGCTCAGCAGGCCACAAGTACTATGCAGCTGCTTGCTCTCTTCCCCTCCAGCAGGATCAGGGAGAAAATCGGAAGAGTAGAAGTAAAAACTATATGGGCTGATATAATAACAGCTTAATAGGCAAAGCAAAAGACACACATACAAGCAAAACAACACAAGTAAAACAAAACAAAGAAGTCCTTCGCCACTTCCCATAGGCAGGCAGGTGTTCAGCTGTCTCCAAGAAAGCATGGTTCCATTACGCATTACAGTGACTTCAGAAGACAAATACTCTCCCCCTTGAGTCTTTCTTCTTCACCCAGCTTTATATATTGAGCATGACGCCAGAGGGTGTGGGATACCTCTTGCCTACTGAGGCCAGTAGTGGCAGTGTCTCATCTTTTCCCAGCTCCTTGTGCATCCCCAGCCTCCTCCCTGGGGATGTGGGTGAGGAGCAACAAAGGCCTTGGCTCTATGGAAACCCTGCTCAGCAACAACAGAAAGTGCTTTATATTATCATCACTCTTTTAAGTACAAATCCAAAACACAGCCCCATACTAGCCACTGTGAAGAAAACTACTCCAGTTAAACCCAGTACATTCTTTACTCCTCAGTTCATACAATTTGTCATGCTGTAGTCAGTCCTACATGATTTAATAGAATCTCATTGACACCCCCCATCCCCTCTCCATCCTTTGATATAATACACAGAAATCATTCCCTTAGTCTATGGACACTCCCTCCAAAAGCCCATCAAATGTCAATATATGTCCATAGAACATCAACTGAATTAATTTCAGGGCCCATGAGCTGGGGCTGTTCTGCCTGTCACTCATAGGATAGGACATGAGAGGTGATGTGGTACTAGAGCCAGCTCAAGTCAAGTCACTGCTGCATTTGCACTGTTTATTGTAAGACTTGTCCTCCATTGGTTTATGTTGTTCCTATTACAGTAATTCCTGTAAGATAAATTCTTATAACACTTTAAAGGCACATCTGTGATTATCTCCATGCCTGGGTATTTTGTGCCAGATTGAAGGGTTTGATAGATAACTCCTCACCTTGCTTCTAATCTGACTAGCAACAAGGAGCTCCTGCTATAGCAATTACAGGGTCCATCACAGATCTCCATGGGATGCAGAAGGACAGTCTGCCTGACACGGCTTCACCATGGGCTGCAGAGGAATCTCTGCTTCATCACCTGGACCACCTCCTGCCCCTCCTTCTTTTTCAGGAAAAGGACTTCTCACACTCTTCCCCGGTACTGAGGACTCATCCACAGGTCACAGTCCCTGTAACTCAAGGTCATACTGGAATGCCAACCTGTCTGGTACAGCAGCAGACAGCTGCAACGCCCTGGCCACCTGCCAGCCCAGGCCCATTGTGGCTGTTATCAAGACATTCCCAGCCACAGCAGAGTGAGTTGATAAGAAGCACAGCTCTACAGCTAACAGCCACCAGCAAGCATTGGATTGCAATACACAGTCAGGCAAATGAGCCCCGTGGGCAAGCACTGGAGCCTGCTGATTAATAATTAAACAGCCATAACAGCTGAAAGTTTCATCTAGCACATTCCAACCTAGACTGTCATAATCTGAGTTTTTTGAGCTCCACGTTGGGTCCAAAGAAGGACTATTGTAGTTTAACCCCAGCTGGCAACTAAGCACCCCATAACTACTTGCTTACTTCTCCATGGTGGGATGGGGAAGAGAATTGGAAGGGTAAAAGGGAAAAAACTCAGGAGTTGAGACAAAGACAGTTTCATAGGGAAAGCAAAAGTCACACACAGAAGCAAAGGAAATCAAGGAATTAATTCATTGCTTCCCATACGCAGGCAGGTGTTCACCCAGGACAGCAGCACGCCATCATCTGTAAGGATGGCTTGGGGAGATGAATGCCATGACCGAACTTCCTCCCCTTCCTTCTTCTTCCTCCAGATTTATATGCTAAGCATGGCACCCTATGGTATGGGATATCCCATAGGTTATTTGGGGTAAGCTGTCTCAGCTGTGTCCCCTCACAATTCCTTGTACATCCTCATGGTCTTCAGTGGTGGCATGGATGAGGAGCAGCAAAGGCCTTCAGAAAAAATGAAAAAAAAAAAATTTCAGCAGAAAAAATGTTATCAGGCCTGCTTTCAGCACAAATTCAAATCACAGCCCAATGACGTGAAGAAAATTAGCTCTACCCCATCGAAAACCAGAACCTTTCCACTGGGTTAGAAGGAGGTATTTTCTAAATCGCTATGGGGCCTTTAATCCCACTTCAGAGTTACAGGGGAGGTAAAAGTGGCTTCTTACTTCTGCCATCATGCTGACATGACTTCAGGTCAGCATCAGGATGTGAAAGTGAAGATGTTTCTAGGACCCTTGACAATTACTCTAGCATTGAGCTGTGACTAGCTCAGTACCAGAGAGAGGATAAAGAAAATTGTCAAGACAGGCTAGAGAAGTAAAAGCTCTTGAGCGAGGCTCTTTTGAGTTCTTTTAATATACACAGAAACATCACACAGGTTTCTCAGTTAGCTAAGGGCGATGTCACAAAAAGAGGAAGTCTCTCCTTCTGCCTTGTTATTGTCACTGTGTAAGGTCCTCATCATCAGCAGGGACATTATCGAGTGTTTCACCTCTTTTGTGAGCCGTCTCTGCCTTTCACTTCAGGGACAAGAGAAAACGGACAGGTCTTGGTGCTCCGGAGATTTTTGCAGAAGCATCCTCGAACACATACACCGAGCAGCAGCTAAGTGGAAGGGAAAGAAATTCAGCTGCTGTTCCTGCTGCAGCTTCCCCGTAGTCCTGCACGGCTCCAGCCTGGGGTGCAGGCAAGCCAGCTTGGAGGGGATGCCGAGGAGTACTTTGCCATCTCGTGGCAGCTCGGAAGTAAAGCATCTCTATGTGCTTACAAGCACTCACCGCTCGGAAGGAACAAAGCCAAAAAAGAGAGATTTCTACTGAACTGGCTGTAAAGTTACACTTGGAAGGTTTGCAGTAGAACACAACCCGGACCGGAACTGACCGGTACCTGTCCATTGCACCCCCAGATGCATGCCAGTGGTGGAACCTAGAACAAAGGTTGAGAAGATAACACTAAAGAGGACCCAATGTGGGTAAGGGTGGTGGTCAGAGACTATTTCTAACTCCTGCTCTTGGTGTCATGCTGCTGTAGACTCCCAGCGAGCCAGGGAAAGGAATGGATAACTACAGGCTGGTGAAGGCTTCAATACCACGGTGAGGACAAGAGCGGACTGAAGCTGAGCTCTTATGGTGTGGACAGTGAAGAAGGATCCAGCCAATCAGCTTTGGCTCAGAGAAAGTCAGTGGAGAGGCAGAGAGCCTGTCAGCATAGAAACGTTTGGAGAAGCAGTGCTACAGGTCTATGACAATTTTCATGTATTTGCAGGGTGATGTAGCTAAGATGGGAGATGCTGAACAAACTCAGGAATTGAACAATCTGAATCTTCCACTGACCTCCTTTCCCATAGGAGCTGTTGCTGCTGTGCCTGAGGCAGGATTGTCCATGGTGACAGGCACACCAGGAGGGGTGGGGGTTGTCCCTGGTCAGGGACTGCAGATACCACTCTCAACAGCATGGGCACTGCCAGTGCTGTGGCTGCTGCTCAGGGAGATGAGATCTCTCCACACTCTTATTCCCACAAAGCTGCTGGCAGGGAAGATTCCTGCTGCTGACCAAGGGACTCCAGAGGACCTGATGGCAGAGGAAGGAGGACCAGGCTCCCCAAGAAAAGGTTGTTCCCAACTTCAAGAGGTATGTGGGATGAAGTATGTGCCAATCTGTGTGGGCAGTGGCAGAGGAGTCACATGAGTTCTGCTCTTCATAGTTGTGTAGAAAATCAGCACCTCAAACCAGATCCATTTTACTTCAAGAACTGCTTTTTTCAGCTTAGAAATTATAAACTCCTCAAGAGCCTGGAATGCCTTTCAATCCATGACCCAGAGATGAACCGTCCAAGTGGGTCCCACCTTGCCTAAAAGCTGACACATGCACACAGAATTTAGCAAGAGTACAACTACTTGGGATACAAATCCCTCCTATTATGCCAGCAATGGGAGTAGGTAAGGGTAAGGGCCCTGATGCCAGCAAAGGGTGCAGGTGACAGCGAGGCTCCAGCACTTAGGGCAGGATGGGGGATATGTGTGCCCCAGGTGCATCTGCTGGGGAACTGAGGCATGTAAAACGAATCAGTCTTGGCACTCACACACAAAGCAGGACTGCAGGTCACAGCCCAAATGCCTGGTGCTGCCTGCTATGGACACAAGAGAGGTTGCATCTGCTCTGAACAGCAGGGAGAATTGTTGGGGGCAGGGATGTAACTCCTGAGCAAACTTCAAGTTGGGCTACCTGGTGAGAAGTAGGCCCTGGGTCCAGGCATGAAGGATTGGCGTGTGCTGCTACCGGGGGAGATCTGCAGGAATGGAGTGCCTGTTGGGAAGTGCCAAAGAACGTTTGCTCTTGAGCAGGACGCAGGACCAGCTGGTGCGTGGGAATGAGTAAAATGGCTCAGGATATGGGACAGGCTTATCACATGAACAGAAGGGCTGTGCTGGTACTCTGGGGATCTGTGAATTCACGTGTGCTTTTGTAAAATTTAGTCCATATTGACTGTGGATAAGAAAAGGGACAGGGCTGGCCGCGCTCATGTTTTACACAAGTCCTGGTAGTAATATATGCAGGTATTGTGACAGGCTGCGCCCCACCTGCGGCAGCCTGCACAGCTGGCCTTGTCCGTGTCCTTTGCACACCTGTCTCCTGCAGGTGTGCGATAGTAAAAACCAGTAAGGAGAGTTATTTTTCTCTTTTCTAATAACGCTTAGGCTTTATCTATCTCTTTTCTCCGTGCTATTTATCTGCCCAACCACCCACACGGCTTCTCCAGCCTTCGATGGATTCCTCTGCGCCCTGGGAGACAACGCCAAGCTCCCGCTGGCCCTGGGCTCTGCCACTGCCTAGGGTAGCCCCTGGGTCAGGAAGCGGCTCTCCAGCTGCCGCAGGGCGGCCATCCGCGCCCCTGGAGAACGAAACCCCAGCTGCGCACCACCACGGCACCCACCACCTGCGGAACAAAGCGCGTTCCGCGCAGGCGGCGGCACGGCCGCGCCTCCCGTCGCTTTTTTTTCCCCAGGGACCGCCGCCCGCGAGCTGCTGGCCGCACCCCGGGCAGTGACGCCACTGCTGCCGCTTCCAGGCACGCACCCGGCGGGACCCCGCCGCCACCGCGATCGGCCCCTCCCCGGCCCCCGCCCCCCGGAACACGGTCACTGCGCCGGGCGCGGATGTGACGCCGACGGTCCCGGCCTCGCTCCCGGCAGGGCCCGGCTCAGATCCGCGCCCGCGGGGAGCCGTTCCCGTGGCAACGCCGGTGCCGATGGCGGACCCGGCTCGGCGCCTGGCGGAGGGCGCCCGCCGCCGCCGCCCGCCTGGGGATGAGCGGCGGGAGCCTCCCGGCACCGGGCGCTGCCGGACGCGCCACAGGCTGAAGGCGGCCGCGGCCCTGGCCCGCACGGGAAGCGAAGGCCCGGCGGCGGTGAGTGCGGGCCTGGGGGCGGGAGGAGCGCCGGGCGCCAGCGGGGCGCGGGCTGGCGGCTCCCCAGGCGGGGGCGGCAGGGGGCGCGCAGGGCGGCGGCGCGGGGCCGGGGCCGGCTCAGCCCCGCGGGGGCGCGGACGCTTCGAGCGCTGGTGCTGCCCAACCGCCGCATGGTCCTGCCGTCGGGAAAGGCCTGCTGCCAGACCGGCTGCAAAACGTGGGCAGATGGCTTTTGAAACAGTGTGGTAACGTATTTCCCTTGGATTGTAATGTCTTAAGGTAATGCCAAAACCCAAAATAACTTTTCAATAGATGGATTTTTTTTTTGTTGAACAAGTTTGACATCTCTCGTGACTTCACCCCAGCCAGCTGCCAAGCACCAGGCAGCCGCTTGCACACTTCTCAACCTGCCAGATCAGGGAGAAAAACTCATCAGTTGAGATAAAGACAGTTAAATAAGGACATCAAATGCCACACACCCAACCAAAGCAAAACAAGGAATTCCCTGCCTCCAACAGGCACACAGGTTTTCAGCCATCTCCAGGAGGGCAGGGCCCCATCATGTGTGACAGTGATTTAAGCAGACAAGCATCATCACTCCAAATGTCCAACCTTTCATTATATATTGAGGGTGATGTCACATGATCTGGAAATCCCTTTGGTCAGTTGGGTCACCTGTCCCAGCTGTGTCTCCTCCCAGCCTCTCATGTACCCTCATGCACCCCCAGCTTCCTCACCAGTGTGGAAGAACGAAAAGCAGAGATGACCTTGGCTCTGTGTAAGCCCTGCTCAGCAATAATTAAAACACCTCAGTATTATCAACCCTGTGTTCAACACAAATTCAAAACTCAGCCCCAGACCAGTCACCGTAAAGAAAATTTACTGCCTTAGGCAAAACGGCACAACAGCCTGACTAGATAAAGGGCAGTGTGTGCTTGGGGATGACATCTGGTTGTTTCTGCTTCAGTCTTGAAAAAAAAAACAAACTTATTTTGGCAGGAACACATCCCTGGAGGTTGTCTAATCCAACATGCCTGTGGTCCAGCATGAATGCCCAAGAAAGAGGGGCAGAGTGTGCAGGAACAGAACAGGTCCACCAGAACTTGGAACATAGTTCAAGTGCAATTACTTCTTTTGGCTGGTTTGTTTTAAATTCAGTTCCGAACCAACTGTTCTCATGCTCTTTATGTATAAATGCTCATAAAACGTTTTGGAGGATAACATGTAAATCAAAAAAATTTACTGACCACACCAAATGAGTTGTTTTAGAGTGAGGAAGAGGACAGACCTGCCTTTTACCTTCATCTATGTCAGCATGATTTGAGTGCTGTGTAGAACTTGCAGCTCTGAAGAGCTAGATATCACTGTGAAGAGAAGCCAAAGTAATGAGGTAATGCTGCCTCTTTCTTCAGTATTCTCTCAGAGCCGCTACTGGGTTTTGCAACCTTAAAAGCAATTGTTATGGGTTTCTGCATCTAGAGTGTAAGCTTTTTGTGTCTCTGTGGTAGCAGTCATCTTCTGTCTCTGTCTTTTCTAGACCATGACTTCAGATAAGGAGTTTGCAGAAGACAGCAATTTTTCGCCAAAAGCCAGCACCAGTAAGCTGCCAACAGATGCGTCTCCTGACTCCAAATGCCCCATCTGCCTGGACAGATTTGACAATGTTGCGTATCTGGATCGCTGCTTGCATAGGTTCTGCTTCCGCTGTGTCCAGGAGTGGTCAAAAAACAAAGCAGAATGCCCGCTCTGCAAGCAACCCTTTTTCTCCATTTTCCATACGATTCGTGCTGAAGATGACTTTAAGGAGTACATACTCAGCCCTTTAGAAACCAGCTCTTTTGCCAGCCCCGATGGCCGGAGGTTTCGTTACCGCACTACCTTAACGAGGGAACGCCGCATGCGCAGTTCCCCTTCCCGAAGGATGCTGTCCCCTCCAGATAACGGGATGTTGTTTGAAGGGTTGTCAAGCGAGCCGAGGCGACCCAGACACAGAGAGATCCAGCAGATGATCAGGAGGCTGGCCTCGAGGAGGAAGGCTAGCGCAGAGGGCAGATCTTTGCGGCAGATCCAGGAGGAGGACATGATCAGCTTCCGCAGGGCTCTGTACCGCACCGGCGTGCGTATCCGCAGCATTCAGGACGGCGGCCGATACCGGGAGATTTCGGCAGAGTTCTTCCGCCGCAACCCCGCCTGCCTTCACCGGTTGGTTCCTTGGCTGAAGCGAGAACTTACAGTTCTGTTTGGTGCCCACGGATCTTTGATCAATATTGTGCAGCACATAATCATGAGTAACGTAACTAGGTACGATCTGGAAAGTCAGGCCTTTGCTGATGATTTAAAGCCCTTTCTGCTGAATCGCACAGAGCACTTCCTGCATGAATTCATCAGTTTTGCTCGTTGTCCTTTTAACCTGGAAGCATATGATCAACATGCCAATTATGACTGTCCTACGCCGTCATACGAGGAAGGAAGCCACTCGGACTCATCCATTATTACCATATCTCCAGATGGGGCGTACCCACAAGGGCCAGATAATAGTTTGTCTGTACCTGGTCTTGGTCAGGCCCCCTGGGATGATGAAACTCCAGGGCCTTCCTATTCCATTTCAGAAGAGGTTCGTGCAACCATAGCTTCTCCTCTGGAGTCATCCGAAAGTTCTGATGAGGACTCTGCTTCAGGGAGTCGAAGAGCTAAACTGCAAACTGAGTTACAGGCTAATGCTGACTCAAATGACAGTGGCTCTTCCTCAGACAATTGTGTCATTGTTGGGTATGTTAAGCCGTTAGCTGAGAGGACACCAGAGGTGGTTGAGCTGTCCTCTGACTCTGAGGAGTCCATCAAGGAAGAGAAAAAGGAAGATGTCAAGAAACAGCGACCAGTCCAGTGTCACAGCTGGAGTGACAGTGAACCGAGCAGGAGCTTCTCACCCCATTCTCCAACATACGGGGAGGATGTAGGAAGTTGTAGAAGTTGTTTATCTCCTGCAATCGAGAAGATGGAATCAAAAGAAGATGAGAAGAACAAATGTAAAAGAAAAGATCTGCCTCCACAGGACTTGAGTTGGAGCCCCTCTCCAGGGAGTGACACAGTATGCTCCCCATGGAATCACAGATTGTCTAAAAAGGGAAAGTCCAGAAGCCCACAGTCCTCTTCACGGGACAGTCGAGGAAGTCACAGCCGTCGGTCTAGAAGGGAGCACTGTAGCAAAAGCCAACCTAAAAGAAGACGATCAAGAAGCAGAGATAGTAGCAAACACAGGAGTAAAAGAAGCAGCAGAAGGTCAAGGGCTCATGACACCAGAGCCTCTCTGAAAAGCCATAGGGGCTCTCTAAGTGGTGAGAGCACTCCATCCAGAGAAGTGAGCAGATCACGTTCTCGTAGCAAAGGTCACAGTAAAAGGAGATCAAGAAGTAGAGACAGTGATCGCTATTATGTAAGAGACAGTTATCAAAGTAGACATCAATGGGGTTCTGCTTTCTGTAGTCGAAAGGTGTTTGGAGACAGCTATGAGTCCTCCAGCAGAAGGAGGACCCGGTCTAACACTCTTTACTCAAGGCAATCTGCTAGTCCAGAATACAGGATACGATCATTTATTGAGAGGACAGATCTGCATAGTCAGAGGGGACTCCATGAGAGACATTATTACTGTTATGAAAGGTGCAGGTCCAGGAGTAGGTCAAGCAACAGATCAAGGACTCCTTCTGGAGGAACTAACAGAATGAAAAGTGAAAAGCCTGGTGGGAAAAGGAAGTACAAAACTCGCCATCTGGAGAATCCATTCATGGAGAGCACAAGTCTAGAAAGAGAAAATGACTCCAAGAAAACTTCCTCAAAATTTGGTGACTGCCGCAAAAATGAAGATAGCCTGCCAGACAATCGTGCAAGCAGCGAGACAAAGCATAAGAAAAGGAAGAAGAAGATGAGGAGTCCAAGTGTTGAGATAGTCTACGAAGGAAAAGCAACAGACACAACAAGGCATCTTAAAAAGAAAAAGAAAAAGCATAAGAAGAAACACCGGAAGCATCACACAAGTAACTCAGTACATTCTTCTCCGGTGGTGATTACGATTGATAGTGATAGTAGCAAGGAGCCAGAAACTACCGAATGGGACAGCAGTATTACATGGACAGGCACAGCTCAGATAAATGAGAGGGAAAATGAGTCTCCATCTTCTTTTCTGAGGAGGACAAGATGTGAGGAAACTGTAGAAGTAGACAAAAAGTATGGTATCCCTGCCACAAGGGAAAACTTAGATGGTGGCATTAGGAATGCTGATGTTGAACTTCAAGAAACAGCAGCTGATCAGAGTGTTACCATAGTGAATACCAGCAGTGACACCTCTCACACAGAAACTGTAACAAGTTATGTTCAGGAAGCACCAGCAGCGCCTTCCAGGCAACTGCCTTCCCCCAGGACTTCCTTCCTAGAGTGTCCAGAGAGAGAGCCGTTGATACTAAGACTGCCAAAGAGACTTGTCAACAGATCGTCGTGGTTTGACTTCCCAGAAGAAAAAATGTAGTAGACTTCCCTTGGAACACTTGTTAAAACTGTGAATTTAACTACGTTTTTTTTTTTCCCTTGAGAACTAAAATGTCTGATAGAGTTCCTTTCTGTTAAAAAGATGTCTAGGAAGTGTATAAAATTTTTGAATGTGTATGCACTTTTAAGTCAAAGAAGATAGAATATTGCTAGTATGTAATTCTTAAAGTTTGTTAGAGGACTGTTTGGAAGTTGTAATTTCATAAAGCCATCCACAGAGTATTTCAAAGTTTTGTGTAAACGAAACGACAGAAAAGGAGTCTAAAACAAGAGCCAAGAAATTAATTTTATGGGGATTGCTCTTTTTAGACAAGAGAAACATTGTTTAGTTCACAAAAATTCAGTCTGAGTTCCAAAATAATTTTAATCTCTTTGGTTTAAGCTGATCTCTGCTGAAAAGTAGTTAGTGATTTCTACAGAAATTCTCAAAGACTTAGAGTAATTTTAAGGTAAGCTGTGTCAAAATCTGAATAAAGCAATAAGATTTTGCTTGTTTGTTTAAATATATTTACATATGTACTGTGTGTTTTGCAAATGGAGTTTTTTCTTTTGGTTTTGAGCATCTCATGTATCCAGACCATTGGATATTTGTGCAGTCAGGAGTACGCCAGGTTAGAATGGTTGTCTGGATATGAGCTGGTACAAGCCTTCATGAAAACAGGAATGGTGATCAGATTGCATGGGATTGGTTCAGTTTTGAGTTGTCCCAAAAGCTGGGTGGCTGCTCTGTCCTTCCCTTTCTAACAAAGGAGTATTCCCTTGGGAAACATTTTTTTTCCCCCCAGATTTCTTCTTTTTATTTCTCTTATTGGAGCCTATGTTTTCTGCCTTGCGTCCTACAGCTGTGCACCCTTCAAGGAGTCTTTTCCTCTTCTTTATACCCTATGGCTGCATACCTGAAAGACATCTGTCTTGTCTAACCTTGGCAATAAAATATTTTCTCCTGACCCCCTTAAAATAACCAGCATTCGCCCAGCTCAACACATCTTAGATGTCCTGCTGCACATATGTGCAATGCACAGGGTTCTTGGCAGGGTTTTGTTTTCCAGGTTTGTCCCTTCTCTGTATGCACAGCAGTAACTTTGAGGGCTGAACGAGGAGGTTACCTTCTCTTGTCTCTCCTCCAGTACCTCCATGGATTTGACCTTGGCTGGTTGCTTGCCAGATACTCACCAAGCTGCTCTGTCATTTCCCTTTCTCCACAGGATGGGGGAAAAAATAAGATGGGAAATAAGAGATAAGGTAAAGGGAGAGTACTGTCACTAGCCAGATAGAATCAGGCGCAATTAATATCTTCTGTTGACAATGAGAAATTCAGTAAGAGGATAAGAAGCAAAAGCAAAACTAAATGAATTTCCCCTCCCTTCTCAACTTCACTCTTTCATTACAGGCTCTTCTACCTCCTCCTCCTCAGCTATGCAGAAGGATGGGGAATTGGGTATTGTGGTCAGTCCGTAACATTCAGTCTTGCTGCTTCTTACTCGTAATAGTGCTCCTCTGCTGTAACAGGAGCCCTTTCTACCAGTGCTTCTGAAACAGATTGCTCCAGCTGCCAGGAAATGTGCTCCTGTGTGCTCCTAAGCACAGGCTGCAGGAGCCTGTTCCTGTGGGGGATCTCCATGGGCTGTAGCTTCTATCAGGGCATCTGTACCTGTTCCAGAGTGGGGCATTTCCAAGGGCCACAGGTGGGTCTCTGCTCTACTGTGGTTATCCAGGGGCTGAAGGAGGCAGCTTGTCTCACCATGGTCCTCATCACCTGGAAGTGCCCAAGCTGTGTAGAAGGGCTGCTCTTGCCCAACTAGTCAGCCTGAGTTGGCTGAGCCTGAGGGAGAAACAGGAGTAATGACAGTAAATCATCTCCACTCTTGCCTCTGGCAGCATATCTGGGCTGCAGGGGTCGGGTTGGTCCCTACCTTGGGATTAGGTTTCAAGGAGCACAAATGTCTGAAGGAGCCAGGCACTGGGAAGCATGGGGGACCACGTGGTGTGACCCAGAGTGGTGGTCTAGCCATGGTCCCTTCTGGCTATTGGCTGCTAAAAGCTCCCTGGCATCTCCTAGGAATGAATGTGGTGGGTCCCTTTGTTTTGTTAGCCCCAACAGCCTCTCCAAATTCCCCTGGAGGGCAGGGGCTCAGGGGTGGGTGTCCCTGGCAGATGGCTCATGGACTGATGGTGCAAGTGCCTTTGACTGGAAGCCTTGCTCCATTCACAGAGCTGGGGTATCCTTGGCATAAGTGGGACTTATGAGTGCTGGGATGGAGGGTACAAATGATTGCGAAGAGAGCAGAGCAAGGTGGACCCGTTGCACTAAATAGACGGAGGAGGTTTGATGGTACAGCCCTTACAGATGGTGATGATGGGTGAGAGGATGAAGGGATGGAAAAACAAAGTAGATGTGGTGGGTGTCTTCTATCAGCTGCCCAGCCAGGATATCAGTACTGAGAAGTCAGTTTGACAGGCCATTAGGAGAAATCTCTGGATCAGCAGCCTTTGTCCTTTTGGCAGATTTCAACTTTCTAGAGACCAGCTGGAAATGCCGTCCTGCTGTGGTGAGCAGATCTGAGAAAGTCCTAAAGTTTGTGGGAGAGCACTTTGTATTATAAGTACTCAGAGAGACAACTAAGAAAGATGCCCTAGACTTGCTGGTTGGGAATGAAGAAGGCCTGGTGGGAGATGGCATGGTCTTGGCCACAGTGATCAGGAAATGGTTCAGCTTAAAAATTCTTTAAAAAGCATGTTGCTTTTTTATTTTGAGAGGGCAAGCATTGCACCACCCAGGGAATCTGCTCTTAAGGGCTCAGGAGCTGCATGCTGCGTGAGACCTTCTGCAAACTCTGCAAAAGAACAAGCTGTCAGAAAGCATTCTCAATACTTGAGAGACGTTTACTGTGTGGGAAACCTTATTTGGTTGTTTTTCATGATACTCAGTACTAGGAATTTGTCATTAAAATGTAAAGGGCGACTAGGGCAGTGAGCACAACTAAGGAAAACAGGTACTACAGGCAGCCATTGATTTCCAGTGCTGCTTTGTGTAAATTGGCTCATCACTCCCACTGCACCTACCTGCAAAGTCTTGAGTAAGCACCATGGTTTGATGTCAGCTGACACTAAGAATTCTGCTTGCATAGAGAAAGCATTGTGGTTTAACCCCAGCTGGCAACTAACTACCATGCAGCTGCTGACTCACAACACCCTGCCCCAGTGGGATGGGGAGGAGAACTGGGGCGAAAAAGAAATGTGAATCTTGTTCGTTAACAGTTTAATAATTAAACTTGAGTAAAATATAATAGTAGTATTAATAATAGTAATAAAAAGGAGAAAGAGAACCAAAGAAAAGGAAGTAATGTACAGTACAGTTGCTGACCACCTGCTGGCCAATGCCAAACCCAGATAGGCCCTCTTCTGGGTAACTCCCTCAGTTTATATACTGGGTATGACAGTCTATTTTGTGGAACATCCCTTTGACCATTTCAGATCCCCTGTTCTGGCCATGCTCCTCTCCACTTTTTTTTGTGCACTTTCTCACTGGCAGAGTATGAGCCACTGAACAGTCCTTGACTCAGAGTAAGCACTCTTTGCAGCAACCAAACCTTTGGTGTGTTATCAGCATCATTCTCATACTAAATCTGAAACACAGTGCTGTACCTGCTTCTAAAAAACATTAACTCAAATTCCAGCCAAAACCAGGACAAGAACTGAGCTGCATTAATCTGGTCAGGGTAGGAAATGAGATTTACCAAACCTCTTTCAGAGTTCTCTTGGCATAATTTTGTAAGCTTAGACAAAACATCAGTCAGCATGTTGTTTGATTTAGTAACCCACATAACCTTGTCCAGGGCTATTTGACTTTCCCTGGATATTCTGCCTGTTTTCCAGGTGCCTTTTGAGAAGAAGGTATCTACCAGACCTGGGGTGTAAAGCCCTGAACTTTCTTGACTTGTTTCTTAAAGTTTGGTGTTTTTATCCCCTGGGACAGGCTCATGGGAAAAACACAATATTCTCAGGAGGTTAAACAAACTTTTACAGGCAAACTTTAGAAGATAAGGGTACCTGGTAATTTTTGAAAAATTCAGTTGACATAAAGCATTTCACAAGGCATTGACTTTGCAAACTCTAAGCCATACAACTTTAAGTTACTCAGATTTCAAGAAAAGGAAGTTAGAAAGGGAGAGGGTGTGTCATTGTGCAACTGCTTTTATCTGCTTTGGCCTCCTGGAACCCTCTCCACTCCTCCACACAGGGCTTCTGGTGTGTCCGTGGCTAACAACCATTCATTCTGGAGCTGCACTAGAGGCTCCAGGGAGGTGGAATATGGATTAGTGCATCATCCCACTTTTTGCAGAGCTTGCTTTGCCACTGTGCCACACACAGACATTGATTATGATTTTCTCCAGTCTCTCACACTGGGATGACTTGAAATCCCAGGAGATACACGACAGCAGATAAACCCACCAGAGTTATCTTGCTCTACATGCATGCAGAGCCTGCTCATGTAGGGAGCAGGGATCTTGTTTGCAGTTTATTCTGTCAGAAATACATAATGACCCAGGGTGCTCTGCATGGGGCTCCTCTAGTACCACTTGCTGTGCTTCAAATGAGTTTCTAAGGTTCATCACACTGAAGTGAAGCTACAGGGATGAAGCATGTTTCTGTCTGCAGACTGGACCAGAATCCAAAATGTGGTTGCAGAAAATGCTGCTGCTGCTGCTGTCATGCATATCTGCTGAACATTTTATTGGTAGATGAATATATCATCAACAGTGTCACAGATGCTTAGTGCCTCAGTTTTAAGAAGATTCAAGTGTCACTTTCCAGCAAGCTGGAACTGTCTGCAGTTCAGTAGGTTTCATGGCATTTGCAATGAAGTGACAGAAGACCTGGAAATGTCCCAAGCCTAGCTAGGCAACCCGCTCATCTAGGTCTCCTGTCAGTGGTCTCCAAATGGAGAACTAAATTAACTGAAGCAAGCCTTCTGTATTAGCAAGAGCTGATGGAAGGTAGAGGAAAAGTCTCCTCTTAGAATGCTTTGGAATGCTGAATCCTGAAGAACTTTTTGCCTAAGGTTCCGGAGTCACCACCTGCACATTTAAACTAGTCTTTAGTCCTGATGAATAATGTGAACCAATGTGTGTGACCATAATACTGTTTATCTTTTGAAAACCTGTAGCTGTTAAGAGATCAGGCATCCATCCAGTGTGTTATGCACAGAACAAGTAACAACTAAATGACAAGCTGCTGTCCAAGGAATTGAGATGAACATCAAGTGTATAGGGGAAAAAAACATGAAGATCATAACTTCTTTTTTTTAAGATCTTTCACCTGGTGAGTGTAGCTGGGATGGTAAATTTAATCCTCAGCCAATTTCATGAGCCAGGTCACACAACTCCTCCAAAACAGAGAGGTTTGTACCTTGAAGTCATAGCAGTTTCTTGTCCATTAGCTGAAGAGTCAAAAATGAATGTACGTACATGCAAGTGTATGTGTATGCACACCTGCACGTGCATTAGGTTTATGAGGGGACAGGGACAGAGAGTAGGGGGAGAGCATGAGTAAGCTGACAGATGACTCTTTTACCCTGGTGAAGGCGAAAAGCAAAAGCAAGTATTGTGCATCTCCTGCCTACACTCCTATTGTATTTGGATCTATGAAAGAAGAAAACCCCCAAAACAACAAACCACTGGACAGACTGGTATCTTGTAAGATTTATGAATGACTAAATTTAGAAAAGTCATTTTACTCTTGCAGTGTATTGCAGGCTCTTGTGCAAGAGTCAGTAAGAAAAAAAAAAAAAAAGTTACTTTCTCTGTGAGAGCATGTACAAGTAACATAAAATAGGTTCAATTAATCTTTTCAACCACTGAATTTACTCTGGATAAACAACACATGTATCAAATTATATGTCCTAGAAAGGGAATCAGCCTTATAAAATGCTTCACAGTTCTGCTTTTCTCATTACTGTATTGCAGATAGTTTTCTAAATGGAAAAACTGTTCAAGCAAAATGTTAAATAGCATTCATTTGTCATTTTCCTGCACAGACCAGCCAGCATCCTGCTGGATCTCAAAATATGTAGTCATTATAAAGCTTGTATTGAATTGTTCATCTTTTTTTGCTCTTTTTTATTAGGTAGTGTTCCTTTGTGATGGGTAATTTCCAGAACTCCTGCTTCAATTGGTACAGGTGAAAACTCTGCAGGAATCACACAGATTAAAATGCAGAGGATCATCACAAGGAGTGACCCAGCTGTGTTCAGATAACCTCTACAGGCAATCTCTACTGCTTTACCTGTAGCTATAGATGTTTCAATGTTTCTTCATAGCAACCACCTGTGTTCCAAACTACATCACCAAGATCTTTACACAAGGAACTTGTAATTTCAGGATGAGGCATTAATGAGTGGAAAGAGATTTTATCAATTCCTTTATAGTATTTTTTTCAAGAAGGAAAAAGAAAATCTCTACATTTTTCACAGCAAGTTGATGCAGAAATAACCCAGTAGGACTCTTTGACTTTTGCTATGAAGTGGGTCATAGTAAACAATTGGATTAAATAGTAACTTCCAGGTTAAAAAAAAGGGAAAAAATAAAATGTGAAATAAAAGAGTCCAGCCACAAAACAAAGCCTCATGTTGTTTAATGGTAAAGTCTTTTGTGCAGGCACCTCAGTTTCAGAGAGTGAGAGATTTGTTACACTATCACCATTACACACTAGGTGCCATTGCTTACTTTAAAATTAGTGCAAGAATTTCATTGTTCCAAAGTATGATTAAATATCACCAATTTATTTTATTTTAATTCCAAATTTTCTATTGCTTTGTGGGAGGTTTGCTGTTTACTGCCAGATTTACAGGGCTGGTTGGCTAAGCTAGATTAGTATGGTTATCCTTGGAAACATTAATAATCCTATGTTTTAACATGCCAAAATTGTCAGAAGTTAATTGCAATATTGCTGTCTTTTTGCACAGGCCTGTTGATGCAAGATAGTGCTGGTGTACAGTCAGCTTTGTGCAGCTTTGTGCAGGAGAATTTCTGCCAGCAGCAGAATGAGGGTTACCAAAGAACAAATTGCTGTCACATCATATCTCTACCATGTACCACAGGCCAAACAGGTGAATAATGATCTCATCTCCTACACAGCACTGAGCAGATATGTTGAAATAGTATGCAGCATGTTACCTGTGTTGTAACCACAGCTGCCAGAGAGATAGTCTCTTATAAAAATGCTTTGTTGTCACCAGTTAGAGACTATCATGATCAGTGCCATTTCCATAGATATTTCCTTCAACAGTGTCAATGTAATTTAGAAAATGAAGGTTAGCCTTTGCCCATGCAGAACTGTTCTCTAATACCAAATCAGCTGTTCTGATTCCTGCCATCTTCTCAGCCCATGTCATTAAGCTGCTGGAATTCTAAACTCAATATGTCTTTCAAGTGAGCTTGAGTCAGATGTGAATAAATACGAGAGTGGAGAAGTAGTGTTGAAGAATATATTTGGTGCAGGTAGCACAGTGTGCAAGCTGCAGGTTGAACTCTTGGGGCAGGAACCCAAACTCACTGACCCTTTCATAACAAAGGGCCCAAGGAACCATAGTCAAGCCAGGGAGATAAGAAAGAAGCCAACAGTTCAAGGCTTCCCCATGTGTCCCATCTTGCTGTAAAAGGGAAATCAGGCAGGATACACTTGATAGATTTCTCGGACAAAAATAAAACGCAAATGCAACAATATTATATCTGAGAACTGTTTCTTGATAAAGATAAGTGATCCTTACGTTTTTGTTGCTGCTGAGCAGTGCTTGCACAGGGCCAAGGCTTTGCTGCTCCTCACCTATCCCACCAATGAGGAGGCTGAGGAAAGGAGGCTGCACAAGGAATTGTGAAGGGACACAGCTGACCTCAGATGACCTATGGGATGTCCCAATCCCATACCTTATGATGCCATACGTAGCATATAAATCTGGAGGAAGAAGAAGGAAGAGGAGGAAGTTTGGAGTCATGGAATTTGTCTTCGCAAGCCATCCTTCCCATCTGTGAGGGGCTCTGCTCTCCTGAAGATGGGTGAACAGCTGCCTGCCTATGGGAAGCAATGAATGAATTCCTTGATTTCCTTTGCTTCTGTGGGCGACTTTTACTTCCCCTATTAAACTCTCTTTATCTCAATTCATGTGTCCCATCCTGCTGTAAAAAGGAGAGTTGGAGAGGATTCTTACTGATAGATTTCTCAGACGAAAATGAGGCACAACCACAGCAATGAACTGTGGAACTGAGAACTGTTTATCGATAAAGAAGGGTAGGTGCTCCTCCCGAAGCAGGACAGCAAAGCGAGCAGAGAGGGCAAAAGAGAGACAGAGGAAGAAGCAGAGGAGAGGGACAGCTGGTTCCCGCTGTAGAGGCCCGGTTATCACCAGCCGGGCAGCCGGAGCCGGGCAGCGCCTTCGCGGCTCTCGGCAGCGGCCGGGCGGTTTCCAGGCGGCGGCAGCAGCGTGTGCCCGTGTCGGCAGCGCCCGCTCCGCGCAGGGAAACGCCACAGCGCTGGGAAGCAGCAGCTGCCGCGGGAAGCGGCGGAGCACGGCAGGGCAGGTGCGGACAGGGAAGCGGGAGCGCAGGGAGCGAAAGGCGATGGCGGGGAGGAGGGCCAAGCCGACCTTCCGGGCGAGCCTCTGATCCCTGCAAGAAATTCAAAATGGCATTGGTCGTGTCGCAGCTAATCGCTTCTCTGTGTTCAGGCTCCTCTCCCGGCCCGATTTCCCGGTGTTTTTTCCTGGGCATCCGGGCATCTGCCCCACCAGCAAGTGGGAGTCACTCGCAGCTCGACCGTGGAAGCTTTCTCTGCCCTGATCGGCTGCCCGGAAAAGTCTCCCCGGGACAGGGTTCCCAACACGTGTACACTCCCTAAAGGACACTTCGGTGTAACGTATGTCGAGGCATAAATAAAAATCAAATTGGTCCCTCTCACTGTGCTTAGATTGTTAAGAGGGATAAAAAGTCCAGGGGTTCCTTTGTTTTGGGTCCCTCCTTGGAGGCACCAGTGTGAACTGCTGGTTTGTTTTTCAGCTGTTGCACCAAGAAGACATCTGAGCATCTGAGACTGCTATGAGAAACCTGAGGTCGACACAGGAAGGAAACCTGGTGTACCTGTGTGAGTGTGGTGGAATGGGTGTATCTGGGAATATCCTGGTCCCAGCTCAGGTCGTGCAAGAGTGACTGCCAAAGTGGCTCCTGGATGGTCAGAGTGGGAAGTTTCTGTAATAGTAGGAAGAAACATTTCTTTCCTTATGCAGCATGGGCCAACACGGTGAACCACACTTTCCTAAATAAAGTGTTCTGGAGACCCTAAGTTTTATTAGATTAAGCGGATTTAGGATGAGCGATGGCCTCATTTTTAACTGACTGCCTTGGTTTATTTGTCTGATTGTTTGTCCTATGAATATTCTTTTGTTTAGTGTGATTCCAGAGGGATACCAATATCTAAACTTTTAGCTGAGTGGAAGTTATATACTTATCACAGAACATCTGTGCTTCATTACAAGAATTAACTTGTTACAGTTTGGAGGTTTAAGCCATATCTCCTGCATCCCAGAGCTTGGGATAAAGAATTAAAACCAGCAAAGCCCCACTTCTTACCAGGAGATCATGCATTCTTCTGCAAGTTCTATGTATGCAGAGTACTGAAATGATGGTCTTAAGAGCATAAAATGATAATTCATGGTCTAAGCTCTGATAGTTCCCAAAAGTGGCTACCTAACCTCCATGAGAAAAGTATATGGTATCCTGGGCATCTGCAGCACAAAAAACATCCCAAGACAGAGCTATGAAATGAAAACAGTAAATAACTGTTGGTACATCACCCTGCCTGGACTGTTTGCTTATTTAATAGTATTTTGCAGTTAGGTAGATGTATTTGTTACACTTAATCACAGTATTCCTGAAAGGACAGTGGAGGGATTGCATGGAACTTCTTCCTCCGTTTTGAAACACCATAAAGAAGCTCATAAATAGTAAATTTTATCAATGATTAGCAATGCCTTTAAAAACTGGCTAAAAGCTGTAGAACTGGCATTTTTCCCCTGCTCTTTCCTCTCCTCCTTATTAATCCTTTTCTCCTTCTAGCATCTTTTCCATTTGTTCTGCAGGTACTCTGAGTATCTCAGATATTTGATCAGATAGGGCAATATGGGCAGAGTATGAATCTTGTGAAGTTAATGTCAAGGCCCTGAGGACATTGCATTCCAACCTTCTCCCCAGTTCTTGTCTGCTTACATTGATGTCCAGCTCTGGCATGGGGCAGCCATTAGTCTGAGGTTGTGGTGTTGGGGTGCCAGGGGCTGTGCTGGGGGCCTCCCCATCACCTGGGAGCTGTGCATCAGCTCAGCCCCATTGGTTTGTCCTTGTGCCCAGACTCCCAGATCCTCAGCCAAGCAACCAGCTATTGCCACTTGCCAGTATTTGGTGGAGGTGCAAACTGGTTCAGCTTCCAGTTACCTTAGCTTTGTGCTGCATGCCTTGAGTCTGGTTGTGTGTTGCTCCTCTTCCAGATCCTGAAAGATTACATTGCCAGTACCACTAAGCAGTGTCTAACAGGAGAATCTAGAAAACTGTCACAAGAACAGCTTTGTGTCAGCCTTGACATGCTTTCAGCTTGACTAAAAAGGACAGAGAAGTAAATGTCTCTGCAATGGTGAACTTTCCTGCACAGTTCCCTGTTTCTCCATGTTCTTTCTTACTGTAACTTAAGTTTATCCATCCTATGACTCATTCACTTCTAAATGTACTTTTGCTCCATCTGCTCAGGTGTTTTATTTTCCTTTTTTAAAAAAATTTAAAGTACATAGATGCAGATACACCTTAATTGCTCTGCAACTATTAAGTCCACTATGTGCATAAAAGGAGGGAGAGAGACTTTTTATATAGGCAGATAGTAATAGGACAAGGGGCAATGGTTTTAACTGAAAGAGGACTGTTAAGTTTAGATATTCTTTACTCAGAGAGTGATGACACACTGTAACAGTTTGCCCAAAGAAACTGTGGATATGCTATCCCTGAAAGTGGTTAAGGCTAGGTTGGATGGGGCTCTGAACAACCTGATCTTGTGAATGCCATCCCTGCCCATGTCCGAGGGATTGGGAGTAGATGATCTTCAAGGTCCTTTTCAACACAAGCCATTCTATGAAATGAAAGATGCAAAGTGAAGCTGAGAATTATCAGAGTAATAATAACCAAACACCTTATATTTTCTTTTTCATAATAGAATTCAAAGTGGTATCTCTCAAGATTAAACTTTGCTGATATCTGTAGGCATTTGCTTTGTGCAAGTTTGTTTTTTTTGTAGGGAACTCAAAATATCTAATTTCCAGTCTTTTTTTCTGAAGATAGCTTTATTTATAATCCAACTTGCATCACTGATTGTATAGTTTCTCAAGAAGTGTGCTATTTTCATACATCTATACACACTAGAAATACTGTAGAGCTGAAGAAATTACCTTTTTTCAGGAGAAGAGAGACAAATCAGGGTAGAGGAAGTAATTTTTCAGCCATCTGTCTTCTCAAAACACGCTACCAGCATTCATGCCTTGAGTTGAACCCCACAGCATCATACTTTCTAGAGACTGAAAAAGGAAAGCATGGACAAAATAGGTAGCAGTACTTGGCCAATGTGTTCTGTCTAATTCTGACTCTATACATTGCTATGCATATAAACAATATTTAGGTGTCCTCTGAAATGGAAACTCATTTGGAAGCCTTGCAGCTTTTATCTCTCCAGGGTAAGTCTTGTGCAAAATGTAGCATGTAGAATAGAATCAGAAAACTTCATAATGGTAACAGGGTATTTGAACAGCACTATTACTTTTGAGCTGAATCTCATGAATTTTTTTTTGTGAGCCACCTGCTGCCGTGAATTTTCACTGGATGTCATTTAAGTGAGCATTTGCATGTGCAAAATTATATCAGACATAGTGAAATAGACTTACAGACTTTCTGATGAAGTCTGTCAGATGAATGTATTAATGAATTATTTTTTTTTCTACAGACTTTGTGAACTGTCTTGTAGAATGATATTTTTGGTGTTACAGAGTTTGTGAATGGCTTAATAAAATGAGGGGAATAAAAATGGAAAGTATTCTAAAGGTCTTTCAAGTATTTCTTTTAAAGTCAAAGACACAGTTTTCCAAAAATACTTTCTTTTTGTAATTTTCCTCTTCTGGACTCTTGACTCCGGACTCCTTGTCATGTCAGTAAGAAAAACTCAAGAGTTTTATGATGGCTGTTGATGTGACCTTAGAAGGGCTTTGTGCAAGGTGGAAGTACTGAGGGTGCTGTCGGCCTTCCTGAGGAATAAGAGGCCGAGGTACTCTGTGTGCCATTAGAAGCACCAACACTTGTCTTCAGCTACAGAAGAGCACCCAACAACTTTGGTGTTCTTTACTGAGTCTGGAAAGTACACTAGTCAGACAATTATTTTCCCTTTCCCCTTGTGTGCCTGGGCTGGGCTTTTGCTTGGCTTTGAGGTCCAGGAAAAAAACAAAACAAAACAAAACAAAAAACCAAAAAAAAAAAAAAAAAAAAAACAAAAAACAAAAAACCACCAAAAAAAAAACCAAAAACAAAAAAACACCCCAAAACCCCCCCAAAACCCCAAACAAACAAACAAACAAACATACAAACCACAAAAAAAAAAAAAAAAAAACAAAAAAAAAAACAAAAAACCAGAGCTTGCAGAGAAACCCTAAATCATTTGGTTGCATCTTTTCATAGCATTTCATGACTCCTTGCTGGTGTATTTATTTTAATTTTAAGCTTAGAATACGATACTTGAAAGCCCATTTTCTTGAATTGAGGAATTTCACAGCATTTTTGGAAGTAATTTTCTTCTCTTCAAGTATCTTGTGTAATGGTTGCACAAGACAAAAATGTCTCCTCTATCCTCACACTTCCTTCTACTGGATGAAAACAGACATAATTGCTTGACTATCTTTATATGCAGCTTTTATTTCTATCTCCTTTTCTTAAGTCTTCTCATGTTTCCTCGTTCCACTACAGCCTCTACATGACTGCTTGATCCACCTTCATCAGATTGCCATCTGATTAAATGATTGTCACAATGTATAAATACAGTCTTTACTGCACAATAGCATTGTAGGAGGTATTGTGCACTTTCAATTTATAATAGTGACTTTCTCTTATGAACTGTACTAATCTTTAATCTGTTTGGCTGCTTTTTTTCAAGAAAACAAAAAACAGATCTGAGAGTTTTACCTCCAGTACTGTTACGATCTCCTTGCTTCAGCCTCTGGTTATTATTGGCGCAGTCAAGGATGTGGAGAGTGAATTGTGGAAAATTGGTTGTCTGGGATACTGTTGATGTCTTTCAAATACAATGTGTATGCTTTTGACTGTACTAGTGTGCACATTTCCAGACCTTTTTAGAAGTATTTGAGTTTTGGCTAAGGTCTTCATGGTCATGGACTAATGTCTGGTGGATTTGTCCTTTGATGGTGCTGAAGTCATGGGCAGAGACAGCCAGAGGCTGGCTGTCAATTTTGTTCCCAGAAACTTCTCGCTAGCAATTCTGTTTCCCAGCAAGAAGTTTCCAAGTTTGTGGTTTCCATACATTTGAGCAAAATAGTGATTTTTTGCAGGACTTATGTCTATCTTAGTACTTCAGCTGTGCAGTGATACTCTTCTTTTGCCAAAGAGATATGTATCTAGTACTGGGTTTTTACCCCAGCCTATCCAAGTGTCCACTGGGTGTGTTTGGACTGTGCTCTCAAGCACATGCTGTGACTCTTGGGGTGTCTTGTTCAGGGCCAGATGTTGGACTTGATGTGTGTGTCCCTTCCAACCAAGGATATTCTGTGATTCTATGACTCTAAACCCACACTTCACAGCACAGGAAACGAGAACAGTGATCTGATTTCTTGGCCAAGCCTTGACAGACTGCCTTCAGGAGGAGAGGCTGGGAAACTGGTTTTTAATAGTGACTCAGTGGCATCATCTTCAGCCCAGCCCAGACTAAAGTTACCAATCAGCCTGTATTAAATCAGGAAGAGATCTGCATCCCAAATTTCCTGGATGCAAGCAAATTCATGTCTGCTCTAAGGCCTTGTGTGAATTATAAAGCAATGACTTTGCCTCTTGCCCCAAGACTGCAACACTACTTACATTGCAGCTTTAAGGAAATTTTAATTATTTTTGAAAATGGTCTTTCTAGTTCTAATCACTTCTAAAAATGTAGCCAAGCAAGAGTATCATCTGTTAAAAAAAAAAAAAAGTCAGTCAGCCAGCCTTTGCTGCTCAGCTATTGCTACCAATCTGTTATGCCTGTCACAACAAGTTGACAGATTGTCACAATAAATGGCACAAGTTTAGTACATGTTGTTTTGTTTAGCCTTCACATGAAGTACTTTGAAACATATTTTAGTAGAGGAGTATAATTAAAGTATAGCAAATGAACTCTGAAAGAGAGGAGTAAGTCACACAGTAGTTTAAAATTGTTAGAATAGTATTTTTTATCATTTTTTTGTTTACCTTGGGTGCTGCAAATTACTGCAAGTGATTGTGACATCTGAGGAAATAAATATTGATAGGGAACTTATTGGCTGAAAGCAAACTAGGAATGTGAATATTTCATTTACTTACCAAAATTACTTAACTGATAATTACTACTCCTAAGCAAGTTCAGAAAATGCAGTCAGCCAAACATTCTCCCCGTAACAGGAAGAAAACCTGGTGTCAGTTCCAAGAAATGAAAATGCCCAGCCATTGGTATACCTGTCATTAGATATTCCTGTTCTGTCTGATTTTCCACAGAGTTTTTCTTCTTTTTTACGTCCCGGACTCTCTTGGCAGAGATATAATTGTGGTTTCAGTTCTCACTCCTCTTACAGTCACTGATGCATCAATGGCCCTTTAAAATTTCTGTTACCATGTATCCAACCCTATGTATCAGCTGACTCTACTGCCATCCCTTGTGAATTTTGATTCATTTGGCATTGTTAAAACCTTTTTGAAACCATTCTGCTCTAAAGCCACCTTCATATCTGTCCCGAACAAGTGTGTTTGAGATTGCTCGAAAAATCACCAGCAAGGGTATGAGCAAAAGTCAGATTTAATATTAAACTACAAAGCACAACAGATTCGTTGGCAAGATTCAAGATTCACTCTGGTTACAAAGGACAGCTGAGGCACAACAAGGGAAGCAAGCAACAACAAAACCAAACAAAATCCAAGCAATTAAAACAAATTAATTTAAACTACCTAGCTGTATCTGTGTGTAAAGACAGGTGTAAACAAGAATGAAAAAGAATGTGAAAGATTGATAACCCTTAAGCTTAACAGTGCTTTAACTTAGCTTACACCTTAATTTATATCTTAACCATAACAATCTAATACAGAAATAACACTTAACAGCATTATCCTAAATTATAACCATACCTTAACCTAACTTCCAGATTTGCTGTAGTAAATGCGCAAAGGGTATGCATGCAGACATGGTCAGTGCAAGATAAGGTACCTGTGGAAAAACTCCCCTCAGAGGTCAGTGATTGTACTCACTGTAGACACTTTTGCATCTCCCAGTGGGCGCATTCTGGACCACTGTTTATAGAGCTGCAAGAGAGTGGACTTCAGTCATAACAATGTTTCATCCTGGCCACAGTTTGCCTCCACACTTTCTTTGAAAGTGTGAAAATAGGAATGCTATGCCATTCAGGCCAGAGAAATATTTTCCAAGGCTGGTCGTGGGAAAAACAGAAGCTTGTTAGGAGTCTCTGAGAGTGGAGAATGTTTTTTGATAAGCTCAGAAAGAGCTGAGCCAAGGTGGTATTTTCAAGGACAAGGCCTACCAAGCATTTTCTCAGAGAACACTGCAGCCTGTAAAGGAGTTAAGGGGGAGTGCACCACCACAACATCTCAAGCGATCACTGTCAGCAGTATGGGCCATTTGCCATTCAGACCTGTTACTTTATTCAGCCTTCATCCCTTCTCATCTTGAATCATAACTACCTCTTGTTCTAGTCAAATGCTTTAGAGGGACTATTCTGTACCTTACTGTACACAGAGGACTTCCCATCCATGCCCTTGTGTTTCTCTGTCTTGACTTTCTGTACATGCACATTTTTCTTTCTCACGGGAGGTGAATGCCCACTGATTTTCCATCCTTCTGACTGTGTTGTTGTTTTGGCTAAGCTCATTAGTTCCCATTTAATTACTTTCATTGAACTTCTTCATGACTGTGTAATTTCTCCTTCCCACTGTACTTCTCATCACCCCCTGCCCTGTCTGGTAATCTACTAGCATGCAGTGGTGCAGATTTCAGCATCCTCTTTCTCTCTCTCTTTTTGTTCTTACTCAGTTTTCCATGTTAGTACACAAGCCCCTGGAGTAATAGAACTTTCACTACATGTCACTGAAAATTTGAAATTTCAAAGATGTACTGGGCAAGATTTCCAGCTCAGAGGGTGGCTAAAATACAGATTATCAGACTATCACTAGATTCTGATAGAGCAAAAAGCTCATCATTCTCCAAATGCTTACCTCTGCAGGCTGGACAAAGAAAAGACCTGCCAGTATTCTGCAACTGGTATAAATGGAGAAGTGTTCCTGGACTGCTCAGTCACCTAACCTACTCCTGAAATGGTTGCCTTTCACATGTGCCAGCCAGACTGCAGTGCTGTGTGAGGGTGGAAAGCTTTTACCTTTAGGGCTTGGCATATTGAAGAAGTTACCAGAAATGATAAAATAACAGTATTTCATAATAAAAATGCAGGTTTTATGCTAGATTTCTGTACATGATTACATTTCAGAACGTTGCCAAAGAAAGCAAAATTTATCGTGGTTTTCAAAATTCAAGAAGAAAGAACATTAATTATTTTTTGTGTAAGGACGGTAATTGGGTACACTATATAATGTAGTTACCTTTCAAAATCAATGCAATTAAAAAAAAAATCGCAAGTGGACTAATATTATCATTGTTCATTTACATGTTCACAGAGACAAATTATCTAAGTGAATAACTGTATCACAAAGATAGATTTATTATTCCCTTGGGTTTTTTGTATTTTTGCAAAGACAAGGACTGGACCAAGCAACCTATGTATACACAGCACTGTTAAAATGCCTACTCATGCTGGGGAGGTCACTGCTGTGGATGAGCCTTGCAGAGGCTGATCATTGGGTAAAATTTGTGAAATTGTTTCCTCACTGAACCAGTTCAGCCTGCATGGGTTAGAGTACAGGTCACCCTGTTTAGCCCTGCTGTAAGATTCAAAACTTACAACAAAGGTTTTCAGGGACCTTCTTTGTCTTCCTTAAACACTGACCATCTCTCTGTACTAAGGCAAACAGCTGCAGTATTACCTCTCTGTCATTTTCTTCAAGTCCTTATAGGCCATGTTGTGGTGTTTACCAAGAGAGATGGTGCTTGTTGCAGAGGTCTTGTCCTCTTCACAGGCAAGAGTCAAGGCCAGCAGAAATGATATATTATCCCTGCCCTTTTGGTGATGTGGAATTGGAGGATGAATCTGAAGGATGAACTGAAGCATGATAGTTAGCCAAAGTTAGAGAGTATTGAGACACATCACTCTGGTTCCTTGGCCAGGATCTGAAACAAAAGAGGTTTCTTTTTGATTTATCTCAGTGAGAAACTGCTTGGAAATAATGGGCAGCACTGAGATTCAGTTTAGTAAAATTAATACACATGGTAAAATTATATCCACTAGCAATAGTGTGGTTAGTTTCATAGAACAGCAATAGAAAAATACAGTTCATGGATAAAAGAATCCAAGGAAAGAGGTGAAGAATGAAGTCTATTAATTTAAATACCTATGACTTTAGCTAAGTTCCTACAAAATAATGAACTACAGGCAATGGCATCTTCAGTGGTGGCAGGATTCTATAGAAATTAATGTTAAAGTATTAAGTTGAAAAAACATTTGAATTGTTTAATTGAATGTTCAGTAGAAAGGAAGAAAATTGTTCTTCAGGTGTGGTGTTTTGATTTCTGAAATCAGTGAAAACAGTGCTATATCATTATTTTGGTATGGTCCCAGTTTCAAACTGGGGCAGTTTCACACCAGGATTTACAAGCTGACAAAGACCAGAGAGTGCACTAGACCTCAACAAGCCAGCTGTTTACCTCACATCAGTGGAGCAAAACCTTTTTACAAAACTGAAAATCTCGGTAGTTCCCTCTAGTTACAGGCTTTGGATACCCATAAAGACTATTACTGACACCTGAAGTATTATGCAGTTCCCATAGTATTTGTCAGACAGGCTTGCAGAATTGATCCACAGTGCATTCTGTGTCATCTCTTTTAACCACATTCTGTTGATACCATCCTCACAGTGCTATGTATTAGATTTTCAGATGACACAACCCTAGAAAAACAGCAAAGCTTCCCTTCCAAGGCAAGACGTTGTTTATAGAAAGATATGGATGTTCTCAGAGCTCTGTGGCACTGCATTGTGTCAAGCAGTGATCAGAGCTCAGGAGAGCTTCTGTTGCTTCACATTTACTAGTTAGCTTCCATGAAATCTCCTGTTTCCTTCTTCCATACTAAATTTCTCACTTTTAAGTAGTCTTTCCCCCACCACATATTCTTCCTACAATGAGCACCACCACATATTTATGTAAGACAAGACAGAATAAGAATCTAAACATTTAGATGAGCATTTTTTACCTTAAATGAAATTTAATCTTAAAATATGTATTTCCCTTCTGTGTTTTGGGGTTTTTTTTTCCTGATCTCTGGGGTTTTTTTAAGGTTGTTCATTTGCAGAACTACAACATTTAAGTGACTGGCACCTCTGAGACCATCTAACTGATCCATCAAAGCAGGGTGTCTTAGAGCAGGTTGCTGAGGACCACAACCAGCCAGGATTTGCATATCTTCAGGAATGAAGTCTCCAGAACCTCTCTGAACAACCTGCTCAACTGTTTGACTACCCTCACAGCAAAAGTGTGTGAGTTTTTTAATGTCTAAGTGGTATTCATTGTGATTCTATTTGTGCTATTTGCTATTTATCTGCTCACTGGGTACCCTTGAGAAAAATCTTCTGTCTTCTTTACTCCCATCTGGAGTATATGCATATACACATGTGTAATCCTCCCCTCGCACTCACCCTCCCTCACCTTCTCCAGACTGAACAATTGTAGCTCTCTGAGCATCTCCTGACAAAGTACCTCAGCAGCTTCATTAAGTATGAATATATATAATTCTGAAGTTGTATTAACCCAAAGCATATAAATTTAATTTTTTAAATTAGAAATTGTGTGAAGAGACACCAGAATAAGCCAAAGTCAGGTGAAAGAATGATGGGAAAACCTATATGAATGTCAATTCAGATCATTTTGGATTAAAGCTCCTTCTTCTGTTTAAACAAAACTGGTGCTATTTCTGAAATTTGAACTGGTCTCAGTTTTCTTGAAAAATAGTTTTCTGTATTTTGTTTCCTCCCATCTATTTTTGTCTACTACAACCCAGTGTTTGACATTTGTATGATTTTAATCCTTTAATCATGCCTTCATTTTGACACTCTCAGAGACCTAGAGATTTGGTGCTTCATTTCTTTGTTCCTCACATGCTCCTGGCATAACTTTGGTAACTGAAAGAAAAATGCCATTACTGAGATTCACTTTTGTTTCACTTTACAAAGATGAAAATTAACAGACAATCTTTTAAGAAGATCAAATTAACATTTTTTCTCATTTTCTCTTTGCACTGTTATGAAAACAGACTCAAGGACATGCACACACTCCAGTCTGCAGCTGCTCTCTAAATTTGTTTCAAGATTTTTGTTTATTCTGGTGATTCCAGAGCTTACTTTTTTGACTATAAAGATACAAACAGTCTCTGTTAGATTAAGATTGCCTCTTCATAGCTAAGAGCTTGTACCTCTAATGTTTTGTATGCAAATGCAAATTAAATATCTAAAAGTGCAGACACTCTCACTCCTAAATACTCTCTATTCTGTTAGTGAGAGAGGAGAGCTGATTTCAAGAAAAACTGCTCTTTAATCTTCTCTGAACTGGCCTGTGTGTCATAGTGGTTTTGGCTAGGCAGGCTGACCATCAGCTTTCCAGTGCAATTAAGTATTTTATGAATTGAGTGCAAAAGCTCCTTAAGCAGCTAAGTCTGCAGTTCTGCCTCTCAGCGAGGAGGAATATTGTTTCCTCAAAGAGAATCTATTTGGTTGATTTGTAGGGAATAGGAGGCAGTTATGGTATTTGGCACACTTCAGCACTGATCCCCCAAAGCTTCAAGCAAATAATCTCAAAGGACATTGCATGTCATCAGATGGCCAGTGGAAAAAGAAAGAAGCCCAGAAGCAATATAAATATTCTCCTGCTGGTGTTGTGAGGCAGAGAAAAGGAGACAAAGAAAACATTGGCAGTTTGAACAATACAAGTTTATAAAGGCAAAACCAAAAAACTGCTAGTACCAGCACTCCCATGTTTTTCAGTAAAACACTGCATTGCTTTGAAAGCTTAGACCACTGTCAGATTATACCCTTTTCTGACTCAGAGATGGGGCAACTGAAAAGCATTTTAAAAACTTTTATTCCATTTTCAGTCTCATGTGAAGGGTGAGAAAGTACAGACGTTACAGTTCATGCCATCACAATCAGAAGCCAACTGTTACCTAATTACAATACAAGTGTTTCTTGGTCTATCAACTTCTGCCTCACAATGCTGTTAATGCCTTAGAGCCAATCATCTAAAATGACCTCTCTTGGGTCCTACTACAATGTACCTTTCATAGTTCTATTTCTCCAAAGTATCTAGTCCTATTTGCAAGGCCATCCTTTGAAACATGTTTCTAGTTCCATTTCTCTCTCAACAATGTCTGTCTTATTCCATGGCATTTCTAAGTCAGCATTTCTTATCTCAAAGTTTGCATACAGATGTACATTGTGTGAGCCTTCTGTCAGGCTTTGAGAATTTGCAACAGATCCATTTCCCACATTTCCCCCTCTCTCTTAAACAGAAAAGACTTCTTTGATAGCTTTGTTTGTAGTTCACTGTGCACAATGAAGTACACAAGGCACTATCACTAATATTATCACTATAACAATCAATACATGACCCAAAGTAGAAACTTAATTGTTTATGAAATCTTTCATTTCTGCTGCTGAGTGCTTCAAATTTTACTTTGTAACACATAATACATTGAGAGATAGAAGATAGTGCTTTTTTATTATAAAGGGAGATGCCACATGCCAAATGCCCATTATATGAGCAGTGGAGCAGAGCAAGACTTATAGAGGATATTGAAAGTCTAGTTACTTTATTTCATAACTGGCAGCAGTAAACTTATTTAAAGTGAGCTGTCAGCATATTTATTGAAAGCCACGCATTGTTTAAGTGTCAGACTGCACAATAAGAAATCTGGAAACATTGAAAATGTTTACTAGAGAGTTGCAAAATTTTAGGAAAAGTTAGCAAGCCTTTTCAATGAAATCTCTCCTCTGTTCAGAGATGGCAAGGGGAATTCCTTAATCAGAGTAATCAGTGGCTTATCAGACTCTAATGGATAACTTGAGCTGCACAGGAGTCTATAAGACAACCAGGGTCCTAATCACTTCCTAACAACTCTGACTGATTCTTATTAGTCAGTCTCTTATTAGTGCTGGTTTCCTTTCTAAATTCCCCTTGAAATTCATATCTGAGTTTGGAAAGATTGCTGAATTGTTTCTGCAAAATGCGAGGAATTTTGACAAACTTCCCTAATGTATGAGGACTAGTGAAGTGCTATGATTTTTAAGGTCTCTAAAGTTAGCAATAGAAATGTGTATTAGTAATTCTGTTTTTATTTTTTTATAAAATATATGACTTTTTTTTTTTTCTGTACTATTATTTTGAAAATATTTTGCCTGGAAAGGACCATTATTAGCAGGAGTTTTATGCTTCTTTATGTTTCCTTACTTGACAATCAACATGAATATTATTTTTTATGTGATTCACTTGGATGGGCAAGAGATTTTTATTTGTCCAATAGAAAATTTCTGAAACATTTTGTAATAGATGTACACAACGTGTCCTTCCCTGCCTCCCTCAGATAGAGTATGCTAAATCTGTGTCTGTGGGCCTTAGGAAATATCATTGGTTTTGGTATGGAAAGGAACTAATGGAGTGGAAGCTGGCATCTTCCTTCTGTGTTCTTTTACAAGCTGAAGTGCTCTTCTGCAAAACTTTGTTTTGGTAGCTGCTGACACCAAAAGGATATTCAGATGGCTGCTTTGGATAAGTGGGGCTTGGCTGATTAACATAGTTGATTAAGCATGTTGGTAATAATGGCAAGGTTGTGGATTTGATCCTTATATGGGCCATAGGAGTTCATCTAGGAGTTGGATTCAGTGATTCTTGTGGATCCTTTCCAACTCAGTATATTCTGTGGTTCTGTCACTCACAAGCAATGATGTGGTGTGTAGGCTACGCTTATATCCCTGAACTCTCATTTATGTTTGTCTATGGATGAAACTTATACCTGCTCATTCCTCTTCCCTAAGTAAAGCATTGCAGGCTTTCTGAAATGTGATAGAAGGGAACAGCTGATTGGGGATGCCAAAGTGAAACTGTGGCTCCTGAATAGCAGCATCTTAACTAAGGCAGTTATAAAAACAGCCTTAGCAGAACACACAGAAGTGCATCTCTTCAGGAGGAACACTGAGAGGGCAAATAGATGTCTATCCCTCTCACTGATCACTGTGACCTAAACCACAAAATACATATGCTGTGATCCCAGGCAGAATTTTTTTCTTGCTTCTCACCCATCCTCTCTCCTTTGACTTGCTCTCTTGCACAGCAAAGATGTGTCCAGAAGCACACAGAAGCAATTTCACCTGCTCCACCACTGCTGCAGATGGACTAGCACACAGAGCTGCCTGGACGCCCCTGCCCTGGCATCTCCCACCCACTCTCTTAGTGTCACTTCTGGACCTGCTCAGACTGAATGTTCACTGATATACAGAGGAGAGTGAGAAACCTAAGAAACAAATTCCTGTGCACTGCAGGCACTTCCCAACAGCAGCACCACACTGTCACTGTCCCAGTTTTGGCATGCAGGCACCATTGTCTCAGCCAGAAGCCTGTATTTAATGGAAATTAAAATATCTCCAGGGCCACAGTTGCCAATTGCAGTTCCTATCATGTTATTTTAATTACTTGAATTTGTTTTGCAATTAACCAGGTAATTTTATATTCTAGCTTATTCTGTTTTAAAAATGTCTGCTCTTGTTTTTCTTTCTTAACTAAATGTGTGAACAAACTGCTGTGGTACCAATATCTGTATAAAAATAATGGGATATAGATCCCTATCAAGTTTCTTTCTATCCACATAAAAAAGGTAAAAAAATACCTAAGTTTTTCAAAGTTTAAGAAAGTAACAGAAGGTAATCTATTGTGAAAAGGTGTCAGTGGAAGGACCTTACACCTCTTTTTTTTTAATAAAATAAAATAAATTTTTTAAAATAAAATAAAACAAGTATTATTTATATTTTCCAAATGTATTGTGATTATGAAGGAAAAGAAATTATAATTCTTTGGTGTCAGACTTGGGTGTTATTTGGTACCATAGATTCATACAATGTTGTTCTAATGCATGCATACACATGCCTTTGCACCTCTGCATATGTGTTGGGTATGGGGAGCACTTTGCTATATTTGTTTCAGTGAAAGGAAAGCAAGTTGTCAGCAGTAAAAAATACAGCCTTTCAGCTAAACATAAATTTGTGGACCTTCATCGATTTCAACTGAGGAGCTGGCCAAGTGTGTTTGTAATCTCTAGATGAATCTGCCTGGTTTGAGCCTGCTCTGTAAAAGTGAGAATAAAACTACGTAATCCTCGCAAGCTAGAGGTATCTGACAGGCTTGCAACAGCTAAAAGCCTGTGATCAGATGGATGCGAACTTACTCCTAGTATACTATGATTTGGTTTGTTGAAATGTGCAGCATCTGTCCTCTGAGAATGCCTTGGGGAAATAATAACCCTCTGCTATATGACTGGATGGCAAAACCTTTTTGTAGTTACAGTCAAGCAGCAATTATTTTGTTGGAGAGTAAACAAGATAAACAACTGTGAATTAACAACTGCAACATAATTTCTTGTTTCACCAGTAGGGATATACATCAGGGCCTAAAATACATCTGCCTCTCACTTTTAAAGCAGTTCTAGTTGAGGCTGAACCAGAAGTCTATTCTGGGTTCACCAGTGCTAATGTTGCTACTCTTGTCTCTAAAGGGCACAGACAATTGTGTCCTGCCAGAGGCTTCCATCCTGCTGCTTTCCAGCTTGCGTCCACCTCTCTCAAATCTTAGAGCAAACACTTCTGTGGACTCCAGGAATTTCTGTGCAATCTGTTTTGTGAAAAATTCAGTTTCCACCAAGTTTAGCTTTTTCAAACTATGCCTCACTAAGAAGAATTTTCTGTGACCATTTGGCATCCAGTGCCTACAAACTGTTGTTGTCCCTTTTCCCTCATCTGCAGTGCTTGTGACCTTAGTGAGGATCACAGGATTACCTGTGCAAGCCTTTGCACAAGCTTTCTGACAGCAGGTTCAAGCATCAGTCTTGAAAAATGTTTCAAGCTGACATCTTCATTTGGCAACTTAGGCCTGCACCACCTGTTGACCTATCATCTACTTCACACCACTAAAAATCTCACGGGTGCTTCTTTATGCTTCATATTTGTTGAGGATCAGCTTGAACCATTTTGCTTTGACTGCACAAACACTTTGGTATGGGTCATCTGGCACTTTTACACATTTTATTAATACTGCTATATAAGTGTGAAACCCTTTACCTGCTGCCAGTAGAACTCTCCTTCTGTCTTCTTCTTCTCCTGCTTTATTTTGCTTTGAATTTACTCTAGTTTTCACCTTCTGTTTTGTATTCTTTACCAGCAACTGCCCTTTTCTTACACATAATACACATTCTTAATAACCCTCTCACCAGGTACAGCTTTCCCTATTTTTTTGTTCAGTTGGATTTTTTTACTACTTTAGCCTATGAGATTGTAGCATTTGTGGAAGGGGTTGGGAGCTGGAGCAGTTGCTGTTAGCCTGTAAACTTTCTATTACAATGGAGATTAAACTAAGTGAACTAACAGTCCTTCCTTGCCTGAATATGTGTCAAGAAAGCATGAAGTGGAAGAGGAATTCAGAAACAAGATGCTGTATATCATGTGGCATATTTCCACTAACTTCTCTGGAGGTAAAAAATTACCCAAGATGATTATGTGCCTTAGATGCTTCATTTTGTGAAGTGCATTTTTGAGTAGGTATTTGATGCCAACACAGGGAAGCATCTTCTTAAGGAATGATTATCCCTAAGTCTGATACAAATTGAGGAAAAAAAGTGGGACTGATTTTTCAGAGTCAAAGAAGTAACAATACCTTGTCTTTTCATGCAGTGATTGATACTGTATGCTCAGTTAATATTCAGTAATTAATATTCTTATTATTACATTTGATAATTTTAGAAAAATCCTATCTATTTTTTATCCATTAGAAAAGCATTTAACAAACAAGTATATAGTCATCATCACTTGAATTCCAACTTTACCTGCTTGTGATACCTAATGGGCTAATCTTTTTGAGATTAAGAATTAAAAACTTCACAAGAAAAGCTGTTTGGATATATGTTTGGGAATCAGTCCAGATTTGATTATAAATATTTTTCTATTGTCTTAGATCAAGGTTTTCTGAGCAAAACATTTTATCTGCTGCAGAACATGGGAGCGCAGATGGTAGTGGTGATCCATCCATCTCAGTAACATGTTTCCACACCTGATGTTGAGGAACACATTTCCCTGAGGCAGCTCAGGGTGCAGCTGCAGGGGGAACTGCAGTTGAGCTCTGGCTGCTGCAGCCCAGCAAAGAGGCTGTGAAGAGCCGACCCTCAGCACAAGGGCCCGGGGACCTGCGGCCCAGCCAGGGGACCAGACACTGAGACCCGGCAGGAGCCGATGATCCCAGACCTTCCCCACTCACACTGGGGAGGGGATAAAAGCCCAGGGGTTCCTTTGTTCAGGATCCCTCCTCAGAGACACCGGCTCGACCTGTTTGTTATTGCACTGTGATGAAATTATTTCAGTGGTTGGGACACCTGAGACTGCTATGGGAAACCTGGGGTCTACGCAGTAAGGAAAGCTGTTCTGACTGTGGGAATGTGGGGGCTGTAGCTGGGAAGGGGCCTCAGTCCCAGCTGAGGTGGTGCAAGAATGACTGCCAGAGTGGATCCTGGATGGTCAGACTGAGAATCTTCCCTAAATTTGGCACTGTCAGCTGCATAAGAAGAGTGTAAAAACAAATAGACTCCATAAAAAATGTTCATTTTTATCAAACGAGATTCGATTATGGACAAAAGGATGACATTTTGCTTCCCTTGTGATGTTCAGAATGACCCTGAGTACTCCTGCAGCATAAAGCTTTGCAGCCTTTCAGTGCTACAAAGCTTCTGACCTCAGGAAGATTTCTTGACAATGAGTTTCACAAGGTAATTGTGCACTAAAAAAATGCATTTCCTTCCAGTAGTATGAAATGTGTTGTCTGTCAACTGTATAGGCTCTTTCCTTTCCTTTTTTTTTTTCTTTTTTTTTTTTTTTTTTTTTTTTTTTTTTTTTTTTTTTATGTTACTGGTGAAGATGTTGGTGGTTCAGATTATTTTCTCTGTCTGATGCTTGCACAGCCCACCAGATAGCCTTTAGGAGTCTTCTGAGGTTGGTGAGTAAATGGACCTCATTAGCCCATTAAACCTTAGCTGTCTTTTATGTGTGTTGAGTCATTATATAACTGACTTACTTTAGAAAGTCTTTGTATCTTATATGCAGAATCTGCATGTGGAGCTAAAAGCAGCTATACAAACTGACCCAAGAGATAGTGGTAATAAGCCCTCAACAGACAGGAAAAACAAATACTGGAAGAAGGTATTTAACTGAAACAATTTATCACTACTGTATCTGTTGAAGTAAAACAAAAAGGTACCTGATGTGACATCTGATAAACAAACACTGCAAAATCTGAAGTAACTTTAGAGGCATTTTCCATTGAAAGAATATGCAGTACTTCACAACCAGTATTCAAGCAATTAGAGTGCCTTGGTAAGCAAATTCCTCTTGGCATTTTCTGTTAAACCTGTGCCATTCATGACAACCCTATTATTGTTGTTGTACTTTGACTCTCTTCAATGTGATTCTGTAATTCTACACTTCTTTTCTTTTTATTTCGAGGAACTAGAAGTAACATGTGTGCCTTTGGTGTATTATAGCTACTAAATAACTGTGCGTTTAAGTTGGCTGTACTTGCAAAGTATCTCTGAATTATTCAATCGACTCAGAAAAGGAAGGTAATACTTTATTAAGCCCTTTCACCCCTTCCATTTGTCACAGATATTTGGAAGTACTTTTGATAGCAACATTAACACTGCTGATGACAAGTTTTGCAGTTTTTGCCTTTACCATGTGTTGAAAAGTGCCATGACAAATAAACCTGAATAAGATCATCAGTGTTAAAATTTCTGGCAAATTGGAAGGTTACTTTAGGTGCAAGTATTCTGTTCATAATGGGTGTAGAGGAGTTGAGTGAACTATCAGTCTAGACTTCTGAAGTCTAGTAATAGGTATTGTTTTGTGCTTTATTCTGACTGTTATTAATTAAATGGTATGATTCAAATGGCACCACATGGGAAAAACTGGTAGAAATAACAAACACAGAAGTGATTCATTCTGTGTTGGTGAATTAACAGATGTTGATGAATGGACAGATTTCTTTCACTGGCCATGTGGATTCTTAGTAGGTTCAAAAACTTTGCATTTCAGTCAGGGTTTACTGTCTTCTCTGCCAATTTTCACAGTTGCTGTTCAGCTGTGCTGATGGTTAACAATGTAAAAATTCTCTGAAATATTTTTTATCACCTAATTATCAAATGGTTTCATTCAGAATTCTTGTATGAAAGCTCTAATTGCTCAGAGTTCTGATGTCAAATTTGGTCACTAGAAGTCATAACTGAAAATGTAACTCATCCAGAGTTATGTGCATTTGTCATGGCAGTGTTTATCACACAGTTACCCATGCCATCTCCTTACTAGTAAAATGTCTAAAGCACCTGATTAAAAATTTAATACCTGGAATAAATCTGATACTGCATCTACATGGAACACTGTCTAAAATCATCACCAGTAAAAGATTCCTGATTTGATATCACAGAGACAACAAATGCAGAAAAAAATAATATAGGACTTGAAATCTTTTATTGTATTTACTTTAAATTAGCTGATACAGTCTACATTCTGATCTCTTAAAGTCCTTTTTTACTAGAACTTGGAAGGATATTTATGCTGTGATAATTATTGACAACTGAGATATATATCCCTCATATACTCTAATCTCCATGCCAAAAAACTGAATGATGAGGATATATTGATGTATTTATTATTAAAAAATATAATGTCCTGTAAGTAGTTATTGAATAAAGATTTCTACACACCTCTTTTGTTATGATGATTCTACAGTTTTCTTAAATTGTCTTTAAAGAGTCTTGCCTAGTTCTATATGATTGTGGAGTATGAGTGTATAGCATCATGGATAGATCTGTTTATAAATATGAACATTGCACATAGGAGCTCTATAAACTGTTCAGCCAGCTATCAGAGGTTTATAACTTGCTGTATTTAAACTATATTGCTTGAAAATCTTAAATTGTTAATGATTTCTTTAAAAATGGCTTGATAACTTGGGGAAAATATTCTGCTATGAGATTATTAGCTGAGAAATCATTCTCTCTGGTTTTAGATACTGTTTGCAAACCACCAGCATGACTTGATTTTGTTAGAGTTGGTCACATTGTGAAGTTGTGACAGAGGATGATTTTCTTGAGTGCATCTCATGCATGATGAGTTTGGTAGAAGTAGTATTAGGAGGAGTATTTTTCTTACTTAAAATGTTCTACTCTTACAGTGAAAGTGTAAGATACATTTTTATTTGTAAACAACTGAAGTGTAGTATCTGCAATACACCACACAAAAGTGTAATCACTGTCAAAATGACAAGACAACATCACAGAGAGTGACTGCTGGAATTGACAGAGGTGACAATCAGGCTCTGAAACTGTTTTGTTCTGATTGCATATTCATGATTCCTCTCTACAATATGTTACAGTTACTGTGTGAGTTGTTGTAAGCAGATGTTTTAACATGACTAGACTGACACTTTGTACTTTGAAATTTGCAAGTCTAGTCTTTCACACTGTTCCTTTCACCTTCTTTCCCAATGTCTAAATTTGCCTTGCAGGCTTAGTTATGGGACACATTCAAGAACATGTACGTGCAGGAGTACAACAAACTGTTGCATCTGTGATGCTACACCAGTGATGGTGGTTTACTGGGACAGCAGTAACCCAGTCTGCTACCATACAGCCAACCCAACAAACAACTGTCAGTAACTGGTGAACACTCATTCAGCAGTAGCTGAGAAACTTCATACACACCCATGACCAAAACATCTCTCTCTGGCCTTGTGTAGTTCTTTGTAAAATGACTCTCTTGTTTGCTGTTTATTTGACTCATTTGTCTTTTAGGAAGTCTCTTCCAACATGCTGTGCCATAACAATGACAGCTGCTGGTGAGTGAATGATAAAGCTGCAAACATTTGTAGAAATAAACTGCTCCATTTGACTCTCAGATAAGCAGAAGGCAGTGTTCTCTCTTCTTTTATGATTTTCATCCAAGTTCAAAGAGAAATTTGGAGGGAAAAAAGCAAAGACATTATCTGTTCTTATTTTTTTTTTTATTGTTTGCTTTTCAGAAAAAAAAGACTGGCAATTTTCCAAATAAATGATGATTTTTTTAAAATTCTTTTTTCTTTTCACAGGAAATGATAGTTTATCAAAAACTGAAGTTCTGTATAACTACATACCTGAAGACCTTCCATATTGTATCAATACAAAGTCAGTGGTCCAGAAAGGAAATGAATATAAGGGGAATTTATGAAACGTGCAAAAAGAGAGATGAGCGAATTGCACTTTTATTTCACATTAATTCCTTCCTTCTTCTCATCCTCCTGTTAACGGTACACAAAAATGTTTTAACTTGATCTCAATGCAAAAGTAGAAAAGGTGGGGTTTATAATTAAAAATATCTTGTGCAATAAAGAACTACTAATTCCTATCCATCTCCATTCATGAACACAGAAAATACATACTAAAGGATGCAATTCAAGACTCAAAGGCATGGGAAGGATCCCAGATTTCCTGTTGCTCTGTCCAATTGCTGCCTTGCATATGACCTTCCTCAGATCACAGTCTTTCCACTATTTTCCTGGGTGCTGCTGCCCATGTTTTCATGGCAGAAAATACAGAAATCTTACATTGGCTAATCTTTCTCTCCATGAAGTTTACTTCTAAAGATGATCATGCACCACAGTCATATGGATTTGAGTATTTCTTGAGTTAACTATGCTTTGGAGTGAAAGAAGAGAGGGGCATCTCTCTGCAAAGTGGCCAAGACTGCAAAGAGTTGCACAGACAGCTGAAAGCTGATTTTATGCCTGAGGGACAGTGGCCAGGGTAACAGGCCAATTTCCTTTTCCTATCTTTGTGCATCCAATATAAACACGTCTGGATGAGTACGTTTCATTAGTGGAGGATCTGCTCTACCCAAAAAAGCAATTTTTTATTATTATTAAAGCAATAGGTCCTGGTATTTTGACAAAGCCAGTCAACAGTAAATCTAGGCATTTCAGACCAGGTCACCTGGATTTAAGGTATTTGCAGTGTGTCAGCCAAACAGAGAACATTGTTGAGCCTGGTCCTTTAATGGGGAATAATTCACATGGCAACACCTTAGATTGTTGTCAATGTTTCTGTGGTACTGAATCAGCCTGGAGCAGCAACTGCAAGAGTATTTAATCTATCAGAAAGCACATTTTGATGTCTACCTAAATGGGAGAATCCATTCAAAAACTTGGGTGGAACTACAAAAAACTAGTCCCTTCACAATGCAACATGCAACATTTCAAGTGCCTCCATGTCCCTCTGAACTCCCAGACCTACTGCAGCTGAATAGAAAGAATGAAATCACCTAAGATGCCAGAGCTAATCAATCCTTGCTGTTGTCAGAGGAAAGGCACAAATTACTTTTCTGTCTGCATGTCCGCTGCTGCAGAGACATGCCTCCTCTTTTGCAGCTGCTGTGAGTCCTCAGCGAGCTCTGGGTCCAGCACTGACATCTCTCTTGTTCCCACAAACCAGAGTGATGCTTTGCCACCACCTGTTATGATGACTCTTCCATCAAATGAGAGGGCAGATAGCCCTTTATCCCCTTTATGTTTTTTATGTTAAAAACATAGGGATGTTCTCTTTCCTCTAGATGCATGGTCCAGAAAAATGTTTGTGATCATGCAAATTTTGGAAGAAGTGTCAAAAAAGAAGATAATTTTTGTAAGATGATGACGATGTATTTTTGCAATTCTGCTGCTTTTGAAGGTATCATACACTGGCATGAAACCTTGTAAATTTTCTAATTATACTTGTAAGGTTCGTTCTGTTAGTGTTAATGCCTTTATCAATTTTTAGCATATGCTAGTGCTTTCTTGAAGACAGAAAAAAACATGGTAAAATGCAGTTTGTTAAAAATTAAAGTGTTTTTTAGAAATTTAGCCTAAAAAAAAAAATAAAATAGAAAGTCTTTGAGCACATTTTCAGTTTTCTTATGCCAAAGCATTTCATAAATGTCAAACCAGCTTTTCTTCAATTTATAGAATACATTAACGTGCTATATGTGTATAGAAATTACGTTACTATACGTTTAATGTAGTACCCTTTGAGTTTTATAATAAAAGGACAAAAAATGTTTTAATGATATTGCCAAATACTTAGATAGTATTGAAATTAGTACTTTCAAGTTTAAATTTCATGGTAAATTTTTTATTTCATGGTAAATATACGGATTTTATGACTTTTGATTTGGATATGAAGTAATGTATTTCTGCTAACTACTAGGAATGTCTTCAGAACACAAATTGTATTAAATGAGTTTTCGTCACCTTTTTCTTCACCTTTTGCGTTTCCCCACAAGATGGCAGAGGCGAGCTGTGAAATTTAGGGGCAAAGATGGATGGAGACACGTGAAAATCTGAAAATAGAAGATACAGGCTTGATAAACCAACTAGAATGTGGATATTATGAAGTCACAGGGAAAACTCCAGCTTTAATTCACTTTTTTATGACCAAACAGAGCAGCAAGTATTTTACTGTAAGATCATATACCATGGTTTTCCAATAGCAAGCCAAAATTGGCTGCAAGATATAATTACAGTTATCCAATATCTTATTTTTTCTGTTAAATTAAGTGTTTTCAAGTACAGATTTCACACTTAAAGGATTTCACTCTCATATTCTTATACTCATATGGCTGAAAAGTGTTCATATATTGCCTGCTGTTAACTGAGTAGTTAGAATCCACAAATTACTTTACCTAAAAACCAAAAACCAGCAAACAAAAAACAGAAGAAGAAAAGATATTTGAAAAGACAATAAGATTACTATATGTGTAGTGATAAATATATAAATTATATTTTATTAATAATAATAATTAATATTTTATCATGCCAAATCTTGTTCTAAATCTCATTAAAATTGGCATTAAAACACCCACAAGTAATGAAATGCTCCATAGCAGAGAGTTGCCATAAATACGCAATAAAGTCTTTGTTCAATCACAAAAGGAACCGTCCATCATCAGTGGCATACAGTGATCATCCCTATTCTCAGCTGAGAAACAGAAACACATTTTTCACACTAGCGTCATAAAAATCCTGCAATTCTTTTTATTCTGATTTAATTTAAACTTGGCAAGAAAGCGAGTGGAGTATGAAAGCCAAAACATTAAATTCCAAGCTTTAAGTAAAAGCTGTGGGGTTTTCCCTGTTTTGTATGAAGCAGCTTGGACTGTACATCTGTCTCTCTACACATGTGTGTGTCTGTGCATACTTCCCCCAATCTCCCTGCCTATTTCCAGGTTTTCCAACCCTATTTCCCAAAAACATGTTGGGAAAAACACCTATAGTGCTAATTATAAATACTACTTTATCATGATGGTGCAAAGAATGACCATTTTCTGAAGGTGCCTGTGCAGAGTGAGTCTCCACATGGTGGAAACCATCAGCACTGCAAACACGGGAGACAAGGCCAGCTTGCAACAGCTGAGAAGCTGTCCACATGAGTCTGGCCATTCTTAAGTCACAACTCTCTATAGGGATTGTAGATTTATTCAAGGAAGTGTGAAGTTCTCCTGTGAGATTTGCATGAGGAAATGGTTCATCCAAATGGATCCCAGCCAAAGTTAGGGATGGGCATTCAGAAAGAATGGCTTGGCCCCATCCAGCACATGCACTTGCTGATAAAGGGTCACACTTGGATACCTGTATCTTTCCAAAACGTGATGGGGCAGCTGAGGATGTCTGCTCCTCAATGTAGCGAGGAATTCTGGCTGAGACAGACTCTTAGTCTTTTCTTCTGACATTGTCAAGTCAAGTCAAGTTTCCATTTTGCAGCTTTCAGATGGATTTCCAGCAAAGTGATGTCACCTGACCTTTGACAAATGCATTAAAGAAGAAATCTATATTCCTGACAAGCTTGATACCACTACCACTTCTAGAAAATAAAATCAAAGAATACAGGAATAGGAATGACTTTTCTGCTTTTAAATTTTTCTAATTGTGAAAAGAAAATGTAACTCACAAATGGAATTTCAGGTTGTTTGCACTGTCTCACAAGCATGTGGTGGCTTGTAGTTAAGCACTACACAACAAATGGAATTGGCATGTTCTTCTTTCCAGTTCCTGGTGAGAAGGCTGATTACAAATTGAAGAGAGTGGTAATTAAATGGATAACAAATTTCTACTTTTTAATTCTCACGTGGACAAACAAGAATAGATATTGCTTAGCTTTCCACATTTTTTACACCTTGGAGCATAACGTCTTGTATTACTCTGTTTTTTGGACTGTAAAGTCCCAAAAAAGCAATATACAGAAGTGTCAATAATTCATGTTTATATATCACTTGGTTTTGGAAAGAAGGTGGCTGAATCTGGGATGCAAGTCAGGTTCACACTGTAAAGATAACAACTTAAAGCAGTTTTCTATTTTGAAAATTAAATAAAATACATAATTTCTTTGGCATTTTATTTATTCCAGTATCTCTTAGTTTGGGCCATTTACATGTAACATTAAAATATTTCACGATATCTGGCTCCAAAAAGACCTTGGAACTGGAAATTGAAAGTTTGCCATTTATATTTCACCAGAAACAAGGATTCTGAGATCACTGGTTTTTCAAATACTCTGTTAATAATAGGTCAGAAAAAGACCTGATCCATTCTTCCAGCTCCTTTCATATAATAATTGGGAAAAGAATAAAAGTATTTTGTTCACATAACACTACAAGTAATTCTCTGAACACAAACATGGAATAGAGATATCAGTACTTTGTCATTACTTTCTAAATTAGAAGTTTTACAAATAGTGCAAACTAAAGAAGGGGGAAAAAAGATTGAAGTTCATATTAGAGTGGATTAAAGAGTTCTGTTTTATTTCAAGTTACAGCTGAAGTAAAATGTTTTCTCTCTCCTTCATGTACTCTCAGAATTTCAATCTGACTTTAACTATATATGAGATTTTTCCAAGATCTACCTTCCTCTGATTGAGAGGCTCCACATTTTTAATTATTGCTTACAATTTGAAGAACTTCACTTGGATATATAAAAACTTCATGAAAGCAGAACAAAAAACATTGCTGCCTCCAGAAGAGCTTATTGCCCTCTTTGAGAAATGAATGCTGCAAGGAGTATTTTTTTAAGTTAAATAAAATCTATAATTAAAATTCAGTGATAATTTCACCTTTTTCCTTGGTTGTTTTCAGCAAAGTATTTCCATTTGTCAAACAGTTTCACTATCAAACTAGGTTACTCTGAAAAAGCCAAGGAAAAATGCCAAACCACTTGAATTTAAACACTACAAATCCATTTTTATACCTGCCAAGTTTTGCTGGGCTTCCCACCAAAATTATGTGAAACTATAAATTTCTTACTGTGCCACTCTGGCTCTCCAAGGATTAATTTAGAAAAGAGGAGTAATAGCCCACGTGTGTGTACTCTCTACCAAGAGATTCTTTTTCTAAAGTTTTAACAGGTTTTTTAGCTGTTTCCTATCTCTTTAGATTTTCGGAGAATAAAACCTTTTAGCCAAAAGTTTTATATCTTGCAGCAGACAGGTGAAATCCTCCTAAGTTTTAATCAGTGCAATAGTATGAACTCTCTTTCCCTTGTGACAAGGGATTTTACCACAATACTATCAACGTACAGCTCATGCAAAAATGTCTTCTATGATTAATTTTTTGACATTTGTCCTTTCCTTGCCTTCTTGACAGAGCAATTCAGTATTTTCTTTACTAATTATGACACTTAAGCACTTGACAAAACACTTCTCATCTTCAAAGGTTTCTTCAAACACTAGTGATATTTGTTACGTGTTAAAAGATTGACGTGGGCCAGGCAGAGAAAGAGCAGCCTCTTTGTAGGAGCAGGCGAAGGAGTAGAAGGTTTGGGGCTTGATTCCGTTTGAAGTTGTCCTCATGCAGCCTTTCCTTCAGCCAGGCATGTTTACACAGCCTGTAATTTCACCCTGGCTTAGCCCCCAGCTGCCTGCGGCAAGGTCCTGCACAAAATAAAGCCGGACCCAAACCCCGGCCTGGATCCCATCATCTGCTTTCCCGGTGCATGAGGGTCAGCAGATTCCTCCCACTGCATCTTGGCCAACAAACTGTCTGAGCACCCGGACCACAGCTCCACCACTCCCTGCCGCGCCGACATCCCTCCTCCTGGGACTCCTTCCCTAGAGCAGAGATAGCCAGTGCTCCAGCGGTCCCATGGAAGTAGTGCTCCCCCTTCGAACAAACGGGATTCCTGCAGCCCTTCTCAGCTCCTGGAGAGGGTGGTAGCTTCTTTATGTAGTGTTTGAATCTCACTGAGTTATATGAGCCAGAAATGAAGCTATTACAGAGTATTATGTTCAAGCCATTTATAGCAATAGCCAGTATCACACATCTTGGTTTTTTTTAGTATGTGTAGTTGTGAAACCCCAATGGGATAAACTTTCAGGGAAATTTTATGGGATTGTGTTTAATCTCCTGTAGCATGCAACACCTGCAATAAAAGAGTTGGCTATATGATTCAGTGAGCAGCATGACGTGTGAACCAGAAAGTCATAATATCATGAATGTTTTTATTGAAGGCTCTTTTCTTTACCTAATCTCCTTTGTCTCCTTTGTATATTATCACTGGACATATTATTTATTTTACCCATGCCTCAGTTTCTCTTATTGTACAATAATGAAATTCACACTTCCTAAAGTGGTTAAAAATCTCTGGACTTAAAAACTCAGTACTTAAAAAATCTCTGGATGATTGTCAGATCTGTATAACAGCAGTGGTAAAACTTTGCAGGCAAAACGATTTCTGCAGGTACAAGATATAACACAATATGAGACTCTCTGTGATTGCAAAAATTATGTTGACCTAGTGGTCATTGACACACAATTATTTTCTCACTAGCAGTGCAAATCCAGTCAGACCTAAGAGACCAAGCACTATCTCCAGGGTAGCTACTAAACTTCAGACTAGTAATGACATATGCATCTAAATGCATTCAATATGTACAGATTTTTCCTGATAGTATTAATGACTTCTGTTCACTAATTCTATATATATTAACAGTTACTGACAGCTGCCACACAATTTCTATACAAATCTGAAGGGAAAATATTAGGAAAGAAAATATTTGACATACAAACAAGCAAACAAACAATGCTTCAAGCATCTAATGTCTTCTTACTAGAGTGCAAACACTGCCCTAAATTATGCTGTACTTGCTTCAGTGTGGAGTTTCAGGAACAGACACCATCCTCAGTTTCATACCATCCTCTGGAGGATAGAAAGGAAATTTGAGTAGTTTGAAATACATCGCAGTATTTCCCATTCATTGGAATATAATTCATGTATCTGGTTTATATAATCATTTTCATGTGCTGTTGATCACAGTACATCAGTCATTGCCCTCTGTACAGAAAATATACTAACTGCCAATTTTGCATTACCTTCAGTAGCATATAGTGGTTCACCCTAAATGCCATAACTGTTCCTAACTGCTAGCATCTCTGCACAACAGTCCTGGTGGAGCTCTTATGGTGAAAGAAAGTCTGTTTCATGCTGTTTCATACTTCAAAATTCACTTTTTTTCCCTTTGTCTTTGAAATTCTCTTGATTTGTGAGTGGAGGTTTCCTTTCAGGAAGTGTTGAGAGGTCTCTGCAAGGACTCTGATATGTAGAAGGAGCTGGAGCTTTTTGATCAGTGGCTTTGTTTTCTGCTTGAATCCTGAATGTACCAGCTAGATAAATTTTCTCAGGTTTAGTTTTGTTTTACTATGTCTCTCATTTTATATTCTCCATCCTATCCAGCAGAAACTTTTGAACTCTCTCGTACTCCGACAATATTTAGATGGATAGGGAGGGGGAGCTCTTTATTCTCAGAGATTTTTCAATATAAAGTAGTGAATTCCACCTGCACTGTAAAATAATCTAGCATACAGAGGAGTATGACACTCAAGTTGTGTGTAGCTGCCCTGGGAAAATTGTGGACCCAAGTCACCCGGTCTTCTAAATTAACGTGTGATAGTTAGTCTGCACAGTAAAGAATTTTTTTAGATATGAATGACTGGGACTGCAGAGCATCCCACTGTCACTAAAGATGTGCATGGAAATGTTTAAATGATGTATGGAATATTGCCTGTTTCCCACATACGTTCACCTGGAGCTTGCTATACCCAAATCAGGATACTTCTTATTATCTTCCCTCCCCTCCTGTTCTCCAGGACGGACATAGGTGCTCTGCAGGGCTCCAGGGTGTTACCCTCTGGCTGGAGCTGGCCAGCCCTGCTGTGCCTCTGGTGGATGGGCATCCTCTCCCAGACCACTCACTCCCACACAGGGGCAGTTTTCTCTGCTGCTCAGCTCCTGAACCCTGCAAGCTTTCCAGTCTAAGTGATACACACACTTGAAGCAGATTTCAGGAGAACATTAGAAATCCCATGTTTTTCAGGTCCTTGGAAGTATCTCAAAGGAGTTCAAGAGGAGTTCATTGGTAACAATTGGGAATCTCCACAAAGTGGCTGGTTACTGCCTGAAGGGCAGTGAAGCAACAAGGGAGACAATGCACTTAGTTTTAGTTGTGAAACATTTTTCTCTTTGCTAAGTTTAATTGCTTTAATATGCAATATTAAATATTAATATGCAATATTTAATATGTTTTCATTTGCAACAGTCATACACATTTCTTCTACTATCTCTAAAGAAATATGTTTTGTTATCCTGTGGCAGATGGCCGTAGCCAGTTTCTCAGCCAGCTAACTAAAAATTTCAGGAGGGGACTAGCCATTGTCTGTCTCCCTGCAATGACATTAACTTTCAGCATAATCATTTTGGTTTCCTGAAATTCACTCTAGATCTGTCCTAGTGTTCATGCTTGGTTCCTTACCTCATGTTCCTCATTACTTTCTGTACTTACTTATCACATTAAATGTCCTCTTGCACTTGTGGGCAATATAAAGTACAAAACTGTCTCTAACTCTAATACAGTAGCTAAATATAATGAATTCCCTAGGCACTCTATTGAAATAAAACGTGAATCCTCCACTTGTATCTACCCGGCAGCCTAAACCATCAGTAGACAAGTTTATTTGCAGTTCTGTAATTTTAAAAAACTTTGTGAGTAAATCTTATTTCATTGAAAGAACAAGCTAAAACACAAAATCTCTTTCAAAAACTGATTCAAATTTCAGCATCCACAGAAGACCTTTGAAACATAGACCTGGGTCTTGTCCAAGGGCACCAGCTGGATGCAAAGCTCCAAGACTGTTGAGTTTAAATAAGTTTACTCTGCAAGGTCAATTATCCTAGTACAAAGTACTCTTGACCAGAAGACAGAATAACCAGTTTTAGGAGACATAGGTGACAAAGTCCAGACTGCCACACTGATAAGAAAATAAAGGAAAGCAGTTTCAATAAACACAACTTCATTTGTATAAAATCTGTCCAGGGTGTCCTTCAATTACATTGAGAAAATTACCTGCATACTATCAGCATATTAGCTGCAGTTGCCTTAACTTATAAAGCTCTCATCTTCAGGAAAGTTTCATACTTGCAGCTCCAGTAGATGAAGCGGTTCTCCAGCAGATCTCTGATCAAGCCCCAGGAAAATAATCTTCTATTGCTAAGGGTCAAGAATCCAAATCAATGAGAACTTTGAATTTGTCTTATGCTTGCACTCAGGTAAACATTTTTAGAAAATGATAAGACATGGAGAATTTACTTTCATGCAGAAGACTTGCCCATAATTTCCCTTCTTAAAAAGAGATGAGGAAATTTGCATTAATGTACTTCTCTCACTGATATAAATACTTACTTAAATGAGGGGATAGTAATAGTAAATGGGAAATGCAATTTGCAGTGAAAGTCTTGCTTGAAATAATGGTAGGAGGAAATTATAGTAGAAAAGGAGAACCTCTTATTTTATGATGCTGAGTTGGAAGCTGTGTTTGCATTCATTTTTATGTAGTGTTTACTATTATTAAAAACAAACTCCTCAAAATAATAGAAATATTAAGGCAACACACACCTAAGGGTCTTTATTACACTGTAGGTAGTTCTATTCCAATGTAAATGTCAATACCATGAAATTGACATAATTTTATATATTCAGTTCTCTCTTGCTTTTCAGCATACCATACATGAGAACTTCCTTTTTCATGCATTTTTGCAGCAGCAAGCCTGAGAAGAACTCATGCTAAATAGCAGGTGCCTTACAGGAGCTTTGATTCTTGATTTTTTAGTTTTCTCATAAAATTAAGTTGTTGTAGGATGGAGTAATGAAAAACAACATTTGTATTAAATTGTAGATTTGTTTATTGATTGATGCTAAAACCCAGACATTGTATTTATTTTCACTTTGGAAAAATAGATGAAACTTGTTTAGCTCAACCTGTTTTCTTTCAACAAAACCAAGAAAATTTTTTCACTGCAGTCTGGAAACAATCCATGCTGCCTTATGAATAGAAAGATAACTTGCTGCTATGGTTGTCTTAAAGGTGTTTTTATCCTAGCTTTTTACTTCTAAACTCTACCCTTCTGCAGAGTTTCATTAAGCATTTTGCTTCCTCATAGGCAACACATCTGAGTCACAGCTTATATACTTACCAGAAAGAAAAGTTTAATACGTATGTGCAAAACTAGCAAAGAAACAAAGAACCTCTGCACATCTTGTAATGTTTTGCGAGTTCAAGGAGCATGACTTGACTTCTCCAATATGATAAAATATAGTTGCGAGCAGTCTTTTGGCCTCTAGGATCTGTAGTGAGTGGATGTTAGGGGAGCAAAGGATGAAGAGGAAGCATGTGTATTCTGCATGTAGCAAGCTTCTCTGGGAGTCCTACACTAGACGTAGTGGGAGCAATAGGATTTACTTTGGTTGGTTGTTGCAGAGTTTCTTAGAGAGCGAGGACATGATTTATATTTGGATTGAGGGTTGAGAAATTCTAGACTGAGCCCTTTGGCCTACAAGGCCTCTGTGGCCCAGTGAAAATCCACGTTAAAATGTCCCAGGGAATAGTGGGTTTCTAAATGTAATGTTGTAACATGGACATTTCACCCACATTAATATTAAGATAAATAGGTTTGGTTGCATTCTTTGTATGACCTGTCATGGTCAACTATACTGTGAATCTATATAACCCACTGTCAGGGAAAGAATAAACAGAGAATGGTAGTCACATTGGTCAGCCAATTGGTCAGTGTCATTTTGCTCTGTCCGACCTCCTATTATTTGGAGACTCAGCTACAGCTGGCCTCATTTGTTCTGTTAAGTTAGGCCTCCTTTCCCTCCTAGAATAAGAGAGATGGTCTCCAGAATTATGCAGCCTCCTTAAGAATGTCCTTATTTTGTGGCCTACAGCAGATAAATAATCATTTGATATCTGAAATAAATGCTTGTCTTGTTGTCTGTTATCTTCTCTCTGTCTCTGCCTGCATTATTAGAATCTGAAAAAGTCTTTCAGGACGAAGATCATTCCATATACCATTTCTTAGGCTTGCCTCACATCTGCGTATTCTCAGGGACAAGACTATGGGCCATGTATTCTTGTCCGCAAGCCATTTCCATTCTTACACTGTCAAATGTTATTAAGTTAGTGATGGAACAACATTTTTTTTGTTATTGTTTTGTGCTTGTGCAACAGCTATCCAGATAGGGAAATGATCTGTGAAAATATTTCTCAGGCACTTGATTAGCAATCACTGGTGTTTCAAATAAATGCTAGTACATTGCTGTCAGAGAGATATTTATATGTCCAGGTTCTGCAATCATCCTAGTTCCTTTTAATTGTGTAGTGCTTAGCTGACTTTTTTTTCAAAGGAAAGGTATCATTCAGGCTCAGTTCCATCTTAGCTAAGCTTCATCAAGAGTAAAGTTTTTCTAGCAGGTGTAAATAGGACAGTTCTATGCATTGGTGTGATGTGTGACTTGACCAGGAAGATGAAAAGGGAGATGCTGTGGACTTGCCACTGCCCTTGGACCACCAGTGTCTCACCAGCTTGAAACCTCCTGCCACCTCCTGGTAAGCTTAATGCCAGCTTGTGAGGTGCTGACAGAAATCTGGTATTGGGTGAATAATAACTAATCATTATAATAATTTCAAACTGTCCCTACAGAAATGCTATGTGGATGTTGCACTGCACAGATGAAAAAAGAGGACCAGTTCAGATCTACTGGTCTTCCATTTGTGATCAAAACTAGCTACAAGTACATTGCTCCCTCAGGGAAAAACCAGTTCATTAACCCACGGCATTAGGCAGACCTTGCACTGACAACTTGAACTAGTGATTTCTCATGCAAAACCTGTCATTCCAAGCAAGAAGCAGGTTTGTGTCTTTGGAGTTGGAACTAGAGAAAATGTCATTGTGATTTCAGTAAGCAACAATGATCAAAAGCAGATAACTCAAATCAGTAGGACTCAGTTCCATCCCTTTATACTAATCAAAATAAGTAAAGAACATCATATTCAAAGAAACAATTTTGTGTAAGACTTGACTTTAAAATCTCTGTGCAAAAATATTCTTTTTGATGTGGGTTCAGTGGTTTTCCTCTCTTATCTAAAAAGAGTTAGCAACACAAGTAGTAAATGAAACTCAAATATAAAACAAAAACAACACTAGATCACTGTTGCTTTATGGCTTTACCAGCTTGAGAAAGAACCATGTTGAGAAATTAGTAGTAGTGCTCTTGGAGCATTTGATTTAGTACATTATTGTGGCAGAGAGAAGAGGGAGCAGAGAAGTGATGGACTCTGGGCCATGTTTTGCCCTTGGTGTTGAACAGCTGTGATTGCAACAGCTTGGGCTGTCTGACAAGACAGATGCACCTAAAGGTCATTTGTGCTGTCTGTGTTAATGGTACTTTTTGGGACATATTTACAAATCCATATGGAGACTAAAGAGGTGACAGAAGGCTTCCTACCCTATACCCTGTGGTGCTGAAAAACCAAAATTCTGACTGCGTTTCAGAGCAAATATGACATGGTGGAAAGTAGGTATAAGTGTAACATTCTGTGGCAGTTGGAACATCATTAAATGAATTACAGATTGCACTAAAAGTTCACTGAATAGCAGCATCCGCATTGTTGTTAATTGGTAATGAACCAAGCTATGAATTCCCAGATGTTCAAGCATAGAACTGACCATGGGGTTTATATATGGTTTATATATAGATTTTGTAGCTTAACAGGTATCAAGGGATTTCAGGATTTTTGGACTCAATCAGGTTTTGGTCAGCAGACATTTCTTTGCATACTACTACTAAATACAATTGTAAGGATAGGGAGGTCAAGGCCAAGTAGGAAAAGGCTGTAGCTAGATTTTTCTCTGTTCCTTTGTCTTTTATAGGTGTGAACCTGCACACTGTAATGTCTCTTCTTCAATTGAGTTATGTTTCCTTATCTAAGTATGTGCTGAGTTATATAACTCCTCCTGGATTTGTTCTGATTTATTAATTTTCTGTTTTCTCTAGGCCTTTAAATCAGCAGGAGATATACAAATCACAAAAAAACCCCATTTATTCAAGAACATTTTCAGCACGGGGAAAACAAGTGTATGTACAAAAATAAAGCCTTTGGATAATATTCAGAAAAGAAGGACACATGAAATTTCACAGTGAAGTTGATATGTGGTGGGTGGAAGTCTTTGCTTTAGTAGCAAAACCACGGCAATAGCTGCAACTGTGCAACCTGTACTCTAGATGAAACACCATAAATATTGCAATGCCATTGCAATATTCAGCAGGGAAAAGAGTAACATTTTTCCATCTGTCTACTTCTTTATTCAAACTAGCTTCCATTTTGCAGGTGATAGCTCCTTCTCTCTGCTTGTCCAGCTGTGATTCCCATCCAAACACAATGCTTTGAGAAATAATTGGTTGCAAAAAATCCCCTTTATAAATAAACCAAAGCTTTGTCTCAAAGAACACCAGGACAGCTGTCAAAAGAGGTGAGATTTGTTTACAAAGAGAACAAGGAGATGTAAATGGATGAGGCAGGAGTGGTGGGAAAAGAGGAAGCATGGTGTCTTAAAGTTAATGTACAAAGAAACAAAACTGTAGGGCATGTTTCAGGGGAAAAGTCAAAGGCATTTGGAATATGAGAAACTACATCCAATAAATCATATAAATCCCTAAGTTGTGAAATTGTGAGAAACTTTATTTTTATTCCAGAATAGCAACTGACCTGGGCTGCAGAAAATTTTCTTATCTATTCAGAAATAGGAGATGCAAAAATGTTTACTTCCAGCTTGTACTGGTTGGAGGATGGCAACTATGTTTATTCTTTTCCAAATGTTTGTTGTTCCAACGTATACATCAGCACAAAGATGTATAAAGCTGTAAAAAGTAGTCTACAGTCAGTGTAGTCAGACACCTACCTTTAGAGCTCTCATGGATATTCATGTTTGCGATGACTTAAATTTATATAATGATTTAGTGAGATGCAATAAAAACTTCCCTGAGCTTACACATTAGGGTGAATAATCAGCTCCAAATAGCATTACTGATTCCAAATGAATTATTTTTAGTTTCTATTTTCATACCTACTCTGGTGATTAACACCTAGGAAAACACAAGTGCAGGGAACAATCCATGGCAACTTGATACTCAGTTTTTAGCTCTCAAACATGTAGAAAAGCAATTAGATTTTTTTTTTTTAATGATGTATAATAATGCTCTCTAAGTCAGGCATTTCCTGGCAGCTAATAGTGGGTTGGATTAAGAACCTTGGGGTGTGTCTTAGACCTTGTACTCTTCCAGCCAGTCATTAGCTGCCAGGAAATGTTTGACTCGGGGGTCATTCCTGTTTTAAATATTGCCTCTAAAAGCTTCTCATTGCTATCAATTAATTTTGCTTTTGTGGTGTATTAGCAGGCATAACTAGTAATACTATTAACTATAATAACAAATCAGGCAAATAATAAAGGCTCTGAAGGCCAGGGACAGGACCAATACAAATTGTTTTCTATGTATTTCTAGTTTAGGGTTGGATATTGACACTGTGATATATCCAAACAAGAAGAGTAAGTATCATGTGATTACTAGAAGAGGAGAGGCAAAAAGTGAAAAGGAGAAAAGAAGAGAGAGAGGCAATGTCATGGCAAGAGCTAAAAAGACAGAGACAGAGGGAAAGAGTAGGACAATGCTGAAGTCTTGAATGAGAAATTTTGCATTGCTGCCAATGAGAGAAGTTACAAGGACTTATTGCAGTGTGACAAGTAATTGCACATATTTCATCATCAGCATCCTCATTTTTTTGTTTTCATTTTATATACACAAACAACAACGTGTGGCTTGAGGCCACAGTACAAGTATTAAACAGGTCACTCTGATTTTGTCACAAGTTTTCTGCAAGAGAAGACCTCATCTGAAATCCCTAGAAGAAAACAAAAATAGAACATTGCCTCAGTTTGAACTAAAACTATATTCCTTTTTCACTTGGTGAAATTGCATCTTACTTTCTCATAAGACTGAATCCATTATCATGCCTATTATTTTATATTCTCTCCATCAGTTATCTTGTATAGTGAGCAGTTCAGTTTTCCTATCATTTGTTCCCTGGCAGAGAAGCTGACCCTCACCTGGCTACACCGTCTTTTCAGGCAATTGTAGAGACTGAAAACATCTTCCCTGAGCCTCCTTTTCTCCAGGATAAACAGCCCCAGCTCTCTTAGCCACTTCTCATCAGATCTGTGCTCCAGACCCTTTCCCAGCTCCATTGCCTTTCTCAGGACACACTCCAGCACCTCAATGTTTTTCCAGTAGGGAAGGGCTGGACACAGTACTCGAGACACAACCTCACCAGTGGCAAGTACAGAGGGACAGTCACTGTCCTGGCAAGAATATTGCTGATATAGGACAGGATGCCCTTGGCCTTCTTGGCCACCTCAGCAGACTGACATGCTGGATCATGTCCAAAAAAAACCCATTTCCTGCATTTGACGGCCTTTAGGTACAGCCACCAAAGAAAAATTGCAAGCTGAAGACACTGTAGTACACAGTGCATAGCCCCTAAGCAGTCACTAGCCCCTTTTACACTGTTTTCACAACACTTATTCACTTCAACATTTACTCATATAGATTGTCTATGAATGAGTCAGTGTTCAGCAGTGAGACCTCCCACTGAACCGCATTTTAGCAAAGCAGTTTTGTGAGCAATCAAGGTGTCGTCAATATTTCAGTAAACTTTGGGTAAATATATTTCTAAATTATTCTGGAAGCAGACTGAAAGCTGTGTTTAAATTAAGCCTATATAAGTTAAAAGCACATTTAGGCATCTTGGATATCAAGTCTAATATATCCTGTTTTACTGTGTCTGAAAAAAAAACCCCAAATGAGTGAAAGAATTATTTCTTTAAACATCAATATACCTATTCTGGAGACAATAAAGAATATACTGCCTTCGAACTTATTTATTTGATTACATTATCAGTACAAGCCTCACTCAGAACTTACAAGACCTATTAATCTAGCCCTGTATATTATCCTGCAAAAATAATTGGAAGCTATAATTATCTACATTTAAATTTGATGTCTAGAGGACTATGCTATAAACAGGACACTGGTTGGTTGATTTTTAGGGCAGATGAAAGCTGCCCTAAAAACAAAAAGTGAAAAAAGTAGTGTAATAAGATGATCAGTCCTTCCAAACTGATGCATTTAGAGGTAATTTCAAGTTAAATTAACAGTTCTAACTCAATATTATGAGGAAAATTATTCAATGTTGTGAGGAAATATACGTTCTGAGTGAGCAAAATAGTGTTGCCCACAAATCAAAATCCCATTCTATGGAGCAGAAATAGAACTGGGGTTCCAGCCAACACCTGCAGAAGGAATGGTTCCCTGAGCTCTGGATTTGAAACAGATACATTTATTCCTAACTGTATTTGGCCTTTCAGATGTAGATAGATGTATGAAAGTCTCATAAGTTTAAATATCCCCATCATCTCAAAGACAGCAAGAAAAACACCCACCTGAATTAGTAAACTGCAGAGATATTGCTCCCTCAACAGTTTACTGATCCAGTTTTCCAAATAAAGTAAGTAAAATCTTAGTAGTTTTTAATTTACACAATGTTCAGAATTCCAAACAATAGTTCTTGAACCCATAACCTATCTCAAACTGACACTGCAAGGCCACTAAGGCTGTGAAGTCTAGTGTTCAGAAAATGAAGAACTGCTAGAATAAAGTTGTCCCTGATATTTGCATTTACCCACTTATGCATGTGCATTTCCTTGCAATCCTTTCTTATGTAACAGCCCACAAGTTGTTCCATGGGATGCTGACTAAGTCAGGGAAAGGTAATCATTTGGTTTTCCCTTTTATCCTCACTGGAAAGGGCTCAGACCTCATTTAATGCATACAATGGGAAAACTTCAGTGAATTGAATGCTAGCAATTTCCTCATTAATATTTCTATCATAATTTTTTATGGTCTCTAAGGGATTTTTTTAAAAAATGTGTTTAGATTACTGGTCAAAGAGCCAGTTACCTCCACAAACTTTTCAAAATTGTCTTTGTCACAAGGCTCTGCAGCAATTGAAAACATCTGTGTGGTGGTCACCTCTGGTAGGAGCCACACAGAGCATTCTTCCATCCCTTGCTGCATTGGAGGAGGATTCACTCTACCATGGTACAGCCCCAGTGCACCATCTGGCAGAGAAAAAAAATATAAAGAAATATATATATTTATATATTTATATATTTATATTATAAAATATAAATATATATATAAAGAAATATAAAGTCTGTTCTTTATACTTCCCTTGTGTTTGTGCCATGCCCAGCAGGCATGTGATTGCTTGGGCCTGGCCAGGGTGATGAGGAAGAAGCTGTGAGTTCAAAGGGGCTCAGGTGCAACTGAAAAGGCCAGGCAAGAGAAGTAGCCAACAGGTCCAACAGTGATTCTGTCTGCCTCTGTTCTCCTAAGATCAAGGGCTAGCAGACACCATGGGATGTGCATTCATCAGGTCCTCCAATGCTGCAGAAGTGCACCAAGAGAGATCAGTCCAATGTATGAGAATCATGCCTGGGAAAGCCATTAACTGAGTGAAGATCATAGATGAGTAATAGGAAAGTATATTGTGTAGCTCTACTTGGTAGCCCAGATTCTTGAAGATTCATTTAGAAATGATAATAAATTAGCATTTTTGTAATCTACAGAACACAATCTACCTCAGAATTACTTCTTCATGCTTCTAGAACACATTGCAGAGATCTGCCAATATTTCAGCCATTTTACTTACATTTCTCATATGATATTTTAGCATCATTCTTTCTTGTTTTCCAATTTGTCACCATCCATTAACTAAGTTTTTCTGGTGCATTAAAATGTGAGCATTTTTGCTGAGTGTGTCTTGCAATCCTGCTCTGAGAAGAAATGAAAACAATCAAACCACCATCCGTAAGCCTCAGTAGTCTGTGGCTCTCTGTGCCAGCCCTCCAAGCTGCAAGGAGGATGTTGTGCGGCTTAAACTGAGGACAGAAACTTGAATGCCAAGTTTCTGAGTGCTGTGTTGGGGTCTGCAGTGCTGTGCAGCTCTGAGAGGTGTCTGTCTGTGTGTGCTGCAATACCGACTGAGGACAGCTTGCCCCGATTTGTGCCTGGAATTTGGAGCAGCTCCTTGGCTTGTCTGGCAATCCAGATTTGTAATTTTGCTCTTCAGACATTTTGAGTAGACAGGCAGTTGTTACAGTGAAATTGCAACTGGCCCTTCCCCAACAAAAGGGATAAAAGCAATTCTATACAAATCTTCTAATTATCCCGCATTGTGGTGTAGTTGGTCATAAAATCATCCATTTTCCTTATCATACTATTAAAGCCTGTAACACACAATGTAAGTAACAGAAAGGAGTAAAAAGGCCTGTCTTGTGATGCAGAGTAATTTATTATATCATGTGAATTAGGCAATGACTTTTCTTGGTGCTTCTTTTCCTTTTATAGATGCACTGTAACAGAGCTTGTGCAATGTGAAACTGCTGCTGCCTTCCCTCTTCTTGAGACGAATCCTGAAACATACTGTTTCAGGATTACCTGCTTTTTCTTAAATGTAAGATAGGGCAGGACACCATAATTGGTGATTTGTATGATCAGTTCTGCACACACAAGTAATAAAAGGCAAGACGTACTCCAGAGGGCACATGGGGTAGATGCACAAATCTATGAAGACTGGAGGAAAAAAATTGGGGGGAATATGTACCCTTAATTCTTTGTCATGAACTAGCTTCATATAATGTGCCTCTTTTCTACTCAAATGATATAATCTACTAATTTTCTTTAAACAACCATACAAAAATGGGTCTTGAGAAAAATAGTGTATTTTATCTATATAGAAGAATGTAAGAAAGCAATATAAATGGATACTTGGGAGAAGCCGTATGTACATAACTGAGAGGAGCTGAGCAATGTACCTGTTTATTTCAGGATATGAATATGATGGATATGGTCTATAAACAATACATGCAGTAGCAATGCTTTTGCCTGAAAGACATAAATTCGAGCCTGAAATGAAAGGTTGGGGTTTTTTAATAAATTTACACAACATTGAAAAATTAGCTCTCAAGAATTTTAAAACCACAGAGGTAGTAATGAACTGAGAAATCTCTTACATCTAGTGCAGATAAAATAAATGTAAATTGAAGCTCTTAAGATACAAACAGGAAATGTCAGTTAATGCTAGATATTTTCAATGCAATATTTCATTTCTATGAGATCATAGAAGTCAAAAACCCGTTAATTTAAAGCTCTGTAGGCACTCAGGACTTGACTTAATTATACCCCAACAGTCTTACAGTATACACAAGGTTTTGATTTTCCACAATCAGATGTAACTTCTCACTTGCTATGAAGTTGTTCCTCTGACCTGGAAGGAATTGCTGTGTACTGAAATGATTGATATGTCTTGGCCACAAGGAACAAAGACACATTGGCCATGTGTCTATTTTCTTTGCAGTTGTGGCCCTGAAATAGCTGTTCCAATGAAAAGACTGTAAGAATTCTTCTTTCTGCAGGCTGGTTAGATTTTTCTGTGCATTTGATGGGGAAAATGAAGATATGGACAGGAGCTGTGAAGACATTTCCACAGGTAGTAGATGAAAATTTCATGCCTCCCATTGCTTGGTTTTAAGTCATATTGTGATCCAGGTTACAGCAGTGCTCCTTTAGGAGCTGCCCAGAGGAGCTGGCCCCACCACAACTGGGAAGGATATTTAACCCATTCTCAGCCACATTTCAGGAAGACTCTAGGAAGGCAACTACACATTCTCATTTCTTTTGTAGACAGACTTGTAAGAAATGGCCTGAGTGGCTTCTTCTTTGGAAGAGCAGTGATTTTCTGGAAAGAAGGGGAGTGTTCTCCTCTCTTTTCTTTTCAGAGCACAGACCCAGGACCAAATTAGTGTGAGTCTGTAACTGAAAATCTTGGTACCAAAATTAAGGCCAAATACTTTCACCTTGCAGGTAAAAAGGATTGCAGACAAAAAGCAAGCATTGGTTTTTACTGTCCAAAACAAAAGTCAGAGCAACCATATCCTTTATGGTTTTATGGTTTCCAAAAGAGCCTTTGAAACTATCTCCCATGGCTTTCTCCTGGAGAAGTTGCAGTTTGTATCTTGGACAGGTGCTCTCTTCGCTTGGTAAAGAACTGGTCAGGCTCAAAGAGTGGTGGGGAATGGAGTTACCTCCATTTGGTGCACAGTTATTATAGGGATTCCCCAGGCCTCAGTTTTGTGTCCAGCCCTGTTTAATGTCTTTATTGATGATCTGGATGAGACATTTCAGTGCATCATCTGTCAGTTTGTGGAGCTAGGTGGGAGTGTTTATCCAGAGGGCAGGAAGGGTCTGAAGAGGGATATGGACAGGCTAGACTGATGGTATGAGGTCCAACAGGGTGAAGTGCTGCGCCTGAACTTCAGTCACAGCAGCCCTGTGTGCAGTGCTACAGGCTGGGGCAGTGGTTGGAAAACTGCCCAGTGGAAAAGGACCTGGAAGTGCTGGTGAACAGTACCTGAACATGATCCAGCTGTGTGCTGAGGTGACCAAGAAGGTCAATGGCATCTTGATTTGTATCAGTAATGATGAGTCCAGGAAGATTGGACAGTGCAGTTGTTGTCCCCCTGTACTGGGGTACTGCTGAAGCCATACCTCAAGTTCTGGGCCCCTCACTGCAAGAAAGACACTGAGGTGCTGGAGTATGTCCAGAGAAGAGAAAAGGACCTGTTGATAGGCTAAGTCCTATAAGAAGCAGTTGAGTGATGTGGGATTGTTTTGTCTTGAAAAAAGGAGGCTCAGGGGAGATGTTATCAGGCTCTACAAATCCCTGAAAGGAAGGTGCAGCCAGGTGGGGGTCAGTTTCTCTTCCAGAAATCTGGCATCTACAGACGAAGTGACCTGACACTGCACCAAGGCAAGTTCAGGCTGGACATCAGGAAAATTTTGTCATGTCATGTCTAATTCAGCATTAGAATTGACTGCCCAGGGAAATGGTGGAATTGCCATCTCTGGAGGCACGCAAGAAATGACTGGACTTGGCTCTCAGTTCCATGGTCTAGTTCACAAGACAGTGACTGGTCAAAGGTTGAACGTGGTGATCTTAGAATTCTTTTCCAATCTAAATGATTCCAAAATTCTGTGATCAGAGTCCTCTTGAATAAATAGTTTACTTGTGACCATTATTATTAATATAAACTGCCTTTAAAAATCACCAGAGAATCAATGTATACTGTGTGTGAACAGTAACTTTTCATGCTACTTCAAATATTTGCCGGTAATAAGAAACTGGTAATTTGAATAACTTTAAAGCAAATATAATAACCTTACAATTTTTGGAAGCTTTTATTATAAATCCTTGAAGGGTTTGGTTCCAATCCCTTTTAAATAAGTAGAAATACTCCTTTTGATCTAAATAAGTGTTCAGTCCCTCTTCAGCTAAGATCATATTTACAAGAACAAAGACATTATTTACACATTTTTAAAAGTTCTGAGCAATTTTTTTCTTTACATCTTATATAAATATGACAACTTTCAATCCTTATTCAGAGCACAAAATCACCAGTTTTCTGAGGTTGGCAAACACCTCTAGAGACCATCTAGACCAACTGCTACACCCTGCCATCAGATGTTTACACAAACAGATAAAATACCAATCTGAACAGCCTCAGCTCTCTGTCTTCAGTTTATGCAAGACTTGCTTCAGTCCCCTGACTCCTCTGTGGCTGTTTGCTCGACTTGTTCCAGGATGCTCATGTCTCTCTGGTACTGGAGGGAGCAGAACTGGACTTGGCAGCTCTAGATTTGTCTCACTAGATCCTAAACAGAGAGGGAGGATCACCTTCTTTGATCTGCTGACAGTCTCCTGGTGCAGCCTGGAAAAAAAAAAAAAAGTCTTTTCTGTGTTGTTATTTCCCAGCTAGCTGTCTTCCAGTGTTGACTGATACCCAGAGTGATTCCTTCGTAGGTGCAGAATTTAGCATTTCTAAGAAAATAAACATCAAGAAGCTCATATTGGCCCATTTCTCCAGCCTATCCATTGTTGGGGTGTGTTTTATGTATAATTGTTTTTTCTGTTCCCCTAGTATTGTTGGTTCAGTCTAAGTTGTATCCTTCCCCCTAGTTATCCATCTTGCCCTAGACCTGCCCCTTGTTACAGAATGTTCCCTGTTTCTCCTCCTGCTGAGTTGTCAATTCTTGTGACAACCCCTTGCTTCTGGAAATCCCCTTGGAAATCCCCTGTCACTGGAAGCCCCAGTTGGTTTGTGTGAACTGTTTCCCATCCCTTGTGCACCCTCATTAGTTTCTGTATAATGAGCCCTGCCTTGTGATCCAGTCCAATCCTTTCCCTACTGGTTGAAAATTTGTACCCCTGACCTAGATTGTCTCCTGTATAAAAGTCCCTGCACATCAGGGTTCAGTGTCTTTCATCCCTGGACCCTCCTTGGTAATAAACCTCCTCGGAACCTGTATGGAAGATCTCTCCCTCGTTCCTGTCTCTGTCCTGGGCGCTTCAGCTCACTGCTGTGCCCTAGAGAGCAAGCCCTGCTCTGCTGTTACTCAGATTGCATTCCATCTGGGAACAGCCACTCTCAGCACGTTGTCAGGAGCTAGTGGGAGATTCCGGCACTGCATCAATCCATGTCCCTCTGGAAGTCAGCCCAGCAAGCCAGCCAGCCAGTCCCTCCTCCCTGTTCTGTGTTATCAGCAGACTTGTTAAGAGTATGTTCCATCACGGTCACTGGAAAGAGGTGAAACAGTATTTACTTTAGTGGGTACTGAGGTGGACACACCACTGGTGATACTCCTCTAGCTGAAGATATTGTGCCACTGGTCACAACCCTTTGAGCCCAGCTGTTTAATCTTCCTGTTCTCTTCTTTTTACATTCTCAGAGACAGGAGTGTTACTTGTTTTCTCCGAGTTCTTTGGAAATATTCTGTCCACCATGAGGTGAACAAAGGTGACCAAAAATTGCCTCAAAATGGACTAGTGGCTGCATCCTGTGACACATGATGAATTTTTGACTGTAGAGTTTGTTTAAATATTTCCTAAGTTAATTAAACTGCAGTTGATGATAAGTCCTAATATTTTGCCCTCTGTTTTCCTCTCAGGACTGTGGATTCCACCACCTCCTGTATTGCTTGCTCCATGCTCTGTTTTGCTTTCAAAGATACTGACTAGGGGGATTAGGTCACTCAAGAAGACAGATATCTGTCAGAATGAGGCTTCTTCCAGTTGTTTGAAAAAGGCATAATCTAATTTCTTCCTGATCAGGTCACCTGTAGGCAGTATTGTGGTTCCACTGCAAGGTTGCCCATGCTCATCTTCTACCCCAGCCTATCACTTCTGGATGGCTTAAGATTACATCCTGGCTGGAGGATCATGCATCTCCTCTGCTCAATCATTGAGTCAGGATGCACTGCTACATCACCTGCCTTGGACAGGAGCAGTTGTTCAAAATCTGGGATTTAAATCTACAAAATAGCTGGTGTGTATATAGCTGCTGAGCACTGGCTTGCCTTTTTGTTTTTCTTGCTTTCATAGGCTTTTGTGATAGTACATTTTACAAGTGTGTCTCCTTAGTTTTGTGGTCCAAGCACACTATATTTAAAACAAATCTTCTGTATTAATTACAATCAGCTTTTTTTTTCTTTTTTTTAAAATTATTTACTAACCCTTTATATTTACACTTAGTTTGAGTCTGCTTCTCCTTGAAAAGTACAAGAGTAATCTTCGCAGTGTGATGGCGAAACACAGCAGACTGGACGTGTCTCATTGAGAAATCTGTACAGAACAGATGCTATCGCATGTCTAATCCTATTTATTGGAACTGTATATTACTTCAGAGTTCTGTCCAAGTTCAAAAGTATTTAGAAGGTGATAACTGAGTTGCAGAGTGCATCAGGGAAAAAAGCCTAGAGTAAAGTTTTGTTCTCAGAAACATTGGTAACACCTTGTGCAACCAATTTTAAATCTGTTCATTGATTTTAAGGCAGGGTTTAAGAAACTGTGGGAAATTTTATAAAAGAAAATATTGCTACTTTGATTATATGAAATGTAGTAAATGGGTTAATTTATATATTGAAAGCCTTGTGCAATACCCTCGGCAGCTGCTAACATTTGAATACCAGTAACCTTTGCATATCAGTTTTTTAAACTTCAAGAGCTTCTGCCATTTGTTGTGATTAGGTCTGTCTTCAGGTGATAAGTCTCTCAGGTAATTTGAACTACTGGCACAAAATGAAGTCTGTTTGATTGTCTGAGACTAAGAAATGTCTCTTACCGAATTAATTTTTTAAAAAATTCCTGTTCATCTTTCTTTTTTATACCGTTTCCTCAGATATCTGAATAGCAGCACAATTATTTCAGGATTTTTTCAGTGTTTCTAAAGAGGTCCTCCTTATGTAAGTGGCAACACTTTTTACCATGAGCTAACTAATAGTCCAAATCCCTTTCCATATCTGTGTCCACAGCAGCACATTCCCCCCAGAAAATTTCATATAATGTCTGCGTAGGGTATAAAGTTAAACTGACCTCTTTTGCTCCAACATATTATATCCACCATACTGAGGATTGTTTAACACCAGGAACAAGTGGAGCAGAGAGACAAAGGAGGAAGAGTTAAGCTCTCACTCTCTGCAGTGTTGCCTGCTCCATTTCCTTTTAATATTACAATTGAAGTTACATGATCTGAAGACTTCCTTTAAATTTCAAACTTTTTCCCCCGTTAAATCTATGGCTGCTAGTGCTGAAGAGCAAAACACATCTACAGCTATAAAGCCACTGCATTATTTAAGCTCTCATCTCTATTATTGCTTTAGTTACTTTATTAATACCTTTTTAAAGATCAAAATCTTAATTCAATCTTTAAAGGAATAACAGGAAATGTCTCAGTCAGTGGCACATTTCTCATTTTACGGAGAGATAAACCTCCTGCTCAGCCCAGAATTATGGAAGCTGGAAATGTAGGAAGCATTTCTCAGCATGTATATCCGGCAAAATGTGCTCCAAGGTAGCAAATGCCACTTCTGAGCCCACATTCCTTGTCAACCATTTTGCACACAAGTAGCATTCCTGTGAGCATGGCAGACATCTTGCAGAGAAATAACATCACTTGTGTGTAGGAACCAGCAGGAGACACTGATAAACAGTACCCACTCTTCATTAACACTGCTTTAATGAGCAGGGAAAAGATACTGTTTTATTTCTGAGCACTGTGAAGGCAGTAGGAAATTACATTGCTCTTGGAGGTGGATAAGGATATTAAAGATTTTACTTTTATTACACACATATCATAGTGCTGTGAGGTAATCAAAGCGATATGAAATTAAAGTACTGCACCAGCTAAAGAAGTGCTGATACTTTTCCTTAAGTCAGTAAGAGTTTTATGTTGAAATGCCTGTGAAAATAATTCACAAATAACTCAGGCTAGATCTAAGCCTTGATTTTCCTATTCCCAGCTCCTCCATTCCCTTCCCTTTTTTCATCCATCATGCTTTCATCTTACTGGTGATCTAAATGTGCACAGTGTGATGAGATACTGGAACTGGTAAAATAGAAGTGTTTCCCTTTAAAACATGTATTCTCAAATTAAATAACAAGCAAAGAATACTTTTAGGGATTGTTAATGCAAAAAAATTGGTAATTTGCACTATGTAATGTGATTCTTTATTACCACTGAACTTTTTCTTATTCAGTTTCTCTAAAACAGTATTGCAATGCCAAATCCAGTATCAGAAATTAAAATGGTGAATGGGGTGCACTTTTTGAAGCCCAGCATTCTGCAGAGAGCCTTGCATAACTGAACAAACAAGGAGAGCTTAGAAATAAAAATAGAAGGGAAAAAGTCAACGTTGTCAGATACAATTTGCCAGACTTTTGATCAGAAAAATATTTACTATGAAGCTTTCTTAATCAGTAAGCAAGATTGGCAGTTCTGTTCACTGTAGGAACCGTAGGAATTTTAACCTCATCAGTGCTTTACTTCAATATTTTTCTGGGGCTATTCATTCTATTTAAAAGATAATGTTGGAGGGTGTATCTGTATGTTTTGTTTTCATAAGGTATTTTTTGCATTTTTTGCAATTTTTTCATTCCGTTTTAAAATGGAATGTGTTAGCCCATCCTGTGTTGTTTCATGTTTGTGTAGTTACTGCCACAATGCAGTTCATCCTGACAGCTGTGACACATCTGTGGTCCCCCTGCACAAGTCAAGCATTGATCACCACTAGGGTGTCCAGACCTACTTACATCATTCCTTCTTAATTATGTTTTCCTCATGTGCTGCACCACCACCTTGTTAATAACAAAGAGCTGTTGTATTAAATAAACTTCTTCAATTTTACCGAAGATTTAGTATATGGTGTAATCTGGAAAAGCTGGTACTTGACCTCCTGATGATGTAATAACAACAGATAATTGCAAAACTCTCAGTAGTGTGTGTTTCACACAATACTGTGCATGTTCAGATAGGTTGTTTTAACTCATGACTCTGGATTGGTCTAAAACTCTATGAATAAAGTCCTACATCTCTAAATGTCCCTTGTGAGGCCTCCCATCATGCTGCTGCCCCCATGTCTGACGGAATCTCCTTGTGACAAGAGCAGAACCCCCCTGCTCACCCACAGGTAGGAGGAAGACGCCCATTCAAGTGACTGGTATAAACTAGTAGATATCCCTGGAGACTGGTCAAACAGGAAATTAAAAGAGTTTTAGAAAGGATGCATGTCACTGGAGAAAAGCTGTCTGACCACCTCAGCCACCAGGACTTTGGAAGAAAGAGACCTTTCACCCCAAGAGAAGTCAGAATGGAAGGCAAGGAGGCTACTACAAAACACGGGCCAGAAAAGTGAAAGGAACTGCTTTTGCAGATTCATGCTCACCAAAAAAAGGCTTGCTGAAGAAGGCACTTGTAATGACAGAGGGAAAAGATCAAATCTGTAGGGAGTGAGATGAAGATTAAATGAGAATGTGAAAAAAGATTACTGGAAACTTCCAAGGCACAGGGGCACAAGAAAAAACTTACTGCTTTGTAAACATTCTGTCTACAGCATAGATATGTGAGACTGAATACAGAAGGCTAGCAGAAAAACAAGTGAAAATAACTGTTTCCCCTTCTCTGCCCTGTCTGAAAAATTACTTTTTATTTCAATTGAAGTTTTCCTTGGCTAAATGAAATAGATTGATTTGACTCAAAGTCAAACATTTTTAGTTGGGAGGTTATTTACTTTCTAAAATAAAGGAAGTGTATTTCAGAACATTCCAAAACAAAGGCTTTTTTTCTTTTTTTAATGGAAAGTCAGAATATTGCTGATTGAAAATATAAAAAAAATTGTTCTTTTTTTTCCTTTCCAGTCCTATCACATTTTTTTCTTACTTTATTTTTTATTATTTCATTGTTTTATTCTCTTTTTTCTCTTCTTTTCATCTTTTCCTCTTTCTTACAACTGTCTTCAAGAATATGCCTGGTCAGGCTGAAAACTCATTTCCTTGAAATATAATGTATCTGGCTGTTATAGCTGCACTAATTTGAGAGACTATAAACATACATGAAGGTGTAGTACAAGTATTTCAGGCAGCAGGTTCAATGAACATACTTACTACCCTGCAAGAACTCTTACAAAAGAATGGATCCAAATAATAGCAAGGAAAAGAATGTAATTGAGCTAGAAAATACATGAAGAGGAATACACCTTACATACAATATTCAAACCTTGAACTATGATGCATAACTTTATTCCTAGGCTGAATGCTGTAAAACTTCAAGTTAAGGCCTGACTGGACAGGAACTCTGAGCTAGCTGGTCTAGTGAAATGTGTCCAGGCCCATGGCAGGAGGGTTGGAACTAGGTTACCTTTAGGGGTCCTTTCAGGCCAAACCATTCTATGATTCTGTATCTATGATTTATAAAGTCTACTGCATGGCAAAGGATGCACTTCATATGTGTCCTATGCTGATCAGAAGAAAGCTCCAGCGGCGAATGTCTTCAGTGTTGTCCTCCCACATACTAGCAAAAGATTAAAAAGAAGTGAAATTTAAGGAAGGAAAATTTAGCTCAGTCAGTAGTCTCAACAATTACGATATTGGCCATGTGAAAAGGTTCAAAGTAATAATTTCTTACTGCTTCAGATCAGGTAAACTTCTGCTTCCAAAAAGCACCTGTGCCATTCACCCTAAAGTTACTTGGCCCAGTATCACCAGGGAGCAATTGTTAAAACCTATCTAAATCTTCAAGAGCAAAGACACATTCTCTTCAGCCTCTTGAGCTTCTAAATTATGGTGTGGCTGAGGTGGCAATCTTAATATAAATCTCGAATACTGAAATGCTTTAGAACATGCAGGCTGCAGACAATCTGCTGTAGCACAAGATCAAACTGTCAGTGAAGAAATTACCTGGAAAAAAGTATGTCTCACATCAGTCAGAAAAATATTCTGTGTCAGTGAGAGTTGTTATCATGTGGTAAGGCTGTGCTTATTACTCCGTTTTATTTCTGGAGGAGTTTCAGTTATCAATAGCTTTAGTGAATGATGCCTCATATCATGTCATCTAGGGTGCTGCAGTCTGGGCTTTATGAATTAACTATTCATATGTTTGTCCTCATTAACTCTTCCTCTCTACTTCTGTCTTTTTCATCCTGGAGTTTTTGATTTGATTAAAAAGCTTAAACTTTAAGACTGCAGTATTTTAAACTTCTGATTTACTTATTTTTCAATGTGTTAAAAACACTCACTGTTTCTCAACTCAGAAAGAATACAGCCTGAATCCATTTATGAAGGTTATCTGCTGCTTGTCACCTGTTACTTACAAAAGAACAAATCACTCTACAGCCTACCAGGGACTTTCTGCTGGTGAAATACAAAACCTCTTGATGAGGTTAAGTTTTCAAGAAGGAATGTTGAGTAGAACTAAACCACTCCCAGTTTCACAAGTTTTCCCTTTCAGGAGCTTTCAAGAGGTCAATTTATCACGGGAAACACTGAGAGTGGATAGAAAGTATGGGGAATAGAGAAGGAGGTAGAAAGTGCTTGAAAGAAATGAAGACAAAATTTTCTTTATAGTCATCAGGAAGTGTCAGAATGATGCAGTTTCCTCTATATCTTAAACTTAATGATTGTCACATCATTTTGGGTTTTGTGAACCTGATTTATGTCACCTGATCAAGTTCCAGCTTTGTACAGATTTTGAAAAATATTTCATAAAGATAATTAAATGTTGATCCTCTACAGAAAATCCCATGCTGTACTCTTCTTTCCCCAAGCTATAAGTCTTCTTTCCCCAAGCTATAAGCCTCTACTCACCCTTTGCACCACTTAACAAGTATCACTTTATTTGCACTTTTTTTTAAGGTCTGATTTTTTCAGTCATTTTTGTAAGTACTTTTGTGGGCTGATATGAATCCATCTATGTGTATGATAGATTTGAAAACTTATCTTGGGGAGCTTGCATGGAAACCTCATTAGAGGAGTTATACTTATCCAGAAGAAGATGTGATTTTAGCCAACTATTGCAAGCAACAGATATTTTGAAAGGTTTTTTCTCTTTTTAAACAATTGCAGAAAAGATAATAAAACAATTTGTAAAAGGCCAGTAAAACTACAAACATGCCATAGGATTATGTGAGTAAAGTAAATACAAAATCTAAAAGATTGATAATTAGCTTCTTCATTGTGTTATTGTGTTTTACTTTTTGTCCAGACTCTGTAATAAACCAAGTTTTTAATTATCTTTATCACATTTTAAAGAGATTTTCTGCCATCTCTTTCCTATCTTTCTTACACATTGTCCAAGATTGAGAAACATTATGGATCTGTACAGTGGCAAGAGGAAAATTTCTACTTTGTACCCATTTATTTTCCACTTCCACTTCCATTTCCATAATTTCCATTTCCTTTATTTCTATTTCCTCCTTCTTTCCTGTTTCTTCTGGGACTCTAAAAGGGCGTCTTATGAAAATGCTGTTTGTTCTTTGATGTAAACCTAGGCAGAATATGTGTGCCAGATCTCCTTGTTCACATGGTAGGTAACTTCTTCAGCAAACTGTATTTTTAATATCATTAAATCATAAATACATATCTACAAACACATACATCATCAGCATCAATGCAAATTTCTCACCTCCTCACTAGTTACTCTTTAGAATAGATTCCATCTCTTTTCTCCAATGGATAATGATACCCTTACCTGCAGTTCCCGTCTCCCCCATCAAACAAATAAAATTAAATTAAAAAAAAAAATAAGAATTGTAGTACTGGATACCTTCCAGTCCTTTGGTACTGGACATTTGTCATTCAGATCATTCCAGGATTTATCTCTAGAACCTAAAGTTTAGTTGAAATGAATAGGACATCAACAAAATAAATGTCTTACGTGCTTGAGGATGAAACCTCAAATTATCCTCCTTAAATTAGGGGTTTCCTCTGTACAGCTTTGCCTAGACATATAACTTTCAGTAAGGATAGTGTTTTAAAGATATTTGCAAATGTTTAAATTTTTTTTTTTCATTTCAGGTTTAACCACCTTGTTGAAATCTATCACCTTTCTGCTTATGCAGCATGAAAGTCTCCTCCAGGAAATATGATCCAACCAGTTCTTGGCCACAAGTAAATTCTAATTAATACCGAAGATTTTAAGCTACATGGAACACATGTATGATAGTGGCAATTTTTTTATTTAGTTTTGGAATCCTGAAAATTCATCTCTGTATTGGAAAAACTGATACTTAATACTGAGACAATTTACTACAGCTAGATCATCTTTGAACTCAAGCTTGTTTTTTTCAAAGAAGGAATAAATTACACTTGAATTCTGGTCTGGATATCCATCATATGGAATTTGATTAGTGAAAGTGTCTTTGTCCAGCATGTTTTAAATTGGTAATTGAATTGCCTCTCTTCTGAGCAGAAGATTTCTGTGACTTTTAAATATCTCTGTCAAAGTTTGCAGTCAGGATGGTCTTGCTCCACTAAGAGTTAGTTACATGTTGGGAGACTTTAATTATAACAGGTACTCATAGGTGATGACCACTTCCAAGAAGGAGCCATTATGGCAGCTGATTACTCTGCTGCAGTGACCAGCCTGCTTTGTGCACCAAAGCATTTTTCCAGTCCAACAGAAATGCCTGCCAGGCATTATTTTTTAGAAGAAATATTACTGAAATATTTCACTTAGACCAGTGTGTTTGTCTCAAAGATCAAACCTGAATCTCTTTTTGGAATATGGCATTCTCTATTACTCTTTAGTACTAGGAAAATTTAAGTGTGTCATAGAACCATTTAGGCTCAAAAAGAGTCTTATGAACATCAAGTCCAACTGATAAGCTATCATTGCCATTTCCACATCTACTGCATTGGTCTGACTGCGCATTTGGAATGGACAATTCATATTACCCATAGATATATTCATGGATGAGGAATCTTGTTGAGGATCTGAGATGGTGAAAATGCTGAGTGATATGGTGCTTTGGATATTACCCAGCAATATCATATATAAGAAAAACTAAATAAACTATATATACAATAAATGCATTTGAAGTGATTACTTTTAAATTAGCTAGAAGTTAAATGTGAAAATTTATACTGTGGAATTATTGCCTGAGAGTTTGGCACATACAACAAAATAATGGTGTTTAGGGTTCTACATCAACTTAAGTATCTATCACTGATATTTCATTCCATAGTTCACATGTAAATGACTAATGAAAGAAAGCAGCTTGGTGCATTTCCCACTGACTGGAAAAGGGAAAACTTAACCCCCATTTTTAACAAAGGCAAAATGGAGGGCCTAGAAAACTACAGACTGGTCTGTCTCACCTGCGTTCCTGGCAAGATCATGGAGAACAACCTCTTGGAAACTCTGCTGAGGCACACAAAAAACAGGGAAGTGACTGATAACAGCCAACATGACTTCACTAAGGTCTAACCTTGCCTGACAAATTTGGTGGTCTTCTGTGACAGGGTTAAGGTGTTGGTAGATGAGGGAAGCTACCCGGAGTTGTGCAAAGCATTTGATATTGTTCCACTATCTGTAAGCTGGAGCACTTCAATGTAGAACACTATGAAGGCAGGCTGAGAGAGTTGGAGTTGTTCAGTCTGTAGGGAAAATGGTTGTGGAAATTCTTATTGTGGCCTTTCAGTAGTTGAAGAATGCAATGGTGTGGTGCTTCTCTTGGGGCTTCTGCCCTCTTTCCCTGGCCAGCTCTGGCGCTGCATGAACAATGCGAGGAACAAAGGGATGGAACTCCGGTGGGGGAATTAAACTGGGTTTTATTAAATTCTCACTATTCCCTTTCAGCCCGCCAAACCCAACTAAACTCTAGAGTTTTTACCTTAAATATGGGCTGGGGGAGTGGGGAGGATACAATTTGGAACCAATGGAGAATGGGAAAGAAGTGACCCCAAACGTAAATGACATCTTATAGGAGAAATCAAGGGGGAAGGGGGACTTGGACCCCACCAACCACTCGACGTCCTCACCAGAACTTTCTAGAGATCAGGGTGAGGCTTTGAAGTGACAGGCAGGACCCAGGTGTCATATAAATGATGATTGATTAATAACAATAATGGGTGTAAACCATAATGGGGTAAAACATGGGGTACATGGAACAAACCAGTATAAAACAAAGAACAAAAGCATGCAGAAACTTGGTAAAACCAAAATGCACCACAACAGAAGAAGGCCATAAGAAGGCCAGAGAGACTTTATATACAGGTCTGTGGTGGCCAGGACCAGGATAATGACTTGAAGTAGGAAGAGAATATGTTTAAATGAGATGTTAGGAAGTTTTTTTAGTGTGAGGGTGGTGAGGCACTGGTGAGGCTAGAGAAGTTGTGCATACCCCTTTCATGGAAGTTTTTAAGGCCAGGCTGGATGGCACTTAGAACAACCAGGTTTGGTGGAAGGTGTCCCTGCCAATGGCAGGAAGGTTGGAACAAGATGATGTTTAAGGTCCTGTCCAGCTCAGAATTTTCTATGATTCACTGTTTCTGACTTTCTGTTTTCGGTGGTTTTCTGTCAGTCAGTTAATTGTAGATCAATAAACGAACCCTTTCCAGAATGAAGTCTGTGCTACAGGCTACCAGTGAGGAATCAGTCACAGAACATGGTCTCAGTGCTTGTTTCTTCTGGGAGCTCTGCAGAAGTGATTTCTCCCAAGCAAAGGATGAGCTGGGAGGGAGCACTCATGACTGAGGGGGATAACCATCCAGCATTTCCTCCCAGCCATTTACACAGGAAGATTCTCAGAAATCTCAGAAATTATTGTAGTCTTCATTTGGTAAAATCCTCTAGAAAAGGCAAAGTGTGGTCAACCCACCATCCACACCTTGGGTTATATTCCATCCCAGCAGAAGTTTCCAATTTTTTCCATTTGTGCCTGCTTTGATATTTATGTCTCCATTTATATATTTTCCGAAATTTCTGGCAATATCTGTTTGAATAACTTTTTCTTTAAATCCATTTCAACTTTAAAGAGTAAGTCCTGATAGAAATTACATAACTAAATATTTAATTAAGTTTCAACTTTTTTTTATAATCTGTTCAAATTTGACTCAGATGCAGTTATTGTAACCGAACTGAACTATGCACTGGGTTTTCTTTCAGCAGACTTATGCGTTTTAAAGGTTGTTATATGATTCTGCAGCATAAGGAAGGCCTACCAACTTCTCTGTTTCTTATTCCTCCCTATTTATATATGGAAAAAAGAAAAATGTTTCTTGTTGGATAGCAGCCATGAAGTGTTTGACAGATACTGAAATCACTGATTGGAACAATTTAATACACATGAGTAACATTGAAATGAGGGAAGAAATTAATATTTAAGATTCAGGCTGAACAAATTTTATTCTCATCCTATATCTTTGAGGTAAATATAAAGAATCTTTGTATGTTCAAGTTATGTACATAGTGAAAAATAAAAGAAACAAAACACTCTTTTATTTTGTAGTTCTATAATGATTTTGAGTTTCCAAATGACCTCATGAATTTGTTTATTTCAAAAACAGATAATACTTTTTTACAGTCCTATGTGGTTACTTTTTCCTCTGTGGATCTGTTAAAGACATTTGAGATTAATAAAAAGAACTGAGTTCACTAGAAAAGAGGAAACATTGAAACCAGTTCTATAAAATGGTATAAAATAAATGAATCGAGCAGTAGGGAAAAAAAAGTTATTGTGATACTTTCAATTACTACAATCTTAAATTGTAAATAGAAACATAAACAGGTTAAAAATTAATATTAAATTATATGCCATTTTTAGTCAGTGTTTTTGTTTCAAATTCTGGTCTTCAAAAATAATACTCTTTTACTAGAAAACATTATATTTATATGGTAAATGTATAAATTTGCTGACTCTGCTTCTCAGATATTCATGAATAGGAGGCTTTATCTATAATCTCTGCCTGAATCTCTGCGTGAAGACTTTTTTTTCTTTACTTACTTACCCGAAGTTTCAGGCAAATCAGTATACGCATGAAAGTGTTCAAGTGAGTGATCTGTGTCCATGATAAAGCAATGTCACTGTGCAATTGCACTTTCAGGCTTGACTAAAATACTAAAAAGGTTAGTTTTCGAGGATGCATGTTTTGTATTATTAATTACAATAGCTGTGCTTAAGTTCTTTTTATAGATATACTATTGCTGCCAAGTAACATTATTAATGCTTCCTAGCACAATATTAACTCACTCAGTTGACATCTAAACCAGTATTTTTAGGGACATGCAATTGCCATCAGAATAGTCTGTAAGTTGTAGGATTTTGTTTTCTTCTGGCTTGCTTTAAAATCAAACAGTTAATTCCTTAGCAAGAACAGTTTTTCACCTTTTCATCTCTAGTGGTATTTTTCTCTCAATAAAGTAGCTACTATCTAGAAAACAGAAGCAGAAATAGAATTTTATAAATTCAGAGGTACCAGAATTTGAGAGAGAAAACAGGGCTGGTTATTTCAGCAAGCTATTAAAATAGTTGTATCCACAATAAAATGTAAAATATCAAGTAAGCAAGCTGATTTGATTATATAAAAATGTGGAACAAGTAGTATTAAAAGGAAATAGAAGCTACTTAACTAAAATAAACAGTATTAAGACTTGAAAGAATTATATTTATTTTATAAATTTTATAAATTATGTCCCCAAATCCATAGACCAACTTGGTGCTATAGCTGGATCTTACATTTCAAAGTTCTAACATTGTATAAGAAAGGATTTCAAAATCTTCTGATCATGAAGGACTATTCATTTTGTCTGTAATATTTTCATCCTAAAATTCCAAGCTTTAACTGCTTGAAATTTTACTGCACGTTCAGCCCAAGGAAGCTTAAAAAAAAGAAGTATCTATCCGAAATTAAGGCTTGCTGTAGCATCACTGGGGACAGATATTGCTCTTGTTATACACATCACACTGAAATGGAAAACTTTTTATTCCAAGCAATGTCTCTGACTATCCTTTCAATCAGTCTTGAGAATAAAAGACAAAAAAGTCTGATAATGTGGTTTTGTTTATATTAAAAATGGAAAATTAATATGTTATTACACTCAGCAAGCTGCATAATTAATGCAATTAGAGGATGTCCGTCAAAGAAAAGAAGGCTTTTTTACTTTGGTACATGCAACTATGGCCAGTCTTATTTGCACCAATTTGTCTGTTGCCTATTGCATATCTTTGGGACAGTAAGGGAAATGTTGGGGGTCATAGAGATGAAAGGTATTTAAAGTGTGAATAGCTAAAAGCAGTTTTAGATTCTGAAATGCAATATGTCAAGATATGAGAATAAATATATAAGCAGTTCAATTATTCTTAACAATAAGTGTTGTATTTCATATTTTCATATCAAGCCTCATGCTTTTCCAGTTTTATTGCTTCTTGTTATATTTTACAAAGCATGACTGATTCTGCCCACAAAAGCTGGAACATTTAACCTCCTGCCTTGATGCTTTTCCATGGTTTTGCAACAGAGTGGGAAAACTAAAAAAGGATTGAAGGACAGAAGGGTGGATGAAAAGACTGAAGTGGGGGAGAAAGAGAGAGAGAGCAAACAGAAAGGAAGGAAGGAAGGAAAAGGAAAGGGAAAGGGAAAGGAAAAAAAAAAGGAAAAAGAAAAAGAAAAGAAAAAAAAGAAAAAGAAAAAAGAAAAAGAAAAAGAAAAAAGAAAAAAGAAAAAGAAAAAGAAAAAGAAAAAGAAAAAGAAAAGAAAAAGAAAAAGAAAAGAAAAGAAAAAAGAAAAAAGAAAAAGAAAAAGAAAAGAATAAGAAAAAGAAAGAAGAAGAATAAACTGAAGAGACCTTACTACATAAACCCATTCCTTAATCAATAGTTTCTGGTGACACATTCTACCTGTGTCGTCAAAACCCAGTGCATTTATTTCCCCATGGAGGAAGCTGGTCCAGTGATTTTCCTTTGTGCCTTTACATTGTTTCCTAGCTCTGAAGTCTGTAATAGGTTTTCTGCAGATCCTGCAGCACTGTGCCTGAAAAAACCCATTTTCTTCCTCTGCTGCAATTTCACCTCAATAATGTTATTTGCACAGTCAGTGAATATACAGTTTATCTTCTTCTTGTACAGATGATTTTGAAATCTCCAAATATGTACATTAAACTCCTTCAATGTTTGAATAACATTTTACAAGGGCAGATTGACTTTCAGGATAGTACAAGTCAATGAGTTTCAATCTTCATTTTTTGGTCCCTGCCATTCCATGTCTCTCTTTATTATACTTGGGTCAGTGATTTTATCCCCTGCTTTAGAACTGAATTTGCTTGTAATCAGGGAATGCGGAGTACAGTTTGCTCCAGTGTAACTCCACAGTGGAGTACTTCCATGAGGAGTTTGGCTTGGAGTATTTGGCAAAACATCAGTGTGTTACTCTTGCTTCTCTAGGCCTCTTTATTTTCATTATCCTTGGCTACTCTGCTTGGTGCTTAAACTTGAGTAGTGCTTAGATTTATCTTGGGTCTTTAGAGAGGGATTAAAGCAAACTTGACAGAGCCTGAATTATTTCCTAAAACATTCTGTTTCTTACTCAGTTCGGCTTAACACCTTCACATACAGCCAAAACTGCAAATCCTGAATGGAAGGAAGGTTATAAACGGAGGCTATAAAAGCATGCATGAAAATTAAAGAAAGTGAGGATTGCCTATGTTAAACCTGGGGAATAAAATACAGGGCATAATGTGAGCTTTTATTTTTTTTCAATCTGATGAATTTCACAATGTTACTTTCTGTCAAAAAGTGGCCAAAAGTGGTTGAAAATTTGATCCTTATATGGTGAAATTTCACTTCATTATAATTTTGACTATTCTATATAGCAACATATTAATTATAATAATTTTATTCTCTCTGTTCCTCTGCTGACATCACTAGAAACTCAAAAAGTTTTGTTCTGTTCTGTTACCTTTTTGTGCCTTATGCAAAATACATAATTGATATCTTTTTCTATTGACAAGGCAATTCCCATAGTAGTCAATTATGTCAGTGATATTTGTCCTTAACCTTGAAATAAAGCAGCATCTGCAAAAGAGTTAGAAAATACAATAAGTCACTACTTTTTGTGCCATATTTGCTTCATATGGAGATACTAATTTAGGGCTGTCCTGGATCACTTGTAAAGGCCTTTTAGGATGTTTTTTTCCATTGTAATGTAAGAAGATACCTTTTCTTTAATGGTAGAAAAATACAGGCAGTATTTTTTTCCTTTTCCTATCTCATCCTCCGAAGCTTGGGAATAGGTAATTTCAGGTGCCGACTTAGCTAAATGGCATTAAACCCTCACACTTATCTGGTCTATCCACAAGATTATGTTTAAAAAAAATACAACAGATTTTTAGGTCATAATTCATCTCTAGGTTAGAGTAGCCATCTGATTTGGTAATTTCATTTAGCATGTTCCTCTCATTACAGCAAAGATTTTGGCAAATAATGACTCTAGTATCTTATATCCCTCTCTCTCATTTAAGTACCACATTGTAGCTGCAGATCTTGTTTTGTGTGGCTTTTTTCCTCATCTGCACAATTTTATTATGGGATATCAGTGATATTACTACAATGCCTGAATCGTTTGTAGCAGATTCCCAGACAGAGGGCCTTGCTGAATCATTATGTTCTTGAGTAATTTTATTTTCATTCTAGCACTACTTGTTATTTGCTTTTTCTTTGCATGTTGCATTATGATCCATAGTGGCTGCTGCATCTGAAACAATACCATGTTGGAAATATGTATGACCTGAGGAAATTTAGTTGCATGATTTCTAGTCAGACTGTTCAAATTCTCTCTGGTATTAGGCTGAAGAATATGTAGCCATGATACCTTACAGAGACAATCAAATACAGAATCACAGACTGACCTATTTTATGACTGTGTCCAAATTCATCAAGTAATTTCTATAAATAGCTTGCATCTGGTTAAGTATCAGCAAAAGCAATATGCTGGATATATTGTAAAATAAACACAAAACAAGAGAGACAAATCGTACTGAGTATCCTATAACATTACAGAAGTGGTGGGTTTGAGGTTTGTACTGAATTCTTTGCCAGGCCATCAAAATCCACTTGTAGGACTTAAGTGCCTCTTCAGTCTCTGAGATAGGGTGGAGAGTGAAAAGGACATGATGTTCATGTGTTTCTTCCAGAACAAATCAACAAAGAAACCGGTAAGATGAGTGGAGAATAGCTTGGACTTTTGCTGACTGACATAGAATTTGACAGAAGACCTGAGGTGGCATACAGAGGTCATATTTCCTGCTGCTGGCCAGATGTAAATGGCTCCTCCTGAGGACCATTGTACCAGAGACATATCTCCAGAAGCTGACAAAATCAGTCTGTAGAGGAAAAGCAAAAAATTTCACCACAGAAAGGCTGGTGTGTGACAGTGTGCCTTCAGTCCCATACTCACACACAGAAAGAGCATGGCATGCTGGATGGTAATACATTGAGAAAAAAATTGAGAAATTTCATAGAAAAGAAAGAACAAGAACAAATCTGTTTTCACAGATGCAAAGCATTTTCCTGCAGAAGATTTATCAATAAGAAATAGATAAGCTTTGTAGATTACTTTTTGTACGTAGTAGAACACAGGAACATAATTAATTATTTTCTTAATTATTAATGTGCTTTATATTCCTGCAAAAGATCTTCATTTTACTTTCCTGTATGTTTTGTTTGTTAGTGAAAACAGAAATCTTTCTTTCATGGTTATTTTCCTTTCATAGTTTTTTGTGGGAGTGACCAAATTCCCCCTTGCTTTCAGAAAAACCTCTTGCATAAGAGAAAAAATGGTGGTGCTTATGACCTTCTTTGTGGAAATTATATACACAAACACCCTGCAAGTAGCAAACAATGGTCATTTTGAGACTTATAATAGAGTTTTGGATAAAGGATTTAGCTTTGTAACTCAAGGACCTCTAAAATAGCAAACAATTATCTACCTTGTCTGCAACAGTAAAGATGGATAATATAGCAATGTGATTTAAAAATTGATCTTAGCTCCACTCAGCTGAGCATAAAGGAAAATATATGACCTGCTGAGGAGACATAGTGAGCCTGCAGCATATAGTATATCACTGCCAAAAGTTAGAAAAGCCTTTAAAAGACCTTGCTATTACCAATAAAGTTTTCTCTCTGATGCAAATTTCTAGCTAAACTTTCACTTGACCTTGAAAAACTTACATTGTAGTCAGTGATCACCTCTTGCTAGCAGTGCACACCCAATATTCTGAAACTTTTGTTCCATGCATGCTTTAAGAAATGCCTGCTCCTTGTTCAGAGGGAGAAGCTGAAGACCTTTTTACGGCAGAATCATAGGATTCCACAGGGATATTTTAGACTGTCACTGTTTCAGACTACTGGATTTTTTAGAACTAGGCCACTATTTGTATTTTTACACAAAATACAAAGGATTGGACACGTGGAAGACCTTAGCAATTTGAAATATCCAGCAAATTAATTGATAGTGATACAGATTTTCTGAACTCCTCTGTCAGTGATAGAGGTTAGGATTCCAAAATGCTGTTGGATGTTCTTGCAGCTGGAGATTTAAAAGTGCAGATGTGTTCCTATGCATTTAAAAAATGCAAAAGAATTTAGGCAAAACCTCAGCAGAAAAAATTAAAGCTAAAGTGCTTTCCATATCACTTGCCAACAGCTCTGGCAGCATGCATAGTCAGTTTCTGCGTGCTGGCTGATGTGTCTTTGTTAAAATAGGATACCTTGACAGTGTCTCCCATGCTGCCATTCAGTTTCCCTGAAGTGTTAGAAGCTTTCTAAAAAGCTAATAGCAGAGCACCTCATTGCTGAGTGCACTGCCAGCTGGCATCAGTTCCAACAGCAACAACAAAAATGTGGGTTGGGCTCATTCCTGGCAGGCGCTTGGAAGATGTTCAAGAGATCGTTATCTCAGATCAGGCAGCAAAATTTCATTTTGTTCAATTCAAGCTATATTTGACTTCTGTCACATAAAGGACATGAAAATATTTTTACATCTGTCTCACTGCCTAACGTTGCTCTGGCTATAAGCTTTAATAGTGCAATAGAAATCAATGAAAATAATTAATAAAAGCAATGGAAAAATAGTATAAATTTGTTATCATATATTTTCCTGCTCATGGTCACTTGGGATCCCAGAGTTTATCACTAATTATATGGAAAAAAAAAAGGTATTGAATGGTACTTTTAGTAAGCAAAGGATGAACACTTTGCTGTTCAGAATTTTGAGGAAATAAATACCATACAAAGCTGATGTGTTAGAAGATTTGAGTGGTCCATGACCCAGCTGTGAAAAAAAACTACCATACTATCTCTTTCTCCATATTCTTTGCCAGAGTCGAATTGGAGGGAGTATTTCTTTGTCTACACTCTCACTACTGCAAGTAAGAAATCTCTGACAAAGTCCCTATTTAATCAGCTGAAATCAGACCAAAGCTCATACCATAAAAGCTGCCAAAAGTCGACAAAATTTGCCTAATTTCCAAAAATCAATTTGACTTTGTAGCTGTGAACTATTAGCTTGCAATTGGAACCAACAGGAAGAGTAGTTGATAAAAGTTATTATTTCTCTGTAATTTTCTGGTGGCTCAAGAGGTGTAACTGGAAGCAGACTTTGGCACCATCTTATGACTTAGGACTGTTAAAACAAGCTTATTGATTTAGACCCTACTGCTTAGCAGTTTAAACTATCAATTTAAGGACCCTAGATTTAGCTCTGAAGCAGAGTAACAGGAACCATAATGTAAAAGATTGAAAATTATAGTCCTTCTTTCTGCCCTGAGTAGTGCTGTTTGACTTCAGATGCCTGGAACAGTCTGGAACAGTACTGCAGTTCACTATATTTAGACCTGTACATTTTAACACTTTGTCTTGGCGGGCGTTTTTTTGTTTTGGTTTTTTTGTTTTGTTTTGTTTTTTTAAATATACCCATCCCATGATATTTTTCTGCTAGTCACGTTTTGAATTCTAGCCATGAAATTTTTTCACCATATTAAAGAGGGCATCTGAACATACCTTAATCATTTTTCATTACCTTAATCATTTTCTCACCTTCTTTTCTTCAGCACTAAATGGTTACCCCTCTATATGGATGTGGAAAAGGTGAGGTTTTCTTGATTTTAAATCCTTAAATGAATAAAAAACCCCAGTTATTTGGCTTATTATTTCATTATCACTGCCTTTAAACTGAAAAAATCTTCTGAACTTAGAAGAAAATAACCTGAATTTGAGCAGGAGTGAGAGAAAATTCCATCTTTCTAGAACTTTTTTAACATAGGCCAGAGTGAGTAACAGTCTGAAAACTGATGAAGAAAAAGGAATATGTGCTCTATCCTGAAAGCTGTGCTCTTAAAACACCTTTAGAAGCACTTATGGAAAGTGCTACATAGCTTAGGGAGCCAGAATAGTTAGGAAGAAATTATATTTTGAACTTGTAAAACTAAATAACTGCATAATATTTAACATATTATATTATTATCCTCTTGTTAGCACAACAGTTTCTGGTCCTTTTCAGGTATGTTGATTGTCTAAAAATATGGAAGATCTATTACATTGCCTGTTAAGTTCTTTAAGATTTATATTAAAGAAGTACAGAGAGCATGCCAATTCAAAACCCTAGAAATTAATTTCTGTTAATTTTGTTCACTGTTTACTTTCCCCTTTTGATTAACTCTCTTTGGGAATAGTTTAGAGTCCTTCTTTGGATAGACCACTGGAGAAAAGCACTCAATAGGAGTGATTTCCATGTGGACAGCTGTGCTGGTGCTATATTAGGCATACAAAAGGCTGAGTGTACAGGGGTGGGTTAAATGAGTATAATCTATCACTCTAAAGGGAACAATAGGAATTTTCAGCTGCTTTGAGATCTATGATTCATGAATTATGAAAGACATACATAGTTTGACTTAGGGTCAGTGTTTCCATGAAACTGTGGATATGGAATCTGTCTGGAAGCCACAGCTGAGGTGTCCTCACCTTGACCAGTTCCATGTGACATCTTTACAGCCAGATGTTAATTTTGCTGTGAAAGGTTTCAAGCTGAAGGCTTCTCTCATGCTAGGAAACTAATTCAAATCTCAGGGATCACCCATACAAGATGTCTCACTGATACTGGAGTAAAAACGGATTGAGAAGAGATTCCATTGCATGGCTGTGTTGCTGGTGTTCTCATTCCCTTCTATTACATATTCATGTTGTTGCTTTATCCCTGTTATTCTTCCCTTCTTGAAGTTTACCTACCACAAAGGTGTGCTTTTGCCACTCCTTTTCTGCAGCTGAGCTTAAAAGCAGCAGAATTTTCACCTGTGAAATGTCTGACACTGCTTTTCCAGTTGATAATTCATTGAGTTCTGTGAAAGCCACTTCACTGATTGCCATCTCAGGAAAGGAAACAAGAGGGTCTCTCATGTATCCAACCGAACTGTTCTGATGGAGAGGAAACATGTAAATGATCTTCACATCCGTGTGGTGCATCATCCCTGACACACCATGAGGGAGGTAGTGAGTGCTATCTCATCCTGGAAGCACACAGCTGCTGCATTCAGAAGCATTTCACAGGTGGCTGAGGTCTTTTCCAGGTTTTAGTTCCTGATGGGGACATTGAACTGCTCCTGATTTTGGGGGGAGAAGGGTTTGGGTTTCTTTTGTTTGGTTTTGTTTTCAGTATTTTAGCTGAAACTAGTACGTGAAAGAACCTGAAAACATCCTTTGAAGTGCATCAAGTATGTCAGCTGTGCACTAGGCTAGGAAGGTTGGAAGGAAGGAAGGAAGGAAGGATCTGGAGATTACAAAAGAAATATATTTACCTCACAGAAAATCTGCAACATTTGGCATATTTTTTTGGAAAAGCTTGCAAACCTTTTAAAACATTGTTTTTTTCCTATGGGCTCTAGGAAAAGATGGTGAATTGATCAGATTTCTTACACTTATATAAGAATATAAGAACATTTCTTGATTTATTCCAATGCTGTGCCAAGGCTTGGACCCTGTCTGACAGCCTGCAGGAGTCAGTGGTTCCTGTCTAGTTCAGACTGTAAGAGGAGAACAAGCATGAGGCATGCCCCTTTCATGGTCCCTTTTTCCTCTGGCATGAATCTTAATGGCTTGATGCTGAAAAGATACACTCCCATTTTAAGAGATTCCCTCCTAAGCAACTAGCACAACCGGTTTGAATGCCAATGATTTGTCAGCATCCACAGCATGCAATGAATTGCTTGGCAGTTTTCTGTATATTCACAGAATTGCTATATATTCTTCTAGAAAACATTTCCTCTTGCTGCATGGAAAAGACGTGGGGTGTGCCCAAAGGAGAGCCACAGAAATGATTGGAGGTTGGAATACTTCTCCTATGAGAAAGCTGGGATTATTCAGTCTGGAGAAAAGAAGGCTCTGGGAAGATCTTACTGTGGCCTTTCAACATTTAAAGGAGGCTTACAAGAAAGATGGAGACACATCTCCATGTGTGGACAATGGGTAAAGTTTTTAAACTAAAAGAGGGTAGATTAAACTAGATATAAAGAATAAATTTTTACAGTGAGGGTGTGGAGACATTGGGATGGATTGCCCAGAGGAGATGCCACGTCCCTGGAAACATTCATTAGACAGGGCTCAAAGCAGTCTGGTGTAGAGGAAGATGCCCCTGCTCACTGCAGCAAGGGTTGGACTAAATGACTCATAAAGGTCTCTTGCAACACAAACTTTTTTATGATTCTATGATTTTGAACCCACCTACTTATTTCATTATATTAAAATGTTTTATCAACATAAATACATAAAACATAAAACATAAAAAGCTCAGGTGATGAAACTGTTGTTATGATGTACCAGTATTTGCCAGATGAAGTGTTCTGTATTTTTTTTTTGATGCTGTTAAAATTTTACATTGTATAACACAGAATTTTGTGTTGTGGTAGGTGTAGTCTGATTCCGTACATTTTTAGGCTTTGCCCAGTGCATTAGCAAAGAAATATTAAGTATTTTTATCCCTTGTAGAAATAAAATGATATCAACACAAGAAAATCTGTAGAGTCAACTTCTCCACTGTATATGATATTAACCACTATGTTGACAAAATGTTAACTATTTAAAGGTTAATGAATGAGGAGTGCATGGAAAACTCAGTTACAGTTGTCTGGATCCAGGTCAGGAACTGCGAAGTGGGAGCTCTGCATTACCAAATTCACAATAGATGGCCAGCAAAGTTAAGGTAAATGAACTCAACCTTACTCCTGCAATGTAATTTTTATTGCAATGGATCTGGAAGGTAACAATATGATGCCAATGCTGAGGAAGGAAGGGACATAAATCAGAAACCTACTCTTATGTGACTGTTTTGCTTTGGTTTGTTTTCATTTGTTTGTTTGTTAGTTTGTTTTGCTTATAGATTTGTTGCCTTAAGGAACACAAAGGGCAAAATGCTTATTCTACCCAAAAGAACAAGATAGGGTAGTTTCACTATTAATGCTGGAAAAAATGCAACTTTTTTTTTCTGATCACAACTGGTTGCACTTTTGAGAACAAAGTGGTATTATAAATGCATGTAAGTGAATTAGTTGCCAACTTTCCGCTGACAGAGAGCTTGAAAGACATTATTTCAGTGTCTTTTGAAAATTTCACTCTCAGTAGAGGAGCAGTTCTGAGAAAATATCAATAAAACAGTCCTCCAAACCAGTCCTCAAAACTGGTTTATTGATATTTTATTTGGCTTTGAGCTAAGTCCAAGACTGTAAGGCACAGCACACATCCGAAATAGCAACACATAGATAGTATGATATTAAACAAAGACAGGAAAACTATGTGATATTTTTCTGATAGCTATTTCGATCAACAGAGGTGGAGGTTTTGACCTTTGGGGCAGCTTTTGTGGGGGAAGAAAACTACATCTTCCGAAATAGGATATTCCAGGGAGCAAGAGAGGTGCATGCAAAAATACCACATACCCACACAGCACACATGACATGTATGCACGCACTGCCCCCCCCTGAAGAGGCCCAACAATGCCCCTAATCTTCAGCAGGAATAGAAGCAGTAGTGAGCAAAACCTGCTCTGAGCACCCTTGGAGACACCAAAACCCATGAACTCATGCAACAGTGCAAACATAGCAATGCAAATCAATTCTAATGATCAATAGTAAAGTCTTCTATCCAAAACTTTTGTTAAGACTCGTGGAATGCTGGATGCACTCAATTAACTGGTAACTGATTTACAGAAGGTAGACTGTCTTTAGTTTTCGGTTCTTTTGATTAACATCTGCTTAGACTACAACCATTTTTGTTGCTGCTGATTTTCTTTTTGAAGACCTAGTCTGGTTTCATTTTGTTTTACATATTGGGATTTCAGTAAACTCAACTGATAGATAGATATGTAATTTGAAAGCAAGTTCAAAATAACTTCTCTCGCAGATGCGTGTGCAGTCAACATATTTACATACTCTTCTCCAAAATATGTCCTTTCATACAGTATACATAGTATCAGGCAACTACCACTTATGAGTATTTTGTGGCATACTTCAACTTTTTTTTGATGCTATATTCAGATGTTATTAGAAGACTACAATAATACAATAAGGCATAATAATGTCTATATCAATGTGCCAAGAAAAAAATGAACTATTTGCTTTGATGGTTACTAGTGGTTCTCTAAATCTATTTTTATAGTACCCAAACTCAAGTTCCAGGATAACCTGTCAAAAAGTTGAGTCAATGGACCAATGCTACTGTCCACATTTCCAATATATTTTAACACAAATACATCAGCGCTATATGACATCTCTTCAACTGCACAAAAATAAATAGAACTAAAGCAGCACACGGGTAACTAGTTGATTATAGAATCATAGACTCATAGAATAGCTTGGGCTGGAAGAGACTTTTGGACGCCATCTAGTCTAACAGTGCTGCAATAAGCAGGAACATCTTCAAATGCATCATGTTGCTCAGACTCACATCCAATCTGACTATGAAAGTTTCTAGGGATGGGGCATCCATTACCTTTTTGGGCAGCCTATCCCAGGGTTCTACCATGTCATAAGGAAGAAGCATTTTTACAATATTTAATAAAAATAGTCCCTCTTTTATTTTGAAACCATTCTTCCTCACCCTATAGCAACAGATTCTGCTAAAATGCTTGTCCTATCTTACTCATAAGCTTCCTTTAAGAATTGAAAGGCCATAATAAGGCCACCTGGGAGCCTTTTCTTCTCCAAGATAAATAAGCATGACTGTCCTGGCCTTTCCTTATAAGAGACCTGTTCCATTCCTCTAATAATCCTAGTGGGTCTCCTCTGGAGTCTTTCCAAGAAGCCCGTGTCCTTCCTGTGCTGAGACCCAGAGCTGGATGCAGGGTCCCAGGTGGGGTCCCACCAGAGCAGAGCAGAGAGGTAGAATTCGCTCCCTCTCCTGCTGCCCACGCTGCTTTGGATGAAGCCCAGGACATGTTTGGCTTTCTGGGCTGTGAGTGCTCATGGATGGGTCATGTCCAGCCTCTCATCCAGCAGCATCCCCAAGATCTTGACATGACTGCTCTTGATCTGCTTATCCCAAGCCACTTGTGATATAGGTGATTGCTGGTATTCTTTTTAATTTCAACTTGCTCTTTTGTGTATTTGCTTTTGATTTGGGGATTAAAAAAATAGCCTCAGTGAAAAGTATCTTTTCAAAGAAGGGTTTTTTTATTCTTATAGAACTTACAAAAACTGATAAAAAATCACCTAAAATGTGTTTGAAAGGTTTTATGAAATTCTAATTAAGGTGTTGTTGTTGAAGTTATTACTTCTATTCATTCCTAAGCCATGTGACCACACAGTGACAAGAAAGATGAACCATGAGAAGATTTTATCAGCATGTCTTTATGATGTAGTTTATGCAAAGTTACTAAAATCACACAAAGGAAAATTATAAAACTTCATAATTTACTACGCTTGTGGTTTTACAGATGATCTATTCTTCTTTTGCTGTAAAATATATTACAGGCAGCAGGAGGTGCACTATAGAAAAGGTAAAATCAAGAGTTTCTTTGACATTCATATCCACCATGAAAGATTGCTAGGAAATTGTCATAGCGGATACCCAAGACAGGTTTGTTACTTGTGTCTGCTCTCCATGTAAAACACTTACTAAAAAACTGTTGGGAAAGCAACAATATTTTCATTCATAATTCAAAACCAAAAGAAGAGGATTTTGGACACAGTCAGTGTTTAATCTGTTTGGAAAAATTAACATGAATGTGAAAATGTGGCATTAGGCTACCACCACTTCATCTCAAGGAATCAGTCCAGCAGCTTTGTTCTTTGTCATGTCATTCCAGAGGTCTGGGAAAAATTCTCAGACTCTGGTACAGCTGACATTAGCTGGAAGAGCTGACAGCAGGAAAAAGAAGAGATGGAAATAAGGGAAAATACAACCACTGCTCATAACCTTAACCAACCACGCAAACCCAATAGGCTGCCAGTAAATCACTGAATGTAAAAGGTCTGATAAAGATACAAATCACCCTAAAAAGCCTTAGATGTAGACAGCATTAAAGTAATTTTTGTTGCTTCTAAGATGGCTGTCCAGGATGCACTTGCATCTGGGACTAGAAAGAGAATTTCCTCATTTCCTCCTTAATTAAGCTTGTGCAGAGGGAAGTGAGTTTCACTTTGGTGCCTTTGCCCACTTGCCATGTTTGTCATGCATGAGTGGTGAAACATCTTTCCAGAATGCAGTTGTGCTGTCCCACTCATAGGAGTCTGCCTCCTAAACAGTACGGTTGAGGGAGTGAAGGGCGAGGCTGTGGGAACCTTCAGCTGTATCCCATCCCACCAAAAGTATTCTATGTAGAACTAATATTTTTGTGATAAAATCGTTTCAGGGGTGGCTAATGGAATTGTGATACTTGAAATATGAATTCAAAATTCACAGCTTATCAATAAAACCATATTGACTTTTGGAGATGTAGTCTGGTAAATTTGAGTACAGCAGTGCACGCATTTACTTACATTGTGTCCACGACTGATAAACTGCAGTTGCTAATTAGATCTTGGTTAAGCTTTGTCCTTTGTGCTTTTATGCAGACCTTTAACATTTGAGGATGTATTTGCATGCTTCAGTCCACACAAGCACTGAAGGAAGGGCTTGTTTAGGTAACAAGATAAGGAGGAGCTCTCTCCACTTTTGGATTTTAGCTGCCACGAAGGTACCAGTTCCCAAGATTCACAGCTGCTGCTTATTCAGGCAACTCTGTGTTTTGTGCTGCATATTAATTTCTGTCCAACACGGGAATTCAATTTGTACTGTACATTTCATTTCTTCACAGATTTAGATTTATTTCATGTTCTCTGCTTTTAATTAACTCTCTGGCACAGCTGCTGGACTGGATATAAAAACTCATTGCTCTCCTTGCGTTAGGAGTACATCACCAATCATTTAGCACTTAGATGGTGGCACAGGAGCTATCAGTTTCCATGACAACTGAGGCCGTGGTGATTGATTCCTTGCCAGTATGGCATCACCACAGGGATCGAGGTCTGTAATTTTTGTATGCTTGCACCATCCATCTAATTAAAATGGGATTAGAGAATCATCCCTGTGTATGTTCAACAACTGCACTGCAATCCATTTATGTAAATGTCATCTCTAGTCACCACAGTAGTTGGAGTGTTTATGAAGAAACAATTGTTTTGCTCCTAATGTGTTGCAAAGGGGAGGAGGGGAGGGATGAAAAGAGTAATATGTATACAGCATTACTTTGACTACTAAATAAAAAAGTAATCCTTTCAGTGAGGCACAAGTGCTATGCAAATTTTATCCTCTTTCCAAATCTGAATCGTGACTACAGGGAGCAAAGATGGCAGAGCTGTTACAGCTCTGCTCATATGGTGATAACTAACACAGGAAAATGTACTGAGCCTGTCTTGAAAATGCATTAATTAATTTAGCATGTATGAATTATTCATTTGTCAAAAGCCTTTAATTCATATGATTAGTTTTAGCACAGTGGCATCTCTTGAGAGCAAAGTAATCCTTGTATTCTCATAATTTTTCCTTCATGGAGCATTCCTCAAGTCTGGTACAGTTACTTGGAAATTTGTGAAGTCTTTGCAGATCAGGGACAATGACAGTTCTGCGAGATGCAAGGAGACTCCAGATGAAAAGAGAAGCATATAGACTTTTGGAGGGCTATAAGTGAAGCCAGGTTCTTTATATCACTAGATGCAAATGTCGTGCCAGATAAAACCCCAAAAGACAGACAATGACTGATCAGATTGTATTTTTTTGTATATCTTTCCATTTCTTATGCATAATTCTGACAAAATATCCTGTTAACATGAAAAATCACAGTTTGCAGTATTAATGGTCTCATGTCTGTTTTTATTTCATTTTGCCGCCTAGTACTGCACCGTAAAACTTAAAATCATTATACAAATTTTAGATAAAATGAACAGCCTATGGGATTTTGTCCATTGGCTAACTGATACTAGTCACAGGGGTTTTTGTCGTTCTTTATGTCTGTTTCCTTTCTCAACAAAAGAAAACTAAGTGCATAGCAGCCAACAATACACAGATGGTAGAAATGCTACATACAGCACAGGAATGCTATGTTTTATCATAATTCCACAAATTCCATAATTCCACAAAAATCCTTCCTCATGGACCATCCCATCCTGCTCTGGGAGAAAAGAAATCACAATGTCATCATAGCTGTGGAGTTATTGCAAGTCCTTCCACAAAAACTGTAGAGGTATGGGATTGAAGATTGGCTGTACCATGTGAAAACTATAACAAGTGCCACCATCACTTTGGCTCAAAATGGTCTAATCCACCTTAAAATCCATACTCAAAACCCCTTCAAAACAACAAAAAACACGCACAGAGAAAAAGGAAAAGCTAACTGTAATAGAAAAATCTCCAGGCGAAATCTTCCTGCGAAATAAAGCCCCTGCCATCCTCCTTAAGGTAAGCCCAGAGGCATTCAATGATGTTGCCATTTGATGCATTTTACCTGAGAGAGAGTGATCCTTCTTTCAGGACTCAACATCTCACAGATATGAATCAATCTGCAAGAGATTTCTGACACCTGTGCTTGGTTTTCATACAGAGAGTGTCTAACAGTTCTCTCAGATCCTTAAAGACAGCACTCACTGTACATTAAAACAGCCCAATTTCATCTTCCTCCTTCCATATCTCACAAGTAGGCCCACTTGTTTAGGAAAAGGCTTTGGAACTTTAATTGTCAAGAAGTTCAAACAACTAGAAAATGTTGTCTTAAACTGCATCATCTGAAACTGAATAATTATCTTAGTGAATCCTACATTTCTTAATGAGATTATGAGCAGTTACCCCCAAAATAGAACATCAAAACCATTTTAAATTTACAGATGGAGATTGAAGAACACCAAGGAGAAAACTTTAAAATATTTTGTCTGTAAAACAGAAGGAACACTTTCCTAAACAAATACATAGAAAATTTAGTGTTCTCTTTGAATATTCCTATGCCACTTTTGCAGATTTAATTCAGCTGCTGAAGTGCAAGAGCCGATTCCTCTTCATATCTCAAATAATTTTCACAACATAGCCATTCCTACTGTTTCAGCACTGCCAACCCTTGAATATCCTGAAATTATGCTGTGTTAAATGTGGTCAGGGCTGGGGCTTCTGTGTAATGCCTCTGCAGATAATACAGATTCTCACCAGCAAACAGCAATTCATTTTGTGCAGCTTCATGGCAGGCACAGCAGTAGGAACTAGGAGAGGTTGCCCAAGAATTTTTATTAAGGTTTCAGAAGTTTAGTGGTACACCATCCGGGTTTTGAGTGGACAAATAAAATATCACTATTAGAAACTGAAGATCTGTATGTGTGACTTAAAAATGTGTAGATTTTTCTGTTCATTTAGTACCATGCTGAGCCAATGCTCTGCTAACATTAGCTAGCTTGCCTCTCTCCCTTGGCTCGGTGTCATAGACACTCCAGGTACTGCTCCTAGTAATAATTAAACCTGATGCTGAATCATTCCCATATTTGTAAGTAGTATGTTCTTGCTGTTTCCCTCTACATAAAGAGAACTAACTCAAGGCAATCCAGTTAACCTGTCATTGCAGTATGTAAAGGATTGCCATAAGGTAGAGTAAAACATGGTTTCTGAATAAAAAATCTGGGGAAATAACTGTTGAAAATATATGCAGAAAATGAAAAACAGTGGCAATTGAGCTCAGTATTTTAAATTAAAATATTGCAATGAAAATAAAATTATGTTGATAATGGAGACTTGGTCTTCTTGTGTGTAGCTGAAATCATTTATATTCCCACAAACAAAATGATCTACTGCAATTTTGTTTCCTGCTTTCTTTCCAGCCAAGTGGTCTGGCTGTCTATATCTCTTACAGTTATGTATGCTGACCAGGGGAAGGTGCAAGTCAAACATCTGGTTCTCTGCTTGCAGAGCAGTCTGCAAGGACAACACAACAAACTTCCTTACCTCCTTGGTTTTCTGGAAGCAGCATTGTAAATGATGTTTAATATTACTTCTAAAGCAGTCCCTGGTGTCCCTGATGAACTCAGAATACTCCATGTCAACTATTAAAACCAACTACAAGTACTTTTTTTTTTTTTTTTTTTTTTTTTTTAATGGGCATAGCTGCCCATTGAATGCAGACAACTCAACTCAGTTCATCCAAGACAATGTAGATGCTCTACTTGGGCCTAGTTTTATGTGAAGCATCCTGTGCTGACAACATCATGTCATGTCAGCAAATGATGTTTTTAGCTTTTCATGCAGGTAGAATCCAAATGCTATTTACCTTTTTAATTTTTGGACAAAATCTTACTATGCTGATGAAGCCTCATTTGCAGTGTGTCTTTTAGTAGCCTTTTATTTATCTCTAGGAGTGGTCTGAATGTACACTTATTAAATTTTTTTGATAATTAATAGCTGAAAAACTATTACTAGTGAACTGAAACTGCTGATGTCACCTTTTTGTCTTGTTGTGGGAAACTACTGATTATAGAAAGCAACCAAGGTTTTTTCCCAAAGGTTATTTTTTTCCATTAATATTTCATGGCTGAAATATTAATGCCATACCTAATATTCATATTGCAGGATTTTGCAGTCAGTATAAATGACCACCCTAGGTCATGCCTGAAATAGATTTTGAAAGACGTGTTTGTGCCTCACGTGTAGTTTTATGTTTCTGTCTCAGCTGTGGAGCTGTTAGTGATCACACATAACACTGGGAGGAAATACAGAGAATTCTAAGAGGCTGAGAAAATTTGTAATGAGCATCTGACCACAGGCCCTGCCTCAAAAAACCTCTCCTCCTCATCTGTGTCACCTCCATGGCATAAGGGACTACTATGCAGACTGGCTCTTTTCTAAGGGAGAGGCTGTCTTACAGCTTTCTTTGCAGGACTTGGCCGATGGGATTCATTGCATGACCAGAAGAGTTCCTTTATCCTCCTTTAAAGCTGCAGAAAGGGGCACAGATTTGGCTTTCAGTTTTCATTCACCAATATTTCTAGGACTCTTTTCCTGGGTTCCTCCCTTATGTTGTTAAAAGAATCTATGTGCTTCATCATTTCTTTGTTCGTCTATTGCAGCAATCTCAATAATTTTCAGAAGTTTTTAAATAAAGACAGTATATGAGGCCCATTTCTTTCTTTCTTTTCTATGTCTCCTTTAGCATCTCTTTTCAGGAACAAATTTCTAGAACAAAATGCATTCTTGTGTATAAAATAAACCAGCCAGGCATTTACAAGTATATGAAAAGGTAAGCATGAGCTGACTCTCCTATCTGTTGCCCCTATGTATGTGATAGAAATAATCACCTCTAGACACCACTGCACAAGCAGCACACATGAGATTGCAAGGTGTTGAAAGCGATAGGAAATGTGCAGCCTGATTACATATGCTGGAATCCAAGTGCTGCAAAACAATCTCTTTGCACTAATTTGAGGAACACGAATTTAAAGATACCACTTAAATTTTCACCTGCAGTCAAGCAACACCAGTGTTTCAAGATGAATTTGCTAATCACATGGGACTAGGGATTGTATGTGGTGATAAAAGACTAGAAAGATATTTCCTAGCAGGCAGCAATAACTGTTCCAATCTGTTTAAGTAATTTTTTTTCCTTTGCTAGTTTAATTTACCCTGCCCTGCTGCCTGCTTCAATTTATTTAAGTTGAAAATTATTCCAGAGCTGGTGGAAGGCACCACATTCATGACTGTGGAAATGAAATCCATTTGGTTGCAAAGTCTATGTGAAATTTACCCTTTATGCAGTGAGGCAATGCAATCACCACTGGATATCTCCACACTGCAGGCTTTGGGGGAGGTCTGAGTGTTGTGTGAGCCTCTCCCAGCCCCGCTCCATGGCCTTTGCTGAGGCAGTGGTGGCAGGGCAAACCCCTCATGCTGTGCCATCACTGTCACCTGGTGCTTGCTTGTACAGACAGCAGTTTGGTGTTACAACTCACACAGACTGAGCATCACCAGATGGAAAGAAACAGATGTCAAGGTAGGGAGCACACCATTGTCTGAACCCATCAGCTCCTTTACAGGAGTCTACCTGTAGTTCCTGGTGATTACTCAGACACATTCTTGAGCAGTGTGATTCCTCCTGTACCTCTGCACCATGCTTGAGGTGTTAGTGAGTGACTGACCATGCAGGCCAATCATTGGCACGCTGCTAAAGAGTACATCTCAGTAAAGACCCTACCAGAAAGACTTAACCAAATAATTTAAATTAATTGCATATCATTTCTCTCAAGAAGAGACAGGCTAATAAATCCTCAATTAATCCTCAGGTATTACTTGATTATTTAGAAACATAATGACTAGAACTAATGTGCTAGTACTGGCCTGGGATGGGGGACAACTTTTCTTCAAATCTCTATAGCTCTTTAGTTAGATTCATATTTGCATCCTTTTTAAATGCATTTATTCACAAAATGTGTACAACAGATGCTGAATTTTTCTTCCCTGATGCATTTGAGAACAGGACACGTTCCTCAAAACTGCATTTTTGTGCATTTGCAAGTGTATCTATGAGGAAATGGATTGTATCCTTTATTGCTGACTCTTAAAAAAGAAAAGAGGAAAAAAAAAAAAAAAGCTACACATAATCAGAAAGTGACAAAAAAGCCACAAAAATCTAGTTTTTCACAGTATATGGATTATTTATTTATTTATTTATTTATTATTTATGGGATAGTCTTCATAGAACAGCTTTTCCAGGCTTCTCACCAGCTAATTTACACTTTCTGCTCATTTAAAACTGATACTGGTATCACTGTGCAATACCAAGAGGGAAGATCCTTCTGCTCTTCTGAGACTTTCAAACCTCATAGCAGCTCACTTTACTAATAGATTTTTGTTAACAATAATATTATATATTTGTCAGTCTTTTCCCTACACCTGTACCTCTTTTTCCTTCCATTCTCCTCAATACAAGACCCTTTCCACTCTTTGAAAACCTGCCATTGCTTGTGGTTTTGTTTTAAGTTGATGTTATGAAAGACTAGGTGCAGCCTAGCCAAGACTTTGAGAAAACTGCATATGCAGGCTTTTCCTTAAGTTCAAACATGTTTCTGATAGTTTCTGGGTATCAATAATACAAGAAATTTTCTGTCTAAATAGAACATACATATAAACATGTATACATGAAATAATTAGGTTTTGGAGAACCTTAATACGTATGGTTATGGTGATGTTGTGGTAGTGCAATCCTCTCCCACTCCTCACCCCCCATTAGGGCTGCAATGTGGTCTCAGAATATCCTTTGAAATATTTTTTAGAATACATTCTTTGAGCAGCCTAAAACACTGATTCATGACAAATGTAAAGGGCACACTGAAACAGCAGCAGATATTTGTCAGACATACAAGAAAACAAACGAAATCTCCTCTCTCACTACATATTGTGCTTTGGCTTCTTGCTGAACCTTAGGCTGGATTCTTTCTCATTCATTCAGCAAGATTGTTTCTGTTGCTAAGGCAGCTCTGCTTATTTACTTTTCACCTACTACCAGACTCATATCTGAGAAGAGTCATTTTCCTGATGCTGTGACTTTAGTGTCAAAACACTGCTCAGTTTCCAGAGCTAAAAAGAGACGGCAATTCATAAATAACCTTGCAGTCTTGTTACAGAATTAAACAAGCTTCAGTATTTGAATGATGATCTTGATCAGCTAAGTTAGTGGTCCTGCTGGAAGCATGTAGTTTTTCTCTATGAACAGTGTAGCCTCAATAAGCATTAACCCAAATGTCAGGTATGTAGCACATGTGGGCCAGGTACCCACAGCCTGAGGGACAGACAGGAACATTTTCAACACATAATTAAGCTAACCTGCCTGCTGAACAGTGAGAGCTTGTCAACAGCTTTTCCCATGCTTTTCAGGGTAGTGAGTAGAGAGGAGACTGTGGGATGGGTGTGGAACAGATTCTTTGAGACCCATCTTCACAAAGGCTTCCTACCCTTACAATTGGTTGTGGCTGCTGGGTAAAACACACCAAAACTTACTTTTTTACTAAAAACCAAAGTGTGAGGATTCATTTGCATATTATTCATTGACCAGAAGGTCTGAGAGAAGCTAGGCAGGTACCAAGAAAAATTTATCAATAGTGTCTTTTGGAAAGTGTTAGGGCATCAGTCTTCCAAACTACACACAATTATAAGTATAGGTATAGAAATTTTCAAAGGGTAAAGATCCACATGTGCAGAACAGTTTGTTTCATGTCACCTTGTAATTCTTTCTACCACTTTTACATTCGTGCATTTCTATGCCTGTAGTGGTTTAGCATGAATGTGAAAGTTGTTTTTTTTTTTTTTCCTAAGGAGGTTCTAATATGGATTGACAGCTTGGCTGATGAATGGGAGTGTTTCTACACCTCTGGAAATGCAGTCTTGAATCATAAGTCCCAAGTGACTTTGTCCTTTTCTTTTCCAGCTGGCAGGGAGGTAACACCATCTTGTGAGTCAGGGTTTGGGCTGGTCCCCCCGGGGCCAGGCCTCGGGGGGTGTCCTGTCTGTGGGACAGTGGGTGAGGCTGGCCGTGTCCCCTCTGTCCCCTCCCGGCCCCTCCGATGGGAGAGGAGGAGGGGGACTGCAGACCAGCACTCTGGCCCTGCGCCAGGACCACAGTGGCCGTGCTCTGGGCCTTGGTTGCCAGAGCCGCTGGTCCAAAGGAGGAGAGACTTTTTAAGAACTTTTCTCTGGAGCTCCAGAAAGCTGATCCAAGTTTAAGTTACTTAGATCTTACCAGGGGTAGAAAAAAGTCATTCATCAGCGTTCCTGAGCAGCTCCCTCTCCTCCTTCCTCCCCCTGTCACCTGTGGCCTTGAAGTTCCAAGAGTCAGCTGAGGAGAAGGAAAAAAAATCCTCTGGGCAAAGACTTTAACCCTTTTCCCTCCTCCATGGAAGACAGAGTGATCTGAAATGTAGAGAGACAAAGTCAGTGAAAAAACTGAAAAAGACTATTAGAAGATAAGACAGAAGAAGTGAATATTTTTGACCAGACTTCTCTAGATATGAAGTACGGAAAAATGGACTGTTCTTGTAATATCCTAATGCTGCTTGGGGGAATGCAAGTTCTAGCCAAAGGGTTGTGTGTATTGATATACATGGCTTTTAATTGAGAATTTTGAATAGAGTATATCCTCGACTCCTAGAAAAGAATAAGGAGGTCTCTACTTCTTTTGAGATAGAGATGATTTTAAAAAGAAAAGAGAATCTCTGTTTTGCACTAAAAAAACATTCTTAAAACAATACCCCAAACATACAGAAACCCGTAAGCAACTTGAGAAACTGTTATATGGGTGAGACTGCCCAGAATCTGCGAAAATTTCAGGCGGTTGCAGATCTGTGGCCTTGAAAGCCACCAGACCTTTTCTTGGGGCGTGTGCTCCATAACCCTAGAGAGGCTCCTCTCCCAAGGTGATGTAGGATCGTGTTTAAATGGTAGCAACTATCTGAAAATCATCTATACTAAGTGGAAAAGTAAACAGTTTGAAGAGGGAGGGAAGGTGTTTGAATATCTCATTTTCTTGTCTCTCTCTCTTTTTTGTCTTTAGTGTATATTAATAAAATCTATCTGTTTTTACTTTTAAGTTGTGCCTGTTTCACCTTTTTCTCCCCAAATCCTATCTCCCAACTGATAAACAAAATGTAGCAAATGTAAAACCACGACAATGCCTTGTTTGTGAAATATCTTTCAAGTGGTCTTATTAAAACATCTGATGCTATGGAATATTCATAGAAACAAAATTTTGATTCTAGAGATTGTGCCTTTTTAGTCAGAGAGCAAAACCAATATCAAGTTACGTGTGCAAACAGAACCTAGCAAGCGTATCTCCCACTCCGGTGGAAGGGTATTTGAAATTCAGTTATTGACCACGACTTACACAATTCATGAGCTGAATCTTTCCAAACAAATAGTAGAAGTGAGAAGGAAAATTATATAAATATACCAAAAATTCCAGCATATTTTAGAAAAGAGGCAAATGTGCATAAATGAGTTTCACATAGTATTCAGAGTACAAAGTACAGAATCCATTCTCAGAAAAGAAACCCATCCATCAGCTACTCTGTGATATTGACCCTCTGCCTGCAACATGCAGATGATAGCATTTCATCGGCTCAGGGTTCTGAAAAGAAGGTCAAGAGTCATCCTTCAGAACCCATAGTTACATAGGTTGAACAAGTATCAAAGAGAACAAGGATATGAGGAAAAGTTTAATTTTTAAAAATATGATCGTTTGGGGTATTATTTTAATGGCAGGTAATTAAAAAAAGCCAAGTAAAAACAAACAAAAAACCACATATACACACGCAGCCTCACCCCCACCCCCACCCCCCCCTGGCAAAAAAAAAAAAAGGGCAGCATAAAGCCAGGTAAGAATTAGGACAAGCATTCTTTGCATATAAGAAAGAACTGCAGTATTGTGAGTAGTTCCACTGAAGTTAAGTCAGTGTTAAGTAGGACACATGCTTATCTGCCATATGTCAGTTCTTATGTGTAAACACTCCAGGAAATCATTCTACCTTGCCCTTACCACAAAGTATGAGTTCAGTTCAGGATTGGAGATATCAGAATCACCAGCATAACTTCTGAGCTGCTGTTCTGATGATTTTAGAGCAGAGTCTGCAGCAGCTGGGAATGCAACAATACCAGAGAAGAGAAGTAATGATTTGCTGTGGGTTTCACTGTATGATTTGCACAGTGTATTAGGAAAGGGCCCCTGTTCCATTTCCTCTCTGTGGCTCTCTTTTTATTCTCTACAGTCAACAAAATGCAATTATCTGCTAGAGCTTAGGTGTGAATATGAGTGAAGTTTAAAGCTGTGAAAAATAACCCATGTTATTACTTTTTTTATGAAAATTTTGTGCAGGATCACTCCCATGCTTTTGGTTATTTGTACAAAAGAGCACAAAGTTTTCTCTGCAACAGGGTCTGACTAAAAGCAACCCTGGAAGCTTAGATGCTGTCTCAGAAAAAGTTATTGATAGTGACCTAAGTTTCCCAGAAGTAACTTCCTAGCATGCTCTCTCTAACCATGGCATCTTAGAAGTAGCATATGAGAGCAAATGAATAGTGCAATGCTGAGTGCTGCTCATTTATGTACCATTCTGAAGTCAATCAGTGCAGCCCAGATATCTACTGTCATGTCACATAGTCATTATTTCTATCAGTACAGTCCACTAAGCAGAATACTGGGTGACTACTGGATGATGCAGAATACAAAACATTTAATCTTGCTTTTTAAAATTATTTGATTGAGAAATCTATGTGCTTCTTATGATTTAAATGAGGGAGCATTAATATGAGCATTTCTAGAAGAGGAGTTGTTTATCTTTTTTTTTTCTGGATGGAATATATGCTGTTTAATATTTGTTTCTTTACTAACTTACATTCCTGAGCAATCTCTTCCATGTGTTGACAAATGGCTTTTGTGTTATCACAGTAAGTAATTTATACATTTAAGTAAGTTTATTTTCTGTTTCCCCTTTTTTGCTCCGTATTTCTCTTATTCAAATTAAAACATATCTTTCTTTTCTTGGTCAGCATTAAACTTCACTTGTAGAAAACCATAATGCTGTTTATTTTGGATTTTAGTTTCCAATAGTGTGGGTGGAGGGGACTGTTAAATGCCAAATTAAACCATTTCCACTGGAATGTGAGCAATTACATTTAAACTTTTCTATTACCACTGCTTTCTTTTCTTGCTTGCTTTTAATCTTTCTTTCTCATTTCAATAGAGCTCGCTGGGAGATTTATAACTACCTGACAAAAAAAAATGTAGGCTATAAGTTACTTCACTTCCAAAATAAATACATATATACTTTTTTTTTTTTTTTTCCCTGTAGGAGGGTTGCTTTGCTCGCTAGTGAAATTGTGTATCTGTTATGTTTTATAAAATTAATTTTGTAACAGTACTGCACACAACAGTCTACTCAGGTACAATAAAGCATTGAAAGCAATGAGTCTGGCAACATGTAATTACATTTTCACATCCCTTCAGAAAGAATATTCCTGAGAATATGTTGTTAGGATTTTGATGGGTCAGTTGTTTTTTATTAAGGCTCCCAATTGAGCTTGGTTGCTAGAATGACAAATGAACAGGGCACAGAGTCCAACAACTCCTTTAGCAGATTTTGCTTTCTCTCAGCTTCTTTTCTGAGTGGAGGGAAGCCATGCCAAGGAGTATATTGATACTGGAAGGAGACAACATCAGTGGGAGAGTGCATTCTTCCAGGCAAAGCTTTGCATTGTTACCCTTCAGTGAGCATCACCCATTATGGTGTATGCAGTGTCCTAGTCCGACTCCAGTTTGATTGAAGACTTGCTCCCTGGTTCTGAGAAGCACTTGCTTTGGTTCCAGAAGGAGACCCTCAAAACCGGTACCACCAGACTCTCCCCAAAGTCCTCTCCAAACACCGGCTCCATCTTGGCTACAATCATGCCCTAGTGCAGAGGGACAGGGTGCCTGTGCAATGGAGGGGAGGATCCTTTCAGATTTGTCCTTCTTCAAATGTAATTGATGTCTTAACAGTTGATGACCAGACACTTCGATATCCACTTACAGAGTATATTCTGGAACATTCCAAATGTTGAATCCTCAAACTGTGTTTGCCATAGAGCAGACAGAAGACCAAGAAGATAAATTAAAGCCAAATCCTGTATACACTGTTCCACAGAAGCTGAAAAGCAGTCACTTATAAATGAAAGAATAGAAAAAGCATTTTGTCATATGAATAGAAGAATCATCTGTGTGAGGCAAGGCATCAAAACTCCCATTTGTGCTGAAAATCTTATCTCTGAGAGGAATGAAGTACAACTCTTAATTACTGTATGAAAATAACATCCATCACTCATGGAATGAATGTAGAAAGAAAATGAAGTGATAAAGACTTGTTAATGGGCTGATGAGTGGAAACAGAAGTGTTTGAGGAGTGGAAGTGAATGTTGTCGGAGAAGCAGCAGTTTATGCATGCTGTTCTGCTGGTTTACACTCCCTTATCAGTGACAAGTATAAAAAAAATCAGCAAATATCACTTCCTGGGATTATGCTAAGAAAAGTCTGCTTGCATGAGAGTATTAATAGTTCAAGCAGATTGGAATTGCGATCACATTTTATAGCTATAAAATCAAGGCACAATTAGGAAATGGATTGCTTGTGTACGTCCAGTCAGACAAGACCAGGGTCAAAAAGAGAACTACAGCAGCCTGTTATCACTGAGATAGGAAGCAGTTTCACCACTTTCTGGGTTTAGATGAGTCTGTAAGTAGTTTCAAATACTGACGCCAGGAGTGCAAAAGACTGGTAAATATATGACTACGTTGGCTGCATGCAGGTCAGCTCTGCAGTGGTTGGAGGATCACTGGATTAACAGCAGCGCTCAGTGCTCGTGATGGAGTGCCCTGCTAGATTGCTAGACTGGACTAGAGTATCATCTGAAACACAGGCTCCATGCAGGTGTGCCACCAGCAATGCTCTGATGGTGCATAATTTGTGTCAACTGCCTTGTGAGGAAAATCGCAACATTTTCTGCTCTTCAAAGAGAGCATACTCATCCCAAATATTCTTAGAAAATTGACTTTTCCTCCTTGTGAGAGACACTTTTCCTTAAAATTTATAAATTCATGATAGGATTATGATGCATGGTGATGAATAAGAGATGGATTTTCTTACAATCCAGGCATTGGCCTGTTTCTAGAGCAAAAGAAACTGTTAGCAAATTTAGTCAGTCAACATATGATGTACTCATAAATCTTCTTTCTCAACTATGCGTATTTTTCCCCAGTACAGGTTAATGCAATGGAACCTTTTCCCATGCTGCTATGAGACCCGTGTTACTGTTGGTCCAAAAGATTTGTAGGGATCCAGCTGGACCAGCAAATCCTGCACAGCTTCAGGGTTGGCTGGAAGTTTATCATTCTCAGTCATGGCCTGCGCACTGACACTCCCTTGGTTCAATTATCCATGTTGAAGGAAGGGGCAAGAATGTCTTAAACATCCATGCCTTGTCTCTCTCCCTCCAGGTTGTTTGATCTGTCCCTCTGTCCCTCCAGGTGTTGCCCCCACCCTCCAGGTTGTTTGATCTCCCTGAAACTTTTGAAATCTTTCTTGGTTTCTCCTGACTCTACATCTCCTTGCCTCCCTGGCTTCCATGCTGTGATGAGACTGTGATGAAGGCTGCTGAATGAGTTCCTGAACTCTGGAAATGCCTGGACAGCTTGATCGTACCCGGCCGTTACTTTCCTTGAGTCATGGTCACTTGAGCATTCCTGACTAAGGTGGTATACTGCCTAGTTTTTGTTCATTTTGCTTGCAGCAACACAGATCATAGAAAGGGCAGAAATGCTTTAGTCTGATAACAAAACCTGAGAGGTCCAGTTTTTATTTTCTTTCTACAAGTGCAGAATGATTTTTAATTCTCTGGCTTGCTGCCAAAATTAGTGACTGCAGCTGTGTTTTGTAGTCCAGGCTTACCCCTTTCTCCCACTCTGAAAAAAACCACCTTTGGTGTTTCTGTGATAATTCGCAGGGTCTCTGCTGTTCCTTGATTTTAGATGGGCTTACCAGCTGCTGCAGTGTTTGCCTTCACAGCTGGTAACCAAAATCTTCTTTCTGTAGATTTGCTTTCTGAGTGTTCCTCAGGAATGCTGAAAATTTGCCTCATGCACTGCGGGGGTGCCTGCTGGGGGCGCCTGCCTCTGCAGCGGCGCCCGTGTCGCCTGTCCGGCCAGCCCTGGCACCACAGCAACACAGTGGTTCTTGGCTTGTCGGGAGTGCAGCCTGCCTATGGCAAAGGAAGTGAAAGGAGGGACTCTCGAGGAGTAAATCCAACCGAGTTTATTGGAGGCTCCGGACGTGGAGTCCTCGCCTCGGGACACCAGCCTCAGAGAGACACCGAGCCCCTCTGTGCTGTGACTTTTAACAGGGGGTGTGACACAGGGGAGGGTTCAGTCAGGGGTACAGTGAGGGTGTGGCTCTTAACATAATAGACATGTGCAACAACCATACAAAACACAATAGGAGGGGAAAGCCTGGATCCTGCCCAATCACTCGACGCCTTCCCTGGAAATCTCTGGACACAGGGAGAGGCCCCAGAGTGACAGACAGGACCAGGAGGTTATATAACCAATGATTGACATAAAACCGAACATGGGGTAAACCATACAGGGGGAAAAACATAGGGGGTTACAGAACAAACCATTATGTAAAACCTTATCGAACAAATCATACAGAAACCTGAGCAAAATACACCACCACAATGCACTGACAGACTGGCCACAGCAGCAGCCTCTAAACAACGTCCTTGTGTATTTCTTTCTCCCATTTCCTGTCCCTTAACTTTAGCAGGTTCCACTTTCAGAATGGATATTTCTGTGGTATAATTCTGAACACAAGTGTCCCAGACCTTTCTTTCAGCCTTGGTACTCTGCAAGACATACACTGCACATGCTCATGCTAACATTTTACTAAAGTCCTCATAATTAGATTCCACAAAAACAGGGAAAGTGAGATTTTAGTGGATGTCGAACCCCTGAATAAAAACTGTGAAAAAGGAAATTGAAGTACTTAATTCAAACAGCTGAAAGAAACTTGATCAGTTTCATATATCTTAGGTGTGATGCCTGACCACTTACTTTTCTTCTGAAAAATGAATTCCTTATTCACTAAGGTCCCTAAGTGTCCCAGTCAGAGCACTAGTCCCCTGGCAAATCCATGTGGTCACTACCTCCTCTGGGGCACCCAGAAAGTAGTCTAGCTGGAACCTATAAATCAAGAGTTATGTAGAAAATCGCTATTTGAGAGTAGCACTAAAAATTTACTGAGGGTGACAACAGACTTTGATAATTTATCAAAAAATGGTACCATTTTATGTAAGTATATCGCTCTAAATGATTTTGTGCCAGTATTTTTTCAAACAGCAATACTAATTTTTTCTCCCTTACGTAAATACCAAGAAGGTCTACAACATGGCTCCTTCACTACATTGATAAATACAGAAAAATAAATCTTTCTCAATTTGGAACTATAATTGCTTTTCTGATTTTAACCCTAACAAATACAGGAGCAACTTGGAATCAGATAAATGATTGTGATTTACCCAGCTGGTGATCTACACTGGTATTTCTTATGAGCATGGGCCCACATATCCAAAGTGAATTTTGATAGTTACTAGTCTACACCTGCTGCCTCTTTTTTGCTAAATGCATCAATTTTGTGACAGGCAAAATTTCAGTAAAAGTAGCTGCCTGGACATCTTGTCTTATTTTCTTATGATAACAGTGAAGCCCTTTCTGAGCTTTTTCTAATGCTGTAATTGAAAGGAACTTGAAAATAATCCTAGGAAACAAATTCTTCTGGATTTTAAGACTCGTCTTAGTTCTGAGTTTTTACATAATAAGAATTAAAAAAGACCTTGAAACCACAACTGAATGGAAAATATCTACACCCAAAACACTTCATGCTTTAGAGGGCAATTTTTTTTCACATGGCAGTGCAGTCAGATGTGCTAATTGTTGAACCATAAACCCTGTGTAAGTTAGCATTTTAGGGATAATTTTTATAAAGTGAAGATAGTAGTTCAGTATTCCCAAACCAGGTGATTCAGTCTTGCAGTTGTATGAAATGTGGGTGTTTATTTAACTTGGGAAATATTTTTATTTTAATGACGTATCACTGTGGTGGGAAGTTACAAGTTTTGGGTTTGACAGAAAGTACTAAGTGTCAAAATAATTTCTTGGTTGTTACCAAACCGACGAAGCTAGGCAGTTGTGATAAAGCTGTTAAGATCTCAGGTGGAGGTAAAGGAGAAGAACATACTTACAAGAGACTTGCTCAGAAGCTGTTTAAATCACATCAGAAAAATCTTTTTTATTCATTTCTTGTGTCTCATCTCTGGAATATGATGTGTTTCAACTCTGTTAAACAGACAGTTGAGAAATCCTCAAAGGGAACAATTTTTCCATCAGAGAATAATTTCTTGTAAAATTTCAAATGTTTGCAGAGACAGTTTTATTTCTGAAGGTATGATAGGTGAGGCAGGGTTTTGAATTTTGCCAGCAACTCTCTATAACATCTCTGTATCCTACCTGCCTGATGGAGATTAAATAACTCCCAGACTCTTCCATTTCTTGTCTAAGTGGGAATTGGAGATTTTCTGGATTTTGAGGTTTCGATTAGGACTCTAGCTGCCAATCATGAAAATGAGTTGAGGGACAAGGCCTGTAATTTGGAGTCACAGAGCTTGAGACCTAGCACTTCTAGGGTTTCCAGATTCCAGAAAATAAAGACCCAGTTTTCCCACACTTCACAAAGCTTAACTAGAATACTTTTAAAATCACATTTTGACACTTCCTAGGGGTTGGGCATTTTTGTTGTTGTATTTTGTTTAGCTTTTTTTAAAGCTAAAATCCATAACTTCAAAATTTTAATGAATTTCAGAAATTCCTAAATCTTCAAAATTAAATCATGTTCTCACTTCTTTTAAGCACTTTGCAGTTATTTTCAAAGCTTTTAATTACAATTCTGCACCATTCTCCCATAAGGGCTTTCAGTTCTAGTCACTGTATTTAGCTGTTGATGTTATTATACTATTTAATTTGAGAAATTGGTATTTTTAAATGTTTATATCTTTTCTTTAGTCATTTTTCCCTGATGAAACTTGGCCCTTAATTACCTCAGGAAAACCAACTGGCTACTGAGACTCAAGGAGAGACATAGTAATACTGTATCTGCCTTTTGTTCATCTTCTTCCTAAACTCCTTATAATTCTAAGACTTATATTAGTAGAACCTCCCTTTACTTTCTACACTCTCTTGCACCAGAGTCCCAGAGCCATCTGTGGACATTGTAAGCTACACTGAGTTTCCATCATTGGCTTTGTTTAACCAGGCAAGTCTCATAGATTGTTGTCTAGGAATATGAAAGTCTGTGTTTTTGAGTTCTTCTCAAGCTGCAGCAAATAGCGTCTCTGTTTGTACATAATCAGCCAAGTATACTTTCAACAAAATCGACATGCCCCTAGCAGATCACTGTACTGAAAAATGTGTACTGAAGGGTTCTTTCCCTTCAGTTGTGTAATTACCAAAATCTGGGGATATGTGGAGTGAATTTTTAATGAAAAATATATAGTGCAGTATCTGGATTTTAATATTATTTGCTCACATAGAACCGTACTACCCTGACTACACCCGTTAATGCAAGGAAAGCTTCCATTTGCACTCTCATTGCTTCTGATTTGTTACCCCTTCCTCTCTCCTGTCTTCTTCTTCCCTTTTCTCTATTCCCTCCCTATCTTTCTTCTGCACAGTTCACCCTCTGCTAATTGATCACATGGATTTGGCTGATTTAGGAACAGAAGAAAACCCACTCAGTCTAACCTGCGGCCCCCACCTTGATCCCCACTGAGCTTGATGTCCCTACCAGCTGGCTTCTAACTTAATCCACCTCCTTTGTAGCTATTTTTAATGGCACAAGAGCTTTCTGTGAGTGCTTTACATACCTATTCAGTCAAAAAAGCTCCATGCTTATCTATCTCTTTCCTTTTTCTGTGTTTTTTTTTCTATGGTTTTTTTTTTTCTATTTTTTTATCTTCAGGACTCTGATTTATGGACTATTAGTAACTCACTCCTCATAACTAGAAGCAAGGAAAAAATAGAAACTCTTTAAAACAAGCAATCTACTTAATTATTTCTATCCTGCAGTTACCGAAGTTTTGTAAATCTTATTTTCATGTCAGGTTCCTGTTTAAGTTTTCAGAGCCAGCAGGCACTAAAATACAGCAGCCTTAGGATAGGCAGGACTGTGAAACATCTTTTTACTGAGGACACTGACAGGTGCAAAAAGAGGGTGATCTGGTTTACATTTGAAAAATGGCAGCAGAGTATACAGTAACATGTTATTTGTCAGAACAGTGCCCTGCAGTTTGGCAGGCTGATATTCACTTGCCCTGTGGATCACACAGTTAGAGTAAATTGCAAGTCTAATCAGCAAGAATTTAAGGCATAGAGTACCAAAACTAATTCAGATGCCAAATAGCTCTTGGGTTATTTTACAAGGATCTCTTTGTGAGGAAGTAATGAACTGTTTCCTGGCACCCAATTTTTATAGCTGAGAAGTGGTTGTGTTTATTAAACCAACTCTTAACAAAATGGAAAGGAAGCAAGAAACGTGAAACACCTCTTACGAGTGTTTGAGATCCCACAAGTGAAGGGCCTTGGGGTTTGTTTTCAAGATGGAAGTGTTTGACAGAATATGGTGCTGTTTGTTGACTGTATTCTGGGTGCCCTGATCCAACACAGCGACTCTGGCTTCAAAGTTTCCAAAGGATTTCAAGGTCTTCAAATTTCTTTGATTATAACTTGCTGATAGAAAGAAATGCATATCTGTTAGCGTTATTACTTAGACTGTTTCCACCATTGGAAAGGCACAGAATAGTAATTATTTTCTGTGTTACAAATTAAATATAATGGTAGTAGTAGTAGCAGTAGTAGTAGTAGTGGTAGTAAAATAATAATAATAATAATAATAATAATAATAATAATAATAATAATAATAGTAATAATATCCCCAGGCAAAATAAAATCACCACACTGGCATATTCACATATTTACAGGACAGAAAAATCTCATTCAATTTCTATTTATGCTGGTTCCATGCTTAAAAAAATAACATGCTCAAGAATCCATTAGTAAGAAAATGCACTAATGGTATTCATATATGTATTCCAAACAGATTCTTTATGAGCAATTTTCCCATAATCAATAAATAGGAAGTATTTGCGTTTGATTGAAAGACAAAAATATTTTCTAAAACTGAAGTTTATTCTGAAGCTGGAGAAACACCTCTAAGGATGAAGAGGAACCATAAAGAATTAAAACTTCCCCAAATCTCAGTGAAAGCCTCTACAGGTTACAGGTTATGTTCACCAGTAGCACTATTCTTCAATACAATGCCATTTTCAGAGAATGACAGACAAAAGAGACTATTCTCTGCAAGTTTCCTTTTCACTTTTCCATGTTTTTTAACAGCTAGGTTGTGTCCACTGATGTCATCAGACTTTCTGTAGGAATCTTTATTGGAGACACTAGAGAGGATGCAATTTAACTGAGGCTCCTTAGACTATTTCATAAGGGAGCCTATGTCCAAATTATTGCTCATCTCACTCCAGATTCTTGCTCCAAGAGATTTAATTTTAAAAAAGAAGAATTATTACCATCTAGAGAAAAAGGTTTATGTCTTCAAACTTCAGAGTCTGAAAGGTAAGTTGAACAGATAAGTTAATTTGGAGTCCAGTCCTTCAGGTAACAAAGTAATAAGGCAACATCTTCTTTTAGTGTAGGTTTTAACACATTACTACAAGTGTGTGTAGTATATTCATTTACTGCTATCAAGAAATAATGTTTCCAGAGGAAAGACAGGTTACTAATACTGTCCTCACTAACATATGGGTTTTTTGACATAAATATTTTTTTGAATGTGGAGCATATGGCTATGCACTCAATAATAACTGCTAATGGCTCAAATGGGTTGAAGTGAACAGAGGATAGTCTACCTATTTTGGTAGCTTGAAAATTTTTAGATTTTGCTTTAAGAAAATATGGGAGTCCCTATATATTTTTTGTTTAAACCTATTGAAAATGAATTCCAAATAAGTAAGATATGTCCACTCAGCTGCCTACCTGAGTTCTCCTTCTGGGTCATAGATGTCAATTGAATCCTTAATTCTATTTTTCCTTTATTACTGCTATTATTATTGCTAGTGTTATTAATTTTCTCTTTGTATTCAGGTTCCATCTTCTTTTCCCTTGGCTGCTGATTATTACTGGAGGAAAATGAGAATGCAAGTGACTGTATGATCTAAATCTTCATGTCTTCAGCATAAGCTTTTTACTTATGATGTACTGAAAAAGAGGATGCATTGAACACCATTAAAATATTGCTTTGTGGAAGAAAGTGCTCATGGTGTCTCAGGAGACAGCCTTGGAAGCTTATTACTGGGATCTGTGAAGTCTCATGGAAAAGTAGGAAAGAGAATCTTATCTATCCAGTTACTGTGTAGACATCATCTTTCCCTTAATGTGATAAGGTTTCTACTGGCATCTTCACCCCACATCATGGACCCTGGTCCCTGAATTTATGAGGACAGAGTAGGTGTGTTACTGTGGCCATAGCTTTTATACTAGGAGCAGAAGTATGGAAGTTTCTGATACCAAAGATGAAAAAATTGTTTTCAACTCATGTTTTTGCAGCCACTCTTTACTGGTGAAGTCCAGCTCTTTAGTTTGGTATACAAGGGGGCTCTAGAGAGACTGAGAGGTGAGCATCACAATTATTTTTCAAAAAAGTAGCATTGCTTGCTGGTAATCCCAAGCAATCTACTTCAGCTCTAGTTCCTTAATTTTTTTGTACCTTGTATCCTTGAGCTGTCTTCCCTTAAAATTGTGGCTCCAACCTTGTGCTCTCCTGTTAATTTCTTTTGTTCCTTTTACTTCCTCAGCTAAAGGCTGTCTTTGGGATAGCCCTTAAATAATGGGTCTCCCAACTTCCTAGAGTGCTGTGCCATGAACAGCAAAACAAGCTGGAACCAACATCATTATCTTAGACAGATGTTTGCTTTCTGAGTAATCTACCTACTACTGCTGTTCCACCTGTCTATAATACTTATGAAGTGGAAGGCTGAGTGGTTGTATCTGTAGGATTTGCAGAAAATAACATTGTGAATAATTGATTAAAAAATTTGTGTTGATTGACTGTACTCAAAATTATTTGAAATCCAATACCATTGTAAACTCCTTCACAGGCAAAATGTCTGTTTGGTTTTTTTTAAACAGCTATTTCAAAGATTTGTTCAATGTTTTTCTGGATATCGTGTTATAAAAGGTGAACAATTGACCCATTTAATGTTTACTTTCTTTATGGCTTTTATTATAAATTAATTGTTATTTTCTCCTAAAGGAAGAAGCTCAGAGTGGATGCACCATAAAGAAATTAAAGGAAATAATTCAGAATTATATAATGCAATGAGGTTATTTGAGAATTAATCAAATAATCTGTTCTCATTATTGTTACAATGACTCCTTGGTTGTCGCCGACCGCCCAGTTCCCTGGCCGGGATGGTCTGGGTGCCACGACCTTCCCAAGTGAGTCGCCCACGGGGAGGCGGCCTCAGCTCAGGCGGCACAGGCACTCCTATAGAGTGATCAGCTCTTTTTGTGAGATCGCCACAGTGATCAAGCCTGTCAGCTCTATCCAGGCTACAGCTGCTGATGCAGTTGTCTTCTAGGCAGGGGTGACCCAGGTGGCGCGGGAGAAATCACAGGAGCTGGGGGTCTTCTCCAGGAGCCTTCTTTATTCCTCGCTGACTCTCCAAAGAAGGACCCAAAGGTCTGGAGAGCCTGGCTTTTATTCATAACTTAGGGGGTGGGGTTTGCTAAACCGACCAATAGGGATGCGGATTGAAAAGTTATCCAATAAGGGCGCGGATTGAAAAGTTAACCAATGGGGGTGCAGATTGAAAAGTTAACCAAAAGGAGAAAGGATCCAAAACAGACCAATCAGGGTACAGAGTTGAGGAGAAAACACAACAACCAATCAGGGGTAAGGTAACCAACATATCAGGAAGTAATCTTCAAACTGTACAGGGTCAAACAACTTGGATGGAGAAACTCAAGGGTTAGGCTCCCTCCATGGGAGTGCCTGGAGCGTTGCTCCCTCCGCGTAGTCCTTAGGAGCCTCCACACTTGGTCACTAAGATTTTTTGTTTTTTCTTCAGTTCATTTACAGACTTTCTTTTTCTAGCAACGCTTCATCCTGTTGAAGGATCCTCATCCTGTTTATTATCATTGACCAATTCTAACCCTGGAATTACTTCAAGCACTTTCAGTATTTATTGGCCTTTTATATCTTCTAATAATTCACTTTACATTTATATTCTTACAGACTGACAGTCATGCTGGCTTTATGTGCTGTTCATTTTTATTTCTTCTTTTGTTCATCTGTGTCTTTGGTTCCAGTGTTGTTCTTTCTCCCTTGCATTGTGACATTAAGGTTCGTGGCTGACTAACACTTGCATTAAGTCGCTGCTTTTATGCCATTCCTAAAGATTTCCCATAAAATTTCAGGAAAATGTGAACACAAATATAAATCATAAAGCTCCTGGGTAAAAATGATATGTAATTGCATATATAAATCTGCAAGCAGCCAACACTATTTGCATGTTTAAAGTTACCCACGTACTACTTCTAATCTGGGTTGTGAGGGAGAAGAATATGCTTTTGATTTTAGCTGTCTTAGGTTTCACTAGCAGTTTTTTGAATAGAAACCATGAATCATCTTCCATGATGTTCAGAATTCTTTTCATTTATGCTCTCCAAATGTTTCTGAAAGCAAGTTTTTATTCAGAAGAATGATCAGTGCTAAGTAAAACATCAGAGATAAGGGTGTGAATGCATATTTGCATGAGTATTGACACTGCAGGCATTTACATGGTCATCTGGACAGCTCTGCCAGTTTGGGAGACTTTCGAAAATTAGCATGTGATTTGGAATTCGTGAGTGCAAAACCAGACAGCACAGTGATGCTAGTTTCAACATCACTACCGTGAGTCTATCAAGAGTAACTTGTGGAATGAAATTTCACTAACTATTACTTTTCCTTACTCAGTTCAGTCAGGTTATGCCAAGCTGGAAAAAAAATGGTTTAGAAATAATGAAAATATTTGTAGAATTCCCTTCTTAAGTACACAGGATGTGAGTACATGTGCAAGAAACTTGCCATTAGACAAAAAATGTTTAGTTTTCCACAAAACTATTCACTTCACTTTAAATAACATAAATCAGTCAAATTCCTATTTTTCAACCTCATTACTGTGAAAAACCCCAAAATAAAGGTTACAGAATTTGTTTCTTTTGTTTTTTGCTTTTCTCACAACATGCTTGCTGCAGAAATGAAAATCTGTAGCAAACAACAGATACAGACAGAATGTGAATGTAAGTAAACCTAGTCTTCAGAGAGTTAATCTTTAGGTGAACTTTATACATGTCAGTAGCTAAAGTGAATGGTGCCACTTGGTATTATTATAACTATGACTTTAGTTTATGTGATTGGCGTGAAGATGAGTAACATCCAGAGTTCCTGGGTCCCAGGCTGGGATTTCTTGTTGCTAGCAAGTTGTCCCAGGGCTCTCTGGGACAACTGGCACCTATGGAAGGTGCCCAATTTCTGGGCACCTTCCACAGGCAGAAAAGGCAATATTTGAAAATACAATTGTTTGAATGTTAAGCCATGATAAAGTGATTCTTAATTGGAAGCTCATGTCAACCCATTACCAACAATAGAAGAAACTTCCAGCTAGAAGAGGAAGGAAGAAAGCAAGCAATTGAAGAACATGACCCATTCATATAATTTTTAATAAAACTTTTGTTACTATTTCTGCATATTTTTAGAGATAAATATATCTCTTCCTGTATTCTACCTTTCTGGTATATTTAAAAACCATTTTAAGTGGAGGAACATGTTGAAAAAATTCCAAGAATAAAGATTAGTGTCTATATTTAAGATCATCCTTTTGCACAGGTAGAAATGTTATATTTTTTACCATGGCGAGCCCTTTGATAAGACATAAGAGATACATGATGGTTGGCTTAAACTGGAAATAACTACTTTTTCTTAAGATCTTTCCCATCTGGCATTTTTTCCTTCTCAGTGTGATGCAAATATAAAAAATACACCCACAAAAGAAAAAACCCTAACTCCCCTCTTTTCTATTAAGGATTAGTATCAGTATTACGTAAAGGATACACAGAGTTACAGCAGCCCTCTCTCATTTGTATCAAGCAGCAAATATATTTTTAGATCTTCACAGGAAAAGAAGTGAAGGTGAAAGTAGTGATATGTTCAGTAGCTGTTACTTTGGTATGCATTATGCCTAAATGAAAAAATAGACACAGAGATAGAGTCGTCTGGGGCCCAGTGTTAGGATCTTCACTTTATCAACAGTTTCTTTGAGGAGTTCCCTTGATATTTAAATTATTCTCTTTAAGTACTGAAATTGCCTTTAATCTTCCAAATTGTTCTAGTTTCGTGAGTTTAAGGAAATGCTGTTTTACAGGGGATTTTTTTTTTCTTACATTTCTAAGGAATCTAATCTTGTAGTTACTTCAAGGGTACAGAGCTCCAGGACCCTTACGGTTGGCTTTACTGCAGCTATGTTGGGCATAAAACACCGACTAGTCACCAAGTCCAATTGACTTGGACTGCCCACAAGCCACCTGCTCCCAGGGTCACTCTGATCCACCATTGTAATCAGGTTGTTAATTATAATTTTAATTATCTTCAATTATTATTGGGAGTGACAACCTTGTTCACAAAACTCCCATCATTAAAATTCCTCATGCTAAGAGGAGGTATTTTCACTGGTCTATAGTGTATAGCTTTTACTAGGAAAATCAGTAAAAGGGACAGAGGGAAAGAAAGTGGGAGACAAAACAAAGCTTTGTAGTCTTTCTGTAAAGCCACTGAAGTGGCATCCTTCATCTCTGGTAGGACAAGGAATACAAGATGGTAATGGGAGAGCAGTGCCTGAGGCTGGGAATCAGATATGGAAATTAGGCTGATTCCAGGTGAAAACACTTATCCTCTGGAGAAGATATTCAAGCAGCAATGAAACACTGATAGGAATGATGGAAAGAGATGAATGGAAAAAATATATAAGCACTTGGTCCATTTCTGGCCAAAAAAAGTTAAAATCACAAAAATTAACATTTGCTATTACAACAGGGAATTCTAATTAAGGTGAAGTAGAGAGTCACAAGGAATCACTCAAGTTGTTAATTTATATGTAAAATAAATTCCTTTTAATTAGGTTTGGCTGAAAACTGCTGCACCTGATGCTTTTTTATATTTTCTGTATCAGTCGAAGAAGAAAATTAAGATAGAGAATGAAAAATAGCAATTTCAATGCTATTTGCATAGAATCTAGGAGTACAGAATTAGAGAATGTAGCCATTTCTGTATTTTGCAATATAAAAATATTATAAAAATATGATCTGCAAGGTTCACTATGAGCCAGCCAAAACAAGTAGGGAAGAGGACTGGCTTAAAGAGAAGCCATTACCTGAAGTGAACAGGGAAGAAATGAGCTTAAAGCGAACACATCTATTTAATGCCGTATAGATCATATTTAACTTACATGAGAAAGAGGGCCATGAATATTATTAGAGGCCTGGACCACCTCTCCTGCAGAGATAGGCTGAGAGAGTTGGGACCATTCAGCCTGAAAAAGGGAAGCCTCCAGGGTCACCTCACTGCAGTAGCTGAAGGGGGCTACAAGGAGTCTGGAGAGGGATCTTTTACAGAGGCAAGTAGTGATGGGACAAGGGGGAATGGATTCCAACTGAATGAGTAGGTTTAAATCAGATATAAGAAGAAGTTTTTTACCATGGGAGTGGTGAAATATTACGTTGGTGTAACGACCTCAGAACTGGGGGGCAGCCAGGAGTGGCAAAATGAAATGGGGATGGCAACAATGGAAGAGCCTGGAAAAGTAAACTTTAATAATGAACAAAACAAGGGGCAAAAGCCAGACATACAGGACGATCTCCAAAGACCTACCAAAAGGGTAAACTCCACAATATATAGGGTTACATCTGAGGGTAGAGATCCAATCATCAACGTGAACTTGAAACATGACCTTATATAGTGAATGTTACAAACCAATCATAGACAAGGACTAGAAATATTGCCTGGTACAGAATCACCTTATCAACATTACTTCCATAATCCTGTTCTTCTCACCATAAGCTATCTAGGTGTTTTCCCTCTCAGCATCCTGCTTCCCATAGCCTTAAGCTGATGCCTCCTGTGTGACCTGTGGAGGCCAGCCCACTGTCTACCTCAACCAGCCTGATTTCCACACTGAGACAATGGAGCAGGTTGCCTAGAGAATTTGTGGATACCCCATCTCTGGGAGACTGGATGGATTGTCCCCATCTCAAGACCAGATTGGATGGGGCATTGAGAAACCTATTCTAATAGGAGATGTCCTTGTCCATGTAGTGGTGGTTGAAACAAAATGATCCTAAAGGCTTCCTCCAATACAAACCATTATAGGATTCTATAATTCTGTGGAGGGAAAGGAAGGAGAGTATTGCTGCAGAGCTGTGCAGAGGTAAAAATTATACCAGTAAATTAGTCAGTCATTCCTCTGCCTTGTAGCAGATGCTAAGAGCAATGGTGCAAGAGGAAAGGAAAAGGAGAACAACAATCCTCAGAAATCTCTGAGGATTTATTCCTGTGGAGAAGAACTGAAATTAGTGATTCAATACTGCTGCTTCATCTGATCAATGATGCTACTGGCCTGAATCCTCAGCTGAAGCAACTCAGATGAACCACACTGAAATAAGTAGTATAATTTTTATTTATGTTGCAATTTATGAAGCTTGATTATGAAGCTCAATAGTCAAAAACAAGTTCCTGAGGGAATGGTGCTTTGGTTAAGAAAGGCTTAAGCTTCAGTTGTTGGGATTTCCTACTCTGGCACAGTACTAAGCTCACATCTTTAATATGTTTTAAATACGTTTATATGAGTAAACAGATTTAAACATGTTTCAGTGTTTAAAATGTTAAAAAACAGCCTCCCTCTTGCATTTCCTGGGATTTGTGGCAGCATAGCTCTTCAGCAGCTATGTCACGATCAGTGTCAAGAAATACAACCAGCAATAAAATTCCAAACCCTCTATGTTTTCCATAAAAACTTTTGGCATCCAATTCAATTCCTCCAGTCTGTTTCTCAGCATTTTCCTTAAAGACAAAGCTGCAACTTAACCTTGCAAGAGATATAAAGAATAATAGAAAGCCTTCTACAGCTAGGTTTACTGGAAAAAGCAGGAAAATAACCTATGCTGGTAAATTGGTGACAACACATAGGACAAGGTGATCACCTGAGGAACCTGAACGTACATATCACAGTGTCCTGAAGGCAATGGCTAATGTACTTGCCAGGTCATTGTCTATCCTATTTGAAAAGTCATGACAGTCAGGTGAACCTCTGTGTGACTGGAAAAGGAAAAATATTGTGCCCATATTTAACAAGGGCATAAACAAGGACCTTGGGAACTACTGACCTGTCAGGTCACCTTTGTACCTGGTAAAAGCATAGAACTGATCCTCCTAGAAGCTATGCCAAGGCACAAGGAGGAGAGGGAGGTGATTTGAGACAGCTAGCATGGCTTCACCATGGCAAAACTCTTTCTGGCCAACTTAGTGGCCTTATATGATGGGGTGATTGCATCAGCGGATAAGAGAATGACCACAGATGTCATGTATCTGGACTTACGTAAAGTCTTTGATGTGGCTTCCCCTAAATGTCCTCATCTCCAAATTGGAGAGTGATGGATTTGATGAGGGACAGTTAGATGAATAGAAAAGTAGGTGGATGGTCACATCCACAGAGTGTAGTAGTCAGTATCTCAGGGTCCCAGTGGTCATCAGGAAAAAGTGATGTCCCTCAAGGGTCTGTATTGGGACTAGTGCTATTTAATAGCTTCATTAATTACACAAATTAAGGGATTGAGTGCACCTTCAGCAAATTTGCAGATGATCCCAAACTGAGTGGTATTGTTGACACATCTGAAGGATGAGATGCCATCCATAGAGACCTGGACAAGATGGAGAGGTGGATCCATAGAAATCTCATGAGGTTTAACAAGACTGATTGCAAGGTGTGCCTTAGCCTAGACAACCCTCGGTATCTTCTCCATGCTGAAGAAACCAATCGTCCTCATGTTGCCCTTATAAGGTCTTGACCCAATTGCCCCTGATCTCTTCCAGTGCAGCCCTTGTTGTGGTTGTGCTGCATCAAGGAAACAGTGCAGCTGAAAATAAGGCCTCTCATTCTGCAAATGAACTCTCCCATCTGGTTAACCATGCAGCTTCACAAAAGCCTGTGCTAACACGTGGCAGGGGTAGGTGAGCTCAGAGGATCAAAGTTCTGCTGAAGTTCTTCCTCCTTGGAGGAAATCTCTGTAAAACTGTGGGTGAGATTCTCTGCCCAGGACAAGCCCAGACTGGCAAGCAACCTTTACCTTGCAATTGCTATGGGGATATCAGATGCCCTGTCTAGCTCTCCTCATGGCCACACAAATGTCTAAAGATGCTCAGAGAATTTCACCTCTGAAAATCAGTTTGCTTCTTTGTGTCTGTTTCAGGTTGCATTTCAAAATCACAAGAGACTTCATAGCATCAGCTAGGTGTGTAGTTCTTTCCTCAACTTTTAAAATGTATCTTTTTCTCATAAATAGAGAATTTGGGGAACACAGATATTTGCAGGAAAAAAAAATGACATAGATATTTTCTTATTGTAAACAATTATTCATTTTTGAAGAAAGATGAAAATATTTTCCAAAACTTGAAAAATATTTTTTTTCTAGCAACAAAATAAACTTCTTTTAATTCATGTTCTTTGAATATGAGAAATATGCTTACCAGCCAATCTTTTACTCAGGTTATTTTCTATATGGCTAAATTTTTTTGTTTTACATATGAAAAGTGAGAAAAGTCTCATAGCTGTGTAGCCTTGGGTATTTTTTGATATCTGAGTGCAGCAACTTTTTCAGACGCCATTAATAAAGATTGTTTCTGTCTACATTATAATCCCTTTAAAATGTCTTTCCCTAGTACTGCAACTGTGAATGATTTCCTTCAGGGGAAAAAAAAAATTCCTTTTTTATTCTGGTCCTCCACTCCTTCCTAAGTATTTGCTTTACATCAGTGCTGCAAGTTTCTAATTTGTGGCTAATTAAATGCAGACACTTATGAAAACCAAAGATTTGCAAAGAGAACACTTGCGGGGATGTGAAAAATGAAAAAAAGTAATGAAAACCATCTATTACAGCTACATCCATTTTACAAGGCAAAATTCACTGCAGGTGTTGCTCCACTGCCTTGTGGGGTGACACCAGAGGAGCCTCTGGTGAGGAAGTGCAGCTCTCGATGTCTGTGAGCACACCGACAGCAGCAGAAGCATGGCAGCGCTTTACCCAGGGCATGGCTGGTGCTCTGAGGACTGTGCTTGCCTGGTTACTGCCCGTCACCTTGCAGGGGCTCCCAGCATCGCTGGGATCTCACCGCAGCAGGCTGGCCTGGCATGGGAACAGCCCCAGTGGTGCATTTCACTGTCTGCACTGCCCTGCGGCTGTGTCCTTGCTTTACACTCTCTAGGATTCCCACAGGCAGGAGACCTCTCTTCCTGCTGGCAGGAAGAACGCAGGGAACCCGGATAACATGTCTAAAGAAGGTGATTGCAAACCCAGGCTTTTCTTCAACCAGACCAGAGTCCTTCGTCATTATACGTGGAAATGGACAGCTTTTAGACGGACTAGTGCATGCTACTGTAGATCTTCAGCTGCTTATCTGAACCAATGTTAGCTGGGAAAGTGATGAGTAATTTTGTTTTCTCTGCCACCATTGAGTTAACAGTTGCTTTTGGTAAAATCTGTACAATTTTTAAGCTACGGAATATCTTGTAACAAAACTGCTACTGGTCACCAAGTCAAAAATTAATTTCAAAATGTGTCAAAATGAACACATTTTGAAAGTGGTTGCATTTTCTGGCTGAACAGGGTCTCAGTTGCAATGAGTTACTTGATTTGACTTCACTTCTTTATCTGTTGTGGAAGACATCAGGAACAGAGAATATCAGAAAGAAAAGGTACATAAAGGTCACAAGTAATAGTGCTTTTATCACTTTGCTGTAGTGTGCTGGCACTGGAGTAATATTTCATTGTGGGAAATGTTGTTATGACAGACCTAGAAATGAAAATAAAGTGCTGGTTGTGAGCAGATCACAAAAAAGGAAACCTTTTACTGCAACATAGCATAAGGCAATCACAAATGACTATGTGACTGCAAGCAGAGAGTTTTTTTCCTCTTTTTTTAATTATTTTATTTTGTTGTTGTTGTTGTTAGTTTTGTGGATTTTTTTTTTTTTTTTTTTTTTGCTTATTTGGTTTTTGGGGGCGATTTGTAGTTGCTTTTTTGTGTTCGGGTTTTTTGTTTGTTTGTGGGGTTGGGGGGGGGTTGGTTGTTTGGGTTTTTGGTGGTGTTTTTTTGGGGTTTTTTTTAATTACTAATATGCCGAGCACTTCAAACACTTTCAGAACACTTTTTTCAAAAGTGGAGAGATAGGATCTCAGGGAAGCACGGTCATATTCCTGCTCATGGAGAGTCATACATATAAATGTAAATGCCTCTTTTGGGAGAAGGGGTAGATAGTCAAGTTTTCCCTTTGTTTTTTTGTGATGGAGATCATGGGTGGTAATCAAGGTGTGCCTAAAAACAAGGTCAGCCATGACACTTGATTATATAGTGTCTGAAAATTGTACCCACTGATTTGAAGTCTAAACATCCATAATGAACTGAAGCTCATGTTATAAATGCATGGAAAGGTACAGGTGCCAGCATCAACAGTCTCAGCAGCCTTTGGAGAGCTCTTTTTTATGTACAGTGAGGATGAGACAGGTGGGTTGGTGTCATGTCCAGACTGCAAGTAGGGAACTATCTGCCTGGAGACCATACCCATGAGGTATGTGCCATCTGCCCTGCAACCTGCATGAGCATCATGTGGCTGCTGCTGCACAGGGATTTTAAAGCAGCATTCACCCCTCTGAAAGAGGCTTATATGTTGTGTTTTTTGTTTTTTTTTTTTTTTTATCTTCCATGCCTTATTGTGCTTATACCCATGTAGATACAAAAATAACCTTTCCTTTAACTGTCTGGCGTGGTCCATTCACTTTTCTTGAGACAGTTTCAGCTTACGTAACTAATCCCTTCATGCAAAACGTGTATGCATCCATGCAATTAACTTGTAATGTTTAATTAAACTAAAATGTAATCAGCAGAATTTATCTTTTGACTACTGTGTACCAGGGAAGCTTTATGTGCTGAAAGTTCACAGTAAGATTGGCTTGACTTTTAAAAGCACCACGTGAGATTCTCATTAGCCTTATTATAATTTCTGAATAATAAATATGTAAATGATAAGTTTCACATGGGAGATTTAATTCTGTGCTCTTATTTCTGATTAGCTGGAAATACACTCTGGCACTGTCAGATAATTGGTAGCACTGCACAACAATAAGGCATTTCCCTACAATTCATCAGAAGCAATTGAAATTAAAAAAGGTAGGAGCTGTTACATTTTTGACAGTTTTGTAATGCCAACTTGTTGAAGTTATAACTCAGCCATTAATATAATGTATGAATTATTAAATCTTTCTTATGTCAAGAATTTAAAAACTGAAAGCCCCAAACCGAAGATCTGAGCCTGGAGTATAAATGCTCTGGAAATCAGATTTCTGCCTTCCTCTCTGCCTCATTTCTTTTCTGAACTACCCATTTAGTTTGGGTGAAGTGGAAGGAAAGTAGTATCCTTAGGAATTTGAACTTTACATGCACAGGACAAAGACGTACTTTAACTGTGTGGGGTTGGGGGGTTTTTTGCTTGTTTTGTTTTGTTTTGTCTTTTGAGATCTTGACATTGATAAGCCTGGCTGTATGATGACTAATAAGGCATCACTGCAAATGGAAGATTCCAAATAAATATGAGTGTGGTAGGTAGTGCAAAGCAAATAATGTAAAGCAGCTTGATACTTGCATGAATTTCCCTTTCCCTCACTGAATGTAATGGAAGAAGGGGGACCATATGAAAAAATAGTTGTTGATTAATGGTAAACTCTCAAAATGCAAAAGTACCCTCCACATCAAGAATCCATAGTTTTGATGTATTATCTTTATGCAGACTATCTTGTTGCTTTAGTAATTGGCTCCTAAATAATAAAATAAAACTCCATAATAAAATGCAAACAGTTCTCTACTGAGATGAACAAAATAACCACAGGCAGAAACTGTGTTTTTACTGTTATTTTAGTATTTCATTACAGTGTAATATTTGAGTGATCTGGGGAATCTAATAATCTCTTCCGGGTTTAAAAAAGGACTCCTTTAAAAATTATAATATGGATATCCCCTCACCATTTTGTTTCTCTTCTCAAGGCCAACATTAAGTTCCCCTTCTGGTAATTTCAGCTCAAATTTTTACAAAGCATCTACCACTTCTTCTCCACACAAGCAGTCTCCTTGGCTGACAAAGGACAGTCTTTCCCTATCCTGGGGCAGTTTCTCCCCTCCATCAGAAGCACACCAACTTCTCATGCCTTTTTTTTCCCTTCTTTTCTCTTGATTTTACCCACACATTTCAGAGTGCACTAGGTAGCTTTCCTGCTTTTCTCCACTATGTTGTAAAAAGTTACAGAAATAAAGCTTACTTAAACTGCCCAGACTGCCTTTTAACCCTGTACAACCCAATAGAATGAAATCAGTAAAGATTTAATTTTAAATGTCTGGTGATTTTTCACAGAACATAAATAAACTATATTTTTATGTGAGTTATTTAAGAAAGATACATGTGGCTATATTATCTATTTACTAATTTTTAGTGAAGATTCAACAAGCTTTTCTTTGTTCTAGCTTTCTAAATAATTTTTCGTTTTCCAAATTTCAGTTCTTTAGTTTTGGAAAACCATCACCTACAAACTATTAAAACCTGTCACACGAAAAGAAGAGTCACATAATCAAATATTTATAAAATGTGTTACCAACTCAGCCCCTAATAAGAATTTTTGACAGTGTATGCATTTTTATGTGTTTGTGCAGTTCTCCATTATTTCTTTACAGGTGAGTCCGTGTAAAATAGAGAAGAGATTTTATTGCTCTTTTGCAATCTTCGATCCTTCTTTCATGACAATTATTGCAGTACTTAGTCATCATCAATATTTTAATGATTTTAATAAGATTAAAAAGCATGTTCTTTCTCTATTAATTAGTTTCCTCCTATTGTTATGATCTTCATGGCATCTGCAATTGGTACATATTCAAATTAAAGTCTAAGAGAAATGGAAAAATCCTTTTGTAGCTTGAATGCCAGTCTGCATTTTCTGATTTAGAGTCACTCTACAATGCAGTAAAAAAAAAAAACAAAAAAACAAAAAAAAAACAAAAAAACAAACCAACAAAACAACTTTAATCCATATGCTGCTTTTCTTTTTTTTTTTTTTTTTTTTTTTTTTTTTTTTTTTTTTTTTTTAATAGCTCTACACAGAGAACTAGGATGCAACCCCCTGGAACTATTCTTCTCCTTCTGTTAAGTGCTGAGGAGTGTAAGCAATCCTCCTAATTTGTAGCCTTCTGTCACAATGTCTCTTAACTATAGGGGCACTCCATTTGTTAAGACACAACAGCAGTTCTTTGAAGGGTATTGAGAAACTGCCTTCTGTGAGGATAGAGGTGGCAATCCATGAGTGTCAGCACTGTGCATAGGGTGACTTTAAAGACCAACCACTGTGTACCATCCCAGGGGATGTACAGAACCAGGCTTGGCCCTTGGCGTTGTGCAAACTCACATCAGCAGTTTGGGTCAGACACCTGCAAAGATGAGGTGCAAACACAGCAGCATGCACCCTGGCTGTGCTGTGATTCAGTACAATAGGGCTGGTCTTTGAAAATCTACAAACACAAGCACAAATTAAAACTGTGTTTGTAATGAAAGCTGAAATCGTGGCACAGTCAACATGATCTACATTGAGATGTCTGATATCAGAGGTGGCTGTGAAGAAACATTGTGAAAAATGTACCAAATAGAAAGGTAAGAATTTTCCTCTCTTTCATGGAGAAAGCATTATAAAGACTCTAATTCTTTACACTCATAGGAAAAGCCAAAAATATTCCAAGAAAATTAGTATTATAACTCGGTGTGAAAGAGACCTATAGGAATTGCAGATAACAGGGTCTCTTCCTTGGTATAGAAACATTATTTAGTCATTGTTTAATCTAGGAAATATTCAAACTACAGCAGCAGCACGTCTCAGCAGAGTCCTTCTCCAAGCTCTGTCAGAAACTGTGTTTCAATCCTTTGCATAAAGTGATTTTAAAAGCCATTTTAAAACTAGTTCCCTTCTGCTCTTCCTTCACTTCCTGCATAATCCTTCTGAAAAGGCAGTCTCAGACCCACACTTTACAGGTTAAAATTCTTTGTGTTTCATGATTAAATTTATTCATTATATGTGAGCAGGCTTTGTTTAGCTAGACTTAAACACAGTGTCTTTATACTGGGATGGGTTTTCTGTCACCTACATGCCTGTGAAGCATGTTTCTGCTTTGATTTTGAGTGTCTCTTTCTTCAAGATAGGACCAAGAGATTCCTTATTGAATTGCTCTACTTATGCTTTTTTTATTCTCTGCTCTCCTGGTCACCAGCTTCCCCGATCTTGGACTGCATGGCAGTTTAAGACCCTTGCTTAGGTCAGCTCTGTCCCACATTTAGATTCAGCGGATAATTGTTCATCTGCTGTGATAAAAGACAAAAATTATGCCTAACATCCCCAGCTGCCAAGCTGCTGTCCTACTTAAAACATGAAAACTGAAGGAAGCAACAGCAACCATTTCCATTATAAAAGCCCTGCTAGATAGCAGCAGCAAGAGGCAATTTAACACTTCAAAAATCTTCAAATAAAACCATGTATGCTTCTACTCTGGAGAAAGCCTAGGTCTCCTTTACTGTCCTTTCCCACTTCCTGAGACTCCATCTCCACTCAAAAGTCAGTTTGTTATGATGCAGAATTTGCTAGGCTGTAATTTTTACTGGCTGCCAAATTTATAAATGAAATTCCCCACCAAGACAAAATGCTTCTTCCACAATCTCACTATGAAGTGAGCAGATTGTGCTGGGTCAAAAGTAAACCAGTGGGAGGAGTGAACCCAACACAAACACTTTGAGAGAGATTTCAGGAGTCACAATTTAACAGAAAGATTACAATAAATGCAATGATACAGAAAAAAAAAGCTTTAACCCACAAAGTCAGAATATAAACCTGGCACCCTGTTGGTCAAAGTGGTAGTCGCAGGCCAAGTAGTGATTTCAGTCCTGTTCAAATGGTGGTTGCAGTTGAAAGTGGTGGTCCTGTGGAAGGTCTTGTCTTCTGATGGAAATTCAGGTCCTCCTCTGGATCTGTCCAGTGGTGGTGGTGGTGTCCCAAGTCCCCAAAATATCCAGACTGTGTACAGGGGGCTTCAGGAAGTTACCTCCCCCAATTCAAGCCAAAAGAAAAGGCAAACAATGTAGAAAAAAATTCCTTTGTTTTTAGGCCAAAATTCCAAAGATTATAAAACTGGTAAGTGGATATCTAGGATATTTAAGTATGTAATGTAAAGAGAGACTCAGTATTGTGATATTATTTCTAGCACAGATCCCATTTTCATGTGGTTATATTCCATCAGGTTTTTTGCAGTTCTGGTCTTGCAAATGCTCTTCTTAGTATCAGGTAAATAAGTGCAAAGCAGCAGTTCACATGGATAATTTACATCAATCAAAGTATACTCTATTTATTTTTCTAGCTTTTAATCCATCTTGCCAATGATTTTCTGGAGTATGTCAAGACACTTTGGAGACCAGGAAAATCACGACAGGAGATACAGGCAGTTTTTCCTTAATATTTTTTACATCTCAATTGCCACCAAATAATTGTGTGATTTGCCTGACTACAGCAACACTGACACTACAGCTTCGAGCTTTCAGTGTGCGGTTGCTGAGAAACAAAAGTATGTACCAGTTGGGTCTTTCAGGAAGAGTAAAATATATTTCTCATTTTGAAGACAGGTAATCAAATATTGTCAGGTCAAGGCATATTCTAAAAATACAAAGGGATTATTTTGGAAAAGCAAGAAGGCAATACTGCCATTAAAACCTGTGTGCACATGCCTAAGAGATCTACAGGCATGAGCTTTGCCCACAAAACCAATTACTGTGTGAGTAAAACATAAAAAAGGTGTGTATCTTTGCAAATAGATTCTGACTCAACAAATTGCACTTTCAAGCTGTGACAGTAAATATCAAAGATGCTTGTAATGAAAGTGGCACAGGGGCAGTCCCTTGATCCCTTTGAAAAAGGCTGAGGACCAGCACACAAACATTTCAGAGAGCGGGAGATCCTGACTGACATCCCACCATGGGAGCCTGGTGTGAAGGCTGGTACTCCTCTGAATACAAGGCTTCACAGAGATGTAGTTGATGTCTTGGCCTCTCCCATATGACTTTTTCAGCAGGACTCATCTTGGTTTTACATTCTCTTGTAAAAAGAATATATCTTGGAATTACATTCTCTTGGTTTCTTTTACTTGTGTTTTAATGATTACTTGTCTGACCACTGCCGCTCTATAACATGTCTTCTCTTGACTCCCTGCAGCCTTGTTCTCTAGTCTTTATTCCACACGTATGTAAGACATCATTTCAGAGAGATAACAATCTAAGTTCAGGAAACAGAGAGAGAGGGAGAGACAGGGAGAGCAGTGCATTTGTAAATCAGGTTGAAGCAGACGAGTCTTGCTAATAATCATGGTGACATAAAAGCCCTGGATGTATTCTCAAAGTATTTTAATACAGATTGTCCGTGGTTGCAGGATAAAAGAAGACATTTGCTTTATGCCTGCAGAAGGGAGCTCATGCTAGAATTATTTGTTTCACTCTGTTTTATATGCATCTTTTTTTTTTTTTTTTTTTTTTTTTAACCTTACACTTAGTTTTTTTCCTGGTCTACAGCACACTTATCTTTCTTGCTTGTTATTCCAAGGAGTGAATGTGTATTCTCCATGGCTGTATGAGTGGGAGCAGCAGAAGTAACCAAGCTACTCAGGAAATGCCTTCAATGCCAGCTGAGAGTATTGCTTCAGAACAATTGCTCCAAATGTGAGTAGAAGCTGTAAATTTGCTTTCCTTTTTCCTTCTAACATGCACATTTTTTTTTCTTATGCTCCTGCTCCTCTTGCACAATAATGCTGCCAATTATCATATTTCATTTATGAACAGACACAGGAACATCTTTGCAGAGAAACCATTATTTTTTCTTAGCCTTTTTTTTTTTTAATTGATCTACTAAATATTTGTGAAATCTTGAACTTTTTATATTCCAGCCCTGCCCTCCCCTTCCCCTTCTTCTCCCCCCCTCCCATGTCTTCACTAATGCAATTGCACAGAAAGCTTTAGATGACAAAGAGTTCTATAATACTCATATAATATTTATTTTCATAATACACATAGCAGTGGAGTTTATATAAATCAACCCTAGGATTGATGGGGGATTGCACTAGCTGGAATAAAGTGGAGGTCTTTCCATACACTTTCCTGGTAAAGGAAGCAGCTCCTTTGGATTTGGTGTTTTCACCAATGGTCCTTCACTGTTTGCTGGATTCTGGAGCAGTGAATTCCATGGAAACATTTAGACTTAGTGTCCTTCTTAAAAAGTTAGGAGAAATGAAGGTTATGTGAATTTGTTGTTGTTAGGACAGAAAGTAAAGAAAATAAGTTGCATAAGCAAAAATGCCTTTGTCAAACTTGAATTCTTCCTTCTGACATACTGTCATTTGTCCTCAATTTTGAGAGCTTTACCTGTAATAGAGTAATGGATAAAATAAGAATTATTCTTATCACCCATGAAGATAGGTTGAAGAGTATCCATGGTGCCAGCACGCAATGCTAGAAATGTTTAATTTGGGATTTACAAACCTTTACCAAGTTAAAAGCATTTAGCCTTTAGCCTGTCCCTCATCCAATACCATCCTCAGTTTGCAGAAGCTGAGATTGTATGATTATTTCTCTGTTAAGTAACCTATTTTAGACAGGAAAATTAACAGTGAAGAATAAGTTACCTTCAGGCACAAGTGGCACGGATAAGAAAAGCCAGAGCAGAGAGCCTCAGCAGTTCTCAATTGCGTGCTGGTGCCTGCCAGTCCCTCCTAGCTGAGTGAAAAAAAAAAAAAAAAAAAAAAAAAAAAAAAAAAGGTAAAAACTGGTTGCAAATATTGGAAGGTCCTAGACACTAGGTATTTATCTTCTTTTCTGCCTGAGATTCTAGAGGTTTAGGTTCCCTGACTTTCTTAAGGAATAGTGGGTGCCTGAGTGCTTTCAAGGACTTGGCATTACAAAGATTTTGAAAACTGTCCTTTACATCTCTTTCATCAAGTGTTGAATGAACAGGGCCATTCTGCTCAGGAAGAACCACGATGTTTTCACCCTTGCTGTCATTCAGAATTGCACTGGACATTAATTGCATTTTTGGCAAATGGAAGAGAAATGTTGCTTGAGGTTACAAATTTGAAAAAAATTAATGAAAAATTACTATAACTGGAATTTGCTACATGAAAAGCTCTTGCAGTGAAATTACCTCCTTCTGCAAGAGCAGTTGTGTAAATCATATTAAAAGCTGGTCATGAAAGATGCCTCAAAATAAAAATTTGGACTGGAAGCCCTGTATTCATGACTGGAATACACTGCAATTTTCCTGCATAGCTTCAGGCAGCCTGGGTTACTCTTTGTGTCTAAGATTCCCACCTCTAACAGGGGGATAACAGCACTTCCCTTTCTCACAGGGCATGTGCTGAACGTAAGTGTGTTAAAAGTTGTAGGGCCTTTGAACACGAGAGTATAGAGGAGATAGATACGCTTTAGAGCTTTGCTGAGGAAGAAGTAGTTAAGAAAGCATTTTCAGAAGAGGAGCAATGCATAACCACATTATAAGGTCTTCTTTCCTCTCTATCTACTACACATAGAAATCACCTTTGGTAGTATTTTGGGCAGGGACATGAAAATGTTATCTGATGTGTTATATATTTTTCCCTTCCACTTTTAAGGGACCCTAGTTGTGTATGCAATGCATGTCTGTTTAGCATAAGTATCAAGTTTATATATACATATATATATATATATACACAATGCCAGCAAATCACAGCATATATTTTTTTACTTATCCAAGAGAGAGGATTGCTCATATACTGCTTCCCAGGTAGCTGCGACAAGAAGCAGGGAAGGAAAAAAATGAGGATCTCTATTTTCTTTTTAATAAACATCCATCTCTGCTTCAAGGTGGATGTCTATTTCTAAAAAAATGCAGCTGATAGGAGCTGTTAGAGACAGTCTTTGTGGAATGTGCAGAATGCACTTTGAGGGACATGATTAATGTATGTTTCACAGGGCACTGAAATATGTAATGTACGTAACACTGAGCGTGCATGAACATACACATATGTATTTATATGCATTGGCACATTTATGAGTTTTGCAGTATTTTTGCAAATTAAACACTCAAATTCACTTGCTCTTCACCATAAACTCCAGATACATAAATCCATTTAGTATTACCTGCTGTTTTTTTTTAAATCCAAAATATTTCAATGCCACTACTGTTCTGTTAACATCATTAGCTTTGTGGTTGTTATCTATGGGGTCACTTTTAATTGAATTCTCCTCTTGTCATGCAAATTATTAGTAAGGTCCACAATTATGAAGTACTTCTAATTATAAAATAAAGCAATAAAGACAAAAATTTGTAGAATTCCTGGCTGAAGTGAATTTATAAATTGCTTAAAGTGCAAAATTGTCCATCTAACATTTAAAAACATTCTTTATTTTTCTGTTTGTAAACATTGTCTGTGATTAGAAAAGCCATGAATTTAAATAATCTTTATCAGTCTGAGAAATTAATAATTTGAAAAGTGTACCAGGCAAAAGTTGAAATGATACTGTCTTCCATCTTCTGCTACAAGAATTCATTGCAGGCTTTCTGCCAAAATTACAACTAGAGGAAGGCAGTTCTAAATAAATAAACAAACCTAGAAGGATTCTAAAAAAAAAATCTGTTTCTTGATTTTCCAAACACCGTGGTTTAGGTGGATTCAGAAGTAGAGCCCTGAAACGAATCCCCCGCAGCCCCCTGGGGCTGGCTCAGTTTCTTGGGAGGCTTTGGGGGAATATTTCAGGGATAGGGCAAAAGATCCAATCTTATCCCCAGGATTGATCCAAGACATTTATTCCAGGAGGGGAAACGAGGGCAGGAGGCCCAGAGGGCAAGGGAGGTCCAGAAGGAGGGAAAGAGGGCTTGAGCCTTGGAGGGCCAGAGGGCAAGAGGAAGAAAGAGGAAGGACAGGGCCATATCAAGGCTCCTGCCCAGGGGGGATGGCTGGACCTCAGCCAATTGGGTCAAGAAAGGAAGGAAGGGTCAAACTACATGGTTACAGGCTTTCGGGGTCCTGGGGAAAAACCAGAGAAATTCCCCAGAGAAATACAACAGAGCCCCTGCTGTCCCCTTGTTTCCTCCACCAATGACTTGCTCTGGAAATTAAAAAAGTCTCAAAAACCTGCCTTTTCAGATCTTATTGAAATGAATATTTAATCTGATTCAAATTAAATCAATGGGGTTGCTAGAACTTCTCAAGCCAGACTTTATTGTTTTGCAAAGATGAATTCTTATTTCAATATTCATGCAGACATGGACAGCCTTGCTAACTCAGTTTGACTGACAGTTCATATGGCTTGCAGAAAAAGAGGGGGCAAATCCTCTCTTCTGAAGATGGGAAAACCTTGCCTTGTGGTGCTTGAGGCAGTCGACCTTGGTATGATAACTTAGACAAGCGCAGGCTGATTGACCCTGCAGATGTTCACACCCTGGGTTGCCTAAAACACCTTGCGGGGGTCCCATGGTACATGAGGAGTAAGGCTAAAATACCTTTGTTATCTGCTGAGGCTCTCCGTGGTGCAGCATGGCCAGGAATTGTTTAGATTGCAGCAGAATATTTAGACAATACCTGTATGCAGGATATGTGGCAAACAGCTCTGCAGGAACACCTCATCTTGAGATTTGTTTTTGTCTGTATGCCAGCCAACTTGAGTACAAACAGGGGCAGTAGGGACCAGCTTTTGATACAGAGCTCTAGGAGAGTCACAGTTACCTGTTTTTCATCTGACAACTGGAAGGGGAGGGTGAGGATTTCACTTTGAGGCACCTAATGTGTGCAGAGTGAGCTGGTGACAACGTCAGTGGGGCGCTAGTGATGGATACATGCTCCCACTTTACAGGATGTTAGGTTTTCTATAAGCTTAGTAAAGAATCATAAATCACAAAAGGGTTTGAGTGGGAATGGACCTTTAAAGGAAAATCCAGTCCAACACACTCACTGTGAGTAAAGATACTTTCCACTAGAATAGGTTGGTCAGAGCTCCTCTAATCTGACCTGAAGTTTTCCACGGATGGGTTGTGTCCACCATCTCTCTGGGTAACATGTGTCAGCATTTTCATGGTAAAGACTTGTTCCATGTATTTAGTGTAAACTGACTCTCCTTCTGCTTAAAATTGTTACCTCTTACCCTATCACTACAGATCCCACAGACCCCACCTTTCTTATAAACACCATTTAGGCACAGGGAGGCTGCATTATGGTCTTCCTTGAGACTTCTCCAGGCTGCACAGCCCCATCTTTCCTTGTAAGAGAGGTGGTTCATCACTCCAAATTTCTTCATGTCTCTTCCTCAGATTCACTCCAACAGCTCCATGTCATTCCAGTGTTGAAGATCCTGGAACTGGAGGCAGTGGTCCAGGTGAAGTTAGACTGTAATAAATGGTTGCTTGTCTAGTGCACCTTTGTTTTGCTCTGAAACTCTCACCATCCCAAGCTGTATAGGGATACAACCTTCCTGGGCAAAGGAATGCATCTTGCTTTTTTCGTGGTTTTTTTTTTTTTTTTTTCCTCCAAGCTGAAACTTCACAAGAAAGAAAGACAGTGAGTTTAAAGTCTGAGAAAAACAAAACAGAACGACAAAAGCAAGTTTATAACTAGATGTGTATTTTCCACCCAGCATGGCAATACAGTTTCCCTTTACAGATACCCTCTCTCATCCTGCAGTTCTAGTCCTTGTCCCTGTCTATGCCAGTCTAGCTGGAATTTCCGACAGTATTTTTCCAACATTGCAGAATGAGGAAGTTGTTTGAATCCTCCTTTCCTGATGTTGAACACTGCTCCTTGCTCTGATCTAATCTTCTTTCCCCTAGCAGGTATGGAATATGGTTATTTTAAAATCTTTCCTCTAAAGTTAACTTTTCTCTTTCTTTTCTTTTTGGGGCCAGCAGTGTGGGTTAGCAAGTGGCCAAGAAGGAAGGGAGCTTAGCTGCTGGGTGCCTTCCAATTTCCTGCTCCAGCCACCTTCCCAAAGGAAAAACAACATTCCGGTTAGTCAACCCTTGCAGTCCTTGTGGTCAAAACTTTTAGTCATCTCCATTCCTGTTTCTAAAACTCCATTTTAATTATAAGTTTTAATCCAACTGATATTGCTCCTTGCAGAAGACAACAGAAAGATTCTACTACCTAAATCTAAAGTATTTTAATATCTTGTAAAACTTTTTTAATCCAGGGAGAGAGGGTTACTTCTCATACTAATGTTTGCCTTTCTCATGTACCTAACACTTTAGCCCAAAGGCTTCTTGTAGCAAACCAGTAGGTGACCACTGATGCTTGTGCTCTTTAAACATGAGTTCCTGGGCTGGGGGATGACTGGGAAAGTATATCTGGCCCACTCACTCTTGCAGTACAGTTAGAAGGAAATTAAATCTAAACTCTCTTAAAAAGAGTGCATCTATCTTCTCTTTTTGTGATAAATGTGTTACCGACTCAATTTCTTGCATTACTACTTTGGTTGTAGACACACTCTTTTTCCTGATTATCATAATCCTCAATAGATCTATTGAATTTACAGACTAAAAGTCATTTTACTTAATGAAACACATTTGCAAGTGATATGTTTTATACATATGTAAAATTATAAAAAAGTTGGATGTCTAGTGCATAAAACCCATAAGGATAAGTGCACATCTTACCACACTGGCAGCAATAGGAATTGGGTCAACCCTAGGACTGCAGAATTTGCTTCTCCTGTAAATTCTGCATGTGAATTTGTCAGCCAAAGCTGTCCTGGAGATAGAAGGAGGTCTAGTTGTTGGTTGAAAGCTTATTATGAACCTTGAGAAGAGTTAAAAAAGTGACTGACTTATATAGAAGAGAATTCCAGGGGAAAGGTTCAGCTGAGCTCATAGTCATTTATATAAGGAAAGACTTAGAGCTCATAAAGCAATCTTTCTGCAAGCAGTGTCTCTGCTCCTGTCGTGAGAACTCTGTGTAGGCACTTTGCTATATAGGTCAGGTCACACATCGCATGTCTCATATTATATGTGGGACTGGATTGCCAGCCTAGGAAAGTTTGAAGTATTTCATTTATCTAAAATTAATAGCAAAAAGGGAGCAGGAGGAATGACTTTGCTACACTGGCATTCAAAGCCCATCCCCAGGTGCCCAAGGCTTGTATAGCCCAGCTTTGAAGTCCAGATTCCTTCCTGCAACTGTTACTTAGATCATATTTGCAAAATTTCCTTGCAGTTTACAATTGTACTTCCCAGACATACTCTCCCAGTTTAAGCCTCACATGGATGAACACATCATTAAAAATGCTATCCGAATTAGCTAGAACAAAATAAAATTTCATTCAAATCTTAGGTATTTAACCTGTTTAGTGTTGCAGAAATGCTTCAAAAACTCAAAGCAGCATTAAACAAAGTCTGTAGAACTTCTTTCACTCTTTCTCATGGCAGAAAACTGAGCTGTGATTAAAATCTTGCTGCAAAATTGGAAGTGGTGTGATGTTTTCAGCCCTAGACTATACATGGATCAAACTTATATTAAAATTAAGACAAAACCAGTGTGCATTCTGCGCATTAATGACCAATATTTGAAATAAAATTAGAGAGTGAAAAGTAAGAATGGGGTGACACCTCGCACACAAAACTTTGAAGTCAATGAAGTGCAACACAAAGGAAGGATCTTTGTCAGAAACTGCTTGACATGCTTATAAAACTACTAGAAAAACATAATTTTTGAAAAGTATATTTTCAGTACTTTTTAGGAAAGGTGCCCAGTCAAAGCATGCTTTTCCATTATTTGAACGCAAGAGCTGAAGTGAATTAGGTGCTATACGTTTTCAAAAGAAACTGCAGCAAATGCATTATGCTGGATCCTACTTAAGTACTCTGATACATATAAATCTTTGATCTTTCAAATATTGCAGGATCCAAGTATTCACTGTTTTGGATATACACCTGTGGTAAAATTATCTGGTTATATTTCTGGACACTGATATCACTCCAGGTAGTCTGAGCACTTTTGAGTTAATTAGCATGTCTTTGAACTTAATTTTTTTTCTGTTGCTTGGTCTGGAATGAATAGCAGTTACTAATTATCTATTTAAAACTCATTTTTGTGCTACACTGTTAGAGACAGACAGAGAGAGAAAGACATTAATGGAAATGTGTGGCTATGTTTATTTGCTCTCTTTACTCTTCTTAATATATACATTTAAAAAAAAATCACATCTAGCACTTTGGTTACCAGTTTTTCTTAATTGGAAATGCTTCATCTTAAATCAAGAATTCACAGTAGCATGAATTAATTAATATTAATGAAACCACAAGAAAATTCTGCAATGGATCATTCTTGTTAAAAGTGCTTATTTGATCATATAAAAATAGTTTGAATTTTTAGAGGGAAGGAGGAGGAATTGCTTTCTTGTCTTTAAAGGGCAATTCTCATAAAAAAATTAGCCCAGAGCTATACAGAAAAAAAGCTCTGGATTAACCTTTTGAAGGTAGGATACTCACTAGACTCCTGGACCCAGTGAAAATTTTGATCATCACTAATCAATGAACAGAAATGTTTGTAGCAGTCCGCTGTTTCTGCCACAGTGGAGGCTTTGGTATTTAGACATACAGCACGACTTCCACTTTACTTTCATGAGTGGGTCGGGCCTTGCAACAGACGCATGGTACCAATATGGTAGACGGTTGCAAAAGACTTTTATTAAGAAAAAGGTTCAGGTTATATACTCTCGGGTCTTCTACTACGTCAGACAGGATATTGCCACACTTCCCGGGTTAGTAGTTGGAGTGGAAAAGTACTGGCACATGTTAGTAGAGGGTCTACATTCCTTTCAGGGGTAGCTCATCTCGAGAGGGGGATGGGACTTTGCTCTTTTCCTCTCCGTTACAGCCCGAGATCTTCCGCTGTCGCCTGTCCCTATCCAACCACATCTCCCCCCCCCTCTCTCACAAAAGAACGAGGTAGTTATACACATATATATATATATATATATAGATATAGGCACTAAATGAGGTAGAAGGTTAGGATTTAACAAGGGAAAAAGGAGTTTGGAAACCTGAGTAAATTTTTGCCAGGCAAGTTTGGAAATCTTGTGACTGGCAATTTTAAATTCACAGCATCTCATGTTGGCCTATGAACAGAATGTTAGTCTGATCTAGGCGAGCTTTAACAAATGAGACTATCTTGTTCAGCAGGCATGGTCCGAAGGTAACAGCTAGAAGTAGCATTGCCAACGGGCCTACCAAGGTGGATATCAAAGTGGTTAACCATGGGGATTGGTTAAACCAGGATTCGAACCAGCCTTGCTGATCTTTCTGTCTCTGAGCCAGTCTGTTTCGGAGTTCTGCCATGGAGTCTCTGACGACTCCGGTGTGGTCTGCATAGAAGCAGCATTCCTCTTTCAAGGCGGCACACAGGCCTCCCTGCTGCATGAACAGGAGGTCCAGTCCTCGCCGGTTCTGCAGGACCACTTCTGAAAGCGAAGAGACTGACTTCTCCAAGTAGGAAATGGACTTCTCAATCCTCTGCAGGTCCTCATCTATAGTCATTTGTAGCTGAGACAGACCCTGGTGTTGTGTTGCCAGGGCTGAGACACCTGTCGCTGTGCCGGCTGCTCTCAAGGCGAGTAACATCGCGATAGTTACACTTGTCAGTATCACTCTTTTGTGGAGCCTGTTGGGTTCTTCGAGAAGGCTGTACATTTCTTCGTCTGAGTGGTACAGGACTCTAGGAACAATTAGAACTTGGACACAGAAATCGTTAGAATCATCAAACTTGGGAAGAAATACACACGGACTTACTCCAGACCTCTGACAAACCCACATTGCAGATGTAGCAGGGATTACCCACTTGTTATTCTTTCTGTTAGGTTTTACAACTCTGGTGCAGACATTCCCTTTTCGCTCAGCCAGGGTTGCATTACCAAAGCATTTGCCTCGGCCTGAGACCTGGCTTAGGGTGATGCCTCTGCGAGGTGTGTCCCATCGGCACTGCTGGGGTGCGTCAGCGGCGGAGTAACTGAATGGGGTGTTTAAAGCAACTCCTTCATAAAAAGGTGGTTGGACATCATAACAAAGCCAACAGGAATTGGTTAGGTTAGGGTTAGATTCATTCAGGGATAGGAAGGTAGCTTCTAACATACGAAAAATTGGATCGGGATCTGACCTGGCTAATTTGTCCATCTGAAAGACTTTTGTATCACTAGTTGGGATTCTGCTGACACTTGTAGGTGCAGCCTTAGGGTAGGTCATATTTCTCTTTGTCTGCGTGCTTTTAATTATCTTGTTGGGCCCCACTGCTCGGGGTTCTGAGGGTTGAAACTTGGTAATTTGCACGTTCATCCACTTTTTTGACCCTTGAAGGACCACTGTCCATGTTTTACCCACCGTCCAGCTAGGATGAGTGGGTTGCAAAACTGTCATGTTATAGTATATGCACTTTTGGATTTTTGGGATTTTATAGCTGTACCAATAGGAATTCCCGTGTACAGAGAGAGGTGTTTTACAACCTGCGGGTGCCCAGGTGAACTGCAGGAACTTGTCAGGTTCTTGTGGGTCCCACCCAGGCCCTGACGGCCTGGCGTCTGTCACTATGGTCTCACATCCCCAATGTCCGCAATATCCCCAGCCGGGGTTATTACAATAACTTTTTCCTGCGTTTGAAGCTGGGCACCAATAGGATAGGTATGTGTGTGATGAAAATGGAGAATGGGGGTCTACCTTTGGTTGTCCTGGAAACAAATCGATAATACGGAGCACGAAGGATGGACTGTTTGGTGTGGTGATGTCTCTGAGCACCTTACCGCTGGTAAGATGTCTCATGACCCACCTGAATGGCTGGTGTGGATAGAAATCTGAGCTGGCTTGTCCTCTGGCGACAAACCCCAACAACAAAATCACACAGGCATATCGTTGGTGCTTGGATCTCGCCCGCGCGGGTTTCTCTGGTGCTTTCTGACGGCTTGGTGGTGTGTCTCGTTCCTCTGGAAGAGGCATGTACGCGTTACGTGGTCGCCCCACCAGCATGTCCTGTAAACAGAAACTCACAGTTCTCATTAGTCTCATCCTGCTCACTGTGGAGATCAGGTTTGATTGATTTAATAGGACACCACCTGATTTTCCCATCCTTTTTGACAGCTGCATACCCTCGCCCTGTAAGCATTAATCTCCAGCCCCGTTCCCATTCACCCAGCTCATTTTTAATTACAACCTGCGGGCCCTCCTCTAGCGCTCTGGAGGCCCAGTGTTTTTGAATGGGATTATTTGCTTCACTTCCTCTGGGGAATTGATTTAATGCTATCAGTGCGGTTGCCAGTATACGTGCCTGCTCTCCTGAGGGAATGGAATTGTTAAAGCCTTCTGCTTTTGCCAACACCTCTATCTTAGTTTTCAGGGTTTGATTTGCCCGCTCGACTATAGCCTGCCCAGTACTGTTATTTGGGATACCTTGCACTAGTGTGATCCCCCATTTGGAGGCGAATTCCTGCACTGGTTTGGAAATAAAATTGGAACCATTATCTGTTTTGATCTGCTTGGGGATACCAAGCCACGCCATGGCTGTCAGCCAGGGCTGGATTGTGGCTTTGGAGTTGGTCTTGGGATGCTGGGTGGCTACAATCGTTCCACTGAACGTGTCCACTGTTACTGCAAGCCATGCTCGAGGCTTCAGCAGCTGACACAAGGTGAAGTCCGACTGCCAGATTTCTGAGGGCTTAAGACCTCTTGGGTTGACTCCACTAGTCCACAGGGGTGACTTCTGGCAGTGAGGACAGGTAGCCACTACATGTTTGGCATCCGCTGTTGTGATTCCACATCTCTTCGCCAGTGCTTTGGGTCCAATGTGGAGGGATTCATGCAATTGACGGGCCTCCTGCAGCGTCCAGACCCCTTTCGCTGCAGCGTCTGCTTTGTCGTTGCCAATCTGGAAGTAACCTTTGATTGGGTTGTGGCTATTGACGTGAATGATTGATACAGTGCCCTTTCGTGAGGAGAGTGCTTCTTCTAGCATTAGGGCTGCTGCTGATGTTGACACACCTGGTCCTGCCATGGCTAGGCAGAGCCTTGCCACGAATATAGAGTCTGTTACGATGTTAAGGTGCTCCTCTTGGAAGAGTCCACAGGCCAGGGCTACTGCTGTAGCTTCCAGCTGCTGCACTGACAGTGTGGGGTCACATGCTTTGATACAATGCCACTGCTCTCCTACCTGCCACACTGCTGTCACAGTAGAAGTAGTGGAGGAAGCGTCTGTGAAAACTGTTGGTCCTGGCTGTGGTCTGTCCATAACCTTTGGTGGCAAGTCTATGTTGACTATGGTCAGCAGCTGAGTCCAGGGTGGTCTGGTGGAGTAGGAGATTTCTCCTCCAAATCCGATGAGAGCAAGGGCTAGATGCTCCGAGATTGTGGTTGATTCTATGGTCAGTTGCTTGCGAAAAGGAAGGTGGATTCTCGTTGGCTCGGTCCCTAGGTGTCTCAAGGCGAGTTTCCTGCCTTTCATGATGAGGTTAGCGATGCATTCTACTGCTGGGGAAAATGCACGAGCAGGCCTTCCAAGGACCACCCATTGAATCGGTCGGGCCTTTTCAGAAGGTCCTTGGGCCAATGCTCCCACTCCCCCCTTTTGTGTGAAATGCACATATAAGTCCAGGGGCATTGCTGGGTTCCATCTGGCTAGTGTGCCAGTGGACATCTGCTGTTTGATGAAGTCGAGGGAGCTCGCTGCTTGCGATGTCAGCTCCTTGGGTTCCCAGGGGTGCTTTCCTTTCAGGAGGTCGTACAGAGGGTCCATGATCTCAGGAGGAACCAGGACGATGTTGCGAAGCCACTGCAGTGATCCTACCAGGCGTTGCACGTCGTGGAGCTTCTTGACATCTCGGTGGACTTTCACCTTAGGAGGTGTCACGTAGGAGCTTGTGATTCCCACTCCTAGGAAGGTGACACAGGGTCCTTTCTTGATCTTCGCACTCGCAATCTCGAAGCCGTTGGCCTGGAGGATCTCTGTGATCCTGGATACCAGATGATCCACTTGGCTCGCTGATGGTGCTGAGACCAGAATGTCGTCCATGTACTGGATGATGGTGGCTGCCGGGTAGGAGTGTCGGACTGGCATCAGTGCTTTGTCCACGGTGATCTGGCAGATGGTTGGGCTGTCGACCATACCCTGAAGTAGCACTTTCCACTGGAAACGCAGGCTGGGCCGCTTGCCATTCGGGAAAACCACGGAAAAGGCAAATCGTTCCCTGTCCTCAGGATGCAAAGGTATTGAAAAGAAACAGTCTTTAATGTCCAATACTGCACATGGCTGTCCTTCAGGAATAGCTGAGTTCATGGGTAACAGTGTCTGAACTGGGCCTGTGGGTCGGATTGTTTTATTCACTTCTCTCAGGTGACTAAGCGATAGCCCTCTCCCGACCTTTTGGGAACTGGAAACACAGGCGTGTTCCATGGACTCACGGTGACTTCTATATGATCCTTTTGCAGTTCCCTCTCAACCGGTTCTATTAAGGCTGCCAAGCGAGGCTCGCATAAGGACCACTGCTCAACCCATACAGGGTCTGATGATTTCCAGGTCAATTTGATCGGCAGCAAAGGGTGTAAGGCAGTGGCCCTCATTATAAATTTGTAATCCTGACTCCGAGCATAGCCAGGACATCCCTTCCTATTAAGGGTGGAGAATCCTGCAAAATGTAAGGGTAAATGGCAACTGTTTGTTCTGGCCCCTTTTTTGTGTGGAGTGTTATTGCCACCAATTGGGTGCTTTTCCATGCCCTGGATTGTCCCCCCACCCCGTTCACAGGAGGGACTTCTTTAATTTGCCAATGTCTGGGCCAGTGTGATTGAGGAAAAATGGTGCAGTCTGATCCAGTGTCTGCCAAAAACTGAAGCCCTAAAACGTGAGGGTCCTGACTGCCATAGAGCTGACACGTCCCCCACACCCTCAAGGGCTCCTTCCCTACTTTCATGACCAAGGCCACCCAGGGGTTCCGCTCTGGGTTGTCCCCTGTTGACCCTGTGACACTGGAGCAGTTTGTGGTGGTGAGAGGTGCATATTGGTTGCTGGTGGTGGTGCATTGTTCTGCCACTGAATGACTGGCGGGGATGAGATACTGACTGGTTCCTGTATATATATGGGGTATGAAGGTCCCCTGCCCCACTGGGTATTGGGAAGGCTGGGCCATCTCGCAGTGGGAGGAGGCTGAGTATGGCCCGCACGCCCCCTCCCCCTTCCGTTTCCCTGAGGCCTGGATCTGCACTCCTTGGCCAGGTGTCCCCTTTTTCCACAATTCCAGCAGGTGGGTCTCTGGCGCTGCTGGGTCGGGGGTGCTGCCACTGGCCGCTGTGCTGGCTGGGGACAGCTTGCTGCTACATGACCTGCTTGGCCGCACCTCAGGCATGCCATGGCATTGGTTATGGTATGAACCGCTGCCTGCATGGGTATTAGGTGTTCTTCCTTTACCACATGTTTGATCATGTCAGCTAAGCTGGCTCCTGCTGGGAGAGACCGTAAAATTTCCTTGGTTACAGTATTACACTGTTGCTTTAGGCAATCTGTCACCACAGGTCCCCTTGCAGCTGCAGGCAGGGTAGATGAATCAATTGCAGCTTGTAATCGATCCACAAAATGTGTAAAACTCTCACTTTCCCCCTGTTTGATCGTTGACCATGGTGTGAGCTTGTCCACAACCCGGGAGGCTGCCCTTATTGCCTCCCTAGCTGCCCTGGTTGTTGCTTTCACCTCCTCTGCTGTGAGGTGTGCAGCTTGGCTTTGGGGCGTGGCCACATCGTCATGTTTGCCAAGCAGCCTGGACAGGGTAGAGCCATGGAGAGGCTGTCCCTGCCCTGAGGCTTGAGCTAGGGCAGCTGCGCACGAATTGGACCACTCCTGCTGAAATACAATCAACCCTGCCCCATCAAAAAACATACGGGTTATTTGTGAGATATCAAAAGGCAGCATATCATCATTGCTAAAAAGACCATCGATCAGTGTGGACACCAGGGCTGAATTAATTCCTTTTTCCTGCACCACTTTTACCACAATCTGCACTTCTTTTGTACTCAGCGGGGCATAAGTTCGCCTTTGATTCTGCCGGGAGCCAGAAACCCTTACCGGGAACGCATGTATTGCGGCCGCGGGTTCCCATTCGGCACAGGCTAATTTTATTTTCCTCCAATCGGTTAATTTGCACTGAGTTTGTTCCCTTACATTGTTAAAAGCTTTGCTCGGTTTCGCTGTAAACTTTATAAAATCTGTTATCTCCGTTTCCGAATCGGACTCGGAGCTCTCTGTAGAGCTAGCCGCGGACCTGTAGCTTCCTTCCGTGTCGGAAGTGAACTGGTGGTAAGCTTCCGGTCTCCCATGCTTTTTCGTCGGGCTCCGCCCCCGTTCCGCCTTCCGCGGGTGGGTTCGGATGTCCCCTCCGCTTTGACTCCATTCTGCCTCCCGCGCCCGGCCCCCCCCTTCCGACCGGGGGTGACGCCAGCGCCTTTCGCGGGGGTAGTCCCACGTTCCCCCCTTTTGCTCGCCCCCGCCTTTAGTAGGTGGCATTGGTAAAGGACCTTGGCCGCGTGTTTGCCCCCCCCCGCTCTCCCGCGCATGCGCCATGTAGGTCGGTGGCTCCGGATTTCCGCCGACCCCCCACGCATGCTCAGTCGCGGGGTTTTGCCCTTCCGGGTTCGCATCGCCACGTGGCGCCCTCCCCCGCGCCCGCTCCACGTGGCCGGCGCCATCTTGGCCACATGGCGGGGGGGGTAGCGGCGATTGGTCGCCCCGCCCCCGCGCCGGACCCTCGGCACCATATTGGCCATATGGCGGGGGGTGTATGCCCGCCGCGGCGGTGGCCAATCTCTCTGCGTCTCTCGCCTGCCGCGCGAGTTCCTCCCAGACGAACCGCGCACGCTCCTCCGCCCGCCCGCGCCGCGTCTCAGCGGCCGGAGAGACCGCGGTTTCGGACCGCGCCGGGGAGCCGCCACTCCGCGCGCACGGCGCCGCCGCCGGTTCTAGTGAAATGTTGCCGCTCGGACCCTGGACGCGGCGGGGAGGAACGATCGGGGAGACCACGGTTTTTTCAGGGGTGTTCGGATCTGGGGGCTCCCGCGGGGGCATTTGGGGTTCTTCCGCGGACTCTGTGGCTTTTATGCATGCATTTGTGGAGGGGGTTACCGCATCTGATTCCCGCATTTCCCTTGGGGTTTCCGAGGCATTATAACCCCCCCCCTTCTCTTCTTGGGCTTCTCCGTAGGTTCCTGCACCCCCTCGGCCCCCTCTCCCCGGCTGCTTAGCCGTGAATAGACACGTTTTTGCAGCGTTCCAAGTTTCCTGTTCTTCCATTGCTTTTCGCAACACTTTTTCAACTTTTCCCCATGATTTTAAAACTTTTCCACTGCCAGTGGCTTTTGTATCTTCAGCCAGGGCAACTGTATATTTCTCCCACCCCTCTGAATTTAATATATCTATGGGGCGTGAAATCGCGCCTAAATCCGATAGCCTTGCAATAGCAAGAAATAAATCTCTTTTGTCCCACGCAATTCCCGAGTGGGTTGCGATCCTACTTACGACCTTAGCAACGGACTCCATGCTGTCCGCGGGTCCCTGGAGGCGTCCCCCCTTTTTCTTCTCCTCCGCAGAAGATCGGACCTGCCGGCTCCTGCCCGCTGTGTCTTTTCCAAGCGTGGATCCCGTCCTCCGAGTTAATCGTTCCCGGGTTACGGCACCACTTGTAGCAGTCCGCTGTTTCTGCCACAGTGGAGGCTTTGGTATTTAGACATACAGCACGACTTCCACTTTACTTTCATGAGTGGGTCGGGCCTTGCAACAGACGCATGGTACCAATATGGTAGACGGTTGCAAAAGACTTTTATTAAGTAAAAGGTTCAGGTTATATACTCTCGGGTCTTCTACTACGTCAGACAGGATATTGCCACACTTCCCGGGTTAGTAGTTGGAGTGGAAAAGTACTGGCACATGTTAGTAGAGGGTCTACATTCCTTTCAGGGGTAGCTTATCTTACGAGGGGGATGGGGTTTGCTCTTTTCCTCTCCGTTACAGCCCGAGATCTTCCGCTGTCGCCTGTCCCTATCCAACCACAAGTGTTACACTTCACAGGGTTTTTTTATAAATCAAAGTCAGAGAATATTAGAAAAAATAATAGAGAAGCTTTATTGACACCTCAGCATTTTTCCCCTCCTTCTCTAAATAACACTGGCTCTGAGCACCTATGTCCTTGCCTCACTTTCCATGTGATTCAGGAGTACTAGGTCCACACAGGCTTCCTGCTGAGAAACCCTTTCCACTAGTGGGCTTGTCTCCTGCAGCACACAGGTGCTGAGCAAAGTTTTTGGAGGACTGACCCTCTTCTGCTTGTTGCAGTCCTTGCCATCACTGCTAGCTTCATTTTGGTGTGGCCTTGGTGTGGGCATACAGATTGTGACCCTTCCTGACCATGCATGAGAAGCCTTCTACTCAGTGAATAGTCCCAACAGCCCTCCTTGTACCTGGTTTGATTAAGGTTATGTAGAAATGTCCTTGCTAGTGTACCTGCTACATGCTTGAGGTTTTTAAGGTTTACAGGTCTCTTTGCATCGTCTCTGAGTCCTTTTGAATATGTAAACAAAAGAATGCCCATTCAGTCATGGATGCAGGAAACAAATGATAATAGTCAAAGAGGCTGGTAGTACACAGACTCTGTTTTCTAGGAAATTGTCTCCGGTATCCTTTCCTATCACCCAACTACTTTATATTATCCTCCAAAGCAAAAACAAGGGGAAAAATGCTTTAAGTGTGAGGAAATTCCTAAAGGAAATAAACAAATATCACCCACAGAAAGAAACAAATCAAGATCAATGCCTGAAGCTCAAAAAGATACAAATCATGCTCAAAATCTCTAATACCTGGAATGATTTCAGCTTTGAAAAATACACATGAATTACTGATGGTAATTTACATTTGAGGCTAACAGTGATTTGATACTGCGAGAATGTTGTTCTTTAAGAAAAAGAGTAAGAAATTACCTAGAAACTTTATAGTTTCTTTGAAACCTTCACAATGAAAAAACTTATTTTCAATGATGCATGTAGATTTTGCTAGAGATTAAAATTATTTTTTCTTTCAATTCCCTTTAAAACACAAATAGGGCAATGAATTGAATTTGCATGTCAAGTCAGCCTGGTATTCCATAACTGCTGAATGCTAGCTGGATATGGACTTTGCTTTTTGGACATTGTCTGTAGTATTTTCTATTTAGCAAATTTCATTTCTAATTTCACTTGTCCTTATGTACTCTTCATAACAACATTCAATGAATGGAATGAGATCTAACCTGATGGAGTGAGTTGAAGTATGTAACTTTGAGAAGCTATGTGCTTCAGCAAATTCTTGGGCTGGAAGTATATTCACTGATGAGTCACATAAGACACGATTCATCTATGAGCAGCTCAGTGTATGAGATGCCATTGTTGAAGAATATTGCATGCAAAAGAGGCTTTAAGTACCTCTATTTACTCCTTGAACCTTACAATGCCGAATTCTCTTCTCATTTAAAAGATGAAATAGTGCCCTAAGTTTTTCTGTAAAAAATAAATCAGTGTACAGGTAGCTTATTCCATTTTGTTTTTCTTGTCTATCTGTGGCTTTTTAAAGGTATGCGAAATTTGACCGAAGTATCTATCTGTCCAGAACAAAAGCTATTTCAACTATTTCAGCTTTGTCAACAATGTCAGAGGATAGCAAGTTACCTGGGAAAGGAAAATAAAGTCACACAATATTTCAGCCTAGAGTTATGTAATCAAGCTCTTAAATACATGATTCATTCATCTACAACTGTTAGTACTATGCTGACACATTTCTGTAACACTAAATAACTTACTAATGCATTTGGCATTTGTAGGTTTTTTTCCTCATGCTTTCTCTACCACATCTTCTCTAAAGACAATTTCTTTTAAGATTCCCTGTGGAAACTTACCGCATTTCATTGCCTGTTAGATGTCATACAAAAAACCAAACCAGAACAAAACCAAACAAAACCCAAACAAAATCAAACCAAACCAAAACAAAAACCCCAACCAGCCAACTAAACAAAAGAAGATATTTAAATGGAAATTAAGCTAACTGAATTATTTAACAAACAGATGCTACGTGGAAATGCATAATTTATTCCAAATGTGTGGAAAAGAGTTTCAAGGATATGGTGCTATTAAGTCAAACACCTCTTCTTCCTTGTATCTTCAAAGTTACCAAGCTCCTGTCATCCAACTGAAGAGCAAAGTGAGAATAATATATGTTCTTCTTTGAAGACACATAATGTCAATTAAAAGCCTCTTCAGGTCCTACTGGCTTGTGTTTTAGATAAACTGGTTAACTAGAAAGTGAAATAGTTGACTTGAGCCTGCTGCTGAAAGTGCACGGCATAGTATGAGGTTCAATAAATCAAAAGTGACAGGGTGAGTGTGTGTGCCTATGAGGAAGAGAGATGAAGGCAGGCAAAATGTTCAATGCTTTTAAAATCATGGAATTATTTAGGCTGGAGAAAATCCATTATCATTGAGTCTAACCATTAATCTATCACAACCAAGTAAGTGCAGCACTAAACCACAGTTCTTAGCACCATATCTCTGTGTTTTTAAATGTCTCCAGGGATGGTGACCCAACCACTCCCACAAGCTGGTTAACTCCCAATACCTGGCTAATTTTTCAGTGAAGAAATTTTGTCTAATAATCAATCCAAACCTTTCTGTCACATCTAGAGACCTTTTAGTCTCATTCTTTGCCTTGCTACTTGAGAGAACAGAACAACCTCCACCTGGCTACTACCTCCTTCCAGGTATTTGTTGAAATTGAATGGGCCCCTGTGAGCCTTGTCTCCAGAGTAAACAGTCCCTGTTCCCTCATTCTTGTATGACTTTTTTTCAAACCCTTCATCAGCTGCCCTTCTTTGGACATGTTTAATGGAAATATACAATAGAGTCATAAAATAAGCCAAAGACAAGCAAGAGAAAAGTTTTTGAAAACTCCATATTCTAGACCCGGGGAGAAACTGGAAGAGCTACAAGTGGCATACTGTGAAAACTGCGGCACTACAGAGTCAAGGGGTTTTATTAGTGGCTTAGCTCTTGACTGCTTTTAGACAGTGGGACATGATTTTTACATTATTTTTCAAAAAAAGTATGTACTCTCTGCACTCCTGAGAAAATGAGATGGGGATGTGCTGAATGTCTCTGGGCAGGGGAGAGTAAAACAATTTGTGGCAATGTTATAGAACGGAATACGCTAAAAGAAAAGGGAGGATTCATTGAGTAGCCTACAATGCCAATAAATAACATACCAAACAGAGAAATTTGTAATGTTCAATGTTCATGCAGCTGCAGGGCTACATGTCTGTTTCAGCATCCTGAACCATGGAAAGTCTACCTTCATATACTGTCTGAGGCCTGGTGGTCTCTTCTTACTCCTCTCAACAGTCATGTCTAGATATGGAGAGGCCTAACCATCTTTGTGCAAAAAACAAAGCTCCTCACACTGTTCCTTGTTATGAAAAACACAAGGTCCCCCACAATGGAGTCATTAGACCTAATGTCTGCTTCTCCCTGGAAAGCCAGATGGTTTGGAAATATGAAAGGTGGACAAAAAGTCATGGGCATTGTTTGTGGGACTTAGAAAGGACTGAGAGACAACTGAAAGCATAAAGAGGTGAGGGTAGGCTTCCCTGTGTGACTTGAACAGTCAGCTGCTCTGAGGAGTGTTTTTTATGTGCAGGATGAGCTCTCGGGGCAAGATCCCAAGCTCACCCACCCTTTCATAACAAAAGGCTCGGGGACTTGTGGCCCAGCCAGGGGGCTACCAAAGGAGATAACAATTCTAGATTTTCCAATGTGTCCTGTCCCACTGTAAAATGGTCATCCAGAAATGCATCAGCAAGCCAGACTGAGCTGACAGGGAGGTATGGGGAACAGAGTATGTATGTAGGACCTACAAAGGTGTAGAACAGTTCACTTCCATGTGGTCCCAGCAGCAAGGAACACTGTGCTTCTCACTCAAACTGCAGGAGAGTAGTTGCTAGGTAAATTTGCATTGCATGACAGCCCTCAATCCAAAATTCACCCAGCTTCCTTAAAGTGCAGGTCACAAGCAAGCTGGATCAATTCTGAAATACATCAGGGATGATTCAAGCCCATTAGTACAAACACAGTTTACACCCAAGGAGGGAGGAATGTCCCCTTGACACTGTCCCAGGGGTGTCAGTCCTCCTGGCCATTGTGACACTCCTGGTGAGGCAGTACAGCTCTCTACATCCCGAGAAGTGTCTGAATAGATGTCCAATAGTGTATCCTTGCACAGGTGACAGGTTTCTACAGCGAAACATGCTGGCAAGACACCAATGTAAGCAGAGATATCTCTGCTGCCCCTCTGAGGCCTCCACACTGCATGGAGGGAGGTAAGGGGGTCATGGAAAACCTTGTGGTCTGAATTGCTTTGCCTTGTCATCCACTATAAAGGATTTGATGGTTGTAAGGAAAACCTGCCTTGAGGATGCTTAGGTAGGAATGCTCTTACACGCCAGTATGGATACAGTACTGTGAGTATTTATACTTTACAGCTAGAGTCTTTAGGCAACAGAGTCAAATGGAAACTCATATTCCCACTTCCATATTTATGCAGTCATGATTTATAGTTTGACTCTTTACGTGTACTCACACAAGTGGAAAGCATTAAATTATTCCTAGATGTAAAAAGTACTAAAATGAATAAATAAAATAAAGATAGCAAAACCTGTTAATGGCCATATTTTTTATCTTATGGCCATCCAAAACTGCTCTAATACTGATATCACACTTTTTTTCTGTCCCTTTTTTGCCAGACTTAACCACATCTCCCATGTGTTGTAGCTAAAATCCAAATATTTCTAGTGCCTCATATGCTCTATCCAACTTCAGCAAATGAAACAGGACACTGTCTTAAGAAAGAGATGAACATTTTCTTCAATGCCAATTTAGACATTTTTTCCATTTGTCTCTTAATATAGTAATAAAGAGGGATAATCAAGGGTAGTAGGCAAACCTATGAAAATGACTGAAATCTTTTTATTCAGACATGACCTTCACAGTTAAATTCCTATACAATATGGGAATTTTCACCTCTCCACATAAAAAGTAAGATTTTCCAAAGTGCAGAAAGCCACCCAATGAAAACTTGTGGGATTGTTGATATGCTGTAAAATAAGAATGTAATGTGTTAGGTTTCAGAGTATTGGTTCCTTGAAGCCATTACCATGTACTTCTCTCTTGTGGAATAATTATTTTATGGAGTTCTGAGAAGTTCCTTAAAGGAAAGTAAGTTATATTGGGTGAAATTATGGAGGCTTCTCATGCTTTGATCTTGACAAGTATAATTCAAATATCTTAAATAGTATTTTAGATTAGGCACTTTCAGATCCAGCCTCACTGACAATAGGAATGAGCAATAATAACACAAGATAAATAGTCTTACTTTTGCATACCCTTAGTCCTAATTCTGATCAGATTACTTGTGTCTATCTGTTCTCTCTTTCAAAAGACTAGTGTTCTGACTCATAATATAAAAAAAGTTTTAATTCTATTCACTTCATTAAATAATAATGCTCAAATAAAAAAAGATAGCTAAAATCATCACAGTATAAAATGAGAACTCTAATTCTAATTAATGACCAGTCCTTGATAAGCAGGAAAGCCACTAGCTTATGACAGTTTCAATCATGTCTCTAAGAGGAAGCTTGAAGTCTCTGACTCATTGTGGGAGTTAAAATTTGGGGATTTTAAAAATATTTTATTAGTGCTTTGTGCACATAATATTTATGTTCCAAATTTTGACACTTCAAAGATAGTTGGAAATGGGGAAAGCTAAGAAGAAAGTTCATCTCTATGATATTCAGTTCTAGATGCAGAGTATCTTGACATGTTTTGTTCACAACTTTCCCATTTCTCTTGGTTGTCACACACGCAACTAGGTGGAACAGCTCAACTAAGTTTTTGCAGAGGTGGATTTATTTTGCTCACTTTTTAAAGAGGAAGTAAGTATCCTTTTCCAAGGTCTAGGGGTTTACTCTCTACTCTTCTCCTTCTAGGATATAAAACCTTTCAACCAGGAAGAATGGCTGCCTCTAGGAAAGTGTTTGAAATACTTCCCCAATTCAGATGAGGTGAGAGAAGGAGAGTGTGCATGTAAGAAAGAGTTAATAAATTTTGTTACAAATTAGATTTCTTGGGTTACGTAACAAAAAACAAAACCAAAAACAAACAAACAAACAAAAACCCCAAAAACAAAAAAAAAGTTTAATCTTTTCCATCTGTTGAAACCTGTTTGTTGATGTGGGTTTGTTTTGGTTTTTTTTCTTTATCTGTTTTAACTCCAGGAGGCAGGAGGCAGCTGCCTTTCTAATAACAAGTGAAATGTTAAAACCAGGTGGGGCATTGTTTCTCATCTCTGTTCACCCTCCCATTACCTGCCAAGCCAGCTGTTGAAACCGAGTTTCTTTCTAATTGTTTCTTATCTTTGCTCAGTCTTCCACTACCCCCATGGGAATATCTTCTGTTAATGGGCCATTAAATCTCACCAATGACATGACACATTACATCATGCTATTGTGAGATGGTCTACCGGGGGAGCCATCTTCACCTAGACGAAAAGGAGCCACAAGTGTCACCAGACATCCAGTGTTCTCAGGAGAATCCCAAAGGAAGACTGGACCCATCTCTGGACCCTTTTCTCCACAGGATCATCGCTGCTTCCAATAGAACCACATCTGCCACTGCAGGAGGGATTACTTTTGGACTGTTTCCAACACCCTGACCAACAGGGTGTCAGGTTGTATTTCTGACTCCTTCAGAGATTTCTAGGATTTCTTGTTTGTTTGTTTGCTTATTCTTTTGTACTATTACATTTGAATTCCTAATATCCCTAGTAAAAAACTGCTATACCTATTCCCAAAATCTTTGCCTGATAGCTTTTTAATTGCAGACTTATAATAATTTGGAAAAGGGATGTGGGGGGGGTGAGGCTTACATTCTCCATTCCAAGGGAGACTCCAGTTTTCCCTGGCAGATACCTGTCTATCTAACCAAGACATTAGAATTTAGATTTTTGGATACATGGCCAGTTTTTTACCTGATATTACAATGGCTCTTGGAGGCTACAACAAAAGATTCTAAAAATAACCCTGGGCCACCAATCTGAAGACAAATGAAAATTAATTATATGGCAGCTATGACTGAAATAAAACATCTCTTGCCTTCCTACTGCCTTTATACACAGATCACAACTCCCAGATCCCACACATTTTCAGGATCTTTTCTTAAACTAAGAAGTGAATTCTGGCAGTCTGCCTTGAGGATCCTGCAGTAGACTCACTGCTAGTTTCAGTGTCTTCTGAGAAGGACGCAACAAGGGCTGCCCACTAAACCTTGGCGAGAACAGCAGAGGAAAGGAATTTGAGATGCACTGGCACATGGGTCTTGCACTTCTCTTAAGGAGGCACAATAACTGACAGCCACGGGGTCAATCAAAATCATATTCATTTCACATTTACCATCCAGTCAAGGCAAAATTTAATGGTTCATGTAATGTTTTTTACCCCCATTTATTGCACCAAAATGCAGAGTGTGAAATGGTTCTTACCAGGACACTCAACTAATGGGTAAAGTGCATTCCTTTTTTCTCTCATCTTGTTAAGGGAGCACACAGCAGATATACCCTTCCTCTGCTCAGTCATCCTAGATGCCTTTAACCTTACCATCCTTCTCACAACTTCCTCTTATCATCTGGTATCTTCCTGTTCTGCAGGACTTCAAAAAGTCACTTGCAGAATCACAGGCTGTCCGTAAGAGGGATAAGACTTTTCCAAAACTGGAGAAGGAACAACAAATTATTTATCTGAATTATTGAAAATATTCTTTGGAAACAAATGTGCCAATTCTTCTAGCTTCTTTAAGATTCGTTATCATAGTCAAAAGTACAAAACCAGTGATACTTCCCCACCTACACTAGGTAAACAAATCCTAATTTTGCTGGTGCATTTGGTGGCAGTGAAATTGGTGCTAAACCTAAGGTCTTGGCTGGATAAGACTGAATGGAAGGACAGTTTTCTTCACTATCAATTGTTTGAGAATACTTTTGCAAAAAAATAAATTCTTTATAGATACGCTTCAAACACTGTAACCATGTCAAAGTAGTATAGCTATATAAAGTAATTGTCTTCCTGTGAAAGACTGGAAATCAACTCTTCACAATGATTGACATGTACATAAGTTGCATTTTTGCAGGAATTTTAAACCAAGACTCAAAAATTTCACCTTACCATCTCCATTTATATACTACTTTATATATTTTTATGTAATTTTTCATATTGTTATCACTCTATGTGTGGGGTTTTTTTAATGCACTCCATTCACTTCATTTCTCCCTTTCATTTTACTTCCTTCAAAAACCTAGCAGCTGTGTTTAAGAAAGTGCCACATTTATTTATTGTCACTACAGGCGAGGAAATTAGCACCTTGATGGGAGGCATGCTACATGGAGCATGTAGGCATTACAGAGCTCTTAAACACATTTCACTTCTCTGTGATTAACAAAATTCAAACCAGGCATCAGCCACTTCCTTTTCTCCCTACACTGCCTTTGCAAATAACAGCCATAGAAATGTATATTATGAAAAGTATCTCAAGCCTCACCCTTGGTATTGTTGTCAGACAGCAGCAGCAATAATGAACTTTCTTTTCTGTGTATGATTTGAGACTAGAAGAGTCTTTTTAGTCAATTCTCCATTGCAGCAACTATGGTTATCCCTGAAATATCTCAGAGTTAACTGCAATTAAAGCTTAAGGCCTGCATTGTGAGGAATGTCAGCTGCCGAAGTGACAAGAAAGAAGACTATATGTTCCCACCTTCAGGTAACAACAGCCTGTGAGAGACTGAAATGATAATGGTTAATGACTCAAAAAATTGGCTGTGTGTGAAAGTAGTGAGTACTTTGCTGAGGCCAGGTTTGCACCACCCTTACAAAGGGAAGAAGGAGATGTTTTGGGTGTGTGATGGGCAAGCCTCTAAGCTGTGTAAGAACAGTTCGGGTGCAGAGGGAGTGCACACTCACCGCTGGAGAATGACTGTGCAAACTGACTTTTGTTTTAGCCACTTTGTTTAGCAACTCAGACTAGAGTTTGAGCCAGATAAGGCAAGAGGCTGAAAAGAAGCAGATCACACAAAGTGGAGTAATGCTTTTTATCATGCCAATATCCTCCATGCACAACTCAATCAGGTGTGAAAACTCTCCACAGACCACAGAAAGAGCTTAAGGAAACCAGTCTCCTAAGGCAAGCATTAAGGATACACCCTGGGAAATGAATCTGTTTAATATGCATACACCATGGACAAATAAGGCAGAAAATGGCATGCCTGGCAGCTGAAATAAAATAAATAAGTGAATATTAGGGAAATATAGAAAATCTTAGTATGGATCTGTATCAAGGGTCAAAATAACTCAAATCTAGCAGTCCATATGGTCCCTCATCATGTTAAAAATTAGCATAAAACGCTAGAGGACTCAGAGTCAAGGATATTCCACAGTCAGGGGTTGGCACTGGTTATTAAATATATCCTTGATTTTGCACCTGGTATTCCAGGTCCAGGGCTGCTGTTTGTATGCCTTTTAATAAACGCATGCAATTGTGCATTGGTGATTTGCGGTGCCTCGAGTGTCAAGAAACCTCACATTTCCTTTTCACAAATAAAAATAAAGAAATTATATAATTGCTCCTACTGTCCTTGTATCAATACTCTGTACTATATATGAACAAGAACATCAATGAGTCCTTTTCCAAGAGATTACTGCAAGCAAATTCTTTTGGAAATAATGCCACACTTTTATGAAGTGTTTATTAACTCACAGAAATGTCACACAAGAGACTTAAAAAAAATTAAGCACATCTTCAAAACTGCTACTGGGATCTTCTGCTCTCTTCTGATTCATCCAACTGCAATTCCACTTGATTTCTTGTACTCTGTTATTCACCTGTGAGGCCTTTTTACTAAGTCTTGAGATGAGCTGTTTTGCATTGTGTGGAGAACTTTTTATAAATATCAGGAAGGATTTGAGCCTGCAAAGAAGAGGATAAGACGTTTAAAAACAGTGTAAAAAAAGCTGCATCGCAAATCAGCATTTAGGTACAAATCTAAAGAAGGGATTTCCTAAGTTACCTAAGTTAAATACTGCCATGAGAAGGCATTTAGGACCTCACAATTGACATTACAGGCTGTTAAAACTGTTAAAAATGCTTAAATACAAGTAGAGAGCTTCCTCTCCATTTCCTACTCACAGTAGAGTATGAATCAGTATTCCCATGTGTCTTTCTCATGTCTTACATTCACAGAATCACAAAATCAGCCAGTTTGGAAGGGGCCACACTACAACCTCCCTCCTGAAGCAGGGTCATCCCAGAGCACATGGTGCAGGATTGTGTCCAGATGGTTTTTAGATATCTCCAGTGGGGGAGACACCACAATCTCTCTGGGCAGGCTTCTCCAGTGTGTGGTTGTATGCACAGTAAGGAAATTCTTCTCCATGTTCAAGTGGAGCTTCTTCATGTTCAGCTGATCCCATGGATCAGTTTCTGGCCATTATCTCTTGTCCTATTTCTTGGCAACCCTTAAAGAAACCTGGTCCACCCTCTTGACATGCTCCCCTCAGATACTTATAGAAATTGATGAGGTCCCACATCAGAAGTCTCTCAACAAGGCTGAACAGGCCCAACTCAACCTTTCCTCTTAAGAAAGATACTCCTTATACTCCTTTAATCATCTTTGTTGCCCTCCACTGGACCTGCTCCAGAGCTCCTTTTCTCTTGTTTTGAGGAGCCCAGAGGTGGATACAGCATTCCAGGTGAGGCCTCACCAGGGCAGCGTGGAGGTGCAGAGTCACCTCCCTCAACCTGCTGGCAATGAATGCTCTTCATAATTCATCCCAGGTTATCATTTGCCTTGGCACCAAGGGCACTGCTGGCTCCTGGAAAGCTTGCTGTCCACTAGAATCTCCAGGTCAATCTGGACAGAGCTGCTGCAGGTCACCCCCAGCCTGTGCTGGTGCTTGGGGTTGTTCCTCCTCAGGTGCAGGACTCTGCATTTGCCTTTGCTGAATTTCAGAAGGTTCCTCTCTGCCCATCTCTCCAGTGTGTCAAGGTCCTTCTGAAGGGCTGCACAGCCCTCTGGGGAATCAGCCACTCCTCCCAGCTTTGTGTTGTCAGTGACATTGCTGAGGAGCCTCCGCCCCTTCACCCAAGTCTTTGATGGGTGAGTTAAACAAGACTGGGCCCACTATTGAACCTTGGGAGGTACCACCACGGACAGGCCTCCAACTAGTGCCTGTGCCACTGATTATGAGCTTTGGGATCTGCCATTCAGCCAATTCTCATTTAGTTCTCAGTCTCACTCTTCACTCCTCCAATATCTCTGTCCACTCCTCCAACTCACAGTTCTTGAGTCTGCCTATGAGGATTGCATGAAAGACAGTCAAAAGTCTTGCTGAAATCAAGAAAGACAGTATCTACTGCACTCCCTCAATCCATCCTGATGACTGTTTCATTGTAGAAGGTAGTAAGATGTATAAATTTCTTGTTTTCCGTGTGGGAAAAGTTGGCCTCCAGAATGAGGAGGTTTATCTGTTTGAATGAGGCACGATTATCTTCCCAGAGATTGAGCTGAAGCTGATTGGCTCATAGTTGTGTGAGTCCTTCTTCTTGCCCTTGTTGAAGACTGGAATCACATTTGCTTTTTTCCAGCTCTCAGGCAACTCTCTTGGTCTCCAAAATGCCTCAAAAATGATCATGAAATCATGCTGTGCACCAGCTCTCTCAACACTAATGGATGCATCCTATCAGGGTGCATGGACTTGAAGGTGTCAAGCTTGTTTAGGTGTCCTCTGACCCAATCCTCCCTGATCAAGCGAAAGTCTCCCTTCCAACATTCCTTTATCCTGGTCTCTTGGGTCAGAGGGCTGGTCTTAGTGAACATCAATGCAAAGGCAGTGTTCAGTAACTCTGCCTTCTCTGCGTCCTCTGTTACCAGGCTCTCCTCTCCAGTTAATATTGGGTCCATATTACCCTTTGTTTTAATTTTGTTATTTTTGTATTTGAAAGGGCCATTTTTTACACCCTTGGCCAGGTTTAATTCTAGATGGGTCTTTGCCTTTCCAGTCTCATTTCTGCTTATCCTGATCACTTGTCTATATTCACTCAAAGTGGCCTGACCTAGCTCCCATCTCCTGTGAATTTTTTGCTTCTACTTGAGCAGGGACAAGAATTCTTTATTCATTCACAAAGGTTTCTTGTGCCCTTGGCCTGATTTTTTTTTTCATGGGAATGCCTTATTATTGAGCCTGGAGGAAGTAAGTCTTGAACATCAAGCAGCTCACCTGGTCTTCTCTTCCTTACGGGGTCTATTTCCAGAGATTCTTCCAAGAACATTCCTAAACAGTCAAGTTATCTCTCCTGAAATCCATGACTGTAATCTTGGTCCCTATTCTGCAGCATCTTTTTTCAACACTGGACTCTACAGTCTCATGGTCACTACCCCAGGGTTCACATCTCCAGCAAGGCCTACCCTGTGTATCTTAGGAGGTCAAGCAACACGATTCCTTGTGGCATCCTCCACAACCTGTGGCAGGAGGGTATTGTCAATGCTTTCCAGGAACCTCCTGGATATTTTGAGCTTCACTGTGAATATTTTCCAGCAGAAGCCAGAGTAGTTAAAGTTCTCTCACAAACCAGGGGCCATGATTTTGAGATTGCTTTTGGTTGCCTGTAGAAGGCCTCATCTTCCTGGTCTGTCTGTCCAAAACAGTGTGTAGCCCTTCATGACAACACCCCAATCCTTTGAACCGTCCCACCATGTCTATAACTGCAGTGAGCTCAAAGCTCCATGATGCAGACAAATCTCTAGTTCCTCCTGTTTTTTCTCCACAATTCTGTGTGCAGTGATGTACAGGAACTTTATGGAAGTATTTGATGGCGACAATGGCCCCGTGGTGGTGCAGAGGGACATCCCATAGTCCTCTCTAGTGGTTGCTTGTGCATGGTCAAGATACTCCCTCTTAAGCCTCCTTTTGCTACTCAGAGGTTTTATCCAATATTTCCCTGCTGGCTTCTATTATCTCAGGAGTCCTTGGTACATCTTTGCAAAACAGCAGGTGTGCTCCAGTGTGGCTGATACATCTCCTAGGGCCTTCACAAGTAACCTGCCCTTCTAATTTTTCCATACTGTGCCCCAGTTTGCCAGGGACAAGCCTGATATTGTTCAAGTTCCCCATCATGCCTACTTACACTTTTTAAAACCATAGAGTAAAAAAACCACTTGCAATCCCATATTTTTCAATTAAGGACAAAATATCTCTTCTTTTCAGCAGCTTTGGTATGTTTTCATACATAGGAGGATTCTGTCAGCAATTTAAAATAATTTTGATTTATTTACACAGTGCATACTGTACTTCATTAACAGGGTTGCTGTGAAATAATGAAACATTTCAGAGAAAACTGCAGGATATTTAAAGTAATTTCTTCCTGAAAATATGCAAAACCCTTTGGGGAAAATGTAAGCAGATGGTGTGTGAAGCATTCAATTTTTTTTATGGAGTCATAAACAAACACTTTTTAAATTAAGATTCATAACTTTAGGAAATTTCATTCTGAATTATACACCCAAACAAAAGATCTTCAAAATCAAGTTTACCTTTAGATCTCCAGTGTTTTCTTTCAGCCATTTCCATTTCTAAGGCCATCCTGCTGGGAATTGATTTGAAGGACGAGCTCTTGGGACAGATGCTCAGGCATATTATTACTCATGACAACACTTAAGCAAACAGAGGCATGACAATTAACAGGGGCAGCAAGCCTGTCCTTGTAACCTATAGGGGGAAAGAGAGATGAGCGCAGTAGTACTCCCACTGCTGACTAGTCCTAAGCCTTTCTAGCTTACAATGTATGTATTATTTGCAGTTTTGTATGATCTTCTAAATTGTCACTGCCCCATTTCTCAGTATGCCTGACTGTAAAATGTATTCTTCAAAAATACATCTTAACTTGCTTGAATCAAAGGCTATAACATTTGTAATAACACATGCCAATTAACCCTAACAACTACAGTATCGTTCTGAAGAGCTATTACTGACTGGACTGTGTTCTGTCTAGTGAAAGAAAACAGCATCTTACTGAATTTGAACATCAAAACACAACAGTTTTGTATTTGTGTATTGTAATTTTTGCCATTGCCAGTTTGACAATCAAGAGCACAAAAAGAAGAAGCTCTTTGCAAGGGTTTTATCATTCTTCTCAGAATGACAAAACACCCAAAATCCAAAAAGAAGTTATATTTAAAAATGCTTTTTGTAATATTTCTGTCCCCTTAGTAAAGCTGCTTTCTTTTCTCACAGCTGCAAAATTATACTGAAGTCTAATAAACTAACAAACTCATGCTTGTTATATTTTATTTTGATTGACCATTATGTAAATTTGCCACAATCACATTGACTTCTGTAACTTATGAATTAATTTGTATTTACACCAGTTTAACTGGGAGCACAGCTTAGTTCTCAACATGACAAAGGATTCACTGGTACAGGGTACCTTAGTACAGCTGTTCAGTGAGAATATCTCACCTGCCCTGCAGAAACATGTGGTCAGTGAGCTGAGGTCTGGTGAAGGAAAGAAGTAAGAAGAACGGCTGATGGCCCCGGAGTGGTATTTTGCATGTGGATTCCGCCTCATGCTTTCTGCAGAAATATGTTCTCTGTCTCTACCTCATTTCTGCATGTCTTGAAAGACTAGTGTTTCTTTTTCTTATTCTCTTTACATTTGGTAATAGATTTTGGTACCCAGTCTTCATCAATAGTGATTCAGAAGACAAAAGAATGTGGTATAACAGGACAGCCTAAGATAAAAAGGGTGCAATCAGTCTGCAGGTGGAAAACCTAGGAACTGCCACAGTATCTAGCATAAGAAAGACTTGAACTCACCTGAGATATTAAATGTCACATGATTATGAATATTAAGTCATCAGAGGAAAAGATTAAAGGATAATATAGAAGAAGGTGTTTCTAAGTGGAGGTGAAAATAAGCAAATCAGATACTGAAATGCAAGTACAGTAGAATTTCAGTTGCTCTGGTTAGGATCATGCATTGGGCTATTATCTTGCTATGAATATTCATACCAACTGAGTAACAAAAACTGATATATGATGAAAGGTATACTAGGGCATACATTTAATTCTTCTTTGAAGGAAAACTTCAGGAGCTTTATAACCACAAAGCAACAGGAAGACTCTGAAATCAAATGCAACTCACTCATTAAATAAAATAATTCACAAGTCACAGAAATCTCTAGAGATCATCATCACCCAGGCCCTGCTCTGAGGAGGATCAGGTTACCCAAACTGATGTTCAGTTAGGTTTTGAATATCTCCAAGGATGGAGAATACACAGCCTCTCTGGGCAACAAGCTTCAGTGCTCAATCAAGGTCACAATAAGGGTTTTTCTGTTTAAATTGAATTTCCTGCAATTCAGTTTTGTGGTGGTGTATTTTGCTCAGGTTTCTGTATGATTTGTTTGATAAGATTTTACATAATGGTTTGTTCTGTAACCCCATGTGTTTCCCCCTGTATGGTTTACCCCATGTTCGGTTTTATGTCAATCATTGGTTATATAACCTCCTGGTCCTGTCTGTCACTCTGGGCCCTCTCCCTGTGTCCAGAAATTTCCAGGGAAGGTGTCGAGTGATTGGGCAGGATCCAGGCTTTCCCCTCCTATTGTGTTTTGTATGGTTGTTGCACATGTCTATTATGTTAAGAGCCACACCCTCACTGTACCCCTGACTGAACCCTCCCCTGTGTCACACCCCCTGTTAAAAGTCACAGCACAGAGGGGCTCGGTGTCTCTCTGAGGCTGGTGTCCCGAGGCGAGGACTGTACATCCGGAGCCTCCAATAAACTCGGTTGGATTTACCCCTCGAGAGTCCCTCCTTTCATTTCCTTCGCCATAGCCACGCTGCACTCCCGACAAGCCAAGAACCACTGTGTTGCTGTGGTGCCAGGGCTGGCCGGACAGGCGACACAGGCGCCCCCAGCAGGCTGGCGCCCAACGTGGGGCTGTCAGGGAGTGATTCTGACAGAGTGTCAGTGTAGTGGCTGACGCAGTTTGGCCCCGCAGCTGCGGGACCCTGCGGAGTGGCTCCGGACCGGAGAGAGCCAGCAGCACACTGCACACCACCAGTCACAGCAGCCCTCTTTGGGTGTGCTCCTGGTGGAGAAGGAAGGGAGCTCCTTATGCGCCCGGAGGAGTCTTCCTCGGCAAGGAAAGCACAGGACTGCTTCTTTCTGTCAGCGTGCTGGAGGTTTTGGTAAGTGTAAGTGTGTGCAGCCCACCGGGGCTTGGGAAGCCTCAAGGCTTTTAGCCTTTGGAGGCAGACCGCGCGGTCCCTGGGAGGAAAAAGGGGGGAGACCCTTTCCCTTTTTGCCCTCTCTAAGCAGTTTCTTCCCTCCAGTCGCGATTTTCTTTTGCTTTAGTTTGTTTAATTCTTGTTGCTTTCTTGTTGTTTTTCGTTACAACTGACACCCCGAGGGCGTGGGCTTTAGGTGCCCGACTCGGTTTTAAGTGTGTTGAGGGTTTTGCCTTTTAGTTTAAGATTTTTGTTGTAGCAGTTTTCCTGTTGGAAGAGCGGTCAACTTTAACATCGAGCCGAGATGGGTGCAAGGCTCTCGACTGCCCAGAAAGGAGTTTTGTACAAAGTTATGGGAATTTTGACTGTTGGCAATGTTAATTTTTCAAAGGGAGAACTGAAAAGGTTTGTCAGGCTGCTCTTCCTCCACTTCCCTCACACCTCCTCTGAACTAGTAAGCACCATTCAATTTTGGGATGGTGTGTGCTCTAAATTCATCGAATTGGCTCGGTCACGGGACATAAAAGCAGCAAAATTTTCGTTTTGTCCTCAGCAAATTAGGAGTGCTCTACAAGGAGCAAAAGGAGTGGAGAAAGGGCAAACCTGCAATTCTCCCAGGTTTAGTTCAAGTTCAAATCCCCTTTTTCTCTCTCCTAACCCTGAACCCCCTCGTCCCAAGGCAGGCATTCTCAAGGGAGCAGCAGGGAGCCGAGCCCCCGTCAGCCCTGGCTCCCCTAGAATGCCGAAGTTCCCCTGCCCGGGCAGTCCTGGCCAGACTGCTCGGGGTTCCTGTGGTAGCCCTGGCCAGGGGCTACCCCATGAATAAGCCCCGAGTTCATTTTAGATTGGCTGGGGGTGAGTTGCCACAAAATGCCACCCTCAGCCTTGAACCTCAAAATGGCGGAGGCCACATGGCAAGGTCCTCCTCCCTGTCCTCTCTTCCCGCCTTTTCTCCTCCTCCTTCCCATAACCCCTTTCGTTCCCTGACCAACCCCTTCCTTTCTGGAGCCCCTCCTACCTCACAGAATTTGTCTCCACCCTTCCCCCAGGCTCCTCCTCCTTGGCAGTTCCTCCTGGTTCCCATGCTCCCCCTTCCGGTTCCCACGGTTGGAGCTCGGAAGAGGATGAGCTGGAACTGGAAGATTCAGGCCAGGACCTGATCCCATCTCTTGCTCCGGTTACATACCGGAGGTCAAGAGGTGGAAATACTACCACCCCGTCCTGGCAGCCCCTCTCGCCTAACATAGTGAAGGATATATGTAAGGTCCTCAAGGAATATGGACGGGATAGTCCATATTTCAGGGGAGTGTTGAATGCTCAGCTGCCCGGGAGTGTAGTAGTCCCATATGATCTAAAATACCTTTTCCGATCCCTCCTGAATGCTACAGAGTATAGGGCTTGGGAGAGATCGTGAAAACGTATTTTAAAGGACACCCTCCTGAGTCTATTAGAAGATCCTGCTACGTCAATAGACGAGAAAGGGGTTGACCTCACCCTCAACCATCTGAGCGGTGAAGGCCGGTGGGCAGGGGCAAGGGTGCAGGCCTCAGATATCCCACCCCCCGTCCTTGTAAAAATCACAGAGGTGGCAGAAAGGGCTTTTTTCAAAATGCAGCCCGTGGGTCCCCTCCCTCCACATTCAAAGATTTTCCAGGGCCCAGCAGAGCCGTTTATACAATTTGTGGAGTGTCTCACAAAGGCCATCAAAATCCAAGTCCGCAGAGAGGCAACTCGTGAGGAGGTCTTGGAGCAATTGGCGTTTGCAAACGCTAATGAGAAGTGTCGAGCAGCGATACTCACACTGCCGCTGAACCCTCCTCCCACACTGGACGATATGCTGGAAATCTGCGAGCAGAGAGTTCCACTAATAGGCCCTTCAGGAGAGCAAAGGAAAGGGAGACCTGCTGCCGCTGCCGCTGTAGACACTGGACCATCAAATGCTCCACCACCCCCACGCACTCCGGCCCAAAGGAAGCGCTCCTTCCGGGGAGCTGCTGACAGGCCTTGCGCGCTGTGCAGGAAAGGGGGACACTGGTGCCAGAAATGTCCCTTAAAAAGGGAATTCGATAAGTTCAGGGACGGAAAGGGAAAAGGGAGGAATGGCAACAACCGTCCTAGACATCAAAAAAACTAGGGGGCGAGCGCGGGACCACCCAGCGTGATGACCAAAATTGGGTGGCCCGAGACAAGGAATTGGGGGGGGGAAAGGGTAAGAAATCCGGACATGACGATATACCGATTCCTTGCACAGATCCTCTCCAGGATCCACCTAACCAGACAAGACACCTAATATTACCATCTCCATCTGTTACCTTGACAACTGACTCCCGGTACGAGCCTTTCCGGTTGAGCCTTGTTGAGCCGCTCCACCTGCGGGATCGGGATTGGCACACCACTGTGGTGGCCAGAGAACGACAAGGTACGTGGCATTGTATCGAGGGAAAGTTTGTCGTCGTTGGGGATTGTAAACATACACCTCAGGACATAGAAGTTGCTCCAGGGTTGATAACATCTGACCCTGAGCGCTTCGTCTTATGGCTGCACTGTCTAAACCCACCAACCTTCCTCCCCAAGGGGCAAATCATCGCCCAGGTCATTCTGGCAGATGTGGATGCCACCCTGCAGGTGAACGCAGTAAGGGCGATTGGGGAGGATAAACCCAAAGAAACATGCAAGCTTACGGTGGGTGGGGAGACCACCACTGTAGAGGGTCTCCTAGACACTGGCACGGATGTGATGATTATCCCGGAAAAACTGTGGCCATCACATTGGGCCTTGCAAAGAGTGGCTGGACACGTTAAAGGTGTAGGGGGCCTGCAATTGGCCAGACAATCAAAGAGCGTGGTACAAATTGAGGGGCCGAAAGGACAATTGGCAACCCTTAGTCCTTTCATTTTGGACTATGAGGCACCCCTGTGGGGGAGAGACCTGATGGCCCAGTGGGGGGTCACAACTGACATACCTGACCCTCCCAAGGATTTTTGGGCGGCGGTCACTGAGAAGCGCCCCATCCAGAAACTGAATTGGAAAACAAATGACCCAGTATGGGTGGAACAGTGGCTGCTATCAAATCAGAAATTGAAGGCGCTTAATGAGCCTGTGGAGGAGCAGCTCAAGAAGGGCAACATCAAAGAGACCACTTCCCCGTAGAACTCTCCGGTGTTCGTTGTTCAAAAATCAGATAAAACCAGGTGGCGCCTCCTCCACGACCTCCGGAAAATTAATGAAGTTATTGAGGATATGGGTTCTCTCCAACCAGGGATGCCCTCCCCAACCATGCTCCCCCGAAATTGGAATTTGGCTGTTATAGACATTAAGGATTGTTTCTTCCAAATTCCTTTACACCCTGACGATGCCCCACGCTTTGCCTTCTCAGTTCCTACCATTAACCGGGAGGCCCCTCGGAAGAGGTACCATTGGAAGGTTTTGCCTCAGGACATGAAAAACAGCCCAGTCATCTGCCAGTGGTATGTCTCTTCCCTGCTGTCCCCAGTCTGTGCAGCCGCACACGAGGCCATTATCCATCATTACATGGATGATGTGCTCGTGTGTGCCCCAACCGACGACCTGTTGACCCACGCGCTTGACCTGACAGTGACTGCACTGGTTGCTGCAGGGTTCGAACTGCAGGAGTCTAAGATTCAGAAGATGCCGCCCTGGAAGTACTTGGGGCTGGAAATCGGTAAGCGGACCATTGTTCCGCAAAAATTGGCCATTAGAACCAAAATTACGACTCTTGCGGATGTCCACCAGCTGTGTGGGGCTTTAAACTGGGTGAGGCCTTGGCTGGGTCTATCCACCGAAGACCTAGCCCCTCTTTTCAATTTATTGAAAAGGGGAGAAGGGCTGAGTTCCCCTAGGTCACTCACCCCAGAGGCAAGGAAAGCCCTGGAAAGGGTCCAGACAGCCATGTCCACAAGGCAGGCCAGCAGGTGTGACCCTGGCCTGTCATTCAGATTCATCATATTAGGACAATTGCCACACCTCCATGGGGTGATATTCCAATGGGACGAGAAAGTTGCCACCATTCCTAAAAAGGACCGAGGCGGAGAAGATCCTGTTCTGATTATAGAGTGGGTCCTTCTCAGCCACCAGAGGTCCAAAAGAATGACGCGGCCACAGGAGCTGATGGTGGATCTAATCCGGAAGGCCAGAGTCCGGATTAGCGAACTGGCCGGCTGCGATTTTGAGTGTATTCACGTGTCAATTAGGTTAAGATCGGGCCAAATTACTAAAGCAATGTTGGAACATCTGCTTCAAGAGAATGAAGCGCTGCAGTTTGCACTGGACAACTACTCGGGACAAATTTCTATCCATTGGCCTGCCCATAAAATTTTCAATCAGGATGCACAATTCAAATTGGATGTAGAGAGTGTTCAGAGTAAAAGGCCTCTGGATGCCTTGACCATTTTTACAGACGCATCCGGAAGGTCCCACAAGTCAGTGATGACTTGGAAGGACCCTCAAACTCAGCAGTGGGAGTCAGATGTTGCAGAAGTTGAGGGATCACCTCAAATTGCTGAGTTGGCCACAGTCGTCAGGGCTTTCAAGAGGTTCTCTGAACCATTCAATTTAGTAACTGATTCGGCCTATGTAGCTGGAGTAGTGTCCAGAGCAGAGAGGTCCATTCTGCAGGAGGTGCCCAACATTGTGTTATTTGAGTTGCTCTCAAAATTGGTTAAACTGGTCTCCCACCGAGAGCACCCATTTTACGTGATGCACACCAGGTCACACACGGATCTGCCGGGGTTCATTGCGGAGGGAAACAGGAGGGCGGATGCTCTCGCTGCTCCTGCCGAAATGGCCCCACTGTCGAACATCTTTGAGCAAGCCAAGATCAGTCACCAGCTCTTCCACCAGAACGCGTCAGGTCTGGTTCGACGTTTCCGCCTCCCCCGAGACCAGGCCAAGGCGATTGTGGCCGCCTGTCCCAATTGTCAGCAACATGCCCTCCCCACCATGAGTGCGGGAGTGAATCCCCGGGGACTCAACAGCTGTGAGGTGTGGCAGACAGACATCACACACTTCCCCCAGTTTGGGAAATTGAAGTATGTGCACGTCTCAGTGGACACCTTCTCAGGCGCTGTCTACGCCTCTGCCCACACAGGGGAGAAGTCTGCAGATGCTATTAAGCATCTAATTCAGTATTTCTCCTGCCTGGGCATCCCAAAGTCACTCAAAACCGACAATGGCCCTGCGTACAAATCCAGGGAATTCTGCAGTTTCCTGCAGCAGTGGGGTGTGGAACATAAGACCAGCATCCCCTACTCCCCGACAGGCCAAGCGATTGTGGAAAGGACTCATTTAAATCTAAAGAGAGTCCTATGTCAACAGCAGCAGGTTCTTAAAATCAAACCTCCCTCGGTGCGACTTGCCCGGGCCTTGTTTACCTTAAATTTTTTGAACTGTTCGTTTGAGTCCCTAAACCCGCCTATCATTAAGCACTTTGGGGGGAGCGGACAACTGGCTCTCCGGGAAAGGCAGAAGGTCTTCATCAAGGACCCGGAGACCTTGGGAACGGAGGGACTGCATGATTTGGTGACCTGGGGGCGCGGGTACGCCTGTGTCTCCACGCCCGCCGGCTTGCGGTGGGTCCCCGCTAAGTGGGTGAGGCCCTACCTCCCCAAGGCCTCTGAAAAACAGGTGTCCCAGGTGTCGGTGGCCTCCTGGAGAAGGAAGAGAAAGATCTGTGCGGAGTAAGGGTTTCTTTTCCATTTGACCCCAGGTGTGGCTCTTCCCTTTAACTGTGTTTAATCTTAAGTTCTCCTTAGGTTGGTGATAACGAGACCAGTCCACATGAGGACCCCCAGAGCAGCATACCTCCTGCAAGCTGCAATCGTCGCCAGTCTCCTGCAGCTGACCCAACCATGGATTGTTCCTCAGCCGAAAGCAAATGTGTAGAAGACCCTCGCGAAAGCAGTAGGACAGGACCACATCTGCTTGTCCTTGGCTGCCGCCCAAGACCCCATGTTGTCTTGCCTCGTGGGGATCCCTTTCCAGGAGGGAGAGCTTCCCCCTGCTCCCCTCCAATGGAAAAGCAAGTATAACAGTAAGGCCTCCAGTCGTATTGCCTGTGCTTCTGTTGTTTTGTCCTCCTCGGTTTATGCCTCCCATCACCATTCCCAACAACAACCCATTGAAACTGGTCGCCGTCCAAATTTCATTGAAACCAGCCTCGACCAGAAAATTACCCTCCTGATGACCAACCCCCTGGTCCTTTGGCATGATTGGGTGTCAGGCTTAAACCCGGCCCCAGAGGGGCTACAGGAGCTGGACCTCTTGGGCTCTGCCAAAGCTTTCTTTTGCGTTCAATTTGTATCTACCCCCCCCCAAGGCCAGGAAAAGTCTTTCACCCATGTGTTTCAGTTTAAGAGTGTGTACACCGCCGGAATGTGGTGCGATCGAATCGCCCACGTAAAGATGGTGTCCACTCTTAATGATAAACCCCTCTCCCTACCCAAAGGTGCCTTCCTTATCTGTGGTGACCAGGCATGGCCAGGCATCCCCCCTCGCCTGATCGGAGGTCCTTATACAATTGGCAAGCTGGGGCTGTTTACCCCTAATAAAACTCAAATTACGGATTGGATTTACAAAAATTCCTCAAGGCCTGCAACAGTCCAAAAAAGAGATCTGGCAAATCTCGACCTGGACTGTGATTCGGACATAATCCACTGGTCCAGGGCCAAAGCTACAGCAGCGACAGTTTTCTTGCCCTGGGTCTCTGTGGCCAAAACCATGGGAGAACTTGGCCGATTGGAGTGTTGGGTGGCTAAACAAGCCGATTTAACCTCCACTGCTCTATCGGACCTCCTATCTGACGAGGAAGTAATGCGGCAGGCGACTCTACAAAACAGGGTGGCCATAGACTACTTGCTACTCCTCCACCAACACTCCTGTGAGGAGTTCGAGGGCCTCTGCTCTTTTAACCTATCATCCAAAGCTGAGAACATCCATGATTCCATCTCAAAAATCAAGAACATGGTCAGCTCCATAAAAAAGGAGACAGGAGACTGGTTTGACCAGATTCTCAGGAACTGGGGTCTTTCCAGCTGGACTGGCTCAATTATAAAGACTGGACTTCTGATTTTGTTTGTAATAATTATCATTTCGATTGCATTTGGACTAATTAAAAGACTTATTTATAGACTGCTTTCCGTTTCCACCACACCCCCTGATATTAACCATGCTGCAGTCCCCTCGGCACCAGAAGAGGCAGAGGTGGAAGCGTCGGGAGAACTGGAGGACGAAGAAAACCGCGTCCTAGAGGAAGAAGGGCAGTGGACAGTCCCCTTTGAGAACTGGCCCACTAACCAGCAATGGTTTGGGAACTTGAACCCTAACTCAGAGTACTTGGCCCCTCAACCGCAATTCTCCTCATTTTAATAATAAAATAAGGGGGAGATGTGGTGGTGTATTTTGCTCAGGTTTCTGTATGATTTGTTTGATAAGATTTTACATAATGGTTTGTTCTGTAACCCCATGTGTTTCCCCCTGTATGGTTTACCCCATGTTCGGTTTTATGTCAATCATTGGTTATATAACCTCCTGGTCCTGTCTGTCACTCTGGGCCCTCTCCCTGTGTCCAGAAATTTCCAGGGAAGGCGTTGAGTGATTGGGCAGGATCCAGGCTTTCCCCTCCTATTGTGTTTTGTATGGTTGTTGCACATGTCTATTATGTTAAGAGCCACACCCTCACTGTACCCCATTGGTTCCTGACTGAACCCTCCCCTGTGTAACACCTCCTGTTAAAAGTCACAGCACAGAGGGGCTCAGGGTCTCTCTGAGGCTGGTGTCCCGAGGCGAGGACTCCACATCCGGAGCCTCCAATAAACTCGGTTGGATTTACCCCTCGAGAGTCCCTCCTTTCATTTCCTTCGCCATAGGCAGGCTGCACTCCCGGCAAGCCAAGAACCACTGTGTTGCTGTGGTGCCAGGGCTGGCCGGACAGACGACACAGGCACCCCAGCACAGTTTGGGCTTCTTGGCCTTAAATATGAGCTAAGTAAATAACTAAGTAGTAATTGAATGAGGCATAAGAGTCATGCAGATTTTGGAAAATGAAGTGAGTGGCATGCATATGAATAGACTAATATATGTGGACGTTGAAAAGCAGGAGCCCAGTATACAGGCTAGCAGTAATTGGTTTTCTTAATTTACTCTTTCTTGTACACTTCCAACTCTTTTAATTCCCATATGAGTAGGGGAGCTATTATGTAGAGGCTGCCTATTAGATAGATACAAAGCTTTACAAGCTCACTGTTGATAATGTCAGTGTCATGAAGAAAATTCAGGCCAGTTCCAATACATGGTACAAATCTGTCTAAAATTGTAAGTGTGGGCGTTTCAAGCAGGGGTCTTGCCTCCTTTGAAATTGAAATATGTTTGCAAAGCTTGAATGTGGGAAGATTAATTAGCACCTGTGTTTCAAAATAAGAAGTGGAAACCCATCACAATGAATAAGGAAAGTGACGCTGTCGACAGCTGGAAAAAGAGGGTTTTCTACCTGGAAAATAGTGCAGAAAAAGAACCTAAATGCATCTATCTTTCTAATCTAAAGGAAGAGAAAATGACGCTTGATACTGACTGCATTTTTCAAAACAATTCCATGGTCATATTTTTTCATAGCTGCCAAATAATAACAAACTATGGTATTGAAATAATTCTCAGGAAGCTAGAGATTTAATGATATTTCAAGGTATCTGCTTTCCAAAATTCCAGCTCTTGATTCTTTTAAGAAAGTGAAAAGAAGTTAGAAGGCAAACAAACAATCAAGTAGCCATGCATATTACGGCACATTTCACTCTGATGTATTTCAGTGAAGGACTGGGATGTATTAAGCAGTCCTAGGTGACATTCGAATATAACTCTCTGCTGCAGTTTAGGATATAGAAGCTGCCTATTTCACTATTTCATCTTTTTCCTATGATCCTCTACGGGTAGAGAACACTTCCCTTTGATATCTTATGTAGGGTCACTCACAGATGTTTCTTTTATTCTTTATAAAAGCAACCTCAAGACAGTGATAGTTGGTACGCTCTTCATTTATATCAAAGAGACTTAATATAATCTAACAAAATGACATTGAAAAGAGATGTCTCTTAGTGGGATAAATTTGAGAATGCAATTTCCAGATAGCAAGGTAGGTACCTGTAACATGGCTTACAGAAACAAGATGAAAGAGAAATATTCAAATCCTTGAAACCTCTGTTATCCCACAGGTGATTCTCTTTTTGCTTCATCTATGTCCATAACACTGCAGCATTGTGTTTAGATTATAGAGTGACAGAGTGAATATGAAACATTCTAAACTGTAATTATGACAGAAAGTGGGCAGTTTATGTAAAAAACTGGAACAAGCCAAGAAACCAAAAAGAAATCCAGAATCAATCACCCGCAAAAAAAAAAAAAAAAAAGGCCCCCAAAAAACAACTAAAAAGCCCCACCTTGCCCTAGTAAAAACAAAACAAAAAAACCCCAGAAACACAACACCAGCAACAACAAACTCACCACACAACAAAAACCAACTAAAACTCTACTTGAAGATGTGATTGTGCAAGAAGAACAGAGAATATTTTCACAAGAATTTACGCATGGGAACATCTACACAAACACATTTCCCTGCTTCATTTTCCCTCCTGGCTGGACACCTACATTCCTCTTTCTATCAGTGCTCAGCAAAAGAAACTTAAAGTGTCAATTTTGCATGCACACATTTCACATGCCTGAGCAGTAAGAATGTCTGCCTTTGAAAATGATCTAGCTTTCCCCTACAAATTCCTTTTTCAAAGGAAGTTCAAATAAACCTTAATTATATTTGCTATATAAATGAGTTAAGTCTGAATTTTTGCATAGCACAGTCAGGTGTCTCCAAAAATTGCAGGAAATATTTTATATTTTGTTTAAATCTCTTGATAAGATATGTATGTACTATGCACAGAGCGTCCCTGAATCCTCTGTTAGAGGGGTTTGTTTTTGCAGCTCATATAAGCCAGATAGGGGCAATTTAGCTTAGTCAAAGTCAAGCTGCCTTCTGTCAGTGCTAACATCTTACCAACCACTCCTGAAATTGAGCACATTTTGTGCTCTTGATCATGTTGATGTTGCACAAAGCAAATAGTCAGTTTGATTCTCCTAAATTAAGACTAATTTGCAAAGCATAAGATAGGGAAAACAGTATCTTGACTATCAAACTGAGCAGACATGATGGCAGTTGTCAGACAAAAATGTCTCAAGGACATACATAAATTTACCACAGCAATAAGCTGCAATATTTTGTACCAGGTCTACTTCCTTTGCAGGAGTGTCTTTCTTCAAGAATGCTTTGGGAAGAAGAAGGGTGGAATAATGAGAACACTAAAAGGCTCGAATTGATTAAAAATAAGAAGTGTTCAAATAGTGGCTTAGGAAAATAAATAGTGAAAAGAGCCCCTCAGATTTAGTTTTCATTTTGAAACTTATTTTTATTGGTCATGAAAGGCAGTTCTATAAAAGTTGTATGCATTGAAAGTTAATTATCCACAACACAAAATTTATGTATACCTAAACAGCATTTATCTGAAAAAAGATGTCTAGGAAAGCCTGTGGGACAGTAAGCTCAAGTTCCTAGACTCCCTATGAGCTCACAGCAATATGTTTTCTAAGGACAAAGTAAATAATTCTATTTCACAGGTTTGGGGGCTAAAATGTCCAATCAAAAGGAACCATCATACCTAATTTCTGGGAAACTAAAGACCTGCTTGGTTATAAAGACCTTATAATGAGGTTTGGGCTGAGGATGGCAATATTTGTCAGACAGAGAGAGGTGTATAACCACCACATAAGAATATTGCATTTCACCAGAAACAAGTGGAGTCTTGCAGATAGGAATGTTCTGGTGCTGAGTAATGTTCTTATTCAAGACTAACTGTAAGAAAAAAACAAATCAAGGCAGAGACAAAAAAAGGAAACAATGTTTCTGGTATCCAAGATATTAAATTGGGACTTTTTTTTTTTTTTTAATGCAATCATTATTCTATAAAACCTATTAAGAAAAGAAGCCTAGCAACATGCAGAGAAGCAGAAGGAATGTCATACAATGTGTCATAAACGATGACAGAAGACTAACTAGTCTTATTTTTTGAGGGTTATTATCAGGAACTGTGATTGCATGATTGATTTCCTACTTCATGTCTTGAAATATTTTAAGACCTTTTATTTATGGGTTGGTTGGTTGGTTTGGGTTTTTTTAGATTTAGCTTTGGTTTTGTTTGTTTGTTTGTTTGTTTGTTTTTCCCCAAGAATGGTAATTGTGAGCATATTACTAAAAGAAAGAGATTCTGCAAATACATATGTAATATTGCATACATACATAAGTTATATAGTAGCCGTAGTAGCATGGAAAATTATTCTTCATGACATATACTTTTAAACTCTCCAGAAGTTTCAAGTCATTATCTCCTTTTCCAAAAGAAAGAAAGAAAGAAAGAAAAAAAAAATCTTCTACAAAGTTGTTAACTGACTTCAGAGACTATAACAAAATTTATAGTTGGTATGAGGGCTGAAATTGGGAATGTAAGAGGTGACTTTTTTTTAAACATTTGTTACATACTACATAGAATGTATGTAAAAGACACCTCTTGGTTCACCTTAGAAAACAACATTTACCTGCTTTAATGGGCAGGAATACCATGGCACTACCCCAGACAAGGCTGTTTCATACAAATGAAGCACAAATGAAGCCTTTTTTACTGCTGAGATTTCCTTTGTCTCTGAGGAAGTGCCAAGATTATTTGACTTTTCTGCAGGGTAGTTTTATATCCTGATAAAGGAGCCCATAATGTCTGAAATATCAATAATTGCCATCAGCAGCCTGATCCACCTGCTGGTTGTTCTGAAGTTCTTCAGTGGCCCAATACTTGGATACATAAGCATCTACATGATGTACTTTCATAACCAGGTTCTTCATCCAGGCATTAATATTTTGCCATAATGTGGCAGCCCAGATGGATTTACAATTAATGTTTATAACAGTTTGGGTTTAACACATTCTGGTCAGATCTATAATTATTTCAACCCTGTGAGCCTCACATTGGATGCCAAAAATATCTGTCATGGTTTAAACCCAGCTGGCTACGAAGAATCTTACAATTGCTTGCTAGTTCTGGTGGAATGCAAAGGAGAATCAAAAGTAAAACCCAAGGAAATTAAAGTTTTGCACAACACAGTTGTTTTCCACCTGTGTCAGATCTGCAATTGGTGCTCCTCATAGTTAACTACCCCAGTTTATATACTGGTGATGATGTTCTATGCTACTGTCCTTTTGACCAGTTTGAGCCACAAAAATCTTTCTTGATTTCAGATAAAGAGTACTTATCAACAATTAAAACACCAGCATATTATCAACAATATTCCTATACTGAATCCAAACCATAGCACTGTATCCCATACTGAGAATAAATTAACTCTATCCCATAAAAAAGCAGGTGGAAGGTACTAAAAAGTATTTAGAGGAAAGGAAGACGTGAAATGAATGAAAAACACAAAAGGTAGTTGGTGCATTTCCTTATCTAGATTTTTTTCCTCAGTCAATGCTATGCATTAATTGTCTTGTTTTATCTGTCTTAGATGAAGAAAGTTTACAGCTGCATCACAGAGGTGAAAAAGTGTCCCTTTAATTAGCTTCTTATTGTAAGCTATCTAGTTGTTTGTGGGCTGCTGGCTGGAGGACAAAATGAGCAGCCATAAAATACTAGCTTTCTTCTTCACCCAGCCCTTCCAGGGAAAGCACACTCCTCACTGAGAGAAAAGAGGGCACATGCTAATAGTTAGTTAATCTTGTAACAAATGTATTGATTTAGAAAGTTAAAATGGAAATTCATTGTATTTAACTGCAATCTAGTTAAAAGAATCTTGAGTATTCCAGTCAAAAAGGACAGATACCCCTGGAAAGCAATGCAAAAATAATGTGTGGTAGTGAAAACCTGCAGACAGTGGACATATTAGATGGCAAAGGAGTAAAATTCTGCCCCTGGGTAAGCCTTGGAGACTCATTTGAATTTTCCATATTGTATGATATTGATTTATATTAGTGCAGATTTTATATATGATTGTATATTAAAGAGAGTCAAACTGGAATTAAAAATTAAATTTAAAAATTGCTTAGTGACAAAATGAAATCCAGACCCTGGTCTCCTCTTTCCCCTTTAGATAAAAAAGAATGCTTGCCCTACAAAGGAAAGATCATCAGAAACATGGTTTTGAAGATACTGTCTTTTTGGGCCTATCCATACAACTGAAGAATATTCACTCTAAGACAGAGTGGAAGGCACTGGCTACAGAGCATCACTGGAGTTATCCATGGTCCTTGAGAACTGGTACTGTGAAACAACTGTACTTGTTCCAGCATCATATATTACAGGGATAGACATCCAAATGGATGAGATACAGCCTCATCTATTTGGAGACAAGATATATTGTGGTTGTTCTTGACTTTAACCCAACAGCTGCTATTTCTAAAAATATTCCTAGAGGGATGTCATTTGAAGGGTTGGAAAGCAGGACAGAATAAAAATCTGAATGGAAAAGCAGCCCATTGCCAAATAACACAGTGCCTGGAGCAATTCACAGAAAACTTCTTTCAGATGTCATTTACATTGTTGCAGAGTCCCATAAAGATAGAGCCTGACCTATTTTTCTTTTGTTTCAAAACTTGTTCCCTTTGACATTTTGTTACTGTTGTAATTGCTGCCTCTCTCTCATTCCTTCCTTCCTCTGGCATTTGTTAGTGTGGCTTGTTTCTGTTGTGCTTCCCCATCTTCATGTCCACTGCCTGAGAGGGATCTGGCAGAACCCTCTGTGAGTCTGAAATGAGCAGGAGCATTTCAGCACTCCTACTTTCCTAGAGATTGTAGGGTGTATGGATTGAAATGGATGAAATTTTTTCCTTTACCCAGGGACAAACACCACCTCCATCAACAAAATGACAGAGGGCTTTGGGTTCCACCCTTTCCTCCACATCTGAATATCTTGAAACTGGAATGCTGTTCTCTGACTTAGCAAGCCCTGGGCATATCAGTATACCACACACATGACAGAAGCCCACCCTGGAGAGGGAAACAGTGATTCTCCTTCATCCTTCCTTGCCTTCAGAAGGCTGGTCCCCATAATACAGTGGATCTTGAGGAGGGAAAAAGGTGGAGGTCAGCATTTCTCTGGGAGGATGTGCTTAGCATACTTGATACCGGTACAGAAGCTGACATTGTCTGGCCTGGTTCACTGTGAGCTGTAGAAGACAGATAGAAGCACTATTGTTCTCTCATTTGCTCTCCCCAGACCATTGTAATGCAGATAATTAACAACAGAATAACAGAGAGCGATCAGGCTCACTCTATCTGCAGTACATGGCAATGGTCATATTATTAGAAATGAAGTTAAGCTACCATACAAAAATCAAAGAAAAAATAAATCCTCCAAAATATATTTTCAACACTCACTGTCCCATTACAGCCTCTGTGATAACATATTTTCCTGCCAGAAAGATAAGCATGGTCTCCATAAACATTTTTGTGTGCCTTCCTTAGCAGTGGAAAGCTAAAACATTAAAATGGTCTCTTTAGCAAATTGTTAGCAACTCAAAGTATTCATTTCTACCTCTGGAAGCCTCAACCAGAATATATCTCTGACTCACATGTGAGTCAGTTTCATGTCCAGGGATCTGTCAAAATGGGTTCTACCTTTTAAGTATTATCTTATTACCATGGAGAATAATGTGAGACTAATTTTATACACAGGAGAAAGTAGCAAATATTCACCAAGGTAAAATAACTAAAGAGGTATGTAACAGAGGACAGGACAATTAAACTTTGAACAATTAAACTAGAACAAGAAGTTATCCTTTACTCAGAGCTCTTCATCTGAAAAGCAAGCAAATTCAATATCAAGATTCAGAAAATCACTCAATTCACACTCCTAAATATTAACATAATTTTTTCCCCTTCTATACACAGCAGTTCTGGTTTCCAGTAGCAACGACATGAAGATTTGTAAAAAACTATTAACAAAATATTTCACAAGGCTAGTAGTATATTTTTTATGTTGTCCAATGAAGGGACAGATAGGAAGCCTTCCCTTGGAGCCCAGTTTGTGACAAAAGCTACAGATTCCACCTTTCAGTGGACTGAGTTTGCCCTTCACCTTACTTGAGGTTTGCAGATTTAAGAGAAATCTGGGGTATTTCACAGTGATAAAGAAAGCCACTAATTACTGTGAGACTGAGAATGTTGGTATCTTTTTTCACCTATAGCAAAATAGTATCTCAAGCAAGAATTTCAAGAACAGTGAAGAATGACTGGAACATTTTACTTATTATTAAGATTTATTTATTTTAAATTTCATGATGATTAGCAAAGTAAATGCTTAAATTTGGTTATAGAGAACCCACCACTGGGAAAGGAGAATACTTGCTCAAGTGATTTGCTAAGACATGAATATACTGGCAATGAAGAACTTTATCATGAAAATTTTGAAATATATATGGTTAGTATGGAACGTTCAGCGGAGTAGCAAAAACACTGAGAAACTCTTTTGATGCTTGAAAGCATGATTTACAGCATTTTTAGTACCTTTTCTCTAATGCTTTGTATAGAGACAGCACCTTTGAGCATGTTAAGAGGTAATAATCAAGGCCAAATCCAAGTTTTTATATGATGTTGTAAATATTTCAGAAAGAAAACACAGCAGAGCAAAATCAAATCAAACAAAACCTCTTTGTAACTCATCCTCTGGAGACCACACTGGAAACTTGAAAAACAATAGCAAAGAATGAAAATAAATACCTGCCTTATTCACAAGCCCCAGGCTGAATAGAAATATTCCTGAGAAATTCTGTATTTGATAACAAAACAAAAAACCTCAAGCCTTGACATTTAGAAGAGTCAACAAACCTGATCTGTTAAGGAAATCTTCAAAATATGTAGATAGTATGGACTGGAGATCCCAAACGACTGCTACAGAATTTTTCAAGGTAAAATGGCCAAGATTAATTAATTGCACTACAGTGCTAAGGAAAGCATGTCAGTATTTGCTGATGTAGAAGGATATATCTGGCAATTGTTTTTTTTCAGTACCCACATTACCAAATTGTGTGTTAAATAAATTTTTAGAGATTTGTTTACCTTACTAACTCACGCTAGGAAAGAGCATTAAAAGGTAAGTGTTGGCTTTTGCCTGTACATGCGAGTACAGTGGAGGACAGAGACGACCCCAAGATTTGTAGTTTGCTATGGCCACTTGCCACTGCATTCTTCCACTTAAAAATGGATTTTCAACAAAGTCCTAGAAATTTAGGCAGAATTTCTTTTGACATTCTGGGCGCATACTATTTTGAAAATATCATTCTGGAAGACTAAATAGCAATGAGCATTAAGAACTTTGCCTAAGCTATGGTTTGGGCAAAACTGAAGACTTCTCTGTAATGCTGACACCATATATGTGAACACAGAACATTTAGAAGAAAAATATCTCCTCAGGTGAGCAAATTGATAATGTTGCTGAAACTTGTGTTGATCCTTGGATGCAAATTAAACTTCAAAAACATGAAACAAGCCCCAAACTTAAATACTGTGTCAGGCTGATTCGTCTTAAACTTCAGACAGAATTATACTGCATAGAACCACTTCAGCTGCTGTGTCAAGTCTGAACATGATGAAACTCAGTGCTCCAGTTTCTCCTCCCCTCTCCAAAAACGATTTTTATTCTAATTGACCACAGCAATGCTTTTTCTCTTTTGTCCACCCTTCATTCTTTGTTAATTGTTAAGCAATTGCTTCTTGTCACTTCTCCCTAAACTGGTCTAATCAACTCCTCCACCTATTTAACCATGCAGAAAAAGAATTTGACTGTTCAAGCATTAGACATTTTATTGAAATATTAAACAATATTGGTTTTCTCTCGACTTTTAAGCCAGTATGAAAGTACGATTTAAACTCATTTATGAATCTCTGAGAATGAACTCCTGTGTAACTGGTGTCATAAATCATGTCAGTTTCCCATCAGCAGCAAACTAACTGTATTATCACCTTCATGTGAGATTTTTTTTTTTTTTATTGTTAAGGATAGGACATGCCACAACCAAAAAAAACCTAAAGTCATAAACAGTCTCTCGGTGACTTCACAGTCTCCTTATGATACAGAGATGTTAATTGAAATGCTGAAATATGAATATGTGTGCTCTATTAAATTTTTCATATGATGTGTGAGAATACCTGCAGATACAATTTTCTCCCCTTCTTTAAAAATTGTTCACAAAGATTTAAGTACAGGTTAGAGGCAAAACTTTCTTTCTAAACCCTATTGTACCACAGAATGAAAGTTTCATTTGAAATGTCAGACGAAAACAAAGATTGTCAAAGAGCAGACTTTAAGTTCCCTTGAACTCTGCATAGTGGTGAAATGTATATAGTCACAAAGAACATCAGTTACATGCTTTATTTAGCACAGTGTCCTGGAGTGACTTTTTGATGCTTGCATCACCAATTGGCTTTTCTGTTTCTGTTGGATATTGTGTCCTGTACCTGTAAGACTGGTTCTGAGAGCGAAAGGGGAGAAAGAACAAGCGTGAAGTTTGTTTGCAGAAACAGAACTCACTCCTATACATTCATCTCCTGGAGTGTGTTCGTCTACAGACAGACAGACATCTCCTTTGCTTTTAGTTAGTTTAGCTAGTTGAGGCAGAGAAGTTCCCTGGACTTTTTTTTTTTTTTTTTTTTTTTTTCCTTGGGACTGTTTAAACCTGTCCTGGACTGAAAACCTACAAGAGCATTGGGATCTCACACCTGCTGAGCACCAGGGCCCAGGATGGCATTTTCCAGTGCTGGAAGGACTGATAAGAGACTGAGCGAGCTGAGCCAACCCATGGCAGGGACTTCTCCCTGTTTTACCATCTCTCTTCAGAGTGATGAGAGGTTTTGTTGTTTCATGTTGTTCATTTTTATGCTTGTGGGCACTTTGCTTGTTAAATAAATAGGTTTTTTCACTTTTCTCTGAGAAGACTTTCTCCTGGACCAGTTGGGGGAGGGGAAAATTGGTGTTTTTTCCCAGAAGGACCCAATTTGGAGGTTTCTTCCAAAATTTGCCCTGAACCAGGACACATGGCAGAAAGCTTTCCATTCTTCTTGTCCTGTTCTTAGAAGCTAGAAGTTGAAATCAAAGTCTCAAGACTTTTGTCTCTAATCAGAAGGTAAAAAAGTCTCAGATTTAACCTCATGTACAATCACTGAAGAAATTTAATTCTGGACAGGGCTTCTGGAATACTTTATTCTGCTCTGGTAAAGGACAGTAAAAAAATAGATTTAAATGGCAGTCCAGTAGATCCCAGGTTAGCTGGCTTGCTGTAGCAGAAAAAGAGCTTGTAGGTATTCTTCACATACTAAATCGTACAGTAATCATACCTATGTTATACCATTCACAATCAATAATATTACTTAACTATATTTAAATACTGGGATTTATAAACTCAGAAAACTGAAAGTGGTTGGCACTTATATGTACATATTTTGATATTCTAAATCTAACAACTAATGCATGACTTTCAGGATAAGTACTCTTGAGTCCAATAATCGGCACAGTAAATTGCAAAACCCCTCAGTATAATTCCTGCAGCAATAATGATAAAAATAATAAAAATAATAAAATAATAAAAAATAATAAAAAAATAATAACCCCCCACATAATAACCATATAATTATCTGCTGTTCTTTTGTTAATTACTTGAAAATTGCTGGACGATACGTTTGAGTGTGAAATACTAGCTCTAGGGACTATGCTGCCAGCACCAGGTATTTTTTGTTTTGTTACTTGGACCCCTAAGAGTTATCATAATGCAAATTTGAGTACTAAAAAACCCCAAACCCACCAAAATGCAAACATACCTCCTGCACTCCCCAAATCAAACGTAAGTTAAGTTCATCTGGTTTTGACTTTTTTTGTATAATTCAGATATTTCTACAGCTCAATGTAGAAATATTTGAATATTTCTGATTTGAATCTTGGATAAATCAAGATTCTGATTTGAATCTTGGATAAATCAAGAAATGGTAAGCATGGTACATCCAGTTGGTAATTCCAATATGGCTATGATCATTAATGAAAGAAAGCCTCAAGTAAATGGCAAATCTTAGTATGCCAGAATGTGCTATAGAATTTAATTTAAACTTTTGCAAATATCATCAGCATTTAGCTTGACAAACAGAGGAGAAAGGTTAGGGACTATAAATAATGGATTTATTGAGTATTTCAGATGAACCAAAAAATTGAAATAAAAAAAAAATTATTTGTGTCAACATAAAATATTTTGTTGACTCAAGACAAAATGTTTTGTTCAATTTCAAGAAATTCTTCATTTGACCATTTCTATTCTTCGTTTTCAAGTCACTGTATCTCACTCTATCTCATGTGAGATCCCAATTAAATCCAAACAAAAGGGAAAATTAAAAGCTCACTTAAAAAATAATATCACAGTTTTGTTAATGCAACCTCAGCAAGCCAAATAGGATGATTATTTGGTGGACACCAATGGATGCTCTGACTTATTCTGCCCCTTAACTGATATTGAACCTCTTTCTTGCATGAGGTTATCTGTTGCCTGGAGATGTCCCTGGTGTCTGTCCAGCTGTTGTGGTCCGCAGATGGGGCAGTGATCTGGTCCTGGTCTGGGCCAGGTCTTGCCCACCACTCCAGAGGCAGGCCCTGATGCTCCTGGCACTCACCAGCCCCCGGCATTGACATTTTCTAATACTCCTCTTCCCTGCTTTTATGCTTTGGAAAAAGCACATTGTTGACTTCCCTGTGAATAGAATTGCTGCTTCCTTTTGAAGCAGCTTGGGTGATTTATGACTGATAAGACCATAATTTAACTAGAAATAAAACACATTTCTAGGCTCAGGCCTAGAAATGATGGAGCTTAGTGCTATATTCTTAGTGCATTGGTGACTTAAACACTCAAGTTTTCCACTTTGTAAAATGTAGATAAACCTGATCTCAATAGCTCATTGACCCTACCCAATGAATGTTATAGAATTTTATGAAATAATTGCTGAGGGCTCTAAGCAACTTGACTAAAAACTGGAATGAGGGATCAGCAATACCAGTGAACCAGAGGTAGAATTTTACTGCAGAAAGGATACAGCTTTCTGAAAAATCCTTTCAAAAATATATGAGTTACATCTTCTGTCTGAGCACCCTGTTAGTATCTTAATTACTCCTTTTCCATGTGGATGTCTCTTCCCTTGCCCGGATGCACTTCTTCAGTGTAATATTTTCAGTGACCACAGTAAGGCCATGATCAGTTCCCTGCTGCTCCCTTGCCATGTGCTATTGCCACTAGAGCCCTCGGTCCTTAATTTATTACAGTGACATCTGGTTCATCACGAAGTCATCCACACACTCGAGATTTTCTTTTTATTTAGCCCTGGAACTTACAGCTAGAGTCCAGGTGTCAGCACTGAAATGCTGTCAGTGTGGGGCACTCAGCAGTACCAGGAGTACATCTCTTCTCCTCTCCAGTGGTCAAAATGAGAGGGATCCTCCTAAGTTAGTTCAAGAAATGTATGATTTGCAAAGACTTACCTGAATATTTGCATTTATCCTGGTGGTGAGACTGACAGTAGATATGAAAGAGAAAGTCCATTAGGCTTATCTCTGGACTGATTTAAAATCTGCATCTTGGTATCACATTAAAGTATATATTTAAATCCTCTCATATTACTGAGTTTCAAAGGCAGATTTTAACATATTCCACAGAGAATCCAAAGAAAGGGTGTCAGAAAAAGTGATGCCTCTAATGAGCTTCACCCAAATCCAAAAGAAACCAGGAATTAAATACCTCTTTCCTTAGAAATTAGATGAAAAACATTGTGTCCAAAGACACTGTTCATTGGATATTACTTGCTTTGTGAAATCCTTTGGCAACTGATATGTAGAAATGTCTAGATAGCCTTATTGTGACACAAAAGAATGAAGTTTTCTACAGCACATCCCTTAACAACACATCCCTTATGTATTAGACATGTGAGTATCAGTAATGCTTAAAATACTTTTTGGTCTTTACTCCAAATGGTTTCTGACTACAGGATATCTCTTCTTCAGAGTAGATTTTTTTGTCATATTTTTTAACTATTTTGATATATTTTTGTGCCACTGAGAAAAAGTCTCCAAAAACAGGTGGCAAGAGTATGACCTATCTATATGTAGTGGCAAAGAAAGGCAGATTCTTTTCAGGATACCACCATTTGGAGTATAGCTGTCCATTTTACCCAGTATAACAATTTCTTTACTGAAAAGCCTGCAATGTTCAGAGATATTTCTGAAAGTTTTCAAATAAGCCTGTCTTTACATGACAAAAAATGAGAGAAATTTATGCATATTAATTCTATAATTTATCCTTGAGACAACTAGATACAGCCAGAGATCAGATGCTGGAGTATGATTCCACCTAACTTAATTTATTGAATTGGTGCCCTGATTCTCTTTAGAGAATATGTGCTGAATGGTAAGTTTGCTAAACATACTTTGTATTTTTATACTTACGTGTGTAAACACTTTTTTCCCCCTCTTGATTAGAGAAACAACATTTCCTTTCCTTTAACATATTCCTGGCACCACTGTAAGCACATTGGGAAGAATTCATTAGGAGGGATTGGGAAGGGTATATTAGTTGAATATTTTAGAGACAAACAGCAGTTTCTTAATTGAATTCCCTACACTCATACTCCAGTCACTCATCTAGGGGTTTTTTTACTTCTGTTTGACTTCAGCAGCAAATGGATAGGACCTCAAGCATTTTTGATGCTGGATACCTTCAGGAAACAGGAGAATATTAATTTAACAAGATAAACAAATAAACGAAATCCAAACAACCAAAATCCCAGTGAAGAATACTAAATAACTTGAAAAGATATATGATACAAATACATATAAGATACAATAATAGATACATAGTCTGTTATAGATAATTAAATTGCCCCCACAAAAAAAGGAAAGTTTTTATATAATTAATTCCAGAAACAGAACACACCAGACTTAGGAAATATTTTGTAGATAGCTCACAACAGCTGAGACCAGGATGTACAGCTGTGCTGTACATCTCTGTCAGTCTCTGTCAATCTCTGTCTGTGATGTGAATTCAGGCTCAGCTGATTGGCACTACAGCACCAGGTGACTCCAGGGAAAGCTATGGGAGACCTGATGGTGAGTGAAATAACACTTGACAGCTCTGAAAATTGTGAGTTTTCTGATCCTTTTATCAGTCAGTTGTTAAAAAGATGCAATATTTTCCACTTAACTTGCCTTTGCAGAAAACAGCTTTAGTCAATGCTTTCTAATTTTAAATATTAGCAGACACTAGAAAATGAATTGCTAACTAGTTGCAATGGCAAATAATACTAAGAAAACAAAAAGAAAGAGTAGCCCCCAAATATTTTCATAGGGCACATAGCCATGCAGGTGTTGAAATTTGTATATATCAATTTCAGTTATGTTGAAATACTCTAACATATGACTCTTTGTATTTGCCTCCTAAGTCCTTAGTCAGAGGAATAATTCACTGCAGTATACACTGAAAACAGGCAGAGCTCTTACTCAGTACCATTACATGGTCATTGTAGGTCCCTTCCAACCTACAGTTTTTTTCTTCTATAAATAATGGCACAAATAATGTGACAATCTGATCGTCATTGAGTCTTTCACAGGATACAATAAGCAGCATGTCAGTACATTACTTTAGAGAAAATTTCTCTCTTCTCATGCTCTCATACAGTTATTTTTTTCCTTCCAACTAGACCACAAGTGCCTGAAAATGATAATGACATGGCTTATTAGTCACATGCTATCATAGGTTTACTGTCATCCTTAATAGACAACAGAGATTTTGTCAGTCCTGCTTGACTTTACTGATTATTCTTGTTACTAACACCTCCATTTTTACTGGCACATAGTCAATCTTCAGGAGTTGAAAATGTGTGGATGTGGAGATTAGTAGTAAATAAAAACAGAGACAGACCTGAAAATTAGTCATGTCACATAATCTGAAAAAGCTCAGATTAAGATAATCAAAGCAATTACTGGACTGTGGCTTCAACTAGAGCTTTAGTTGACCAACAAAAAATTTGAGAATGGATCCAGAATTGTAGTGTTTTTGTTGCTGAACAGGCCTCTTCACTAGAACTGCTGTCTACATGTTGTCTATTTTTTTTTCTGTGTTCAACTGGTTGCCTGTTTTCTCTCTTTTTTTCTTTTTTTCTTTTTGTTTTCCTTTTTTTTTCTTTTTTCTTTTTTAACAATGTATACATATGATTTAGTATTTCACTAAAGGCCCTCATAGTTTCTGTCATTTACACTGTCTGCTGCTGGATAGAGTGCATGTTCTCTCCATAGAGACCATGCCCTTTTATTCTCCCTTTCCACAGCAGGATGGATGAAAATCAGCAGTCTCTCTCATTTTAGTTTAGAGCTTCTGATGGATGCAACCTGCCCTGAAATGCTACACTGTTAGCCATGCCTCAGTCAAGGCACACATCTCACAGCGTGACATGCTCACATTCAAAAATGAGCCCACAACCTAGAGTTTACACCCTTCTCATATTTGAAAGGAGCCTATAGCAAATCTCAAAGACAGAGACATGAAATTCTGTATATGCTTCAAGTGGGCAAACATAGGTGTAAAGCTAGATGTAATTCCAAAAACAAAAAGAAAATAGTGTGGCTGACAGCTTCTCCTTTCAGACCAGAGAACTAATAAGAGATTTCCTTGACTAGTGTTATGTTCTTTGGGCTTGCATGTTCAGTGATGCATATTTGGCTTGTCTCAACTTTATTGTTACATTCCTCCCCAAAGGGCCAAGAGACTGCTGAGAATTTTTTTTTTTTTTTTAATGGATGCATCATCTTTTGTAATAAAACAGCAGAGCTGAAAGTCTGATTCCAATGAAAGTGGTGGCTGTCTTCCAGCTGATTTCTGCACAGCCAGATTTAAAGAGTGTTGTTACCCAGCCTCAGAAGCTGGCTGGTCCCTGAACTAATGCAAGTGGAAACCTCTTTGACACAGGATGTGCCACAGGAGTACTATTGCAAATTTTGTCTCCTACCCTAAAAAGAACAGGAAAATGGCTAATTTAAATGCTCAGATACACAGATCCTAACTGGCAGTGGGTGGTGAAGACTGTAAGAATTCCATAACACACAGAGCAATCTCCCATTGCAGAAATGTGAGACTTAGAAGGGTTTCAACAAACAGTTGTCAATTGACTGAAAGAAGGAAATAATATTATTTTAGGCTATTGGTATGGGTGCCATAAGGAAGAAAAACTTTAGGAAATGTTTTGAAAGATTCTAGGGATGTATAACGCTTACTGTTCCTTGCTTTAAGCGTATTGTAAGAAGGTACAGAGCATTTAGGGGAGCTTTGGAGAAAAGATTAGAGTTCAAGGGAGAAAAGAATAGGGATGGAACAGTGAGGACCATCACTGAGAAGACAGAAAATGGAGGTAAAAAGAAACTGATCACTCAACGCCTTCACTTGATCATCACAATTCTTATTTTATTACCTGTTCTTTTTTACGATTTTGTGTGTGCATCTCCTGCTTATGCAGAAGTGATCAGCTAGTGAATTCAGAACTGGAGTAACATGTTAGTACGGCTGAGAGATGGTTATGGGGTAAATGCTGTTTTAGGGGCAAACTGCCACAGAAACCAGGAACCTGGAACTCCCGCAGTGGCAATACCACAGATCTGAGAACCAGCCACTGAAGACAGCCATGTGAACTTTTCACTGTGTTCATCCCTGAGATCCAGTGAATTTTGCGTCTTATTTGCTGGTAAGAGCAAGGTCAGACCATGGTTGCCTGAGAACTGTTTGCTTTATGTGGATGCCTGCAAAGGCATATTCTCCTGTCTGTGCTATCTGTGACCATCTCTGTCTGTGTACTGCTCTACCAGGCCTTTGCAGCAAGCTTCACCACTGGCTGGGCTTGAAATTAGTGAGAGAAGTAGCATCATATCTAGGTGACTGGGAAGAGACCAATTTATATGTTGCTATGCCACTGGAATTTAGGAAGAACTAGGCCAAGAACTGCCCTTGAAATATCCTAAGTCAAGAGCCTTGCAAGATTTGGGAAGTTGTCCCAAGGGACATAATGGTATGTATATTAACAAGTACCAATATAGTCTTCTGAAAAGTATTTGATCATTGATCATCTAAATATTTGAGATCTAGAACCCAGTAAAACTTGATGAATTTGGTTATTTTTCTTTTTCACAACATATTTGATGAATGAATATGATAAATACCATACTGAATAAAGGGTTTCTAAATAATTTTCTTCCAGTAGTAGTCTCTCAGTGATAGGAGACCAACAAACTTAGACCTGAAGAACATGAGTACACATATAGTCATGCAAGTGTGGACCAGTTTAATTGCCTGGAAGAGAACTATGCACTGATCCATGTTCACATTTTAATCTCCATCTTAGTCGTGGAATACACAAGTCATCTTAAACTCAGTCCAGTCTAACCAGTGCAGCATTTTCACATTTTGTTGGCAGGAATAATAGTTCTTTCTTCATTGCAAAGCCCTTCCTTTGCTTTCCTCTGTTCCATGCCATTAGATGTTTTTCTCCTCCAGCAGCACGGTCTCCATCTTGTGATGGAAGATGATACAGAACTTTGATTTTCAGTCATGTGAGGAAAATTAGAAAAATAATCTTTGCTGGAATCCTATTGCTATGCCTAGAGAAGGCTGATGAGTTTCATAGGGAAAAAAATTAGTCTGTGAAATGCATACTCATGCTGGGAAGTTCTGTACACATGAATCTGGCTCACTAGGTGAGTAATTGAATGTCCGTCTTTTCTTTCAAAAGCTGACTAATAAAACACTAGCCCTCACAGTTGTTTATGTCATGGTCTATAAATAGTTCAGGAACTTTGTGTTCATAAAGAGTTGAATACAGTCAAGACAATAGTCTCTAAGTTCTGCCTTTTTTGACTTCTCTTTCTATCCTTTCAGCTAGCTCCTAGTGCTAACTGCCTAGATAAAAGGTGTCCCAGTTTCTTGCATACGTTCCCTATTATAAAAATGTAGCATTTCCCTTTGTTCTGCCTTTTTATCTTAGGCATGAGATGTTAATTTAATTGAAGACATTAACTGAATTTCCAGCCTTTACTTTTGTGAGCCATTTCACATAGGCTTTACAGCTCTTACAAAAAATTACAAGGGTACAATCCATTCCCTTTTTAATCGCATAGACTTTTTTATTTTTCTACATTTTTTCCAGGCCTGGCATGCATGTAGGACATCTTAAACTCTCACACATGGTGGCTGCATAGCCTAGCTACTCAAGAACTGAACCAACTCTAAACTCGAAAACACATTCATTGCCTTTGGTAACTCCATCCTGATTATCTTTATTATTATATTTCCTATTAGATCTGATGATAATCGTTATGTTTGAGCACTGAGACATGCCTGGTGCCAGTTTTGCAACACCATATGTTCACCAAGAAGAGATGTAATGAGGGCACACCCCAAAGTCTTGTCACTTCCACTATTTTTCACATCTTTCCTGATTTTATCATGTTGACAGTAAATATAGTTTAAAAAATCAACTTTGCTTTGTGACCACTGTTTCCTATTTGCTAGAACAAGCTTCATCTCACCCGTTGCATATTGTTCTTCCAGGATATTCCTTTGAGACTTTTCCTGAGGGCCATGACCTACATGTTACTGCGAATCTGATGCTTTGTTCTGGATTTCCTTTTCTGTGTGGATTAGAGACCATTCAGATCAGTTTCGCCATTTCTCAAATGGTTGACATGCTCTTCCTTCCTTGTCCCAGCTTTTAATGGTTCCTATCCAGACTTCTCCCGCCCTCTACAATCCATGCCAAGCCCACACACAGGAGAATTTGTTCAGCACTTGTTCTAGCAACGAGATCAAGGGACAGGCCTCTTTCTTTTACTGCCTTCCGTCACCTCTCTCCCTTACATTCCTCCCTCTCTCCTATATTTCAGAAGGAAACAATTTTTCTGTTTCTGTATCTTGGTTTCAAAGACAGGTGTCTGATAGGGAGGGCAGGAGCCTCCCTTGGAATGGAAAATGTAAACCCCCTTCCCTGTGAATTGTTATAATTTTGAAATTAAGGGTCTCTCAGGCAAAGGTATGAGGAGAGGAGTAACAGTTCTTCACTGGTGTGTACAATAAAGCCAACAAAGACCCCCCCTGGCACTGACCACAGGCAGCACCAGGAGCCCCGTGAGCCCTCCCCGGCCGCGGGCGCTTTCCCCGCCGGGGCAGTTCCGGTCACGGCCGGCAGGGGGCGCTGGGGGCTCCCGGCGGGCAGGGCGGGGGCGGTGATTCCTCCGCGCCTGCAGGGGGCGCTGTGGCGGGGCTCGGGGAGCGCGGCAATGGCGGCCAGGCGGAGGGGAAGGGATGGAGGAGAGGCTGTGCTGCACACAGCCCTGGGGCAGCGATCCTGGTGTCCCGGCAGGACTCTGAGGAGCACCAAGCTGGTGCAGGATGTCTCGGCAGGCAGGAGGGCAGGGCTACAGTGCAGCCAAAGCTCGGAGCAGTGCCGAAGAAGCAGCGGGGGCAGGACAACGGCAGCCCGGCACTGAGCAGGGCAGAGAAGGGTGAGCCCAAGGTCCCAGGCACCCGAGCAGATGGGGACATGTCCCTCTTCTAGTGAGGTGGGCGTTAACAAGGTCCCAGTTCAGTGGCTGCTCCTACAAACACAGGCTCACCCCATGGCAGAAGAAGCAGCTCTGGGCTGGGCTCTGGCGGCAACAGCGAATTCCCACCCCCAAGCAGCAGCTCCAAAAGTCCTCCTCCAAAGCTGAGAGAGAAACAGCAGCTACCTCAGCTACATCTTTAACTTGCCCGATTTTCTGGCTATCTCAGCCCCTCGGAGAGAAACTCCCAGATAAGAGAAATGCAACCAGATGCTCTCCTCTCCTGAGCTTGACCACTTCTTTTGTTTTGTTAAGTACCTAGCATTATTGTTTCCTAGCAACTTATGAGAAGAAAATTCCCTAGGTAAAAAGGAACAAAAGAAAAGAAAACTAACCCCCAACAATATGGGGGAAAAAAAGGTAAAAATAAAGGCTTTTGACTTCACAAGAAGGAGCAACATAAAACAGGCATAATGGAGATACAGGGAACAATGGGGAACAGAATATGTTCTGCAAAAAAGTGATATATATCCCTTTTCCTTCAGAAGCAAGTAAATGAACAAAGGAAAAAGAGGTCCAGTAGGATTAGCCATAAATTCATCAGTGTTTTGGTTTAAAGAGAAATGTACAGAACATCCATGGGTTTCTTTCTTTCTACAAAAATATTCAAGGAGGAAATTTTCAGAGAGGATGCAACCAAATTGAGTTTATTGTAAAAGGCAAAACGGGGAGTGGACTGTTTGAATGTTGAAAAACATTTCCTTGCCTTGTGCATCTTCTCCCCTGTTGTTTCCTGGGAGCTCCTAGAGTCAACACTGATGTTCTGTGGAAGGGCAGGAAGGCTCTTGGAATTGTGCCCTGAATGAAAAAGTAGAGTGATACTTTTCCATTTGCCCTTCCTTTGGATTTCATATCAGCTGCTCGCGTTATCATGCTTATTTCAGTCTCGAGTAGTAGAATGGAAGCTTTAGTAATATCATATAATTTTACTCTTTACAGTACTATGGCCACAGATGATGGCAGGCTTATTGCTACTGGATTGCAGAAGTAAAATAATACAACGTTTTAGAGACCAGTGTAACAGGGAGGTTAATGATTTTGCCAAAGTACTTTGCATAAATTTGCATGGTTCATAAATTTTAAAAAAACAACAGAATTTTCAGGTTGCCCTGGAAAAGTAGCAACAAAACACTCATTTAATCAGATCTGTTCAAGATATGGCCTAGATAATGAAATTAAATTAGTCTCAATTTAAAATATGACTTATTTTAACAATTTGTCTTAAGTTTATATAATTTCAGTGTCAGCTACCCTTCTAGTTAAATGGAGCAAAACCCCAGTGTTACTCATACATTAATTAGTTGTGGGGATAGGAGATAAATTTACCCAATTGGCTTTCAGTCCATGTATTGACCCATCCAACTCATTAAAGTCCAGAAATTTGTTCTTTTTCCTATTTCTCTAGCTACAAGCTAACAGCGCTGTGTGAAAGCCTGAGCTGGAAGACTGCAATTGAAAGGGGAGCCACTTTTACATACGACTTTCGGAAAAGGAGTGTCCAAGTCTCATGCCTTTCCTCAATAAACTCTCCTTACACGCAAAAGTTTTACAGAACCTTAATTCCTTGAAAAGAAAGTCTTAAAAGATACTGTCTTCAGAACAGCATTTATAATTCAGTAAGATACTTCCATTGCTTTATTTTGTGATGATTGGCAAGCCCAAAGCAATAAATAAATTAAAAAAATACAATTATTTTATTTACCATTGCCATTGATGGCATAATGCCCTGAGATTGGTTTTAAAGAAATAAGTATTTGTAAGTTCTTCTCAGTAGATTGCTTATTTTAAATATAATTTCTGAAAGCTCACTTCTGAAAAAAAATCTTTTTATGAATCTGGCAAATACTATGTGTTAGATAAAACTCAAAAAGAAAACAAAGAGCATTGATTTTTAATTCTACTTCAAACTAGGTGTTATTCCTTGTAGCAAAAAAGACAATTTACATTTACTGGATTTCAGTTATACTTATAATAAACTCATGTAGGGTTTTTTTTGTTTTATACCTGAAATTATATTGAAAACACTCTAGACTGGCACAAAGTAACAATTTATCCTGACAGATGTGACCTTATCAAGACTGTAAGGATAATACTTTTCATTTGAATGTTCTACAGAACTGAAGAACTCTTATTGTAGGTTGCAGAATCCTCTTATTAACTGAGTGCTTTCTTGATGTATATATGAGATTTTAGAAGAAAAAATATTTTAGAAAAACTATCATTTGAATACTGAATTTGGAAAGTTTAATTGCAAGGTAGCCCACATGAGTATGCATCAGGAGTATGCAATTACACAGTGTAACTCCAGTTTTAACAAATATAATCCATCTAACAGCTACATACTGTCCTAATTTTGATCTTTTACATGTGGTATATTTTGAGCACAGATGTGATGCACATTCTAAAAACCAATTTTAAATGGAGCCTTTTTTTGTAGTAAATTCAGAAATTTCTCTTGTTTTTTTTTTTCCTGCTCCAGTGTGTGGTTTGTTTGTTTTGGTTTGGTTTTGGTTATTTAGTTCTGTTATTGTTGCTTCTGGGTTCTTTCCTCCCTTCTTTTTTTGCCACTGGCATTGGCCTGTGGTGGGAAAGATAAATACAGTACAGAAACTGCTAGGACTTTGTAGTTTATTTGTAAAAGTTTGTAGTTTGGAAAAACTTTGTAGTTTTTTTGCAAAAGAAGCAGATAATATACGATAATATGCATGGGTTTGTTTTTTCTCAAATAAGACTTCTCCACTGTCCCACCTGATAGTTCTGATTAATAGGTGAAACAAAGATACAAGCTGCCTCACAGTTACAAACTCATGAAGGAAATAGCATGCTGTAACACATTTGTTGTCAACTCTTTCCCAGATCTCTCACTGTGTCCAGCTTGAGGGAAAAAAATTAAAAGAATAAAAGTTGACCTTCATGGTAAGGGCCTGGTCATCCTTTCTGCATTTTTCCCCCAAAGAAAGCCAAAGCACAAAATCAAGTTTGGTAGCATTTGTGCTTTCTGTCCTCACTTGTGGCTACTTCACCTAGTTAGTCCTTGCCGAGAATTTGTACAGCCCAGCTAAGAAATGTTTGAGTTAATTATCAGTGATTTCCCCATGTGAAGTCCCATGTGTTTGACCTTCCCACTCTTCATCCATGTAGTATCATCTGGAACCACTGGAACTAGGGAAGCAGTTACTGTACCAGCCACAAAAGAAAAAACAAAACTAGGTGATATAACCACTCCCAAATTCCTTATGCCAAATACACTACTGATGATCTGCAAATACTATTCACTCTGCTGCAAATGTTCTCTCTTACAAATCAAACTATAGCCTCTCTGATTTTTGCTGACAAGTTCATCCCCATCCATGTGCATACCACAACAGCTTGTCACTTATCAGCAAATGAACCCACCTGAGTTTGAATCATCAGGGCTGTTGGCATGTTTTAGATTAGCTGTGCCATACACTGCTTCCAGACTCCTATATCTACAGCTTTGAAAATATAATCTGCTCAGAGTTAATAAAATCTGTGTTAAAGCTACAGCTTCTATTTTATTTGCTGGTGATTATTCCCTTACTTGTGAGAAAAGGAGTGATATTTTTATGATTGTATTTGTATGCAAATGCCTGTGACCAAGGAAGAAAGTTATTAATCCATATTTAGATAAAACATGCCTAGGTTCCTGAAAGCATAATAATTATAGCAGGGCTAGCAAGTTATTCTTCCTTTCAGAGGCCAAGTACTATTAGATTTTCACATTTAGGTGTACTCACAAGGTAAATAATCAAAATTTCCTTAAGCAGAATTCTTTGACTGCTGGGAGGAATCAAGCATTTCCTGCTGTTAAACGTATGGATATGTCCTCGGCAAAGTCTGGTGGTCCCAAGAAAATTCATTCACCAGGCTGCACAAATCTGAGATTTTACAGTGATAGAAAAATTATGTTAGATGTATATCTCCTCACTTGGATTACTTAGAATTCCCCTGGATGAGTGCTTACAACTTAAATTAGTGCTTGGGATCACCCCAGCTACCCCAGCTCATTAATGAAGAGATCTGGTTTTTCTGGAGCTCACTTTCAAAATATTTGATTTCTTTCCTCTCTCAGTTTCATGACCCCATTACTCCTGGATGGAAGAAGATGAGATTTTAGAATTTTATTTCAAGGTCAAAGCAGATTTCTGTGACACACAGTACAGTAGTGGGACCAACACATATCCTTTGTGTTTACTAGGGATAACAGGGCTGAGATAAGAAGACTTGTTACCAAATGGAGGCCTTGCAGATAAAAATCTGAGACTATGCCAGCATTCCAGTTACTCCTCAATCTCATGTCTCCCCAAATCATAGGCAATATCTGAATTATGTCCAAATAATGCACATACAAGAGATCCTGAGCAGGAGTAGCAATATATTTGCAAATTGCCTAGTGATTTTTTGACAAATTCACTTCTGGAAAGGAATAACCTTTTTTTGACTTGTTGGCTTGCAGATGTTGAAGGTACCTATTATTGAGTGATGCAGAAAGCCTGTTAAACAATCAGAAATTGAATCCACTTCCTTAGTCATAGTAGTTGTTCTTTTAGTTGACAGTTCAGTGTATTTTATGCTACACAGACTTTGCCCTCTTTATAGAAACACCATCTTTTACTATTAAACAAGAACAAAACCAAGAAAAAGTGATGGTAAAACTCAGTAGTAGAGAGATTTTTTTTAATATTCTGATTCTGGTGAACTGTTTCCATGGAAGCATAGTGAACCCATAAAGAAATTAATACCCTGATGCTCAGGATACTCACATTTGCTAGTTTCCAATAAAATAGTCCATATCTGATATATACTTGCTTGTTTTTGTGCTAGTAAAGTCATAATTCTTCAGGGGCAATGGATGGCAGTATAAAGATCCATGTGCTAGAGATTATTAGGTGATACAGATGTAAAAATGATGGGAGTTACATATTCTGGACATATGACTTTTAATTGTCTGTGTTTCTGACCACTGTACCACACAAATTTGATTATCTTATACTTTGCCTAATAATTATGAGGAGGAGGTCTACACAGACAGCTATGCTATCTTTGGGTGTGGTTGCACTAAAGGAAGCAAAGAGAAATATAAAAATAATACAACTTTGAAGATATAATCAGTGAGCTATGATATTTTCAAAAACCACATAAAGACTGTCCAGTTTTCAAACTGTACATGTTTTTTCTGTTAACCAATAGATTATCACACTAGAGAAAGATAGTTAGATAGTCACAGTGAAAAAAAACGCGTAATGAAAGGTACAGCGATGACCTAAAACTATGGTGTATTACCCCAATGTCTACTAGAAACTATTTTTAGCACATTGAGAAATAATTTAGAACACAAAAATGCAGTAATCTAATATTTGCCCTTTCATTCTTACAAAAAGGTATATAAACACCTCCCATAATACACTGACAGATAGGAAATGTGCATCACTTAATTATACCTGTGACAAAGAAATATATTTACTGTACCATATTTTGTTGAAGCTCATATCAAGGGCTTCATAAAAAGCTCTTCACTCTGTGAAATTATCATAATTATGTGGTTAAAAATAGTATTTCTACTAGCTTAAAATAAGTCAGATGAAAATTTAACTAGATGGACAGTAAAACTGAAAAAAATCTCCCTTCTCAGTGTGCTTTTGCAGGACAAGTTCTTGTTAACGGGCCCGTTTCCACATAAGTGTATGATTTCCTGGATTACAACAGACATTGCCCACTTCTGAAGCTCTTTCCATGATGTCTCAGGCACAGCAAGTTTCTCTTTAAGTTTCTTCTCAGCAGGCGTCCTCTCTCTTCTCTGTCCACTGTAGATGGTAACACTTATGCCTCCCTCCCATTTTCCCTCCCATTTTCTCCTCTGAGAAGGCTTAACAGAAGGACTGTTCAGTCTACAGAAGGACTGTTCAGTCTTGCAAAACACAGTCAATCTGAACTTCTCTTCTTGAAGTGAAAAAGCAGGAAAAGGGTAGACAAGAAAACAGATCCTCTTTGTCACAGGCTGCTAGCTGGTCTTGTGGTCACATTTCCACCTGAGCTGACTTTACATGTCAGATCAAGGAGGCCCACAGAGCACTTGTGACATTCTTAAGGCAGTAGAAAGGAGTCAAAATAGTGAACTATGTTTCTTATGTGTTTCTAAGAGATGCAAGAAGGAAAGAGGGCAGAAAATACATCTTCAATAAATGAACTTACACTTGTGTGCAGAAAACACATTACATACTGTATTTCAGAAAAGGTACATATGTTGAGTTCCTCAAGAATTTGGGACTGGTTGTTAGCCTCTTCTGATGTCCGTTTGGTCCAGAGTTTTACTGTTGTTACTTTCCCAAAGAAAACAGAATAAAATAAATAAATATAAATATTCAAATTCTTTTGAATGAAGAAATAAAACAGAACAAAACATGTCATGGGAGCAGTGGGAAAACCATATTGCATAATTAATGTAGTTTTAAAGGACTGTATGATGTAATGCTTGAAATAAATGTATTAGTGCAAACAGTGAAATTACAAAAGAAATGTAACATTGAAAACCTGGGTCCTAATCTCAATGATTTTCCAACTGAAATGTTGTTTTCTCCACACAAGACAGAAAAATTACCCTATAACAAAATTAGAGATAGGAGGACTTATTTAGAAATGATTTTGTGAATAAAATTTCATCTCTGTTAGAATTCTAACTTTTTCCTTTTAGATTACTACCATGAGATTGATACAAAGAGCAAATAAATTTACATCATCTACTTTTAAGGTACAGCAAGCCAAATCACTGCCAGAATAAAATTTTAGAGGCAAACTTCTAAATTGTGAAGTAATATGTCCAAGCAGCTACAGGGAAAAAAATGTGCTTAACAGTATTATGTAGTTCTGCAATTTCTGTTCCTCTGAACACCAACATAAATAAATTTTAAAATTTCATGGTTGTTTTGGTAGGTGGAAGATTTGTTAATGAAAAATTCTGCATTTTGACCCAGCTATCTGCTTTTTTATACTAGCATTCTACAATTCTGTTTCAACAATCATCTGCATTGGGCAACAAAAGTTTTAAATAACTAAAATGGAATTCCATGTTCCTATCACAGGTTCTATTTTGAAAGAAGAAAATTTCACTCCTGATGTTGAATATTTCTCAAGTTTTAATATCTGTCAAGCCATGGTCCATCATTCCTTCTTTTAAAGATTGCAGCTACCTTGTAAAAAGCCATAGTCTCATCAACATATAGAAACTTCTGTTTCTTAACAGCGTTGACCAACAGTAATTGATCAACACAGCACAGGTCTCTCTCACAGTGGTCTGAGGACCAGCTCTTCTCTCACATCTAGGGGCTTATTTAGCACAGAAATTTCCAAAATGCCTTAGATTTTGGATCATTGCTTTTGGATTCTTCTGATTCTTAATTCCTATTTGTCTGGACATCAGCTTCTTTCTCAACTTCCTGAATATTTGCCTCATGCCTCAGTCCAGATTCAGCCCACTGCTGTGGACTATAAGCTATACATCTCACACCTAGTTGCTGATCCAACTGTCATCTTTCTTTTTAGGAAGAATAGCTTGATTTAGTTGGATTTGTCCAAAGCACAACAGTCATAGCCATCAGGTTAAAAATAATCATTTTCCTGGAGAAAGAGAAGGTGATAAAGTGTGATGAAAAAAAATTTGGTTGGTTTGTAAATCACATGTGCAGGTGGAGATGATCTTTAGCAGGGTCTTATTCAGCTTCATTCCACATGCCGTTCATACTGGTGCCAGTGATATTCCCCATACACTTCTATGTTGTAGAGAGCACAGGCTGAATGACACTGCCCTTCTGGTGAGACAAGAAGACCCTAGGACAGCAGGTACTTCATGAGTCCTGTACTGAAAGCCCAAGGATTGCCAGGGCATTTGATGGTAATCCAGACAAATTGTAGTTACAAGCTGTTTTCAGTCCTCTTTTCCTTGCTTACCATGTTATACATGACTTGCCCTGGTGACTGACATGAATCCCCCCACAAAGTGAGAACCAAGGGCAAGGTAGAGAGGATGTGGTGCCTTTAGACTGATAGGCCACACTGTATATGATGGATGTGAGGTGTAACTACTAGGATCTTGAAATCCATGGGATTAAAAAAGGAACAGATATGATGTGACAGTATTTCTGTCAAGAGAGTTGATAACAACACCAAGGCTTTCCCACATGAGTACACACTGATTGTTGCTGGAGGCTTCGGGAATTATGAGCAAACTCAAGTTTTATCTGGTTGTGTTAGCTGGTTGCATTCAACATGTGATCGAGGAAAAATCAAAGATCTTCGTGAAACTGGGCCAACAACCAGGTAGAAACTGTAATATCCTTTACTGTATAATGAAGGTCAGTGAACTTACATTTTAGAGCCTGGATGGTGTTTCTTCTGCTAAAGAGTCTCAAAACTGAAGTTAAAAAAACAAGAGCAGAATTTCAAGAAGAAATTCTCATGTCTAGTGTCAAGTATTTTCTGATATTCTAAGTAGGTTTTTTTTGACCAAGTATTACTCAGACTTCAAATTTTGTAAAAATCTTTTCTTTTTAAAAAATATATGCTGCCACTGAACATTATTTATTATAGATAAAGACTTCAGAAGTTAACAAAGTGGGCTGCAGGAGAATGCTTAAAACTTTTATCTTTGCTAGCTACCAAGCAAGAAAACTAATTGTTTCCACTTCAGCTGCAGTAAAATTAATAATAGAAAACAATCACTGTTACCTTTATTTTATTAGACAGTAAGACACAAACATAGTCTGCTGCTGAAAGTTTTGTTTATTTACAGCCTACTAATTGCTGTTTATTGCTGTCCTGAAAAAGATGAATATTTGAATATTTGAGATAGTTGATGTCCACTGTGCTGCTGAAATAAAGCAGAGTGTTTAAGGCACAAACAGATTATTGTCAAGAAATACCCTAAGAAATGTCCTTGAATGTATTACTTTTCTTTGTTCAAACATGCCATCTTGATGGCAAATACATGTTGTTTCCATCCAGAGCCTAAGCTGTTATCAGGTTCTATTTTTTTCCCCTTCTAATCAGTCTTGTGGGCCATCTTGAGCCATGGTGTGAGATGCTGAGCAGAGTCTGCTCTGCCCCAGGAAGCCTTTGTGGAAAACCTGAGCTCCTGCACTGGGCAGCAGACAAATCCAGTGCTTCAGTTCTATAGACTTTATGTTTTCCTTCCCTGTGTCATGTCTTACTTAGAGGAGACTGAGCAAAATGATGACTGTCAATTTGGGAACTTCATTTCTGATTTTAATTGCTTGGTTTATTTTGCAAACGGCTATTTCATTGGATAAATAGGGAATTAATACGTATTTTGTATTATTTTACATAATATTGCATGTGATAATCTGAGATGGTTCATATATAAGCTTTTATAAATATATATATATACATATATATATACATATATATAGGTATAAGATAGCTATGTACACACACAAACAAAAGCAATGTAATATACAAAGCCTGCATGATGTATGTACTTTGGTTCTGGCTTGAAGCTGGGAAGACAACTCATCTGCGTGTCATATACTTCCTTTGCAGATTATTTAGTAGTGTCTCTTCTCAGTAAATAGTGCTCATACAATACTGTTGCTGCCATAATTTTTAATCAAAGTGTATCTCTCTAGGAACTCCTAAAAGAAGCATATTGAGATGTTTCATCATGAGACTTGCTAATCACAAAGCGTAAGAAAGGCTTGAACCAGAAAAGGTGGTTTCTTGTGATTTAAAGGCTTTAAATATTTGTAGCTTTGTGGAATAGGAAAATGAAAAAGAGGCATGACTAGAAAGAATTTAATGCAGATCCCACTATAGGGAAGAGTTAAAATCTGGTTGAAGATGACAGAAGAGAAGAAATTCCACCAGTTCTTTATACTTCAGTGGCCAGCAAAGACAAAATAATTCAAAAGAAGCAGAAACAAAGCAATCTGTGGCTGGCTTGTCTTGATCTATGATATCTGGGACCACAGGCATGTCTGTGACACAAAAGGTGAGACAGGATCATCAAATCATAGAATAATTTGATGGAATGGAGCTTTTGACGGCTATCTAGTCCAACCTTCCAGGCTGCAAGGTCATCTAGTAAAACTCAAGGATCAGGTTTCCTGTTCTGGTTTTCTTTACTGGGACATTTCTTCATGGGTAAACCATCGTTCCTGGTAAAAACAGGGCTTTTCATGTTTGACAACTAAACAGCCAGATTTTGAGCATCCCATATCTGTAATCAGGCCTATTTAAGGCATGTCAGTTATAGTAAACTATAAAGGGGTTCAAACTGTGAAACTTCTCTTATGCTGCAATCTTGAGATTTAATGTTTTTCTTTCCTCCCAAATAAATTATAAAGGTAAAATGTTGACATTTCTGTGAAAGGCTTTATGAAACATCTCCTTAAAAATTACTGCAGTGACTGAGTCAAAGGACTCATATCCCATGGAACCTTTCAAGACTTACATGTTTTAACTGTTTTGGGTTTTTTTGACAGAAATTCATTGCAGTAGTTTGAAAACATCTTACTAAAATCAATATATTTCTGTTAAAAATATTTTTTATAGAGAAATATTATTATGTTCTCTTAATCAGGGCATCTCAAAATTTGAAAATTTTGGACATTAATTCATTCAGTTCAATAGTTGAAACTTTACTGAACAGAAAGAAATGTATATCCTCCTTTGGTTCCTGAAGTTATCTTTCAAATAATATATATTGCAAATTCCTTGGGCTCATTTCAATTGTCTTTTAGACCACGCAGGACAGAGAAGATGCCTTCTGTGTTTTCTCAGTAAGGAGTAACTGTATCCTTATTTTAAATTTTCAAGGGCACAATCAGTTTTTTTGAGATCTCTTAGCATCAAAACATTAAAATAAATTTTAAAAATAATCCCAAAACTAAAAAATACCAACTCAAATACAAGAGAAAACATCTTTTCCACAGAGCACAGCATAACCTAGCAGTATATTAATGTATAACATACATTAGCTAGTGAAAGAAATTAAAAAATCCTAGCAGTCAGGATCGAGTTTGGAGGCAAAGTGTCATTTGATGCCAGAGGTTGGTATGTGCAATAGACATTGTGGGTAACTGGTCATGAATTCCTGCTTAAGCTGCTTTCCAGGTCTTTTCCTTGCTTGGTTTATACACCATTGTCTACATAGTTACAGCCAGTGTGTTCATTTCCTAAAACAAACACTTGTATATTGAAAAGTGGATGTTGAACAGAGATTTTATATTTTATGACTACAAACTTACAGATCACAATTCTGAAACAAGGAAAGTGAGATCTGCCTATGTCCATAAAATTGGGAATTGTTTGAGTCTCAAAGAAAAGCCAGTGTACCTCAATTGCTTCAGCCATTATTTGGACTGACTTAGGTTTCATACATCCCCTTTCACAGGGGGCGCAGCCCATGCAGGCAGCCGCAGGCAGGTAGGTAGGTAGGTAGTTGCCCTGCAGGACTCACAATATCAGATTTTTCCTCAGGCCAAGTCTTCTTCTATTGCTTTCTGGCTTTGTGTTGGTTCTCTGTGCCTGTGTTTTGGTAGCAGGAGGGCTAAAGGTATGGCTCCTGTGAGAAGCTGCTGGAAGCTTCCTCCATGTCCATCAGAGCCAATGCCAGCTGGCTCCAAGACAGACCCACCAATGGCCAAGGGTGAGCCAATTGCAAATGTTTTTAATGCCTCTGAGGTAACGTATTTCAGAAGGAAAATTTATTGCAGAGAAATAATTGTGTCCAGAAAGTAGAGCAGTGAGAATATGTGAGAGGAACAGCTCTGCAGACACACGGGTGTGTCAGTGGACAAGGAGGGGGAGGAGATGCTCCATGTGCCAGAGTTGAGGTTCCTCTGCAGCCCATGGTGAAGACCGAGGACATGCCCATGGACATCAAGAGGATTGCAGAGATCCACCCACTGCCTATGGAAGAGACCCACATCATAGCAGGTGGGTGCCTGAGGAGAGGCTGTGAACCTGTAGGAAGGCTGTGTTGGAGCAGGGTCTTGACAGAGACCTGAAGACCCGTGCAGAGATGAGCCCATGCTGTTGGAGCAGGTTTCCTGGCAGGACTTGTGACCCTGAGAAAGAACCATGCTGGAGCAGACACTCCCTGAAGGAATACACCCCATGGAAGAGAGGGTTGTGTTGCATGCAGTAGTTCATGGAGAACCAGTGCTCATGAGATAGACTCAGTTTGGAAAATTCATGGAGAATTTTGAACTCATGTGAGAGGGACTGCACACTGCAGCGGGAGATGGACCCTTCTCCCCAAGCAGGACAGAAACTTTCAAAGTGAACTGACCATAACCTTCATTCCCCATGTCCCTGCACTCTTGATGGGAGGAAATAGAGCTGGGGAGGAGGTAGAGGTGAGGGAAAGGTGTTTCTAAGATTTATTTTTCTTCGCATGACCATGACAGTACTGGTGAGTGATCCTTTGCCAAGTCCTTAGCTCATGAACCTTTGTTATTTTTTCTGTCCATGTTTGAGCTGAGAAGGGCAGTGATGGAGCAGCTCTGGTAGGTGTCCAGCATCCAGCCAGAGTCAAACCACTACAGACTTTTAGCTCTGGCAGCTCTTTTGCAGATGTGCTGGTATACCACAGCAAGGGACTTATCATCTAAGCAATGTGAATGTCCTAAAATCTTCCACCAGCCACTTTTTACAATGGATTGCTTCCCATGGGTCTTACTGCTATTGGAAATATAAAAATACCTTTGTTCACCCTCTTTTAGGTTGAAACTCATAACCAATGTACTGTTATGTACTAAATCTAGCTTGCCGATTACTCTAGCAGTTCTGATGATATTTCGATATGCAGCTGGGTACAATATTTAATTACAAGCCCTTTGAGATTGTTAAACTACTTGCAAAGTAACCAATTATGACTGGAAAAAATGGCCTGTGGACGTTTCTTCCTTTTTCATGTATTCTGCAACAATAAATTCCAGAGTAAATAATTTCATCTGTTCATTTTTAATAGCAGTTCATTCTGGATTTTTTTTTTTTTCCGGATTAGGTTCCTCCCTATTCAACCACATTTAAGCTTATGGGTATATTTTAACATGAGCTCAAGACCCATGGGCTTCAGCAGGAGTTCAGATTATACTTAACACCAAAGATTTATGTCAAGAGCAGACACAGCTCTAAATCATTCTGCATTTCAGAGTAAAATCATTCTGTGAGATGTATACCCATAGAGAGGTATTTATATGTTTGGTTATGTATATGCACCAAGAAGAAGAAAGTAACACTTATATCTGCAGATGTATATATCTTAAATGGACCTAATTTTATATGTATGAGTTTCCTATGATTTTTCTTAATCATTCTTGTGGCTATTTTGGCAAGAAACATGGATTAAAGGGCAATTCTATCTTGGGAAGGTGCAGTAGTAGAAGCTGGTACAGGTATGGAATCTACTCCTTCTATCTTTCATTCCTTCAGAGCCTACCTAACAAAACTTCATTCTGCATACCTAACAACATCCTGACACTTGTTTATGAACATGATCAAAACAAAATAATCACCACCTGCTATTCAATTTGTTCCTTTGGGTTTTTTCTCCCTTTGTGATTTAATCTGTGAATTAATTTAATTTTATCTCATCTGTGATTCAGTTATTTTCCAACACTTTGGCTATTTCAGCAACCTCTGTAACCTGGCACAAGAGATTATATCAAAGGGAAGAATAGACTCAGGGCTAAATCAGAAGAATGCAACCTCACTAGGTCTCACCCAAGCATTGCATTAAAACAAGACTCAAGGTAATGTGGCAGGAATAGTGTGTGTTAGAAGATAATCTCTCATAGGAATTTTTTTGCCTGGAAGTATTACACTTTCATTGTCCACACAACAATTTTTTCTCATTTCTTTGATCTTTCCAGTAAAGCAGATGTCTAGTAATGTTGTTTGTGAATCAGAAATAAAAATTACAGAAAACACATTATAATGCAGTAAAACATTGTATTTTTTATTCACTGCAAATAAAAGGAATTCATGTATTTGGCTACAAAAATCAATTTTGTTTAACTTTTTAGTTACAACTTTGATGAGTAGAGGTGGTGAACTGTACAAACAAACAAGCCTTGGAAAGAGACATGAAAACTCAACTGAATTGAATCCTAGCTTTTTTAAACTATCTGCAAATTATATGTGCAATATTCACTGTCAGACCACTTTAGTTATTCATTACTCTGAGGCTCTGCGCAAGAAGATGGTGTACATAGGTTACTTTGCCATCTCTTTATAATTTATGTTTTTTCATAGTACTGCTTCATTATTACTGTGAGGTTGTGTTTTTAGATTTTCCTACTTCTTGAATGTTTGATGGTTTTCTCTACAAAGCCTTAGAACATATAATGAATAGACTAGAAATTTGGATTTCTTCTCATGCTTTGAAATTACTTACTTCCTGCAGTTGCCGGGTGAACTGCATCTTTCTTGGCAGCTTTCACTGTGCTGTCATGTCTAGCATATTTCAATTAAAAGGCAGGGAGCTTCTGACCCCTGCATGGCACAGCCTCATCTGTTTTTCCTTCAAGTTAGACAGCTGTCACATCTGTCAGTACAAACTTCCCCATCTAAACAGAACACCAAATTACCAAATAAAACAGAAGGTATCTTCTGAGTGATTTAAACTTAGATGCCCACCCTTGGTGGTGATTCATAGGGTAGTCCTGCCCACTATGTAGTATTAAATACAGCAGCTACTGACCATGACATGAGCAAGAGCCAGGCTACCTCCTGGAGACATGGAAAATTTTGTGGAGAGAAACATCATAAATGGCCACTAATAATTCAGCCTGGATTTTCAGTGACTTCACAGAGTTAAGCATCTAGCGTATTTAAGGCATGTTTGGAAACTTAATAGCATGCCTCTCCATGAGGCTGTAACAGAACCAAACAGTCCGCACATTATGACTCATTGAATGGAATTGATTGTGAAAAAACTGTTTTTAATGGAAACGCAAACAAAAAAAAATTGCAAATCAAACTAAAAACCGAATAAACAAATAGAAAAGGAGTGATCAGGCCTTTAGCACAGCACTCAAATCCAGAGAGTGACAAACACTTATTTTGGAGGTGGATTAAAGTACTGGCTAAAAAATATTAATCACTGTTAGGTTAAAATTAACACTATCATTATAAATTAACAACTGTGGGTTATATCTTAGTTAGCTGGGAGTTTTGTGATTCTTTAAAAGATTTATAAATAACTATGTTTAATTAGTTAAAAAAAGTTTGACTGTGATTTTAGCTGGTTTTGATTTAGATCTGATTTTGACTGTCAATAGAAAACCCTGAGACATATCCCCACTGCACTTGCAGAAAGGAACTCCATAGACCCATATCTCTTAGAGAACCTAATCCACAGCTAAAGAACAAAATTAAATAAAAAATAATTTAATGGTTATCAATTAACTAAAGATTAATTAGATGTCATAGAACAAGAAAGATATTTTGAGAAAGTTAAGGAGTCAAAGGTGTATAAAACTCTAGAAAATTAGATTAATACATCTCAGGTGCAGTAAGGGAGCCATTTCATAGTCAAGTACACATCAGAAAACTTAATCAATAGTAATTGTCTAATCAAGACAGTAAATTTAGTAAAGCACTGTTTAGCTGGATAAAACTTGGATTATCCATTAAACAAAGATAGATTAAAAACTCTGTGGTAATTAAAAGCAGTAAAAGGTAGTAACTAAAAGGGAAAAAAGTGTACACCAGGATGTAATAATTTGGGTGGACTTTAGGGAGTGCCTATAAAAATATGGGATGTTATAGTGTATATAAATGCCTGAAATGTGTTGTTTCTTAGATTGTAACTGTGGTGAATAAATTCCCAATATGTTCCAAATTTTGCCTCAAAACTAGGAACAGTTTTTAAGAATGCTCATCTAACAGCTTTCTGTTGCTAGGTTTAAAACTGTTTCAAAAAGTATTTGAAGGCTGCAGACACAAACAACAGACACAAAGCACAAACTCCCTTGCCATGGAACAACAGGAACTATTATTCTGTGAAAGATTTCTGCCTTTCTTTTTTGTAGGTATGGGGAGGATGCTACCCTCAGATTCTGTGGGGTAAATAATGTTCCTCTTCCATCAGAGGGCATTTGACAGTCGTATGAGGAAGTCTGGGAGTTTTAACAATCCTCTTAGGATTTACTGACTGTTTGTTATCCTATTGTGCTCTTTGCCAAGACAGAGTACAGATTCAGCAATCATTTCATGGATCATGTGAACTACAGGATAGAGCCAAAAGATACTTAATTCCTGGTAACTTCCCAGTAAATAACTTTATAATGGATAGTACTACATGACTTCTGTCTTTTTATCAGTTGCTTTTCCTAGTAATTGAAATGGAGTTTTGCTACCAGAGAAAGCTGTCTGGACTCATGGTTCATTGCTCTATGGAAGAGTCAAAAAAATAGTAGGAATTACAAAAATTTATATTTACAAATTTCTTAATGTGACAAAAAAATCCAAAAGTTGGAGCTTGGAAACGGTATTAAGATTTTGCTGAATTAATCAGCAGGATCCTTCAACTCTGCTGCACAAAAAGTTCTGCCAATAGCATATAAGTGAACTGAGTGACTATTTCGTATTCTTTTATAATATGTGAGACTGGCTGCCCATGTGATAGAATTGAAGAAAAGCATAACACAGCATAACACAAATAATGTTATGAATAGATTTTTGATAGTAACATTAGGTAGTTCTGCTAGGCATCTTCATAGATCTTTGTGTTTTGTTTTTATGAATTTAATCAAACTCTTGGAGTGAGAAAGCACTCAGATTTTCAGATTAGCATATATTAAAAATAATTTGTCTTTGGAATGAGCCACATCTTTTTGAAGATTCTCTTTTCAGCCCCTGAAGTTATGAAAGTGTTCAAAATTTAAATTAGAAAGTGTATGCATGGTACACTAAAACATGGCACAATTCCTTTAGCAGATCACCACCTGCTCTGACCTCCAGCTATCTGAAGAGGTTTTCTGTCCACCAGAAAAAAAAATGCTCAAAAGCCACTCAAAGTTCCATTTTCATACACAGTTGATCAACTTTCTGTTTTTCTTAAAATATTGTGCATGCATTTCATAACAGACAATTTCTAACATACACAGGCTCATTGTTCTCTCATAACTGAGAGTGTGATCTTGCCTGTTTGATCTTGGAGACCAAAGTAACACTGTATCAGAAAAAAAGTTGAAATTAATTGCAGATTTTTGATGAAGACAAACATTCTAAATCTTGTGCTATGATCTAGTTTTCATGCTGTACAAACTGCTTTAGCAAAACCAAGGTCTTGGAATTTTTGCAGGTAAGTGCTCATTCCATCAGTCTGTGAAAGTAAAATAAATCCATAATTTTTTTCACACAACTACTTTTTCCTCCTGGTTATAACTTTCTTTGCTCACCTACATAATCCTTTCCTTGTCTAGTTTCCTTGTCTTTCTCAAAAGTCGACTTTTTCTGCTATATATGCAATGAATCAGGACAATTTATATTTGACCAGTTATTTTCCTCCTCCCTTGCCCTGATCTCTTTAAAACTATTAATTCTGAAGTAGAGATGGCTCTTTTTACATAAAAATATATTGTGGATAAAAAGTTTTATAAGTAATAGGTGTGGATAAAATCTTCTCCTTTAAATTAAAGCTGGGAGGTTAAAATTTTTCTTCCCACAAAGATAGACTCACAAAAATTTTGTCCAATATGTTGAAAATATCACAGCATAAAATTTCATTTCTTTGTTTAATCTTTTTCACCAGTTTCTGTATTAGTTCTCAACAACAATAAAGGAAAAAGAAGGGAAAACTATGGAAGAAAAATGAAAGTAGGAAAAGGAAAATAAAGACTGCTGAGTCTTACTTTTGGAGCTCCTCCAAGACTCAACCAACAACTATTATTTTATTTAAATCTGTAAAACATAATAATTTTGAATTTGGAGGAGACTATTAGTCCAACTATTTGCTGCTACTAATAAAGAACAGCTCAGTAAAAATTTCTCGTGTTTTTTTAATTGCCACAGAGAGAAGGAGGAAGAAATAACTATTCTGTCTGTGTCTGGCTGTGTCTGTTGAAATTACATTTTAATGGTGAGATTGAACTACAAAGATGTATTGGGACGTCTACATCTTTAATTTACATCCTTTTAATTATTTTGCAATGTTATAAAAGTTTTGGTGTTCCATGTGTTCAACCATATTCAGTGTTCCTAAATGTTCAGTGTATCAAGATTAAAATAGTTATGTGAATGAAGGAAATTTTGTGCATTGTTATGTGTCTGCTAAAATTTCTGTGTGCCCTTTTATGTATGAAATTAGAAAATGCATATGCTGACCTTCTTGACAGTTTTGCTTGCTGCAACATTTTCTTCATAGTCTTTAGTAGACGTTCTTGGGAAAAGGAAAAAAACTTGTCTCTTTCATGGCTACAGTGCACAGGACAAGAAGCAAGTGGAATTCAAATGAATTTCTATTCAGGTGAAATATAAGTGTGCTTCAGATGAGAAAATATGTAAGAGTCCTGCAACTACTTTTGAAAGATAAGGACAAGAGAGTGCTGCAGCTGACTGCCAGAAATACTTGCCGAGTTGTAAGTTGGCTCCTTTTGAGTGTCTGTCATGAAAGACACAGAAGGCAGACACTTCCAGAGGCGCAGATTAAATGACTCCCTGAGATGCTGCTCAACCCAAGCTCTCAGTTACAGCAAGCAGGAATTTGCAAATAAAATCAATTACCTAATCATATTCTCATGATCTCTATCATACATCCAGCTCTTAACATTTTCTTTTTGCTGATGTTTGCAGTGATGAGACAGAGATGATATGACACTCTTTGTTCTAGTAAAGCTCAGTAGAAAGGAAGAAAAATCTGCCATTTTCTCCATTTTAATACTGTACAGAATATTAATATTCTCTTGCCTATTTAGCTTTGACTGGTAATGTTTGTAAATACCCTGAGGAAGCCATTAAAACTGGAATCTTCTGTGCCTATCAATTTATAAAATGTTAAATAGCATGTATTGGTTTGAGAAATCTATATGCACAGTATATGAATATCTGATTTCTATTTCCATTTTGGACACAGCAAGCTATTTTTCAACAAATACTTTGGTTTCTCTTTTTATTGTTCACCTTTTCAGGTCACCTAGGAACAAATAATTTAAAAAGCATTATTTCATGTTTGCAAGCAGAGGAAGTCTCAGTGCCTGTTCCAAACTACTCCTTACTCCCAGTAATTTCTACTCCCAAAGAAACAAATAAGAAAAAAAACAGGTGGAATTTGACTGCAGAGTGGCTTTATGACTTTTACAAATGGAGATGGGAGTTTCAAACAAGTTTCTGTCTTTGTCCAGGCCTTTGGCAATAGACAGTACTTTTACTGTGGGGGTCAGCACCCCAAAGCCCACTCTCATTGCAATTCTTAATATGGTTGATTAGGTCTATTACAAAATGAATTATTTATTTGAAAGACACAAATTTAACAGATATATGACTTTAACAGATGATTTACGACATAGGATAAGCAAACACTATGAGTAGATAAACAATACAGCAAGAGAGTGAGGTATGTGTATTTCAGCTAGTCAAGAAATAGTCTAGATTAGGATTCAGTGCATGTTGCCATCTTGTTTCTAATGGGGCATGCATAGGACACTTCCTCTCCGTTTCTGGAAAAAAATCCATGGAGACTTCATGGGAGAAGCCCTGCAAATTTCCAGGGAGTGTAGGAAGTTTCAGTTTCCGTGATAATTTTGTGTGGTTTTCAAAATTGTAAAAAACAGTGTCTCAGTCAATGATTCCTAGCTTGTCTGTCTACATCTCACTCTCAAAGCAAAGATGCTTATTCTCAGCTGGGGGTCTTGCCCCTTCAGAGCCAGAGATGACCCCCCATTGGGCATCTGTCTGGGCCTGGGCTATCCCATCCCTATGCACCAGCAGATGGACAGAGTTGATGAGCTTGCTGTTGTAGGTGGGGAGAGTCCTGCACAATGACAAAAAGAACATGTTTTCTTTCAAGTATAGTTGCATTACAAATGCAATAATTTGTGGCTGAAGGCCAAGGCTGTTGAGGAAGGAGTTTTGCCACACTCTTCAATGTTTTTGCTTTATTTTTAATTCTTCCTTCTCCATCAAGGTTTTGCATATACTCCTAATGGCAGTGGCAGAAGGTTGGCAGCGATACCAGTAATGGTGTTGAGATCACAGTATACAGAAAATTTTACACTTTCCTGGTGCTGCAAATGCTCTCCTGTAGGCGAATCCGCAGACGGCTGGGAGAAGGAATTCTGCCAACCTGTATATTCTGGAACATGTGGTTTTATTGCAAGGGTCGTGGGTAAAAGGGCCTTGCGTTCAGCCACCAGCCTCGGCTGAAAGGAAGTCCCAAAGAGAGAGGGAGAAAGAACAGCAGGGTGAGAGCTAAGAGAAGGGAGCAAGAGAGCAAAGTGCAGGGGGAAGAGAGCAGGAGAGAGTGAGAATGGGGGGAAGAGGAAGGGTAAGAGAGAGGGAGGCCCTTGTTACATTATATCTCCTTTTGTGATGAATATTCTAATTTACAGTGACCAACCAACACAAGACACAAAATCCTGTAGAATCTACATACAGCCTATAAGAACTACTATATTACCATACTGTGTTATATTTTAAACTCTAAAAACTACTCTTTAAACTTCTGTTTTGCTACATTGACCTTTGGATCCCTTAGCCAGCAGAAAGGTATTGTTCAATCAAAAGGGATTCTCCTTCAGCTAGCTAGGCTATTGTTTTCAGGTTATATAGTAACTAAGACTCAGTATCCTACAACTCAAAGTAAGCTTTCATTTCTATTTTAATTATAGGTTTCATATTTTCAGAATCTTTTGCTAAGCAATCATATTTATAAGGTTTCCCTGATTCACCTTCCCCAACACTCACCCTGACGTTTCACGCCACCTTTTAATCAAAATGGCTGTGCATCAAATATAGTATGGCAGTAGTACCTAATCACAACTATTTTCCAAACACATTAGAGGATTTACCCAGAGGTGAATCTTAAAGGTTATAAAAATATCTCTGAAGGCTAAAGATAGTGATAAAAATTATGGTAAGTACATTTATATAATTTTAAAATATTAGACAATATAATAAAACGTTATATGTTATATAACAAGGTATTGTAAAACAAGTGTGTATAAAAAAGAATTTACCACTTGTCCAATGCCAGCTTTACAATACCAACTTTCTAAACACCACTTTCACAGCAGCAAAGGTTCAAGTTAACAAGCAGATATTTGGTTGCCTGAAATTAATGTGAAAATGGAAGGAAAGCTGGCTGTAGAGCTGAGCCAGGATGCAACACTCCAGCTTTCAGGGATGAGAAAAAATGTCAGAAGTAAAGTGAAGAAGGTGGGCAGAAGGTGGATTTGAGAAGACAGAGAGGCAGGGAATCTTCCAGGAAAAGGCTGCCTGTTGTGTAAGGTGTAATGCCTCTGGGAAGTCACTCCTGTGCTTCAAAAAGAGAGGATCAAAAAACCAAAAAATGTGACTGCTGGATGTGAGCTAAAAACTTGTTCTTCACCCTCTCTGGGGGCTCCTCAAAGCCAAGTCTTTTTTGGGGCAGGATGTGGGATTCACAACACGCATCGCAGGGCTAGGTCCTCTCTGTGCATTTTTGGGGTCTGTGGGCAGACTGACAAGCCAGAGACATCTTTGGAGGGAAAATTGTAGTCTTATTCTTCATTCTGGCAGGGGAGAGGTATAAAAGGGCAAGAACCATATTAGAGAAACATCTGAAAATAGGAGAGAGGGGAAACTGAGGGAGAAATGTATCCTAATCAGATTCCTTCCTCTGGCATCTCACACACAAAGGTAGAATACATATGGCAAATTTTCACCATCATCTTCCAGAAAAATATACAGGTAAACTGTCCAGATGAAAGTGTTTCTCTTCTTTCAGATCCCCTGGCATATTGCACAGGAATCCTAGCCCAGATGGAGCGCAGATGCAGAATTCTGCAGGCAAATACTCCACTGAGGCCAAATTCAACATAAGACAGCATCACCTGCAAGCACTTTGCAGAAGAAATGAGAAAAAATGCTATCCTCCCTGCTCACATCTGCATGCACATTGCATGGAAACAAAGCAAAGCTGCTTTTCCCCAGTGCCAGAAGGGAATCTTGGATAAATCAATTGATGCTGCTATGTGATGAGATAATGGCTTTGTGTTAGTAATGAGACTAATGTAAATTATGTGAAACAGTAACATGAAATTATTTTACAGGTATCCGGAAAATAGCACAAATGCCTGAAAAAAATTAGCCTAGTATGAAACCAAATCTGTGTATTTACATCACTTTAAAAGAAACTTTTAGCTTTCCAGAAAGACAAATGCACAGTTTTATAGCCTTAAACTCTATTCTGTATTTACCTGTCTGTGAATGGACAGAAAGGGTGAAGAAAGGGTGAAGAGGAGAAAGAGCTCATTCATGCAGCTATGAAGGAAAATTAGGGAGACCTCAGTACTAATGAGAATTACCGGGCAAGGGAACTGTGGAGGTAGAGGCAGGAGAATCTAGAGATGTCAACTACAATATTTCTTATCTTTTTGAAAGGAGTTTATTGTAAAATTTCCCACTGTCACACTTTCAGAGTGTCATAAGGTAATTACTCTGGAGGCAGTCTCTGGGAGTGTTTAGTCCAACCTCCTGGCCAAACGAGGCCCAGCCACCATGTCAAGCTACAAACTCCCACCTAGTTTTGACACAAATGGAAGAACTGTGTGTGTGAAGCAAACACCTCTCTGGGGAGGTGAACTTGGTGAAGCCCAAGTTTCTTTTACTTTACCTCTACATGTGTTTGCCTAGCAAACAAACAAGCCTAGAAGCAGATTTGAGCTATCTTCTAAGTTAGCATGTGCTTTTTCCCCTAACAGTTCTTCAGCTGTTTTGACAAAAATATCTCAAGATGTCTGAGTGATGAAAGATATCTTTTACCAAACACTTGTGAAATACTTCACTTATTTGATAATTAACCTCAAAGGTTCTTGTGTGGTAAACAGTGCATTAGGTTCCTCAGTTTAGATTGGCATAAAAAGTCTATGAACACACACTCAGGGGAAGGGGAAGGAAAAGGAATAATATTGAAGGAATGAAGTACAAGACAGGAATTTCGACCTAGTTAATAGTTTCCAGTGTCTAGTGAAATAACAGTTTGAATTGCTTGTTTGAAAAAGGGTTTTTATTTTACTGAAAACTTTTATTGAAAAGATTTATGTGCTCTCTAAGTCAATTTTTATTAATTTCTGTTGCAATTTTCTGCACTTTCTCCTTTCAAAAGACAAGTCTTTCCTTCCCAAAACCAGTATCATTGCTCCACAGAGATTTCTCTTTTGTGCCCCTTTTAAGGAGGAATTCAACTATTAAATGTTAAAAGAAAGGCTCTCTGTACTCCACTTGCCACACAAACTACACCAAGCAGAACTGGCTACCTTGAACAAAATTCAGTTCAGTTACATTTTAAGAGCAGCCTTGTGGGTATTTAAAAAGTGCTCAATGAGCAAGGTTTCAGGAAAAATGGGTGCTTACCAGAGAACTGCAACAAATACCATTTGTCATTTTCCCACTTTTGCATTTGTGCATGTTGTCTTTGGCACTGGTCCTCCAGATGTACAGTCTGCAGAGGAGAGTTGAGTACGTTATGTAAAATGATTGACTGTTTCATGCTGCTGCACAGAAAAGTGAAGGGAATATTGCAGGAAACATTAAGCCTAGACACACCCTAGATAGAAAATAACAAAATAAATCAAAACACCAACACAGGATTTTGTGTTTATTTTATGCTTACAGAATTTCCAAGGACCCCTAAATATGTCAAAATACTGTAGTTTCTGAGTTCTGTAAAAGCCCTTGTTATCCTGCATCTATTAATATTACCACTGCTAGACTAAAATTTGTGCTGATACATTTACTCTGTGGCTGTGCAGGCATATCCAGGTAACAACAGAATTAGTATACTGTTCCAAAACAAAATTTTCTGTGAGAATAGCAAGGTCCACAAAAGCATTCTATTCTGCTGAAATATCACATGGACTATTATGGTTTCAGGTCTTGAGCTAAGGGGATGCAAAGTGGAGGAAGAAGTACTTTTTGATTCCTCCCCCTGCTGAGGACGTATCCGAAGGGAAAAACATCCAAATGTGTCAGGCCAAAATAAGAGCAAAATATCACTTATTATGCCACGATTAATTCTTAGTTCCATGAAATAAAAATTCAGCTGCCAGACCTCTAGTAGCATCTCTTTCAGCATAGGTTGTTTTCCCTGAGGTATTGTGCTGCTTTTTCACACTTCCCCACAGATTTCTGAAGATTTGTCATGGTTTAATTACAGCCAGCAACCGAGCTGGGGTTGGGGAAAAATACAGAAAAACTCATTGGCTGAGATAAAAACAGTTTAATAGGGATCCCAAAAGCCATGCTTAAAATTCTTTAGAGACATGTATTTTCAAAAAATCATAAAACAAAACAGTGGTCATTTTATGGTGTTTTCAGCCTTGATTTCAATTCAGTAATTGTCAAAAAAGTAACTCCCTAAAAATGTTTATGTGTGACAGCTTCCATATTTGTTCTATTTCAATATTCTTTCATATTTAATTTGTTCATTTTAAGAGCTAGAAGGTGCATTTTTCTGCTGTCAGACAACAGACTCAGCTCAGGGCTTGAAAGATCAAGCTGAGATCTTTTTACTCCTGAAGTGGTCTGCAGCTGCAAACTTGGCAGCTTGAAGTCGACTGACAGTTTTGTTGTTGACAAGTAGGGTGGGTAACACCCCACTCATCAGTTTGTTCTTCTGGTGAGATTTTTGGACTAGGGCATTGCAGAGATTGGAAGTCACAAAAATATTGTTTTCCTCCTGTTTATTCTAAAACAGTGACCTCCACTGACAGTTATGTTCTTCTTGTTAATGCATTTTTCCTGACTGGAAGTTTGCTGTTTAGAGGTCATCAAACCACTGCAGAAACACTAATTACATTATTATATTGATAGTATATCTTGATCTTGAAGTGTTGTGGTAGCTCAGAGGATTTTTGAAGAGGAATACCTTCTGCAAATTCATACCTCACATCTCTGTTGTGGTACTGTGTCTGCTGAGATCTTCAACTCCTTCTGAAGGTGCCCAGCATGGGCATTGGGACTAGGATAAAGGCAGATAGAATTCCCATCAGTTCTGATCAACACAGCACTTTATTTTTTTACATTAAGCTACATTTATGATACCGTTATATTTTTGTCATTTCAGATGTGGCTGTGAATTTTTTTATTGTTGAGAGCTTGAGAACGATTTAAAAACAGAAGAATACACAAAATGTGTGTGTTTCATCAGTCATATTAATAGTCATATTACTATGATGTGCTAGATGTGGAGTTACAGTAGACTAATTCAGGAAAAACATGCAGCTTGGTCCTTCTTTCTGGGGAGATCATCAGGTATTCCAGACCTTTAAGCCTAAGGAAAGAAGCCTAACAAACACAGCAATAAACCCAGGACAGAAGCTACAAAGAGTATACTTATGCTGTCATTCGAGGGTCCCCAGAATGACTGGATTTAACTGACAGAACTGACATATGCTCAAAACCTTATCCCTGTCAGAGTCTGGACACCCTCAGTACCTCTGTGGTCTGGGTAAAGAGTGGGTTTAAGCACACCTTTGAATGTGTTGCATGTTTTCTGCTTAAATATGGAACTTCAGGATAGACAATACAAGAGGAATATTTTTCTGCCTTTTGTGTGTGTGTGTGTGTAGTTCCCCTCAACGCATTTTGTTTTGAAGATTATTTTCGTGTCTCCAATTAAGAAGAAAAATTGATAGGATAAATGTAAACCTTAATATGAGCTTTCAGAAGAAAGAAAAAGAAGAAAACAAACTATTTATTTTATCATGTTTTGTTTTTCTTATTAAAAATTATCAGACTCTGTTGCATAAACAAATATAAGTCTGTTATTCTGGTATTAAAGATCTGGTCACCTCATTTGAAATTTGTCACATTGATTTTCTTTTTCAGCCTAGACTTGCCTATTTATCCATTTGCTGAGTGGCAAAAAAGGTAGAAATATCATTAACAATTTAGTATATAGTTGTATAAGGACTGTTTATGTGGTCTCTTATGAAATTATATAAGCATTTCCAATAAAATGAATGAAAACACATATCCTGAGAGAGAAGGCTGAGGTGTGTGAATGTGACAAGAGTTTCAAATGCTTTCATTGTAAAACAATTTCATGCATCTAAATGTTATTTGCCTATCTCCCTGTGCTAGGCCCGAATAAAATTAATTTTGTAGAAGTATTAAAATCTCTATCTTTGTCTCTGCGTAGTACACTCCAGAATATTCACGAAAATTCACCTGCTAAACCACAAAAAATCATAAATGCAGTCAGTATCTCTGTTAAATAAGGTGTTTGGGAAATATGTGATCACTTTTCTGTGCTGATATTCTTTGTAGAAGATCCTTTCACGAGGGTCCAGCACACTTCAGACCTGTAAATTATTAATGTACCTTGTATCTCATTAGCTGTACATTATGGAAATCTACCTAAGATGCTACCTCTAGTTTCATTAAAATAGCAAATGACTAAAAGACAGGGAGAAACGTTATTGTGCCTTTGCAATTAAATTTGTAATTGGATTTGTAAGAAAGGTAGAAGCTCACAGTTTTACCATTTCTTCAGCTGTAATTTAAAAGAACCATATGACATGCAGCCTGATGAATAATTCATTCTTCATTTATTAGCTTGGTAACCCTATTGCTGCCCTCATAAAAATGAGGATAATATTTTTTTCTTTCTCATAAGGCGCTGGAGAACTATGTATATGCGTATGCATGTGTGCCTGTGGTTTTTGTGCTCATGCATTTCATCATGTGTTTGTGTATGAACACTTTGATCAAAAAATGTAGGTGCTCTAATCATTTCTACTGTACAGTATTTGCAGGAACTACATTGTGGATGGAAGACCTCACACTTATATCAGCAATAAGGACCACAATACTAAAGCTCATCAGTATCGGACAAGTTTTCTCAAGAGCTGGCATTTTTGCACAGGCACTGAAGAACAGCTCAGCCCCAGATCATCCTGCTTGAGGCACAAAAGCCACTTAGTTATCCTTGCTCACTCTAGCATAAATGTGGGAACAAATCCAATAAATGCTTTCCTGGAAAACAGCAGATAAAAGATAAACAGAAGATATGTACTTCGTAGTTTTTTCCTGGGTTGTGTGCACCAAAATTGTGACAATAAGGCAAAAGAATTGTCACTGAAGAAAGTTTTCTTGACAGTTCTTTAAATATTAAAAGATATAAAAATAGACTGAAACTGAAATACAATCCAGTTTCCTCTTATGGACACAGCTGACAACCTCATCAGTTTCTAACCAATATTTTTCTATCAAAAATGACACTTTGAAAAAAGCAAATCTTCTTGCTGGACTATTTCAATTGCAGCACCGTTCCCTTTTGCAAGAAAAATAAAAAAGACTAAATAACATTGAACAGGATGCTTTGAATTTTTTGTTTCAGGTGACCTTATTAAGTTGAAAAGAATCAGAAGACAATGACCCTATAATATTTAAATTAAACATTTTTATTATGATAAAGTATTTTTCCCCTCTTATTATTTCATTTGACAGAAAATTTCTAAACTCACAGCTTCATAGCTCTTTTACCTGCTGCGCACCCAAAATATCATTACCTGGCAGCCTGGAGAAAAGTTGCTCTTACACTTCTTCTTGTAAATAAACACGCTCATGATGTTAGTTCATTATTACAAGAATTAAAGCATAGCTAGAAAGGAAATCTTTATTGAAAGCAGTTTAAAAATAGCTGTCAAGGTTCTTCAAAGCATATGTCAAGACATGCACGTAGAAAACATGGATTTATTTTACAGGAGAAGGTGATCAGCCACCCTTCACCTACAAATACAATAATCATAATAATTACTAGCAAAGAGAGATTATATCCCTGTGTCAGCAAAAATGCTGCCATTGGTACCCTTTCTCAAGCATTGAAGCTGCAGCGACATCTGTATTTCATCCCACAAGATATCCATTGTGTATGTTTCCTCATCTTGTTTTATTCTCCATAACTGAATTTAAAAAAAAATTCACACTCAGCCTAGGCTGGAAGACAAATGCTGAAGACAGACTACTTTAGCAGGAGTGATAGTAATGAGCATTAATTGTCCTAACATGTTTTTTTCCCAGGAGTCCCCAGGGGTCTTCTGCAGTCCCCAGGGGTCTTCTGCAAAACACATTCTGATTATAGAGTGAGATCATATGTACTCCATCCTGCAAAACCCAGGGAAAACACTTCAGACTTTGCATACCTGCCCTCAGATCCATGTGAGTGTAAAAGCTCCAAACATTAGACCAAGTATACAATTTAATCCAGTTTTATGTGTATATTTACCCTTTGGGTCACCTCCAAGACATCCTTCCCCAAGTCACAATGCTCAACACTATTTCTTAAAGAATTCTTTTTATCTCAGGCAGCCTGGAGCTTTATCTGGTTCCATATACAGTTGACATCTGCTCTGAAGGATCCTGATCAATAGCAAGTCAACGAGCTAAAGTGCTGAAAAGCACAGAAAGAAGATGTTGGTTTGGAGTTAGGCTGCAACTTCAGCAGTCTTCTATCATTCCTTGAATAATTAGCAATTTATGGGCAACTACATTAGAATCTTCAGCTTAAGGCAAACTGGGATAGGAGGCTAGTGTGGGATACAGGATTCCCCCACCAGTCTGTGGTAAGAAATACAGGCAGTGTCTGGTCTCCACTGCTACTCTTTAGTGAGTGATGAGCCTTTAATCTGCTATTTGGCTCAAATTTATTTGCTTCATTGTTATTTGGATGTATTTTTCTGTTTGAAGAAATTAAGTGTATTTGAAGGCTTAGCAAATCTTTGCTAAAGCACAGCTCAATATAAATTGACACATGCAAAATCAGGAAAACCTCTTGTGCCTGCATCGTGGATGCCACTGCAAAGTTTGAAGATAATTTTTTTAGGAACACTTAAGGGGAAAAAAGAAAAAGGGGTTGCACAAAAACAGATGAAACTTGCAGATAGAATGAACCACTGGTTTTGTCGCAAAGGAAGTCCTGTGTATATAGTACCTGCTTTTAATTGGAGATGCCTTCACCCAGCTTCTAGCTGCCTCAGGAAACTTTTATTGATCTCTATATTTCCACTGTGAATGTGCTGAGCTCAAAAAAGTCTTGTATGTCTTTAGTCCTACCAACAGGGGGTGTGATGAGTGATGCTCATTCTCTGCTCTGCTGGGCACCGGCTCTTTGGAAGCTTTTATAGGGGAAAATCTGTAGCCCATCTCCATGGTGGATTTCAAGCCTAGATGGCAAATTTTTATTTCACCATCCTTTCTGACCATTCTGGTATTTCTTGTGCAGCCCTCTGGCACGTTGCGTGGAGGGTGCTATATAAGTATAGGCGTTGAGTATAGGGTAATTTTTTTTTTTACTTCATCAGTCTGTAATCCTGCATGCCTGTAGTGATAAACCCAGAAAATCCCAGATAGTCCTACATAATATTCAGGAAAGGCTGGCAACAGCTATAAATACATATCAAGCTGTCAAAAACCATTACCATTTAGACTACTCTGCAGTCCTTTCCCAATTACATTAGAATATCTAGGCTTGACTTCAACTCTTCTCCCCCACACCCTCTTTCTTCCCTTTTAATGACAGGGTGCTGCCTGTAGCTTATCTTGCCAGCATTATAATGCATGTTTCCTACACACCTACTTTTTTACTACAGCTCTGTGTTTACGCTGATACCCCATCCATATGATTCACAGGCACAGTGAGTAGCTGTAGTTCTTTACATAAACAAACAATTTTTGGCACTTTTCAAAACTAAAGCATCCCACTGCCAAAAAGCTTCTGTTTACCACACAGAACAAATGTTGTTACTACTGCAATTCCAAAACTACATCTTAAATACATCCTTTCATAAAAGTGCTGTAGTACTCTTAATGTCTAATTAGATATATAAAAAAATAAAAGTAGAGGTTTTTCTTTCTCTTTTTCAATTCTATTTTGGATGATAATCACAGATAAATAACAGTTTAGCATCTGCATTGCTCCACAATTGTACCGAATAAAATTATAATTATCACAAAAATGTTAGTCCCCCTGATAAATGAAAAACCCACATTTCCTCCAAACTGCCCACATCCTTCTCCCCACCTTGTAAGGGAGGAATAGTCATCAGTACCAGAAAGAATGTACCTGACAACCATTATCTATTCAATGGGTAATTACACCAGAGTAAATTGAGGATGTCTCCGCTTTGGTCAGTGGAAAAGCTCTGAAAAAAGATTAAATACTTTTTTCAGAAATAAGTGCATCGTGCCATTGTTTTCAGTGCTGATTTTTTCACTTGGCTATACATACAAGGATTCAGGTACTTGGGCTGAGAAAAACTGCAACCTAAAACCTGCACACAAGAGGTTTTGGAGCATATCCCTGTTCTAAAGCCTTTTGATCCTCTTCTTTCAGCTGAATGAAGTTCAGATTTTCTCATGCTGTAATGGGGAGTGCATGTCCTATCTGCTTTCTATCTGGAAACTTTCTGCAGGAATGTTGAGAAATAGAACAGTGGCTAGATATTTCCTGCCTTTTAACAAAAAATATTTCTATAGCTCTTTACTTGCAAGCATTCCAATGTCACTGTTGCACTATATGAATGTCTTCGTTCTTCCACCACTGAGCACATTTAATTGGTCATATACTAAAAGAGCTGCACCCCTGAGCAGGCTAAAGTGAGCCTTAGTCGCAATTAAATTCCTGCAGGTGGAGTCCTCTGGTGGTGAGTCCTCCCCACCTGCACGGAGAGGAGTTCACTGAGTTAGGTTCTTTCCTGCCCTTCTTCTCACCAACTACAGCCTCTCTCTTCCTGTTCTTTTTTTCACTCTATAGAAAGATTTAAAGACTGGACATGTGTCAGAAACTACCAGCCTGCTCTTCTTTTCATTTTCCTGAAAATGGGAATTGGACTCATTAAAGCACTAGTGTTTGCAGGTGTTGCATTGCAGGACACTGTAATGCCATGAAGTGGAACTGATGGAAGCATAGTGGGATACATGAGATGCAGAGAAGGATATTGTGGGATTCTTTCTAACCTTCCAGTACCTCTACACAGCATGTGAAAATACAGATTTATGATAATGCATTCATCATGACATCACTACTATTATTCCTGAGTTTGAAATCATGTCTGCTCTTGCAGGCACCAAGAAGGCATCACAGGAAAAGCCTGACGTCTTACAATGAAAACACTGTGCCTTGGAAACCATGGCAATTTGCACTGGTACTATGCTGAAGTAAAATAATTTCACAATATTTCACGATGACATCTAAGTTGCTCTAAATGGTACTTGACTGAATATGAAGGCAGAGAGATGCAATGAGATAAAATCATTTATGACAGTGGGAAAACTAAAGCCAAGATCCCAAGAAACTTTGCAGCACTTTAGTACTTCAGGGAACAGTGCTCTCTGCCTACACTCTCTATCAAATTTGTGGCTTCACATTCTGTAAAAGCAGAGAGCTAGTGACTGGATTTGTAGTTTCTTGTCCTGTACAAGCTGTAAAATAAGCCTTTATAGTTTAGAATGTTCTTACCTTAGAATAGGTGGGTTCCTACTGGTTAGTATCTCTGAAGAGGCTACATGAAGAGTGAAAGTTACTTAAATGTGAATCAAAAGACAAATTGTGATTATGGCTGCCTAAAATCTTTGCAGGTCACTAGGCTAGCAAGTGTCATATTTATTGGCATTTTTGGAGTTCATGGAATAGGATGAAAAGAAAGGAAATAAATCCTACTAGAAGGATTTGTAATTTTCTCTCATTATATTTAATATTCAATATGCAATAATTAATAGTCAAAAAATTCAATGTATTTTTGCTTGTGTATATATTAAAGGCAGGGATGTGGCTCCGAACAAGGCAATGTGCCATGCTTACTTCTGATACACAATTTAGACCTTCTCTTTCTCATGAAGATCAGAGCTGTGCATGTTTGCTTTTCAGGCCTTTGAAGTAGAATCAAGTAATTTAAGTTTAATTAAAGAGAGAAAATGCATAGGTCTTTACAAAAAGCAGAAATTTTTTTTGTTTGTTTGTTATTTTTAGAGAATAGAGGTTTTCCAACCCATTTTTTCAAATACAAATGCGTTTTGGATCTTGAGTTCTTAAACATCCATCTATTTTAATTCAACTGTCCCTCATCACACCCTATAAACAAAAGAGAAGATATTATTCCTTTCTTAAAGTAGAAGAATATAGATTACATAGATTCTCAGTGGTTGCACTCTACTACCTCAAGAAGAAAATTTTAGCTATGGAATTATACTAAAAATACTAAGAAACCATCAGCAGCCTGCTGCAGTATAGATTAAGTATTACACATCTTTTTTTGCCATTTCAGAGTAATTCAGTTTCCAATTCTGTCTTTCTTCAGAGTCAGCAACTGCTTCTTGAATCAAAAAAACAAACCATATCAGAGTATGCACTCAGACTTCTTTCTCTCCTAAAGATTTATTTCTTCCTTCTATTAAGGGTCTTCTTAAATGAGAGCAAATAACTTTCTCAAGGTCTTATACAATTCCATATGGTTAAAGAAATTCTTAGCATGTTACTTCCGTTACTGCTTTTAGCACTGGTGTCCTCCTTAAATATGAACACATACAGAGTGCATTTAGCTAATTCATGCTACACTGTATGGGCTAAGAACTGAAAATAATTCTTACAAATTGTGATGTTGACCTGTTCGTGGATTCCATGCATGCATACTAGAATGTATAGTACATAATACACATGGAATACACTGGAGTGTATTTGACTATGAAACTTATAATCACAGAATCAAAGAATATCCTGAGTTGGAGGGGACCCATCAGGATCATTGAGTCCAATTTCTGGTCCTGCATAGGACAATCCAATAATTATAATATATATGCCTGAGAGCATTGTCCAAACATCACCTAAGTTCTATCTGGTTTGGTGATGTGACCACTTCCCTGGGGACCCTGTTCCAGTGCCCAGACATCCTCTGAGTGAAGAATCTTTTCTAATATACAACCTATGCCTGCCCTGATGCAACTTCAAGGCATCTCCTCAGGTCCTGTCACTGGTCACCACAGAGGAGAGATCCGTGCCTTCACAAGGAAGGTGTAACTGCAGTGAGGTCTCCCCTCAGTCTCCTCCAGGCTGAACACACCAAGTGACCTCAGCCACTCCTCCCATGGCTTCCCCTCAGGGCCTTCACCATCCTCATGGCCCTCCTTTGGATACTCTCCAACAGCTCAATGTCTTTTTTGTGTTGTGGCAGCCAAAGCTGCCCCCAGCACTCGAGGTGAGGCCACCCCAGTGCAGAGCAGAGCAGGACAATCCCCTCCCTTGCCCAGCTGTGATGCTGTGCCTGATACACCCCAGGACACGGGGGTCCTTCTGGCTGCCAGGGCACTGCTGGCTCATGTTCAACCTGCCATTGACCAGGACTCCCAGAGTCCTTTCCCAATGTGCTGTTTTCCAGCATTTCATTCCCCAGTCTGTCTGTACATTCAGGGTTCCCCCATCCCAGATGCAGAATCTTGCCCTTGTTAAATGTCACATGGTTGGTGAATGCCCAGCCCTCTAATTTGTGGATATTGTTTTGCAGGGCCTGTGTACCTGCAAGGGAACTGACATCTCCTGCCAATTTAGTGTCAGTGATAAACTTACTCAGGATCCCTTCAAGTCCTGTGTTCAAGTCAATTAAAAGTATATTGAAGAGAACTGGGCTTAAAATGTAGAACCTCACGGGTGACAGATTACCAGTCTGATGTAACCCCATTGAATATAATGAATCCATGTCCTGTATCCATATACACACATATAAAACTCACAAATGTATAAGAAGTCACAAATAAAGTAAAATATTGTGATTTATGGTTGATAGTAATAGCTGACAGCATATAGGATGCTGCTGTCTATTTCTAGAGAACAAAAGATTAATTTTCCCATCCGTCACCAGCCTGTTGCACAGTGTTTCTGTGCTTGGAAGCAGGCGGGTGTAGATAGATATAAGCCAGTTACCTCTGAAGGATCCCCTGGAAGATACAGATTTTATTTACTTTTGTTTCTATTCCTTTAGTATTTCTTCTGCACTTGATAGTTTTCACGAAGAAACCTCACTAGTCAGAGCCATAAAATAAACCAACCATTCAAAAGGCAGTCAGGCATAGTATTTTTTTGAATGACTGAAAGTGTGAATGAAATCCAATTGTGTGAGCCAAGGTAAATACAGGTGAAAAAGCAGCACACACAAAGGATTGCTGATTTTATTCTGTCCCAGTAAAAAGACACCTGCTCAGCTTAAGGGGGTTGACTTTGATCAGTTAAAAAAAGAGTTGAAAAATATGTACAACCATCTGAGAGCACAACAGAGATAGAATCAGTTCCAGCGCCTTGTTTCAAACCAGTGTCAGAACAGCAAGCATCCACTTCCGTGGTGCCCATGAAATGACATGTCTGAGCTAAGTAGTACAATCCACAACAGACATGGCTGGTCAACAGGAATACAAATACCCCTTCTCTGTGTGGTTCCCACCCCCCCACCCCACCCCCCCCTTTTTCCCCCCTGGTCTCAAGAGAACTGATAATAATGATTTTCCCTTGACTTTAAGACTCATCGCATTGTTCTCTTAAAGAAAGAGAGATAAATGTTTAGAAAACATGAAAGATACCTCTAGGTCTTCAGGGTTAGTGCTACTAACAAGACATCTTCAGTTGTCCAGATTCCAGAGTACAGTGTAATTATTAGTGTGATGAAATACATAATTTTTACGTATGTTGTTCAACTTCTCTTTGCTTTTTGTTTGTTTCCATAAAGCAGGATTTATTAATTCATCCTTTCTCTATGAATGTTCCTGGTAACTTCTTTACCCCAGTCATCAGTTTCAATCACATTTAACACAGATGCTGTAGGTCATTAAGCCCCTACAGGTTTTGCAAAAGTAACTGCCATGGTGTGAACTGAGTATCTGTAAATTCCTCCTTTTTAGAGGAAAGGATAAAGTATGGACTAGTGTTTCCACTTCAGATTAAATTAACAATTATTTAAGATACAGAACTGTCTGACCACAGCACACAAAACTAAAGTGGCAGAGGTACCTCTGGCACAGAGACCTGCTTCCTAGGTTATATTTTCTCCTTCCTCACAGAAGATGACACAGTAAACTGCAGCAACACCACTGCAGTTTAATCACACCTCTTTGAATTGCCATTATTTTCCTTAGGATCTGAAAAAAAAAAAAAAACAAAAAAAACCCAAACAACAACCAAATAACCAAACAACAAATTGGCTGTTTATTACTTAGTGGCTATGAAAGAACATGGGGTCTTTTTCTGCTAGGATTTTGGGGGGAACTCAGATATACGTCTTGAAGCTAAATTTTAAACAGCACCCCCACAAAACAAACAAACAAACAAAACTTTAAAACCCAAACAAAGAAAAATATCAAAAAGACCAACAAACACACGAACAAGCAAAAACCATTTGGAAGAAGTTGTGATTATCTGCATTATGACTTTTGCACATGTGTGTACTGCATAATACATTTAAATTCTCAGTTTAGAGAAAGCCACCACTCAGTTTTGATGAACATCAGCTCCTGGATGTCCTTTTCTCCTAACTTGCCAGATCTCACAGACCTCCATGCTTGTAAGCTTCTGCTCCATGAGGCTTGTACACTGAAAATAAACTGAATCAGACTGCTCTTGAACTCTCTGCTCTTCCCCAACCAGATAAGGGAAACTGAAATCTCTCTACCTTGTAGAAAGGGAGCAAGGTGTGCATGTCCCCACTGAACATCATGGTACATGAAAAGGTATCCTTTACCCATTCACCACATTGGTCAAGTGCAATAACGCAGAAAGCACAGTAGTTCCATGATCAAAATATTTTTATATTTGCTATATTGGAAATAAAACTCCACCTGCTCTCCTTCCCATTGGCATCCCCATGCACTGCAACACCTTTTTTTTTTTTTTTTTTTTTTTTTTTTTTTTAATGGGATGTGCATAGAACTCCTCTATTGTTACCATAATAATATTCATTAAACAGTGTTTAAGTAAGGCAATTTTTCTTTACACACATTAGACCAAAATAATAATGAAATTATGTAGCTTAGACATGCCTTTTTTCCAGGAAACAGTGCAGTGTAAATGTTAATAAGTCTCAATATGTATTCTTAGCTGATAAATGAAATTTTTTTTCTGCACTTGACTGGAAACAGCACAAGTGAAAAAATAATGTATCTGTTTTTACAAAGGTTGCAAATTCTCTGGTGTTCTATGTTTGACATAGTACTTTCTTTCACTGTCTCCAGGATTTATTTCCTCCTACTCCACTAATTTATATTCTTACTGTATTTACTATGTCCCAGCTATTCTAAGATGAGCATAAATTAAAATACTATTGCTCAAAAATTAAACATTCCTTTTAAAGCCTAGAATATCAGGGTAAGTATTTTCAACCCTTAGACCTCTCTACAGATATTGTCAATTTATTTACCTGTTATGCATCACAACCAAAAGAAATATAAGTTATTTAACGGTTAAAGGGCAGAATTCTCATTGATAAAGAAGAGGAGAATAAAATAAGGCTAGTTGATTTCTTCATATTCTCAACATCTGGACAGAAAGTGATAACATCTCATCCCTCTGCTATGTGGTGATATCTCTCAAAAATTCTTCCCTTTTTGAGGGCATTTTGTAATCCTTGTTTGCTAGAATCCTTCAACATATGTTATGGTTTGTTCAGTCACCCCTGTGCTTTGGAAAAGCTTGGAAACAGTGAAATCCATCCTGCAGTCCCATGAAGGACTGAGACCATGACAGAGGCACTCATTGGGCTACAAGTCTTCTAAGTGTTTCCTAGGCCTTCAATCAGATGCATAACAGGCCTGTGAAGAGACTACGTGGTATTTACTAACTGACAAATGAAAATACCATTCAACAATTAGGCAGAAGGTCATAGGTGGGCTGTGACACACCTGCTGCTAAATCCCTCAAAAAACCTACAGCAATGGTTTACAACCATCTTGTCTTACACTTCCTGCCCAAGATCAATCCACCCAGCTCATACTCACACCTCCTTTTTTTCTGAGAGCTCACCCATTCCTGGCACTTACTATTACCCAGTAGAAAGAACAGACTGAAATCTTTCCCAAAATAGACAGTCTATTCCTACTTAGAAAGTACAGAAATTTTGTTTATATACAGGCAAGTAGGCAGAGATACACACATATATGTGTATATAAAAAGAGATATCTACCCATTTGAGAATTCTTAGTTTTTTAAATGGAATTTTGTATTTACATCACTGTACAGAGGGAATTTTTTAGTTTATGAATATGCTGGTAAAATCAACGAGTTAAAACAATTACACCTGAAATATCACTCTTAATATTAAAATGACTGTTGAATGTTAGAACTCTTAAAACCATGTGCTACAGGTGGTTATGACAGATTTGAACACATGCCTGACCTTTGCTCTTTGAGTGTTCTTGTTCTCCAAACAAGTTGCAGTTGAAACTTTTCTAGCAGGGATCTCAAAGCAACCCCATTGAAATAATCTGTATTAAAACAATATGGTTTAACATCTGCTTAATGACATAACGCTTAAGCAGCACAAACTCTGTTAATGCAGCTGCTTAGATTTCAGGAGTGGCCCAGTATCAGCTTGACAGAAATTAGGAAGCCAGAAATATATGTTGTTGTTGAAAGGCTTTATTAGATATCTGCTCAAGGCTTATAAAAATTTTTTGACTCACCATATAGTAGTCATTTATGGTATTTTATTGACTTCTTACTGCCATTTCTGTTTAGCTTGACAACAGAAATCTAGGTTGTAGAAAACGGTGCTGATATATAGCATAATTAAATGTGAACTTCACATTCATGCCAAATTATCAAAACAACAACAACAACAAAAGCCAGGCTTGGAGAATAAAAACGCATCAGCATTTGAGATTCCTTACTAACTCAGCTGAGTACATCAGCTACATACTTCTGTGACAGTAAGGTCACTAGGAGAACTATATTAAAGAAATATGAGGAAATTCAGTTTAAGGAAAAAAGTTACTTGTATAGAACAACTGTTGCACATTGGTGAGTCCTACACTTCATTTTTTTTTCACATACCACTGACACTTTTCACAAAAGCAGATGTGACTGAGAGGACAGAATTTTCACTCTAAAATATTAATCTCAGGAGGCTTTTAGCTGGTGCAATTCATCTAAGTATTTTTGTTGGTACTTAAAGAACTGCTAAAGCAGGAAATAAAAGTAATTTTCAACTCTTGAAAGGCCAGAGATGAGAAAACTTCAAATGGTGTAACTGTAAATGGTGTAAATGGTGTAAAAATTGCTGGAAACTGCATGATTGAATAAGGCTGAAACTAATAATATTCAGTGGATATTGACAGGACATTTGTCACTTCATATGCTGCCATAACCTTGTAACAATCTACTGACAAATAAAAACAAGCAAAAAAATATTCTCAGAGTCTTTATGTGCTGTGATAATTAAAAAATATACAATGTGCTTAATGAATAATTTTTTTCCCCTCTAGCCTTTGCTTGAAAATATATTCCTTTTTCTTTCCTGTGTTGGCCCCTTGGGTTAAACAAAATGTAACTTGAAGTATCTGCAAGGTGGAGTTGTGATTCTTTCTTTCATTGATTACATAACCAATGAAAAACGGCAATGTTAAGAATTCCTGTTTATTCTTGATTGGAGGTTGGTTCAGTTAGAGGCCTACCTGCATTGTATCTCCATTGATATTTGTTTGCTTTTGCTAGAGGTGTTTCTCTGCAAAGTTGGATATTCTGGGTACAGGAAGTTTAGTGAAAGAAGATCTGTACAAAGCATTTTCTGTGCAATCACATATGGCAGCTGGGGGGCTGCATTTGGCTCTGGACTTACCAGGAATCACAAACTAGGGAAGGTAGAAGTCCTTCATTTTTATTTACAGTCTGAGGTGAATTGTTACCAAAGCTTGCATTGTTTAAAAACAAAGCAGATTTTGTAAGGAAGTAGCCACTTCCAATGCATAAAAAACCTGTAATAATAATTGTTTCTGTGATAATGGCCTCCTTCATACCTTGTCAGACTGCAGTCACAGAGTCATAGAATCATAAAACCACAGAATCACAGAATTATAGAAAGGCTTGGGTTAGAAGGAATCTCAAAGATCATCTAATTTCAACCCAACCTTCCACTGGACCAGCTTGCTCAAAAGCTCATCTAACCTGGCCTTGAACACTCCCAGGGATGGGAAAAACATCTTTGGTCAGCCTGTCCCAGTCTTTTCCCATCCACACAGTAAAGAATTTCTTCCTAATGCTCAATATAAACCTGCTCTTTTTCAGTTGAAAGCCACTACCTCTTACCCTATCACTACAGGCTCTTGCTGGAAGTCCCATTCCAGCTTTTCTACAGGCCCTCTTTAGGTATTGGAAAGCTTGCTGTAAGGTCTCTTTAGTCTTCTTTTTCCAGACTGAAGACCCTCAACCCTTTCAGCCACAGGAGAGGTGCTCAAGCCCTCTGATATTCTTTGTGGCTCTCCTCTGGACCCACTCCAACAGGTCCTTCCTGTGCTGGACCCCAGAGCTGGATGCAGGGTTCCAGGTGGAGCAGAATCCGCTCCCTCCCCTGCTGCCCACACTAGAGGCAGCCCAGGACACTTCTGGCTTTGTGGGCTGTGAGTGCTCATGGCTGGATCATGTCCACCCTCTCATCCAACAGCACTCCTGAGTCCTCCTCACAGGACTGGTTTTAATCCATTTTCTGCCCAGTCTATGTTGTTTATGGTTGGGACTCTCCCCACCCAGTTGCAGCACCTTGCACTTGGTGTTTTCGGACTGCAGGAGGTTTGCAGAGCTTCACATCTCTCAAGCCTATCAAGCTCTGTCTGGGAGACATCCCTTCCCTCCAGTACACAGCCTGCAGCACATTGTTCAGTGTCATCCATCCACCATAAAATCAGTAAACCCACCAATCCGGAGTATTTCTCTAAATTTATCACCTAAAGCTGGAGCTTTCTTCAGGCAAGATTTTTGCCCAATTCACTGCCCACTGTACAAGACGCTATGTGAAATGGACCCCAAGAAAAATTGCAAACTAGTTTTACATTAGGCAAGTGGTTTGAGCTAAAACAATAGAGAACTGGAAGATTAGGTAAGCCTGACACTCGAGCTTTTAATATGGAATTATGGGGCTTCATTTTTTCTGACAATTTGTAATCTACTCCACATAACAAAAAAAAAAAAAAAAAAAAAAAAGATAGATAGATAGATATAAATAATAAAAAAATTCTGTGAACAGACAAACTAAAAAATCCCAGAGATGATTCTAGGAATCTAACCCTCTCCTTGACAGTCTTTCCTGCTTCTTCTCTTTCAGAAGTAGTTTTAATTTTCTATTTAAGAGCATTTCATTTTTACCATTTCTTTCTCTGCTTCCTCCTTAGTGCCTCCATCTCCTGCCTACAATTTACCGATTCCACATGAAAAGCAATTTCACTCTGATAAATCACACCACCTAACTCTCATGCAGCAATCTTCTTCTGCAGACCTGCAACAGCTATACAAAAGGAAGAAAGTTTCAGTACTGAGTTTGTGTGAATTTCACAGGGGAAAAGCACAGTATTTACTTTATGTAAGCAAAAGATGGAAGGACGCCGTCATTTGTTCTATCTCCTTTCACACTAGGAATTACTTTCTATCATACTGCTTTCATGTAATTTATCTGCGGATGGTTTCATTGTACCAAGAAATATAAAGTTTGTAGGGGGTTGTTGGAATGTATTGTTCCTGTCACCCATGTGGTAGCCTTATCTGGCTCTCTATTCACCCTTTCCTAATACTTTTCAAAGCGTTCTATATAACAGTTCTTCGTTACTGGTGCTTAGTTTTTTGTCAGTGTAAAGATAACCCTTTTTTCTATTAAAGAAACACGTGCTTGTGAAGTTCACATCTGATCTAGCTGCACGAATTTTTTAGTGTGTGTTTGCAAGTTCTCGTGAGGGGCCATAGTTATGGGCTGGCAAACATTGCTGGGGGTGTTTGCTCACCTCCGTTGGGTGTAGACCTAAAACGCATCTGCAGTTTTTAACTGATGGGTCTTTGAACTATCCCCAGAGGTCGCTATTCCCCAGAGTCTCCCACTGCCACTAATACTCTCTGTGCTTTTCTAGATCAGCAGTCCCTTTTTAAGACAGAATACAATTTCCGGGAAAGTATATGGTTATAATAGCCACACTGCAGCCAGAAAAAATAGGAAAATGCCTCACTGCTCTGTGAAGTGACCCTTTTCCCACAAGAAACTTTATGAATTGACATGTTATTTCAGCATCATCCTGCAAAACTTATAATGAATGCTAAACTATATGAAACAATTGTAATTTTCACTCCTCTTCCACATCTGTGAAAGAGCTAGAAACTCTAATTGCAAATCAGTTTGTTGTTCTAGTTACTGGTCTGCACCCCTAAGTGCAGAACTCATCTCAGATCTTTTTCAGTCACACCTCATTCTGCCACCTACAAAGAACCAGCCTGTGAAGGGGAAATGCCCTGCTCTTCTATACGTGTCTGCCTTTGGTTCTACTGTAATAGACTGACAAATGTATCACTTATAACCAGGAGATTTAGGAGTTACAGCATCGGTTCTTCCTAAGTAGAAGTGACTGGAAAACATGATTTCACTGACAACCAACAAAGACAAGTCTAAGTACCATGATCATTATTTTTCTTATTATATTATCAAATCCTTGCACATCAAACAATTCTCACAGAATCCGTGCTTTCCCTAAAGAAAATAAAGCTGTTAATTATGACTAGATAACAATTATAGCAGTTTTGCCTGAGAACTATTTTAGCCATAAGGATCGGATCGTTCCTTGTACATGTTTAAAAAGACCTTTCACTGTCAGTTCAAAAGACTCAGAGGTTTATTTCAGTTCAGATCCAAAATAAAGGTTTTCATTTACTGCATTTTGTGGAGTTCATTGTGTTTATATGAGTCAGTGATCAAAAAGACCCATAAAGATTAAAATTCTGACATTAAAATAGTACTCTTACATTGTAGCATATAAGGTCATAGACAAACAAACTAATTACTAGTCTGACATTAAGTTTAAACAGGGAAAATGCCAAATGATTGAAGTTTATTTACTGAAGATGAAGGAGGAAGAATGTGTATGGACACAAGCTTTAAAAATTTGAAAACAAAATTCCTGGTTTTAATATAGAATATTTTGAACATTTTATCATGAAGTACAACCATATCCTGTCTGTGTCTGTCAGGGAGGCCTAGAGGGCACACAATGGACATGGAGGCTTCTCCTTCACTCCTTTAGTCAGACAGCTGCTCAGCCCTATTCACTGGGCCCAAGAGAGTCAAAGATAGATCTTTGTTGGGAGATCAGATCAAGGTCCTAAAATCTATATAGTGTTATTGGCTGCTTCTCTGTGCTTTATGGCTATACTTGGTCAAATAAATTAGGTGGAATTTATGTCAACTGAATATAAATTTCAGTTGCTCTCATTGCTTAGACAACATAAAAATCTTCCAGGTGGAAATTTGTCCAACAAACAACTTCTGCAGAACATTTCAGCCTCGGAGGAGGCATTTATTTTATTGCATTGTACTTTGTTGCATTATCATGTAATATTCAAAGGCTCTGTGATTTCTTCTTCAAATCCTATTTTGGGTGCTAGATTGAAAAACAAGACCAGTTTTATTATGCTACACTTTCAATATTTTTTTTGTTTCCTTTTTCTCTTTTCCTTTCTTTTTAATTTTTTTAATTTCTTTTTTCAAATTTTCCTCATAAATTACAACAATAACTATAATAAAGACTATGGAATTTTGTTTTCAAAAGAAATGTTATTTACCCTTTGAACCCATCCAGCTCCTCCATGGGAGAAAATATGATCTCCCATCATATTTTCTAAGAGATGAACACATAGTATCTGCTAATTGACAGAACTAGCTTTCAAGAAGCCAGAACAGCTTTTGTTGAAATGTGTCAAATGGTGCTTAAGTCTCTTACTGTTTGTCTCACATTTGACCTTGGGCTGAACTTTCTTATTTCTGAACAGTTTAACAAACAGCCATATTTCCCTGCTCCTTCATCTGCTCCAGTTATTACATACCAGAGACCATTAATCACATTAATCCTGCACTCTACAGACCTTCCATGGGGCACAATTTGTATGAGTTTGTTTCATCTGTAGATGCCTGACATGGATTGGAGTGGACTCACTGTTTCTGATTCAATCTTACACCATTTATTTGTACCCACTGGCCAGCCCATAATGGGGCTGTTGTCAGTAAAATAGGCCATGTTCCTAAAGCTGCCAATGCTTTGAATATTAACCTAGTGGAGAAAAACATCTCTTTCTAAAGTGAAACACTTCTCTGGCATTAATGAGAGCAGTAGATGAGCTCTGTCAAGCTCTGTCTTCTGATGGTGCCCTCCCAAAACATGCCACTGAGAACATGGTTTCTCTGCAACACTTCTGCTGCTGGCAAATTTTGCTGCCATCACAAACTTCAGCCGTTGTTGCAGAGTGAACCTCAACTCTTGTCTTACCATGGCAGTGATGTTTGCTGGTAAGTCTGGACTGTGACAAGTTTCTGGGCTGCCCCATTTGTAAGTGATGGTTTAGGTGCCATCATTAGTTCAATTCACAACAGGGAGAGTTAGGAAAATGGTTAGTCTTCTTCATGTAAAGAAAATATGACAGGCTGTTTGAGTAAATGACAAGAAAATACTATTGCCCAGAAAAAATATTCAAGATAATTTTCTCCTTCAGCTCAGTGAAGCACATGTAGTAAACATGGTAAGAATATGCAGTACTACATATCTGAGCAAGTCTCCTCGTGTCCAAATTCAGGCAAATTACCGCAGCTGACCTTACTTTTTTGAGGTGGTAGACACCTTTTTTCCCATTAATGTCACTTGTTACTGTTCTGTCAGAGACACAGTAATACAAGAGTTTTGTACCTTTTCATACTCTTTTAGAGTAAGGGAAAACCACTTTACTGTCCCCAGTGACCCTGTGTAAAAGTTAAAAATGACTGATATAACTTTGTGATCTGACTTTGATGCAAGCTGGGATTATGAAGTTTCACATCCAAGTTTTTAATTTTTATGGATCTGCGCCTGAAACTTCTGTTTCTGTTTTTCTTCTGTTTACGTTGTGGTCTGATGGCTATAATATTAAACACAGCCAAACTGATTACAAATAAATATAAATTGAAAAACTCAAAAGAAATCATCTTTATGTACATCAGATTTCCTAATGTGCTGTGCTCTACGTAAAAAAAAAAAAAAAAAAAAAAAAAAAAAAGGAAAAAGAAATACTTATATTCAATATTCATGGAAGTGCAACACATTTGCTGTATCTTGAGGAGTTGCTAGAGACAAGCAGCAGCTTGTATGGGAGGAAGATGATTAAAGGAGATCAGGGCTACATGTAAAATAAAGGATGACGTAGAAAAGGTTTTGTTCTGCTCTTTTCCTTAAACAGAGTAAAAAGTACATTCACAATGAAAAGTCATGCATTGAAGGCTCGTTGGTAATGTTTCATCTACTTCTGGCTAGTTTTTTTGCAAACTGGCATTTTGAGACTGTCATTGTCCAAAGTATAACTAATCTTTCAAGACAGGAACAACTTGTGAAAGCTGAGGCAAAGCAAATAGCCCTTTTTTAGCCCTTCCTGTCAGAACAAAAGGAAAACAAAGCAGGTTTCATTAGAAAATTACACATTACATCAGAAAGAGGCCTTTGAGTAATGATAGTTGCTCCCAAATGTAAGCAAACGACAGCAGCCTTGGATTTCCCTCAACATAAATGCTAGGCAGCTGTGGGGACTGTGTGCTGAAGAGATTGCTTGTTAAACAGACACACCTGGGAGAGGAAAAGGGAGGCAAATTGTGACAGCCCAGCCCTGCTCCAAGTACACCCTCAGATTTGATCAAACCTTGTTTACTTCTAATTTGGGGTAGAGGTGGATTCCTGGATGGGAGTACAAATTATAATATGAGACCAAGGCAGTTTCTGGACATGTTCTTTGGGCAAAATGGTAAGGAGTGCACCCTGTGCTCAGTTCCCGGCTGTCACCTCTATTTCTCTCATCCCTGGCTGCCAGAGGCTCAATCTGATGGCAGATTAATCAAAATGGATGTTAGTATATGGCCTACCATGAGTCTCAACTATGTGCCACCTGGATTTCTGTATTCAACTAATTAGCAAATAACAATTTTCCATGCAAAAGGCTCAGACATTCAAACCTCCACACTTATACCAGAGGCTCATCTTTATCTCAGTCATAAAATCTTATATTCTCACAGCTGTCCTCATTATAAATGATAAGCCCTGATGAACAGTATCATTTTACTGTTATGTTTGTAAATATTATTTTAGGCTACTCATTAATAATATAAATCCCTTCCTCACTGCAGCTATGCTGACAAAATATTTCTATTATATATTGTCTTGAAAAATATCAAATCACCCTAAAGTTTAGGAAGCACTTTAAAAATCAACAACATGGTTATTAGCTAGGGAATAAAAACAACCTACAAAAGCCAAAACTTAATAATCTGAATGACTGAAGAACCTTAAGGTATCTAAAAATGTGGCAAGGTAAGTAGAAACTAAAAAAAAAAACATAAAGATACAGCAATTTTCAAGACATTAGAATCCTATACAACAGCTTCATTGTTTATGTTATAAGGTGTTTAAACCTTGATAAAACGACGGCTTACTGGTAGTAAGATTTTACTGATTCAAAAACTATGTATGAGAAGTCTTCCTTTCCCATGAGCTACAAGGAAGAACTTCACAACTGGGAAAGCAGTGGGGGAAAAATAAAGTTAGTTTTGCCTGTATTTTGAGACGTGGGAGGAAGGAGATTTTTGACGTGCAGAATGGTCTCCTGCTCCTTTATAAGTATGTAAAGGAAGAAAATCCCTTGAATGTCACTTGTCATAAATCAAGGTGTATGAAATGTACAGACCCAAACTAAAATATTTTTTATGTAGCAAGATGTACTTGTAGCAATGATACTTTTTCCTCTGGAATTACAGAAGTTTTACACAAGAACCAGCAGACTGGGTGAGTTGAAGTCCATCAATCAAGCTATTTATGCTTCACATTATGGGTTTCCTAAAGCTTTGTACCTGTGCTGGACTTTTCTAAGCAAAAATTATTTGGAAACACACTGGCTTATCTCTGGGAAATTCCAGGTTCTTTTCTGTCTGCAACCACTTTCCCACAGCACCACTGAGCAGGATGAGATTTCAGCAGTGCAAAGTTTCTGTGATCACAGCTATGCTCACTATTCCTCACTATCAGCTCACTATCAGCAATGTATTGAAGCATCAATAATTCCCTGTTTCAGCTACCCACCCACGGGGGATGTTCAGCACATCCCACACATCCCCTTCCAGATTCTATAATGGGATATCTCCAGTTTTTAAATGTGCCACATACCAAGATAGATAAGCTTTTTTGGTTTTCACTTTTTTAAATAGGTGCAACAAGACAAAAAATGGCACTTTTCCAAATATATCCCTTTGAGATCTCACTCCCTCAACACCCCACCTACCTGCTACACTCAGGTATTTTCTCTTGGCTAAAAGATGGTTAACTGAATATTTCACACAGACAATGAAATAATCATAGAGTATTTTTCAGGACCGGAGCTTAACTATAAATCATAAATCATAAGAATTCCATAAGGCAGTTATCACATGTGAGTTAATTTCAGAACAGACTTAAACAAATACTTCCATAAAAAAGATTAACTAATCACATTTTATTTCAAAGGTCTTATTTACCATCCAAAACATCAACATATTGCAGGCTTTTTGAACAAATGGCCTCTCTAGACCTCTTAGCATATTTTTGAATAAAAATTCACTTGAGGAAAGGGAGGGACCCCGACAAAGAAACATGTGTTGACACAGCTATATAAAAGAAAGCAGATATTTCTAATAACAACAACAAGCCACATAAATGTTGGCTAAGAAGCTGGCAGTATACAACAATAGGGTTCCTGCCTTTTCAAAGCCCTATGGACTACATATCCTGCAGACTGTATTCTCTGATGACAATTGCATGTAAACTGACCAAGATGAGCACAGGCGAGATGCGGAAGGCACGTTTTCCTCCAACAGAACAGGCTACATGACAGCAGACCAAAGGTTGGTAGATAAAACTTGTATCTATATTATGGCGAATGCAGACTACCCTCAAGTCCTCCATTTTAAGACTGCACTCCTTTTCCTCCTTTCCTTCTGCACAATGGTTTTTGGTTTTTTTTCTTCTCCACAGAAACATCCTGAAAAATTCTGCCTCCAGCCTACTCTGCTCCCTGGCCAGGAGTTCTGGGAGGGACCCTGACTACCAGGTGGTTCTCACCCCTCAGTGTCACCATAACCTGAACAAAGTCTGAATAAGTAAAACAGTTATCATCATGTTTATAGTGAGTTTCACAATGTTTTCTGCATGTGGTCATGGTTAGTTTGGAGCAACAATTGTAAACTCCGGAATAATAATGACCTTACTGGAGAAAACACATTTTAACCCCATCTGCTTGGAATGAAAAGCAGTTTTCAGTTCTTCACCTGTTATTGCTCCACGTCAACATATTCTATGAGTTGAATTTTATTTCACCCCTGAAAATTACTTCAATAGTTCCAAAGACAGGATCTTGGGCTATGAAGAATTTAATATATGAACCAAAAAAACATGTATATATATATGTCTCTTAGTTCTGTCAAGTTGTGAACATTTTTAAACAATGAATAAAACCAATCAAAAACACTGGTGTTCTTATGTGGATGGAGGTGTAAGAAGGACATAATATCTCATTATTTCCTCTCATAACCTTCTTGTCTGGTATGCAGTTTTGTGTTTTCTGCTTAGAAGGGAAGGATCTTTCTCTGTAAAAGAGGTTATGAACTTCTTATGAACTCATCTCTCTCTAGGGGAAGGCAATGCAGCAGATAAAGTATCTCACCTATCTGAATTTTTTATCGTATTCTAGGATTCTAACTCCTTGGAAAAAACTGAAGGTAGTGCCCTTCACATCCAGGAAATTAAAATTTGGAAATGACAATATCCTCAGTAACTCATCAGCGTGTTTGGAAAACACAAGAAAGATTTATGCGCACATTTTGTGGTGTTAGGAGCTGATTTTCTGTTTTCTCCTGATGCTCCCTGAAGTTTTCTTTCCACTCTAACTGTGAGAACCAATTCAGACAGGCAGTTTTATTCATTTAGGCAGTAATTATTCAGAAATTTCACAGCATTTATGTTCATTTGATGCAATCTTACACAAACACCTGCTAGTAAACACTGTTCATGGTCACTCTGAAATTGTACAAGCTTTCAAACAGAATAACAAACCCAAATCAACAGTTCCTAGTGGGAATGGCTCCACTGATCACTCTAACACTCTCTTCTGTGCAGAGCTGGAACAGAAATAAAACACATCTTGGACAAGCAATTAGTACTTCATAATATATGGGAATATGCTTTCAGCCCTCAGATGTTCATGGCCCTTCTCAGACAGGAAGACAAATTCTCTTCTCCCCAAGATGCAACACTTCTATCTTTAACTCAACTGACTCAGAGTCATATACATTTTAATTTGGACAGGCTACTCAAAGAGCATATATATTCAAAATATTTATCAGAGTTATACGGCATAGGTTTGGGTTTTCAGGGGATGGTCATGAGATTAGTTTTCGCCACAGTAAAGTAGGCATTATCAAGAGTTTTGAAAAAATTTTCTTTCTTGACTTTGATTAGAAAAACATTCAAGGATGGATCCCCATTGAAGAAGAAGATAGATATATTTTGTGTTGCCACACATCACTCCAATCAATCACCTTTTAATGGCACTTGCTCAGCTCAGGGTTCACATTACCCCTGAGATAGACTGTGCTCATCCCTCCCATGTTGGCTTGAACCTGTCCTGCAACTAAGTATCATTTACTCTCCACTACCCTTCCACACACCCAGCAGGACTGGGGAAAGAATATGAATAGCAAAAATAAGATAAATATGTGAGTTGAGATCAATGTGGCTTAATAAGTTCAGGAAGAGGAAAAGATGCAAAAAAGCAAGTGATGTAGATGCAATCACTTAAAATCTCCCACAAGCACACAGTGCCCAACCTGTCCCTGAGCAACAGCTACCTTGAAAAGTTTCTGCCTACTCCTGCCAACTTCTTTTGCTGAGCATGATGTCATATAGCATGGAATACACCTTTGGACAGTTTGGGTCGTTTGTCAGTCTGTGTCTGCTCCCAGCCTCTTCCTCACCTATGGTCTACTGTCAGAGTGAGTAAAGGAAAAGGCCTTAACAGTGTGCAAGTACAGTTCAGCACCAGTCAGAGCACTGGTGTGTCATCAGTCAAAAATTCAAACCACAGCACTATAAAGGACCCAATAAAGAAAATTAACTTCACCCTAGCCTGATCCAGTCCATCCCCTACACTTTAGTGATGAAGAAATCACTTACATGGAGATATCCGAGCAGCTGAGGCCACCCAGGCAGCTAAAGCAGCCAAAACACAGAACCTCCATCTTAGCTTGGTCTGTTGGCTGGCATCACTGAGGTGCAACTCTACTGCAGAAATGCCAGAAACCTGAAATAAAGTGGTAGATGAAATAACTGCTCCTGTATGTCAACACTTTGCATTTAATGGGGAATGAGGCTGTTTCCAGTACCAAAGGGAGTTTACTTGTTGCTTATTTAACTAATATGAGTAATGACTCTTTTTTCTTGATACTTGCATGATGCAAGGCTAGGACATCATCCCAAATCTCTACATTACCCTATTAATTACATTGTAAGCTTGCACTGTTTTTTGGAAGAAGCATTTGATCTTCCTAAATTCACAAAACCACAAGGAACCTCTGAGCTAAGGACAACTAACCACCCTACATCTCCAACCCCCTAGACATAGCTAAAGGTATGCCCTTATTGTTCCTGGTGTATTTTTGCATTCCCTGTTCTAAACTACTCTGCAGTGGCTGATATTATTCAGCTGATCTCAGCAAACCTGTTCTACTGGAATGATTTGCCTGATACCAAGTTCTCACTGTTTTCACAAAAACGTAAGCATATTATTCTTTCCTAGCTAATACAGTCATCATGAAGATATTATTCCTTTCTTTGGCTGTAGCCAAGTACCTGTGTGAAGATTATTGCTGTATTTTCCCTTCTTTGCCCTGCTTTCAATTCTGTGGATGATGCAACACCAGCTACAGCATGATTTTTTCAGAAATCATTCTTTGTAGACCTGTAGTGATTCCTATTCTCTCTTCTTTCCAGTCAAAAGAGGTGAGAATGCTGCCTCAAAGGAGGTGAAAATGCCTCAAAATGAGGTGAAAATTTGCTGCCCTGTAGGGTCAAACTGGTGGGTCCATCTGTCCTTCTATTCTGGCTTCAACAGTGAAAACTGAAAATGAGCAGAGGGAGCGCACAAGCCTGGCCACTCAGCCAATACTAAGTAGAACAAAGAGGTTTAGTTATTATTGCAGGGTATAGAACTACTTATTCATCTCACTGTGAGACTGAACCATCAACTAGTCACTAAACATGAAGAACCAGTCTACCAAACATGAAAAGAGGTATGTCCATGACCTAACAGGATAGCTCCCAAATTTATCCAAGGGAAGGTCAGAAGACTAGTAAGTTAGAGGCACACAGTCGTCAGTGACAGTAGGAAGTTTTTTTCCATTTTTTTTCTGCACTGTTCAGAATTAAATCCAAAGTTTCCCCTAATGTAACTCAATATTTTTGCTTTCTGTGTCAAAAGAAGCCAGAAAGTTTAGTAAGAGTTAAATTAACAAATATTTATTCTATTACTTGAAACTTTAAAACATAAATGAATTCTGTTTAAATTTTCAATGACCATCAAAGACCTATTGACCTTCTTTTTCCTCTTTTTCATTCAAACTAACTCACTGATAAAAGTATGGCAATCCAAAAACTGGAAGCCTCAGTAATAAAAAAGTGTAGTTAAGATGAGTAAAATGAAGTTGAAAAAGAGTGATGAGTGAATAACAGTTGAGGGGGACACGAGCTGATAATCACTCAGGGGATTATACAATAAACCAAGGCACTAAAATATTTACAACCTAAGGACAGAAATATTTGTCTATTCAAGCAACATAACTTCTTCAGAAAAAATGGTTAGAAATTGTATTGCTTGCTTTACAGAGTTAGTGAAAAAGACACTGAAAAATGTTTGATCTGGATTACAGCTGCTATACTTTAAAATACATCTCATTATACATTTACTTCAGTCACTAATATGCATCTTATAAAACTATCTAGTTGTATTTTATTTTATAAAAATATTTTTACATTTTCCAAAAGCAGTTTATTTTGTGACAGAAGAGTGTATACAGCCCAGCATACATACTCACCTCTTAGTCAGTAATTGTTGAAGCGGGATCATCCTTCACTGTTGGTCCACAGTCAGCTCTCTCCATATCCAAAGATCACTAAGGGAACTTATGATGCTGGCGGAACAAATCAACATGTAAGGTGCAGGTTGTGGCTGACTTGAAGACTAAGAAGAGAAACAACTACAAAAGCAAAAGTTAGCATACTGTGAACATAGAGCTAATGGCCTGCTGTAATCCTTGCTTATGATGCTCACACTATGCTACCTGGACTGGTCAGCACCTGGCTTATTTTTCACCTGTGCAAGTAATTGTCAGTCTCTTTTAAATGGAGTATCTTAGGTACATAAGACACAGGGAGACTCAAGTAAATTTTACATAGAAACATTTAGCTAGACTGTTCTTGGGGGAAAAAAAGACTATACAGCCTTTAATGCAGCAGGGGTAACTTGTTCTCCTGGACTTTTTTCTCTGTCCTCAGGATATTATATGGGCATAGAGACTGTCAGGCATATGCTGTTGTAATTCCAGATTTTTCTACCTTGACTAACATTCAAATACCCTCTTCATTAAAATACATCTTATCTTTATTTAATACTGTAAGTAAGAAATTTTTTATAATTTTATAATTTTAATCAGAGTTTACTGTTACCCTAAGTACTTCAGAGAGTTTATACAGCTAAATTATTTTCATTAACTTAGTTTGTGCATTCTATTACTACCTGAATCATAGCATTCTAAGTAATTTATCATTGAAATTGCCTCAAGGCGATCAACCGAACAACTTCACTTCAAAATTTTCCACTCCTTCCCTCTTTTCAAAATGAATTAATTTCAGAGAATGAAGTGCCTGGGAAATAGTGTGTAGAAATATTGAAATGTGGCCACAAATAAAACCATACTAATATCTAAACAGACTTCTTCAATAACAATGATTCACTTAGGAAAGAAAGGAAATACAGCAGTGAAGGAGGATCTTTCTGGCAGGACGTATTACAGTGATGACACAGTTATTAAAATAACTAACTGTCAGCCTCACTGCAGTAGGTGATTTGAGAGTAGATGGAGAGTAGAGGCAAGACACTTGAGTCAGCAGGAGCCAGCAGATAGCTGAAAATAGGATCTTCTGTTAGAAATGGTATCATTAAACTTTTTTTCTAACAATACTGCTGGTGCCTTGTCCCATCTGCTTTTGAAGCCTATCCTAAATCTTCACATCCTTCCTTTGTATATCTATTTTTTTCTTCTGTCTCCTTGTACTGACCTATTTCTATGTGGTATTTTTAACAATTCATTTTTCTGCAATCTATTCCCCATCTCATGTTCATTTTAGTTAACCCAAAATACCAGCCTAGAATATTGTAAACATCAAAGAGCATTGTCTGACTCTTCTGTCAAACTTCTTTTGGGTGAGAGTTGAGACATACATGAATGTGGATGGGGTTTAAGCCCATAAATAAACAATTACTTAACAAATCTTTTTTATCAATCTCTTTCTAATAATTTAAGAACACAAATTCAGGCTCTTTTGAACAGCTTTACACTTGAAATATGTAGAGAAATAAAGTAGCTAGCCTATTCGTGTTTCTGTTCTCTGCTGTAACTAGGATGGAGATTTCCTTCCTTTCCGCTTAACAGATAATCCACAAAAACAATTTTTTCCCCTCAGTTAGAGCTGGCAGGACTACGTAAGAAATCGTGTTTATGCATGTTTGATGTTAGATTTAAGTCAGATTATTTTAGATACTCTTAAAAATATTAATCTGCACTGTCTACCGTAGCATTTTCTTCATGCAGGATGTATAAAACATAGTTCTGTCTTGAAATGCTTTAGAAATCCCAAGTTTTTAATCTTGTCAAAAAATCTTTGTGACATAGACATCTTCTGATCCTTATCAAAAAGGCCTGAGCATTAAGTCTGCACTGAAGTTTTGGTTTGGTACTTTGGCACACACAATACTGTGTCAGTGGAGCCACAGTTAAACCGTGTAATGAGCTTTCAAGCATAGCTCAGGGGTGGGCGACTGTAAAAGTGACTGAGCAGGTGGTTCCTACAAGCAAAACATCAGGGAACTCAGCATAGCCTAAAACTCATGCTCTCGCATGAGGAATAGCTCCAAATTCCAAGCAACTATGAAATTCGTACACACAGCTGCAATTTACTTTAATTGGTGATTCACAAAGATCTCTGGATGGTGGAATTTCAAGAGACATTTCTGACAGGTACTCCCTCAGTCTTAGAGGGAGACAAAAGGTATACTGTAGTAAATGTTATTTCACAGAGAGACGTCAGGATTCCAAGCCTTTGCAGGATCCAATCCTTTGCGGGAACATACTTCTGTGTATGATTCAAAAGGAAAAAATATGTTTTTGAAACCTAATCATGACAGTAACATGAACCCTTTCAATACTTATCTTCTTCATTGTAGTACATAATTTCTTCTACAAATATGTTACCCTAATATGGCAGACATAGAAATATTTTTCTAAAATCAGACTTTTAAAATGTCTCTTAGGGAAAGCTCTAAGGAAATTCCTCTACAGGACTTTGTCTTGTGTCTCAGGTTCTTCACAACAGTGTGATTGTCCCTCATACATGAAGACTAGCCTAGTAAAGCCATATGAAAATTTTAATAATACTGACTGTTCCAGGACTCTTCAGGTCATGTTTTATTCACAGCAATTGTCAGTCTGGAAGAGTTAAGCAGAAACCTTTGGCAAATTGCAGAGTCTTCAGAAAAGAATAATGATTGACAATTGTCATCCTTGATGAAATTATTTAGAGTTTAAATATTCATTCTCTTCTGCTGCAGCCACTGATGAAAGTGACTCAACTTTCCTGCATTGTTCTTACCTATAATAGATCACAGACTGTGTTTCTCATTGGTTCATCATTATGAACTTCTTGACACTACTGTAGACCAAGTTTTCAATAATGTGTTTTGACAAAACATGAAGAAAATAAAATCTGATGTACTTTGCTCAAGAAAGCGGAATTTATGTTGAGGATGACCTTAGGGAAACAGGAGACCTCAGTGAAGGCTACAGCTTTGATAATGACCTCAACTAACTTGGTCATCTTTTCTTTCTGGGTCATATTGATGTGAAAGGCAGAGACAGCTCTGAAATATGTTGAAGAACCACCCAGCAAGAGATTGTACACACACAGATTCCTCACATCTACTGTGTGTCAGCCTGTTCTACAAATAGAGCCCACAGCAAGTGAGACAGAAATAGACTTTGACTTAATTTAGGTCTTTGTTAGCCAAATCTTAAGAGTCCAGTTCTAATAGAGGAAGGTCACCCTGCCCATAGCAGGGGGTTGAAACTAGATGATCTTTAAGTTCCCTTCCCACCAAGTCCATCCTATGAAAATCTGAGGTAGCTCTCCCACTATTGTGTTTAGCTGGTCAGAATTCTTCACTACTGTCTTGGTAATAAAGTGGATCAGGAAAATTAGAGCTACTAGTGAATATTTATATCCCAAGCCACTCAGGAATCTGTTGAAGGGCTTTGGATAGAAAATTCTCATTTGCACAATTTAAAGGTGGAAATCAGATTCCAGGTGGGAAAGGACAAATAATATGTCAAATATGGAAAGGTCTCAAGTATACAAAAAGGTAAAAAAGTAAATATTCCCCATTCCTCAGGAGTAGAATGCTTGGTAAATGTTTTCTCTAGCAACTTTTATAGTAGAATAAAAAATACAACTATTCAAATGTCATCTTTAGCTGAGACATAGCAGAGACCAACCCAGAAGAGAAACTCCAAGGACAAATGAAAGCTATCTCTACTCAAGGTAAACTGAATTTGTTTTAAGTGTTTTCTGTAATAGAATTTTTGCAAGACATAAAAGCTTAGTAAACAAAGGAAAGAATTAGCCTAAGGGAACGCTTTTTTTTTTTTTTTTCCCTGCAGATATAACAGTTGTGGTTTAAGTCAGATTTTTTCAACACAAAATAGCTCATTCTTGTGCACAAAATAAATTTCTGACCTCGCCTACTCTAGCTAAACAAGACTATGAAATTTACACACGAGTACTTCGCATACCTGTTGTGAGGTGCTGGATCATCTCCTCCTGCTCCAGATAAAAATTAACCTCAGATCTGGTCCTGTACAGAAAGGAGAGTGAACTTTCACCTTCCCACCCATTGCATATGCCTCATGACAAAATTGAGTGTAGTTTTCCAAACATCCTTGGAAACAAGGTCACTTGGCTACAAATGTTCATTATGCAGTAGTAAACACTCAGGCAAATCAGTCAATACAGTGAACCATTCAAGACTGTGAGCCAAACATAAACATAAATACAGAGCTAATTAATAATATTGCTTCTTGCAAATGCACAAGGAATTTCAGGAGCATTGCATCTCCTGCATTGCCAATTCTACCTAAATGTTTTTCAATATTTCAGTGGAACTAAGTGAAACATTGGTTAACAAAGATTTTCAAAAGTATGTCAGTTTGAGGGTAAGAGTGAAGAGGTTATGATTTTTACAACACATTTTACTATTTGAATGAAATACATTTCCTTGCTCATTGAAGACTCTGTTCACATGCACAGTTGCCAGAGAAATCTGATTTCATTGGTCAAAATTCTATCTATTTTAAAAAGTTAAAAAAAATTTGACCAAGTTTAACATTTGGTGGATATTTGAAAGGCATTACACAAGAAGGGAGCAAATACCCAGACTGCAGTGAGTAAAATGCAAACTTGAAATTTGCAAAAATTCTGTCACATTTCCCCTACACTCCTAAAAATCATATTTATTTTCTCAACACATTAAAAAAAATAAATAGCTGCCTTAATAAACATAAGTTCTACCCTAGACTCCTTGATCTTACGATTCTCAATGCTGTTTTAAGACAAACACTGAGTGAGGCTGACCACTAAGAGAGGATTTACATACTAAAATCCTGTGTGGACACAAAAACAGTCGTGGCATTTGTACACAACACACAGAGGACCAGACTTGAAAGTGTTACTGCTGCTTAAAAGAGCATGCGCCATGAACCCATGTGAATGCGTTTTTATTCCATTAAAGCAGAAAGGGTTTAAAATACTGCACTTGAAAGGAATTTTAAAATACAAGCCTGTTGGGACAAAAGAGCAGGAAAATGTTCTTTTATTTTACACCACAACAATGGGCTGAACCAAAACTATTCCAGCCTTATGAATTTAAAATCCTCTCACCAAAATGCATATTAAAAACTTCTAGAAAGAAACAAATCCTGAATTCATTTCAGTTGAAGATACTCAGAAAATTTAAAAACTGATGCACTTTAAAATTACACATTAAAATGCAGCTGCTTCATCAGCTTTGAGTAAAGGCACTTTTGTTAGGTCCAAACCTAGCTTGTGTTTAAAAAAAAAAGGAAGGACAAAAAAAGGTGGAAAGTATCTGAAAGCTGGAGCAATTCTGACTTTCATTCCCACTGCTGTTGTTTGTACATTTATTAACGTTGTGAGTTTCTTTTCAATTTATAGACAACTACAAAGGAACAGCAGGTTTCCTTTAAGTCCAGTTGTGACCATTGTCCATAATTCCCTTTGCTCTGAATTAAAACAAGTATACCTAGCACTGAGTGCACTCCTCGTGCAAAATTTCCAACCAGTCCCAGCCCAGGGTAGATACCACTGCAAGGTCCTGGTTTCCAGCTCAGGTTAATCATAAACATTTTTTCCTTAGCAGCAAACATAATAATTGAAACGTTGGCCATGGTACAGCTAGAGATAAGAATGATCTGCTGAGGTTTCTACTTCTGTCAGACAGCAATGAATATTCATTTGGTTGTAAAAGTGACCCCCCAATTAAACATAAACTCTTCACAAAAGATTTCAAAGGATTTTGATCTTAAAGACTAAACAATCAAAGTCCAATGAAGATTGGGATGCATGATTGCATTGGAGCCTGTTCCATTTGAGTTCTGACTTCCCAGCTACTGTGGTGACAAAGGCATTACAAATGCAAAAAAATGACAGATTTCAAGAGGAGAAGGCAACAGAGATTTATTTTATATGCAGCATAAATATTCAGACTGGAATCACCAAGAACAAAACAATTTTTGATCTCTTTTGATTTAAAAGATAAGATGAAGGACACCACTAAGTTTATAAATACATTCTGTTTTCTACAAATTATAATGCATTCATCATCTTGCTTAGTCAAATGATTTCAAGCTATTCTAATTCCTTGTCAGGCTTAATTTGTTTTCCAGAAAGCAGGAGGCAAAACTTGATGCTTGAGTAAATATGTACATTTTCCTTACAGATAGTTCTTAATTTTGCCTGATAGAGCCCAGCTGAATTCACTTCTCTTAACACTGCTTATAAAAATCTATTTAATTGCAGAGTTAGAGCAAAGGAGGTATAAAACCTGGAAAATAAAATAAAGCTTTGTTTCCTATTGTGTAACAGATTTTATATCTCCCTTTCTTGTAGCTATTCTGTTGTGGTGCAGCATCCTGTCTGAAGCACTACATGATGTGGCAAAGAATCCACCCAGTCTGAAAAAGAGAGGGTTCATAAGTAGGTTGCTATTTTAAAAAAGGTTAATTTCTACAAATAGGTCAGTAGGTAAGACTCTGTTAGGGATTCAGTCTTTGCTGAAGGCGTATGTAGCTCCTCTTCAGGGCCCATATTTAAGGCAAATTCTCAGCAAATTCTGTGTTCAGGAATGACTCTTAGGTGCAGAGTCCATGATGTGTTGGAAACAGAAAGACAAAGGTATTTTAAAATGAAACTATTTTAGAATTGCTGTAATAATATTCCAAGTAATAATATTCCAAGTAATAATATTTCTGTTATAAATACTTCTATGTAAAACAATGAGAATGTTTTGATTGATTGCACATCATGTATGGAAAGAGTTGTGTTTGCACAAGGACTTTTAAAATGCATTTTTTTTTCATTGTAAAGCAGCAAAGTGAACAAGGTTATTTTTACAAAGCAGAAAAACAAACTGACTTGCTCATTCCTGATGGAGATTCGCGTCTGTGAGGCAGTGAAGGCCTCACAGAGGAACCAAAACCTACAGCAGGAGAGCAAAGATGAGAATGGCTCTTGATCACAGGATCACAGAATTTGCTGAATTGGAAGGGACCCACATGGATCACTGAGTCCAACTCCTGGCTCTGCACAGAACTATCCCCAATAATCACATTATGATGGCTCCATATTCACCTACTTCCAGTACATAATGCCAGGAGAGGAGGAATGCCCTTTGTAAAGTTTCCTGAAGGTCTGTCTTGACACCTTTTCTTGTGCTAACCCTATTCCAAATGTTCAACAAGCATATTAAAAATAAACTGTGGCAAATTTTGAGAACAAGACTGTAGGGCCTTAGCAGACACTCACTGGTTGTCTCATCTTCTGACATGGACCTTCACACTCACAAGTATTTTCATGGGCCATATGCAGGACACTGCTGCCTTTGATAGCAGCACATAGTCCAACATCTGCATGTAACAAACCTACCAGCTGCACCTATGTTTAGTTTTCAAAACAAGATTTTTGTCCTTTAGTGGCACTTATGAAGGTCAAGTTAACCCAGATTATCCCAGGTTGTCATGCTGCTTCTCTGTTTCCTGGTACCAGCAATTTCTTATCAGCAGGGAAGACTCCACACAGTAAAGTTTCTGGAAATAAACTGGCACTTTCCGACTATGAAAAGCACTGAAAGCCAAGGTAAGGCATTAAGAAGCAGATGGCTAAGTAAAAAATATAAGAAGAAGAGACTTCACATTTTTCACCTGTTGAGGATCTTTCAATCCCTCCCTCAATTTCTACCTGTACTCCTCTGAAGGAGGGAATAAGAATGAATTAAGTCTTCAGTCCTAAGACCATCCAGCCATTGTAGCCTTTCCTAAATCCTCCCCCCCTCACCATCAAATTAATTATCCCTGCCAGATGATGCTGTCATGCTTATTGCCAATTATTTCGATGTCTTAAGTGACAAGTTATGAGTGCCTTAAGAGAGAGAGACAGAAAACATCAGAGGGATGAGAATTTGCAGATATGAAGATAATTGCCAAAATTTATTTTTTTTAAAGAGATAAGTAACCACAAAATTATCTGTTTGGTTGGGGCTTTCCCCCCCTTCTTTCTTGTCCATTTTACTAATACTTTGCATGTATCTGATTTTTTAACTCCATCCAGAGGAAAGATCTATTTGATATGTATGAGAAATTATAGTAGAATACATTTTGGGAAAGGAAATTGAAAGCTGATAATAACAATGATAGTAATATCTGTTGGTCTACGAAATAACATGTTGTGGGAAGACAAAAATTTATAAAATAAAAGGTAATAAAAAGGCAAAAAATGAACCATATCGTGATTTTTTGAAGTTTCAGTGGAATTTACACAATTATTCTCTGTATTTTTTAGCTGGTTTGGAGATCCTAAGATAATTTCTTTTCCATCTCACATTGGTTGCAGTTTAAGCTTCCTTTTTACAGGTTCAGAAGAATAAGGTTTTTTCCTGACAAAATATTGCAACAAAAAGGATTACATTTTGTTGGAATAATTAATGTGTGAGAATAGTAGAGATGCTTCATTCAACCATAGGTAAAACACAATAAAAGTTTTCAACAAATGTTTCCCTTTAACACCAACTTCTTTTCAGCCCTGCCAGTACCAGAACATGCTTTTTGTTCTGGTGTGAGCTGATGGTGCTTGACACACTTGAGTGTGAATGCTTCCATTCAAGGAGACAAGAAGACAGTGTATGGAGGCAAAGCATTGTAAAGCCAGCCTTGCTCTGTGTGTCAGTGTCATGAGCAATCTGCCACATGGCTGAACCTGTGAATGAAACCATGAATGGGCATAATGTGAAAACTTCTCATGCAGGGTGCCAGGACTTGAGCAGATAATAAGAAGAATTTTGTACAGTGCTGCACATCAAACTTCGTGCCATCCTCCTACTATCTTGCTTAGTTCTGGTCCAATGAAGAGGCCTAGAAAGAATAAAAGCAAAGCCCAGCTACTCTGCAGCCAAATGATTTGTTCTAGACAGATGTCCTACTTGAAGACACAGTCTAATAACAGAAGCTCATTTCAGAAAGGCTGACAAGCAATACTGAGACAGTTGTCAATGAAATGCTGGCCTCATTCATATGAGAGATGAAAAGGTCAGTACTTTTCTGTTAAAGTTCTCTTCCCTGCTACATTTTTTAATAAGACTTAGTTCTGCTTTGTATATTCCAAATTACTTAGGTTTCCATTTTGAAAAGTAGTTAGAAACATATTAGTGTTCATGAACTCATCATTGCCTCAAATAAATCAATTCTCAGCCCTGAAACCATATCTTTAAACCTAAAGAATGTAGTAATAGATAGAAACCCAAACCCCTGTAGAGAATCCAGCACTGAGCAGTGTCTGACTTGCTTGTCTCAGCATCAGAACCAAAATATTTCTCTCTATGTAAGTCTCATGGAGGCTGTGTTCAGGGTGTTTGGTGGTGTAATTGTTATGGAAAATGAAATCTGAGAATTTTTTTATGTAAAATAATAAAACAGTTATCTAAAAATTCAGAACTCTTTCATCTTCCACTGACACAATTCACTTTCTTCAATCTCTGTAAAAGTATTCTTTGTATTCCTCAAAGCATGCAAAATATGTGTCCTGTTTCTGCAGCAATATAAGAATTTTTTTTTCATCATCATCATCCTCCCTTTGCAGAAATTTGAGATATGGCGGTACATAATCTGTGAGCTCCCACTGGAACATCAAAATCCTCATGAACTGATCACTTTTTGTATTCCCTTTGCCAATCCATAGGCCTGTCAATAACACTGCCATATCATGGGATCTCAGTCTTTCCTAGAAGCACCAAAATTTAGGAGAAAAAGAGAGACAGTTTCATACTCTGTCAGCCTGAGGCAAAATTAAAACCAGAGTTCCATCAACAGTCATGACAATCAAACAGACTGGAGTCTTCAGGGCTGTGTTCTCAAGAGAAAAAATGTTCTGGGCTGTTCTTAAGAGGAAAAAAAATCAAAGACAAATTATATCTGAAATTATATTCAAATGGACTTATTTTTATATGAATGCTCCATTGCATGTATGTGAGGGCGTAGGGGAAGAGAAATACATAGCACACTCAACAGTGAGTTTGCAGTCTGAATAAATGAGCAATTGACCACTTGCTTCAGTTTTACTAGAATGGCATCTGATTTTGCATTCATCTGACTAACTGCAAACCTGATAAAACATGTTCAACTAACTTGCATTTCATTTTTAGGAGTCACTTGCAATGTAGTTTACCAGCCAGTCCTGTTAAATCAATGACAGGAAGGGAAAGAAATGTTCTAACATGTTTCTGTTAATCTGCAGGATGAATTTCCATTATTGTTTTCACAGTTTTTCCAGAATTATGCCCAAATCTTGTTGCCATATAGCTTAAAGCCAGTCTGGGCCAGAAAACCTTCCACTAGGCAAGAGAATACCTGCATCATGTCTGTTTACAGACACAAGGCTTGCTGCCAGACCAGGATTTCACTTTAGTTCTCCGTCTTTTTTTTTAATTTTGTACAGTTTTTGTTCTTTTTTTTCAGTCTGCAGAAATAAGAAGACCTTGCAGATTTAAATCTCATCAGTTTCCTTTAGGAGACATAGGATTTATATATCCTTCTGGATATCTTTAATGAGTTTTAACTGGAATTCTGACTTCAATATAACTTCATAATGTCTGCACAAAGCCTCTCAAAAGCCATAAAAGAAGTACATCCTTCCTTATCTCTAGACATTTCCACTGCCTCTTGATAAACCTTTCTTAGTATCCCACCAGCACATTAAACTTCATGTGGATGAACTTAACTCTTTAAATCTTCTTCCACTCTGTTGTTGCTGGCATTGGCACACTCCTCTGCTGCTGAAGTTCATGACTGAGGAGAGGGCTTTGCGCTACAGTGGCCCACAGGCTGTATGAACACAACTGCTCTATCTGCTGACATCATATGGAAGTTGAACATGAGGAGCTATTCCTCTGAGGAGAGTCAAAATTAATTATCCCTTGACAAGCACTTGACACAATGTGTCTTTATAACACATTTAGAAAGTGAATCATTATTTTTAAGGGGCAAATTGGCAAACTAATTTGCCAAGGAAACTAGCAGGACTGTCAAGTACTGCCTGATAGCTGATGATGTGATAAAATACCTCGTGTTGCCTCTGACTCTGCCCCTAAACCTACCATCCATCTCAATAGTTCAGAAAAAATTCTACCCTATTACCCCTCTTTCTGTCCCTTCTTGCCAGAACAATCCCCTGCCATCTCACACACAGATGCCCCTCTCCCTTAGGAAAGGCAATGCTCTTTGTTTGTGTCACCAATTAGCCCTTCACGCAACAGAAGGGCCATGGGACACCCCCTAGACATCACAGCATGGGAGACAGAGGCAGAAATGGGAACCCTTACCAGAGAAAGAGTTCATTTCATTGTTCCCCCTCCCTTTCTCTCATTCTCATCTGTTTCTATATTCATCCCAGAATTAATTTACTATAACTGTGGTAAATTATTTGAATGAAGAGGTTACTCAGATTGGGAAGGAATTATGTTTTCAGTCTCTTCGTGGGGCAAAGAGCTCAGTTTTAACATAGTAATGAGCTGTATTGAGACCATATTAAACCCTGCAATAGTTTCCAACTTCTTAGCTGAAAAAATACCAGAAAATCAACACTACCAAGACCCAGAATGCCATGCAGGCACCCTCCATTCAGCAGCTTCAAATAAGTAGATTGAATTAATGAATTCAAATAAGCAGTGAATTACTGAGAAGAAGCAGAAACAAAGTCAGGTAGTGGTTGCATCATCCTAACCAGTTGCACACAGATACCCGAGGAACTTACACATGCCACTGAAGCAAGGTCAGCCTCTTGGTGTTCAAGACAGCTTTGCTACAGATGTCAGATGTCATCAACCTTCTGCATATGAATATGGTGAGAACCACCAGCTGGGCTCCCTTGTCTCTGCTCAGTTGAACCAACCTAGGTTCTCAGCCTGTTCACATACCTCCTGCGCTTCAACCCTCAAAACTTTTATCATGATTGCCTAGCCACAAATGTGTGGCACTGGTGGACATTACTTGCCTTGAAATGTCAGGTTGGAAGGTAACAGAAAGCCCATCAGTCTGTTTCAGATAATCTGCTAATTTGATCAATGCCAGACTGTGAAAATGGCTGGTCTGCTCTTGTACTGCTCTTATGGGGCCATCACCGTGCTCCACACCCACATTGTCTCCCAAGCAAATGCACATCAGTGGCATAACCTCTCCAATGTAAAAGCTGTTTAGAGTGCAGAGAGTAATATCTATTTCAAAATTCTTTTATTTCATTTCTTGAAAATAAGTATGATTTAAAATATCAATTTCTTGTGCTTCTAAAATAATTTTAAATAAAGTGGGTAGAATTTTAGTGAAGTATGCAAAAGGAGAAAAGCTGTCTTTGATTTAGGAAATCAATATCAAGATCAGGTGGCAGTTTCAGTACTAAAAATCAAGCCCTTCTGCAGAACTGAACTGTGATTATCTGAATGTGCCACTAGGAAATGAGCCTGGATTGTCTCTGCAGGATGCTCAGCAGAAAGAGGTTGATTTCAGCAGCCATTAGAAAGCAAATGCTTACATTTCATCAGTGTTGAGATGTTCCCCATGCCCAGTGGACTGAAGTCATTCTTTGGAATCTCAGTTCATCCAACCTGTTTAAAACTATATGAAGAGAGGAATGTATCTTGAGGAGGACATAATTTTTTGTTAATTCCCAAGGAAACTGGGTCTCTGGATGATGTTCTTACATGCTGTACAAGAAGCAGTCATCAGTAAAGCATTGAGGATTATTCCAAGTATTAAGAAAACCAAATAGGTCTTTCTGACAGAAAAGAGAATACACATTGAGGTACATGATACATCTCCAGATGAGAAAATGTCACAAAATCATGAATCCAGATTACCTGGAGAATAATAAGCGGACCTTCTTCAGATGTAGATATTATTGCAACTCTTTCATTCCTTTGTACCCTTTTGCCCTCACAAGTGGACTAATAATTTGAAGAGGAAAGTTTATTAAGAGATGATGCAAGCCTGGTGTAGACTGAAACACAAAGTCCCCCCAGTAGGACAGAGTCAGCTTGTAATACTGACTAACAATCTCTACAGAAAGCAGATAAGGTCTCAGATATCCAACTCAGGGTGAGTGCTTTCCACTGAAACTCAGCTGTTTTTGAAAACCAAATATCCTAGATGGAGGTCCAGAACAGGAAAAAAAACCACCATCACCCCAAAGGGAAGGGCTACGGTTTTTTGGTACAGGTAAGTTTGTTTCAATTCCCAGAGTCATGGAGGCTGTACCATCCCTGGCAGCAGCTCCTGTGGCTGGAGACCATAGCCTGGGTACAGTAGGAAGAAAAAGTATCAGTTGGTAGCTTTTCCTTTTTTTTTTTTTTTTTTTTTTTTTTTTTTTTCCCTTTAGCTATCACTTCCTCCCTGCCTCAGTCATTTCAGCCCTCTTGTTCCCTTCATTCTCTGTTGGGAGATGTTGTCTTACTGGTCAAATCTCACCTTTCAAATGCCTTGCCCTGACAATAAACAAAGACTAAGTTTGGTAAAATCAGAACTTTGTTTTAGTTAAAGTATCCCGAGAAACCTGGACCCTCCCCTGTACAGATATTACAGCAGTTTTTGCTCTCCTAATGCATGTATTGAGGTCCCTCATGTTCACAATAGAGTTATGTTAACGTAATGGAGAACATAAATCAACCAATGCTCTGACTGAAACTTTAACATCCCTGAATTACCAAAATACAATTTCAGCTTACTTATTTGCACTCACGCCAGATTCCTACATCTGCTTAGGAGCAAACAACAATGCTTATAACACTGCTTCAATGACAGCTGTCACAGGAGAGCAAGCCTCAATGCCTCTGTGACCATGGCTTCCTACTCTTTGTCATTTTTCATTGAGAGCTGGATTAGTTGTTTAGATTTGTTCCTGCAATTTCACCCTAGCTAATGCAAAGGAGCTTTCCCTGCCATGAGGCTAAAAAGGCAGGAAGAGGATGAGTTCAAAGAAAGAAATATTTGACTGAAGAGACTCACAAAATGTATTTGATTGATTACTCATTCTGGGATCTCCTTGCTCCTTCTGCAAGCCGCCTCTGCTCCTTTCACTTGGCTGTCTCTTGGCACACGACAGCAGACAAATCTGCATTGGCCCACATCTGTACTATGGAGGTGGAGCAAAATGAGCTCTCTGCAATGAATCACTCTCAGTAAAGTTGTGAGTCATACAGAATTCTTCAGTCTTCAGTTGTGAATAAAAAGCTTGATTTTAAATGCAACATCTGCACTCTCTCAAACTCACTGCAAGATCAGTTTGCCAGGAGGAATTTTATGTGCTGCTCCCTCCACAAGAAATTCTGCCTTGCGTGCTGCCAAGCCTTGCACGACAATGAAGCACAAGTAATGGAAAACCTGCTTTGTGCACTTCCCCAGGACAGAGGAGAGAGACTCTGAAGATGTGCAGGAAAAACCTCCGATCTTCAGTATTTTTAACACTGACTTTGAGTATCATAACGGGAACAGCATTTTGTGCATATTTCTCCATCTCTGGAAAAGGCAAAGAGCAGGGAAACAGATTAACTGAAGGGGTGGCAAAGCTTGCTGCCAGAAGGTATTTTCAGGAGAGCACAGCAACACTAAGTGTCAGAGCTCAGTATTGGGCAAGAAAAAGAAGAGGTTCTGCTTGTTCAGAAGAATGCTCGGTTTTAACCTGAAATCCTCAAAATTACAGCTGTTGTCTCACCATGTCAGGGCCCTACTATTTCTGCAATTTGGAAAGAGATGTCAGAATGTGGGGTTTTTTTTAAGACTGATTAGCATTCCTTGATGGATTACATTTCATTAAATTAAATAATACTTCAAATAATTGATCTGTTAGCAGACATTCTTAATTTAGCAAATGCTGAGGAGAATGCTAAAATTACCATTATATATCTGACAGAAGCGCCACGGAAATCCAGTAATTGATTGCTTTGCTGTTTTCTCTGAAGGTCGGAAAAGCTTTTAAAGCTAAATTCTGTAACCATGTTCATCTTTGGAAATTACTTTTGTGAAACCACACATTTCAGTCCTGCTGAGAAATCTCATTTTAGTAATTTTTAACACAGTTTATAATGCATAAAATAAATTAGCTTTTGCAGCTAAGCCAGCATATTTTTCTTCAATTTTTATCTCTTTCTAATATATATTTGACCTTGAAAATGGCAATATCTTTAGGACACTGCAGCCTAAGAACAAAGAAATAATTTCCATTCCATCACTATGGTTACACTTTTTTTTTTTATCTCCAGCACTGAGCTGTCTGGAAGTATTTAATACAGAGTCCTCTGGAGGGCAAGAAAACTTAATTTAATATAATTTATTTCTGATTACACAAACCCACACATTCACAAACACGCATAGCAGAGCCCTGGCTGTAGCAAATGCCTGCGTTCTCTTAACATTGCATATTAGATAGCACCAACAGTAGAGATTGGAGTAACATGGACCTCTATCCCTCCCAGGCAGTTTTTCTCAGTCTCACAGGCTTGTGTCTGCTTGTCTCAAGTAGTTCAGCCAAAATACAATGCAAACACCAAGGCTTCTTGTGGGCTTAGCTCAACGTCATCTTCATGGACAACTTCACTCCCTGAGAAGACAGACATGATGATGAGGACAGAGTAGAACAAAGAATCATGGCTTCCCTCTGATGACTGCAAATTTGATTTGAAAATAATTTTGAAATGTCTTTTAATGCCTACCTTTATTCTAATAAAACAAAGCAAGCCGTGGACCCAAGAACAGAGCACACTTCTTAAGTAAAGGAAGAATCTTTACACTGATGGTTCTGTACTCCTTCAAGTAACTTTATCACCTCCTTTGCCACTGAGTGTGAGGGGTCAAAATTGTTCTGTTTCTTCTCTTTTCTTATGATGCCATCTCAGTTTTTGCCCTTTTTCTTTTATATGTTCTCTGTATCTTTGCAGATACATTTGTAGCTCTGTAACCTATTATTTTATCCTAGGTAGTTTTCTCAGTACTTTTCTACGCCCTTTCCCTAAGCAGATAGACAAATTCCAGAGCTCCAAGCCCCGGGGGTGAAAGGTCCCAGTGCTATCTCGGTTCTTCCTGGCTACCAAGGTTGAAGAACAGCTCCTCAAGACACATTTTCATTATAAAGCACAATTTGTGCTGAGGTGGGGCTCCAGAGAAGGGACTTGACATGGAGGGGAATTGCATCACAACTGGTCCTCCTAATTGGTGCCTTTTTTTGTCAGTTATGCTGATTTGCCAAACTTATTCAGGAACTGTATCCACCCCATGTGTATGGGCCTTTGTAGACATTCTCCATGACAGTCCCTGGAGGCCTCCAAATAAAGACCCACTTAATTATTACCTCCTGTACTAAAATCATCTTAAGTTTCATTTCTAGCCTGGAAAAGGCAACACTGAGGCAGAGTCACTGCATTTGACACTTTTGACACTTATAATTTTTGTAATAACAATCTGCCTTCTGTTGGCTAGAACATTTCCTGTATTTAGGCAGTATTTGTGCAGTGTCCCGTAACAGACACATCTCCTCACTAAAAAAAAAAAAATTCACAAGAATCACATTTATTAGTGTCACAGTATACAAAATTACATCTCTCATGTGAGCTCAACTCATCAGAGATTTCATTCAGATGTAGGAAGTGTTGCTAGGAAATAAAAACTTGAAAAAGATTGAAATTAACTTACAGATTTCAATTCAGCAATGACTTCTTGTTCCTGAAAAGATAAAGCACATGTTGAATTCAAAGCAGAGCATCATCATTGAAAATCCTTAGCTCTATGTCATGGTCTTTAAAGTTTATCGCCTTTTATTTAATAGCTTCCTTTCTCCTGTATTGTTACAGAGCAGAAGTTTTCATATCTCATGAAGATTTAAACAAATATTTCTCTGTTGGCTATTTTTTTTCCAGAGTTTAAAAAGAAAGAACTATAGACAAGTTGAAAAAATTATTTTCACCAAAATCCAAACCAAATTTGATAAAAAATTAATATTTGTCAAAAATAAATAAATAAATACACAGCACCTAATTTTAAAATAATGTTTCTTATGTCTTTTGACAAGTAGTTATCATAATATTCCTTTCAGAGAACCAGCTCCCCTGGAGTTCTCATGTTACAAAAATTTGATGTCACATTTCCTACTTTATTCAATGCCTGCTAAATGCACACATTCTTCTCCGGTCTTGCAGATTCCTACTGCGTTCTGGTCCACACTGCTACCCTTATCTTGTTTTGGGTGCTGATTGTTCTTATTTTTGTCAAACATCATTATTCCAAAGCTCTACTTTTGCTCTGTATTGCTTTTTCCAAAGGCTGGGTGGTCAGTCACCCCAACTGACTAATATCCAGTCAAGGTAGTTCACCTTTCAACAGCCCCAGCCAAGCCTTTGCAGACTGCCCTCAAAGAATTGTTCTGGATAGAAGTTTTAAAATCATGACCATCTGAGAAACAGGAAGTATGGTGACCTTGCTGATACCAATGAAGTATGAGAAACCGTAGCAGTTGAATAAGCTATCCACTTTGTATCACAGGTCCTGTCTACCAAGACCATTTCCGCCGCGCTGACCTTGTTGACCAAAAAAGGTTTCTTACCTCATCCACTCAGAGTGCTACAGGAATCAGCTGTACTATTGAGAGGACATCAAACTAGGTACTTCTGAAATGTCACAACAGAGAAAGGAAAGAACACTCTTTCCTGCACCAAAACCTGAGACAGATAAATAGTATATCCTATAAGGATATACTATAACGTTCAAGGATATTATAAGGATATAACCTATAAGGTTCAAGCCTTTAACAGCACAAACAGAGCTGAAAAGCTGAAGAGGTCCATCCTGTGCTGGGAATAAGGAAGAGGTAACAAAAAACCCCACCTCAGGCTGAGCCATGCCTTGGTCAGCCCAAAACCTGAGATGAAGCTATGGTCTGATTCCTCGCAACACAGAGGTGCAGAAGCTGAATGCCAGATTGCATCCATTTTCCTCCAGATTTCTCTCCCCTTGTAGACTATCAGGAGTTTGGTACATCTTTGAACTTCTATTAACATCCCTATTTGTATTTCTCTGAAAGAAAGTGACATCATGTTTACCTATTTAATAAGAGCAATTCTAATGTGGTCATCCTAAATCATCATATAAATCATCAAGTGTTATATAGCACTGGAAGAGCAGCAAGTTTTCCTTTGTCTTGTTCATCCCTTACTCTTTCCAGTAAACCTGAATGGCATATTTTATCACTTTTTATTTATCTTGTATTCCTACCCACAAGTAACTGGGCTGGGGATACTACCTTCGTGCCTGTAAAGGAACTGATAGTTCTTTTGTGACTGTCTGGTACAAAGAGACTACAGACTCTACCCGGAAGTTCTTGTTGCATCAGCAATTCATTTGGATGGACAGTGTAGCTCAAATTGTGAGACTTCTGGTCATGTAACTGATATCTTCTTCAGGATAGATATTCTTCAGGATATTAGATGTAATGACCAATTCTACACTGAGCAAAGTTAAGAGATGTATGTCAAAAGGAAAAGAAGCACTTCCTCTCCTCCCTAGTGGAAATGGTAGCAGAATAGAAAAACCCCTTGGTTCCAGATATGAAACACCAGTAAGGTTCTATACTTTGAAATATGACAGGGTGGGATTTTTATGGGGTTGACTTAATATAGTTTAAGAATGTCCTGTGAGTGCATTCTTGATGACATTGAAAAATGTCACTTAATCTTCCTGTACAGAGTTGCAATTGGGCAATTCTTTTCTTAACTGGGCAGTTAAGAAAAGAAAATGACTGTGTGCAAACAGGATGTCTAGTTGGTATACTTCAGAGCCATAAAAGCAGCTCCTTACTGCCCCTCTCTAGTTTCTCTCTGGCAGGTTTCCAGCCCATTCCTCTCGTACAGACAAAGTCTTCTTTTTTTTTTTTTTTTTTTTTTCCATTTTCATCATTCATAGTTTTTAAATTATCTTCAGATAATGAACATGGATTATGAGTGAGAATAATCTAGGGAAAAGTGATAGTAGTAGTTTACAGTAAGGGGAGGTTCTTAGAAAAATGTCATTCTTTTCAAGAAGAATTGTAACACTATTTTCTGTCTCCATAATTTTCCTTTTCATAGGTAACACATAAATAAGATTATGTTTTAGGATCATCCATATTGACAAATGGGCAGACCTCTAGAACTATTTTTCTTGTGTTTTTCATTTGGCTAGACACTTAAAATTCGATTACTACTTCATTTCTGTAAGTTTCCTTAAAGGAACATGAATCTAGGTGTTATATTTTCTGAAAGAACAAAAAATTACTGTTTGCAATATGAATTTCTCGTCTTGAACAAATATCTATTCATATATGTATGCATACATAGTTCCTTTAACCAAATGAGTATATGAAATTCACATAATGAATTGATGTATTGGTGACAACTACACACACTCGACTCCAAAATTCTCATTTTAAGATTGCTTCTCATTGATTAGATCTTGACCTGGAGTCCTCCATGCTGGGGATTTCCTTAAGGCTGAATGGTTTTGGAAAGTTTAAATGTTTCATATGCTTTGAGAAAGAGGTAAAGCAAAAGTGCTTCCTCCAATTAAAAAAAAAAAAGAAGAGTATCTGTCTACGATGCATCTTTGAACAGAGAGCATTATCTTCCTATGCTTTCAAGAAAAGATGCACAATTTTGCTAGGAAGTTAAACTTTTTGACAAGAATATGCTTTTTATTGCCACCATAACTTTGAAAAATTATCAGTTCCACTTGTTTAGCCCATATATGCCCAGCAGTGGGCATAGCTCTTCACTTCACAAATGCCCCGATCTTTACACTTTCTTCATGATCCCAGTTCCATGCTTGCAAATCCACAATGGATCCACATCCAATCCTGAGATAAGAGCAAAGGACCTATTACTGCTTGGAATGACCACCCTGATGACATGTGGGCCTCAGCTCTTCTAAGCAAGCAACAGAAGTTCATACCTGGACTTGTGCAAAAGTGTCAAAAAAACCAAATTGGGATAAATGGCTGGGAAACCAAGTTTGTTGGAATGAGCAACAAGCTGAACCAGGAAAATAAGGCTAGAGTTCAGTCCAATTAGGGACAGAAGAGCCATTTCTCAGCCCCTGTGAGCCCCTTTGCCAAACTGTGATTAAAGAATTCACAGTATATTTGTATAAAACAGAAACAGGAACAAATTAAAATTCCTCAGCTGTCATTATATTTGCCATTATGTGTTGATAATCAGCTTGTATACTTTGACTTCTTTATTGTGAATATACATTTATACTTCTCTAAACACCTCTAATTAGGTAAAAATAAATCCAAATCTGAAATTTTAGTGCAATTGAAAGGTATTGTAGATTTACCTTGAACTTCACCTGACCCCACAGAATCTTGATGAGTAGCACATCTCATATTAATCCCCTCTTCAGGGGCTTTGTGTTAAAGGTGTCATTATTACTCCATTAGGCTTCCAGTGGCGTGACAGAATTCATAACAGCACAAAAAAAATCTGTTTTCTTAAACCGTTATCAGCAATTAAGTGGATTCTGACAAAATGAGGGTAGATAATTCAGTCTCTAAAAACATCATAAAACATAAAGAAAAAATGGAGAATGGCACCCTGTCACCAAAAAAATCCCACTTATAGCTGATGCCTTTAAAGAAAATAATAAGTTCTCATTGGGTACATCAATCCAAGAAAAAAAAAGGCCCCACAAAAACAAACAAATTCCCATCAAGACCCTATCTTCACAATACCCTCATTGCAATAATCTTCCACTGCAAATAGCAATATTTTTGATATTTACATGCTTCATGATTTAAAATATGAACCAAGAGTCTTGAAGCACAGCAAAAAACAACTTGCAGCACTATAAATGCAAAAGTAAAAATAAAAAATTTATCCTTTTTTGGAAACTATTAGGTCATCCTAAATGCTCTTGAGCAGATTGCAGAGGGAAAAAAAAAAAAAAAATAACCAACTAGAGACAAGCTATTTTTTTTGTAGAGGTCATCAGCTGAAAAAGACCAAAAATCACTAGGTGTTGTACTGGTTAATGGCTTGTCTTTGGTCTGCAGCTGCTGAAATACCAGGGTAACTGTATTGCTTCACTTCATGCTATGGAAAAATACAAGAACCATCTATGGTAGATGTAGGTACGCCTACTTCTAACCAAAACAAAAAAGATTGGAAAACCTAGTTTTAACAGAAATAAGCCACAAAAACATCTCTTTCCCCTGAGATTCCAGGCCACTCTGTATTCCCTTCAGTGTTTAGGCAGATAAATGAGAATGTCTCAGCCATCTTCAGTGGTATTTATTTCTCTATTACTCAATTTGGGTCCCTTAAATGAAGCCTGAAGTCTGAAAGGGGAAATGAAGTTTGCTTCCAAGTAATAATTTTATCCAGAACTGGAGGGAGAGAATTCCATCACCAACACAGCATTTCTTCCTGCTGCAGGTGAAGTGAATGTCTACTGAGTTCAGTGCCATGTGGACCAACCAAGTCAACCGCATGTTTAATTTGCACTGCAGACATGCCTTTGGAAATCCTACCTGCCTTCTTGCAGCTGTGATCAACTCAAAATACTGAGAGCTGAAAAAGGATAGTAACACACTCACTTCTTAGGGTGGGGCTCTTACCTTCAAGGTTCTTGAGCACAACGCAGGTGTCAGAGGGGGGAGTGACTGAACTACACCAGCCACATTGCCATGGGACAGGGAGAAGTCACCAAAACCAAAGAAGACAAAGTGATGTCTTCAGTGGATCATTGGAGAAATCTCCCCATAAGATGCACTATAAATGAAATCTTGTTTCTAGAAGTCTTTTTATATTCTATCTGTAATAAGATATCTGCTCAGCTACTCAGTATAGTTGCAATTATTTTAGCTCCTGACTCCACTTTCTCAGGGTGTACTAGTGCTCTGCAGATTATCCTCTGAAATACCACAGAACACACTACTTTTCCCATGCCTGACTCTGCTTGGAAGAGAGCAGAGTGGGAATCTTCTGCTTTTGTATCTTCATTTCTGTGTGATGTGAGCAACTGCTGGTAGGTTTTGTTTTTGGCCAGGGCAACACAGGACTAAATAGGAGAAAGAATCATACAGTGCTTTTGTTGGTCTTCATGCCTATATCATAAAGGAAATACCAAGGTTGATATTGCAGAAATGGTGAGAGACCAAGAGCACTCAAATCTTCTGGAATTCACGTGATTTGATTCAAGTCTAGCAGGAAATGGCTCTTAAAGCACATAATTAATGTAGCACTTTGAGAATGCCATTAGGGTTCTTATATATTGTTAATTAGATAAAATAGGGGGGGGAAAGACACAGCAGATACCAATTACTATAGCACAGACTGTAAATAGTCTGACTTATCAAATTTTCAGGTCTTCTAGGTATAACTATATTAATGTTTTATTTAATAAATATTAATTTCTTATCAAAGTCAACAGCCTTATCAAGAATATTTCATGCACAGTTTACAGGTGGTGCTAAATGTCCCCTGGACATAAACAGAGTTCATTCAAGTTTCATTTCAAGATCTATCTCATTTTAACAAATGCACATAAACTGTATTTAAAGAGGGTATACACAGGTCTAGCAAAATCTATTTTCAACTACGACTCTGCTCTAATAATTCCCGATTTCTATAAGAAGTATTATTACGTTGAAGATGATAATGCTAATTATATTGGATCGAGCATATCAGAAGCCAACAAACATGCTCTAGAATTCTCTGCAATAGAGTAGGAGTCCTGCAAAGGTAGTTCCAACATTTTTAGTGCACTTCAGATAATATGAACTTCTGAGAAATTTTTGGCAAAAGAGGTTTGGCAGCAAGATGAGCAGCATATAGCTCTTTAGGGTTCTCAGCAAAAAAAAAAAAAAAGTGTAACACTAAATCCTGCCAATGAAGGCATAAGAAAGAGAAAGTATGATGAGTATTTCTACAGGAATAGCTTCCATTAATCACCTTTTGAGCAAGCAGAGGGTTGTTTGCTTTTCAGGAAAAGAGATTATACATGTCACTAACTTGTCTTCTTTTCCTGATGGGTTAAGACATGCTCTTGAGTAGTAATATGCTGAGGTGAAGCATGAGAGAATAGAAAGGAACTCCAGTTGAGCCAAATGCACCCTACATACAGCTTCCAGCATTTCAAGATAACTATACTCACTTGAACAGCAGCATATTCCTAATTTTAACATTCTGTGTAGGCTAGTCGGGTGTGATGGAATCAGACTGCTGAAAAGAAAATTATATTTAAAAAGCTGCTTTACAGAAGCTTTACTGAAAAATGGTTTTTAATTATAACCATACAAATATTTATATAAACATTAATTGTGCTTATGCCATATAAGCCATAGTAATATAACTTTTAATTTGTATTATCATTCTAGGACTTAAAATCTGAAAATCTAAAATCTGAAAATCACACTACCATGAACAATGATGTTCATTGGATCTCAGCCTACATGAGGTCCAAGAGTCAACATTTTTAGTAGTTCTGAGATTATCTCTGCAATTAAGTTCCTCTCCACTAAGCGTTTGTGACGCAGTATCCCTATCACGGACACAAGCAGTCCATACATACACTTGGATGCTAAATAGCTGTTTTCATGTTTCTCCAAGTGGAATATCTTCAGGAAGAAATGAGTTTTTAGCCTCTTTAAATTCAAGAAATTGTGACCTGAATCCAAACTTGTGGAGCAGCACTATACTGAAACAAGTAAAGCCTCCACAGCTACATTATGTGTAGTAGCCATTCCAATCTGCAGAGATATTACATGCTGGCAAAATAATACTTGGACGTATGCTAATGCTACTATACTAACACAGTTGTTGCTACCTCTACTGGGGATTTAAAAAAAAAGAAAAAAGTTGTTGCGGGGGTGGGGGGGCAACTGGGTGATTGATAGATAACCAAGAGCAAACTTTGGAGGTTGTTATTCTAACAAACCATCATCCCAGAAACAGCCCATCCTCTCTGGCCACATCTCAGGTGTTTGACTTGAAACTCTGATAACAGGCAGAGTCAGTGACTGCTGCTCTTACTCTGCTAGAGGAAGATGCTGTTAGGGAACAGGGGACCTGACAGTGGGGCCACAGCAGTCCTGGCAAACCTGGATGTACGACAGGTGTGGCACAGAAATTCTGTGCCTCCCAGGAAGGCAGAGCCAAAGAGCACAGAGTAGGAGGCTGATTTGCTGATTTCCTAATTAAAAAAAAAAAAATAAAAAGAAATGAGATATAGTCAAAGTTGAAGAAAATCCCAGGAAAGCTCCTTGGCCAGCACTCCCAAAGATAGCTCAACAGGAAAAGCCTTGACTAGCGCATTTGCCTTGAGAGCCTGTACAGAAAATTATTAGGTCTTTTCTCACATATAAAATTTGGGGGGCAAATACTCCAAATAAAAGGAACCACAATGTGGAAAGCAAGTTCAGGCCACTAAAGAGTTGAAGCACACATCTCATGAATCAATGCATTTATACAGGGTAGGGCTCTGTAAAACTGTATGTCTGCCTTCTTGCAGAAGTATTCACAATCTTTGGCACAACCTTGGATCATCAGCTTAGCAGGAATTAAATAAACCTTTAAAACTCTGCAGGTTTTCTTGGAGAGCCTACAGATACACCTTTATTAAAGAGATAAGAGAGTGTGAAAAATAAGTGTAACAAAGATTTTTATTTTGTGTACAATTCTTCTTTCAATATCAGTGGGGAAAAACAAACAAAAAAAAGGTGTCTGAAGCAAAATTCCCATCAAATTCTAATGGGAATTGCATGTTCAAATCATTGCACAGATTTGAAAGCACTAGTCAGAGAGTCTCAATTTCACATATCCTTTCACAGTTATCTACCATATTAAATTGCTGTGCATAAAACACACACAAAAAAAGATATTTTCACTTTCATATTTGGGCTATTACTTCATCATTTAAAACTGACCACCCTTCTATTTCATATAATTTAATTTTCATTTGTTCATAAAAAATATTCACCTCAGTCATAAAAAATTCACTCTGTCAAAAATAAAATTTTCCATCATCTCTGCCCAGTAATTAGTCTAGGTGTCATTTAGGTTGTGTTTCCCATCTTTCCAAAAGATAAATACAAAAGTAAAGGGACAGCAAATAAGAATTGGAGAAGGATATAGAATGCCCAAGAAGTTTTGATCATATTGCAAATAACTGAATTCTTATACAATTCTGGGAAATCTACAAAAACATTTTGATAATTCTTACATTGACCATTTAGTTGGTTTCTTTGTTGGTGGTCGTTAAGGTTTGGGGATTTTTTGTACACACTTTTTTTTGGGTTTTTTGGTGTCTTTTTGCATTTGGGGGATTTTTTTTAAGATGGCCAAAGAATTACTATTAGTGATTGCTTGTTAATTAGATTGCATGCTGTGCTGTGCACAGAGATATGAAACAATGGATATCCTAGAGGGGGATAAAAGCTAAAAATCTTTCTTTGGAAGTCAAAAGACAAAAACTCTCTCAAGACACAACACTGATAAAGAGAAGCATTCCTTATCAGCAGTGATGCACTGTCTTATCAGTTGTAAAGAATGAAAAAGCTGCATTTCTGGAATGAGAATAGAAATAGCACAGCAGTAATCAAAACATGTTCATGATTTTCAGTCCACTTCCTTTCTAGCTCTATATGTGATCATTCTTGCTAACATAATTTAGCAATCATCACTTTCAACTTTCTACAAATTTAATATGATGAAAAATCTACTGTGAAACATAGGCTCAGTTTTGGCATCTAATGAGCCTTTGTACACATGGAGAAGGAAACTAGAATAATCTCTGTGGGGTCAAAGCTAAATTCTGCACCTTCTCCTTCTGTGTTTTACTAGAAATATTGCACAAACTTCTATATGTTTCTTTCTGCCTGCTGGTCTTTTCTGATCCATAATAATCAAACTGCTAATTTCTTATATTATACATGTAGCAATGAAAGGATAGGTAGGATCTTTCTAAGGTTTGTTGGCTTTTCTCAATTATACAGGCTGCAAAGTGTGGAAGTTTGATATACCTTTGAGAAACTTGAAAATTCAGGGCTAGAGTAAAAGTATGAGAAATATCTGTAAAACAGAGCTCCAGGCACCTATTTTCATTTGTTAACAGGGCCAAAGGCCACATTTATGCTATCCAGAAGAAACGTAAAGGTCTTTGAAGAGACAGGTATTCTTAGATGCAAAATGACTGAATAGCAGACCAGGCATCCTGTTACTTTGCAGCAGAAGCCAAGGAGAAAAATCTCTACTCTGACAAACTAAAATATGCTGTAAGAAGGCAAAAATTCCCACCCCAATGTCTATCCACAAAGCTTCTTTCTAGGAATAAATTATCACAGTGTGAATGAATTATCAATATATGACAAAACTCCCTTTGAAGTCACTGGAATCAGGACTGGATGCTCTTTGCCATCAAAGAGAATGCATCAGAAATACTATGCAGTAGTTCATGTTTATTTGCTTGGAAAATAATAGAGAGCAGGTAGCTTGGATGACATGAATTTTAACAAGGCTGTACAGCTCTTAACATAGCTACAATGTCTGCATTATTAACTAAAGGCTGTGAGCATAACTTTTTAACTGATATCTACAGTACAAGTAACTCCATGTGTACTGTGGTCATTCACAACTTAAAAAACTTCGCTCTTCAGTAAGTCATATGGCTCTTTTACCAAATAGGGTACAATGTGGTAAAAGAAAAGTGGAAGAAGAAAAAAGAAAGGGGAATAAAAACCATAACTGGCAGAATTAATTCAATCACAGGCAAATTAAAGAGAGATCTCTTGAAATGCTAAGAGTGACTGACCTCCATTCAATTCAGTATTTTTCGAATACATGGTTAAAGGAAACTAGATTGATGCAATTTATAGTGAACTGTCATGGTACTAAAGGTATACACTAGCTTAGCACTACCAGGAATCCAGAAGCGCATCAAAATAATACTCTTTTGTATTAATTTCTTGCAGGATAATGGCATTGTGGTTGTAACAGTATTTTAGGTTAGCAAGACAGATTTCTAGCGTTTATATCATGTCGTTGAGAACACAAATTAATTAGAGATTTGCAATCTCTATGGTGAGCAAAGCAGATACAGAGTAATGTGTGGAAATAGCATAACATCTTTTGTCTGTTTTGTTTCTTCTGTCACCAAGAAACCTGAAGCAGACCTGAGGAAACAACTCCATTCTACTCAAGAGAGCTGCATTTTTTGTGTGGATGAGTGCAGTGAGAATGCTCATTTTCTCTGTGGGAAATAGAGAAAATGTCCTCTGTCCTGATTCTGCATCAGAACATTCAGCTTCTGACTCCAGATGCTTCTGTGTGCTTTAATATCTTGTCAATGCACAAACACATCATAGAAATAATAATGAAATAATGAGTCAACAAAATGAAGGAGGATTTAATTTTAATTTTCAAATTCACTACTTGCAAAAATCCCAAATGTTTCCAACTACATATATTTAATAATATAAAAGGTAAAGAAAAAAAGGAAACACTGATCAGTAGTAAATATTTTCAAAACCATTCTGTTACAATTGCCCTGGAAAGATTTGTCTTTCTACGCAAAATAAAGGAATAACTGATAACAAAATAGAATTCTCAACAGTTTTTCTTCTAGGTAGCCTCTCATCTGGACATATGGTGTTTGCTGGTATGTATACATCTACACAGTCTTGCGAGTTTATATTACAGTTTTTTCTTAGTCATACTGAAATAAAGCAAATAAATAGAGTGTTTGTTTCTGTCTTTTGTGACAGTCACAAAACCCAAGGTGGGAGGATTCCATTTTGGGTTAAAAATAAGTACTGTAACCCAGCTTCATTAGCTCTAATTTTAGTAGCTTTACTAAAAAAAACAATACTCCCCTGCAAAAAGACTCCAAACCCACTACGAACCACCTCAGCAAACCACAAAAGCAAATCATACCTACTAAAGATATTTTAATTTTTATGTGCATTTCTCTACTTTCAATTTTCCTTTCAGACATCTGAAAACACTCTTTTCCCCAAAGCACATTGTCCCTTCAAATGTTAGGGTATAGTTTGTATTGTGAAAGGAGCTGAAATTGACACAGCTGGTTTTTCCAGAAAGGAACGGCAATTTAACATAGCTGCGTGGTGCAGGAAATTGCAAAGTACAAGTGGTGCAGCCCCAGGATCAGGTGTGAGCTGGGGGCCAGGTGTGCCTGGTGCTGCAGCAGTGTCTGGTATCAGCTGCTGCTCTGGCACAAAGCAATCCCCGGAGCACAATCCCTTTCATTTTTAAAGGAGATGCAGAGAGCTGTTTGTGATTTATTCTGTCACTTCATTGTTACCTGCCTCTTCTACTGCAGTCCAGTTTATTTTTTCTCAAGACTCAGTAACACTGATAAACTGCTCTCTTCTAAAGTATTATATTAACATATCAATTTCACTGCTTTTCTTGGTCCGCTGAAGAGAATTGTTGCAAAACTTGACTCAATTTGTGTCATGGTCGCCCACATCACAGCAGTAAGCATGAATGGCTGGGCTGCACTGCTGAGCTTAGGAAATTGCAAGCTGCCTGGGGCTAGGCAGAGGAGGCTCCAGAGACACGAGTAACTGATAGAAAATGAAAGTTCCACTAGCTGAGCATATTTTCTCTTGGGCTCTAACCAACACAACAATGCTGACAATGCATACAAAGAAACGGAACCTCCCTGAAAAACTATTCTAGGCTAAGAGAAGTAACAGGCATATGAGAAAATCTGACCACAAAACACAAAAATTAACAGACTTTTCCTGAAGAAAAATTTTGCTTGGAAAACAGGGTAGAAGGCAAATTGACTGGATCCACTCTCTCCCTCAACGACCCCTATGATCTGTCGTGTGGGGCTCCATACAGCTGCCTTCCACCTCCAACCCATCCCTACGACACGGCAGGAACCGTCGGTGAATAAAGCGTAACATATTTCCTCTGCTGGCAACTGGTCGCATGGCAGAGCTTCCTCAACCCGGGTCACTGGTTCTTGTTCTTCATCTGCAACACTGAACCTTTCACCTTCGGGCCAGTTTGTAGTTACTTCCAAAATTCCAGGGCGATTTAATTTCCCAACTTGAGCGCGCTGTACAATGAGGGCAATCCACTTGCTCCAGGTAGCACTGGTGGCGTGGTGGGTGGAGGGAACCTTTCCTCTAAACATCCACCCTAGCACTGGTAGTCGGGGTACCAGGAGGAGTTGTGCTTCCATATCTATAACCTCTGAGGCGGCCCGAAACCCTTCATAGGCTGCTAGAATTTCCTTTTCTGTTGGAGTATAGCTGGCTTCCGACCCTCGGTAACTTCGACTCCAAAATCCCAGTGGTCAGCCTCGAGTCTCCCCAGGCACCTTCTGCCAAAGGCTCCAGGACAGACCATGGCTCCCAGCTGCAGAATAGAGCACGTTCTTCATGTCCGGTCCCGTCCTGACTGGGCCAAGGGCTACCGCGTGGGCAATCTCCTGTTTAATCTGAGTAAAAGCGTGTTGCTGCTCAGGGCCCCACTGGAAAGTGTTCTTCTTGCGAGTTACCAGGTGGAGAGGGCTTACAATCTGACTATATTCTGGAATATGCATCCTCCAAAAACCTATGACACCTAGGAAAGCTTGTGTCTCCTTCTTGTTAGTTGGTGGAGACATCGCTGTGATCTTATTGATGACATCAATGGGAATCTGACGCCGTCCATCTTCCCACTTAATTCCCAGGAACTGAATTTCTCTAGCAGGTCCTTTAACTTTGCTCTTCTTGATGGCAAAACCAGCTTTCAGGAGAATCTGGATAATCTTCTCTCCTTTTTCAAACACTTCAGCTGCAGTGTTCCCCCACACAATGATGTCATCGATGTATTGCAGATGTTCTGGAGCCTCACCTTCTTCCAATACAGTTTGGATCAATCCATGACAAATGGTAGGACTGTGCTTCCACCCCTGGGGCAGCCGATTCCAAGTGTACTGCACACCCCTCCAGGTGAAAGCAAACTGAGGCCTGCATTCTGCAACCAGAGGAATGGAGAAAAAGGCATTGGCGATGTCAATAGTGGCATACCACCTTGCTGCCTTGGACTCCAGCTCATACTGGAGTTCCAGCATGTCCGGCACGGCAGCACTCAGCGGTGGAGTCACTTCATTCAATGCCCTGTAGTCCACAGTCAACCTCCATTCTCCATCCGACTTGCGCACAGGCCAGATGGGGCTGTTAAAGGGTGAGTGGGTTTTACAGACCACCCCTTGGCTCTCCAACTCACGAATCATTTTGTGGATGGGAATCACTGCATCTCGAACTGTTCTATACTGCCATCGATGCACTATAGAAGTGGCGACTGGCATCTGCTGATCTTCCACCTTCAACAATCCCACAGCAGATGGGTCATCCGATAGTCCAGACAGGGTGTTCAGTTGCTTAACACCCTCTGTTTCTACAGATGCTATTCCAAATGCCCATCTGAATCCCTTTGGGTCTTTGAAATACCCATTCCGAAGAAAATCTATGCCCAGAATACACGGGGCCTCTGGGCCGGTCACAATCAGGTGTCTCTGCCAGTCCTTTCCAGTCAGGCTCACCTCAGCCTCCAACAAAGTCAACTCTTGTACTCCCCCTGTCACCCCAGCAATGGAAATTGGTTCTGCCCCCACATGTTCGGATGGCACCAAAGTACATTGCGATCCAGTGTCCACCAAAGCCTCATGTCTCTGTGGCGCCGATGTGCCAGGCCATCGAATCCACACAGTCCAAAACACACGATTCTCCCCAACCTCTACCTGGCTAGAGGCAGGGCCCCTCTAAGCCTGATTATCTTTCTTTCTTTGGACATATGTCCTAGAGGTTCCCTCCAGAGGATCAGACATATCATCATCGTCCCGGCTGCAGACAACTGGTGCTGCTCTCTGTTTAGTAGGACTTCCTCTTTGAATCCTACCTTCTTTCAATTTACACACCTGTTGTGCCAGAGCAGCAGTGGGTTTTCCGTCCACCTCCTCATGTCCTCCCCAGCTTCACGCAAGAAGACCCACAACTCGGTTCTCGGAGTGCGCCTTCTCTCCCCAACAGAGGTACACCCGCGTTGAACACCAGGGTCTCTAATTTGAATGGCCGAAATTTGGAGGAAGTCCTCCCTAATCTCTTCCCTGAGTTTTTTGTGATTTTCCTCTAATTTATCTTCCAATTTCTGCAGTCGTGTTTCCACAGCTGCAATCCTGGCGTGAGTTGGGCCATGTACTGAATCAGCATATGCTCGAAGCTCCTTGCCATATCGAGCACGATTTCGTGTGTCTCCTCCCGCTTCATTATTGCTAGAGCAGAAGCGTATTCAGATGGTCCAAGTTGTACAAGTTTTCGCCACATCACGGGTGTACATGGTACCAAGTCTGGGTTCTTAGTGTTTAGGTCATCTGAGAAGATAATCTCTGCCACTGCCATTTCTCTCAAGCGTTGAATCCCTTGTTCTATGGTCTTCCACTGGGTCTGCTGCATGTAGAGATCGTCTGCACACAGGTATCTTTGTGCCACACTTCCCAGGACTCGTTCCCAGAGACTGCAAGGCGTAGCCACCCTCATCATTCCTTGGTCAATAACTGGATCATGTGACAGGGAGCCCAAATGCCTTGCTTCAGTGTCATCCAGAATTGTAGCTTTGCCTGCAGCATCCCAGAGACGGACTAACCAACTAATTATAGACTCATCTGGTCGTCGGATGTAATCCTTTCTCAAACCTCGGATGTCCTTCAGGGAAAAAGCATCAATAGTGGGTCCTGATCTTGTGCCAGCTGGTTGGACATTTGATCTTAGGCCAGTTGATCTGGCTCCCAATCGGGTGTCAGTTAGTTCGGCTTCTGATTTTACGTCAGTTTGTCCAGCTTCTGATTGGGTGTCCTCGGGAGGCCTTGAGGGCCCTTCACCTTCATCATCATCATCCTCCACTGGTCAATCAGTCTTTCATGCTCTCTTTGCCCCGGCGACTGCCAGTGTCTTAGACTCCCTGTCTGGTTTAGCTGTTGGCCTGGAGCCCAGGATATTAGCTGCAGCCTGAGTGACTGGGGTGGTAACTAGCTTATCTCCCTGTTCCCTTTCTTTTATCTGCTGCCCTTCAGTATCCAGCAGAGTACGGTAAACATATGCCAGGGCCCAGCTCACTGCAACAATCCTTTTCTCCTTAGTATTACCACAGCACTTCTCTTTCAAATACTTTGCCACCTCAGCTGGGTTCTGAATTTGTTCAGATGAATCAGTCCCAGACTATAGGATCAGAAAATTCCTTTAAAATTTGGCCCATATCTTCCCATTTCCCACTCCACTCAAGATTTCTCTTTGTTGGGTTTACCCCTAAATCAGGAGTCTCATTAGCTCTTTTAGAAATCTCAGCTTTCATTTTATATAAACTGCAGACAGTATATAAAAGACTTACTAGATTAAATGCCAGAAAGATGGTCTCTTTAACACTCAGGGGAATCTGAACATTTTCTAATAGAGATGTAAAAAATTCAAAGGAGAAGAGGGAAGACAGAGGCTGAAAAAACTCTTCCCCTGCTTCTCCCCTAACAAACTGAATGCACCACCATAACAATGAACTATACACCTCTGGAACAGATTTAAGCATCTTAACAGCCCTTCTATAAAGCATCACAAGCAGGCCCAGCCCAATGAATATTCTGGTTAGTACCCCACGGCCCCAAAAGCTACGTATTAGTAGCAATACCAGAGCTTTTTCTATATAAGGGAATAACCCTAGGTACCACAGAGGTTTTAAAACCTCAAAAATCCCTGGGGACCAGAAATATTGGCAGGTTTTCACCACGAATGACATTATGAATCCAGAAAAAAACATCCCAATACACCCACAAGACAAATAGAACCACCAGTATTATTATTAAGGTTTTTCCACTTTCTCTGGCCCTTTCCCGGCCAATGCACCAAGAAATGTCCTGGTTTGGAGTAAATTAGGGAAGAACTTCCAAAAGGAGTCCCCTAAACCAAACCTCCACCACCCCGTCCCCCCCCAGCCCTGGGTTCTGGAAGGAAAATACCTCGGAGGAAAGTGGAAAAACCGGTTTATTGACAAAAATACACTCCCCAACACCGAATAGTGGGAAAAGACGGGTTACTGTGACGATGGGGAGGGTGCTGACGCGTCTCTGTCTGGCCCGGGTCTTCTCCAACTTCTCAGGTCAGGTCAGGTCCGGAGCCGGTTCAAACCTTGGGGGGGGGGGGGAAGAAAAACGGCGGCAGGGGCAGCCGGAGAGCAGAGCGAGGCAAAGCGAAGCGAAGAAGGCAAAAGCAGCCGAGCCAGCTGAAGCAAGGGCCGAAAGCAGCCAAGAAGGAAAAAGGAGGCAGGAACTGCAGGCTCCCGCCCAAGAGGGAGGGATTCAGCTGCGAGACATAACAACATATCCAAGATATGGGATGGATATATGGGATAGGAGGCAGCTCAACCCAGAACAAATATAAATTAATAAATAGAGACATGAGCTGGTAAACAGAAATGAGGAAGTAAAAAATAATAAGCCCAGCACCAGAACTGATCACTGGGTAAAAAGTATAGGCTGAAATTTCATATGGTAATCTCACATTTCAGCCATCATCACAGATTCTGGAAGAAGGCACCATTTTTCACAAACCCTGTATTGTGGTAGAACTCAGTGTGTGGCCAGGAAGACTGCTACCAGTAACTGGAAGCCCAGATAAATTTATCACACCACAAAATTCACCACATTACCAAAGCATTCAGAAATAAATATTATGGAGGGCAGTTTATAGGAACAGGGGAATAAATTAACTAGGGGTGCTCTCAAGTACTAGGGGTGCTCTAAGTTGAATTTCTGTGTCAGGCTACCAAAGAGAAGAAGTACTAAAAAATACTGCTCTTGTTACAATATATTACCTAGGGGATAAGTCTTCACTTTACTGTATTGTTGTTATGTGTGCACATGGAAAATTTTTTGTACACTACAGTCATGCCATGATACAAAAATGAGTGATAATTACTAAGAGCAAGCAGCATGTGGCACTGATGGTTGTGGGAGCAGGTAATAAGGTATAAGGGACACAGCTAGCACACTGCATCAGTGGTTTCATACCAAACCAGGTCAATTAGGCCTAAAATCACTTCTGATAGTCATCAGATTTTGAGTCATTGTGACACAAGTCAGTAACTCCTAAATCAACAACAGGCAGATGTTTTTAGCTTGAATAAAAAGAAAAACATCACCACAATGAGTGTGTTTCACCGTGAGCTGAGGATAAGTTGGCAAGGAAGCTGAAGCAGATAAAAAAACTCTCCACAACAGGAATGATGAAGGATGAGATCATCTGTGCAGTACCGGCTGCTTTTGGTTTGTAGAGTAGTGTGAGCAAGCAGATCTTGGGCTGAGAAGAGTCTAACCCTACCTCTGTAGATTGCGTACTGAGATTATGAGGCCTATAGCCTTAATTGCTGTAGCAAGGCCATAACTTAAAGTATGTGCTCTAGAGGAGTGTACAGTTTTTATGTAAAACATAGCATGATGTGTCTGATGCAGGAATTTAAAAATTATTCCTGTGATTGATTTTATTATTGCCCAAACTGTGTGTACTGTTTTAATCAGAGTTTATTTAGCTTCAACTTGCCTCAATTACTGCTACAGTTGTGATTACTACAGTGAGAAGCCATTCTTGTTAAGTTTCTATTCCCCATCTAAATACTAAATTAAGACTGACCAAGAAATTAATTAATCTTCCTTTCCATAATCAAAACATATTGACAATATGTTTTTTCCCATAAAGGAGGTGATACCTAATCCTATAACCAGTAACACCTCACTGCTGAGGCTTCAGCAAATCCCATTTATTTACGTCTGCTTTGAACTTTGGGCACCAGACCTCAGGGTTACAATGCAGTGGTTGTCACATCACAGGGCTCAGGAGCTGAAGCCTTTTTTTCCTGGACAACCTCCTGCTCATTCACAAGTGCACAATGCCAGAACTAATCCCTGCATCCAAACCATGGTGAGATTGAAGATGATCAATGACTCCTCAGAATTCACATCCTCAGAATTACATAAAGTTGTTGAGGCTGCAATTTATTTGGAGACATTTTGGTTTCAATGTGATTCAACCTAATTTCTCTAGAATCTCCTTAAAAATTTGTCTACATGCACACACATGCATATGTGGATACTTAACCAAAAATATCACTGATCTTTCCAGTGGCAAGCAGCAACTCCCACAGTTCAGGGCAGACAAACATTTCAGTGTGAGCTCATCCAACTTCTAGCAGAGGGCAGCATTCATGTAACATCTTGGGAATGTTTTGGGGATTTTTTTAATCAGTTAGAGAAGAAGGAATCCATGAACAGCATAAAACAAGCAAGATGTTTTCATCTTTATCTACACTTTTCTTCAGCTGACGCTGGAGCTTCCAAGAGTGTTGTAAGTTGGTTCTTCACTGCACTCAAGGGCTCTTGAGTCCTAACACAATTGTTGTGGCAAATAGGCATTTTCTCAATATGCACTGTAACTGAATTTACAAAAGCAAAACAAGTCTGAGACAAGTTTCTCCTTTTATGAAGTGTTATTCTCTGACCTAAATCAGTTTGAATCATTTTATGTTACTCCCTATTTAGTGGATTGATTGCTACTATGGCAACCACCCATCTTGCTTTACAGGCATAGGTATTATTCCTTGATACACTTATGTTCTCTCACCAAATACACTTTGTACATGTTCAAAATTGGAAAATATCTGGGAAATTTTTTTGCTTTGACACTGTTGTTATCTAGGTTGTAGTATGTTGCAAAGATAAAATAGGACTGAAAGTGTAAAGTAAAGTTTGCATTAATCCCACTTACTGAGTGCTCAGTGAGAAGTACAGGAAAACAAGCTCCCTACATTAGTTTTTCTTTTCTAGGTGTAGAAAAATATCAGCTCAATATCAAACCTGAAACATGTCCCAGAGACCTAAGGAAAGATACTGCTGTGGTTACAAGATCCTAGGCAGTCTATCTCAGATGGAAGAGGAGAAAATGGGATGAAAATAATCCGACTTAGTGGCGGCTGCTGCTGGTTCATACAGCTAACTATGTAGAAAATTGGTGACATAACCCAGAAGGGGCTGTATCAACCTTGGAAACATTTAATGCTCGTAATGAAGGTCAAATGACAGAAGTTTGTGGGTTTCTGGCAAAAAGTTATCAATGTTCATATCATTACAGCTAAATGAAAGGTATCTGGTGGGACTAGGCCATCCATGAAAACAATCCTTTCAGATACTCCCTCGGCAGGATGTCTGCTTTCATCCCATAAATTTCAATAGCACTCTGCATGACTGATGCAAATGTATGTCACAGGAGACACAGAGCTCTCCCACACTGCTTTTATAAGAAATCTCTTTCTTTCCTCACTGTTTCATGGTTTAGACTAGTATTCAGAATTTCATTGGCAGAGAGGACAAAAAAAAAAAAAAAACACTCTATCAATGGAATGTCAGTGGGAATGAAACTTAAAGAGGTGTCTGGATATCATATTTTAGGCAATAAAGATTTTAAATAGAGAAAACCTAGGTTTTATTTTTAAGCCTCCTTCCTCTACAGCTTTTAAGAAGGAAAGAGATACTTTTTCTTCTATTAAGCTATCAAAGCTTATATATAAATCCCCTGAAAGTATCATTTTGTATTTATATTTACGGGGATTTTCTACAAAAGTATAAATACACTATTTTCATCCTATTCTCAACCACTCCAAAGAGTCACTGCTTTCTTGGGCATAAAATAGACAAAATAATACTCCTCTGAGCAAACTTTAAATATATGTGTCTTTTCCTGGCATGCAAAAAAGCCACACACACAACAAAAAAATCCCAGAACCTCTAAGCAGAGTAGCTTGAAACCCCACTAATACAACACAAGTAACATCCTAGGGAAAGCATCTCAACCAAACTTGTAACAAAATATTTTGTAAGGCCTTCCTCAGTAAAAATGTGAGGATGTACTGATACTTGTACAGTGGTTTTGTCATGGAAGAAAACAAGAGGAGCTAAGAAATTCAGAGCTGACAGACTCAAAGGCTGAGGGTCTCGTGAAAATCTAGGTGCACCTTGATTGATAGATGTCCGAAAACAGGCTAAAACTCATGTTCTTCCTCTCTCCCTGACACCCCAATTACACGCAGCTTAAAAAGCGAAGAAACATATGTCTGTATGTCCATATGTGTCTATATGGAAGAGGAGAAAAGGAAATAAGAAAAGGAAATGTGTTCCTGATCTTCCCCTTTTTCAATAATGAATCAGCATCCTCTTGACCAGCTACCAAATGGACATCTGCCAAAGTATCAGTGGAAGAACAGGACACTGAGTAAACTTATTGCAGGAATTTACTCTCATCCAAAGTGGGAGGAAAAATAGTTATGTATTGTTCTGCAAAGATCATTGCATGGCTTTCCCCAAATCCAGCAAAGAATTGCTAACACAAGTACTGGCAAATATACAAAGCTGATGGCCTGGGTAGACTTATTTAATAACCAAAAATTCAATAATCTTTATAAGGTTTGATGTGTTTGATCATCTATTGCACTCATATAAAAGCACCTTCCCATTCTATCTGAAGTAGCAGCAGTTAAAAAGTGGTCCAGGTAGAATATCTATCTACCAGTGTTTCCTTTAACCAGTTGACCTTGCACCACATGTGACTATATGATTTTTCTTTCGCACCAAAATAGCTGCAAAAGATTTTTTATCCATTGAAAAAATCAATATATGGTGCAGAACAAAGATGCCTGAGCAAGACATGGCTTTTCAGGCCAACAAGGTAAAGGTCATCCTGAATTGTCAGATGCAGAGAAACATGATAAAACATAAAAAGAGGAAGTATATGAATGAGAGAAGCAAGTGCTAGGAACAACCATCTGAACAGGATGAAGTGAGAGAAAAGGAGAAGTAATTAATCCCACATAGAAGGAGCCAGTACAAGTAGGCAGGAGGTAAAGATAACAGCAGATGCTTCAGTTTAAAGGGGTTTAGAGAGGTCTCAAGGGTGGTTGGAGTGAAGGAGGTAGGACAGGAAAGTATGTCAGTAACTGAGATGAGAAACACATAGAACGAAAATTTTTACACTGTGATTAGAAAAAGCAAAAGAAAAATCGGTGAAACAAAAATTTAGTACATAGGCTTACCAATGATGGGTCTTCATCATCGTGATAGAGCAAAAAGTAAACTATAATATGCATTGGGGTGTGCAATAGCAGATCTGCAGAAATGGGCTCTACTATGGTGTCGTCCAAAAGTTACCAAAATTGCTAAGCTGACTATGGGGCTCCCTTAAATATTTCACCACAGCTTCTTGCTATGCTAGGTGACACACTTCTAAGGTATTTATCTACATTTTGATGTAACTCAGAAGAAGAAATGATTTTGAGTTAAAAGGTGCACTTTCACATGTGTGTTAGCAGGTTTGAGCAGATGCACTTTTCAGCCAATTGAGAATGCAAAAGCAGTATAAGGAGGTATGTTTTGAAAAGGCACTTTTGGTGGAATTGGACAATTGCACTATAAATAAAATCTACACCAAGGCAGGAATTGCCATAATATAGCCATTTTCATTTGTCATTACTGTGATGCTCCACCATCATATAAAATACCTTTTTTGCTTATTTCCTTTGTTTGTTCATTTTGGGGGTTGTTTGTTTGTGTTTGTTTTTGTTTTCATTTTCATTTTCAATTTTGTTTTTGTTTGGTTTGGGGTTTGGTTTTGGTTTTATTAGCCTGTTCTGAAATCTCATACAAACAAGGTTCACAGGCATTTTTCCTGGGACATTCATATATACATCACACATATTAATATTCCTTGCACATTATATGTTATATGATCATACACTCATCCAGGATAGGTTATAGACAGGCATTATATATTTGGGTTATAATTGTGAAGTCATTCAAATTATCAAACTACAAAGCCTTATTACTCGTGGCAAATAGCTTACCAACATAAACCAACAAAAGATACCAAACAACCAACAAAAAAAGTGCAATCAGGTTCATCCAGATGATGTACAGAGAAGGGAAATAATTCCTCACTAAACTACTTCCAGAAAACTTTTAGGTACATTATTTAGGACACCTGCAGGTAAAAGATGTCCAGGGCTTGGTGAAAATTAGATCTACTACTTCAGTATTTTGTCAAATCTATTGATTCTACCATTCTAACCAAGATTGGATTTCTATCCAGTATAGCCACTTGAACTTGAATAAGGTTTGGCAGCACGTCTCAGGGATATCAACCAATAGACAGGTCAACAAATCAACTCGTCAAGGTCTGGATGTCTGTTTGTGTGTATGTACATATCTCTTTCTCATTCTTATCACTTGAGAAGTGTTGACTCAGTGTTTCTGCACTGTGGCATTTTTTGATGTGTCTACAGAAACCTTTTTGCATTATCTCTGTTGTGGCTCCACAACAGTGTATCACAGAGGAATTCAAATGCATTAACTCTTTGTAGAACAGTCCTACTGCTGAACTAATGTGCCTGTAACTACAATTGTACCTACAATGAATCATGTATGTATCATTTCTTTGCACACTCCAGCCCAGAATGAGTGTGGCAAGAGTGAATTAATGAGTGGAAAAGAATACCTTTCCTGGAATCCTGGAAAAGGATACCACAGTGAAGAAGACTTGAACACCTGAGGCAGAGAGATGGCACGCTGCCATGTACTAACTCACTAGTTTTACTCCTTCACCACTTCTGTCTGTATAAAAGGGAAAATTAGGCTAGAAGTATTTCATACATTTTTCACACATGAAAGTCTAGATCAATCAACCTTTCATATATATTGCAACCTTCATTACAATGGAAATATTAACTTCAGCTTTTGAACCCCTCAAAGCTTACACAAATTCACAGAAAAATAACCATGGAAAACTCACTCCTGTGTTGGGTAGTCTTTCTGTCATATTGTATTTCATCTCTGATAAAGGTAGGAATTCTGTACTTTGAAGACGCAACATTTATTTTTTTGTTGATTAAAAGATTTTCTAGTTAATCTCCAGTGCCAGCTCTGCACACACTGCAGGGAATTCTTCTGAGCTTAATTCTTCAATTGCAGATTTTATGAAAATCCTTCAGAGGCAGGTGGCAGCAGAAGGTCGCTGAAGAAAAATGTTATAAAAGAAATATCACCCAGAGAGGTGCAGAGAAGGCATGCATGGTTTTTGGTTTTGTGGATGGATGCTTATCTGTATCTACACTGCTTCTGAAGGAACCTTTCATGGGCATTGAATGAATATTTGACAGGACACAAGACATTGATGTAATTAATTTTTTCTAGGTCTAGATTCATAAAACCAAGGAAAACAGGTTGCAGATTCAGTAAGAAAACACAGTAGTCAGGATACATGACAAGAAAATTTGCAACAGTTCCACCTTTTTTCCGTTGCAAAAGCAAAGTAGGGGAAGTCCTAAATTACTTTCAGAGATGTCGTGATAAACTTTGCAAAAGAAGATATCACTATTAACAGCTGATATTTTGCCTATCTTTTTCCATCTCAGCAATGTTCCTGAAGATGTCATCTATCTCTCCTAAAACAGGTATCCACTCCCCAGAACATGGATAGGGAATACATATCTCCAACCCACTTAGCATGAAGTATAACCACATGCAAAGGCCAGAATAATTTATTCATAAATTTCTGTTCATGTTATTCTCTCAGCAACGTACTGTTTGAAAATTAAGTATACAAATATGATGCAAATTCAAAATAGAAAACCTTAAGCTTCACTTGGCATTTGACTCCTTCTGGATTTCTGCTGAATTTCTGCTTCAGCTAGAGGTTGAAAAATCTAGAAAATCATCTTACTGGCTTTGTGACTGTTTTCATGACACATCACATTCTTGGTGGCCAGAGACCAAACTATCTTTCAGTTATGATGCCGCAGATGTAATGCAGCTTCAGTGGGCTCTATGAAGTTAATCTGACATATACAAAGTACTGAAATGGAATTCAGCTCCTTGATCAGAAATAAAAAAGCAAAAAGTTTTAAAAGTTTCTATTGACAAGTGAACTTGAAGACTCTGTCCTACTATCAAAGACAAGAAAGAATGTCTTTCTGTGTATGGAAAGAAATCTCTACAGCACATGGATTTGGCAAGCAGAAATGAAAAACATTGGTATTTACAGAAAGCAGCTGGAAATTATCTTAGTTATGGGTTTCTGATGATTTCCTTCATGAATCAGTTTTGTTCTAGAAAGGGAAAAATGCTAGCTTATAAGACATGTTCTGCAATGTCAGAGTTGCTCTTCAGTCCACTGAAACACACTGCTGCTTTTCATAAACTTTTAATGCCTTTCTGTTGTGTGTTAACTTCAGTATTTTACAGCTAGTAGCTGACATCTTTCTGCTACAAGAGGAGGACTTTTTAGTGCTGAGTGGGAAAAGAGAATTGTAAGACAAGCTATTATTTAGTGTTTCTTTTGGTGTTAAAAATCGGATTGTTTGCACCTATGTTATTGGTTGAAGGCAGTAGGAGTCACCAAGTTAATCAAAGAAAAATCACAGTGGGGTTTTCCAGCTAATCAGTTGATCTTTGTTACACAGTTTTTATGCACAACATAACATCTGACTAAAATCAACAGACTGCAAGCAGTCCAGGAATAAGGCACAGGACTTTAAAGCTGTACTTCAGCCACCAGTGCAGTCCTTTCCTTGTATCTGCCAAAGTTTGGTGCCTAATCATAAACATCACACTCATTCAAAAATCAAATACTACTTACTGGGACACAGCTAGTACTTTTGTGTATAAGGTATCACCAGTTAAAGGACACTAAAGAGTTGCAGTTAGATAAGGCAAGCAATGTATGGTATTAAGTCCATGCAAAGACCTAAGAGGACAACAGCTATCCCAAGTTGTATCAATGTCTCACAAAAATACCGTCTAACAGAAAAGCATGATTAGCACAGCCAGGCTACTACTTCTCTTGGATTTGTTAGGACCTCTTAAGAGATCAGAAGGGGTATGCAGAGGGATAAATCTTGGTGTGCTACAGCATCCAAGGTATAATGTCCACAAGAATCAAACTTTTCCATTGTCTAAATCTCAATTCAGAGAGATATCACAGAATATATATTTGCAAAACTGACTGTAATAATAATCACAACCCACCAGTTGCTTACTGGAGTGCAACACACACTTACTTGTGTTCATCTTCAAACTCAAAATGCTTGGCAATGGAGTTGAACAAGATGACAGATGGGCTCTGCATGGTCTTACTGAAGTGAAGACACCAATGTTCAGCACCACCTCCTCTCACACCATGGCCATTGTATTATGCATCCAGAGGAAAACAATACTGGTATGTAGAAGCTTCTCTGCTCGCAAGAAACGGGTTTTCTTCTTCCCCACACAGTGTGTAAGACATTCCTATTGAAAACACTCAGTTCAGTTGTGCATAGCAGTGAGAGGGAAGAATCACAAACAGATGCCACTGCAAGGATGTGGAATCTGCAACTGCACACACAGGTATGCTTTAGGCAAGCCTGTGTAGCAAAGAAATGTTCAAATTTGCATATCTTTAGGATATCCACCTACCTACATGCATACAAAAAGATTTCTGTTCACTACTGTTAAACAAGCCAATATCAATTTGCCACAGAATCAGAAGCCAGGGGAGTTTGAATTAGTTTTAAATATCAAGAATATTCTTTACATCCCTACAATCTGGAAGAAGAAAGGTTTTTAAGAGTATTTTAGCTTGCAAGACATAGACTCAGTTTTTCGATTTATTATCTATTATTTGCACAACAGTGGCAAAAAAGTTTGGAAAAGAAAGAAAAGAAACAAGGATCACAGAGACAGTGGCAGCAAATGAAACCTTTTCATCACAGAAAAACAAAATCAAAATAATTGGCTGGATAACAAGATTTAGAGACTTTAATACATAATATTTATTTTAGTCCAGGAAATTAATTTAAGTGTATCTTAGCTACTTTATATGGCATTACTATAGAAAACAGTCGCTTTTCTTCAATAAGGAGTTCAAGGCCCAAAGGTTATATTTGAAGTCACACTTTTCATTGTCTTTTCTTTTTGCAGTGAGAGGGCGCCATGAGTACTCTTTGGGTGAAACAAAGATGCAAGTTAAAATTACAGACTCTGATTGACTTATTATGTGTATCAAACACACTTCAAAAATGTTTCAAACCAAATAATTCTGTAAATAAATATAATCTCCAGATAATTTCCTGTGCTACGTGGTTTATTTTTACATAAAATATGTTTGGTATTGCCCAAATGCAAGCAAATAAATAAGCTACAAAGGTATTTGTTTTGTGCCAATGGATGGATGAATGTACTTCTTGAATCTCACTTCACTTGCAAAAATGGGGCAACAAACACAACTGTGATGTGCATTATGCTCAAATATAGTCTTGAAATTCCAGAAACCGTAGCCAAGATATGTTAATAGCATAGAAATCTCAAGTTTTCTATGCAGCAGCATTAAGGTGATGTGTGAATAGGAGGAACAAAAGAAAGTACACAACAAAAGGAACCATGACACCAACCAGTCCAATAATTGGCACTTTAGTGTCTTTCTGGAAAATTTGTTTGTACAGCATTTCTGTCTCATTTTATTTGGTTGCTGCAAATGTTCTTGAAGTTGCCTTTAATGACATCTGTGTTTGATCGAAAAACTCATGCTTCATCAGCACCGTTCTGCAGCCTTAACAGGTATAAATTACAGCATTTCTCCATCCTGTGGGACCAGGGCTTACAAGGAATGGCAACCGTGCAGCTGAAAGTGCTTTCCACAACAGGGTCCTTGAATTTTGCTCATTAAAATCTGGCCTTTGGTCACTCACTCTCCTTTTTACTGTAATATTTTGTTTAGTAAGGTCATCAGAGGGAAATGACAGTAATAGTCCATAATAGTTTCTAATTGGCTAACATGCATAGAGCTTTCTCCTACTAGGAAAAAAAGGTCTGCCAATTTCTGCATAGACACTTTGCCTTTATTTGGTTTTACTCTTTGGCACGCACAGCAAGCACTTGTAGCATCCTCAGCGTCACTGCTCATTTCAGAGTAACATAAAACCTTACTGCCTTGCAGTCTTCTCACATCTGACATGTTTTGTTCAACACTTTTTGCAGTAATGTGCATGAATCAGGCTGGTGCTTTCCAAAGAAAACTTCTGTTGGCACCAAGAGAAGGACTCTCATATGTCAATGATACACAATAGATCAAGTAGAGGCTGGAAATGGACAGAACAACTTATCAAGACAGTATTCACTGTTTTCTGGTCCATGTTCCTAAGACAGCTGTCTCCCACAAGTGCAATTGCTCACAAATGCACATTTTCTAGGGCACCCACCAGAATCTCAAGTGACAATTCAAGGATACCTCTCCATTGAGCAGAGATGTATGTCCTATTAATGAATTTGAAAACCTGTAAAAAAAAGGTTTCATCTTTCTCCTCTGTGCAGTCAAAGCCTTGTTGACATCTCTTTGTACTTCACGTATGATGCTGAAAGCAATTAGAGTAACACACACTTCTTCCAGACTTTTTCTACAGGTAGAATTGCTGTGAAAGTTTGGCATTTCCAGCTCTGCACTATATTCAGACTCCATATTCTTGGAAAGAGGTCTTCCCTGTGGGTGCCATGTGCCATATTTTCAGACATTCTGATCATCTAAATTCTTTGCAAGAATAAGCTCACCTCAGTGAACCAATTAATTACTGTACTTACAACTAAATCTAAAATCACTTTTAGTACCCGCATCTTCAACAGCAGATTTATTTACTAGTTCAACTTAAACATAAATTTAGCTTCCTTAGACTGAAGCATAGTCCTCATCTATTCTAACACTGTCTATTGCTCCCATTTTACATTAGCTTATATTGATATTTTTCATTCCAGCAAAATCTTGCAAAAGTTATATAATTCTCTTAAATTTTCTTCATATTTTGTGAAATGTTCTTTGCCATCTTCGCTAAACAAGTTGCCAAGCCTTGAAGCAGCCTGCCCATGAAACTGGTTGAGACATCACCCTGGGACATCTGTAAAGGACCTGTAGATATGGTGCTTCAGGAAACTGGCTTAGTGGTGGTCTTGGCATCTCTAGGCTGAGGTTAGACTTGATGATCTCAACAGTCTTTTTCTGCCTAAATAATCCTATTATTCTGTCAGCCTAAGTTGTCTTAGGAATTAGGAGACATAGAAAGGGCAACGCTTCACCTTTAGGCATGAAAAACAAGTAAGCTTTAGACCTTCAAGTTTCAAACAACTCGAGTTTCAAACTCCAACCACAGGAGTTTCCTCTCTTCCAGGAAACATCAGTATCTGCCGAAAAGGTGTCACAAAACCATATCCCAGGCAACATATATTTTGGAGGGCAATAGAATACTGAAATTGAGCTCTCATTATTTATCTGCCTGAAGGGAGCCTACAAAAAAGATGGAGAAACTTTTCACAAGAGCATGTAGTGACAGGACAAAGGGGAATTGATCCAAACTGAAAGAGAATAGGTTTAGATAAGACGTTGGGAAAAAAAAATATTGTGAGGATGGTGAGGCACTGCAACAAATTGTCCAGGTATTTGTGGATACTGCATCCCTGGAAGTGTTTAAATCCAGGTTGGATGGAGCTCTGAGCAACCTTTTCTAGTGAAAGATGTCCCTGCACACAGCAAAGGGTTTGGGGCTACATGATCTTTAAGATTTCTTTCAACGCAGGCCATCCTATAATTCTATGATTCTCTGATTCTTGGCTCTGCTTAAATGCTTCTTCCAGTCCCAAGTTCAAAGACTATGGATAAGCTGACACAGTGTCAAGCTCCTCTGTATTCTCTGATATGACTGGTGGTAAAAGTAGAGATAGAAGATGTTATTCAGCATTTCTTATCTCATTTTGGGATAATGTATGGAACAGTCTTATCAGCTAGAAATCTAACCTTGAAATCCCAAAATTGTCCTTGAATAGTCTTGACAGAAGTATGTAACCACTTAGAATTGTATCACAATATTGGTGAACATGAAATTTTGGGGTTTTTTTCCTGTTGTCTGAAGGTTTCAGTTTTTTGAAAAAATCACTACTGTGTTATACTCTCTGAGGACATACACATTGATTCTTTACCCTCTACTACAGGTTAGGGTTTTTTTTCCCTAGTTAGGAAGAACTGAAAAATTAACTTAGACCATGACAGTAATTTGTTGAAAAACTAGGACAATGAAGACATCTATAGAGAATCTACAAGTTTACTGATGGTATGTGTTGTCTGAACTCCTAGACCTCTAGCACCAGTACTGTAAGTGTATCAAGCATACAATTTACCAAGATAATCACAGAGGATATTTTGCACAGAAAGACCCATTTTCCTTGCATTGCATCCTGACAGCAATGCTTTTTCAATAATCTAAACACTACAAATTGTATCGATATCAAGACACAACCATTCCATATTCTGCTCCAAACTATCTCTAAAGTCCTGAAAAGAAGATTTTTTTTTTTGTAGTTCTTTTTATATTTAAAAACAGAAACAGCTTTGAAAGCACTGGAGCACAAAACCTGAACTTCTGACAAGGTCTTCAAAGTCATCTTGTACAAATCAGACCACTGGAGGCAAAGAAACTACAGTCCAGCCAATCAAAGGCAATAAAGTTCCTTACCCTCATACAAGCTCACTTTACGAAAGAAGCCACTCTATGTAAGTGGCAGCTGAAAAGGAACTTCCACTAAATTAATGGAATTTTCAAGGAATGGTATACATAGGATTTCAACTTATTTTAGACTGCTAATGCCATTTGAAAAATGTGGTTTACTTGAAAGTCTCCTTAATAAAAGTTTCCCACCAAAAGGCCATCAGCAGTTATACAAAGCATAGCAGGTCAGTTGAAAAGCTGCCTATTTAAAAACCTGTAGTGGTAATCCCCAAAACTGTGTCTCCTGTCACATGACAGATATGCCTTGTCTAACTCTAAATTATGGTGTGTGGATGAAGACATGTAATCAAGATGAGCTGATTGACAGAGTCTTGACAATTCACACATTTACTGCAACATCTTGTTACCATCACTGTTAGGAGAGAGTTCATTTCTCATGTTCAGTAGCTGGCTCACAGCAGTATCTGTTTCCCTAATCTGATCAGCTCAATGGCATCTAAAAGTTTCTGCCCTTACAGCTGTGAATTTACAGCAAGCCTTGGCCTGCTGTAAAACAACAATTACCAAAGAGAAGGTGGTTATAGATGCCTAGAAGCACTGGGGAGAAGAGGAAATGAAACAGTAGATGCTGTAAGTTCTGCACTTCTAGAGTGTACCCCTAAGCCACTTTGTCTGGCTTCCTCCCTACACAGAAACAAAACATTCAACTATGCTGCCTGGTTTGGTTGTGTGTATGAAGGATTTAACACTACAAACTGCACAAGCCCTTCTCACACAAGACAGAATCCTGTTCTTTTTATTCACAGGTGGGGGTTTTTGTCTGGTGGTTTTTTGTTTGTTTTTGTTTGTTCGTTTGGTTTTTTTTTTTTTTTTTTTTTTTTTTTTTTTTTTTTTTTTTTTTTTTTTTTTTTTTCTGGGTTGCTTTTAGTGTATTACTGGTGTAAGGAATAGAAAATCCCATGCTACTCATGCACCAGTTAGAAGGAAAAGTAGCACCTTGAACATCCCTTTGATAAATTCAGTTGGCTGACTTCTACTTTGCTACTAAAGCAGTTATATTGTTCAAAACAGACTTTTTTTAAGGTGATATGTAAAGCAGCACCAGGCAGGTACACAACAGCCCCAGATAAGAAAAATCTACCTGAATAAGCATAACAGATTAATTTTACTGTGCTGGTCGTTTTATTTGGGTTTGGTTTGTTGTTTGGTTTTGATTTTGTTTGTTTGGGGTTTTGTTGTTATTATTTTTCATTAATACACTGAAGGTCAGAATACAGCTCAGTACCTGGCTTGATATAGGAAGATAAACCCCATGTAATCAGATAAATCCAACTTTTTCTATTTTTAATTGCCTGAGGAGAATTATGTGCTTAAATGAGAGGTACTTTTTAGTATGTTTGTGTTTTGGATATTAGCTTATAAAGATTATTTATTTGGACAATAAATCCTCATATTAAAATTTCAAAACCTTTTGAAAAGTTTGCTTAAAATCAGGTAACCACATTTATTTAACACTCTTTATGATCCTATGTATCTCTGAGTACTGTGGGACAGAGTACTTACTAGGGTAAAGTCTGATGTGACATTGGAGTTAATGAGCAAGTAAAGCTTCTAGTAAAGTTCCAAGGTTGTGTTTCCCTGCCATTATGATCTGGATTTTGCTACTTTAAATTTATTTTTCAAAGATGTGCTGTACAGTTTTCATCAAAAGGCAAAACAATTGATTGTAGTAAGCACTACATAATGAACCTAGCAATAAGGCTGTCACAGCTCCAGACAGGGACTGAATTATTTGGGTCTGGCAGCTACAAGGACCTGGTGATGCCTGGAAACACTGAGTTCTTGGGGCCTCATGGTGGTAGCCACAGAACTCCAGCTGTTTCCAGCACAAGGTCTCTGAGCTTGCATCAGTGGCGGCGCAAGCTCAGTCTCAGCATTCAAATGCTCCGATGCTTTGAGAAGTTGCCAAACATTGGAGGAAGAATGATAGCACAAGTTGGCATTTCTTACTGCTGAATTGTACAAAATCTAGTAAAACTGAACTCTGGGATAGAAACACCGTAAGAAACACTTCTCTGTTTCACAGCTTTTCTTCCTGAAAACCATGGGATTTCATAAAAGTGTTCATGAACCAGTGACTACATATATTTCTATTAAGATTGCTTTTGTTTTTATAATGCAATGAGCCAGGAACCACAGAAACCACTACCAATTTCTCCCCCCACCTTACCGATCCCCCCAGTTTATTCACTACTAGAAGGCAGAAATCCATTCAACATTACTCAAGAAAAGTAAATTTCACTCTGAGGAAGTGTGAAGATTGGAAACTGAAGTACCCAAGGGACAACCTCCTATTTATTCTGTAATTATGCATAGTTGCCTGCAAACCTCATATTTTGATGCTGTTGCTGTTGTTGTTGTTAACAATATGGCTTATTTTGCCTTTTCTTCACCAGACATTTAGGGGTGCTGGCCTGATAGTAACCTTGGAAATTTTATTCTAGTTTCCGAATGCAAATTGGCTAAACTGATAAGACCTTTTTTCAGTTTGTGTAGTCTTTGAAAGTTTGAAAATCTTGTAAACCTATATTCAAGTTAAAAATACTAACTTGACTCATGAAATTGCATATCCTCATGTCTTATTATTATCTTTATTTTGCCCTCTGTTTCATATGACTCTCAAAGGTGTAACAAGCAGATGTCTTAATCCATGATCACACTTAAATTTGAGAGCCAGCCTAGCCATAGAAAGTGTCTCCTGGTTTTGGCTGGGACAGAACATTTTTTCTTAGTGCCAGATACAGTGCTGTGCTTTGGATTTGGTATGAGAATAATGCTGATTACTCGCTGATATCTCGGCTGTAGCTAAAAGACTGTTCACTCTCTCATTCTCTGCCTGTGAACACATGCACAAGAAGTTGTGAGAGAACACAGGCAGGACAGCTGACCTGAACTGGCCAAAGGGATATTCCACACCACAGAACATCATGTCCAGTATGTAAACTGAGGGGATTTGGCCAGGCACTACCAGCTGCTGTTTGGGGATGGGTTGGACATCAGACAGCATGTGGTGACCAATTGCTTTGTACAGCACTCGTCTTTCTTGGGGTTTACTCCTCTGACACTGTCCTTCTCATTTTTCTTGTTGTTGTTGCTATTTTTGTTATTTTTATTATTATTATTAGCAGCAGCAGCAGTAGCAGCAGCACTATAGAAATAATAATAATAGTAATAGTAATAACAATAATAATAATAATATTTTAATTAATTACTTAGTTTTTGTTTCAATCATTAAATGCATTTTATCTCAACCCATAAGGTTTACCTTTTCTTTCCAATTCTCTTTCCCCTGCGAGATTGGTGGGGAGGGCAGTGAGCAGCTGCACAGTACCTAGTTGCCAGCTGGAGTTAAACCACAACAGAAATAAATAACTGGAAGCTGGGCAAAAGGTGTCCTGTCTCTGTTTCTCCAGAGAAAGAATAGGATTATTCCCTCATAGTTTCAGACAGAAAGGACTGGAGAACTGAGAAGCACTTCCCAGCTCCTAGGGAAAAAATAAACAGATTAAAGCTCCTAGCAAAAATTACCTCCATCAAGTTACAGAAATGGACAGGATAAAAAAAATTCCAAGTGACTGACACACAGATGTGTTATGATTCAGTTACAGAAAGACAAAATGCTTCTAAAATCTCGGATCATACCCCAGGAAATCAGCCAGGGAAAGTCAGTTTCCTATAGTTCTCCCTTCTACCTCTTCCGCTGAACTGAAATTAGAGGACAATTGTATGAAGTCCTTATTAATCTTATATGCTGCCTATTTGGACTTGCATGTGTCCCTGAACACCAAAATGTCCTCAGGGTTGATGCAGTAAAAACTGTTGTGTTTAAGCTGGTGGAGTATCATCATAGTTCAGCACTGACTCAGAGTGCTTGATGGAGATAAGCAAGAGACAGAAGGAGAGAGATAGCTGTCACAGAGGCTAAAATCTAATCACAGTTTACTTCTATCCTCAGCCCAAGGATTCTATACATGTAATCGACATGTCAGCTGGAGAGTATTTCATAGGGTTGTTATCAGACTTACTCAAAATTAAAGTGCTAGGCATTTTTGCAGTCATGACTTGTGCTTCACATGAAAGGGTACAGCATAATTTTTCCAAAGAATTTCAAGAAGAAAATGAATAAAATAATCTGTTACAATTTACTGGGGACAGAATGGTACTTGTGGATTTGGCATGGAAGTGGGAATCAAAATCTTGCTCTTAAACACACATCTTTACAATCATGAATGTAACATGAAAACCTTAAAGAAACTCTGCAGAAATTCACTAGACACTCCTGGCAGTGTGTCGTCCTGATCTTTTCAGCCTTCTGATGTTTGCGTTTTTGTAGTGGAGTTTCTCCACAGACTTTTAAATAAACAAAAAGTAATGTTTTGAAAACCTCCTTTCTGGAAGAAGAACAATTGATAAACAACTAGTTTGACCAGAGTAGTTGGACAGGTGTCAACCTTTTCCTTCAATCTCTAGTCATTGTCCAGAGTCTATACAAACCCAAGGGAAAAATAAACCACCTCTCTTTTTGCTCTTACAACCTGACTGCATGAGTGCTATTCTTACATGTCCATCTAGTGACACTAGTGCTTTCCCATGCAGTGCGCCTCTTCTTCATTGCTCACAAGTCTTCCACCAAGGAAATTCTTACCAGCATTTAGTTTCTGAATGTACTACCTGAAACTACACAGCTGCTGAGCTTCCCTGATCTTCACAGTCTTCCACTTCTTTATTCTTTTAGATCTTTCATGTTACACATCACAACAGGTAGACAGAAGGGTAATTTTTGCACTTAAAAGTTGCAGTGGCTAATGCAGCTGAAAGCAGGGAAATTTCTGCTGCTATTGAATTCATTCTTTGATTAAATATTACGATTGGAAGATGTACACACTCAAATGTTAATAAAATACTGGTTTTTTCACAGTCATCAATGTCTAATAGAGGCCATTTAATCTATTTACAAAACAAATTATATTATTTTACACCCTTGGGCAGCATTTTAGTCATAGGAGGCAATTTCATTCTAATTTAATAAAGAAGAGCTATGCCTAACCTAAATACCCATGAAACCCACTCTTGAGCTTCAAGTAAATTGCATCTTGGGAAGGGACCTAAATATGTCTCTGCTTGTTAAAATGCTAAAATTAATGTGTTTAAACTTTATTTACTGTATGCAATTTTATCTGTTCTCCAAGGATCGGATCTTAACAGATGCTTGATTTTAATGACTACTTTTAATATCTGTTTCAGAGGAAGTCAAACATGTAGCATTCCTGATAAAATCCACAAATCCAGCCACCCCTGTGAAAGTAACTGCAACTCTCATTTATCACTAAAGAATCCTACCAACTCACAGTGTTTCTACCTTTAAATCCATCTACTGTGCTCCATTATTATATAATTATCTATTGAATTCTACTTTTATTCCTAATTTCCTTAACTCTATAACCGGTGTTTCAATCTTAATTGCTTACTTGGAAGCAGTAGTTAGAGATAATGGCCGGCTTATACTGAATGCTACATATACTGAAAGAGATATCTGAACATAAAGAATTTATAGACCAGATCAAGGGTTTTTCTACGGAGAGTCAAAGTATGTATAGAAGTTGCTATGATGAACAGTGTGATTAAATAACAGCATAACCTTGTATTTGTGAATACACTTTGCTGTTGTAGTGGTTTCAGGCTTTGAAAAATCATTTCTGTACAAAACCAATACAGCAGTCTGTATGTTCCTATTGACATCAGATAAGTAGCTTCTCTCATAACTGTACCATTATATACCCAGCAGAACATCTAAAAGCACTCTACAAACTTCCTAATTCCCCTGGAAAGCAGTCTGATGCATAATGGCACCAAAAGCTACCCAACACAGTGTGTCAAAGCCAGTCCAGCTGGCAGCATTAAAGCTCTATTTCCTCAGCCAAAACCCACTATCTCAAGCTAAGAAATTCCCCCCAAGGAATATACTGCCTTTGTCTACAACGTGGCAGATGTTTTAAGCACAAAAAAACAACACCGGAGTAAGTTAGTTTAACAAGTATTCAGGCTTCTTCATGTGTGCCTTGAGTGTTCTATCTCTATACAGAGAAGCTGGTGTTTTCAATCACGTCTTAAAATCAACTCCTCTGGTAGAGTTTTATCATACTAGCAGAGAGAGAACAAAACATTTACCATCATCTACCTTTTATAGCTTCTTCTGGAGAACAAAAAGAGCGGAGGTTACTACTAAGTAGATAAATTACTTCTGGAGAAGAAGCTCTCTGCTTTGACTTTGTGTCACTACATACTCAAGACGGGCTCTTAACAGAGTGCTGGAAGTCAGTCTCTGTAGACCAGCTGCCATTTCTACATGTGAAAAATATTTTCTTCATCTTTTTGTAGGTTCTCCTTCTTGCCTATAATGAAAGAATGAGTAATGCATCCTGGCCAGATGCAGGCAGCTTGACATCCAGTTACCAGAGACACAAATTCAACCTTCCACCAGCACGCAGTGCTGTCATTAGCAACACGGTGACTTCAATTTTCTTTCATGCTAACTGTGAAAATTTGTACTTATAAAAATATCTTAAGCCAGCATCAAAACAGATGTAATTACAAGTAAGTGACTGCTTCTCTCTGCATGTGGGCACAGTGATTTGAAAGAAAATATTTTTTACTGCTTCTAGCAGGCCAAAAATTATGACTTTGATCATGATGAATATGAATTTTTTACCTTCATTGAAAAAACACATAATAGGCCAAAGATAACAATCTTGAACATCATGACATTATTAAGGGCATGTCTATGCAGCACAAAAAATTGTTAAATTTCTTCTGATAAAGAAAATATAGATTGATCAAAATACAGGGGGCTTTTTGCTCCTGCATGTTTCCTCTATCCTATTTTGCTTGAGAACTGCTCATATGCTCACTTTGTGCAAGGCCACCAGTGCCACAAGGTGTATCAGAAGAAAACAAACACCTCCAAAGGTCAATATGGACAACTGCAACATCATTTGACAAAACTCAGCACTTTTCACAATTTTGTCAGGTGGCTGTGCTTAATACCTGTTGAGAAACAGGTCAGAATCAGTTAGTAATAACTAAAACTTTGGAAAAGGAAAAAATTATTAATGCAAAAAACTGACTAGCAATTGTGTGGTTTTAGTTTGTGGTTTTCAGAATCTTAAAGTTTTCATAATACAATTTAAAGGGTGTCAAATAGGTGATAATTTACAAAAATGAGTTGGAATACACCATATTGCAACCCACAAGGAAGTACTTTCTAAAGAGTGTCTGTGAGTTCCTTTGAAATTATAAAAAAAGTGAAAAACACTGGCTAGATAAACACACTGCTTTCAGTAATTCATATTAAAATATATTTATGTAGTTGGATTTCTGTCACAGAGCAAACATTGAAAACCTCCAACAAATTCTGATTGATCCATAACAATTAAAATGCATCATTGACAGCAAGGATGAAGAATTACCAGGTCACAGAGCAAACAGGTTGTTACATTTCACTGTGGTTAACCAGATTATTGAGGACCATAAATATTCATTATAAAAGTGAGCTTGTTCTGATGTGCAGTCACACATACAAAGTTACTAAATGTGTGGATTTGCATGGTCATTGTTAGCATTGACATTTTTGGCAGGTCTGTCTGAAAAAGGATTTGAAAAATTTGTCTCTACAAACTCAGTTGAAATAGTTGCATAGGTTCCCTTTATTCAAAAATTTTCTGCTTTATCCATAATTTCAACGCATATGTGGCTGTACCAAAATCAATATAGAAACATATTATTTGTGAAATAAAAAATGTATTCGACTCTGCTATTATTCCTCTCCCTTGAGGTCTCCATGACTTATCAAAACACTTTGATTCTAAAACACTAAATATTGGGATATTTGGGAATTAACAGATGCCTTTTTTTTATCTCCCTTTGGACAGAGAAGGGCTATAGATGTCATTCATCTGGACTTGTGTGGAGATTTTGACATGGTCTCCCACCACATCCTTATCTCCAAATTGAAGGGGAAAGGATTTGATGGGTGACCATGGTGGATAAGGAATTGCCTGAATGGTTTCATCGGAATTGCCTGAATGGTTTCATCCAGAGTAATGTTCAACAGCTCCATGTCCAGTGATGAGTGATACCCCTCAGGGATCCATACTGGGGCCAGCTCTGTTTAGCATTCTCATCAATGATATAATGTCACTGGGTGCACCCTCTGCACATTTGAGCATGACACCAAGTTGAGTGGTGCTGTTGACATTCCTGAAGAATGGGGTGCCATCCTGAGGGTCCTGGGCAACCTGAGGGACTGGTCCCATGGGAATTTACTGTGGTTTAACAAGACCAAGTTCAAGGAGCTCCACCTGGGTTGAGGCAACCCCTAGCATCAACTCAGGACCAGAGATGAACAGACAAGAGCAGCCCTGTGAGAACGACTTGGAGGTGAAATGTAAAAGCTTCAGCATTAATTCTCATTGTTAGATGTGCTGTACATATCATACACCATCAATCATTCACTTTACAACTGCTCAGTAATCTGCAGAGGCACAAAATCTTTCACCATTAATATGCAGTTACAGTACATCAGTTAAAAAAAACCTCCCAGTATAAATACTGTAAACCAGAAACACTTATGAATAATTCTGAAGGTTGAAGAGTTTATATGCAAATAGGAAAAAATGCTAATTGCTCAGTTTTCAAAGGAACATATTTCCAAGATTCCGATCTCTAGGTTTTAGTGCTTCTTTCTTTCTGATTTTCATATTTTAAAGGCTGCATCCTGTAATTTAATCTGATATGCATATAACACAGGTTTAGGCCAGAATATGCTTCATGTGGGAACTTTAAAAGGAAGATATGGTGATCCTTGGAGAAACAATGTGGGTAAGACTGCAGTGCACAATACTTCACATTTCAGACAGTTATTTTTCCTCAAATTTTAAAAATATTGTGGCCAAAAAAGTGTATCCTTAATAGATGCCCCCTATACCAAATATGAAATTTGGTCATCATGTAACTCAAGTAGAGACTGAATATCAAGAGGCATAGCTTTTGAAGCTTCATAACCCTCTGCTAGTTCAGAAGGCTCTTTTACAAGACTACTGCCTTCTGGCTATATTTTACACATATCATAAACAGTACTGCTACATAATTCTCTTTTCAGGTAGCTGTGGGAAGCTCACTGACTTCCTTTTTTTAAGATACAAATCTGCAGCAGGCCACAGAGCCTTTATTAGTCTTAGAGATAGAAGCCTTATGTTTCTAAGTTCTGCAAACTCTTTGAATCAGGGCCAGCCAAGAATGGAGGCTGTTGCAGGTGGTTTCTATTAGGCCAGGAGATCAGTTGGGGAAATTACTTTTGACAGAGCTGCTTTGCCACAAAATAGGCACTATGTCCTGATTTCTGGCACACAGAAGGAGTCAGCATTTAGGCTACAGTCTTCAGCTTAAGCAGAACTTAGTAGCAAAGAAACTCTAGTCTTTCAGGACTAGAGTGTCTTCTATGTCAGCTGGCATACTTCTCCACTTGTACTGGTCCTTTCTACTTCATGTCAGTCAATGAGGCCTTTATGAAATAGTTAAGACTGGCCAAACTTCTTTTCCACCTAAGTCTTGTGTTTTCCTGGAGGATAGCAAAGAGAAATTGGAGTGGATCGTTTCTGTAATCAGAAATTACTTATTTTATACAAGTATTTTAAGATGAGAAGTAGCTATCACCTTCTCCTAAGAATACTCTACCAATCTGACAACAGTGCAAGTATCCTTGATTCTATGCCACAAACAGTCCTATGGAATTTATCTTAGTTACAGTTATGTTGGACTTACTCTGTATAAGAAGAGGCCTTGACTGTACAAAACCATAACTGAAGTATGAAGTAATTTTGCATTTCAGTGGCATTTATTACATTTCTATTTGTATTTACTTTTTTAAAAAATTATTACAGTTCCATGTGTAATGAAGAAATTAAATATCATGTATTATACTGACTTATAATAGGCATCCCCTCCAACTCTTTCTGGCAGCTTGAAATATTCTACCATCTGAAACTGGAGTTCTTTGGCACTAAGGAAGCCTCACAAACAGAGCTGGAGGAAATAAGCAAGGCAATCTTTACAAAACAAAAACAGGATTACACTTACCAAACACACAGATTAGATGCTTAGAGTTTTCAAAATAAACTAGAGACACTTGGCTTCTCAGGAAAACACAGACAAAACAGACAAAGCAAGTGCGAACATCTGTTATGAATTTTAAGATGTTTGCAGTAACTTGCATGTTCAAGAAGAGCCTGAATTTTGTACTTCCCTTTCACACAGGCATAAACAGAGATATCAGTCAAGTTGCTGAAACATTAAAAAAACTTTAATGAAGTTGAATTTTAAAGAAATAAAATTCAAGTTGAATGCCACATATCTAAGGCAATAAAGAGAAGAGAGCGTTCACAGTTATTACCTGGCAGTCCATTATCTACTTGGTCCCCCCCTCTTCTACTGCACACAGACAAAGTGTCTTCTTGTCACCCAGAGTGTGTGTACAGTTACCCCAGATCCCAGCTATTAAACAAATTTTTGAAAAGAGATAAGCTTGACATTTCTTTGAGATGTCTCCTAAGGTGACGTTATGATGTTTGTAACCCCAGTAGTCTGTTTGGTTTGTTCTGGATATTGTGCTTTGAACCTTTGATATTTGGTCTGGGAGCAGGGGGGAGGGAGAGCCAGCTTGTTTTCAGAAACTCTCCTCCACCAGCTGGCCTTGAGAGTCAGAGTCAGCAACACACAGAGTGGGACGGAGAGGTGTTTTCTCTCTTTTTTCCCCTTTAATTTTTAGTTAGTTAGTGTGTAGCTAGCTGAGGGGGAGAAACTTAGTTTTTCTTTTCCTCCTGTTATTTTTTCCTTTTTTTTTCTTTTTTTTTTTTTTCCCGTTTTGTTTTGTTTTGTTTTGTTGTTGTTTTTCTTTTTTTCCACCTTCCCTTGGAACTGTTACAATCTCTCTGGACTGAGGACCGAGGCAAATGCTGTGGGGGGCTTGGACCTGGGACCCACCAAGATCCATCCTGTGCAGCAACTTCTCCCAGCGCTAGAGGGACTGAGACAGAGCAACCACCTCCAGGAGGGACTTTTCTAAATCTGTCATCTCTCCACAGCAGCATGAAGTTCTTGTCATTGGGTATTGTCCAATTTATTGTGCTGGGGAGTGCTTTGCCTGTTTAATGAACAGGGCTCTTTCCACTTCTCTCTGAGGAGGTTTTTTTTCCCCTGAACCGGCTGGGAGAGGGGACAGAGGGCCCCTTAGGAGGTTTCCTCCCAAATTTGCCCTAAACCACTACAAGGTGTCAGATATGAAACTTCATAAAACTGTCCTACTGCAAGCAGTGATTTGTCCAGCATATCTGACTGCCATTCTCTTTTCAAAGGGATTGTAAAAAACTAATTAAAAAACCACATATACACATAAATATTACTTGCAGTTCAAGGAAACATAGGAATTTGAGACTGGTCTTCCAGTATCTGTTTCTTGCACTCTGCTCTTTAGGGCTTCACAAAGTTTTCTCCAGTTCATCTAAATATAATTCTGGAATACTTTATAATGATAGTGATTTTAGGACACTGGAAATACTCCTGATGTCTCCTGTTCTCTTCTAATTATAGGGGTTTTAATATTTCACAAACAGGATGTGTTAAGAAGCATTTGTCTCTACAAGCACAATTTCTGTAAATCCTTCTGTTTTAGAGATGATTTTGATTACAGAGGACAAGATGTAAGAAATGCCCTTTTTCCCCTCAACAGCAGCCAGAGAGCTTTGATTACAGCTTTATACAAGTGCTGCCTCCTCCACATCCTACAGACCCCACCATAGTTGCAAAAAATGATCAAATAACTCATGCAATGCAAAATGCTATCCCACATTTTCCTCAAGAGCATGGAACAAATAATCTCAAGAGCATCTAGAGGACAAGAGTGATTACTTGAATGTCAGTAACAGGAAATGATAAAATGACTAAGTTAAACTACAATTAGATCTAGAATATCCTCCCTCCTCTTACTCAAGAGAAAATCCACTTCAACTACCCTTGAATCGTCATGGTCCTTTAACCAATACTGAACAAAAATCTCTTCTCAATATTCAATTCAAATAAAGAATAAATATGTATTACATGAGAAGACTGTGTAAAGATAACTTCAAAGAATTTTAAGGAATTAAACAAACTAGAATGTTTTTTAATTCATTCTGGGGCAAAGTGAATCCACATGCACCCTCTTTTAAAGGCAATATTTTTATTTCTCCCCTAGGTAAGAGAAAAAGATCATTAAATATCTTGATGTGGAAATAATTATAGTTATGGCTAACAATAGAACTGCCTCTTCTATTACAAAGTACAGTAATGGAACCTGTTGGCTTCATTATTTATGACTAAAAAACACTATGCATTTCAAATACATTTGGAAACAAAACAGGAATGGAGCTTTCAGAATCCTCGCATCTAATCCTACACCATTGTTAGTGAAAAGCACTACTCATTTCCTGAATCTCTATTTCCAGTATAGCTTCTAATCAGTCTGTGAATACACATATAAACTTGTCCATCATCTGTATGGAAATGTTTTCTGCAATAGCATCTTATAGAAAAACCCAAAACTGACAGCCAACCAAACAACCATACATATTTAAAGCAGCAGCTGAAACTTAGTGAGCATTTAAGAAAAGAAATTGCAGAAAAAGCACAAACATTACCACTTTCCTGGAGATTAAAAGCAAAAATACCAAGCACTGTTATTTTATCAGTTTACCTCATGTACTTACAGGGAACATTTAGAGATTACATTGTAAAAAGCAACAATCATAAACGAACACTGTAATTGAAATTTCTCTCTCAAGAAATTTTCATCTACAAACTTCTTCCCAATTTACATCCTTGCAGTGGAGAAATAAGGAACAGGCCTGTAAAATAGAGCATCAAAAGATGGAAATGGTTTTAAATTGCCACATTTGGCATGATGCCTCCTCTTGCAGAGTGCTCTCCAATGGCTAAAGTAATGGAAGAAGAGTATTTCCACATGTATTGTTTCCTCACATGACCTTACACAATAATCTTTATGTCAGCATGAAATCAGTGAAAATTGATCATATATGTTGTTTTGATGTTGGGCTTAGGCAGATCAGATACTTTTTATTTCTAAATATCATTAAGGGTCCAAACATTGTTTAAATTTCTTTTTATGTATACATCACATATATATAATTTCAGTTAATTTTTTTATAAATTTCAGTTTCAAGGGTTTAAAATTCTATAAACAATTTTACCTCATCTTAAATTACTTTCTTCCAATATATAAAGGGACAAGAAGTTTCTAACACTATAGTTTGCAAATATGTTCCTTAGGGAACCTCTTGACTTTCCTTCATACACTTAGACCCTGTTGACAACAGGAAAAAAACCCCACAATAACTATCACTGTTTAATTTACTGAAAAGACTGCATGCTTGCAACACAGGAGCACATATGCAAAATATCAGTGAGTTCCACTTCAGATAAAAAGAATGCCTTTCTGTAGATCTGTGTCCTAAATTCTACTTTTACAAAAAGTGATCCAGAGGAGCAAAAGTAATTTCACAAAAACTTGAATAAAGAGCCAATGCTATCTATCTCCTGTTTTCTTCCCTTTTCCTATCTAAACATAAATATAATTTATCTTTTGGTCACACGTCCTTGTTGCTAAACACAAGAAATTAGCCTCCCTTGGAATTAATATTTGAGAGTTACCAGAAACCCAAGAGTTCAGACACATCAGTAGATTCCATCTTGAACTATACTGAGACTAGCATGGGATGTAGAAAGACAAAATGGATCAAGTTTCTTGATTAGGTTACACACTATTTAGAACATTTCAAAAGGCATTATTTCACTAATGCATGAAATAAGTTACAGTAATGGTATAATCTAGAAAAGTCAGCAAGTGTTCCTGGCCAAAACCACTTTCCTTTTTTTTTTTTTCTTATCTGTGAGAATATTTTGGTGACTAAACTTGATCCTAAAAAGAGGTGTACGAAGCCCTTGAACTGCCAGCAGTTCTCCATGGATGGAAGTGGTCCCCACAGAGCCCTCATGGTGCTAACCCACCCATCCCATCCCCTCAAAGAATGTCTTCTGATACCAATTATAGTAGATGATTATTTTTTTTTCCTATCTGACAGTGGAGAAAAATGTTGTGCTAGAAACACTAACATGTTTTCTTGTTTCCTTTGAAACCTGTTCAGGGAAGGAGCAGAAAACCTGCTGCCGCATCATTTCTGAAGCAGCGTAATTCCTGAAAGAGAAGCCAGCTATTCCCATCTTGTTTTATTTGCAAAGGACCACCAGAGAAAGAGCAGAAAGCCACTGTACATATTTAGGATGCAAAGACCATAAGCACAGTTGAAGTTTCTAAATGAGCCATAAATTGTGCCTCTGGGGTTCCAGCACTTAAGGTGGAAAATATAATACCTAAACCAGTCAGACTCAGGAGTTTCTGGTGTTGCTTTCTTTTTCTCTCATTATCTGTTCAAGTCACTGTTTTTCAGATATTACGACATTAACACAAACTTTCAGCAGAAAAAGACAGTAGGAGTACAGTCTTGGGTAAGACTTTTTTTTTCCTTTGCCACTCACTTTCTGCAGGTGAGCCTTTAACAAATGCTAAAAAGATTTCTTGTTTAGATGCACAAGGTGACACAAAGCCCCTGGCAACAGAACTGGGAACACTCTGAACACTGTGGTAAGAAAATTGGAACGCAGCAGATATCTCACAACTTTATAAGAGCCTTCTGTCTGGAGGGCACTGGTTTTCAAAACATAGTTCATTCAAATAGATTTGTGTATTTCCTACATAAAAATCTTAATATATATTTAATTTCAGACCACTTAATGATGGAAACAAACCACAACTTCAAAAAAGGTAGTATGTACTACAATATGATATTCACCTGCATTGTGTCTGGCTGAGCTGGAGTTAATTTACCCCAAAGACCCAAACAGAACAAATGGATATTACATATCATATGGTATCAGCTCAGATGTAAAAGCTGAGGATACAGAAGGTATTTGCTGTTTATAAGGCATGTCTTCCACAGCAACCATTACTCACGCTGAAGCCTTGTTTCCAAGGGGAATGTGCCGGGTGGAAGTAGCCAGATGTTGCTTACTGATGGTTAGTAGGGAATAAAATATTTGTGACTTTTGTTGCCTTGGGTTGTGTTTTTGTTGTTGTTGTTTGCATGCAAGGAACTGTCCCCATTGTTTCAATAAATTGCCTTTATCTTGATGTAAAAGGGTCTCAGCCCTAATTTTGTCACCCCTTTTCTTGCTGAGGAGGGCAGTGATAGAGAGGCTTTTGTGGGGAGATGGTACCCAACTAAAGGTCAACCCATCACAGCTCCTTTTGTTGCCCAATTTGGGGAAGGAGGAACCTGAGATAAGGATAATAACTGGGAGATGTAACTGGCAAAACAAGGACCAGAAAATATAATAGAGTGGTATGATCATGAGGAATTTCTGTTGTTTCAAGTGGCGTGAAGGAACAGGCATTGTCTTGATATTTTGATTTTGGTGTGGAGACTTTTTTGTTGGTGGGAGTGAAGATTGTATAATGAATGTGAATTTTTAATGATAATTTTTAAATATGTGATTCACAGAGGCAAGAGATTGAATAGATCTGGTTTCTGTGGCAAGGTTTTGGTCAAAAGAGGCGGCTTCTATGACAAGCTTCTAGAAGGTTCCCCCAAGCCTGATGAAGACAATGCCAGATAAGTCCAATATGGACCAGCCACCAACCAAGCCTGAACCTATCAGTGATGGTGCTAGCATCTCTGGGGTAACATAGTTGACATAAAAATAGGTCATTGAATAGAAACAATTGCAGATGGAGAAGAGAGGTATGAGAATATGTGAGAGGAGCAACTCTGCAGACACCAAGGCCAGTGAGAATGGAGAAGATGCTCCAGGTGGTGGAGCAGAGATTTTGCTCCAACCCCTGGTGCAAACCATGGTGAGGCAGCTCTGCCCCTGCAGCCCATGGTGGTCCATAGAGGAGGAGAAATCCATCTGCAGCCTGTGGAGGACCATTGGAGCAGGTGAATGTCCAAGGAGACTGTAGCTCTGCAAAAACTCTGTTCTAGACCATGTTCCTGGAAGGACCTGTGGCTCCATGGAGCAGGCTTGCTGGCAGGACTTCTGACCCCATGGGGGTCACATGCTGGAGCAGTGCATTCCTGAAGGACTGCACCCCATAACAGGGACTCCTACTGGGACAGTTCATGAAGAACTGTAGCATTTGGGAAGGACTAACATCCTCCTGCAATTATAGAGTTCTGTCTCCTGTGGAAGGGACTCCACCATGGAGCAGGGAAAGAATAGTCCTCCCCTTGTGGAGGAAGGAACTACAGAGAAAATGTGTGATGAACTGATTGCAGCCCCCGTTCTCCATCCTCCTGTGCTGTTGGGGGCAGAAGATAGAGTAAGAAATAAAGTTAAGCCTGGAAAGAATGAAGGAAGGGGTAGGGGCAAGGTGTTTTTAAGATTTATTTGTCTTTATCTCACTCTGGTGTGACAGCAATAAATTCATTTCCCCAAGCTGAGTCCATTTTGCGTGTGATGGCAATGAGTAAGTGATCTCTTCTTGTTGTTATCTTACCCCATGAGCCTTTTGTTATATTTTCTCTCCCCTGATCAGCTGAGGAGGGGAGGGATAGAGCAGCTTTGGCAAGCACATGGTGTTCAGGTAAAGTCAACCCACTATGTCACCAAAAAGTCTTTTTTCTTTAAATAGTAAGTGAAAAACTGTTTTGTTTCTAGACAAATATTGTATTTTAAGTGGAATTGCTTTAACTGCTCTGTTACAGAATAATTACTTAATTTTAAGTCAAAGGTGCCATACTTACTCTTTTTCTAAAATGCTAAAATAATTTCTTAAATCAAAATAACCCTTTGCTTTTGCATTATTAAAGTATATCTGCTTCAAATACTGAAATAAAACAACATTTAAAGTTTGAAAACATATTTCCGTACATCTAATGTTTTGAACGTTGGCCTAATCTGTAATCTAATCTGCATAGAGAACAATGGAAAATGATGGAAGTTTGTACACACATTCCAAGTTGTTCCTATAGATAGTAATAAAATTATTTGGAGAATGTACAAATACATAGATACATAGGATTCCCTTCAGCCTCATTTTCACACAAAAAAACCTCTCAGTGAATTTATAGGCTTCAGTTTAAGGGAGTTCTTCAGACATGATTTATTGGTCTGTTTAAATGTAATTTTTTTAAGGTGTAAATATTCCTTTTCTCACTTCTCCACCCTCAACCACAAAGGTTAACTAATTACATGAGAAGAAGGTGCGCTGAATATAAGTATTTTCTTACACATCAGCATGGAAAGCATGCCATGAAGCACTGCCATTTCAAGACAGAAGGAGAAAGCTATATTAGTGGACAATACCCTATTCCTGCATTGTAGTGATCAGGTATGATCCCATAGCAAGAATATTTCTCACTATTTACTGCTAAAGTTTTGCACTATGGCACAATATTATTCAGCTGTTTCAAATTGTCAAGAAAATCCTTTGATGTTACAGACTTAAAGCTGTATTTGGTACAATTACAAAAATTATCTTCAAATGGTCATGTAAAGATAAACTTCCACTGGATTCACCAGCAGCCTAGGCACATTGAAAGAGAAGACATACAGTTCCCCTTAAGAGTCGTGAATGCTTGTGATCTGAAAAGTGCAGTACAGCAAGGCCCAGATATTCCTGACATTAAATTCCACACACACACCTGTGCAGACATCAGCAAAGGTATTTTGGTAGGCATCATTTTTCCAAAAGCATGTGTGTGACACATTGGTTTTATTATGAAACACATTTTTTTTCTCCCTGCTCCAGGAGTGAGTCTGAATAATTTACATACTTTGCACAGGTGGACAAGTGTGTGGAAAACAGCACTATGTGCAGTTTACACGTGTGCCAATTAGCCCACCGGCTGCTAGAGAAATAAACAGCTACAGCCTCTAGGGCACTTGTTAAACAGAGATCACTACTTTATCAGGTTATGTCCTTCCATCAGGACTTCTCCCATGAAAAAGTGCCAGCTGGAAAAATTGTAACAATTCTTACACGAATAGCTCTGAATTATGTAAAAGTCTGGAGATGCTCCTTAAGAAACAAACTAGAAACCTCCTTCCTCAAACTAAGCCAATGATGAACTGGGGCTGCTCTGCTCCAGCTCACAGCCTGAGCAGGGACACCCATATCGGTGATGTCATATGGGAGCTGCTTCCCCCCAGCTCCCTTGCACAATCAATCACCTGTGTGACAGCCATAAAAAACAGAGGAATTACCCCAATTTTCCAGCTGGCAAGTCTGTAACAATATCCATACAGGCATGGATTTTTAAAGTATCTTAGTGGCAAAATACCTATGTTGTTAGGCATCCTAATAATGCCTCTTACTAAAGGCTGCCCTGTATAGCCCTCTCTGCATCTGCTCCATCATAGCTGGATAAAGCAAACCCAGGGCACAGATGTGTTCCTCAACATGGCCACAGCTTGTTTCCCTTGTTCACATCGTGATTGCCTTCATGGGATTAAAAGTCATGGTGATGTATAATGCTACTCCTGCCTGAATCTCTCTATTAAACATAGGCCCTCGTACAGGCTATAATGTCAGTCTAAAGAAAGCTGACTAATATAATAATGAGAGTGACTGAATAGCAAAATTAGATCTGCTGTTCAGTAAGGGTTGGTGGCATCTCCCTATTTGTATTAGATGTGCAGTGCTTGGCAACCAGGATGTCTAGCAGAAAACTATCAAGGTCAAATGTAGCCCTTCCCTCCACAACACAGCAGCTCTGATTTAAAAGCAATACAACAAGCGAAACAACTTATCCTCTGGCTGACAATCAGCATATGCTTTCATCTGGTTATGGGCCCCCTGCAGTGCATGTGTTTAAGAAGAAAGCTTTATGCATGAATGTTAGACTCCTTGTCTGACTTGAAGTGCCACTGCTTCATCTCTTGACAGCGCATTTGGCTGGTGTACTCTTGTCATTTTTCTAAAACACCCATAGGGAAAATACAGATTCTCTGGGCAAATGAAGTAGAGATGCAAATTGCAGTCACACCTTTCTGTCTCACTGCAGTATCACTTCTTGTCTCCAAAACCAACACAGATTTGCTTCCTACTCGTAGCAGGTAGCCGCAGTTCACAGTTGAGGTAGGGCTTAGTCATAAGACATTAAGTGTCAAGCTATACTCTAAGAGACAGGCTTCCATATAGCAGAAAATAATTAAGAACTCTAATTTTCCTGTGGATCTGAATATGGTGCAATTCTTTTGAAAACGTTCTCTGCCTTCACTTCAGGGCCAGTGTGTGGGTAGGGAGAAGAGACTGCAATAGTACACATGGCGGTTGAGCATCTTGACACCTGGTTGTAGGTTTTGTTCTAATCTGGGGACAGAAGATTACATGAGATGTAAGTTCTGATAAAATAATCTACTCGAGAGGAGAAAATTTAAAAAAAAAAAAAAAAAAAAAGCCACACAGAAAACCCCAAAGCACTTGGACATTAATTATTAAGTCAAGGTGACATTTGATTACCCATTGAAGGGTTCACAAAGCACTCACAATTCCTCTCTATACAGTATTTTGCTTGAGCAAAATAGAGGAACTGCCATCTTAGAATTCCAGGGACTTCTAGGATGGATAACCCTCGATAACCTTAATGGAATATGAGATCAATACCTTTAAGTGATTGTTCACGTGCCAGCAGAAAATATAACTACGAAAACAAATCTTTAGTTTGGACCAGTGTCTTGTCCAAGTACGCTCATTAAATAAAAAAATGAAAAAAGTTCTTGGATTTTCGTGTTCAAAAGTAGATTTTTCTGCAATATTAAACAAGTCTGTTGTTAACCTTACTGAGTGCATCCGTATAGGAAATGTCCTGAGGAAATGTGCATGAAATAGGAAATGCAGCCATACCCATGACTCATCAGGAAACAATTTTTGGGCATTTAGTCTCCTGTGCTAATTACTATACCCTCTCTGGTTAAGTGATTTGGAACGTAAACTATTGTGATAAGAAGAAGAAAACAAGCTCTAGAATCAGAGTCCTTCTCAGTGTTACCGTTAACAGTTTGTCGGATTAGTGTGTATCTGAAGAAAAAAGCAGAAAAAATTGAAATGCAAGTAATTTTGAAGTATCAAGCTGTAGTACCTTTTTCTGGTGAAGAATTGTGAAATGCTTGTACAGACTTCAAACAAGTGGCTTTGCTTTCCTTATCTTGGTGAGAAAAAGTAACTCCTTCCAGGAATTGGAACCTATATAAAATGCTCTTGTGTTTTACACATAACACAGTGTACTCACAAATTGGAATACCAGTTTCAAGGATAATCCATGCTTTCATTTACATTGTACTCTCTGTATATCTATTTGTTAGGTATGGCAAGCAGATATGCATAAGCAATTACAGACTGAGTGAGCAGATAGCATCTGCTTTTTATGCATCATATTCCAAATGTTTATTTAATGAAGACAAACCACTTCTTGCTGAGACTGCAGCAGCTTTTAAAGTATAAATAAATATTTCCAGAGCTTATTAAAAGTACTCCCTCTAAATTTGTAAACATTTAGCTATTACAATGGTCACATTTCAAGGCAAAAAGGAGGAATGCATTAAAACACGTTACTGTGCATGTAATGATTGGCCAAAGACGTAGTTTTGTAAGCAAGACACCTTTAAAAAGCAAAAAAAAAAAAAAAAAAAAAAAAAAAAAAAAAAAAAAAAAAAAAAAAAAAAAAAAAAAAAAAATCACATACTAATCTCCCATTTTAACATAAATTATTATGAATTTGAATCTAGGTGATCAGAAATTATTAATTTTATGAGCTCTGTATTTTTCTGTTTTAAACAGGAGATATGTTCTATAAGCTTATTCCACATACATTGGCTGTCTTTTATTTTGAAATAATTTTTAAGTATTATGTCAAAAGAAATGCAAATGAGAGCTTAATTGGGAAAAAAACCCTCTTATATTATTTAAAATATTATGCTTTAAAGAACTTACATATTGAGAAGATTTAACACAAATTCTCCATCAAGACAAGTATTTTAAAATTTCAAGCACTTTTACCAGATTTCAAGATAGGAAAGCTACACTATTTTACAGTACTTATAAAAAGAAAAAAATTTGCAACCCAGAGATGTGTCTGCCCATCCCCTTCTCCTCATAAGAAAATTGTTGATGGCAATGAGGTCTACCCTCAGTTTCCTCTTCTCCAGGCTGAACATGCCAAGTGACCCCAGCCACTCCTCCTACAGCTTCACTTCCAGACCATTCACCATCTTTGTTGCCTCTCTTTGGACACCCTCTAACAGCTCGATGTCTTTTTTGTATTGTGGCACCCAGAACTGCCCCCAGCACTCGAGGTGAGGCCACCCCAGTGCAGAGCAGAGCAGGACAATCCCCTCCCTTGCCCAGCTGTGATGCTGTGCCTGATACACCCCAGGACACGGGGGTCCTTCTGGCTGCCAGGGCACTGCTGGCACATGCTCAGCTTTCCAATGACCAGGACCCCCCGTCCCTTTCTGAGGTGTTGCTCTCCAGCCTCTTATCCCTGTTCTGTCTGAACATCCAGGGTTGCCCCATCACAGAATCTTACACTTGCCTTTTTAAACCTCAAAGGCTTGTTGATCGCCCAGACCTCTGATTTGTGGAGGTTTCTCTGCAGGGCTTCAAGGCCTCCCTGTCTTCCAGGGAGTTGACAGCTCCTCCCAATTTACTGTAAGTGGTAAAACTACTTAGTGTCCCTTCAAGTCCTTTGTTCAAGTCATTTATGAAGAAGTTGAAGAGAACTGGGCTTAAAATGGAGCCCTCCAGAATCTCATTAGTGCCAGTGTGAAGGCCTGAGATGCCTTCCCCAAAAATAATTGTGTAAAAACAATAGTAATAAAAGAATCACAGATGCAATGTTACCAGTTCTTTCCAAATACTTGAAGAGCATGAAGACTTGCTACCTTTGGTGTTCTGTCACTTTTGAAAGAAGCTGCAGCTAAACTAAACCAGAATAACTAAAGAAGTCATCACAGATGCACATATATGATACTTCCTAAGAGATAACTCAGTATGAAGCAACCTATTGAGCTTCAAGCTAGAATTTTTTGTGTCATTTGAATTAATTACCTGCAAGGCAAATATCTTGTTGCAGTTAGCTGCTGCAAAGCATAGTTCCATGAACAGTAAGAAAGTTTGGCTGTTTCCTGAATACAGACTAAACCAGAGGTACTCTTTTCCAACTTTGCAGACAGGGAAAAACCTACCAACTGATGCTTATGTTTTTGTATCATTTCATGTGAGAAATAAGTGACATCTATCACTCCAGAAAGGGGTTTCATATGCAAATATCTTCCAGTGCACAAAAGTGAAAAAGGAGATGTTGTGAAAGAGCTGTTCACCTGTCAGGGTGGGCATTTAGTTGTTCGTCTGGGTGGGGTTTTTTTGTCAAAACTATACATTCTCCAAATTTTCAGATTATAAAATCTAGGAGATTCATACAGGTCAATCTTGTTGGGTTTTTTTTTTTTTTTTTTCTAACATACAAATTGGATTGCACAGTAAGACCCCATCTGCTCAACTAAAAATTAAAAGCATCAATTTATCTCATTTCTTTTAGTAGAACCACCAATTGCCAAAAGTACTGTCTGAAGTAAACCACTCTGGAGACTCAGTGGTTTTCAAACAGAACCTTAATGCACACAAAGCCTTGATGATCCCTGCTGGAACCTGGTGTGTCAAACAGCTGCAAGTGACTGTGCTCTAGCCAATTACTACCTCCAAAAAACCCAGGATAAACAATCACTACAGGAAGAAGGCTCTCTGCCAGAGAAATATCAACACATTTTTGGGCAGCTGGTCTATACTCTGAACTGTGGTTCAAGTTTTCTCAAAGATAAAGTTTCTTCTCCAAGTTGCTGTTCTTCTACTTGTTTTTACAGATCAGTAAAAATGGTAGCATAGTCTAGAAAAATTTCAGGACATCTTCTGCACTTACTTTTTTCCGTAAAAGTTGATTATAGAGAAGAGCTTTATATTTTTCCTCTTTCAGAAACTTTGGCTTATCTAAAAGTATATACTCTTGTATACTCTTCGTGAAAACATTTTATGGCTTACCATAAGTATGGTTAAAGGATATATTATCTTGTTCCCTATTGAAGTGCAATCATAAATATAACTTCTTAGGAATTGTTATTCAGTGAGTTTTGAGCACATTTTCTATATCATGGTGTGACTTATCCCAGAGGAATGCAGCTGCATTAGTGACTCTTCAGCAGTCATCTGCTCTTTAGCAGTCATTGATTAGGCCATTTCCAATCAGTGGCACCTCACAGCACACAAACTAATACAGCAATCTGAATGTGACCATCAAAGATACTCCCTGTTTCAGCAGCACAAGCCATTAACAATAGCACATAACTATGATATGCATCAGGACTCTAAGACATTGGCAACTACACTCTGGATGCAACTGCCCAACCACTTTCTTATCCATCCAGCAGTCCACCCATGAAATCCATCTCTCTCCAGTTTAGAGGGAAAGATATTGTGTATTTACTAGAGTACTGCTTGAGCTAAAATTGAACCAAATACTCATTTAATCATAGAAACATTGAATTGTTTGGGTTGGAAGATCATAGAATTCCAATCCTCCTGCCACGGGCAGGGAGCCTTCCACTAGGTTACTCAAAACCCCATCCAGCCTAGCCTTGAGCACCTCTGGTGATGGGAGCCCACAACCTCTCTGAGCAACATGTTCCAGAGCCTCACTGTAGTGTTTTGAGATGAATCAATGATAACGTGATGGACCCAGCCACTGTCATGGTATAGGAAATCTAGAACTTTTATACTATAAACAATGATTATAATAATATGCTCACATGACTAATACACATGAACAACAGGGGAAATCAGCTCTTCTGCTGGAGAGAAGTGATTAGAAGAGTCAGCATTTCAGAGCTCATTCCTGTTCTGCACTTACAGGAGGGCTTCATAAACTAGAGCCTTTGTCTGTGTTTCTGACCACATCCATGGGGTGCCACTGGACTCAGTGATGTGGCATTAGCTGACCTATCATGGCTGATGAGTGACAAACTTTGAAACCAGGTGGTCTCCTTGGTCTTGATCAGGAAAAGGATCACATGGATTTCTGAGAACAAAATTTCCTAAAAAAAATTTTTGGTTTTGTGAGTCATTTCTAGTAACGTGTAGGACTATGTTGCTTTTACGCATTTTCCTGTTTTGTGCAATAGGCCCATATTTTAGTGAATCTCAAACAAATCTTTTTTGGAATTGCATGTAGCTGTATAAAGATTCCATTTTCTTAACCTCTTTGTCCTCTTCTCCTTCTTATTGGCTGTACACAGAATATTTGTTTCAGTGTTCCCAGACTACAGAATTAAGCATCAAATCTAAGTGATTGTGTCAGGTGGTTACCCAGCTCATCATATAACATCTCTTGGTATGCACAAAAATACTGTTCCACATTATAGAGAAGAAAGACTCATTCTGCCTGTGTAATTCCAACAAAACTTCATATAGATTCATCTTCTAATACTACAGGGTAAATCAGCATGAAATCTGGTTTTCCTCCCCACAGTGACAATGTGCAATAAAGAAATTATTAGTAGCGGAATTACAAAAGAGAGATTAAAAAAAAAAAAAGTGCTTTGTTTCTGAACAGTTTACTTTCCTGCAGTAGACAGGGTCAAAATATTTTTTCCTTTGACTATGACAGGAAACACGAAAACTTCTTACCATTATCAAACAGAACAATTGATAACAATTCTTACTGAAGAGAAATGAATTATTAGTAACACCAAATACCTAACGCTAAACAAATGCATCTCCCCTTGATTCAGACTCTAAGGAGAGAAAGCATTTTCATAGACACAGGCCTTTAAAGCCTAGTTTAATCTTAATTATCTTCCTACACACAATTTTTTTTTTCACAAAAATCAGCTTCTTGGTTTCACAACGTTTCTGCGTTTCACTAACCTTTGTGAAGAATGTTAAATATAAAAAGACGAGATAACCACAGAAGCTAGTATCTTCATCAACCATAAATTTAACCTTAACCTTTCAGATACGATTTCTAGCACCCTTTAAACGTTTAAGTGTCCTACTTTCAGGAAAAATAATAACCCAGCAGCATTCAAAAATGTCAGTATTTACTGAGTCTGAAGAGGAGAATATATAACTAGCTACAGAAAGAAAAGTTAAGAAACAGTGAAAAATGACCATTATTAAAATATTTTCCAGTTCCAGAAAAATAATGAAATTCTACCTCCGTGCCATTTTTCTCTTTTGAAATCAACAACATCACACAGTTTTCTAATTTTTACAGTAGATTTCTGAAACTTCTCAGGGCAAAGACTCCTAAAAAGTCAGCCTCTGGACTTGCCTTCATTTTGTCTTGCCTTCACTTTATCTTTAATGAAAGGTGGGAAGAAGGGGTGAAGTCAGTCATGGCACAAATTCTAATTCTCACATGCTAAGACCAAGAGCCTGTTTCACCTTTCCCATGTAGCTACTCCTGTATCTTTAGCACTGTACAACAATTCATGATTTCCTAATATGTGCTTTTAGGGATCTGCTATAGCTGTGAAGAATCAGAATCTTTGGAACCTATTCCTGTTAAAAATTCACTATGTTATTTAGAAGAGCACACATGCCAGAAATACACTATGGGGGAAGAGTGGTATTAAAAATGCCACGCTTACATGGGAATATAAGTGCTGTTCACACATAACACGATGGATTTTATTACCTCATAAGGGATCTCTGCCTCTGTAAGATTAACAAGCAGAAGTATAAATATCAGAGGTTAAAGAGGAAGTTGAGAGGCTGAGGACCATTAGGGATTGTGTGAAATAAGACTGGTGGAGTCACACCTTTTAATCCCTGAGGGAAATGCAGCAGATGGAGGCTAGGCAAGAGTCAAAGCAGCCCTAACCCTCTTGCCACCAGGCAAAAAGAGGGGACCTTAAAAATGGGGGGAATTGAAACAGATCCATACTTGGGGTGGCAGAAGAATCCCCTTCCTGCCTCCCTGGCCTTCCTAGGTGTCCTTATGGAATAGATACGAGGCTCCACAACTCCAGGGTGAGGCAAATTATAGTGGAGGTAAAGGTCTATCTGGGGGTTGCCCAGAGCAAGTCAACTACAGGCATTAAGAAATCAGTTGTAGTAGGTGACTCCTTTCCAAAGGGAGCTGAGGGCACTGTATGCTGACTGGACCTAGCCCAGACGGGAGGGGCTGCCTTCCTAGGGCCTGGGTAAGAGCTATTACGAAAAGCAGGGGTGGTGGGTGGCTCTGAAACCCATCTTTATTGGGTAGGATTTCAACTGCACAGAGCTCAAGAACAGTGATGATAAAGTTGGGTGGCTGTGGGTAAGGATCAGGGGAAAGAGCAAGGCAGATATCTCAGGGGAAGTTTGTTACATGCCACCCAAACAGGATAAAGGGACATCCTAAATCTTACTCCTAATAATTTTTCCCTATTGTTTGGGGAGTTCTGTTTTTATTCTGCTTATCTGCAGAAGCTGCAGTAGTACCAGAGCACATGCTTTCTTTAATAACCTGAACTTACGGTCTTCTGACTGCATCAGTAATAGATGCAAGACATGAATAAAAATGTAGCTATGTTCCCAAAGCTCTGGTGTGCAAGTAAGTCCATTTAGGTCAAGAAGAGCATATCAGCATGTGTGACGGAAGATTCACACTAAATGCTTCCAACAGACTCTGTCTCCCCTCCATAGCCAGGCTGAGCTGTTTAAGAAGCTGAAGTGCATCTCTTCTGGTTAAATAGGCTCCCATATTCAAGTATGCAGCTGCTTACTCAATCTCATTTTTTAACTGTCTCTTTGGTGACTTCCATTGCATTGTGTATGAAATCTTGGAGAAACACTAGAGAAGTTCAAAGCCATGTCCCATGAACCCAAAGTATCAGCTCTTTCTCATGTGTCTTAGCGACGAAGTGAAGCCAGAATGCATTAGGAACATGTCTTTCACAGAGCCTGACCTTTCTTTCTCCCATTGTGTTAATACTTGGGAGAAGACTGCTTTGCCCAAACCCACACAAATCAGCTTCCAGTCCAAAAACCTGGTGGTTTTTGTTACTGTGACTACTTATGGATTCTGACAAATAACCTTGAAGAGTTGAAGGGAAAACTTGCAAAATCATAGTCCCTTCTATTGAAGGTATACTTGACAGAGGGTAGACTCATCAGACTACAGGGCTGCTTTCTAAGCAGGGTATTGGAAAAAAAGCAAAAAATCAAAATCTGACAAGGAATATTTGTGACATCTGACACAATGCTGCCATACTATTGAAAGAACTTTCATGTTTAGGAACCATCTACAGAGAAAATATGTCAGGTAGCAGTAAACATGGTCTCATTATGCCTTGACAAGACTCCTTGAAATCATATACGACATATGCCCTGAATTAGACATTGTACAATTTGTTTAAAGTTCAAAGTTTATAAAAGCAAAATATTAAGAATGAGAACATGCAGCTTTAGCACACTGAAGTTAAAGCACAAACATTCCCAGCTGGCATATTTAATGAAAGTGATCTTCATCAATGGAAGAATGTATCTGCTAGTTTTGAGAGAAGTGAAAGAAAGACTTTGCAGCAGTGTCTTCAGGAATTTTCAAAGGTGTTTTTTTTTTTTTTTTAAACTTTCCAAGAAAATTGAGTGTTCCTTTAAGTTCCTGGCATAGACAACTTCCTTCATGATACTACAGAAATCCTCATCTAGAGCCACTGCTAAGGTAAAATATCTGTGTGGAACTGAGTATAAGGTAAGGTATTTTGATACATTTATTTCAAATTCATGAATCATGAGGGAAGACATTTGATCATGAATTTCTTGTAAGTTTTCTTTTCCTTTTCTAGATAATAGCTACAAATCTTATTTTGAATAGAAGCTTAGAGCAGGGGCTCTCCAAGTATTCTCAAAGATTTACGGTGAAGTTCTCCAGGAATGTAAAAACTTCGCTGTACTCACTGTGGCAATTCAGCCAACCAGACTTCACTTTTAATTTATTTATTAAAACGTAATTTGAAGTTCACGTCTAAATTTTTTAACTTTTTTCTTTTTTTTTTTGCTTTCCATGTTTGTGCAAGTTTCAAAAAAGCACATTACTAGCTAACAGATTTGCTGAGATTTGCTATAAAAATTTGAAAGATCTTTTTCAGTCTTCTGCTGCCTTTGTTTATAGTTGTTTCATATCTTTTTTATCTTTGTTTCTGCTTTTCTGGATAAGCTATCTTGGTAGCAGGAAATTAAATACCTGTTTTCCTTGAGTAAGTCATAACAAGACCAAGGACCAAAGAGGGTAGTCTTTGAAATAAGTCTTCATAAACTTCAGACAAAACCTGAAATTTCAACAACTTCGACAGCTCTTTTGGTCCAGACTTGACACTTCTGGAATTTCCTCCTTTATTTCCCCTGGTTGCTCTGAGGGATAGCCACATAAGATGCTAAGGTATTAACTCCATGTTTATGGCAAATCTTATTAAGCTATTTAGAATGTAGAAGAGTATTTTCAATACGTAAAGTAACCACTTTCTGGAATGAGCACACTTAAAAGTAAGTTGTTAATCAGCTGTAGATCAGCTTCGTTAACTCTTGGACGGGCAGTCTAATGCCCCTAACTGAAGACTAATTTTATCTTTCTGGTCTCCCCTGAAGTTTTTAAAACACAAAGATATCTATGGTCCTTTTCCTATGTTGCGTGCAGAAAACTATTTAATGGCTTAGATGTGTAATGCACCAGAATTGATTAGTAACAAACCAGAGAAGTGAGATGGGGGACAGTCAAGTGTAATTGTTTGGCGTAAGCACAACAAACAGCAATCTGAGGAAGCCTAAATTCACTTTACTAAGTATCTTTCCTATTAAAAAAAAAAAAAAAAAAAAAAAAAAAAAAGCATCCATCATTAACAGACATCATTTACTGCAAGCACTGCATTTACATTCAAAATTCACAATTATAACACATATAATTTGAGAGCTAGTGGTAATAAAACTGGATAATGTATCTATGCACAATGAATATGCAACACAACACTTCAAGAAAAGAGTAATTCAACCAGAAAGTCTCTGGAGTCTTAGCTCCTCAGAAAATACAAACTGTTGAACAGGGAAGGCAAATAGCTTGAAATTAAGGTTACAACTGAACTGTTTTGGATCCATCAGATATAGTGCCAATACTCATCAAGGATGGAAAATAAAAATGCCACTCTTTAGCTTGTATTTTGAATGATGGCACAAAGCACTGACAAGCCATAAGAAAGAAGTGTTTTCACTTTGACCTATCTTTACTTTCCTCTTCATATTAAAGGTTCTTACAGAGCACCCTGTATTTCTAAAAGCTAATACTACACTTTTGAAACAGGTAGATATCAAGAAGTGGTGGATCATCTTTCAGGGATATTTAATTTTTATTAGAGAATATTGTCTTTCATAGATAGTAGAAAATAGCACTCTTTTATCAGGGCTTTTGATAGAAGAAGCTTTTAACAGCTGTAGAAACTGTTAACATTCAAATAAACACTTGAAACTAAGAACATCCTTGCCCTCAAAGCAACAGAAATACCAGTGCTGTACCAATGAAGTGCCTTATTGCAGATAAGAAAATACTGTAGTAAGAACTGCTTCAAAAGAAAGTTCAGCTCTTATGTTTTTTGTAAAGTGTGCAGTGTTTATAATCAACACTCTGCCAGCATTTGTAATGACTTCACTTACAATCTTACAAGGTCCCTAAAAATGTCACATTCATCTAAATTTACTTGTGTGCAGGAATCCCATGATACAATACATAAAATAAGATATCAAGTTTTACTAACCTTCTGCAGTAATATTTGGTCTTTAGATTGACCTTATAAACACTAAAAAAGATAGTTTTCCTTGTTCCCATTTATGCCTCAGAGCAGAAAGTAGGCTGAAAAGAGTAATTACAAGATGAGGCAGTAAACTCCCTAACCTCAGGGTCAGAAAACCCATGAAGTTAGAAAACCTCTTAATCCACTGAAATTGCCCATATTGTTTTGAAAATACCTGAAAGTTTGCACTACTTCCTCAATTTCTGCCTTAGTTATTGAAACCATGGGCAACAATTACAGCTTTTCAGATTAGAGCTGCTCTTCACCCCAAAAGCAGCCTTTCCAAGACTGTCACATTGTGCTACCTCATCCCATCAAAAGACCCAATCTCTCCCCCAGCTTTAAGCTGTTTGGCCCACACGATCACTGATGTGCTAGCACATCTGCTGGCCCAAACCATCAGCCGTCACCGCAGTAGATTAGAAGAAGGAGCCTCTACAGTGAAGTTTAATTAGGAAAGTGTCAGTATGAAGAAAGCTGCACTTCATTATGAGATGTACACACTGAAATGCTGAGGTCCAAATGCCACAACTGGGCAAACAATGCCCAGCGTCAAAATGTATGCAAGCACAGCTGGATCAACAGTGTTGATGTGGCTGAAACTGTGCAGTCCCAAGCTATTATTTTATCCATGATGAAGCATCTCTCAAATTGTATTTTTTTTCTCGAACTGTTACAGATAAAAAACCAGAGTTACTATCTCTAGTCATAAAATACATTTGTAACTCTTTTGAGAGTAAGTCCTAATTAGCTGCTGCTTTCCAATGCTTAACTGAAGTCACCACTTCTATACATTTAATCACCTTGTTGTAGTAACAATACAGACTTTTTAACATGCTTCAGGCCTTCTCAGCAGTACTGGTAAGAGTATCCCAGACTTTTTAGCACTTGGTGACCTCTGGGGTGTTATGAAAAACAAAGAATGAACACCACATACAACCCTAGTGGACAGCCAGCCACTTTAAAAATACATATTTTTCTTTCATGCTGGGAAAACATTCTCTTGCCAAAGCAAGGCTTTCCTAGATGCAGGTGGGAAGGTCACCCGTCACAGCCAATCTTGTTGCATGTATGTTTTGCAGAAGACTCACAAACCCTGAGTATGTTCTGTAGTAAAGAAGCCACTTCCACAACTGTCCCAGCTAACACTTTAGTTCCCTCATAGGTATTTACAGATGTTCCTGGAACTCTTACTATTTACATACAAAAGGAACTAGTCCTCCACAAATGGCATGAGGCAGCTTCACAATATTTCCTTTAACTTTATAAAACTTTACTATAGTAAAAGTACTATCTATGTGTAAGATGGTCAGCTACATATAAACAAATCTGTATTCTTCAGTACTGACACTTCCTCTGTGCAACTGTATTTATAACTGCTAATTTTTAGCGTTGCTTCTTGACTGCTGCCTTCTCTGCAGCTAAAGATGTTTTGATTTTAAACTGAAGTAATTTACATAAACATATTTTGTCCTCATTTTCATACAGTAAAATACTTCAGCTATGACTAATGACACTGTACTCAAACTAGTCCAAGTTGAGAACGAAAAACTATCCTTCTGTGAAAGCTGAACATACGTATGTCCCTGCTAGAATACAAACTCCAGGTATAGCCCCTCATTTGTACAAGACACAGTACAGTGTCTTGTTTCCTCTCATTACTCCAGCACCCAAGCACACAACTATATAAAAAGCCATCAGCACACAGCTATTTTCCTAATTAGTCAGTTTATCAACTATAACTGACATCTTGAGGTGCTATTATCTATGTGCATTGTTCACAGACCTGACCATCCATGTAATGTCAATTCCACAAAACTGCAGTGTGATGTTCAACAACACATACTACACAGTTGTGTATCGAAAATCTCACAGTAGAGATAAAAAAGAAAAGGTGAAAGAAAACACTTAAAATAATTGCTATACTGCACAACCCACAGTTGGAATTGTGTTCTCAGTGGCGTCTCTCATTCAACTAGTGAAGCAAATGCATTAAGATGTGCATGTACCTCAATAGGACAGAAGAAAGTTGAATTGATTATCTTTTAAAGATTTACTTGAAGTACTGGGAAAGGAAAAAATCCCCAGCAAACTACATTACAATTACAAACTACATACAATTAACAGATTCTAGAATTACTAATGCAGTAATTAAACAACAAATGGGTGTAATGATAAAAAGAGTTAATCCTCCTCTCTCCCTGTACTTCATAAAATCATAGAAAGACTAGGGTTGGAACCTGGGACAACCTAAAGCACAGCCAGGGATCAAGGGGAGCACAGACAATTTCTAGAGCTGAGGAAGCTGCATTTGGCTGACCCAATAGTGATGGAATAGCAATGTGATTTAAACACAACTCTGTATAGGTTTTCAAAACGTCTGTCAGTTGCCCCATCTCTAAGTCAGAAAAGGGTATAATCTGACAGCTCCCAAACTACCTTTCCTTGCTATCACCCTCTGTAAGCTACTCGTGTTTTAACTTTGTCGAGGAATGTCTTGTTCGTATGTGCAGGTCCCCTGCATCCTTGCCTAATTTCCCTTGCAAAGGAGACAAGCTCTGAACACCATCCAGCTCTCTGGGGGTCCCCTATCCTTCAGGGTAATGAGCTTGCTGTGCAAGCTCCTTACAGCCCTAAGGATCTCAAACTCGACCATTTCACAGACACTGTAGCCAGAATGTCCCTGACCTTCACATTCTGCAGCAGCCCCTCCCTGTCAGAACAAAATCCATCATAGCACCTCCCTTGCTTGGCTCGTCTATCCAACGTATAGAGGGAAGTCATCACCAAAGAGTTCCAGGAAGCTCCTAATGCAAGAGGTTTATGCCTCTCTGCATTGTCCTTTCAACAGACACTTGTGTTGTTGAAGGTTCCCAGGAGAGTCAGGGTTTGTGACTCTTTGCAAGGCCAGTCCTGTCTTTCTGTAAAGGGCTTCAGCTGCTTCATCTTCCTGGTCAGACAATCTGTAGCAGACCCCCACCCAATAAAGGCTCCTGTCCCTTACCTGCCTTCAATCCTGACCCATTAACTCTCAATCCATTCCTCATCTATCCCCAAGTGAAGCTTTATAATCTCCAGCCGGTCACTGACAGAGGTCAACATTGCTTTCTCATCCCCCTTGCCTGACCTTCCTAAGGAGCTCATAATTTTCCATTTGAGTCACAGGAGTCAATCCACATTTCCATGATGCCAATAACTGCAGGCCTGCATGTATCTCTAATTCCTCCTGTTTATTTCCCCTGCTGTGTGTACATTAGCATAGAGGCATTTGAGTTGGGCCACTATGAAGCCTTCTGGCAGGAGTATCTGAAATTGCTTGATGTAATTCAAGTGCTCTCCCGCTGATCTGCTTACTCTCTCCAGGCTTTAGGCATCTCTTGCTGACTGGAAGAGAATGTCACCCTACACCTTATCACCATTAAATCTGATTATATCCCCCCTTCCCCCATCATATCAAGCTTAATGCCCTACCAAATAAGCTCCATTAGCTCCTCCCCCTTTTAGAGAGGCCAATCCCATCCAATTTCATGGTGACTAGGACCATGGAGCCCAACCCATTATATGAAAGAAATCAGAATTGTGGCAGTGTGCCACCAGCCCCAGAATCAGGTATTAAGACTGGGTCCATCTGCTTTTTTTCAATGTCACGACCTACACCTACAAAAGCAGAGGAAAAAATAACCCGTGCCCCAACTACCTCTCCAACTATCCCAAGGGCTCGATGTCTCTTGTCAGCCTTTGAACCATGCATTGTGGCTTCATCACTACGCACATGGAGGACCAGCAACAAGTAGTAGGAGTCTGATGGCTGAACTGGGCTAGGAAGTTTCCTGGTGATGCCTGTAATTCAAACCCCAGGGAGATAGACTTCTCTGCTGGAGAATGACCTTTGTTCTAATCATCCACTGATTTTCCTACCACATCCAGCACCTCACACCCATTGAACAGAGGCACTTGGGAGGGTGAGGTGGACAAGAACGACCTTTTGCCTGTTGTGCCAAGCAAAGACTTGCCTTCATTCACTCATTCCTTCTGATCAACTGCCTTCAGCCTGGCAGGGAGAGGTCACACAATGGCCTGGATATGGATTTCTTTCTGGTCATTGCTCGTGTTTCAGGAAGGGCAGAGCACAGTTGAACTGGGCTATCTCCACTTCAGACTGAGTCCCTGATACTTAATCTTTCTACCTCTCGGAAAACACACTAGGGCATTCACTTAGTTACACTGCACAGCTACCTGCTAGACAGACAGCAAATTAATTTTTACTGAATGCATTTAATGGCTCTCATTTATTACATCAGCCTAACTATTGAGTGGTTAACATAAAATTGAAGTGAAAAGATTCTACACTAATTCTAAGGTAACAGAACTGGTGGTACACAGCTCCACTGTCTTACCTCCTTGTTGACAGCTGGGATGCTAACCTAAATTACAAGTAGCTCAAGAGCTTTGCAGAAAGTTTTTAATGAGATTGCTTATTCATTAAAGCAGTGGAAAATATGGTAAAAGACCAGCTTATGAGACTGTTTTCCCTTCAACTTTGTTTATTGATGTACTGAACATGAAAAAGTACAAAGAATCCAAACACAAAAGAAAACATGTACAACCTCTTAAATATCCAACAGAATATATTCTCTATTCCAACAAATGTGAATTAATTCATACTATACAACTTCAAATAAATACCAGCCTTATATTTTACTAAGTGCTCTGCTAAACACTGTAAAGTGAAGCCCAATTTACATGCCTTCTCATCAATGCCGTTAGTCGCTACAGTAGTATAGGAAAGAAGCATGTAGCTGCTATTTCTCCCACATTGGAAAGTTTGTGTTTTCTATACTATATACAACTTTTAATGCAGAGGATTAGCTTTAACAATCTAAATGCATCTAAGAATGAAGTACTCAGGAAGCCAATTGATTTTTGAATAGCATTGAGTGGGTCAGCATGAAAACTTGCTTTTTCACTTTAGCACGCGCTTCACAGTATATGTACTGTACTATACTGAAAGTTTTGTAACTACAATTTAAAAGAATAAGAACCAAAAACAACTGCAAAGATAGTGTACAACTATGTTATGCATAGAACATTGCTTTTTTCTAAGGGGAAGCGTATGAGCATCTCAGTTTATACAAAAAGCAGGATGTAACTACATAGTTGTCAGTGCATCCTGGTGAAGGCATCAAACCCTCAGCTTTTTTAAAAAAAATTAATTATAAGCTAGATGCTAATCAGAAAATATTCTGTATTTGTTTTCCTTAAATTTCTTCAATACATGGTAAAGACTTTTTCTATTTCCCCAAATAGTGATTTAAGCATCATACAAAGTTAAACTTCAATAGCATACAGGTATTTATGGTTTTCATATGAAAAATGTACGGAAATTTGCTCAAAACATATGTCTATACTTGTTGTTGTTTTTTTTTTTTTCTTTTTTTTTACCACAAACATATTTATAAACAAAAATGTTGCATCACCATAAACAGCTGAAGCTAGACTATCTACAGACAAAAATAGCAACAGATCTGATGCACTGTAAATTCAAGTCCTCAGGACAAAAACAAAAAACCCAAACAAACAAAAACAAACAAAAAAAGAAGCAGACCTCAAGTAACAATGTTAATGCCATTTACAAATAAAATCTTACACAAAAACATTCAAAATTGAACATCACTTGGCATGTAACTTAAAAAAAACATAATCAAAATTAGCTGAAAGGTTCATAACTTAAGGTTTTATTTACATTACACAAAGCTCAGGTGTTAGCCTTAAACATAACTTCCAAAATACCTCCTAATGTATCCAACTCAGGCCACTTTTGCTGATTTGTTACTGCACAAACCATGCTCAATGTCTTTTCTTAAGACAAAACAATTCTTCAAACAATAGCAAGTACATCACTAAACACCATGAGCTCTATCTGAAGGGAATTCTTTAGGAAGAACAGATTTTTTCCCCCATATTTCAGTGTTTAAAGTTTTCTGCTTGCTCTTATATTCTTTTTTTTTTTTTTTTTTAATTTTCATTTGCTTCAAAATCACAAATTAAAGTGAGCCACCTATCACTTAATAACCAGGATGATCTACGACTCCACTGATGATTACAAAAAATGAAACCAACAGTGTATCCCACTGACTTTACTTCTTAATACAAAGGTCTCAAAAGTAGTTCTACATCATAAATCTTTCTAAATTTTTTCCCAACAGTTGCAAATTTCCTGATAAGTTTTAAAAGCTCACTAGGTGTCATACGAAGAGATTTCTCAAAGTATTCAAGTCAAAATATTTGTTCCAGGACCAGTAAAAAGTTTCTCCAAATTTTTTTTATTTTTTTACAAAAATAGATGCTTTTTTAAACCCACATCAAAGAGGCTCTTATCTCTTTGGCAAGGTACTGCTTTACGAAAAGTTCTCCAGTATTCTTACAATAAGCTTTTATAATGTGTTCCCATTCCCCAACCCAAATGAAGATGATGAAATAAATACAGCTTATAACTTTATAAATAAAATGTAAACTTCTGATACTTTTCTTGAACAACAAAACAAAATAATGCATTACAATGTAAATTAGAAACAAAGCAAATCAAGAAATGACAAAAGAAAAAATGTAGTACTACACCAAGCCTTGATATTTACTCATAGGCTAAAGGCAGTCATGTATAAAGAAAAAAAAACACTTCTTTTCTTAGCTGAAACATTTTAAAAGGTCCACCTTCTTCAAAGAAGGCAATAGAATACACATTGAAACAGGTAAAAACCCTGTACCTCTTGTCAATACTCAAACAAAAGATAGATAAGAAGTTCTAATTCAAATATTAGCAATAAAAAAATCTCACATATTCTTAGGATGCTAAGTAGTCATTTTATCCCCATTTCCACACTGGCATACAACAAAGGCATTTACTAATGCATAAAGCTTCTCGTAAATTGCTTTTGTTGTATAGTATTCATGTATTAATGCACTGAGAATAACTTGTTAGGCTTTGTGCGTCTTGTTTGTTTTGAAGGAGACCTGCAGTACTCTGTCACCAAGGCGGTATCCATTCAGGCTGGCTATTGCCATTGCTGCCTCATCGTAGTTTGTCATAGTCACAAATCCAAAACCTTTGCACTTGTTGGTGTTAAAGTCACGGATGACCTTCACATTGGTTACTGCTCCAAAGGGTCCAAACATTTGCCAGAGGATACTCTCATCAGCATCAGGGGCCAAGTTGTATACAAAAATGCACCACCCAGTTCCTGCATGTCCAGGGATATTAATTCCAGCCAAACTGGTCATTCCATCAATGGTCATTGGAGGAAACCTACTGAAGAATGAGGAAAAGCAAAACAGAATCATAATACAGCTGTTCACAAAAAATCCCAGCAAAGAAAGAGTCAAAATTAAAGAAGGAATGATACAGAGCTTTTCACAGAATGAACATGTTGCTCAGGCTACAAAGATAAGATCAAAAATATTTTTTGTCCCCTAACTGTGCAAATACTAAGCAAAAAATTACACGACTAGAGAGAACAGTGCTAGGTATGTCTGAAATGGTATAACGGAAAATCAAAAAGAACGCATGCTATAAAACCAGTGAGGATTAGGAACTCATTTTAAACAGGAATTCCATGGAACTGCTACAAAAGGCTTGTCTATTTCATGCAAAATGCATCAAAATGAACAATCTCAGCTGAAGTCCCGACATGCAAAAATCCAACATAAGTCTTACTGAAAAGTAAGAGTTTGCAAAATACTTCAAAATAATTTAGTTGTTATGAACCAACTAATCCTTTATTACCTCTTTACTCCATAAGCTATGTTGAGCAGATTGTCCAACCTGCAAAACATTTAGCAACATGTTCAGTCTTCAGACTTTTCCATCCTTTAAGATTAAGGTAACTTAGCATATTACTATCATATCCATTACAGTGTACAGAACCACACGCGATGTTAAAGACCCACCACTGAAAGAGCCATGGCACATTACTGCACCTGACAGTGAATGCAAAACATATTCTTGTGTAGTAACCACAATCATAAGAAGTTCATTTAATAAAAGTGCACCATGACCACAAATTCAGGCTAAATCACATACTGTTACCATAAAAATGCAGTCAATGACCACATTGGTAAAGTTTTCCACGTTACTAACTTGGTTGAGAAGAAAACTTCTTTTGAGGCTTCTGACATGTTTGCTGAGATGACTATCAAGACACATGAAATATTTTGGACCACTACCAACTGCTGTAACATAAACTCCGAAGAAAGATTTTTCATATTCCTACTCCTTCTGACAATTTCAGAATGCTGGAAAGCAGAAGGCAGGTTTGGCTGAGCAGGGCTAAGGCAAAAAAAATAAGCCTTACAGCAAGGAGGCAAATTCAGGTGGACAAGGGAAGAATACAGACATGTTGCTTGCCACTGAAAGAAAATTTGTTGTGGCCAAATCACAACAGGAGTTGAAGCTTGCCAAAAATGTGGAGGATAACAAAAAGAGGTTATTAAATATGTCAGTCTCAAAGAGCAGTCCAAAAATAACATCAGCCTGTTACAGAATGAGGATGATCAGCCCACAAACAGGGACACAGATAAGACAGAGAAGTTTAATGCTTTCTTTGTCTCCATCTTTAACAATGATGATGGGCTAATAGAGTCCCAGTGTGCTGAGCTGTGAGAATGGTGAACAACCCTGAACTCGTACAAGATCTCCTGCTCCAACTGGATTACTACAAATTTATGGGACTTGATGGGATTCAATCCAAGAACATCAAAGAACTGGCTGATGTCTTTGTGATGACCCTTTCAACAACATTTTTAATGATCTTGGGAACTTGGAGTTAACTGGAAGCTGGCTAACACTACCTCAATTTTCAATAAGCGCAAGAAGGATGACCCTGCAAACTGCAGGCCTGTCCATCTTACTTCACTGCCTGGTAAAATTATGGAGATTATTCTGGGAAGTATTGAAAAACAATCACACAGCATGGCTTCATGAGGCCAAAGTCCTGCTTGTCAAATTTGATTTTCTTTTATGGTAAGATAAATCCACCCAGTCAATCAAGGTAAGTCAGCTGACATCATCTTCTTGGACTTCAGTAAAGCTTTTCATACTGCCTCTCTCAGGATCCTTCTGGACAAAATGTGCAGCACATAGTTGGATACACAAATTATGTGACGGCTGAACAACTGGCTCACAGGTCAGGCACAAAGGGTGACACCTGACTGGTAACTGGTCACTATTGGGATTCCACAGGGCTTCATTTTAGGCTCAGTGCTCCTTAGCATCTTCATAAATGACTTGGATGCAGGAATTGAAGAATATATACTAAGTAAGTTTGCCAATGACACTAAATTGGGAGGACGTGTTGACTTCCCTTAAGGCAGAGAGGCTCTACAGAGACACCTTGACAAATCAGAGGGTTGGGCAATCACCAAGCACAGGACATGTAAAAACAGCAAGTGTCAGACTCTGCACGTGGGATGCGGTAACTGTGGATGTACAGACAGACTGGGGAATGAGACACTGAAAAGCACGGTAAGGGACCTGGGGTTCCTAGCCAACAGAAAGTTGAACATAAGCCAGCAGTGCCCTGGCAGCCCCGAGGGCCACCTGTGTCCTGGGGTGTATCAGGCACAGCATCACAACTGGGCAAGGGAGGGGATTGTCCTCTGCTCTGCACTGGGGTGGCCTCACCTCGAGTGCTGGGGGCAGTTTTGGGTGCCACAATACAAAAACGACATTGAAGTGTTAGAGAGTGCCCAGAGGAGGGCCAAGAAAATGGTGAAGGGTCTGGAGGAGAAGCTGCACAAGGAGCAGTTGAGATCACCTGGCTGGTTCACCTGGGGAGCCTGAGGGAGTGGCTGGCCTCCTTACACTCCACAGTTTTGCCTTGAGGGAAAGAGGAGAGGCAGGCACTCATCTCTTCTCTGTGGTGACCTATGACAGGACCTGAGGTGATGACCTGAAGTTGCGTCAGGGCAGGTTTAGGCTAGATATTAGGAAAAGGTTCTTCACTCAGGCAGTGGCTGGACACTACTGGAACATTCCTAGCCTAGTGATCATGTCACCAAGCCTGCCAGGGTTCACGAATTGTTTGGACAATGTTCTCAGGAACTCTGAGGGATGGGCCCATGCAGGGCCAAGAGCTGGATTCTAATATCCTTGCGGATGCCTTCCAACCTAGGATATTCTATGACAGTATGTTTTTCCAAGATGAAGTGTTTCTAGAAAAAACACACAGACACAGATATATATATATGTGTATATTATTTTCAAGATTTCTCAATGTGTTTCTTGCCTCACCTTCCCCCAGTTACAGAATGGCATCACAACTCTAAACCCCTTTAAAATTACCTAGCCAATATCCAAAATAGGCAGTGCATACCACTCCTATTGCTTGTACTCCTGGAGTCCCTCAAACTGCTTCTTTAAAAAACGTTTACCCTGAAGAAGCTCTTTTTTCTTTCTGGCAAATCCCAGATACATCAAGAAGAGGTCTTAGTATAGATCCTCTTTAAGACTCAATAAAATATGAATCCAGGTTAAAAAAATACACTGACTTAGTTTTCCAGAGTGCAATGATTGTGCAGTGAGCTGGGTTTGCAGAATACACTGACAAGAAAGTACTGAACCCCTAAAAAAACAGAAAAAAGGGAAATTAAAAAATACTTGACTACTATCAGTAGATAGTGTGGATGACTGAGGTCTACTGACATTGACATCAAGGGTGGAGAAAAAGGTGAAGAGTTCCAGAAACACCACCACTTGTAGGTCCTTGTTACAAGGGCAGTCAGATGAGGACTTAGTACAGTAATGGCATCACTTGTATTTTTCATCAGTTACACTCTGAAGATCTGAAAATATTGTGGTAAAATTCTCACAGAATTTCACTGGAAAATTTTTAAAGAAGCTTTAAATTACATATCTTATAGAAACTGAGGAACAAGTATACAGAGCTGCTTTTCAAAGTCCAGCTCAAGTTTTCTCTTCTAAGAAAAGAAAGGAAGTATTGTATTGATCGTGTTGCCTTTATTATAAGAATTTAAGCTCTTTTCAGGTCTCTGTCAACTATTAACAGAGATGGAGCAACTGCATCAGGTAATCCTGTGTGAAACATCAACAGCTAAGATTTCATGTGTAACATATGAAAAATCTGAAGCATTGGTGCCATTTAAAATTCAGTAAGACTGTCTTTTAGTGATGAAAGATTAGCCTGAAGGCCATGACAAAAAAAAAAAAAAAAGTCTACAACCTCAGTTTACCTTTTGACCAGTAAGTTAAACCTTTTCTTTCTTTCTTCTACTTCAATAGAAGTGAGAGAGATTTGACTCTCCTATTTACTACAGACTTGGTATTACTCAATGCTTTCTGTTACCATTAAACTTGTATGTGTGGCAAATCACAGTATCTCTTAAGGCGCTTTTAAGCATTACTTTACGCTTACTTATCACAGAAAAAACCAACAGCTTCCAAGTGAAATATAAGTGGACAATAGTTTCAACATGACAAACACATAAATGCCCTAAAACCACAAGTGGAAAATACATAAACAATCTTCATTATGAAAGGTTGTAACAAGAAAAGATGAAGTATGGCATGGAGAACATAGACAACTAACCAGGAAAAAACCTGAAAGCCAGAATGCAGAGGAAAAAATGTAGGAGTAGATAAAGAGGAAGCTGATTGTGGTATGCCATATGGCTAAGAAAAGAACACTGAATCTCCTAGGTCAACACTGACTAAATTAACTTGCACATTAATCAAGAATAACCTAGGAAACGAAAAGTAATCTTTGGAAAAAAGTTTTGGTGACTGAGTACAAAAACAATGTCACCTTGGTTTACTTAAGTAAGCTTATTAGACACTGAAACACTATCAATAGGATGGCTTGCATTTTTGGTTTTAGCTGTACTGTGGTAGCATAGCTGAAGTTCAAACTTCACCTGGTTTTTTCCCCCCACACAGAAGTCAGACAAGCAGGAAAGCACAAGCATAGAGGCAAACAGGCTGGTGGGAACATGCAAGTTTCAGCACAGTTGTGCACATTACTTGACTTACCGAAAACGTTGAGCCTGCTGAGCTAGAGGGGCAGGGTACCTTCTGTTTGGAGAATGGTACAGCTGGGAAAGAATGGCCTGATTGGTTTTTTGGCTTGGATTGTTAGCAAACTTTACAGTGATGGGCTCTGTGGCACCTGGAGGTTTCTGGCCATTCAAGCCCTTGATAGCTTCTTCTGCTTCAATTCGCTTGTCAAACCGGATAAACCCCACGCCCCGAGACACCCCTGCACAAGGCAAAAAAATAACACAGTAATGAATTCACAGACTTCAGGATATTAGATGCTAATTTTTATTTGTGTGGCCAATTGCTATGTTGATGGTCAAATGCAGTGAAGACATGATAACTTTGATCTTAACACAACAGAGCTTTTTGAAAAATAAAAATTTTCTACTGCAATTCTGATTTCAATTTTTAATTTAACTGATGTAAGACAATTGTGTAAAAATTTTGGAAGTTTGAGGGAGAACAGTGGAAATAAATATAGTAAGCCACAGTGAAATTTGGAAACAAAGCAATATTTTTGCATGGAGATGAGCCCAAGCCAGCTGCACTGCAACCTCTGGTCAGCTCATACTACTCGGCAGTACCTAAATTCACAGAAATTCTGTAAATAGCTTAGCTCTCTGCTCTCTTTATCAGCAAAAAAATGGCTTTTGTTCCTTCTGCTGTATCCCCTGAAGCTCTCTTTGGAGCAAATATGGTGAGAGGATGACGATGTGCACATACTATATTGCAATAATGAGAACTACAGCCACTTTTAACAGTCAGTGGTTACCTCTAAGTAAAAGATTTGGTTTTGGTATATCACCATACATCACTAGGTGTCACCTGTGAAGAACTTTTCTTGATATAGAAAAGTCAAAGGCAACACGCAAACGAATCCTGAAGTGTGTATGGAAGGAACATCACACATCAAAAATCAGATATAATTTTGTGTCTTAGACATAAACATGTTTTTAATGTGTCTTAGACATAAACACATTGAGCTGTGGATATTTGAACCAATTAATATGAAAGCTACTAGCAGCCAACATTAGTTAGATCAATGTTTTGTTGTAATATTTCTAGTGCCATTTAGAGTCCCTTTACATTTTTGTTCATGAATAACTAGATGATTTAGACACTTGTCCCCATTTGAGAAAGACATTAATGACAAGAAATGAATTCTGTTCATAAACAATGATTTAAGCCATCAAAAGTGACAATGAACAGGCATAAGAAAGCTTTAAAGAGGCAAATGTCACAGCTTCAACTTTGCATTTTTACCTGTCAGTTTGTGTCACAACCTTATTATTCATAGCATTCTGAGCCTATTTCTTCAAAATTACTAAAAGAAGGAGGCAAGAAAGCTTGCGCCTTAACAACAATCTATATGCCAGAAAGTACACTGCAAATAGCAGGATTTATGGAAATGAATAGAATGATCATGCATATTAGAAGTTAAATTATATTCACTTACTAATCCATATGTTAAATTCCATCTCTTTCGATGTACAAATATACAGGAACCTACTGTGAACAGCTATTTACTGCACAAAGACTAGCAATCTGACCCACAAATCTGCTACATCTACAAGTCAGTATTTGGCCTTCAGCTTTCCTTTCCAGGCCTCTCTACATGCTCAACAACTCAAACTACTAAAACACCAAGTATTAGGTGCAAAAATCAAGATTTCTTTAACTTATTGGAAGTCAGAGGAGTACACAAGTTCCTCTAAAGATCAGCCAAGTCTCAAATGCTGGTATGTGAAGCTTTTTGAAGTAAGACAATTAAAGGACTTTATGACCTTCTGCAGTTGAAAGCTGTTTGCCAAGTGTAACTATAAAAAAAATTAAATAAATCAAACCCAACTTATTTGGGGAATAATTATGTGAGTAAATTCCTTCCTCCATCCCACCCCTTAGCGTTCTGAAAGCGGGAGAACTTGGAGAGCTCTGCCTCTTTGTATGTTGCTTTGTACACTCAATACTTCTGTCATGCACTTGGCTTCTCACTCGATTGCTTGTATCTGGCAGTGACATCACAGCAGGTGATTCTGAAAACTATAAAGCTCCTCAAGATCAGCCATTTGACACAGCAAAAATCCACAGGAATTCCTGTAGGAGTCTGCAGAGTACCCACAAAGTGTCACTGACAACCACTACCTGATTGACACACATACTGTAATAATGCAAGTACCCTGCTTCATCTTAGTACTTTAAGGCATAGGTAATCACAGAACTTACCTGCTCCTGAGGATCTCAAAGCTCATGTGTGTGCCCAAATTTAATGAGTTAGCCTTGAAAACAGTCTTAACAGCACCTGCCAGTCTGGGGCTTCAATAATCCTAGCCTCAGAAAACCAGCTGTGCATTTCTGCATAAAATTCTCTTTATAGAAAAAAAAAGTTTAATAGCATTTTGTAAGGCATTGGGAGACTAATTTCATGCAGCAGCTTGGAAAGAAAGATTATGGCAGTTGTAAATGCATTACAAGTCATCAAACAAGCTTCAAATCTGCACCTTCAGGGTGAAAATGACTAAAGTTGGCTCAGAACACTACACAGCCTATTATTGTCCATGCAAATTTATCAATGATTCCAGGAGAAAAATGCATTTTCTGGCCTGCATACACCTTTTATACATTACGGAGACAAGACTATTGTACTGAAATATGAAATATTTCCTAAACTGTCAGTCCATGAAAGGCCATGCAAAACTACCTACTTACCAGTGACCTGGTCAACCAGAATACGAGAAGTAATAATACGTCCATATTGGGAAAAAAGCTGTTCCAGTTCTTTCTGGGTCATTGTTTTTGGAAGTCCACTAACGTACAAATTTGCATCTCTGATAGAAGCTGAACTTGGTCGTGCATAGGAAACCTTAGGAAAAAACAAACAAAAAAAAAATCCCAGATAACAAACACTACAAAAACAGCTGAAACAGGACAGTGTTATTTGTTCTGAGACACTGAAGCATCTCCAACAGCAGACTGAACAGTTACTCTGCAAAGCCAGTTCAGGGTTTTTGTGGTGGTGTTTGTCTTTTTCTTTCTTTTTACTTTTTTTTTTTTTTTTTTTTTTGGTTGTTGTTGTTTTTTCTTTTTGGGAGCTGCCTTCCAAAACCAGAAGGAATGCAACTTAGACCACCCAGGAAAAGCTGACTACATGAACTCATATATAATAAGTACATCCAAATAAATGAGAAAACGCTAGGTACACATTCCAGCAAGCCTTGGTGGAGAAAGTGCTCTCAGTTAGCTGACTTAAGGAGTAAAGAAACAAATTTACTAAGTTTCATGAATGTCCCATGAATTCTCATTATAAAGCCCTAAAACATCCAAGGAATTAAGATTTCAGTGTGATATATAGGCCAAAGGCACAGAAAGACAGTCTGAAGCACTTAGAGGTTTCCAAGTATTTTTCAAATGCTGTGCATTTTGTACGTGTTGAGCTTGCTACCAAATGACATATCATCACAATCATGAGACCAAGATAAACTCTGCTACATCACTTTCCCAGGTGTAAGAATGAATGGCAGAAGTAGGACTCCAACCGCTATTATGCCTGTTCAGCAGCTTGTCAATTTCTGCAACAGGGGCCTTAAAAACAAACGTCATTTAACATTCAATTTCTTGGATCCTTTTGGGCAGAAGTTTTTTTACCTGCTGCCTTGACATGTCAGTCAAAATATTTTGAGGTGATGAAGTAGATTCTTTGACCTTTAGACACATGCTACAAAACATTACCTCCGCCTGAAGTTTGTACAACTGGTTTTACTACAAGAATTACTAGGACAGAACATCTGTGCCTCTCAAACAGGACAAAATACTTCATGTAGGCTTTTCACCTATGTAAAACGTAAAAGCAAGAAGGATCCTCAAGACGTAGTCAGATTTATCTCCTTTCCTTCCCTCCTCTTCCACGCACTGTTAGCCAATATTGGGCAACTTGATTCTGTCATTCTGTCTTTTCCCTAATTCTTTGGTATTTCCTTCCTGTCCTATTTCCATACAGATCAGCAGACTCTTAAGACTGTTGTGGAAGCAAAACAGGACAGCATGCTGAAGATTAAAAAGCAGTACTCTGAACACTGCTATGATCCTTCAAGTTTCACCCAGAAGCTTTGTGTAAGGCACCTTTGCACTGGTTGAAGACAACTGACCTCAAAAACTTGTAGCTATCCAACACAGAACCTTGAAGTCACATTGATCTTCCAGGAGAGCCACACAAGAGCTAAAGCCCTATGTTCAAAGTTACAGGAAAACAGAGGGTAAAGTTCAACCACATTCAGCCAAAGAAGCAACAAAGACAGTGACAGCTACCCTTTTCTACCAGGGAGAAAAAAACAACAGTTAAGGAATGAACAAGCTTGCCCAACTTGCCCATTTGGCCCTGAGCTTCTTTAGGAAATGAACTTCCATACCTCACTTGGCAGGACTTCAAGCAGACTCAAGGCCAAGGAATGGAGACAGACTGACTGGGAAACAGGATTAGTCCCAGTAAAATCATGAATTACCAAACCCTAGCAGGCACTGTCTTTCAAGGGGGAATTCACACTGATGGACGCATGCTGCCACATATAAAAATATAAACTCACACAGAATTATCAGAAGAGAAGAAACCTGCAAAAAATATTTTATAACTTTGTGTAAGTTTACTTTATGCTACAAAATTGGTATCTGTCAAGATACAAAGCAGCTTCAGTAAAACTCATTTTCCTCTGGTAAGTGAGTACGGGTTCGTGCATGGTGACAGCTGGTCCAGTATTGCCCATGCCTTCACTGGTGAAACACATTTCAAATAGTTTAGCATAGCAGTCAAGGCCTACATTGAATGTAATTTCAGAAGCGCAAGTAAACGGAAGCAATACTCTAACCAGTACACACTACTCTTACAAATCCAGTTTCACGGTCATTACATTCAACTGACTACTCCAACACATCGAATTTGGGCACATTTGCCACAGTAGTAACACATACTAAACCAAAATCAGTGTTCATCACCAGTATCTGAACATTATATTTAATCATATTGCTAAGTACCAGAACTACTGGCCAGGCAAAAAATCTAAAAGAAACATGTAACTTCAGAAATGTGATGTAACTTAAGTGAGCACCACTAGAGAAAAACAAGGACACCACAAAATATTACTAATACTACTGGTATAACTAATTCTTATGAAAAGAACCTTGCCTAGAGTATACATGGGACATAACCATCTTAATTTTTGATGTCAAAATCCAATCATTTCACTTGTGATACACATTTAAAGCAGAGACAAACCCTCACCCCCCGACTAATCTCCCTATCTATATAATGTAATTTTGCTCATTCAGTAGTTACTTGCTGATAGCTCTATATTTAGTCTCTTTAAGCATTTTTTATATGGACTGAATTAACAACAGTGCCAAGATGTTTATTCAACAGCTAATTCAACAGGTGAACATTACAGTATGTGATATCAACACCTTGTGACTGAACACAAGGCAAGTCAAGAAACAGCCTGAAAGCCTGCAGTTTTAAATAGTGAATGATGACACACACTGTACAACACTGAACAGCACTACTCTGGAGATCCCAATTTAAAAACAGCTTTACTTTCCACTACAGTTAGTAGGAAAGACACTTGTTTCCAAAAATACCAACATTACATCTAAGTATTTTCACTTAGATGTAGTTTTAATACTTACTAAGTTATTAAAACTTAGATTAAGTTTTAATACTTAATTTCCTAACATCAAGAACTGATTCACAGTTTTCAAGTGAAAATTTTGAAAGTTAGCAGGTAAAACAAAGGAAGTTATCAAAAATAAATGAAGAAGAACAGCCCCCACAAGTGAGTATTTCAGTTTCTTACTATCTCCTACTAGCTCTAGACACCTCAGCACTGTGCTTCAAGCCCCTTTTATCTTATTATTAGCAGAGGACAAAGTATTTATATTCTTTCAAAAAACTTGAGAATTTAATATAATTTCTTCCTAACCACATTTCTTTCTAAAACATTCTACTAAATGTATTCTTCCAAGTCTTTAAAGCTGAAATCTTTAAATGCTAAAATCAGTATTTCAGTATATTTACATTCACTAGCTCAAGTGCAATCTTTCTGATTAAAACACTACTTCCCCTTAAGAGTAGTGTCCAGCTCTTTTAAAATGCATATTTCTGTAGTATGTCCAGTCGAAAATGGGTTAAACCTATCTAGAAAGCAGAGAGATTTATATTGAGAAAAAGAACACATTAGGATCAAGTATGTCTCTTCTACAAGCACAATAACAAACAAGTACATACCGCCTTTTCTTACAGCAGCGTTCTCAGAGGTCACTGTGCCAGGCAACTGCTCTTAACCCGTACTTAAATTAATATGAAATACCATGATTCAAGAATTGTTCTTAATTTGATTTCTAGTAAGAAGATGCTACAGCACACTGCAGAGATGAGATCTCAGCTGTTACAAGTGACAGGTCGTTGCCCTGAAACAGGAGAGTACATTCCTGTATATTCCTCAGGTTTACTTACTGACCCCCTTCAAATAAGATTGCTGCACTTGAAACAAAGCTTCAAGGCCACTCCTCCCAGTACACAACCTTGTTGAGAATGTGCATGCTGTGCTGAGTTCATGCTGGTAGCCTGCAGTAGCACATCTCTGTGGACAGAGCAAACTGGAAATCCAGACTTTCCCTGTAAGGTCAACTTACACCCAGCTCTGTGGAACTTAGAAAGCTCAACACAGCTTCACATATAAGTTTAGATTAAGCTGATAAACACAACCGTATCCCATAAAGGTCCTGCTTTTACAGTCTGTTGAACAATAGGGAGTGCATTGAAAAAAACAGACACTGAGGCAACAGTCTTTCAGCATTATCATATCAGAAAAGGTTTCACTATTTTATTTTAGTTCACCCCTCAAAGTGTTCCAGCTCTGACAGCTACAAACCATGACAGAGTCACAGGCCTGAGGTGGGTCATGGCATCCACATCTGTTGCCACTCAGCAGACGGCATGAATGGACCAACCTGACAAATTTAGACTTAAGATCGGTCTTTACGTATCATAGAGGATGAGGACCAGAAGTCTTCCTCAGGATATAACCAATTAAGGACAGCATACTGCTCGAAGAGGAAGACTTCATAAAAGGCTGCTGTATTTAGCATGGAGGAAAACCAGAAACAGGCTTTCAGGAGGACTGGTCTGAATCAACTGACACCCAGAACACCACTTGGTGAACAGAAGCAAAGGTACATATGTGCTTGGAACAGAAACCAGCTGGAAATCCTGTCGCTGATGGGAACAGAAGCAAGGGTTTTCCCCAAAAGTGCTGAAGATTCTGTACCAGTTTTAAATCAGGGTTATAAATGTCTGATAAAAGAAAAACAATAATCAAGTGCACTGACAAAAACATGAGATGGGAATTATGTACTACAATCACAGAATAGCAATTCTATTTTGCCCTTAAAAGAACCAATAGAAAAGAGCACTTTAAAACTTGCAGTCTGTAACTATCGCTGACTTGCTAAAAGTAAGAAATACTTAACTTAGAATTTAAAACCAAATAAAATATATGAAATTAAAGGAGATCAAGTCTACAAACATTCTCCACTTTATACTTTTCACATTCTTAAGAGTCTTAAAAGACCTTTCCTTATACTTCACATTCATGATTCTGATCCCCACTCATGTCCAAACAATGACAGCACAGGAATTTCAGATGCATGGCAGTAACCTTTCAAGGAGGACAGGAGTATATAATACAATATTAAGCCCTCCACATGAATAATACAAACAGGAATATAATCTAAAAACACAAGACGTCAATTATTCTCCTGAAGAAAATGAGTAAACCTCAGGTTACACCTAAGGAGCTTCTACTACTGACAGAGACTGCCAAACACAATACTTGGGAATCTCTTGCACTATTCCACAGACACATCTAGAAATGCAAAAAACACATCCATTGCAACTTGCAGTTCACTGGAATATCTCACAACCTTTCTGGAAAAACCATTTCTGCATCGATTAAAGCAGCAGAGTCAACATTTAATCGAACAAAAAAACTTCAAAGCTACTAGATTAACAGAGGTCTATTTGTCTCAAGACTGCCATAATTTCAAAAGTAAACAATTATGTTTTACGTTGACAAAAACTCTCTTACAAAGAAAACAAGTACTGGATTTAAAACAAAATTAAATAATAACAATTTAAAAATACCAACCAACCAACACTCCACCCCCCCATATCAAAACAACAGACCATAACAGATGTCTATGCCTGGCATTTACAGCATTTTGAACCCATGCAGAAAGCCACAACCTTCTTACAGGACTTGGCATAGCATGGAGAGAGCACAGTACAAAGATGCAGCATCAGTCTTAGTAGTAACAAGAAGAGGTCTATTGGTTTTGTAGACTTTTTTTTTGTTTTTACTTGCTTAAGACTTGGCTTTTGCGCAATGCTTGCAGACTTGCATCAGCTCCACAGAGCACTGTTGGCTCCTTCTAACATCTCTGTTTCTGTGTCAGGAATCCCCTACAGAACTCAGGAAGGACCTTACTGAACCGCTGTAGCCTTAGGGTGAGCTGCACTGGTCCAAGAGTTCTCCCCCTCAGAAAAACAGGGACGGACTCTTGCAAGACACTCTCATCAACAGCTAAATAGCACCTGGGGCTGTGAGGACAGCACATTCTATGGTTTGGCCTGACACTGTCAGGGACAAGCAACCATCTGGCCATAACGTGGTTTACAGGAAGTGACAGCAATATGCATTAAGAACTGAATCCTCATCTCAGCATTATTCAGCTACATGAAAAACAAGCAGCCAGCTTAAGCTGAATAAGTAACATTCAAAGTCTGAGGAGATTTGAATTTCACTGAAGAACAAATTTTACCTAGGGGTGAAAAGATATGTGTGTGTGTGTAGTATTAAAACCAAAATGCTGTCAAAGCTTTAACTGTTAAGACAGCTAAAAGATTGCATAATTATAATTTGTGTAACTCCTGCAGAAATTTAAGGAAAAAACCCCACCTTTACCTTTCTTCCAAGAAAAACTCTTCTTCTCTTTCAGGTCTGCTAGAAGAGTGCAATTTGACATTAAGAATACAGTCCTAACGTACTTAATTACCTTGTCAAGAGTACTAAATGCTCTGGCATCACTGCCCCTCTCTCTGTCTTTGCTGATTGACAACATCAGTAAAACTTACCTAGCTTTAAATTAAACTTCCACAGACAATTCCCTTTTGTTCCTTACTAGATCAACATTCTTAAATACTAGCAGAGGGGCAGGTGGGAATCAAAAAATAAAAAAACAAGAAGGTGAGAAGGGTTTCTCTCATCTCCACAGCTCACTTGCCTCTGTTAGAGATTTTACACATATCATGCATACTTCATTGCTATCCAAGGATACTCATTAATCAAAAAATTACTATAAAAAAGGGACATTGCCAAAATTTTTCTCCACAAGTATCAAGTGGTGAAGTCAGGAACAATCTCAACATTTTTTTATCTGTTGCACTCAACTCAGAAATCAAACCAGTGTCTTTTTTTTTTTTTTTTTTTTTTTTTAAGTATTTTGCTGTTTTCCATTAAGTGTTTAAAAGGGTTTTCAAGAGTAAAATCCTTGGTAAAATTTCTTATGGGTGCAGCTACCAAACAGTAAAATGAAAGGGTAATTCCTTTGCAATTAATCTTGCTGTAAGTAGTGGTTCAAGACACCAAGTGAAATCACACTGCATAACACCAAATTTTAAGAACAACAACTCAAAGAATACTAGTGAACTTGCAGCATTTAATTTCAAGTCTTCCCTTGACATGCAGCACTTTTTTGGGGCATTTGTAAAGCTGAATGCTCCATATTCACTCTTCTACGGAATTTTTAACTAGCTCTTCTCATTAAACAGCTTTCTACAGCAGGGCAGTAAACCAGGTGATGATGGCCAAATAGGACATCATGTGTAGCCAAAGAATTTGTCAAGTTCATTCCAACAGGAAGGTGGGAGAAAGCTACAAATTAAGCCTGTTTTTATTTTTATTACATCCAAAGTCATAAAGGAGCAGGAAAAAAAAACAGATTTAATAATTCAGATAAAATGTTCCTTAAATTTCTATTCCCTTGACAGGTAATAATTACCCATGTAAACACCCCAATAATCCAAAGAACTTCAGAGAAGGAAAACATGATTAAATTTGACTTTCAAGCAGCATTAGGCTAAGTAGAATACAAACATCTTATAAATGATATCTTATAAAAGAAGACAACTCCAAGGACTCGACAAAGTATTTTTCCCCCCATTCTATTTGCACACATGTATACACACGTCTCACCAGCATTCTCTGTTAAGAGAACTGCCAGGTCCTGCATCCAGAGGCTCTGCCACTTCAAGCCCTCAAAAGGCACAGCGTTACTGTCATCTTCAGTGTCCCCATGGCAGCTACAATCCACAAAGGACTGTGTCCATCATCAAGGCAGACTAGCATTCACAAAGAAAAGTCAAAAATACTGTGCCGTCCTGTGCCTTCCTGCTACCCCTAATAGTCTAGGTAAAAAGCTGCCTCCTACTCACCATCCTGCAATGGCTCTCAGCCAGTCCAAAGAGAGGCCATTTTCCTGCCCACTCCTTTTCAGACAGCAAATCTTAATACACTCTCCTCTTAATGCAGAACTCTGTTACTTCACATTGAAAGATATTCCTAATCAGATAATCTCACTTGTGTCATCTTTCTTTTTAGGAGCTTTCTCATAAAAACCATCCAAACCAAGCCATGGAGCATTTCTTCTCTCCCAAGAAAGAAGGCAAAAGCCAAGACAACAAAAACATGTTCAATTTTCTTATCCTTATATGGAGCCCAGTGATCCTCCATAACCTATCTGTTTCTCTGAGTTTTCAACATTTAGGAAGAACTGATCTTTCTCAGACAACCTAAATTTAAAAAAAAAAAAAAAAAAAGAGTGGACAAGCAAGCAGGTAAGCAGAAAAATCACTCCAGGCACAAAAATTCACATCTTTATCGTCTCTTAAATAGAACAGATAAAAAGATTGCCAGCAGCATCATCTTCCAAAAGAGAAGCCATGGAAAATATTTTACCTTTTGAAATGCAACTTGTTTTCACACTGAAGTTCCATAATTCAATGAAGGTCAAACTTCACAGGCTATGTGCAGTACACATAAGTCTGTTTACATTCCAAAAACACCATAAATTACGCCACAAAGGGCATTACATAGTAATGGAGGCATGCCGTCCAGCTGAGCAGGGTTCACCTATCTAACACCCATAATGCGGCTTTACCATCCGAGTATACATACATCCACCCCAATGTTTTACTATTCAGTTCAATCACAAGGCAATACAACCACCAACAGGTTAGACAAGACTAAGACTGCTATTACTTGCTTTGGAGATACACACCTGAAAATTGGTTAAGATACTTTGCAAAGAATTCACTGAAGTATTCCATAAAGCATTCCACAGGATCTTCTTTTAAAAAACGGAAGAGGTAATAGGATTTTGTATTGCTATCCATATTAAAAAACCTCAATCCTTAAGCCAGCATTTTGCAAATCCATATTTTTCAATGCATTTTATTTCAAGGAAACACTAAGTGGCCTGCCCTTAGGGATGAGAAAAATACATCCAGTGACAAGCAGGCTAGTATAGAACCTGTGGATCAGAGGTATCTGTCACAGCTCCAATCCAGAGCATCACACCTCAGGGTTAAGACAGTGAGTTTCCTCTGGGTAGGATTACACTCAGCTGAGCCACAGTATGAGGATACATGACACTGTGACTGAACTAGGAAAGTTCCTTCCTGTTTTATATACTAATGGGAAACAAACTTGAACCATGAATCTAGTGAAGTACTAAGCATTCCTATAGAAGTCCCAAAAATGCACAGAGAGAACAAATATCTATTTTTTTTCCTGAAGCCTAAATATACGCTAACACTACTATTCAATAATTTTTCATACTAAGGTATACAAAAATCTCAGTTACACACATTTTTTCAAGTGTGGGAGAAAGTTACGGGTTAGATTCTGAGTTTTTCAAACAGATTAGGTTTTTGTTTTGGTTTTTTTTTTTGGGGGGGGGGTGTTTTGGGGTGTTTTTTGTTTTTATTTCTCTTTAATTGACTTACCAACTCTGGACAAATAAGAACACTGGGGTCTATAAAGAGGAAGTAACCTTTGCAAAGGCCCTGGGACTGGGACCTCACAAGATATTTTCTCTACCCAAGATGTTGCCTCCAGAGGCAGGAAAGACCTCAAGGCATCAGCCTGACCTCTGCACACCATTGTCTCCTGGCCGATCTCACAAATACATAAGCTACAAAATGCTTCACAGTAGGTTGGGGACTTCTACTGCTTCACAGATAAATGAAGTGAAGCTGGGACTAGAGGATCTTTAAGGTCCATTCCAACCCCAACACATCCTATGATTCTGTTGTCTTGAAAATCCAGTCACAAAAAAACTTGGCCTGAAAACAAAGACATAAGCTTCAGTCTCACTGCAAAGGTCTTTGTCTGGTATCTAACCTACAATCCCACTTTTGGTCCTTGGAAGGCATGAAAGAAAAAGCATCACTATCATCACTCTTTACCTGTCTACGCAATTTTTCACCTTTTTATTATAAAGGCAAAAATTGATTAAATTAATTACTTCGCAAGGTGGAGGAGGATTAAAAATTCAAATATGACCAGTATGAAGTAAGTTACCGCAACCCCACTGAAAGGAATATTTTGATTTGGGAAACCTAGCTTGATTTTTCTATAACTAACTCCTTTTTTTTTGCCTATATAGTCAACAGGACTTGCAGTTTACCACCCTGGACATACAAGTCATGCTGGCTCAATCCAAGGCATTACATGCGAAACATTACTACTGGAACACAAATAGATTCCCTTCCTTTCTCACCACCATGCAAAATACAGCTTCAAAAGTCCTGCAGCACAAGATTACTTTGCTCAACTTTACCCCCAAAGTAGAAAATGAGTGAGGACTGTGGGCAAGAAGTCTGCCAGAAACACACAGAGCGCTTTCAGCAGCAAAGCATCTGTCCACATCTTTCACTCATCCCAGTTGTGTGCCATGATCACCATTTGTTTGTTACAAAGCAGTATTTAAGTTTCAGATAGTGTAATCCACTTTATTAAATCTTAAGAATACAGAACAGGTAAGACACTTTAGCCAAAACTACTAGTATCTTATTATTTTTGTCTCAGTTGTCTTTCAGTGGCTCTGCACTGCTTTCTAATTACAAACGTTTTTAGAGGTGAAGTTTATTTCATGTCTCAAACATGCTCCTAGTAAGAAGCCACTGTCCAAGTGATCAGCTAGCAAACCCTGCAGTTTAATGAGGAAGAATGGGCTAGTTGAACACATACTGTCTTTTGACAACCATCTGTCACCTGTGAAGCATGTTCAAAAGTCTGCCTTTCCTGATAATTTTATTTAATCTCCTCTCAGAATTTCAGTGTTCAACTGCTCAAATGAGTATCCTCAGTCTTCTGTTACTGGATTAAAAGAGGAGATGAGGAAAGTAACTCTCAAGATTTGTTTCTAGAATTTTGAGAAACTGAATTTAGTAAACAACTGCACGGGGAGCTGTAACATAACAGAAAAAAACAGGAATACCAAACATTAGAGACCTAAAGACCAGAGCCCTAGAAATAGAGTAGTTCATAGATAACCAACATTTATCTACTTCAGCACCTCATGCTAAAGATTTGTAAGAGAAAATAGACAACTAGCAATGTAAAACCTGAAGTATTAATATGGAAGTTATACCATCTTCGAGAAAATGAGAAGCACATGGTGTTAAAACAACATGCAATATTGCATTTCTTCAACTAAGATACATAACAAAATCTCATTTAAAATAAATCAACTGTATATCTAAAGTGTTAAGTGGGTTAAGAAAATGCAATCTTCCATACCTTCTATACTTAATCTAACCCTAAACACAGACTATACAAAGGACCATTTCCTACATGAAATCTTAGTTTATTCTACTGACATTAGCTAAATACTTGTAACATATGTAAAGGCAAAACAAATAAGGAAGTCAAAACAGTTCAGTTTCTTTAAATTATTTTAACAATACATACCTTTATAGTCTTAGTTTGAAGTCTCAATCCATTCAGAGTATTGATAGCTTTTTCGGCATCTTTGGCGTCAACATAGTTCACAAAACCATAACCCAGGCTCTGTCCTGATTAAAAAGACAGAAGACATCATTAGTACTGCAGTGCAACACAATGAATAGCTAACTGTATAAAACCTACAGACACACACTCAGCAAACATTGCTTATATTGAAGAATGGTACCCACCCCAAAGAACAAAACTGCAAAAGCTCACAACATATAATTTTTTCACCAACTTGTAGATTCCAAGCAGCTTGCTCTGTTCTTGGGTTCAACACAGAAATTGAGCATTCAGTTTAATGCAAGACTTAAAAATCTGGTAAGCAGAGTAGGTTCAGAAGTGAATTATGATCTGCTAGACAAGAGGATCTGCAGAAGCATCAAGTTTAAAGTGGCATCAAGAATCCACTACTCACTCTTAAACTTTTACATTGAACATAAGTAGTATTGTGGCAAAACTGCGGAACCCTGCTTGAAAATGAAGTACATTTGAAAGTCACTCAACGTCAGAATTTGAGCCATATTAGAAACCAAACAATTTTACAGATGTTATTCATAGACTACCTTAGAGTCTCAATAACAAGGAGATGAAAGGTCTCTTCTGTTCTAATATTCAAAACAGCAAGTATCTGACCAAGAACTAAATAAGAGCCAAAGCTGCAGCATTATTTTCGAGGGTTTTCAGAGCTGGAAATTCAGAAGACAAATTGACAAAGCGTTTTTATTTAGTTTTTATCTCTGAAAAACAGCCCCTTTCAAACCAATAATTTTGCTTAAGCACTTATTAAACACTTGAGTTTAGCAGCAGTCATCTTTTGACAGCTTCAAAACCTATAGTATAGTATCCCTAACTAGAATCCTACTTTAGAAGAACTGTCACTGCATAAGAATGCAAATACATGGAAAATTATAACATAATGAAAAGATATACTTGATTAGCACAAATCTTCCAGAAACACTCCCATACTCTGAGGTGGTTTTGTTTGTTGGTTTGCAGTTTTTTTTGGGTTTAAGACACCAAAACTAGATAAAAAGCCCACAAGACCTGTCAACAAGCCATAGGGAAGCATCCAACATATTTAATTCACAAAATTCTAGTTAGAATTATTAGCTAGGGTACACAACAATATAAAAGGATAAACAACATTACATACCACAGAAATGGCACATTCATTTATTGTCCAAAAAAGATATAACAGAACTCATGCTGTATCAACTTTTTGTATTGTATCTATAGTATACACATTTTAATAGCATATAATGCAAAAAACCAACAGGAAACTTTGCACTTAATTAAATATCATAAGCGAGTTGACTAACTAGCCCATCATCACTGGCATTTACAATTTTGCACCTATTATGCCTACCATGGCACCAAAAATCAAAGAGTACCACCACCCCCACTCCCCAAAGCTACTTCCACTCTCTCACATCTCCTTCTCAAAACACCTCTGGCAAACATAAATTGTCTAGCTGGATCCATGAACATGTTAATACATGCTTTAACAGAAAATCCAAACCCCAACAAGATCGAACCAGCACCAGCTCTGGAGAACCCTGCTCTGAGTAGATTAGACTCCATGATTTTCATGCCTTCAGCCTCAGCATTTTGTCATGTTTCTGTAACAAACCATATGGAAATACCCAAAAGCATTTTTCTATTAATTTACAGCTCTACATAGATGATGTTAAATTTCTAATCCTAGAAACCTTTTTACTTATTAGTTTGATTACAGTGGAGCAATTTCTGTAACTGTCACCTCCATCACACCCACAAACAACCACTGTCTGCAGAAACTCCTCCCAACAGCGTCTAGAAAAGAGGAAGCTCTCTTTTTGTGCATGACTGATTTCAACATTATCTCCTAATACAGACATGCTGATTTCAGGTGTTTGTTATTTATCTCCTGAAAAGCTCTTTTAAATGACAACCTTAAAAGATGTTAAAATCTTAAAGAGAAAGTTATTTCATACAGGATGTTTCCAATATAACACTCACTCATACCAGATCTAACTGAATATGATGGGAAGAAATTATTTCTCCTATTCTCTCTATGTTGATATGATCTGCTTTTCATAAAAAAAGGATCCAGACTGCTGCCGACAAAAAGCTGCCCCAGCTGTTAAAAAGGATTAAATTCATGACCACTCTTCTGAAGACACCCTATTAGCTGAACTTGATAAATATTAGGACACTAGCCTAGGAATGTGCAACAAAAAATCCAGTATTCTATGATTTTACAGTGAAAGAAAAGCTTTCATCATGACAGTGGTAGAACACTGCAACAGGCAATTGAAGGCTTGTAAAGACTCCATTCCAGGAGATACACAAGAATCTGAATGAAGATGGTACTGAGCAACCTGCTGAAGGAAAACCTGCTTGAGAAACTGAAGAACGCTTGAGGAAATGACTAGATTATCTCCAGAAGTTCTTTTCCTCCTCAGTGAACCTGTGAATGAGATTCTATTTATTTCAGTTTTGTTTTACTTAGGTTATAATCTAAAATTCAGAAGTGTTCTCTAAAGTCCTTATTTAGTTAGAAAGGTTAAGAAAATGCAAAATTTCTTAGATCTTACAACTATGCCTGAAGATTAGTGGTTTAATTAGACATTAATAAAAACTGAGAGTGAAAAATCACCTTCTTCACCGCACATAAGAAAGATAAATGTCGACTGTGAACAAACAGTGTAAATAATTGTAAATCAAACCTGATTTCTGGAATCAGTGTTTGAGGAACTACTCTTACATCTTCCTGCCTGTATTGACTGCTTGTTAACTGGTTTGTCAGTTCACAGACAGACAGCTGAGTTCCAGAAAATTGATACAACCATTTGATAGAATGCAGTAGAAGCAGCTATTCCAAGCACCCCATCACATCTCATTCCAAGCTATGCCTGACAGGTGGTGGGAAAACACAAAATATGTTGCAAGGAAGAACTGAGTTTCTAAGTTCTAAATGAAAAGAACTTCAGTCCAAACTTACTCAAGTACCACTACGGCTGTACAAGCTAAAGAGAAATCTCATCTTATTGTAGATTTCAGATAGAGAAACCACCATATCCACTGTGTACAAATTTTACTCAAATAAAATTAGAGGCAACTGGCCAGGATAACTCAAACCAGTTCTCCTTCTGTGCAGTTTTCCCTCATTTCTCAATGTCTGAACATTTGCTTTCTAGATAAAACAAGGAAAAGATAGACTTAAACCAAATCAGCCACCACTTAGGATATTTAAGAGGAACTTCATTATTTAATGAATGTAATGACTTGTTGTATTGCCTGAAGATAAGGACTGAACTGAACAATAACAGAACTGGACTCTTCCATTTGTGCCTCTTCCACAACAAACTCCATTTGCCAAGACAGCAGCATCCTGCAGAACACACATTTGGCTCTAGGTCTAGTAACACGCTTAAAAATAGATTATGTGTTTGAGTCTGCTAAAAGGTGACAGAACAAAGAAGGTAAATCTATAGCTATCCACAAGTTAAACAATCCCCAGACTTAAATGTGCGTCAAAAATCTGCTGTCTCCTACTGAGACAGCGTCAGCTCCAGTAGGCTCTTGCCTTGGCTTTGTGTTTCCATTTTGTGATTAATGACACTGTCTGAAAAAACTATTGCACCTCATCAGCCCTTTATTTCATAACTCAGATCTAAAAATATTAAATTTAGATTATCCTAAATAAAGGTGTTTCAAGTGTTTCTTATTTAAATATCGTTTGAGCCTAATCTCCTAGATGGTTCTTGGATACTTCACAAACTTGTTTAAACATGTTTCTGTAAACCTCCTACTAGATTTTGCTTTCAACACTACAAATATTAGACAACATGATGCAGAAAAATCCCAGCAGTTAGTTTAATTCTGGAAGGAATGAGGAAATAAATGAGGCAAATAAGTCTGACTTCAATTTTTCTTAAAAACTCCCTAGAAGACCAAAAGCTGCATAGTAGACGTGTTGCATCTCACAAGCGTGTCAGACACTGAAGAAGTCAGAATAAAAGCTATGATCTGAAAGCTCACTCTGGATGTTCACAATTAGCAATTACATTATATGTTTTATGTAACCAACACTTGTAACAAAGTCAAATTCAGGCACAAATGGCAAAAAATCTTTTCAGTTAGGGGTCTCTTTGAACGTAGACATGCTGTATCTATCAGGGACTAACAAATGTTCAGCCTCTGCAGCCTACAAGAAAAAGTGCAGGAAGCACTATGCTACTCAATTTAACAGGGGAAACTGTTCCATTTTTATTTCATGGTTTTGATCAACATGTGTGATTATGCAAACTCAACATCGATTAATTAGATAACGCCAAGTTGCTTTTTGGCACTTCAGTCAATATATGGAATGGATTTTGAGAGGGGAAGGGCAAAAAGTTATTTCAAACAATTTTATTCTAATTACCCTAATCAGACTGCTCAAGAGACTGACTGGACATCCAAGTGTACATTACAAAAGCATAAACGAAGTGATTTACCATTAAAAAACAAGTAATGAACACACTGATCCAATATTTAGGTAAAAAGAAAAACAGACAGACTTCCATAAACACATATCAAAAGATCAAAGAAGTTTCAAGTTGAAATACGTAAGTAGAAAATAATGACTATGGTTACTGTGCTCCTACATTTACTCTTGTGCCTTCAAAGTTCAATTTTTTTAGCTTCAAAAATACACAGGCTAACTCACAGTCTCTTATCAGAGAAGAGCCACAAATAAATTAGCTGTATCCTACCCAAGTTGTTTCATAACTGCTTCCTATAAACTATAAATAATGCACACAGATGTAAAAGCCCAAAGAAAATCCTCTGCTGTCCAATATTCAGAACAAATAGATACTATCCAGAGAGAGAAAAGAGGTCAAGTTAAGTAGATGCAATAGAGGTGGCACTTATCCATTTTTAATGTTTAAAGGCAAATAAAAAGCTCTGAGAAGCTAAATAATTAAATCTGGCCGGGGATGTCAAGGCAAACAAGAAAAACATCTCCATAGAAAGCTGGTGAAAGGAAAGGTTAGGAAAAATGTGGGCCTTCTCTGGAACAGTAAGATGACCTGATTATCAGGGACATAAAAAGGTCTGAGGGATACTAAACAACTCTTCTTTCCTCAGTCTTCACCAGCAAGTGCTCCAGCCACACTGCCCAAGTCCTGAAGGGCAAAGAAGGAACTAGAAAAATGAAGAACCGCCTACTCTAAAAAAGCATCAGGTGCAAAGCCATCTAAGGAACCTGATGGTGCACAAGGCAGTAAAATCTGGTCAGATACATCCATGAGTTCCTAAGGGAACTAACTGGCAGAGGAAATGGCTAAACCACTATCCACCATATTTGAGAAGCTGTGGCAGTCTGATAAAGTTCCCACTGAGTGGAAAAGTGGAAACATAACCTCCATTTTCAAAAAGGGAAATAAATAAAGGAGGAGAACTACAGGCTTGTCAGTCTCATCTCTGAGCATGAGATAATAAAGCAGATCCTCCAATTAAGGTAAGACACATGGAAAACAGAGAGATGACAACAGATAGCACAGTTTCAGTAAGGGCAAATTGTGCCAGACAGATTTGGTGGCCTTCTACAACACGGTTGAAGTGTTGGTGGACAAGGGAAGAGTGGCTGATGTCATCTACCCACAGTTACACAAAACATCTGATACTGTCCCACACAACGTTCTTGTCAGTGAGCTGGAGAAACATGGATTCAGTGGTGGCTAAGGAACTGGCTGGATGGTCACATTCAAAGAGGTGCAGTCGATGTCTCAATGTCAAAGTGGACACCAACGACAAGCAGCAAGTAGTGTTAGTTAGTATGGGGTAAGTACTGGGACTAGCTGTGTTTCACTCTGTCACCAACATGAACTATGGGAACAAGGGCACCCTCAGCAAGTCTGCTGACAACACTGAGCTACGTGGTACCATCGATACACCTGAGGGAAGGGATGCCATCCAGAGGGATCTGGACAGCTTGAAAGGTGTGTGCATCTGTGAGGACCTCATGAAGTTCAACAAGGCCAAGTGCAAGGTTCTGAACTTGGGCTGGGGCAATCTCAAGGACAAACACAGAGTAGGTAAAGAAGTACAGCCCTGTCAGAGATGATGAGGGGTTGCTGGTAGATGAGAGGCTGGACATGACTCAGTCATGAGCACTCCCAGCCCAGAAAGCCAAACATGTCCCGGGCTTCATCCAAAACAGTGTGGGCAGCAGGACAAGGGAGGGGATTCTACAGGAACTCTCCTGTGAGGACGGGCTAAAAACCTGGATTTGTTCTGCCTGGAGAAGGCTCCACAGAGATCTTGGAGCACTTTCGAGTACCTAAAAGGACCCTAAAGAAAGCTGAAAAGTGATATTTTACAAGGCCATGTAGTGATAAGACAAGGCAGAATGGCTTTAAACTGGAAGACAAGATTAGATTGGGTATAAGAAAGAAATGCTTTACTATGAGTATGGTGAGACACTGTAATAGGTTGCCCAGAGAAACTAGGGATGCCCCACCACAGAGTTCAAGGCCAGTCTGGACAGGGCTTTGAATAACCTGCTTTAAGGGAAAGTGTCCCTGTCCAAGGAAGGAGGGTTAGAACTAGATGATCTTTCAAGTTCCCTTCCAGAACAAACTATACTTTTTTTCTAAGAGCTCAGTTATCTGAAATATTCATTTTACATGAAACCGTTTAATAACTATGCACTACGCATTAAAAGTAAGACTTGAAAGGTAGGTGAATACAACTTTTAACCTAACAGTAGTTAAATAAACCCTTTCAAGAATCCCTCACAAATGCACAGTGAACTTAAATGCTGCCATTTCAGTAATCCTGCAACATTTTCTAGCTCTTGAAAATGATGAATATTGCTTTCTGCCTAACACCATGATTAGACAGTAGCTAATTACCATGACAGTTTTATTTCATGACTGATTAAAAGAATCTTGTTATTCTAGTAGGTCTTCCCTGAATGTTTTTTCGACAGAAATTTCAATGCCTAGGTGTGACCTTAGGCATTTCCGGCCTATATAAAGTCTGGCCCTCAGGTCTCCTGCTGTCCAGCTATCTACTAAACTTGTGTTCTCATGATTTCCCTCTCTAAAAAGCTTCTGCTGAAAATAATTTTCCTACATGCGTATCTGAGAAGCTTGTCTTCCCTGACAGAATCTAGAGCCACTGCTGTAGAACTGCTTTGCTTGAGCACAGAGCTGGTACTTTTTTCTCCCAACACTGCTCACTGTAGTATACAATGGTCTTGTTAGCAGATAACTAGCAGGTGCTGAAAGGAAAGCACTAGAAGAGCTTTCATTGCTACATTTCTTCTCACAGCCAACCAATTGCACCAACACACACTTTCTACTCACATGAACCAGAACAGACTCTTCACAATGCAGCATGATTGTTTTGAAAGTCTGGGACACCCACCACATGAGGGAGTCCTTGGCTGCTGTTTCCCACCAGAGCTATGATTCAGACCCAGTGAAAGGACTGAGCAAGCTAAATTTTTGAAGCAATTGTTGATTACATTATCAGAGTACACAGATAATCGTGCACCTTGTCTGGAATTCTTAAACATTCCTGTAATGTCTGAAGGTCAAACAAAATAAATAATTAACAGTATCAGGTAATAATTTCTTCCACAAAAAACAGAGTCAAGACAAATTCTGCGGTCAGCCGAGCTCTCAAAACCTTTTCAGAATGTCATTACTGATCAAATAAGGCTGAATGAGTTCTAAGAAATGTACTGGTTTATTTCAGGAGCAAGAAGAGCTGTAACTTTTAAGTTCTCATTATCAGGTAAAAGTAATCTAAGAAAAGAAGCCCCACTAACTGAATCCTATTACTGCTAAATTTAAGAAGAGAAAACCCAGAAATGTCATAAATGGCCACCCAGATAGGCATATCAAACAAAAAGAAAAAACAACAAGAAAAAAACCTGCCAAACCCTTTACAATCTCCTTAATAATACACTTTAGAATTAATACACACCACACTAAGGTATAAAACAATTTTCACAAAAACAAAGCACAGACTAATCATACTCTGGAAAATTAGAAGTATGAATAGCAAACAACACATTCATACACTTCCACAGGACAACCAAAAATTATTGATAAACACATTTGCTTGTAGAAAAATGGGATTTTTCTACAATAGTCACCATCCCATCATTTCAGACATATCATGCTATTTCAACTTCTTCAAAAAAGAACTTATTGCAAAAGACCAAGTTACAGGAATATAGCCAGTAAAAACTTCAATATCACAGAGGAAATGGTAAAAAAACTCTTATCCTGAAAAAAAGCCCAAATGGGACATACTATTTGCATCAATATTACAGTGAAGAACAAAATTCTGAGGTTAATAAAGTCTAGGAATTGGAAGTTATTGTCTACAAGTCTACAGAAACAGAACTCAGAGGAATTCCAGAAGACTGAGTATCTTATTTCTTCTATATTTTAACTTCAGCTACACCCACCTTCAGCATTTAACTCCTCCAAAAACTGTCATCCAGACCTAGACTGAAAGAGGGCAGTCCATTTTCTAGTGAACAGTAATGCATTTTCTGCTTCCAGCCATGTAAGTGGTCATTTTACAAGCACTGTTCTCAACCAACTGAACTGTATTTAAAGCCATAAACTTATCTCTGTTTATGAAATTAATTGGCAAAGATCCACTAAACTACTGCAAGAAGAAGACAGCTTCATGTTTCTGTAATCAGAACTGAATCAAGGTCACAGAAACTTGATATTTGGTTTTATTCTGCCTTTCATCACACCAAAGGTTGTACTCCAAGATTTTTCCATGCAAAGATGGAAGAACACTGTTAAAAGAAACATCTATGACAACATTTGAAGACCATATATAAGGCTCTCATTGAAATTCATCTCATGGAGTCATACAGTTTTTCAAGTCTCCTAAAATTTCTCAGTGAAGATGTGTTCCATGAACCAGTACAGGAAAGCCAAAGTGGCACTACAGAAACCCCACAGGATTATGAAAAGATCAATCTAAAAGCTGCAGGTAGTAGTCTATGTTGTCCTGAAAGCAAGCCAGCATGGCCATGGAAAAAATAATACTATTAGACTCCAGCAGAACTTCAAAAGCATGAAAAATTTAATAGAGTTTCAGATATAGGAGTAAGAAACAACCAACCCTTTTGTCTGTGTTGATTTGCAATTTAAGATATCAGAATGCCCTACAATATGCTAGAGTGAGCAAAGATAAGATATCATTCAGCTGGTACCAACTATGTTACAAAAAAGTTGCCTCATCTTTCTGAGTCACTACTGTCATCTGTGAGTAATGCCACGGAGACTACTACAGCATTATCTTGATACTGAATAAGTCTAGGAGCACAAACTCAGAAATGCAATCCAGTTAAGTACAGCACTGTATCTGAAACTCCTTACACAACTTGGTCTAACACAGAGGGCTAAATGAGTAAGTAGAGAATACCATCAACTCTTACTCTATTTACTCTTAATGCAAGTTACTGTTCAAGATTCAAACGATATTTTAGTTTGCATTAAGGCCTCAAATGAATTTTAAAAGCAGCTTAGCAAAATGACAGAACCTGCATAAGTCATTGAGCAACCCCTGATTTCACTGAAGTTTGATTACAGTTCCAGCAGATGGATTCTACTTACTGAACACACAACTCATCCATCACTGAGTAGGCAAAGCTGGGCAGTTTGTAAGAAAACATCCATAAACTATGATCGCTACTGGAGTTCTGTATTTGATACTTTAATGCCTTTCTCCTAAACCACTTCTCAGCTATCGCTCTTAATCTGGAATAATGAAAGTTGAAGAACGAATGAAAAGGATCAAATACCGATCAAAGTATTTGACAGTATATCCTCCCATATATGTAAGTAGATTTATGTCTAATCCCAGACAGGTCCAATGCTTTATTAATTTGGTGCCATCTTCCTGCATTATAGCTTGAGTTCTTCACATGTGAGGAACATTATCATATGGTGGTGCTTCATCAATACAAGCTTGTTGCTGGATATGAAAGTGATGGTGCGGCTCTGGCTCCTCCCTGCAGCATGAGAAGTTTGTAGTGGGGGGGTATCATGGATGCTAAGCATTATATGAACCTGATAAAATACGCTCAGCAAGCCAAAAGACTCATCAGTTGAAGGTTATTAACAGACATCCCCCATGTCCAAATAGAAGATCTCAATGCCAGAAAGTGTAGTTGAAAGCAGGGACTGCATGGAAAAGTACATGCTGTTGCACAAGCAAAAGAAACAGGAAATGCTTATGGATACTACAGGAGGAGGAATACTGAGAATCATACCCATTACTGCCTTAAGTTCAGACATAACATGGAACAGCTACAAACTACTTGAAATAATAGACTGAACTAGACACCCATTCTTCTTACAAAGACACCCAGTTTTTGACACCCAGTTTCATACAAACTAGCTTATCATATTACAAGGAGAAGGTCCTTACCACTCCAAGGTGAAAGAGTACCATGGAATTTTCCAAACCAAGTACTTTTCTGAAAGTCACCTATACCCGTTAATTTTTACCACTGTTAGTGGTAACATGTCCCGGCATCTCAGTTTTGTCTTTTGCAGTCAATTTACTCCTCCTCAGGAATACAGCCAGCAGCGCTAAATATTCTGCCTTATTGTATCCACTTAATCACCCTAAAGAAGCAAGTGGATATAAGGTACTTTGTTCCCCTCCTGGGGTGTTTCAAAACCTGTGGTAATGTGCTCACTCAAGTAAAAAACTGGCACAACACTTTGTTGTGGTTTAAACACAGCTGGCAACTAAGAAGACACAACTAAAAACACTCCCCCTCACATCCCCTGGAAAACAGGATAAGAACTTTAAAAAAAGCTTGCCAGTGAAGACCAGTTTAGTAATTGAAACAAAGTAACATATACTACTACCAGTAAAAGGAAATAAAAAAGGAGGGGAACCCAAGGAAAATGAGTGATAGAAAAAAAACCCTGCTCATCACCCACTGGCTTAATACCAAATCCTATCCCTGAACTGAGACCAGCCCCTTTTCAGCTAACTCCCCTAGATTATCATTTGGGCATGAGGTTCTACATTCTGGAATAGATTGTTGGCCAGTTCAAGTCACCTGACCTGGCTATGCTCCCACAGCTGCTTGCTGGCAGAGCACAAAACACTGAACACTCCTTAACTCAGGGTAAACACTGCTCAGCAACAGCCAAAGCCTCAGTGAAATTATTTTCATACTTCGGAATCAGTATGAAAATAATAAACATTATCTTCATACTGATTCCAAAGCACAGCACTGTACCTACTGCTGAGAATAAAGGAACTCTCTCCCAGCCAAAACCATAACACAGCAGAATATAAATTCTTCTCCTAAACTTTGCAGAAACACATACTACTTTGGAACGATTGTTTTGCTTTTCTGTTTTGAAAGACATCCTGAAACGTGCCAAGATCCTGTTTGAAAAAAATTTCCCTGCTCCAGAGAACCTTTTTCATAGGTTAACTTCCAATGTTACTTTCAATCACATGCTTGTTTTTTGTTGGTTTGTGAGGGTTTTTTTTGTTTGTTTTTTTGAGTTCTTTTCCCCTGGTCCTTGTTGATTAATGAAAAAATGTAAAAAAAAATTCCCTCAAAACATAATTTATTTCCCAAGCAAAGGTCTTAACTGTCAACTCAGAAAAATACATGCTTCAAAGTATGTAAAAGGGGAACATCCTCTTCTCATTTTTAACAGCGGTAATTAAAAAATATTAACTACTAATCTGCAATACTAAGTAGCTGGAAAAAGTAATTTCTCTTTGTAGTTGCTAAATAAACATCGGAAAAAAAATGTGCTGATAATTTTCATTATTTGAAATTGAAGTATGTCTCCACAATTAATTCTTACATGAACAGAGCAAAATTCTTCCACGAGTAAGCCTGGCTTTTCCAGATTAGAAGGTGGTGCGGAAGGGTGCAGAACTGAAATAATCAATGCATCTTACCAGAGATGCAAGAATTGTGCAGCAGTACTAGGTTCCAATTGCATTTCAAAAAGAGCTTTGGTTTAACATGCACAAAGACACAGCTACCAGAAAGACTACAAAAAACCCCTTATCTACAATAGATACAGAAACTCAGAAAACAGGAAAGAATTCAGACTACAAATCTCCTTCTGTTTTAGTAAATTCTGCTAAATGCCTCAAATAAGCAAAGGTAAAAACAAATTAATTGCAACAACTGGTCAATATAGCTGAAATTTTGAAGATAATATGGCTGTGTCCCTGACAACTGTGGGAATTAGTAGATTTACAAAAAAAAAAAAATTAAAGGAACCTTAAAATGAACTACAAGATCTCAGCCCTCTCAGTTATTTCCTCTTTACTGTGGATTAAAGTATTAGGTCACTATAACCACAGGCTTGCATAGTTTTCTTCTGTGGCATTCTACAACTTTCAATTTCCACTCTGACTTGACATACTCCAGAAAGAAAAATCCCATAGAGAATAGTATAATAAGCCCTTTTCTGTACACAGAAAATCACAATGGCAGTCTGGCAAATTTTCATAGTAAGAATTGCCAGTTGAAGTACCATGATAAAAGAAAATAAAACTTATATATACACATATATTTTCTAGAAAATAAAACACATGCAGCTAGGAAGTTCCTTGCATGTATTTCAAGGTCTTGCTTCTCTAACACAATATACTAGCTGCTTCAATACACAGTAGACCTGTTTGAACCATCTGCAGCTTGAAGTCTTACTAGTTACCACTCAGCTTGTGGAGGCTGAGAGGAAGTATCTGCTTTCTCTAGGGATATCCAGGTCCTTATAATCCACATGTCCTTGGAGCAAAAGAGCCTCAGGGTGTGCAGGTCAGTTACATCAGTACCCAAACCGAGGAAGATAACACTAAAACATATCTTCGTTATTATAAATACTTCGCTCTAATCTTACAGCCCATCTGCCCTGAGAAGCAATTAAGCTGTAAACACTTCAGCTTACAAGAGGTCTCTCACACAGTAGCTTCCACTAGATCAACATTTATTCAAACAGCTGGCCTAAGATCACTAACACATAACAGCAAGATCACTAAGACATAAAACATACTTACATACAGATATGAAAGAGTAAACAGTATAAGATACACCAAAGTGGCAGCCTGTGACTCCCAGTGTGGAAGCGAAGAGTACTACCATAGCTAAAAGCACGTAAGATAGTACACATCGCTACAGGACCAATGCCAGTTTACAAATCCCAGTGTTTTCAACAAGCTTCTTGTAAACTATGCTAAACTGACAAAAGTGAATTTCAATGTTTGCAGAAAAGTGCAAGATAATGTATATTGCAATCATCTCCATCGAAAAGTACAGTGTTTGCTGAAAAGCAGAGAGATTTAGCGATCAGAAAGGTCCCTAACTACATTTAAAAGGATAATTAAAAAGAGTTAAATTTTTAAAACATCAAGTTCTTGTTTATGCTATATAGTGAGATCAACTCATTAATTCAGGTTAATATAAGGATGAATAATCGTTTTAAAACCAGCTTCCTTCCACGAAGTTGGCACTATGATACTAAATCCCTGGCAGATTTAGTCAAACAGGACTTTTCTGCCTCTTTTACTTGTACAAACAAAGCCTATGAACTTCTGAAAGGTCAAAACATTGTTGTGCCTGCAAAAATCATATGGAAGTGCAAAGACAATAAAGTACTATCTTGAGTAACATAAGGTGAAATAATTTCCTTCATCCTCACCTGTTTACATGAATCATTTTCCAGGAGATATGTGAAGTAAAATAAATTATACTGCTTACTATGAAAAGGTACAGTAAATGCTGCTAAATATGTCTTAGTAATATTAAATAGCAATCAGAAGTATAAAAAAACCCACAGAATTGCATGGGTCAGAAGGAATCTCAAAGACCATTTAGTTACAACCCCTCAGCAGATTTAAGACATTAGCTGTGCTCTGGATCCACACATAAGGCTTGTTTCAAAATTAACTCTTTCAGGATTATCCCTGCAGGATGGTACTTCAAGCATCCAAGCTAGCTAAGTAGGCCAATAGTCTGCTGCTGCACTTTTCTCAAACCAGCACATGAAGTTCAAAATCACTTTCTTAACTTTGTGCTATAACTCACCAAGTCCCTAGACCACATCAGAAATTGCATTTTAGCATCTGCAGAGTTCAAAACAAACTTAAAAATTAAAAAGGTGATTTTAAGATCAAGTCTCCCTGTCCCCAGAAGATCTATGCTTCAAGGTCTTGAGCAAGATACTCCAGCAGAGAAAAGTCAGCCACCACACAGAAATACATAAAAATTCATATAAATAGAAAATATCTTCCAAGTCTATTCAGATGCTATTCGTAACTTCACTTTTTAGTCAAGTTTTGCACAACACGTTCTACTGGCATGACACAGCTTTCCACGCAGCACCCTTTGTCCACAACCTTTCCTTAATCAGAAGTGGCCAGGCTGACAAAAACTCACTCATCTCAGCATACCACCTAGCAGCACCTTGTAAGTACCCCTGCGTATCACAGACTCGGCACACCATAAAAGAGCAGGCTGCCTCAACTAGTTCTTCCCTTTAGCTGCCAAATTACTCAACTCTCCCAGCCAAGTGCACAAAACCTTGCAAAACCATCTGATGCATTAGAGTGATACAGGAGACTGCAAACATCAAACACATTGGAAGTAAAGGCTAGCAAGGAAAAAGAGCTGGGGAGTTTAACAAAAATAGCAAGCCTCTCTTGAAACATGACAAAGTTGTTGTGCTCTACTCATTCATGTGGTTCTCTCTGTATCAGGTACTCATACTACATGAGCAAGTACCTGAAATTCCAGCTACTCCTTGCCCAACCATGCTCAAAATTTTATATTTTTTGTCACAGAAATGCTTAAAACTTATTATACTGTAAATAAAGTAACTCTAAACACTAAGCCCCTCCACAGATATGCCACACTGTCTCTTTCAACTTCCTCATGCTCCCTCTGGGACATAAAAAGGAAAACCTATTTTGTAGGTAGGATCCCACCTACTTTGCCTCCTGCCTTATCTTCAAGGTAGCAAGAAGACTCAAATTAAGCTCCTCAGATTAAGATACTAGCATATTTTCCCCCCCATCTTCCTGTACAGTTAGTTTAGATACCATAAAAATGTACTTCCATTAAAGGAAGTGAAAATTGAAGTTGTTGAGTTGAAGAGAAAGCTAGGACTGCTCAGAGCAACAGTGACAAGAGACTTGAAAGAAACTGGCAGTCCAGGCTCAACTGAGATAATTTTCAAAGTCAACGGTTTTAGATATGCAGTGGCACTGACAAGGCATAAGGTTTCCAACAGCTCTGCCCTTGCCAGTCACTAACATTTAAAATGTTGCGATAGAAGGAGCCAACGCTACAGAGCTTAACAAGTTTCACATGTTCCAGATTCAAGCCAGTCAGATAACACTTTGTATTGCTTCCATTGAGGACACAAACAGGCTTTCTCTTGATTACCAAATGATTGCTGTACAAGTCATAGCAAACCTAAGAGCCATGTCTAAGAGATCAATGTTTCAGCCATACTCTGCTGAAACACACCACTTACCCCTCAGAAAAGAAAATCCTTCTCCAAGTCATGGCCTCAGTTGTTTTGGCTGACTATAATTCAGCATTGTGATAAGTGCTCCTTCTGACTCAGCCCTAGAGGAGACTGAGTGCTCCATAACCAAGGATCAGGCAGAGCAGAGCCCCTCCTAACACTGCACTGACTACATGCACATATATGGCCCACACTGAACTGTGATCACTGCTGTTGTCACTGTGAATAGCACAAGCTCCTTCAGACTGTCATGTCCAACACTATATATTTCTGTTTTTATGACCAACTCAGAATCCTTTGCAGTTATTACCATGGTACTTCAGTGAAGACCAGGAAATGCATGAGAACCAAAACTCCCCGTACAAACTTTAGTTGCAAACATATTGATACAGCTGCTTCAACAATTTTACGGAAGTGTTCAACTTGTAGGCAGTTTTTCTAGAACTAGGGCTCTAGACACCTGAATTGTGCGCTGCATTTTACATCTGCAGTTTGTGCAAAACAGAAACTATTATCTTCAAGACAACAAGACGAAATCTACAAAATTAAGCAAGATACTCTGTTAGCTTTAGTCTTACAGAGACGAGTGTAAGAGATAAAAAAATGTGATCCTTCCTCTACATGAGTATCCATCTCACAGTGTACCGTAGACTAGACTACAGCACTCTGGATTGTACTCTGACTGCAAAAGTCTATGAAATTTTTAAAGGAGTCACATAAGACTTGAAGCATTTTACTCCATGAGCTGTAATGCTGACCACAAAGAAACACCACCACAACATGACAGATGCCAACCACAAGACAAACAGGAACCCAGACTCTTTTGAAAAAAGCATCTGAGAGAATCAGACTTTCAACGAGCCCGTAAGCACCGCAGTAGGGCATCTGGATCAAGTTTGGAAGAAATGCCATGTAACAGTTATCAGCAGGCATGTCCTAAAGTGGACTTACTCCTTATCTTCAAGCAGAGAAGACAGAAGGCATTAGGAACTGATGAAGTCTTCAATTGCAGAGCACCTGTTGCCTGTACTGAAGGCAACAGTATTACCACAGCTTCACAGCTCATATCATACACAAGTCTACTAATGTAAAATACAGTCCCAGGCTAGGTCCCTAAGCATATCCTGCCTCAATTTCTAGACAAAACAAGCAGGCTTGCTAAACTGCAAATGAAATCCACATATAAGTAATATTAATTGCTCAAACACAGTTAACAAGACAAGAAAACCAGACCTATTCAGGAGCAACTTGTTTTTTTAAGAAAATAATTTTTGAATTTCATGAGCATATGATTATTTTAATAGGAGAACAGTACATTAGTTTTGAAGCCAAGAAAACAAATATTTTCCCAAATTTATGACATCTGAGCTGCTTTCTGAAATTAAGGAGTCTATATTCCCCGAGTTTCAGTTTAGCTAACAATGCCACAAGCACAACTGAAAACTGCAAGATTATTCCATAGACAGTGGCAGTTAAAAGAATGCAGTTGTCTTTTTTTTTAAGGAGATTACAGTCACATTTTTACCTATATTCAAGTTTCAGAAAAGTAGGTCTAGAAAATGTTTACCATACAATGGTATCTCTTACTTTTTAACTGCTAAATATGACTTTTTCTTGTATTGTTTTCAAAAGCTGCAAAATCTATGTTGTGCAAGCAGAAAGCATGTACTCTTTAAAGTGCTTGACTAGGGGCAGCTCCAGTAGTTAAATTTCATTCCATTTTATCCTCTTCCCTAACATTTAGAGTATTTTTAGCATTTTTTTTAACTATACATGCTTAACATTAGATCACATAAAATGTTATTATATGATAAATGTTACCTCTGCTGCCTTTAAATATGTAGAAGGATCTAAACTAAACTAAATAGCAATCTGAAATGGCTGACTGGAATTCAGTTATGTTGCTTTGCTGAGGTCAGGGTCTCCTGCCTCTTGCACAGCCACGATTAACTTATGCAGTAGTTTTGTAATTTATATTGACATACATGTGCACTAGTCAAAAGCATGCAAGAGTTAACACAGACTCTAAAATATCTAGGCACAATGACTCATTCCTGACAGATTCTCTGGTTAGCAAGTGAAGATAAAAGCGCCGTTCATGACCCACTTATCAGATGGTGTTGTCAGTGGGATTCTCACACGAACAGAGACTCTCGTTCAGCAGCTGCTAGAACCTTCAGTATTACCAACATTTATTTACCTTCAGTAAAACAAAAAAAAACCCAGCAATCAGCTATTTTAGTTCTCACTGTAACACTTGAAATGGTTTTACACTAATACAGAAAGCAGGCTTCACTTCAGCTACTAATTCTGCCCCAGCAGAAAATTCTGCCCATGAAGTGCATGTTTGGAGATGACCATCAAGAACCTTCATGGATCAGTTTTCTCCCTTATTCACAAGCAAATCCCTAGTGAAAAATCAATAAAATAATCAGGACTTTGACTTCAAACTACTCACATGAAATTAGTAAGTGAACTCCAGGGTGCCTCCTTCCCCTCAAACAAGTTTTCCAGAGGGAAAAACAAGGAAAGCCTTCAAGTTCAACTCCTCTCAATCCTGAAGTGTGCAGCTTCAAAGAAACAGGGCACTTTCACCTCTAGTGGGAACATCTCTGTCCAGGGCAGGGAGGTTGGAATCCGATGTTTATTAAGGTACCATCCAACTGAAACCATTCTGTGATTCTACCATAATACAAGTGCACTTCAGTGTTGCAGATCACAAAGTGCGTACTAAGTAATAGGGTGGGACATAACTTGGTTTAAATCCACTATATGCTAAAGAGTATTTGGGTCAAGATGACAGTGGCTGGTCATGATCTCTGAATTTTAACACATGGCACTGGCAACCCAGTGATCTCAGCAGAAGTAACACTGACTCTCAGGACAGGACTGTGTTTTTTCTAACTGGGCACAGCTGCAGAGATCACACTTCACACACAGGCCCCCTGGATTCCCTTTGGGGGTAAACAAGTTGATCTCTGTCCCAGTGGGCAGAGATCAACTTCTTGTTGAAGCTGTTGAAGATCTGTGGGCTATGGTTACTTCCTTCCTGCTGCTGATTTTGCCCACCAGCAGTGACAATGGCCATGAACTGAAATGTGATCTCTGGCATAAAGCTTGCAGGACAACTCTAAGCTAAGGATAGGACTGGACTGGCCCACATGTACGGCCAAACTCCACACTGTTGGCAAACCAGCAGGCACAGAGTGGTGGACACACAAGCCATTACAGACCTCAGCGCTACCATAAGTATATTTCAACTTCTGTGCTACCCTAAACTTATCCTTTAAAGATACTCACCAAGTAACCAGCACTCATGACAGTTCATTCAAGAGAGACAAAAAAAATATTGCACTTTAACAGAGCAATTAGACCAATGAAAGTCTAAAATTCATGTGACACCTCTTCTTCAGAACCTAGTAAGAACCCCTATTCTGAAATTAGAAGGAAAACAAAGATTTGCTTTTCAAAACTCTCTGAAGAAAACCTCAAAATGAGTAAGAACAGGACTGAAAGTCAAAAGCTTTCTTCTCAGCCTCTCCAAACACAAGCTTGCTCCAGGCTACGTAAATCACAAATATTGCTCCCAATGCAGTTACGAGGTCAGACACTATTTCTAAATCTCACAATATTAAAACCTTTTGGAACAAGACCGATGCAGTATTTTTGCTGGCAGCTGAAATTATCTCTCAAAGCTGAGGAGATGCTCTCTGATGAAGTAGGAAAACTGTCTCCAATAACTTCAACTCTGGAATTCTTTCCTACTGAGAATGTAATTTAAATTCATGATCCTTCTCAGGCATCACTTCATGCTCTATAGAAAACACCTTGAAACAAGAGGTCTACAATTAAGTCCAGCTCCATTCCAAAAGGTCAGAAGTCTTTTGAAACTATGTAGCAGCAACAGTGTGCTTTTGGCAAATAGAACATCAGACCCATCATGAAAAGATGTGGACAATTTGAACACTGATCATGAAGACCTTTAGGGCTAGTTCTGTGGCCCAGCAGTAGCTGCTGAAGTCATTCTTAAGCAACTACAATAAGAAAGGCTAAATATGCAGAATATGCAAGACAGAGAAGTACTGTTTTTTAATAGCCATCCCACTAACTGAGGAAGGACAAGTCACATCCTCTTCCAACTCCCAGGACAGGAGTGAAAAGGACCAGAGAACGAAACACCTAATGAAGGGATCCTTTGTTTTAAAGCACTGAAGTCATTACCTACAGAGAAAACAAGCTTGTTTTCTCCACCAATCAGACTTCACCTGAAGACAGCAAGCTGTGACATCAGCCCCATCTGGTTTCTTTGGCATCCCCAAGAACATTCAGCAATCTTCACACTTTGCTCTTCCTGAAGAGCAAAGATTGCTTTAAGGTTTGGTCAGGCCAGATCAACTACAATCTGTGATTTCAGTATCCCAGACTCTCATGCTGAGGGAGGTGCTTCACAGATTTACCCATTCCACTACGTAAAATCTCAAGAACAAGTCATTAGCTGTGGGAAGATCTGCTGGTTATTCAGAGCCATGGGGAAACAGACAACAGTCAGCCAAAGACTGTTCAGTAACAAGCAAGCCAGAGAGTATAAATTGATTCAAGTGTGCATACTACAGAAACTTCAAGTGCTGCAATTCAAGAGCAGTTTTACTTGCGAAGTAAGATAATATGCCCTTTTTCCGAAGTACAAGCTTCATTACCTGCATCCCTGAGAAGAAGCAGCTTTGCATCAACAAGTGCTAAAGTATAACTTCAATGAAGCTGAATTAAAATTCAAGGAAATTTTGTGTAAATACCTGATTTTCCATATGTAAATCTTCTTTCCCCGTACTCTGAAGCCAAGTTTAATTGTCCTGTTAGCATTTATAGCACTCAAACTTACCAAAACACAAATAAATAAACTTAATTTGGGGGTATATAATTTTAAAAATTATCCATCTGATAACGTTCCTTCTGACTAGTAGCATCAGCATTGGTTCTGTCTGCCTTTATTCTATTACTTAGGAGAACTGCAGAATACCATCTGAGTTTGCTGCTTAAAAAATGAGAAGACAAAGAAAACCCCCAAACCAACATACCTGTTATTTTGTCCCTGACAAGTTTGCAGGATTCTATCTCCCCAATGCTGCCAAACAGACTCTTCAGTTCCTCTTGTGTCATGTTTTGTGGAAGGTAGTTGACTATTAAATTGGTCTTGCTGTCTTCTGTGTTCCCAGAATCAATTGGTGATGAGCAATTGTTTATAGTGACTGAACCATGGGCTGTGTTATTACAAGTTGGTCCATTAGACAGTTGTGTTTCCATGGCAGCAATTACTTGCTGAAAAAAAAAAAAAAGAAAACATGAACGATTAAAATTCAAATTTCAGTATCTAGCAGTAGAGTCCAAACAAGAACCTAAAAGACCTGTCACTATGCAGAAATGGTACTGCCAAGGTCATATACTGCCTCTACATGCAGAAAAACCCCAAACAAACACCAGTACAGAGGAGCACTAAACAGTTAGTCAAGACAATACTTTAAAATCTTGCAAGCAAATAAATTTTATCTTCTACAAGCTCAATAAATTAAATCAGCACTCGAAGCTTAGTTTCTACCTGCCACTCCCTGCATTCAGGTGAATCATAGCCTTTCTGTTATAGAAGGTACCAAACAAAACTGGCCTCAGAGTAATCACTGCAAGAGTAATAATTTCTATCAGCTTACAACCGGTTATTGAAAAAACATGAAATGCAGCTTTTAAGGAAGTAGCATTTAAATCTTTGCAGAGAGAGATGGGCATTAACTGTATCCTAAGAATACTTCTCATAAAAAATAGCAGAGATTAAGATTAGTACTTTAAAGAGATATTTAGAGGCTATATGAATGTCCTGGGATGGAAAATAGACTCATCCTTGACAACATCCAACGTCTGTCACTACAGGTTGTAATCATGTTTCTAAATGCTTTAATTTGACAAAATTGACAATTCCTTGTTCTTATGTCTTCCCTCACCTGAACTCTGGGAATCTTGAGCCAAGTTTACTTTTAGACCATTCCAGAACTACTGTACCTAGAAGACCATAAACCAGATTCTCCTAGAACCTGTACTAAGGCAGACAGGAAGTGATCTGAGACAGGCAACATGGCTTCACCAAGGGCAAGTCCTGTCTGACCAACCAAGTGGCTCTTCTGTGATAAAGTGACTATCAGTGGACAAGGGAAGGGCTACAGATGTTATCTGTCTAGACTTATATAAAGCCTTTGACACAATCCCCTACAACATTTTTATCCCGGAGAATATTTATGGGTAGATTAATAGATAGATAAGAAAGTGATTGGAGAGTTGCACCCAGAGGTGTTGGTCAATAGCTCAGAGTCTAAACAGACATCAGCGACAAGTAGTGGCCCTCAGGGGTTCATACTGGGACCAGTGCTATTCACTAGTTCTTCACCAGTAACACAGACAACTGCACTGAGTGCACCCTCCCCCGGTTTGCAGGTGACCCCATGCTGAGCAGGGCTGCTAACACCCCTGAGGCTCAGGATGACATCCAGAAGGACCTGACAGCTCAAAAAGTAGGACCATGGGAAGCTCATGAGGTTTAAGACCATGTTCAAGGTGCTACATGTGGGTCAGGACCCTCCCATGATCGGCACAGGCCAGGAGGATGAACAGATCAAGAGCAGCCCTGTGAGGACCTGGGGTGGCTGGTGGGTGAGAGGCTGGACATGACCCAGCCACGAGCACTCACAGCCCAGAAAGCCAAACGTGTCCTGAGCTGCATCCAGGGAGGGAAGGGGATTCTACTCCATCTGGAACCTGCATGCAGCTCTGGATCCCAGCACAGTAAGAACATGGATCTGTTAGACTGAGTCCAGAGGAGAGCCTGGATTAGAGGAACAGAACATGGCTCCTGTGACAAGATGCTGAGAGAATCAGGTTTATTCAGCCTAGAAAACAGATGACTTCAGGGTGGCCTAACAGTACCTAAAAAGAGCTTACAAGAAAGATGGAAAGAAACGTTTTTGAAGAGCATGTAGTAACAGGACAAGTGGAAATGTCTTCAAACTGAAAGAGTAGGTACAGATTGTATAAAGAAATTCTTTACTGTCAGGGTGGTAAGGGACTTGCCCAGAGAGGCGGTGGACGCCTCATCCCTTGAAATGTTCAAGGTCAGGTGGGATAGAGCTTTGAGCAACCTGATCTAGTGGAAGGTGTCCCTGTTCATGGCAAATACACAATCTCCAAGGTACTTTCAACTCAAGCTAGTCTGATTCTACTGTGTCTCACCCCAAAGTAAGTGACTCGGTGACTGCAAGATGCAATAGAAATAATTAGAAATCATATACTTGTACACAAGCACTTGTCCACAAGCTGCCACAACTACAAAAGGCTCTCTGCTATCTCAGTCAGTGACTGAATGGCAGCAGCTGGTAAATACAATGGATTTTTAATGGCATCTTAATATCTAAGATTTGGGACCAACTAAGTTTGAGACCAACTGTTTAGGACAATATGCAAGAAAAAATTATGTAAGTTAATTCTCCAGTAATACATATTTCAACACAGAAAGTTCATGAAAGAAATCCATCAATCATGAGGCTCAAATTTAGCCTCATAATTTAACTGCTAAGAGGAGTTCTCACAAAAAAGCCTCTTGTAAAATCACAGAGCAGCATCAGGACCTCTGAAAGGTCTGTCCTAACAGTCCTGTTTAAAGCACCACTTGCAATCAGAATATATTCAAATAACTGATGAGGTAAACTGTGTTCAGAGACTGCGTAACTGCATTTCCTAATAATTTGAGAGGGGGTAAGTTGAGTTTCTTACTAGAAGTCCAACTTAGACATCCCTGGGAACATACTTTTATGTTCTGTGTTCTGCATACAGAAGTATTTTCCAAGTGGTTACTGCAGCACAATGCAAAAAAAGAGATACATCTATTAAGAGTACTCATTAGAAAAAGCATGATCTAGTTTTCCTGAAGGGCTGCAACCGGAACAACATTTTCTTCCCTTGTGACAAACTCCAAGGGGTAACCTGCTCCTGGCACTGAAGAAACAAGTCCACTGAAATGATGATAAAGTAGATTATCCCAATTAAGATAAATTACTTTTCAAAACATTAGAATACTTGTTAAAGGTAGCAGTCACAAATACTGTGCTCTGAGGCTCTGTAGGATTGCCTTTTTTCCCCTTTTTATGTTTCATTCTCAAATTTGAAGTGTTCATTGACCCAAATTAGCAGGATTTAGCAAGGACAACAAACAATTCTCTCTTAATTGCACATTTATTTTCATGTTCAGGTGGCAAGAATGGGATCCTAAGCCAACATTCAAGTGAACAGCTGCAGTAGCCCGTGTGTGCTGAAAACAGCATCTCTCAGCTATAGGACCATCTGTTCTGAATAAAGTGATACCAATACGTTTTACAAATAATGCATACCCCACCAATAGGCTAAAGACAACCATTCATAAAAGAGATAGCACTAAATACTCTTCACTCAGAAAAATAATTTGAGATAAATTCATAGTTTTTTTAAAAAAAATCTTAGAATAGACTGGCAATTATAACTTTAAAATAGTAATCATAAAAACACAACTATACAGGTTTTCAAAGTTACTGCAATTTAGTATTCAGACCATACCAAAACCATTTTAGTACGATATTCCTCTTCAATTATCCACTGTGTATTTTCAATTAGTACTAAAATCTAATTGACAACAGAAGAAAGGCAAGCCACTGCAGTGCAATTTCTACAGAAGATCACGATTTTACAGAGGAAATTGTCTTAGTATGCCAGTGTGCTCTAGGCTTTCACAGAATAGGAGGAACACAACCTACAGGCTATAATGAAACATATATCCAAGTTAGTATTCCAAACAGAAGGTTAAAAGACTTTGGTATGGCCTCAGCACTATTAACATGTAAAAAATTAGCCTACAGAATTTAAGAAAAGTCCCACAGACCCCAGTCCAAGGCTCTGCTGCCCACGAACCACTTCTAAGCAGAGAAGCCACATCACACAGTCTGACTGCCATGTTAGTTTGGAGTTGCCGTCTGCAATATGGACACAAAAAGTACTGTATGTTAGATTAGCAAGATAATGCAACAAATCAGTTCGTACAAATTTACAGTAATTGCATTTATATTCCCAGCACGTCCATGCAGTGTTGCTTAATTGGATTTGAGGCAATTCCAATCTAATCTTTACGAATTAATTGGTAAATTAATTTTTTTATGTGAAATAAGATGCTAATTTTTAAGAAGATTTAAAAGATAATGCAGTCTAGTTACCCCTGCATCTACCCTGGAAACTACTCCCAGTACCACACCATGCCTAAAACAAACCTTTAAATCTTCAAGACAGAGAAGGAAAGAAAGGAAATAAGGTGAGTTGATTTTCCATCAGCATATACTATGATCATGCACTACTGAAAGACAGCTCTCTTTACATGTCATTCCCAGCCCACAGAAAGAAAAAATTACACAAAGATGACCAAGTACTATGTTAGAATCCAGCCAACTATTAAAATCCTAGGTTTAAAAATTAGTTAAATTAAAATCTTGTGCAGATGGTACTCACAAAGTTTACTTGCAACAGCTGTTTAAAAGTACCACTGCACATACAAGCAGCAGTAGAGTCAAGGATTTATCAAGTGAAATAACTGGAACAAAACATGCAAGAACTTCTTGTAAGAGTATTTTGGTAACCAAGAAGATTGTTCTCTGTTTTAACAAAGACATCACGGAAAATCCAGTAGACTTACACTGAACAATGCCAGGAGGATACCACAAAAGCTAATTGGCCATTTGCAGATGTTTACAGGTAGTCCAGATGTAAAATATAACCACAACAGGAACAAACAGAAAGGGTCCTAACCACTGCCACAGCTTGAGCCTGCTGCCAGTAAAGACATCATTCTTGCTCATGGTTAGCAGACGAGCTAAGTCTAAACCTGATAAAAAAAGACTTGGGTTTCAGAAGGCTGCTGCATCCAGGACTTACAAAGATGGACTTCAAACCTTTTTCTATGTTAAAATGGTGCAAGTTACTTTTCATGTCAGTTTGCTACCAAAGTCCATATGCTTAGCTAACTTCATGTCTGGTCTTTATTTCTAACTTAGATTAATAAAGACCTTCAATGATCTTTTTATGCAAAATACTGAGGCTTTAGTATCAATTGCAAGTTTGCACACCATTCTCTTCGGTCTCAACCCAAAACTAACAGTAACAACTTCTCAATCTCTCCATTGTTCATAGGCAAAGGCATTTGATGAACTGTTTACTACACAAATAAAATCTACAGGTCTCAAGCGACTTCTTAATAAGGTTTGTCTGGACTGCTTTGAAACAGCAGTCTCCAATGTTCTTGTCCTACAAAGACAGTAGACTGTAGAGACGTGTGCAAGATGATGTATTTGGATCGCTTCGACTCTCAGCAAAGCAGTGTGAGCACAGATAATATTTGTTTCCTGTGAACCACAGGCTATAGATAAAAAACTTCAGTAGAACAGCTTACTTGTTTGTGCAGGACTTCAGTGCACTCACTAGAGACTTCACTATTCTCTCAAGCACTGCAGCACTTCTCAGAAAAAGCCAAGAGCACCTGTCAGTTGACGTACTTCCAGCTTGCAAAACACACTTTTCTTCACTGAAGCATTCTATACAGTACTTGTAATCAGTGTCCAAGTCAGCTCTGTCTAAAAAAACCCCATTATGTATCAAAAACGTATTTTTCTCTACCAGTTCTTTTACCATTTTTATTACTTTAAAGGCTGTACAGACTGCTCTCTTACACCTAGTCTGGAAAATATGCATTCTTACCATTTTATTTACACTTCTATCTGATGTAAAAACAGTATTAAATATGGCTAATTACATTCTACAAAAAAAGGATAAAGCTTTCTGAAATGAATTTTCAGCTTTAACACTGTACTAAACCAGGACATTAACGCAGCACTTGAGCTCCAAGTTTTCTTGCCCCCTCCCCTATGAAATTTTTAAAACACTGAACTACTGAAGCATCCCTACTTAAAAAAGCTAATTCAGTTTTTGACTGTTAGCCTCAGAGACAGTATCACACTTGAGGTGATTAAAATAGCTTAGCAGTTACTACATTCAAAACCTATAAAACCATTATATTCAGGAAACAGGGTTCTATACCTACTAAGGAAAAGTTTGTCTTAAAATACATTCAGGCTAAGAGGGGAACAATAAAGTCAAGTTGACTAAGTAAATCTGCCCTCTTTATAATGCTAAAAGGAAAGAGAATTGAAGACAAAGTCGTTCAGTTCAGCAAACTGGGTGTGGCTCTCTGTAACATGCAGTGCATGCCCATCTATCTTTCAATAAACTTACTTTTAGTCCATCAGGCACAGATGGACTTAGATTTAAGATTTTAAACCTAAACACTATTTACAGCATTAACTGAATGGCAGTTTCTAATAAGCTGCAGTTCAATCAAGTCATGAGTAAGGTTTGCCTAGCATAGAAGCAAGTAGGCTTTTTTGTTTTTCAAGAGGAAAGACATCAGAAGTTCAAAAGCCATATGGTCTATGCAATTAGTTCTGGTTGCCATAGAACAGTTCCAATTTTAACAGCAGATTTTTGTATGAAACCTTTAGAAAATATAGTGGAGCTAGCAAGATGAAGACTGGCTAAACAAGTCACAGTGGCCTACTACCCCTTCAACACAGGTATTTTGGTGTGCAACATAATCAACTAATTATGCTCAGCTGAAAATGCAAGCTGAGGCTGGATCTTGGCAGTGTTGAGACAGAACCAAGGGGGTGACAAAACAGATAAGCCTTCAACAACCATTACCACCTCACAAGCATGTAAATGCTAGGGAGAAACATTCAGTGCATCAGACATCTGACTGAAGTCTTTCTACCACCTGTTTCAATTCATACTTGTGCAGCCTGGTCATTGCTGGGCGGGAAATCACTTCACCTAGGTTTTATATACATCATTTAATTCAATTTATACACACCGCACTTAAAAAAAAAAAAAAAAATCACTGCACAGATGCTGCCGCAGTTACATGTTATACTTCTAAACAGTATTATCACATAAAGGTGATTACTCTAAATTTAAGACAGCAGATACTAAACACATCTGCTTCCTTCAACATGTTATCACTGTTCAGAGGCGACCCAAGCTGGACCATGAGACGTCTCCAGCCACAAAAGTCACAGCTGATACAACACCCTTGATAAAATTCTAAGAGATATAAATGTGCTCCTGAAGATTCTCCTCAAGGCTTACATACTAGGAAACCTTCAGAGCATGCTTTAGTTTTTAGTGCTTGCCCTTCCATCCTGTTTCCCAATGCAATGGAAGCACACAATAATTACAACACATCACTACTTGGACAAGCAAATACTAAGATTTTTTTTTTTCATAATACCAAACCGCAGAACAAGAACAACCTCTGGCTGCATACATCATTCTTTATATCTTCCAGACAGAAATGTATAAACCAGAACTTCAGTCTCTTTTTGTAAGGAAGCTGTTCTCTTTTCAGAGGATTCATTTCTTCTACTTTGACTTACAACAGTAATGAATGCACTTTAATGAGGAAAAGCTGTTTCTTATCTGTGGGGACTATTGCTAAACACATTTTAAAAAAACTGTAATTATTTGATGGCTCTGTGAAAGGTAAGTCTTGGCACAAGACAGATGCTGAATTTTGCTTTAAAAAGCAGAACTCAGCAAAACACATTTTTTTAGGAATTACAATTTTAAGTGCAGATATTTTGAAGATAGTACTGATATTTTGAAGATGCAATTCTTCATGCTTCCTCTTCAGTAATTTTTATCTTTACTGGAGTGTTAATTTGAAGGGTTCCTTTTTTTCAAATGGTCAGGTATCTTAGAAGGATACAGAAAAGGACAGTACTACTTTGTGCATAGTCAAAATAGCTATACAGTAAAAGATAACAGAGACTGTTCAATCTAGGATATGCAAAAACTATTAAATAGTTTGCTTGAACATCCCAAAGTCCTTTTACGGGTACAGGTACACACAGGCCAGGGGAATCTCTTCAGTTAACAACCTTGCCCGTCAGAACAAAACACTAACTCACTCTCTCAGTTTCCCTCTAAGAAGGATAGCTGTCGAGGAAAGCCATACTAACGGCCCATCTTGTGTTTGGTGAGCCTGCACAAACAGGCTAAACAACGCTTATTTTTTTGTCTCTGCTTTCACTTTTTCTTTATTAGTATAAACCACCATTTCTCCATTAGCAGCCCTCCCCATCTGCATGCACATTCATTTGTTGTTCCCTCCATTACACTATTTAAGAATCTGAAGCACAATCTACATCAGGGTATTGCTTGATGAAAACTCGTGCAGCTCAGGAGAACAAACCAGAAGAGTACCTCATGATTTATGCTAAGTTATAAGAAAGAACTTATTAAATAAAACTTCACAGAAATTTTCTTCATAGAATTTTTCTGATAATGAGGTGGTCTCAAATCTTAAAATAACTTAAAAAGTTTCTAATGCAAACACAGGCAATTAAGATCAGAACGCATGAGCCCTTTGCAACAATAAAAAGAAATTTCTAGCCTCCCAAAAGTGGCAGTTTATAAGGGGAACCTCTTCACACTGACTCTTCAATGAATCACTAAAGAAATAATACCACTTAACATTTCTATACTTGGCCTCAAAGTCAGGATGATTTGAATTAAGGGAAGAACATTAAGATGGTTATGGAACAGAAAGTCATATGAATTTTAGGGGAAAAGATTGTAAATCACCCTTGTGATTGCTGCTGCAGAAGTTAATCTGCAGAAGCTTTCAGCAGAAATGGAGAGAAAGCTGAAGCAGACTTGCCTATTCCAGGTAAGTAGTGAGAGACAACTGAAAAACTGTGGACAGTTGAACAAGAAACACCTATTAGAGGCACTCAAGAGCTTAATAGTGCTGGTGACCACACTAAAAGGACAGAAGAAAGAAACTGCAAGTTACCTAATGAATGTAAATATTTGTAGGAACACATATACATAGATTAAAATAACAAGTCTCATTCAGTATTAAGCACTTTGGAAACTCTTTTAACATTTCTGCAAAATACTTAAAAGAGTATTAGGATAACTCCAAACAACCCCCTACTAAAGCTTCTATGCATTAGGAATGAAGCCAACAATCACTTGCAAGGACTGAAAAAAATAATCCATGTACAACAAGGCAAGGATATTGCTTGGCAATGGGCTAATCCAGAGAAAATAAAATACCTCTTCTGACTGAAATTATTGATTATCCTATCAGTTGTGATAAAGGAAGGGAAACATATGGGATAACTTAAATTATCCTCAAAACCATATCAGAAAGATCAACTCTAACAGTCTTCTGTAAAAACAAGTACTTCCATTCCATTATATTTCTAATTATTCAGGTCAGTTTAGACATACAACTACTTCCACCGACATAATTAAGTCCCTGAGCAAGATAGCATCAACATACATTACTAATTAGCTTATATACAAGGAAAAAAAACCCAAAACTCAGCACAAAATTATACTCATTTTTTCACTGGCCTCTTTCATATAAATAAAGTTCAAAGCCAGATAAGGGAAAACAATTACTTTGGTTCTATTTGAAATTTTAACTAAATGTCAAGTCGGGACTGTTTGAACAGAGCCAATATTGATGTTTCAGACAGAGTTTCACCAAAATGATGACTGGATTACACAGCTATTCACAGCTAAGATCTCAAATAAGCTGTGAACAATTCCAACACTTAACCAATACTTTAAATAAGACTAATTTTTAACAGAAACTATTTTTCAACTGCACTTTACCAGCCAGAAAATCTTGCCAACTATGTTTATTGTTCTTATTTCCTCTCCCAGTCTCCTGTGTTAGCTCTCTCAGCCTTCTAGCTAAATGCTCTCCAAGGCAATATGGCTCTGTCAAAATGTGTATGCATTTTTCAAGAGGTAACTGCATCTTATTGCAGACACCTCCCTTCAGCCTTAGACATCTGCACTCCTCTCAAGCCTACTAACACAAGAAAACAGAAGATTCAGTGGGGCAAAAGGAAACAACTTGATGACTCTTCAAATACAGGAACTTGATAGGTTAAAGGGTTTCAAAGTCAACATCCACTTGAACTGGCTAGGACACCTACTTCAATTTTTCAGCATATACCTCAGCATTCCAGTTGGGCCGTGTAAAACTTACCCTCCTTTCATACTGCAGTTATATCCTTCTTACCCAGCGACAATTTCAAAAGCTAATGCTTACCAACAGAGAGAAACAGGAAGCAAACCAAGTCAGTCTGACTGAAGAGGTATACAAATCCAAAAAAACACAAGTAAGAAAAACAAGCTCTTCCTAATCAAGAAAGTATGTGCCAACTTCAAGGTCACAGACTACTCCATTTACTCTCCAGTGAATCTTCCTGAAGGACAATGTGGTTTTGTCCCTCATGTACTCAACTTTCTTCACTGCAAAACAAGCAGTGCTCAATGATGGATGACAGGATTCATCCTCCAGGATAAGGAAGACAAGGTTAGAGGAAGAGTCCACTTGTACTGGCTTTTTATGGCAGTACTTCTTGCTCAGAGCTCTCTGGTAAACTGGAGAGACAGTCAGGCGCAAAATGCACACCCATCACAGACATTCCATCTACACCTCAGCAGATCCACAGGACATGAACCTGGTATCTCCAACACAACCATACTCATCACACTGCAGGATGGATCCCCTCCATTTCCTCCCTTCAGGAGAGTTTTTGTTCTTTCATAGGCAACTTTTAGCTCAAATGCCAATTAGACAAGAGAAAAGTTAAATATCCCTGCCCCTTAAATCCTCATGCATACTACTAGTTAGCTCAAAAGAATAACATCCTCAACACCATTCAAAGAGGGGAGAAAAATGCAAGCAGCTGAAAGTCAGAAATAAGTTATCTCCATGCCTCTCCCTTTATCTATATCCATCTTTACAAGTACTATCAAAGTGGTATCAGGCTGGACAGCAACACAATGCTTACACACTCAGGATGTCTCCATTACCCCAGATCAGCAGTGGCCTGACAGACTGACACATCACAGTATCCTTCTTTCAGCTCCAAAAGTCGTGACAAGAAAAGCTTATGTACAACACAAAAAGTATTCAAACCAAACTGAAACATGCACCATTATATACACATAGAATCAAGTCACTTTTGCACAGGAAACCTTTGGAAACCAACAGAAATTCTTCCACTGAGGAAACCTGGGCAAGAAGAGATCTTCATTAGGACAACAGCTCAACTGGCAACACAGGCTACGAGGTACTGGGATTTGCCAGGTACTCTGCACTCCAGCAGATATGACAGCAAACAAGCTTGCGCATGATGCCCAAAATTGCTTAAATGTTCCAGGATGACATCTTAGAGGTTACAGATTATTCAAATAATAAATACTTGCTTTCATTCTTTGGTGAAGTGCCTCAAAGTAGCAAGAAAGGGACTACTAACAACTGACTTGACCCACCTTTTTTTTTTTTTTTTTTTAAATTCTTTTTTCACAGCTGGGTGTGAGGGGTTGGAAGAACAGAGGGAAACACTGTTCAACCTGAAACACTTCCAGTCAGCATACTCTGCCCTCTTCAGTCAAGAGAAGATGAAATTTCACCTATAGTTACAAGACTTCTATTTCATGACTTCTTTAAAAATTATTTGACATCACAAGAGTGAAAACAACAAGTCTTCTTAACAACTGACAAACCAATACAAAAACACATGGTCAAGGCCAGTTTACTCTCAAAATCTGCTATGGATAAAGACTGACTATTCAACCTCCAAGAAGTGTTCTTAATCGTCTCAAGTTAATAATCAGATCTTTTTATGAAAAAAAACAAGCCTAGCTGGAGCTATGAATTTTCCTATTCTGCCTCACCTGGAGAAGGTTCCATGAAAGCAGTACAAAGGCCTCCTACAGCAGATGAACAGAACTTTTATTTCTTAATCTTGACACACCCTGAGTAATGAATAATGCAAGACAGATATAACATGACAGACACATATGCTGTGCTGTCTTGTGTGCAGAAATCTTTATCTCTATAATCCAACTAAAAATGCAGAGCAATGAATAATTAGAAGATTTGCTAATTCAAAATAATTCAGCTCTTGCTTTCAGTCACCACAGAAACCTCGCCCAGGTCTTACGATTTCTGACCCCTGGGGATGGAAATTCTTGCATAAACAGGAATTCAAGAACAGAGAAGCCAAAACGTTGGAACCCTTTGCTAAAACTATCAGTAATTTATTCTATAATCATTAACACTGGTAATCAGATTTTCCTATTATTCAGTCCATAAACAGGAAGTTTCTGGGGCTACTTGTCTTCCACAAACTCTAGTTCTTTTTTCTAACCCTTTCTGCATGGCAAGCTGTATCTAGCGTGTCTCCCACTCCCAGTTTTCTCCAGTAGTTCATGCACCATTAAACTATGTATCACTAAATTTCCTTTAATATACCACTGCTCCTTACAAGGGCTAACCCACATATTTTAATTTGATTCTTATGATTTATTCTTTCATGTATTATTCTATGCTATGTCTTATACCCAAACCTATTAAAACAACAACTCAATATATTTATGTAGTTGACATTTTTATCATCTCTATCTTAACATTATATATATATATATACATACATACACATACTACTGAAATCTAAATTTTGTAACAAAATCTAGATTAGGCAATTTTCTTTCAAATTAGTTTCAAAAAGATGATTTCACTAGATATTTATCACTGCATCAAAAAAAAAAAAACCACAAACACCAAACTGATCTAATACCCCACTTCACCATAAAACTAATTATATGCCCCGCCCAACTCAATAGCAAGATAAATGTAGCCACAGAAGAAGCAACAGAGCTCCCAAATACTTGAAATCATATATTTGACAATTTATTTCATTACTGTGTACATTCTCAAGTTTCAATATCAAAAGAAAATCAAGAGAATTCTTTGTGAAAGAGATGGTAAGAAGTCTTGTAAGATAGCATGACAGCATAAACAAAGTTAGACCAACAGCACACAGCTCTGAATAAACTTTGAGAACATCAAGAGGTGAAAAATATACTGATATTTGACTCAGAATACACTTGCTTTCTCTATGTGCTAACCTGCATATTTTTACTATCATTTCACTACAGAAATGCACTAACTCTGAGGCACCACAGAAGGGCTTTTGCTTACAACCAGGACAAAAGTTTGGGATCAGAAAGGATCTAGCGTCCTTTATAACAGACCTGTCAAATCACGTTACTTGTCATGGCACTCAAAGGTTGACTTCCCAAGTCTTGAAGAGTATCTCAAAATAAACCAGATGGATTTTATATCGCAACACACACTCCAATATGGAGAGAAGAACCCAAGTTTGACATTTTAGCCTTTGTTTCATAATGAAGCTGACTTCCAAAACAGGGAAGTTTCACTTCCATGGGTTGAACATTATGCTTGGGCAGAGAACTGGCTGTCTTGTGCACAAGAATCAGTAAGCTGACAAAGACTGATTCAGAAACAGTACACATCTTCCCTCCTAGCACTTTATCTTGCAAAGAAGGATTACACTGGTTTATACTGCATCACCTAAACTACAGCATACTTAAATCTATACTTTACCAGGAAAGCCAAGAATGTGTTTTACTACAGCAGGGGAAAAAAAAAAAAAAAACAAACCAAAAAAACAAACAAACAAAACCAAACATCAAATGTAAGCCCTGATGACATGCTGACAAAGTCATAAGACATCAGTGCTTTGGAGGAATTTGATCAAAGTCCTATTGTCACTATTAAAAACCTTGCTGGTATCAGCCATGGAGAATCACTTTGCTACGTCATATATTCCCATTAAATATACACGGGAGTCCAAAGCAGTTAAAAAGGTAAAGACACACTGTTTGCATAGTTTGGTTTTGTTCGTAGGAGTCAAAGCTCCTTAGACACCATTATCAAAAAAGTGCCATCTGGATTGCCCTGGAACAGATTCTTCACACTGTGATAAAAGCAGATGAGTTTGAAGAAGTCTTTGCCATTGGATGTCAGCATATTCTAGCTTTAAAATAAAGCATATCAGGAAGAAAAATATTTTGTTTATACTGTTCAGTTGGACAGACTTAATTTAACCTTTTCTGCTCACAATTTAGGTGTAGGTGTTTAAAACAACAGCGTAACTAAGAACATAAAAACACACGCAGAAGAACCACCTAGTTCTGGAAATGAAGCTGTAATCAGGATAAGCAAAATCTGAAAGGAGTTAGTTCATATGAAGTGCTATACTGTCTCAGAGCCATAAAGCCAGGATTTCTCCTTCTTCGCGCTACAGATGAGTACTTTCCACTGTTTTCCTAAACAAAGACCAGCACCTGTAAGTCCAGCGTACCTGGTATTAACAACTCAAAGATCAACACTGCGTTTCACTGTCCCATTATACAGATACAACATTTAAGAAGACATGATCATAAACCAACAAATCAAACAGGATTTTCATCTATCTCATTCACTCTGCAGACATTTTATACTACTCTATATTAAATGTATCTTTCAATGTTCAACTTTTAGCCTTCAGAAGTTTATTCTTTCCTTTGATTTTGGGCAAAATACTAGAAGAGTAAGTGCCTAGAAGCACCAATAAGAAAAAAGGAATTTAAGCTTTCCTTACTGCATAAATATTGTACAAAATGCAGTCACATGTAACCTGCAAATCCTGCTAAACCATTTCATAGATAAAAGATGCCCAAGTGCCCAGATTTTGCTGAATCACAGCTCTTTTACTCTATGAAGACAGAACACATCAGGACTAGTTGCCTATGGCTAACTGCAGCTGCACCTGCAGTAAATTCTTTCAATTTTTTGTGAAGAAGTCACAGCCCACAACTTGGACAGGTGCACTTTCACTAGTTAAGAACAGTCTGGATGGCCAGGCCCAGAGAATGATGGCGAATGGTGCTACATCCAGCTCAGTATTGGGTCCAGCCCTGTTTAATACCTTTATCTGTGATCTGGATGAACAGACAAAGAGTACCCTCAGTTAAGTTCTCAGATGACATCAAGTAGGTGGGAGTGTTGATCTGCTACAGGGCAGTAAGGCTTTGCAGAAGGACATGGAAAGGCTGGCATGAGCCAAGGTCAAATGCCACATCCTGCCTTGGGTCCCAAGAGCAATCCCATGCAGTGCTACATGTTAGGGAAGACTGACTGCAAAGTGGCCCAGAAGAAAAGAACTCAGGGGTGCTGACTGGCAGCTGGCTGAACATGACACTGGGCATGTCCAGGTAGCCAAAAAGGCTTTCTGGTCTGTATCAGAACCTCAAGTCCTGTACCCAGTTCTGGGCCCCTCAGTTCAAGAAAAACACAGAGATGCTGGAGCAAGTCCAGAGCATGGCAAAAGAGCTGATGAAGAGTCTGGAGAGTAAGTTCTATAATGAACAGATGGAGGAGTTCTGGTTGTCTGGAGAAAAAGGAGGCTCAGGGGAGACTTTACCACTCTCCATAAATACCTGTAGAAGAGACTGTAGCCAGGTGGGGGTCAGTCGTCTTCTTCCACGCAACCAGCAAGAGGACAAGAGAAAACTGCCTTAAGTCTGGCCAGACAGTTCAGGTTGAACATCAGGAGGAATTGCTTCACTGAACGGATTGTTATACATTGGAATGGGGCCCAGTGAGAGAGCGGAGTTCACAATTGCTCCAAATACTCAAAAAAATGACTGGACTTAGTGCTACAGTTTAGTGGACATGGTCATGTCTGGTCAAAGGCTGAACTCAGTAACCTTGGAGGTCTTTTCCAACCTTAATGATTCTAAGAATTTGTAGAAAAAGTATTAAAAGAACACTGGTTTTTATCTTGTGACTGCCGAAGTTCATTAAACCATACCAAGGCTCTGTAGCCTGATGTTGAAAACACTTCTAAGAAATCACTGCATAGAAAAGCTGAAAAAGTTAAAGTCAAAGTTAAAGTTAATTTCACTTTATCTACTGTCAATGATATTGGAAGAGACAAGGACAAAGAGGACTCCATACAAGTAAATAAGAGCAGCATTCTGACACTGAGGACCTGCCATCAACCATCACTAGACCGACAACGAAAAGAGTTTTTAATACAGTAATTCTTTCCCATTTGAAAAAAAAAAAAAAAAAAACACAAAAACAAAACAAAAAAAAAAAAAAAAACAAATAGAATATTGGTAACTTATCTCCCAAATTTACTGCAGACTCAAAGAAGAAAAATACCAGAGACTACATATACTAATTATAATCTTTGCCGCAGAAGCCTGTACAAGTTTAGACTTTGCTTTCTTTACTGCACACCTTAAAAGGACATGCAACTGCTCTGTAAGAATTATTCTATTTGTATACAACAGCTAACTGAAAAATGGACTCAACACAAGCAAGTATCAAATACTCTGTTATTTGTCTCAGCTATGTCTAAACTCCCTACAGGACAAAGAAGAACTGATGAAGTAGGGTTTAGCATGCACGTCTCCAAATAACCTCTACCGAACCCACAAAATCTCAGTAGGTTGCAAGAACAACTGTAACAGAAACAAATACAAATGCTGAAACAAATACAGACAGGTATTAGTGTAACATCAATTTATTTATTTTGTTTGTTTTTAACAGAGATCTAAAATATATCTAAGTAGAGAAGAACACAGAATGCTGCTGTAACCATCCCTATTAAATTCAGAGGCAGTAACTCCTTTTTACTCAACATCTTTGGACAATGACAGCAGCTCTCATTTAAAACCATATGACAACTTCACTTAGATAAGAAACAGCTAAAAATGTTTAGGCACAGAAAGTGCTTAAACACAGAAAGGTTCTCAACTAGCAGAGGCTGTCCTCACAATAAAGACATCCCATATGGCAACTATTTTTAGACTGTTAAGTATCAGAGGTTAAAGAAATTGCATGGGTGTCTCCAAACTACCAGTTCCTCAGCTGATTTTTCTCTCTTCATGAAGAAAATGCAGTTTGGGATAATTTTTAAGACTAACATAGCTCAAATTCAAAAACTGTGACCCATTCAGAGTTTGTTTAGCTGCCCTAACTACCCATTCTTTCCAGTAAGGGCCTGAAAATAAGGCAAGCCTGTAACTTTTGACAAAACTATCTAGAACATTCAAAGCAGACTAGCTGAGTTTATTTAAACTGGTTCTAATTCACTGCAGTTGCAACTAATGAACCACAAAGACAAGCTTATTACAGCAGTAAGTCAGAGAGCCCAGTGGCTGAACACCCTCCAGATTTCCAGCATCCTTCAGGTAGCTATGCTTAGCGTGGGCTACTGAATGATCCCTGTAGTTTAGCTAAGCATACAAACCCAACAGACAACAGCACCTCCCCCTGCCTTTGTAATTTCTAGGATGTATTATCAAGAGGGTATCGGGCAGGGTACGCTACCAGATATGTTCAAACACTCAGCTGCTAGCAGAGGTCTGCATTCACTGATCCTTGAAGTACTCACCTGCTTTAAACACTAAACAAGAGTTACAGAGTTCTTGTAATTATAACTCTCTCATTCATAAACTTTGCAATCATCACATGGAAGACAGGAAAACACCCTGATCTGCCTGCAAGATCTTCAAGCTCATCTTGGATACAACTATGGGATGATCTAAAAACCTCAGGTCTTAATGCAACTTGGTTAAATATCAGTTAAAAACAAACCCATGCATTACTGCTACATACTCACACAAAAATAATTTAGAGATTCCCACAAAAATTTTTATCAAAGTTTTATTTAGAATGAGCAAATGTGCACAGTGCACAGGAAGTCTCACTGACAGATTACTAAAAACCAAGTTTAATTCTCTAAAATATTGTCAGTTCTCCCCACTGGAATTTGGCTTTTGATATACTAGTATGTTTAAGCTCATTTTTAAGACCAGTTTTCCATCAGGAACCTCATCCATAACCCTCACCAAAATTTTATGTGTACTTTTCCATATGCAAGTTTTCCAGTCTCAACAGAACAGTAAGTAAAATAAATAAACCAAAAAGCATAGTGAGCAAACTGAAGTATTAAAGATTAAGTTAAATGCATTTGCTTCACACCTTTTTCCTCTTATGTCAGAAAGGAGAGAGAGAAGTGAGGGGTGTAGTGGAGGAGAAGCCTCAGAAGCTACTTAGTGTTTTCAGTTTTGACTAAGATGGATTCATACCAGGTGCTTCAAAAAGCACCATCCAAGAAAAAGAATCAGTAAGATTCCCTTCCAATTCTGGTAACAGAAAAGTGGCACTTACACTGAAAACAAGAAACTTCACCAATTTACTCAACAGCTGCAGTTTGTTTCACACAAGTATGTAGAACACATGTAAAGATTCACAAATACACAGGGGAAACAATGACTGAGAGAAAAAGCATTTTGTTCCAGGAAGTTAATAAATTACTTTGTTTGTGCAAGCATACAGAGTGTTGAGCTTTCTACTTCATTTATCAAAGAAAATGTACAATTAAGTCAACATTCCTACGTAAACCCTTCCGAAGGCAGGTAAACCTCAAGTAAAAGAGGTAAATTAACCACACATCAAGTTCTAACATTCAGCAGCAGTGCCTTCAAACAGTCCTCCAGAGGAAGAGACACTAACAGGAATTTTGGAAATATCTTAGTATGCACAACAGGCTAAAATTAGAAAGAATGTTTCCCCCAGAATTTCTCTTTTATTTCTCTCTTCCTTTAATTTTCCATACCTACCAAAACCACTTAATTCATCACCACTTAATTTCAAAAAGGACACAAATGCTTAGTAATGTCCTTCCCCACAGCTGATTTACAGAACAGGTACCAACTATTTCTCCCCGCTACCACCTCCCACAGGGTCCCAAAACCAACAAAAGCACCAGGTGAGAAACAGTCTCTGAATAGCAATTAAAAAACTAATATTAAACGGCAGAGGAGAAAAAAAAAAAAACCACAAAACCTATTCTTATTTCCAGTATTTTAAAAAGAGTAAGAGGTGCAGTCTCACAAGTCTCACACCAGTCTGTTACATTCTATTTTGGTTATGCAAAATGCAGACTGATCTATTTCTCTACAGAATCCACTACAGTAAGTGGATTAGCTATACAGAATAACATTATTAACAAGGCTCTTCTGAAGCACTAAGAATAGGTATGATTCTTAAGGTGAATTTCTGCATTGAGACAGGGCACAGAAAAGCAGCAGGGATCTTTCAAGAGAACTAAGAAAGCAGTAAGTGGTACAGGTAATTCAGCTGGCAGAGAGAGTGTACTTGAAAAGCAAGTGGAGAAAAGTAGCATCAATTGTTTTGCAAGCCTATCACAACTGGATTACCTGAACCAGAATAAACTGCACCAGTGTAAGCTGACCTAGCAGATTCTGTTCACCTCAGGGAGCAATCTGCTTCTGGGACTGCTTGTTCCTTCTAGTTTTTAGCCAAGTATTTGTGATTCAATTGAACAGCAAATAATCATGGGATCTTGGGAGTCCATTATGGAGCAAACACTCTTATTAACATCTCCATGAAACAAAATCCTTCATCCCAGGAAGCTGTGTTCTCCAAACACCAATGCCACACAAGACTACAAACCACAAAGGAGTCAAGTTTTTCTAGCAAAACACAGGTCCTCCTGAAAGCTTAAATATATAGAAACCGAAGACTCAATAATCTAGCAGTTTATTACATATATTTACAGGACGCATCAAGAAGAAGAGGAGGATATCCCAAGTAAAAGCCGACATAAAATGTTAAAGCACATCAATAAAACCCAAGTAATAACAAGAAGAATTAACAAAATATTCATCAGGTGAACTCAAGGGTGCTGGGAGCCCTCTGTTACACATAATCTTGACTTCCAAATCTTGCATATTTGAAAGCTGCATTTATGTTTTCCAAAAAAGCTATCAGCTATCAACCCTCACAGCCTGCTCCAACTGGGCATTGTCTCAACAGCTTCGAGGAAATGGCTTCTATACATACAGTACATACCCCAACACTGTCAGTGTTACTGAGTGGCCAGTCAAATCACCTAGATTTGACTACTTACCTTGTTTGGAAACCCCAACTATACACCATACTTTTTCCTCCACCCCTACATAGTTGGTTGCAGAGAACTTCCTAAACTTATCACATCAACTTGGCATTCTTACTAAATGAGAAAAAGACTAATGTCCTAGTAAGGAACAACATGAATGCTTAATCTCTTTTTTAATCAAGTTCATTTGCAAAAAAGTGGAATTCAACAAGTTTGTGGTGTGGCGTTTCCCCCCCCCCCTTTTTTTTTTTTTTTTTTTTTTTATTGTTGTTGTCGCTGTTATTACTGCTATCTGTATTTGAAATATTAGAGAAGATTAAAGAATCTACTTACAGAACAGAGACAAGAAACTTTTCGCCTGCAAGTCTGATTTTGCAGACCCTGCCATGTTTCAAATTCTGTAGTTGCTCTAGCAATTATGTATACTGTTTCCCACAAGTTTTTCAAAGTTGAAATTCAGCTCAATAAAGCATCATATACACTATTCTTAGAATACCCGACCACCTAAACCACAGATTCACACAGTGATTGTTCAGGGTTGGAAGTCACCTCTGGGGACCACTGGGTCCTACTGCCCTTCTCAAATGGAGCTAACTAGAGCCAGCTGCCCTGGACCATGCCCTGACAGCTTCTGAGCATCTCTGACACGGGATACTCCACCACCTTTGTTTCACTCCTAAAAAGTCAACATAAATCCCCTCACGACCTTGAAAAAGAGCAAGAAGATCTGGAAGTACATCAGTGGATATGAAATCCTATCCATGTAAGGGGGGGGTGTTGATCCTTCCCATCTACTAGTCAAAGCCACACCTGGAGGGCTGGGTCCAGTTCTGGTTTCCTTATTAGAAGACAGACAAGGAGCTACCAGAAAAGGTCCAGCAGAGGCCTCAGAGGTGATCTGGGACCTGGAGCATCTCCCTCATGAGGAGAGACTGCAGGAATTGGGCCTGCTCAATCTGGAGAAGAGTGAGAGGGGATCTCATTAATGCATATAAATATCTCAAAGGCAGGTGCCAAGGGGATGGTACTTTTCAGTGGTGCCCAAAGACAGAATAAGGAAGGAACAAACAAGAAGTTCTACCTCAAGATGAGGAAGAACTTCTTTATACTGAGGGTGGCAGAGCACTGGAACAGTCTGCTCAGAGAAGCATGAAGACATTCCAAACCCACCTGGACACATTCCTGTTTTACCTGCTTTAGGTTACTCTGCCTTCACAGGGAGTTGGGACTGAACGATCTCCAGAGATCTCTTCCAACTAACTTTTCTGAGATCCTGTAAGATACCATTAGCTGCTACCTTAGCACTTTACTAAAATTTACATAATTTTAATAATGCAACGCAACATACTTGACCCTCCACTATCACACTCCAACTACTTAACCATCAGAATATTTTGTTCAGCTTTTCAAGAGCTAGTTACTCATAGGGACTGTTGCCAGGCTTAAGTGAGAAGTAATTTTCTAACTTTCCATTACGGGTGAAAATCATTTGAACCACTTCCCTGTCACGGCAGCTAGAAAATTACATATTTCAGTGATTTAATGAAGTCCGGAATAACTGAACGGCAGTCTCCATTACCTTCTTGCAAGGGACCTTTCCCTGAAATATGGGCAGAATATAGACATATCTGATTTCAGGTGTTAGCAACGCAAAATCCAAGATATCCAAGATGTTATGTTTGACTTTACTAGCACATTCGTCTAACAACATAATTTCTTCTCAGTGTGAGTGCTGTAAAAGCCCTTTTTTCACTGCTGCCACACATGATCTCCACTGTGCTAAGGGCACTGTGTTAGGTGTCAGAGTTGATAATGACCCTCCTGAATTGTTATGAACAACATGCATACACCAAAAGATACAAATCAGGAAGATAAAACTCCCACCAACTATGGGTTAACTATCCAGGGCACTCTCAGGTGAAACAGCCAGCTGCCTTGATGTTCTCTTTAGTCTTTTCATACCAATAATCCCTGACATCTCACCTGCAACTGTAAACAAAAAAAAAAAAAGACAACTCTTTCTACAGATGAAGTTTCAAAGTCCAACTGTATCGTGTTTGCACAAGTATGAAACAGAGGTAACCAGTAGCCATCTACAAGCATCAAAAGCTATTCATAATTACCAGCATCATCAATTTTATGTCTCAAATCTACAGCAAACCATTTGCTTCCTGACATTGCTCCACTAAACCCCTGGCACAAGAAATGGTGAAACAGACAAGTTGTTCCTTCAAGCAGGTTTCCTTTAATCTTTCATATACAAGTACCAACAATCTCATCCTATTCTAAGCAGTTAAATTTTCACATAAGAGACTTCTAAAAGCTCTTCTTTATTCTCTGTGGGGACAAAAAAAACAAAACCAAACCAAACAAAACCACCACACCCCCCCAAAAAAACCCCACCACACCCCCCCAAAAAAACCCCACCACACCCCCCCAAAAAAACCCCACCACACCCCCCCAAAAAAACCCCACCACACCCCCCCAAAAAAACCCCACCACACCCCCCCAAAAAAACCCCACCACACCCCCCCAAAAAAAACCCCACCACACCCCCCCAAAAAAAACCCCACCACACCCCCCCAAAAAAACCCCACCACACCCCCCCAAAAAAACCCCACCACACCCCCCCCAAAAAAACCCCACCACACCCCCCCCAAAAAAAACCCCACCACACCCCCCCAAAAAAACCCCACCACACCCCCCCAAAAAAACCCCACCACACCCCCCCAAAAAAAACCCCACCACACCACCCCCCCTAAAAAACCCCACCACACCCCCCCTAAAAAAAACCCCACCACACCCCCCCAAAAAAACCCCACCACACCCCCCCAAAAAAACCCCACCACACCCCCCCAAAAAAACCCCACCACACCCCCCAAAAAACCCCACCACACCCCCCCAAAAAAACCCCACCACACCCCCCCAAAAAAAACCCCACCACACCCCCCCCAAAAAAACCCCACCACACCCCCCAAAAAAAACCCCACCACACCCCCCCAAAAAACCCCACCACACCCCCCCAAAAAAACCCCCACCACACCCCCCCAAAAAAACCCCCACCACACCCCCAAAACCAAACAAACATCCTTACTGTAAGAGCAATTGTTTTCATACAGAAACAACTGGAGTTAAAAAATAAAAGCAGGTCCAGACCCATCAGATACCCAGCCTGCTGTGCAACCTACGACCTGGCGTCTGAAAAGGCATTTAACCTTAAAAACAGAAAAAAAAAAACAAAACCCACCCAAACAAACAAACAAAAAACCATGCCAGGGTACGTCAAACATGCTACACACCAACTTCACTTTTCCCAAATCACCAATTTTAAATTCTCCCCAGTCACCCTATCCAATCGCTTTATCAAGTCAGTTTATAGAGTCTGTTTCATGCATTGAGTATTCCATTGGCATTCGAGTTTGTTTATATTTCAATCCATGGCCTCACTGAGTTAAATGTTCACCTTCCTCCTCAGAACAATCTGTCATGCCAGGGTAACACTGTCTCACAACCACGAAATCTCACATAATCAATGATTCAAACTTACTGGAAGTGTTAATGGGCATAAGGCACAAAACAGTGACTTCCCTTTAGCTCATAATGGTTCGGTTTGTACAGACTGCCAAAGTGCTTTTGATTCTGTTTTCTATTCTTTGCATCTGCTCAGCTCAACCAGTACATAGGAATCAAAATTTAGGCACACAATGAAGTTATTTAAACACTGACAGTTAACAGATGGCCAGTTCCTCTTTGAGCTTAAGACTTTAGAGAAAGCATCATGAAAGCTTGGATGTGCTCACTGGATGTTTTCCTGAAACTATAAGTCTAGAAGAGTTACTCTGAAATACTACCCTAACACAGGTTCAATCTGTCTTCTATTTTTCATTAACAGTATCTATGGAAATAGATAATATACATTTGCTGTTTCTCATACCCAAAAAAACCCTATTTAAATAAAAACCTGTTCAAGCACGGGAGTTTCTATCTGCACCACAAAAGCTAAGCTGGCCATCTCCTGGAGAGCAGACCAACATCACACATGTAATGGTTACTGGGGAACACAAAAGCTGTAACTGCAAACATTATCCCCTTCACCCAATTTTATACACTAAGCATGCTGTTACATGGTCTGGAATATCCCTTCAGTTAGTTTGGGTCAATTGTCCTGGTGGTATCTCCCCACAAAGCTCCCATGCACCCCCAACTTTCTCACTGGTGTGGCAGTACTTGTGTTCAGGACAAGTACAAAAGTACTTAGTAAAAAAGTCATGGCTCCATGCCAGCCACTGTGAAGAAAATTAACTCTCTACCCCAGACAAAAGCAGCCTAGCATCTATGGTATTTTCTATAAAGCCTACCCAGAGATACACAGGTACTTTACATCATCGTGCCTTTGGCACACTGTACCATTTTCTTCTACTCACCTCTCAATGGCTAAACTTGTCAAAATAGAGAGGGATGCCATCCAGAGGGAACTGGGGAAGGTCATGAAGTGGGAATATAACAAGACAAAGGTACAAGAACAAGTACAAGGTGCTGCATCTGGGTCACAGCAAGCCATGTATCAACACAGGCCAGGGAATGAAAAAAATCAAGAGCAGCCCTGTGAGCAGGACTGGGGATGCTGGTGGATGAGAGGCTGGACATGACCCAGCCATGAGCACTCCCAGCCCAGAAAGCCAAACGTATCCTGAGCTGCATCCAAAGCAGCGTGGGCAGCAGAGGACAGAGGGGATTCTGCCACTCTGCTCTAGTGAGACCCCACCTGGAACCCTGCATCCAGCTCTGGGGTCTCAGCACAGGAAGGACATGGACATGTTGGAGCGAGCTCACATGAAGGCCACACAGTTTGTCAGAGGGATGGAAGGAGGGCCTCTCCTACAAAGAAAGACTAGGAAAACTGGGACTGCTCGGCCTGGGAGAAGCGGTGGTGACCTAACTGCAGCTTTCCAGTACCTAGAGGAATCCGACTAGAAAGATGGTGAGGGACTTTTTGCAAGGCCAAGCAGTGACAAGACAAGCAGAAATGGCTCCAAACTGAAAGAAGTAGGTTTAGGTTATATATTAGACAGAAAACCATTACAGTGAGAATGGCGAGGCACTGAAACAGGTTACCTGGAGCTGTGAAATCCCCATCTCTAGAAGTTTTCAAGGCCAGGCTACATGAAGCTCTGAGCAACTTGGTACAGTGGAAACTGTCCCTGCACATGGGGAGGGGGGGGGTGTTGTATCAATATGATCTTTAAGGTACCTTCCAACTCAAACCATTTTATGATTTTTACAGAGGTGATTTTGACAAGTACCACAAAACCTTCTTGCTGAGCTCAAAGACTTGTGGAAGTTTATTTCTAGTCTCATTAATAGTATTTTTGTCCCTTATTTAGAATTCATTTAATTTAGGATGATAAAATGCTTGAGTTTGTCAAAAATAGAGGAGTGATACTAGAGCACTGGCTCAGAAAAGATATCTAGCTATTTCTGTAACAAGAAAATTACTTGTGCCTTTAGTATTATCTGTAATTTTTACTGGTACATCCATTCACAGACAGTAAGCCATAATCTAGCATCCTCAATGTCAAACACAAATAGAAAAGGTAAATGCCAGCATGCAGACAAGATTTTCAAGGAATATTACAAACCAGGATTTCTTCCACCAAGCTTTTAACTGAAACACAAATATATGAAAAGAAACAGGCATCTCTCTAAATAAGAATCACCTAGTGCAATTTCAGGTTCTACTACCAATTCAAGCAGTCTTACCTGCAGATTAGAACTGCGAGACCAAACATGGCCTGAACACCATGAAAATTAACTTCTCTAACAAGCTTATGCATATAAAGACCTCTTACCTCCAAAACATTTTCATTCAAAGGCTGCAGTAATGATGAGCAGACACTGTGGCAAAAATATTCCCTGAGATTCAGAAATAGCTTCTGTTGTATCAGGCAGGCAACAAGCCTCATACAAGTTTATTCAGCTATCAATTGTCTCCAGTCTTCACCATTTTTTTAGAGGACGCTGCTGATGACATATAATGCACTTTACTCCTCCTCTGAAACACACAGGCTGTTGGTTTTTTTTTTCCCCCTCTATCTAAACAACTGTTTAGGCAGTGCAATGTTTTTCCACTAAAGATTTGAGATCAAACTCTAGACATATTTGATGATTACTTGCTTTCTAACAAGGTCAAAACTAACTTCATCTAAATCAACCAGACACATTTTTAGGCAAGTCCTCAAAACAAGAACTTAGCTCGTACTGCACATCCAAAGCTTTTCCAAAATCACATCTCTAGAAAGTATTGCATCCTTCTCACACAACTCAAAATATGGAAAGTAGATTACAAATAAAACACTAATTTAAAAAAGGGTACCCAACCATGTACTCTATACCACGTTAAGTCTCCAACTATAGCCTAACAGCCTGCAGAAGAAACGGAGAAAATACTCATGGTGTAACATTTTAAACTACTACCCAAGTTGTATCTTTAAACAAAAGGATATTAACTGCTCTTAGATAAGATGAAAAGCATGTTAACTTTTCATTACATCACATCACAGAAATTTATTTTGTAGCTCTTTATAGATATTTATTTTTTTTTTGTTAAGAGTGTGAAAAGCAGAACTAAAACCAGCCAGTCACACTGACTCTTAAAAATCAAGCCACCTGTATCTTGGTAGAGGGAGGAAAAACAATCCTGTGCATTTTTTTAAAACTGCTAGCAAGCTGATTGATTAAACAATGTATACTTTAAAACTGCTTAAGTTAATACAACTTACCAGCATTGCCAGAGACACAACAGCTTTACAAAGCTGTCTGGGAGAAGCAAGGCAGAATAAAGACTACAAAACATGTGGGCCTTCTGCTGAACAGGGCAGAGAATCTGGTGACAACAGGCATGGAAGAAGCTGAGTCTGTCTATTCCTCAGCCTTGATCTTTACTGGTAAGACAAATAAAAATACCAGATGGAGGGGAGTAAAGAACGTTGAGACACTATTTTTAGAGGTATCCAGTGTCAGGACAACACATGTTTAAACATTTGAGAACATATTCTCACAGGTACTAACACCAACAAGCAGAGAACAATGCCTACAGAGAACACAGACTCTGGGCAGAGCAGGAGACATCCAAAGCCTAACTGGACATTGACTGGGGCAAGCCTGCTCTAGGCTGACCCTGCTTTAAACTAAGGGCCTGCACACCTATATCATTTCAGTCACTAATAAAATGTAAGTACTTTTGGTGATTTTTAATATACTAAAAAAAGCTAAAGTATGCAGTAGAGTGTTATTGACCACTAGCATCAACTCCAGTCTCCAAGAACAGCACTGAACACAAGAATACATCAGATCTGCGTCCTAGTTTTGTGCAACTAGAGAAAGATCTTTTCAGAGGTTTCCATGTCATCCTATTATTTCACCTGTGATGACAAACAGTGTTCACTTATACTTTATTTCTTTAATATTCAAGAGCATTTGCATGTACTGGAATACATTATGGTACACCTACACATCAACTTTTACCTTCCAGTTTTGTCAACAGCAGCAATGCTTAATAGGCAAGATAAGGCAATGAGAAAAAGCAGAAGAGATCCTTAAGGAATTCCTAAGGCTTTACTGGTCAGACCAAGGTGCTTTTAGTAATTTTTTGATTTAGTGTTTTTTATTTTTATTCAACTTTCCAGACAGCATTGTGATATAATCCACATGAATGTAGGGATAAAAAGATAATATACCATTCTGTGGATGGACTGACACCTTTAAAAACCACCGTTACAGAAAGCACCAACAGTAAAACAAAGGATATACTTGTGTTACACCATTAACCAGCATAAATGGAGAAAGAATTAACGAAAAAAAGACTCCAGAAAAACCTGGCAAATCAACTTCTAAAATCAGCTCAATACTGCTCTTTATGAACTCGTTATATTACAGCTACTTACACAGTTTTTCATTCAACATGCAATTCCATTCTCCAGTTTATCAGATGAAATACATTCTAGAACATGGACCAGAACAATTGTGTTCTCAAGAGTATGTGAAGCATTCCACTTACACTCAGGAGAACAGTCTGTTTTTTCCTAAAAAGTCCCACTTTCCCTCCAAACTTATAGATTTGCACTGTTACCAGCATAAATAGATAAGTAAATGCAAGACCTGTGTCAAGACATTTCTTTCAAAACAGTCCTGCCAACACCACCTTTGTTTTCAAAGAAAATCAGTGCAATTAATGAATTACCAGGCTTTGCAAGAAGTCTGAAAAATAAAGCTGTATACTTGAAAATTTTTGATGAAGATACAACTCCTTGAGTATAGAGTTGGTATACCTCCCCTGTTCTTTTCTGACATTCCACTGCAGTCTACCTCCTCAAGGCTGTTTGTGACAGCTTCTTTATCAACCAGACAGACAAGACGTGACATGCCTTTACAGAGGCTTCAGAAAGGAATTCTTCAATACTAAGGAACAGCTGTATGCAAGCTATAAAAAGGCAAAAAACACACATAGGAGTGAACTGATGCAGAAGGAAACTGCCTCAAACAGCAACTGCTGCACGATCCACTGTGCAAGTTCATCATCACTGTTCGGCTTTCTAGGATTCTTCCCCTGTGCACATCAGATCTTGCCTACGTAATCCTTCATTAGTCTGCACAGACTTCTCCTGAAAGCACTGTTTTGCAGATGTATTATACTTAAGTAATTCCATGGTCACCATGGCCTTCTGCTTAATCCTTTCTTGCTTGGAGCACCTGTTAGACTGAGTACACTTGCATTTTTCTGTTACAGCCACCTCTCCAGTGCTGGAGCTACCACACACCTGTAACTTAATTTGCCTGTTGACTGTAGTTTTGCTTCCGTCCACCACCCTCTGTCCTGATGGATGCCACAATGAAAAATTTTAAAACACTGCTGCAAAATGATAAAGAAGAAAGACTGGATAACAGTCCAGTAACACCACTTGAGTCAGACATCTTCTAACTAATTCTAGCTTAGTATCTACAACCTGACTTTCACCAAATACCTATCCCAAAACACAGATGTCTATTTAACAGACCCATACCAACAAGCAAATAATTCAAATTTAACAAATCAAACACTGTGCTTAATTCTGATGGTAATTCAATGCACTCATTTTTTTACATAGAATATGGTTTTGCAATGTCATACACATTGGGTACAAAAGAAGCATGAAGAACAAAGTAGAAATAGTGCTGCAACATAACCAATGGCTCTGGCTTTTGCAGCCTTACTAGTCTTTTGTTAGCTTAGTCAATGCTGGATGAGGAGAAACAACACTCCAGAACCACACACAACTATTCACAAGAGGCCACTTCTGCTTCTGAGAGCTCCACACAGGCGGTCACACATATGAGAGAACACCACCACAGCTGCATAGTCCACTTCTCGACTCATCTTGCATTAATTCAGCAGAAGATATGTATGAAAAAATGAATACAAATGATACCTTAACATGAACAACAATAGCTTATTGCTACTGAATTGCAGAGTATACAACTGCAAGATCAGTAATTTTCTCTTTGGTAGGAGGCTCCACAGCAAACACAGCTACCTGAAGTCCTCACAGGTCCCGCTTCTGTCTCCAGATTAGACAGTATGACATACAAGTTCAACAACTTAAAGAACACCTGCTACCCGCTTCTCACAAATGAGGGTGGGAAATATGAAAAATCCCAGAGTCACCTACAACTCATGTTAACACAAACCACTTTGTGCCCAAGCATGTGTGATGCAGAGAAAAAACTAAAGAAAACAGAAGTCTGTGTTTTTACATCATTTCCAATGATGTTTTACTGTTACACAGCAGGACTACTGCAGGTTTCAAGGAAGAATACACTTAGCTTAAGCAAGTCTATAATAATTTTTTTTTTTTTCAAAAAGGCAGGAAAATATTGACTAGACAAAAAAAGGCTATGCTCTGGCTATACCTATACAGTACAGCAGGTCATAAGCACTTCCTAATCAATAAACAGCAATGCATTTCCAGGAAATTATACTGCAGGTTCCTGCCATGAAACACAGTTTTAGAGAAAGAGCCACAGAGATTGCCAGCTGCTTGCATCAAGAGCATGCCCAGTAACACTCTCCTTAACACACTGATGGTTTGCTACAGAAATGGACCTTGAGCAGAGGGAATTTTTAATTAAGGTGTAAAGTTATTACAACTCACTGGACTGAAAAGATGTTTAAAATTCATGTCAGCTTCTCTGGAAGATGATGTTCAAGTACTTCTTTTATACAGTTCTTTCCTGATGTTACTTGGAAAGGATGAGATTGAAGATCTCTCCTAGATATTACTGAGGAGCCTCTGTGGCAGAACAATCTCAACACTTAGTCACAGAAGAACCATTAACTAATTAAGGACATGCAAGAATTTCATCTGACTACTATACAACTGGAGGTTTTATCCTTCCCTACAATATCAGTCCCTATCCAGGCTTCTCAAGTAGCTTTGGTACTTGTTCACAACTGGATTCAGCAGCTTGCATAGACAAGAGCAAGCTTCTTTTTATCACCACTTCCACATTTTATTTGCATAGCTGGATGTTTTCTAGCCCCACCACTATCTGTTTGGTCACTCCAATGCATCAAAATTACTCTCAGGATTAAATCCTGAGCAATAAGCTTATCATGAGAAAAGTGAGAATCAGAAAGGGAGAGAAAACAAGAACTTCACCACTCATTCTGCTAGGCCAAAACATGAACTGAAGTTAATCACAGAACGGGTAAAGTTGGATTACAGTGGGTCACCTTGTCCAACCTCCCTGCTCTAGAAGCTTCATCCTAGAGCACTGTTGTGCAGGACTGCATCCAGATGGTTCTCAAGAATAGCTGTAAGGGAGACTCCGTAACTTCTCTGCACAGCCCAATCCAGGGTGCAGTCACCTGCACAGTAAAGTTCTTACTCAGTTGGAACTTGCTGTGCATTGATTTCTCCCCACTGCCTCTCATCCTATTGCTCTGCACCACAACCTGGCTCTGATCTCTTGAAACCCTCCCTTTAGGTACTCATAGACATTGATGGGGTGCCCCGCAGTTCTCGCCTTGAGGCAGAGCAGGCCCAGCTCCCTCAGCCTTTCCCCAAAAGAGAGATACTCCAGCCGCTTAATCATTTTTGTTACTCTCTGCTGGACCCGCTCCAGGAGCTCCATGTCTCTCTTGTCCCAAGATTCCCAGAACTGGGCAAAGCATTCCAAATGCAGCATTACCAGGGCTGAGCAGAGGGGCAGGGTCACCTCCCTTGACCTGCTGGCAATGCTCTTCCTAAGGCTCCCCAGGATGCCACTGGTCTTGGCCACCAGGGCACACTGCTGGCTCATGGAGAGCTTGCTGACCATCACAATCCCCAGGTCCATCTGGACAGAGCTGCTGCAGGTCATCCCCAGCCTGTGCTGGTGCCTGGGGTTGTTCCTCCCCAGGTGCAGGACTCTGCATTTGCCTTTGCTGGATTTCAGAAGGTTCCTCTCTGCCCATCTCTCCAGCCTGTAAAGGTCCTTCTGAAGGGCTGCACAGCCCTCTGGGGTATCAGCCACTCCTCCCAGTGACAATTTGTGTTGTCAGTGACATTGCTGAGGAGCCTCCGCCCCTTCACCCAAGTCTTTGATGGGTGAGTTAAACAAGACTGGGCCCACTATTGAACCTTGGGGGACAGCAGTAGTAACAGGCCTCCAGCTGAGCCTTGTACCAGTGATTACAATCCTCTGGGATAACACTACAATGACTAGTTACTAGCAGTTCCATATGAGCAATTTTAGATCCACTTAACTCCCCCAGTTTAAGGAGAAGAATTCTGTGTCCATCTTAACACACATTTTAAGATGCAGCGTGACTATGAAAGACAGCAAGCATTATGGACTTGATTTGCACACACAGCCCAAACTGCTACATGGAAAAAATGGTCACAAGGTAGAACACACTAGCAAGGCAAATCAAGATTGTCAATACCAAGCTGTATGGTGTGGCAGACACCTAGAGATGGACAGAACACTCTAACAGGCAGCCTGCAGAGGTGGCAGATGCTCCATTCCTGGAAATATTTAGGATCAGATTAGATGAAACTCAGAGCAAACTGAAGATGCCCCACCTCTTTGCAGAGAAGTTAGACTAGGTGACCTTTAAAGGTCCCTTCCAACCCAAACCATTTTATGATCCTTATTTTTGTGCTTTTAGAGGCCACTCACATTACTTCACTCAAAGGACAGCAGATAGGGAAGAAAACGTAAATATGAAAGTGAAGTTGAAGAACAACTTCATGTTCAGTCATGTTTTCCAACCCTCCGTAAGCCTCCAGCAAGGTACTTCCCTGGTTTTCATGACCACTACTATTTATCCCACAGAAGACACTTGCATAAGCTCCTTAAACACACATTCCATTCCTTCCTACTTCCAAAATCTAAGAGAAATTTCCATATAATATTTCAAGTTAAATAAATTTTGAAGCAAAGTGAAGTAAACACAGAAAAAGGGCAGATAGCTATTACTAAAACACATGAGCCAGAAGTAATACCTTAACTATTTACAATCCAAGCCCTCTCTGCTATCACTTCCTTTCACGGTCAGGAGTTCCTTACCACATCTCCGCATCCTAATCCTCCTGATATCCTCCAGTATAATGTAACACAGAAAAATGGACAGCAAGTAAGACGGTTGATACAAATAAATTGTGATCAATTGGTCGCATATTGTTAATTGGCAAAGATGCATGCCTTTCACACATTACCAGCTCATAACTGAGTGCAGAAGTATGTGACAGAAGCATTACTGTCAAAAGTAGTTTTAGACAAAGGTATAACTTTTGTAAAAAGTATTATTTAGACAAAGGTTTTTAATTGCTATACAAAAGTCCCTCTTGCATAAAAGCACATACATGTACCTAGCCCTTTACTTCCCCTCTTTAAGTTACCATTTAACTATATAATGCCACTTCCAGAAATCAGGAAGCTAAAAATGCATAAGTTACATGCAGATAAAAAGATATATTAAAGTCTAACACCCCATAAAATATATCAGACTGATACTGCTGATACTGAGACTGATACTGCTCCACAAACACACTTACTTCAATCTTTACAGCCATTTTCCCTCTCCTGACTCATTAGCCACATCTTCCCATTTTTCATCTCCTTTTAAGCCACATTTCGTCTCCTACCCTACCAAACACTGTTCTAACAAGCAAAGACAGATATTACCCACACCAAGGCACTCTGATCCACAGGACATCATACAGCCTATCTCTGAAAAGTCTAAACAAGGCCAAAACTCAGATGTATTCTCCTAGAGGTGTACCTAAAATGCCCTTTGCTATCTGAACCAATGTTCTCAAAAAACAGACAACCAAACAATAAAACCAAACCACACAAAGGTAGCAAACCTCACACTAAACTGTTCTACAAGCCACAGCTTTGAGTAACTTTTGCTTTACACAGACTGGGACACTGTTGGCCAGTAGCTTGCTTGTTATCGCTCATCTCTTATACAGAGAGGCCATCACTAACATCATCATACTAATCAGTCCTGTTGTCAAAGGACTGTCATTTGGCCCAGAACTGCCCTCAAGGATTTTCAGAAAAGCCTTCTGATAGCCACTGCTCTCAAGTGGTTCATGCAAAGATACATACTTTCAGCACTCAGAGAGGTCTTAAGACTACTTTGAAATCTAAATATGGGCACCTCTAGGCTGATGTCCAACAGGAAAACAAGTTTGGACAGATCACTGTTAATCCTTCTAATAAAACAACTTGCCCAGAGGAAATGACAAGCAAATTATTTTCTCTCAAAAGAACCCTTAGGTGTCATTCAAACCCTAAGAATTAGTAAACATTTGGGCCTACTACCACTCACAAAAACATTTGCTGAAAAAGTGCTAATTAATGATATGTTCTAAGTGTAAAGTAGGCTCATAAGGACAGCAGATAGTAGCTGACAATATTATTTGTGTAATTACTATCCCAAATGCCTAAAGACTGAAGGTCTGGATAATTGTCAAAACAGTGTTACAGCTGTTAAAACTGTGCAAATTACTGAATTTTACCTTGAAATACACTAGCAAGAACAGCCAGTAGTTTCATACTGTGCTGGTGTTTCTGGTTCAATCACAGCTGAACTTGTTTATTTCTCTCTGCCATGCCTCAGTTCTCTGTCCTGTAAACACATTTTGTTTTGTCAGCAGAAGTGGTAGACAGATGAGTCACTTGGGACAGCAGGAACTTCAGGTCATCTCCAGTCTCACCCCCCACCAGCAGCAGGATCAGCCATGTGGTGAGATTGCTCAGGTCTTTATATTGTATGGAAACTCTCCAAGGAGGCAAGAGTACCACCCATCTCTGTGGACACCATGGAAAGAAAAGCTCTCCCTCACCCCCTGTCTCTGGCCCAACTCAGCTCAATGCCCACCAGGGCTTCCTGCCCCGGCTGCTGCTGGCATCACTGCCAGGTCTGCTGAGATTTCAAACAGCATTAAAAGTCACATGGAATCAAGCATACCTTAAACAGACAGCGCAGAATGCAGATTAGCTTTACAAATTCATAAATCTGGATAACAAACAAAATTTGGGAACTATTCAAACTATTCATATTGCATTCAGATAGAAAAAGGTACCTTCATCTCTTTGCTACATGCACAACATTTTCCATGTTTCATGAAACTGAGGCTCTTATTCCCATCTATTAATCCTGCTGTACAATTACCATATTTTTCTAAGGAGAATTAACAACTCTTCAGTCCATACACGGCACACATGGCAAACATGTACCACTCACATTCAAACGTTCAAAGCTACCCAGACAGCATCACACTAGTCCTGAGAGTACCATTTCACATCCTTCTGTGTAGGTCAATGTGAAATCCTGCCTGCATTTGACAGCAGTTTACACACAGTTATCCTAATCTGGACTGAACATAGAGCTGTAGACATGTGGTTATGCCTTTCTAATAGCCTGACAATCAGGTTTTTTGAGATTTATGCATATAAAAACACAGCCATCTTAGGTCAAGCAAGTCATGAAAAGATATCAAAATCAAAATTTAAAAGGGCAAGTCAAACCAATATATAAAAGAGGAGGACGGCTACAATTAGATGGTCATTAATTTTCAGTATTTTAATAATTGAGCAAGTAGTAACAGCAGCCACAAAAATTAAGGCACTGATCTTGGACACTTTCAGTACACACAAAGATTACTCAAAATTGACATGCAGAAGTGTAAAGCCAAATCTGATAAATTAACTTGTAGTAAGTAAAAGAAATTTCTCTTACAAAAACTATCAACTCATTTTCTGTTCTCATGCACTGCTTCAAGCAGGAAACCTCATGCATTGAATCATTCTATGCAATTAACTCCAAAGACAGGCAATTTGACTTTGCATATTTTCAAGAACACTGGCACTCCTCATTTCAGAACACCTAAAAATGTTTCAAAACAAGTAATCCTTACTCCACCTGGTTACACAACATATTGTATTTGTCAAGATAAAAAACCCTGCATCCACAAGAGAAAAACAGGCTGTATTTTTGTCACAGCAAAGTCTGCAGTATCTACTCCCCTTATAACAGCTAGTTCTACACTTCTAACACCACCAAACTTGCACAGAAAATCCCTGTAGATTCACAGAATGGTCTACGTTGGAAGCAACCTTCAAATCTAGTTCCGACACCTGTGCTACTAGCAGTGGTATCTTCCACTCGATTAGGTTGCTCAAAGCTCTGAATGCATCATCTGTGCTGTATCACTCAATGTAGAAACAGTCATCATCTCAAACATCTGAGTTGCCCATGAAACCTTCCACACCAAAAAAGAAAACCTACAGCCCAGTTATTATTTATTTCAGCAGAGAAGAGATTCTGGATCACCAGAGGTACATCCAAAAAAAAGAAGCACTGATCACCACCACAATGGCTAGTTTTATGTTTTATGTCATTCAGCTGCACTGGTTCAGAGGAATTTCACTACAAGAACCACTTTTCTTATACAGATAGCCTTCAGCAAAAGACAAGCATGACTCCATTTAATTTTCTTTCAGTTTGCTCAACTGTTACAGAAAAAATTCAGCTACTCAGTTGCTTAATGAGGCTGTAATTCTCATCTTGCCTACCAACATCTCAATCATGGACGCAGTCCAAGGCAAGTGCAATTGCTATGCCAAGTTTCACAGTTTAGCTATCTGAATGCAAAAGCAGCTTCTACAATCTTCTTCACTTTATGCAGTTCACTTTGTCAGCAGTTTTCCAGTTCCCTCCAGAATGGGTGCTCTGGCCAGATTAGCAATAGCAGTTTTAGGTCAGGACCTCAATTTGGGCTTGCAGCTCAAGGTATAAGCACATAAAAATTAAAAAGTCAAACTCATTAATACACTTATTTCTTCTCTACTGCATGCATGCAGTACATGCATAGTCTGTTACAAGCAGCATATGGCAGTTTAGAGTTTTGACTTTAGTTGTCCCTCTTTTGGAAAGGGAAAGCAGCTTCTAATGCTTATTTGGGTAGAAATGAACCACACCAGGTTGTCTGATGAGATTTCTACACATTACTAGAGGTAAAAATAATACCCTTAATTACAGTTACAGCAGGTACTTGGATTTTAAGATTTAAATTTAGAGGATTTAAAAGCCCTTCTTAAATCAAATGTGATATGCGACCAGTAAATGTTCACCTCTAGCTATGCTTGCTGGATCAAGACTGGAGATGAACAGCAGATACAGAAAATTTAAATAAATCCCAAGATCTTCCTCTGCCTTTAAACTGTGCTGATGCATATAAAATTTAATACTAATGGATAAATAAAAGCAGAGATCACAGCATTAATTTTTCAGCATTTCAAGAGAACAAACAAAATGGACTGCACTGAAACAAAGACTTCATTACAAAAATAAAATGGAAACTAACTAAGTATGTATGGTACCATTCCTGCAATATATTGCCCATTTCAATGCAATGGTTAGATATGCACATGCTCAAAGCAACTTCAGAAATCTAAATGTCCCATTAACAATCTTTTCCTCTGCCATGACAGATGGCCATAACACCTACTCTCTCCTGCATCCATTTTCCTTTCTCTATTAAAGAGAAACACTCTTTCCTAGACCAGAGATCTAAGGGACCACCACCTTCCCCTCCTCCTTATCACCTGGAACACACTTCTCACAAGGTCAGCTGAAGCAGTGATGCAAGGAACTTTAACTACTTCTATAGGTAAACAAGAACATTATTGACCCACTGGTTCCATGAGCTTTCAAAAACTATCTCGCCATTCAGCGCACCTTTCTCCAAAGATGCTGCTAAAGTCCAGACATAGCTGTTTCCACAGCATGTTAAGGGATAATACCATAACTTCAAGAATGCATTCAGAAAATAAGTTATTCACAAGTAAGATTTGGAGCAGTTCTCCACTTTGGTACTAAAACTAAAAATCACATGCCACAAACACAAACCTGGAAGTGCCAAGCTCATAATGCCTTGCCAAGTTCATAAGGCCAAGTTTAAACAGTAGGTAGACAAACTCTTGCCCTTTTTCTGGTGTTTAGATGTTTAATTCATAAATTTTGATAGCCACCACACCAAGTCTAAACTAGGGAGCCATTTCTCAAACATATTTAATTACATTGTTAAAACCAGACACTACCACAACATCCTTAGTCAATTTTATTTATATTAAGGTATGTTAACAGCAAGGTTTCCATAACATTACACAGAAATAGCCTCTTGGATGCCAAGGCTGACTTGGCCCAAATCCCAGTAAATGGAGAGACAGGCCTAAACTCAGGACTCTCAAAAGCACATTTTTCCCCTAAAAAATACTCAGGTACCATGAATGTGAATGTTTGGAATTTATTTACTATTCATTTAGAAATGACAGACAAAGCCAGGCCAAGAAGCCTATATCAAATGTTTATGCCCCATGACACACAGATGCAGTCTGAATACCTCAAAACCCACTGAAATCTCTACCTAATCATGCCAGTCCAGCTAGGCGGAAATGGCAGAGAGTATCCAAACTACCTTCTGACCTGACTTGTCCTCTACCTCACTTCAGGTAATACTGCATAAATTTTCACCAACACAAATAATAAATGACAAAACAAAAACACCCAATAATATAAAAGATTACTCCAAGCACCCCTTCTAGTATATAATTCCACTTCTGAAAAAATATGTAGTAACAGTACGGCAAAATACAATCAGCTGGGACACTACTGATAGAAAAGTTTAATTTACATTACCTTTCCCTTTCCATGGCTGAACCTCTTTCTCTCAACTCTTGTAAGAGGAAGCGACTAAGGCATTTGCCTAGAAATACTTACTTGAATTTCCAAGAAAAATTCCGTTCATCCATTCTATAAAGCAAATCCTACTAACTTTATTTCTGGCATCAAGATTTAAGGCACAGAAGAACATCAGTACTCCAGCAATCACTCAATAGTATTTCCATGCCATTAAAATACATAAAGCTTATTCAGCTAAATCTGAGTAAGGGCTTAGTTAAACAAACTCTTCTGGAGCAGTCTGAAAGCAAATGCAGCTAGCACAGACCTACAGAAAGGCTGCTCAACACATCACAGTGCATACTGCAGGACACCTCGAGTACTCCTTCCTACCTCTGTGTAGACTGTCTTATAATGTATTTGAATGTTGAAGTGTTAGCACTTTTGCCAGTGCTTAGGTAGTAAGTATTGACAAGACTGCATAAGCACACTTTACAGTACATTACTTAAATTCAGATACTTTCCACAGTATATGCTTTATTTCTACCTCTACTCCACACTCACTTGAAGAAGTTAGTAAAGTGTCTTACGTCCTTAACACGATCTTAATTGAACTGGGAATTTCCATCACCTAGTATTTTCTAGCTTCTGCATCATTTGGGCAGCTACAGCAGGTTTACAGGCATATATCTGTTTTTTCACTAACTGCAGCTGAAAAATCAAGCTATTCACTCTCACAACACCTTACAGTTTCATCTAGTTTAAGAATCTCTGCGGCTTCTGATGAGCAGCTGGACTGTTTGAGCCATGAGCAGTTACCATGACTGCATGAGGGAATGAAGAATTGGTATCACCAATGTTTTACGTGAAGTTCAAGACTGCCTAAAATTATTCTCATTCTGATCCACGGCTGGCACACTCACTGCCAGCACATTTAAACACCAAACTCTCATCCCAACTTTAATCAAGAAACCATAGCTTTTTTCAAACCCTTTTTACACTGGGGCTTACTATGACTACCAAAACAAATTAAAACCCCTCTTGCTTAAGTACAGGAGTACCACTAGGCTGAGAGAGAACAGAAAAGTGCAACGCTAGTTTACTAATCTCCATCTGGAAAACTTCAGTTTGTTCCCAATTCAGATTTCAAACATATGAAGGTAAGACCTTTCCATTACTTATCTTCCACGTTATGTAATTACCGCTCTTTAAAGCTCCATATATTTTGCCCGCCAAGTCGAATTTAGACTGTGAACTACTTCAAAAATTTAACATGACATTAGAATTTTTAAATAAGTTTCTGAGAAAGCATACTGAAGATTTCTGCTGTGAGCTGTTTCTCTTTCACTCAGTTTTAAAGCTAAAAACCTGCAGTTAATGTAAAAACACTGACTACTAAAGTCAAGTGTTTCACAGGGGTTGTCTTTCCAGTATATACTTACTATAGAGCTGTATGTCAAAGTCTATGAAATACATGCTCTTCTAAATACAGTGAAGACTAACAACTAGAAATTAGGTCTCTTATCACAGATTCTGTCAGATTTAGCATGGATTTAGTTGTTTTGTAAGCATTAGATGCAAGGAGACCCTACAAATAAAAAACAATTCTTACTGAGCAAAAGCAGCTTCCTCAGTATTGGCAGCTTGTCTGAGCTTCAGTGGTAATCTGTCAAGAAGCCTACCCATGTTATTTAGCCACCAGAGATATAGTATGATTTCTAGAATTTCAATACAGATTAGGCAACAAAACATCTTGATCTGGCCCACCAGCTGTAGCAGCTAAAACTTACAAATTGTCTTATGCCAGCTTCTCCAGAACTAATCCTTCTGAGTGCATCAAATTAGGTAGATTTCACACAGGCAAGATCAAAAAAACATGCAGCAGCTTCTTTCAGAAATGAAACTACAGATGTCAAAACCCAAAACACCATCAGCTAATCCTGCTGGACAATGGCATGATTTTTCAATTGATTTGGGGGCTGTCAGAAAAAGAAATCTCTGCGTACTAAAGCAATGCTCTCTCACACTTCCAAATGTTATCAACAGCTGGTAACCCTCACTGTCCTCTGCAGACACTAGCAGACATCTATTAGAAAAGCATTTCAGCAAAAGTGAAGATGGCATTAAAGCAACATTGAAATGTATGTTCATCACAACTGAGTCTATCCATTAGGTCACAGTCAGCTTTATTGCAATGAAGAACATCACTGGCCACAAATACAATCAAAAGCCATTATGCTGTAAGACAAAATAGTTTTGCCTATAAAAGCAGCATTTCTGCATTCCTGTTACTAGACAGGAGCCTGTGCCTGCATCCTTGTACTATTTTTAACTGCAAAGTCTACATCTGCAGGGGCACTGACTTATTTTAAGCAGCACAAGAAAGCTGAACTATTACTTGGGCTTTTAGAACACTAGATCATATGACATCTATTTCCTACCTAGTCCCCAACTAAAGTAAGCTTAGCTTTGTCTCTCAAAAATTCTATCTTCGTATTACAAGACTTTAATAGAATTCAGCTTGGGCCTTCACTGTAGTTTGAATATTGTCATCTAGAAACCCAGAAAACACTCTGCAAGCTTTTTTGTCTCGTCTTTTTATTTTCCTTAAGATCAGTCTTAAGTATGCTAGCTCACAATTTTGGAAAATGCAGTAAGTAAACCTTTCCCTTCCACTTAAAAAAACCCGCATTTAATAGGAATGCAGGAAAAAGAATAAAAATCAATGTCATATTAATATGGTAAAGTCACAATAAATTTGCTTGCAGAAATATTACACAGGCATGATTACCCTAATAACAGGAAGATATTTATGTAGATACAAAGATATTTAAGATATCCACCTCAAAGACTAAGCCAAGTAAAAATCTCCACTGCATCTGGAAACAATCAACCACTGGACTAAGAACATGTAAAATAAAGACAATTATTGCTGAAGCAGAAATATCAGTGTGGGCACATCCAGAAGATATTTGAAAGGAGCATGAAAGATGACCTTAATAAGGTTTGAATATACCTGATAAAATTCCTTAGAAGTTTCAAGGTCATTAGTATGTTCCTGAGTTAGAAATGTTCAATAATATATCATGGCAAAAACTTCAGGTATCTCTGTTTTTCTCCAATTAAGTAATATTCTGTTTTACACAGTGCATACAGAATTGCCAATTTTATATTTGCAAGCAAAATTATTTATGCATAATCGCTATATAATGAGGTTCAAAGTCCACTGCTAGACCTATCAGCCCTAATGTAACATTTCTGAAAGCTCAGAGAAAAGAGATGAAAAAACTTGAGTGTAGCTTCAGGATTCAAAATTCATGGAACTGAAAAAGGAAAACTGAAGCCATAACTAACACCACTGTACTTCCTCAATCTAATGCCCCCACACAGCGGAACACCTTCCAGGCTCCCTCAACTTAATTTAAAATTTGCCACTAAAGAAAAGTCACACGGCATGGAGTTTTTCAGCACAAAAAATCGGGCACCTATTACTTCTCAAGAAAATACACACATCCTGAAATACTCATTACCTGTTACAACTTTATCCAGTATCACTTTTAAGTACACAAGACACTGAAATTCTACGTAGTTACTACACTTTATCAACCAAGGCTGTCTTAAAAACTTAAAAAAATATGGCAAGTTTTAGTCTCAGAGACTTTAATTAAATAAACTACAATCAAAAACTATTTTATAAACACAAGTTTTCTTGAGTGTTTTGCGAGGTTTCTAGGTTGAGTTTTTTTCCAGCTAACTATCAGTTTTCCAGTTCTAACAAGTAACACCTGAATTTAAAGAGACGCTAACGAGGGGGTAACGAGGTGAAAGGGGAACGGAGCTGCCTGGCCGCTCCAAGAGCTCTTATCATCAGCGTTATGCAGTTGAATCAAAATCAACTTACTCTCTAGGCACTCAAGGGAAGAACGGGAATTTTTTTTTTTTTTTCCAGGGCAGGGCAATCTGAAAAAGTGGGCAGTGCACCGAACCTCAGTAATGCTCCGTGCATAAAGCAGGGACGAGGGGTGGCGATCCCTCGGCCGGACCAAGCTCGGACGCGCCAGGCCGGTGCGACACTCGGCTCCTGAGCGCGACGTAAGAGAGCATTTGACCGGCGCACCCTGCCAGCCCCATCCCCCGCCGGCTGCCCTCGGCGGGAACTCCCCAGCCCAGCAGCACCCACTCGCAGGGCGGGACGCTCCGCATCGCCTCCGCTGGGGCGTGGGGGCCCGAAGGCCGGGCCCGGGCAGCACCGGGTGTTGGCCAGCGGAGGGAACGCTGCCGCCGGCCACGCAGCGCCCCCGCCCCACCCACGGGCGCGGCAGCCCTGCGGCCCCTCCGCAGGCTCTGCGGCTCCCCCAGGCCCGAGGGCGCGCTCAGAAGGCGCCGGACGCACTACGGTAGACATCAGCGCTCCGGTCAGAGCAAAGTCACACGGGAACAAGACGGAAAGGAAGGTGCAGCTTGCGAGGAGAATGGGAGCGACGCTCGAGTGGTAGAGCCACGCTAAGGAAATAGGTGGGGTGAAAGAGATGCTGCAGATTAAACAAAGGTTTTATTGAACAGTGTTTTGTCCGGAGGACAAGTGTTTAACCGCCCAATTACTACCACATTAAAAGGGAGGAGCTGGGCAAAGGAGAGTGAGAAAAGCCCAAAGGTTAAAGCAAAAAGCGATTAAGCTCATCTAGTACGAGACGAGGGGAAGGGGATGAAGTAACCGTTCGCAGAAAAAAACCAAAACCAACACAGTCAGCAACTGTCGAAAAGCCCCTCTTGAATTAACACCACCAAGTAAGTATCTTGAAGTTTGGAACCCAGACCGCAACAAGCCGGTACCGGCGGAAAGCCACTGGTCACTTACAGTAGTAGAGGACGGTGAAGATGTCTGCACACGCCTTGATTTACCTTTACCTTTTGCTGGGGGGTATCCTGGCCATGCGCCGGCGGCCCCTAGCCCAGCCTGCCCCTCTCCCAGGCCGCCTCGCCTTCCCGCCGAGCTCCCCGAGTAGGCTACAGTCCCACTCCGGCTCCAGCTCTCCTCCACTCCTGCTCCGGGACGAATCCGGCGTGCCTCTGCCATGGCTCCCCGTAAGCCCCGTCTCCATTCCCAACCCCTCGACCCGCCCTTCTTTTAGCAGCCCGGGACCGGCAGTCCGTCTGCTCACTGTCCTAGAGGAGTTATTGTTTCGCGGAGCGTGATTACCGCTGCTGCCGTCCGAGGCTGGGAGCGGAATGCGGGAAAGGCGTCTGCTACCCTAGGGTGTGACACAGCGCCCCACAGCCGCCTTACCTGATAACCTTGGCTCTCCCGCCAGCCCACCGTCCCGCACTGGCTCTGCCGCCCAGATGGATGATGAGGTCGGTAACGGGCAGATAAAAGCCCCCACAGCCCGCCCCCGTGGCCACCGCCTGAGTGACGCTGCCGACGGCCACTCAAGAAGCCCCGCGCCCGCGGGGCCGCGCCCCCGGGCAGTGTAGGCACTTGGCGGAGGCAAGGCCCGGCGGGCCCTATTCGGCGGCTGCTGCCGAGCACCTTCGGGCGGCAGAGAGAGAGAGCATGGCAGCGGAATCTGCTGATCAGTATGGGGTGGGAGCTTGCCTTCCCTGTCCCCCTGGTCCCTGGTGCGGTCAGAGGCAGGACACCCACAGTGCATGCTCATTTCCCTAACGCTCCCCGACTGGCCGTCTTTCGCTGTAAAGTGTCGATCCCCGGAGGCTCCATGCTGCCTCCTCTCCGGAAACGGCTCGGCAGGGCGGACGAGCCCCCAAGCCGCCCACCCGAAGGGGAGCAGCGGCAGCGAGCGCTCCGTGACTTGCGACACGCATTAGCCGCTCCGACAGCGCCGTCCAGTTTCCTGGAGCCGTCCGAGAGCGGGGGGACCCCTCTTCGCCCCCCGCAATGTGCGGCTGACGAGCGCCACGGCTGCGCTCCTGCGGGCGGCGTGTTCCCGCGAAGGTAACGCTCCAGCAAGTGCCCAAAAGGATGTCACTGTGGGAGGGAGGGTCCCGTCCCTGCGGGAGTGCATGGTTTGTTGTGTCACCCGCCCTCCCAGCGCTCCAACGACTAGTAAAAATACACCCGCCTCACCGCCGGTCCTTGGAAACGACTTGAGGTTTAACTATCCATTTGCCTCGCTCATATAGATATCACATGAGTTATTTACGTATGTGAAATAGATGGGGAGGGTGTAACGTGCTGCAACAGCATAAATAAAACAACAATGGCAGTGCTCGGGGCCGGTCTTCGCCGGCAGCAGAAGCTGCAGCGCCAGCGTTACCATCGCCGCCTCCTCCTCCTGCCCAGACCCTCCCACCGCTCCGGGGACGGAGGGCGAGAGGACGGGAGACGCGCCCGGGGACGGGACCCCCTGTCTGTGCCTTTGCCCGGAGCCCCGCCGCGATTCCTGCGGCGGCTGCCGGACGCAAACTTTCCCTACGCACAGCGGTGACCGCTGTCCGCGTCCCCCGCCGCCCCGGCAGGACCACGGACAGAGATCGAGGCCGCCCCGCCCACGCTGCCCGCGCACCGCCGCGCAGTGCCCCAACGCCCCGAACAAAGGGACGCGCCCCCTCCCGAGGCGCGTTATTCATCCCCACGAAAGGACACGAGTCTACCCCGCCCGAGCGGAACAGACTTCTCCCCGGGAAAGCTCAGCGGCTCTCCTCACCCCGCCGCCCGCCCTCCGCACCCGCTGACAATACCGGCCGACCGCGTCTTTGTGCGCCGAGGCACGCAGTCGCCTCCCAGCCCGGCAGGAAGCCACAGAACGCCGTGCGACTAATGCAATTAGGCGCGGAGAGCCTTATCCTGGCTAATCTGGAAATGAGAGTTTATCTCCTCAAAGTGATACCGGCTCCCTTCACCCGCGCGGGGCGGGTGCGTCCACTCGGATACTCTCCGCAAGGAGACGTATCCGGAACTGGACGGGCGCGGTCACGCGGGGAACTTTGCGTGAGGACCAGCCCAGGTAAAGATGCGCACGCCGTCCTGCGTGGGCGCGGTGCGATCTCCCAGTTTCAGCGGCTGCCCTCCCCACGCTTCAAACACTTCCAGCAACTCAGCTCCGCGGGAACGCTGCCAGAGACACGAACCGACTCACTTAGCGCCGTCGGCACGAACCGTGGCAATTCGGAGCACACAGGTGATCAGCACAATTCTACAAAGCATGCACCACTGGAATGGGTCGCGTGGACCCCATCGCACACGTACAATAACGGAAAGAATCAAGCCATAACTTACCTTCCTCTCCTCGGCTTACCAAAAAAAAGAAAAGGAAAAAAAAATAAAATAAAAAAAGTAACGGTGCAGTTCTCCCGATAAGGAGTAAGAGGCAGATGGATAGTTCTCTCAAGACAACAAACAAGAGCTAAATTGCTGACAGTTATAAAAGGAAGCAAATAAAAACCAAACCAAAACAAAACCAAAAAATCCTTTCCCCACCCCCAACAGTCCTACACTACGGGGAAAAAATATATAAAAAATGAAAACGGGAGAACTCAGAAGGCAGAGGATGACAGGACGACCCTTCTTTCGCAACCCAATGGAACAAAAAGAGGGGAGGGAGACATGAAGGAACAAAGAAATGAAGGATGGAAGGGCGATTTTAAAGACGCTCTCTCTCTCTCTCTCTCCCCCTCCCTTCCTCCCTGCTGGTCACTTCCTAGCGGCTCGCCACCCGAGCCAACTGCAGCATCGCGGAGTGCGCGGGGTGTCGCCGGGGGGGGGTGGGGGGGGTGGGGGTGGGACGGGACGCCGTGCTGTGCCGCGCCGTGCCTCGCAGGGAGGCGGACCACTCCGCAGATTTATAGCGGCTCCACCGCCCGGCTCCTGCCCGCCGCCGCGCCGGGCTGCGTGCGTCTGCGTGCCGCGCCCAGCGGCGCGGCCGCGGGGGCGCGGCGGGAGACGTGTGTCCGTCCAGAGGCGGCCGCGTCCCGTACCGTCCCGCGTCCGTCCCTCCGCGCCCGCCCCCCCCGCGCGGCAGCCACCCCACGCCTACCTCGGCGCCACGCGCGGCCGCGTCCCCGCACCCCGGCGCAACGCAGGCTGCTGCCGGCGCCGCGCGCCTACATTGGCCCGGCCGCCGCCCACTCGCCCCGCCCCCGGCGAGGCGGCGGCCGCCCATTGGCCGCGCGTGCCGCCACTCCGGCAAGGCCCATGGCGCTGCGCTTTGCCGTGCGTTGCGCCGTGCGGGGCCGCCTCCGCGCGCGGGCGGGCCCGGGGCGACGGCCCCGGTGCGGAGCTGCGGCCGCTCCGCTCCGCTCCCACCGCGGCCCCGGGGCGCGGCCGCCGCTGCCGGCTCGGACGGCCACGGGGGAGCGGGGCGGTGCATCACGGCTCGCCCGGGGCCGCCGGCTACCGGTGCTACCATTTCTTCGCAAGAAGTGCTGCCGAGAAAACAGCCTCTTTTCTGTTCGTTTGACTTTTTGATTTTGGTTTTTTTGTTTGCTTTTTTTTTTTGGTTTTTTGGGGGTTTTGTTTGTTTTGTTTTTTTGTTTTTGGTTTTTGTTTTTTTTTATGCCTCCACTCTGCCAGTTTTGTCCGCATATGTGCCAAGTTTGTTACTACCAGCCAGGGACTGCTCTTACCATTTGCCCTTCTGGGGATATATTAATGAGTGTTAAATAATGATATATTAATAATACTTCTAACAAAGATGGAGGGAGGAAGGAAAAGAAGGAAGGAAAGGAAGGAAGGAGCTTTTATTCACGATGTAGTCAATTCCTGTCTTGGACAGCAAACAAATGTTTCCAAAGAGGTATTGTATGGAAGAAACAATCCTGCATAGTATTCTGAAGCATGACTTTTACTCTGTATACTGTTTGACCTTCACTGCACTTGATAATTTCTTTCCAGAATCAGAAGTGCTTCCTACATGTGACTTTTCTTCTGTCTTCTGTAACCCAAGTGTGTGTCATGTATTCCCAATAGCAAAGCACTTATACTCCGCAGAAAGCAAATTCTTACTTAGAATATTCTGGTCTGGCATTTGCGTGTAGCAAGGCACAGAAATAGAGGCATGTGATTTCAAATAGAGATAGAGCATTTCAATAAGAGTGTCCCTATGTGTTCATAAATGATTAATACAATGAATTGTGTATCATTTCTTTGTTATGATCTCCCTATCCTAATCACTGTGACATCAACTGAGAGTTACACAGGGACTGATTTTACATTTTACATCATTAGTTCTATGCTTAATGCATCCGACGGTTTTCTACAACACACGATCTGATCATTAACAATGTATCACGTTTTAAATCAGCAGCATTCCAAAAAGGTGGGTAACTCCCTGGTGGAACAAGTACCAAACTACCGGCTCCAAGAACTGAATGCAGAATCGGGTGGGGGTGGCTATTTTCTCAAAGCCGTTTATACAGAAGTCCTACATGAAGTGTGTCTATCCACACTGTGTCTATTTGTAGATTCATCTATAAATTGCGCTCTTATCAGTGTAAGTATTCCAAAAGGTATACATTTTTTTCAGCTTATGGCTGAGGCTCAGACTTGTTTAATTATGGCAAATTTTATCCTTTGGTACAGAAAAATTGCTTCTGAAAGTCTCCTAATGATACCGAAATTAATCTGCTCAAGTTCTTTATTCCATAGGAGCATTTGTCAACAAGTCTCACATATATATATATATCTGAAATAAAAGTACTAGAAGTATTGTTCTACGGAGTAGAAAACATCTATAAAAACTGTGTAAGATTTCTGTACTCAGAATAAGATTTTATTACTTTCTTGCTTCATGTGTTTAAGCAAAATAATGTGTTCCTTAGGAGACCATCATCAAGGTATAAAAAGAGAGATTTTTTTTTAAAACATTAGATTATTTCTTAAGCAGTCTGATGCATTCATTCAATACCCCCAAACATGTAAGGCCCTTCCCTCCCCCATCCCCCCCACCTGCAATTTTAAAACTGTGTTAATATACACCTGGTTTTAGAACTAAAGAAACTCTGTTTAAAGTGGATGCCAAAATTCAAAACGTACACTGCTAGAAACCAGAAGAGTGTCTTCCTGAACCTTCAGGAAATTAAAAAAACTCTGCTCTCAGCAGCTTCCCTGTCAGGTCTCATATTCAGGACTCCTGATTCCATCTTCTCCCCTAACAGTCCCTGCCCAAAAGGAACAATCTTCCAGCTATAATTAGTGACCAGCTTTTAGAGACAAAATATAAACTTTATGCATTTTCTTTCGAGGCTTAATATCTCTACCAATAAGATACTCACATCTGTCATGTTTGTCAATATACAGTGCTAAAGTGAAATTAGGCAGAAAATAGCTGTTATAGCAAATTGCCTTGTCATCGGCCTTTCTCGTCTCTGATGTGTATTCAGAGGCCCTTGATTGCCTCAATGGCAGAAGAGAGAAAGCTGAATTTTCTGTTCTCCCGGGAAAAAACACACTTTCCTGTGAAGTTCCCCTTTGCTTAGGTAATACGTCTGAAGTCTTTATGTTTAGCAGTAGCGGGCTGTCTGGACATAGCCTTTAGCCAAAACGTGTATGTGTTATTAAATAGGCATTTGACGCGGAAGGCTGTAGCAGGAGGGAAGTGTGCTGGTTGTTCAAGCATGCCGAACCCTGTTGAATCCTCTGGCCGGGACTGAGTGGTCAAGGAATAGCAGTAAGAGCAGCAAATTTTTCTGGAAGAAAAATATTTTCCAGCTAGCACAGAAGGGATATATATATATATATATATATATATATATATATATATATATATATATATATATATCGAGAGAGAGAGAGAGAGAGAGAGAGAATGAAAGTGAAGGAGAAAAAAAGAATAATAAAGTGAAGAAGGTGCCCACGGGAGGGGCGGCACGGGAGCGAAGGGCGCGGCGACATCGCCTCAGCACCACGGACAGCGGCCGGCCCGGCTGCCGGGGAAGGGGAACGTCCCCACCCTGCCCTCAAGAAAACACCTCGGTACCGTACGTGATAATGCGTGCGTTGGCACTCCTTCTCGAGCATTTCGGACAAATGGTTCTTGACTCCTGCTGCTCGGATGCCGTCATAGGGAGGGTGGGTGTGTTCTGTGTGTTACTGCACCCCCGGGACTCTACGGGTTCTTTTCTCAGGGGTAACTTAGGGTTTTTTCCCATTACTTCCACAAACAAACGGTGACAGGCATGAGGGTTTCAGACCAAGTCCTGAGACACACATTTCCTGGGACAAAACATACCTGCATGGCCTTCAGCATGGATGCGGGATTGTTTCACCTACGTCTTCTCTGAGCCTCTCTCCAGTCAAAAGATACAGACATTGTACAAAACTACAGTACTATGAACACTGCAACTGAGACTACTATATAATTTTCTATTCTATTACACAGCAACGTCTGAATGTAAATAAAAACTGTTGTCAAAAAGAGGTTAGCATTTAGGTAGGGAAAGGAAAGGGGGGTGTTTCACTTTTTTTTTTTCAGTTGAGACTAAAAAGGTATCTCCACAAAATGTAACCGCAACTCCTCAGATTTTCTACAGACAACTGGACCTTCGTCTGGAAAACAAGTAATACCTGAAAGAGGTTGTCTATTTATCTAAACTATTATGTATTTACTTGTCTCCTACTGCGACCAGGAAAAGGCAGATTGCTGCTGCACCTCAGCTGAAGTAGTTTCTTTCACTGAGGGTTTGTATTTCCAGTGGTGTGAAATGCACATCTAATTGTAAAATAAACTGTGTCACCTGCCAGTCAGTTGCTGCCATTCACCTCCTTTGTGTTTGGATCAAATTACTGCACAACAGAGAAAGTGACAGCATCAGGGCACAGTGACAAAGCTGTAGTTTGCACGGAAAGAAGACTGAGGCCCAGGGAGACACTATAGCTACAGAAACAGCTTTCTTATCACCACAATGCAGAGACAGAGATGGCTCAAGAGGTCCTCAACAGATAACGACTTGAATAGCTTTGCAATGTGCCAAACTTCATGCTTGGTAAGACCAGCCCAGTGTACAGAGCAGCACACATCGAGCTGTATTCTATTTTATCTGTGCTGTAAATGAAGAAATTGAAATTCAGGTGGCACAGCAGCCAGCATACTGCTGATAATCCAGTGAAGTAAACTGTCATTAGGATCTTTTGGGCAAAGAGAAATAGGTTTCTCTTACTTGATGCTTGCTGTATTAAAAACACCTTAAAAAATCCCCATCCCACATCACTGCCCCAGCAGTACCTGGACTGGGCGAGGGTTCCTTATCTGTTTCACTGTTGTGACGTATCTTTGAGTCCCAGAACAAACCATCCATTTGGCTGTCAAGTTCTTTACAAAGGACAAAACGCTTTCACTTTGAAACTGCAGTAGCTTATTTTCAATTCCCCATTTCCTCTGCGGGAGAAGGAACTGCACTATCATTTTTAATACACAACAGTCAAGCTCATGTGAAAGCACACAAGCTCAATTCTGTAGCAGACAATACAAGCATGTGTTTGTGAGCACAGCTAAACAAAAATTAATTGCTGCTGTGAAAAGAATCTGTAATGACTCTGGAATCATTCACTTGAAAAAATATGAGCCATGGAACACACACTAATATATTCTATAGGAGAAAAAGAAAATTCTGTTTCAAACTGTGTTTTTAGTTTGATTAATGGCATCAGATTAAAATATTACAGCTCCACCTTCTTCCAGCAGAAATGCTTTAGACTGAGTTCAGCTTAACTTTGATCTGTGCTTTTTGAGGAAAGTTTTGTAGAAAATGCAGTTAAAAGGAATATAATTGGAACATATAACCTAAGGTCACAGAGCATTATTTTCCAAAGAAGGGTGTGCTATGTGCACTTATTTCCTTGTGATTGGTTCTGGAAGAGCCAGAGTAACTGTAGAGGCTTGTAAGCCATTAAGTTACGTTATTTTGGCGACTAAGGCTACCTTTCCATCATCTATTAATAATAAATTATGACAATATTAAACTATTTCCTAACGAAAGACAAACCTGAACCTGAAAAGAAACCTGAAGATTTACCACTCAGGGTTGTTAAATGGAGGGCAGAGAGGTGAGACTACTTCTATCCTGTGATAATCTAACGACATATACTTGGCCTTAGCCTGTCACTTAAACTTATCTACTAGCAGGAGCTAGCAAGAAAGAAGTAACAAGAACCCAGAAGATCAGTCATTTACTTCATATATTAAGACAGTAAGCTTTCTCAGAGCCAAGAGAAAAGGCAGAATCAGGGGAGAATGGAAACATCTTTGGCACATGCACTTTGTTAGATACTCCTTTTTGCTTGTCCCTGACATCTGGGGGCTTTTTAATGATGTGGCAGAGAGCAAAACCAGAGTGTGATGTGAGAGAGCATAAGGCACTTGTGGATAAGGTCAAACATGTTCAGCAACTTAGGACCACTGTGCAGTTTTGGCACACGCAAATTACTGCCAAGTGGCTGTCCCTGAATCAGAAAAACACTTAGTCTCTGAGGTGCATTTCAGAGTTCACAAGAAGGCAGGTCATTATGATAAAATTCACAAGCCAGAAAAGTCAACTGCAACAATTTGCCCTTGTGCCTTCTAATTTGTGGGGAATACGTAAACAGAGCCTGAAGTGATTGATACCCTTGCCAGCAAAACACTGTGTGAATGTGAGGAGAAATAACCTTGTGTAAAAGAGACAATGAAAAGCAAGAATGCAATCAATATTTTTAATGCTGCTTTTTATCCCAAAATAACAAGTCCTTTTTAACTTCTCCAGTGAATCATTCCAAATACTGTCAATTCAGTTAGATTAGATTTCCACCGTAACAATAAATTTCTCCAAGAAAAAAAGTATGATTATAAAGGAATTGTAATGAGCATATCCTCTCATGGTATTAAAGTTACACAAATATTGACTTAAAAGATGGATTTTACTTTTTTCAAGAGCCTGTGTCTGTTTTCATTTGTTGACGTGGAAAGCACATATTACTGAAAGATAGCTTTTCTAGTATGCCAGCGTATTTCCTGCTCACAGCACAGTGAAGCAATATAGTAGCTGTTGCTACCATTAATTTATTGAAAAAGTCCTTGTAAATTTCAAAGTGTTTGTATAATACGTAATTAGGTAATTTTTAGATAATCAGACCACAGAGATAATAGATGGAATTTTTTTGACCTTGTAAATACTTAAATATATTTCACATAATTTTCAGTATCAACTTCAATTTTCTGTTTTATTCAATTAAGATAATATGACTCCGACTGCCAATAATGATTCAGTGAAGGTACACATTGTATTCTGCACTAACATGTAAGGGCAGGATTTCAGAAAGTATATGAAAGTAGTTTACCTCCCTCCTTCTCCAAACAAAGTTAGCATTTTTATAACACAGACCTGCTACCTGCTATGACTGCTCAAACACGACAAGTGAACAACTCAGCACACTCTTGAGAAAAGATATCAAAAATGCTTTTTTCATAGCAGTATGTAAAAGGTAGTTACCACTTTTTTATGTATACTCCACGCTTGCCATGTAACTTTACACTGTTCTTCATACTTTTCCTTTACATTTATATGTAACAAATTTTTAAATTACGTAGCAGCCTCATGTTCAAAAGATGTAGAATTTAAATTTTCCAAATATTTCTTGCAATTACTAGATATGAAACCCAAATCTCACTTTCAAAAAGGACTTTCCTTATGTTACTTACATCGTCAAGTTCTTTGAACTATAAAGCTTAAAAGTATCTAAATAACTACTTTTTATCCTTTTTTGTGTCAGAATTACTCACTTGTGGGTGACACAATGGTCTTTCACTCGTGCTGGCCTAGTTTTCTTGTCTTTAAATGCTGGAGATTTTGTTTCTTCTGCTGGTACAACTCAGTTTTTGCATCAGCAGTACTATGTACCACTTTGGTTCTGCTGGAGATGAGTCATCAGCAAATCCAAGTCATAAATGATCATGTAGCTGTAAATATCTAAAAGGTTGTTCAAACCAATAGTAACATACTCCACTGTTGTACAACTTTGTGGAACAAAATATGTTACAAAATCACAGCAAATTATCCTGATTATGTCATGGATATTTACTCTCCTGAAAGTTCTTCTGTGTATTTCATCATAAAGTAATAAATATATGCCCTGCAGAACAGGCATAAAGGTGCTATTTTTGTTGTTATTGTTCTTGTTATTATTTCAGCAGCGATTTGGGAAAAAGAGAGAATAATAAGTCTTACTTCTGCTTCTTAGTTCAAAAGAAGCCCCCAAAATTAAGAAACATAGATCTTTGAGGAACAAAATTTTGGACAAATCCTATTTTCTTCTACAATCAGCATGCCACGTAAGTCAGAGAAGTAGAATACATTGCTTTTTAAATGTTTCTTGCCTACATGCATTGCATTCTCATGGGATAAAAAGGAAGCATTGTGTTAATTAAATTACTGTAAAAATGTGACACAAATATATATATGGAGAATACCTAGAAATATGAATGAATGGCTTTATAAAATAAGGACTTACCGGAGTATAACTTTTAGGGTCAAGATCATATTTCTGTTGGAACATTCAACACAGTGGATGAAAAACTGTGACTTCTGCGAGCAGAATGGCAATAAGCATTTGTTTAAGTGATGAACACAAAATTATCTTTTCAGAACAGAAAGACTTACCAGCAAGATAAACCCCAATAAGGATAAGTGGCAAGTGACTGTGATTCTTGGAAAAGTAAAATCATAATCAAATGTGCAAATAAACATCAGAGAATAACAGCAGTCCTGAAGACAAGATTGTAGGATACTAGCAGGAGTCATGGATATACGATGTTGCAAGGAAGAGAGATTTCACTCTGAGATGTACAAACAAGAGTGTGATTTAAGGCATACATGAATACATTTCGTATTTGACACTGATAAACTGAAAATAGAACACTGCATCCAGTCTTTCTTCATTTTAACAAAAACTGGAGAAAGCCCATAAAAAGATGCTTAAAAGCAAAGATTATAGAAAATTTGAATATAATTTAAGAGAAAAGTAGTCTAGAAACAGAAAATTTGACAATATAGGAAAATGCTTTTAGAAATAGTCACTATTGGCTTATTATCAAGATTATCAGATTATTATCAAGTATTATCTATGTGTAAGTTAAAAAAAAGAATATGGCTTAATTCACAATACATGAAATCTAGTTTAGCAATGGGAGAACATTTTTTAAGAACAGTAAAGCACTAGATACATTACTTAAGCAAGTTGTTGAGGTCCATAATTAAAGTTAATTTTCCCTCAGAGAATTAGATTTTTGTATCACTCCCCACCACCAAAATGACTACAGTTCTAAATAGTGTTTTTCCCTTTTTGTCTTTTAAAATCAGCTGAATGGGTTAAAAAAACCCCCTGAAATCATATAAAACACCCAAAACATTAAAAAAACACACACCCCACCCCCTCAAAACCCCAATAAATAACACCAAGACAGAAATAGATGTCACAGGCTAAAAGACCTATAAAGTACTAGAAAAGTCCTCTACACATTTTTCTCTTGTTGTCAGTAAGCACTGAAACCAAGCAAACACAAACCAAATGAACAAAGCTATTTGCATTCTAGCATTTTTTTCAGATGAATTCAAGGACTGATTGTTGGTTTCGTTCTGGTTTTCTTCCAGACCTCTAACTTCAAAGTGCCTTTCAGCATCTGGCTGTTGATTTTCAATTTGCTTTTATTTGGTCCACATGAGACACGGGAATCCAGAATTAAGCTAGCTACAATGTGCATTCTGAAAAATCACGCATCCTTTCATAATTCCTTACTTTGGGCACTTAAAATGGTGAAATATTAACTCACTGATGATAACTTTGGGCAACAAAAAACCTGCATCAGGCACATAAATACAAACCCCCCACCAAATTCCTCTTGAACAAGAAGGAAAATATTCTACACTTTAGACATCATTATCAAACAGAATCAGAAATACTGAAGATTTACCACTGAACTGCATAATGTGAAACTAAAATGAAGAATGTTTTTGAATCTATGTTCAAATAACAAAATACTGAAACATATGTGATTAAGGATTAGGATTAAATTTTCATGATTTAGAAATGGTTCCTAATGATGGCAACAGTATTTTCATGATAGCGTGATCGCCACAATCTTTCCCCAATCATGTCTATGTTATTTTCTTCACCCTTTACAGGAAATGGAACATACATTGTGGGACTTAAATCACGTGATATTTAACACAAAACTAGTCATGTCATGGTTCAAGAAGCTGTAAAGTCTCTCCTTTGCTATGCAAATTTTCTTTGCAAACTTAAGATTTGCCTGCCTCCTTCAACTCACCTTTAACTATTCGGAACTTAACTTTTTTCCCGGGGGTTTATTAGGGGTTGTTTGTTTGGGTTTTTTGTTGTAGTTTTTTTGTTTGGTTTTGGTTTGGGTTGGTTTTTGGGCTTTTTTTAATGTGGAGACAGATATAAAAAAAAAAAATTAATATTACAGAATGACTGGATATTGCTTTTTGATTATGAAATCCTACTGCTCCTCTCATAGATATGAGATCAACGTTTCCAATGTGCATGAAAGAGGATGTAAGCAACAAATGCAATTAAGCCACAATGATTAAAAATACTGTAAAAAGGCTTACTTAGTCTTTCCATCCACAACCTTTTTCCTCTTTTTTCCTGCACGGCAAATCTTGAAACTGACAAGAGTTGTACCAGATGTATTTATTCTACCTACCACATAATCACTGTTCCTAGCTGCTACACTAAGACAAAAGGTAAATATCAAGTTACATTCCAATTATTTTAATAATTTTTGGCTATAGTTCTTCGTTAATCTCTGTAAAGCACCCTTGTAACTGTCAATGAGCATTCAGAGCCAGAATAAAATAACTAAATTGGGAAACTTACAGCCATCTTCCCACTTTCTAACAGTCAGATACGTGGCATTTATCTGCCTTTGAATAGGATCTTATTAGTTCTCCCAGTCTTTATGTATTCAGATCCCCCATATTTCTTAAGCCTGCTCAAATAGGCTAATATATTTTTTGTGTTTTTTCTAATTTGACTGGGTGTTTGAGGTCCTAAAAGCCTACTGTGCAGTAACTATGCAAATGAGCATTGTGGGCCATGCAGATATGTGTAATGTGATGTTCAGACATTCTGCAGTCTTTTCTGCTTGGAATAACTGCATTTTCCATGGAAGACTGAGACAGAGGGATCAACTACTTATTGCTGGTACCTGTGCAGAATCACCATAGTTTCTATATAGTATGTGTTAAGATATAGAGTATGTACATCTTAAGAAAATCAGTATTTAATGAAGATGGTTTACCAAAGTATTGCCCATTTCCACGACATGGGATAAAAAGGCTAGTAAAGTCGTAACACAAAAAAGTTTCTCATTAGAGCCTGCTCTATAGCACCACCACCTAGTTTGCCATAAACTGGGCTAAGTTGTGGCAGTGCTGCATCACCCAGTGCCTGGAAGGTGTGGACAGAAAACAAGCAACAGCATTGTGAGTGAGAGAAAATGGAGGTATTAAAAAATAAGAGAAGGAGTCTTAAGTATTTTAGGCTACTCAATTTGGGGAAGACTGCCTTTTTAATACACAATAAAGGAAGAAACAGATACTCTGGACATCAAAGGAGACAGATGGCAAATTAATAAAAAAAGAACAATTACTCCAGTTATGCTCGGGAGAGGAGGTCAGGAAGCACCAAATTAATTCAGAGCAGATCCTTTTCACTCTGCAAAACCAGTATTTTCCCCTAGAACTTAACTTCCACAGGGATGCTTTTCTTGTATCTCCACAGCACATCAAGAATAATTGAACAGGATCTGTTGTTTGAAGGCATCACCTCTAACATCTCTCTTCAGTCCACAAGGCTATTTTGGACAGAAGACTACTTTCTTATTCTTGATAAGATTGACACAAGGAGAAACAAGGTTATTAAAAATGACAGAGCTGGGTTTAGTCTTTATATAATTGTTGCTTCTCCCAGCTCTGATCGTGAAGCGTTGACTCAGCCATAGCCCAGTACTGTCTTGATTGGTCAAAATGCTTTCAGACAGAAAGAGAACTTAACTACAGAATTTTTATGCTTTTTTATTTTTCTTTAAAAACACCTCCAGAAGATGTTTGTATATACTAAATGAGTGGACAGAATGTGTTCTTCCTTACCTTTAAGTTTTGCTGCTGTTGTGGAAAATGGCTTTTTAAATTTCCATTAGGGTAGGGTTATGGAGTAGAGCTGTAACACTGTGGAAACTTCAACGCATAGTTTGCTCTCCTTGTTATGGTAATCTTACTGAGATAAATGGAAATATTTATAGGGGGTGAAGTCAAACGTGTAGAATAATTCTCATACACTTAACTGCAAATAACTTCTATTGCTTAACACACGTATCTTATACATGTATCATTTTGTCTGAGTTAAGTTTTGTACTGTATGTAAGAGCTGCTCTCAAATGGACTGGCAATGTACATCAAAGGTACCACATTCTTAATTCTGCAGTTTCATATGAGAAATAAATATTATTGTTGCTTTAGGAAGTGCTTTAGTAATCATAAGTCAATTGCCCTAATGTAAAATGTAATGAAGGTGTTTTTAAATTGTTTGAGTAGCAACAGTTATTTTCGTTAATTATTCTGACATTATATACCGTGAAACATCTCTTTTATTCTTACCATGCTGCCTTTAGGTTACAGAGGAAAGAAGAATTCTTTCTACTCTTACATTGTTTAACTCCTATTATGCCAAGAATTTTCAGTTAAGCCTTTCTTAGATTTCATTGTTACTATTTAGAGTAGACTTTCATTTTCTGTTGTGTTTTGGTTTTTTTTTCAATTCACAGAACTCTGCAAAAAAGATGTGAGAATAAAAGTACCATATTTTTAAAATAAAACTTCCTTCTCAACACACCCAGTCAATATAGAATTCACAGCCATTAAGTACTGAGGCATTATTTTCACAATTTCTTATACCATCGCAGCTAATAGTGTTTACTGCCTCTATAAGAATGTTTTGTAGTTCTGCAAATTTTGCTTCTAAATTAAACAAGGAAATCACACCAGAAGAAGACAATGTGGGGATAAGATCAAATATCTACCACTAAGAAGTGCCAAATACAAATAACAGTTGTTTTCCATCCTATTGAGGTAATACTGACATGCAAAATCATAGTTTTCAATTAATTCTGAAATAGTCTGCTTCTGAACAGTTTTCTTTCAATACTTATTTTGTGCATTACTTTCAATACCTTCCACATTAATTGGCTCAACTTGCTTAGCCTGAATGATAATGTAACAAGAAGGAAACAAGCAAATAATAGATACTTCTTCAGCTGCAGAGTCTAAGAGCACTTTCCTACTAGAAAGTAGTGTGGCCAGCTTGCAAAGAGGACACTGAAGTACCATTTGCCTTTGTGAACAGAGTTTGGTGTTTGATCTGTGATATGGCAGAATGCACATATGTAGCAAGTTTGCACATTGCTACACTGCAAACTCATTAGGACAAAAATATATCTTCAACAGTTTAGGAAACAGATATGCAATTAAGCTATCTTAGGAAAGGTAATAAATTTAGAACCTAGATGTAGTGCTTTGTTTAATAAACCATTTATAAAAAGAATTAGTACAAAATTCTCGACAATCTACAGCCTGCAACCTCCTGCTCCTTTCCTCAGTAAGTGCAGGACATTTTGCAAATACAAATTTGAATTACCGACAATAGGAAAACTAAGTCTTAAATATACTTTTAGTTTGATTTAATATAAACGCATATTAAGCAAGAGAGGATAAAGAGCAAAGCAAAAAAAAGTTAAAACATGGAGACAGGATTCACAGCTCAGGATGTCCTGATCCATGTTGTTCTGGGCTGAGCTCTGATTTTTAGGCAGTGGTGACATGAAGAAACATTTCTTGATAATGAATAAGAAGTTGGTGATAGCTCTGATAAACGCTTACATTAGGAATAGTCACTTATTATTTATTTGCCTTATGGATAGGACTGATCTCAGTTTCATTGTTCCTCTTTCAGGAACCCATTTCGTTTTCCCACACAAGGAAGTGCACTGCTGCAGCCTCTGGAATTCTCCTGCCACAGAGCGTGAGGGAGGAAAACACAGCTCAGTTCGAACAAAACTTGTCCTTAAACTATAGAAATGCAGATAAATGTAGATGCAGTATCAAACCTTTGGAGGAAGTAATGTTTTCATTTGAAAGCAGTTTTCAAAAGGAAATGCACCTTTGCTATCACTCAGCCAGTGTTTGAATGTGTAGATTTATAAAACTCTGGTCCGGCTCTGCACGTGACAGCGGCACGATGATCCTTCCAGGGCAGACCTCTATGGCGTGGCTCCTGGACTACATGGGAAGCTTGATCTGTTCTAAGACATTCTAGCTAGAGATTAAACTGCCCCAAAACTGGCATCCATACTGAACACAGCTGCTTTGGAATCGAAAGGGAAAGCCATGCTCCTGGCAGTCTGCTGCCTGGGCCCTGGGATTGTACCCTCTGCCTTTTGGTCTCAAGGAGATGTGGATTATGCTGCTGATGCTGACAAGGCATTGTGAGTTTACAAGACTTCATGACTGCCCAAGCTGTATCAACAAAACTGCCATCAGCGGATGTTTCAGCTCTGTTCTATTTAAAAGGCCATCTTTCCCCTCCCTCCATTCTGTAGGCCATGTAATTTTTCTCTCAGCTTACACTGCTATAGCAAAAAATTAGTAACATTCTTGAAGTTAGAAAGGCATAGGTTGACAGAAATTTTGCTTCGATAATTAATAAAAAGCACTTTCTGATAGTTGGCTGAGTTTAACCTGTGGTCTCGTATAGGTTTTTAAATTTAGGAAATAAAAATTCAAATTCATCCTGTTGTGAATTTCTACTTTTCTTCCTTGCCATCTCCTTTGCATAAATGTGACCTGTGGGAGACCAAAATTGTGAAAGATTCTTGCTTTCTTTGATAGAAGATCCATGTTTTAAGACAGCTGCTGCAGTCTGTCTTTGAAGAAGAAACTGGTGATTGAACTGTTTTTGTATCAGCCCCCTTGAGTGGTAAATTGTGATTTATACAGAGATGCTGTCACTGATTGCCTGCATAAAGAAAGCAGCAGAGGACAAATGGCAACACATATGGTCAGAGTTCTTCCTGTAAATTGCAGGAATCAAACTTCAGAGAACAGGCAGGAAAAAATCCAGCAACACTACTCACATCTGTAAGGTAAGTAAAACATCAGAAGACACCAGCAGAAATATAAATGTGTGATGTTTTTAACCAATTATGTGAACTAAAGAACTGTCTACATATTTCCAGATCTTGAGAAACCTCTAAGTCTTTTCATCCCTGTTTATGCCAGTGCTCATGAACTGACGGATGCTGCAGCATCTTTTTGCAGTTCATGGGGATTCATTTCTTTGCAGCATTGATCTCTGGAAAACTTCTGCATGAACATTCTTAAACTGGAATTAAACTAAAATTTATTGCTCAAATAAATTCTATAGAGACCTTCTGGTCTAGGCCAGCTCATTCCAAACACCAGTAGGGGTGACAGACATAAAGAACAAACCTATGATCAAAGCTTGTATCATTTCCCTATTTATTATCTTCTTTACTGTCTGTATCAGTGCCTGCTCCAACCTCCTTTCTTCCTCTCCCATGTTTCTGCTTACTCTTACTTCTCATTTCTTGCAGAGTAGACAGGCCAGAAAATACCTTGCAAAATTTCTGTCAATCTATGTTTTGTCCTCCAGAAATATGTCCCAAGCACAGCAGAGATGATGGCAACTTTTGCTGTTTCTGGCCTCTAGCATTGCATTTCAAGCTGACATGCTCTTCCAGTTGGCACCCCTATTACAGTACTGACTACATCTTAGTGTGTGAAAAGCCTTCTGCTTTAACACCTCCTGTTATCTCAGTAAAGTGATGTTTGAAAAACTGAACTGGCTTCAATGAACTGCAGTTGCCATTTTTCTGCTTCTAAGTGAGTGAAAAAATGGAGATAATTATGAAGTGGATGAGCAGGTTTAATGAAAGCTGGTTTCTTTTGGTATATTCCTGAAGCAGCAATCATCATCTGTTTGGCTTTTGAAGAGCAACAATTATAATCACTCAAAATCCCACGGGGAACAAAAATAGAACTTAAATTAGCATGTAAAATATACAGCTGGATTGGGCAAGCCTATAAAAATCTGGGAAAATCATTCTAATTTGAAAGCTATTCAAAAGCACAAGCAGAATGAGTAGAAGAGTATTTCACATGTTTCTTCCTTTCTTTCCCTTTTTGAAGTAGTAAAATAACAACATTTATAGGACTTTCCTACAACATAGAAATGAAAACCCATTGCCAAGCACCAGAGTAAGTGAAAATAGGGTAAAGGTGCATTTTCAAAATAATAGATAAACTTAAGCACTGAAACATGATTTTAGCAGTACTTATCTCCCAAAGTTCTGATATAACTGTATTGCAAAATCACGTGCAATTACTTCACAGAGCTGAAAAATAAAAACGTAGCTGAGACAGTTAAACATTTCAGCTTTATGAGACAACTGAGCAATGATAATACTTAATAAAAACTAACAACAAAAGAAAAAAACAAGTTGCACAAAATTACAGTATCTGTGAAGCTTTCAATGATCATTTTGGATGGTCATTTTTACAGTTCAAACAGAAATTCAGCAATGATTAAGAGAATTATTTTCCTTATGCTGCAATGTCCACATTTTGAGTAGTTACCTAGTAATATTAACTTCTGGAGATAAGTCTTCATTTCAGTAAACTGAATTCAAAGATGGAACTGCTTTTTTAATACTACTAAATATTTATTACTTCTAGTAATTTTTGACTTGAAATACTAGATCTAGTTATTCTCAGTCAAGGTTAAATAAGACAGTATGCAGCTGCAGGAATGGGATTAAAAAAAAAAAAAAAAAAAGACAGAAAACAGACAGTTCTAAAAATTAATTGTGGAGCAGTCCATGAAATAGCTCCTAAAAAGACACTGTGCTGCAGACTCAGACTTATACAGCAGTGTATAATTTTCATGCCTCTAGAACAAAATACATTGCTTGCCCTTGGTTAGAAGATTCTACATGTTTAGAGATTCTGAAAGCATAACCAAGCAGGTCTTGCAGACATTAGTGTTATTTTCCGAAGCAGCCGTCTGAAATCATAATTTTGAAACCGTACTCAAGCAGGTCTTGGAGGCATAAACTGTTACTTTCCCAGGGAGACCTCTAAAATCGTAATTTAAAAAAAATTAAGTTAGAGACTGCAGGACTTACTTTCTACTATATTGTACACAAAAATATTTAAAGATGCCATGTTCATTTAAAGAAGTCCTTAATAAATTTATTTTTCTGTGTTGCTCAGTCCTGTGATAAGCATCTTGAAAAAAAGTCTCTCCCCTTTACCACCGGAATTTTCCATTCTTCCTTTCATGCCCACAATTTCAAACAACCTTATTGTTCTATTACCCTCAAATAGGTATCTGTTTTTATATGTGTTACTGTAATTGAGTAAGTATGCCTTCAGAAAATAAGCTTCCTGAACACTGTGTTATAGCCAAAAATTACAGCACACTTACTCATCCTCTCTTTTGCTCTAAGGTAATACCAGAGATGGCCCAGCAGGTTTTTTTGACTGTCTTCCCAAGCCATCTGTTTAATATGCCGCATGTTTTGAACAACACAGTGTGCCATGAGATGTAAAAACTCATCACAGTATATTCAGTTTAATACAAAATCCAGTGATCACTCACTTTTAAAGAAATCATAACTGATGGTGGGGAACTTATGTTCTTGTCTTCCCCTCTCCCCTCCCAAACTGGCCTTGTAATTTTTTTAAAAAATTAATGTATTTATTAATAGAATATTTTAACATTATATTTCAACACTTATATTAAAACAATTTACATAATCTAGATTAAATACCCCAGCCTGCTTTAATGAACACTTAATAACTAGAAAGACAAAGTGAACTTACCAAGCATTAAAATCTTCATACAGCTCAGAACCAAAACTTAGATTCACTAGCAAATATTGGCTAAAAATAACATCCTGTACTCCCTGGGTCTCAAAGCCCACTCCTGCCACTCTATTTATAAATTATCACTTCTGCAGATTGTCTGGATGGTCACTAGGGCTACAAAACCAAGAAGGTGTAAAATCATGCCTAGAGGGAATAACCAGCTTTACTTTAGACCAGGTTGACCCCAGCAGCTACAACACACTGTAGAAAAAGTAGCCACTGAAGCAGCTAACACTTTATACACATTAAATTAAGCTCTTGGGGGAAAAAATTGTTTGCTGTAGATCTGTCCTTATGCTGAGGCCATATATATGGCCATATCTCTGGATACTGATAAGGACATCAAGTATTTAGACTGAGTACTTTAAAAAAAAAGCAGTTCTCAGAAATACGCCGATTTTGCACTTCTGTGGCCATAGATACAGCTAAGCGTGAGGATTTCATTTCTAGAAGATAAGTCAGTCTTAACTCTGACTAAACAGAAGCATGAGGTGAGCAGGGGAAGGGACTCCTCTATCCACAACCCAAGGAAAAGCACAGCATTACAATACTCCCAGACTGGTCAATACCTTCTGCATCTCCCAGAAACAACTTGTCTAGCCATAGTAAAAACTTGGTGATTACTCAGTAGAGTAACACCCTGGTCACAGCAACCACAATTTCTATATCTACAATTTCTAATCCATACAGCTCTATTTCTGCTGAGGTAGACTATGCTGACATTTTTGTTGCCATGGCACCAAATAACACCCAGGGCAAGTAACACAAATTGTGAAGCCAACTTCCAAGAAAAACACAGATGTCATGAATCCCACTCTCCACCACCTAAAGGTTCCATTTCACTACAGGTTCTCCTTCACAGATACTTAAGTACATTTTCTTCTATTGCCAGAGTTTTCTGAATGCCTGAAATTTGAAGTACTGATCATAATGTCACCTATACACAAAAAACCAGAAGTTTCAAGCACTGAGGTTTTAAAAGGCTTGATGACTTAAAGCTCTTAAGTATATAGTATAATGTTTTTTGCACTTCCATAATGCTTAAAGGTTTTAATTTCAAGGACTAGGCAAAATTAAAAATGTTTAGTTCTCTGTAGTAAATATGAGGCATGTATTTGTGCAAGTGCATCCACAAATACCTTGCTATAAATATGGAATGGAAGCACATTCATGATACATCCAGTACTTTTAAAGAGAATTGAAGATACATGCGTTTCTCTAAGAGCAAGCCTAAAGTTGGGTGGGTTTGGGGTTTTTTGTGGGTTTTGTTGTTGTTGTTGTTGGGGGGCAGTGGTTTGGGTTTGGTTTTTTGGGGTTTTTTTTTGTTTTGTTTGTTTTTTGTTTTCATTTTACTTTACATGCATGCAGAATTATATTCAGGATTTGGGTCAACAGCTTTCCTTACATGAATCAAAGAACATTCAGGTTAGGAAAATTAGGTTCTAATAATATTTGCCTAAAAAGACACAGAAGCAAAAAGCAATGTTATTTCTTTTTTATATTTTTCTGCACGGGAAATCTTTGAATATGGTAGACTTAAACATGCAATTAACTAAGCTTAAAATATGTAAGGTGCTGCAGTGACTTCCTTAAATTATTCTCACATCTCTGACTAAGAAAGATCTGTGCTATTTGAAGATGGAAACCCTGCAACATTTTATTTCCCATTACTTTCAATCTCTTCTGTAAAAATAGACAAAGCAATGCCATTTAGAACTTTGACTCCTAAAATTTCAACCACTTTTCTGAGGTGAATCACTGCTGAAAATTAGTGATTGAACTAGCAAGAAATTCAATATGAATTCATGCTTTGGTTATATATAATCTGCAAAACAGAACCTTTCAAAGTAGTGATTAGATCAAGAGTTCATGAAGTTATACAAATACTCAGGAAGAAAGGAAAGAATTTGAACTGATCTTAGTTTTATTTTTTAGTTATACCAAGGCACTAAAAAAAGAGGTTGTTTTGTTAAGTTTTTCAAATATGAAACTATTGCTGTAATTAATTATTCTTACAGAAAAATATCAGTGTCTACTGGGCATTTTTGGTACTTGACATCTAGCAACTAACAGGGGCTTTCACAGATCTTTTGACAAGGAAATAATCTCAAAAAAATAACTTAAAAAATCCTGAAGAAGCAGAAGAGAGCGATCGGGAAGCTCTAAAAAAATCACCTTTACCATAAATTTTTAAGAAAATCTTTCCTATTTGAAGTAGTTCTGGTACTTTTGCTGTTGCCCTTCAATTTTAACTCTCATTTTTCACATTAAGGCTGGACTTTGAAGTTAGGAAGTGTGATATCAGAAGAATTTAAACTCATTTCCTACTTGTCTGCTCTAAGGTGTGTACATGGGCTTTCCACCTCGCCCGTAGTAATTTCACACAGGAAGTCTCCGTGTACCCTTTGCTCACAGTCACTGCTCTGATCTTCAGCTACACTTTCATCAGAACATATTCTTCAGAGGTAGCATACACAATGTGTTTGCACAAGCATGCAGACTTCTCCCCCTAGGTATTTCTAACTGTTGAGGAAAATAAAGCTTTTCCTCTACAATCATCTACTCAGACAAATTCTTAGCCACTGTCAAGCAAGATAAATCTATGAAATACTGCATGCACAAGTCTTCCAGTTTTTTTGGTTGCCAGTCTTTTTCAGCAGTTTTGGCTAAATTTGATCTACAGTGTTCCTAGATTCCTTGGAATTTATTTTTGTTTGTTTGTTTGTTTTCTTTGGTAGTGGCGGTTGGAGGATTTTTTTCTCCCCTAACATGCAGGGTCACTAATGCATAACCTATGGTATCTCCATAACCAGATGCAGGTAGGGTAATGGAAGGTATGCAGCCGAATGGCTCTGGGCAGAGCGCAGCGGAGGGTGGCTGCTGCCACTGTGCCTGAGAGCATCCGTGTGAAAGGTGACACCAAAACAGACTAACTATGGGCACAGGCAAACCCACCTACTCCCTGCCCAGGAATTTAGTGACATTTGTGAAGAGTATTTGCAAGAAAAGTGAGTTCCCTTCCACCTAGGTGAGTTTCCTGACAAATTCAACATTCTTTCCTGCCCATGCTCAGCATTTTTCTCCTGCTTAGTGCTTTAAATGATGAAAATAAAAGATAAGCCATCAGTGAAAGCATAAAAATTATAAATACCTACAGCACTTAAATTCTGCATCATTGCTATAAAAGTAAAATGTTAATACATGTGGGGGAGAAACTGGCTTTATGATAGGAAGAAGAGAAATACAGATTTCCGGCTACAGAAATACATGTACAGTTTACCACCTGCAGTCTCTTAGAAGGGATCAGCTAACTGCAGTCAGTGCAGGATAAAACTGTGCAGAAGTTACTAATGCTAACAAATATTAAACTGAATATACTCATATATTTTACGGACTACTGAGATATATTTTACGGACTACTGAGTTTTTCAAAGGAAGAACAGTGCTTTTGAACAGAAAACACTGCCAACTAATGCTGCAATACATGTGTTCACCAAGTTGTATTTGTGGAAAATATCAATCCAAACGTTACTGCTTTTGGATAGAAAAGATTAAAAAAAAAAAAAAACAAAAAAAAAACAAAAAAAAAACCACCCTTGTTTAATAAATATAAATGATTAAAGGAAAAATTAACCCTGACTACAGCTACAGCTAGGAAGTTTATCGTTCGAAGACTTCTCATCCAGAGCAGACTTAATTTTTTCTCCCTTTTTCTATATTAGACTGACTAATAAGTGAGGCAGAATACCTCACTTATTTAGGTAATAAAATAAGTACCTCACTTTGCCTTAGCCTTTAGGATACAGGCAAATTCTGGTCCTTTCACTAACAGTCTACAGCCTAAAAGTGTCACCAGAACAGCGACCAGATTAAAAACTATCTAATTATCTAAAAATTATCTGTATTGCCTTAAATAATGGTAAAGTTAGGTAATACTTACTGCTACTACTCCCTGTATTCTATTGTTCTGATATCCACAGAATGAGGTCGGTGCCAAGTTAAGTATGACTTTCTACCAGACGACATAAATTCTCACCTAATTACTAAACGCTGCAATGAGCGAAGTTACCTACGGTAATCATGAGGCGAGGAAACTCGCTATTTCTTTAGATGGCTCAAGCAGCTCTGAGCACCCACCCCTTAAGAAAATTAGACCAGTTTGACAGATTACCCGAACAAACGAGCCGCCCCTCGGCCCCGCCCGGCTTGTCTGGAAGCGCTGCCCAGCAGGGAGGCGGGCGCTGTGCGCCGCCCGTCTGGAGCGCACGGGGCGCGGAGGGCAGCGCCCGGAGACAAGGTCGCCTGCGGGCGGCTCCGACCGCCCTCCCCCGCCTGCACCTCCGCTAGACACGAGGGTAATGTTACGTCCGAGGATTTTCTCTTCCGGCCGCCCCCACTGATAGTGCCTTTTTTTTTTTTTTTCCCCGATTCCAAAAGAAATTGCAATGATTAAAAAAAAACCCACAGAAACACACCCAACCCAAAACCAACAAACAAACTAAAAAAAAAAAAAACAACAACAACAAAACAACAAACAAACAAAAACACTTACCATTCTGACCTCATAGTGCTTTGTCATGGGCTTAAGGAAAACCCCACAGACACACACAGACACACAAACACGCGTATTTATGCGTTTTCAAAACATTGGTGCCAGGGCCACAGAGGAGGTGGGGGAACTGCCCGCACCGCGGAGTGCCCCGGGAAATCAGCTCTGGAAAGGACGGCGAGCCGCGCCGCCGGAGCGAAGGCTCCGTCCCCCGCCGCCCCTGCGGAGCTCGCAGGAACAGCACGAGAGGCGGGGGAACCGGGGAGGGACCGGCGCTCCCGTCCGACTGCGGGAAACACCCGCCTTGACTGAATAAATAAATAAATAAAATAATAATAATAAAAAACCAACCCAGTAACCCCAAAACGGCTGGCGTGCGGAGTAAGGGGCAGGGGGGACGTGGGGGCGGCGGCCCAGCCCCGGAGATGATCTGTCGGAGCCCGCACCTGGCAGATCCGCGCCGCCATCGGCACGCAGCGCCCCTCTCGCCGAACGTGGAGCCAGCCGCCGTCCTGCAATGTCCTGCAAGGTCCCTTGTCCTTGGCGACCCGTGCCATCCTCCGGCCACCCTCCTGGCCTTTGCCCGAAACCGCTCCCCTGCGCCAGTCCGTGTAGCTGGAGGAGCGGAGGTGTCACAGCCACAGTTCAGTGAGTGGAGTCCAATCCAGGAAAATGCTACTTTTGCGTGTTTAGGAAGTTTCTCACTGTCAAATGCCACGTGCACATCCACACATAAACTTTCGTGTCTACAAGACACCCTTCTCTGATTTCCCCACTGCTCACACACTGTTCTTTCCTCCCCAGAGACTGACATCACTCCTTTGATACAGTCTGTTAGCTCAGATGACATGGAGCCATGGAGCCCATGGCTGTAGGCACCTTTGGTTGGAAAATATTTCCTCCTCTTCTGTCTTCTCTGCACATCGTGAACTCATGCTACTGCCTCCTTGGCTCAGCAACTTCCCCTCAGGCTCCTGGGCTGTCCAGCTGAAGACTTGAGCTCCTCTGTAGTCATGAGGAACTCATGCTAATGCTCATGTGCCAGGCAAGCTCATGCCCTTGCCCGGCACAAGGGCACATTTCATTCCTTTGCTTTATGGTGTGAGTTTAGATAAATCAAAAGGAGTTGAAATTCCTGAAAGTCCTTTATTTACCCTAGCTTGTCTTCTGTTTGTTGTTTTCCCACCGATGACAGGCACCACAAATACATTGTCATTGACCTTGCTGAGATCCTTGAATCTATGGAAAAAAAATAAGAAATTACAGCTTGCTTTTATTATTTGCATTTCACTGTGTCTGAGCTGGAGAGCAGCATACAAAAAAAACAAACAAACAAACAAACAAAAAAAAACAACAACAACAAAAAAAAACCCACCAAAAAAATCCCACCCAACCATTTTGTTTCTAAAAATCATATACATACAATGAATACTTAAAAAACAAATATTCTTATGCTTAAAGATATATACAATGGACAACTTATATGACAACCATGACAGAGAACTCAAGTTTTGGACACCAGTTTTTCCAGAGAACCTGAGAGATGAGAGCCAAGTTTAATGTTTTCCAAGTAAGTCATTGTGCTGGTCTCTATAACAGTCCATGCCTATGGACAGAGAGGTAGATTTTGTGATTGTAGGAAGGCTCATTTCACACATAGCACGTGGAAATGATGGTCTGCTCTTGCACAAAGGTTCATTTTTGAGGCAAAATGACAGGGGATGACAGATTCCCATTAAATGTTAGGAGGAACAAAGGCCTCAACAAAGTCCCTAAGCATTTGATGGCCACAAAGTTGTTGTGTTCATTGTTAGGGATTTGTACAGGAATGTGGGAAAGAAGAGAATAGTTCATAATGGAAGAAGTTATAAAAATATTAGAAAAAAGAAGTTATTTTGAACAATACTATTTTTTATTTTTTTTTTACTTAGAAAGTGTATACTGAGTATGTTTACTCCAAAAGACCATCTAAGCAAAGATGGTCTAGAAAAGGCAAGTACTTTTTGAAAATTTTTGAAAGCCATGTCCTTCTCTGCCTATTTCAGAATGTCCCTAATCTCTCTGCAGTTTTTACAGGAACTCGGCTTCATTAATATTATGTCCTGTTAGCTAATGAAGTCCAGGGAGAGTTTGCTGTACCTTGTAGTGGGAGTTGAATTGAAAGTAACTTATTTTTAGTTTGTTCTTCTGTGCCTTTCCATCCTGCTTCTATGTTCGCCCAGTTTTAAGCTACTGAAGACAGTTGGAAAACTAGTGAATTTCTACAATATTGTGTGGAATTTGAGGAGATCAGGATGATTGCATCTTTTAAAAAAGGAAATCTTTTCACTGAGAAGACTTTTATCCCTCAAAAATTTAGAGAATGGAAAAAAATGTAATTAATGTAGAACAATATAGTATGTGATAAAGATTTCTCTTTATATACCCTACTGATGTATTCATAAATTCTTTTCAGAATAATAATAAAAAAAAACAACATAGCAGCACGTTTATTATTTGGATTATCTAAATTTCTGACTGAGAGCTTTCTTTTCTTCTTATTGGAGGTTGATCTTGTTCACCTCCTTTTCTGGGTTTTATACCAGTTTACCTGTAGCTGAACCTGAGCAGTATGGATATAAGGTTTCATCTCCTCAGTCATTACAACATCTGATTATGAGATATTTCAAAGCCAAATTTTTTCTTAAAAAATTTATTTCCCATTTGCATATCTGTCTTCATTATTTCAACAGATTTTGTGCTCTCACAATGTCTTTTTTTGGGTCGATGTTATTTATGTAACATATGACAAAGAAAGAACAATTAGTTTCTCATTAGCTGCTAGGCAAATGTCATGCCCTCAGATTTTAATCAGTCAGTGCAAATATCATCAGAATATAATACATCCTTTAAGAAAATGGCTAACATTTTTTTTTCAGTTTGTGTGTATGGATTTATTTTTAGATCTAACTTAATGAGAATATATTGTTTCTGTAGATACTCAAGTGTTTTATTTTATTCATAGTATTACAATAAATAAATAAATAAATATCTAGATAACCGTTATTATTCAGTCTGGATTTGGGTAGAAATATGTCTTCATTCTGGAGCTTGGAAAGTGAATATTGGTAAATTATAAATGTTTGGTCTTGGCTTTCTGCCAGGAGGAGATGACTTAGGCTTTTTGCTCTAAGTATCTCTTTGTAATTCATGTGATGTTGATTTACCTTCCCCAGTGTAGCTGAACTGCTCGCTTGAGTTATAATCACACCTGTGGCAGAAAAGCATGTGTGTTTCCTAACTGAAATGACAGAGGTTGTCTTATTTCTTTCTGTCTTTCATTTTGGGATCCTATGTTAGCAGTTTCAGATTTTCTTTTCTGCCTTGGGGCCAGGACATCTATAGGTACTATCCGGAAAAGAGAGTCAGAATAAAATATGTAATTATTTTTTTGATAATAAATTCCTATTCTAAACACAGACATACTCTGCCTTTAGTAGCAGGAAATGGACCATATCATCAAACAGTACTCCAGAGAGCTAAAAAAACATTTCATTGTGACATCTTTGTGACAATAGCTAATGGTGTAACAGCACGACCTGATGATTCTGTAATATACTTACTTAGCTTAATGATACACATGCCACATCATTTAGTTTCTGCTCCTTTCACAGCAAGTCCAGTTGTTAAAATGCAGTGAGAGATTCACCCCGCTTCATGTCCTTATAGAGATCACGGAGATGCCATCTTTCCCCTCCCTCCTCCTAGCAAAGGTATTTGGCTTCTCTGTGTTCTGTGATATTACAACTGCTACTGTTGTGAACATCCACTCCTGCAAAGTTAGTATTCAAGGAAACGTACGGGAGAAAAAATGCCAGCAGCCCCGTTACAGCAGGCTGTACCTACATTCACTTGGGAGCACCTGAGTAGGAAGTGTGCTTTCAGTTTGGTCCTTCTAGCTGCCGTTCTGTGTCAGTGCTCTGGAGATATCTGTCTTGAATTGAGTTAAAAAGGGAACCTCACTTATTGTGAAAACACAAAATGTAGTTTAAAAGTCAGAAGACTAAAAAATCAGAAAGAAATTTTCACTCAGAAAGTAAATAGATGAGAGTTGTGATGAGAGAACATGTAGCTGGTGACTGATAAAATCAGACATCCAAATTGTCAACAATTTGAAGGGTTGCATTATGTATCCATTGTAACAATTACTAGGAAGCATGTGAATCATACCACTACATTTGAGAAATAACTTTGCCTTTACTTTTACTCTCTTTCCATACCCTGTCCATTAGATAAGAAAAGACCTTTTCATCATAATGAGAAATATCTGTATGTGGTTCACTCCTTTTTATCTGTTTGTGTGGCAAAGAGCTTTTTCTCTTTCAGGAATTGCTGAAGCCACGCTGAACAGAAGAGGAAACAGGCTCATTAGGGGGACTACAGTTAGAAATGTGCATTAGTACATGTACAGTCATCATCATGAGACTGTTGCTGGAGGAAACTGTTTTTCACACTAACTTGTAATCTTAGGGGTAATGTGGATTTCCATTATTTCCTTTAGAAGAAGATAAACTTACAAAAGCTTTGATGAAAGATAAAGTTTTGGAAGATAAGTCCTTGCCTTTAGACAAGGAAAGATTTAAAGATGGATAAATAGACTGGCATGTTTGTTTTGTTTTGGTTACACAGTTCAAGTAATTTGTTTCTAATGTAAAACTATCTTTTACTTTCAAAATGCCTTTCAGTCAAACATCTTAGAATTAATTTAAGTTGATGTCTTCTTAATTTTGTGAGATAGGTGCCTTTTTATAATGCATTTTGTAAATGGATAAACCAAGGGAAAATCAATAAGAAAATCTATTTCCTTCATCACCAAAATTCCTATTGAAACATGAAAATCTGAAAAACACCTGCAGGTGATTTTACTATTTATTTGAAATATGTGAAAAAAAAACCCCAGCTCTTCAAAGCTGGTCTTCATTTTAAAAACAAACTCTTTCTTGCTTCCATGCCAACTCCCATTGCTAATTTAAATAGGTGTTGAACATATGTAAAGGCTTCAGGAGTATGCACAGAAAATGAAAAAGAAAAAAGAAGAAAAAAAATAAAAAGAGAAAAAAGAAAAAGAAAAAAAGAAAGACAAAGAGAAAAAGAGAAAAAAACACATAATACACAAAGCCTACCATTGATGCGTTTGTTAATTTAGCTAACTAATTGAGTGGCAGAAGTTCCTACCAAATGTGAGTACCAGGCCATATCTGAAAAAGTGTATGTATTCAAATCTTTCTATCTCACACATAGCTTTTTCTATATATATTAGTAATAACGTTCTACTCTGTGTAGAAGTCTTTGATGTAGCATCACAAAAGATTACCAGTAGAATTAAAAGTACCTGATGTTCTTCAGAAAAAAAACCCCTACTTTTAAATTAAATGTATTTAAAGTGCTATCACTTATTAGTGATGTGACTGACTTTGGTGATTTATTCTGACAGAGGCACTTGGCTGAAGTCAGGCTTTTGACCATACTCTATAGTGATTGATCAGGCTTTTGAGGAGGGGGAAACTAAGAAGAGTGTAAATAGACTGTATGAACACACACAGTTAATTTCTTTGCAGGATGTTTTGATGTTGGAGTAGTCATTGAGAAGGAGATGAAAGAGTGCCTAAAATACGCATCTGGTCACATGCCATGTGAAAATCTGGCTCAATGTCCCTTCAGCTTTAGCTTCTCTGCATCTTGATATAAGAGAGTTGGTGGCAGGAAGAGCCAATTGTTAGTATAGCCTAAAAATCTGTTGGCAAAATCCTGTCTGACTGTCACAAGGCCAAGATTTCACTTTGCATTTCAGGTCACAATAAAATTGGTTTGTGAGTGAAAGTGAATTGCTGCTGAAACTCAGCACACTGCAGGTGGTGCTGGGTATTATGTGAGAGTCTGGCTGTAGCAGGACTTCACAGCCAAGTGATGATGTTGTCAGTAATCTAGTGAGTGGTTACAAAGTGTGAAGGATCAATAACAAGAGCTATTAATTTCCATCCTCACACCAGACCCCAAGTCTGTGACTATAATTATTTCAGAAATCATATTCACAGGTAAAGCAGAAAGGAGGGAAAATCAATTTTTTTTCCTCTGTGCACTACAAGATTCATTTTTCTAAGCTGGAATTCCTAAACTTAACAAAACTCAGAAATCACTCTTCACAGTATGTTGGAAAAGTAGCTTAATTTGGAGGACAATGAGCTTGTCATGCATATGTGGACAGTCCAATTCTCTGACTTATGGTTTTATGTTAACATAAACACTCAAGTGTTCCCTTTTTCACCTCAGATCTAAAGATACTTTAGCCTAAAGATACTTTAGCACTCTAGCTGTGTAGTTTTGAATTCCTAAAATAAGTATATTTTCTCTATCCAGAATTCTTTTCTTTCTTTTAACTAACAGACTTTTTTAATAATTAGTGAATACTGTGGATTATTTACATTGAGGAATTGTAGTGGAACTGGTAGTGCACAAATGCAAAACACATTTAGATTTCCATTAAAAAGCCACAGAACATTAGTGAGATTTTAGTTTGAGCCCCAACTTTGTAATAAGCATTAAAATGCAGTTTTCAATACTATTCTCCTTAGATTTGAATTAATTTAGTTTTTTAAGCTACTACTGTTTTCTTATAACCAGATTCCCAAGCTGCTTCTGTCCTTATAAAGTTCACAGGTGTCTAACTGAAAACAGCATTTCTTCAGAGGTGTCCGATGTATCTGTCCTGGTTTCAGCTGATATAATTTTCAGCTTAGTAGCAGGTACAGCGCAGTGTTTTGAATTCAGTGTGAAAATGATGTTGACAACACACACTGCTGGTTTGGCTGCTGCTGAGGTCTGCTTCCCCTGAGTCAAGGACTGTTCAGTATCTCATGCTCTGCCAGCGAGGAGTTGCACAAGATGGCAGCATGGCCAGGAGAGGGGACCTGAAATGGACAAAGGGATGTTCCACACCACAGAAAGTCATGCCCAATATATAAATGGGGTTCATTACACTTATTATTAGCAGTAACAGTTCATTACAATTATTATCAGTAGTAAGAGTAGCAGTAATACACAGTAAGGTTGTCTTGTACATGGCTGGAACAATTATCACCTATACAAATATGTAAGATGAATGGTGTGTTGAAAACCTGGTTATTCAAAATGCCCCACCAAACAGGGCAGTGACAACTGAACTAATGCTGAAATAGAAAAAAAAATTACTGTTATATCAGGGTTTAAATATTGAATATTGTTTCAGGAATAATGATAAGTAAAGGGAAAGAAGAAGTAAACAGTAAAAATAGTAACTATCAAACAATAGTTAATTTTACTGGTGCCAGTTATATAATTTTTACAGAAAAATGATACATTTTTAACTTTTTCAGTAGGGGCTACACCATACTGGGTTTGTGTGATAATGTTTTGGCAGGGAGGGCTGTAGGGGTGGCTTCTGTGAGAAGCTGCTACAAGTTTCTCCTGTGTCCAATGCAGACAAAGCCAGTGGGCTCCAATACGGACCCAAGGCTCAGCCCATCTGTGACAGTGGTGTCACCTTTGGGATAAAATAGTTAAGAAGGAAAAAAATGCTACTGTGCAGAAAAATACTGCATCCAGAGGACTGCAGATACTAAGGCCAAGTGAAGGAGGGGAGGTGGTGCTCCTGGCAGTGGAGCAGAGATTTCCTTGCAGCCTGCGGTGAACGCCTGGGTGAAGCAGGCTCCCTTGTTAAGGTCCGACTAGTGAGAGAGGCCTCTGCCCAAAGTAAGGTGTGAAGGAAACTATATGCCAAAGTCAGTAATACAGATTTTATTTAACAAGCAATGTAAGACTGAGAGACAGAAAGAAATGGTAGAGGCTTGTGGGGGGGGGGGGGGGGGGGGAGGCGGTGGGGAGGGGACAGGAAGGAGAGAGGGAGAGAGAGGAGGGGAAGAGAGAGGCAAAGGAGAGGGAGAGAGACAGGGAAGGGAGAGAGGGAGGGAGAGATCAAACAGTCTGTAGATCCAGTGATGTCCTAGTGGTCATTCACCCTAGGCTTCTCCATGGTGGGGGTCCCCAAAAAACTTTTCACTATTTACACATCTTAGCAATTTAAAGAGTCAATGATCATTGGCTACACAATTTTCTTATTCTGTTGGCTAAATTATTCTGAATTATTAATCACTTCTAATGGTGATTAATACTATGCTCGGTCTTTCTCTTCTGAACTGGTGAGTTTCTTGGGTCAGTGGGTCACAATCTCCCCCTGCCAGAATTCCCTTTTACCCAATTGGAGCAACTGAGCACAGCTGGTGTTTTGGTTTTCCCTGTGGTTCATAAATTCTGCATTCCTTGTGTCCATTATCAATGACACATTCTTCCCCAGCTTTGTCAACCTCCCCCCTCTTGGTCAACCTCCTCCTAGGTCCAAGGTAACACCTGGATACAGGTGTTGTCTGTCCCAATACTTGGGGTGATCTTTGCTTGATCAGCTACGTGCCTCTGGGCAGTTTCTTCTTTACACAGTTTACTGCAGTGTGTGCAAAGCAGAAGGCACAGAACTTCGTTTCTTGAAGGATATGCTCCAGGCAAATATCTAGCAAGAGCTGAATAAAATAATATAGACGGATTACAAATCTCCAGGCAAAAACTTGATTTTAAATAAAGATGGGCTCAAATGCAACACAAGTTATTTTTCAGGACAGAGAAGGTGTTACTTCTTTTGTTCCTTCCTTATTTTTTTCTTCCTTTTTAGATAATTTTGAGGTGCCCATTAACTTTGCTGCAAAGTCAATATGTAAGGTTATGATTTACATAAATCATGTGCAAATAATACCAGAATTATTACCTTCACTACTGGCCATGATTTTTCTGTCTTCTGGACAGGAGACATCAATGCCACTTCCCCTTGTTGAGAAGTATGTACAGGTAAGTTACTTCCATATCTGCTAAGCATTCTAAATACCTCCTTCTACAGTGTTTGCCAAGGGCGATTAAAAATGTTCACGGTAGGGTTTAGCTAGTGACACTATTCCTGGTTTGTACCTGTTACTACAGAAATTCAGAGTTCAATTCTTGAGAATCTGAATCTCTGAATGTTTCTTCAGTCAGATTCAGTTACAAAATAATGGATTGCAGAAGTGAATTTGGTAGGAAAGGTGATTTAAAGAGACGGTCCGAGCTAAAACAAAAGGTGAAAACAGGAAAAAAAGCCCTCTGCCCCCAAATGTTTCCTAAGGATACACACTAAATGTTACCCCTCTGAGTTAGAAACTTCTTAATTGCTTTAGCATATGTTAACTATCCGGGGTACTACCAGTCTATGTTTTCATGATCTACTTCACCTCAATATATGTTCTGCTCTTTAACATATACTTTCATTATGTGCTTGGAATGCAGATAATAATTAAAAAATAATTCCTAATTTTTCTACATGTTTAAAATAAACAATCACTAAGATTTTCGGATTTATTTTAGGATTTAACATCATAAAGAGTGGAAGGAAGCAGGTTGAATTGTAGAACTGGTCTTCATAATTCTTTTAGTTCTCTAATTCAGCTAAGAAGTTTTATGAAACAGAAAAGGACCAAATGCATCAGTTTTGTATGAGTAAGAAGCACATTGCAGAATTGCTGTTTCTGTTCAGTGTGGAATACTCAGGCATAGGACTAGTTGTGTAACAGGTCGCTTCCTCTGAGTTTCCTTCTCCATTTCTCAGCAGACCCTGAGTTCTTGTTCATGTTTAAAGGATACAGCAGAGAACACCTATCCTCAGAGATTCTGAGGCAAAGGTTTTGGGTGTGTTATCTTTGTTACTGTGGAGGGGTTCTTGATAATTAAGAACCACTTCAGCTGCCTCAGATGGCTTCCAGCATCTTACCCAGTTTCCTTCGGATTTATGATTTCTTTGGAGTATATGTATGTGTCTTATAAATGATGATCAAATGTCAGAGTGTCCTGATCAAGAGAAAGAAGTAAACATTTGGTTGGTTTGTTTGTTGATGCAGCATGAAATATTTATTTCTCCTCTGTTCTCCTTGGCACTCCATTGCTTCAGTTGATGTGTTTTATGCTTTCTCCTTCATTGAAGTAGAGGTTGAAGCAGCACAATAATCCTAGTCCATCTAATTTTCAATAAAGTTGTGCTGGAATACAAAAACCCCTGAATTAATCCCATTTAAATCACTTATATCACTTTATGTATTCTGAAGATGAAATAATATTAGTCAGTTGAAGAATTTATTGTTTTTTCTTAAGACTTGAGCAAGTAGGCTGTGGACAACTGTTGTATTTCAATTTCCGTTGTGGTACATTTTTTCCCTGGGGCACTGAAACTTAACTCAGCCTTATATGGAGGGCCAAGTGTAAATTTAGATTTATCCCTGTGAATGTGCCAACCTTGTGCATGCAGAGATGCAATTTCAGTTCTGTTGTTCACTTTATCTTCTGTCATTCAATGCTCCAAAATGGGTGGTGCACACAATGATAGGAATGAATCAGCTGCTGCTTCTTCTGGCTTAGTTGAGGATAGTAATTCCCAGGAAAATTTTTCTGTGAGAGTTTGGTCATAATTCACCAGAGAGTGTGAGGTTAAGAACAGAAGGATTAAAGAGGATACCCTCTTTATTTGCTCTGTTGATTATGTACTTTAGTAGATTTATAACTACTCTTAAATCAAGTCGTTTAATCTACCAAAGCCATTCAGAGCTCCTCCCATAATAGACAGATCTAAACACCTCAAAATTGCTTAAGTAAAGGCTATGGCTATGTTTACAAATAATCAAAATCATCCTGCCTTCAGAAATTCCTATTTCTCCTCTCCCAATATTGTTTAAATATAAACCGTAGTGATTCAACTAGCAGTATCTTTAAAGCTTCTAGTTTTTTGCAGAACAGCCTAAGGTGCTAATATAAAGTGAAGAGTTTTTAATATCTCTAGAATGTAAATTTCTTGATGTCTCAATAGAAGAAACGGAGATCTGAACAGTAACAGAGATATGAACTTATATTTCTTGGTCTCTCATTATGCTCTGTGTTTTGCTTGTTTGGCTATTTTTTTTAAAGAAGTTTTCATTGGGTACATGCCATGTTCTACCAAAATAGTCAGATAATTAGCAAACCATAGCATCTGTAAGTTGGTAGATGCCAATCTGTTTGCATCAATTTTCTTTTACCCACTGTTTTTATTTTGGCTCATACTTTGTTGCTGGCATCCAAACTGGTTGTGGTAAATTGAAACAGATACTAAAAAGCATGTTTATTTGTGTTTGAATTTACATTATGCCATATTTAGAGCTGGCAAGCAACCTGCCTGTCAATTCAAATCTCCATGCTTATATTTTAAAGTGTACCCATTAGAGACAGAAGAATTTCTATACTATTTTCTACATATGATTGTGTGACTCATCTTAGTTACAGCTTCATAAATGTGTAAAACAATAGGTTATAGTTTTGAATAAATATATTCAAAATTCAATTCTATTTAACATAAAAATCATTGACCTAGGAAAAAACAAGGATTAAGATAAAAAACTCTATCCTCACCATATATCATATTAATAAAATACTTCTGGTAATATATGCTTGTTTCAAACTCAAATAACAAGTCAAATATTATACCTTAGAAGAAGAGCTCAATGAGCTAATAATAAAACAAACCCACAATTTCCCTTAACACAGCTGAATAGTGCCAGAAAACCTTTGCTGACTTTGGAAATATCCTTTAGTTATCATCATATTATGAAAGACCAAAATCTACTTTTATGGAAATCTCTCCAACATTATTTAATAGTCCTACTTCTTTCTCAGAGGGTCATAAAGATGCCTTTTTCAGAAATTAAGCATTTCAGTGTACCAGAGAGACCAGGTATTTTGTTCACTTTGAAACTGTGAAATACCTAATATACCCACATTTTTGATCTGTCATTTAGTGTTCATCCTCTCTTTTATGGTTATTTCTGACTTGAAGCTCATATGCCCTTACTTTTCCAAAGTACTGCATATCTGTAAACTCTCTAGGTCTATATGACCCTTTGAAAGCCAGACTCTAAACCCATTTAGGCAGAGGCTGCAGATAAAAATTTGATTTTACATGACTTTTCAGACCTATCCTTTTATTCATATCAACAATATAAATGCTTCGCCCTTTAAATTTGCATCTCAGAAATTTTCAGAATTGCCATGCATTTGGGTCCCTCTCAAAACAGAAATTTTAACACCCACCTCCTCTGTAGCTAAGCTTAAAGAAGTAGCTCATTTCAGGCCCCTTCCCTGGTGCTGTTAGATTAATTCTAAATCTATAAAAGTGCGCTTTGACAGAGACAATTAATACTTTGAAGCACTTGTGATGCTCTGTACTAAACACAAGCTGATGTCTGATGCGCTGTTAGATAAAGTCATTAAAAGAGAGATTTCAAAGCTGAATCTTCAGTAACCAGTTTGCTTCTGCCCCTGTAGTAGCAGGGAACATAATTTGAAATTGCTAAAGTAATGTGGTACAATGAAGAGGGGTGCAGGTCTGCTCTGTGTACCCATCTTAAACACAGGATCTGCTCTACCTCTTATGTTGTGTTCATATTTGTATTTGAAGCTGGAGCAATGGTCAGCCAGATACATTATGCACAGTGGAACATATTATGCCTGCTCTGAAAAGTTTGCAGTCCTTTTAAAGTCAAAATATAGTGCATCAAACTGTAAATTGCACTCACACGAAAACAATGGAGAAAATAACAAAATTTGGAACCAACAGGGGATAATGAAGTGAGGGATGTAAAACTCATGGAACTGAAATGAATTGCCATTGCTTTCCTCAGGTGCTGCAATATGATCCGCTGTTCTAAATTTTTGATACAAATATGACGTTTTACAAATAAGAAACAAATAAACATTTTTACTTCTTAAAGATAGTTTATCGAAGTACAGTACTCCAAGCTATTGCTATTGTCCACACTTTCCCATACAGAGGACAGAAAAAAAGAAGAATCATGTATTTTTTCATATTTTAATATTTCATCTTTGTACATGGACATCCACCTGCTCACATCAATAGGCTGAGACTGTAGAAATCACGGCTCTGCAACCAAGAAACTCCAGGGACACTCACTCCTAAGTTCCTTTTCAAAAACTACCAACAAATGGAAATGTAAAAGCTGTCTCAAAGGTGTCCAGTTACCAGTGGCTGCATGGTAACATCTGCTGTATGCCATCACTTTCACCTCTTCTTACCTTCAGCTCTTCCATGTGCTCACCCTCTGCACCAGAACTTGGCTTTCTTTCCCCTGTGTTGGATATCTGGTTTATGCTAGCTGAGGGTCAAACCCGCAAGCCCTCAGTAAACACCTTTTCAGCGTAAAAGTGATTATCTACCACTTCAAAAAGATCTCCATTTCGATGGTAGTTGCTCTTTAGGATTTTGGCTTAGCAAATCCTAAAACTTTGCTCTCCTGGTGACATGAGTTGTTAAAGTAGTCTGTTCATTTCCTTTTCTACAGCTACATATTTCTGTGGGTTGGATTAAATAAATGTAAACAGAAGGACTTGAATCTTGTTTCAATGTAGTTTTTCCCATGTAGAAAAAAAACAGGCTGTGTGAACTTGGTGCAGGAAAACTAGGACAATCTTTCAAAAGCACATAAGGAATATTTAGCAACATAATTTTATAAACGAGGAAGGTAGTCTCTAAAATGTTAAATTTTAGAGCTAAAGGCCAATGCTTTGTTGCTATTATTTTTAATGGAAATCAATGTCAGCAGGTTTCTGATGAGTGGATTAAATATTTAAATATCAGTTATTTGTCCCCAAGCATATCATGTCTGCCTGGGTGTTAATTATAGTTGTTAAAGAAATAGCTACTAAATTAATAGGATGCAATTAAATTAAATTAAATAACATTAAAAAAAAGTTTAGTGTAGGAATACATTTTTTGTTTCATAGCTTTTGTACAGAATACATTTACATAAATAAAAACCCCATATGTTCACATTTACTGTTTATTCAGAAGATAACTAAATTCAGATTCTTAGGAGTAGTGTTTGACCACATTATATAGCTAGAAATTTTCAACAATTTCATTCAATTATTTGTTTCCTGGTATTGAATTTTCCTGGTCTGGCAGCTAAGGATCTCAGCTTAAATTTTGAGAAATTCTTTGACAAAACTATTGAAAATTATGAAGACAGTACCATAAATATTGACTTGTCTTTAGTCATGTCAGAGCAGAGCAGAATAATGATAAGAATTCAGGACTTTTGCACTCTGGAGTTTTGGAGGGTTTTTTGACTTTACTGCTTTATCACACTGCACAGCAAAATATGTTAGTTTGTTTGATTTTTTTTTTTTCTCAGACTGCTTGTATGTGGTGGCTCCTTTTCTCAGACAAAGTTTTTTGCAATTTTACTGTTCACTGGCAGTGTCCCCCTGACAGCTTTGAGACTGATTTTTGTCTATGTGCTCATCATATATGTGTTCAACTGACAAGGTGACTGATGAATGTTTATTACTTTAAAAATAAAAAAGAGGAAGAAGATAGTGTTCCATTTGAAACAAAAATCCAAACATTTGAAATCTTGCATTTCTCTTCCTGTCTTGGGGACACTCCCTGAAAAACAATCAGTCTAAGCACCTGGGAACTTTCCATTTTTCAAGACTCTCTGGTTCTGCCCATTTCCTGGGACAATTGTTGCTGTGTGAAACCTCTGTGATTTTCAACAGAATTTTATTAATTTGTTATGATTTCAACATGCATTTTTATTTCTGCATATTGGTAAATTATTAAAAAAAAAAGTAATTGTAACTGATTTTATCACTGTGGGTGATGGATTTTTAGAGACAGAAAGACAGATTCTCCAGGTTTCATTTACTCTCCACTTCATTACATACTCCAGAGCCCAGACTTTGATTGAACAGAGATATTAAGACTCTAACACCAAACAACTGCAAGTCAAAACTGCATAATTTCTAAATTGTTTTTAAGTGGAGTTTTCTTCTTTCTGATAGAAAACACCTGAATGATGATGATCCTGAAGCAGAGCCTGATACTTACGTAAGAGAAGCACATGGTGGGAAGGAGCATGGATGGAATGCAAGAGAGAAATTTTGTTTTATTCTTTTAGTTTTGTAAAATTCATACCAGTTTTACATAGAAAATTACCCTTAATTAGGAATTTTCTTACTCTTGAATATCAAAGACCTGGGCTGAGAGGCAGAGTATTCATACTTTTCTCACAACAGCCAGTATGAGTTACTGTCTTGGTTTGGAGTAAATTAGGGAAGAACCTCCAAAAGGAGTCCCCTAAATCAAACCTCCACCACCCCTTCCCTCCCAGCCCTGGGTTCGGGAAGGAAAATACCTCGGAGGAAAGTGGAAAAACCGGTTTGTTGACAAAAATACACTCCCCAACACCGAATAGTGGGAAAAGACGGGTTACTGTGATGATGAGGAGGGTGCTGACGCGTCTCTGTCTGGCCCGGGTCTTCTCCAACTTCTCAGGTCAGGTCAGGTCCGGAGCTGGTTCAAACCTTGGGGGGGGGGAGGAAGGAGGGAAAAAAAAAACCAAACAGAAGCAGCGGGGGGAAGAAAAACGGCGGCAGGGGCAGCCGGAGAGCAGAGCGAAGTGAAGCGAAGCGAAGAAGGCAAAAGCAGCCGAGCCAGCTGAAGCAAGAGCCGAAAGCAGCCAAGAAGGAAAAAGAAGGCAGGAACTGCAGGCTCCCGCCCAAGAGGGAGGGATTCAGCTGCGAGACATAACAACATGTCCAAGATATGGGATGAATATATGGGATAGGAGGCAGCTCAACCCAGAACAGTTACTTCGAAAGAACATGGAAAAATTATGTCCAGACAGCTTTGAAGCAAAAACATTCAAACTTTTCCACAGAAATATTTTTTTACCTTGTACCCATAACTTGACATAAGAAAACTGCCATGGACATGAAAACTTTGCTTTAAAGGACCCGCTCTCTGTGCACCTCACACAGCTGCTTGCTGCTGTTTGTAAACTTCTGTGTATCTTGGTACTCTATAACTAGCACACAGTCACATAAAATACAAACAAAGAAAATATATTTATGAACTTTTCATTATGGTTTATTAAATTTCTTGCCAGAAAAAGTCACCTTTATAAGTGTAAGTCACATGACTTGTAAATAACTTCTGAGATTATATTTTATTGAATTTCTTCTTTATGATGCTAATTAAAAGTAGATTGTAAATGTCCAATTTAAAGTAAGATTATCTGGTATTTATCAGGGCACTTCAATCTTCATATGCCATCTATATGTAACAAGACATTGTTGCATCTACATTTAATCTCTTGTATTTAACTGATTCTCATTGTGTGAATCAAACATTTGGCTTAATTTGCATTTGGTTATATAACAAATAAAAGGAAAAAAATCAGAATAAAAAAAAAAACCTGCATCATTTTACTTTGTGTGTGATAGCAAAAAGTTTAAATTAATACCCAAATACATTTATGCTTAATTTTCAGATTTCATTGTGCTTAAGTCATATTTGTGATTCTGGAAGTAGACATTCACCGTACTGTTAAGGCATGTGATACAGTATTCACGAGTCTTTGTCTAGTTTATCTTGATTAGCTTGAAGAGAAAATAAAATTATCAAGAAGTAAAATTTTCTTAGACTAAATTCCATAATGCCAGAATTTTTATATGTGACTGCTGCCAAAGCAATGCTTTTAAGTTCTGAAGGTGAAAGTAAGTGCAGAAGACAAAGCTGTAAAGCAACTGATGTTTCTGAAATGGCATGTAGGACAGAGAGAACAATAAAACTGGCTTTTATTCTCTGGGCTAAAAAGAATGGTGTACCCAGGCCAAGCATGCATTCAATTAACACAGCTCTTTGTAGGGAAGCTTGCCTTATCCACAGACAAAAATGTAATCATTTTGGTTGCCAAGGGTAGCAGTCCCATGCCTTCCAAAAATCAAAAAGTAAACCATCACAATAAATAAAAGGAAATTATTTGAAGGGCAGAAAGAAATGTTTCATCCAGTCATACTATTTATGAAAGCTGACAATTTGTAATGGGTGTTGACAACAGAAAGGTGCAATTACTTTTCTCCTGCTGCTGGGCTGTGACATTCCTGGGAGCCAGGGATCAGAGAAGCTGGGGGATCCTGTCCTATTCGTGTTCTGTGGGCTGTTTCAAACAGGTAAAAGAAGGAGGTAGGATATGAGCTGCCAAATAATACCTATTACAAAAAAAAAAAAAAAAAAAAAAAAGGGATTCTTATGCCTGCATACACAAACTCCTGTGGCACTGCCTGTGAGAGTGATGGAGCAGGTGGGGTGGAGGGGGAAGAAGCCTCCTGCAAAGTGCCATTCATAGCTTCAGTGACGGTGTCTTTACCATTGCTACAGTACCAGAGGGCTGTAGTTATAATTTCCAGTTTAAGTAACACACTATTTTCATATCACAAGGATTAGATTTTCTTAACAACATGGTTTTCTTGGCTTGCTTCAGAATTGCAGAAAGAGTAAGCTTGAAAATCTTTTAATAAGGCAATTACATGCAGACAAAGATTAGATCTCATGGCTCAATAAATTTTTGCTATATTATTCAGTATCTTTTTGATATTTCACTGTCACTAGACAAAAGCTGTAGATAGTAATGTGACAAATCTATTCACGAGATAACAATGCATATTCCTTATTTGTGCTCACTTGTATGCCACACAAATGTGCAGTTAATTTTCCTGCCACTTTTGAAAATGTGGGGGGAAATGTTACTTAGATTCAACAGTGCTTTTAGTGCTTTATCTGTGAAATCTACATTTTGCATTTGTAAAATGAAAATGTTGAGATAGTCAATCACATAATTTTTCTGATAGAGTAAAAATTTTAGTCTTCTTATTCTAAATGTCAATCTTAATATAGAAATGAGCTTACTAAAAAAGAAGAAAGGACAGAGCAAAATAGATTGCGAAATGGAAGCTGTCCTATTTTTAATATAAAGAGTTGTTAACCTCATGTTTGTTTTCCCAATGTCTGCCTAAAAAATAAATCAAGAAAATCATGGGAGTATTTTCTTGCCACAGCATATATTTTTAGTGGCATTACATAAGTAATAAAACCTTTAATTACTTTTCTCAGTAAAATTATGCGCGTAAAAGAGCTAATTATCATTATTCACAGATTTCAGAGTGAGGTTAAGGAGGAGGTATGATGGTTTGCAAGGAGTCCATGTTTACAGAAAATCAAAGATCAATACCAGAACTACTTGGATTCCAATGTAGACATGGAAAAACATCCAAGGATCTTCCAACACAGACGGAACACTTCTGTCATGAGTTAACTTCTCATTTCACAATGAAAAAATTGTAATCATATCTATGTATCAATCCCAAATTTGTGAACCATTCTGGACACATTTCAGAAGACCTGAGGGATGTTTATCAAAATAATAGTGATGATTTTTTAAATTTCAGTTATAAAAACAAATAAATATTCCTGTAATAAAAAAATACATGTATGTGTATTAAGTTAGCATAAAATAACAAATTTTCACATGTTGGTTCTTCTCTAGTTGAGGAATAAGCTCTTGCCTGTATGAGTCCATTGTATCTGAAAGATAACTGTATTTAATTTCGTGTTTAGTGCACCAATACCTTCACTGGTGCATAGCTCTTGTGCGTAATATGCTTGTTCATGTTTATTGTTTATGCAGAACATGACTTAATTCAGATTTTTAGGAGTAGTGTTTGGCCATATTACATAGTTAGAAATTTTCAACAGTTTCAGATTATTCATTGAATATATATCACATCCAAACCCAATAGGACATGATTCCAGGTTTCATTGTGTCTAGTGAGCTGTGCTTCAATGTATTACATTCAGCTCCCCATTAGGATTTCAAACAGTAGATGCAAATTGCAGAAACATTTCATAAGAAATTCCACGTTTTTACAATGGGCCACATAATCTTTCTGCATACCCTTTGCTCTTGCAGTTAAAAAAAAAAATGCTGTCTGCCTTTTTCTGAGGTTTTTAACTACTGTATTTCTAAGCCACTGGAGTCACAGCAGCTAAAGAAAATCTTCAGAAGTCTGTTGTCCATTTTGTGTAATAGCGTTGAATGATTTGAGAGGTGGAGGGGCAGTACCTCTGGCTGATCTCAGTCACTTCAGGAATGGTATCATGAAGCTGAGAGCAAAGAAGCACAATTAAAAAAAGATACAGCTCTATAAATATTTACATACTGCACCTACTCATGAAGTCATGGTAAAATTGGAAGCTTTTTCAAAAAGTATCTACTCCCACAGATATACAAATGTAAATAAATTAAACTTGGTGAGTATTAGAAGTGAAAAGATGATCAAAATCTGATGTGCTGCCTCCACATGGGTAGCCTGTCGACCATTCTGTGCTAGGAGTCTATGATTCCTCCTGAATTCATAGTGACAACTTAAAAGACAGTGCCACAGCCTTGCCACAAGCCTTTTCTTACCAGATGTAGTGTGGAAAATAGTGCAGCTGGTGACAAAAATAATATAATCCTGACCATGCAAACATTCAGGGTCAGGTCTTGTAATTGGATCTATGTAAGAAAGGTGTAGCAATATTTACTACCATGATCCATCCCATTCAGTTGACTTGGCTGAGGTTATAAAGATAGTGAACTTTCACATTGTGTTATTGCAGGACTGAGCCTTCTGTTCAAAGGCTGACTTTCACCAGTCATTGTAATTTAAAAGAGTGAAATCAAGGTTTTGTGTATCAAGGAAGGAAGAGAGAAATAGAACTGGAATAACACTAATGATTTTTTTGTTTGTTGTTTGTTTGCTTGGATTTTAGGTCTGAAAGTTTTTTGAGGTTTAAGGTATGTGTATAAACTGCTTTTTTGAAATTGCATACTGAAGATTAACCAAATTACAGAAGGGTCTTTTAGTTCCAAGTAAGCATTACAAATCTACACACAAGGTTACAAGTATATATTAACTTATTTTTTTTTCATATACCAAAATCAAAGTAGACATTTAAGAACATATCCCACTTCTGAACATCAACAGCATTGTATTTAAAGAGCGCAGAGGTGACACTTGGGAATGTTACGACTTTTTCACAGTGATACGATGTGTAGCTTTCAAGCTGTAGTCAATCGATTGTCTAAACCCAGGGTGTATCCTCACCCGTCTTTTCCATGTCAGCTTCTTTGCTCTTGTGTCCTGATTATTGTAAATGCATTGCTTATTTTGCTTTGAAAGTAGAAAATGCATTTTTCAAGATGTTATAAAGAGAGCATTTCACTCATAAAGAAAATGACTGAGTGAGCCAGGTGCATAGAGACATGGTTCCAAGCATCCTACCCCTGCCTATCAGCTAGATCTAAGGAGAGTATTTCTTGGTTGTGATGTGTTTTCACTGACTCCAGTGATCATAACTCCTCACTACAGAACAAACGGCCCAGACAGATAGAGCAGTTTGCACTACAGCATCTATACTCTTCTTTGAGTTCCTCTTGAGATCTTCTTGAACTTCCTGGCACTTTATATAGGATGATTGGAGTATTCTTGTGATCCCTCTGAGGAATGGGAGGGCTCCAACTGCAGCCAGATAAAGTCAGAGATAAGGCCAAGGTAAGAACAGAACTAGAGTATTCTAATGAACTATTCCCACTGTCTGTGACAAAGGATGCTTGCAGCGTCGTGATTTAGAGAGGGTCAAGCCTCCTGCTAAAGCTAGGACAAATGATCTTCTGGCCTTCAAGAGGTGTGCAGCTGCTGAAGAGCTGCACCCCCCAGTGAAAGTACTGTGGAAGGAGATCAGCAACTTGCAGAAAATCAGAGAGGATGAGAAAGACATTGAGTGGGTCTTCTCCAGCTCCCTGTATTTTCAGGAGTCCAGTTCTTCAGCTGTTAGTGGGAGAGCAGGAAAAGTCTCTGACCATAAAGTTGAAAAGAGAAAATTCCCCTACCATAGTCTGATAGAAAGATTCTCGTTTATGCTGAGAATGATGGAAAAGGCAGCGATTCTTTAGTAACAAAAAAGGACGAGGAAGGTGAGACACAGTCATAGGAAAAGACTTGACAATCAATGGAAGTGAACTTCAGTAAAATCCCTTTGAGCAGAGACATATAACTAGGGAAGTGCCCACGGGTTTGCTTGGAGTAGGAAATATTTATGCTCTTTCTGGGGAAGCAGCACATTTGGGTTGTCATCTGAAGTGCCTTTTTAATGTATGCAGCACAGGAAAAAGGCAGGAGGAATTAGAAGACTGCGTGCAGCTGCAGGCCTATGAACTCAGTGGGCTGATGCAGATGTTGCGGGATAGCTTGCACAACTGGGGAACTGCCCCGTACGGATATAGGGGCTTTAGGGTGGCCAGGCTGGGACTCTGAGGAGAGGGAGTTGCTCTTTATGTGAGAGAGCAGAAGGAATGTTTGGCCGTCCAGTTTAGGCTGTGCAGGCACCGGGTCCGGGCTTCCCCACAGCACAGCAGCAAAAGAAGCCCTGCCTGCAGCCTCAGTCACAGTGCCGAAGCAGAACCAACCCGACTCAAACCGGAGAGAGCCAGCAGGATCCCTGGTCCGGGTGTCCCGTAGAACCTGCCCCGGGAGCGCAGACCCGGCCCGGCTCCCCCTCAGCGCCACGGCGCCGGAGCCAGGGAGCGTGGGGGCCCTGGGCACAAACGGAACAGATCAAGGACCCCAAATGTGGGATGGGATAATACGCCATCCCTGAGACAGGCAGCTATGACAACTGGGCGGCCAGCAGCCACCATGGGGCCAGTGTTCAGGGTCTTTGAGAGGATGGCACGGAGTAAAAAAGAATGACCACAGCTCTGGGCTTCAAAACGTCAGACCCTGGACTGTTCGCAGTTGAGCTTTGAAGTGTTTCGGCCTGTGGTCCTGGAGAGACCCCCTTCCTTTCTAACCACAGACTGAGAATATGTTTTAAGGCTGAGACTTCAGCAGCAATTTCGAGGTGCCAAAGCAGCAAGGCAGAGTTCAGGATATGCTTCCGCCAGCTGCAGGGGTGATAAGTGTGATATAAACATGTAAACCTGGCATTGTATACTAACAAAGAGAACAAGAAGGTGCAGAAAAAAGGGTGGGGGATCATTTAACGAAAGCTAGTGGTGGCTGGCTTTCTTACAGAAAAAATAAATCACCACAAACTCCAACAGCCCAACCAATGAACCAACCAAAACCCAGAGAGGCGGAAATGATGTTGCCCTTTTCAAAACCTCAAAATTTTCAAAACTGTTTTTCTTGAGAAACAGCAGCATAGGGTTCATTTATTCTTGACATAGAATTTATTTCAAGGCTTTGTAGTCTAACAGTTACAGCTTCAAAATACAACTGTGTAGCTGTCCATATTGTCAATCCAAAAGATAGGAAATAACATTTAAATGTCAAAACATTTCTTGTTTTCTTATTTTCTAATTCTAGGGTTTGTGTCTACGACTGTGGCAGGTGAGGCCATACTTTGCCAATAGGGGATCAAAAAAACGATTGTACTTCTCTTACAGTGATTCATAATTCCTGATCTAATAAATAACAAAAAGTGTAGGTCAGGATTCAGAACTAATCCTAATGGTTTTTTATATTTTTTTAATGTGCTTTTCACATTTCAGAAGGTTTCTGATAACAGGATGACTTTGATGTTGGTACACTGAGCTGTTCTTAAAGTTCGTGTTATTTTTTTTATCATACAGCCTTCCCTCAGACTTAATTACTAAGTGTGTGCAATAAAATTAAAACATTTTCTTATAATCCTGTAACCTAAGTCACAAAAACTGTCTTTTAGTTCATTGTTACATGCAAATTAAGTAAAGGCAGTCTGAAGTCTGCAAAGTTATTTTACTTTCTTTTTGATATATTAAAATGATTTTTTTTTCTTCCTGAGCAATACACAGACTCTTGGCCAAAGCTTTAGCTAGAGGACATGAATCAGTTGTTGACCATTTTTCAGGGAATAGAAAACCATAGTGTGGGCTGACTGTGTTGGAGATGATGAGGCATCTTGTGGATTGCAGAGGCTTTTCTGTCACTTGACTCATCATTCTCTGTGGGTCCTCATTGTACTACTGTCTGTTCTCCTGCACGCGGTGGCATTTTTCTGGGAGACTGCTCCACATAAAATATGAGCTGGTATCTGGCTAGAATGGTGTGAACTAAAGATAAGTATGAAGGTGAAAAATAAATATGAATGCTGTGAAAATGATTAAAACATGAGGAAGGCTCATTCTGACAGACTATTCAAAGAGAAACTCCAGATACAAAAGAAGATTAGAGAAATTCTGTTGTGTTGTTGGTATTAGATTACAGCTGGTGAGAGCATTAATTCAAGGAAGTTTCACCATTTCTCACTGTAGTAAAATCTCCACTTTTGCTAAAATCAACACAACATTCTTGTTCCCACTCCTCAACCTTTTATTTTTACTTCAGTCTAATTGAGTCAATCATTAAATGGAGCAAATTCTGAGGTTGCTTTCTCTAGAGTCTGCACAGGACCATGGAAGACATTTGAAGGCATCTCTGTATAATGGTAAAGATAGATTATATATAACATAAATCAGGTTAATTGTGTTTCCATCTAGATATAAACCATAAAGTCTGATTAGATTTGCCCCTTCATTCTTTTAGGAGTGTCATGATTTTACAGTCAGAAAATTTATGTGGTTATGTGTGCTGGTTTTGTTTGTGGTGGAGCTAGCTTTTCTCACAGTGCCTGTTATGGTTCTATATTTTGAATTTGTGCTGAACATAATGTTGATAATACAAGGATGTTTTAATTATTGCTGAGCAAGACTTACACAAGACCCAAGGTCATCTCTGCTTTTCGTTCTTCCACACTGGTGAGGAAGCTGGGGGTGCATGAGGGTACATGAGAGGCTGGGAGGAGACACAGCTGGGACAGGTGACCCAACTGACCAAAGGGATTTCCAGACCATCTGGCATCCTGCTCTATGGAGGGAAGAGGGAGGAAGGGGAGGACATTTGGAGTGATGACATTTGTCTTCTAAGTCACCATTACGCATGATGGGGCTGTGACTTTTCTCCCTTTTACTCTGATTCTTTCCCCCTGGTGGCGGAGTGAGCGAGCGGCTTCTAGGGCTGGGCTGCTGGCTGGGGTGAAACCATGACATGATGCCATCAGCTTCTGCATACTTGCTGGGGTTTTTAGATAACACCAGAATTAAAATCTGTGCAACAATTTAAAATTTTTGTAAGTGAAACTAGGAATCTATTATGCTGTTAGAGGTCTGCATTCAATATAGCTGACATTAACATAGATGGATGAAGATTCTAAAGTAGAAAAGGAAGCTAAGAAGCTTGAGGCTTTCATGACTATACTCAGTCAGAAGAATAATAACTGGTTGGCTGGAGCCAGCAAACAGTCATAGAAAAATATTCAATATTTTTTAAAATTATGTGAGAACTTGTACAGAAGATGACTATCACCATGACAATATTGAAAAATAATATGCCTCTTTTCTTGCTCAACTTTGAGAAAAGCTTTCATTTCTCATGGTTATTATTCCCAAAGTATACATACAGAAGCATCCCGTTTGGTGTGTATATATCTGCAGACCTCTTCTCTGATCCAAAAAGTTGATTCTAGCTGCTATAAACATATCTAGTATTACAGAAAAAAGAGCCTTTGACAAAGTCATAGCCACTTCCTTTTTTCCAAAAAGAATCAGAAATATTGGTCACCGCTGTTTCCACAGCTGACTGCAACTGTAGTAAGAGAAGATGCACATGTATCACTGTTCTACAGTACTTATTGCTTTGCACTTTTCTCTAGCCTGTCCAACTAACAACTGCATATTTAAGATCCAAACTGCACCTTTAGTTTTTCAGCTAACTTGTTTTGAATTTTTTCTACTTGTTGTTCCTCCACTTCCAGATCTGTCCTTTCCATTGCAGATTAGAGTTCGAGTCTTGTGGAATAATATTTCCCTAGACAAATTCCTTGATTTCTTTATGCCTCAGTTTCCCTGGTAACAGAACAGAGAAGAACCTTCTGCATTTTGGCTTGTAGGTAGAAAATACTGTGTAAATTACTTGATTAGGTATAGTCTTTCATTCTCTGACAGTATCACTTCTAATTCAATACTTTTAATTTCAGTTTTATCTTGTACACCTTAATTTTATAAAACTGGAATTCTCTACTCATTTAGACAAGAAAGGATCTTCTGTCTGGAAAAATGCAATAGAGCCAGCAACCCATTAAACTTGCTGTCTCCTTATGTCTAAGCCATCCATTTTCATTTAGTCATTTTATAAATAGTTTCCTGTTTGACATTGAGTTATTACTTATTTCCTCTGCTAAAGTGCACTAGAATTTCATTTTTTCCTGTGGTACCTTCTGAGAACAGTCATTCCATAGAGTTAAAATCTCTGAATTGTTCATGGCTTACTCAGTGGAGTGTATAAAAACTGGTGTTAAGTAGCTTACCAGCCCACTGGCCTCTTGCTTATCCAACTGTCACATTATTTATTATTTTAATTGAGTTAGAAATGAGTCATTCTTGCATAGCCAAATAAAGGATGGTGACTTTTCTTTATTTTCTTGAATTGTTAGACTTAAACATTTTTCAGCCTAGGAAGACATAAGGTGATTTCGTAGCTGTTTCTGTAGGTCTGTTCCTATGCCTATTCAAATCACTACCAAATGCTTTGGGTTCTTATTCATTAGCTGAAGGCCAGTATGAAATTAATATCCCTAGCTATTGCTGACTGATTGCTGAGCTTGGCTGTTAGTACAGAGCCTCAGATCTGTGCCTAACTGTTCCTTCTGATAGTGTTTATACCCTTTTAACCATTCTGTGCTTCAGAGCACCCATCTATTTCATCTTCTGAGTTGATGATCTGATGGAGGGCTCAGGATGCTGGTGCAAAATCATATTTATGTAGAGGAAGTCTCTTCCTTCTTCTCCCCAGCTTGTAGAAAGCTTCTGATTTATGCATTTGCTTTTGCACTTCACTACCTGGTACAGTGAAATACAGACATAAAGATTTTGTCCAGAAATAAAAGCAAAAATAACCTATTTTTGTCCTAGTGAAGGCTGGATTCTGCCAGCAATATGTTTTTCTTTCCTCCCTCTCAATTTTTAGTCTGACTCCAGTTGCTGCAGAGAGGCCCATGAAGACAAGTATGTACTTGTCTTCATGGGCCTATACTATCAGTCAGGAAACAATCAGAAGAGGACTGATGCTGATCACCTCTTGCAGGGTAGTATGCCATTCTGAGATCCCTAGGATTGCACTGAGCATGAGGGATTATTTTAATTTTATTAGAACCACAAGTCAAAAACTGATGCAAATTTGGAAGCTGTTTCATGGTGATGGGGGGAGTTGTCTCAAACAGAGCAGGAATACTTGAAGTCTTGTAGGAAAGGGAAGACATTGCTTTTTACCTTCTGCAGTACAATGCATTTATTACAACGTATTCTTAAAGCTCTCTAACCAACAAAATGACAAACTAGCTGCTGACAAAATGCTGTCAAGGATATGAAGCTTGAGGGCAGGGGGTCACAGGGTACTAAGTGTCCCACCTTTTCACTGTGCCTTCATCTTTCAGGTCTGCTTACCTGAAAGAGATTTAAGGCAAACAACATAAGCATTGTGACTTGTTTCATTTAAGGATAGACGAGGAACAATAATTAATGAGAAAATATGTCATTCAATTTACCTTCTCCTCTATAGATTGCATAAGCAAGTAAATGCGTAATAAAATTTATAAGCAACGTATTTTTTGGGATTTGCCTGTTTCGTTGTTCTTGTTGTTGCTTATTTGTTTGGAGGTATTTTCTTTGTTGTTTTTGGGTTTTTGTTGGGTTTTTTTGGGGGGGTTGTGGGTTTTTTTTCCCTGTCTCTCCTATATTGTATTTACATACAGGCTTTTTCTTCCAAGGGCATGATTACCAGAAGTTACAGCTGCAGAAAGGAAGTGTATTGCTAGCTAGCCAAAAAGTTGAAATGAGTTTAATGCCTTTAGCAATAGCTTGTGACTGATCCAAGTAACAGTTTAACAATGGGTAGCAGGATATTAATTTCTAAGTAACGGCCAAAGCTCGGCAGTCCAGCCAATATTCCTGTTGCCTCTAGCATTATTGTGTATTTAGTCCGAAACATGTCGTATTGTATCTTGCCTCTGCTATGAAGATGTGCTTGTGGTTAAGTGATAAAACAATAAGAAAAAGCAGATATGCAAAATGTAGACCTGTTCATAACTATCCTTCTAAAGAAGTGAATGCTTTACTGTCCACAAAACTTAAGTTGTTGTGAATATCCTGGGGTTGATTTAACAGCAATAGTGACAAAGTTCTAGTGTTTTAAAACCTTAGAAATATTTCTGATTTTTACCTCTTATAATTGTACCAGGATGATGCTGTCATATGACTCACTTAGTAATTCCTTCAAACTAACTATAGTGGAACTGAAATCAAGTGTATTGCAAACTTTCCATATTTTTTGATATTTCTAAAATTCTTAAGGTGCAAGATGCACAAATTTTATTTAAAGAAAATAGTATTAGAGTGAAAATTTTTGAAAATTTGAGAACTTTGAAGATAAGAACATGTCAAATATACAGAGCTATGGAAGGACCACAAGGAAACCAGTTTTGGTGATTATTTGGCTTTGTGCTTTCTTTTTTCCTTTTTTAACTGCATATTTCATAAAGCCAAAAAGTCTTTTATGACTTAATTTATACTTTAAAAATGTTTTCATAGAAAATATATGAGGAAAGGCTTTCAGAGTTGTAGCCCAATAAAGCTCATATGATTTTTTTTTTTTTTGTCCATAATGCTGCAGAGAGCTGTAAGCCAAAATAACAGAAACCTCTTTTGTTGTGGTATGAATAAAACCCTTTCAACAGCACATTGGTGCTGCTTTTGTTACTAGTACCTTACACAATAATGTAAAGGTGAGGTAGATGTTTCGTTTTATTGTTAGCTATTTCTTCCAAATTGGTTTGACCTTGTTTTACTGTCCATAGGTTAATATTTATCCTGAAGTACCTGAAGCACAATTTTCTTTCGTGCTACCTGAAGTTGCACAAAGGTGGTGATTTCAAGCGTGGTTCTCTTTCTTTCGATCCACAAAAAAATGCCCAAGATATCATCAATAACCACCTTTTTCTTCTGCAGTATTCTGAACATTCTGTTCTGCAGCAATGTACTTTCAGGCTTTGACAGGAGATAAGAGAACAGGACTGGGGCATGCCTTATTGTGAAACAATGCAGCTTTTTTTGAAAGGCAGCGAATCAATACAGTTATTTATTTAGGCCCACAGGCCAGTTTAAACTAAAATGATTCACAGTGCAGGTTAGAGAGATCCAGCCTCCATTCTCTCTAGAGAAGACACTGCTGCTCTCTTTATTGCGAAATTCTTATCTTGAAAAGCTTAAAATGCAATAGATTAAAAAAAATCCAAATAAAGAAGATATTTTGGCACTGCTGTCCTCTGAAGATAGGACTGTGAAGTTTAAAAGAAGATCAAACAATAAAATATCTCTCCTCACACTTAGAAGCAATGTTTGAGCTGTTTCAGAACGAGATTGTTGGTAACACCACTAGGAGGAGAACAAGTAACTTAATGAAACTATTCATGTTCCAGAAATGAGCTATTTTGCCCCCTCCCCTTCTTCACTCAGTCATCTTATGGCTCAGAAAGGATGATTCTTCTTGAGAAACCATTCTCCTTGGATCTCATCACAATGTCATTGCTGGGATCCTTTATTAGATTAGTAGCCTTAACCTATTCATTAATATAGCAGCAGCTAAGGAGATAACCAGGAATCTTCTTTTCCATCTTGAATAAAAAGTATTTTTCAATATTTTGTAGTACTTGTGCTATTGTATATCAAAACGGAGAAGTACTGCAGGACTGGAAGAGGGTTCTGGTGCTTCAAAGTACAACAGATGGCATATTATAACCTCTATATCTAAACCTCTTTACCTTCTACATTTATTTTTGAGTGGGAATGTCTCCACTTGCTCCATTTTAGACAAAAATATTGGGAAAATGTTCTAAAATACAATTTACTCTTCAGAGTACAAAGAAAAAAATGTATCCGTTTTCATCTCACCACACAGCTGAGAAAGCTAACCATGCTTGCTGATATCCAAGATATATTCTCCTACATGTGCCAAAAACCCCCAAACAAACAAACAAACAAACAAACAACCCCCCCAAAAAACCCAACAGAACAAAAAAAATTGCAAATACTTTCGGGGTATGACAGAAACTTTGTGACATTGTTATGAAAAAAAAGCATCAAAAAGTGATCTAAACAATTTCTGTATTGATGTGGGAAGAGTATGATACAAAATGTCCATATCGTAAGCCAGAAGCATACCAATAAAATATACCAAAAAAAATACTCTAGTGTTGTTTCTGCAGCTAGGATGGGCTGAGGTAGCCATTTCAATGGGTTTGTCATTCGTATGCTGAAGTGGAGTCTACCTTGAGAGCTGGATGTGTAACAATACTGTCGCAGTCTCTGCAGACTGAAACAAGGGTTACACCAGAGAAGCCGGAGAAGAGGATCTTCCATTGCTTCCTTGTTTTGCCAGTCTTGAACAGGCCAGCCAGCACAACCACGTGGTAGAAGAGGGAAAAAAATTTGTTTTGGGAAAAAAAGCTGAGATCTCTTCCTTTGTCAATTAGCTGATAAATGGCCAAACATTAACCAATCCCTCTACTGCACTTTACTCAGGACAGGTGATGAAGCACTAGTATTGGCAAGCATTTCCATACTTTTATGATATACTGGAAGTGTTGTGCACTCCATACTCAGTCTTACCCTGTACATCTTCATAAATAACAAAATTTAATATAAGTGTGAAGGTAAAGTTACTTCTGGTGTGTATTGCCCCATATTTCTCAGCATTTTGTTTCACTTGCCACTGTAGCTAGTTGTCAGGCTCTAGTACATTGCATAAGTTTTCTTGCTGTCTGCAAACTTTGTAGTCTGACTTTTCAGGCATCTCTCTCAACTACAACATATCCTTTATAAATTTCCATTTTAAAATCAAAACAAATCAGATATGCTGGCGAATACAAATTATTAGTTTTAGTTTTACAATAAACATTGAGTTCTATGTCTATTGAGTTCTATGGATCTCAGAACTTAATAGACCTTACTAGTTAAAGCTTTTCTCTAGACTGCTACGTTTTTAAACTGGCTCCCAAATGTGAGGAAATGTATTTAATCATAGAATACCAGTTTGGAAGGAACCTCGAGGATCATATGGACTAGCCTTTCCTGGCAAAAGCACACTCCAGACAGGGTGGCCCAGCACTTTCTCCAGTTAGATGTCTAGTATCGTGTTTGGGAATTCACCAGTTCCCTAGAGAGGAGATCATTACCATGGTTAATTGCTCTTCTTGTAAGCAATTATCTCCTTGTGTCCAATTGGAACCTCTGTAAAAGTTATTTGTATCTATTGTCTCTTGCCTTTTCCATGTCACTCCTCAGAAAAAGGGAGCTTCCACCTTCTTTGAAGCTGAACTGTAAAAACTGAAACATGGCATAGTGGGTTAACTGGCTGGGAGCCATGTACCCAGTAAACCACTCTATCACTCCAGTGGGACAGGGGGAGAAATTAAGATAGAAAACAACTAGCAGGTTGAGATAAGGCAGTTTAAAGCAAGAGAAAAGCAAGACAAAAAAAATGCAGAAGTTTGCATGCAGTTTGGAAAAGGTGAAAAATAAATTAATCTCTACTTCCCGTCAGTGAGTGATGCTCAGCCACTTCCTGGGAAGCAGGGCTTCAGCATGTGGAGCAGCTGCTCTGGAAGGCAAACACTGTAAAATAACTAATGCCTCCCATTCCTTCTCCTGCCCTCCCTCAGCTTTTGTATGTGACCTGACACCATATGCCATGGAATTTTGCTTGGGTCAGTTTGGCTCAGCTGGCCTGGTTGTGCCCCTCCCAGGATCTTTCCCACCCCCAGTCCCCTTGATGGAGGGAGGAATGTTGGAGAGACAGTGCTGATTCTGGGCCAGTGGTGCTCAGCAATAGCCAAAACAGTGGTGGGTTACCAGCACCTTTCCAACTACCAATGCAAAGCACAGGGCTGTTATGGGAAAACGAACTCCAGCTCAGGCAGACTTGCACATGGTAACAAGATTCTTCCATAAGACTTCTTTTTTCAAAGCTGAACAAACTGTATCTTTCAGCTTTTCCTCACCCAGCAGGCTTCCCAGCCCCTGGACCATCATTATGGCCCTTCTCTGGACCTCTCCAGCCTCCTGATATGGGGACTAAAGATGAGCACAGTACCTCAGGAGTGGCCTGACAAGCACTCACTCAGCAGAGTGGGATAGTGGTGCCTTTGTCTCTGTAGGTGATGCACTTTTTGCTGCAGTCCAGCACTGTCTCTCTTTTCCACAGCACGCTCTGTACACCCAGTGGAGTTTGAGTCTACCAGGACCTGTGGGTCCCTTTCCACAAGTCTGTTTGTCCTCTGGGTAGATCCCAGCCTGGGCTGCCCTCCTGGATTATGGTTTTACTTGGTGCAAGACTTACACTTGTCTTTACTGAACTTCATAAAGTTCTTGCCAGCCACTCTTCCAGCCTATCCAGACCTTCCTGCAGGGTGTCTTTCCCTTCCCAAGAACCCATTTCCCACTCAGTTTGGTACCACCCCAGGCACCGTTGTGGTACACTTGATCTCATTGTCCAGATCACTTAGGAAGATAATCAACAGCTTTGGGCCCAACACTGGTCCCTGTAAAAACCCCCTGTGAGAGGTTGCCAGCTTGGAAAGGAGCTGTTTACCACCCCTATCTCGGGCTTAAGATCCAGAGCCCCACTCACCCTGCAGACTTCTTGCCCAGGCCACCACACATTGATGGAAGCTGTGCAGAAAGCCTTGAAAAAATCCAGGTAGTCAGTATCCACCACTCTTCCCACACGAACTGAGCATTGTGCTTTTGCTTAAGAACTTGGATCTTAAAACTCCTTGTAGTTGGCGTGAAATTAGCCTTCTTACAGTCCTCTGGGATGTCTCCTGGTCCCCATGGCTTCTTGAAGATTATGGAAAGCATCCTCATGATGACATCAGCTCTTTTAAAATCTTTGGGTGCATATTTTCAGCTCCTTTAATAATTCATATACCCCTTCTTTCTTCACTGGCCATGTGTTTGCATCAAACTGGGTATTTGCTCTAAAGGCTTGGCGCCCAACAATGATGGTAAAGATAGTCATGAAGAAAGTGTTGGGAACCTCTGTCTTTTCAGCATTGTTTGTGACTGGATAATTCACCACATCAATATACCAGTTCATTGCTTCCTTCTTTTCCAGCTTATTAGTTATAATACTGAAGAATACTCGCTTGTAGTTTTTGACATATTTGTCCAATTTCAATTTTTGTGGAACTTTTGCTTTTCTAGCTGCATCTCTGGACACCCTGACAATACGTGTCTGTTTTCAACAGATATTTGTCTACTTATGGTAGAATATTGGTCTACTGTTTTGGTTTTGAGCAGACTCAGAAGCATGCAGTTAAGCCAACTGGGTCTCTAGCTCCACCTACTTTCCTTAACTTTAGAGGGTATGAATGGTTATCATCCTTCCAAGAAAACTTCCTTGAAACACTCAATAGCTCCTTCATGCTACATTGTGTCTTCCCACAAAATTCCCCCAAATTAGCTCTGAGCTAGCTCAAGTTTGCTCTTCTAAAATCTTCAGCATATTCAGTGGGATCCCAGTTTCCATAATATTGTGATCACTGCAGCCAAAGCTATCACTAACCAAGGTATCAAAAAGCAAGTATTCTTGGGTTGTGAGGAACAAGTCCAACAGTGCCTCATTCCTGGTTTGCAAATCTGACTTTTTTTGTGAGGAAGCAGGCCACTATACATTCCAGGAACTTGATGACATGCAGGATGCTGCATTGTTCTACAAATACATGTCTGGGTAATTGAAGTTGCCCATAATAATCAGATTATGTTGACCCAAAGCGTACTTAAGTGAGCTAAATATTGCTTTGTTGGCCTTATCATCCTTTTTAAGGTTTTAAGTCAGTAGCAGATGCCTATGTGAGACCTCCCTGGAAGACTACTCTTCTGATCTTGACCCAGGAGCACTTGATAGGGCTTCCATAATCAACAGAGTTAAATTCTATACATTCAAGGTTCTACTTAGTAACATAAAGTGTGCTCTTCCTCCTCTTCTTCACTGCCTGTCTTTACAAAACAGCCTGTTGCCACCCACTGTGATCTTTCAGTCATGTGAGTTGTCTCACCACATTTCAGTTATTCCTAATAACTGAATAGTAGCTCTAGTAACTCCAGCCAGAGTAAGATAATGTCCAATTTCTCTAATTCCCTACAGGACATAAAGGAGTTCTTGACTTCTATTTCAATACAACCAGTCTCTCATGAAGGCCTACCAGATGTGACTGGGTTTATGATTTTTGTAGGTGCTCAGTGAGAAGCACAGGATGGAAGTAAGCTAATCTAGAAACAGTGACAAGCAGTGCTGGAAGACGTATGTATATGCATTAGAAGAATTTCAGGAATGTTTGTCAGAAAATATATTTTATCTGCACATTCATTATCTTAAAAACGCAGCAATTTTCTTATTACTGAAGATATAATAAGAGTAAAACAAACAAAAATCTTTATCAGCTTTGGTCACATGTTAGCAGGCAAAGACATTTAAGAGTTCAGTAGCAGGATGGAAATCCTTGCTGGGATTCCCAATCCCACAAGGGAAGTCCGTGACACACAGACCTCCCCTTCTCTTGGGGGGGAAAAAAAAAAAAATTTTGGAAACAGTTGTCTACATGGTAGAATCTATTTTGCGGTTTCTGTCCTTGCTATGCATATTTCATAGCCAAAGGGGATAATTTTCCAGAGAGGCTAATCCAACATTACTCACAAACTCACCAATATTATATTGAAGTGGGGGAGTGATGAGAAGGGAGCTGAGAAAAGACATGAGCTCAGTGTGAGAAAGTGCTATATTGCTTACCATTCCTGACACTCAGAGGGGTGGGTTTTAGAGGCTTGAATCAATTAGATGAGTCTTTTAAAACACTGCAGTAAAACCATGAACTTATTTTCCTTTATCTGAACAATCATTCAAAATCAAAAGTCCTTCAGTCTTTCTGTAACAAACTTTAATACACTTATGTCTCCACCTCATACCTCCCTATGGGCAAGATTAAATTTAACAAATGTATACAAAGAATGACAGCTGACACTAATTTCATGTACAGGAAATTAAATGCAATGACAGCCCCCAAAGTAATGTAGTTGATAAAAGTATGCAAATCTTGGAAGAAGCAAAGGGATTAAATGAGGCTACGCAGCTCCTCTATGCATAACTGCTAGAAAACTGCAACTGTACTTTAGATGCATTCACTCCAGAGCCTAAAGGGATTTTTAAATAAACAAAGTAAGCCCAGTACTCTTTCTGATCCAGTTGTCCTGCTGCCTCTGATCCTGTCCTGTCCCTCATGAAAAATATTCAGTAAATGTTACCAAATACCCTCCCACTCTTTCCACCACGATGCTGACCACATAGACCCTATGAACTTCCCTGAATTTCGGCTAACTGCAGAAAAGTACAGTCAAACATGTTCTGAATAGGAATCTTTAAACGTATGATAAAAACAAGTGGGGTGGGCGCCTGAGGAATACACGCCAAAGATTTGAAAAACATTTGAGTTAACATCTGTAGATGAAAGTGGTGGACTAGAAGATCCCCCAGGGAGGCAACTATGGCCAGCAGCTGATGGTAGGTAACAGGACGCTGCAGCTGGGGCCCTTTTTTGCTGAGCCTGTAAAAACTGTTCTCTGTAGGGTGGCAGGATTAAGAATAAAGCTAAGATAATGGAATTTGTGCATGCCTGGTCTGCTTGCTCTGCCTCACCAGAGCACTGATATCACTGTGACAGCTGCCTTCTCAACACTCTCCCCTTGCAGCAAATGGTGGGCCAGTCTGTCAGCTGCATATGTATGCTTAACAGTGACATATTGGCAATTAAAAAGAGAATTCACTTTTGTACTGGATACGGGTAAAAAATCCATGAAATACACAAGCATGAAATGTTAGGGTAGAGGAGTCCTGTGCAATTCAGAGCAGTTTTAGCAAGATTTTTTTCCCTTTTACAGAAGGAAAAAGAAACACTGGGAATTTGAAATTAACACATTTATTGTAATACTTGGAGTAGGTTTGTAATATTCACTCCTTAGTATCATGATCAAAGCAGAAATTCTGACTGCTTAGCAATAATCCATAACTAATAATTTATTAAAATAATAAAATATGCATGAACGACTCTATATTTAGCTATTAAGCTTTGAAAACCTCAGCCATAAATTCTATAGCTGTAATAAATTTTGAACCATTGGTGACATTATTCAACTCTAGATCCCTCTAAGTCTGGTGGCTTGATACCATTTGGCACTTGAGGGCTTGTGAAGACAATTATAAAATATTTTTCTGAAAATAATTAAAAAGGGGAGTTAAACAACAGCTGTCAAGCTAAATCTGTATAAATAGTACCTCCATCTCACACTCTTTAAAAAAATTAATTTTTTTTCATTTACTGAAGTGTTTTTCTCTCCTGTGCAGCTAGAGATCGGCATGTGACAACAGTATTTGTAGTCAGACACAGAGAAGAGAAAAAAAGGACTATTTAATGTGTTGAATAAACAGATGCTGAATATAAAAAATATTTTAGAGATATTCTAAACCAAAAACGGATGAAGAAAAAACCCTAAAAGCTACTTGTGGGGAGGAGATACTTTCTATTCAGTAAGAACATGCACTGAAAGCTTTGTAGATCATTCTTCAAACACCATTCACAAAAGCGTTGAATTCATCAAACCTCAGAACCTAGATTCAGATTTCCTTGAGTTAGTTTGCACTTTTAGGTCCATTTGAGCATTTCTTGGGCAGTTTTACCCCTTTCTCTACTGTTTACTGGCCTTGATATCTAACCATCTGCAAACTTTGGAAGACCCTACTGAAGACCACCAAAAAAGTGAGAGAAAGAAAAAATAATTTTAAAGAGGGATTCCTGTTGTCAGCTGCTTTTCATCAAATATTTCTGTGGTTCAGTTTGCTCAGGTGCTGTAACCATCAGAAGAAAAGTGTGCCATGCCGTGGTGTCAGTGGCAGCAGCAGGAGCTGGTGGTATTGCTACTACTGTGCTTGTGATGTTCCACCTGCCAGCTGTTTCTACAGGAGGCATGGTTCTTCTCCTAATGCTTTTTCTCATGGGACAAAAGAGCAGGAAGACCTTCTGCCTCTTTGCTGAGGAACCGGTAGAAATTTTCTTCGTCTATACACATGTTGGTGTCCATGCCTTAAGATGCCAGTAGGAGTGTTTAGGAAGCATTGCATGTAGAAAAATCACTGCATGTGGCTCCATTGGCTGTCTAGCCTTTAGGCCATTGTAGGCCATGACAGGGGCTCTTTCCTGATTGTGGCACATCTTTCAACTCTTAAGTTCTGCTCAACTTTTTTTCTTTGTTTCTTTCAAACACTAATTACAGAGCAGTTTCATTTCAGAAATGGATTTTCCAAGTGATAAGTTCTCTATATTTATTTTCTCACTGTACTGTAATACAGAACTTTTTCAGTGTTCCTTCCTGATTAAAAAAAAAAAAAAAAAAAGAGAAAGTGAATCTTAAAGAACATACCACTTTACCACTTTAGAAATAATTAATTCAAACCAATAGAGAAGCCTGCATATATTTTACAGAAAGTTTTTGTAGTTAGTGAATATGTTGTCTGATACCTGGCTTTTGATAATCAGTGACTTCTTTTCAAGATAACTGTTGATTAGCAATTATTATTGGCTTTTGGCATGGTACATTCTGCACTTTTCATGACTTTTCTTTGTTTTATTTTTATAAGATAGCATAAAAAGAGAAAGAATATATTCAAAGTCTGTAAGATATATTTGATAGTGCAAGGTAGGACTTTGGCTACTGATGGGGAATTTCTCCTCATTTACTAAATTCTTTTCCTTGATGTTTCAATTATCATGATGCGAATTTTTGTGCTTAACCTTTTATCACTTTAATGTCAGTTTTTAAAAGTGTCACACAGGAGCCAGAAACAATGGCACAAAATGGCATTTAAACTCTCTCCCAACTTACTAGTGAAATTATAAAAATAACATTTCTTCCTTTCACTTTTCTTTTTTCTCTCTGTCATTGTCTGCTTCCCCACATCCCTCATGTCCTCCAGTCCCCTCTCTCTCCTGGAATATTCAGAAGTGAAAGCAAACTGTGCAGTATATATTCTGTCAGTGACATCCTGAGAAGACCACTCCTTTAGTATGCCAGGCTAATGAGAGACTCATACTGACCATTGCTGGTGAGACTCTCACAGAATGTGGGGCTTATATTTTGTCCAGATGATGGAGAAAGGTTTCACTGTTTCATCTCCTTTAGTACAAGGATGACTCCTGAAAGACGAATGAGGTAAAGGAGCAGGAATTAGCTGTTATTTGTATGGTATTGGTTGTCTGGAAGCTCCAGACAATTTTAGGATGCCACACACACCTATTGTCTATGCCCCAAAGAAGTGTTATAAATGGTAATAAATGTGATAGCAGAAGATGCAGAGTAGAACTTATTATGGAGAGGGATACAAGGCCAGATACCTTACAAAAGTAGTCTCCTTTATGCTAAGGTGTGGAACTAACTATTTCAGGTGCTTCTAGACCCCACAAAACCTCTATATCTCAGTAACTTGATGAATTGGCCACATCAGTTGCTTTCCATGTAATTATTTTTTAAGATGTTAAATCACATTGTTTACAAAACATGAACATGAGAATGTGTGTTGGAAAAACTACAAGTTTGCTATTTATACCTTCTTGCAGGATTTCAGCAGGTTTTTTCTGTTCCGAATGATTCCCAGAATTTATCAGTTCTAATTTAGCTCAATAAGAATGACACTTGCCCTTGCCTCTTTTGCTGCTCACGGTCATATTTTAAAAAGAAGAAAATAGAGTGAAAAATTTTTAATTCTCTTTTGACGTTGCATTCTCTTTTGACATTGCTACCTATACAAGGCATGATTAATGAGGAACTAACTTCTGTCAGAAGCACTAAATATAACAACAGAGCTCAAGAGAAAAATACATTGTACTTGTGATAATGTTAAATTTTATTAATCTTAGTTGATAGTTCTGATAATGGGAGGAAAAAGTGTAGTTCTCTCCACTGTTTGTCTCTAACATAGAGGGAAAAAATGATGGTGAGAAGCAAAGACTAAATAAGATGGCATTCTTCATATATGGGTTGTTTAGCATAATGCCTTACTTTGACCCATTGATTTTACGCAGTTTTACTCCTCTCTGTTTCTCTCTTTACTGGGGAGAGAGAAATGGGATTACAGATCTTTAGATGGAGTGCTGTTTTTGTTACAGTTTGAAGTTTACTCATGAAAGTGATCAGCAAGACTGCAATAAATTGGTGATGAAGAGAGAAAACAGATGATGATTATTAGATCAATTGCAGCTAAGTATTCAATATTGTTCATGCCAGCAATACTGTTGAAAACTTCTTACATGTCTCTAAAAGATGAGATTCCCACATTTAAATTACACATAGGCCAGTAGATATCGATAAAGTTTTATAATAACATTCTTTATTGAGAAGTGAGGATGCTGCCAGCAGCCCAGGCCAGCTTCTCTGAGAATGCCCCAAGAAGTTGGGGTGTGATCTGTAACAGAGGACAGCTACAGGTGTTGGCTTTTTGGTTCAAACATTAGCATGTCCTGTGTTTTATTCTTTGGAAGCCTGATTCAGTACTTACGTTGGCTAAGAGACCATCTGCCTGAAAAACAAAAGCCAGTCTGGAGCTGTTGCAGATACGCATCTCTTGTATACTTTTGCAAACTGTGATATATAAAATATCCAGTAGTACTACACACCAGGTCAGCAATGAAGAAACTAGATAATAATGTAAAACATTTCAAACAATCATCCAGCAATGATATTGAGGGTGGAGGGGTTGAAGAATTTTTCTTCTGCTTTTTTATGGTATGTGTGTGGAAGTCAGTAAAAGATTTAAATATGAGTTTATTTCTAAACTAGCAAAAGTGGATTTGTATAATTCAAAGGGGTTTTCTTGTTGAAAATGAGAGGGCTTTTTTTTTTAATTATGTGTGTCAATTGTACCTATATCAGTCCAGCACTGCCATCTTGCACACTCTGTCTCAGACAGTGCAAAAACTAGGAATACGTGCATGCAAAGGGTGTCTGAATGTGTTTACACAAAAGAAGGCATTAACTGCACAATGCAACTCAGTTCTGTAGCAGACACTTTGTTATGCACAAGGTGCTTGGTTTTCATCATGAGCTGAGTTATCCCTACAGAAGCCTAAAACTATATAATCAACTTCTACCTGACTATGGAAAGGATAGGAAGATGAAGAACTGCACTGGGAAAATAAACAGGTTAAACAAGTTGTGGGAAAGTAGTGATGAAAAGTGGTCATTAAATAACTGCTGTCACCATGTAATCCTTGAAAAACTGCCCGAGTTATCATTTCACAGAGATCCTTCAGACCAGTAATAACTGAACATTCTTTTTTAATGAAGGTGAGAGCATGTGGGAATTATACTATTCCCACTGCCTCTCTCCTAGAGGAGATGTATGGCTGTGAATTTGGATATGAATCTCAGAGAGCTAGGTAAAAAGAACAGTTGAAAACAGATGGCAGCAGTTACAACTGGCATATTCCCAGTTGGTGGCTTTAGCATTTAGAAATGAGCATCTGTTCTTGTTCCCTATTGCAAAGTGTTTTTAACTCAGAGGTGTTAAAAATATGTAAGTTGCTGTTATTCTTTTTTGCTGTTTACTAACGTTAATGGCATATTGAATAAAAAATACAATGTTTACCTGTGTGAGAGGGGTATCAAAACAGAAACACAAGTCTCCTATGTATGACCTGAGGTTATAAAGTAAATTATAAAGGGAAGGGGGAGACGATATTTTGTGTACTTATCCTAATACTGGAAAAAAGGAGTTATTGAAAGCTGAAGCTGTAGAAACATGAAGGTCCAATATTTATAACATATTTCTAATGCTCATTTTAAGAATCATTTTACTTTTAAAATAGCTGTTAATAAAATCTCAAGACTAATTAAAACACTGATTTACTTAAATCTGTCACTATCATATCACCTAAGAACATTGAAAATTTCAGTTTTGTCTTCAGGGAAGATCAGTATTAGTTTGAGGTTGATTCTTTATTAGACATTGAATTTTTACATACAATACAATACATACAAAGTTAAGTGTCATTAAAGCTTAAAAAAAATCCGGTTTATAATGCACAGTTTATGATACCATAGTTTCTGGGTAAGATCTTAAGGAACAAGCAACTCAAGAGGACTACAAGTGTGTTTTGAGGTCATGCAAGGACAAAATTAAAAGGTTCTTAACTTCAGCTAGCACTTCTTCTTTGTACTGCCAAAATTAAAAAACGTTTCTATGAATGCATCATCAGTGAAAGGAGAGCCAAGGAAAATCCCCATCCTTTACTGGATACTGAGGAAAACAGCAAAGGATGAACATGCTGAGGTACTTAATGCCTTCATTGCTTGTCTTTGGTAGCAAGGCTAGTAATTTGAGGAGTACCACAAATTGGAAGACAGATATGGTGAGGAATATGAAGCTCCCATAATCCAGTAGGAAATGGTGAGTGACCTGGTACACCTGGACAAGTTTATGAGGTCTGGTAAGAACCCCTGGCAGAAGTGCTCACTGTGCCTCTTTCAGTAATTTAACACAAGGCCTGGCTAACTAGGGAGGTCCCAGCTGGAGCTTGATGAATGAGACACCCATCTGTGAGAAGGGGAAGGTCATGGGTCGCATCAGTAGCCATCACCAAGGGATCAGGCCCAGCTAGCATGGGTTTGGGAAAGGCAGGCACTGCTTGACCAACCTGACCTCCTTCTATGACAAGGGTGACCCACTTGCTGGATGAGGAAAAGGCTGTGGGTCTGGTGTCTACCTAGACACCAGTAAAGGCATTTGACACCATTTCCTGTGGCATTCTCCTGGAGAAACTGGGTGGGATCATGGATCTGCTGGAGGGCAAGAAGGCTCTGTAGAGGGATCTGGACAGACTGGATTGGCATGCCAAGGCCAATTGTGTGAGGTTCAACAAGGCCAAGTGCTGAGTCCAGCCCTTGAATCACAACAACCCTGTGCAGAGCTGCGAGTTGGGGAAGGAGGGGCTGGAAGTCAGCCCAGAGGTAAAGGACCTGGGAGTGCTGGTCAACAGTGGCTGAACAAGAGCCATCCATGTGTCCATGGTGGCCAAGAAGGCCAGTGGCATCCTGGCCTGTACCAGCAACAGTGTAGCCAGCAGGACCAGGACAGTGATTGTCACCCAGTACTGGGACTGGTGAGGCCCCATGTTGAATCTTGCATCCAGTTCTGGGTGCCTCAGTTCAGGAAGGACATTGATTTGCTGGGGCATGTCCAGAGAAGGGCAATGGAGATGGTGAAGGATCCGGAGCATGAGTCTAATGAGGAGTGACTGGGGGAGTTGAGGATGTTTAGCTTGAAGAAAAGGGGGGCTCAGGTGAGACCTTATCTTTGTAACTGCCTGAAAGGAAGGTGTAGCCAGCTTTGGTAGCAAGCCATAGAATGGGACAAAATGGCCTTGAGCTGTGCCAGGGGAGTTTTAGGTTGAGGATTACAAAAAATTTCTTCACTGATAGGGCTCTCAAATGTTGGAACAGGCTGCCTAGGCAAGTGGCTCACCATCCCCTGAAGGTATTCAAAAGACGTGTAGATGTGGAGTTCAGATTTGATTTGGTGATGGTTTTTGCAGTGGGAGGTTAATGATTTGATAATCTTAAAGGTCTGTTCAAGTCTAAACAATGTTGTGATCTTTGTGAAATGCAAAAAGCATCTACAAGCTAGATTTGTAAGATAGCTCCATGAATATATTTATCCATTTTAAGCTGGAAATGGGTATGACACATGGCAGCCTTAAGTTGATGTGACTGTGCACAAGACATGGCTATCATGCTTTTAAGCCTGAACCTGTGCTATTGAGTCTGGATGAGAACTAGAGTTCATCTGGATGGATCTGGCCATATGACTAATTCTGCAGGGCACAATTCTTTTCATATCTTTTGGAACCTTAATGCCTGTACAGATGAAATTATTTTTGTGATGCTAAGCTTTTTAAAATGAAAGATCACAACATACAGTGATAGATAGCTTTCTGAAGGACTCTCTTATCTAAGTTGTGTCAGGGTTCTGTTGATGTATGTTTACTCAACATATGTATTGAGGAGAGGAGGAAACTGAGTTGTTTTAAACCGTGGCACTTTCAAAATGATATTTGGTTCTCTATTATTTTGAACCTTAATAAGATTGGATTTACTTTTCCAGTGTCTGGACCACTCCATTCAGTTTTGAGCTGAAGTCGGAGAATTAAAACAGGATCCTGATAAGATAGAAATTATGGTAGTGGGTGGAGCAGAATTGGAACCTGTGATCAGACCTGTTGGCTACTGTTTGAATTTAAGAGCTTTTGTTCCTTCTGTTTGTTTACTTCCAGGCACAGGAATCCTGTTTAGTCTTGAGCTCTCACTGAGCAAGGCAACATAAAAAGTACAGTTTTCTCTATTCTGAGTAAACAAGTGTACAAGTCGTATGGCATCCTGGAGACAACGAAGAATGTCTCTTGTTCCTAGGGATAGGACTATTAGAATATGATATTTAGGTAACCATGCCAGATGTCACATTACATATTTTTCAGACTTGTGATTGACAGCTATATGAGAAAAGTTGAGAAGCAAGTTTTGACACAGGATGGTTTTATTGATATTTATTTGGTAAACCAGTGTGATTAGTAATCCATGAATAGCATATCTCTTGCCCAGATTCCCAAGAATCAGCAAATGGGCACATGCTAGAACTGAATATGTGAAGAGGTAAAGATAAGCATGTCGTCACTTTTTATTAGAAATTTGTGTTGAAGATTCTTGTTCCTTGTCTATCCCTGGTTTCATTACTGGAAAATTGATTACTTCTCTAAGAAAAATGCAGTGTATTGCCCAGTCCAGTCATTTTAGTACTTCTCTTGCAAACTAAACTTTTTTTTTTCCTGTATTTTCCTTCTTTTTTTTCCTTCTATAAAATACTCATAATATAAATGTGTAAATGTTGTGGAAGTGTTTAATGAAGAGCATCTACTGAGAAGTATGCTGCTTATGTAAATACAATGGCAGTGAGTTACTTGAGTGGTTCAAGTTGTCAAGATTCATCACAATAATAAGCACTGACAAAAACCATCTATCAGCTTTGCAATGTGGTGTTTTGGTTCAACAGCTGTGATTCTCTGCCTCACTATTCATGCAAAAGTAGCATGCACAGCACTTTTATGATCAAGCTCTTAAAGGACCAAATCTACCTCTAACCACTCTGATATGGTTATATTGATCTGCATGCACATGAGTTGCTAGTTGTGAATGCACTTGTAAAGACCCAAGGTTGCAGGTGCTACCTTGTGGTATTTGGCATTTAAAGGTATGAGCAGACATACAGAATCTAATTCAGTCTTTTAGCCTCAAAATTATGTTATCAAAATGTTATTTTGTGATGCATTTAGTGGATTCAACATAAAATTGCGAGAATTGGAGAAAGGGAGGATCAATAATAATCATTTATAGGTATGCCTTTATAGTGATATATTTTTTTTATTCCATGGAAGCCTGCCTTTAATTTTTGCTCCGAAATTCTAAATTTAATAACCTTTATTCTTCTTTGCTGATTCCAAAGAATGTAAACTCCTTCTTTGGTATGCATTGTGGCAATGTCTGTCCCTGAACCTCTCATATATCATTGTCTATATAGTTACACAGCTCTGAATAAATAGAGCTGAATTACCCAGCTAAAATTAAGCTTATTATTTTTGTTAATAGAAATATTTTATAATTAAGTTAAATGGATGTAGTCCTTTTTTTGTGGATGCTTACCAACAAGCTTGTATCCATTAATTAAATTTTCCCAACAAGAGAGACTCCATTTATTTAATTTTGCTAGAAAACTCACCAGCATTAAAGTGGTTCAGTCATCTGAATGTTAGCAAAACTCAAAGTGGATCATTGATCAGAATTGTCCAACTACCTCATCTGAAGTTAAAAAAAAAAAAAAAAAAAAATCTCTAATGGAAATGCTCCAGCCTGTGAGACCTATGTCCTTCACAGCTTTTATACTTTATATCCCAGGCAGTATAAAATTAATATTACAAGGCAGGGCTCATTTATACAGACATGTGAAGATTATAAGCAAACACTCCTTATTAATTAGCAGAAGTTTAGTTCTGGACCTTTTGCCTGCCACCTGGATTTCCACCTGGTCACAATACAGGTAATTTTTCGTGTATGTTAACCATGATAATGGACCAAAGCCATGCTTGTTACCTATTTATTTTGTAATCACAGAGATGTTATATTTAGCTAAATTCAGTTTAGGAAGATCTTGGCTCTTGTGCATTGCCGAAAGTATCAGCATAATAGGGTGAACTAGTTGCTTGTGTTCAGATCCAGCATTTTGTCTGTTGTAGTGATATAATCTTCATCATTACAGTTTCCTGAAGTACCTTTTCTTTCATACCACATGTAAACACTATGACAGTCCCATTTCTCCACAAATTACAATAGACTTACTGAAAAGTAAGCAAGACATAAAAATTACTGTAATTAAAATATCACTACTGTCTAATAATAATAAAGGGAACATTTCAAACCCAGAACTAAGGACCTAAGCTACATATTTCAATGAATTTCTGGAATACTGATATAAATCACTGGGCAAGTTTCTCTTTGCTCCTGTAGAAGTAAGTATGTGAGACAGTGTTTATATTTTGTGTGTACATGAGCATTTTTATAGACCTAAGCAAACAAATTGCAATAAATTATTATATAGAGCTAAGTGGATTTTTTTTGTGTTCCTGTTTATGAACAAATTGCACATATTTCTAACAGTCTGTTAGCACAGAAAATTTAAAACACTACTTAGGAAGAATGACTTTGTGCTACTGTTTCCACCATCACCACAAATGCTAAAATCTTAAAATGAGATTGTTGATGTGAATGTGTATGCAAAGTGCATTCGATTCCTGTGGATATCCCAAGGAAGTTCTTATATTTACGTGTGCTGAACATTTGCTCTGGCAAAATCCATTTGGATTAGTATGCAGCAATAGTGGAAACATTGTCAATACAGAATGCTATTTGACAATCTTGTACTTGAGACTCTTTCAGACAAGTAAACTTGATTCTTTCTGCCTTTTTTTTCCTCACATGTGCAAGTTTGGTCACTGAAATCCCTGGCCAGTGCAATCCAATTAAAGTTCAAAATAGAATTAGGAAGCACCTGCTTTCCATTCATCACAGACCAGCAAATGGAATAAATGTTCCAAGAGTTTTACACTTGTCTGTAGTTGCATAGCGTACTGAATCAGTTCTGCCACTGACATAGTGACAGAGGTTAAAACTTCTACAGCATGCAAAGCTTCTGTAGGATATTCCTCCTTGATAAGGTTTTTTGTATCTTGTGCTCATATACTGAGAGTACCACTGTTAAGTAAGATTAAAGCTGGTCCAACATGGAAATGGTGGCTGATTTCTCAAAATCAACTATCAAGATGAGAATATTTGCTGATATGAAAATATGCTTTGAAAATGGTTATAGCTGGAATGCTGGAAGAAAACATGAGGTAGTAAGGCAAGATTCTGAGTCCTGCTGGAGAAGCTCTGAACATTTCTTCTGTTTTAGAATTGTCCTTCAAGTTCCCAAATAGAGGTGTATTAGGCTGACAGGTCTCACATTGTCCTAGTATGCCTAATTGTTTGCATCAGAATTGGGTGGGCCTGTTATGCAATTCCTGTGTAGGGAGAGCTTGTGAACTCAACTCTAGTTTTCATTTAACCCCAGCCAGCAACTCAGGACTGCACACTCCATCTACCCCCAGTGGGGAGGAGCATCCAAAAAACTTTTTGATTTGAGATGATTTTGATAAGATGGTTTTGATTGAGATGGTTTGAGATAAGAACAGCCTAATAATTTAAACAAAATAAAATGTAGTAATAATAACAACACCAACGCAAATAATATTAATAGTGAAGAAAATGGGAGAGAGAAATAAACCCCAAGAGAACTGATGCACAACACAGTTGTTCACCATCTGTGACCAGTGCTCAACCAATCCCCAAAAAGCAATTGGCCTCTTCCAAAACATTCTATGTTGTGGAGTATCCCTGCAGCCTGTTCAGGTCCCCTCTCCTGGCCATGCTGCCACCCAGATCCTTGTGCACCTCCTCACTGGCAGAGAATAAGCCACTGAGCAGTTCTTGGCTCAGGGTAAGCACTGCTCAGCAACAACCAAACCTTCAGTGAGTTATCAACTTTCTCACACTGAATCCAAAACACATCACTGTACCTGCTGCTAACAAGAAAATTAACTCTACACCACCTGAAGACAGGAGGATGTCTCCTCAAAGGAGCTCAGGTGGTCCCTGCAATTTATTTGAAACTAGTTTATGAAAAATACTAATATTTCCTCCTTTTTTCTGCTTACCTTGGTTCAATAGCAATTACTCTCATGAAAGTACTCAAAAAGATCAAATTGTTGGTAATTTGGGTTTTTAAAGCAATTTTTCTGAAATCAGTCTTATATTTTTAGTCATAAAGAGAGCAGTTTTTAAAACTTTCTTAGTATAGTGGTACCTCAATATAATTGTATGATTGTATTGGTATCTTTGGTTGTTGGGATGTTGTTTCTATTGTTTTTATTATTATTTTATTTTTATTTAGTTAGTTTTTGGAAGGGTTTTTGTATCCTTATAGGGATAGTGATAGTGATAGTGATAGATCTCTCTTCAGAAATTGTAGTAGATGTTCTAAGATTTAGAGTGAGAGGCATGTTTCTGATTGTCTGAACATCAAATCTGTTTTTCTGTTTTAGAATAATCACTCAGAGCTTCTAATGCCACCATGCGTCAAAGAAAAACAGTCCTTGGTGGGGTTTTTTTACAATTACCAGTCCATGTTGGTATTACAGTGAGACAAATAGTCTGCAGCCTGTGATGAGTTTTGACTAGAAGCCAGAAGAAAAAGCTATTACTTCATCAAAACTCGTGTAGATAAATGTGAAATATATAGTGCTTAGGCTTTTTTGCATTTGTTATTTGTTTGGTTGATCTGTTTCCAAGGATAATTTGACAGAATCTGAGATGGAATTTTCCATATTTCATTGTCTGGTCTTAATAAACTTTTATTAGAGCTCATGTATTAAATAAATATGGTTAAAAAGAGCTTTACACAGTACACTTGATTCAGAGATTACATTATTTTATAGCTTCAAAAAAGGATTCATTATTAAGATGTCAGTATTAAGCTGTGTGTTATTTGCTATGTGGTCAGATTTAGATATCATCTGAAATTGGTTGAATTTTAGACAGATGGTTTTGCTCTTTTGAAGGCCATTTTTGGTACACAGTAATGTTATGCTGTGCAGTGAATTCTGCAGGATGAATTTTTCTTCACCCAGTACTATCAATAAAGGGCAGGGCTCATGGCTACACTGTAGAGCAAGGTCCCTTCCTGCTCCCCTTTGCTCTCAGAGAGCAATAATTTTTGCCATTCTTTCCATGGTTACAAATTGTCTCCTCACTTTTTATAGTTGATAGGCTCTGAGCAAAGATGTCTCTGCACAGTCACTCTCTGCTATCCTTGTTCATGGAGGGAAATAAACCATCTTGTGGGCCTTTTATCGTCTTCTCTGGCACCTATTCCATGATGAAAGAAGCCAGATCTTGGGGCAGGCTTATCTCTGGCTGTTAAAGATGGGCCCAGGGATGGGTTATAAGGGGCCAGTTTTGTGATCCAACCCTAATGCCATTCTGCCACTGGGGGTTTGAGGCATACTATCTGTGCCACCAACCCACTTTGAAGCCACATAGAAGAGTTCACCTCTCAGCAGACGCCACTTATGAGTAGACCATTTTATCTTAGAGCTGCTGATGAAATATAGCACAAAAATATCCCAAACTGAATCAGTTGTTTTTCTTGGCACTCTCTAGGCAACAACAAAGAAGCTCTGAATTGCATAGATACAATGATCATTCCTTTTGAAAGAGAATCACAGAATTACAGATTACTCTGAGTTGGAAGAGACCCAGAAGGATCATGGAATCCAACTCTAAAGTGAATGGCCCATACACAGAGGAAGTGTGCAAGGAAGCAGAAAATCTTTGAGGGAGGGAACTTTGAGGCTATTGTAGTAGTAGTCATATGGGAGTAACAGACTTGACCTACTCTGAACAAAGCTAGCAATGAAAAAGCAAAGGGGTCTCAGGCTTACTCAGATCTATCTCTCCTGCCTAGAAGCCTTCATACATATAGGTCACCCTTGTTTAAATGACTGCATTCATGTGACCAACTCACTTTGTTCCTTCCTTCCTTCCTTAGTCTAAGTTGCATCAAATTAATTCCTGTTCTTAAGTACCAAAATCAGAATTTCACACTTGAATGGATGGTAGCCTGACTGCTAGAATGTAGTTATCGGCTTATTGCAGCTGCCTACCAGCACCTGCAGTGGTTTGAGACCTCCAGGTCACTACTGAACTTCTATAAACCAAGACTCGGAAAGAATGGGGAGAGGGAGATTTTATGTCCTCTCTAACATACCTTTCAGAAATGTGTCCAGAAAGGCTTAGAGTAAAAAACCTCCAAAAAACCAAATAAAATGGACTGAGGGACCTGTGTTGCACAATCTGCCATTTCCTTACCTGTTTGATTTTCATAATTTTCTTTCAGCAGTGTGACTAACCTCACCTCTTTGTGTTCAGCAGCTGAGCAAAATGCACACTGCTATATTCAGAAGCACCCACTCATTCCTTGCAGCTTTTATGACAAAGCTGTCCCTCCACATGTCCATGTTGGCCTCTGACCCTACATGTTTACTCAAGTAAACATGCCAGATGGCCGAGTAAAGTGGTAGGGTAAAGAACAATTCTCTGGGGAGCAAGAGTCATTAAATCCTTCTTCACAAACCAGACTTAAAAGCAACAATTTCAATAAATGCCTTAGAGCAAGTTCACAGCTAGGGTAAAAGGGAGGAGGAGAAGAAATGAGCAAAAAAATCCCCAATCCAACTCTCTCATTACACATTTTGTTTTCTGTACCACCAGTTACATTAGTAGGAAAAACAAATAAAAATATGAGTGATCATTAGGAAAGACAGACAGATGGAATGAGTGTTTAGGCAGAGAGGTGGAGGCGGGCTTGTGTTTGGAAATGAGCATTAAAATCTGGTGCTTAAATCTTTTAGTGACCTCTGCAATATTTCCCACATCAGTCTCCCTCCAGAGGGGCACTGTGAAAAAACAATTGCTGCAGTTGCCACTGAGTCTGCCGCTCTTCATTGCACAGAAGTAAAAAGTTCAGATCAGGGGATACCTGTGTTGGGGTCATTGCCTGCTACAGGTGGTGCTGTCACAGTCAAAGGCACCGCAGAAAAGAATAATGTACAGAACAAGAGAAGCCAAGTTCAAGGAGTGGGATCCACCTCCACTTAGCCTATCTGACATGCCAGGATGATTTTATGCACATTTTATAATATACCCTCCAGCCCTTGCTAGTCAGCAGCCCTAGCATAAGATTTTACTTCTACCAACAGAAAAGGCTTCCCTGACATTCATTAGCTGTCATCCCAGCAGCTTTGCTCTTGCTGTGGTTTGGTGGGCAAGGTGGAAGTGTGTCCAATTCATTAAACTTTTCAATTTTATCCCAAAGGGGAGGCTGAGTTATCTCTCTAGACTGCTTCTTGTTTGCAGTTTAACTTCAATTCCTGTGTGTTTTATCACCATTTGGATGAGCAATGCTGCATTCCTATTGGGACACAGGGGCATTCATTCCAGGTCCAGATCATGATATGGTTACCTAGCTGTAGCTGCCTTAAAATACATCTTGCTGCAGCATCTTCTTTTCTGAAGTATTATGGACAGCATGACTTATGAACGAAGGTCAAGACATGGTTTGAATACAGCTTTTATACCTCGTTCTCTGAAACATTTTATTTCTTATCAGCCTCAAAGTACACAGTACACAGGTAAGCAGACATTGATTTTTCTTTTTGTTTCAGGCAGAGAACAGAAGTGTGCAGAGGAACAACGTTCCCAAGGACAAACCACAAGCCTTTCAGCACTTCAGCTTCTCTTCCCTTAAATGCCTGCCCTGAAAAGCCCCAGGAAGGAAGGGAAAGACAGACGGGGATGCAGACTGCTCTCCACATAACTGGCCATAGGCTACTACTCCTGGTTCATGCACAGCTCATCTTAGACCTTCCTGCTGCCATCTTTTTTCCTAATGCTTTGTTCAATAATTTTAAACTCACTTCTACCAGCTGTATTTTTCCCAGAGATAACTGTGAATGCAACAAGATCAGAGGACCTTGTCCTACAGCTAATCTATCTACCTATTTGTAGTTAATCTCTTTTCTCTGTAACAATGTCATTAAAACCCTCCTGAGGATCTGGCCCACAAACATATTGTTTTAAAAAGTAACTTCACTAGTAAGATGGGAAAAGTAAGCAAAAGACCACCTACAGTAATGTCTTTAAACTTTCTGTATGCACTAAACACCCTCTCCATATGTTGTCACTTCCCTCAGTTAAAAGAACATAGAAGTGCATTTGGAAGAGTGGCTTCTGCTCCATATTTCTGTCCATAAGCCCTGAAACCGCGGTCAGCCTCTTTTCTTAATTGGCTGCATAATGCAGCCTTCCTGCTTCTGAGCTTTTAAGATGTACTTGAAATATGCGTTCAAGTTTTCCTCACAATTAGAAAGGTTGGAAGCTTGCCTTTTTGAAAAAAACCCAACAGCATCAGGTATCATGAGACTTAAGAGAGAAAAGTAACACAGCCAATACTCTGGCACCCAAACCTCATCTGAAGACTAGAACAGCACAGCCTGCTGGCATTGGTGGAGCTCGGGCAGGGGAGCACTGGGACCGTGTTGCAGCCCTGACTCCAAGGTGAGAGTCAGGATTCATTAAACCAGCCATGCTTTTTCTGGAGATAGAAAACCATGTAAGTTACTGCAGTCAGACAGCAGTGACCAAGCATCACTGCCTGCTGTCTGACTTGAGAGAAACTGAAGGGAATGTGAGGAAATTATCAACATAATGATGTTGAAGCAATGGTCTTCCAGGACAAGTATTTTTCTTGAAGGATGAAAGTTTGTCCTCTTGCTAATTTGCATCTACTCCTTCTCAGAAAGTCTTCTTGGTGCTGCATTTTTTATATTCTTTTTTGTAAGCAAATGAAAATGTACATTACCATACAACTTATTGTTTTATTGGATATGAAACTTCTCATTTAGCCTTTACTAAACAGTATTTCTGGTTACTTGGCCACCAGTCAAAATCTATTATTAGAAATTTATTGCTCCGTTAGCTACAACAGGATGAAGCATCAGCGTGCAAAACGTTCTAGTGCTGCATTTCCTCACTCTAAAATGTTAGTGGTTTGCAGATGAACCTCCATTTCCTTTTAGTTCTTATGTGGACATGGAGAAACAGAACTCAATAATGGCTGGCCAGTGGTTCTGCATCATTTAAAAGGGATACCTGAATGGTGCAGATTAGGATGAGATGAGGGAATTACTCAGTGTCTGCACAGGAAGTATCTTCAGGGGACTGCTGCTGGATGAGCTGTAGCTCTCCTTACACATTTCAAGGGCAACTATGCTGGCAGAACAGCCTGCTGGCCTGTGCACAGCATGAGTCTAACAACCATGATGAGAATTCAGTTCTCCAGGCAAGAACTTTGAAAACATTGAGATGATCTTGCTTAGCAGAGCAGGACCTCTGAGCTTTTTTCTCTGTGAGATGCTGTAAGGTGTGAGAGTGGGAGATATGAACAGCAGTGAGGGATAGAGGGTGTGTGGGTAGCTTGATTTGATGGGAGGACAGGGGTTGTTGTGTTCGATTGATTGGGGGGATCAGGAATATGATATTCTTCAAATGTTGCAATAAAAACTAAAATTGCTATCCCAGCATTGATACTGTTATCCCTGGATTAGAAAATAGTATCTTCCTAGGAGAACTGAATCTCATAAGAATATATGAAACCACATACATTCGGAAGTAAAAATCCTGATAAAAATAGAACTATCATGGGTATTTTACAATATTGGAGAAAACACTAATCAAGCTAAAATAAGGTACTTGGTAACTCAAATGTTTCGCTCATGGAAGAAGTGCCCAAATTACTCAGCCTCCCAATCCTCATATCTAAAATAACTAAAGATATTCTCATAATGATATTAATAATTGATATGCCATAATAGCTCTGTATTTTAAAACATTTGGATGAATTTGACACAAATGGCTGTGACTAGGGAATGCTCAATGTTGCTAGAGCACAATGGTTGTTAGTGAAATAGATACATGACTTCTGTGTGCCCCAGTACTTCCAAGCAGCCAAATATAATGAATAAATCCCTTTTCTACTTTATATTGAGCTACATTTGGATCAGGTTTATTTGTAGAATTTATGGCTTCAGTTCAGTGTCCATTTAGGAACAATTAATAGAAGCTTTATTCTCTACAGACATTTTAATAACAAAAAGCCACTTAGAAATAGAGCTGGTAAAATAATATGCGTAAATGACCTATCTTTTTTTTTTTTTTCTTCCTATCAGTATTTGAATAAATTCTGGTTCTTAAAACTAGCAAAGCAGTATTTTAAATAATGATACCCCATGCTTGTTCTAGTAATCTGAAAGTTTTAGGACTGATCTTACAGAACTGGAAACTTCTATATGATCTGTACTGTTTATTTACCATTAGGTTAATATTTTGGGCCTTTGACCCTCTAGATTGTTGTTTGATGATGTGTGGTGGCATAACACCTGAAAAGTTGTGATACCTCCCTGAAACTGTTGGGTCAACAGTTGTAGCATGTTTAGAAATTGCTGTTTTATTCCTTGTGCTTTATATATTACCATATCACAGAAATGAAAAGCACAGCTAAGAATATTTTGTTTCCTTGTTCTTATTCACCTCTTTGAAATACAGAGAGGGAAAAGATGTTATCATGAGATATGATAAGAGATTTTATATATAAGAGACATGTCTCTATATGCTGCCAACAGTACAGGTTGCTGGCAGCAGGCAGGAGTTGCACAGTGAACCTGCCTTTTGTATACTGGTCATGTCTGAACAGAATTGATAAATATTTTTGGTACTTTTCCAGCATATCATCTTTAGAAGTACAAAATTGATCAGTATAGCTCTGCAGGGTGCACTGCTGTTGCTGTTTTGGTTGGAAGAAGAGAAAAGAGGAGGGAGCAATACGCTTCAGTTTTACTTGCCGAGGAGAGCAGGGCTGCAAATTGCGCGGGGAGAAACAGTAGATGAAGAATTCACATTTTGGTGCTATCCCAAGCTTGACTGTATTCTCTCTTTTTCATTCTGCAAATGCTCCTAATCTGTGCTTTATGTTTCCTATCTGGCTTTCTTTTGACACTACAACCTGCACAAATCACGACCTTTAAAGTAAAAAAAACGTCTGGAATGGGTTTTAATGCTGTCCAACTCCTGTTGAAAGATGGACTAACTGCTTGTTTTCAGATTTTCTTTCACAAACTGGAAGTCAGAGACTTGGGAAAATTATATTTCCTATTCCTCTCTTCATATAGTGTATGGATTATTTTTTCCTTTTAATTCCAGTTTTATTTGTAAAGTGCATATTCACTTGATATTTAATTGAGTATAAAGTGTTAAAAGAATGTACAGATCAATGTAACCAGGGAATTTTTTCTGTTTGCTTAATAGATAGGATTGTGATTCAGGCACTGGTGCTCTTAAGACACTATGCAAATTAATTAGTGTTATTTAAATTTGTGTTATATCAAAACAACTTAGTTACAATAAAAAAGTTCCTTCCTTTAAGAAGATTTTTGTTAAGGATCTTCCGCTCAGGCTGATAGTAGACAACAAAGAACATCCAAGGCAATGGGAACCCCGCTGTGTCCCAGACAAATGGATGCTTCCATGAACAGGGGATTTTCTGTTTCTTCTCACTTCATTTTTGGTTGTTTGGGTTGTTTGTCTTGGTTTTGGTGTTTTAGGGGGTTTTTTAGTTGAAAATATTATCATCCTGCTCAGATATGGACAGGGATATATCCTATAAATCCTCACATAAATGATACAGAACTCAGAGTGAAAAAATCTGGACAATAGACAGTGGAGAGACAAGAATAAAGTTACTGAAAAACAATTATGTTACACTGTCGCAGGGGGTGCATCACAAGTAACAGCATTTAAGGGAGTTGCCAAATCCAGCAGTATGAGAATAAACATTTCATCACTGTCTATTTATTATTCGCCCAAGGAACCTATACAGACAAATACAGATTAAGGCAGTAAGATATGCTCACTATCTTTGTGTGCTATGAGCTTTTTTTATGGATGGTTTGAGGCATGTTTCACCATCTTGGTAAGAATGGTTATCAGGTCCTTGCCACCCTTTTTGTCATGGCAAATAATATGGCTCTAAAGTATGTTTTTTGGCTCACAATCAAAATTTATCACAGGCTCCTCAAATTTCCATTTGCTTCAGGTGCACAAAAGCATGTCATACCTTTTCAGTGGATGAACTCCAGTGTCACATTGGTTTAGAGGATATATCTGCTAATGAAGCTGTCATATGTATTTTGTTCCAGAATCAGAAAAAGCCTTTGGAAAACACCTCTAAAGGTGCTGTTGTTCATCTTGTTCTGCGAGACAGAACCAAGGCAGGATTCTGCAGTGTCACTGATAGAGACTGCAGACCCTCCAGACCAGCTAGTCACGTGCTTTAGTATCTCTTATCACAAAATGTTTTCCTGATGCCAAGCTTCATCCAGTCATTGCAGTCCAAACCCGTTACTTCATGTCACTGTAACAGAGGAGAGATGTGTTTCCCTTTTTCATCTTAGAGTTTCTTTTTTGCATATTTTCATTAAGAAATATATATATATCTTTTTGCTTCTGTAAACCAAGTCTTCCTTCCTTCCTTGAACTGACATTATTTTTCTTTGGATCCTCTCCATTTGACAAATATATTCTGTGGACCCTTGTTGAGCCTGCATTTCTTCCCAGAGTGCAAAGATTGCTTTACACACCTTGCTACTAATTTTCTTCATCTTTCTATATATATTTCTTTAATATTTGCCTCTTTTTTTGAAGCAGCATATCATTGTTAACCTACTGTTCAATCTGCAATTTGCTATAACTTCTGTGTCTTCTTCGGTGAATCTTTTTAATCAGATCTTCCCTACCTGTCAGCTGCAGGATTGATTATTCTTTTCTAGGTATAAGCTTCACATCAGTCTCAGTCCATCAGATCTGTTTTCCAATTTTTCTTAATTTTTATTTCAATTCTGTGTTGTTCAGTGTTTGTATGTTTATTCTGAGATCCATGAATTTAATAAGTACATTATTAATTTAAAAATTTGAATAATATCATACATACACCCATAAAGTATTCAATTGTTCTTTCACATTTCATAGTGCACCATTCATAACCACGTATCTTCAGTATGTCTGAATGTTTCACTTGGTCCTGCTATAGTTTCATTATAACAATGATTTTCTAACTTGTTCCTAGGAAGAACTCATATCAGTGGAGGTTCCTAGAAAGGTCTCATGTTCTTTAATTGTTGTGGTTTAAGACCAGGTGGAAATTAAGCGCCATGAAGCTGCTTGCTTAGTGCTCCTCTCCTCCCCCACACCTGTGGGATGGAGAGGAGAATCAAAAGCTAAATTTTTAGGTTGGGGTAAGAATGATTTGATTTTAAAAACCAAAATAAAATACAGTTATAATGGTAAATTACAACAACAACAACAATAATAGTAATAATAATGGAAATACAAAAAACATGTAAGTGATGTACAATACAACTGCTGAGTGGTGCTAGACTCCCCTTCCCAAACCCAGAGAAGCATCTGGATAATTCCCTTTAGTTTAAATAGCGGGCATGACATTCTGTGATGGGGTCAGTTCTACTCACCTGTCCCAGATACAGTTTGTTTTGCACACCTCCTCACTGGCAGAGCATGAGACAAAAAACTTCCATCAAGCCCTTGACTTAGAATAAACGCAACAGCAAAAAAAACCCCTATCACTGTGTCAACACAATTCTCAGTCTGAATCCAGAACACAGCTCTGTACAGCTATTGAGAAGAAATTAACTCCATTTTATCTGAAACCAGGATATGAAGGTCATAACAAACACTTATATTTTCTAGTCTACTGTGAGGGATACTCCTCTACAATAGTGGAAAAGAAAATTTGTTTTCAACAAATTCACAATGAATCTTATTCATGCTTTTGTTCCCGTCTAGCTGCTTTATTTGAAGTTAAGATTGTGCTGGTGTTTTTTTCAAAATTTTTTCAAGAATGCAAGTAAAACTGAAATTCCCTGGCTTCTTTTTCTTCTTATATTTATTAGTAATGACAAAAATTTTATCTGCAATTTTTCAATCTTTTGAAATCTTGTCCTCCATGGGTTCTTAAAAATCACTAGATTACAAATCAATCTGAAAATGTTTTTTTCGTTGGGACCAGAAAATTTGTAAAGTTAGTTTATTTAAATCTTGTCTGGCAAATTCTTTGTGTATGTCATTTCTTTATGCTTTGTTACTCATGTCAATACTGACAGGAAAATTATGATAGCTAAACCATAAAATGAAACTATGCTTCAAAAGACAGCAATGATGACTTTAGTGAAGTTACAAGAAAAAATAATCAAGTGAAAAAATTGATGAATGCTGATCTGCTGGCAACATTCTCAAAGTCCAACTAGTTCATTTCTGTGCTATAACCTGTCAGCATATTTAGGTCTTGGCTTACTGAGTATCCTCTCGTTAAGAATTCAGAGAATCATGGAATAATTAAGGTTGTAAAAGACATTTAAGGTCAAGTCTAACCATGAACCCAGCATGTTTCCTCAAAACCCTGTCCCTGATATTCATACATTATCTCTTGATTCTCTGGTAGTGATTTTTCTTGTATCACTGATCCTCTGACTGGGATTTGAAATCAGTTAATATATATATTAACTTTAATAAGAATAAAAAAATAGTGTGTCTCTAATGTAAAATATCAGGATGCTTTTCATAGATAATTCAATCCAAATGGTGGGTTGGCTATGATCCCCAAAAATCCGAATCTGTCTGTGAGGTAAAAAAAAAAAAGAGAGACAGCTTAAAGCCTTTGAGTAAATACTGAGAATTTTTAGAGGCAGAGTTTTTGCAGGGATTCATGAGTGTACTGTAAATGACCAATACATTTTTAATATTGAATATAATAGGATAATTTTTCTGAAGCTCATAGATGGAACAGTATGCTTTTAAAACAATATGCTTGTAATTTTTTCTTGGTCTCAGGACTCCTATACATAGGTAGTTTATTTATCTTGGTGGTCTAAAGCCAAATTATTATAAGGAGTGAATAATTTTAAGCTGGAATGATCACTCCATACATAGAATGTAATAAACAGATGCAAAAGCCACAGCACATTTTTTTGTTAGAATTTGGAAAGTTTACGTTTTCGTCTTATTTTTGATTGCCTCTCCCTTTAATTTATTAACTTTGAGAACCAGATAAGAATCTATAAATGGTAAAGAGACAGAGTATTTTCAATGCAATGTGTCAGAATTAATGCAAGACAACAGTCTTCAAGTTATGCCTAAAAATAATCGTGCTTAGTCATACGAAACTACTTGTCCAAACCATTACTTGAAAGAATTTTCTTTTCTTGCTTGTGAACATGATTTTTTTTGTTGTTTTATAAATATCTGCTCTTGAGATGCCCTACCTGGAACACTGCACCCAGCTCTGGGGCCCACAACATAAGAAAGATGTAGATCTGTTGGACCAAATCAGGAGAAGAGCCTGTAAGTTTTTCCCAGGGCAGGAGCAGCTCCCCTGTGAAGGCAGGCTGAGAGAGTTGAGACTGTTCAGCCTGGAGAAAAGGACACTCCAAAGAAGGCCCTCCAGTACCTAAAGGGACCTTGTGAGAAGTCTGGAGAGGGACCTTTCACTAGGATGTGTAGGGATAGGGCAAGGGGAAATGGCCTTAAGCTGAAGAAGGCCAAATTTAGATTAGTTAGGAAAAGATCCTTTCCTGTGAGGGTGGTAAGGCACTGCAGCAGGTTGCCCAGAAAGATTGTGGTCTCCCTTTTCTGGAGTTGTTCAAGACCAAGCTGGATGGAGCTCTGAGTAACCTGGTCCAGTGACATGTTTCTATATAAGGCAATTCATCCTTTTAACCAGCCAAAATTAAAATTATTCTATTTTAGGTGCAAAAGGGTAATGGGATTTCTCTGTATGAGAGAATATATTAAGTTCTACTTTGTGCTGTGATGAAGGCTGTGTAAATGGGTATTTTTTTCTTTCTGGAAAAAAATTATTTAGTAGAATGAAGTAGATCTGCATGAGAATCTAAACCTTCATAACAAACCCAGACCCTTTCCCTTTGGATCATGGATTTTCAGTTTCCACTGTACAAAAAGCAGCTCAATTTTTCTCACTTATAGTTCAAAAACAGAGAGCAGAGGGTCTGCCAGCAAAGCCACTCTTCAGACCTGGTACCAGTGAGCCACAGGGAGCTCCCCAAACTCTTCCTCTGCAGAAGTGAGGGGTGTCCCAACTTCACTACCCTTGTGTAACAGACTCCTGTGTCTGTCAATAGTCGTTATCCCAGCCCATAAACTTTACCTCTTGTGCCTCCAAATCTCCTCTCCATCCTTCTGGCAGTAGAGGTGGAGGGATAAAGGGGAGGGGAGTGAGATGTCTCTGTTTTGGAGTGTTTTGGTGTGAACACAAAATTGGGGAAATCCATTCCTAAACGCCTAATCTCAAGTTGGATTTCATGATTCTTATGGGTCACTTGCACTTCCAGGTGGCCCATAATTGTATTCTACAATTACATGATTAAAAAATATTTAAAAAAATAAATAATAAGTGTGTTAAGCAACCCTCCCAATTACTGTAACTTTGGTTTTTCTGGAAGAGGAATATGATTTTTTGTTGGAAAAAAGTAAATAAATATAACTTTTATTTTCTTACTTCTTGGAAAATATTTGCCTAACTTGCTCTGAAATTAAAGTACAAAAAGAAAATAGTTATTTTGACAGGTCAAAATGCTTTATGCTCACCCAAATTCAATAAACACGAGCAGCTGACATATGCATCTATCTGTATCTATATGTATCTATATGTATCTATATCTAATCTGTCTATATCTATATCCAATCTATATCTTATCTATAATCATCTATCTATTGATATCTATTGGTATCTATACTTATATCATCTATCCATATTTATCTATCTATATCTATATCTGTAACTTCTATCCAATGCGTTTCTTATAGCAACTCTGTATTTTAAGAATTTGCATTATTAATTTTGATGTTTTGTAACTTAGCAGAGTAACATTTCTTCCATTACAGAATCACATTACTTGAGAAATTAATTCCTTTCCCTCCCATCTAATTCTTTCTAAGTAAGAAAGAGGAAGTAAAAGATACCTAGGGTCTGGGCAAGGGGTAAAGACGAGCATATATTTTAATAATCCTGAAAAACTTAAGTGGTCAAATATGAGTGGGAAGAAGAATGAAAAGAGTAAAATGTAGTTGTTTTGTAGAAAAAGCACTTCCTTTTGTATAATTTTTCCTAAAAATTATTTTAGTTTTTGTCTATTCTCTTCCTGAAGTTTTCCTGAGAACTAACAAAATTCTTTATAAACTCAGTACAAGATTTATTAGTAATACAACACGGTACAACTCTAAAAAAGGGCCAGAATCCTCACTCTTATTGCACTAGTTAGTGCAAAACACAATTGTCAGGTAGGATTATTCAGTTTCCTGTGGAAATTGTAGTGTATTGGGCAAATTCTGCCTAGTGGATTTTCTTTTTTCATAGGAGATTTGCTATTACAAGAGCAGAGGGTTTAATTTTAATTTGCCTTGGTCAGATTACATTTGGGTAAGTATATTCTCAATGGCATCATCAATATTTTTTGACAATGACATAAATTCATTTTTAGAGAAGCTAAAATTAGCGAGATTTGTTATTGGAAAAACTTTGGGTTGGGGTTTATTTAATTGGGTTATTTTTATTCTAACAAAATTGATTAAAATGTTACTAATTTTCATGTGAATGTGAGTCGTACATATGCTGTTTTGCAGGCTAGCATTGCACAGTGCTATCGAGTCTTCATATGAAGAAACTTGCAAAGTGTCAGAATGTGTAACTTTACTGTTTTCATTTGGTTAGGAAGGGCTTTTGCATTCTAAAGCAGATGTTTGTAATGGAACAAGAGGAATGGGCTAAATACACGCAGGAAATGTTATTTTACAAGTAACCTTAAATCGTTGCTCTCTCTGGTCTTCAGAGGTTGTCAAGGCAAGCCCACAAGAAAAGTGTGACTTAGTTGTCTTGCTATGCTTTATACAATTACATTTAGCAATACTGCATAATCAGGCAATGCCCTTTCTAGCAATGTTACAAGAAGAGAAGCAGAGATCAAGAATTCAAATGGCAAGCAGCCAGTCTTCCAGCTTCTGAATTTTATGTTGATTATATACAGAAGATATTGCTGTAGTGTTCACCCTTCTGAGTGTATAACTGTGTATCTGGGGAAACAGATTATCCTATATCTGCGTGCTACAGGGCTGTGGCATTTTTTCCCACAGCATGCGGTTCTATGAGCTGCTATCATGGACCAGATATTGGGCCCAAAGGACAGATCTTGTGTGAAACTGAAGTTTTGAGAGGACGTGCACAAAATCAAGAAATAGTTTTTGGCATGACAAATATTACTGCAAGAATTCCTCTGTACAATCTTTCTTGGGTTAAGTGTAATAATGGTGTTTACTCCTAATGGCTTTGAGTACACACTATTTTTTTTCCCCACAATGAAAGCAACAGTTGTTTCTACCTTTTGTCCCAGTGCCAGTTTTTACTGGGCTGCTTGTTTAGTGGTTGAATGCCCAGTCTGTGTCAATTGTTTCCATTCAATTTTATGCATAATTAAAACAAAAACCCTCTGCATGTCTGTTTTCTCATAAATTGATAGAAAATGCATATCTGTCCATAAAGTTGGGACTTATTATTAAACACTAGAAAAATTGTCACATCTAAACGCAGAGAAATGCTTTTAAAATTTTCTCTAATGTGTTTTTTGATTACTAGATATTAGCTGACACTTGTACTGGCTTCTTGTAGATAGCTGTACTATATCAGCATTTTACTTAACTACATTTGATGACTTTCCACAGGAAAGAGCAAAAGAGTGGTCTTGAGCACATATCAGTTTCAGTAACTAATGCGCATAAAGTACTGTGTGTGTATGTGTATATGGATGCATATATATGCATATACATATATATATATATATATATATATATATATATATATATATATATATATATATATATGTTTTTAATCTGTATGTATGTCTGCATGCGTACATACAGATACATATGAAGTCCATACATTTTTCATGTAGTTGGTGACTGCTGGTATCTCCAGCTGTCCTGATTTCTGCAGAGAGGTTTTCAGACCACTCAGTATCTGAAGAGTTGACTGTACAGGGTAAGTTTGATTAGGTGAAAAATTTTACAGTTAAACTTGGGAATTTTGGAAACAAGTGCTCAGAAAAGATATTAACTCTGATTTATTATTTTCTTTTACCATTTATAGATAAAGATATCCTACTTTTGATGACAGTGTAGTTCTATTCTATATTTTCTCAAGCTTTCTTATCTGATTGAGACAACTTGAGATCAAGGAGGTCTCTGTATGATATTGACTGTTTTCAAATAGTACTTACCTATTGTTCATTCTGAGTGAAAAGTGCCAGCAAGAAATAGAGAACATTCTTGGCTCAGTGCTGCAGGATTAGAATCACAGAATTATGAAGGCTGGAAAAGACCTTTGAGATTATTCAGTTCAGTCATTAACATAACACCACTATGTTCACAACTAACGGATGTTATCAAGTGCTACATTCCTACTCCTTTTGAACTCTTCCAGGGGTGGTGATTTCACCAATTCCCTGGGCACCCTATTCCACTGACCACTTCTTTCAGTGAAGAATTTTCTCCAGATATCCAACCTAATACTCCTCTGGCACACCTTGAGGCCATTTCCTTCCTCCTGTCACTTTTTTTGTGGGAGGAGAAACTGAACTCGAACTCACTAAAACCTCCTTTCAGATAGATGCAGAGTGTGATGAGGTCCCTCTATATCTTCCCTTTCTCCAGGCTAAGCACTCCCACCTCCCTTAGCTACTCCACACAAGACTTAGGCTTCAGACTCTCCTGCAGCTCTGTTTTCTTTCCCTGGACATGCTCCAGCACCTCAGTGTCTTCCTTGTAGTGAGGTGCTCAAAAATGGACACACAAATTGAGGTGTGGCCTCAGAAGTGCCAGGTACAGGGCAGATTAGAATCTCTGTTCCACTAGTCACACCAGTGATGCAGCCCAGGATGCCATTGGCTGTCTTGGCCCCCTGGAAACACTTGCGGCTCTTGTTCAGCTGGATGCTGTCCAGCTTCCCTAGGTCCTTTTCACTGGGCCACTTTCCAGCCACTATGCCTGTAGTGCTACAGGAGGTTGTTGTGATACAAGGGCAGGACCCGACACTTAGTCTTTTTGCACCTCAAACAATTGACCTTGGCCCATCAATCCAGCCTATCCAGATCCCTCTGCAGAGCTTTACTACTGTGTTATGGGGTCTTAATTCTGCTCTCCATTTCCTTCTTCCATCTCAAGCTGCTGCATACTCCAAGGACAACTGATCTTGCTATTAAAGTCTGGGGCAAAGTAGGCATTTCTGTATCTCAGCCTTTTCCTTGTCCTTGTCTGTATGTTTCCTTCTATTCTAGTAAAGAATGTAGAGATTGTCCTTGAACTTCTTGTTGCTGATGTATTGGTAAAAATATTTTTCATTACCTTTTACAGCACTAGCCAGATGAAGTTTCGGTACTCACCCTTGTAACTTTCTCCCTGCATAACTTCACAACATCTCTGTTGTCATTTTGATGTGCCTGTTCCTTCTCCCAAAGGTGATACACTCTTATTTTCCCCAGGAGTTCCAGGTAAAGCTCTCTCTATATCCAGGCCAGTCTTCTTCCCTTCCCTCAGCTTCCCAGAAGCTCTCATCTTTTGGCACACGGGGATAGCCTGCTTCTGTGTCATTAAGATTTCCTTCTTAAAAAATTTCTAAAATTCCTAGACTCTGCTGCTCTTCAAGATTGCTTTTCAGTCTCCCAAATGGAAAAAATATCTGCCCTCTGAATGCCCAACATGGCAGTTGAACACATCACCCACTGGTCTTTCTCAGATCACAAGCAAAAGGTCCAGCAGGTGCCTCCCCCAGATGGGTCTCTCATAAGCTGTGTCAGCAAGTTCACTGCCACACACTTTCTGTCACCTTCACTACTGCTTCTTCTCCCATGTTCTGTTTCTGGCAGACCTGCATTCCTGCATGACCATTCTCAGATGCTCCCACAGTTTCCAGCAGATCATTAACCCTTGATTTCTTGCTGTCACAAGGATCTCCATCTCCTACCAAGACAGCAGACTGAAGGACCTATATAACACACTGCCTCTCAAAAAGTGGAATGCCACCCCAAGTCTTATCTCAAATTACCTTGATTTTTTCCTCTTCCACCTTCAATTCAGAGTTTAAAGCTATGAACTCTACAACCTTTTCCCTTTTTGAGGCAGGTGTGCCCCATCTTTTGCCAACAGGCTGGTGCTGTGTAAACCCATTCATGATCAAAGCCAATCCATGATCAAAACCTCCCAAATTCTGACACCAAGCTCAGAGTCATGAATATGTATAATTTTTTTTTTTTTTTGTTCTTACCCTTTCATTCTCTGTAACAGGCAGAATAGAGAATAAGACCCCTTGGGCTCCAGATGTCTCAGTCAGTCATCCTTAGACAGTTGAGAGCTCTCTTGAGAGTTTTCAGACTTCTTGCTAGATCTTCATCACCCATCTGAAAAAAAAAAAGAGTAATGGAAAATAAAATCTTATACCCTGGGCCCTAGGAAGGCAGCAGACTTCCCTTTGGGCTAGATCCCACTGGCTGTTAGGCTGGATCTTTTGTTCTCCAAAGGAAGGAGTCACCAATGACAACTGCCCTCCTTTTTATCTTGACTGAGGTGGGGAGAGACTGACTTGCCCTAGGCTGACAGCTTGGTTGCACCTTCATCTCCATTGCTGTGTGTCTGGCCCTCAGGTACCAGATCCTCATTTATATTGAGGGCACCTAAGTGGCTGGGAGGAGATTCCCCTGCTACCCCTAAGAGAAATCTGATTCACTGTGTCTTTGTCACCCCTAAACCCTTGTTGCTGACCTGCCTTTTTAGATTCCCTCCTTCAGAGTGGTAGTAAAGATGGTAGAGGATTTATACCTTCTGGTGATGCACCTGGCTGATGGTAGGGAATGGCTCCACCAGTCAATCTTCTGCTCTGTGTCCCTGATAGTTCTTAACCTTTCTGCACGCTCCCTTAGCTCTGCTACTAGGTTGAGCACATCAGCTCATCCACCTGGTCTGGTCACACCTCACACAGCTGTGGAATCCACTGCCCACCGACACCTATGCCAAGCTCTGGCACACTCTGCAGCCTGACACCTGGACAGCTGCATGCTTTTGTGAAGTCTCTGTGCCACCACAGCCTTTTTGGTAATAGCACTGTGCCCAGGGGATAGCAAAGCTGAGTTCCTTCCAAAGGGGGGTGGCCAACTAATTTCCATATTATTTTACTAAGAATTCACCCCCCTACTAAGAATCCACAGATTAGAAGAGATCAGAGGCCGTAAACCAAATTTTAGTGCAAGTCTCCTTTTGTACTGTTCCACAATTATTTGTGTTGCAGCCACTCTAATTCCCATTGCTGATATCTCCTCTTTTTTTAATAAATGATGCTACCACAAGAAAGGCTGCTGACCAGCAGGGTATATACAGGAAAGACTTATAAATATTCAGTACTTTTCTTTCTCATTAATACTCCAAGCACAGTGAAATGTGTCAATAAAATCTAGCTGAAGTACTGTGGATTGTGCTCTTCTTTCTGCAGCAGTCAAAACACTGTCAATACTGATGTAAGACGACATCAAAATATGTTGGGAAACCTTGTGAATACTAATCTTTTCAGTCAAGGGGACTCTTTAAAAAGAAACTTCTGTCAAAAATCCAATTTGAAATCTTCCTTTTGCTTTGAATTATACATAAGACATCTTTGAAGAACGTGACCTGCTTTACGTCATTCAAAGACATAATACAAGAGAAGATTTTTCTTTTCATCTGACCCTATGGGAGATGTTGTATGTTCTCAGTGCAGGTGACCTGGTACTAATACAGGAGATGACACATAAAAAGAGTGACATCATTCACAACTGGTCATTAAATAATTCCTAGAGACTCACAAAATAATTCTGCAGAAAAAGAAAATTGGGACTAGGTGATAATTTGAGCCTACATGCTCCCCTATTCTGAATTCATTTTTTCCCTGAACATGGAAATTTGGAAATGAAACATGGAAAATCCCCTGCATCTAGTTTTTTTAACAGTACATTAAATATTAACTGTGCTGGGTTTTGTTACTATCAATGATTTAAATGATTGGTTTATGCATTAGCAAGTGAAGTAGTTCTATTTGTCAGAAGAATATACATTTCATCTCACTCTTCTAGAGACACCTTTCATTCTAGAAGATATTTTATGGACACTTTGAGGACATTAACCTAGTGCACCCATATACTGCATTTTTATGATAATCTGGTTATCATAACCAAATAATTTGGGAGCAGAGGAGAGCAAAGGACAGATATGGACAGCAGAAGTCCTTGACTCTTGGGCACTGTTTTTGGCCATGAGATTCAGGCACTGAATGGTTTTCTGTGGGCAGCAAATGTCTTGTCACATCTGTGAGCTGAAAACAGCATTAATTGAAGAGTTTCTGAGAGAAAATTATATAATTTACAGCAAATAGGAAATAGATACCCTAATAAAAAGAAAATAGTTACCTTATCTTTGGTTAACAATTCTGTATTTTGGACTTTACAAAAAGACTGGCACTGGTTTTTGATTTATTCTTAATTTCAGGTAGTTATGATATGCAATGGAAGTGCACAGGAACAAAGAAAATGGCAGATTTTTATTTTCCTATTAATTAAGATTTTTCCATATTTAAAATAGCTTATTTCAGGTATAATGAACTTTCACCTGAACATGAGAGAAAAGGTAATCCCTCCACAGTGTTCTTTGATATACCAAAGAGTTGTACTTCCAGCATAAATTGTAAGAAATTCCAGTTCTTTGAGTATTACCGGTTTACATTAATTTGTTCTATGTTACATTTTAAGTCATAGATTTTCTGTCAACAGCTCTTTATATTTGTGGTGTGTAATGCGTTGAGCTGTAAGTAGAATACTGTGCCTGGTGCTGTCTATGCTGACTTGCTGAATATTTTTAGAAGTGTGTAAAAATTATACTTTTCCCTCTAATTACAGCTCAGTATTGCAGCTTTGAAAAAATAACAGCATTGCTTTGGGAGTTAGTCACAATAATATCAAGAGAGGAACACACATCAATAGGGCTTGAGATCCTCCATGAGGGAAAGGGGGTGTATGAGATCTATTAACCTATTAAAGAAATGTGACACATAAAGAAATACGACAGTGTAACCTTTCTGTTACTCAGCTCAGGTCTCAGATCTTCTTTTGGAGAGGGATGGAGAGGGAGAGCATATAGCAGAAAGACTTTTGTATTTCTATGAAAATGAGGAATGTCAGAATGATTGTTTCCATGACCACTGCCCACTTCTCTGCAGTCTCTCTGCCAGAAATCTTGCATGAAAATATTAAATCCCTTGGGGTGCCCTTCCCTGGCCTTCATGCTGTGCCTCTGTGAACACTAATTCATTAGGCTGTTCTGGTAACACTTTCAGAATTTTTGGTTGCTTTGGTGGACACATACCATTGCCTTTCTCATTTATTCAACAGAAAATATGGGATACCTTATACCTTCATCCCATACATCTATCTTCACACACAACAATTATAGATCAAGGTATCTTTTCTAGTTACATGATACTTTAAATATACATGAAATTGGAGAAACTCTGAACTCTAGAAAGTGTGATAAATAACTTACTATGAAGTTTGAATGCAAATGGCAATACCTGAAATTTTAACTCAGTTTTGCATATATAATTTCTAGGTAAAAAGGCTTTGATTTGTTTTTTCTAGTTTATTTAATTGATTTTATTATCTTTTATTCTACTTCTATACTTAAATTTATTTAGTTCTGCATTTTGGAAAACAAAAAACAATTTATACTTTAGCATATAAACGATTCTGACTTTTGGGGAGTGTTTAAGCAAAAATCAATTTTTTAGGGGTGGAAACCATTCTATTCTCAGTTGAGTCAATAAAGTCTGCTCATCAAGCAAGGTCATCAGTAGTACAAGAGGGGTTTTATAATCCAAAATTTGTCCCTCATCACTTCTCTCCTACAGACTGTCTAACACAGAAACAGGACTTCTACCTACAAAGTACTGGAGTATGCAGATATCCTGAAGCTTATGAATACCTGCATTTGGTTCAGTGGGGCCATTCAGATGCTCACTGCTGAGCGTCTGGCTGATCAAGTGCACCCGTAAACCAAATCCTAGACTGAGCCAGGGTACATATCCTGGTGTTTCCCTTACTCTATGAGGGATTTAAACAGAAAGAGGCTTACAATTTTATTTTTAAAATTTTATTTTTCAATGGTTAGGAAAGTGCTGATTTAATTTTTCATTGAAAAATAAAAATTTTATTTTTAGAGACTAACATTACAGAAGCTCAACACTCTGCTTGGTTCCTCCTCTTTTTCCCCCCCCTTATGAATGTGAAATGAGCTGTTTTCATTAATTATTATTTTTAAAATTAGCTGTTTCTCCCCTCTTTCCCACTGAGTAACAATGTTCCTTCAGTTCTGTGAGGTCATGGCTCTATTTCACTTATCAGGCACAAGGTAGTAAATTGGAAGCATTCTATGCTTTTAAGATAGAATGGTTTTAATTAAGAAATCTTTTAGAGATAATGAAAAAGCTGACATTACTGTTCTATTCAGCAGAATGCAGACAGGCCTTTCAGTACCTTTTCCAAAATTATCCCTGTGCTATCAATGCTGCTAAGTCAAAGCCCCATGCAAGCCTTTACTGATTCAAATCTGGGTCACTGCAGTGTGTAGACAGCATTTGCTTTAAATTAAATAATTCCTGAGCATGACAATTTTCTTTGTTCAATTTCTTTCACAAGTTGTTATGGCTGTTTGTTATAATAGCCACAATGTGCTAAATATAAAAGAAGAAAAAAATCTACAATTGTAAGGGGAATAAAGCACTAGATTACCAGAAAAGTTGCCTTTGGTGTACTTTGTAGCCCTTTACATTCTGTGAAATATTTTGTACTCTTTAGTTGGTTTTTTTTTTCAGTTAACACTTAAGCAAACATTTTATATGTGAACATTAAATGAAACAAGATTTCTGGAAATTAAATGAAACTGAAAAATGTCTAAATAGTGCCAGTGGTAATGACAGATCACTTTATAAGGATAACATTTTGTTCTTTCTTGTATTTTTGCAAAAATTTTAAAAGCTGCTTTACATTTGTATTCAGAGAGTGTCAAAGAAAATCAAAGGAAAATCCCAAAACTTCAAGTTTTTGCAAGAGCAAACATAGGCTGATAAAGGCGTGAGATTAATGTAACTGATTCGCAGTCTTATGCAACAGAAAATTCCATCATCTGCTGTTAACTACAAATATTTTTGTATTTATATGAAAAACAGTGATGGTGTATACATTAAAAATGTTTGCAATGAGTAGGGCTTATACATTATTGATAAGAGTCTTTAGTAGATGATGGAATTACTCCAAGGATGAATTTAGACCAAACTGCTTTTTCTGATGTATTGTGCACAATAATTGTAATAATAATTTGTAATTCTTGGCAGACATTCATCTTTGCACACAGACAGCTTCTTATAAATTCCTTTTCTTGGGGGAAATAGCAGGGGAGATGATATTTTTCATAGCTAATGTCAGCATCTGTGATAGGACACTGTCCTTATTTTACGTAACTCAAATTTTGTTGACTTCTTTCTAACCCCTGTAATTGTTATAGAGCTCTGCATTCCTATTGCCTACCATTAAACTTTTTAGAGTGCCTGGCTGAAATGGAAAATTTTTCCATAAACCCTCTCTCTTAATTTCTTTCCTTGAATGTCTGATTTAAAGTAATTTGGCTTTACAAATTAAAAACTGTCTAGTTCATTCAACACACAACTTTTTTGTTAAGCAAATGGCAGCATGTTCCACATTTCTGATAGAGCCATAACAGACACAAGAAATTCAAGAACTATCCACAGTGGACTTTATTCTTGTTGCAGTTTCTCTGTAGTCCATTCTCCTGAGCTCAAAAAATGTCAGATTCTTCTAAGGTAAGACTGCAATGCTTCCTTTCCAAAAGCTCTTATGGGAGTGGATGTGAAATGCATGAAGTGAGAAGCATTTGTGTGAAAAGAGCATGATCCACAGTGGTAGATCTTTCTGGATGGATTATGTCTAAAGTGAGCTGCCTGGCCTCAGGAACTTGATCAGAGGATATATGGATCATTGACTCCAGTTAAGAGCTAGGGAAAAGACCAGTAAATGAACCAAATTTATCTATAGACTGCTGTCTACAACAATATTGGCACAAAATATTATTGCTGTAGATTTGTTGAAAAGGATAATATGAAGATAATTCAGCATTTGCAATTTCTTTTTAAGGCCAGTGGTATCAGGCTACATTATTATATTTCTATAAATGATAGCGACGTGTTATAGGACAAGTGTCCTGTATAGGAAAGAGGATTATTGGTCTTTCTAAAAAAATATTTTCTTAGTGTGTGAGGTGATTCATTGATCTGTGTTTATTTTAGATCATAGGTGGTCAAGGGAACCCTTTCTGGTCCATATCTTACAATGTGTACAACACAGAAAATACAATGAGAGTTAACACTACTTTGCTAGGAACCCTCTGAATTATTTCAGTTATTGTGAGACTACACCAATTATTGGCGCTTGTGTGCAAGGGAACTACAATTTCAGAGATGGATCAAAGCTAGGATCAACAGTGACATTTCTTGTCCTCTGAATAGAAAGAACATGTGTTTCAAAAAACATATGACAGTGATCCTACAGTAGGAATAAAAGGCAAACATGTACTCTGAGAGCTATTTTTAAAACTGGCAGCGTGAGATAAATAGGATGGTGATTCCACACTTATAATTTTGTTTAATTTTCCCACTCACTTCGCTAAGTATTTTATTTATTTTGAGCCTACTCAGCTTTGCCAAAAAGTTGTTTTTCTTAATTTGTTTGTCATTAGTTTTAGCTCATTGTATGTTGTTGTTAAATACACTTTAAACAGAATCAACTATTTTAAAGCATAAACATAGAATTTTTATTGTATTCTATGTACACAAATACATTGCAAATGAAACAAGAATCAGAGGCTTTTTCCTGGAAATGCATTGTAGGGTTTTTTGCCAGTCCATCTGGCACGGATCTTTAGACATTATGCACATATAAATAATGCTACATATTGACAGAATGAAGGTACCACCAGAGATTAAGGCATAAAACCTGTTCTTTTTCTCGTAGTTCTTTTTATTCTTTTAAAAGCTCGTGTCTCTTTGAAAATATCTCCTGTTGTAAACATTGAAGCTAGGGGATGTAGCAGGTTGACTTGTCATCAAGAATGAATTCAGGGAAGCAACTGAATAGACTTTAGACTTCATGTTTTTTGACAAGATCCTCACAATTAGCTTCTTACTAAACTGATAAAGAACTTTATATTTGAAAACGTATTTGGGGATGTGGTTTGACATCATGACAACATCATGACATCATGACAACAAGGCCCTTCACCTTGTTGCTATTGCAAATGTTGAAAAATCTTTTCTTGTGATTCGAAAACCAATTCAATATGCTGGCACTGTGTGGTTAAGAGAAAGGTAGAACACTAGAATAGGACAGAATAGGTTATCAAAATTGCCCTTCTCTCTATAATATAAGTTTAGATAGTTTGGTTGTTATCACAGATCCTTTGCTTGCAGATTTTATTTCACTTCTGTCAACTAAGAAAGCCTTCATAGACACAAGTGATACTTCATATTTCATCAAAAATGCCCCTTTCCTCCTCATATCAAAGCAAAAGTTGAGATGAGCTGATACAGTGCCAATGTTTTTCTGACTAAATTTCTTTCTTTGTCATTAGTTTTTAAGGTTTAAGAAATAACATCGTTTCATATTTCTCTGAAAGAGTCCTGCCATAATGCGGGCTTCACTGGTTCACAACCCTACTACACATTGGAAATTAAGTCAAATACCTTGTTTTTATGTCCTTAAATTAGAGGGAGTGGTTTCAAGGTTCTTATTCTTTGGCTTGTCAGAAGACTGGACAAAACCACTACTGAAATGATGTTGGTATTGAACATATTACCTGATGTTTTGGTTGTCATATTATTTCCAAATGAAATAAAACAGAACAAAAACAATCCAGAAAACCACAAAACCAAAACAGGAATGGGATTTAAGAGATTTAGCATCTATGATTCACGCTACAGATTTTAGTGTGATCTTTAGGAAAGCCTTAAAGTGCTCTTCTTTTACTTCCTTATTACGATGGTAGAAATGCCGAATAGGTTAATTGTTCAGGAAGGCTAAATTTGCCAGATTTTTATAAACCATCTAAAAGATGTTTAAACGTCATCAGCTGGAGTTTCTATAACAGGTATTCAATGTAAGTTATTTATTGCATATTCCTCAGCTAAACTGTCTCCTCTGCAATTAAGCAAAGAAAACTTGGAAAACACCTTAATTTAAAAAAATGGACTAGTTGCTTCTACACTACTGCATTTTTCAGTGAACTGTTGAACTGTATCTTCTCAAGTGCCAGATCTTGGTTAAAGAAAGAATTATAATTCATGACCAGTTATACATAATAACTGACATGTAAGCCACAGCGTTAAAGCAAGGCCAGACAATGAAGGTAGCAACAGGTGAGGCAACACTTCTAAATTTTTTAGGGGTGAATTTTCACTTCTGGATTTTAATTTCTTTATTTTTCAGCATTTCCTCAGTCTAGAAAAGTTACCCCACAAGGCAACTTCTATCAGCAAATCACATTTCATACAAAATCTGTGTCTTGGTATGCTTTCCAACATTTCATTCTTTCTGCAATGTAGCAAAACCTGAATTAAATGTCAGAGATCTTGCATTCTGGTCATGCCCCTGCCAAGGTAAAACATTTTGCTTGTGTTCATTAGCCAATTCAGCCAGCTATTATTGTTGAACTGACTATGAAGGTGCTGAAAGCAAGGCCCTCAGGAATTGTGTGGTGCAACAGCAAAACTGGTTCAGAATTTATACTGTTGGGCTGACACCCATATCTATTTGTCTATAAAAGGTTATGTAGGAAAGACAATGCTGGAAATGACCAGAGGTGCTGGGAGAGGTTCTATCCCAGCTAGGTGTGTGAGTAGCTGTTACTGCCAGGTCAATCACCTAGTCAGAAAAATTCAGTAGCATTTGTGGATGCATCCATTACATAGGAGAAGGAAATCTAACCTTAGAGGACCTTAGAGGATATTTTATTGTCCTTGTGGCAGATGTCCATGAGAAGATATCTGTGGTGAAAAAACCCTTGTGGCAATTGTGTTATTGCAAAAGTTCCTCTCCAGAGCCACGAATGAAAACCTCAGCATTGCTCTTCATTAGGATTTTTTTTGAGTGCTGCAATGAGAGGAACAGAATTTGATTTGGGGTAATCACAGTGTAATGGGGGTCTACATATTTACCTGGGAAAGTTCCAGACGAGGTGTTGTCTTTTAAAGTCTGACTAGTCATTTATGAAGTCTGGCAGCTGATCACAGAAGTCTCAGTGAAGGAAGACTTAGTTGTTTTCCAGCAGTATTTCTCCTGGGTAAAGGACAGTTTCACCAGCAGCTGTTTATCCCTGAAACATTATGAGCCTGGGACCATGCACATGGGCCTATAGAGTAGATGAATGAAAAATATATTAGGGGTGTACTGTGTTCATGACTTGCAGGTCTCTGTTTCTGAAAGATGTTGCATTGATTATGTAGCAATGAGGACCCTCTGTGTATCACAAAACTCTATTTGAACAAACTATTTTAGAAGATTTTAAAATTGGAAAATTAGTTTCGTGAATATATGTATACATGGACAGTCATACCTATGTTTTTCTTTCTAAATGTCACAGCCACAAAAGTTAACATCATACTCAGTGAGTCATGGTTAATTTATTTCATTTTTCTGGATAGAAATAGCAAGATGATTTTTTTTCTTTTTGTCTATCTGGCTTAGAATTAGAATGGCATATATCCGAGGCTGTGCAGGCTGTGGATGCTAAAGAAAGTCCCAGGAGATGGAATCATGAATAGACAGCAGGTAAGGCAGTCAAAGGCACACATCAAATTAATTTGTCACAAGGTAATTTATCACTTGTGTTCTGGGTTGAGCTGCCTCCTATCCCATATATCCATCCCATATCTTGGATATGTTGTTATGTCTCGCAGCTGAATCCCGCCCTCTTGGGCAGGAGCCTGCAGTTCCTGCCTCCTTTTTCCTTCTTGGCTGCTTTCGGCTCTTGCTTCAGCTGGCTCGGCTGCTTTTGCCTTCTTCGCTTCACTTTGCCTCGCTCTGCTCTCCGGCTGCCCCTGCTGCCGTTTTTTCTCCCCCCCCCCCCGCCCAAGGTTTGAACCGGCTCCGGACCTGACCTGACCTGAGAAGTTGGAGAAGTCCCGGGCCAGACAGAGACGCGTCAGCACCCTCCTCATCACAGTAACCCGTCTTTTCCCACTATTTGGTGTTGGGGAGTGTATTTTTGTCAATAAACCGGTTTTTCCACTTTCCTCCGAGGTATTTTCCTTCCCGAACCCAGGGCTGGGGGGGGGAAGGGGTGGTGGAGGTTTGGTTTAGGGGACTCCTTTTGGAGGTTCTTCCCTAATTTACTCCAAACCAGGACATTTCTTGGTGCGTTGGCCGGGAAAGGGCCAGAGAAAGTGGAAAAACCTTAATAATAATATTGGTGGTTCTAGTTGTTTTGTGGGTGTATTGGGATGTTTCTTTCTGGATTCATAATGTCATTCGTGGTGAAAGCCTGCCAATATTTCTGGTCCCCAGGGATTTTTGAGGTTTTAATACCTCTGTGGTACCTAGGGTTATTCCCTTATATAGAAAAAGTTCTGGTATTGCTACTAATACGTAGCTTTTGGGGCCGTGGGGTACTAACCAGAATATTCATTGGGCTGGGCTTGCTTGTGATGATTTATAGAAGGGCTGTTAAGATGCTTAAATCTGTTCCGGAAGTGTATAGTTCATTGTTATGGTGGTGCATTCAGTTTGTTAGGGGAGAAGCAGGGGAAGAGTTTTTTCAGCCTCTGTCTTCCCTCTTCTCCTTTGAATTTTTTACATCTCTATTAGAAAATGTTCAGATTCCCCTGAGTGTTAAAGAGACCATCTTTCTGGCATTTAATCTAGTAAGTCTTTTCTATACTGTCTGCAGTTTATATAAAATGAAAGCTGAGATTTCTAGAAGAGCTAATGAGACTCCTGATTTAGGGGTAAAACCAACAAAGAGAAATCTTGAGTGGAGTGGGAAATGGGAAGATATGGGCCAAATTTTAAAGGAATTTTCTGATCCTATAGTCTGGGACTTCCCATCTGAACAAATTCAGAACCCAGCTGAGGTGGCAAAGTATTTGAAAGAGAAGTGCTGTGGTAATACTAAGGAGAAAAGGATTGTTGCAGTGAGCTGGGCCCTGGCATATGTTTACCGTACTCTGCTAGATACTGAAGGACAGCAGATAAAAGAAAGGGAACGGGGAGATAAGCTAGTTACCACCCCAGTCACTCAGGCTGCAGCTAATATCCTGGGCTCCGTGTAGCAGTCCGCAGTTTTTGCTACAGTGGAGGCTTTGGTATTTAGACATACAGCACGACTCCCACTTTGCTTTCATGAGTGGGTCGGGTCTTGCAACAGACGCATTGTACCAATATGGTAGACGGTTGCAGAAAGACGTTTATTAAGTAAAAGTTTCAGGTTATATACTTTCGGGTCTTCTACTACGTCAGACAGGATATTGCCCTACTTTCCGGGTTAGTAGTTGGAGTGGAAAAGTACTGGCACATGTTAGTAGGGGGTTTACATTCCTTTCAGGGGTAGCTCATCTCGAGAGGGGGATGGGGTTTTTCTCTTTTCCTCACCATTACAGCCCGAAATCTTCCGCTGGTCGCCTGTCCCTATCCAACCACAGCTCCGAGCCAACAGCTAAACCAGACAGGGAGTCTAAGACACTGGCAGTCGCCGGGGCAAAGAGAGCACGAAAGACTGATCGACCAGTAGAGGATGATGATGATGAAGGTGAAGGGCCCTCAAGGCCTCCCGAGGACACCCAATCAGAAGCTGGACAAACTGACGTAAAATCAGAAGCCGAACTAACTGACACTCAATTGGGAGCCAGATCAACTGGCCTAAGATCAAATGTCCAACCAGCTGGCACAAGATCAGGACCCACTATTGATGCTTTTTCCCTGAAGGACCTCCGAGGTTTGAGAAAGGATTACACCCGACGACCAGATGAGTCTATAATTAGTTGGTTAGTCCGTCTCTGGGATGCTGCAGGCGAAGCTACAATTCTGGATGACACTGAAGCAAGGCATTTGGGCTCCCTGTCACATGATCCAGTTATTGACCAAGGAATGATGAGGGTAGCTACCCCTTGCAGTCTCTGGGAACGAGTCCTGGGAAGTGTGGCACAAAGATACCTGCGCGCAGATGATCTCTACATGCAGCAGACCCAGTGGAAGACCATAGAACAAGAGATTCAACGCTTGAGAGAAATGGCAGTGGCAGAGATTATCTTCTCAGATGACCTAAACACTAAGAACCCAGATTTGGTACCATGTACACCCGTGATGTGGCGAAAACTTGTACGACTTGGACCATCTGAATACACTTCTGCTCTAGCTATAATGAAGCGGGAGGAGACACACGAAATTGTGCTCGATATGGCAAGGAAGCTTCGAGCATATGCTGATGCAGTACATGGCCCAACTCATGCCAGGATTGCAGCTGTGGAAACACGACTGCAGAAATTGGAAGATAAATTAGAGGAAAATCACAAAAAACTCAGGGAAGAGATTAGGGAGGACTTCCTCCAAATTTCGGCCATTCAAATTAGAGACCCTGGTGTTCAACGCGGGCGTACCTCTGTTGGGGAGAGAAGGCGCACTCCGAGAACCGAGTTGTGGGTCTTCTTGCGTGAAGCTGGGGAGGACATGAGGAGGTGGGACGGAAAACCCACTGCTGCTCTGGCACAACGGGTGCGTAAATTGAAAGAAGGTAGGATTCAAAGAGGGAGTCCTACTAAACAGAGAGCAGCACCAGTTGTCTGCAGCCGGGACGATGATGATATGTCTGATCCCCTGGAGGGAACCTCTAGGACATATGTCCAAAGAAAGAAAGATAATCAGGCTTAGAGGGGCCCTGCCTCTAGCCAGGTAGAGGTTGGGGAGAATCGTGTGTTTTGGACTGTGTGGATTCGATGGCCTGGCACATCGGCGCCACAGAGACATGAGGCTTTGGTGGACACTGGATCGCAATGTACTTTGGTGCCATCGGAACATGTGGGGGCAGAACCAATTTCCATTGCCGGGGTGACAGGGGGAGTACAAGAGTTAACTTTGTTGGAGGCTGAGGTGAGCCTGACTGGAAAGGACTGGCAGAGACACCTGATTGTGACCGGCCCAGAGGCCCCGTGTATTCTGGGCATATATTTTCTTCGGAATGGGTATTTCAAAGACCCAAAGGGATTCAGATGGGCATCTGGAACAGCATCTGTAGAAACAGAGGGTGTTAAGCAACTGAACACCCTGTCTGGACTATCGGATGACCCATCTGCTGTGGGATTGTTGAAGGTGGAAGATCAGCAGGTGCCAGTCGCCACTTCTATAGTGCATCGGCGGCAGTATAGAACAGTTTGAGATGCAGTGATTCCCATCCACAAAATGATTCGTGAGTTGGAGAGCCAAGGGGTGGTCTGTAAAACCCACTCACCCTTTAACAGCCCCATCTGGCCTGTGCGCAAGTCGGATGGAGAATGGAGGTTGACTGTGGACTACAGGGCATTGAATGAAGTGACTCCACCGCTGAGTGCTGCCGTGCCGGACATGCTGGAACTCCAGTATGAGCTGGAGTCCAAGGCAGCAAGGTGGTATGCCACTATTGACATCGCCAATGCCTTTTTCTCCATTCCTCTGGTTGCAGAATGCAGGCCTCAGTTTGCTTTCACCTGGAGGGGTGTGCAGTATACTTGGAATCGACTGCCCCAGGGGTGGAAGCACAGTCCTACCATTTGTCATGGATTGATCCAAACTGTATTGGAAGAAGGTGAGGCTCCAGAACATCTGCAATACATCGATGACATCATTGTGTGGGGGAACACTGCAGCTGAAGTGTTTGAAAAAGGAGAGAAGATTATCCAGATTCTCCTGAAAGCTGGTTTTGCCATCAAGAAGAGCAAAGTTAAAGGACCTGCTAGAGAAATTCAGTTCCTGGGAATTAAGTGGGAAGATGGACGGCGTCAGATTCCCACTGATGTCATCAATAAGATCACAGCGATGTCTCCACCAACTAACAAGAAGGAGACACAAGCTTTCCTAGGTGTCATAGGTTTTTGGAGGATGCATATTCCAGAATATAGTCAGATTGTAAGCCCTCTCCACCTGGTAACTCGCAAGAAGAACACTTTCCAGTGGGGCCCTGAGCAGCAACACGCTTTTACTCAGATTAAACAGGAGATTGCTCACGCGGTAGCCCTTGGCCCAGTCAGGATGGGACCGGACGTGAAGAACGTGCTCTATTCTGCAGCTGGGAGCCATGGTCTGTCCTGGAGCCTTTGGCAGAAGGTGCCTGGGGAGACTCAAGGCCGACCACTGGGATTTTGGAGTCGAAGTTACCGAGGGTCGGAAGCCAGCTATACTCCAACAGAAAAGGAAATTCTAGCAGCCTATGAAGGGGTTCGGGCCGCCTCAGAGGTTATAGGTATGGAAGCACAACTCCTCCTGGTACCCCGACTACCAGTGCTAGGGTGGATGTTTAGAGGAAAGGTTCCCTCCACCCACCACGCCACCAGTGCTACCTGGAGCAAGTGGATTGCCCTCATTGTACAACGTGCTCAAGTTGGGAAATTAAATCGCCCTGGAATTTGGAAGTAATTACAAACTGGCCCGAAGGTGAAAGTTTCAGTGTTGCAGATGAAGAACAAGAACCAGTGACCCGGGTTGAGGAAGCTCCGCCATGCGACCAGTTGCCAGCAGAGGAAATATGTTACGCTTTATTCACCGATGGTTCCTGCCGTGTCGTAGGGATGGGTCGGAGGTGGAAGGCAGCTGTATGGAGCCCCACACGACAGGTCGTAGGGGTCGTTGAGGGAGAGGGTGGATCCAGTCAATTTGCTGAACTTAAAGCAATTCAACTGGCCCTAGATATTGCAAAGAGAGAGAAGTGGCCAAGGCTCTATCTATACACTGATTCTTGGATGGTAGCCAATGCTCTGTGGGGATGGCTGAAGAAATGGAAAGAGGCGAACTGGCAGCGTAGAGGTAAACCAATTTGGGCTGCTGAAGAGTGGAAAGATATTGCTGCCCGGTTAGAAACCCTACCTGTGAAGATTCGCCATGTAGATGCCCATGTCCCCAAGAGTAGAGCTAATGAGGAGCAGCAAAATAATCAGCAGGTAGATCAAGCTGCAAAGATAGGGGAGTTGAAGATAGATCTTGACTGGGAGCACAAGGGAGAGTTATTTCTAGCACGATGGGCCCATGATGCCTCAGGTCACCAAGGTAGAGATGCCACCTATAAGTGGGCACGAGACCGAGGGGTGGATTTAACCATGGACAGCATTTCTCAAGTTATCAGTGACTGTGAAATATGCGCTGCCATTAAGCAAGCCAAGCGGATGAAGCCTCTCTGGTATGGAGGGCGGTGGTCTAAGTACAAGTATGGGGAGGCCTGGCAGATTGATTACATCACACTGCCTCAAACCCGCCAAGGCAAGCGTCATGTGCTGACCATGGTAGAAGCCACCACAGGATGGTTGGAAACCTATCCTGTGTCTCATGCTACAGCCCGCAACACCATCCTGGGCCTTGAAAAGCAGGTCCTTTGGAGGCACGGCACTCCCGAGAGAATTGAGTCAGACAATGGGACTCATTTCAAAAATAATCTTATTAAAACCTGGGCTAGGGAACATGGCATTGAATGGGTATATCATATCCCCTACCATGCACCAGCCACAGGTAAAGTGGGGAGGTACAATTGGCTGTTAAAAACCACCCTGAAAGCATTGGGTGGAGGGTCCTTAAAAAACTGGGAGCGGCATTTAGCAAAAGCCACCTGGTTAGTTAACACTCGAGGTTCCACCAACCGAGCGGGTCCTGCTCAGTCCCAGCACCTTAATGTAGTAGATGGAGATAAAGTCCCAGTGGCCCATGTTAGAGGTTTGTTGGGAAAGACAGTATGGATCAACCCTGACTCGAGTACGGGCAAACCCATCCGTGGAGTTGTCTCTGCTCAAGGACCGGGTTGTACATGGTGGATAATGCAGAAAGATGGAACAATGCGATGTGTACCTCAGGGAGATCTGAATATGGGGTAAGATTGATACGTGCTGAATGTTACTACCATTGTCTGCGTGTTAGATCAGTTAGACATGAAACAGAAGGGAATGTGTACGTGTCGAAGGTCTGAGCAAGTAAGACGGACGGAAATGTGTAAGTGCTAAAGGTCTGAGTAAGTGAGATGAAAGTTTTAATTAGATGGATATATGGGATAAGGGGTGGAATGTTCTGGGTTGAGCTGCCTCCTATCCCATATATCCATCCCATATCTTGGATATGTTGTTATGTCTCGCAGCTGAATCCCGCCCTCTTGGGCAGGAGCCTGCAGTTCCTGCCTCCTTTTTGCTTCTTGGCTGCTTTCGGCTCTTGCTTCAGTTGGCTCGGCTGCTTTTGCCTTCTTCGCTTCGCTTTGCCTCGCTCTGCTCTCCGGCTGCCCCTGCTGCCGTTTTTCTTCCCCCCGCTGCTTCTGTTTGTTTTTTTCCCCTCCTTTCTTTCTCTCCCCACCCCCCCCCCCCCAAGGTTTGAACCGGCTCCGGACCTGACCTGACCTGAGAAGTTGGAGAAGTCCCGGGCCAGACAGAGACGCGTCAGCACCCTCCTCATCACAGTAACCCGTCTTTTCCCACTATTTGGTGTTGGGGAGTGTATTTTTGTCAATAAACCGGTTTTTCCACTTTCCTCCGAGGTATTTTCCTTCCCGAACCCAGGGCTGGGGGGGGGAAGGGGTGGTGGAGGTTTGGTTTAGGGGACTCCTTTTGGAGGTTCTTCCCTAATTTACTCCAAACCAGGACAACTTGATTGTGCAGTTTTTCATGTGGCTCTTACCCCTACAAAATGACTGTAAGTGTTTACATGTATAAGGTAGTGGGAATATTCTGTCTGCATAAGAGAAATTCTTCATTATATATCCACCTTACATGTTTTCATTCACTTCTATAGGATTTCACTTCAAAATAGTTTGAATTGTGCTGGCTGTAAGTGAACGTAAACTAATTATTGAAATAACAAACAGAAAACTCCTTACTTTGAAGAATGAAACATTTTTTTTCCTCGTGCCATCTAGTATTTATGCATGCATTTAGATAATTAACTATTCACAGAATAGTCATTTGACGCTCCCAATAGTTAAGCTCCTTCTCTGACAATTAGTGTTTTGTGCTTTTTGAAGATAAAGCCACAAAAAAATCAAAGGAAGGCACATAAATCCAACAGCTTCATATATACTGCAACAAAAGCGGAGGCCAAAATGTTCTGCACAGATATGTATTTCACCATTTCTTCCACAATCCAAAGTTCAGGTTCAAGTATGAGATGTGTACCTCTCTAAGCAAAATTTCCATTGTTCTAGTCGATGGGAAGAGGAAAAACTCAAATTTTATATAAAAAGTGAACAAAGCAAACATTGTGAGTGAGTCTACATACTATGGTTTCATCAGCTAATTGACTGTGATGGAGCAATTTGAAGTGGCTAAGTAGATTGATGGGGGAAAAAAACTTGCAAAAATATTCCAAATTTAATAGAAATGACTGAGAATGAAGTAATATGTTGTAAAATTATTGGAACTGAAATGTGGTAATAAGATTAGGACCTCAAGCAGACAAGGCTGTATAGGATCTTAAAAGTTTCTAGCCTGAGGTGGAAATACCATCATTAGTCATTTTGCTTTTCTATGGGCTGTTTTTTCTAGACAGTTGCAAAAATGATAAATGTTCTCCTTCTCAAAGGTTATACAATAGAAAGTCTAAATGATCAGGTGCTGATATGTGTAGCTTTGACAGTGGTTATTACTTTTAAAAATATATAATTTCAATATTTTCTAAAAGAAAATGGCTAAGTCGTTGACCCCACTTAGTATCTGAATGTGTTATAATACCACTACTCTTTTATTAAAATTAATATTTCTATGATTGTTTCAGTGGTATGTTCATCATATTTATTCTAGAGGTCAGCTACAGGTTTTTGAAATTTGCTTCAGAAATGCTTAAGACTCTCAAGAAATATTTTATTTGATTTATTGCATATTTTTGGTTGAAAATGACCATTAAAACATCCGGAAATGACTAAAGAATGGGTACATGAGGACTTCACAAGTGGAATTATGTCTAAGAGTGAGAGGTGAATGGAGTTACTCCTTCTAACCTGATATAATATGGTGCATAAAGGCCTAGTAAACACATCTACACATTACATGTGCTACTATTAGCCAATACATTTTAAATGGAAGTGAGATATGCAGTACAACTCTTCCCCTGTGTAGAAGTAACAGGAACTAGAAAATATATCAAGAAATGTTTTTATAAGGGAAATGTAAAAGGCTAGGGCATTTGGAAATCATAAATTTACTTAGTGGTTCATTGAACTGAAAATACAGTTATGTCATTAGTCTTAAAAATAGCTGGAATTTCCCTTGCATATCTAAGTATCTTATGAGAAATATTGACACTCCCATTTAATCATATCATTTCTCCTTTACCCATATGGTATTGAACCAAAATTTTTAAATCGTGTGCAAGTGCTTGAATGCTGGACACACGTTGGTCTTTGCTAGATACATAGAGGTGAATTAAGTTCTTGGTTTCTCTAGCCCAAATATCATAGTACTGAAAAGATATTACAAAAAATATAGGGCTTTTAAAAATATGGCAATTAAATTAACAAATCATGATTTAAGAAGCCTCTTGTAGATGATATAGGTGTTGTTCTTTAAATGATATGTCAAAATATATAGCAAATTAGACACAGTAACAATAAACATCTAAATTAGGAGGTAATATAGACTGGAAAAGAATAGTTAATTGTAAACCAGGCTGAAAAAAGTATTACTAAATACATCAAAGAACAAGAAGTTTAATGGAATTGTTTAGCTAAGTGGTTTGGAATTACTGAAGAAAATTAATGTCTCACTTGTATCTATATAACTTTAGGAAATGTAATTTTTTTAAAATAAGCACTTCCTTTATCTAGTTATACATATCTTAGAAAGGATGTTTGTAGCTCATCATTCCTTCAAAAGCCTTAACTACTGTGCAAAAAAGCACATTGTAATCCTTGCATGACTTTTGGTCTAAATACAATCAGATGTCATCTCCTGCTATTGACAGCCAACTAATGAAATAACACCAAGGTCTTTGCAAAGGCAGCTGAGATTCGATCCTGACAGATATTGTTAAAACATGAGATCTAGATTGACCCAGAATGTAGAAATACAGCTGTGAAGACCAAGAGTGTGCAACAGCTCTTCAGGCTCTGCAAGCAGCTTTTGTCTTTTCAAACCTAGAAAAGAGAAGATACCAAACAAGAAAAGATGTTACACTTTTTTGCACTGTTACTGCAAACCAACAGGGCATTCTTCACACTTCTGCAGCTGATGGCAATTTTACCTTTAAAATAGACATTAAAAAAAAATAAAAAAAATATATATATATTAAAGGAGAAACAGATGCAGGGCTGCCACAGTCTCCAGGCTCAGATTTGTAGATATGAAACTTGTGCAATTAAGATACCAGTTACTGATTCTTTTGCTTTTCTAAATCACTTAAGTGGGTCATTCAGTGAGCAAGAGCTTCCTACCAATTTCATGGAAGTGCAACCTCTTGCTTTAAATCTAATGCATCTAAGTAGAACCAGCAATATGTAAGTTCAATGTGCACCTAAGAACTGGTCCAGCGCAAGGATTTTTCCTTTAAGTAGATTGGATGGGGCACATAAAAAACCTTCTATCTTCATTAATTGGCTTTGTATGGGGCAATTGTTTCTTTATGTGGAGACAATTTTTCCTCATGAGAAAGCTGATTAAATCACAGCTCATTAAAAAGAATACCTTTGTTACTGAAACTTTGTCTTAACCACAGGTAAGACTCAATGTGACCTACTTCCATTGCTTTTAGAATTCTCAGATTTTTCATTTTTATTTGAGTGCTTACCTTACGTATCATTGACTGCAGGATAAGACAGTCTCAGTCTAATTTTAGATTGGAAGATGTAGGTTTTCTTCTGTGAGAAATAAATTCAAAAATAACTTTTTAGATCATAAGATGGTGGCAAGTTTATGGACATAGCTCACATTTCCATTCTAGCGGCTGAGAAAAGGGAAAAGTGATTTTGAACTTTTATAACAGTGTTCTGATTCTTTGTATTTGGAGCTATTTCCTTAGCCCCAAAGGAGTTCTTTCTCAGGAAGTTTTTTCCACTGCTTGTATTGCCAAGAAGAGTACTTCCTTCTGGAAGATTCTGTAGAATAGAATGGGAATTAAAAAGAAAGATTTGGGAGAAATATAATGAGTTTAAAGCAATTTCTGTGAAGATCTAAATAGTTTTATACAGAATTATTCATAAATTTTTTTGTATGTCTGTAAAATCCTGTAGTATGAATACAATTTTCTACCACAGATTGGCTGGAAAATTCTGAAGAGACTGCAGTATATATTAATTGCTATTGGTTTTTTTTATCTCTCTCTTATTGAGAAATGGGCTCAAAGAAAGTTATTGACATGTATTATTAAGAGATTCCTAAAGCAATTTTGGATTTCTGGAGATTTCTACCTTTTTTTGGCATTAGCAGAAATAGATTCTATTCAGTGACTAGTACTGCTATATCTACAGGCAGCAAGTGAGATATCTAACTGTGCAATGAAAGACAGGATCCAATGATAAGACATCTTTCTGATATTTTTCTTTGGTGCTCCTTAAATTATTCTACAGGCAAACTTAAAATGGCACTTTTTGATCTGATGATCAAATGATCTACATGAACTTCCACCAGAGCACTGAGGCATATTCAGACAATAATTCAGAGATCTATATTTAAATTTTCTTGCTTCAAGGCCTGCTCTTCCTTCAGATTTCACAGTTTGGATTTTCAGCTTGGTGCTTGCATGTAACCCACTGAGTACAAAATGCATGACTCTAGAGATGTGCTTCAACATCATGGAAACAGTTGTTTAGGTCAAGGCACTGAACTGGTACTGGTCAAGGATTAAGGTTTCCAAAAACTTTGTTCAAATATACAAACACTAATTAAAAGGGCCTTTTTAAATGGACTTTTTTAATGAAACCAAGATTGAATCTATAGTTTTACTTCTGAACTGTGGAAATGTTCCAGAAGAAAACTTCTATTTGCTAGGTAATATTCCTACATGAGAGATTGTCAAGTCCCTTAAAAGAAAGCAAGATTATACATGTGATCAAATCTAGTACCTCCTGAACAGAGGCTTGCTGAATTGATCCCTTGGCTATCATGTTTTTTGTAAAAAATGTATAACTCATGGTCTTTTCAGAGATCATAAAACAGAGCTTTTCTTTGGTTCACAGGTGTTCAGGACTACAGAGTAATTATTTTGAACATTAAGAAATAAAATAAAATTACTTGCCTAGTGTGGAGATGGTAGTTCCTATGAATTAAAATGTAACTATTATAAAGGAAAGCTTGATTTCTAAATGTCAGGATTTAAATATCCTAATTAATTATATTGAAAACTAAAATTATTTAATTTTATTTGTTTTCTTCTCTGCTCTTCTAGGGGGAGCTGTTTGGTTTAGGTTTTTTATCTCTGCAAGCTAGACTTCTCAAGTGCACTACACCTTCAAGTAACACCAAAGCCAAAAAAGTCTCATTCCAGTTGCCTTCTCTTACCACAAGCAACACTGTTCTTCGTCACAACAGTAACAGTCATTAAGAAGGCCACTTTATACAGGACCACAGGAGGGAATAAAACAAATAATTCTTTTACGTCTCTAAATCTCATTACTGTTGCCATTAGCTTTCAGTTTTTACTTGGTGGCATGTCCATGGTTACTTTAGTCACTTCTATAAAATTACTTTTTGGACATTATCACAAAATAGTCCACAGAGAAATTGTCTTCCTTCAGGTGTTGGTGATTTTTCTTTTTGCTTCATTTTCAAATCAGCTGTGGCTCGTTAGGCTCATGAATCTAGACACCCATGTAGTGAAAACTTGGATCATTAAGCCTAACATGTAACCACACTGGTGACAGTGACAGCTGCCCATATAGTCTCCCTACCTCTCTACTGAAACCTAAAGGACAGAGTTGTAAGGCAAAAAACCCTGTGGCATACATGCTTTCTGCTTGCAGGGATGAGAAAGGCAAGATGTTGCTCATACTTAGTTATGTAGATGTTCGAAGTGCAACTTTTTGTCAGTCTTTTTTCTCAGATTCCCATGCCCAGCAATTCTTTAACATATCCTTGACCTCCTTAGAATGTGATACAGAGCAAAATAAGCAATTAACCTTGCTTGTAAATTAAGGAAAATATGAGAAAGGATCAGAGAAGGTAAAGCTACAGGACAAATAGAGAACTGTTATCTGTAGAAATTTAAGACTTCAGTTTCTTTCAAGAGATTAACACAAGGGCAACACATAAGTTGATCAACAGATTTTCAGTGCCTGGCACTTAGGTTCAGGATAATACCAAGGTAGCAAAAGGACCAGATGAGCCTTTCAAAAGGTACTGGCCAATGGAAAGAAAAACTGTCAAGTCAGACGGAGGAACTTAGAACTTTTTGTCACTGTCCCAGCACCCTGCTGAACTGACAGGGACAATGACATTTATCTGCTTTCTCAGAAAGTTCTCTGCTGCATTAAAGCCACATCCAACATTTTAGGGCCTTGTCTTTAGCTGTGAGGAGAGTCAAGCTCAGAGTGTGCGTGGATGAAATGGCTGTATACACATACGTAACTCTGTGTATATGGGATCACATGAATTGGATTTATTGCACTTTTAACTTGCTGCAGTTTTTACAGGCAGATTAACTCTCATATGAAACTCTTGATAACATAGCTTGGTCTCCAGCTGCTACCAATGCTAAGATCATGGAAACAACCTCTAAGCAAAACAAACAAAGAAAAGAACAAAGAAACAAACAAATAAAAAAAACCCCAAATAAACCCCCCTTCAAAAATCCCATCCAAAGAAACAAAACCAAAGCCAAAAAAGCTAACAAAATATTTTTTGCATTTTATGAACTGGTAGCAGGAGAAAGCAAGAGCAGAAAAAAGCCTTTCAAGGGAATTCACCATAGGCAAGCTAAATCTGGAAATAAGTAAACATGAAAATGCTATGATGTTATTTTTTGCAGTCTCTTGTAGAGTGGAAATGCACTTTGAGGTAACTCAGCCATTAACATCTCTGTTTAATTAATTCTTTCATAAAAAATTTCTGTTACATTAACTGGCTATTTTATAACACTTTACAGTGCAAAACTATGATTCTCCTTATCTTGTTACAAAAAAAGGTTAAAACAGGATGTTAATCTTTCTCCTCTCCTTGCCCTTTAACACACTGTTAACAATAAAGGTGTCTGACAGTATTATGTGGTGTGTTTATTCACCTTGAATGAAACTAGTTTGACTCACTGAATTTTAAGTAATTGGATTTGTGCACAATAATGTTAACTATTTTATGTATTTTGCATAAGATTAATGAAAATAGTGTAAAACTATGAGGTTTAAGTGCATCATTTGTTACTGTTACAGCATATGGAAGCATGCCCTAATATTGATATTGCAATGTAACTACAGAGTAGCAAAAAGAAATCGTGAAAGTATGTTATGGCAATCTCGAAATTACAAAAGCCATGTTAACAGAAATGATTTTCACATCAATTTACTGTGTTGCTGCATACTTTTACTTTTTAAACTGTGTCGGAAAAATGAAAGCATAAACTTCCAAAACTCTGAGATTTTGCTTTGCCAGTATTTGCTAGAAGAACCAGTGCCCATTTATACACACCTTATTTTTAGTAAGATTATAACATTATATCATTCTTAATTTCCTGCAGAAAAACAGAACTAATTAAAGACATCCTTATTAGTGTGACTCCATAGTTTTCAGCTCAAAAATCTGCTTAGTGTCATCTTAATTGCTGAGGTTTTGACCATCCAACACAGACCAAAAAAAAAAAAAAAAAAAAAAAAAGGCAACTTCAAATCTGATTAATGAAATTTAGATTAATGACCAAAGAGGGTAAGATTTCCTCATGCTGATGATCTAATTCTGTTTATAATTTGTTCTAAGGCCAGACTGCACCTGTCATTCAATTTTATATTTTTCTAATGAGGGAGTCAATGTTTCAAAAAAAGGTAGGATTTAAAATTAACTCTCTTATAGAACAGATTTTCCTTGTACTTTTAGGAATATAGTCTCTGACCATGAGAATCTCAGAATTTCAGTGTTAGTCAAAAAAATACTATTTCCTAGACAACAGTAATCCTTTCTGAAGTCAAAAACGCATGAATTTTTTTCTCATTTTCATTCAAAATCTGAAAAGTAATGCCATATTGTCCATAATAGAAAGTATCCAAGTATTGTAAATATGGACTATACTTTAGAAAAAAATAGAGCTGAGTTACAAAACATAGCTGCGTAAAATTGCACAAAATTCCATGTTCAGATTGGAAATAAGAAGATAATTACACACAACACTTTTCTCTTCATATATACTACTTTGATAACATATTTGTCTGCACTTGTAGTGGCTTTAGAATCTGTAATTATTTCTATGGAACTGTCCCGTTTGGAATAAATTAGGGAAGAACCTCCAAAAGGAGTCCCCTAAACCAAAACCTCCACCACCCCTTCCCCCCCCCCAGCCCTGGGTTCAGGAAGGAAAATACCTTGGAGGAAAAGTGGAAAAAACCGGTTTATTGACAATGAAAAAGAACACTCCCCAACACTGAAAGTGGGAAAGGAAGCTCGTTACTGTGGGGGAGGGTACTCAGCTTCTCTTGCAGACCCAGGACTTCACCAGCTTCTCAGGTCAGGTCCGGAGCCACTTCAAAACCTTGGTGGGGGGGGAAGGAAAAACAAACCCAAACAGAAGCAGTGAAAGCCAGCAGCAAGGGCAGGCAGAGAGAGAGAGAGAGAGAAAAAGAAACAGCAGGAAAAAAACCCATCAGGCCAAGCAAAGCAGCCAAGCCGGCAGCAGCAGGCAGAAAGCAAGAGAGAGAGAGTGAGCCAGCAGCAAAACCAGCAGGTCCCGCCAGAGAGGGAGGGGCAGCTGCCAGACACAACAATGTATCCAGGATATGGGGTATATGGGATAGGAGGCAGGTCAACCCAGAACACGAACATAAACGTAAAACTCTCCAAATCTAGATTTTTTTTTTCAGTAAAAAAAAAAAAAAAAAAAAAAAATTCTAAAATATGCCTGGATTTACTTTGACCTTTTAAATTAAAAGGCCATACAAGGTCAGTGTGGTTTCAGTCTTTGTAACTAATTGTAGCTAGAGTAATATTCCTTCATTTTAGAAACAAACTCAAGTATTTAACACTGAACTCTTTTAAACTTTGTTATTTTGTTGGTCATATGTGGGGAGGGAAATGCCAGACTGCAAGAATACAGAAAAGATGAATTACCCACAGTCATATGATATGTCAATTGCATAGGGAGAAAAGAGAAAAGGGTCTATAGCACTTTTCCAAGACCTTTGTTTAATTTTCAGACTTATTGTTCACCTTGAAATGTGCTTGACTTGTAAGTACTTCTGTTTCTTTTAAATTCAATTTAAAATAGTAAAAAAAGAAAAAAAAAAAAAAAAAAGATAAGAAAAAGTAATTTTCCTATGGCTCACAGAAAGCCGTGTGTGTGTGTGCATGTGTTTTCCAAGATTAAACTGTTTATCAAGAGTTAAAAAATAAATATATGTATATTCTTCCACCTCTTAACAAAATAAATAAGGGTGAATGAATAGAGGAAATCTATTCCCTTCTAACATATAAAATGAGACACGGAGTGGAAAAAGTAGGAGTATTTGGTAAAGTTGTTTGTAAGGGAAGAGCAATGCTGCAACATTTACAGTAGAAAAATGGACCAAAGAGGTCCAAAAAAGAGATGTGGATGAAGGACATGCTGGAATGGACGTGGGATCTTTCAAAAACTGAATCCAAAAATGATAGAGAGATTGGTAAAAATATTGCTAAAGCAAATTTTGATTAAGGTTCCAGTAAACAGTTCTTGCAATTTTTGGAGGTTCAGACAGGATGTAAGGTGGGTGTTTGCCATGTAAATGAATTATTCATGTTTGGGGAGGGTATCTTGGCATAAACACTTGGTTCTATCTTCAACCACGTGGCATAGGCGGCTGGAATGAGTCATTGCGTTTTTTCTTTGAAAAAAGGTTATGCTTCTTGTCTTAGGGCTAAGAGAAATCTTTTAGTTTAATGATGAACAAAATAGGGGTTTTCTTCAGGGTTTATGTAGGCCAGCCTTGATGAGGCTCATAATAAGGCATATAGGTTAACTGCTAGAAGAGGAAATGGACGCATTTGAATTATTAATCAAGATAACAAGAATTAGTGCAGAGACCAAACAAGAATTTATGTGTTTTCCAGCCTCTAGAGAACTGGTCCATTTTATGAAAGGTTTTCTTCTGGTGTGATTGACAAATATTCCTCTTCAGGAGAGTGAGAGAAAATTACATTAAGGCCAGAGAGAACCATTTAATAAGTGTTTATGGGCAAGTGAAGAAGCTGACATGTTCGCTACAGAAGAAACAGGTAACTATTGTTAGAACTCTTTTCTCTTTCAAATAAGTTTGCCAACTGATAATATTTGCCATGCTAGATATTAGTAAAAATAAAAAATTCATAAAATGTTTTGGTAATTTTTCCAAAAATGGTCACATAGCCAGGGTCGTTTGTTTTTTTCCTTCTATAACTAATAAATGAAGGAAACAGGTTTATTTGTTTGTTTGTGTCCATAGAGTATTTTACTGCATGCATTTTAGCTTTAGAAAAATGGAAAATGTCAAATCTAATTGCCACTGATTCAGTTAGAGGATCGTTTGCCATTCTCTGTTACATCTAATAGAAGGACTGGGGGAACTGCTCTGTTAGGACCTCTGGATTTGTATTCTTAATGAATCCTTATGTGTAAAGATGCTAAAATCTTCACCTTTGAGGTAAATGGTACACTCTTGGAGAAAACTGATTTAAATACTTCATGTGTCTCTGAACACAAGCACTTCCAGACTTCCTGTGTTTTTCTTATTAATCCTTTTCTGACCTTCAAGACAACTTTTTACATACAGGGGAATAGCTAAAGATTAAAATTTGAAAAGGCATATAGTCAGGTGTTGTCACTCACTGATTGGGATAGATGTACAGAGTAAATGAGTACTTGGGACAATGACTTCTGTTAAAAGTAAGTGATATGGTTTGTGAAACATAAGGGTTCTATTTTCTGCCTGGTGCATAGAAATTTATGTACGGAGCTCCATTCACAAAAATAAAGGAACTTGCTTATCTAAAACCTTGCACAATTCTGACACTGTATCAGATATTGCTGGCAGAAGATTTGATGATTTGATCTCTGAAATGAAAATAAGATTTAAAGTGTTTCTGCAGCTGGATTTTCCTTCTGTTCATATTATAGTCATCAGGCTATATTATGTCATTTTATGACAATGACATCAGGCTGTCATTGTCACAGCTAAATGACCTATTTGCAATAAAAAAATACACAGTTTGCCTTTGTTTTTTCTGTTTTGCATTATATAAATGAAGACCTGCTTTTTGCAGAGGTGCATAAAGTATTAAGTGTTGCAACCTTGCCTACCTTATCTTCTGTTATTTTCCAGTTAAATATGATCTTGTCTTAAAACAAGATTTTCTTGTAGGTATAATCAAAAGATGTCATGTCTTATACAGACCCATACTGTCTGTCTACTATAATCTAGAACTCAGAGAAAGCCGTCTTAGGAGTCTTAGGAGCACTGAAAATGGTAAGGAAGAAATAAATTATAAGATCATAGAATCATTTAGTTAGAAAAGACCTCCAAGACCATTGGGTCCAAACTTTGAGTGATCAATACGTTTTCAAGCACACCATGGTGCTAAATGTCACACACAGTCACTTCCTGAACAACCTTAGGGGATGGTACTTCCATCACCTTCCTGGACAGCCTGTTCCAGTGCTTGACAACCCTTTCTGGGAAGAAATTCCTTCTGATGTTCAACCTGGTGCAGATTGAGGCCATTTTCTGTTGTCCTGTCACCTGCTGCCTGGCAGAAGTGTCTGACCCCTACCTGGCTACAACCTCATTTCAGGTGCTTGTAAAAAGCTGTAAGGTCTCCATTGAACCTCCTTTTCTCCAGGCTAACATCCCCAGCTTCTTCAGAGATGCCTTCTCATCAGCTTCTGTTGCACTTCCCCAGCTCCACTGCCCTTCTCTCAATAGTCTTCAGCACCTCAGTGTCTTTTTTCAACTGAGGGGCTCAGGACTGGGCACAGGGTTTGGGATGTGGCCTCTCCAGAGCTGACTACAGCGGGACAATCACTGCCCTGGTCCTGCTGGCCACATTATTGCTGATACAGGCCAGGATGCCACTGATCTTTTTGGCCACCTGGGCAGATTGCTGCTTCATGTTCAGCCGCTGTTAACCAGCAGTCCCACGTCCTTTTCTGCTGGGCAGCTTTGCAGCCACTCTCTGACAAACCTCTTGTGCTTCATGGGATTTTTGTGACCGGAGCGCAGGATGCAACACCTGGTCTAGTTGAACTAACTTGTTGAATTGGGTTCTTAAGTCCCTTAGCAGTGTCTGGGATCTTATTAATAATTTTTTTGAAGCTCTATAAATATACAGGTTTCCCAGAGCAGCATTTCAGCTCTCTGCTTCTATCCTTTTTTTTTTTTGGGTCATTGTAGTCCTCCTTCAGCATTCACCAGTGCCCTCCCATCCTGGAATATATTTCCATACAGCCTCACAGATGATCACACATTAATGCCAGCAAATTGTTAGACATCTTCTGTTACTCTCCAGTCGCCCCTGGTGAAAGTCCCGGCAAATGTGTAAAAATTGCATGTTATTTCCCAGATCATTTCTAAGGGATCTATTTACCTGGCATTTCACAAAGTTCTGCACTAAAGCAAAAATTTAATCTTTTTTCAACAAAGAGAGGAAGAAAACTGTTAACTACTGGTTTTCAGCCATTTCAAAATTATCAGGACCAAATGGGGCTTCAGGGAATTCTCTAGAACAGAAATAATTCAAGTGAAAACCTTCCTGCTTTAGTTATTTGCAGACATGCAGTCAATGAAATTCTGTACCTGACACCTCTGTGATTTCTCTTTTCTAAAGCTTCCTGTCTGCTGAGGACCATTTGACAAGGCAGACAAAGAAGCAGCATTTGTAATATCTGTTTAAAGTAACCAGACGCAAATCTTATGATTTGTAATATGCATTGTAAATCATAGAAAGAAAATGTGAAGCCAGGCTGCAGGTTAACCAGGCAAAAGATGTATGTAATCAAACTGTGATTCCTGTGATGCTTACTGGAGCATCATGATTTGTTCTAAATAAGAAATCCCAATAAATAAGTATCACAGAATTAGAGGATCCATTTGTATCCCTTTATCCAAGTTAAATGATAGAGAAGTGTTCTGGTTGTAATGTTGTGAAACCTATTAGCTGGACAGCTTTGTCTGTATGTAATCTATCAGGCGAGAATGATGAATGGGCCTGGATTGCAAAACATCATGGTTTACAGTTTTAAATGTGTCCTGTTATACAGTCATGATTTGCTTTCCTGATATTACTTGTTTGACCCATTACACTTGTTCCTTACCTTCTATTCCAAAGCCTTTATTGCCTTCTTTTAGATTTCCTTACTATAGGTACCAAACCAGTGAAATGGACTTATTTGAGTCCGTGTTATTTGAGTGCGTGTTATCTCTCTTCCCCTGACTTGAGAGCAAATTACATCATTATGCTTAGGAGCTTGCTGGTGGCCAGCTGAATATTTGTGAGTCACTGCTGTCACTGACAAGGGTTGCATGCTCAAACAAAATATGATAATTGTAAAAACATTGTGAATGAGGTTGTGAGGTTTTAATTAAACATGGGGAAATGCAGTTTTTGAACTTCTGACATCTACTACTGGTCTCCATGAATGCTGGATCAGAAAGAAACTGCCCAAGGAACTCTAGATTTGCTTCAGTTATTACATTACAGGTATCAGTAAATTAAATGGTGGAATGCTAAGAATGCAGATGCCCATAACCGTTTTGCCCTGCCAGTTGTGTTGTGGGTAATTACTGGTGGTCACTGGGACATTTTGTAGGATGAAAACTGCCTCCTGGAAGCCCAGGTGATTGCTATGTAAGAATAAAGGTTTGGTGTCTTTCCTCTTGGAACCACCTGGGTGTACCTCTGAAATCTTTGAGATTATTTGTTTTCCAGCAAGAGGGTATTTATGTGCTAGTGCTGGCATTTATTGATAGCAGTTTCTCTACTGATGAATTCTGCATACTTTATCCTGTGCTTCAAGGAAGGCACCCATGGGAAGGCAAGACATATCTTGCTGGGGAAGACAGAGAAGGAGAGATGAAAAAGGCCAAGGTTAAAGCAAGAACAAAGTTTAAATATCACACTTCAGTCATACTCTTTGTAAGGCCTGTCTTCTTTCTTCCAGAAATTCTTTTGAGATCCTGCCTTTTGCGATCCTGCCTTTTGCTTGTGTAATCTGTGCCTTCGTGGCAGCCACACAGCAAAGGCAACAATAGTCTTTAGCGGGCAATACTCTGTTAGCATGGATTTCTGCCAAGAGCAGTCACCAGGAGAGCTTTTCTGAGCTACTCAGCTGGTAAACAGCACCTTTACATGACCTTTAGTCAGTTGATGATAGGTTAATGTTTTGACAGTTTATTTAATGAACTCTGCTGGGCTTCTTGAACAATGCAGGTGGTGAGATCTGTGTGTTTTGTGGCAGAAGGTCTTGGCACAATCAAATGGGATTGAGTGGAGCTATTTTCTTGTTTTGGTGCTTGAAGAAGCAAAATACATATCTTACAATTCCACACAGATAGCATGTATAGATAAATAGATAACCTGCAAGTATCTCTTTCTACAATAATGATCAGAAAAATCAAATTAGTCTAGGCAAACATCACATTCATTTGGGATCTATCAACCTTACTATACATTGATCTGTCAGTTTCCTTATCTAGTTATGACTCTTAGAGGTACAAAAAAAAAAAAACAAAACAAACCACAAAACCAAAACCCAAAAAACAACAACAATAAAAAAACACCTATGAAATTGCTTTGCTATTCCCTCTGAGAGCACTGTACTAATTCCTGTATACACCTGAAGTGTTTTGAACAATTCACTTTTTATTTACCCCAGTCTTACAAGATTGGCACCTGCACAGTGCTACAATGCTTAACTCTTCCCATGTATCATCCTGCTCAGTAGCTATCTTGAAAGAAACTGCTGATAGCAGCACTCAGATACTTGAGTACCTTGAGTATTTATTGGTTTATATGCCTCCATGAATGATAGCACTTTTAGAGATCTCCCATTTCATTACTATTTGAGAACAGGAAACTTTTGACAACCACAGGGAGAGGGACAAAATTTTGGGTTTAATCTCACATAGATTATTTTACAAATCTCATTGTTTTACTATTGAGAGGATGATTTGAGTGAATTGAACATTTTCTTCTTGTTTATTTTAGCACGCATAAAACTTTATAGTTTCTTTTATTTTCTGGGAACTGAATTCCCATAAATAAAAAATCAAGCTTACCTGAGGCAACAAAAATGTAAATAAGCCGTGCCTAAAATATTGTGGCAGGAACACTTTGTATATAATGAATAATTTTTAGTATCCAGAGTGTCAATTCAGTTCTTGGTTCATGCAGGCAAGACTGCCTTTTACTCTTTCAGAAGTACAGCATAACTGGTTCATCCAAATTCTGTTTTGCTTCTATTCTCAGCAGCTTTAAAAAGATCTGACATCACAACATTGCATTATGTTGCCCTTCCTGTTAAAACTGAATCAGTTCAAAGCAGTACAATATCTCCAGCATGTAAATGATATCCAAATCCAAAGCTGCCTTATGTAAGCCAAATGTTACGGCCAAAAGCCTTAAGCGGTGAGTGGAAACAAATCCTGTTTGGTACTGGCAGAGAGCTTACCTGTTGTCCAAGCAACACGGCTGTATGATGATGAAGGTGTTGAGTGACTTACAGGGTTGTTCAATCTAGAGTATAGGAGTGGCTTCAGGTCATTGCTTTCATTTGTATTACTGCATTATTTTAGCAACTGTTTGGCTATCTTTGCTTGAGTAGTAGATGTAACATTTTCTTACTCAAAAATAAATTACCCTGAATGTGTTCTCTGACCCAGAGCCCCAAGTTCATACAAAAGTGGAAGCTGGTGCTGAACATATTAAACAGTTTCTTTAGTGCATGTGTAAGGATGAATCTGTAAGGACAGCAACACTTTTGTTCTCTTGTTCATCTACTGGCAGATATCTGGTTTGAGATGATGGTTGGAGACATAAAGCACTTCAATAGAGTTGATTCACAGGGAAAGTCTCTATTGGCAGGACATTGTGCATGGTGTCACCTTTGTTCTGATGTTTGGTTCAACCTCTATTAAAAATTATTCTAAAGTTCTTAAATGTTAGGGTTATCTTTTGAGACTATAAATGTGCTAAGGCTTCAAGATGCTGCAAAGTATAAGTTGGATATTATTTAACTAATGCTTTGGACTCCTGATGGTGTTTAAACAAATTTTGGTGGCCATTTTTCTTGTGGTTAAAATTCTCGCCTAGGAATTGTCAATTTAAATAATTATATCTGTTTAAATCTTTGAATGTAATGCTGATTGTTTAAATGGAAATTAATGGTATACATATATTCTTTCAGCGCCAAGGAAACAGAACACTGCATTCATCAGCATTTACAGACACACGACATACGGTACATGTTTGTATATAATGGAAGACCTCACTTTTTATTGATTAGGCATAAATGGGTTAGAAGCAAAGCTGTGTTTCTCAGTTCTGTACGGGTGTTGAGATATCTACATTTTAGATTAGATTTTTGTGCATCTAACAAACCAACCCAACCCTCTGATCCAAATTCCAATTTCTGGTAAAGATTAGAACATATATATATATATTCTTTGCCCTTCAGCTTCTCCCTGCATTTATACTACAGCTGGAAGTAAAGATGATAGTATCGAATATATTTTTTTAAGAAGGAAGCAGAAAGAAAAGTAGCATCTTCATCATTATGGTCAGCGAATCTTCTCATTATGGTTATTACAGGATTTTATGCATTGGTTTCTTAATTAAGCACGTTTGTGGAAACATTTTATTCTTTGGGATATCTGAGCCACAGAACATGTTCTCACTGATCTGTAACAATTTGCAGTGTGTTTCTTTAATGTTGTTTTACTAAAGTGAAATGTGTTGCTTCCTTGTTTTACCTTTTTACGCAACTGCATTCCTTCCTAATAATTTTGTACTCCAATAGTTAAGCATCAACATAGCTTTAAAGTATTTCTTGGTTAGCCATTCTGTGATTACCTCTGTATCTCCATAGAAGAAAAAGCCATGAAATAGCACAATTCCTGTAGAGCTAAACCCTTTTGTTCATTTATTAACCTGCATTTGTGAAGGCTGAAAAAAATGGCAGTTCCCATTTAAATACTACACAGAGAGAGTAGCATCAGTGTTCTCCATGCATGGAATTGCCTTTAGTGATTAATTTTGTCAGCAGTGAGGTACTAAACCACTGTAAATGTGGAGCTCAAAAGAGAAGAATGTTCAGTAATTAGCCAGTTATTTGGACAACTCGGACATAACAGCATTTATTACTCTTTTGCTCATTGTGCTAACCTAATTCACTGACCTTTAATTTGAAACACACTTTATTTTCAGCAAGGAAAACTAGGATATGCATTTCTGCCTGGGGACTGAAGAGCACTAGGAGCATCTGTAGAGCCTAGATCCTCTCTGATGTGGCGGGGATCTGGAACTGCCCTTGCACCTGGGGTTTTGGCATGTTGAGCTGATGTTGCCAGCAGTCAGCTAGGAGACCTGGAGAACTGCTCTTACCTTCAGTGTCTGTGGGGGATTTGTAGGTAAAGAGTAGGGATAGATGAAGGCTGTGGGGCCTTGGACTTATCTTTTTCAGACCAAGAACTTTACTGAATGACTGAGAAAATAGAGCAAGTAAAAAAACTAAATTACAATAAAGTCTGCATGCATCTCTTCTACACAACTTGCAGTGTCTCTAACAAAAATAGTAGTACTTCAGACAGAGCTTCTTTAAAGATGCATTTAACAAAGTAAATTCTTGCTTGAAACTACCCCAACTATATATTCTAGGATGTTCTGCTGTATAGTCCTCTTAAAATAAATGGATTCTTTTTCAGTCTTTTTGTTACCTGTATGTTTTATTTTTATGCACATGTGCGTGTGTAGACGCATATGTATATATCTATAAAAATTAAAACGCCTATATTTCAGCAGAATATAGCACTAGATATTTATAAATATATAAATATTATATTAATAATTTTATTCCCTCTTTTTCCCCCCTCTATAATGTTATTAGATATGGCTTAATTTACATCACAGTCTTCTGAAGTGAGCCCTGTATTTATGTGGTTTTTTCCTTCTGTTTCATATTGTTCAAGAAGAGGAGCTATATTTTAAGTTATATCCTGGTTATTTTTTTCTCCTAAAAGTATACCTTTTTTAGCCAAATTTTCCATCACAAAATTTATTAAATAATCTTGATTTATTCTCCCGTAGTTATCCTCCTTTAAGTATTCACCTCTCTTCCATAAACAAGCATTTAAAATGGATACTACTATATTTGATTTTCTGGATAATAAGAACTAATAACTATATGAGGACAGTTAAGAGAAAATTCCATGTTTGCTATCTAGGCACTTATACTATTCTAGCTGTACTTCCGTGGTGGTTTAACATGAATGTGAAAGGTTTTGTTTTCCTAAGATGTTCTAACATAGATTGACCACTTAGCTGATGAATGGGATTGTTTTCTATACCTCTGGAAACGCAGTCTTGAAGGTCCCAAGTGACTTGACCCTTTCCTTTTCTGGCCGGCAAGGAGCTAACATCACCTCGTAAGTCAGAAATTCGGGCTGGGCCCCCCTGAGCCATGTCCCCTCTGTACCCTCCCCACGGCTCCTCTGATGGGGAGAGAAGGAAGAGGATTGCAGATCAGCAGTGCTGGCCCTGTGCCATGAGCCACAGCAGCCTCTGCTGGAACCTCTGGTCCAAAGTTGGAGAGACTTTTTAAGAACTTTTCTCTGGAGCTCCAGGGAGCTGATCCAAGTTTGAGTTGCTTTAGATCTGACTGGGGTGGAGGAGGGTTGTCCATCAGTGTTCCTGAGCAACTCTCTCTCTCCCTTCCTCCCCCCATCACCTGCAGCCTTGAAGTTCCGGGAGTCAGCTGGACAGGAGGAGAAAAAAACCCTGGGCAAAGACTTTAACCCTTTTCCCTCCTCCATGGAAGACAGAGTGATTTGAAATGTAGAGAGTCAGTGAAAGAACTGAGAAAGACTATTGGAAGATGGGATGGAGGAAGTGGACATTTTTGACTGGACTTCTCTGGATATGAATTATGAGGAAATGGACTTTTTTTGTAATATCCTAGTGCTGCTTGGGGGAATGCAAGTTCTAGCCAAAGGATTGTGTGTATTGATATACATGGGTTTTAACTGAGAATTTTGATTAAAATATGTCCCTGGCTCCTGAGGAAGAACAAGGAGGTCTCTATTTCTTTTGAGATAGAGGCAAATTTAGAGATGGAAGAAAATCCCTGTTATGTACTAGAAAATCATTCTTAAAACGATACCCCAAACATGTGGAAGCCCATAAACAGCTTGGGAAACTATTATATGTGTGAGACTGCACAGAATCTGCAGAAATTCTGGGCAGTTGCAGATCTGTGGCCTTGAAAGCCACCAGACCTTTTCCTGTGGCATGTTCTCCATAACCCTAGAGAGGCTCCTCTCCCAAGGTGATGTAGGATTGTGTTTAAATGATGGCAACTGACTGAAAATCATAGTTTTCTCTGTGTTGAGTGGGAAATTGAACAGTTTGAGTGGTGGGGGATGGGGGAGAAAGGTGTTTGAATGTCTCATTTTTTGTCTCTCTCTCTTTTTTTCTTTAGTGTATGTTAATAAAATCTATCTGTTTTTACTTTTAAGTTGTGCCTGTTTCGCCTTTTTCTCCCAAAATCCTATCTCCCAGTTGGTAAATGAAATTTGGCGAATGTGAAACCACAACAATTTCTTTTTAATTCCTAAGATTTTTATAGCTGATTAATTCTCTAGAGAATTCTCCTTATGTACGTACTTTGGATTTCACACTTTCTGGTTTTTTAAAGAAAGGGAAATAGGCAGGGAATATTCACATCAAATACCTGTTACTATCTTCCCTCCATTCTCTATTAAAAATTGGAAAATATTTTTCTTGCAATGGTTTCTGTCTCTTCTCACTGATTTATTTTTAATGCCCAGAAAGGAAAAGCAAATATGAGGGATTCTTAAAGTGAAAATGACTCAGATGGCAGGACTGATTGTGAGACATTATTTTAGTCATGCCTAATTTTGTCTCAGAACAGCAGTATGTATTTTTTGGATTCCTTCAAGCTCTGTATTTCTATGTTTTCTATGAAAATTTGGAGTTACTCAATTTGGCATGTATCTGGTTATGCAATATTATAAACTATTATAAATATGCAATAATATAAACTATTAGAAAAAGGACCATAAGGTTAAATAATTTGGTCTTATAAATTGGAAAAATGAAGGTTGAATTTTCTTGGAGAAATATTTCTGCTCCCTCACCACCTCTCATAGTTTCTTCCTGAATACCGTGATTTGATTTTAATTGAATTATTAATTATTTTTTCATTAGCAACTCTAGATTTATTTAACAGCAGAATAGAAATACCAGAGTATATGAGACAGGCTTTAAATTTAGCATTAATATCAGAAACTGAGTAATTGTACCAGGTAGAATTAATAATTTTGAAATGTTACTATTTTACAGGCCATAGCACATGTCAGACATAGCACACATTGTTGATGTTCACCTCTCCTTTGTCCCAGAAAAATGAGAAATTTCAGCATGAGCAGCAGTAGACAGCAGCTGGAAGAAGCCTAAGAATGGACTGAGACAAGCTCGCCCATTCCTGGCTCCTTGGATTACATCTGTGTTTTGGTAGCTATTCACATAGGAGATGAAAAAGAAAGGATAAAAAGCCCCACAGGTAGATTATACTCAGAATAACTTAAAGACAAAAGCTTCTAAAGCTGACATTTGCCAGGGCATCTTCTTACTCTGTCCTTACTAAGATTCTACTACAGCAAATCTTAAAAAGAATAGAAGATAACGTCTTTGACGATTTGTACTTCACTGAAGTATCTATAATTTTTATCTACACATGTCTATATCTACATATCTTTAATTTCTACTCCTCTCAGATATAAATACAACCCTCTATTTTAATTCCTAGGTTACATCATTGCTCTTTCAAGCTGATTCTTTGAGTAGTTCCACCAAAGCGTGCAACAAGAAATGTCTCATGACAGGACCGTGTTAAGATCATGGTCACCCTCAATTGTAGCATTTCTGATTATTTCAGCTCCCTGCTAAAATACTTCATGTGGCAATAAACATGAAAACTGAAGTGCTGCTGGAAGAGGAGTAGGGAAAGGAAATGAAAGATACTTTCATGGGAAACGCAATGGCAGAAAACTGTATGTAGTGAAAGTCAATATTATAAGAGGTGAATTAACAGCAAAATGAGAATACTCTCTGTTCTTGTAAATGGACATAAACTTTTCTTGAATACTTTTTTTTTTTGAGATAATTTTGTCATGTTTTCTGTTATTTTTATTTTTATTTTTATTTTTAAATATGAAGGTTAGACACTAAGGAATGCAAGGAAACAGAGGGAGAATGCAGATTCTTAAACCCAAATTCTTAAAATACCAGGAAGGAATTCAGACTCTAAATAAATTACAATAGGTTAGCAGAAGATCATAGTTGTTCCAGTTCAAACCAATCAAATTCAATTTTCTGATTTCTTGCTTTATGTCTTTAATATGATTACATGGATTAGTTTAACTCACTGCTGATCCATTCATGTGTATGGAGTAGGACATTATCTTTTAAAAGGGTAAATAAACACAAGATCAGTAATTCCTGTCTTGAGGGGTTTGGGGAGATCTTTCTCCCACCTTGTCTTTGCTTTGAATTTTTGGGATGATCTGTCTCATGGTTAGTCAGACAGGTTGTATTTTCAGTTTTACCAAACATTCCATTCCATTCCATTCCATTCCATTCCATTCCATTCCATTCCATTCCATTCCATTCCATTCCATTCCATTCCATTCCATTCCACATTATATGTATATGTATTATATAATACAATACCTTTCTTGCTTCCATGGTTTTTTATTTTTTCCTGGTACACTTTATAGTTCCATTTTTAGTTATTATTAATTTCACCTTGAAAATTTTTTCTCCCATTCTAGCACTACACTTTCCAACAATATTTATGTTTTCTGATGTTTTATTTTTCCACCTTCCCAAAAGGAATCCACAGACTCCATTGCCAATATCTTAATTTTTGTATGTTTGTAAATTCATTTATTATTTATAATTTCACTGTATGTTTTATTTTTCATTCATTTTCATCACAATACTCTCAATACTTTTCATTTATTCTCTCATTCTAAGCTTTTATGCAGCCTCTTTGAAGCACTGATTCCCACTGATCTTTCATTTATTTTTTCTCTCCATTTATCCAGTTACAAACAGTTGTCACTTGTTTGTTGAAATTTGTCAAGTTATTTCTAATCTGTACTTGTTATGACAGTAACAAAATTCCAACAATTTTCAGAAACGTCATATGCATTTGTAATTTATACATTGCATTTATTTCCCACAAAAAAAAAAAACCCAAAAAACCAAAAAAAAAAAAAAAAAAAAAAAAAACAAAACAAAACAAACCCAAAACCCAAAACAATGTAAGGCTGAGTATAACCTTTGAGTCACCAAAACACATCAGAGATAATATAAAGTAAAACTTATTTGAAAGATCATTCAGTCAACTTTAGCATGTCTGATGCTATCACAAAAATAGTACTGTTTTATCAGAACTGTTTAATATATCTTAGTTGTCTTTATTTTTGGAACCTAATTAAAGGAAATTCTTGTCAGTGAAGGGCAGTGCAAAGTGTAACTCTGCCTTTTCTGCATGTTCGGTTACCACAGTCCCTTCTCCACTTGTTAAAGGGCCCACATTATCCTTCATTTTGCTTTTGTAATTGGTGTATTTATGAAGTCCATCTTGTTGTTCTGGGCATCTGTATCCAGACATTTCCAGATGGCTGGAATTCTTTCTGCTTAATCTTACAACCTCTTTGGAGTCATACAAAGTGGCCTGACTTTGTATGAGTTTACATTTCCCATCTCTTTAATTCTTACATCTGGCTGTTCCTTATCCATCCATACAGTTCTCTTGCCCGCTTTTCCTGATATATTGCTCATCAGGATGCATTGGTTTTGTGCCTGAAGGAAGTGATCCATGTATATAAGCCAGTTTTCTTGTATTACCCTTCTCTGTAGGGTATAGTACCATGGGAGTCTTTGAAGAAGATACCTGTTATGATCTTAACTTCTGTCCTGCTTTTTCACCACCTAAAACTGAACTCTACAATGTCATGGTAGCTAAAGCCAAGCTTTGTGTATATATATATGAAGGTCTGAACCTTCGTATCTCCAATGAGGCCTTCGCCATTGCTCTGTATGAGGTTGAGCAGCACATCACCCTTTGTGGGATCCTCCACTACCTGCAGCAGGAAGTTGTGATCCAGGATTTCCAGGAACCTCCTGGCCTGTTTGTGCTTTGCTGGGTTGCCTCTTCAGAAGTCTGGGTGGTTGAAGTCCTGCTGAAAGACCTATTGCCTGTGACTTTGAGACTGCTTCAAGCAGCTTCTAGAGGATTTAATACACTTCCTCCTGCTGGAGTCTGTAGCACAACTCACAACAATGTCACACTTAACAAGTCTACCCTTTTATCCCGCTCCATAAATACTTGACTTGCTCATAATCCACTCCACAACAGAGCTGGACACTTGCCAAGTGTTGCCTGACATAGAGCACAACTCCACCACTGTGCCTTCCTGGTCTGTCCCTCCTAAATAGTGTGCACCCCTTTGGGGCTTCACTGCAGATCTTCACTGAGGACAGAACATAATACCTCCTAACAGTCAGATGAGACTAGGAAATAATTTAGAGAATATGTACAATATCTCTAGAAGAGGGAGAAGGTGCAAAAAGAAGCTTTCAGTTAACTCAAGAAGGTTGAGTGACTCATTTCTATAACAATCTGAACTAGCTGCACTGTGTATATATATTTTTACACTGGGAAAGGAAAATGTTGAAAAATCTCAGAATGCAGTATTACTTGGTACACATTAATACTTTCATTTTTTTATTCTTTTGAATTCTAACTCGACAACATAATGCTGTATTAATGTAAAACTGTGTGTATACACGTGCATATGTACATTTCTCCTTTTGGCCATGTAGTTGCTGAAAATGTGCAAAGCATGTTTGCTCTTGCAAATACTCTATCTAAATACCTTATCTAATGTAAATAGTTTCCTGGGTCTTTTCTACTCATGGTTGTTAAAAATTCAAAGTTTCATACATGGTGAGCCATTGGCCAAGCATATGCATATATTGTGATTTCAGAAGAATCTTATGGAACGATCTAATAACAAACCCCTAAAAGTGTACCAACATAGAACACAATTGGTTTTACCAGAGGAAAAGGTTAGATGTAATGTTTTTTCCTCTTTTTAAAATGGCTCTGTATTTTGATATATTCAACTTCTATCAAGCATAATAAAGCATGTGAGTACATTTCTCTTCTCTTGGGTATAACATGTGGCTATCAAACTGCCTTGACTGCTTAGGGTAAACAGAGTTAGTCTGGTATGTTTCTAGGAGTGGATCCATGGAGTTACACCCAAATTGCTTTTGTCAATAGACATGTCACAGTGTCTCAGGTAGTCACAATGAATATAGCAGCTTATGACCAAAAAGGTTACCTGGCTACAGATTTAGTACCAGAAGCTGCAAACATTTTCTGTTCATATAGACTTTTAAAGATATGTTTCATTTTCCTTCCTTCACCCAGTTTTCTTGTATTCTCTTTAGAATCATCCATACCTGTGTCTGCATAAACACATGCAGAACAAACACAGAGAGGTTATTCAATTTATGTTCATTTTGCAACGCCTTTATCTGGCACTTTTCAATCAGGCAAAATATTATTTCAGAAGACTGAGGGGATGCTACAGGACCGAGACTGCATTTCAAAGAAATATTTCTAATTTTTAATTTTCTTCTGTACCTTGAATTTAGTGTGTAAAACTTATCGAGTGAGCAAAGTGGAACATACTTACACCAGCACTGAATGAAATGGTGGAAATGTATTTAGCTTAATAGAGAAATAATTCTACCACAGTGCATTAAACTGGTAGGCTTTAAAATAGGGCGCCAGTATGTTCATTCCCAGTTTCACTGAATAACCTTAAAAATTAAAGACAGAGAAGTTTCAGATGCCTAAGTGCAGCTACTTATCTACCTGATGTGTGCTACAATGGAATTTACAAGGAGCTAGAGCCGAAGACTCACCTTTTACTTTGGTTTGAGATGGAATTAACTGATATTTCCTATTCCCACCCCCCTCTTCACACATATATGAACTTAGAAATTGACACCTGGTTATACTTTGAAATTGCATTGCCAAAGCCTAAAATTGTATTGTCATGGCTAGGCTTAAATTTACTTTCTCCTTAACCACTACAAAGACTGCTACTAAATTTTCTTATCAAAAATATATTCTGAATCAAGAGAGTTTCATGAGCTTCATAAAAATCATCCATGAGTTAAAGTACCTTGATTTCAAAAGAAGCTTGCAATAACTGCCATTACTCTTCAGCTGTGAATGCTTTATTTATATATTCATTTTGCAAAGTATTCTACAACAAAATTCCATAACACTTTTTTTGTCAACAGAATATACCTTTATTCATCATTATGTCAACAAAAAGGCAACAGAATAATTTTTTTGTCCACTGAACTAAAATGCAGTCACCTTTTTGCATATGCATGTAAAATACAGAATGTTTGCTAACTGAAAATATGATATTTTCTCTGAACAAATTTTGATTGAATATTGAGAGTTTAAAAATAAAGTTAAATTCTATAAAATACCTTTGACTTAGCACTTTTGCCCGAATGGAATCAGTGCTGAGATATCCCTAGGTCTGTCTCTCTGTCCTGGCAGAGGGATTTGGGAGACTTCTTCAAGACAGTAAATTTGCTTCTGAATTTTCAACAGGTAATTGGTGCAGAGTTGGGTTTGTTTTCATATAAATATTTCCTAGGAATAAGAAGCTGGATGGGCTGATAACCTTTTTACCTGTATCTTAAGTTTTACTGCTCTGTTCATTCCTACTTGAATGTGTAAGGGGTAGGGTACAGACTTGTCCTGGTTTGGAATAAATTAGGGAAGAACCTCCAAAAGGAGTCCCCTAAACCAAAACCTCCACCACCTCTTCCCTCCGCCCCCCCCCTGCCCCCCTCCCCAGCCCTGGGTTCAGGAAGGAAAATACCTTGGAGGAAAAGTGGAAAAACTGGTTTATTGACAGAAAAACACTCCCCAACACTGAAAGTGGGAAAAGACGGGTTACTGTGATGATGAGGAGGGTGCGACGCGTCTGTTGCAGGCCCGGGACTTCTCCAACTTCTCAGGTCAGGTCAGGTCCGGAGCCGGTTCTAACCTGGGGGAGGGGGGGGAGGGGGAAAGAAGGAAGGAGGGAAAAGGAAAAAACCAAACAGAAGCAGTGGGGGGAAAAAAAACCAGCGGCAGGGGCAGCCAGAGAGCAAAGCAAAGCGAAGCGAAGCCAAGGCAAAGGCAGCCAAGCTAGCAAAGAAAGAGCCAAAAACAGGAAAGAAAGAGAAAAAACCCAACCAAACAAACAAAAAAAACCAAACCAAAAAAACTGCAGGCACCCGCCCAAGAGGGAGGGGACAGCTGCGAGACATAACAATGTATCCAAGATATGGGATGGATATATGGAATAGGAGGAAGGTCAACCCAGAACAAGACTCCGGAAACCTGGACTTTCATTATTCATGTTACCATGTTGTCGATAAAGCAAATGTCATAATAGTTACCTTTTTTCAGGTATGGCATTATCATGAATGACACATTTTAAGTTCCTCTGTGTTGCCAACTGAATTCTTTCATTATGGCTCTCTTGATTGCACTACATTGCTGTGAAGAATGTGTACTGGAGGGACTGCAATGACAAAATTAATGCAAAATTGTTACTCCCTAGCCTATTATAACCTATGTCAGGTTATAATACTGCTGTATTGAAGAGATGTATTTCGCAGTGCCTGTGTGGCCCCGCTCAGCCAGCCCTGGCACCACGACAGCACTGGTGGTTCTTGGCTGTCCAAGAGCAGAGACATGGCGAAGGCAGGAGATAAAAGGCAGGAGTCTTCAGAGACATGGCTACAGAGTTTATTGGATCAGGGGACCCTCACCCCAGGGCTCTGTGTCAGAAGAGACCCTGAGAATGTGAGGGGGGTATAAAGGGGGGTAGGTCTCAGGGATGGGTAGGGCAACAAACCAATAACAGAAAAGTAAGGAGTGACTCTTGAGATGACATACAGGTGCAACATCAAATCATAACCAAATGGGAGGGGATCCCCTTGATTCTGCCCAATCACTCGACACCTCTCTTGGAATTTTCTGGACGCAGGGAGAGGCCTCAGAGTGACTGACAGGACCAGAGGGCTTTGTAACTAATGATTGACGCTTAACAAATATCTGACAAACAACTTGGGGATGAACAAAGGGAAAGGAACAGGAGGGGGTACAAAGAACTAGCCATTTTACATAAACTTTCTGGAAATGACTCATATAACAAGAACAAGCACAAAGATCAAGAACAAAGTAAAATCCAAAACATGCACCACCACAGATGGACATCTCTGATTACATGGAAAGCTTTTTCATCTCTTACACTGACTGAATGGTGGGAACAGAACTGGTTTACAGTTACTTGTAAAGAGGATTGGAGGTAAACATATAGTCTGACCTTTCACTTTGAGAACAGGAGACCCAACTTTTCTTTCTAAATTTTTCTCTATGACCTCATGACCTTTCATGGTGTTCTGTGAAGCACATGGAGATCTATGGAGAAATTGTTTTATCATATGTTGTTCTCATACTACAGGATGATAGGATTTTGTCAGCATGGCATATGAATCAACTTTCTAAAATGAGTATCAATCTAGAGAAGAATTGATAAAATGTTCTTTGTTTGTTTGTTTGTTTGTTTTTTACAGTAGACAGAAGAGTGCCAATCAATAGTTCTGTACCTTTTTTTTTCAACAAGCAGAAAGAACAATCACTGGGAAATGTCATTACACTGAGAGAATTGATGTTTTTTAGAAAATGAATTACTGCAGTGATAACTAAGTGTTTAGATGTAATGACTGATATTACATCAATAAGAAAAAAGAGCTTCCTTTAAAGTGGAAAAAGAACTTCCTTTAAAATAGATAAAAATAATTTACTTAGATTGTCCTCCTTTTTACCAATTGTCTTCTGAGGTCACCCTTCTCTTTTTGGCCCTGAATATAATTTTAAATTCATGTTCCTATTCTGCATGTAGTTTTGATACATATAGTTTCTTTTCATGTTACATTCACCAGAGGTACACATGCTACCCAGTATAGTTTCTTCCTCCAATAAAGGAGTGATTGGAAAAAGTGTCATGAAGTTGTTTTATGCCAAATAATGCCCCTGAAAGCCCCATCACTCAATCTAAAAAGCAGCTCACAAATTCTTCATTGGACAACTGTTGTTCACATGTTGTCAAGATGTCTGTGCTGCCAGCACTTTTCCACCAGCATTCAGGCAATTAAGAAAATTATGTTCTCTTATACTGTAAGAGATATTGTATTTCCTAGTACATAAACAACTAGAAGTTTTTACAAAATTACAAAGCATGTTTTGCCTCTGTGAATTCTTGAAATCTACTTTGAGGAATAAAAATTGACAGAACTCTAAAATACAGAAAGTGATTTTATGTTTTGTCTAAATTCCTGTGTTCTATTTTATGTTTATTATATATTTACATGCCTACTTATAAGTACACACAGATATGAAGATTCCCATTGACTTATGTGAACATCTTAAGCTGGATAGCTTCCTACATGTGGGAAGGAAAACATCCGTATTTCTTTACTCTTCTGATGCTTTTATGTAACAGAAGATTCACAACTTCCAAGCACAAATTTTTTTCTCTCTTGCTCTCTACTTTTTTTTCTTTACTGTTCTGCTGTATTTGAGAAAGCGCTGTTTGGTTTTTTGGCACAAAGTTTTCCTTGGATATCTGCAAAAGCAATGATTTTATTCCACAGCATGACACTATAGGGCCATAAAATTCTATACATATGTTTTATACATATGTGTTTGTGTATGTACATCTGGAATGGGGGGTGTATGGGGGATACTCTCCACTGAAATGGCATCCAACTCTAAAAACATAAGCTACAGATTAAATATTCAAAGCATCTTTCAAAATCAAAGTCTGCAGTTTTGATAAAGCTGTACATACAGCTGATATTCTTTGTGACATAACAGTTAAAAAATATTATGACAGCATAGAAAATATTTTGACAAGCAAGAAAGCTATTTAAAATAGTAGAGACAACCCAATTAAAGAAAGCCATAGTAAGATGGCCATCCTGAAAACCTCTGGGAAGGTTTCCTGTGTTACATTTGTTTACAGTGAAGTGAAGGAGTTGAAGAGACCTTCAGAATCATTCCTGCTAACAAAATACCAATCCATTAGTGAAGGAACCAGAAATCAAGTTTGAAATTAAAGACATGAAAAGATAAGAAGGATTTTGTCTTGAAGTGCTGACTGGGACGAGGACATGAACTGGGATGTCTGATTACTGTCAGCAAGGCTTACTTTCAGATTGGCCTGTAAGGACACCAGAATCCCACTTAATTGGCTTCTATAAATTTAGTATCTGCTTCCTTTTTCAAGCATCTCGCAAGAACTTACATAGAAATTTTAGAGGGAATCTGAGGATATATTTTGGGGATTTTTTTCATTTCTCTCTTTAATCTTGTTTCTCATTATGTAATTACAAATGTTGTTCTTTGATTTGCTACAAAGACTATGCACTCTTTCTGTTATTTAAGTCTGATATTAAGTGTAACTAAAATGCTTTATATAAACAAAACATTCACAGGTTGAAACTGAAACACTAGAAGTATTCTGACTGTATTTGTTACCTTCAAAGGAAAAAAGTCCTAAGTGCAGGCAACCCTTAACGGGAAACACTAGGAGGTCCTGGAATGGAGGAAAATATAGCAACTTGCTGTAATATTTTCCATATGAGTTAGTTTGACAGGGTTTTTTCAGAGTGTGTGTGTGTTTTGATTTTTTTGTTCCTTGTTGGTTTGTGTTTTGTTTTGTTCATCTTTGTTGGGTTGTATGGGAAAGAGGACTAAGAAGTGTCCCTTGTGCAGGTGCCTGATGTATCTACCTCCCTACTAGCCTTACAATTCAAAACATAGAAAACTGGAAGAATTCCTGGCCCAATTACTTACTGATGATGTTGTGATTCAAGAGACTGCTGTCTGGAATTTGTGTTATGTTTTAGATAGTTTTTGCTCCAGGAAAACATCATCATGATGTGTCTGGAGATATTTTTCTGCTACAACCAACCCAAAAGTTCATGTTTTCTTTTCTGATGAGTACTTCATCCTGTATGGAATAGATGAGTAAGCAAAGATGAATAACAAAGCTTCCTTTATAAGGGAAATTTAATACTCCTCCTACAGCTCATTGAGGCCTTTTTTTTTCCACCTGGCCTTAGTACCACTGTCAGGTCTTCTCCCCAGCTCTCATGACCTTCTTCTGCTTACCTTGAGCAGCTTTTATATTCTGTCACAAAAATATCCATCACAATCATTTGTTGTTTTGATTTCACAATTTGCCCAGAGCTGCTTTGCAATGTTTCCAGCCTTATGACAACACAGTAACTCTTTTCTTACTTCCTTTTATTCAGATGTATTTTCTCTGCTTTTTCATTCTCTGATCTTCCCTCCCTGCCCCCCCTATTTTAGCTGTAGTGTATTAATTCACGTCATTTTGCATAATAACACATGCAAATCAAAAGCATTTTACAGAGATGCTTCAAAAATTTCAGTATGAGTGTGAGTATGAACTATAATTTAATAGATGTTTGTACATACACAGATACTAAAAAAATTTCAACCTGTAATTATACATTAACCTGGTAAAATGAAAACTCCAGTACAATCTTAAATGTAGTGTTATTCTCTTGCCATAAGACTATAATATACATGTATACACAGAGCTAATGATATAGTTGAAGCGCTTGTTGACACTTACTACCATATTAAATATTCTTAGCTGTGGAAACTGCTGTGTATGTCTGACCCTGTCCTTACTGAATCTGATGAATGTTCCTCCTAAAACTGAAAGCTGCATTTGGCAAAGTACCAGGTTTTCTCTTTTCCTCCTCCACTTGCAATGGTGTCTTATTTCAATTTCTAATTTAATTGTAGTTTAGCTCATTGTGACAGTATCTACACTTGACAGATTTGTCACAGTATTTGTCCTATTTCTATCAACTGCCAGGTTTTTCAGGTTCTCCTCCTTTCACTTGTCCCAGAACCTGCTAGTCACCATATTTATATTAGCAGAACATAATGGCTTGAAGTAAGATTTGCCTCATTCATTGGTACTGGCCTTAGTTAGAATGAATTTATTTTCAGAGCAGTTTCATAGCAGAAGACATGTAATATTTTTCTGAATATCTATCCTTGTATTATATTATCTTTTAACTCAGTTGGAATTTTGATTTGTTTGGGCTGCCTTTAGAATGGATTTTAAATAGAGCAAAAGTAACAATAAACACCATATCCCAGTTGTTTATTACATAATTACCAGCAAAGAAACCAAGAGTGATGTAGACATGTGAAGCACTAAATCACCAGAATTAGACTTATGGTGTACCACTGGCTTTTTTCTCCTCTCCTGAAACTTGAAATGTTCTGTTGGCTATTTATTATGTCTATCTGGCTTCTATATTGTCTTTTATCTTATTTTTAGGACATATTTCACAGCAGTATAAATACTTAGCTTTTATTCACTTTTGTCTTTTTGTGTCCAGTGCCCTCCACTGGACTTTCTCCAGGAACTCCTTGCCTGTTTCTCAGGAGCCCAGGACTGGACAGAGCACTCCAGAGATGTGCCTCACCAGGGCTGAGCAGAGGGGCAGGGTCACCTCCCTTGACCTACTGGAAATGCTCTTCCTAAGGCACCCCAGGATGCCACTGGTCTTGGCCACCAGGGCACACTGCTGGCTCATGGAGAGCTTGCTGTGCACTAGAACCTCCAGGTCAATCTGGACAGAGCTGCTTCTCAGCAGGTCACCCCCAGCCTGTGCTGGTGCCTGGGGTTGTTCCTCCCCAGGTGCAGGACCCTGCATTTGCCTTTGCTGAATTTCAGAAGGTTCCTCTCTGCCCATCTCTCCAGTGTGTCAAGGTCCTTCTGAAGGGCTGCACAGCCCTCTGGGGTATCAGCCACTCCTTCCAGTGACAATTTGTGTTGTCAGTGACATTGCTGAGGAGCCTCTGCCCCTTCACCCAAGTCTTTGATGGGTGAGTTAAACAAGACTGGGCCCACTATTGAACCTTGGGAGGTACCACCACAGCCATAACTAGTGCTTGTGCCACTGATTATGAGCTTGGGGATCTGCTGTTCTTGCTCTGATTTTTTCTCAGTTAAACAAAGAACACTGGAGCAGTGTGGTCCATTGCTTGTGGCAAGTCAGTATGGTTTTTCATTAGTACGCAGCTTCCCCTCAGTTACACTATCTAGGTGGGTATATTTGCTTACTTTTAAAAGGATGTTTTAAAACACACAGCCTAAAAGTAATGCTGTAAATTTATTTATCTACCATCAGTTAAGAGATGTTAACTTACAGGAAATCTGACAAAATGTACGACTAAATGTCAAATGTATACAGATACTATGGAGAAAAAGGAAATAAACCCCTTGTTTTAATGTTATGTTGCAAGACTTCTATTACATAAAAGAGTAAGAAACTTGTAAGAGTAAGAGTAAGAACAAATAATGTCAATAAGAAACATCTTCTTTCTAATGATTTATGTTATGGGTTATTACTGGACTAAAACATCTCCAGCATAAGTGAATTGTGGAGGTGAAACACATGACATAGACTGTGTGTTTCATTAGTGGCGTATATAAGAGCTACTGTTCTCTTCAGACTACTTTTTTTCCAAGTCCATAGGGAAATATTCCCAAAGATTCAGTAGAAGGATGGTTTTTTTTGACTTCTGAGTTTTAAAATACCTCATAGTCTGTCTCAATGAGATTTTATACAACCCAGTGTTTTGTCTATGCTTCATTGTTTTGTCATTTTTTCTTAACATATCTATGGTTCCTAAATGAGTACTATTACAAAAAATACTCGTGGGAAAATTAAAAACATAATGTATCAGAACTTAAAATGAGGTAATTTAATACTACCAGAATAGGCCAGCAATTACAGTTAATTACCAATTGAAATTTGCCTCTGAGTCCTAAATAAGAATAATTTTACTATATCAGTGGTAGTGTAAGAAGTCACCATGTATCTGCAAATGCTTTTTTCTCTCTCAAGAGCCAGGACCACTTTAGGAGGACTAACTTGGTCAAGAAAGGAGGCTTGATAGGAAAGCTAATTTTATAAGCTCTGCTATTTTTTTAAAAAAATGTACCTGTGGTTCCGCATCTCTGTCAGATTTTGTAGCACGGAACTGTTGCCACTTGTTGATGTGTGAATGTGACTGGCTGCTCCTTCTGCACCCTTCAATACATGAAACAGTATTGTCATCAAATGTAACACATTTCTTTCTATAATTGTGTGCTACTGTACTTCCTTCTTATTCCTTGTCTCATAGGTAAAGGGTAATTTTAAAATCAGTTAGCCAAGAAGATATGACAGAAGCCTTAATACTCACTATTAAATGGGAACTAATATTTGCAATCACACTATGTGGGGTTCAGATTTACAAGGTAATCAGCTGGTGTAATTTTAAATATTAGCCTCTTTAGGATCAGAAGTATCATCTCATTAATTCAGTGTGTTGTTCCTCAGAGGTTAGGAGGCTTTGAAAATGTATGTTAAAATTTAAACAACCAGAAGATTATAAAAATGTAGCTAGTATTTTTTTTAGCTTTCAGTCTCGAGGAATATAAGATTACACATTAAACAAAGTACATTTGGAATGTATGTACTTCTGCAGCCAGAACTTAAGGATAATTTTATAGTCCTCAGAATAAAATCGAGAGAGCTGACAGTACAGGTTAAGTGTTAAGAGTCACATCTTAGTTTAGTTTTTAAAGGTATTCATTTTCCTAGTCAGATGGTAATTTTGTCAGATCCTTAGAGATATACAAGCAGCAAGTTCTTGACCTTGCTCAAAACAATTTCCCAACCCACAGGGACTTTCCTGATAAAAGGAGTTTATTCTGAAAGTTATTTGTGATTGGTTTGAATCAACACTTCAATTTTAAATATGCACCTGAGGAAAAACAAGATGTACAAGAAGTATTTCTATCTCTAACCTGTAAAATATATGTGGTTATTTTGCTGTTGTATTATTCAATCTCAGAAGCCAAATTACCCAGATTTTCTGAAAGTGAAAATAAAAGCAATCTGAATACGGCTAGGTTTGTTTGCTTTTATTTGGTGAAAAAATTTTTAAGAACTAAAGTTAAATCTTTTGACACATTTCTTATGATTAAAATTAAGTTATTTGAAAAACATATTTAACCATAATATTCAGAATCTATTATGCTTCATTTATTGTGTTTGTTTTTGATTTCTGTTATTGCATTTGAAAAAGTAATAAGCAGAGAAAGCATGCTTTTATAAATCTACAAAAAGTTACAGTTTATACTTTTAAGATACCTATTTATACATACTCAAGAAAAACTCTAATAAGCATGAATTTGAAGATTACTCTAGTGTTGAAAAGACTTTGTGTATCATGAATACATAGCAGCAGTTTCCTAAAGGAAACATTCTTTGGCAGATCAGATGATTCAATTGGTCACATGTGACAAAATATATAAATGTGGTCATTTTTCTGGTGCCCTTTGAGCAGCCATAACCATCCTATTAATGAGAACAGTTAAAACTGAAAACAGTATCTGAAAATATCAACACTCTCTGATTTTTACCCATGAGTTTTTTAAGATTTCTTGCTGTCTACTAAAATACATGAACAGCTGGCTTCTGAGCATAATCTGCCACTGGAAAAAAATTGCAGGCTCTGCATCCTAACTACACATCAACTGGGACCTGAGCACCAGCTGGAAAGGGAATGGAATGGAAGACAGAGTCTTGAGTGGATGCTGTCAAAAGACCATTACATGGTCTGTGAACAACAAGCATTTTTAGTGAAGATAGAAGTCCCAACTTGAAATGCCCAGACTGATGCCTAGTTTCCCATCTTGACACTATGTAGACAGTCCAAAACACATGTATATGCATGTACGTGTAAAATTCTGTGTAAAGTCACATTCATTTTTAGAGTTTAGGTGCATTGCTTTTCTCCATCATGTTGATATATCATTAAGTATCACTCAACCCTGCTTAGGAATACAGGTTATTACAATATAATAATAATAATAATAATAATAATAATAATAATAATAATTTTCTTTTACTAACTATATTTTTTTGTTTCACTTGAGGCAAATCAGTATCAGAAAGCAGAAATAACGAAGCTTTGTCTTAGGTCTGCTTTTTTGTCAGAGCATGGCTTGTGTGCACACCACTGGCATGGATGGAATAAAGTGTACAACCCTGCAACATTGTGCTTCATAGATATTTCTGATAAATACTAGCAAGTGAGTTAATCTGGAAGAAAAGATCATAAAACTGTATTTTCCACAAAAATACATATTATGAACGTTCAAAAAAAATCCTGTTCCCAATCTCTTTGCTGTTTTTTTCATTTTACTGCAGTAGATCTGTCAGTTCTTTAGGAGATTAATAATATTAAGAGAAGCAGTCATTTTCTGCTTTTTTTATGATCTTAAAATTAATCTTCTTTAACTCCATCTATCAGTGTTTATAATTTTTAGGCTGATTTTTCTCATTGCAATGGAAAGTGTCTCATTTAAAATTATCAATAAATTGAGGAGCTTTGATAAAATACAGACTGGTTTTGTTAGTTTTTTGACTTAATAATGAGCTGCCTAATTTTCTTCTCTCTGTTCACCCACCCTCTCCTTACTTCAGCTCTCCTTGATATACACTATGAGCATTGGGTTTTTTCAGTTCTGTGGTGATTTTTTTCTTGATATGACTGATAATTTTTCTGTACATTTTTTGTGATTTATATACTGTGTTTTTGTTACCTTTTGGCTTAGACATGCAAAAATCTGCTATAAACACAAAAATTGCTGTAGTAAATTAGATCATTGATATACCTGCACTGGTATTATCTCCTTCATAGTGCCAGAAATAACAGAGGTTTGTGTGCAAAACATGTTTTCCTGCCACATCCTTTGAAACATTGGTCACACTGCTTTCTGTAACAAAATAACCTTTCTAAACTTCTACAGGTTTTTGCAGTATTTTGTTGTTTTCATAATATATGGAGATGTATAAAAATTTGCTTTTAGCTCTCCTAAGCCTTTGGTCTCAACACCATTTTGAGAGAATTTAAAAGCTGCTGCATCAATGTGTTCAATATATAGGCTTTGCTTTTGTACTTTTTTTTTTTTTTTTTAATTGTACTATCCAAGAGGTGGTAAGTCCGTACAATATGATTAGTTTCATTTTTACCAAATGTTTAGCTTTATCAGTTTTGCACCTCAGAGAGGCAACAAAATTTTTTTTCATTTCCAAAAGTTTCCAGCAAAAAGCACAGCAAGATATGAGGGAAATAGACAATGAAGTGGGAGCTAATGGGAAGTGGCAGGTGGTGGTTCTGTCCACAGTACAAACTGGCTTAAGTGGAGATGTTGTTTTAAAATTGTGTTATATCAACAGTCACAGAAAATAAAATTTGAGTTGAAAAAAGGAAAATCAAAATAATCTTTCAAGAGATGCTTGTTAGAAAGTGAGTTCTGCTATCTATAATAAGAAAGAATGGGCCTTATACTCAAATCAAGAGACTTTGTGTCATCCTCTGTTAAAAATTCTTGACTTAAGAAAAGAAGAGTGACTTTAGAGCAGTCTTCAATTTTTAAGATAAGATAATAAGATAATACTGTCATGTCCTTTTGGGACATTACAGTAAAAATTTCAATTTAAAAATATACTCATTATTTTTAATCCACTTCCTTCTGAAGTAACACATACCAATCAACTTTGAAGGCAGGTTATGAGGATAGAAGACTAGCTTTTTTTTGTTAGATGTGATTATGATCCTTTATCACTCTGTTAATTTCAGTGTCTCTTTCTCCTCACAATATTTTTCCACTGTCCAATTTTCTGTTCTGAAAAATTTTTCACCCCCAGTATTGGTAAATTTTTTCCAAGGGACAGACTGAAACTGAAACTGAATTCTCTAAAATATGTTGTTAGTAGAAATTAAAAGTTATTGAATTTAAAATGTTACTCCTAAAAGCCTTACACTGACTACCAAAACAATATACTTAAAATATATTTGACTAGATAACCTTAACATAAAATTTCCTTTAGCTTTTTTCATATTCATTCTAATTTTAGCTAACTGCCCTTTTAGCCTGCTGCTCTATTCTAGTGAAAGCAGGGCACAGTTTCTGAAACTTGTGCACTCAGGAGTGTTAGTGAGAGTAAAATAATTAGGAGTGGGGAATGTCAAAAGTTTTGGCTTATGGGAAATTCTTCTGACTTTACTTCAAGAGTCAAAACAATTGGTAAATTTAAATGATAATTAGAATTATTAAGGTGTTTGTGTTGGCAACTGAGAGAAATAAGTGCAACTTATATATGTGGGAGAAAATCGTAAAGAATCTGAGGGATGAAAATTCAGGTAAGATCTAATTTTGTAATTGTCAAATACTATTATAAGAGGAAAAGATGAAATCTGAAAAAATTATTCAGCAAATGCTTGAGACATAATGCAACATATATTGCCTAGTTATGGAAAAGAGTTGTTTCTTTTAAATATGTGTTTCAGCAATATTTGATTAACACAGAACAGTAGTCAAACTGTCTTAAATAGAGAATGTAAACTTCTACAGCTCAGTTGAACCCAAGATGTTATATGGTAGCAATGAAGTGAAAGGTAACGAAGTTCTAGCCCTCATACGGAAGCAGTGGAGCTCAGTGGAGAGGGTGGTTGTGCTTCTTACAGAAAACTCTCTAAAACTCTAACACAAGAAAGAACATAATCTTATTTTTTAAACTCTTTTTGCTATTTCAACAATTTATTCCTAAAAGGTTCAAGTGAAGACAGCTTGAATTGCAGCTGATGTTACAGAGATGCCTGGTGTATATGATCTACCAGTGAAATAAAAAAAAAAAAAAAAAGAATCCTCAGAATTTAATAAGGTAGAATTCCATGGAAAGAAGTAAAACTTTCCTTGCTGCTCTTCTACAAATATGTCAGTTGCTGTAATATTTGCAGTGAAGCCCAGTTTAGACAATGCTGTTGTGTGTCAAAGGATCCCTATAAACCAAAGGATGAATTGCCTTATTAATTCTTTAACAAAAGCTCCTCTTGGTTCCTTTATTTTTACCTCTACCCACGGAGGTTGTGCTCCATATTTATGGAGCATTTTTGTTATTTAGCAAGACTGGGTTCTAATTGGCATATACTCATTTGCTTGAACATCATCATCATTATCATCATCATCATCATCATATATAGGCATTGGTTATTTTCCAGTGTCTCAAAAACCTGTCGGAGGAAAGCTTGCTCATGTGGTGGAAGAGGTCTTTGGAAGATTCTTCATTCTACAGAGCCACGTTTGATTTTATTCAAGGGATTATATCTGCAGCAGGGTAGTAAAGACATCCTTTGTGCTGACTGATTTTTTTCCCTGAAATTGATCAGAGAAGACATACAGAAGGAGTCCAAAGATTTTATTTTTGTCTTTCACCCATTGTACTTTATCATTTGCTGCATTAGGTCCAGTTTCAGGAAGTGGAGCACTGAAAGTTGAGAGCAAGAGGATGACTGGCAAAGTGTGCAAGGAGTCACTGTGCAGTTTGGCAAAGTCCCCTTTCTGTGCTTCAGGGATATTGAAATTATTAACTTTTATTTCAATATGAAAGCAATTAAAAGATTTATAGTAATTCTTGCCAGGGGACAAGAGAAAGAAATGTCTCTCCTCACACACTTCTTTTTCTTCCTCCAGGAAAATACAAATGGGATAGAAATGAACACTGCCTTCAACAGCAGTTCAGTTGGTGGGAGTAGAGGGTATGTGAAGAAGGATAAGAAGTATTAGAGATTAATATTAGAGAGCTGCAAGACAGGAAAAAGAAGAGGTGATAGAAGGATAGATGTACAATGCCCTTGTTTTAGTGTGAACAAGTGTGATGTGAGAGAAATTTTGAGAGTTACAATGCAGAATTTCTAAAGAAAAATATAAGGGAAAAATTAACAAAATTATTTGATGAAAAAAACAATTTGTATGAAATTATCTGGTTTTGCTCTATAATATATAAAACTTAAATTGTGTAAATTCAAGGATGATGATACACAATTAACAGCCTCTCCTAACTCAAAGCTATGTTTATCTGAAATGTCACATATAACACAAAAGTAAAGTACAGTTCCATAATGCGTGCTTCTTAGCTGTATCCAAAAATGAAAAGTTGTTGACAATATTAATGTTTGTCTACAGGCATTATATATGAGATTCTCTACACCTTCAGGTTCTACCTGATAATTAGTCTTGAAGGCTTCATCTGATAGTTTTAGCTACCTCATTTTTCAGTTCTGACTCCCATTACCTTCTGTAGAAGCTTAGGTGAATTTAATTTTCTGACTGATTTTTTTCAAGGACCTGCTTTCAGTTTGACTCATCTAAAGTTCTCAAACACTCATCATTCAGTTTATGATGCTTGTGGTGAAAACGGTGGGTCCTTTGGTTTTGACCTGACTGTGCTGATTTCCTTATCATTTATGTGCACTAAATACAAGCAAACATATTTTAGAAATAGGCATTAGATTTATTACTTCTGAGCCTCTGTAAACAATTGTGCAGATTTTTCTACTAGATAAAAACATAGAAAGGTCAGGAATATAAAAAATCATATATTCATTAGTACAAAGAAACTACTGCTATTAAGCCTGGGCTCTCTAATTATTGTTGCATCAAATGCTCAGATGTGTAAAGCAAATCAGCTAAAGCTTGTACAGACTCTTGTGTCTAAGAACAAGGTATCCACAGTTTCTGTCCTGTTCCTGGTCTTTTTGTTTACTTTTTAGGGGGTAGTTTCAGTTTTGCCTTCACTGAAACAAATAATTACAAATTCCAGGATGGTAGCTTGTAGAAGGAATTGCCCGGTTCCTTCCTACTCTCTGATCCCCTCCTCCAGTCAAGGAGAATCAAGCAGAGTTGAGGGCTGTATGCATCTGGGTTACACCCAGGTCATGGATTCAATCCCCATACAGGCTTTTCACTTAAGAGTTGTACTTGATGATCCCTACAGATCCTTCCCAACTCAGAATATTCTGTGATGTTTCTGTGATGCTGAAAGGGGTTTTGAATAGCTTTAAAGATGGAGATTTCACACACTCTGTGAATAGCCTCTTCCAGTACTTCACCACTCTCACAGTAAAACATATTTTACTTATGTTTAAATGCAATTTCCTGTGTTTCAGTATATATCTATTGCCCTTTGTCATGTCATTGGGCACTTAATTTACTCCACTTCTTTACTCATCCCTATCAAGTCTTTCCACAGATGGATAAAATTCCTACATCTTTTCTTCTCCAACCAGAGGAGTTCCAGCTCTGTCAGCCCCTCTGCACACAAGAGAAGCTCCATTCTCTTCATCATCTTTGCAGCCAGGAGCAGCTCAGGTAAGCACATACCTGCCCTTCACTGGGTAGCCCAGAGCACTACACAGCAGTCCAGGTGCTGATTCCCTGGTCTCAGGGGAGGACCTGCTGGCAACATTTGACCTGCTGGCAACATTTTCACTGCAGTGTTGGGAATGGTGTCCAGGCGTCTAGGTTTTGACACTAAGGGAGAGATGCAGCCACAATAATTTCCCATTAAAAAAATTTAGTCTTGAATTAAATGCACACAGCTATATAGAGTCTTTTAAAAGAAATAATTTAGATTAAAAGTTGTAAAAGGGAAAATTGCAATAGAAAGCAGTACCTAATTTGCAAAATCTTTGAGTTGTAAAGGACATCAGAATTCTTGACAAGAATGAGGCAGAGGGAGGAGATTTGTGAAGAAAATGATTAGGCATGAATTATAGAATGATTATTAGTCCTTATTTAGCCTACGAAATAGATTCTTGTAAAATACCTTACTCATCGGCTGAATATTTGACACCTAGTAGACTTCTTTTCCTGTTGCTGATCATAATTTTCCATATCAACAGTACTGTAAGTTGTGTTGCTTAAAAAAGAGAACCTTCTTTCCTGTTAAATTATCTGTAAGATAATATACTAATTCTTCTGTGTGCATCAGTCTCAGATTATATATATTTACTGAGAATAGGACCACGAGTCACTTATTTTCACTGGTTTCTAGAGTGATAACTTTTCTGAGAAATAGCTTATTAATATGTGATAAATGCAAGATATTAGTGATAAATCAGAATTCAAAATAAGGTCTTTCTCTTTCAGAGTAGGGTTTTCTTGCTTGTTTAGTTTTTTTGTTTTGTGGTTTGAATGCTTGGTTGGTTTTGGGTTTTATTTTGGGGTTTTTTCTGTGAGGTTTTTGTGGTTTTGTTTTTGTTTTTTTTTGGTTGGTTGTTTTGATAGTTGTTTTGGTGGTTATTTTATTATTATTTTTGATGGGTTTTGTTTGTTTGTTTGGTTGGTTGGTTGGTTTTTTGTTTTTGTTTTGGCTTTGGGGTTTTTTTTTGGTTTTGTTTTTTTTTAATTTGTCACTTTAAAGGAACTGTATAATAACACCAAAAATAGAACCAGTGAAGTTACCAAAAGAATGAAGTGCTGTTTTACCCTGCTCCCATGTGCCAAGTCCAACCAATTTCACACTGACAACACTGACAATCCTCATGGTTTAATTGCAGGTGGAGATCTTTCTTTTTTTCATACATGTGAAAAGAAAACAGATGCTAATTTTATCTTTACTGCACCCTCCTGGTCAGGAAAGCCCATCTCCCAGAAGAGCTGGAGTTGCTCACTATTTATGATGACAGTTGCTTTTTAAAGAAGCAAGGAATGAAGCATCTGAAGAATGTATGTGTCCTGCCAGGAGTACAGTGGGGTAAATGTCTTCCATTTGGGATAAGATGTACTGACAGCTCAGTAGGAACAGCTGAATTTAACTGTGCATTTGGAGGTTTCATACTGACCTGAATCACTTGTGTGTGTCTTATAATTTGAATAAATCTTGCTTTTTCTGTGGAGCAGTAAAAGGAACAATGTCACATAGCTATTAATTATAATTTTTGTCACAAAGAGCAATTGCAGCTTTTAAAAAAGAAAAAGCTAGAAAATACCTCAAAAGTAATTTGTTGGGTATTTTATTTAAAAAAAAAAAAAAAAAAAAAAGAGGTTGAAGAAAATAGTTGTATAGATGAGAGTGGAAATTAATTAACTGTCTGCCTTTGTTGCAACTCAGCCAGGAGGTGAACTCAGGCAGTTCACCTGAGTGGTGAACAGCCACTGTGGAGCTGGCAGTGGAGCTGTGGTGAGCAGCCAACTAGTCCTGAGTAGTGCATCAAAAGAAGGGAAGACTAATAAGTGTCAAAGACTGTCTATATTTAAGGACTAAAAGTTTCACCTGAAAATTTTGTGCTGCTAAACCACAGGAAGAATGTCATAAGTGCATCCATTTGTGCTCGCAAAAAATGAATTAAAGAAGTTAAGCTTCTGGAGAAACATCAGTGCTACGTATCAAAAATCTTCTGTAACCTTTTCTGATTCTTACTTGTGTTTCTGACTTTCATCAATTTTCTGTATTTCCTTAAACACATTAGAAGACAAAGAAAGCCCATCAGGGCTGTTGATGCTTCTTTTCTGTTTAGAGTTGACTATTACTGCGGTTTGTTTTTGAAAAGTGCTCCAGTCCACACTCTGGCTCGGTTGCTGGCTGAGTTCATGCAGGATTTCTTGAAACTATAAACGTTATAAACACTACCTTTTCTTTCAAGCTATATAAATTATAGACTGATATACCATCAAGCTCTTGTAGCAGAAAACAACATCAGTCAAACTTTTAATGGTAAAAGTGTAGGATATGCTGCTCCAGCCGCTAGAACCAAAGATTGCCTATTTATTTATTAAATAATTAAGAGGTGAGAATTAATGGTCTCTGCATTTCATGGAAATCTATTTCATGGAAAGGCTACAGAAAAAGGTACCACATTTGAACCAAAATAATTTAAAAACAATTAAATTTGTGGTACTTGTGTGGCATATACTAGTACCACAGATTGCTACTCTTGTGCCGAGGAAACTGATACTAGAAAGAAGAAAGGAAAGAAATTAAAGGCTTTCAGGAAGAACATAAAATAGGCAAAAGTAAGATTTTATTTCTAACAGAATATTGAAATCTGAAGATTCAATTAAGATTATAAGAAGGATTTTACATTTTGCACTTTAAAATATGCTTTCTAGGGATATATTTTATTTCTAAATAAATAAATCAGTGGATTATACTTTCTACATGACTTAAAGATATGGAGCACCTTCAGGGCTTTTTATTTTTTTTTTTCAAAATACTATATCACACAGCAGTATCAAATATTTTCAGAAGATGAAAAGGAAAACAAAATCACATGCCTTTTCTTTAGGTATGCTGGCTACCAAGGGGCCAAGAAAGCCAATGGTATCCTGACCTCTATCAGCAAGGGTATTTATTCACCAATCAGTCAGTATTGGTGAGGTTACATCTCAATTTCTATGTTCAGTTCTGCCCCCCTCATTACAAATAAATGTTGAGGTGCTGGAACGTGTCCAGAGAAGGGCAACAGAGCTGGTGAAGGCTCTAGAGCACAAGTGTGTTGGGGACCAGTTAAGGAAATGGAGATTGTCTCAGGGGAGACCTCATCATTCCCTACAACTACTTGGAAGGAGACAGAACAAGGAAAAATTCTCTCAAGTTGCACTAGGAAAGATGTAGACTGGATATTGCAAATTATTTCTGCACTGGAAGAGTGGTTAGGCATTGCAATAGGTTGCTCGGGTAAGTGGTGAAATCACATCTCTGGAAGTTTTCAAAAGGAATGTGGATGTGGCATTTGGGAATATGATGTTGTAGTAACCATGGAGATGCTGGGTTAAAGGTTGGACTCAGTCTTTTCCAGCCTTTTTGTTTTTATGAGTGTATGATTCTACAAATCTGGAGAAAGTAAATGTTGGTGTTGTAAATGAGAGATTTAATAAAAAACCTAGACGTGACAGATTGAATTTTTCCATATTTCTTCCTCCCCTTCCACTGTTGCTGCCCAGGCGAATCCACACTAAATCTGCTGACAACATTTTTCAACTTTGAGTTCAGAGACAAGTTGAGGTTGAAACCAGTGACATGGAGAAAGCCCAGTCTCTCACTGGAACATGTACTGACAGCCTGTAAGCATATGACTTTTTACTGTTCCTGCATACAGTATCTGCCTCTCCCTCTTAATCTTTTAAATATCTTCCTTTTTGCTGATTCCTTTACCAATGAATGTACATATATGAAGATTTTGTTGATTGCTACTTTGAGTCAGCTCTTAACAGGATTGCTGGATGCCAGGTAGCACAAGTTAGGAGATGGCACCAATAAAACAAACCTTAACAGGCCATTTGTAGCAAAGAGTGGATGAAAGAGGGGTATTTATTTTAATTGTTTTTTAAGGGGTGGGTGGGGGGTGGGGTGTTTGGCTTTGTGGTTTTTGTTTGTTTGTTTGTTTGTTTGGTTGGTTGGTTGGCTGGTTTTGGGTTTTTTTTGGGGTGGAATCAGATGCAAGAACTAAAAAACTGATATATCTTATTTCAGTCTACTTCCTCTGGATTTTTTATTGCTTCTGTAAGGAATTATGTTAGGACAGGGGTAGAGTTGGTCTGGTGCTAAAATTTGTATATACAGCTTGGTGACATCTCTTCCCTGTGCCTTCCTTTCCTCCTAGCCTCATCAACTCAGGCCTGTCTTCCACTGTTGTCAGGTGTTACCTATTCCTTCTGATAGCCTTTCTCCCTGGAGTTCTTAGTTTCCTAGTAATTATTTTAGTCTTTTCAGAGCAGCTTGCTTTTATTCATATTGAGCTATTCTTCTTTCAATCTGCCTATGTCTAATAAGATACATTGAGAGTAAAATTGACAGCTTTCCTTATTCTAAGTCTTTTGAAGCTACCACATGTACCAAATGAGAGGGAAAGTTTTGTATTTGCATTAACAAATTTAAAATGAAATATCAATTTTTCCTTTCTGAGAAGGAAATTATCTTTCAAACTTCTAGGTTTAGCACCCTTACTAAAAAAATCGTCAGATTTCTTAATATGAAACAACTTTTTCTCACATGGACTGACTTTGAGTAAGACTGAATTGTATTATCTGGGGAGGGAGACTGAATACTAACGACGCCTTGCACAAACTCACAGGTCAACACTTTGACATTACTAGCATGTGAGTGAAAAAAAATTCTCATTACTTTAAAAAAAAAGACATTCTCACTGTAAACAATAACAAGTAAGCTAACATATTGTGAATTCCAAACCAGATTAAAATATCTTAACCTTCAGAATCATCAAAAACACAAAACCCAACAAACAAAACCAAAATCACTAAATTTACACTCTAAATTTCATATAGAGAAATATGTACCAACTAGTTACACTAACTTCACATGTACCCTGGTATTCTCCAGCTTATCTAGTAAAATGCTTCATTTACTTAAATAGATGACATGAGATTTTTCATGGATAAATAACACAGTTACATTGATAACTTTTCTCTTATTTTTATATGTTTATTAATAATTTAAAAATATATTTTAGTATTGCACAATGTAAAGCTATTTGATAATTGGTATAGAATTTTCTTAAGAGGCATAAACTTTTCAGGTACAGATATGCTAAATCATACAAATGATAAGAGATACTATCACTGTAGCTCAGGTTCCTAAAAATAAAGTTGGAAAGATGAAAGAAATTGGCTTATTTTCTTTTATGGTGCATTACAGAATAGGATGCAGAACCTGTCATCAGATAAATATAGCCTTTTAAATGGGAAAGAAGATCTGCTCCAGTATGATATTTAATGAATCCCAAGTAACAGCACCCCAGATGTGCAGTGTTAGATGAGCATGTGATTTTTCTTTGCTTGGACTACGGACAAGACCTGCTATGAAATGTGAGGAAGTCAGAATGAAACCCATTACCTATGAAAAAGTGGCATGCTTATAAGGGACACTGAACAGTATATACAAGTCTAAGTGAGTAAATAATAACTCTGCATCAAGTGGGTTTTATCTCTTCATATGCTAAATATACTTTTGACTTTTTCTCTTCATTAAAGCATGATTGTGGCCACTAGTTATAATCATTAAGGATTAGATTCCTGCTCTCCTGGGCTTTTGTGTTTAAAGTTTACATGCCTGCACAACTTGAACTTCAGGGAATTAATTTCTTTTCTAGCTTACACTGATACCTCTATGCCTGTTGAACTGTAGTGCAGTGTACATCCTCCACAGAATAAATAACGCAAGAATTTTATAACCACTGTCAGTTCAGTAATGTTTCTGGATGAAATTTCACTGAATTACTCAGGAAGCTAATTCCTCCCATCCTTCTTGAAGCACAGGAAAATAGTAGATACAGGCTACAGAGTCAGAATAACTTGGAAGATATGTGGCCATCCTTTCACCCTAACAGTTAGGAGAATACTCCTACTATCAGTGTCATTGCCTCAGAAAGAAAATTTTATAACATGTGTGTATAAATTTACCATTTATAGAATGCTAAGGATACTTTCATTTTACTTAAAAATTAAGAAGCCAAGACAAGAATGTATGATTTTACTGTTTACTTTATGTATTCTCTGGTTAAGAGTAAACAAGAAATTTGGAGATGGAAAAACGTCAAAGATCCTTCAGAGGAGAATTTAAAATTATCTTGTTTACCCTCCAGAGAATACATTTAAATGAAACACGAATTAGAGTTTTCATATTATCTGTTTAAGAAGTAACTTTTGTTGTAGTCTCTATAGTATCTTTTAGTATTTGCTTATGTAAGCTAACATTTTATGTCACAAAACACTGAATAAGACAGACTCAGCCAGAGAATCAAAAAAACCAAAACCAAAACCAAACCAAAACAAAACAAAAGAAATATATGAGTTATAAGGAAAGATTAACAACAACAAAAAAGAGCACAATACAAAATAAGTAAATATCAGACTAAATGGACGACAGAGAACCTGTTTACTTGTGGATAGTTAAAAAAAAGGCAAAAAAATTCTCTTCCATTTAGTGCTACTTGTAGATTTCCTCAAAACGGGTGTTTGATATTGCATTATTATGCATTTTGGTTGGGAAAAAAAGAGAGAAAGGACAAGAACTAACAGAAATCCTTTTGTAATATGAACCCGAATCTACAAGGCAAAATTGAGATAAACTCAGATTAGAAGATTTCAGAGATATTAAAATTAGAGCACACATATACCAAAGGAAGGGAAAATGTAATATGGTGTTCTTAAAAATTCTGTGGTATTGTGTTTTCATTCTGTAGTAAGTATGAGCAAGTTAAAATACAGTGTAAGCAATGACAATGAAACCTCATTCAAATTTCAACTTATTTACCAATTCATTTCTATTGTTTATAAAATATTTCTTCAATGTCTTCCTTCTCCCCAGGAAACATCATATTTGAATTGAGATTATCTGGTAATATCTAAAGTGAGGAAGACTGGGTTAATTCAGCTTTGTTTAGCAAAGATAAAAGGTTTAATTCTGTGGGAACATACTTCTGTTCCTCCACCATGTCTTCATGCCTCTTCCCATATCAAAATATGCCTCCTATCAGCTTGTTCCAATTATTGGAACAGTAGGTTTGTGAGTCATCACTGATCCTTTCTACCTTTCTTTCTCTACTGAATTACCAAAGGCTGTGGGCATGCATTTGTAATTCAGAGCTAAATGTTATTTGTATGGTGTCATGTGAAATTCCATGGTAAAATGACACATCTTTGTGTGAATTACAGTAATGTTATTGCTAATATGCCTGTATAAGAAAGATCAATAAACAGACAATACCTGTGGAGTTGCCAAGGTTTTTGGTGAGTGCATCTCACAAATCAAAATTTTTGAAAATTAGCTTCTGTTCCTAGACCTGTGCACTTTTTTTCTACCTCAGTCCCATGTAAGTCCCATGTAACTCCCTGATACACAGGCTACAAATATATAATACTCCAACTCCATCTTTTCTAGAATATCATAACTGACACCAAAAATGAAGAAATACTAGCATAAGACTTGTCTTGACCAAAGTAATCCTAAAAATAGTGTTATAAATTATCATTCATTATTTTCTTGGAGCAAAACTGTCTGGAACTAAAACTATGACACCTCTGGTCTTTGTACAGCTCTTTTGAAATGTTCTTCCCTGATTCTCACAGTTACAGGCACTTCATGATTCGTCTCGAAGTACTGAAATATGATGTTCTTGTTGGGTTAGTGATAAGTAGACATTACTTTGCTTCTGTGATCTAATATTTGACAACGTGTGGAAATAATCTGGAGGGATCAAAAAATCCTACCTACAATTCTCTGTGAAGAGAGTGGAAGATATGGAACAGTCCCTTGGTGTTGGTTGTAGAAATGAATGATAATTTTGACATTAATGCTTGACATTAACTGGTAAGCTTTAACAGACAAACTTGAGAACAGAACCTGAATGATGTGCTGTGAAGGATGAAAATCAGCACTTGCTGACAGTACCATTGCTAATGCTAAAGGAATATATGCATTCTTTTGATGAAGAATCTGGTGTTCAGGTTCAAAACGTAGAAGTGTGAAAACAGTGCTCATTTTTTTGCTCCAGATTTTTTTTTTTGATAAAATATACTGTATTATGTCCCCACCCTTACCTTTCTGACTTCATCAGGAAAAAAAATCAGGAAAACATATTATTTTAACTTTAAAAAGTTCTAAGAGTCAACTCATAGGCTTTTATTGAGTGCATCTCTCTTCTTGCTGAAAGTTATGATCTGTCATATATGATCAAATATTTTAAAAGAGGTTCAGATAACCACATTGCCTCAAATAGCAGACTTACCTTTTGAACCACCCTTTTTAAGCTTCGTGTAATTTTGTGGATATTTAGTTTAGATGATGTGTTTCTTTCAGATAACAAACCAACCAACTAACCAAAAAAAGAAAAAAACCGAACCCACAGTTTTCATGTGATTCATTAAGATTTTAATTTTGGAATGTAGCATTTAAATTTGTAATGTGAAAGAGGAGATGTTCCATAAATGTTTCATGTTGGGGTGTAAGAGGGTTCCGGAAAACTTTTGCTTTTGGTGTTATGTTTGTTTTGCTGCCATAGGAGATAACAGAATCCCAAAAGGCAAAAAACTGATGAGACCTTGAAAAGAGCTTTGCAAGGACAGGTACTGAAATGAAAAGTTTGGCAGCAAGGAAAAGCTCTAAGTACAGTCTAGCACTGAGCAAAAGTGAGAAGCAGATTGGGATGAGAGGTAAGGAGCTGAGCTGGAGATGGTAACTCATGAAGAAGGTTGAAGGTGACAGAAGGAGAAAGATGTGTAACTCTTATTTGCATCACAAGGGATCAAAGAATGGAATCTGTTATTGAGTACCCTGTCAAGTAGCTTTTATCTCTATTATGCAGATAAGACTTAATTGCATCCAAATCTGAAAGAAAACAAAAATCCTTGGTATTGGTAAGGAGAGAAACTGTATGTTCTGTCTCTTGCATTTATGCATTTGCATAGACTTCCAGTACCTGCCCTACATAGATATTCAAGGTTTCATTTATGATTTCTTAGACCAAACTCAAGCTGTAGTTAAAGGTCCTGAATTTTATCTGTAAGTTGTGGGAGAAAAAGCAAGATATTTTGAATATTAATTTTCAATTTTCTGTATCATAGAAAAACATTATATAAATATAATTTCAACCTATGGAAATATATAAGAAGTAAATATTATAAAATCAGCATATGATACACAGATAAGACTTTCAGAGTTTAATAAATGTCACTCTAACTGAACTCAGCAAACTACTGATTATTTTTCTCAGGGATTCTGTGCACCTGATTATAGGAATTCACTCTTTTCTTTGCATGATATGAATTGAAAGGAACAGCTGAGGTATTGATGAGAAGGAAATTCAGCTGCAACTGGGTGTATGAAAAAAGGTGTATGCGCTGTACAAAAACATCTCAAAAGGTCTCTTCTAAGCTGAACTTCCATATGACTCCATGAACTTCCATTCACCAAAGCCTTCTAAAAAACATGCCCAAGTATATAAGTATAAAAAATATGTATAAAAATATGTATATATGCCTAAAAACATATATATATATATATATATACATAGAATACCTGCCTGCTGCTTTGATTATAATCACATTCGAAACTAGCACTTTTCTGGTTTTTGAATTAATAGCTTAGCTTTTTAACATTTGTGGGAGAGGAGGTCAAAGCATGGGTTCAGTAGGACAGAATATTCAGTTTTCTCATGTATATCTATATCAGTCCTCTGCCACAAATAAAGATGTATGCTGCATTTGATGTTCTCCTGATTTAATTTGTCAGCAGTATTGACTTTTTTTACCTTCGTTATTTCATGGTTTCTTCCCAAAAGAATTGTGTGTTGCGGACAGAACCTGCAACTTTCTGGGTCATTATAGTTAGACACAAGATTTGTATGATTATTTCATGGTTTATTTTCTCCTTGGTTCTCCTTTCTCAATAGAATAATTTCAGTACTGATTCATGACAGAGCTCACACCCATTATTAATGATTTCCAGGAGGAATGATCCTCTCCAGCCAAGTTTATCCCTTTTATCATATTAGTAAGCCATTACAAAATTCATGTGAGAAGTCCATACACAAAAGATTCTGAGAATTCTGTGGGTTTCTTATTATTGAATTATTGTATGTTTCAAGACTTGAAATCTTTGTTTTATTTTTGCACTGTAGACTTTCAGAAAGGATTGAATGTTCATGCTGTGAGGTCAAAGGCCTCAAATGGACTTCTTAATTAGGAGATCAATGGCCATAGCATCTTTATCTAAAAAGATTTTCTTATTTTAATGACAAAATGTTGAGGGAGAAATGGGATATTTTTAGCACTAAAAATGAACTTTGTAACATGAAATAAAGCTAAATAAGCCATTATTTTTCTTCTTATTTGATCTGAAATGCACCAGCCCTTGTGTTGCAGAGTTCTACTATGCACTCTTTTGTGAGTCTAATCTTTCTATTTTTTCTTCTTTAATTGTCTGTTGGCTTTATCACTCAGAGAAGAACTGAATTTTATACAGCATAGAATGGAGCAAATGATTACCACAAACTTCTGAGAAAAATCTCTTTCAAATCTCTGTGCACAGATTGAGGATTCACTCTTTCCTGCAATTTATGTTCTTAGGCCTATAAATGTTTTATGACCTCCCTCTATGAGCACTTGCAGGACTCACAGCCAGAAGGAGATAATGCAAAATTGATCTGTGTAATAAAACTGCTGAGCCAAGCAGACATCTCAAAATTATAGTGATTGTGCTTTGGTGATTCAGCTAGCCTTCATGGAAATATTATTTGCAAAAAGCCTATCAGTAAAATGTGAATTTCCAATACACTGTGATAACTTTTGTCATTTTTAGTACCTTGCATGTGAGGTATCATGTCTGGGATATTATTGAAAAACTCTTTTTATAATGATGCTTTCCAGATTAAATTAGGCTCAAAGCCACACCATCGCCAAGCAGTGGGATAAATATAATGTCATGGTGGCATTTTAAATTTTTTGTAAATGCTTCCACTTCCAGGTACCAGCTTAGCATTAATGAGATAGAGATGTGTAGTAGGTAAAAACTAAAAACTAATGTAACGAGGTTGAGCTAGATTATGTTGATTTTGAACATTACCTCATATCTCTAATTAGAAAATGAACTAGATTAGCTTTACAGCATATCTTATTTAGGAATTCTAAAAACAAAATTCTGGAGTTAGGACCAGTAAATCCATGCTTGTCCATGCATCTAATTTTCTGTCTTCTAAATGTCCAGACTAAGGAACATATACCACAAATTGCACTTGATACCCTGTAAGATTTTTCTAAATAGTTTCAAATTACTAGATACAAAATATGTATTGATAGGTAGAAAGTTACCAATACAAAATATATATTGATAGGTAGCATATCCATGCCTGGGGTGCTACGTATAATATTTTTACGTAGCCTTTAGAAGTAAGTCTATCCAAATAACCCCCAAACTTGTACCACAAAATTAAAGTTTCTACAAACATGGATTCTATTTGAATGTAACTTTTTTCACTGAAAATTTAAAATTTTCTATGGTCTACATTTAAGATTCTAAATTCATGTTTTGGGTGATTTTTTTGTTTCTTTCTTTTTTGTGTTTAATCAACTGTATGTAGATAAAAATATTTCAAAAATAAAAAGGAGTGGGCTCTGTGCAGCATTTTGTGCTATCTTATGAATCTTCTCTCAGTCACATAAATCTCTGTGTAGAAGAAGTAGATGTGTGGAATGCTGACGAAGCCATAGGCTGTAGAAAAATTCTTAGACATTGAAGGTTTATGGTCTTGTTCGCCCTGAAGATTTCGATGCAGTGTTAAATCAGAATTTTATGAAAAGGTTAACTTCACTAAGGCTAAAATTCTAATCTTAAAATCCCTGAAAGGCAGTAATATCAATTAAATTCTGAACTTCATTTTTGCAGAATAGAATCTTTGTGACAAGCAGTCCTAAATTGTTATCTTGTTCATTTTTGTGGAAACAAAAGGAACCTACTTTTGAAAGGTGTGTTGAGGATATTAAGCAAATGTGACATCTCTATATATTATTCAGTTTCCAAGCAAGCTTTTACTGAGTAGAGTCTGGATTCAGAGGTCACTGTTCTCAACTGCTCAAAATTACCAACCTTTTTTTATTGTTTTGTTGGTCATCTCTTTGTCCTTTCACCTGATTCTGTTGAGCACTCCTTGGGCCAAAATGAAATGATTTGAGATAAACCAGAATCACTCAACAAAGCCAAGTAAGAAGATGAACAAGTAAATTCTAAAGTAGTGGTAAATATTTATGTAAGGACATCCAGACAAAATAGAGCCCAAAAGGATGTACAAGGTCTAATAGCAGAAGTCAGCAACAAATGGGTCAGTTTTCATGTTTGCTTTGGTGCTTGTTCAGGTTGTCTACTATAATGGTGCAATTTACTAAACAGTAGATTCAAGAGATTTTTGACTTTTTTTTCCTTATAGTTTATGGTATTTTTATATTTTAAATGGATTGGCAAGTTTATTTTTGTAGGGTGTTGAAAATTAGCTGAGAAGATGAGCAGTGTATATAGACAAAAGTTCAAAACAAAGAGTTCTTTGATGGCCTTGGGTGAAAAGAAAACCCAGATAAGTGGATTATATTCACAATAATATATGTGAACTTTTAAAATGTCACTTGAGTCTGACTATATTCCTTAGACAATCACACATTTATATTACATAGCCCAAACTAAATAGACTGCTATTTCTGTCATTAATCTATTTTCAGAAAGTATATAGGACTATAATAAACACCTGAGAAAGTGATCTATTTGCAAAGTCTATCTGTTTTTCATGTGGTGTTTTTTTTTTTTTTTTTTTTTTTTTTTTTGTCACAAATAAATGAAAGTTTTTTTCATGGGAAAGCCTTACAGTGGGAGCTGACTGTGCTATACATAACATTTTGTTCATATATGTAATTACTGATGAAGGCTTTTAATTAGGATAAAAAATTTTTGAGGAATAAAGTTCCAGAGCTCAATATATATAATTATCTTTAAATAGATGTTTTTACATCTTGATACACACAGTCTAGAGAAAAAAAAACTTTAATATTTGTACTCAAGTGCTGCTCGTTTCCATATGATTTTTTCATTATCCCTGGAAAGCATAGAAACTTAGACTTCAAAAATGCTCAGATTTACTGCAGATTTCAAAACTTTACAGACATAAATGTATTTTAAAATTATCGCTACTATTGCTGTTCTGTCTTAAGAGCTGTCTCATTTGAGAAGAAACAATGCATATTGAACAATTTCCTGACTTTTGATCACTATGGCCTGAAGGAGTATGTGTATATATATATATATTTGATTTCACTTGTATCTGAATCCTTGTCAGTGGCCATTTTAAAGTACAAAAGAAGCTGAGAGAGCATTTCTGAAAGGAATGCACTTCTTCATCATGTATTGGTTTGAGGAGAACAACTACTTTTTTACAGGACCAGCTTCTGCTTTCAAGGAATAAGGCATAAGCAGGCAAATATCAAAGTTGGGGCTCATGAGTGAAGTTTTCTTCCTACATATATTTTGTATATTGATGCTCCTGTTCTGATTTCTAATAGTCTGTCAATAATAGGCAAAACTTTTGAAGGGTACATAGTAGAAAATACCTATACATTCCCAAAGAGCATTTGAAGAATGCTGCAGCTTTTGGTTTAAGATTTAGTACCAACCTGCATGATATCAATTCACAGGGTGGTAACTTAAATAGAGTTTTCAATCAAAGCAAGCTCTTAGCTTTTTCTTCTCTGTTACAATAACAAAATCCTATTTTTCACCAGTGATGGATTCAAGACAAGAATAAAAATCTCAGGTTAATTTACCACCTAATTTCAAGGTTATATTTTCCTGTTCATGCAGCTTTTATAACGTAGGAGTGCCTTTTTCCTCTGTGTGCATTATATAATAAACCTATTTCAGCAGACAAGAAATTACTTAACATGTTTTGCAGAACACAAAATGCTGGTAATGTATTGATTTTTTATGTGCTTTGATGATTTTTTTAATATAAAAGAACATACTAGTAAGTTTTGTAATGGGTATTTTAAGAAACTCATCCAAGAAAATCTCAGCTGTGTGAAGAATTATGGATTAAGAACTGAATATATTAATAGCTGTATATTGCTACTTAAGAAATTTAAAATACAATTTCTTTGCTTTTTCTAGGCACTGAGTTGAGGGAAAGAGTAAGGAATAGAACGGAATGGATGATTAAAGTATTTAAGAGAAATGACAGATCTGATTTCGATCTTAAAGAATACAGAGGACAAAAGAACCTGATGATTTATTGCTCAGCTCTTGGTCACAAAAGGGAGGTAGCATGATATGAATACTTCCTTTAGAAAATATACTTACCATGAATGTAGGGAAGAGTGGTACAATTAGCTGTGCTATTTCCAAGGAGTTTGACAAAAAGCAGGCCTTATTTAGTATTCAATTTGTTTAGGTTTAATCTAGCTTGTGTGCCCCTCATTACTTCTTATTTAGAGAAATCTCTATACTTTAAACAATGACAGACATTTTTCCTTTTAAGTGTAGGATTTTTCTCTCTATGAGACTTCCCCTAGTGCCCTGTTTCCACAACTTTTAAATAAGGCAAGATGAGTAATTCAGGAAGCACTGAGGAAATTTCCTGAAATTCAAGTTCTCAAATTTTACAACTAGCTTAGCTGGACTGTAGTGAACCAAAGTCCATCAGATTGGATCTGTAAATTTCTCCTTTCTTGTTATAACTCTTGTTATATAGAGGATAACTTCTATTAGAACTGTAGCTACTTGATGCCTTAAGGTTTAGCTTTCATATTTGCAGATTCTGTGCTACCCAGGGGTGTAGTTCTGAGCCTCACACTAAACGCCAGTAAGCTCTCTTCACAGAGTAGGAAGACAAAACAAATCCTTTTCCTGCTAAGAACCAAGGACAACTTCCAGCCCAACAACATAAACAATGGTGGACTGAAGAGAGAAACAAGAAGTATGAAACCTCACAACCTGAAGTTGTAACTGGACAATTAAACCCCAATATGCAAATGGACCAAAACTTATAAAAATGCAGTATCTCTTGACCAGTCAGCCATTTTTTGTGACCATTTTGGGTCCACCCTGGGTGTAGCCTGGGTCAGGCTCTTGTTCTGCTCAAGGTGGATCCTGAAGGCCTTTCAATGAATATCTACTTTATTCTGTAGCTCTGTCCAGTCTTTTTTTCCGGTCACCTTCCAAGGCATCATACTGACTCTAAATTTCCTTCACATCTTTTCACCATATTCTTGAATTAAATTGTTGTAGTTTTTCTGTTCAGTCTATATCCCCCTCAGTAATGTATTTTATAAAAATACACAATTAAAAAACCCAGTAAGATCCTTGGTTTCCAAAACTGATCTCATATATCAGTGCATCCTGTATGTGAGGATCAATAGTTTTTTACTACCAAGCTAAAAGCATGATACAGATACCTCTTACAGAAAGACTTATAAGTAAACATTGTAGGGTTACTTGCAAGGACACAAATCCTTTCAGTAGGGAATACAACCATTAACCAACAGGAGGTTTATTCTCCATGCTCAGTCAATTTTTATGATTTATGACAAGGATTCCAAATTCGCTAGCATATCATGTCACCTGTAGAAAGTCTTTCCTCTTGTAAATGAAAACATTTGAAACTAGGATGAGGAACATGTGCATTTCACAGAGTTCTCTAAAGGCAGCTCATCAGAACACCTTGAGACAAGACACTGATTTTTTTTTACTAGCTATTTGAAGTTCTGCTCTCTGAATTAAATACTGATCAGATGAATAAAGGTAGTGAGAATACATGTTTTTTGGTCTAAACCAAGTTACATTTATTTTTGGTCTAAACCAAATAATTAATTTTGTTTCATAAATGTCTAAATGTAGGCTCTTTCTAATAAATTAAAAGTGATTTTAGAGACCTGATGTATTTTCCTGTGTGTATATCAGAGCCTTTTTATAATAAAGGAAAAAAAACTCCTTATTCTCTGAAAAATAAACTGTGTAAATTGGTTTAGAAAAAAAAAAAAAAAGTTAAAATTTTGTAGATAACCTTTGCTGCTTAGAATGTGTTTGCCAGCTTGTAAAAGTGGCATGTGAAGGACCAACTGTGTAATCACTGTGGATAGGAGCAAGAAATAACTTTAAGCCTATTTAGTGTTCTATGAAAGAACTTTCTGATTTGGTATTTTGCTCTTGATGGCTCCTTTATGTCAGGCTGTTAATTTTCTTGAGTCCTTTGAACTTTAAAACACACCACTAATGGGGAGCACCACTAATGGAGCATTTAGAAATTCTTCAGTAAGTCCTCAATAGACTGACAAGAGGACTTCCAATTTTCCCTTATGACTGAAAGAATGCAGATCTTTAATTATGTTTTTGTACTTGCTAATGGTGAAATCTCTGTAGAACAGTTGGTGAATGACCAGATGTTGGAGTGTGTGTATGTGTGTGTAATTATTAGTGCTTCTTTATAAAGGAGATAAAGCAGTATCCTCTGTAGATGACATTTCTTTCCCTGCATGTATTTTTAAATTAGGTACTGTAACCAAAATTTAGCTGGGAAAACCTATAGATGTCTGGAACAAGGTGGGTAGCAGCTTGGCAGGTAACGAGAGTTGGAAACACTAAAATTCGAGCTGGACTGCAACACTTAAGAAGAAAACAATAGAACAGAAATTCCATGGAAGGCAGAACAATGTTCATAGCTTCATCGTGCTTTGAGGAGGTCCCTGGAAAAACCAGGATAAAGTATTTGTTCCTCATAGAGGCAGCTACAGCTTTGCTGAAAATAGAGTGCCCCTCACTCTTCTGTTTGTGCTATGTATTTTTTTTAGAGTTCTTGAGGAAATGAATCAGAAATCACTCAGCATTGTAAAGCCCCATGCCTAAAATCTGTCTTGATTGATTTGAAATAACTTCATTGACTCTTGTTAATGACATATGTTAAAAACATATGTAACATAGGTTGAAAAGAATTAAGACATGTCTGTGCATTTGTTTTCTTGTTGTATTTGGAGATGTTTAAAGTATATATTGCATAAATGTATGCTTTTAAAATATGAATCATATGGCTTCTTTTAAAATAAATATGACTATTGCTATTTTAATGAGATACTGAACAAGTACATTTCAGCCATTCTTTATAGAATCATTTTTTACTCTGCACTGAGTTATTTGAATCTGAACCAAGACCAGAAGTCATACCATTGTGTAATTATGGCTGCTTGATGAATGTGACATTTTTTAAATTTTGTACTGTGTAGAATATGGAAAAAAAATACTTTCAAGATTTGCCCTGTACACAAAATCAAAGAATTAAAAATTAATCTGACTGAGAATCACACAACTGAGGTGAGGAATGTTGACTAGTAAAGGGCAATAGTTCTCCGTGACCTGTTCCCCTCCCATACTAAGAAACTAGATTTAATATTTTGATAATGCCTTGAGATGAAAAGCTAAATCTTGCCAAGAATGTCCAAACATAGATATTTGAGTAATAGACTGAAAATCTGGACAACCTTTGGAGAAAAAGAAAATAATATTTAGGTGAGTAATAACAATGAATTTGCCTCTAAGTTAAAAAAAAAATATTTTTAAAGAAAGTTTACGTGTAAACAGTCAGCTGTGGTTTATACAGTAGCATTTTTTTGATTTTCTAGGGTGCTTGTGACACCCAGCCTGACCTTAGCTGAGGGCCCACCATCTCAGGATCAGACTTACCACTCATTTCTGAAATAGTTCCTTATCATTCTGTGTGTTTTAAATATTTCAGGTCCTTTTTTCTCCTTTTCACTGATATCTAAGGCAGTGATTTTCTATACAAATTTCCATCTACAGGAGAAAGAGAAAACAAGGTGGTTTTTAATCACCTCAGATTAATTGCCCATATTCACCTTCACAGACTAGAGAATTTTGGAGCCACTTAGTTGATCTGTCTGAAACAGAGAATGCAGAAACATAGTTATTCTCTCCTGGTTTCTCTTTGCCTTTCTCATTAATTTCTTGAAGAGAATTCTTGCTTGTTTGTTTGTGCTTGTATCCAAGCAAAATATTGAGTAATGTGAATAAGACAAAAAAAAAAAAAAAAAAAAAAACACAAGAAAAGACCAATGTTATGTTGTTTCTTTCTCTCATGACTCAGACAATACGTTCCCACTTGGATATACATAGATCTGTGTTCTGTACTGGTGCAGAAGGTAAAGTGTTATGAGTCATAATTCCTATAAGAAGGTTATATTCTTTAACTCAAAGCAGCATTATTTTCTGAGAATATTAAGGCCTTAATTATTCCTTGTGCTGTATACATTGCTAAATATACACTAATAAGTCCTCCACTATCAAATTTGTTTCTGCCAGCCCCAGCAGTTTTTACAAAAATTTCAAGAAATGAACTGAGATACTAAGTCCTGCTTTATAGCCCTTCATACAACTCATAGGAAAAACTCAATTATATTTGAACTAGTATTTTCCAATTATTAAATTTGGTTCAGACACCCATAGGTACTTTTTTATTAATATTCTAGAGGCTAAGTTCCTATAAGTAAATTTTTTACATGAAGCATCTCTAGAGGCAGAGCTAATTTTCAAGGATGCAGTGATTGCAGTATGCTATTAGGAGGAATTTAATACTGAAACAATTAAAATTAATTTTGAAAAATTCCATCTGTTTTGGTCTTTTATTTTTGAAGGTGACATAATTGCAACTAATGCAAGAATGTCACTCTAATTTCAAGAAGCAATAATTACATCTTGAGGTTCTACTCAAAATTATTAATTGTTATTTATAATTGCAATTAATGTATATTAATATATATATTATAACTTGTAATAAATAATACAGTGTTACTTATATTGCTTGCTATCCCTACTAAATAGCTAAACGAAAGCTGTTGAATGTCTGAGATATTTCCTGACAGAGAACCATAGCTTGATCTCTTTATAAAGGAAAACTATCCCATCCAAAACATCTCTTCTGAATGGAAATGTTGACAATAGTTTTAGCATTTTATAATTTGCTATATTTTATATAAAATAAAATATATTTTATATATGCTATTGATCTACTGTAGAAAAATGTGTTACAACTGTCAAAAATAAAGCAGTCCAGCATGTGAGGTAGATTATGATAGGGAAGACAAAAGCAAACAAACAAACAAACAAACAAAAAAACAAACAAAAAAGACAGAAAGAGAAAGGAGAAAAAAATAATAAAGCTGTCTGATTTAGTTTTCTGAATCTTGTTCTTTATTGTGCAATAAAGACAGCCATTTGTTGTCACAGAGTTTACAGCATTTTTGACTATTTCTTTATTTTTTAATTTGGACGTGACTGCTAAGTGAGAAAGTATAATTATTCACTCAGCTGAGAGTTACATTATTTAGTATGTTTATGTTTAAACGGTGAGACAATCTCAGCTGGAATAATCCATTTTTGTTCTGGACTTAATAAGTAGAGTAATTAAAAATTTTAAAAGCCCAAGGGTGGTATAAATCAAGATCACTCAAGATCAGATTTTGTGTGAAATGTAGGAGTCATTCTCTGTCTCTGTTTATATGCCTGCAGATGACCCATACAGATTTGCAGTCACATCTAAATTTATATTCAGAAACGGTTCTCTCTCCTTCACTTTCACCTTCTGGTTTTGAGTTTGCCCAGATCAGCAAACACCAGCTCCATAATTCAGAGGTATTAGGATTGCTGGCAGCCTCCATGTATCCTGGCTGCAAATCAAAACAAATTTTTGAAGGAAGAATAGAGAAATGAAATATTTATATATATATATATACACAGTTGTGTATTTAAGGTTTCAGAACCAAGCTGGATTATTTTGCTGTCCAATTTGTGTTAGGGAGTACATGTAATTCTGAGGTCCTTGATACACCAAGGATCTTGATTTCCAATTATAAATGCTCTTCCTACTGTTTGATATTCCTAGATATGTCAAAATAGAAGCGTAAGAGAACTTTCAACAGTTCGTATCTGTGTTTCAAATTCAGGTGAGTTTATTCCTGGATGGAAGATTGAAACAAATATGCAGGGAAGAGGCATATGAGAATAATTAATCCGTGCTATTCTTTCTTCCTCCTTGTTATTCTGTTAGACAGGTTGCAAGACTTGCTTAACTAGTTTGATAAGGTTTCATCAAGAAAATAAAGTAGACTTTTTATTTTTTTATTTGCTACTTTGTTTTCCTTTGCCAATGGTAGTAAATATAGATACTGCTCCTTCATCTCAACTTGTCAACATCTGCTCCCCTGCTGGTACTGGCATGTATATAATAATAATACTGAGGAAACATGTTTCAGAAAGTGGGCTACTGAATCTGGGAAACTTGAAAAACTACTGGATTATCTGGTGCAGAGCTAGATCTAGATTAAATTAGTGTCAAACTTAAGTCAAGCTTCACAGAAAGAAGCCAGTAATTTTTTTGTGTGCGAATTTTTGTGTGTGAGTGGGGAAAATAAAACTCCCAAATAATAAAGCTTTATATTCTTTTCTTTCTTTTACATAAAAGCAGAATGCATTTCAGGAAAATACAACATAATATGTGCTACTTTGAAAAGTCTGCTGATAAGAGTTAAGAACTTAATTTTTTACTCCAGGTCCTTGTTGTCTAAAAGACTCCTAGCTGGAGGTACAACCTTTTAGGTACATTTGTCTGGAATATATTTTCTCCATCCAGGAGATGGCAATTAAAATCTCTGAAGACACTGGGCAGTGTTTCTTTGAAAATTTGCATTCTTTTGTTTCTTTGGTTTTGGCATCAGGGAAATAAAAGCAACATGAAGTTGCAAATTTTTGTCAAGTTCAGAAGCTATTCAGGGAAAAATGATTTTTGAAAAAGCCAAAATTGTTTACCCCAACAGAGATTCCATCCCACTTGCCAGTCTCCATGCTTGTGCATGCTTGTGGATTGCTATATTCATCCTGCAAACTTGTAAGCACTGGAAGAAAGAGAACCTATTTATGATTTACTGCTTTTGTTGCATGAAACCTTCAGCTGCTTTACTTAATAACAACTGGGTGTCTCTAGGAAAAAAAAAATAAATCTCTACTTTAGAAATGTCCATCCACAACCTTTATGTTCTGATCCTCCCATAGCAGAGCCTCGTAAGTGTTAGCTCTGGGTTCATACAAAATGGGAAGTACAAGCCCTGTACCTTTCACAAAAATAATATCTTAAAAGCTACTAGGTCCACATGTTTTCCTTCCAGAGACTGAACAGTGCCAGCAGGACTCTGCAAGCATCTGTGTATGTATATATATGTGTGCATATGTGAATTTTACTGTGGAACATCTTTTCCTCTCCCTGCAACTCGAGATTTTGCTTTCAGATTTTTTTTTTTCAAGTTTTGATGTACTGGAGGTTTTAGGAAGGGATGGGAATCCTATTTTGGTCAGGGGATTTAAATCTTATCTATACTAGTGTTTCAATCACTTTTTATAATCTACTAGGTAGGTGTCCCTGCAGCTAATGCCACTATGATGGATGTACAGCCTTGGTTTGTTGTGGGTTCTCAAGTTTAAGTGGTAGCACAAAGGGCACAAGGAGGATACAGAATCGTAGAACTTGGAAAATACCAGTGTCTCTCTACAGTAAAAAAACAACTTCTAAATCTATGAGGGTTAACATGGAGGTAGAGTGATATAGAAACAGACTTAAATTGATGAGGTGCAGATGTAAATTGATAAAGGGGTTTGATGCACCATTGTATTGAAATGTATCTAAATTCAATATTGTTAAACATTCTTAAGGATCAGATGAATTATACATAAAGTACATGGATTATTTGTCCAAGGCAAACAATGGTGACATTTCTATCTGTCACTTAGTATGACAAGGTTAGCATGTTTTATTCAAAAGTTTTAAACAGTCAAAGATTTGTATGAAATACTTTTTCACTGTACG